>NC_141593.1:4560300-7053633 GCF_036417535.1 Chlamydotis macqueenii | reverse complement strand
AGATATCTGATAACCTGCAGCACTAGCTTAAGTCCCCATTTTTCTTCTTCCTTTAATTAAAACAAAAGAAAACAAAATAAGCCTCTTTGGTCATCCATGATTTAAAAGAACAAAACCAAAAAAGAAAAAAATAATAGTTGGGAAATTACATTGGGGAGCCTATTTTATCCTGTTCCAGTTCACTTAAGGCTCCATTATCTCCAGAGAAATAAATTAAATAAGATATAATTCTTCTGTTTGCCTTAGAAAGATCAACTGATGGCCTGAATCAGACCTTAAGAGGGCACCATCTTCCCCCAAAGTGCTTTAACTCCTACCCTTTCTCCTGCTCTGCACCAGGTCAGATCTGTTTGCCACTGCACAGCAGATAATACCATTCTCCACTATTTCACTTGCCTGCTTTGATCCTAACCCCTCCACAGCAGGAACCCTCTCCTACATATTTGTACTTTCTATACCTCAGCAGATCTACCTCCAAGAAAAAGTTTGGTGTTCCCAGATGTTTTCGGGTGTCCCACGCAGGGATTTACCACTGTTAAACACAAGGCATATTCTTTTTTTTTTTTTTTTTTTTTTTTTTACAGCATTATAAGAAGCTGAACAGATCTAATTTGACTCTCCAGGAAGCCTTGTCCACTTACTCCTTTATAGACTTGGCCTTGACTATTACACACACAGAAGCCCAGATTTAGGAAAATGTAGCAAGTACATGAACAAATCCTTCCCTCTTCGGGACAGGATTTAAGAACATACTTAGCTAGACGTACAGCACATGTTTCAGTGCTGTCCGAAATAAGGTTGATTCCCCAAAGTAGTGCTGCAAATTTCAGGCAGGACCTCTATTGCCAATGTAATTTTTATTTTTTTTAGTCTCCTAAATCCTTTGTTTTACTGTCACTACGTGTACAAGGAATGGCTTGCAAAGTAACCTAAAAAATATATAGATTCTCTCTCCTGTACTTTCTAGTCTCAATCTCATGATTTTTAAACCAGCCTGGTGATTTTGAGTTCCCTGACACTGTTCTTGCTTTCCAAGCCTGGGGTTCAAACACGCTGCTTGGCAAACAAAACACCAGCCCAGGCTTCTTGGCGGAGCTGCCAGCAAGCCGTTCAGTAGCACACTTAAATGAGCCACAAACCAGCTGTCCCAAACTGCAAGGGAGCGTTGCTGGGCTGCGGAAACTCTTCTCCTGAGCGGGGATAAAATTGAGTCGCGTCCACTTGAGAACAGAAATACTGCAGGGTCTTTTTCACAAGCATGCCCCAGTGATCGGGAACAAATTCTTTCCTTTCAGTCTGTCCCCCGGTTTCCATGTACAGGGTTATATCTATATAAATATTCTAGGGACCTGGGACTTTGAATGTGAAGTAAGGAGGAGGAAACCGAAGAAAATACATTTTAACTAGCAAGGACAGTTGCTTCTCCTCTTTCTGTCACCTTGTGGGCTTTTGCAATAGAAAATATATTTTATTTGTATTTAATAAAGCCCAGCGGTAGAGCTGCTTATGAATCAAGCCGCATCATGCACGGAGCTAGAAAAAATATATATTGGGATTTTCTAGCCTGCTAGAGTTATTAATCTGGCTCAAAGCCTGCAGTAGGATTTAATATATTAAGTGAAATTGCAGGCCTTTGCCCCTGTCTTTTCGCTAAGACAACAACATACATACGCCATATTAGATTCCATTTTTTGTACATTTCAGATAAGGAGTGGATTAAATAATGAATGAGATTCCCATTAGCTTGAAATTTTGCTTATTTCAGGCAACCTCCTCCTCCCCCTCCCCCTTTTTTTTTTTAATCAAAATGACTCCACGGTGGAATATTTTTGCATTGATTTGAAGGGATTTTTTTTAAGCACTCATTAAATTTGCATTTACACATCTGACAATACTTTTCTTTTTTTTTTGTCCCAGACACTGAACACTGCATTAAAAAAAAAAAAAAAAGATAAAGAGAAACCCACCCTGCTTTTGTCTTGAGTTATGTGAAATATTTCTCTGTCAGAGTGCATAAAGATCAGAAGACCTTTGGGATTCCCCATTACTTCAGAAAGTCAAGTGAAAGACTCCAGTCTAGCTTTGATGGGCATCATGAGGGTCACCGTAATTGATATAAGAGGCAGAAAACACCAGTGCTTCCCATCTTACTTACTCCTATCAGACTTATATGGGATTGTCCCTTGCAAAGCACATTCTGGTATTCTCACCAGAACAGTGGCATTCTCACCTTAGGCCTCCAGGTTCTCAACTACCGACTTTCCACCACCATACTGAGAAGATGTCTTTTCTTGGGCTGGTGATGGAAAATTCCTGTTAAGTTCAGTGAGCATTAATGTAAAGTTATGTAGTGAATTGATCCTAGGCTGGAAAGCAGACATGCTGGCTTCATTTTATTTACCAACTAAATGGCAAGTTTTCTAACGTTATTCTGAATATAAAGCCTTGTCATGAGAAGACAGCCACATCTTACAATTGAGCTGCCTAGGAAAAAGTTCTACCAATCTGTTTGTCTTTAGAAATGTCGGTAATAGATGATCAACAACTTGACTTACGCAGCACTTGACCAGGCAACTTGGCCAAGGTCTAGCCAAGCTACTGCTAGAGTACCAAAGCCAGTTAGACAAGGATTTTTACCCATCTATACTTCACATATCAGAGGAAGAACTTTTCCTTCTCTACACGAAGCCTTTTCTCAAATAGCAAGACAGGGTAGAAAGCAATTCTTCCCTATTGCCTAGAAACACTGAATGCAGGAATCAGCTTGCCACCATTTGCCCCTTCTCACAATCAAAATGTTACAAAAATATTTATCATTGTTATCTTACCCTTAACAAAATTCTCCTGACATTCAGCTGAAAATTTCCTTTGCTTAATTTCCTACTACAACTTCGAGTAAATCTCCCTTTGTACCATCATAAGCAGTTCATCTCCTGCCTTGGAATTTACATCCTTGCAAATATATGGAGATAAATATCGCCTTCCCTTCCTCCCTGTCCCCTCAGTCATCCCTTAGCCAAGCTACACGCATTTGGTTCTTTTAATCTCTCCTCGTAAGTCAACTCTCCACAGGCCCTTCATCATTTTTGTGACTCTTGTCTGAACTCCCTCCAATTTGCTTGCATCTTGCTGGTGAGAAGATGCCAGAATGGAAAAAAAATGGGATGAGCCACTTTCCACTATACATATCACAAACTTGCTACTGACACTGTGCAATGATCCTTCCATAGCCCATGGGACAGATATCCTGGAGGCTGGTTCCTCCATCATGATATTTGGCTGACTGGAAATGGCACTCTGAAACTATGTGTGAAAATAAAGATATCCTAGCCTCATACCGGTCATGGATTTTTTTTTTTCATTACTTTTCTTCTGTTTTTCAGCCACAAAAACTGGCTGGAAAAAAAAAGTGTTTTGCAGGTTTATATTCAAAATCTGAAAACACTGATATAACAGAGAACATAATATTTCCATTAATACCTGACTTAACGAAAAAAAAAAAGTGATTGCGTGTTAGGAAGAGGAACTAATGTGCATGCTATCCCAGGGAACAACTGGAGCTACGCTTTGTTCTGCGCTTCTCCCCTTAAATTCACTTTTGATCCAGGACTGTGCAACTCGGTAACAAAGGAAAAGGTCTTGAGTGACTACATTTCTCTGCATTTGCAGGAGCTAGAGGCTTGGTTCACTAGAGCAGATAAAACACTGAGATCCCCAGCCAGGCGTGCAAATCCTTTCTTAGCTATTGGGATATACTGGCTTCTTTCCGGCTGCTTAAAGAACAAACGCAGTCAGCGCAGTAATGACCTATCACCCAATACATAATTGTATATTTTTACAATTGCAACGTCCTCATAATATTCCTTTTGAATCAGAAAATCTCTGTGATGTGTGCTGTGCAGGCAGGGAACAGAAGGAACAGCCAGCTGCCACCCCAAACATACTCAAACTCTGTTCCAGCTCGGTGCCAATAAATGGCAGAGGTGTGCAGAAGGACAGTCTTGGTCAGCCTGAAAATCAGTGATTTCTGCATGGTGGCATCTGACTATGGTTACTGGAGTTTTATTTACAGCAGTATGAGACCTTTTTAATTGTACAGGAAATAAAACACTGAAGGACTCCTCCCTTCTATAATTTTTTTTTTTTTTTTTTGTGGAAGAAAGATTTAGTGTACAAATCTATCCTGTAACAGATGCTCTGAACTTTTATTTTTTTCATCAAAAGATATACTGGTTATGTACAAATACAATTAAATGTGGAAAGGAGAGACTAAATTTCAGGGACTCAAGACGAAGGTCTACTAGCCAGGCCCAAATTTAAAAGCTGGACTCAGCTTTAGTGCACAACTACTTTGCAGAAATGGTGAGGAAGGGTGAAAAGCATGAAAAGTTGGGGAAAGTCAGGACATCTGGGTTCTTGTCATGTCTCAGTCACTGTGTGATAACATTAAGTCACTTATCACATTTGGGACTCAGCTCTTCTGCACTTAAAAAGCCAAATCTTCCCTCCAGACAAATTTTGGGTTGGTTGAAATGAAAATAAAAGACCTGTTTCTTTGCCTCTCTTTCTTCCTCCTTGGCCCAAGTGGAGGCCTTACAGGGGTTCAGATGTGTTCAGAAACACATGCCACAAGGACAGGGTTTATTTCTGCAGCTAGGTTAAATTTCCCACTGATAGGAATGGCTAGGTCCCTTTTGAGGCCTGCATGTTTCTGCCCTCTCCCAAGGGATCATCATGGGCTTACACCCCCTGTTCTTGCCACTCTTCAGATCAGAAGTTCCCACACGTTTCCACTGATGCCCTCCTTAGGTGTGGTCTTGAAACTTGTCCTTTGGGAACTGCTGTTCCAGCATTTGTGTTGGGGTGGATAAAAGCTTCCGTACTACAACAGCCAGCGGAGAAGTCCACTGTGCACTGTGCTCTCCTGAGTTCCAGGGCTCGCTCCACTAACGGGCACTGCCTAGCCCTCTCAGGGCAGGCAAACTGTCAAAAACAAACGTGGCATGATTGGGAAATAAAACCTAGAGCAATTGGGTTAACATCTATTAGCCTGAGTCAGAGAGACTGTGGGTCTGGGCAAGGCATTCCTGAGATGGCAGCTGCGGCAGCTGAAGCCAGTCCTTACGGATAGCTCATCATCATCAGTAGCAGTTTGGAAATCCAAATCTTCTGATGGATCCGCTCATAGACTGCTGGATTCTAATTACCCATCAATTAGATACGTCTGGGCCTGCCTTGCAGCTGAACAGACACACTTTCAAGATCCCTTCCAACTAGTGCACTGTACCAGGATTTTCTTCATAATGATTTTCTGTGATGTGAAGCTGATACATAGAGCAAGAAGGGATGGACAGACAGAAAAAAAAACTATTTTAATTTGCGTAAGAGCTAGGAAGAAGGTCAGCGAGAGCAACAAGGTGAGAGAAAGCTCTTTCCTTTTCCACATGTTGAGCAAACAGCTTCCCTGTGTTTCTCGCTTCTTTTCTTCTCTCTCTGTGAAACCCAAAGGCACCAGAACTCTTTTGCAAGAAATCAGGAAACAGTGATAAATATGGCTCAAAAGCAAAGAAGCTGAGCTGGCAACTACTAAAAGATTGTTCAAAAACTGCTATTCACCCAAAAGAACGGGATGGGATGAAGGTGGGAGTGGATGAAGGGGGAATCCACTGAAATGAAGACAAATAGATAAAAGTAACTGTCATCCACTTTCATTTTGTGTTCATTATAAGATCTTGTTTCAAACTCCAGTGTCCCACACCACAGGCTTCTTTTTCACTTTAACCCCAGGAAAAGTGCTGTTGTCAAAATCTCCTCTGCCCCAGAACCACAGCCTTACTGGAATGCCCAGCTCACTGTGGATAAGTTGAGTTTGAATCTAAGACTGGGATAAGAAAAGATGTGGCTCCTCTGACATGGTCTGGGGGAGCCCCTTCTGTGCTTGGACACCTCACCATCCCTCTGCACATGTCCCAGCAGCTACATCAAGGTGCCTCAGGAGGTATCTGGGGAAAGCGAGGAAAATAAAGCAGTTATTCAGACTCCGGAACCTTAATAGGGAAAACCACCTCTCCTGTTCCTGCCTGCAAGGGCTGAGTGCACTTTTTGTGCCCTGGATTCCGAAACCAGAGAGAACACTAGGTCCATTGCAGTCAAGCAGAAGTTGTTGCTCAGGATAGCAACGGAGATGAGCCAGAAAGGCTGTTTAGTAGGGCCTGTTGCAATAGGACGAGAGGTAATGGTTTTAAAATAGAGGGGGGTAGATTTAGATTAGAAATTAGGAAAAAAATTTTTTACGATGCGAGTTATGGAACACTGGAACAGGTTGCCCAGAAAGGTGGTGGAGGCCCCATCCCTGGAAACGTTCAAGGCCAGGCTGGATGAGGCTCTGAGCAACCTGATCTGGTCGGGGATGTCCCTGCTCCTTGCAGGGGGGTTGGACTAGATGATCTTTGAAGGTCCCTTCCAACCCTAACCATTCTATGATTCTATGATTCTATGATTCTATGATCTGATCAAGACAGATCCTCATTGCAGATATATCTTTCGATCCTAGAAAGAAGGAAAACTGCTTACAGTAGATCATACAATCCATGTTGTTTGGTAAAGGGTTTACCATGCTTCCTTCATATTTTCCAGGCAATACCTGCACTTTTCACACCAGTACAGTATTCTGAAGGGTAGGGTGAAGTACGCTGCATCATGGGAACACTAGGTAAGTAACAATACCCCCTGTCTCCTCAAAATCTTAGCAGCCTCTGTACATTGAAGACTACAATTGCCATTAAACACGAAAGAAATCTACTGTTGTTCTCATCAAGTTGCATATTTTTTCCCTTCATAAGCGAAATACTCCATATTTTCCAAATACTTCAAGATTTTCAGATAGCTTTGAAGTACTGAAATATTTTATGATGCAAGGATATCTTATTACCGAGTTTTTCTTGTTTTCACAAATAAAAGACTGAGTGGAACCACAGACAGAATAAATCAGCAAAACTCTGCTGATATCACTGTGGCAATAATCAGATTATTATACACAGAGAACACCTGGCCCTTTAGATTTAATCACTGCAGTTTGCTCTTAACCTGCCTCACTTTTGTTTTAAACACACCTTTGCAGCTCCTGCAGGGACCATGCTTGCTGGCTCCCTGGTGGAAAGTTGTCCTGCTTCTATGAAGTGTGAAAGCAGCTTCTTTCCCTGCACACTTCTCTATTATTTGAATCTTAGCCCCTGGGAGAATGCACAGCTTTTTAGATGAGACCCAAAGGAAAGTATGTCACCGAGAGGAAAATTTTTGCATACTTCAAAATACTGTGACACTATTTTTAATCTCTGCAAAAGGGTTAATAGCTTCCTCCTTGAACTCAGGGTTCCAATGCCCATTTATAAAGGTCATCACAAATCTGCTGCAATTATCAGTTTCTCATCCCATAACAGCTTTGTCAATGTCTTCATGGCTCCTTCCCAATGAATCCTAGTTCAAGCTTTACTCCTTGCCTTAGCAGCACTCAGACCACCCAACAAATGAGGATGAAATAATGAAAACAACAGTACTAGACCCAACTAATGATTCCTCAAGCCCAGCACCTATTTCAGACAGTAATCAGGAGATATTTATGGATGAAGGATAAGAAAGAGCATACGTCAATCCCTCCTAGCCAGAGCCTCTTATCCTCTGGATATCAGCAATTATGGAAATTTCTCAGAAATAGGTTATGTGGGTAATTGTGTCTGAGAGTCACCACAGATTCTTTCTCTGGAGATTTGCCTAATACAAATTTGCCTAGTACTATTGTCTATTTATTTATTTATTTATTTGAACTTTCCATTCCAGCAATACTTTTTGATCTTCACAATGTTCTGCAACATCTAGTTCCACATTTTGATTATTGCTTGGTGAAGATTTCTTCTTTACAGTAGAGCAACTTCTGCCTTATGTTTAAATCTTAATGTCTTTACTCCAAACTATCACAAAGATGCTGCTTTGCTGGAGCCTAGCTGACTTTTCCTCTGTTTGCCTCAATGCACTCAGGACTGACTGTACATATCTTGTGTCTTTCAATGATACTGGTATTTTTCAGGGACATGGCATTTTTCTAAGCTAAGTGGCATATACTTCAGAAACTTTGGAAGTAACAATTGCTTTGTCAAAATATTAAATCAAACTAATGAAGCTTGGCCTGCGGTAGATCTGTACCTTAGGCCTCCTATGCTCTCCCATCTCAATAATCCAGCCTCTTCCACAAGTTCCACTATGGCCAAAAGACTGTAAGCTCTGCAGCTAATGCAGGGTACCATGCTTGCCAGTTGCATTGGCTGGTACATGGGTGCAGACTGGACATCTGCTGCCCTGGCTGAGCTCTGCCCACCGCCTCCTCATATAGGGAAATGCATTTGTATCCCTTGTCTCCACCAAGTTTTGCACAACTAGTGGAACTGCAATTATCGTCAAAACCATCAGGGTTTTTTAAATGTGGTTGAAACTAAGCAATAGATTCAAAAATATCATGGTGGAGTGTAGACAGAAACTGGGGTAGCACGGAAGCAGGTGAACAGACAGATGTGGGTGGACTATGTGACTGAATAAGCTGTGTTTCCGTTGGAAACAAGACCAAAAACATTTCTCAAATCCAAGCATAATGAAGGTTTGTCTCACTCTATTCCTCCCACCAGACCACGCCAATTGGAGGCACTCATGTGTTACAGGCAGCTGCAGCTGGGCCACTGAGAGCAGGAGGCAGCAGAGCTCCAAACTTTTCTGCAGCCTGGGGTGAGCCTCTCACACTTGGCCTCACTGAGGAGCAAATCTTTCCTCCTCTTTACGCATCTGGTGTGTGTCTCTACACCCACTGGCATTTCCTACTGAAGAGTAAGAGCAGAGAAGAAGCTTCAATGATAGCAAAATTTCCTTATCACGGAGGTCCATTAGAGTGGGCAGGGAAAGGACACATCCCCTTCCAACGTTCCCAGCTACGGGGGATTCCCTATCAATGTCATTTCCATTTTTAATTCTTTGAGTGGGTCGATATTTGGGTGGGTCAGGAGGGAGAAGAAGGGGTGTGAAGAATTTAATCCTGTCTGTTTGCCAAAAAGCAACACAAAATCTGCTCCAAACAGAAACAGACATATTTGAAAGAAAAATTAGAGAGAAGGAAAGTAAAGAAGGATCACGGAGGGAGGGGATCTTTTCACAGCTATTACTAATGTTCAAGTTGAAAGAACTTCAAGAAAAAAAAGTCACTGTCAAAAATGAAGATTTCAAGCTAAGATATTGAGTGGTCTCAGCTGCCACCATGCCCAATGGTAGGATCACAGGACTTGTGCCTCTCTGAGTTTTTTTTTTATCTGAGACATTTCCTCGGGGTCTAAATATGAAAGCAATAAAGCCAGCTGATTATGGTGGCAATGATGAATCAGGAGGATCCTTTTCCTCTAACACTGAGCTTGACTACAGTAAGAAAAGCAGTATTATCCCAACAGTGGCTCTGTCTCTACTCCAGATCTTCTTGCCTCATTTCCTGCTACAGGTTTAAAGCAGCAGCCTGCATCCTTTACAGGTCTCTCCCTCCCTCTCCTGCTTGCAAAATTACCGCCAGAATCAGCAGGTCCCATTTCAGATAATCTCTGGTTTTGCCCTCCTTCCTCTCAGTCTTTCTTATCCCCCCTGTCAGAAAGTGTAAAACAATGGCCCTTCAGGTCAAAATCTTTTGTTTAAATCTCTGAAAGATGAGACTCAAAATGGATTTTAAAAAGGTCATAGATCTAAGCTTCCAATTCTCTGTGAACATGAAAAGCCTGAATCCGCTTCAAGACTTCACTGAGCAGAAAGACACAGGGATGGGAAAAAATTTACATGGAACTGCTGTTCCTGAATCTGCTTTATGATTTTCCCCCTCTTCCCCACCTACAGCATCCATATAGAGGCCACAGCAGCTTCCCTTTGCAGCTCACAAAAATCAATAGTGAACAGGGAAATTTGTATTCTTCCTCTCCATGCTGCACTCCCTATTCTCTTTTTCTGTAGTGGCAACATGAAATAACCCACTGAGATACCTGTCCTTACAGACAGCTAAAGCTAGAGGGAAGGGGAGGGGGGAAAGAAAAAAAAAAACAAAAAACAACCCTGAAAAGAAAAGATAGGAAAAAAGCTGGAGTCATCCAACAGGGAACATATTTCAGAGGCTTTAAAGTGTTCAAATCACAACTGTACCTGATTACCACGAAGTACATCACTCACTTTAGAACCAAATTTACCCACACAAACCTGGTGTTCTTTCCCTGTTTATTACTGTAAGTTATTGCCCTCCGAAATGCTGACTCATGAAACTCAGCTTATGGAAAGCATTCTATATGTTAAGGCAGCAAATCCTCACACCATCTCTGCTGCTGCAGTTCATGTCTCTCCTACTGCAAGTGTCAGCTAGGACATAAAGCAAGGGATTTGGTACTCCTGGTTTCTTATTCTTGCTTCTAACACTGATGATATATGTGATATTGAGGACAGTACTCTAAATTAGAATTTCCTTTTATCTACCCAGTTGTCTATAAAATAAGAATTGAGTGCCCAGCACTCTCAAAAACAAACATTAAGACATACTGAATTGCTTCCCTCAAAAAACATAACATTTTTATAAATTATATTTTTTTCTTAATTTTGAGACAGGTTAGAAATTTATTTCTAGAAAAGGTGTGAAATGGAAACTCAGGTTCTGATATAATCGTGTTTCCAGCAGGCGAAGCTTTATGGAAGGTCCAAATATCATCATGCAGGTGAAAAATATATACAGAACCAGAGAGTAGGGGAAAGAGGAACAGCAAATTCGAAAGCCTGACCTCAATAGAAGTGTTGTTAGGTCTCAACAGTTAATGTTGTCAAAAGTGCTTTGGAAGAATCTCAGGAGAAAGGTGTAAAAAAGTGTACAATGGTTGTTATTTGCTTTCTGTAAAGCTAAATATCACATTTTAAAGGCTAGAAATGCATGAATCCAGAAGGGTTTAGGCACCAAGAGAGTTTATCTTCCAGCCAAGCCCAGATAGACTAGAAGAGGGAAGACTTACTATTTACATCTACTTTACAATTAAGCAACAGTACAAACATAATACTACAGCTTCCCTTAGCTCAGTGCTAAAGCTCCTGGTCCCAGTGCTGTATGGGCTTCCTGCACATACTTAACTTGGGTTTCATTGAGTTCAAAGGGATTACTCATGCATATAATGTTATTCATACGAGTGAGTGCTCACTGGATCCAGGGGGGAAAAAAGCAACCCTTTTCAAAGATTCAGAATATTCAGCAGCCTTTATTATTAATTAGCACTCTGATTTACTTTTCATTTAATATCATGCCACATTTCTTCTTCATATTTTATAAACATGCACACAGAGATCAGCATCTGCCATTGTGGATTTCAGCAAGAGCAAACCCAACAAACTATCATGAGTAAGACTCTTCTCAATTTTAATTCTGGATGAACAAAAGCCAGGAAGGTCTACAAATCACACCTGAGAGATAACTTCTGAGAGGCTTTTAGTCACCAGAGGTCTGAATTAGATCTGATTGGAAAATGGATTTTCCTATATACTCAGATAAAGAAAAAGAAAGATTGAAAAAAATAACATATTAATTGGATTCAGTCTAGGGAAAACATCAATTTTTAATTGAAAATAAGAATTTTTTTTTTTGCCAAAACTTGATCTTCATCTTCACCTTCCACTTTTAATTTATCAATGCCAAGTCATTATTTTCAGGAGGAAAAAAAAAAAAATTAAAAAAAATGTAGCTATGTCAAATATCTAATTACTCCCAAACACAGTTTTGACAGAATATTATCACTAATCTTTATTTGAACACAACTTACAAATAATTCTCTGCTTCCTTTTCGAGGTCTGCTTCTCACCCTTTCCAATTACTGCCTTTTCTAGTATGAAACTGGGAAAATCGGACTTACCTCACCTACGTTGCACAGGTGATCACCATCGTTTCAAGCTTGCCTTGTTGCTCTGCTACAGCTGATCTATGGCCTTACACAGCTTAGGAACAGCAGAACACAGTTTCTTTGGAGGGTAAGGGGTACTGTCTGTAATAGGTATTCTCAAATGAGCCTTCTTCCATAAACTCGGGAAAATGCCATTTTCGGTGACAAACTTGCCTGGTGCCACTGCCAGGTTGGGGATCCTACGTTCCATTGTCAGTGCTCAGAAGATGCTGGTGAGACGGGCTATTTAACATCAACAAGGAGTGCATCTTCCCTACAGACAAGCAGTTGGGGTCACTGCCTTTTCCTAGTCTGCAATACAGACACTCCAACATACTCTTTATACAAACTCAGTTGGACAAATTGTGTTTTTCACAGGAAAGATCACCAAGTTTCTGCACTGAAAGCTTTCCCCTAGGAGAGCTCCTCAGTCTCCACTGACTGTACAGGGAAAAGAGGGACCCCCAACACCAGGCTGTGCAAACATCCCATCCTGGTCCTCCCTGAAGGGCAAAGCGATATGCCTGGGTCATGCAGTAAGTCAGTGGAAGCCTACATCTTCCAAGTCCCATCCCAGGGCCTTCTCCACATCTTTATGCTCTTCCCTTTGTTTTAGCTGATGCCCTCTACACTGACAAGCCCAACTTCCAGAGCCCTCCTGGCCCCGTCTGTCATCCCAGTGGAAAGAAACTCCATTCAGGCTGTCCGACTTGGGCCAGCCCAAGCAAGCAGAGCTCGCAGATGGTTAAATGCATTTGACATTTAACTGCAGGGCCTGCAGCAGAAATCCTTGCCTGCTGTAGCCGGAGCCCAGGATAGTAGCGAATCAAGGCTCGTAGCTCCAGCGCTGCGTGTGCACGCTCTGCGGTGAGTTAATATTATTGGCTCGCCCCTCAATCATGCCTTTTCCAGCTAGCTGCTCCTGTCAAAGCACATCTCATTAGGCCTGAAGGCTCAATGAAATGGAAATTCATGTTTAAATTTAAAAACAACATATTGACCCTGGGAGCCAGTGATGTCTACATTTTTAATAACTTACTGAGAATAAAAGGAATGTATATGTATGGAGGAAGGGGGAGGGCTGGGCAGTGGGAGAAAGAGGGAATGTAGAAGTAGAGGGAGGATGAGTGGATAGGGCAAATAGCCAGCCAAGGACTCTGGTCCTCTCCACTTCCCTCCAGCTCCATTCTCACTTTTTTCCTCCCTCTTGCTGCACAGAAAAAAGCCCAGGCTTCACTTAAAGGGACCTCATAGCCCCAGCAACAGAGCATGTCCATAATCTGACACTAAAACAATAAGGGAGGGAGAAGAGCATGCTCTAATGCAGCCTGTACATATCCATACACACACACTCATCCACGGGCACGTGCACACACACGTGTAAGCCCTGGTCCGTGAGTGTCCCAGTGAGACACGTTTTATCTGTACAGAGAAGCAGCATGCTGAAGAATGTGAGTAAACACAGAGCCTTTCAGAGGAAGCCTATAGCGGGTGGAAGCAGAGACAGGTGGCCTGGGAGGACTACAAAGAGGCTGTGTTAGTGGCCAGGGATTAGGTGAGGAAGGCTAAAACCCTGACGGAATTGAATCTGGCCAGGGATATAAAAAGCAACAGGAAAAGCTTATATAGGTATGTAGGGGACAAAAGAAAGTCCAAGGAGAATGTAGGCCCCATCCGGAAGGAAACCAGTGTCCTGGTTACCCAGGACATAGAGAAGGCTGAGGTACTCAATGACATTTTGCCTCCGTCTTCACCGATAAGGGCTCTTGTCCCACCACCCAAGCTGTGGAAGGCACAAGCAGGGACTGCAAGGATGAAGAACTGTCCACTGTACTCGAAGAGCAGGTTCAGGATCATCTGAGGAACCTGAAGGTGCACAAGTCCATGGGACCTGATGAGATCCATCCGCAGGTCCTGAGAGAACTGGCGGATGAAGTTGCCAAGCCACTGGCCATTGTATTTGAGAAGTCATCGTGGTCTGGTGAGGTCCCCGATGACTGGAAGAGAGGGAACATAACCCCAATTTTTAAAAAGGGGAACAAGGAGGACCCAGGCAACTACAGGCCGGTCAGCCTCACCTCTGTGCTTGGCAAGGTCATGGAGCAGATTCTCCTGGAAACCATGCTAAGGCACATGGAGAACAAGGAGGTGGCTGGTGACAGCCAACATGGCTTCACCAAGGGCAGATCGTGCTTGACCAATTTGGTGGCCTTCTATGACGGTGGACAGCATCGGTGGACAAGGGACAAGCAGTAGATATCACCTACCTGGACTTGTGCAAAGCTTTTGACACTGTCCCACATGACATCCTTCTCTCTAAACTAGAGAGACATGGGTTTGATGGATGGACCACTCGGTGGATAAGGAGTTGGCTGGATGGCCGCACTCAGAAAGTGGTGGTCAACGGCTCAATGTTGAAGCGGAGACCGGTCACGAGTGGCGTCCCTCAAGGGTCCGTGTTGGGCCCGGCCCTGTTCAACATCTTTGTCGACAACATGGACAGTGGTATAGAGTACACCCTCAGCAAGTTCGCCAACAACACCAAGCTGTGTGGTGCCATCAACACGCTGGAAGGGAGGGAAGCCATCCAGAGGGACCTTGACAGGCTGGAGAGGTGGGCCCGTGCCAACCTCATGAAGTTCAACCAGGCCAAGTGCAAGGTCCTGCACCTGGGTCACGGCAATCCCAGGCACAAATACAGGCTGGGCGGGGAATGGATTGAGAGCAGCCCTGAGGAGAAGGACTTGGGAGTGCTGGTGGATGAGAAGCTCAACATGAGCAGGCAATGCGCCCTTGCGGCCCAGAAGGCCAACCGCATCCTAGGCTGCATCAAGAGAAGCGTGGCTAGCAGGTCGAGGGAGGTGATTCTCCCCCTCTACTCTGCCCTGCTGAGACCCCACCTGGAGTACTGTGTCCAGTTCTGGAGCCCCCAACATAAGAAGGACATGGACCAGTTGGAGAAGGTCCAGAGGAGGCCCACGAAGATGATAAGAGGGCTGGAGCACCTTTCCTATGAGGACAGGCTGAGAGAGTTGGGGCTGTTCAGCCTAGAGAAGAGGAGGCTACGGGGAGACCTGATAGCAGTCTTCCAGTACCTCAAGGGGGCCTACAGGAAAGATGGGGAGGGGCTGTTCAGTAGGGCCTGTTGTGATAGGACGAGGGGTAATGGTTTTAAAATAGAGGGGGGTAGATTTAGATTGGAAATTAGGAAAAAATTTTTTACAATGTGAGTTATAGAACACTGGAACAGGTTGCCCAGAGAAGTGATGGATGCCCCATCCCTGGAAACATTCAAGGCCAGGCTGGATGAGGCTCTGAGCAACCTGATCTAGTCAGGGATGTCCCTGCTCCTTGCAGGGGGGTTGGACTAGATGACCTTTGAAGGTCCCTTCCAACTCTAACCATTCTATGATTCTATGATTCTATGACATGAAGACAGCCATGCTGCACATGACTTGCCATGCAGTGCTGACCCCAGCCCCCTACAACTTGCCTTGAAGTCCTTCTCAGTCAGAGAGGCACATACGGCTCCCTGGCCTCTTCCGCTGCACAGGTTAGGTAACCCGAGGGGGAGGCGGACATCGCGTGTCTTCTCCTCTGTGATTACCGGAGGAGTGATGCTCGTTCTGCTAGGCTTTAGTGTTCTCTGCTAGCACCCAGGCAGCCAGAGAAGGGGATTGCGGATGTGGGAGGTCCTCTTATTGTGTGATCACCCTGGACCCCATGGCAGTGTGTTTTTGAAAGCGGGCAACCTGACAACGTCATCTTGGCTGTCATCCAGATTGGGAAATCACAGGCTGCACAGATAAACCCGCGCCGGCTTCTGCTTCTCCAGGCGGAGATGAGTCACTGCACTGCAGCGCGGTAGCAAGAGACTCTTGATGCAAACTGCATCTCAGCAGGAGGTAAAGGCTGAGACTACTCATTTTTGGGGGGAGCATGGAAAGATAAATTTGCAACAAGCTTTGAGATCTTTGGATGAAATTGCTATAGATGAGCAAAGTATGCCCGTCTAAGAAGGGAGAGCTGAAATCTGTTTCAAAGAGCTCAGTCATTTCTCCTGCGCTCCCTTCACTTTCTCAGCACAGTGTTCCTGGAGTACTGAGCAGTCCTCTGGTGATGCCTCTGGTCTGTAGCTCAGCCATGGTCATCTGTCTGGCTTGGAGGGACATGTTTGCCCATCAAAAACCTGAACAAAAGAAGATTGAAGACTTCCTGATCTACATTCCTGTTCAAAGATGTCCACTGAAATTCGAACTAAGCACTAAACATTGTAGTAATAGGAATTTCCTAGGTTTTCCTCATTTTAATGTGAGATCTCCTATGCTCTACAGCTTTTCCCTCTGTTGTCCTGCAAATTATCCTCCTATGCTTTCTACTAGACTGCTTACCATTAGCCATCTGTCCTGCACTACCTTTCCTATCTTCCATCTTCACAATCTTTGACTACTTTGACAATTTCCCCAGCATTTTTCATTCTGACAGTGATGTTTTTTTTTTTTTTTCTTACTGTTGTCATTTTCCAGATGAACACACAAGACTCTGTTCAAAGAGTTTAAGGCCAGATTTCTCTATTTTGCCTCCTTGACATTACACACCACGATTTCTATTCACTTACTGAACACCTTGCTCTTGGCTAAAGCACCTTTTCTAGGAAGGCATCCGAATCTTGATTTGAAAACTTCAAGCAATGAAAGATTAACCAATCTGAAACTATGGCAAAGTTCAATTACACTCACTGATTACAAAAAAAAGCATACCTTACTTATAATTTTTTTTCCTGGTTTCCTTTCACAGGTGTTAGTTCTTTGTGTCACTTTCCCTGATAAACTGGAGAAATTTTATTGTTCACATCAACTATGTTATGACACTCTTAAGCATTTTCCATCTTACTCAGGCCTGCTCCATCTGCCTCACCTTCTCCTTTATGCCCCAGGGAGTGATTCTCCATCCTTAACCTTTTTCCTGATGTCCCAGATACCTCCACAAGCCCTCGCTTGCTCCACCCCCCCCGCCCTGTCACCCAGGTGCTGTTCTGAAGAGCACTTTACAACAGATAAGGACCCATGGTGGCCTTTCAGACTGGAATGTCCTCTCCGCAGGCTAGACACCAGACACCTGAGGGCCCCCTCACACAGAAGCCTACACATCTTACCAAAAGGCTACAGAAGTCTGTGGAGCTCCTTTTGTATCCCACCCAACTCCAAGGCCTCATGTACAAGCAGAAAGAGAGAGAGGGGGCAGAAAATCTGCAGAGGTCACATGTGAATGCTACTAAATAGCCTTCAGGCTTCTACTTTATTTATTTATTAAGCTAGATGAGGAGTGCAAAAAGGGATGGAGGTACTTTGTTTCTCAATTTGTGTCTATTATCTATTGAAATTTGACATAATGTCTCCACAGTTCTCCTTAATATTCCACTGTATATAGAATGTGACTAGCTCCACCATCTAATGTGACAGCTTAGGAAGATTAAAAAGAAAAGCTAAACTAGCAGTAGTTGGAGATGAGGAAAAGTAGCACATTTATGAATAATTTCAGCTGAATTCTAAAAACATTGCATTCCCTGGACAGGACACATTTATTATCTTATTCACCATGACTACTGCAACATTAGTGATTTGTTACTGAATCAATTATTAATTCATATGAGTGAATAAGGCTCTGTCACTTAACTCTTCAGCTGGCCATGCCCATTATACACTGATTGCAATTTTTAAAAATTTTCTCTCCCCTTCAATCACCCTCCTTATCTTTACCCTCCCTGCACATCCATATTGAAACAAAATGATGGTTTCCATTTCAGAAATCCGTTTGACAAAAGCCACTTATTTCCTTTTAATTGTGAGTCTCTCCCCTGCAAAGTTCCTCTCTTGACACACCAACTTTGTATCCAAATGGCCAAGGAGGCAGTCTCAGAAAACAGTTGAGTGTGACTTGATCTGTGAAAGAAACTGTTTAAAAGATCAGTCAAATGAAGACATCTTCCCTCAAAAGCTTCTTAGGTTCCCAGCACTGAAGTTGCAGGAGCAAGACTTGTATATGGTTTGAGGTGTTTGGTCACTAGGTTAAAAAGCATTTTACAACAAAATATGGAGATGTCAGGTTTTGTACTCCAATGGCAAGATACAAGAACAGACAAGCCCATGGACTCAATCAAGGCCATCAACCAAAGCAGAAGCAAAGATACAAGTAATATTCACACCACTCGATCTCACACTTGCAGCTAATATAGCTCTGTCTGTCAGCTAGTTAGAGAACCAGGCAACAAATTTGATGAGCGGGATTGTAATCAAGGCTCTGTCCCTGATTTAATGCCATGGGCAGTGACAATCACATCTGAATTTTGACACCCCACTGCCCCTGAAAAAAAACACTAGAAAGAAAAGGGAACATACCAAAATCTTCACAATATCCATTACAAGCAATTTATTTACTCCTTGTCATGTGCAAAGCACAGCCTACCTATCTATGGTCATTAGGCAGAAGGTAAACCCAACCATTTTAACAGTAACTACTGTAAATGAAATATATTGTGAAAAAGCTCTAAACTGTGCTTAAACCCTATGTGTACAGTGACAGAGGAATATAAGCTACACAGCTCCAGGCCAGGACTACTTGTTATCTGAATTTCTCCTATACTCCACTGGAGCAAGCTGTAGGCAGCTCATCTCTGCCTGATGCAGGCAAGGTGCACCTCTAGCTGCACTCCTCATCTTCCAGATCTAACTGTGTCAGCTCAGAGTGGCAATCAGCCAGTCCTTAGTGTTGACCAAAGCAATCGCTGTCATATGTGAGAGTGATGCAAATGTAGCCACCTGTCCTTTGTAACAAGCAGCAATATCCAGCCCTAAGGAAAGGAAGAGGTTGCAGGATCCCAAGCGTGTTCTTGGATCTCCCAGAAGGCTTGAGTCTGTCCATACTCATTATGCAACAGAACAGTCTGCAGATAGTGCTAAAAATGATGTGCATCATCACCAAGAACCCTGGACTCCACACCAACATACTTGCTGTGAAACTCGCTGGGTTTTTTTTATAGGAAAGTGACTTTCACCTCCTAAACGTTTGTAAATTATTAAGCTTTTTATTTTTTTCTTTACTCTGCCCTTCTTATTCTCTCCTCAAAAAGTTTCAGTGGGACTGAATAAGTTTCAAGACAAGGAAAAAATTTGGTGTAAAATCTAAGACAAAATCTCTCAAAGGGATTTTGATAGGTTTACTAGAATGTAGTTTTCAGAAGGTAAAAAAATGGTGATTTGCATATCACACCTTCGAAGCACATCAACATAAGGCCATCTTCCAGTAGTGATGACTGAAAATGGAGGGCTTTCCAGCATCTATCACAGAGAGACTCCATCTCTGATTAGTAACAATTCTGACTTGTATCTTTGGATTAACAGAATTACCTGGAAACATAGATCAGTCTAAAGCTAGAAAGATAACACTGAAATCAACAGAGATCTTTCAGTTTACTTTCCTGCTACCACAAATGAAGTTTTCAGGGCACAAGACCCACAATTCTTACTACCAAATCATGTTTCTCTCATAATACATTGTACATCAAGGGTCAATATTAAACCTTACTCACTAGGTTTGTAAGGATAGTTCTAAAGTGAAAATTTCCCTCAAATTATGCTTTGTAGTTCTTTAAAGAGAGGCCGAAGAAAGAAGATAACATTTTAGGGAGGGGATTCTACACCATGCTTCCTCACGGCTGGTACCTGATGGTGTCTGTCAGGTTGTTCCTTTGAGTACCATCACCTGATATAAAGGTTTCTACTGCCATGAAAGGACTAAAGGTGTCTAGCTTATGAGCAAAACCTCTCTTCCCAGATCTTCCTTCCAACTTCACTGCCCAAGCTGGGAGCCCCAGAAGAGCTAAAGTAAATAGCCTAAATGATGACAGGTCAATTAGAGGATTGAAATCATATCTGATTTCATAATCTGAAGCGTTACAAGTAACACAGAAAGGATTTGTCTACATATGCAGGAGTAAATATTTGATTTTTATCTTGGCGTTGTCCTTTCAAGGAAAGTCAGAGAGAGGAACAGAGATTATGAAGAGGATACTAACATATTGAAAAGCAAAAGGTTTATGGTTAATGATTATGTAGCACAGGGAGGATGCTATCAAGTCACTGTAGCTGGCAGAGAAAGGGACCATTCATGACAATATGTCCCATTCTCTCTACTAGGAGAGGTTAAGGTGGGGCTTGATTAATTAAGCTGTGTAGCATCAATCTTCTCACACAGTCACAACCGGTGACTTCTGCCCTGCACATCCTGCAGTAGTGCAAGGTGGTACACAGATTAACATACACATGCAAACCCAAAAACACATTGCACTGCTTGCTTTGCTTGTATCAAGAGCTGTTTGCTACAGTTACATGAGGAAGTCAATGGTAGAAGGAATAATGCTCAACCTATACAGTCCTATTCCAGCCAAAACAGATCAAGATTTGGCTGGTTATTTTTTTGTTGAAGTTTTGTCTCACACTTGATCTCCCCATATCTGCCTCAATATTCTCCAATATTCCAGTTCTCTCTGATTTTGGCAAGGAAAAAGAGATATGTCTTGAAAGTTGTTTGAGAGAGTTTTATTCCATGCTTCAGAAACTGTTTTTCCACAATTCGCATTATAATTAAAGTGGCTGTGAAAGACAGGCAAGGTCTCTGCATCAGCTGAGCTGGCTTGACATGGACCTCAGGAAAACAAAGCTACTCATAGAAAATGTTTGTTTATAAAAGCCTAAAAGGACAAAAAAAAAAAAAAAGAAAAAAAAATCCTCTATCATTTAAGCTTGCCCATAAATCTCAGTAAGACTGCAAAGTTGCAGCTTGCTTGGTATATTTTATAGACAGAGATCTTGCTGACTTGGCTGACACTAGCTAGGAGGCGGGGAAGGCAGGAAAGTTGAGATTTGGGGTGGGTAAACATTCCCATCCATCAAATGATTGGATTTGCAACTAAAGCTGTGAAAGCCACATCAGATTAACGTTGCCAGGGCAGGAATGATGTGAAAATCATCCATCTTTAATGCAAGTGACAGCAGGGACAGGGAATACACACGTGGGGCCAGGGCAGTTCTGGCTTCTCCGTAAATTCAGGTCAAGGTGCACGAAAAAAGGACTACCACGCAGATCCACACCACCTCTACTGCTGGAGCACCTCAGCTCATTGCACTTGGTTGGGAAAAAGGGTGGGAGGGTGAAAGACAAGGTCCAACAACTGTCCCTGCAATCTCCCTTCAGCCTCACGTCTCTTCTGCTCAGAGCAAGATGTCCCGATTGTGCTGAAACATGTGAAAAAAAATCTACAGAGGCTTTTGTCCGCCAGAATCTCTCATCGAAGGAAAGAGCTGAGATCGAACAATTTAATTCACTTAAGACCTTTGTGTCTTAGTCCATGGAGCAAGGTTTTCAATCAGCTGTGGGGGGACAGAGGAAGGCGGCATTGGGTTCCCTAGGCATGCGGGTGGAGGGCAGAGAGGGAGGCGAGGAGCTGAGCTGAGATCAGTTACGGAGCTCCCACCCAGCCCAAGAAGAGCCGACCAGGCATTACTGCATGTCATCCTTCAGGAATGCAAAGTAGCTTTTGCATGCAGGTCATTTCAGGACAATAATGATAACTTCAAAGAACCCTAAAACACACTCGTACACCAAATGATGAGGGGAAGTAGAGCCTATGGGTGAAGAGGGAATAGGTCCAACTCCTCCCTGGGTAGGCAGATGGAGGATGCATAGGAAACAAATTAGCTTTAAAAGAACACATACAAGGAAAATCTATGGAAAGGGAGAAGCTAAGGAAAAAAAACAACAATAAAAAAAAACAACCAACCAACCAAAAAATAAATAAATAAACCCAAACAGAAGAGGGACAGCACACATTTGGACTGAAAAAGCTGCTACCTGAGTAGCAGCCCAGGTAGCATGACTTGGTCAGTACCTCAGCGTATATAGGAGTTACCTGCTTTCTATCTTCAGCCCCTTCACACCTATACAGCCTTGCCAGGGCAGGGATCAGGTTTGACTCTGGCACTGAAACAGGCAGCAGTCCACTGGGGCATGGGAATGTGAAATGACCTCCAGTCTCACACAGAACGGGATGTGCTCCACCTCCATCCTCACCCACACCCTGACTCTCAGTGCCTCCAACTACCAAAGCGTCATTGCTTCCCCTCTCTGCTTACAGCTTGGTTCTGCAGAAAAAAAAAAGGCCAGTGATCAAGATTTGTATGGTACTTGGAAATCAGAAGGTGGCTGAGGAAACAGAGTAAAACTTTGTTTGTACGTGTGACACCTATACATACACATAAACCCATCCACATATACATAAACCCGTTCCCCTCCATCCTAGCTTTATAAAAGGTTTGCTTCTGCTTTAAGGACATGGTTCGTGAAGGGCAGCTGTTGAATCACATTTCTCCATAGAGCACGCAGCTCTGAAACAAAATGTTATCATGAAAATCCCTATGGGCTGAAGCTGGAAAGGAAAAACAGACTCCTGACCTGCAGTTGTTAAAGATGGCTTTTTGCAGATGAATGGTAATGTGAAGTGCTATCTTACAGAGAGTAAAAAAATAACACTGGGAACTCAAACTGCACGTACTTTTAGCACCTTGAAAAACAAAACAAAGCAAAACAAGAAAACCAGCACAGCCTATAATCACCATCAGAAAGTAGCATTGGCACAGGTCTGTGATGTGCTGAGAGCCATGCCTCTTGTCCTTGTATAACCTGATGGTGATACCATGGTTAGAAGTTGTATATCACTGCTCAGACCCGGATCAATCTCTACCACACTGTGCACATGCAGGATGGTGGTCAGGCCCATGGCAAGGTGAAGAAAGAGGGAAATTTGAGTAAGAAATTGAAGGAATTAGACCTGGTTCCTCCCGAGCTCTGAGTGCTGTAACTCAGTCAGCAGAGACACAAGAGCCACAAGCCTTGGAAGGTCCAGGTTGGTTGCTGAGATGGTTTTGAAGCAGCTGAGCTCCTGGGTCAAACAACTGACATTAAGATTTGGCAGCAGTTGGGCAGTATCTTTGAAGATGACAGGTCTAGATGCTGACACCAACAGCCTGTAGCAGTGCCTTCTCTGCCTCCTACGCCTAGATGTAAAACACCAGTATCAATTCTCCTTCTCCTTCTCATTGGTCATCTCTACCAGAAGTTAGTACTTGTGTGATATCTACAGACCCTGTTCATTCAAGATCCTGACAGAAAATTCTGTAAATTATTAAATATAAGCAGCAGTTTCCATAAAAAGAGAAAGCCATCTCAGAGTTACTGTAATAAATAGAAATTAATTGAATTCAAACATCAGCAACTACGGCTACAATTGTGAGGCGGAAACAGAACTGCTACTTACATCAGGTACACTGCGCCTCTGACAGTCATATCAACTCTTTTTTAACAACTTGGGGAAGAGAAATGGCTGTTACCCATGGTTTTCAAAAGGAAAGCAAGACCCCTGAGAGCCCAGACAGCTACTGAGACTCTGATATGAATTTACTGCTGCAGACGAAGGGGGAAGTAAATGGTGCTTTATGAACTCCACCATTTATTAACTCACCAACATTGTTTGCTTTTGGGGAGGCTGGTGTTGCCTTTAAAATCTATTTTTCTTCACACTGTAAAGGGTGTTGCAGTTGTTGCTGCCTGGTGTAGCCAGCATCACTACTTCATGTGGCTAAGCATGCTCCTCCTTTGTCTGGGTACTGAAAATGCTCCCTTTCACAGCTGTTTTACTTGAATCCTTCTGATATCCTCTACAAAGACACCTCCTGGAAACCTCATGCTTCTAGTAGTCCAGGAGCAGGCTGTTGTACATCGAACAACTACTGACTGGGAGCATTCAGAGCTCTTGGGAGCCTCCAGAGAGCTGGCAGTGTCCCTCTGTCCTGCTAAGCATGGCCATAGAGAACTGCCGCAGGCATCCACTTAAGCTCTTCCTACCTCAAACACTGGTCTAGCAAAGTGACTACAGGTTTAAGATCCTTGTATGACCTCAGGCAAACAGATTTACCTGGGAATCACCTTCCCTAACTGCAGCCAGCTAGAAGTTAGGCTCTGCTTTAACACAGTCATCTGGCTGTTTTCAGAAGATAATACAGCCAGCCACCTCGAGAAATGTTTTGCCCCACTCTGGACAGGATGGACTGCACTCCAAGTATTTCTCCCCATAAACAACAGAGCAATCTAGATTACTAACTTAGACTAGATAACCAGATAACCTCCCCTCCCCCTAGGAAGGGGAGGTGGGAAGTGATGGGAGGAGAGAAGAGGCAAAGAGACAGATGAGGAGTGCTGGAAAATGAGATGTTTGCTGAGCATTTTTGCACAACTGAAAGAAGTCAAGGATGGAAGAATCACTAGAAGATAAAAACATTGAGAAGAGGAAATACTGTCTCAAAGCCCCCAGGCAAGCCCTGTTCCCCCCATATACACTGCGACTCTGAGGAAGGTGTGGGAACAATCTTGCCGGCTCAGTTCTGAGGGACGCATCTCCTGCTCAGCTCTTCACGTCCACTCCCACTTAAGCTGCCACAGAATAACCTTGTGCTCCCCGCTGTGCCACTGTGCAAGGGCTGGCAAGGGAAGGGGCTCAGGGATAATGAATGAAGCTCTATATTAGCCACAGAAGCACAGGACAGTCAAATGAAAGGGTAAAAGTATGGTCATGAAAGACAAGCAGTCACTCCGACTGTGTGCTGGAGGTAATTACTGCTATATAAATAAACCAGAGGAAAAAAAAAATCTTTTAAAAATCTAATTACCATGCAGCACTGTGGGTTTCAACCTTGGTCAAGTACAGGCAGACCTGATTTACGCTCCATCATAAAATCCTAAGCACGAGGCTGGTCTCTCTCTCTCTTTACAATATGAGCCAGGGAATCAGCACAGGACGCTTCTCAGAGAGAAGCTGCGTGATAGATAGATGTGCCCACATCTGGGTGGGTCAGCATCTCCAACAAGCCCAAGACTACACGAGTACACCACCTGCACGTATATTTATCACAGTTTTCCCTCTGCAAGACATAACAACATCTGTTTGCAAAAAAAAAAAAAAAAAGATCCTCCCAAACCTCTGTTTCACTGGACTTTAATATTTTTCATTATTAGTATTTCTCATGTCTCTTAATAAGGATATTTCCTTTTTGTACAGAGTTGTCTTCTTTCTTTCAAGCATGTTATAAAGGCATTTCTATGAAACTCCCATAATTATGTAGGAAAGGGAAACTGAGGTAGAGGCTTAATTTATCACTGAAACTTTTGGCTCCTCCTACATAAGCAAGAGTTTTGTGCTCTGTTTCTTTCAAAACCTCAATGTGAATGCTTTACCTATCATCCCAGCCAAGTAATGACCCAAACTTAGATCTTTATTTTCTATGCCTTTGCTAGTTGCAAGACAGATTTCATCCAAGAAGAACAGCAGGTGAGTAAAATGCAGCAGCTAACTTTAAATATATCATCATTTTGAACTTGCAGAATTGAGGCAAATTCAACAGCAGCGCAAAGTAAACCCTAAAGCACATCTGATTCTCCTTGTGTGGAATCAAGTCCTACACTGCAGCTTCTTAACTGTAGAAACACTTCTGACCACAATCAAGTTCAGACCGGATTTACACCTCCTCATTCAGAGCTGTTGATACAAGTGGACAGGAAGAAGATTTACCATTGTGAATGAACAGAAGACACTTTTTCCCCATCCCAAATGGAGAGAGAGAAACCAGAATCTACCAAGTCAACAATTTGTATGTCAGTAGACATGCACACACACATATATATATGATGACAAATACGTTAGGTCAGTGAAATCTCTCATATAAATTTCAAAATATAAAATTGTGTTAAAAACTCTGCAACTTCACACATTGAACAGGTTTTAAATCTCAGTGTTGTTTAAAATCTGAAAGCCAAGCATTTTGCTTAAAGCCATATCAAAGCAATATGCTTCAATAATTTCTAAACATAAACACAGATCTGAAAATGTGAGGGACCTAGGGAAAAAAAAACTAGCTCATTGTGTTATCCAGTTGTTTCCAGCACTTTTGGAAAACAAACAACAAAAACCGAATAACTATTAAACAGTTACAAAAGTTAGGAAAAAAATACCTTCAGAGTTCAAAAATAAGATGATTTCCCTATCATCATTATTGAGATTTATTACCCAGTATCTGTTATTCTACCTTTAAAAAGTCAAAGCCCACTTTTAATAATTGCCTCTTGCTTTTATATAGTATCTGGCACTCACACAGCTTCCTTGATGTCGTGGTTTTGTTAGTGAGGGGGGGTCTAAGGTGGAAGCTTCTGTAGGAAACTGCTAGAAGTCGCTCCCCTTTGTTCAGCGGACTTGGCCGGGCCTAGGGCAGACCCGCTGCTGGCCAAGGCCGAGCCGATTGGTAGCAGAACGTCCCGTGAAAACGCCTCTGCGATAACTTATTTAAAAAGGGGAAAACCGGAAAAAAAAAAGAGAGGAGAGAAGATGTGAAGAAGCTGAGTGGGGGCAGAGGCGCAGAGGGGGAGGCGCAGGCCTCACGGGCCTTGCAGGCCTCACCCTCTGGCCTCTCGCCAGGCAGCCAACTGGGCCCGACTCGGTCCGGCCTGGCTTTAAGAAGTGGAGAGGAGATGAGAAGTGAATAAGATGTAAAAAAAGATCCTGAGAGACATCTACCAGTCTGTTGTGAGGAACGGCTGCAGACATCAAGGTCAGTTCAGAAGTAAGGGGGAGGAGTAAGCGGCTCCTGGCCAAGATTCCCCTGCAGCCTGTGGTGACGACCATGGTGGAGCAGGTTGTCCCCCTGCAGCCCACGGAGGTCCACGGAGAAGCAGAGATCTACTTGGAGCCCGTGAAGGACCCCACACTGGGGGAGGTGGATGCCTGAAGGCGGCTGTGGCCCGTGGAGGGCCCGCTGGGACAGCTGTTCTGAAGGGACTGAACTCTGTGGAAGAGATGACCCACGCCGGAGCAGTTCCACGAAGGACTGTGGCGTAGGGGTGGGACCCCACAACGGAGCAGGGGAGGAATGTGAGGAGTTCTTCCCCCAGCCATGAAGCAGCGGTGTGAAACAACATGTAATGAACTGACTGCAACCCCCATTCCCTCTTCCCCCCTGTGCCGCTCAGGGAGGGTAAGGTAGTAGAGATAATGTTAAGCTTGGGAAAAGGGAGCGGTGGGGGGAGGTTATCTTGTTCTCTGTCTCATTCTCCTGCTAATTTTAGAAATAAATGAATAGTTTTCCCCAAGTCGAGTCTGTTTTGCCCGTGACGGTAACTTTAAGAATTTCTCCCTGTCCTTATCTCAAACCTCGAGCCGTTTCCCTTATATCATCTCCTCCTATTCTCTCGGAAGGTGGGGGGAGCGAGAGAGAGACTGTGCAGTCTGGTCCCGATCAGGCCTGAACTACAACACTTGATTAAACCTCAAAGCAGGTAAGCACTGTGATTCAGAGGAAGGAGGATTCAGAGGTAAAACAAATTGCTCTGTTTCAGAGAAATCAGTGCCAGAGCAAAGAATCAGATGTCCAAACTCGCATCCTGTATAATAAACCACCCTGCGGCTAAAGTCTTGGCTACTATTCCCTACCATTAGAGTATTATTCCCCACCATTAGTGCGCATTTTGCAACCTTGATGGCAGCGAAATCTCTGTAGCTGGAGTAATTACATGCAAACATAAACTGCCTCATCAGAAGAGACCCCAGCTGTTTAAATGGACATGCTAAAACAGGTGCTTGCTGCTGTTTGCGGGGCTGGTCATGCATAATACCATTAGAAAAGAACTAAAAGGTGCCAACGGGTTGCAAACATCTTAAGACCTGAAGGTTTGTGATGTGCAAAGGAATAAAATTCCTGAAGAGTCCAAGTGAATTAATACACAGCTTTACGAAGGGCTATGATGTGGTAGCAGCACTGGAAGGGGAGAGGAGTGGCAAACTGGGATGCCCCACCTGGTCTCATGTTAAAGGCATTACAGGAAAGGTGGGGAAATAACTCTATCGTGTACCCACTTCTGACAGTCATCTCTTTTTGCTTCTTTTTAAACTAAGATCTCACTCCGTTTTGATGTATTTCATATTGGACAAAGCAAGTTAAAACATCTGATCTGAAATTTTACTAGCTGTGAAAACCTCAGCTGTAACAAAAAGCATTCCTGTAGCAGCAATTCTTGAAGTGTGCTTATCAAAACCATGACCCATGCCTCTAAATTTCATCCTATCTTCCTGCAATCCTTTCAGTAAGGGAAAATGTAAGCAGAGAGTTCAAACTATACAGATTCACGTACATTATATTTAAAAGTAAAAATAAAGGGACAAATATTAAAATGTTTTCACACAAATAAAAAGATGGAGAGAGCTCTAAAAGCAACTAGAATAGCTCCTGGGAACAGCTCTTGTCTCTTGAATAAATACTTTGCTGTTTACAGCTTTCTATAAGAAAAAAAAAAAGATATTTTCTTTTCTCCATCTTTCTTCAAGCTACACAGAAGCTTTGTGTTGCAAAACAACAAGGAATTTGATAAGCCTGAGAATGTGGTGCCTGTATGTATGTCTGAATATGTGCGTTTTAGACTGGGTTTAAGAAAAGTGCAGGTACAGCCTGTGCCACATACTGAGACTGTCCCTGCTCTAAACACTTTGGTACGTGCCTGCAATTCAAGGAGTGCACGAGAGGCACAACTTGGAGCTTCAGAGATTAAAGACACCAGTGGAAGGCAGAACTGCAGGAACATCAAGAGAAACTCAGATCTTTCTCATCAAACTGAAATATCTACTTTTTCTTCCTCTGTTCTCTTCTCTCATCTTCCTCTTTCTTCCCCACCTGGCTGTGGCCTCCACACTCATAGATATCTCTAGTATTTACAGCATTCACAGTTTACTGGACTTTTCCCAGACAATCCTTCTTGTTTGACAATAAGGATTTCATTAAAAAAAAAAAACATGTTAGCACTGCAGGAAAGGTTATTGCTTAAAACAAAAACAAAACCAAAAAAACTATACAAGCTGATTTAGAGGAAGATGGGCAGTTGTCAGCTCAGAACGGAATAGTCCAGTGGTCACACACGACTAACACACTCTCTTATTGGGGTGATCTCTCTCCATAGACTGGCCAAAAAATAGTTTTGCTTACTGCTGTCTGATTCCGTTGACCTCAGGCAACCTTTTCCCAACTTGTCACAGCGTAGGAAAGATCAAGTAAAGAAACTGCAGTGTGAAATTTGGAAAAGTTCAAGAGCACAAGAGATTTTTATTTGTTCTTTTAAAAAAAAAATGGGATGTGCCCCACTTATAAATGGTTCTTCAGGTTCCAGGAGTGCCAGACCCATACAGCAAAAAAGGAAACGTTTTAAGTATTTAGCTCCTACTTTACTATCTAGAGTAAGTGACAAGATGTTAAAGTCTTGAAGGCAGAATATCCCTGTGAATAATAGGGGTTGCTCAGTAAGAGATAATCTAAGAAATGTACAGGGACCTTATCTAGGAAAAACATGACTACATATTTAAATCCAGGCTATTGCTGTAATTCTGTTATGTCATATAACTTGTCCTGTGATGCAGTTTTCCCATCCTGGAAACAGGGCTAATATATTTATTTTTGTTTTAGTCTCACAATAAAGTTATGTGGACAGAATCCACCAGAATTTACTGAGAATTGTGGCTGAGTTTCTGAAAGAAACCCAGCCTTTATTCTGATTCTTAAATATTTTTACATGTGTTGAACTCTACAAACAAAGACTAGTTTTCTAATTTCTTTTATTACCACAATAGTGTATATTTTAAAGGAAAATTGAATTTTGTATACTACTTCCTGCATATGTTTCCAATGTTGCATAGAATTAATAATAGAAGTTCTGAATTGCAAAACAGAAATAAATTCTAAATTTAGGCATAATTTTAAAAGTAAAAGGACAAAATTAGGCAATAATAATTCTTCTCCAAGAGCAGGAGAAAAAGTGAGTCCAAATCTCAGATGGAAACCTGACCATTGAGCCACAAAGCAAAACTCAAGTTTATTAAATCATAAAATGAATATGTTTATTCCAACCAATATAGCTTGCAACAAGGGTCAGGACAAAATGGGTACTTTTAACTCTGCCATCTTTCCTAACTGGTTAGGAACTGGTTCTCTTGTACAGTAGCAGAGGAAGGTACCGAGCTACATAGCTCACTTCATGAGAGGACTGTACTTACATGGTTATTGGGATGCAGCAGAATTAGGCAATTAACAGCAGTGTTTTGGAGGGGCTAAGCCTTCATCACTCCAAAACAGTTTAAAAGAGCCTTGCTCTGCCAACCCATAGAGCTTAACTAGGACACGTAGGCTTTAAATCTGCCCCTAAGTTTCTGTCCTCTCTTTCTGGCAAGGGACCTCCAACCCCTGTGATGGCATCACAGTTTTGCATCAGCAACACAGTTGGCACATCATGAGAGATTTACAGCTGTGTCAGACTGAAGGAGGCAGGGTGAGGGCAGCTGCACAGCAGAATATTTATTGTGCATCACTTAGGAGATGCAGAATATTGCTTGGACACTTTAATAGATGCATCAGTGTTAACTGACTTGCTCTGAGGCACCATATGCTAATCAAAGAGGGTGCGATGCATAATGTCACATTAATGTCGTAATAAAGGAAATCTCTATGTGTTCCGTAATGTCTTTATGATTACCTTTAATTTTAGATAGCTAGTGAAGGAATATGTGTTCAATACCTGGATCTGCTGTCTAATTACCAAGGATATAACAAGTACCAAATGTACGATAAAAGGCCAGAGTTTTTATTGGAGATAACTGGTGACAATGTAAACCATAAATAAGTCTTACAGTCTCTACAAGCCTGAAACACCACAGTCGGATAGGCATGTGAGATTGTTTTAGGCATATTTTGATTTCTTTTCATCTTTAGTCACCAACCTGGAAAAAAGGAAATATTTAGACACAGAGGGATATAGCTTCAAAGCCGCTCCCAGGAGGATTAAATACATGGGTCCAACAGATGTTTTACATTTACTTCTACAAATAAACTTACTCACAGTTCTGTTCTTCAATTCAAGCCATCCCTTATGCTTACAACAGCCTTTCAGGTAAAGTCACCTTAAGCCTGCTTATCTTTTTCATAAATGTTTTTACTACTTCCTTTCTTAACACATATGCAAATACACCTACTACTTCAACTTCTGAGACTTTGAAACAACACACAGAATAAGCTCTTATTAATAGCATTTTTGTTTCAGGGTTGTTTTGTTTTATGTAATTTGCCTAATCCTCAATGTATTTTACATAGGAAAATGGTAACTGTTTCCCTTTTATAACCGGGAAACTGAGGCACAGAGTTCCAATAATCTGATAAAACTGACAGCATTCTGGAGGTGGGATTTCGTGACAGCTCTTACGAGTTCTAAATCAGCATCTGAGCAAATAAGTGCTTGGGCTGGAGTTCCTCACATCAAATAGCACATACTAGAAGAAAAAGGTCGGCTGTGTTGGGTCAGGTAAGAGGGGCATTAGAAGTCTTGTACAAAACAGGAATTGATTCAAAGTGATGTTCCTGTTATCAAAATTCTCACCCAAAATCTGGTGCACACATGCACAAATCACTCTTTTACCATTCTTTTGTAGCAGAAGCTTTTAAACCAGGACCACAGAGGAAAACTTTTGCATCTGAGGTGGTAAAATTGAAAACAGAACACAACTGTAAATTTCTGTAGGAGCCTTCCCAACCAGAACTGCTCGATGGTGATGTTTGACCTGTTTCACACAGGCAGGCTCCAAGGTGGCTTCTCCCCAAGTACAAGAACACACAAGAACAGAGTTATTTCAGATGGATGTTGACAAAACTAAGATGAGGATCTGGCCATTATGACTAAATGGGAAAGAGTGGATTTTGGACCTCTGAGTTAAGTACAATCTGCTACACCAGTATGAATCAGAGAAAAGACTGTGCAGGTCAGTGAAGTCACACATGGGTAGAAGCAGTATAAAAGTAGATGAAAACCAGGCCCAGGAATTAGAGCAGCAGTGCTGTCTGTGCCCTAAGAGACAGCCAGAAACTCTTTGATAGAGTAAAATCCTGACATACTGCAAGAAAAAAACCTGGAAGTGAGTTCCCTATCGGCATCATTAATGCATTCCCCAAAGCAGAAATCAGATGGCTCTTTCCAGAGGAGCAAAGCTGTTGAAATGGTCTCCCTGTTTAATGACACCAGTGAATGCTTTGCCTGATGTGGAGACAAAGAAATTGACTGCTGCTGACTTGGTATCAACACAGGCTGAGACTGGCCCAAAATTTATGGCCAGAATGAGTGCAAGGCAGAGTGAAAAGGGGAAGGAGACATCACTTAAGTACACTTAAGTCACTGGTACACCTGGACTTCTCAATGTTAATACTGGCCAGTGAGTGATTATGAAATAACCTGGAGGTGATCAACACCAAAAGGAGACAGTAGAAAGGGAAGATCTTGGAATAAACTGGAAACAAAGAGAGGCAAGGAAAAGCGATTACACAAATACTCAAAGTCTTATGACTAGTTTAAATTTGTCCCCTAACACAGCATTGAAAAGCACTGGCTGGTATAGATAATGCAATTTCTGTTTGTCCTACAAATATTGCCGCACTAGAGTCAAAAGTTAAACACAGCACTCCCGCCCAGCTCCAGCTGAAACTTAAGTTGAACGTGAGTATTTCTGGGTTTGCCTAACCTGTATTTCTAATGCTGTTTGTTCTAAGTCAGCAAGTTCTAGCTTCCATAGGGAATGTTTGAACTTAAGTCCTAATCCATATGAACGATGGCAAGAACATATAAGAGCAGGAATAGTAAATCTAAAGCCTTTTATTTTATTTTATTTTTCATTGCCTGATCGTTCCATAGCTCTAAGAGTTGTGGTTTCCACAGAGGGTAGCAGCACATTGCCAGCAGCATACCTAATTAATTCCTCCTCACCTATTCCATGTGTCTTCCCCATGCCCCCATCCAAGTGACCTATCGCTTCTCTTCAAGACAGGCTAAATTAATGACAATTAAACTAAGGAAAAAGTGAATTATTTAATTCCAGAATGTATTGAAGCTTACATGAGCCCAGCATCAACCAGGCCAGAAGGATCAGTCCATGCCCTTGGCATTGTTTTTCTGGGCTCCTCCCTATCTTCTCATCAAAATCAATAGGAATTTAGCCTGGTTTTCAGTAGGAGACCATTTGATTCCCAAGAGGTGTATAACACTTAGTATTTACTCTGTGTAGCTTCTTTCATGAGAAGGGCTCAAAATACCTCTCTACATCAAGTCTCACAATGTCCTCAAGGGGAACGTAAGCATTATCTTAATTTAATTAATACATTGCCAAAGGCTAAAATTAGAACTAAAGGAGACTGATCCTTCAAGATACACAGTTTGCTCAGATCCTGGTGAAGTTGGTGGGAAGGTGAACACACTCAGCGTCAGACAGAATTAGTCTCCAAGACTGAAGTCAGTTTTCAGATCAGAAATCCTGGTCCACCACTCTTCATCCAATGTTTTAATCAATGCCTTCACCCACTCATTGGTCAAGACCCAAGCGATAAAAAAAACCAAGACATATTTTAAATTAGTTATTTTGTGGAGATGAGTACATGTACGTAAGCTAACCAATCCAGGAGAGAGATTCAGAACCATGTAAACTGATATAGCCCCTTTCTCCTGCCAATCAACAGTAGAAAGCTTACTAGGAAGACACCACCCTTCACAGGACTGGGATTCAATTCCTGCACTGGCCATGGCTTGGCATATAGTCCTGGGGTAAGTCACCATTCCTCTGTTTAACTCCTACCTATTTCCATCACCATGACACTAGTGATAAGTATCTATCAGCAATGTGCTGCCTAAAAGCAAGTAAGAAGGAAGGGGAACTGAGGCAAAGAGATGCTAAGTAACTTCTAAAGTCATGTAGGATGTTTACTGTAGCCAGGGAATTCAACAGAGCTGATGAGTTGACGAGCCTTTGTGGGATTCAAGTTCTGTCCATTGGACTGCACGGAAAGTACAAAGATGTAAACTTCCCTCTGCCTATTCTTTTCTGACATCCACGCCTTCTCTCCTCCTTTGTGGTCACAAAGCTGCTTCTTTTCATTACATCCTAAATAGTTCCAGGCTTTCTCTATAGTTGAAGCGGACTTGATGGCTTGATTGAGACTCATAACAAACATGTAACCAGACAGATCCCTAAATTAGCTAAAGAATCCTGTTAGATGCATTGTTATAAGAAAAGAAGGCAACAACGGGGAAAAAGAAAACGTTACCATGGTGCAGACAAAAAGCTAAATGCCCAGCATTCTGCTAAAACCTAGCACATTTTTTTTTTCTATATAGCAGCTGTAAAATAAAATTAAGTTAGCGCGTCACTGAAAATAGGATCTCACCTGTGGAGGATAATGCCTACCATCATCTCAGAGCAATTTGCTGCTCTATATTCAAAGAACTCCTGAGTTTCTACAATAGGCAGTCTAATTGCAAACATTTGCTGTTAATGTTTGATGACTAGAAGCACAGCAAAGTCAAGGTGTATTTCAGAACAGTATGTGCACTTTCTTTGTTTCAGGAGCAGGATAAGACATCCATTAGAAGGTGACGAGCTAACTGCAATCTTCTTGTAAGGTTTTATGACTACACTAGGATTTAAAGAGGTGTTACTAAATGGTCCTCAAATAGGTCCAGGTGTGAGACCAAGTCACATATAAGTACTATAACTGAGTCACTTTGAACTGGGGAACAAGGATTTCAGGATCTGAAGCCAAACAAACAAGGCAATGAAGAGGCAGAACAACCCAGTACGTCAACCACCAGTCATAAAACTACCAAGCACAGTGCAGCATATGCTGTAGGTGATTGCTATTGACCAGTATTACTATGTCTCCAGCACAGCCTCGAGAATGTTAATGGTGGGGAAGGTGTATGAAAAAATCCTAAAGTTATCAGCCTGATTAATGCCGAAAAGTTTCTTCAAAACTTGATTTTCCAGTCCTGTATTTGGGTGGTCTTTGAGCATAACTTCTGTTGCCAGTAAAATGCATGTCTGTTATAATAAAGTTCAGCTGTGAGAATGTGCATGTTCTGCAGAATATTCATGAAAATTTTAAATTCAAAGTTTCTGGAATGTTTAATTTGTTGTTGGTTTTTTTTTTGTCACCACAGTTTCTTGCTCCCTGTCACCAGTGGGATAGGGGAAAGAATTGGGAAGAAAGGAAAACTCATGGGTTGAGGTGAAGACAGTTTACTAAAATAGTAAAGGAAAACTACAATAATAACAGAATATAAGTATATTAAAATATATAAAGTGAACAATGTACAATTTCTTACCACTCAATGTCCCAATGACCAATATAGCCCGTCCTGAGCAGCGATCACAGAAACAAAACCAAGCAGCAAGCGAAGGAGCAAAAGGGAGCCAGCAAGGTAGAGGGAATGATGCCAGTGAGAAAGAGAGAGTGAGGGATGCCAGGAAGGCAAATACCCACCCTGGCCAAACCCCACTTATATACTGAGCATGACGTTTACAGCATGGAAAACTCTCTTTGGCCAATTTGGGTCTCTTTGGCCAGTTTGGGTCAATTATTCTGTCTGTCTTTTTCCCTGCTTCCTGCACCTGCACATTAGCAACACTTGTAACGCCGGACAGGGTCCTTGGTCTCACTAGCAACAACTCATATCATCAGGGTGTTTATCAACATTCTTCACATATGAAATCCAAAACACACTGGCTACAGAGAGGAAAAATAACTCCATCCCTGCCAAAACCAAGACATTTGTATTGAAGAAATTCTCTCAATTTTTTGTATGACTTCATAATGAAGTCATATTTTGACAAAATTTTTTTTTACCTGAAATTCCGTGAGCACGGTACCATATTAGTATATGCTTAACACACAGAGTTCATAAAAGAAAAGGACTCATGTAAATCTTCTGACACAATACTTTCCTTGATTGTTAGTTAGGTATTCCTTAGTGCATGCTCCAACCAAGTGCCACTGTTATAAACCCATAAACAACCCAACCCATAAAAATTCAACACTAGCTTCTAGTTATATATTGTTACTTACTATTTACTTTATTATATTAGACATCTCTGATGCTCCAGGTATTTTACAGCTCTTAGGATAGTTAATGCGATTTAAATATATATAGTGACTGTACTGAGCTTTCATTTGGGAAAGGAACTGTAATCTATCAGAAAAAAAAAGCTAATTACAGTTTATCCCATTGATTTATTTCTCCCCTACCCTCCCCTCCCAATTTTTTGTAAGTATTACAAACCTTAGGTTGTAATTTTGATATATGCTGTTAGATAGATTAAATACCAACTAATTCTCATATAAAACTGGTAGTTTGATCAATACAGCTAAAAGCTTCATTCCTCACATATGTATTTCTCAACTTTGGAACTATCAGTTTTAATCTCATGTGTTGGGATTAGATAAAAATCAGACCAAGAATTCAACTCCACAGAATTCAATAAAACCTCCCATTCAAATTCTTTAGTCAGAAAAGAACAGTTGATCCCTCTTTGGCATAAGAAAGATGGACTGGGTAACATCACCAGGTTCTGTCCAAGGCTATGTCCTACTCTTCTACATCTCCCCCTTGCCTTCCTCCCTCTCTTTCTGCCCCCTCTCTAGGAAGTAACCTGCTAGAAACCGACGTGAGAAAAAACACCTAAGCAGAGTTAGAAAGGGTAATTTCTGAGATTATTTGTTTCCGAGCCTAGAAACATAAGAGAAGACAGTGTAAAATCACCAAGAAGGTTTGCCCTCACGTTCTGTGAAGAACTAAGCAAATCTGTTTTGCCCTTCCTGTACAATACAAATGGATTTCTCGCTGAGTGAGTCATTTCATTTCCCAGATAGCCCCTACGTCCTTCTTAAGAAGGAGGGCACGAGAGAGAAGAGAAAAAACAATAAATAAAAATCGCTTGGATTCAGCAGTGATGGGTGTCATGTGGGAACCTGATTAGAATGTCATAATGTAGGCCTGATATACAAAGCGAAATAGAATAGAGTAAGTAGTCTACAAAGCTTTTGCTTTGAAATAATATTTAGTGTCACCCTAAAAAAAAAAAAAAAAGAAAGAAAAAAAAGAAAAAAGCAGCCAAGCAACAGAGTTGGTGCTGGATTTCCAAAAGGGGTTTTCTGCAATAACTTTGAAGAAGGTCACGTGAAGAAGAGATGAAACTGGAGCTGTTTCCCTCCACAAAGGAAAATAAATGGGTGACACTATGCTAATGAAGACAATTTACTCCCAGGATGAGTCATTCAGCAGCAGCAAGGTCTCTGTCCTGCCTGTTGATTCATATTCTTTTCTCTCTAGCATCAAGAAGTCATCTTAAAAGGGTTGGCTGGGTGACCTACCCACTAACAAATTTGGGTTTGATTTTGTTATTTATTTGGTATTAGCATAGTGTCACCCCCAGGAGATTTTCCCTTCAGTGTTGGAATATCCTCTGGGTTATCTTCTGCAGGGTGGGATAGAGCGAAGCTTGAAGCAAGACATGCCAGAAGAACTGCTGCAGAAACAAGACAGCATCGCTGTTGGTGGGAAGGTCAGCTTGGCCTCCACCTCATAGTGCAAAAATTAAGATAGGATTTTTTTTCGCCTTGAAATCTCATTGTCGCTGTATGAATAATTCCTAACGGTTCTATTTCTCTCCTCTGCTTTGACACACAGGAGCTTTTAAACAGATCAGCCCCTCGGATGTGAGAGCTCAGATTTGAACTAGCACAGTGATGGGATACAGGTCCAATTATGCAAAGCTTCCTTGAGCAAAAATGTTTAAAAATCAAAATAAAATGAAGATGTTCACAAAGCTTTTTCTAACAAGAGCTGCACAAGGACTCTACATCTAACCCAATCGACTGCACTGCAAAAAAATTATAAACATTGTCCTTCAGAATAGAGCACTTTGTTTTCATTTAACGACAACTATGATGGTCTTTTTAAGCAGCAAGCAAAAATTAAAGTAGTATTTTTAAGTGTGTATTTTTTACATGTATCACTTAATGAAGATATTAGTAACCAGACAGCTGGTATAAACTGTCATATTTCTAGTGACTGAAGGCAGCTGAATCAATACTTCAAACTAGGTTCAATATTTGAATGCAGCACTACGGAAGGTGGTGTAATCCACTGTTATAGATTAGAAGACATGTCAATCCTAAATTGCACATTACAGAAGAACCTTTAGTTAGAGAGACTTTTGCTCTAAAGACAGATTTTTTTTTTTCTGAACGGTAAATATTCTTCGTACAACGTCATTTAGTCTAAATTTTCCCTCGTTGTCATACAATGCAGAATTTGTCTCCTGCATCTATCACATTGCCAATAACACTCAATAAAACGTCAAATTAATTATCAAAAAGTACTTAAGATCAAAATCTTTGATTGGCTGTAATGAGACGTCCAATTATGCTAATTGCAGAAAAAGTGTCTGTTTAGAACTAATTGTCAGAAACACATTTCAATGCGAAATAAGCAACGATCAGTATGACAAGAATAATAAAAAAAGAATCAATTGCACATACATTAAGCAAGGGCTTGCATACATTAAGTATTCATTTTATGCTTCACATTAAGACCTATAACTTAGTAAATAAATTTTAATGTTTATTTGGGATTTCCTAAATTTCAGTAATGATCTTTTGAAAAGAAAACACAAATCTATTTAGAGAACTCTTTGAAAAGGTGAGTTTCTGTTCCATAATTCAAACGCTTTCCCTCCAAGTTGTAAGAACATTGATAAAAAGAAATCCCTCTTCATTTTTTACTCCTTTTTTTTTTTGTTGTTTAAAAAGTTTATTTTCTATCAATGAGGGCCCCAATTGTCTCTCCATGAAATTAAAGGCAAAACTCCCATCCCGTTCAAAAGCAGCACAAGAGGGACTCAAGTTTGCAATGTATCCTCTCTCCCAACCTGTCACAAAATCTTGCATTGTCTTTTCCCTGCCCGGACAGCCTGATGCTACATTGGACAGAGAGCTGAGGGACAAAGAGGCACCCAGAGTAATGTGAGACAGTTTCCCACCTTTTGCTATACCAGTGAGAGTCCCAAGTAACTAAACGAAAGCTAGGCTGTGCTACACCAGGGTTACCAAGTCTCAGCTGCAGTGGTACCTGGCTCTGATATTACATACAAAGCCACTGGAGGAGACAGATCATTTGCAATGGGCAAAGACTAGATGAGTTTAGAAACTTCCCTCCTCCCTCTTGTTTGAATAGCAAAGGCTGTGCTTGCCTGGAGCTGCTGCAGTGGCAACCCATGGATTGTATTCCTTTATATCATCATTAGCCTGAAAAAAACATGCAAACCATGCTCCAATTTACCAGTAAGGATTGGATTGATGGCTCTGTTGAAGGCAGCTATAATCTGGCAGCCCTGCTGCAGCAACAGCTAAGGGTATGTTGTACTCAGATTGGTTCAGCAGATTTGCTCTCTGTGAAGGTTTGGGATGAAAGAGGGCCAAGCAACTCCTACAGAAAAGCTGGTTTTATTTTTTTTTTTTCTGTTTGCATAGAGGTTGGTTGAGAAGGGCACATTGGGTGCATGGGACCTCATTGAACTGTGTTTATGCTATGTATACAAGTTTATCCCCTTTATGGGTAGGTGCATCATGTCCCCATGAGTTCCCTCACCCACAGCTTTGAGTGGGTTCCTGGGCCTCTGTCCTACACCTCTGTGCAGATTTACTGGGTGCTAGTCTCACAGCTGCCACACTCCTCTGCAGAGCCAGCTCCTGTGGGAAATACCCTTGCAACCACTCTCAAGTCAGCTACAGAACCCCCTTTTGTTTGAAAAGGAGGAAAGCATTTAATATGAAACTCGAGTAGTATTTTTCTGTACCAGTAAATTGCTTATCCCTGCTCTTTGTCTCATGGAGACCCAGAGAGCTTTGAGGAAAGGTGCCGTGACCTGTGCTAGTAGAAATGCTTGCATAAAATCCTGGTTTAAAACTGCTTTGTCGTGATGTTTGTTAGGCCAAACTGGGATTCAGGTGAAAAGTATAAATAGTATAAAGTACTTTTAACCATCTTCCTCCTTGGTATTTTTTTTTTTTAATCTATTATTATTTATTTAAATAATATTACCTCTCTGAAGAAGCAGATTGCTAGGAATTCTGTAAATAGGTGCGCAATTGGTGGAACTAGTGAACATTAATTTTCCCAGTCGTCTGCCCAGTTTGGATTCTCTGGTGTCGAAATAATATGCTTTATCTCAGCTGAGGCTTTTCACTCAGCAGTAGTTAGGCTTTCCCTCTTCTGTCCACAGTTCTATTTTCATTAACTTTGTAGGAACTGAATACCTTTGAGAAGTCTTATTCCAGACAACAAAAAAAAAAAAAAAAAGAGAGAGTGCAAATTTGCCATTCAGTTCAAAAGTCTGAAAAAAAGGACAAGAATAGAAAATAGAGGTACAACACAAAAGTTTAGAACTTATGTTCTCAGAAATTCAGGCTCAAGACAGAATCAAAACTTATTCTGGCAATTTTAAAGATGGAGCTTCTTGACCTATTTACTACCAATAATATTGTCTCTCATTTTGTTCACTTGATTAAAAAAAAAAAAAAAGAGATAGCAAATAGGTTAAAACCATAAGCATGAAAATGGATGAGATGTTCAAACAAAAAATCTGGTTATATTGGTTGACTGGTTAAGCTGCATGCATTGTCAGCTCCTGAATTGTGACACTGAAGCCTTCTGTCTCCTACACTCTCTTGTGTATTTGTCCACCTCTTTTATTATGGTGCACACTGATCTTCTAGGTCTGGCATACTTTCTAAACATCTTTGAAGCTCTTGAGCCTTGGTTTCAACCACCGGCAATATTATAGGTAACCATGGCTATTCCTGCCCTTGATTGTGAAACACTAGGAAACAGCATCAAGAGTGCAGACACAGAGCAACACGAAAAGTCAAGGCATCATTAAAGCAAGGAGGTCTGAGTCTTGCTAGGATAAAAAAAAAAAAAAAAATGACTCTATATGTCTAAGATAGAAATCCAGCTTCTTTCAAGACAGAAGAGCCTCTGGCCATACACAGTGAGTTCAAAGTGCTATGTACATACCTGCCGTGCCAAACAGGGTTTAACTTCTGGAGGGGAGCTTAATTCCCAGTTTCAGTGGGGACATGTTGGGGAAGGATTGAGCTTATAGGTGTTTCACACAAAATTGGAAGCAAAAAAAACCACTAATGTAGCATGTGGAGAAATAAAAATAAGCTGTACTTCTCTCAAACACTTCAAAGAAAACACCATTTTCCTGTGCAGTGTAACAAAAATGACAGCTGACTCAAAAGTTGTGTTTTGTCACTTTTTTTGACATGTTGTGTCTGCTCAATTATTCAGCAGCCGAAGAGACCGAGCTTAGTCTAGTCTTGTTCAAAAGCTCATGATCTGAGCTGCTGACCTAGAGAAGGCTCTTTTATTCACAGGTAGTTGAACAGCAAAGTTTCTGTCGAGACAGAGGCCACCTAGTGCCAAAAAGTATGATATTCTGCAAGATGGACGTCCTAGTACCAGGCTGAGGTCTCCCAGGTAGTGTGGGAAGAAGAGCAGCTGATAATAAAAAATAAAAAGATTATTTTAGATCCTTCTGTTGAAATAAAATAATGAATTTTGATTAAATCAGAAATCTAAAGTACTGACTTATTCTCATGTTATCTTGTAATTTTAATCCTTTTTTAAAAAAATAAAAACAATCTTTCTGAAAGGAAAATGATAATTTTAATTTTCTAGAAAGGAAGAAAGCAATAATTTTGTCTCCTTCAAAGTGTAGCCTTTCATCATATTTCACACATTGTTACTATCCAAAATAGCTATCAAATTTGACCCAAATTAGTTAAGTCCTCATGCACTTGTTAAGCTTAAGATTTAACAAAAATATTTAACTCTGCCTTTAAATCACTGGTACATAGGAAAATAAGGTTCGAAATCTTGACTTTACCACAAGTCTTCTGTAAATAACATGAGAAATTTTACTATTCATCATATGTTAGCTTGTCCAGCTCTCCGGCTCATTCTGGAACCCCTCTATGCAAACACACTCACCCTGAACAGTTTACAATTTGAGTCCAAGAAGAAAAACCAGGAGAAGATAAACAGGAAGGAAAAACAACGAGGCAATGCCAGAAGAGCACATGATGTATAAAACATTTCCCTTCCCATGCTGCTGTAGATTTTGTCTATATTAGGAAAAAAAAAAGAAAAAAGGCTTCAGAGTAGACATTATCTCTCACTGAATGCTTTCAGAGCCACAAGCACAAGCAAACAGATCACAACACCTAAGCAATACCAATAATTTCAACTCATACCAATGAGGCCTTTGAAAATATGTATCTGTTTCTAGATTTTGCGAATTCTGGAAAACACAAAAAGTATTATGCATTGTAAGAGCACAGGTACAAGCTTTAAACACACCATCCAGTCTTCCTACAGCACCATTTCTTATATGCTGCAAAGACAGTGGCCTTTCTGTGTTGGGCAACTAGTTCTGTAGATGCTGCAGAGACCTTTATTTCTTTGTCTCAGTTCTCTGTCACACCTAAGCCATCTCCTGCATTAAACAGTAGGAAATCCTAAATATGCACTTTAGTGTAAAAAAAGACATTCCTTTTTCAAAAGAAAATGAAGCTACTTTACGCTTTGCCAGAATGATCATGTTGCTAGATGGGGCAGAACAGATCAAGGTCAAAGATTTGGTCAAGGTTAGGATGGCTGATGTACCTAAGTATCTGTAGCCAGCAGCGCAGTAGGTAGCGGCTACCACAACATCCAGGCACAGGATAGACACAGAATATGTAAATTCATACACATGTTTTTTATATGTTAAATAACTTCTCCTGACAACTTATTAACTCATTGTTTTACTTGTAAATTACACTATATTCTTGTAAGCAGTTGACAGAAATGTACTTACAATTCTTCTTTAAAGGCAGCTTTTTTCACCTATGACTTTCTTTTTTTTTTTGGTCCATGCAAGTGCTATCAGAGGTGAGCAGCAAATTTCTAATCAACACATTTAATCACACTGTCTCTTCAGAGAGGCCACTGTACTGCTCACGTAATCTCATTTGTCTGGGTTCCTGGAAATTACTTGGAAAAACAATGGTGTGCAGCTGCAGAAGTGAATAGGGAAAAGAGGTGCTCCAGCCTCTTTGTCAGCTCCAGTATATCTCTCTCAATTTTGAAAATGCAGAGGATCCAATTAGTAACGCTGAGTAGGGTTTCCAGAACTATTGATGGGGCTCTGCATGAAGCACTTCACTCAGCTAGAGAAATAGGATACCTAACCCAAAATACTGCCCATACTACTAATACATTTATATTCTATTGGCTAGCTGGCTTTGGGGAGGCTAAACTCATCATCACCGTTGCTTAGGATTTGTCATGCAGGTACATCAAATAGATGTTGGAGATTTCAATGGGCAAAACTGCCAGCAACTTAAAGGGGCACTAGCTGTTCAATTTATCTCATTAACTTCAGGCTCTTAAGTAACCTGTCCTTCAGAAATGCTTCAAGAGATTTCATTGACTGCAGAGTGAACTGAAGGAGATTAGCTCCTAACTTGACATCTCAAGCTGGAGTAAATCAGAGGCCAGCAGTGAAAGACAAGAGACAGAATCACTAGTTCTCTTGTGAACAACTACTTGTAGTAGTTGTCGGCTACTTGTGAACAAGCCTGCCTTTACCCCACCTCTCTGCCATCCCTCTCTGCTCCTTCTCTTGACTGGAAAACTCCCAGAGGTAAAGGACATCTCTGTGCATTTGTGAGACACTGAACCCTGTAGGGTCCTGACTTTCACTGGGGTCTGCAGCAATTATTGATGCATAATTTTGCAATCTGAATTACTACATCACCAGCAGAACTCATTTTGACAAGGCAACAGTACACATTAAAAAAAAAAAAAACCAAAACCACCACCCTCCAAATTAGATGATTCTAATGGAAGTACAATCTTATACATCTGAGTGGAATACTAATGTAGAATTGGAAACAGCACCTTAGTATTAGAAGCCCAGTCCCTAAGTTCACTATGTATTGAATGAGCAGAGATTGGCATAGCCAGATGGCAATTCAGATCCTAGGTAGGCTGAATTGACCCCTGGAAGTGTCTGTGAATATTAACAGTTCCCCTTAATGATTTGGAAAGCATGTCTTAATTTACACTGAAGCCTCTAGTGTATTTCTTTCCTCTCCCACCCGCCGCACAAAACATTGACACAGAAGATACCAAAGCAGAAAATCCCTCTAAAAAATTCTTAAAGATTTGGTTTCATCTTCTATTTGGAGCTGTCTATGCAACAGATTTTTTTAACCCATTTAGGTGCACTTTTTGAACTGAAGCATCGTTGGAAACTAAAACTTTGTAATTCTAGATTTCAAGTAATAAATTAAAAGGCATTTAGGTGACATATAGTACATCAAAATGGCAAATTCTGCATCCATTGACACAAATGTCAAAGGTCTCATTCTTTTGCAGGTTTCAGCTTTAAATGTATCAGCAGTATCACTGGAATTGGGACTACTGTAAATAATGGAGGAGAGAAAAAAGAACATGAAATGAAGTTGTCCTTGCACCAATATATTGTTTTTCCCTGTTTTCACAGAGCGTAACAGTTGAAGAGGGGAAACCTGGACATAGGCCTATTCACATGAACAGCTGCTCCTGCTAATTACCTGTCGGTTTCTGAATTCCTCATCGGAAGGCAAGGGAAAAGCATTACCACCACCGGAACTATTAAAAGATCACCTGTTTCTACCATCAGACCAGAAATGGAGACTCATCTCACCAGGATGCTTAGTAAGGAAATTTAGGAGGGAACTGTAATGGACAAGGATTCATTTATCTCAGGTTCTGCCATTGTGTTTCTGCCCAAGACCTTTTGTATTGCCACCTGCTATGGTGCGAGATTCTGCTCTGAGAGTACCATGACTGGGGTTCCTTTAGGAGCTGCCCATTCATGGGTAGCACAGGAAAGCAACAAGGCGGTAGTATACATTGATGACCAGAGACATGAAAAATGAGATGGGAGTAACATTCTCTAAGATAGGAACACTCTCCTCTGTTGTAAATTCACTCTGAGATCTTTTTCACTAGCTCTTTCACGTGAATTTCACGCTGGGAAGGAAAATCCCAGGCTACTTGCTTTCGTGCGCCATTTACAGTTTTTTGAAGCTTTGACTGTTGCTGTTTGTAGGTGTCAGGGACATAAGAGTGGCAGTGGAAGGCAAAATACAACTCATGAGACCAGCAACATTTCAAAAACTTTGAGAAGATCTTTTGGGGCCAAGTAAGTTCTTCCTTGGGAGACTGTCAACAAACCATGAAGGGAGCTGTTCAGATCTTTCAAAAACATTGAGGATGAAAAAAAGGTGGGGTCTGGATCCAAACTCACTGAAGCTGATAAAAAGATTCATGCTAACATCAGTGAGGTTTGGATCAGGCTGGCAGATGCTCACTAGGAATTTGCACCAACGACTTATGTTAGGAAATAATTTAATGTATCCACAAAAGTCGGAGGGTTTTAAGGAGATACTTCACTCATCTTCTGTCTCAGACTTTAGAATATATCCAGTCTCATCCAGTTTATGTGAAGAGCAGACATCATGAAAAGTGTAATCAGCTCAGTAAAAGCTTTGCATTAGCCCCTGTTAAAAGCCTATAACACTTTTGTTCATTATCAATATGTGATATCAAATCCAACAGAGGAAAGTGTTGGTGGATATTGTGTACAGTATGGATTTTTCATGCTGCCAACAATTAATTTCTCCCACAAATGAAACACCTTTCATATCATTTTGTCAGGGAAATACCAACTTGCCATCAGTAGGGTCTTTTGGCAGTGTAATTTATACATAATTTTTACCCATCTGTTAGCATTAAGGCTTTCTGTTGTCCTTGTGGTGGGGTTTTTTTATATCCTCTTCCAATTCTCCTTGAAAACTGAAAGGGATTAGGTTTGGATTAGGTTAGTGTTTCAAGTGAAAAGTCACAAAGATGGATGAAGATCCTTTCAAAGAGATAATACACTGGAGATTCCTTCCTACCAACTGTCCCTAGGTGGGAGGATTTTCCATATTTATTTATTTTTCTAAAAAAAACCCTCTGTATCATTTATAATAATTTTTTTTTCTTCTTCTGTCAAAGTAAACTGGCTGAGGTATCACTTAGCTTCATTTCCTGAGTCCTGACCAAGGGTCAGCAATTACCTTGAACTGATGTCTGACATTAGCAAATAGACAATCTCCTCTTGTTTCCCACTTGGTGAATCAGCAGTCCCCATGCTAATCATGTCGACATATTTTGCTAAAGCACAGGAAGGGGAATTCCAGGTTGACAAATAGGTCCCTGGAGAAATGCAGCTGTCAGTTACAAGAGAGCCTACACGGCAGCACGGAGGCAAAAGCAACAGGATGGATCTGTGCTGCTGAAAGTGATATTCACAGGGTCATGGTGAGAGTGAGCTACGCTGATTTGCACAGGTTACTGGGGCAGCACGCAACCAATAGGTATTATCCACCACAGACCCCAGAAAGAACAAACAATGCAATGCATCATGTAAAAGCACAGCAGTGCAGAGACAGAAGATGCACTGGTCAACTGACCTTTTGCTCCTTTTGTTGTTTCTTGCTGTATTGCTATCCAACACCTATATACCATCAACATCCTAATAGTCTCTAGCTCCCTGTTACCCAAAAACATTCCCCCAGTCAGTTGTCCCAGAGAAAAATACTAAACCTTCTAAAACTTGCTTCCCTCCTAAAACGTTTGTTTTATAAACTTTTCAGGAAAAGGCTATATTTTTTTTCCACTTTCTTTCCAAATAGGGTCATTACTTCCTCTGCCACAGCGAACACAAACCAACTCTTGGGCCAGATCCTGAGCCAGAACCGACTAAAACCATTTGAGGTTTTAGTCTTGTGAGCAGCAAATCTGGAACTGCTACATCGTTCAACGTGGGAAGAAAAATATAGACACGAAGACCACCTTTGCGACCTGTTGTGAAAAAGGTGATTTTTAAAGGAGTAGGATAGATGGAAATAAACTCAGGGGACTAGGGATGAGAAGGAAGTGGTTAGGCCATGGATTGGGGTCTTTTCTCTTCCTCCTTGCTCTCTGTAACCTCCTTTCTCTCTGTTGCGTCAAGGCAAGCTGGGGACTTGTCTGCACTTTGAGAATATTTTGTCTCACACTGGGAGCTACAAGAACTGAAGGTACAAAATGCCTCTCTCAACTCAGAGACCTCCATTAACTCCCCACTTCTGTTGCAGCTCTGCTCACTGCAGCACTTTGCTAGGGAAAATGAGTACCACCATGAGCTGGGGAGAGCATCTCACTGACCTCTTCTCACTGCAGAGCAGGAGCCAAGTCTGTACAGTCCTATATTCAGGACATAGCAGGACAAGACAGAGTGAAACACAAAATTAATAGCACCAATGTTGCTATCATCACATTAGCACAGGCTCCAAACCCTTTTGAATTACAAGACCAGCCTGGGATCAGCCTTCTCAAACAAGTCATGGAAAAGGGAGAATATACTTCTCCCCACCTGTCAAATTGTGCTCTTCTCTCAAGGAAAACATAATTTTTACTTTCAAAGAAATAAAAAAGAAATTTCATGAGAAGTTGGCATTTCTGTTTTAATAATGAAACGCACATCAATCCAGTTTTACTCATCAAGAATAGAGAAGCTTTAAGAGTGTCCTGCATTTCCAGTATTCAGGTGGCCATTGATGCCCAAATTAGCTCTGTTTCACAGCTCTTATTAGCAGTGTTTTGTGCCTGCTTCACAACTAACAAAACAGTTTTATATTAACACAGGGACCCAAATAGATTTGTCCATTAAATGCTAGTACATTAGACCCAAGGTGTCCCTTACAAGTATCCCAGTGGAGTTTTCTAAACAATCTTGGCTAGAGCAACCCTGGGAGGGAAGTTTACTGAGAAACATCACTACTAATAATAACCCTTCCAGGGCTGAATCCAGAGTCTAATGTAGAGGTGTTCTGGAAGTGCAACTAAAGCTACGCCATCCTAGTGGGAAGAGGGAAAAATAAACTGTTACAAGTAACATAAAGAAAAGAAAAAAACCAGCAGAGAATGATGTGATCAAAGATTTAGATTCAAAATCCATTAAGTTAAGTAGGTTCTCCCCACCCCGCATTGAAAATGATATTGCAAGAGCAACAGAAGTATATTCCTGACAGATCAAAATAAGATTTTTATCTCTAGAGGGGAAAAGACTTGTTAATTTCTTGGTGGGCTGGGCAAAGCAATGAGATTCACATTGTTGTAATTATTAATTTCTTCAGTAAAGTGTTAAATCTCCAGGTACTTTACCTATTGGCTACATATTTTTTAATGTCTCATCTTCTTGGAGGAAAAAAATCTGAATGGAATTAAGGATGCATGATGACAGCTAGCAAAACAAGCAGAGGTAGGGTAGAGAGAAAAAGAATTAAAGCTCCAATAGTTTAGACTGCCCAGGAACACCAGTGGAAAAAATTTCTCCGCAACGTTAATTTGTCCTTATTTAGATTTTCTATCCTGATCAAAGGCATTATTCACTACTTTGGTTGTGCCAATGAGTAGATATTGGTTGTATCAGATCAAAAACATTCTCTAGAAAGGGACACTCTTTCAAGATGGTACTGATCTAGAAGTAGCACACCCATGCAAACATACTCAGTCTGAACACAAACATGCACGTACGTAATTTCTGCCCACAATTATTTTCTGAAAAGCAACCACCAATAGCTGTGATTCCTGGTAAATTGCACTAGGATCAAAGACTTTGTGACTGCAGATCTGCCCTGGGTTATCCTTTTTCCTGATAAAGCTGTGCTGTTACAGCCAGGGAGTGTAGGCTGGACAGAGAAAGTAAAGGTAGACAGAAGATGAGCTGATGGAAGTTACTGTCACTGTCTTTTCTTACTCTTCATTCCAGGGAACAGGCCCAATCCAGGTTCCCTTTGCCTTACCTGTGACCTGCTGAGGCCCATTATGGAAGGATGGGACCATTATGGAAGCACTGGGACCAGTAGAATCAGTTATTTGGGAAGCCTGCTTGGCAAGATGACCTGCACTCCATAATGCCTGTGCACCACCATTTCCTGGACATGTGCAAGAGAGGGGCCACCAAGAATGTGAATCCAAACTCCCTTCATCCAAAGCCAGTGCCAGACTAGAGAGAACAAAGGTATCACACTAGATGATGCACTAAAAGCAGTCTAACACTTTTAGTGCCTGTCTGAAAAAAAAAATCTTTAAGCCCCAATTAAGGAATTTGTTCAGCCCCAATTTTTTTTTTTTAAAGTTTATTGGAAATGCCAAGATGATTGTGCTGAGGGGCAAGCCAAAAGGTTTTGCTTTTAATATTTTTTTTTTAGCCTTTTTCCTTTCTTCTTTTTGCTTGCTCAGTGCTATTCATAAAGCATTACCACCTAGGGACAGGTTGCGAGGGGTCCAAATGTGATGATAGTTTCCATATCACTACCTGAGACTAGGAGAGGCCAAGGGGGAATGTACTTCCTACCGAGCTTAATATTTTCAAGGAACAATGCCCGTTACAAACCCACAGTGCCGCTGGGCCCCGAATTCTGCTTTTATTAAGAACCAGTCAATGCAGCTCCACCTTGGGAAAAATCAGTCTCCAAGCCTCAGCCATGAGTCTTTCTCAGAAAAAGAGGTTCTTGCCATGCCTTTCTGATTCCCTCCTTTGGCCTCTCTGCAGCAGACCAGGATGCTAATTGGAAAAGCAAGGCTAATTAAAACCGGAGAGGCAAAAGAAACTGTGGAGGGAGTGGAAGCTGGGGAGGGGGGGGAAGGAAAATTCAAGCACGTAATAAAGAACATTTCTTCCCTGCTGTTCCTAGGAGGGATCTCCTAACAGTGGTGCAACAGCCCAGAGGCTACAAGGAAAAAAATTAAGCTACAGTGTATAACAATGAAAATATCAAACCCTTTGTGTACCATCAAAATGGAAACCAAGAAATAAAGTTAAGATGCTAAACATGTGTTTGAGGACCACTGAAGCATGTGGCATGTATTTGATTTCCACCTTCTGGGGAGTGCATGGAAGCATGACTGAGATCTATTAAATCCAGTGATGGCCAAACGCTCCACAGGTGCATAGAGCTCCAGTCAGGGCATAAACTCTGAAGTTCAGACACACAGATTTTGAAGGGTTGTCCCACCAGGCAAGCACACTGCCTCTCTTTCCTCTGGAGAGAATTATCCATCATCTCTTGGGAGAAAGTGTCATAACCTTTCTCAGTGAGGATACTTAGAGATGCTCATCCTTCAACCAGACACTTTTCTCTCTGTCACTCTGAGACAAGCCTACATCCCATCCAGCACAGCAGGAGAGTGTCTTTGCAGGAAAGAAAGTTGAAGTTTGTAAGAAACTTGTCCTCACAAATGTGACATCCCAGTTTCTCATAGCCTTTAATGCACTGATGTATACAACAGCTTGTGGATGGAGAAGTGCAATCAGCAAAGCCCAGAAAAAGTATCAGGATTTAAAAGGTAAGAATAGAGATGGGTTTTTTTCTCCTCTCTAATCAAAACCTTTTTTGTGCTTATCTTCTCTAAAAAATATAAGGTCATGCTAAATCTCAGGTGATGTAGAAACTTTTCTTTTTGACCAGAAAATCAATGGGACAGAAAGAGACAATGAGAGGATCAAGACTGACTCTTTCATTTCCCTCCTTGCACATTCCCTCCTCCCTTTCCTACAGGGGAGTTTCACATCTTTCCCAGAGTCTCCAGGTCTCCAGGTGCCCCCAGTGTGTTAACCCCTCTGTTGGCTCCATGCAGAGCTCACTGTGTGTTTCCTGCAGGTCACTGGATTCTCCACATCCCAACCTGCACATGCGAAGGAAGAACTTGTGGCAGCAAATATGGACAAGGTCATATTCCTGACCACTCCGACTTCAGCAATCCAGAGGCCACTGCCTTCTCCAGCAATACAGCTTGAGATTCATTTTAAGGCCCTTCAGACACAAGGAAATTTAAAACTCCCAAGTAAATGCAAAGCCTTTAGGAGTATATTCAAGTATCTCAATAAATAGGTAGGAAAGACTGTTTTTTCCCCTACAAAACTGCTTTTATTTCAGCTGAGAAAGAGACTTGAATATTTGAAATGCACACAAAGCACCAAAAGGAAAACTCAATGTACAATTCACTTTTTTCTTTTTCCTCCTCTCAAGCTAACTTTTGTTGTTTGCTTAAAAAATTACTTTATTAATTGGCTGCAAGGAGGAACAGTACTCACAAGACATTTAGCCACTGAGGTTAGGAAAAAGAAAAAAAAAAAAGAAGATAAAGTAATATATATTGAGAGCCTGAACACAGGCTTGGAAGTGGAAGGGTACCTTTCAGCATTTCTGCCCCTCCCTAGTCAAACCACCCTTTCCCAAGCTGCCTCATCAGCTTAGGAGGAGTTCCTGTTTCTAAGGAATTTTGACCTCACTCCCTTTGCTTCCTCACCAGGATCACAGTAGGTGTGACGGGATCTTAAGGAGAAAGAGAGGAAAATAAATAAATAAAAGCAGGCAAGGACGATTACAGAGCGGCCAGTGTTAATGTCACCGTATAAAGGGTCTGTCAGCATTTCCATTAGAAACTCCTGTTTTCAAAGGTTTATAACTTAGCCATAAAAATTCACTCTGAGCAGCAGCTGGAAACTTGGCAAACAAAATCTCACTCAGTTTTGATTGATTTTTCTTTTTCTTTCTTTCCCCCTGTTCCCCATCCACCTTCATCCTCTGTCTCACTCCCCTACCCTTCTTTTCTTCCCCTTCTAGACAGTAAGTTTGGGTGGATTTAACCAAAGGAGTGCAAGAACAAGCATCCTGCCACACATTGTCGGATGCACTAATGCTGCTCGCATTTGGCCTTTTCTAGCTCCTAGTGCTTTGTTTATGGGGCCTGCAACCTTCTGGGGCTTTTGCTTTGCTTCCAGATATTTTGAATAACGCATTCTCCAAAATTTTCAGGACAGAGCTCTACTTTGGGCTGACTGCAAGTAGCACATGTCAATATACAAAAACCCCACAACTTCTTTGAAGAGAAATAATTCACTAAAAAGAGAGACATTCATCATGGAAGAGTGTGTTGCAGTCAGTCCTTCGTGGCCTGTGAAGCCTGGTCAGAAACGTCAGGATAGCTCAGTTAGAAACAGGAAACGCCTGGTCTGTGCTGGTTTTGACCCACCAAATACCTTCTTCTGTCATACGAAGGGCTCATCTACATGGGATTTTTAAGTGACTATGACAGCAGCCATCTTGCCTGACACTTGAGAATAAACTCGAGACGCTAAGCATGACACTGTGCAACTTGAATTAAATTGCCAAGGCGGATGGACCAGGCACGGAGAGGGGATGCATAACATATGCTGAACAGCAGGAAGGCAGCTCTGTAGGTGTAAGAAGTGACTTGAATTAAATGCAGGTTGCCCTGGTACAAGTCACTCCCCCAACAGCAGCTTCGAGTCTTCACAAATAGAGACAGGGAGAGGAAGCAGAAAATGCAAACAAGTACATCGGTATCATTGGGCAGGGAGATTTAAAAAGAAATCCCATTGAAAGTAGGTTTTAAAGTAATGCCAAACAAACAAACATTGTGAAAGCAGAGCAAGGAGACCAAAAAGGGAGGCACGAGTTCAGGTTCAGAAGTATCCCAGTGTTTGAGATGCTTCTCTGAACTGCCTGAGTCAGCAAAAAGGAGACGACGACTGGGAGGCAGTGGCCTCTGTCATGAGATTTTTCATCCCAGTTTGCATTGGCAAGAACATAAACTCATTCAAAAAGTAAAAATAAAAGAGAGATTAAATGAGAAGGAAAAAAAGACAAAATATCGATGGTCTGAATTTCAGGTCATTACATATTGGAGTGTGTGGGGGATTATATTCACGCTTGCACACGGAGGGGTTTTTTTTTCCCCAACCGTGTGTCACAATATAATTCAAGCTGGACAAAATGAGGTGGCAAGACCAAAATAGCCATGGTGTGTATTATGGATCATCTGAAATATTCAGTACACACTTTCTATTTTTGCATTAATCTAAGTAAAATAAACAATTATATTAGAAGGGTATAAGGAAATTACATCAGTATGGAAGTAACCTCTTTATATCATGATCTCATTTTTCAGACTCTGCACACAGAATTATCTTTGGAGTGAGACGTCTCCCTCTGCTTTCTGTTTTGCACATACTAAACCATCTAAGAAGAAATTTAGGGCAGTGTCTCTATCTTCCTGCAAGCATTTTATATTTCTGCATCAGTTAAACATGAGAAGTGTGTTTAGATGTACACTGCTAAAAACTGAATCTAAGCTCTGTCAAAATTCATATTCAGGGGTTTTTATCCAAATTTTATACAATCATATTTTCTCAATGACCTAAGATGTAAGCCTACTTACTCAGCGGTTTAGGGTTTATGCCATAGAACACATGAGCTCATTTAACTCAAACTCTTATTTCTTAATTACCCCACATGCAACTAAGATAACAATACTTATCTATCCTTTGGTGTAAAAATTGGTGCTTTAAATAAAATTTCACAAGTCAATATCAAATTAAACAAGAAGACAGATTCAGTTAAAAATCATAAGCTTACATATCTGCCAGAGCACGTAAGCTCAGCAAATGCTTGTTTTCCCCTATTAGAGTAGCAGTGTTTCCTAGCAGTGAAAGAAAGGGCAAGCAAATAAAATATCAGGAGAGAACTGGGGCTGCAAGGAAGCTCACAGAGAAAAGAAGGCACACAGTAATTAGGAGAAGGACTTAGGGAAACAGTTACACCATCCCATGGAGTAAGAGATCAAGTGGAAAGGAGGGGAACCAGAAGAGACTTTGTTTTTGATGTTTTTAATTGATGCAATGCATGGCTGATGCCTGAAGATTTGCTACCGGTTTTGTTATTCTAATTAGCAAAGTGCACAGACAGGCAAGCCAACATCAAAACCCTGATCCATCGCGGCAGACCTCAGGCAGCTTCAGCAGCAACTGAGGAGATGCGTAAAGCACCATGACACCAAACACCTACATGCTGAAAAAAGAGATTTATGGGCTAGTGTGCAAGACTGACAAGGAGACTGTCCCTTATTGTGGGACGGAGGCACCTTTGGTGAGCTGTAGCTGCAGCAGCAGAAGTAAGGCTGAGCATTAAAAGCACAGGCATAGGGCTACTAGCTTAAGCCTGCACTTGAGGGGAGGGAGTGGGAGTGTTTGCTTGCTTTTTTTTTTTTTTTTTTTTTTGACAGACATTCATGAATATGTTTGATATGTAGATGTAGATTTATATCAGTTAAAATAGGCTAAGTAAAGTTATGCGATCAGAGAGGCTAAGGAGGTGTATGGTTAGGGATTAGAGTGCGATGATTAATGATAATATGGTTTCTTAATTAAAGCAAATCTTATGTTAAAAAGGACTGGAGTCTGTTTGACTGGTAGATAGGTTTTTGGGTCTATTTACAGTCCAAAGGCACATTTAAACTGCTGAATCTACCAGTCCTAAGTAGATCCTTTGACTGTGTGATGAGCATGTTTTTCATTTTCTTACCAACTCCTCCTTATTCAGAGCACACCTCAGTTTCTGAAGGAATAAGTTTTTTCTTTGTGATTGCTATCCTGAGGTTGAGCTTGGAAAATGTGACCTAGTTCTGTAAATATTTGACCTCCCTATCCCTTTCACATCCCATCCTCACCTTCCTCTGTTTCCTCACATAAACTGCCAGCAAAACACCTTCCCGATAGCATCTTATATCGCGAAGTAGGGGAAAGGCAGCTCAAAATCAAAAATTGAACACAAAAAGTAGCAGTGCTGATGTTTTCCTCTAAGGGTATTCACTTTACAGTTCACAAAATGGCTACCCAGCTATAAAAACATCAGTGAGGGATTTAAGTGCATCATATATATATATATCAAGACAAACTAAACTTGGATATAAGTGGGTATATCACTGTCCCAAGTAAATGTCTCGAGGCATTGCAGCTACATACAAACCTAATCTTGGTATCATATCATCCCAATTACCAGTTTATTATTTCTTCCGCTTCCATTCAGAGTTGGATTTTCCAGTCTGATAAAGCATATACCAATCTTAAATTAGGAATTGGAGCTATTCACATGTAAGAGGCAGACCTGAAAATTATTCTTTGACATCTTAGGTTTGGAATTTTTTCAACAAAAATGAACACTGAACATAGTTTTCATAGTCTGGTTTTTTTGAGGTTTTTTTTTTTTTTTTGAGAGGGGAGGAGGAGTATCTCACACAAAGATTTCCAATTCCCTCTCACCCCAATCTTCCCACTATTCTGCTTTTTTTTTTCCTTAAATGACATTTATTTTTTTTCAAAACCTTCATCTCACCCCTCTCCCTGAACAGTACTTCCCTCACATAAATACCACAATGTGCTGAATAGATTTTTCTCTGAGGAATCCTTCAGACCGTGGCTAAAGGTACAGCATGGCATTTGGGTGGTTTTAGTTTCTCTGGATTCATGGCACACCATTCCAAAATTTATATTGTATCTTTAGCTAGACCCCTATCAATGCTCAGGGTAGGATATCCAGGATGTATGCAGTATTGTATACAAGCCTGAACCCATACCATGTTACATATGCCCATGGGTGTATGCATATGTATATACGCACACAAAATATGTTCTCAGTAGACTATCAAGCATCTTTTAATCAAAGTTCCTAACTTATTCTGTGCAGTCTTATGATCACCTCACAATACCTTGCTATGGAAAGTATGCGGTTGCCTGACATGATTTCTTACAGTAGAAACAGGGAACACTATGACCAAGGAGACCAGTAGAGAGCACAGGGCTGAAATAATGAATTTCAGGCTAAATAACACCTTTCAGCAGCCAGGCAGTCAGAAACAGAGCTGCAGAGAGTTACCTGACCTCTGAGAACCATGCCTTAGACATGGGACCTTACAGACATAATCACTGCTGGTTTCTCCGCCTGCAGCCTCCATCTACCCGGTCCCTCAGGCAAAAAAAAATTTTCAGAGACATAACCCCATTCACTTACTCAGGGGAAATTTTGCATTCCCAAAAATGCAGATCACAGTGAGATTCCTTCCCAAAACAGAAAGTTCACAGGGTCCCCTGGCACCTATAATTTTACACACACAAAGGGAAAGAGCAGGAGGACACAGCTGTATTCACCAGTACAGATTATTATAATTTCAAATAAAAAAAAAAACCAAAGGCCAGCCAAACACTCTCTGGACATCCACATTTGTATGGTTTACAGCAGGTGAAAACCTGGAGGCCATTAAAAATAAAAATCTAGCTTTTAGAAGACATGTCCACAGCTTAGTGTCTTTTGAATAACATTGTTGCCTTCATTATTTTTAATTTACTTTGTGAATCATATTTTCCAAGAGCAGGTCTTCATTTTTTCCTCCTCATCTTTCCTCTTTTTCCATGATTGGGAGGCTTAAGCCCCTGAGCACTGGTTGCCTCCCAAAACTAGTGTCATCTGTGGCATTTTATACAGATATCATATAAAAACCATACTAATGATGATGTTTTCCATGCTTCACTGCATTGCTACAGGCTTCATGAAGAGTTAAACACCTTTGCTAGAAATGATGTGTAGCTAAACTTGTGTGGGAGTCTAGTGTATTCACAGCTGCAGACAAGTTACGTATGGTATCTCAAAAAAAACCCTGCACTCTTTAAGAGTCAAACTTGCAGCAAGCATGTTTACTTTCAGCAAAACCAACCAAACCAAAGCACTGTTTATTAAGTGATAATTCTAGAACCCACACCAACACAACGAAAGGTCTTCACACCACCCAGGTGGAATTTCTTGCATAGGCAGAGAAAGCCAGTTAGCTCAAAAGAGTGACTTCAAAGCTGACAGTGAATGTATTTGCTCTAAATAACTCTCAAAAGGGTCCTGTCTCTGTTGACTGCCAAAGGACATCAACCACAGACTGGCACCTCTATTTAAGTGGCCTAAGCATCCACGCACCCAGCTCCCATTCCCTCTCCAGTCAGCAATTTATGAGTGCTCCTGTCCCCTGCACTGAGGACCCTGATTTTCTACTAAGCAGAGCGGCACTGACTTTCTTCCCAGACACAGAAGGCCCACATCCAGCCTGAAGAGGTGACACTCCCAAGGAGCACTGTGTCACGATCCACCTCAGCACGCATTTACTGATCTGAGTCCAGGAGCAATGGGTGCGTGAGGACAGCAGTGTGCAGGATGACAGGAAGAGTTACGTAAAGGTTAAGGGACTTATTTCAGAACTTGATGCATTTGCAAGAGAAATTTAATGCTAGGAAACAGCTCCTATTTCCTCCTTAATAGGAAAGAAAATTACAGTCTCTAATAGTAACATGAAAAGGTGCTGGAAACTCTAACGCTGGAGCAGAGGTTCTTTTTCTGGCTATGGTTGTTTTTTCACACTTCATTAGAATGGGTGGTTGTGAAAGGAAAGGCAGCAGAGAAGCTCCGGTGCTTCAGCATCCTTCAGAACAGCAAGGGCTTTGCAAATTGCCATATCCAACTCCATTAATATGGACATGCATAGGGGCAGAAATTTAGGTGTGGGTTTATGTATGGCTAGATAGATGCAGATATCCTCACAGTATGCTTGCATATAGTTATATATTTATCTATGTATGTATATATAAAATCTTCAAGACAGATAAAATGCACACAGCTGTTAGCAGCTGAAGCAGGCCTTAATTACACTCAGGTTGTCATGGTAACATCTGACAAGCTTTGCCTTCCTGGATGGGAACATTTGCCCTCTTGGAGTTTCAGCGTACCAAGAGAGAGGTTCTAAGGAAAATTAGAATAAATCACACAACTTTCCCTGGCCTTTGTGTCTTCCTGCCAAGGTAAAAGGGCTGGAAAATGGTATTGCTTCACAGGCCTGACACATCAGAATAAGGCAAGTGTAAAATGGTACAGGAATTTAAAGGATGTTGGCACTTAAAATACTTTGTTTTGTTTAGAACTAGCATCCACTCTAAGATCTCAAAGCATTATCATCATCATTTTTTAACATATCTTAGGCATCATTAATGTCAATAAGTCTGGTATCTGAAATATCAGTGGTAACCTCAGAGCTTTTATTGCTATTATTCAGGTAAGAAGACTGATATGAGAAGAATGTTAGCTGTTTCAGCCATCATCTGGTATCAAATTAGTGACACAGCCAGGAAGGGAACTTAGTTCTGTTCTAACTACAAGTCCGTACTCTCTGCTTAAGGGCAGCGGGTTTAATATGTATTCATTGATGTCTCACAACACTTATAAATAAATTCTGCCTTTCACTGGAATAACTTTAGAAAACATTTGAAACTAGAAAAAAAAAATCAGTAATTTATCTGATTCAGAAAAAAAAAACCAAAAAAAAAACCCAAAAACAAAACAAGAAGTCACTTGGACTGTTTATTTTAGTAGTAGTTTGCTAAGAAAATACTAAATAGTAAGGACAAAACCCTTTCAAGCAGAGACCTGAAAAGGAAGTAGCAAAACAAGACTTTTGCTTTTCTCTCTGGGACGATCAAATCATTCTTTGTTTTCCCTTCAAGTACTTCACAAAACTAATTATTCCTATGAATAAGATGTTCAGCAAGCTTCAACCTCTCCTTCCTTCCCATGTCTGAAAAATAAAAAAAACCTCAACCCAAATGGGAAAATATCATATATCTAAAGCACCATATGTCAAGATTGCTTTAATTCATATGGCTCACATGCACATTTTCCTGAATATTTGGCAAAAAAGCAGCACCACAGCATGGTGTGCTGTTTCAGTGGTAAGCATCCAGTTGTTGAGAGTGGTTTCAACAAGTTCAGAAAGCACAGAGTGGCAGTCAATTATCTGAACTTTGACTTCTGAAGGTATGGTGACTTCAGGTTTTAGTTAGTCAACCTAGACTTCTTTCATAGGCAATGCAGACCAACAGGCACAGAGGAATGTGCCTCTGAAGGCGCCTGTCCCTTTCCTGGCTATAAAATGGCCCCAAGACTTTCGGACAATGGAGACTGGGCAAGATGAAACTCCTCCAACAGCTCTACAAAAGCCAAGAAACATACAACAAGTGAGCGTGTCATTAGCAGCTCTGCTTAAATCACGTAGATGTGGCTCAACAACTTTACTTCGCTCTTGCACAAAAGGATGTTAGCAATGCAGAATCTGTGTGTTTGTACAGCAGGCCTCCAAACACTACTGCAATACATCTAAGAAAGAAGAACTGAAAATCCTAATGAAAGCAAATTTACATACAAATGAAAGTTATTTTTGTATGCACTATTCCCCCCCCTCCAGTTTCATTCTCATCTCAGAACCTCAAGGATGCATGAGACACAAGGAATTACTGCTGGACAGAAACCTTGTTTCCATTTCCCACAAAAAGAAGAAACAGTAAAATTTCTCACAAAATATAGTTGTTTGTTTCTATGCGTTGATGTGTTTCAGTAAAAGAGGGACAAAAAGACTTATCTTTTTTTTTTTTTAATTTAAAAAGGCAAAGAATACTGTTTCAAAGTGGAAAGTCTAAAGGCTGCATTTCAGAAAACTGAAGCAGAAATGAGAAAAGGGATAATCCCTCTGGGCCTCCCCCAAATTTCAGAGGGCACAATGCTCTAAAAGTTTTTATTACAAGATGAAATTTTTACATTAAAATCTCTCTTTAAAATCAAAAATATTTTGAGAAAAAAAATTATTATTCTTTTTTTATTGAGCATTGAATGTCTGTTATTTTGTCTCTGAGGGCTTCTCACATATTAACTAATAGCTTTTTGCATCATCCTTTCCGAGGAACCCACATTTCTAACTTCCACTCCTCTCCTCCTCCACCCCCCCCTTTAATTTTATTATTATTTTTTTCTTTCATTTCATAAGCTTTCAGCTTTTTAATATGAGAGCCTTTTATTTCTATAAAACTGCAGCTGCTTTCATTTAGTTTTATGGATTTAATGTATTTAGAGGTTCCAAGAGAAGCTTGGAGCTGGCGGTATTATCCAGACGTTTGCTGCTTAGTGCCTTTTCTAATGACAAGACTTATCTGATTCAGAACATTTCATATCTGTAGAAAAATTAATTCTCTCTCCCTTTGTCTTTAGGCCTCAAGATTTAATTTGTTCAGGGGATTCTTTCAAGCATTTTTTTTTCCCTTTGCAGATACCCTGATGACTTACTTCCAATGCTGAAGTTGTTCTTCCTGCTGGCATTTGAGTCTGAACCATTTGCAACTTGGTACTTATGCACCTTCCCATCACTATGGCATTTGAGCTCTTTTCAGTATTTAATATATTTTGTCCTCCTGCTCTGTGATGTAAAGGTTGCTATTCTCACCATTTTACATACACAGAAATGAAGCAGAGAGGGAACTGGAGCTCATATCTACAATTGATCCATATTGATTTCAATATGAGCTACACAGCTAAAATACTCTCCTGAATGTAACCTTAAGTGATTTACTCAAGGTCGAACAGGAAGTTTGCTGAAGGAGTGGAAGTGAACTTGGGCACAGTATTTAAGGTCACCACCATTTCTACCAAAATACATCCCAATCTATGGTATGCTATCTCTGGAGGCATTGTTTATGGCAAAACAAAGAAGTACGTCCATTAGAGAAAACTGGTCAATGAATAGTTGAAACTTTTTTGAACACCAGCCTCTATAATGAAAAGCGTGGTAAGACATGTTGCATAACTTAAGACAGCTTCGGAGACGAAACTAGATGAGCTAAAACTGTCCTGTGCTGGTTGCAGATGGACATCAACATTCACAAAAAAAAAAACCAAAAAAACAAACAACAAGTTCTTTTCACGAATTTGATCATTAGACAAGTATATTAATTTAAGACGACTTTGTCCTCTCATCAGAGCAACTCAAGGACAGCAGCGGGATGCTAAGGCATGGACTAAGAGTTTGCAATTACTGAAACACCGATTTAGTTATCACTTGCTATTACTCTGTCACCTCTGTAGCAGAGAGAAAACTGCACCTGTTCAGAAGCACAGTTATAATCCATATCTATTTTCGCTATTTCATCTCTCTACTTTTTGTCCTCTGCAATAACTCCTGAGGACCTTTAGAAGGCCTCATACTAGCCTTCCTCGTCACCCCATCTGTTAACCTGATCAGCAATGAAAAAGTTCATTGCAATATTCATCCATCATTTTTAGGCTTTATAGTTAATATCCTTTAATACATTTATGGGGAATTCACACCTTGCAGAAGCACTATGTCTAATCACACAGAGGAGTTCGCTGTGTTTCTTGGTTAAACTCTTTCTGCATTTTTCTTGCAATATTAAGAATTAGATTGGAAATAGTGAAGATTCCTTATGAACAGTTTTCAGATATTTATTTCACCCATCTAGTTATAAATAAATAAATAAATAAAATCACTATACATATATTTAAACCTTATTGGTTTTGCAACCTAACCCTGAAAAAGCTTATATTAAAAATTGGCAATAAAAGTAGTTGTAATTAGATCTGTATTTAAATTTCTGAAATTGTGAAGTGTTCACAAAAACAGTTTTGAGGAAAAAAGAAAGCAATCCTAGGATCAGACAATAAACTTTCTCCAAAAATCATAAAACCTTTTCTATCTGTCTTTGAAGTAAGCTACCTGTGTCTCCTCCTTTTCAGAAAAACTAAAATCATACTGAGTTTGGAATTTGAGGATGCCGGAACAGGGACTGAGTCTAGAGGTCAGAAGGTGAAAAAACCCAACAGAAATAGCAAAATAAATTTCTGTGTCTTTTCACACCCCATTAAGTCCTCTGGCAAGCTAAACTTAAAAAAACTAAGAACAGAAGTCTGACTGACAAGGAAATACATTCTCTTATTTTTGTTTCTATTTGTTTAAAGATCTGGAGGGGGAACCAAAATCCTCTATAGGTCAAAACCCTCTCATCGCCACTCCTTTAAATACTCATGTTTATGAGGCATTTCAATAAAACTGAGAGGAAAAGATGTTATACTTTGCTGAAGAACAAACCCACAAAAAAATACCTCCAGGTGTTTATAACATAAGGAAGGCACCCCTCAGACCCCATTATATGCATTCCCATGCACCTACTTTCAAGACTTTTGATGGAAAAACTCATAAAAATGTTGTATGGTATCAGTTAAGAGAGGCAGGCCAGTTGTAACTGCATACGTCACTATCCCTGAAACAGGAGAAAGGACAAGGGATAGGTATCAGGCTGGCTCTGTATTTCCCATCTGAGTCCCACAAGACTATAAAATACGTGTGTTAAATGCCTCGCTGACCACTGAAGAAAGATTGTGCTAGGTGCTGCACAGAGGCAGACAGCATCTTTAAGAGCTTACAACCCAAAGAGATAAGATAGTAAAAGGAGGTGACAGTAAGTGGCTTTTCAAGGATCGTAGCCAAAAGATAACGTGGAAGCAAAAACCAACTTTTCAGCCCAAAGGAGTCCTTGAGCAAGGTGTAGAGAGAGGCAGTGCTTCTCTAGCTGCTAACTCTACCCATGGGCACCTTCCCTGCACACATAGGTTTGGGGAGAACCTGCAGAAGAAAGTGCTGCCCTGGGTACTCTGGAGAAATGAACAACAGAGGACTGTTCTCCAGCTTTGAGATGAGATGCACAGGCATCCTCCCTGCAAACCCAACCAGCTAACACAGCTGTTGCTCTTCGGGCCAGTGCTTTGCGGTTCCCTTGTGCAGATTCCAGAGGACAGGGAGTTTTTTCTCACAGGGAGGAGGCGATACATCTGGGATGGGAGGTTACAGCAGTGGGTATTCCCGCATATTGCAGTTCCCCAGGCTCCTCTGCAAACACTTTATCCCTTGTTTAACTCCTCAACAGAGCTGCACACGGAGCTGAACTCCTTATGCTCCATTTCATATCCCTTCCCTTATAAACCTTTATAAGGCTTTATGTTACACAACTATCACCGATACAAAACTATTGCATTTAGGCTTCCAGGCGACTGAGTGCATTAAAACTCCTTACGTGGAATGGCAGGAACCAATTCCTCATTTTTACTGGCTGGGAACTAAACCTTAATAGGCCACAGAGCACAAAACTCATAAACCACCGGAGTAAAGGGAGGAGGAGAGAGGGGGAATAAGGAAAGAGGAGGGGGAGAAGTTTGCTATTGAGGTTAGGGAATTACAACAGAAGAAAACAGAAGATGTGAAGCAGGAACAAGGCCTGGCAAGGAATTCTCTCCATGCATGGCAGAGTTAACATTGCCACCGATGCGCAGCAGCTGGAGGGGAAACAAATAAAGTGGGACCATGCTCATAACAAAAGAAAGTGTCGCTCCTTGACATTGGAATAGCAGCAACCTTCATCTCCAGCCCTCGTGCTCCTCAGGAGAGGCTGGGGATTGCTGGCTCAGGCGCAAGTTTCCTTTGCCTAGCAACCAATGCAAAGTCCGTCTGTCAGCTTGGCCTACAGTCATTTCATCCCACCTTCCCTGCTCTACACACCGTGCAGGGTGTCCAAGCTCATTTGTCAGACTTCAGCTCCACTCACCTCTAAACCTATCCAAAGAATGCGCCACTTCTGTACCGACTAAAGGTAGCATGATGGTTTGCACCTTTGGATCGTTCATCCCATCCCCCTTCATCATAAGCTACTTTTGCAGCCCCTCATTGGGAAGCTCTCAGAGAAGGGACCACCTGTTCTGAGAAGATACTTAAACCAAAGGGTTCACCTAGAAGCAGCATCAGACACTCCTGCAAGCACACACACATCTCTTTCTGCCTGACTGTGATGTTATAATGTCCGTTTCTGCTGATGGAAACACATTCTGGGTGCAGGGATGTTTTAAAAGCAGGATATGGGACAAAGGGAAAAAAAAGACAGTTGGAAGGTAATTTCTAAGGACTGCTATCCTCGGTATATATCAGGTGCTGTAAATGCAGAAACAATTCTGCAGACTGGAGAGAAAAAGTCAAATCTACAACTCAGAACACTTCCCAGTTAAATTAAATCCTGCAGGCATTTATTTTGATGCTGAAAGTTATTGCTGGGATCCCGCCACGCTGTGTCACTCTGATTTGAACCACAATGGGCCAGGGATGACACTGCTTCCTGGAAGAGCAAGAAGTCATTTCACCTCCTTGCCCAAGAAAGGAACTTATTAGGAAATTAAACAAGCTGAAACGCACAGGACAAGCCCAGTAAACACAATTGTGCTCCAGTCAGCATCAGAAGGGCTGGCCAGTCTCCAAAAGTTGAAGCAAGTTAGTCCTTACATCAGGGTTGCCTCAAATCAGAATGGAAGATAATCACCAATTTCAGGCACCAGAGGGGTATTTACTTAGTGTGTTCTGACTTTGAAAATGGAAAATTACGAGACATATGGCAGTAGTTACCTTCCACAGCTTAAAGTTATAATAATGCCATTCTTCTAATTGCAAATCAGACTCTTAAGAGCAAGGGCCAAAAAGAGCCAGATTCCAGAGGTAAGAGTAGTGTGAATCAAGTAAGCTGAACTTGGAAACTGCCTGGTATCACATCCCAGCCCACCATCAGGAATCCTATTCCCTCACTATAAGGCTCCTTTTTCAAAGTACAAAGTATTTTTTACACATTTTAAAACTTACAGGAAACAATTTTCAATTACAAAATCTGTGTGGACAAAGGAAGAATATCTGAAACCACGGAGAGATTTTTGAATTGTTTTTTTTTTTTCCATTCACCAGAAGAAATATTTTTCATTTGAAGATAAAATTACTTTTTCTTCTGGGAGAGAAATTTGAGGGAAATCTGAACAATACAGGGCGGGTGCTGCACAGATCAGTGCTTGGGATGTACCGGGTCCTGGGAAATTACACCCATGACCCAGTCTGGTAGCCAGCCTAAACACAGTGCTATGAGATACTGAATTCAGCCAGGCAAACCCTAGACTAGCGTTGGCAGGGGTGAGACAAATGGTTATTCTCACCCTGCTGGGTTGCCAGGGCAGCACCAAATTTTCTCATCAAAAAGCTTTTCTCTATAAAAAGGTAGAAGAGACAATGGTTTTTTAAACATTTTTAATGATACCAAATTCAATTGAAACGAGCTACTTTGTCATCACGGCTCGTTATCGATTGCAAGCTGAACATTCTCGGCAAAACTGGGATGAGCAAGAGTAAATCTTACATAAAAAGCACGGTTCTATTGATCACAGCAGCCGCCACTGGCCCTCCACTGAAGCAACAACCAGCTACTTTAATAAAAATGTAATCCTCCAGTAGAGAGGAACCCATCTGCCTTCCAATCCACTCTGCATCATACTCTTCCAAACGCTCTTGAGAGAGAAAGCAGACCAGTCCATCTGCCTGATAAAGCACTATTACTATGCAGTGACACCATCACACTTGATTTAAGTACATCTGGCATTTTCAGGTGTAATGCCTGAAGCAATAATACTAAAAAACCAGAACAACCCTAGTTACGCCCTCTGGGAGTTGCATGTGCGTGAACTAAGTAACTTATAGAGTTCCTATTTCCATAGTATCAAGCTCTTTACATTTGGTAATGTATTTATCCTCCTGCTACTGTGGGGAAGGAGAGGTCAATGCTGATCCTCTTGCTTTCCCAGTGCTTACTTAGATCTTCATTTTCTATTGCATGCAAGTTGGAGACCTCAAGATCGGTGTGGGCTTGAGGCTAAGAGGCTTGGTCATGGACATGCAGGAATACATTGCTGTGGCTGAGAGTGGGCTTTGACACTAGTCACAGGTCAGACTTCAGGCTCTTCTAGAAGCCATTTGTTCAAACTGAGTGTGATAATTACAGCAGGTGTCCCTGAAGATGCATTGGGACTTCTGTCTCCATTTCTGCTGCTAGGAAATGACATCCAGCTCTCCACAGATGCTGTTGTACACGTTTCCCTTACAACCACCTACACTGCCACAGCAGCATGCACTTTTGAGCTAGACATGGGAGAAAGGGGGCCCAGAGCCCCCCGCTTTCAAGTGGAACCTTGTGATAAGTCACTTCCACTGTCATTCTCCTCCTCCTCCAGCATTTAGGCTTAGACCTAGGAGTCTCTGCCTCCAAAAGATACCTGGAGAGGAACCCTGATGACCTCCTCCCATTCTTCATCCTCCTTGCACTCTCCACAGCCCTGCCTTTGTGCTCACCGGGCCCATTTCAAAGAAAGGTCCAGGACAGCGGGCACACAAATGGATTCAGGCTTGCTCTTCTGGACAGTACTGGGCAGTTCAGATTCAGTAAACAGAAGAGGTTCAGGAGATGACTGAGGGTACATGGAAACAAAGAGCCGAATTTTGATCTAATACAGAGCAAACGGGCAGGGAGACATACAGGCTGACGGAAGCCCATAGGGATATGCAGGAGTGCAAGGAGGCAGTTGGAGCAAGGGAACCACCCTCCCTGAAATCGTAACCAAAGAACAAGCTGAATTCCCTACTTGTGGTAACCGAGGAGCAATTCTTGCCAAATGCAGGGAAAAGGGGTGAGGAAACAGAGCAGAAGCTGGTGAGGGGGATTTATTTCCCCTTGGTCACAGGCTGGACCCTTGCAAAACAAAGGACACATGCAGCTCCTGCGTGGCCACGTGGTGCTGGGGACTACAGTGCCTCTGCTCAGCAAGCCAAGGAGTTAATAGAAGCAAAACAAATCCCTTTTATTTGCCTCAGGGTCAAGGGTCAGTGTAAGTAAATCATTAATTAACACGCTAGTGCCTCAGTGTTATTGACAGGGTTTTGTGTACACAGTGGGACTGTGGCACCCCCTGCAATCAAGCAGGCAATGAACTTTCCTCCTCCTGCTGTCTCCTGCTCAGCTCAAGCAGGCTCAGTGACTCCCCTGTCCCCATCGGAGTCTCCTCTCCGCTCTTCCTCTCTGCATGGGGTACCAACCACCCCCCTGCTCAGGCTGCTCGGCTGCCCAGCAGCGCTATCTTCAGAAACCAAGCCTCCTCATTTTGTTGCTTTCTAACTTCATGCAGCACCTGCTTCTTTAAAAAAAAAAACCTCACTGGCTATGCATCCATCAACATATGCATTTATTTTACCTCCTTTCTCAGGTAAACCTTCACCTACAGCCTCCACAGAGCTCACAGGTGCTTCTTGATAACTCATCAGACTTCAGAGTCTACAGTGTCTCAGAGGGGGGGGGGGAAATCTTCACCTGTCAGCCCCTAGATTTTAATAAAAAACCTGGAATCCTGATACTTTACCAATGGCACCTGGATTTCTTTCTTTTTTTTTTTTCCTCTTCTAATCAAAACAGGTCTGTTGACAGCCTGATTTCTAAGCCAGCTGGGAAACTGCCATATAAAGAGCAGTCATTTCAGAGACTCCACAGTCACAGATCCTCCTAACAATCAGATCTACAGTGTTAGAGGAGCTCCTAAGAAATCTGTTTTATGCTTTTCCTTGCAGAGGAGTCTGCTTTCCTTTGGTTGCTTTGGGTTTCAGAAAGGTCTTAGCCTGCTGTCTGAAGGTCTGAGGTTGATAACAAAGACCGACTACCTCAGAGCTACATCGCGCTGAGATGAACGCTGGTTTAAAAGCTGAACTTCAAATTCCAGGGAACTTTAGCTGGAAACCCAAGATCGGGGTTTGTCATTCCCAAAGCCAGAATCTAACATCCCATCAGTGTTCTGTTGATGAGACAGCCAGTCCTGGTATGTCTGCCAGTTCCCAAACTACAAATCAGAGACTGTCCTGGAGAAATCCTCATGTATATTTGTGCAGCTACAACTTATACACAATTACCAACACTTTGATCTACTTAAACACTTTTGAAATAAAAGCATATCAACCACCTTCCTCTGCTCACGAAGCATTGTATTAGTTCAATGTTGTCTTAAAATCTTTGACATACCCTTAACATAAGATAGGAATGACATGATAAACATGATCTTAACACAGCAGGACTTCTGGCAATCCCCTCTCCTTAAATACCTACAAATAGCTATTTTGATAATCTGATTCCCACCACAGTTTGCCCCTCCTCCCTCTCTTGGGTTTTTTTTTTTTTTTTCCTAACTCAGGAAATTCAGGTAAGTGCCCAGTCCTTTCTTCATTAAACCATTGAGAAATTCCTGCTTTGGGGAAACAGCACAGTAAAGGTCCTCTGGTACAAAGTTCATTAGCTTACCAGAGCACTTTCTAGATGGAAAAAAAAAGCACAGCCTCTGCAAAGCCCCTTTTCTCCCTGCCAGTTGCAGGCACTGCAAGGTCTGGTGAAAACTAGGAAGGGGAAGAATACAGCTGAGCATCTCCAGAAGATGTGCAAGGGCTTTGCTCAGATTTTGAGGCATCTTTAGCTATGACAGACTAGTACGTCCTCAAGAATTTAGATAACGCACAAGTGTGCCTCACTTCAAAGCTTCAATGCCAAGATATCAGTAATTTTACAGGTATCTCCAATGCATTAGAGACAACTGACATCTCAGGTGTGCTGATGGGACTAGCCTGTCACAACCTATGCCTCCTTTCCCCTCCCTCACACCCAGGTACTCTCTTCTTGAACTTACCCTTTATTACCAGAATGTGTAGTCTTCACTTGTATATGCTATTTACATGAAAAGAGTATTTACACACTGGCAACAATTCTCTACACAGTGCACTTGTGGATTACGCATTCTGGTATTTCTGGTCCCCAGGACAAAGGTTGAGGGAATCAAGGCTTTCCTTCTCTTTCAGAGTATTCCACTGGTATTTGCTGTCTTTGTCTTTTAGCATTCAGTTCACAGCCTTTGCACTGGTTACATGAAAATGCCACCCTGTACGGTTCCTGAATCCAACGGATGTTAAAAGGAGAAAGCTGCTAGCAGCCAAATTAACAGCACGTGATTTGTCTCATGCATAAACCTCTTTAAAAAGTACAGGGCATTTGGTGTCAAGATTAGACAATTAACTTTGTCAGAGCACAGGAGAACGCGCCGAAACGCTTACATTTGCAGCGTAGTATTAAGTCTGCAATTCTCACTGGGTCTCATGTGAGTAAATACTCTAGGTCAAAGCCCTGACAGCCTTATTTAGATTTTGCTCACTTAGTGCAGGCTCTGCTCAAGTAAAGACCACATATAATCCAAGGAAAGACTTCAGAGTTTGGCTGTGCATTTTGACAGCCTATAAAAGACCGGCTGGAGCGTAAGCGGGATCAGCAAAAGTAAGCCCTTCCATATACACAACTCCATCTGAAACCAGTGCTGTTTTACATGCTAGCCAAAACACGACTGTTCACTGCAGCATATTCTACAGTGCCCCAGCCAGCTAAGCTTTAAAAACATCCTAAACGAGGGAAGGGCTTCTGCCAATCCACTTTATGGTGAGATGTGGCATCAATAGAGTGATCCATCAGCAGCTGATATCTATGATCGAATGGGCTCTTTCCCTGGGGAGTGGCAGACCCAGGGAGATTAGCACCTGTCTCTCTTCTGTTTATCACTGGCAGGTGCTTAAGTGAAGCAAGATAGGGCTCTGCTAAAGTGAACAAAGCTCCCAAAAGATAAGATGGATGTGCTGGGCCACTGCGCTAAAGCTGGCTCAGGAAAAGAGCAAACGAGGCTCTGTCTGTTTAGCAAAGGTGGCTTTGTGAGCTGATAGGAGGAACATGGTAATTCATTAACGTGGTGCGTACTAAGTGTCAGTGTACAGTTACTAGGAGAAGGCCATCTGCAGTACAAACAAAATAAATTTACTGCCCCTGCAAAATCTGAGGACCTGGGTGACTTTACTATGTCAGGAGCAGACAGGCACAAGCTAGCTCTGTTCAAGCTAATCCCAGAGCTGGAATATCAGGGAATCCTGGGGCAGAGGCGTGGACGTGAGCCAGCTCTGATCTGGAGGCAGTCTGGCCACATTAGTGCAGCTCCTGAGCTAACAAGCCCCCCTTGTCCCCAGATAGCACTCCATGCAGCTTAAGTTCGTCAGCCAGATAGCCGGATCTCTGTATCCTATTCTGTTTTGCAACCACCTGGTGTAAATACCAGATAGTAAAACAGCTTTTGTAAGTAGAACACGGAGGTTAACTATTGTAGGAGCCTCTTCAGCAGGTGTGTGAAGAACTCAGGTGTGTGGAAGGCAAGAAAACAAGACGAGAACTTAGTCACTAGGCTTGTGGTTGCATCAAACCACATAAAGATAGAAGAGGATGTTGTCATCACTATGTGAGTAAGGAATGGAGGAGGAAAAATATCCCCCTCTTTCAATTTTGCTTAAATGTTATCTAGACATCTGCAGGAGCACATGATTCTTCTTTTCAAATTACTAGGCATACAGCAACAGAACAGCACAAAGGTTGCACTCACTCAACCAGAAGCAGAAGTTTAATACTGTGATGCTGCTTCTTGCACCACTGAAGTGTCCAAGTTTTCACAATTCAGAGACTTTGCAAAAATATTAACTCACAAACACTAAAAAACTTGCCTGACACAAGAACAGAAATGTCTGTAAAAAGCTCCAACACAACATGCTGGTGTCTAACATCTTTGTAGAATATGAAAATCCTTTAACATAGTAAAAGTAGATGTCATTTGGCCTTCTCAGTTTAAGGAAAAAATAGTTCCTTGTGAATTTGTTTAATGTAAATAAACCCTCTATTTATCTTTGTCTTTAATAAATTCATACATTATTAGAAAATCCTTTATACAAGAAGACCCACTGAGCTATATCATCTCATTTTAAGAGATTTCCTGTTGGTGGAATACAAAGCAGCCACCTGCAATTGCCTAGTGTTCGAAAGGATTTAAATAAACACGCACAGATAATTAGATCAGTTAACCTTCCAAATTAAAACAAGCACATTGCATTATCTCTAGTTTATCCTAAAAGAAAATATGAAGTTGCCTCAGATAAATAGTTTAATAAAGACAGTGAAGAGCTTATACAAGCGGCATAATGCTAAATCTTCTAAGCATGTGGGCTAATAGGATGAAAACCCACTTTCTGACTAGCTTCATTTTTGAGAAGTGGCTACTGGTTTGCACAGGACTAGAGGATCGGATTTAATTCACAAGCCACGTTGTCAGAGCAGTCTCACCTAACATCACTCAGGCAGCCTAAACCATCGGTCATGGGTCACCCTCTATTCAATGGAAAAGAATGGGTGGGATGACGGGCCACATTCAAGTACTGCTCTCCCATGGCTGTAGAAGAAAGCCGAACATTTAACCTTCACAAGGCTGAAGTTAGGGCAGATGAATCATAGCCATGGTCACAAAATTCCACTTTATGGCTCAAGTATCCACTTCCTTTTTGTAAAGTAATAATTGCTGCTGGGTAAAGCTCCTTACACAACCAGAAAGCTAGGCACAACTCATTAGTTATGCTACAGAGAAAAAAGTCCAGATTGAGAGTTGCTCTAGCAGCTTGGTGACACCAGTTGTCCATTAGCTTCAGTGTACCAGCTTAGGTCATGGTACATCACCTACACGCAGATAACTTTTCCTTGTGGTCAGCAGCTTAGGTGTGCAGCACCCAAGCTGAGCCAACAACTGCCTACCAGCATCAGTCTGCTAGAGATCATCTCTGTGACCATCCCATGACAGAGCTGGCCAGAAAAACACCACTCCATTTAACAAATTTTTCAAGCTTTTAAGTATATTTCTCTCCTGTGAAGAAGAGAAGAAATATCACTGCAAATCATCCATTGCTGAGATGTGATTTTAGAGGAGAGCTTACTACCAGTTTCAGAGCAGGTTTACTTACTGGTTTTTAATCACAAATGTCATCAAAACAGGATAAACAAAACATCTTCATCAAAATACTATCCTGGATCTCAGACACCATCAAAATAAGAAATATGCTAAAACCAATATTGTTTTATAAAACATTTCAGTGATTTCCAGAAGAAGAAAAAGTTTTGTTTGCTTATTTTTCCATTATCTCTGCTCATAAAATTTGGCAGCACCTTAAATTTTAAACAGGAAAAGAAACAGTTACAATTTTAGCAGTGAACTGGACTGCAGTATGGACCCTACACAGAGATAGCTCCTATAACCACATCTCACAGGCTGCTTGCTGCTCGGTGCAGGAAGGTGGGAGATGGTTGGTCCTATAGTCAGGAGCTGCTATGACTCTCAGTTCTGTCACTGCTGCTATGGCACCCGTTCTCATGACTAAAACTGCTAGCTTCCCAAAAATGTTTTGTAAAAAGGCTTTTCTGGTTTTTGAGGGTTTTTTATTAGAATCATAGAATCATAGAATCATAGAATGGTTAGGGTTGGAAGGGACCTTCAAAGGTCATCTAGTCCAACCCCCCTGCAAGGAGCAGGGACATCCCCAATGAGATCAGGTTGCTCAGAGCCTCATCCAGCCTGGCCTTGAACGTTTCCAGGGATGGGGCCTCCACCACCTTTCTGGGCAACCTGTTCCAGTGTTCTAGAACTCGTATCATAAAAAAATTTTTCCTAATTTCTAATCTAAATCTACCCCCCTCTATTTTAAAACCATTACCCCTCGTCCTATTGCAACAGGCCCTACTGAACAGCCTTTCCCCATCTTTCTTGTAGGCCCCCTTGAGGTACTGGAAGACCGCTATCAGGTCTCCCCGGAGCCTCCTCTTCTCCAGGCTGAACAGCCCCAACTCTCTCAGCCTGTCCTCATAAGAGAGGTGCTCCAGCCCTTTTATCATCTTTGTGGCCCTCCTCTGGACCTCCTCCAACTGGTCCATGTCCTTCTTGTGTTGGGGGCTCCAGAACTGGACACAGTACTCCAGGTGGGGTCTCACCAGGGCAGAGTAGAGGGGGAGAATCACCTCCCTCGACCTGCTGGCCACGCTTCTCTTGATGCAGCCCAGGATGCGGTTGGGCTTCTGGGCCGCAAGGGTGCACTGACTGCTCATGTTAAGATTCTCATCCACCAGCACTCCCAAGTCCTTCTCCTCAGGGCTGCTCTCAATCCATTCTCCTCCCAGCCTGTATTTGTGCCTGGGATTGCCATGACCCAGGTGCAGGACCTTGCACTTGGCCTGGTTGAACTTCATGAGGTTGGCATGGGCCCACCTCTCCAGCCTGTCAAGGTCCCTCTGGATGGCATCCCTCCCTTCCAGCGTGTCAACGGCACCACACAACTTGGTGTCGTCGGCGAACTTGCTGAGGGTGCACTCTATCCCACTGTCCATGTCGCCAACAAAGATGTTGAACAGGGCCGGGCCCAGCACGGACCCCTGAGGGACGCCACTCGTGACCGGTCTCCACATGGACATTGAGCCGTTGACCACCACTCTCTGAGTGCGGCAATCCAGCCAACTCCTTATCCACCAAGTGGTCTGTCCATCAAACCCATGTCTCTCTAGTTTAGAGAGAAGGATGTCCTGTGGGACAGTGTCAAAAGTTTTGCACAAGTCCAGGTAGATGATACCTGTTGCTCGTCCCTTGTCCACCGATGCTGCCACCCCGTCATAGAAGGCCACCAAATTGGTCAGGCACGATCTGCCCTTGGTGAAGCCATGTTGGCTGTCACCAACCACCTCCTTGCTCTCCATGTGCCTTAGCATGGTTTCCAGAAGAATCTGCTCCATGACCTTGCCAAGCACAGAGGTGAGGCTGACCGGCCTGTAGTTACCTGGGTCTTCCTTATTCCCCTTTTTAAAAATTAAAAAAAAAAATTATTATTGTGGTTTATTTGTTTGGGGATGTTTATATATATATATATATATATATATAAATCCCCATACAGTTGAAGTGAATGCCATTCAAGCACCAAGGACAAAACAGGTCTGTTGGCTACAACAGTGGCAGTATTTTTGTCCCAAAATTGACCCCAAAACAAGTTTGTGGAAGATTTGGAAACAAGATGATCCTATACAGAGGCTACTTAGGAGATCTACAGAGAAATAAGCTGGTGCCCTAAATAAAATAAGTGAAGAAATTTAGAGTGAGCATTTGCTGCTATATCACCTAATCTGACTTACCACGTCGTATGGGCCAGTGACATTTGTAAAGATATTACAAGCCCTAGCAGAAACTGGTACATACTGAAGTAAATTGGCATATGCCAGATCTTAGTTGGATCTTCAGGCTCTTTCCTATACACATAATGAAATTCCTAAGTCAAGGCTTGATTACCCACTGCTCTTCGTTACCAAATTGTTCTGGTTAGCCTAGCAAACAAGCCCAAATTTGCATCTGCTGCTCTGCAGATGAATCCCCTGGGCTGGTCCAGGAGAAGGTCATGGCACTGGGAGTGCATCCCTTAATGCCGCAGGCTGTACTATGCAGCCCCGTAAATAAATACAGGGAGCTTATTTACTGACGCACCTTCTGCACCTTTTACTGGAACTTGAACATAAAGAGTAAAAAAACAAAACAAAGTGAAAAACAACAAAACACAACACCAAGATTAAAAAATGTTGGAAAATAATCTGGCTGCTGTCATGCTAAGTAACATATCTTCCCTCATGTATTTTACAGCCCCTGCGTTCTGCTGCAGATCAAAGGCATATGAGTTTCATTTCAGAAAGTAAAGCTGCTAAGCAGCTACCAAATGACCTTTGCCTCTGCGATGAGTATTTATGGCAAGTAACACATGCATCAACAACAACAAAAAGTTTCCCTAGGAATGAAAATGTTTCTGCCAGCAGTGTATCTTTTACAAGCTTGCAAGATGTACCAAGAGTCTAATAATCAGATTAAAATCACATCAAACTCTGTTTGGAAGTCAAGGTGAAGGCCTTTGGATTGTTCTTATGAATAGCCCTTTCCAGACCTACCAGGTGATGATAAATTCAGTTTTTTGCTTGGTTGGTGTTTTTCAAATTATTTTGAGGGCTTACAGTTTTTAAAAGCCAAGAGGTGGGGAAAGAATTGTCGTTTTAGCAACTCTTGTCAGCATCTGACAATAGTGAAATGGTTAAGAAAGAACACATGATTTCGCCTGTGCAGGGGGAGCAGTGGACCTGGTAATAAAGATCTGATCTTTCTATGCCGCTTCACAAAAGAGTTCAAGAGCTTTGTCTTCCTTCTACATGTGGATGCCCAAGCCTCTGACAGGCAAAGTGCCCAATATTGTTCCTATTTCTAGTAGTTAACCTAGGAACAATCCTGAAACCTCAAGTCCCAGAATGGGGTTTTAGTTTCTCCTGGGATCACTGGGAACCAAATTAGTGGATGGGTTTACTGCTTCTACTTACTGCAGAACAGGAACGGTCAGAGTTTTAACTTCCTAACCACAAGGAGAAATGCTGAAGCCCTAGTGCTTTATTTCTATCTCCCATGGTGTGCTTGCCTGAAAGTCTGGCTTGAATTTCTCACTTCCAGATAGTGTAAAGCAGCGTGTGTATAGGTGCTTGAAATGGATGCTACACCCACGTTATTCCCTGCTTTCCCCTCCCCGCAAAAGGCCACCAAGGAAATACAGACAAGTGTTGACAAAAGAAACACTGTCATCTGTCAAGCTGGATTATTAGGTGTGAGAATAGGAGTTCAAAGTGTTAATACTTGTTCTGCAGATGTAAATAATAAAAGGCTACCCAGATATCTGCGGTACCTGAGCAGGATCCAGCCAGTCCAGCTACAGGTGAGCATCAAGACTACAAAGCCCTACCCAGCTTACAACAGCAATGCCACAGTCACCTGTGCGTCTCTCTACAGTACAGGGAGGCTGTGTTCTTGCTTTCAGGCCCAGAGGAATCAGGTTTGTCCAGAGTAGCAATTCAAATTACTCCAACCACCCAGCTAATTGTGCACAAAGCCAGTTTGGGAACAGTCAGGTGAGACTTCAAAACCAATGGGCAGTAGTGCTATTCACTCTTTCCACTCCAGTCCAACAGAGGACAGCTCTTCATAGCCCATAGGATCACACATCAGTGCTCTTGACATTATGAAACACTCAGCAGCTATGGGAAAAAAAAACCAAAGCTGAATACACCCAGGAAACTGTAGAACGGCCTTGGATGTCTATAAGGATGCCTATAATTTACTTCGCACTCTCTCTGGCCTTTGACAGCTGAACCAGCTAGCCTAGAGTTAAAGCACTAAATCCCAGGGAGAGAGGTTTTGAGAGACGGAAGGGTAATAGCTGGATAAAGAGGCTGAGATCAGTGAGCTCACACAAAAACACTGCAATGCCGGAATATCACACCCACTTTAGCTTAATCTAAAAGTCAAATCACATGATTTCATCTTCCAGTTTAACTTGCATGTCTGCCACTACCAAGCCAGCTTCTGAGAATTGTATACCTACTCACTGCACAACTCCCACCAGATTCCCAGTGTAAGAAAAACAGCTGCTTTTGAAATAAAAGAGCTCTATCGTTAGTGAGACTTGGAGAAAGCTCACTAAACCCCATTCCACTTCCTCCCACACAGACTGAGAATGGACAGTATGGATAGCTCGCACAAAAAGAGAGGTTTGTCAGACTTAGGTTTACTTCCACAGAACCCAGATTAAGTTTTTCACTGGTTCCAATGGGAGCAGAACAAAGCAGATACTGAACATGTATTTAAGAAAAATCTACCCACCTATTTCCAGAAAACTGAATCTACTTCATCCCTCCCCCCAGTACTAGGTTGGGTTCTCTGCACAGAAGTGAGTAATTTGTAATTGATGAATCCACAGAGAGATATCAAAACCAGCAAGAAACAAATCCTGAAGAGCCTCCTCATTGTCTTCCCTCTGGAAAAGTAAAATAGTGCTTTAATTCCAGCCTCAGAAAGCCTCTAGTCTTTCTACACAACTGCTTAATCCTGTGGACTCCCGAGATGACATCAAACGGACACAAGTGGGACTTCACCACATGGAGAGGCAACCTCTCCTAGACACGTGAGCATTGGTTGCAGAGGCATCAGTGAGTCAGCACTGAGCAGATCTACTATGTGTACACACAGGCCATACGCTACTGGATGTAACATCCTTCTGTAGTAGATCTCAGAGACTCCAAAACGTTTGGAGCAACCTGCCTACCCCAGACAGAAATGTTCCCTCACATAATTACAGCTGTACCCAAGGCTGGTTTCACTACCAGACCAAGCAGAGCCATCTCAGCCCTGAGTCACCTGAAGCCTGTGCAGAAAGCCCAGGGACCAATGCCAGGCATTATGAAAGAGTTCACCCAGCCCAGCATCCTGAGCTTCAGCAGGGAAATTGGCAGCTAGTGAGAAAGATGCCTCAGCAACCTCAGTTGTGCAGAGCAGTTTGAGGTCTGAGGGGTGGAAATATTTGCCTGTGGTGATGAATAAGTGTGTGGTGGAAAGTTGTCAGTGTTTCCTGTACCAGCCCTTCGAGGACTATGCTGAGCTGGTACAGACAGCCCAGGTCACAATCTAGAGAGTATAATATAATAGGATTTTATCAATCTCTTCCTGTTAGAGTCTTCCTCTTCCTCACTGAGAGATCTTTCAGCACTTCTTGATGTGTTCCAGTTTAGTGAGGGTCCCTCTTTTCTTTTAAATAGCTTTTAAATAATTTTTTTTTACTTATTTTTCAGAAATTTAAATCTTACTCAGAATTACAAGCAGTATTTTCATTTAAATTAAGTTGTTTTCATTTCATGAAATTGCTTCAGTGTATTTTTGAAGGAGCTTCTGTAATGCTTATTTTCATAGAGAATTTGAAAAACTATGAGTGCATTCCTTTCAAAAAAGTCAGATTTTAATTCCATTTAACCATACCAGCTTTTGTATTTCCCATCAAACTGTTTTCCTAGATCTTCTGTCGATTGTATTTCTGTAAAGATAGGCAAGGGGGTGAGATTGTGATCCAGAAGTGGACAGTCATCCATAGAATGGTTTCAAAATTTGTTAAAATTTAGATAAATTTATTCGAGTTCACATGAAATCCCTCTATGCCTCCCAAGTATTACACACATTTCCTCATATTAAATTGCATATGTATACACTACTATTTGTTTTGTGTAACCATTTCATGCCTTCTGGAATTTTGGGCTTTCAGTCAAGAATGTGAATTCAGAATTATTTTAACAATTTTTATCCTGAGCTGCTGTGCACCTGAGTTACTACATCAGCTATAAGTAAAGACCAGTGGGATTTTTTCTTGTGAAAAAAGCTTAGACCCTTGCACAGTTTACTTTGCAAGGCACATGAGGAAAGAATTGGAAGGAATTAACTGTGGGAGAGAAAGGCACCAGTACGTCCTGATCAGAGAACTTTGTCTCCTGAATGTGTCATCCAAACAAAACAACTCTTCAGAAGGGGACTAGCATCTCCTCACTTAAGACAAGATAGAAAATACACTTTATGCAACTGGGAAATTAACAGTTGTTTACCCTGCATGCACTCTAGAAAAGAGGCCATTGAGGCAAGCCAGCAAGTGTGCAATCCTGTAAGGAGTAATCACAGACTGAAATGGGTTCGTGTCTTTTACTTCCTGACAATCAGTTTTTCAGAGTATATCATCTGCATTTTTTCCTATCTTCTGAGGACCTGTGTGCCAACTCCAAGCAGAGTGGATACTCAAAATTAGATAAGAAATACCAGCTAGGAGTGAAGCTAAAACTCTTCTGGCAAATAAACAGACTCTGATGAAGTGGGCATCAAGGGAGGATTTCTAATTTTCTTCTTCAAAGCAATATGTTTCATCTGTATGCCACTTATAAGTGAGTGCTTCTTTCCATCTCTGCGTACCAGGATGAACCAGAACAGTACCAAATCCAGAAACACTATGAGTAAACAGTAGCATCCTTGAACTTAATTATTAAAAAGAGCCTCTTATTGACTGATTTTTTTTTTATAATAGAATGCAAATTACAGGGTATGAGGACTATTTGCTCAGAAATATTAATCATCAATTATTTTCCCTAGTAAAATTATGGATTTTTCTTGTATTAATGTGGAGAGGGGCATTACTTATTGTTTACACTCCTTACTTTTGCTTTTTCCTGACTGTACAGGAAGTGGTAAAGAAAAAAAAATATTTGTTTTTTCTTTTTAATCAAGGTCCAAGGAGATTTGACTTCTGCAAAATAATTTTAAAAATATTTGTATCAAATGTTCTGAAAAATAAACACAACAAACCCCCAAGCTGTGCAGGAAATAGTGTTTTCAAAGTACTGGAAATTGATGTGAACCTCTAGTACTAGGATTTGCAAAATCATTATTTGCATTCAATTTTCAGTGTCTACATCACTTAAATTTTCAGAAAGCTTTTAGAAGCCCAAAGAAACATAATAAAAAAGACCCAAGCTAGTCAGAAAACTGTACATTAGAACTTACATTTTCAATGCTTCCCCTTTAAAGGTTTGCTTGAAGCCGTATGAAGAAAAGACTCATAGAAAATAGTTGCCCATAGTAACTAGTATCCTGTATTGAAAACCATTTATTCAACTTTAAAAACATATTCTGGACTTACCTATTGCTTCAAACAACAAAGGTTATATTGAAGGGCTATTTGAACAGCAGGAATCTTGCAGGGAAATGAGGAACACAAGATATTTAAAAATACCATCAGAATGATGTAACAAACACTCAGGCAAGTTTCTCAGTCCCCTCTTTCGTGCTTTTTACATTAGATAGATACATTTATCCTCCATTAAAATTTTCTGCCTTTTACTTGATACAACAAATAAAACGTAGAACCATAGAATGTTTAGAGTTGGAAGGGACCTTCAAAGGTCATCTAGTTCAACCCCCCTGCAAGAAGCAGGGACATTCCTGACTAGGTCAGGTTGCTCAGAGCCTCATCCAACCTGGCCTTAAACATTTCCAGGGATGGGGCATCCACCTGGGCAATGTGTTCCAGTGTTCCCATGCCAAAACACCATGGGTATATTAAATTTCTCTCCAAAGTTTCAAGAAAGATGTTCTCCCTTTTCTTTCAGCCAAACTTAGCTTCTTTTTTTTCCCCTCCTCCTGCTTCTGAAGAACTGGGGGAAAGGCAAAAGAGAGTTTCCTTGTGAAATCAAAAGCTACTCTTGAACCAAGTCTGATAGGCTGCTGAAAATGCAGCACAGAAACGTGTTTCTGTCAGTGAAAGACCTTGTTTGTAACCGTAAGCATTGCATGCAGCACATTGTTTGATCCTGTGAGGACTTTGATCTACGTTAGCACCTCAAATATAGCAAAGGATGTCACTAGGCTTTGGAAAAAGAAGGGAGAGGAGAGACAAAAAAAGAAGGAAAGTGCAGGTGTGTGGTACCCAGCAGATGACACTGAATTTTTGATGCATTGGTAAAATAAAATCAGGTTTCGGACAGAGGAGAGCCTGTGTGACACCCCTGGAGACAACTAGATTTCACCATCTACCCCAAAAGATTCAGTGAAAGCATCTCATGGGCATGGTATTTGAAGCAAATCATTCCTTTACGTACATGAACTGAGTTCAAAGCCTTTTGTGAAGCACAAGTTAAATGAAATTCAGCCATGTCTCCTCCTTGTTTCCAGTTGTCCTACCAGACATGAACGAGGTTTGATTAAGTCTCAGTGCTGAAAGTATTTTTGAGGACTAGAAATAGATGCTGATATACAAAAGGCTGATCAGAACTCCTGGGCCACCACACTGCTGTGGACATTGATGTAGCACTGGTAGGGCAAGATGTATAAGCACATCAAGGCCAAGAACCATCCCTATATGTGAACAGGTCAGAAATGGGTGCAAGTCTGTCATAGCGTGAATTTTTCTAGTGTGGGTGGACAGCCTACAGCTACGGCAAGGAATCTCACTGAGTGTTAAGAGAATACAGATAGGATCTATTCTGCATACAGGCAGATGCCTAAAGTTTGTGCACCTGTGAGCAGCATGGGAGGCCTTGGGCAGACAACACTGAAAGGAAGCTACCTAGGACCATCTCTTTCATCTGCCAATGTCTTTTCTTCATTCCTCCCTAGGACACTGTTCATTCACAAGAAAAAAAAAAAAAACAACAAAAAAATCAACATGAAACCTCCCCATTAAGTAATAGCAGGAAAAAAAAAAACTGTTCCCCTTGACAAAAGCCCTCCTTCCCTCCTGCAATTCTCACTCAGGTAGAGGAAGAGGACACTTATGATCAAGCAAGACAATGTGAATGCTCCACCTCCCCGAGCTCACTGATGCTAGAGTAAATTTGAGGAGCTTTGCTCCCTGCTAAACAACTTCCCTTTCTGTGCCCTTTGGTGAGATATGGTGGAAAATGATAGACTTCTTGTATTGCATCTTGGAGAGAAGCAGAGAAGGCAGAAGTGAGGAATACTTAATACAATGTAGAGGTTCAGTGCAGTGACAAGTCTCTATTATTCTTGACATGACCCTACTACAAGCATGTTTGTAAGATGCCTCTTTTTATTGAAAAATATATCTCACACAAATTTTATTACAGATGTCAAATACAGTATGGACAAGTACAGCATGGGTCTAAGAGAAAATCTCCTTACTTTTTTTTTTTTTTTTAAAAAAAAGCAATAGTAAGAATGTCACTCTTTTCTTGTTTATTTTCAGGTCAATCTTGAGAAAGAGGAGTGAGACAGCCCCTTTCTGAAAGGCAAGAATCATCCTGAGCCATCACCTTATATTGGAAGAAAGCTTTTCCCTCCCAACAGTTATCATCCTTCATCAGCATCACAGGAATGTCTAGGACACTGTAGTCAAAAGCAGGAGCTGTCACTGCCAAGCACAGTACACAAATACAGGTGCATATAAAAGGAAAAATCCTACACTGGAGAACTCTATATATCTAATAATCAAAGAGGTAACAGTGAGGGAAGGTTAATTAGCTCTATTTTGTAGGTAGGATATCAAGGCAAGGATGAATTCATTGACTTCTGTCACATAGGCAAGTATTGAATCTAGATTTCCTAAATCCTGATTCTGTGTCAGTTCTCAAAACCACACTTTATGATAGGTATTTTCTCTCTGTACTTTCTTATGGCCTCACTTTGCCACCGAAAGGAAGGAAAAGGAGACCACTTTTGAGATAGACAACTGAGGAGCTGCCAACATGTTAATGAAACCTGAGGTCAGCTACAGTAAACTCCCAGTCTGTATGCCTAGTCCCAGCTCATTACAGCATGTCAAGACCCTATATATTCTTCTTAAAATCAATGAAGTCTGGTATTGTGACTCAATGACCCATAAAAAATCTTCATCCACTCAAAAAAATAATTAGTATTTCAGGTAAATTACTTAGTGATTTCTGTTAAAATAGAGGGGAGTAGAAAATAAAGGAAGCTCATGTGGAAATGTTGTCTTCAAATAGCCAAGAATCTGTTGAGTAGGAAACTTAATTGGGGCGGGGAGAGGAAAGCCAGCGTCTGTTCACTTCTTAGTTTGAATTAGGTAAGGCAGGGATTTGTACTGAGGAAGCTCCATATGTCAAGTAAATGTCACGCCTGCCTATTTGGGTTGATTTCTGCTTTTCTGGCCCATTCATTTGAACAAGAATTTTCTAACAGATCCAAGAAATCAGTCTCAAATAAATGCATGACCAAAAACACCATGATCCCTCAAATGGAAAGGTCTTGAATTGACATTTTCTCGAGAAAATACTTTTATTAAAAAGAAAAAAAAATCAAATATAAGGCCCCAGTAAGAGTTTTACACATTACCAAGCACACTGTCTAGGCTAGGGGCGGGGCGGGGAAAAAGAAAAAAAAAAAAAAGAGGAGTCAGATAATGAGATAACAGAGACTAGTAGACCTCCAAGTTCAAGATTTCTTCTAGATATGCAGAATCAATATCTAAGCAAATCATTTGGGAAACTTAAGCATTGCATATTACTGTTATCATCGCAAATGTATGGGAAACAGACCCACTTGCACTTAGACTTCTTAAGGAGAAATCAGGGTTAGGAGTTTTATATGCTTCAATCAAATGAGAAATGGTATGAACTGTTCTTTCTGGAAATGTGCCTTTCTTCACAGGTCAAAAAGTAATTTTGGAAGAGCCAAACTGACATATATGGTAACTCAAACTCCAGGTTCAAAAGACTGAATCCAGGTTTTAACAACTGGGTGAATGGGTGATTTTAAGTTTCCATAACAGATACTATGAACTTATTGGTTTAGGATTTCTGTATATCACTGACCTGGTCCCTATTTCAGAAGCTAAACCCACTTATGGAAAAGCAGCTTTATTTAAGTGGAACAAGAAGAAAACTGAAGCATAGCTTCTAGAAAGCTGATAGTCGACACAAAGAAAAGGAATGGATGGGCAAGGAGATGAAAGTAGTTGTACATTGCGACTGGATGGTTGTGCAGTCACTATATGCTGAATGAAGTTAATTGCTAATTGTTGTTTTAATCACAATTTTATTGAAGGAAATGCTCCATGAGTAAAGTCTTTCTGGGGACAAAAGTCTCCAAATGTCTTGCCCAAGTACCTGGGTTTTGATGAACGTTTCCTAGGGGGCTGCTTTTTGTGTGTATGTGTGTGCATGTGCTACTAGAAAAAGAATGAGAGAAAACAGAAATATTTCTAGGGAAAAAAAAATTCAAAAGATAAATTTTCTCTGATGGAATAAATGCTTTAATTTTATTATCATTTTTTTAACTGTCAAGTCTACCTGTTACAGATCTGATTTTATCCCAGTTGACCTAAGTGCTTTAAAAATGCGGTAAGTAAAAAAGGGTCGTTCACTTTAATTACAAGGGCATTAGGTTAGATTTCAAAAAGTCGTGCGGTAGCATGTCATCTTAGTTTAAGTTCAAGGTTAGAGTTGGTATTAAAAGGCAAAGCAAGTGAAATCAAGAAGGTTGCTGTTAAACTTGGCTCTTACAATAGTGTCGGCTTCTGTTCAGAACTCTCTTGGCCTCTGGACAAGATACTGCAATTCAATAACATCTAGCAGAGACTTTCTAGGACTCTCAAGGATGTTTTCCGAAACATAAATGGAGAGACCTCCAGTGGCTCTGATCTGTATCATCAAGCCACCATAGTTAGGTGCAAGACTTCAAGCAACATCTCAGGAGTGGTTCTGGATGACTGGATGGGCTATGAATAACCATAATAAGAACGATAATAAAGAGCATTTGCACATCAGTGTGAAAGAATGAGGAGCAAAGAGGATAAATGTGACTCTTAATCTTCAGCTATCTGAATGGGAAAGTATGATTAATAACTAGAGAGGCTTAACTTAACCTCCTCAGATAATGAGTGAGGTGGCCTTCTCCGAGCCCTGATTATCCTCTTCTAATGGGCTTCATTTATTGTGTAAACTAATAACCAAGGCCTAAGCAGCGCACACTCCAGGGTTTGCAGGAAAAACACTGGGCCCAAATGTGATTAAGTTGTGAAGATTGCTGAGCAACACATTGTGTTGCTTGAGTAGGGGGTGGGGGGCACACGATAACCAGGAGGAGAGGAGAAGCAATGTATCCTGCAAAGAAATGAAGCAGAAAGTATCAATGATCTGCCTTTTAGGGTCGATCTGCTGGTGTAAATCCTCTGCCTTTCAACTGGGATTGCTATGAGTTTTCAGCTGGAATTGGTGGAAGGCCAGAATACAGCCCCAAGGTACTAACACCAAGAAAGAAAGGCATCGGTAATGAGGGGATCTGATCGCAATGCTATTCAGAAAGTCAGCAGCAATGCCAGATCTGGAGAGTAACTCAAGTTGTCACTCAGAGTTTCAGTGCTGGAAAGCAAAGAGGCGCTCAAAGAAAGCTGGATTCCCCAAAGTGAACAAGTTCAACAACACAACCCTGGCCCGGAAAAAAAAAAAAAAAAAAAAAAGAAATGACCTCCAGCTCCCCTGGCTGTATCTCTAAAGTGCAAGCACAGCTGAAGGGAGGCAGCTTTATAGGGCATCTAAAGAAAGAGGATAAGATTCTCATTTGAGCTGCACTGATGTAAAGAAGCTTAAATTCTGCAAGAGTCCCTGCAGTTACTCTGAATTTACACCCAGCAGACAAGAGTACAGAATGAGAGCCCCTCTTCACTGGGAAGCATATTTCTTAGCTGCACAATGAACATCACATTAGATTATCCAAACTGAAATAATTGTAAATACCCAATTTATCTGGACCCATTTGTGCTGTCTGCTTAATTGTTGCACTTCACTCAACAAGGACAATGAAATTAGTTTGGACAGGCTCCCTTTAGAGGCATTACCACTGTGCTATGGCAGCTTGGGTTCAGAGTGCTGATGGAAAAGGTTTAAGGCTTAATAGAATAAAAATTAAAAAAAAAAAACACACAGCAATACAGATAAATTTGGGATCTCCACTGGGACGTGAGACACTGCCTGTGAAGGGTGTCACATCTGTATTTTACTCTTTGTAGTGTATCCATATTTGTAGAGCCTGTACTATAGTTTCCAAAACCCATACAGAACCCACAAACACATGCATGTTCTCAGGATTCCCTCAGCAGCAGTCTGACACATTGCGCCCAGCTTCCTTCCATTGCGTCTTAGTCTCCTCCCTCCCAGGTGAAAATGTGTGCAACACCAAGCAATGTGGAGGCCTGGTGGCAGAAAAAACAGCAAGTTGGGAGTAGCAGGCTGCTACCACTGAAACAGCTAGTCTGCAAGGCTCGTCCCCACCTGCACATATCCCACCTCCCTTCCCCTGTGCATGGATGAAAAAATCAATCCCTAGTCACTCCGCAGTTTCTCTAAGGAAGAACAAACAAGAACATCGTATGAACAACCCTCTCCTGGCTGCCTTGTTTCTCTTGGGCAATGCGAATATACACTGAAAAGCTCACCTACTCTAAGCCTCATAATTTGAAGAAATATCAAATTTACAATAAGCCAATCCTGCTATGGATATATGTGTAGCGTCACAAAACATGAAAAGGATCCGTAACCTAAATATCTCACTTTGTCTGGAAAAAAATGCATGATCTCGCAGGCAGTAGTTGGGAAGCACGGTGTTCCTCCTCAGCAGCTGTAATCTCAACTCATTTCACCAGGCAGGCATTACGTGAACACAGGGTAATGTTTCCAGTAAATCTACGAAGGAGATAAGTGATGGCAAGGACACATGTGCAGAGTGAGATGGGACAGAGGAGAAAAGAAGGAGAAAATGCTGCTCGGCCAGACAAGAGGCACTAAAGTGACTTTATTGAGAAAGGACATCACAAAGTAATGCAAAAGACAGAAGTAACATCTCGAATGTTTACCAAGGAAGATCTTGACAGGAAGTCAGCCATAAATAACAAGACTCAGAAAATCTGATTCCAGTTTTACCACCCTGGAAACAAAATGCTATTCCGTTGATTAAAGCTATAAATGAAATCAGAAACTCATGCCAGCCTGTCTTATAAGTTACATATTTACCATGCAAAGTCACTATAGTAGCACAGAAATGACTGAGCCATTCACAGAACAAGAGAAAAATAAATTCACTCCATCTGTTTGAAGGAGCAACCTGAGCTTAAAATGGATTAGTTATAGCTGGACAAGACTTGCTCTGCCAAAACCTACCTACAAAGCCAGTGATCAAAACGGTAATTTTTTTTTTTTTCAACATGTCAAAGAAAATATGCAGTAGGAAGTAGCACAGGCTTTGAGAATTTCAGTTTACCATGCCTAAGGGGAAAGGAAGGGAATAACTGCATTCTAGCACCATCGGATTCATATGGTGCTGAAAATGCATACATATCAAGGTCAAAATACGGTACAGAGCTCAAAGAAATTTGAAGGCATATGTTTTTAAAAGGAATTGTATGTTAAAAATACATTAAAAAAAAAAGAGACGAAATGGTGGGAAAGGGAGGGGAGAAAAAGTATGGGAAACAAGATATAAGAAGTTCCCATTAAAGAGAAAAATGGGAAATGCACATTTCTTCTTTGAAAAATAGGTTAAGCTTAATTTTGTCCTTGTACTTACAGAAACTAATCAGAGAGATTTGACATTGCTGGGAACCTGCCAAGTGCAGCAGCTCGTACATGCAGTGCCCCTGTAAGTCTCTCACTGCTGCTACTCAACAGAGCAAAGTCACTTCAGATATCTACTTGCCTGAACTGATAGTGCAATCTCATGGTCAGTCATTCCCCACCACTTTCTCCCTGCCAAAGTAAAAGCGCAGCAGAAGTGAAGCACAGAAGCTAAATGGGTTGCACCATGTCAAGTCCTATCAAAAGTTATTCCTAAGTGGAGAGATGGGACAGGTTTTGCCACTCCCAAAAGCATTCCAGCTCAGCTAGTTCTTTAAAAGGTGTTCTGAACTTTAAGTACAGCTTTAAGCTTAATGCACAAATCATGCCCTTAGACTATTTAATACAGTATACACATTTCTTTTTAAGAGATCTGCAGCCAGTAGCTGGATTTCACATGGTAAGGCTTGCAGTCTGTCTACACTGCAACTGAAAGTCTGTTTTCAACATGCATAGATGTTCCTAATCTACAAAGCATAAGTACCACTAAAAGAAATAATGTTTCAGGCAAAATTCAAGTCCTTATTGTATAATGATCCCTCAGGGATAACAGTCATGGAATGTAGTTGCTCCATAGCTTCAAGTCTGTGGTTTTGTGTTTTCATTGCTCTTATATACGCTATTTAAATTAAACTAGACCAAGATACACCTCTATGGCTTTCAATGATAATAATTTTGGTGGTGGACATACACACTTGATTCATCATTCTTGTGTTTGGTTTTCAACATTTGTACTTAAAAAAAAAACCCAACCAAACAACTTTTGTCTCATTGTCTGCAGGATTTAAAGACATGTACACACTGCATGAAGAAACACAGGGCAGGCAGCTTACACCAATGTAAGCTATGAGTAGTACAGCTGCCACTGGTAAACCTACAGTATAAGTGGGCATATTGCCACAGGCAGAAGTCCAAATCACATAATTATACAGCATCATCATCTAAGCACTTTATTGAAAGCTTACATTGGCCTTGCATTACAGACCACAATCAGCACATGCTTCTCCATTACTATACAGTGCAAATACGGGAAATGAGCATTTATGGAAAGGTTAGCCTATGAACAATGACCCTTGAACTAGGTAATGCCATACAATATCATCCATATGACTGAACAGATAAAAAGTAAATTGACTGTGAATAGGTGCCTGTTCTTCTCTTCCTCTATCTCCCTGTGACTGAGAACGTGGGATGAGAAGTGGAGGTTTACTGGTTGCAAGTTATTCCTGGGCTTATCCCATCTTCACTTGAATCTGTAGGGTGATGCAACTGGAAACCTGTGTTTAGGGTTTGTTAGTATCTAATGGTTAACACTGTCGAAGCACCAAGACACCAACCATCTTTAATTCCTATAGTTTGGAGCTGGAACCTCTCTCTAGCAAAAAGCCTGTGGGAGCTACTGAATGGCCCAGCAGGTGTCAGGGATGCTCAGCATATTGTGAGATCAGATATTCGGATGCAAAGATTCTTGGTAGAAATATATTTCCTCATTTAGAGCTATGGTACTGTTCACGATGACATCATTTCAGCAGTGACAAATATAGCTGAGTCTGCTCTTTCCTACGCCATATAAATCCCTTGACCTCAATCAAATCGCTGCTGATTTACACTTGTGTAAATGAAGTCAGAATCAAACCCATGGCATTCACAAATGTAGGCCAGAGTAAGCATTACTCACAGACAAGAGACAACCCTTCAGAGGAAGGAAAAAAAGATCATTTTCATGCAAATATCCTTAATAATAAGGAACAAGAGATAGAAATAAGAGTATGAATGAAATGTAATCAAGAACTGCTCCGAGATCAGATTTGCTTCTAACTTTATGATGCTGCATCAGCTGCTCTTAAAGTAGCTTAAGCCCAAAATTTGACCTACCTGAAACTTGTTATATATAATTTTTCATCAGAGATCTGTGAAGTAACTCAATCCCTAGGCTTGGTTGTGAAGGTAGCTGAAGGTGCTCAGCTACTTGCAGGATGTGAAAAGGTGTGATTGCTGTATTCTATGAAAATGGAAACTTCTGTTTTTTTCTTCTGAGATCCAGGTTTGGCCTCAAATTGTTACACATTATCTATTTATTTATGCATAAACAGTGGCATTATGGCTTGGAGAATAGGGGCCCTTTGATGGGAGGTAAGCTTGACTAGCCTATGGGAGTTTACTGCTATGCATATAAATGAGGCCATACATACAAATATGCAGAACAGACAAGTGAAAATATACAGCATCTCTTTAAAATGAAATACTTTGATTGCTCCAATCACAAGAAGTTGTAAAACTACCCTGAAGAATTAACAGCCTCAGTACATGCTAACTACATCCATCATAAATTCGTCTTTAGTTTCTGTTATCATATCACTGCCTCTTGGGACCCCCAGTCCTGTCATCATTTGCCCTTTATAATTTATTCAGCTTGTACTTGCCTGAATCCTTTCTACTTATCATTCATCTTTACAGTTGTACATAAAATTAGATTGATCCTCCTATGGCAGACACGTCAGAGAGAAAAGTTGTCACTGAATAACACATAAAGCAAATGAAGGTCCAGCAAAAGCTTTTGTTGAATAACTTGAAAATCATCCTTTGAGAGCTGAAAGGTGTCAAATTAGAAAGACAAGACAATGCTACCTTTATAATTATTTTTGGACACCATTTTTCAGTTGCCACCAAATCTCAAACACAACTGAGAAGCCTTTTTCCCATTTTGCATATCAAACTAAGCTTGGTTAGCCACCAAATATGTGATGAATACACCACTCTCAGCTGAGATAACAGCATCCATCCAACACTGGTTCTATTAGAATGCTCACACTGTATCCTTTTCCTCTAAACCTCTTTGGACCGGGTGGCAGAGAGAGAGTTTACTTTGTATTCTAGAGGCTGCTGTATAAGGATACAGAAGCCAATCTTTAACTAGTGAAATGGAACTTTAATGTTTACCAAGCAGATAGGACCCAGGTGTTTCATCTCATCTGGTGAACAGAACAGCACTGTCAAACTACAGGGGTTTTTAGGAAATGGAAAGTGCATATGGTTTCCTCTCCTTCTCTTGTCCCCTCCTTTCCCTAGATCCAAAAGCAAGATCCAAAAGCAAGAGCCAAAAGCCTTTTTACTGGTCAGTCAGAATGAGGAAACAAGGGGGAAAAAAAAAAAAATTAACCATGATATTGACACCCCAAGAATTTAAAGCACTGGAGAATTTCTACAGGACTGGTTTTTTTTTGTAGGTCTCTTACCTCAAATCTGTTTTTATTCCTTTTCATCTTCATTTTTAACTTCAGAAAACAGACATGTTTCTCCCAAGGGAACAATTAAATGTGTTTTCTTTCAAAATCTAAAGGGCATGGTGAGCGGGCTGTGTGTTCAGCAGGCTACTTTAATCAATGGAACCCATCCAGTCTGCCACTGCTGACCAAATTGCAATTTACATTGGTAGAGAAAACTTTTGAAATGGGAAGACGTGGGAATATAACACCATTTTTGGCATAATACAGTGTGCAGGGTGATATGTAGTTTAACGGTTCTCTAACAAGCTTTTGCAAAAAGTTTTGAAATATTAAGAAAAGGCAATAAGACTCTACAATTACAGCAAGGTCTGCTTGAACAGTGAAATCTATGCTACATGCACAGGAATTCTGAAGTCCACATGACACTTATGTCTCATTTAAGCTTTATTACAAGGATTCAAGAGGGGTTAGATACTACAAGACATCCCTCCCCTCCCCCATCTCATATACCTAAGAATTTGAGCCAGATAAGAGTAATAACATGGAAAAACTTTTTTTTTTTTTTTTTTTTTTTTTTTTAGAATAAGCATATCTTTAGTTTAATTAGAGGAGGAGGAATTTAAAAAAAAAACAAACTAGTGAGTTAATGTGAGTTGTATGAGCTCACCTGTCTTCTGATGTTAAAGATGCATATTTTTGCATATGAAGAATAAAGTAGAATGCATTTTTTTTTCTAGATGACAGAAGAGACAAAGGATATCAGAACAGTTAGGAAGAAAACTAATATGTTATGGACTGAGAAATTTAGCATACCAGTAGTATCACTCTCCCTTTCAAGAGGAATAGATACATTAAGAAAATTCAGTGTATTTCCCAATCTGAATAAGCCCCAAAGATTGCTGAGGTTAACAGTTTCTTAGCTACTTAATTTCATAGTTATTCTTTACAAGTGTTACAGGGAGGTTTTAACGTTATGCAAAGAAGCAGTGCCTCCAACCAAGTATACATGGACTATTCACTCTCATTGCCTGAGAGAGCCACAAAGAACAAGAGGGAAAAAATGCTGCTGTGCTTATCATACATGAGCTCAGTTTATTTGTGCTATAAATAAAAGTAGATCTTGATAGCGTAATTACATTTCTCAGCATTATCCTCTGCCATTCGCTCCAGAAAGAAAAAAAAAAAAAAAAAGAAAGGGGATAAAAAGTTGGCTTCACTATAATTTGTAATCAAAATGACTACACTTAAAACATAATTTTATTTCCCTGATTTCATTTCCTGTGGAGCTTTGTGGGGCAAATAGATGATATTATACCAAATCTGCAGGCACATAATTCTCACATCCCCTGCACTTTCATTGTCTAGATCACTTTCCCTCCCTCCTCATGCTTTCCCCAAGACTATGGGCTATGGTTTTGATATTGCATTTTATCATTGGGAGATATATCAGCATCAGAAAACCTAAGGGTGAATAAACTTTTAGTTTCTCTATTTTCTCTCTCTTCTATTCCCCTAAATTACTCTTTCTTGCTTAATTTGTTTTTTATAATGTTGGGGTGGGGGGGGAGAAGTGGTTTCCCACTATGAAGGATTAGCGCAGATTATGGTGAACAGTGTTAATTATAGGTGGAGAAAGAGAATACTGCATCTCTCCAATCTGTTCTTGATTTCCCCCGTGTCTGTCTGGCTGGTAATAAGCCTCCTTTAATCTGGCAGTCCCGTCGGTGAAATCAGCACCACGGACAGCAATATTGATTGCTTCTGAGAAACCATCACAGCTGCTCTACCAAATTACCTTTGATATGTGACCTTTAATGTAATTACTGCAACATCAAAGCATTTCTATAAATTATTAAAGAACTAATATACTTCATCATCCAGCTACTCTATTATATGTAAAATAAACAATCACAAGTAAACGCTAGAATTTGAATTGTCCGACGCTTGCAAAGTGCTCTTTACACATACTTACTCTGCTAAGTTAACCTTCCATTTTAGGCAAGACAATTTCAAACTGTCCAAAAGAGTCTAATTCATTTAGATGAAGAACTAATAATTTTATGTTTTACATTACACTCTAGTTGCTTCCAAACATCTCTCATGATTCCTTCCCACCCAAAAACAAAGTGCCATAAGGACTTTATTAAGCAACACATAACTGCTTGGAAGTATTTTGATTATTCGACAAGATGACTTTATGTCCCACATATAACATAGAAATACATGAAACATATTTCTGTCATCTTACAAAGCATATCCAGAAAGTAATTACTGTAAAACACGTGCATGTAGCCACTCCACTAAAGCCAAAGTGATACATAGCTAAGAGGCAAGGCGTCTGAATATGGACACAAACTCCTCATCCCTCACCATTTCCATACATTAGCATTCATGTGCATATTATTAAAAATGACTCAATTTTGTCTTTTATAATACAAAGAACACAAACAGCAATACTGCAAGAACAGGAATATACACAGTTTACTGGGGGATGGGAAAGAAGTGTCTTGATTCAACAGCTCACTGTAGTACTATTTTATTTTTTCCTATACTGGATTTATTAATTATTTTTTTTTCATATCTCCTCAGTAGTGCTGTTTATGTCACAGACAGTAGAGGGTCAAAAGAAGGTGTTATATGTGTGTCATTTGTGAACTCATGTGAATGAGGACTTAGACCCCTGACCTTAGGAGTGTTTTTTTATTTTATGATGATGAACTATGCTTGATATTGTTGGTGCATTGGTTATCAAGAACAGTCAGGTAAGTCATAAATAATTCTCTGCTACTCACATAGGAACCATAAAACAGTATTCAGGCATGATAGTTTATCAAGAGATAAGGCTGGTTTCCTTAAATAAACTACAGTGACATCATTCAGAAGATGAGTTCAGAAACTTGGCAGCAAGCTGTATGCAGAGGGTTTGCTGGTGGAAAGTAAACATTTATCCTGAGACAAACAGAACTGGAAATGAAAGGGATGGGAGAAGTCAGTGCTCAGAACTCTCAAAAACCTGGTTGCTATTTTAGACAGAGGATTCACCGTTCCCAAGTCGATCAGATCCTGATGTGTCACCTCAAAGTGTGAAAGAGAACAAAAAAGCCTTCTGAAGTCAGCATGGTCAGTATGGACTATATGTGATAGAAATGATGTAAACCAAGGAAGAAATGTTTTGCCTGTAGTCTAGAATCAGTCAGTATAACCTCTGAAGGAAGTCTTGATCCTAATGTAAAAGCTTGTTGAATTTTGCCTCTCTCCAAGAGAACAGTTTTGACTTCAAGTGTTTTGTGATTTGAAATCTCTAAAATAAGATTCAAAACTGAGGACATATAAAGATTAAAAAAAAATGAAAACCTAAATCATCACTTCCCCTCCCTAACTCTGAGCCCTCAATCTCACTGACCCACTGTCTTCTTGAAGATATTCCCATCGTACAATTTCAGGATGAGATTTTAACCTCATAGAGAAGATATGAGCTCCATATGTGAGTGAGTGGTCTGGCTCTTAATGAAGTAAGCAAATTGTCCTAGTGAAAACAATTGGAATTCCAGTTAATATTTTTTATATACTCAACACCCTAAACCTTATTCATCACAAGTATATCTCTAGTTTTGATAAATATGTGTTTGATTTCAAGCATATTTCAGAAACTTTGGAGTAAAATTTTACCTGAAACAGCCCTATTCAAAATATTTTTATTTTTTATACATCCAGTTCTACCATTCAGAAGACATAAAAGTAAAAAGAAAACATCACCTGTTAGGAGAAAACAGAGGGGGAAAAAAAAAAAGAAGAAAAACCTAGATCCCCACAAGACTCAAGTTACTTTCAATCTGCAGCTAAAAAATTTATAGAAAAAAATAATTCAGAGGGAGTTGTCAGCTGACAGAAATGTATTTTTAGGAAATGAAGTGTGTATATATTTACATAAGGTACGGCCTTTAAAGCAAAGATAGATGTAGATGAGCAAGTGCGTGGGCACCTCCATGCTGGCAAGGTGGCATGGAAATAGGTAAATAGACCCAGAATGATGGAAACAAGCAGAGCAGAATCAACAACTTCTTCAGCAACATAGAGCAGCTGATGTCTCTTGGTTTTTGCGGAAAGGTATGTTATGGGTACACAGGACTCAGTCATTTAACACCAACTAATAAAGGCAAATTTTTGGATTAATTTCCTCTCAGTTTAGATGCAACCTGGAACCTTTAGGATTCCACTCTTAACTACCTGGTCACTGACTTTTGTGTTGTTGTGAAACCAGCCCTATTCTAGACATAGGAGCACTGCACTCAGCTGTTTCCAAACCATGTACCCTGTCTGAATATAAATAATATCTCTCTCTCTCTCTCTCTCTCCCTCCTCCTGGTTACTGCTAAACTGGAAACCCAACCCAGCAGGGCAGGTCTTCCCCATAAAATGCTGATTCTATTTTTAGTTCTGCTTGTGTTGTCTGAACCTTAGATCTTGCTCATGTGAATAATTTTCCTCATTATCTAGTATTTGTCTCTCCTCTCTCTCTTTTCTCCTTGTCTCACCGCCTTTCCAATCTGCTACAGCTGCTTGAATACTAAAGTAACTGAGTCAAACCACTTTGTCATCAGGAATAGGTTTTCATTCTGAGATAACCCAGTAATGTGATCCGTTCCTTGATGTCTCGCTGCCACACCTTGCTTCAGAGAAGAAAAATAGTAAGAGATAGCACCTGGTGAGCACTTCTAATGTTTCGTTGTAGTGGTCAGAATCCTAAAGCTGTTCCTCAGCTGTGTAAGGCTGGTAGAGTCCAGCCCATAATCAGTTAATTACTGTTTTCCTGACTCCTGATAAGAACAAAAAGCTTTTGTTTTGTGCATGGAAACCATTTGGGTGGGTTGGCGGTACCATGATTTTATTAGCACAATGCAAATAGTGAATCATCCAAGCAACTGGAGACATTATGCTTCCAAATCCAAGACAGGAACTGCATATGTAACTCACTTTATATTGAAAGAAAAAAAAAAGTTATCAATCTGGACTCACCCCTGGCAGAGTCTTCTGCTCATGCAGTGCGCTCTGGGCCTTTAGAGCAGACTCCCTTTCGCAGTATGTTAGGAAGGCACAGCCTGCAAAAAAAGGCAAAACCTCAATAAAAGCAGTGCTTCTGAGGGGATATGTTTAAAACTGAGGCATAGAGCAAACCATTTTCCCATCATCACCCCATTCCCAGCAAATCAATTGTAAAAATCTCTCCTTAGTAGGTCAGCAGTAAAGAGTCAAGCAATGAAGCTATGATCACTTCCTCTGAGCCCTGATGAAACGTGAGCAACCGTGTGCCTACAGGTGCTTATTTTTGTTTGAGTACATGATTAAGTGTCAGATAGAGAGGGCTGTACAGGATTAGGGATCTCAGAGAACCCACATGGTGGTAAGATGGGGCATGAGATCCCACTCCTGCTCCACTAGCAGCACTGGGAACAAGTGCCTTACTGCCATATCATGCTGAAGGCCTCATACCCTTCTTTTGTACCAAGTACTTCAGGTAAAGGGCATACAAGGACTTGGGACTTCCTACTGCAGAGGACTACGCCTATTGTTTAGCCTGACTTGCATCCACAAGTAGTCTCCCTGTTTGCATCACACCAGAAAGCCACCACCCTGCAGTTGCTGCTGCAAGGGCTCATTGGCTTCCAGCCATGCATACAAAGACAATCACAGCAAAGCCCAAACAATCAATCCAAAACATTCATGTTGCTTTAAAGATCATTAGAACTTCAGAGATGCTCCAATGGATCATTTCTTCGATTCTTCCAAAAAGTTGTCTTTTCAATTACAAAAGCTAAAGCCCTGTCATGGTAGGGCAGAGCAAAAACCCTACTCTGCCTTTTCTCCCTACTTCCATGCTTGCCTTCAGGTAAAACTGGTCAATGTTGCAATGTCTTACACTAGTTGTGTGTGTGTCTGATGTGATCAGATTATTCCTTCTTACTGCAGGATACTGAAAACCTGCCAGTTCCTGCAGCAAAAGAAGTGCTTGTTATGCAGAGGACATTTTCTCTTAAGTTGCTACAGAATTCTGCAACATCGCCAGCTCCTTGAAGTGGAGGTATCACATCTTTCAAGGTTCAGGCATCATGTCCATCAAACTGTGGGCATCTTCCAAGAGCAGCACAAGTACACAGATATGTTCCACAACCTCAAAGAAACAAACATGTCCCATAATATCATCTTGACCCACCCACCTCAGGAATACAAAAATATGCAACAGGTTAGTAAACAGTAGACTATGAACATTTTTTCAGCTCTGATCACCACTGTGATCTTTGTCCATCCAATGTTCACTGTTTTATCCAACAGTGGTTTCTTAGACCACTGAAATATGCATTTGTTATTTTCTTCTTTACAATGTTTTTAACAGATTAGTATGTAGAAGAGATTAGGGAGGGGTTTTTAAACATAAATATATACATATATTTTCTTAAAGATTGTCTTGAGGAAGTCACCCTACTCCTTTCACAATGAAGCTACAAGCTGAATGAATGTTCCAGTTTGGCATGGAAAGAAAACCTGGGTTTGCCCTATTTCTTTCCCTATATTACTTTCTGAAGGGCTTGTTCCTTTGAGTTTATTCAAACCAATCACATTTATTATGTCTCAATAATTGTGACTCAGAAGCAGATGTCGACAATCAAGGAAGGAGACTGAACAACAGCAAAAGTTTGCATACTCTAATTGGAATTATTTGGATTCGTTGCTCTCTAACTTTAAATGGATGAGCTTTCAGTTAGTCTGCATCTAGCAGAGAAGAGGAAGAAACTGTGTCAGAGAGTTTACAGCAAGTATAAGTAATGGAATGCAAAAGATCCTTAAAAGTCACCCATAGCTTGATAATCAAATGGGAAACTATGCTTAAATTTAATTTCAGTACTAAATCACAGGCTGAAAGCCCTCTGTTGACTAGACAAAATAAGAAAGTGTCCCTTTCGTAGCAGACGTGGAGCATCTGATACAGTCTAATTAGGCACATCATACTGCACTGTTATAAAGATAAACTATGCAGTGTAAAGCTCCCATAATGATAGCTATATTTTTCTCCTCTTTGTGATGGCCATGATGACAGTTCAGGGTAACAATGTCCTGCAACTCCTACCATATCATGACTGTAATTCAGACTGAGTATACAGAAGACTACTCCTCTCTGAAGGAGCAAAGTTTCCCTCCAGGATCCACATAAAGTGTGTGTGTGTGGGCAAGTTCTCATCAGGGAAAAACCTCCATTAAATCCTCTCCAGACATGTTTGTGCCAGTGGTAGAAGTACCAAATTCCTAGAGACAGTACTTTGTAGAATGCATTCAAACACCACTGATTTCCCAAACAGGGTGTTAAAGACAGAAAGACTTTGAAATGGAAAAGAATAAATCTAATTCCTCATATAGTCAGATAAAGAAAAAACATGTTTTTCATGGACAAAATATGTTTTGTGGAGGTATTTATTTATTTTTTAAAGTAATTTATTTAGGAAAAATAATAACTCATTTACTTGAAGTAAATCTTGATTGCTTAGAGACAGTAAGAAGTTCCATCTCAGCCATGGCCAGTTGGAATAAAATAGAGCTTAATATTCATAAAAGGCCTCAAGTCAGAACTTGTAAAGGCCAGTTCCTGGGATTTTCTTTTCTTCTTACACGAGATTGCTTTTATCACAAGATGGCTCTATATGGCACAAACCCAGCATCAGCCATCAGCTACAACAGTAGTTTTTAAAAATATTGCTTGAAATAAAACGATACATATATATTATTCCATCCTTCAAGAATTTAGGTATTTCAGCTCCTTGTGCATTAGGATGAAAATCAATAATATTTCTTGCCTCCTCCTCTCCAGAAACATCAAAATACTTGATCTGTCCTGTGTATTGTGATGCTTAATGGAATTATAACAGTAGCGTCTTTTTCAGGTGTTACTTTTCCTAGGCTACCTCTTCCAGTGTGCATCCATGTGACCCCATCAAAGGATTTTTCCTTCCCGGAGAATGTTGCTTAAACAGAGCACTGAACACTCAGGTTTACACTACAGGATACAATACCTTAAGAAAATGAGTCTTGAAATAATGTTATGTGAAACAGCTATCTTGAGTTTTACAGAGAAAAGTCAAACTGGTGAAAAAAGTTCTTTTTTTTTCATTTTGATTTCCCAAATGGAAAACAGTTTCAGGACAATTCCTCACTGAAACTTTTGACTGTGTACAGAATCACTTGTTTCACTGGAAAAAAAAAAACACCACAAAACCAAATATTTTTATAATAAACTCTTAAGTAGCTCAACTTAAGACCTCACTTGCATCAGTTTTTTGGGCAGGATGTGAACCTGACTTCTGGGTGAAAGACTTCATATTCCATTATGAATCTTTTGCACCATCCAGTCACCTGGAGCACCCTATGTCCAACAGTATAATGAATATTTCTGAACACATCTCTTAAGGAAAGATATGGGTGAAAATGACTGAGTGAGTACAGTGCTTCAGAATTATATCTGAATTTTAACAAAAAAATATCTAATTGACTAATTATTGATAACGAAGGATTTGCTCCTAGCTATTCCTAAGTTCAATTCCATTTCTCTCAAATATGCCATGTTTTCCAGATATATGTCAATCAGCTAAAAGATGCTTTGTTTGAATTCTGTCCTTCCAGCTGTTCATTTGTGTCAGTGGACAGCTCTTTGGGCTAACACATAAACATCTGGAAACTCCCAGCTGGCAATTAACTCTCAACCTATTGAACTGCAGTCTCTTGGAAACATGAGGACGTATCAAGTGGTCTCCTGGGAAACAAGGTTGTTAAAGAGAAAGGGGAAACAAAAACAAGAGCTTGAGATGGCAAAAAAAAAGACAAAAAAATAAAAGCTCTGTTTTAATTTTACCTCCAGGGAATTCAGTAACGTAAATAATAATTGCATGGAATATGGACAGATAATGATTGCACTTACGGCAACTTCAACCCCACAGTAAGTTTCCTGAAGATTTTGCACAAGCCTGGGAAGCAAAACAGTCAGAGGACACATTCTGAGCTGCATAATTCTGGAAACAAAGAATTATTTCACCCCACCAGTACTCAGTTCACCCTGGGACAAATGAAAACACAAACTTTTCACTTGACATCTCATCAATTCAGTGAATCAGTTGACTCTCAGTCACTTTAAACCAGATAAGCAGTTCTGACCAGCTAAAAAGCACTGGCCATCTCACTTAAATTTAGCTATTTAAAATTAGTTATCTTAGGGTCTACTATCAATTACAAGACATTCATTTGACCTAGCATACAGGAGAGCAGTAAACCTTTGGAGAGGCCTGTTCTCTACACTGCGGGGTAAGAACCATGCAAAACCATCTCAGGTGCAGGCTTTTAGCTTCAAGGTTGCATGTTCACAGCTTAAGATTCCACCTGCCATCTCTAACCTCCCAGTTACCTCAAGTATATACATTATCTGTATCTTAATTAATCCTTGTTATATATGGAGGGAGATGAAGATGATGCATACTGGAGATCTATTAATAAGTGTAATTAAGGGCTTTTTCCCCCTTTCTTGTTTTATTCTGGCAGACAGCCACAGGTATCCTGGCACAGTTTCTCTTCTTTACCCATTGTTTAGATCATAGAACAAGCACTTAGTGACTTACGACCCCTTCTTTGTGTGATGTGTTTTTGTGACATCTTATGATTTTATTAGAACTATATAACCTCACACAAAGCATGCCTTTAGCTTTTTCACATATCTAAGTCCAGAGGCATTGTCTAAGAGCTAGACTATAAGCATCATCATTTCCAGGTATTTGCTGTCTGTCCGAACAAAGCATTAAAGGCCCAGTCTAAATCTAATGAAAAAATATTTATACACTTCAACAGGCTTTGGAGAAGGGCCCCTTAATCTTTCTGGGCCTATGTTTATTCTTTGGCACTATAAGGGAAAATTTAAAAGTTTGTTAGGTGCTTCAAGCCAAGAGCTAAAGCAGATTCTGAGCTCAGAGGTGTAAATCCAGTCAAGGGGAGAGCTTGCATGTAACTCAGCAGAACTATGCAATTACACCAACATAAAATTAGGTTCACGGTTTGACCCATAATCTACTGCCTCTCTTGGAAGAATCTTTGGCTCAGACACTGACTTCAGCTAAATTGGTGACAATCCAGAACAGTTAGGATAAGCCTAGGTTTCGAGAAGACTGACTCAAGTGGTCTAAGCCGATTTTTGATTCACAAACATTTGTGACTGTAGAGTATGCACTCAACCAGTTCTCACAGCCCAGCTGACAGGTGATAACTTCCAAAATCACAGTCCTTCTGATACCTGTATGTATAACTAAAATCAGAATCATTGCCCAAGAAAAGATAAAACTATCACGAGGCTGTCAGATTTTTCTTGGTTTTTTTTTCTTCAAGTCAATTAGCTTCATGCTTTTAGTAAAAATAATAGCCATTGACTTTAACAGTGAGGTGTCCTAAATCGGCCTTCCTATGTTGTTTTATGTTAGACTCCTGTATAGCGGGTGAATTAGAGAATGAGATACCATTCTGTTAACAGTTATGCAAGAAAGAACAAATAAATCAGTTCACGGTGTCTCATACTGCAGAATCTTTTCCTCTACCACCTTTAATTTACCTAACTTCCCAAAATCCCAAGGCAAAGAAACCAAGGGCTTTACGCTAGCAGCACACTATGGAGTTCAAGAAAGCCAACTACCGTTCAAGCACAGCTCTCCAAGACCTTCATGCTATACATGGAAAACAGAGGAAAGTAATGATATTGCATATGTTAGACCACATGCTAGTGGTCATGCTTCAATTTCAGAACAGCTACAGTCTTGTAGAGGACCTGATTTGAGAACAAAAACTTGTGTTGCTGGGAAACAGGAACTCAAAACTGGTCACAGGTCTGAGCATCTCATTTAGTGATGCTTCAGTCTCTCTGTGCCCTAATTACCTTTAAAACACTTAGACCAAGGTGTGCAAGTTATCTGTGGTGGACCAGAGATCTGTCTCCCATCTTCCAAGCTCTAGGTTTGTGTTTAAGAGAGCTCTTCCTCTGAAAATAAAACAGTTCCTTGCTTCAAGATTCAGAGATTTGTTACACACAGAAAGATTGTAACACTTAAGAAAACTCTTGCCTTAAAATCAACATTGCAGGTTACGTCTCCCAGCTAGGGTTTCAAAGTGAAAAAGAAATCTTTTTTTTTTTTTTGCTTTAACTATCCTGGCTCTATATGTCTGGTTTTGAAACAATTCTCATTTGCTCTGTCTACAGTGGACTGCTCAAGGTTTAATCACTTGAGGGTTTCAGAGACTGAGCTGAATTTTCTTGAGGGGGACACAATCAATAAAGACTTCTGGAACTGGAAATGTTTTATCCAATTTCTTCATCTGTTTCTCTCTCAGTGATTAACTACCTTCTGACAAAAGTTAACATCTTTGCTGGTAAAGAACATTCACTTGGCTAGAACTTTCTTATTCTCCATCTCCCCTGCTGCACAACTACTGAACACTAACTGTTCAGAGAAAAAGATAGGAATAAAAATCTTCCCAGATATCAGCTTCCCTGTCAATTATACTGCAAGGCAGATTAACATCCGAAATGCCCTGCTGTGTGGAATGCTAATTTTCTTTTTCCTCTTATGTTATTTTCCATTAACTATTATGATGCTGTCATTTTCCTACTATAGATAACTTGCTAGGGGTCTGTATGTGAAAGCATACATAAGGCTTGAGACTCTGAGCAACCTGATCTAGTCAAAGATCCTTGCAGGGGACTGGACTAGATGACCTTTGAAGGTCCCTTTCAACCATAATCATTCTATGATTCTATGATTCTATATACACCCATGAACCAACATTTAAAAAAAAAAAAATTAGGAGTCCAAATCTGGAAATGCAGAAGTTAACAATATTTACTTATTATTATCTCACTTAAAATGCACTTACGATATTTCAAAATGAGACATGGATATGCACAATCCAAATCAGTCCTTCCTCAGACTAAGCAGTGCTTAGTCACATTTAGCAGTGTCCAGTCAGAGAGCTGAGAGACTTGAGTAGCTGTTGGTGGATGTCAGCATTTCAACAAAACACAGACAATAGTTTCATCTTTATTTTTGATAACAAGTAGGTTTTTATGAAAACTCCAGTTTTAAAAAGCCAAAATTTCTCATAAGAAGTTTCAATGAAATGTTTCACCAAGAAGTGTTTCTCAGCCCCATGATATCATTTCTGATCAAAGCCTACAGCAAGAGAAACTTGTTCCAGGACAGTCAGTAGTCCAGACTCTAATCTGAATCAGGCAAGCAGGGCCTTGAGCCCAGGGCTTCTACACATCAGAGCAGAGTGCACTGTCACTGACAGACCCCTGAGGGCCCATCTCTATTTTCTCTTAAGTACCTCCACAGCTACCTTGTCTCTAAGAACTGCAGAACTGGAAGGCGTTTGATCTCTCAAACTTTTTTTTCCCTAGGATGAGAGAATAGTCTCTCACTCTGATTCACACAAGGATGAGTTTCTTCTGCGGTCTTTAAAGTTTCTTGCAAATTGTTTTGAACCATCATTTGCTGACTGGCATACTCAAGATAAGAATGAACCACTCATTTGACATAGCATATACCAGGTCCTATTTTCCCACAACTGCCCACACTTTAGCTTTAAACTTTATCCTGAAACTTCTGAGATTCTTTTGATCATCTGAGCTCAACTCAACCCAAGATTCACTGCTCAAGTTTCTGAAAGTGTTGCCATCTGGAACATGTTACTTCCCAGAATAGGTGTCTAATTTCCATATACAGAGCAAAGGATTGATGAAGAGACTCCACATTAGAGAAATAAGAATGTAGATTACTGGTTAAGATAGTTTTCTACCAAAGAGATTGCTGGTGTGCCTAATAGGGCCTGCAAAGATTTGATGCTTTGAATTACAGTAGGAAGCTTAGTTTTAAACAGACCAGTCTTACTTCAGCTTCTTATTTGTTGCCTAATAATTGTGGATTCCATGTTGTAAGGAGAGATGCACGCCCTCAGGCCCTAACCATCAAACAATTAGGGCATGCTTTTGATTTTAAAGTATAAAAAGCTGACTTTAAAGTGAAACTCATGATTCAGTGCTTTTCTGGATCAAGCAACAGTGTCCTCAGTATTTCAGAACTGAGTCACTGCTGAGAAAGTCATGGCCAAAGTCTAGGGATCATTCAAGTGAGGATGAGAATAAGTACGCTCCAGCTTCTATTCAGTAAGGAAACAGAATGTTTAAGTTAAAATCTTGATAATCTCTAAGCTTGGCTAACTTCAATCTACCTATTATGTCAAAGAAAAATCCAGCATATTTGTCTTGTCCATTTTATTTTGCAGCCTCTGAAAAAAAAAAAAAATTGTCATGAAGTCTTAAAGATTTTTTGTTTCCAGTGTGATGATAAACAAAGGAAATATAGAACGTGGGTTTTTTTTTTTTGCCTTGTGATTCACCAGGGAAAGTCAGGAATATAACCAGAAACAATCCTGCTGTTGAAACACTACTGCTTTCATTCAGACAGTTATGCACTAAACCTCCTTAGAGTATGTGCATTAATTAGACTGTACCTGCTGTTCTGGGTCCTGCCTTCTAGTTCTTTCTATTGTTAGCAGCATATGAATAACTCAGTGGATTTTCTAAAACACTTAGCTTCCAGAAACTTTTCCCTTTCTTCTTCATTTTATTTTCATTTTCAGACCCACTTCTTTTGGGGAGACTTCTTCAAGAATTCTCAACTAGTCTCCAGATGTTATGCTACTGTTAAACAACATTAACTTTCAATGCTTTGAATCTCAGGAAAATAAACATAAACAAAACCATCTTTAAACAAATTAGTCTGTTCTGCTGCATAGAAGTTTTTCCAAGTCTTGCCTTTCTGCATCCACATAGGATAAAAGGGCTGGAGCACCTCTCTTATGAGGACAGGCTGAGAGAGTTGGGGCTGTTCAGCCTGAAGAAGAGGAGGCTCCGGGGAGACCTGATAGCGGTCTTCCAGTACCTCAAGGGGGCCTACAAGAAAGATGGGGAGAGGCTGTTTAGTAGGGCCTGTTGCAATAGGACGAGAGGTAATGGTTTTAAAATAGAGGCGGGTAGATTTAGATTGGAAATTAGGAAAAAATTTTTTACAATGCGATTTATAGAACCCTGGAACAGGTTGCCCAGAGAGGTGGTGGATGCCCCATCCCTGGAAACGTTCAAGGCCAGGCTGGATGAGGCTCTGAGCAACCTGATCTAGTCAGGGATGTCCCTGCTCCTTGCAGGGGGGTTGGACTAGATGACCTTTGAAGGTCCCTTCCAACCCTAACCATTCTATGATTCTATGATTCTATGATTCTATGATTGTTTCAGGTATTTTGGGTTTTTTTTCTTTTTTTTTTTTTCTCTGTGAGAAAATAACATCAACTCTGTGTGCAAGAAATGTACTTAAAAACTTAAAAAAAATTCACCCTTAAAAAAAATGCCAGGGCCATGCAATGAACGTCTTGTTGATAGAACCATCAAATTATGAGTTATTTATGCTTCTGTCTCAGGAACATGTAAGTATCTTGTTCTAAATACAAACTAGTATGTGCTCCAAACAGCCTCATATTCTTTCTTCTCTGAGACAGAATACATGTGTCAATACAGACTTCTGACATTTACAGCTCAAGGTTGAAAGCAAAAGAAATTGAAACAACTGCAGGAAAGAGTTATTATTAGACAACTTCTAGCCCATTCAGAAGCAGACTATTGCAATTGTCTCTCTAGAGTTATTGTTCTTGCTAAGTCTGTCAGCTTACAGTTTCCCAATTCAAGAAGTTCAGATTCAGAGTGGAACCTTTAAGACATCTCTCAAAATCAAACTCAGTACCTTTCTTTTACTTATGATCAAGTTTTTCTCCTCACCTTGTATGCAAGAACTGCAAATGGGACAACATTAGAGCCTCTTTGTTAAGATCCACAGGGTTTTGTTACATTTAAATTCAGTGTATCTGAAGCCACCTTAGGACCTTTTCATTATGAATCAAATCTAAATTCACAAATGATGTATTTCCTGATTCCAGCTGATACAGAAATGAAAATCTTTAAGCTACAGCTGTTCCTACAAGATTATCATCCTGAGACTGAAGTCTCCAGAAACTTGTAAGAGTCACAATATGAGCCAGAGAAAACTCCACAATACCAGCTGGCTTCATGAGATTTCTGGAGACAAATTTCAGCTGTCAGAACAATAAACATCGAGGCTCCCATAACCAGATGCTGTTTTCCATATGTTTTGACTTTGAATACTTTCTTTTATCCTCTAAGTGATGCTAGGAGCAAACAAGTATTGTCTCTTATCTCCTGTTTCTTTCTCCTTACCATTCTTTCTCAATTTGACTTGTTCATTAACTACAGGCAGTGGAATAGCATGAAGTAGGATCAAGTTCACCTGCAAGCAGCCAGAGATGAAGCAATCTTCTTAATCAAAAAAGCTCTATTGACTTAGGTCAGAGAACCACAAGACACATACTTTGTATTTGTGCATGAGAGAGAAAGCAAAGTGAAACGAGATGCCCTGGGAGTACAGCAGAAGAAAGATGGCAAAGGCTTCTCAAAGGCCCTGTCTCTTATAGCACAAAGGAAGAGAGGTAGATCCCAAGAACAAGGGCATCCACTGCTTCTCTGGCAAAAAGCTCTAAGTTGAGCCACCGTTGCATCATACAAGCTTGCTTTAAGAGCCTGGCTCAAATACAAATTATTTAGGAACAAGGCAAGGCATGCAAAGGCTGGAAAATTTAACCGCCTGTCCAAATCCACTCAAATAGTTTGTAGTAAAAGGCCAGCCTTGAACCAAAACCTCCCAAGATTCTACCTAGAGCTATGAATATCAGTCTGCTTTTCTTAAATATGGACAAATTCCTGCATAGACTCCCAAATACATTATATGTCCAAAGTAAATTCTCTCGAAAAAGTAAATTGGAAACACTGTTGTCCCTTGCATCCAGGTGGACTTTCCCATCCACTATTGTGAGACTGATTTCTTGGTAAGAAGTTAAAAATAAACAATGTGAATTTAAGTCTAAAACTTCCAATTTTTACAAGAGGTATAAGGATGTAATCTTTGAACTGAAAAAGAAACAGTGAAATTAATTACAAGATCTCTGTAATTTACAAAGCTTCAGTGCACTGGGTTTAAAAGGGCTCTTGTCAATGTGAAGTGAAGGAAGTACAATTTCCTGATGAAGAGAGAACACAAAGTAAAGTGTGTAATAATTACTACTGGAGAGAAATTCTGATCATTTTTTTTTATTGATCAACTTAAAAATTAGTGAACAGTTAGTATATAGTAGATTGTTTCAGTTAAGCATTTGATACAGCTTCTAGCAGAAGTTTCTGCTTTGAGGATTGTATTCCTATTGGATTGGATGAACAGTGTAGCCCCGAAAGCACTGAGGACTGGCAGGAAGAATGTGCATGATAAATATCACTGGGATCAGGATGAAAGAGCTATCTAGCAAACCAGATCTGTTCTTAAATTTGAACATTGCAGCAATAAAATTACACACATGAAAAGGAATGAAGAATAAATTGCAACAGATCCAAGAGGGTGCTGAGCCCCTTAATAACATGCCTAGTTACCTGAATCCCTGCTGGGGAGGATTAGCCGTGCTTAGCACCTTGCATGATTCAGCCCTTGAAATACATATAGAGAATAGCCACAGAGGCAAATGTTTGAATGATCAACAGGACATATGAGATTGAAAGGCAGTAATGTCAAAAGACACTTTCAGATGATAGAGGACAATATCACATACAATAATGTGTATATCACTTCCAGATCAAAGACACCTCCTTCCTTTGGTGTTAATAGAAAATCCACATCTAAAATGATCCTGACAGTTACGATCACCTGCAAGAGTTCTGAAACACATGGAAGGAAAAAAAAGGAAAAGGAAAGATGGAATTTAGAGATAAGCAACAGAAATTCTTAACGGACTAGGAGGACTGAATTATAAGGGAAGATTAAGAGAACTAAATATGTATAACTTGGGTAAATGATGACTCAGGGGGATAGATGATAACCAGCTACAAGCCTTGAAGGTGTAAACACAAAGTTATGGAGAAAGGTTGTTCAGGGTGATACCAGAGAATAATAACCAGGAGTAACAATACAAAATTCAACAACAGAATATTTAGATTGAATATCAGGAACGCTTCTGAACTGTTTGGAATAACAGTTTGCTCCCCTTGCACAGTGCCCAAGGTGGCTTTCACATCTAACCAATCTGCTAATCAAGAATACATGTAATTTCATTTTAATTTAAGTTTATATGCATGAGTGTAGTGCATGACCACATAACCTAAGGTTTTCCAGATTCTACAAGTTCAGGGACAATAGTAAAATCCCTTAAAACACATTTGAGGGTTGTCTATATGTGTGTGTGTGTTTTGGAGGCAGGGGTGTAGAAAAGGCAGTGAGGGAAAAGGTAGAAAGAGGAGTTAAATCAACATGGGGGGTGCCTCTCAGGGCAGACTTTTAACTCAGCGATTTTCCAGCATCTGTCATATCACTGTTGTATATGACAGTTCTGAAAGCTTTTTGTCTCCCTATTCCACTGTGAATCATAAGGAGAGAGAAACACTTGCAACCATAGAACAGAAATATAACCACACATTTTTACTCGATTTAGGACAATTGCAAGTTATAAGATGGAAGTTTATGACCCTACAGAAGGTAAAAGTAAACATTACTAACTATCTCTCCCAGCCATTAGAGTAAATCAGTCGTTCATGGAACTTTTATTGCTCAAGTCACTTGAAACCATAAACAAAAGTTAATATTGATCCAAGAGCAAATGCATTCAAAGGGCCTCCATTTCTCCCCTTTCCCTGATTTCTAACTTTTGCCATTCTATCCAAAAGTTTAACACATTGCCTAACACAAGAGAAAGCCCATTCTTTTAAGAAACCAGTTTCAACAATCTTTCTGGATGAAAACAAATCAGAATATCAAATGACTGGGATAGAAAGTTGTATTAAAGTACAACCCATCCATGGTCAACTGGGCAACTGCCTACAATCTTTAAGGGGTTGGACAGAGCTGAGCAGCCAGCCACCAAAGTTTTCTAAGTGGTGTGGTTTTTTTTTTATTTTATGAAGATCAGTTTCAGGGAAAAAAATGAGAGACAATTATTAAAAAAAAAAAAGTAATTCCACTAAGGTGTTTTTAAAAGTTTAACATGACAACTTTCTTGATATTTATTCCTTCACTGATTTAATACAGATGAGAGAAGCTCTAAAACAAAAATGAACACAAAAGCATGTCTGTACCAACACAGAACCAGCAAACAGTTCCTATTGGGAAAGTATGCATACTGTAGAGTATGAATACTAGTCTCTCAAAAGAGTACTAGTGGAAGCCATTTTGGCCAAGACATTAAAAGACAGCTGAAAGAAACTTTCTAGGATACCTCCTGAACAGTGGCCTACCAAAAGTTTCCCTGTTACTAGTCTGTGAATCACTGGCTAGTGGATGCCTGGAAACACACATTAATGATATGGCTTCACTTTATTATTTTTTCCATCAGGAAAGCTAAAAATAGTGAGCCAGCTGCTGAGCATCTCTGGGAGGCTGAAACCCACTGGAGAATCCCTGCTGATGTCAGAAAGAAGGAGAGTAGAGTTTAATGAGTCTAAAAAAAAAAAACCCAAACAACAAATAGTGTTGTCTTTAAAAGGAATGGATTAGGACATTATATAAGGATGACGGTACTATGTCAGACAAAGCCCATCTTGTGCAATATCCTGTCTCTAACCGTGGCCAGAAGGAGATGCCCCCAGAAGACTAGAAGGAGAAGATGTGCATAATGCCTCCTCTGGGCATTCTTCTCTGTCTCCAGTCTTGTGGCTCAGAGACTTCTGGACCAAATGCCATCTCGGTGTATACAGTAATAACTTGATGAAACCGAATCTCTCATTTTCCTCAGACATTTGTTACATTTTAACATTTCAGTTTTTCCTGTAAACAGATTTAAGGTGGTTTGTTCACTTGTTTTGTGGAGTTTTTTATGATTTATAGGGAATAACTTTTCCAGGAAAACTAGTAGACTCCTGCCTAGCAAGTTTCAGTCTTTAAAACACGCACTATAACAGCCTGCTTCCAGGACCACTTATAATCTGATCTCACTGAGCAGTCCAAAAGGTGAATCAAGAGGTTATAGCTTTAGAAGTGTGACCGACAGGGTTCCCAGCATCTTACCAACCCATTTACAGACAGTCAGGGAACCTTTCAAGACCCAAGTAGATCAGAATATTTGTTAAATATTTCGGTTCCAGTAAATCATCATTGCTCAATACAGAACTAATTTATCACAGGATTTCTTCTCTAGTTCTACCTCAGCTGATAAACCAAATTTTCCATGGTGATACCTTCTGCATGATAATAAGAAAATACCCACAGGAATAATAAATAATATTCCCCCAACCTCAAGAAAAAAAAAAAAAAGATTATACCCCCTGTCCCAAAGCTATAAAATCTCTGTATGGTCCTTACATTTTAAAGAGTGAAAATACAACATTTTCTGAGTTTTTTTTTTTTAATGCAAATCAGAAGTCAGGAAATATTAGAATTTAAATTGCCCTTATAGCAAAATTACATTAATATATGTATGCTTTATAGGAGTTGTCAGTTATATGATTACACACTATTTTTCCATTCTCTCTATTCTAGCTTCTGTCACTGGACTGTCTTTGTTCTGTATTCATACGGATCCTAACAGATAAGCATCCTTATCAAAATAAGTACATGCAGCCACTGTCTCCAATACAGCTGAAATAATTCACTGTCTGAATTGAAACCTGTGATATGAGCACCATATGATTTAATTGCAACAGATTAGGTTTATCAGTATAAGTAGAATGCTACGCTACAGCTAAGAAGGCAGGATTCCATACCTTGGGAAGAGGCAGAAGAGTGAAAAGCAGAAATCTCTTGTCCCACCTATTAATAAACAACCCCAATACTGGATGTCTCTGAAAGGCCCATCTCTTCCTCCTAACCCCTGACACGCATACCTTCTTCACACCACATAGACTGCACTCATGCAGTATTTTTTTCCCCTCTCCTCTCTCTTCAAAGAGATTTCAGAGATACATTACCAAGGATACATCCTGTAAGAATTTCACACCCGAAGATGATGAGGACATGTTTTGCAGATGCTTGCTTCCGTTTTAAATGTCTTACCAAACTTAACAGCTAAATAGACATAATTTAGCATCTATAGCTCATGCAATATCAACATATTGTTTGATATCCATGCGTCATGATGTATGTGATGAATCCTGCTCAGGTCTGTCCAACCGAAAAGCATTCTCCAGTGACAGCTCACAGACACACTGGACTGGGGGCTTATCTTTGTAGGTAATAACTGTGTTATTCTACCTCTTTCCTTTGCCCTGTGTGGAGTACAGTCAGGTGTGCCCACCGTCTCCCATCTGCTCTGCATTACCATGTCTGAGACTCTCACAGTTCTTGAGTGAATGCCCTGCAGCCATAGCACTGCCCCTTTGGCTACCATCCCCAGAAAATTCATGCAACTCTGTGTCCTCAGAAGAACCCCACTTGTAAAGGCTTTACTTGCAGCTCACACCCCACATCAGGTAGGACTACATGCTATCAGTCTTTCCTCTCACACATGGTTTTGCATTGTATGTTACTTTGTGAACAAGTAGCAAGCCAGAGCAACTTGCAGCTACTCGTTTTTCTGATTTCGGTCAGCACTCAAGGTCCAAGTAGGTCTCTGGAAGGTCAGAGGCTGCCTGGAAATGTAGCAAGTCAGCGGTCATCCAGTGAGCATTAAATGACAGGATATGTTATGACATGTTGAAATGCACATCCAGGGGTGTCACTATGCCAAATTAGTTGCCTAAGATCTCATAACATCCTTTCCTTCAAGTGCAAAAAGGAAAGGACAGTGGCTTCATCTCAGTGTGTTGCTCTAACGCTGCCTCCAGCAGTTAAACTAGAGCCTGTGCCAAGAGTGATATTTAAGATCAGGGAAAAGAGTAGTACTGCTATTAACAAGGCTGTTGTGAGGCCTCAGCATGAAAAGGGGGTACCATTCCCCACACCTGTGTTCCAAGAGGTGGAATACAAAACCTCGAACCAGAGGGATATTACTAAGCTTGTGTTTTATGCAAGAACTAACAGCTTGCTCTGTCTGCCTAGCAAAACGGAAAGAAAATCTCAGCATAGACAGGATTGCTAGCTACATCTTCACAGTAAATATCAAGGAGAAAAGAAGAAGCATTTAAAATAAAGGACAATGTTGTGCAAGGACAAATAAGTATAAATTGACCATGAATAAATTTGATTTGGGAATTAGAAAAAGGTTTCTAACCATCAGAGGAGTGATGCTCTGGAACTGCTTTCCAACAAGGATAGTGAGAGCAAATGACCTAATTAGTTTAAAGATGAGGCTCGATAAACTTATGAAAGGGATTACACGTTGCAGTTATCTGCAATTGTAAGGAACAGGTCCTGATGATCCAGGATTTCCCCCTAGTCCCGTGTTCCAGGCTGCATCCTGTCAACCTAAATTCTCAGCTGCAGTACAGTGATTTACCAGGCATCACAGAGACTACCCTATTTTAAAACAGGACTGGCTTCTGTTTTCCAAAAAGCAGAGGTTTCAACTTACACTGAAAAGGAACATTTCCTACTAGCCTGAAAATGAAAGAAAAAAAGGAAGGGGAGAAGAAGCCCCTAGAAAGCTTCATAGAAGGTGCAAAATGAGAAATTAAGGTGAGGGCAAAAGAGAAAGATTATTTCTACTGAAAACTTGGGCAAAGCACTCCATTATTTTGAGAAATAATCATATAAGCAGAAAACCATTTGGATATTTAGTAAAAATCAGGCCACATATTTGTAATTTTTGTTGCAAAAGATAGCATATCTAGATAAGCATATTAGTCATGCAAACCGTATTTTCTGTTCAACTCTACAAATTGAGAGCAGTGCTCTTGGCTGCATAGCAGTAGTAGGTGAATCACAGAACTGTCAGTTCACACCAATTACTATGAAATGGAGCTTGGGAGGTCAGCTCATCAAACCAGCTACCAAAACGCACAGCATATGTGAACCATTAAAGATTTTTTTGTCCAAACCATTCCTATAAACTTTCAGAAATTTAAAAGAAAAAAAAAATCTATATTTTGGAATCATACTGTAATACACATTGCCTCAGTCTGAATCCTATTGAGCATTAAGGTCGCAGATGGAGGAGATTTAGAATATAACCATTCTTCCTTTTTCAATAAAAAACCTTATGCTGTACTTCTGCAAAGTTAAAGCTGTCCCAGGATTACCCCAAGAGTAGTCTTGATATTAGCCATTATTTTTTTCCTTAAGATAATCGATAAAGTTCCCAGGAACGATTCAATCTTGATATGCAAAGCAGTCTCACACTGCAAGGTAAATTGTTTCTGATAAGAACATAGAGCAAGTACCTCTGGACTCTTAAGAAATCTTAAGGGTATCTTAGATTCGCCAAACAATTCACAGTGGGTTTTTGCCTGACCACTCTAACACTTAAATGTTTCCTGAATTAGACCACTGCAATCGTGGCTATTAAAGCCACTGGGACAGATCTCTCCATTTCTGTCATTACCAGAAGGAAACCAGGCTGCACAGACACGGTCCAGGGTATCAGTTCTCATCTCTGCCTTCACTTAGCATAACTGTCCTCTATACAGAAATGCAATGAGTACAGTGTACTAAACTTCCTAAACCACAGGGTTTTTTAGTCACGTTGCAGGAGTCTTTTGCAATTTTAATTTCCCTTCTGAACTATTGCTACAGAACAGAGAGGAATTGCTATCCCTATTTCACAGATGTTGAAAAAATATTTAAAAGAACAGCAGAAAAACTCTGACTACCTTTCCCACCTATGCATACAAAGTACTTAGTAGGTCAGGGCTGTTTATCCTAGATACCAAGTTAAAACCAGTATTTTGCCTCTTTCAGCTTTTCCCAACTTGTCCATAGTGCATTTTACCTTCTCTCAACTTAGTCCATAAAGAGATTTGGGATCTTTTCTGGAATGGAAGATGTTCTACAACTACAAGCTGTTATAGCAACCAGCCTGCCTACTGCTCTCCTGGGCACCTGCATTATGCAGGGCTTGGTGTTCTCACTCTTCGCTTCAGGTTTTGGTGCGACACTTCCCAAACACAGCAGGCTAAAGATAGGATATTTAAAAGAGATAAAAATCCTTAAGAGCAGCTTCAAAAACTTAACTCTTCCAAAGTTGTTAGGAAGATCAGTTTGGAGACCGAAAGAAATACAGATGTGTTGGAGAGAAGCACAGGCAGCAGGAAGGATGCAATGGAGCTAGAAGGATCCAGTGGCAGATACGAACATCTTCCCATCTTGTCTCCTCTGCTTTGGTATCATACATTAAGAGGAAGGGGTTCCTCTGTAAAACCTGTCCTTCAGCTCACTTTCAGGATGTACAACCATCCCTCATTCAGCAGAGAGACTTGATTGAGCTAATTTTGACCTGTGGAGCAGGGCTGATACTTCTAAATACCTAAATGGTTCTTGAACATTTAAATCTCTTCATGAAGGGCAAACAGCTCCCTCCTTCCCTCCCACTGCAATGTCAAAGTCTTTTCCCGGCTCCCTCTTACTTCTGCCACACAATACTCCTGAGATACGCTTTACAGATGAGCCTGTTCCGGAATCACACTTTCCTCCCGCCTGCTTCTTGCAGGAGCAGAATAACATATATTCTGAAGCACACTTACAAAAGCTGCTTAAATGTCTGCGTAACAGTTCATCATTCTGTATCTTTAAGAAATGAACAATGAATGTCAGAATCTTCTTTAAATTCTCCTAACTCACTTAGGAATCACTTTTTCAAATCACTCTGGAAACTTCACCCAATGTTTTATTCCTTTACTTACCCCCTTTTAAAGGCTGCCAAGTTGCATCTTTAAAGCTTGGGCTCTATTCCACCAATTTTGTGAACATAAGCCATTTGTGACTCAACTCCCTTAGGCACGTGAGGGTCAAAGCATAAAAAATGTATGCTAATCCAGACAATTTCAGGGAGGTTGTTTGGGAATGTGGAAAGAGAAGGAAGAAGGAGCAAGGCCAGAACTATGACATCATTCCTGAAAGAAAAGGCTCAAATTTGAAGTTTATAAGGAGTTTTGTTCTGAATCAAAAGACTGATGAATATTTTTGTTCAAGGTAGGAGGCAGAGGGACTAAAATCCTCTAAACAAAGCTTCATTTCAGTGTGAGTTGTTTTTCTGTCTGTGTCAGTAACTTGCTGCTGCATCTGTAAGTCCGCAATGGTGAGACAAAGAAAAATTCCCATTTTCATGTCTTGATTTCTGCTGAAATCTTAGTGTTAAGTTTAGAACAGCTGAAGGACTATTCCAAGAAACCTCTACAAAAGGAATAAATGGAGTCCAACCCACCCCCAATCTTATGATTTTCTGCCAATTACACGAAACATCAAGTAAAGACTTCCAAAATACTTCAGTCACTGCACAGTGGCGTGCTATGTAGTCCAACACCGCTTCTGTGAAAGGAGTTTGTGCACTTAAATTTAAGCTTTTTAGACTACTCCCACTGAAATCAGTGAAGATACAAGGATCTTCTATCACTGAAATTATGGTTTTGTCTTGATGATGTCTGGGTCAGCAAAAAGGTTGATAGTCAACTCCTGCCCTGCCTGCTCTCTTCTCTTCCATGGTGTTGCTTGGGGCTTTGACTCCTGATGTCCACTGACAGAGATTCGCTTTAGGACAGGTGGCTCACAGATCCCGTCTGCTTTGCAGCAGATGTCGGGCTCTTTCAGGGAGGATTTGGCAGCATCTTCTCCGCTCTTTGGTGTTGATCAACCAGCATGGCTGCGGGAAACGTTAAATAACAGAAAGAGACAGGCCAGACACAGCAGACTGGTCCCCTCCATGACACAGGTAAATATGCACTTAGAGCACAAAGCCTTTATTCCCTCTCTTTTCCCTCTGTCCCTTAGATCAAGCACACTGTGGGCTTGCATATGCCTTGTATGATGGCCAGCAGGTTGGGACTCGAGTGCAGGCTTAGATCCAGCTTCCTTACACAGTGCAGAAGTATCCTGAGGCATTTGAGGAAAAGCTATAGTAAGACAAATCCCCTTGCTTCCAGCACAAAATACCGACAAAGCAACAATGGATCTGAATGGGGAGCAATTGGCCTTGTTACAAAGTGTGGGGAGAGAGAAGAAAACTAGGCTCTGGGCCTGCTCAAAGTTTGGCTCTGCTCCTCCATGGCTTTATTCCTCCTGCAGCTACAAATGTGTGAGTCTACAATTTAGTAATAATATACTTCTTGACTGACCTTTCCTGGCAAGTTAATGACAGGAGAGAGTAATAAGGACATGCTTTTTAATCTAACGTCAGTCAATAATAGTATACAACTAATAGACTTAGACATCATACATTCAATAATTGTTTTTACTTAAAGCCCTTACAGTTTGCCCACTGAGACACAGCATGTCAGCAGCACTCGCTGCCTATTGATAGGCACCAGCAAGACATTTATTCACACCTTTCTGGCTAGTTTACCTTCTCCCTGAGCATCCATCATGCGAGTATCTAAGCACTGAGGTATACATTCATTTATATACACACACATTTTGGCTCAGCTGCCGCAGAAGCCAGGATCATTATACGCTTCTCAATAGAGAGCCAGCTTTCCTACAAGTACATCCATTTATTTCACTTCATTGCAAGAGGAGCTTACTTATACCTTCTAATACCTAGAAATCTCAACCATATTCAATACTTTCTTCATGTTAAGAGTCATATGCATAGCCAGGACCACATTCAGACAAGCTGAACACAAAGATTTTTCTTATATCTATGTCTGTCTCAATGGCTTTTCAGAGTACCAAATAAAATACTGAAGAGGGAAACAGCAAGTAAGAAGCACTCGGTACTCCAGAAGGATGGAATCAAGCTGGATATGACCTCAGACCATGGCCAAAGAGTTAAGGGGTCCCTGCACCAAGTCCTGTAATGCTATGAGAGAATCAGGATGCCTCACCCAAAGTCATCCATCAGGGAAGAGCACCTGGATTTTCCATCACCCAGCACTGGTCCACAGTACCCCTCAGCCATTACTGCCACTCAAGCACTAATCTTTTCAAAGAACAAAGAATAGATTACCAGGGGTTCAGTTAGAACCGAGACATCTAGAATGACAACAATTAACTTTCTTTTGTTTTTCATATGAGCATTACTAGTCTTCTTCCTTTTGGTAGGGGGCAGGAGAGACATATTAATAGTTAGTTATTTAGACAGTAGCTGCCCTAGGGTTAAACTGCTAAAAACACCCTTCTTGCTTGTTATCCTTGTTTTCTTGGAAGGATTAGGTTCATCTCATTTTACATGGGAAAGATGAATGACCCAGTCCACTGGCAAGGTCTAAATTGCAGCCCTTTGCATGCTGAAGTCTTCCACCACTTGCTCTTGTCACAAACAGCACCCTGCAATCCATATAGTTTCATTTACAGCAGATTAATTTCTCTCTGACCTTTGGCTTTGCTGTCAAACAGGCCTGAAACAGACAAGAGCTTAGGAACAGCAAGTGCATTTGATGATGTCAGTCACTGGACCTCAGGGATGTTCTTAACTTCTCATGTTCCAGAACCACAAATGAAACCTGTCTCCTCCTGCTTCTGGATGCCAGTGTCCACACCAACTCTGTCGGTGCTAAGCAAGCCCTACACAGCCCCCATAACTGCCTGTAAATGAACATGTAAGGCAAATATTTTACTTATTTTAAACTTATTTTCTAATCTCACTCCACTCCTCCTCTGACAATTAAATTTATTTTCCTTAGGTTAAGTTTTAAAGGTAAATTCCTTAACGTAAGGGTCATACTGCTCAAATTGCTACCCTAGCAATTTTATTGACTTATTGTAATTTGCATACCATTACCCAGTGAGCCTTGCAGCATCATTACTTTGCTTTCAAGACTCCCTTCCTAAGAAAAAGAGCAACCTATAGTCACTCTGCATAGGGGAGAAGACAGCTACATCCAGCTACTGCCTGTCTTATCCTCCAATAGAAAGGTCTCTCTCTCCTTCACCTCCATAATGAGTAAAGTCCACTGAATGCCCATCCAGAACTGAGTTTTCATCCAGAAGAGAGGGAAGACAAGTACCCTTCCAAGGCACAGGAACTGTCTGTGGTTAGAAGCCAGGAAGTACTTTCATAGAATCATGGAATGCTTTGGGTTGGAAGGGACCTTGAAGATCATCTCATTCCAACCCCCTGCCCTGGGCAGGGAAACCTTCCACTAGATCAGATTGCTGAAATGCCCATCCAACCTCGCCTTGAACATTTCCAAGGATGGGGCATACACAACTTCCCTGGGCAACCTGTTCCCATCCTTCATCACCCTCACAATAAAGGATTTCTTCCTTACATCTAATCTAAATCTACCCTTTGTCGGTTTGAAGCCATTATCCTTTGTCCGATCACTACATGCCCTTGTCAAAAGTCCCTCTCCAGCTTTCCTGTAGGCCCCCTTTAGGTACTGCAAAGCCACTATAAGGTCTCCCCAGAGCCTTCTCTTCTCCAGGCAGAACAGCCCCAGCTCTTTCAGCCTGCCTTCATTTTGTCTGTCTTCCTTCCAAAAGGTGAAGAAACTATTCACATCAGCGGTCAGACTTCCGCTCATCATTGCCTCATCACTAGCGCAAGGCAGTAGCCAAGGCTGAAAGAAATAGAAGGCAGTTAAGTTACAAGGCCTGGTTGGGCTCATCTGCAATACTTCACTCCCAACTCAGCAGTGCTCAAGAACTGGAGTTGGACTCCTTGCTATTTCCAGGACACCACCTGGCAGAACCACAGGACTTCTCATGTCACCTAGCCTCAGTGCCAGTCTCTTCCTGCAGCACTATGCAAGTCCTTAAGATCTTCTCCCTCCTCCATGATTTTTTCATGAGGCCTTCAAGGTTTTCTGCAGCAAGCTAGACATTTCCATTAAAGAGAACACCCTGAGTGGAATCAGAAGCATCTTTTCTGTCTCCGTTCAGGAAGTCCTTCTGCAGAGTTGGCAATCGCTCGTGGAAAATTATTTTCCAGAGCACATCCAGACCCTCTTCCTGTAGCCATATGCTAAAAAATCACGCTTCATATTCTGAGAGGCCCAAAATGATTTGAAGGTCTGTCATTTTTCCTTTCTCACAACTGTAAAAATTCTTAAAATAAGTTCCCCATTACTAAAAGAACTTAGATTTTTCAAAAGCAAGAAATAAAGGGAAATTTACAGAACTGAGTCATTTCTGCCAGCATGTTTCTTGAAAATAATCTCCCTCCTCCTGCAGATCTACTTCCTCTTATAGAAAGAAAGTGTATCCATGTAGACAATTCTCACCCTCATTTTTAACCATTGCTTCTTACAGTTGGGATGAAACACAAATGTGCAGCAACAAGAGAAGTTTCTGCCATTAATCTATTACCATAAGCACTTTCATGTAACTTTACATTTTGAGCAATGTCTCTGACCAATCTTTCCTCATCTCTTCTGTTTATAGAATTTTGTTTAGTAGCTAGTACAATAGGCCCACCGATTTCAGATAGTGCACTAAAACATCAAGTGATAAGTTAAAACACTAAAAAAAAATCCAAACACAAAAGCACACTTTCTCAAATCTTCCCCTATATTTGATGTATTCAGTACACCTGATTTCACCTGGGTTTCAAGAAATGTTCTTAGCTTGCATTGGAGATTATTTCTTTATTTTAAAAGACACCTTGCCAGAGATGCCATCCAGTGATCTCAAACTCTGACAACACCTTTATAACTTCCTATGTCAACTTTTCTATGTGCCTGAGAGAAGCTTTAAGTGTTTTGATCTCCTTAGACAAAAGACCCTGTGTAATTATTAACAGTACCATGTAGTATTGTATGCTTGTGAATTTATAAGCATGACTCTCCAGGCATATGAATGTGTGCAGAAACACGTTTATGCAACATTGCACAAAACCGCTAAATGCTTAGCACTTACATAGTGCCTTTTAGTCAAAAACTTCAAAAAACTCTCCAAAGCTAAAGGAAGCCTCAGAGGCAGAAAGAGGAGCCAAAAGTCCGATTCTTGGTCCTAACTGCTAGGTCATATTCCACCATAGGACGAGTATGTTTGTGTCCACACCAGTCACCAGCCACCACTTTCTCTAACCAGGCGTTTTTGTTTCTCAAGCACATGTGTGAGGATGAGAACAGACAAGGGTGAGTACTTAAAGAGTTTACCAATTACCTAACCATTTTGTGCTCTTCTGACCAACATGAATATTTTTCCTCCTTCTCTCTATTTTCACATCCCCAACCTGCCCAATTCAGTCAGAAGGGGCCTTATAAAACCAATGTAAAATTGAAGCATGTACTTATGCAGTGCTCCTTTTCTGAGGCTGTGAATAAGTGAAAAAACAAGTTGATTTAACATACTGATGTGTGCTTTCTCTCCATGCTCTACCCATCCCTTACACAGATCTTCCAAAAGCAGCAGATGCACAAGTGCCATAATGCGACACAGGGATTAGCTCCAGGAAAGTTGTTTTACTTTTAAATGGCAAAATACACTGGAGGGTAAAACTTGCCTACACCACCAACACATGCCTGCCTCTTACTGTTACCTTGGGGCTTCTGCAGCTTATTTTATAAAAATGTTTCAGTTTTTTTGCCTGCCTGAGTTGGGGCTTCCTCTCAGTGGCTGCTTTCCAGATACAGGCAGTCTCCCATGGTACAGAGCCTAGAGGACAATTATGGGAGTAGAACTGGGGAAGGCAAAAATTTTATTTCAAGTAGCTTGATAAAAGAGAATTTAGAGCTTTCTCAATTTGATTACTTGAAAGATTGTCCCTCTTCTCTACCCATCATCGCTGAAGAAACATGCTACAGTTACCCACATTGAAGAAAAACTGTTTATCACATGTTAGAGACATTATATATCCACAAGAAGACGAAGTTGCCCATCCTCTCCATTTACAGGTAAGAACAGGACAGTTATTAGGAAGTTTTACTGTTTCTTGCCTCTGGTAACCTGGAAACCAAATCCAGGTATCCCTCCCCATCCTTAAAAAATCCAACACACAAGCCGAAACAAATGTCCTAGTTTCCACCTTGGAGTTGCATGATTCTCCTCTAAAGTCTGAGGTGGCCACGGAGAGTTAACTTGTGTCTCATACAGGAGATTTGCAGAGAGCAAGGTAAGGATGACTCCTTTGCTTCTCCAGGGGAAATCTGGAACCTCTCTAGTCTATAAAAACCGTTGCCTGAAGCCTGTGCACTCACCATTGCTTTCATGAGTAGTCTCTGTGTGACTACAAGACTACTCTAGCCCCAGAGAAACAACTGTCTCTGAGCCCTACTGCATTACTATAGCTGCTCAGGAGACAGTGTGTCAAGTCCTAAATAATGGTGCCCCGTCTTGCACCTACATCTGTTCTGACTTATTTTCAGAAGAGAGATCTTGGTTTCCAAATAGTGGCAGATTCTGTAATTACGTACATTTAAATATGACGGGGGAATCAAGAGCAATTTTAAGGGCATGTGGATCTGGTCTTCTGCCAAAGTGCTTTATTCCATAATGAACTCTTCCTTTTAAGCCACTTTGCAGACACTTTGGTCTGATCCCAATATCAATAATATAGGTTAAATTTCACATGCTTAACAATATTTAACCCTGGGGCCTCTTCTTGGGCCGTTAAACACCAGGCAGTACACCAGCCCAGGGTGCTGGGATAGGAGGTGAAAGCCAGGAAGGCAGCCCTTCAATAGGTAACTAAAAAGAGAAAGGAAAACCTTGACCTATGCTGTATGAGATCAGCATTGCAGACAGTAAAGCAGACCTTTTCTTTCAGGCTGTTTGTAGTCACATTTAAATAGTCAATAATTCATCACTTACAATGAGAATGTTAAATGCAGAAAGCAGCAGAATGTAAATTGAAATGGCTAATCCTTTTTAGCATGATCCATTAACAACAAAATATTAAAGGTGAACGGGAGAATGAGAAGAGACTTCATGGGCGAGTGCATTGGCCTTTTGCCTCCGAGGAAAGGTCTGTACTCAAAGCTTCATTAGGTTACAAGCATAAGTGGGTCACACAGGCCTAACAGACATTTGTCCATATCACAAAACCAGTCTGCAAGTACGACCTAGAGCCTCAGATAAAGCTGAGATTATGAGAGGACCCTGTTCAGCTCTGTGCATCCCCCAAGCTGTGTGTGCTCTGTTTCTTTAGCTCTGCCTCCCATTTGCAAGGGAGTAGTAACTCCCGTGCATCTCCACAGTGCTGGAAGGATTAGCAAGTTAAACCAAATGCTTGAGGATTGTCATTATGGGGCAAGGGAAAGTATGTTACAAGAGGAAATGACACTATCTAAAATGCTGGTGTCATTGTGCACGAAAACTGGGATGTAGCAGCTGAGCTGGAGAGTAATGTAGCAAGAAAGGATGGGGCTTAGGATGCTGTTTTACACTTTTACTGTGTTTTCATTTAAAATCCTAACAGAAAAGATTAAAACCCTAACAGAACAGTACGATGTCAGAGGCAAAGCAGCTTAAAAAGTACCCCCTGTTGATCTGGGATGAAAATCTCCAAATCCTTAAAACAAATCAAAAGATGAACTACTTTAACCAGGATACTGAAAGACTAAAGGACCAGCTCTGAAAGTGGGCATTATAACCTTTCAGCGCTGAAGCTCAACCTATTCAAATTTAACACTGACATCACTACAGATGTTCTTTGCAGGGCCAGAGGTTTGGTGCTAGAATAACGTTTTCAATTGTTTGTTGAGATACTAGACTTCTAAAGAAGCAGAAAGTATTATCAGAGCAATATATCAGAAAGGGATCTGAGAGGCCTTTTTTGGGGGGGTTTGGGTGTATTCCTCTAGAACTCTGCTCATTCATTACCTCTACAAGACAACTTATTTACTCCAAGATTTTGTTGGGTGTTCATGATTTGGGTACCTCCCACTCCATCACCACTTTTGCATCTGAAATCTGTGCTCCGAAGCCATTTCTGTCTAGGCAGTGCTCCAGAACACAGCATTTCTACTGGGAAATGACAACTGCAAACAAACACGGCATCTACTTAGCAACAGAAAGAAAAAGAAAGAGAAGTGGAGTTTCTTTCAATTTTTATAAAAGGTGCAATAATCTCTCACTTGAAGAGTAGTGTAAGCGCCTCTCATAAAACATCATAAAACAATACAGTCCTGTAAAACCAAACAACATGTCAAAGCCCTATTTATTCCTTTCATTAACCTGATCTAATCCCAAGAACTTTCTAATGGAACACGCATTGAATTGATGAATCTTCCTCCAGCCCCTCAGCTTACCCAAAAGAGATAGAACAAATATAAATATATCTACACTTTACACTCAGTCTTAATTTGTTCAAAGCTTGGAAGAGCTTAAAAACCCACCAGTGCCTCATGGAAAACTGACAAATATTCTATTTAGAGAGCTTTTGGCTGCTTATGCCCTTGTTTTTGCTGTGGTGTTCCCTTCCCCCTCAGCAAGGGCTCATTCACACTGGGGACACAAGAGTTTTATTAACATTTGAGGAAGAGGCCTGCCACCCAGCACAAACCACCTCCCTGCTCATGGGGAATTGTTCCCCGCAACCCTCAATTGGGGTATGAACAGTCAGCTAAACTACATCCCCCCTTTTCAAGACCTCCCCAACAGCCACAAAAAAAAAAAAAGTCTTGCCATGTTTTCTTCCTAAGATAAATACATTTATTATATTTAATTAGTAAGTTCTCCCTGATCTCTATAATGTTCATCACATCCCCTGTTTAGTTTTATCCCCAGTTCTTTATGAACCCCAGTTCAGAACCCACTTCTCAGTAACTAGATTTTATCAAAGGTCTTGCTACATAAGGTTAGACAGGAGGAAGACAGGATGTGATAACTGGAAGGGAAGAGTCCACTGAGAGAAGAACCACCCTCCAAATTTTAAGCAAGGATCTTTGTGATGGCAATGGCTGTTGGAAAAGAAATGGATGTATTTGATCTAGCTCAACCCGGGAAGAACAGGCAAACATACTGCACTTCATAGCTTTATCTCTAGCAGAAAGCAAACGTTAGCAAGGGTGCTGCTCTGTGGAAGGCAGCAAGAGTATATAAGCAGATGGTGTTTGAGCATTTAACCACCGCAATCCAAGCATGACTTGGCAATGAATATACTAGAGGCCTTGTTTACCCTAGAGCTTTGGACAGTGCAGCTGCTTCTCCAGTTCTAGTAGAAATCTCCAAGCACAGGTATGCCTGGTGAAAGGCAGGGATTACTGTCTTAGATGGGCAAGAGACACTGTCTCAAATTCAGCAGTGCACTCTGTATAGAAGCTCTCCAGACACTCTCCATTGCTGGTCTGCACACTGAATCCTAACCAGGATAGCTGATGGATGCATCAGCATCTGAGAATTAAGAAATATTTGGCCCATACAAATTCTGTCAACAAGTATTTGAGGGTCTGACTGTCTTCTCAGCACCCAGGAACACACATGCATTTTAACTGCCCAGCTGTGAATGTCATCCTACCCACATACTCCTCACAGGTTTCTTCTTCACTAACTATCTGCATGAGGCTAAGAAGATAAATTTCAACAGAAGCCTATCTTTTCTTCTGTCTGTGATGAATTGATCATCTGTCCGATGATGTTTGGAGAAGCTACTTACACATATCTAAAGATGGGAGGAGAGCAGGATGGTCTATAGAAATTAGAAATTAGGGAAATAACCAATAACTCCATATTCTTAGGTAAGAACACTAATCTCTGAATGAATTGCCAATTATTTAGTCTAAGTCTATTTCAACTAATGTCCTCCTTGGGCATAAAGACCAATAGGAACTTGATAGAATTCTAGTTCTCTACTGAAAAGCACACACCTTGACCTCCAAAATCAGATCCTAAATATCCTCTATTTCTTAAGCAGCCAACCAAATATAAACAAGTACAAAAACAAATCCAAATTGCTTTAATGTCACACTGCCTGCAGTGCAATGGCGACATGATCCCTCGTCTCCCATTATCCACCCCAATAATTCTTTTATATGGAGTGTGAAATAATTAGGAGCAGCAAAAATAATTTAGGAAACAAGAAGAAACTAATTGTATAAGCTTGTTTGGGGAAAACACAAAGGACAAAAGCAAACCTGGTAGAGATGCTGACAGATACAGTACCGGTATATTAAAGCCCACACATGTATTAATAATAAGCTAACTAATGGTCCCTTGCACAATACACAATGAATTTACTAAACAGCAGCCTGCTGCTGTGGTGCACTGTGGCTCCACACCACAGAGAAGATCACGGTTTGTGAAGCAGAAGAGTTTAATATTGTGTCCAGTCCAATGACTTTATGCTGTGTTTAGGGAGAGACCAAGAGTGCAAAAATCTCTAAGCCAGCAATGCTGCTGATTACATCCTCCAGATTCAGAAGAGTTACAGTCTACCTCAGTGCCCACCTCCCCAAAATGGGCACATCTACATACGAATAAGTGGAATTACTCTGCAGCAGCACTGCTCAGCCTTTAACTAATGCTGTGGCTCAGCTTTCAAGGACTAAACTCATCTCTCTGCTTCAAAATGCAGGCCTTCTCAACAGAGCTAAAGGATGCTCTCCATCAGCAATACAAATCAATGGAAACATTTGTTCATATCTAAGGTCCTTTTTATTTCCGCACAGCATGCTGGCAAGACAAGAGGTTATCTTAGTTTACTAAATGGGGAAACCAAGGTATGGTGTTCATCAGAAAGTTCACGGAAGATCACACAAGAGACTGAGGTTGTGGGGATGTGAATCTGTAACTACTGCATCTATGTCCTACTTTGATAGCTCAAAGATCTTAAAAAACTAGGGAGAAAATCAAAAGCCTGAGGTCAGATAGTTTGTCCTTGACTGCTAAGGACGAAGGCTGCTTGACTGGACCAGCAAACCCTGATGTCTGGCAATACAACCTCTTCTTGACAGCAGGTTATCTGTAGACCAGATCAGAGGAAGGCCATGAAGATTATAAGAAAGATGGAGCACCTCTTCTAAGAAGACAGGTTGAGAGAGTTGGAGTTCTTCAGCCTGGAGAAGGGGGGGCTCCAGACAGACCTTATAGAGGCCTTCCACTACCTAAAGGGGGCCTACAGGAAAGACGGGGAGAAACTCTTTAGCAGGGCCTGTTGTGACACGACTAGGGATAATGATTTTAAACTAGAAGGAAGCAGATTTAGAGTGGATACAAGGAAAATAATTTTTACACTGAGGGTGGTGGAACGCTGGAACTGGTTGCCCAGAGAGGTGGTGGATGCCCCATCCCTGGAAACATTCAAGGCCAGGTTGGATGGGACTCTGAGCACCTGATCTGGTTGGAGGTGTCCCTGCTTCTTGCAGGGGGGTTGAACTGGATGGCTTTTAAGGGTCCCTTCCAACCCAAACCATTCTATGATTCTATGAATATAAGTCTAAACTGGTCACAACCATTTTGAAAGCTGCTGTGTTCCAGGGCAAACACTCCCCTATGAGGAGGTTCTGTTTAGAGAGGTGAGCTGCAACCAAAATGAAAATTAAAAACTCAACATACTCTACCACACAATCCTATCAAACACAGTTTTGGCCTTATGCTAAAAGAGACAGCAAATGGGGCATAGTCTCACAAAAAAAAATAAACTTAAACAGCTGCCCTTTCAGAGGTCCAGTCCTACACAGTCTCAACTCAGCCAGTGCTAAAGGTGCTGACTGTCTATACATCCCAGCCTAAATCTACTTGCAGACTGTTGTTTTCTCCAGCAGCTCAGCTTCACCAGCTGAGCTTACACAGTATCCTAAGCTTTAGTTGTTAACAAAATCTCTCCATTCTTTGAGTCACTGTCTCAAAGAAACTAGCCAAGTACACTTGATCCTCCAGAATCACCTTTCCTGATCATAAGCTTCCTAGCTCAACACACTGGTTTAGAAACAATGCACTAAAACACTTTGAGAGCCCCTTCCAGTTTTTCTGCGTGATGGGCATTCACTGAAAACTCACCTGAGCTGCCTCCCTGAAACCCTTCTGCTACATCAGTGCATCGCTGCTTCATTCCCCAGCACCCACTACAACTGCTGGGCAGCACTGCTGTTCGATTGCCCACCTCCCACACATCGCCCCAGCAGTAGCTGAGTGTCTGTGCCAAGGCTAAAGGTTTCTAAAGGTTTCCTCTGTGTGCCTGAACGGTTTTGTAAAGCACTTCAGGATCAAAGGTGTCAGTGAAACACAAGGGTAGTATAAAAGCCTGGAGTTTCCTCACATCCAGCTCGTCAACTAATTACAGTTGTGTGCTTTGCTGAGAAGCTTTGAAAGGTATCAAGAGCAAAACCCCATGGCATCATCTGACACTGACAATGCTGTAGCTGGGAGTGCTGCCATTTTTTATGCTTTCAGGACCGGCTTTGAACTGGACGTGAACTTGCATAGATATGTGCCTGATGCACAAGTCAAGTGCACCAGTGCAGTGATCCACCACACTTTCCATCACTTTACACTTAACCGCATGCCAAGCCTCCATAAATTACACTTGCTGCTTTCCAGTCTGCCTCTGATGAGAACACAGTTGACCTCAGTGTCACTCGTGCCAGTGGCGCAGAGCGCAGGCAGCAGCTTGGATGGAGGACTGCTCGACAAAACTTTTCCTTCTGAAGGAGTCACTGCAAACTCGCTGCTTTCTGCCTTACCCTCCCTGAAAAGCTGTAGGTGATCTGCAGTGTAGACAAACCAACAGTGTAGACCTTGACAAGAAAATTATTTGTCTGGGGTTACTCAGGAAAAGCCCAGGACAAAGCCAGAAGAAGAACTTGGTCACATGAATCTCAGTGCACCATCTTAGTGTATACACTGGCCTTCTCTTGGACTGGTGTTTCAGCACCAGATGTTCTCTGTTTGATCCTGTGTGGTCTAGCACACATGGATAACAGGTCCAAGCAGGTGACTGCACAGGTTAATTGAGGAAAGGAGATCGAGCGCGCCCCATCTTCCAGCTTCTTATTCTAAGTGCTCTGACAACACATCTCCATTTCTTTGCACTCTGTATAAAGAAATACCAGGGGTTGAGGGTTTTTTTCCCTCCCTTTCCTTCTTTACAATCACTTAAAAAGAGACTGTTCTGGCTTTTAACAGGTAGTTTATGAAAGGAATTAAATGACGTGGTCCCCTGCAACAGCAGGGGGGCAGACTCAGTGACCCAGGAGGTCCTTTCTAGGGCTGTGTCAGCCTATGACTAACATCAATAAAAATTATTTCATCCCAGCTTTTCCATGTAGGCAGAAGAGCAAACAACAAACTAATGAGAACAAGCAGCTCTGAAAAGCTGGAAGGAGGCGGGATGGAAGAGAACGACAAAGCACACGCGTGATGTTTGGTGCGGGGAAAGCAAGCGTTTGACTTGGACTAAAATACGACTTACGAGGCTGTTCATTTCCACCCCTACTCCCACGTACCTGAAGGGAATAGAATTTAAGTGTCCCAGCTCTGGCTTTGTAAGTGATTTGACAAATTGTTTTCTGTACTGCCGCCACAGTCATCCAAAATAGGTAAAATATTTCATTTTGGAAAGGAAAACATTTACATGAGGACTTGACCTTTAACTCAATGTCAGAAGCTCCCCAGGTGGTAGGCGAGACTGATGGGCGCTTCAGCAGAGTCTAGAAACCTCCTGGAGTAATTACTGTCTCCATGGCAACAAAACACTGACATGGGAAGAGGAGGGGAAGAGGAAGGAGAGGGTTAGGGACCTGAAAAACACACAGGTTCCCACCTACATACAACTCCCAGTCATTAAAGAGGCTCCGGTCATTCTCCTGGAGTGACAAGGGCTTGAATAGCGTCTCCCTTAGTTGAATGATGGATCTAGCATGGGTGCATCTTTGGAGTGCCACACTGCCAGGCAGGACCCCAGGTAAGAAACAGAATGAGAGCAATCTCCACCCGTGCTCATTGCTCAGCTTTCTGTTGAGGCTCTCAAACAAAGAGTAAAGAGGGACAAATGCAGAGCAGCTGCTACCAGCTCTAGAAACCTCAATTCACCTGCAAGTGGAGCTACAAAGCAGCCCAAAGGCCTGGAGACAAAGAAGGGTTTCTAATCAGAACTACTCAAAAGCATTCATTTAGAAAAAAAAAAAAAATCACAAAAAAACCAGACTTCCTTTCAGAGTACTGTTAGCCTGCTCTCGTCATCGCTTAGCAAGCCAAGTGGACTGACTGATTTTTAGATGCTTCGCCATAAAAGTAGAATTTCTGGCCAGGAATTTCCACAGGGCAGAGGGTACTCAACAAGTCATCAAGACAGGAAGCAAAACTAAACCCTCTCAAAACCAAAGAAGTGCGCATGCTGATGACCATCTTCACAGAATCACAGGATACTTGAGGTTGGAAAGGATCTCTGCAGGTCATCTTGTCCGAGATGACCAAGATCTACCCTCTCTTTGGTCTGTATCAGCTCACTGAAAACATGGAGAGGCAATGTAGGGTCTGCTCTAGCTCCAAAGATATTCTCCATTTAGGAAAATGAGGTCTGCCACAGAAGCAATGCTATGTTCAGGTCCTACATGACACTGTGTACTCAGGTCTCTTAACTCAAATTCCTTGCTAATGGTTGGAAGTGCTTTAAGGGAGAAAGAAAGGTGGAGGAAAAAAGAATTTTGCCTCCTGATTTTAGTATAGAGAATATAATATTTTTCATGTTGGTGCTAAGCAACAAATGTTTCCTTCTCTTCCATTCAAGGTTTGTTTTAAGCCATTTGATCCTTTTTACTCCCTTCTCTTTCTCCCCTCCCTCCATTTACTTACAAAAGCTGTACCATTCAGTTTAATTGGAACAGATGGAAATATAGAAAGTTCCTTTTAAAAATATAAATAAATTATATACACACATACTTATATTATAATCCGGAGAGGGGAAAAAAACCATCAAAATCTCTGAGAGCAGAGAATGTGAAGAGCTAGTACTCATTGTTCTGATGCTGAACTCTAATTTTAGATGTGTTTACAAATGTATGCCTCAAAAAAAAATTACAGAAAGTGCTGCTCCATAATGTATGTTTTTTCTTCTCTTGTTAATGCTTTTTGCTAGGAGCTAGCAGTTGAAATCTTCATGCAAAGCAATTCCATCCCTGAGAAATAGGGAAGAAGTGGACTATGAAGTTCACCAAACACTTTTCCCCGCACACACGCCTTCCCTCTCCACGTAAACAACTTCTCTCGTTTTCCCACCACCCCCTTCTTTTGACCCTGGTACATTTAACTTTTTCTACAATTATACATTTTGCATCTGAATTTAGTGCTTCTGACAAGTGACAACTACTGGATTGACAACCTGAGAGAATGACATCCTATTTATCCAGAAAAGGGGTACAAGAGGCCACAGCTCTCCACCTACCACGTTAATCCTACTGTGCTCTTGGAAGGATTTTTCACGGGTAAATCTCAGAGCATGTAAAAAGGTCTGTACCTTTACTCCATTTGTCAATGAGAAGACAGAGGCTTGAAGGAATGTGGAGTGACTTGCTCAAGGGCAATCAAGAGAGGTGTATCAAAGCTGTGTATGCAATCCACCTCCCTCAGGGTCAGCTGTCTGTCCAGCTTGCCCACCCATCACCTCCATTATAAAAAGCAACACATTTCCTTCAGCTCTTACCCCAGCCAAAGTGTATTTTGAGGTCAGATGAACACACTATGGACAACACAAACTGTAGAAATCACTGGAGTTGTCAAAGGCTTCTTCAAGGTGTCCCTCTGCTCACCATAAATAGTAAGATACAAACTCACTCTCATTTACCCTAGGCTATTAAGGCAGTAATTAATAGTATTACTGCCATGGTGAGTAACCCTGATTTTATACACTGCCTCTTTTTCAGGCATGAGGAGGATCAAACTTGCAGACAAAATTAAAGTCTGAAAAGTCTACTTGCATATCTCCTCCTGGCAGCACTGAGGACCCCTGAGCAGGAACATAACATCTGAGAGAGGCTACCAGTCTGTCAAGGGACAGAAAACCAGAGCAGAAGGCTGTATTTCTTTTGCAGTTAGAAGTTCAAATTATTCAGTTCATTTAATGTAATGGTAAGAACATTACAATTAGCAGTGTCCTCTATCAGCCCTGTTGACTACCAAAGCTCTTTGTGCTCTTTGTTCACATTGTACAACCACAGATAAAACCTCACAGTACTGGCCAGAAAGCAGAAAGATGAGACATGAAACAGGGGGGGAAAAAAAGTTAAAAGTCAAGGTCTAGTCTTGTTTGGCTGTATTGTTCACCTGAAAATATTTGATGTCTTTCTACCTGCACTGTACTATGAGAGAACATTAGATTTCGCAGGATCTGCAACTGAGAGGTAGAAGTTGCTGGAAATATACACTTAATACAGGTGCAAATAAATAAAAAAGGCTGACTTTTCTTTTGTTATTAGCACTCTCTCAGTGAACATTTTTCCAACTACAAATCTCCAAAAGGAGCAGGAAATTTGAAGTGTAGACTAGCTAAGAGATATACCACTAGCTCAGGCTAGCAAGACTCATAGGCTAAACCCTGAGTCTTCTCCAGATGACCCAGACAGTGTCCAGATGGATCTCAGCCTCGTCCCTGAATCTTACATCAAGACTGTCACAGGAGGCCAAGATTTGTAACAGAACTTTGTTGAAGATGGATCAGAAATGATCTGGATGAGCAAGGAGGCAGACAAACATGAATTTCCTGAAGGTGCAGAGGGGAGAAAGAAAGATAGTGAACAAGCACATGCTAGATGCAGACAGGCAGAAAGATCAGACTCCATCATTCCACCACATATCACTCCATTTCCCAAGGAAACTACATTCTCCCCTTCCTCTCAAGCAGTATGTTTCAGCCTTTGCTGGAGAAAAGAGAACAAACAAGACAAAATATAATATGACTGATGTCTCCCCACCCTTCCAGTTCTTTATATAAAACCTGGAAATATTTCTCCCAATTCCAGACCTCTCCCTTGGGTTTTCTGCCACTTTCTGTGAGTTCATATCATTATGTGGTTTTCCTGGCAAAGGCAGATGAGAGGAATAGATGTGAATTTGCATCCCCTTAATGCCATCCTAAACCAATCCTCTGCCTCCTTGAAGCTGTGCCAGTCAAATGCTGCACAAGAAGATCAATGCCATGCTGCCTGCTGATGTGGAAGATATGGGTTCAATTCCCGTCTTCACCAGAAGCTTCTGAGGTGACAGGTGGGTTTTATTTTTCCCTCTGTAAAACAAGCTTTGCATTTCATTACTCCACAAGGAATTTGGGAGGATGAAACCCCAGTGATGTTTCAGTGGCTCAGATTCAAAACTGGTAGAAATTTTCTATTATACATACTTTGGAACAGGGGGAGGGGAGTTATTTTACCCCCAAAAGTAGTAGAAAAATTCCACATGCTCATTTCTAAGGTTGCTGTAAAAGAGAAGGAAAAATTCCAGCTAGCTTCCCAAGCAAAGAGACATTATTGCCTGTGTGTCTCCTCCCAGGCCGATTAATTAAAAAAAAAAAGACCAAGAGCCATCTGAAGACATACCAGCACTTAAAAAAAAAAAAAAAGTCCCTTTTTAGAAAAACAGCACTTTCTCTTTCCCTAAGACACCCTAGAGCCTCACTGTCTTCAGACATATCTCAAGACAAGCATTCTTTTTCCACTTCACTGACAAATAGCACTGTGGAACTTATGGGTGAAGACTAGAAAACTTTTCCTTTAAACAGGCAGGGCCCATGGAACCAGGAGTTCCAAGGTACCAGTTGAATAACTAGATGAGATAGAAAGGAGTGTAATTTCATACAGACACAGATCATTCTAATCAGACAGACAATTTAAAGATGCATTTTGTCTTTTCTTCTTTATTGGTAATGAACATAAATCACAAAGGTAACAAAATCCTCGTCGCTCTCCCTCCCCTTCCAATTACCTGTCCATGAGCTCTAAGGGAACAGAAAGCATGAAAGAAATTTTGGCACGTTTTATTTTGGACCATCAGGCAGCAGTTTGTACTGATAGATGTATTTTTGAGAGCATACAGCTGCCTTATTCACTAATTAAGGCTTCTGAGAGTGTAATGAAAAACTGTGTGATTTCACTGCATGGCAAACGGCCAGCACAATTTGTTCCAGATACACAAAAGAGATTTGAGTTGCAGATTATCTGGGTATGGGTAGGGTGAGTTTCACGCAGGTGTGCAGCAAAGGCAAGGGAAAGGGGGCTGGCACCGTATTCCCAGCACACTTGCAAATCCCACCATTGGAATTTCTTCCAGAGACAAAACCCCACAAAGCACTGGTGACATTTACCTCTTATTCCAGTGTAACAACCCTTACCTGAGCCGTGGACGGTATATGCCATATGTATCTGGTAACACTAGAGGGAGCATGAAGAAGAGGAGGAGGAAGAGCAGTTACATTTTTGTTGAAAGTGGTAAATCTGCAAGCTAGTGTAACTTTTGCAATATGGCAAAAAGCCTGTTCATGTAACAGACAGGATTTCTGCTTCTGATTCCATCTCTTGATGCATACTAGCTGATGTGAAAGTCCCTAACCATTAAACATCTTTTGTTCTTGCCACCAAAGGGAAGAGAAAAGCCTCTTTCACATTGTGAGAAGTGACACCCACAAAACAGTTTATGCTTGCTCAAAATTGAACAGCTTTCATGCAACACAATTCAGACAAAAACAGTCTCCAGACAATGGCTGGTGTATGAACATGTCTCTGAACAAAGCTGATACTTCAGCAGTCAAAAAGATAGAGCCTAGGCAAGGAGCCAAGACCAAGAACCCCAAGAATTGCTGACGAGCTAAAAAAGCACCAACTCCACAATAGCGTCCATCCCAGAACATCACTGCAGTATATCACCCTGACCACACTGGCATGAGCCCTGAGGTAGCAGAGAGTGTGAACGATGCACGCTATCAAATTTACATACATCAAGCAGATAACAATATGACCAAAATTAAAAAGCTACTAATACATAGCAATCTACCAAATTGAAATTCTGGACTCTTTGGATATCCAACTCCATGTCTGTATCTATTATATCATGAACATGATCTCGATGACTATCAGCAGCTGGAACATACAAGGCTTGCTTTCCTTGATATTTGGAAGAAAGCCTCACTCTTTATCCCAGTGCTCCACAAATGGCACTTTCCCTACCAATTTCTCTGCATTATAATCCAGATTATATCCCAAATCCTCAGAAAGAAGCCATCAGATTTCAGATATTAAGGAGAATACTGATCCATGGAGAGAAAACATGTCAGAGAACCAGATCCCTCTCACTGATAGAAATAAACAGTTTTGTAGATAAAACTCAGCTTCAAGCACAGTTTTGACAGTCTGATCAGTAAAAGGAAAAGTCATCACTAAACACATGTAGGACCTTTAAGGAAAGACATTCTCAGTAGGAGAAAGAAAAGGCGACTTCTCACAGATTCGTTTAAATTCAACAGAGGACAACAGGGATGCCATAATCTGTATTTTTAGCTACAGTTTTAGAAGTAAACAGGGTTTTTAGAAATTATGTGGCACTTGGTAAAAAATGAATTATCAACAAGATTTTTTTTGTTAAGGGATTTTGGAAGACAATAGCATTGTCAAACACTGGACACATATATTAAGTATTCAAAGTTCCCTGTAAAGGCACTCTTCATCTGTAACATAGCTGCAGGGAACAACTGTGTTTCATAGAATCATAGAATGGTTCAGGTTGGAAGGGACCTTCAAATGCCATCTAGTCCAATCCCCTTGCAGGGAGTAGGGGACATCTCCAAACAGATCAGGTTGCTCAGAGCCCTGTCCAACCTGGCCTTGAATGTTTCCAGGGATGGGGCATCCACCACGTCTCTGGGCAACCTGTTCCAGTGTTCCACCACACTCATTGTAAAAAAAACCTTCCTTATATCCAGTCTGAATCTACCTCCTTCTAGTTTAACAACAGGTTCTCCTAAAATGTTTCTCCTTATCTTTCTTATAAGCCCCCTTTAGGTACTGGAAGACCACTATAAGGTCTCCCTGGAGCCTTTTCCTCTCCAGGCTGAACAGCCCCAACTGTCTCAGCCTGTCTTCATAGGAGAGGTGCTCCAGCCCTCTGATCATTTTTGTGGCCTCCTCTGGACCCTCTCCAACAGGTCCACCTCCTTCTTATGTTGGGGGCTTCAAAATTGGATGCAGTACTGTAGGTGGGGTCTCACGAGAGCAGAGTAGAGGGGCAGAATCACCTCCTTCGACTTGCTGGCTACACTTCTTTTTATGCAGCTCAGGATGCGGTTGGCTTTGTGGGCTGTGAGCACACATTGCCAGCTCATGTTGAGCTTCTCGTCTACTAGCACACCCAATTCCTTCTCCTCAGGGCTGCTCTTGATCCATTCTCCAGTCAACCTATATTTGTGCCTGGGATTGCCCAGAACCATGTGCAGGACCTTGCACTTGGCCTGGTTGAACTTCATGAGGTTGGCACGGGCCCACCTCTCCAGCCTGTCAAGGTCCCTCTGGATGGCATCCCTTCCCTCCAGCCTATCGACCGCACGACACAGCTTGATGTCATTGGCAAACTTGGTGAGGGTGCACTCTATCCCACTGCCCATGTTGCCGACAAAGATGTTGAACAAAGATGTTTCTTTGGTAAGTTCTTTTATTTTTTTTCTAAAACATGACATGATTTTTGTTTGGTTTTCAAAAAGTTCCTTTTATTTAGTTGCCTTTCAAAATAATTATTTGTTACTTAACACAGAAAATCTCATTAGAACTTGCAATGCATTTGTTTCCTATGTTTTTTTTCCTCCCCTCAGAATAAAATTTACTATTTTCCTGCCTGCCCTAACTCACAGTGAAATCAGTCAGCTGTCCTATGCCTCAACAAATCACGGCAATTAGCAACAAACACCACCACAGCACAAACATTTCTAAAGACTGTCCACAAAACACATTGGGAGACAATATACAGAACACATGTATCAAGAAGCTCTTAAAACATGAGTCATGGAAAACCTAATTAATCCGATTCAAAACAAACACTGTGGCCAAACACTGAATGACATTAACCAGGCTGTAAAAGACTTCTATAGGAACAAAGTGAACCTTTGACATGGTCAGCAAAGCAGTACTGCAATCCAGAGAGGGACGGAGGAAGGGAGGTTTGGGGCATGGATTGGTGCAAACCACAGCATGTTCAGAGTAAAACAAGAAGGCAAGACGCTCCTGTTCAAAACACTGAGCTCTATACAGCCCTGGCCTAGGTATATCTTACCATGATACATTATGGGAACTAGAAATCAATGTTTCCACTATAAAACAATGGCATGATTTTTCAGAACTGCTGAGCACAGAGATGCCTCCATTGATTTCAGTGGGATCCGCTGTGTATTTGATATCTCTGAAAGCTAGGCCACACACTTAGGTGCCTATATATAGCCTTAAAAGTCTAACTTTAGGCATCTATTTAAAAATAAGTCACAGAAATCTCATCCTCTGTTCTTGGAAGCACTATAAGAAAAGATGTGAAGCCCACAAGGGGCCAAGCGTTGCCCCTGGCATTTCAGATCTTATTGCCCTCCCCACAAGAGTAGCAAAAACTCTCCAGGAAGAGGATACCGTGGGCCTACCTGTGTTCAGGTTGAACCAATGTTTCATAGGTATGAAGGGATGTGGAAACAAAGGCCACTGCCTGGATTACTAAAAAAAAGATGTCAGTATTGTGATGATGGTCAACAAGAAGTTCTTCAGTCCTTTGGTCTGGTCAGGCCACATGTCCTTAGCTACTAGCTAAGGAACAGTGCCCCAATATGGTTAAAAAGCTGTTATGCACCACCTAGAGTAGATGCATTTCCTTTCTTAAAAAAAAAAACAAAAAAACAAACAAACAAAAAACAAAAAAAACAAAAAAAACCCCAAAACCCAACCCAAAAATAAATCCAATTTATATTGAGAATGGCAGGTCACCTTGAACACATCAGAAAAGAATATAGCACTGGCAGCTTTACATGACTTAGAGGTGTTAACTAGTGACTTTACCAGCCTGCACAGCTTCTATAGTATGTTAAGTGCTTTCAAAAGTTTATGATATTGCCTGTTTTTAAGCATGATAATATATGAGGATATTACCTCTGAACAACTACCGTGCTTCATTTGACAGAACAGGTCATAATGAGCCTTCACTTTACACCTTTGAAGTTTTGAATCAAGGGTAGGATTTTTGTCCATTTCTGTACTAAAGCTGCTAAAATTGAGGTCCCTTTTCTCTCATCACCAAAGAGCCTGTATTTTTTCCACAGCCCTAAAAAAAATCCTTAAATCAAGGACATATGTTGTTCTAATACCTAATATTAAGCTGTTACAACACTGAAATATGAAAGGATCAAATACATTGCTGCAGTTGCCACGCTGATGAACTAACGGTTTGTACAAGTCCAGTTTTCTTCAGGAAATGGTTTTCATTACCAAAAGTGGGCAAAGAAAAAGAGCACCAAATATATTCCATTGCCCAGCATCACTTCTGGGCTTTGGAGAGCATTTGCCATTCACCATTATGGTTTTAGTTTTTACTTGACTGGAATAGGCCCAGAGACAGAGATTCCTCCCTCCTCACTTTAGATATTCTCAGAATAGAGTGTGATGGCCCAAAGTTATTTATGCAGCCAGTGAATGTAGAGAGGGAGGTCTCAGGAGGGCTGTTCATAACCACAGCCTGCTGGGTCAGCCCCAGTGTCCATTTATCCTAGTATCCTGCCTCTGGTAGTGGTCAGTAATGGCTATTAAGTGAAAAAGCACAAGAACAGCACAAATATGTGTGCTCTTTCCCTAGTATACGCTCTTAACCTCTGCTGTCCCCATCTCAAAGACTTGTTGACCCCAAGGTAGCAACCTTAGACTAAAAAACTGTTGAGTGGAGTTATCTAAACATTTGCCTAGTCACTTTGAGTTGGGGAGCTTGTCCCAATTTCATCAGTGCGTAGGCAATCATGCAGAAACCACTGCCATAATATCACTGCTTCAGAAATTCAGGAGCATGCTCTTATCCTATTGCAAGATACAAGTAGACATCAGTAGAAAAGTCCAGGGGAACTCCAGCCCCTGGAAGCAGAGGTAGAAATGCCAGAGAACCAAGACCAATCCACTTTTTGAGCATCCAGGTAACCCAAAAATGCAGAAGCACTATAGGTACTTCTTATAAGAGAAGCCAGCAGCATCAGTTTCCTTTTGGTGGAGAGGGGCTGACAAAATGTCTTGCTTCAAGCTGCAGAAGAGTTAGGAAACAATGAGAATCCTGACCCTCAGCTCAGCTGTGTAGTACCCAGCCCAGGCATCTTCTGTCAGTTCTAGAGCAACTCTTTATTGGAAACAAAGACACTGCTGAATGCTGGAAAGGTTTCTGTGTGGCTTCCTGGGAAACACTTTGAGTTACTGAAATGCTGTTTTCAAAGGTGTTTTCTAAGCAGTATGTTTAACTTTGTAAACTCAGCTGAAAAGACCAAAATTATTATAAGGAAAAAAGAAAAACAAAAAAACAAGCACACACAGAATACTTTCAGAAAAGCTTGTTTGACAAATAATTTTTCCGCAGTCTGTCTGTCAGCTAGCAGCAAACACACAGTTGTAGAACTCTTCAAAAGGCTCATAGTGAATCAGCTGGGTACCTTCTGTATGCTGCCTACAATTCCCAGCATCCTGTGTGAAACACTTTCAGGTCCTACCACTTTTTGCTCTCAAACTGGTGCACTGATCCAATAATCGGATATCATGTTATCTGTTTAGCCAGCCCAGTCAATACATTACTATTTAAGTTGCATCATCATCAAGATATATTTGGTACAACATCCGCAGGGATTGTGTTACAGAACACTTGATTGTTTGCTACCAAATGCAAGGCTATTCAATCTGCCTCATGCTAGTCAACAGGAGGCCTTGAAACATGACCTGATCTCACCTCATATTGGAATAGCTTTCCCAGACAGCTTTAGGGACAGTACCTGATCAATGTCTTCTGGACTCCAGCACTGGATGCAACTGCAGTGGACTGCAGAAAACCCGGTACTTGTATGTGCAGAGCTCACGGCACAGTACCGAAAAAAATACCACAGAGCTGCTCGATGTCCTCACTGTTCATCAAAACATAGGCCGAGATGAAAACCAGACAGTGATGCCCAGTGCGATTCATAAACAGTGCTTTAGGCCAGAGTGAAGGAGGAGAGCAGATACCGCTCCTGGATGGCTAACATTTGAAAGGCAGAATTCAGAGAGGGGAAATAAAATAGTGTTTTAAATAAGCTCTAAGTTAGCGGTGTCCAACTGAAAAAAAAGGGAAAACGCAAGGAGTGACAGGACTGACTGCCTCTGCGTGGATCTGCTAGCTAGGCCCAGACGTAAGGGAAAACATTAACTTCTGCTTTGCATGGGTTGCTTATTACTATGTTCCTTCAAAGCCTCCCAGACGGAGAAAAAAACATTTCCCACTATCAGGCTCCACCGAGGTGACATAGTTGCTGGGAGACTCACAGTTGCAGATACCTACTACAGAGAGGTAAAAAGACAAATCCACTCTGCGTGTGCGACCGAGGCTTGTGGCTCAGCCACTTCCAGCTTGCTGCTGGCAGCCTGGATATTACCTCTAAGATAAATGAATAAGAGTTTAGGTCTTATTGGATTACTGTTTATTGAACTTTATAAATTCCAATTAACAGACCCCTGAGCAATAAGAGACATGTAGTGTACTCTTCATTTTATAGTGCAATTATTACTGAGTTTATCCTCAGCTGAACAAGAGGTATTAACAGATAAAACATGGGAAAGAAGACATACTAATAGATAAAAGCAGATATTGGAGACAAGTAGATAAACAGATACAACTAGGAGAAAATGCACAAGGCAAGAAAGAGCACACGTGTTTGGCTGATTAGGTTATTTCACTGCTTATACTACTATGCAGGAGGCCTGCAGGAAATAGATGAGACAGTTAGACAGATGAGTAAGTGTTCTAAATATGAAAGCAGGAGAAAGAGGTAGGGAGAAGGAAGGGGAGGGGGGGAAAAAGAAAAAGAAAGAAGCGGTAAACAGCAGTCAAAATAGGACAGAATTTGGAAATTTTTGTTTTCACAGTTGCTCTCGAGGCATGTACATGTCGAGAAAGATCTCCCTACTCAGCGTTTTGCCAGCTTGCAGAGAAAGTTGTACTGCTGAAGCTTTGGTACTATTTAAAAAAAAAGGAAACATGCTCTGGGTGTTCATCCATCAACTAATTTATACAAACAAGATGCAATGCAATCCCTCCATCCCCACCCCAGTATCGACAGAAGCCAAGCTGCTAACACAAGATCTGTGGAAACTCAGCTCCATTAAAAGCCATGATGAAAGGAAGGTGTTTTTAAAGCACTGCCACTACAGTTCTTTCAGGCTATCCTTGCCCCCTCCTCATTCCCACTTGCCCTTTTTTTAATTTTTTATTTATTGAGCCAGTGCGTACTGTCTTTTCCAGAGATAAGAGGAGTACGTACGTGTATAAACTCCAGCAGTAACTAACTACATCGATCCAGTCCTCATTGCCAGGGTTTCATGGTATTTTCACCTGCTAAATATAAGAGCTCCCCTACCTGTCTGCTGCAGGTATTATGAAGTGGAAAAAGGAAAGAGATCCACGTCTTCTCCATTTCATGCTTGAACTTTCACATTGTGATTCCCTGCTGGTGGGAATATTAGCATGGTAGTTCCCAGTTCTTTCTCCCCCATCCCACTGTGATGTCAGAGCCCAGATGCCCTCTACAAATGTAGGTGTCCCTCAGAGAACTTGCAGCTCATGAGATAACGCAAAAGGTAGGTGGTAGGTATTTTGCTTCCTAAAGTCGCAAAAACAGTTGACATCAGTTACATAATTCAAAACAGAAATCCAAACATTTTTAATATTGGATGGCTTCTTCTTGGCCCATAGAAAAATTGACTGAGCAGCACTAAAACAAGCTGAAGACATTACTTCATCGGCAGGCTTAACACTTTCCTCCCTGTGAACCAATGTCAAGGGATATGAGGGTCAGGGATATGATCAGACATACTACACATCACTAGCAAGTTAAAATAAGATCAAGTGGCTACAGCTAGGTGTTGTGTGCACTTGCAATGAAAGATAGCCCTGTCCCAGCACAGTCACAGTCTGAATACAAGGCTTGAAAAGAAAGGGCAGAACAGCAGAGCTGCTCACAAGGAGGAACACTGTTGTTACGGTATTTGACTTCTACCCTGTCTGTGACAGAGCTCGAAACAGGTCCTACATCTGCTCTCCCACAAATTATTTCTTCTAGTTACGGAAGAGTTGCAAGGGAAATCTTGCTATGACCCTGTTCAGTCTCCCTGCTCAAAGGAAAATAGATCTAGTCGCTGCAGCCTGGTCCAAGTTTTTCTTTCTCTAAGGACCCTTTTTCTAAGGGTCCTAAATGTGAACTCCGCTGGAGCTGCTGGTGTCAACTGCAGTAATGGACTGCAAACACTCCACATACTAGTAAGAGATCCAAACCTTGATCATCATCTCTGAATATTACCTAGCAACTTCTGCCCATGCAAAGGAGGTAAGGAGGCTGATTTGTTATTGTTTTGAATGAACAAGTCTTTTAACATGAGGAAGAAGATATGAACAAAGAGAAGGCCTATAACTGCTTTTTCAAGCTTTTCTCCAAATATCAGGGTGATTTTTCCATAATACAGCAACAGTCAAGTTTAAGAAACTTGATAGCCTCAGCCCTCTTTTTTTCCAGCTATCATCTCTGCAAGCTGCCTCCAGCCGTTATCAATCATAGTTACTTTTCTGCATTCTCTTCCTCTGTAGATACTTGGAAGCGGTAACGTCCACCTCCTTTAAAGCTATTAAGTAGGGAGAGGAAGCAAAATATTTATCCAAGAGTACGTCTTGTTGATAAAATATAATCTGCTTATGCAAACGCTAGCACAACACAGGGCCATCAGCAAAGCTGAAAACTCTCCTTCAGGTTAGAGGTTGCAAAATGCCTCAAGTTACATGAAAGACAGCAAACAAGCCCCAGGTCAGTGAGAGTTAATCTACTCTAGGAACTTAATGTGTCTAAGGAATTGTTGCAAACTAATAATGGCCCACCCCCTTACCACCTCCTGAGCACCCCGATCCTGCAGTAGATCATACAGAATGGATTACATTAATTTTCTATAAACTGTATCAATTTGAGTGACATATCCTTAAGGGTTAGGTGATTGATATCCACAATGAAGTCTTATAATCTAAAATCATATTAATATTAATATTAAAGATTTTCTGTCCTTTATGTGCATCATTAAATTCCGAGTGTAAGGTAAAATTGACAACATACATTTTGACAGCTTATCTATAATAAATATGCAAATCTTGATACCAGCATGTCATCACAGACTTTGCTGCTCCTTGAAATATCAGAGAGATCCTTTCTTTATATGACATTTACAGTGAAAGATCAGATATAAAGCATTTTGTATGACTGAGATTTTCATTGGTTTAGTCTTCAAGCACAATGATAGGGGCTTCATATTCCATTGACACCAGGATCACCCCTCCTCCTATCTCCTCTTCATGACACTATGGTGGGGAAAAAAAATTCAAGTGTTTCCACTCTTTATTTGCTCTTCTTGCAGCAAATGAATTTTTTAAAAAACATACTCTCTGAAGGCATCTTAGCAATGCCTTCCCTTAGGCTCACATATATTACCAGAGGAGATGGTTCAACACAGTAGAGTTGGATTTAACCCAGGAGAAGAATTAAATGAATAGACAGGATGCCAGCTGTCCTTAACGCTGTGAGGGCACCTCAGATCTGGACAGTGTCACCCCACTTAGGTACACAGCACAGGGAATTCAGAAGCCCAGCTCTGATGGAAACAGTATTTCAGAGTGGTATCCTGCCTGTTCCTGCCCTATAGGCACACAATACCAACCCACAGATACCCACTCCATCATGTAACCTGGTACACAGCATCTCATGCCTCTGTATTCACCGAAGTTCACAAGTCCAGCAACATGATCTTTCTTCATTTCCACCCTGTTGCTCACTAGGACTCTGCATGTGCAGTGTGAGACAATGCCATTCCTGGGTTGCAGCACAACACTTGCAGTGAAGCGTCCAACCCAACTGCCCTGTGCTGACTTTAATGCATTTTGCACCCCTCAGCCCTTTCCTTCCTCCACTCTCCTTATCAGAGGCTGCTGCCAGACAACAGTGGCAGGAACAGCGTTTGTTATGTGAAATTGCTGTGACTAGCACAACAAACATCTAATTTTGATTGGGAATTTGAAGCATAACTAATCTAAACAACTAATCACAATTTTTACTCTACCTTGAGAGAGAATGTGTACATGTCCATGTGCACATACAACTGCTCTCATTATCTCCTTCTAAATTAGTCCTCGCATCTTCTTGTCAGTAGAAAAAAAAAGGAATTGAAGGGAAATATAAAGAGTTTTTCAATGAGGACAATAACTCAAAAGAAACCAACCTGATGCTATGAAATTTATTGTTTCAAGGCCTGTTGTAACTGTTTATTCCTGACAAGGGCAGGGCACAGGTAGAGCAGGAACAAAAAGATTAGAAAACACTGAGCCGTCTTTGCTTCTGCTATCTTCTGGCCAAAGCCTGACCCTGTCCATGAAATGTGGGGTATGAACAGGGCAACATGAAAGCATGAAGTGTGTGATAGGGACTTCACCATGGAGTCCATGAGTGTGTGTGGACAGTTGTGCTGAACGGGAGGCAATAATGCAAGGTAGCTTACCCTCCACTCATTGAAGGATTAAAAAGCTGAGCCTTTACTATATAGCAAAAGCATGAACACTAGCAGTTTGAACAGAATAATCCCCTTCAACCTCAGGGAAGACAGAATATTTATAATTTGTTCAGGTGGTGAAACCTTCAGGGTCTCTTAATCCCCCAAAAAAATGAGTAGGGATTGGCTAGGGAAGACCAGCCCATTTTTCCATAGATTTTTCAGTGCTGCCATGTCACTATTGCCTTGCAGCAACCACTACTTGCCTTTCACTAAAGTCACAGGAGCTTATATTTAAAAAGCATCTAAGCTTACTCAACAGCATCCTCCCTCCCACGACAGGCTTGCATGGAGGGTTTTAGTGCTCCAGAAACTCCACTTCCCAGTACAGGTAAAGTTGCTTTGAGCCTGCTAGGGAAATCCTGCTGCTGGAGAGGGAAATCTCTGTCAAATAAGGCACCTCCCAATTCATCCTGTCAGCAGCCAGCCTCTTTTCACAGCCACACCGCACAGCAGCTGCACACCGCGAGATGCGGTTGAGGGCTGCCACCTTGCCTGCCGTCTAGGAACCAAAGCAGGAACTTCCTGAGCTAAAAGATGCAACTCCAAAACCTGAGCTATAAAGAAGGTGAGCTCTGTGGGAAGGGCTGCAACCCCTATACAGAGAGGTATCAACAGGACATGTTGCCAATGCTGACCCCAAGAGAGGCTGTGTCTTCTGAGAAGGAAGAGGCAAATAAAGGAGGTCTTGTTTCTTCTTCCCCTCCACCATTCTCACAATTAACACTCAGCTCTTGTGTTGAATTCGTCTCTGACTAATCCTCCCCTGCTTTATTTTTTATTTGTGTTGACTTGACACACCTTAATCCCTGAGTCAGCTCCTATTTCTTGTTAAACCAAAGGTAAATTATACCACGTCTACCCAGCAATGTTAAAGGTGGCAGGATTTATAATGCAAAGCACCTGCTAAAAATACCCAGGCGAGCATACCAACTGCAAGAGCTTTCCACAGTGCCAGAGACAAACATGTCACACCTGAAAGATGCAAAGCAAGACAAGGGCAAAGCAATGCAGTTTATGAGAGACCTGGGTCCCTACCCTGCACCCAGGGCCTATTAAAGGAGAAGGCAGGAGAATTTCCCTCTTGGCCTATGCTTATGCAACTATTTTTCGCACTCCCTTCCCCTAGCGCCACAGTTGTGCCACCTCTCATGTGAGCATCACCCACGCCACGTGCTGCACCATGCCTGCATGGTCCCCTGGAGCAGGTGGTGTGCTTGCTTGTTGTCACACACGTATTCATCCCTGTTCATGGGGACTCTGCGCAGAGGTGTTTCATCTCACCCCAGGGACTGCTTATGCGTTCTCACTCATCCTCAGCTCTACCAGTGCCATGCTCCCGTACTCCGTTTTTGCCTCTCTCCTCATTTTTGTCACTCTCTCTGTGTCCAACACACTGCCTGACTCTGCCTCTCGCGTCTCTACATGCTGGTGCATTCCCCCTACATCCATGGCCTCAGCTCTGCGTGCAATTTGCTTTTCCTCTCCCTTCCTCCTCCCTGCCGACATCAGTCTCTTCCAAGCTTGCAAGAGCCCATGTGCCAGGCAGGAAGACTGTTTTTTTTGATTTATCCACATTATCAGCAAAGTGCATCCAGATCTGAACAGCCCTGTCAGCTCTTGAGAAATGAAACAATAGCAAGTATCTGGTGAATTTCATGGTTATCAACACTCCTAATCAGGCAGATGAACTGGAAAAAAAAAAATCAAAACATTCATTACTTTGAACTAATGATTCCTTAACATCTTTGCTTTTCAAGACTTGACTTGCTTCAGTTTCCTATTTTTATTTTTAAATGAATGAAATCTCAGCCCCTTTTGCCCGGGAATTTCTGCAATATCCTGGATCCTGAGGTCTCATTCCCTCCTCCCCCTCCTCTGGCTTCTGTTTGTGGAGCATCATTCTCATTATGTAATGATGTTTCTGTCGAGCTGGCAGAGTTGCATAGTAAAGCGCATTAACCTGGTGATAACGGATCACTTACATTTTTTATCATGATCTATTGCCGAGTTAGCACACCGGGCCACGTCCAACAGCACCGCGCACTCGATAAATTAGTGTGCTGGCCTAGAACCCGTGATGGAATATTGTTTGGATTTCTGGTGGCTCTGCAACTAATCGTATTTTTCCCCATCTGTTTGCTTTGCTTTGACTCGGGGCTGTTGAGGGAGGGGGAGTTTAGGGGATGAGAGAATCAGAGATCTGTCTGTGTAAGATTTATCCTGTGGCACTAATTGTCTCGCCCACTCCTTCATTAGGGCCTTTCCCTTCAACTCATTTCCAGTTGATAGCCTTCAACTCTGCCTGATCCAGGTGAGGTGCTGCGCCCCTCCATACTGTTCATAGGGAGAGAAAGTCTTCTGACAGCTGCTAGCAGTTTCTGTAACCAGATCAGCTCAGGAGCCCTACATCTCTGAAGTTACCTCAGCCAAATCTGGAACAGGACTGGGCTCTCCAAATTTTTTACTTCCTACTCTATTGGTCTCATTTACAAACCCACATGCCTCAGGGGAAAAAAAAAAAAAAAAAAAAAAAAAAAAAGAAAAATCAGGCTGCCAATGCATGGCATGCCTCAAGCCAAGGGAGAACTCAAACTGCTGATGTGACTAACAGCAAATCCCATCTGACTTCCAGATCCCCACCCAATGTAGAAATGATAATGTTTTTTGAACTCAGTAGTTTTTTGTGAGGATAACAACACTAGAGATTCTTTTCAGGCCCAACAGTCAAGACAAGATCCCTGCACAATGATGGCAGGACAAAGAGAGGAAGGCTTGCGGCCATCACAGCTGACTTTTCAGGCCAAAAAAAAAGGAACATATATTATAGAATCATAGAATCATAAAGGATATATTGCTATATCCTCTTTGCCCATATTATCTGCAGTGGACACACCTACCACAGCTGATACAGAGGGGTTTTTTTGTTTCCTTTTTCATGAAAGTCTTGTTTAATTTCCCTGCACTTCAACAACTAGGGGCAAAAATAAGTCTCATTGCCACTACTTACACAGGGCCTACAAAGCCAGATTGTGGCATTAGGTGTTTCTATGCGTAGCCCATCGAGAGCTGCCCCGTTATTCCTGCAAACTAAGCAGGTCACTAGAGAGACCTAGAGGTCCCAATTCTGGAAACTTATGCATGTAATCCTGATGCCACTGCTGACCACAACAAGTTTATTTGTGTACTTAAAGTTAAAAAACTTCATGAAGTGCTTGCAGGATCAGAGTCCTATTTCCCTGGATGGTAGTTCTCCTGCTGGTAAATAAGTGCCAGGAAATAGAGCAGAGACATGCTGGTTTGTGCATCCCCAGGCACACAGAAGACAGAAGCAAACTCTAATATTTACCAACCTGAAAAAAACTGTAAAAACCTGGAGTTTCCAGCTTCTCTGACAGTAGTAGCAGCAGAAGAGTGAAATAAATTAAATAATCATGCCATAAATACTAATTAATTGCCATTAAAAAGTACTCAAATCGTTTAAAAGAAAAATGCAGCCATTAATCAGAATAGCTCAGGTACCTAAATAAATATTTACTATTATGCGTGCATATTTAATCTACCTACCCATCAAAGACTAATGCTCTGTTCCTTTCCAGTGAGGCTTATTAACATCCTAGAGGGATAAAACAGCGCCCCAGAACTGTGCTGGAGTGGGGCATAGGGATTTGGGAGGAAAACAGTTACACAGGTAAAAGCATAAGCCTGGAAATGTGGTCCTATATTTAGACTTACAGGAATAACCTCACCTAATTACTTGTGTTTAAACTAACAGTTCTGGGCCCTAATACACAGACTCATTGTCCCAGGCAGGCCCTTCTTAATGGATAGATCCCATCCCAAAGAGCTCCTAAGCCCACACATCAAAGTCTTCCAAAGATCAGGATTTAACATATTGTATTAATGGGAATTACTTTCAAGCGACTGTGCAAGAACACGTCTATCTATAGCTCTCAGAAAACAAAAAAAAATCTCCACATTTGAAGTCTGCTCAGAGATGATTTGTTAGGGAGGTGGGTTGGAACAATTTTCAAGGAAAAAAAAAATTCTTCTAGGAAAGAAAAACAGAACTTCTAAGCTTTAAAGAAGGGGGAAAAGAGACATGACTAGCTTTGTTTGAGAACACACAATCCAACTCGAAGCTCACAAACAAGAATTAAGGATCCTCACCATCTGGAACAGAGATTTAGCAGTCTTCTGCCTACTGCAAAATGGACCCTTTAGGGCCTTTGCAATGCTTCTGCCCCTCATTTTAAAGGGTCATACCCCCCAAAAAAAAGCAGACTAGAAAGTGCTCCCATTGAAGGAAAACTAACAAAACACAGCTTGAGGGAAGGAAATGATAAAAAGAGAGGACATTGGGGGCTTGTTTGGATGCTATTATGTGATGCTTCTGGGGTAGTCCTGAACTTGTGTGCTCCTGCTTTTTGAGCAAATTGCTTTTCCAAGTGCCTTTAGGGGAAATTAAATATAAACAATTAATAAGTATTGGAAAGATTATTTTTAAGGGTTCTCAGTAGGCATTTGCTATGATTGCTATTATTTCTAATAAAATAAATGCAGGGAGAGGGTTTGAGGTTGGTTTTTTTTTTTCCAAATTGGGCCTTGCTAAAAATTTATTTTTTTTCAGTGAAATTCAAATAGATACTTCAGTAGTGACAAAGCTAAAAAAGACTCAAAGAACAAGCAAGACTGTTAAGCTTATGAGCACGGCTTACTACAATAGCTTGTTTGGTAGGGTTTTCTAAAACTTTTACTAGCTTCTTACATAGAGTTAAAGGATTATAAGTAGGTAGCGGCTACTCTAGAAATCAGACTTTTTAAACACTACTGCCAGTAAAATAGCAAATATATTTTCCACTTGCTAACTTTTCTGATGTCTTGTTTGCTTCTGTGGAAAGTGAATTTCAAAGCTTATGCTTATCCCTTAGCAGTTAAAAGAACACTACCTAATAGCTCTATCTTTCTAAGGCAACCTTGGAAACAAAGACACAGGAGGTACTCACTTCTTGGTGACTAAGAGCTAAATCCAAAACTAGAGTCAGGTACATATCTCCAAAGAAATTTCAATAGCAGATTTACAATCTATGTAAATTTATAGATGCAAGTCTACATCTCTTTTATTTTGTGTTCTACCCATTCATGTAGAAAAGCCCAGGAAAAAGAAAATGGCCTTAAAACTAACCCCTCAGCTGTAGGACATCTGTGTAGTTTTATTGACTTCAGTAAAGTAGTGCTAATTTACACCAGCTGGGAACCTGCATAACAAATGTAGTGAGTGGGAGCCAGCTCTGATCTTGCAACAAGCTCCTGCTCCTGGGTGGGACCACCTCAGCAGGGAGAGGCATCAGAGGCAGCAGCAGAACTTTGCAAAGGAGCCTGGCAAGGTCCACCTTCATTTCTGAGCAAAACATGTGTCCCCTCTCCTAACTATGTGTAAGAAATCCCTTTTGTCCTAACATTGTACTGCTACTCTTTCTTTAGGTAATCCTGATTTTCAGGAAATAACTTGATGTTTTTATGGGAAACAGTAGAAAGTGCTTGGGTAGAAATGACAGCAATTGCCTAGCTAATACCTTCCTAGAAGTGAGATGAGTTTACCAGGAGATTAAAAAAAAAAAAAAAAAAAAAAAAAGGGGGGGGAAATATATAAGAAAGGAGTTGACTCTAAATGTTGGGTAAACGTGGCTTGATGGAGATATCTGATGGAAGTGGCCTATGCAAGTGTTTAGTGTTAAAAAGCATGGACATGAAACATTTGTTGACAGCATGTGGACAATGTTTTCAAAATCTGGTGTTTGTTCTGAGACTGCATAAAACTGATATTCCCTGTTCTTGTGTTGCTGTGATGGCCGTGGAGAGCACCAGTGCTGTTGTGGTACAGAGGGAAGGAAGAAGAAGACTCTTGCCACTCACCTTTCAGCAGTGTTGAAGAATCTCCTGCTTTTCACTGATGACACTGGGTTTTTGTTGCTTTGTTTTCCAAACAGCGTATGTACTGCTTTGCCCTGCCTCATGGCTCTGAGCTATGGCTGTGCAGTCAAACAGAGGAGCAGAACATGGAAGTGGCTCCATGTGGCTCAGATGCAGCCTGGGACTTGCGCACGCAAAGATGAAGCAGGTGTGACATGTCAATATAACTGCATGGGGTCTCTTGCATGAGCAGTCCAGCATGTGTGTCTGTCTCAAATCTAAGTCAACCTTCCCTCTCTGTCTTCCAGAGATGTTTGCAGGAGGGGGATAAACTAACCTTGGTGACTCTGTCATGTCCTTGAGGAGAAAAGTTCTTCTAGGCTGGTTCAGCAGGAGGACATTAATGTGAGCAGTTTAGATTTCCTGTAAAAGTCTGTAAGTTTTAAGATGATGGATGTGGTTTTTTTTTCTGATTCCTTCTTAGGATTTATTGTCTTTTTTTTTTTTGCTTTAACTGTAAGGCAGGTTCAAATCAATGTTTTAGAAAATAGCACCTTGATTCTCTGTCCTTGACCCCAGCCTGTTTTTCTCTGCAAAGAAGCAATGTTTGTTCTGTCAAATGTTAGAGAAACTACAAGCTTTGTATTTCTATGACCTAGCTTGGTTTTTACTGCTAAGGAGATTTTAACAGAAAATCCTCAAAAACCCCAATGCCCTAAATATTTCAGGTGAACGTTTGTCTCATGTACATATGTGGAGAGAGAGTGGTTTTGGTTGGGGATCTCGGGTACAGAGGAGGGCAGGCAGCTGACCTGGGTGTGCTAAGCCTAATTAGGGGATGCTGGTGCTGGAGATGGCTCTCTGGACCGATACAGGTGAGTGAGTATGCCACCGAGTACATGGTAATGATTTGACGTGACAGCTACTCATGTTCCCAAAGCAATTGGTGTGCACGAAAAAGAATCAAGATGGTGTGTTTGGGATGCTGCATTAGCAGGGGATAAAGATGTTTTGCTTGTTGTATCTTAGTTCTGGGCCAGAGAGAGTTTGAGAGCACGATGCTCTGGTAAGGGCATTTATTTGCCTCAGAGGAGACCTCAGATCTGGGCCCTGTTCCAAAATATGGATTTGTTAGAGAAGGCGTATTTATGCTGATGGAACAGGTACTTTTGAGGTTGAAGAAAAACTGAGCATGGCATTTGAGGCTGGGACATAAGCACCACAAATTATGGTCTAGCCATCTTTATTTATTTATTTATTTGTGGCTGTAGCTCCAGCTTTTTCCTATATCTCAATTCCTCTTATGTAACTGGGAAAAGAAGTAGCTTTTACTTTCTAGGGACAAGATAAGAATATATGTTGTGGGGTGCTCTTGCATGATGATGGAAAGCATATCAGTATATAAAACTCTTGCTGACTTCACTGATGGCACAGTGCATGGTGCAGCATAAGGATACTGGGCTGATTGTCAAAAAACTTAAGTTCACTTTTCCTTTGGCTGCTAGGATGCTACTTGGCCTTGAGTGTATGACTTCCTCTCTTCTGCCTCTTTTGGTTTGCATTTTTGTTAAAGTATGAACAGCATCTTACACTGTGGGGCACTGATTGCAGCTGAGCTTCCCAAACACAACCATATCGCATAAGGCAAACTTATGAATTATTTCTATTGGTTGTCTGATAGAAAACAAATTTATTCTTACTCTTGTAGTAGAATGTCATTACTATTGCAAGGAAATGGAGTTTCTCCCAGCTGTGCAAAGCTGGTGACAGAACTAGGGAGCTTTGAACTTCCCTTGAATTTGCTAATGCATGAATTGTCACTGACTAGCAAAGTAGAATTTTCCTTTGTGCTTGTTTGTGGGTGAAATTAATTCCTCTCTGTTTAGGCTTATATAGCTATTTAAGCTGAGGCTGATGCAGAGGGCTTAAGGATTGCATAGGTGTGCAATTACTCTCTACAGAGGAGTCCAAGCTTTTCATCTCCTATCTGCTGTTAGCTTTCCTCTAAGATGGGGTATGTGTTGGTGATGTTGGACATCTCTTCAAATCATCTGGATTTTGGAGCTAGAATCAGGGTTGGTGTGAAGAGTTAAACAACATTGATTTCAGTGGAGCATCTTCTATTTACAGAAGCGTCCTGAATCAGATACTAGGAATTTAATTCAGTGACTCTTGGTTTTGCATCAGTTGACTGGAAGTCACATAGTGTTTCCTGCCTGCTATAAGGCCAGAAAAACCAAAAGACCTGCTTCCCTTTGCATATCAGCTTCTCTTCTAATTCTAGACGGAGGCACTCATTTAGACCCAGATCTCTCTAATCATGTCTTAAACCCAAAGAATAGATTAACTCTGGGCTAGTGCAAAACTAAAAAAAGCTTTCTGGATTGCTCATAGGAAAATCAGGGTACTGTGTATGCTTGCAGACTACCAGAAACTGTTCTGTGGAGAAGGATCACACAGCTTGAGTGGGGAAACCTGCCTTCCAGCTGGTGTTACTCACCTTCTCTCCATGGTGAGAAGAGGAAGGAGAGTGTATTTTTAGCTTAGTTTTCAGAAGACAAGACCTATGTGATGGTGTTGTCACTGCCTCTAACTCTCCACTTCTCCGCTTCAGTGATTTCAGAACCTATTATCCAACCTGAGATAACTTGACTAGGTCAAAAATCTAGTGACGAAACTCAAAGAAATTTTATGAAAATTATTGTCTGAGTAGAGAAGAGACACTTAAAGATACCCTAGATAGAGACCACAGGGATGGCTCAACCATATTAGCTGAAAGAACTGAAGTTCTATTTAATCAAAGAAACCTTTCAGGTTTTCTGTGTTTCCCAGCCCATTTGACTGTCTCAAGTGGCACCTGTGGAAGGAATGCTTTTAGTGAGGCATTTCATACCAAGAGCACCAAGGAAGAAGAAATGATCTAGTTTGGTGCTCTTGGGTGACTCTCTCATGACTATTGTTTTCAAATCTTCCTTTGACTCCAGATTACCAACTGAAGCGCCCATGTCTGTCAGGGCACTTCATCCTGATGGACTCTCTACAAAAGCAAAGGCAGCAGCTGGAGCAGTGTACCTCTGCTCTGAGGTTCCTGAAACCATTGTATCTAACTTGGTCCAAGCTCATGAAGTTCCTTGGATGCTTGATAATTCAATGTCTCCCATACCTTGCTAGGAAAAAAACCCACTGAACTCGTTAAGCAAATGTACAGGAGCTGGAATGTGCCTTCCTCATCAGGGATGCATCTGCATGAAAAAGGGCAAAAGATGCCCTGCAGCAATCATACCAGTGGGTACCTTTTAAGTTGATTTCTTTAGGAAATATGTTTTTTCAAGCACTTATGCTGTCTTCCTACTTAGGAGTGGTTCTGTATGTCAGTCTGTCCTTCCCATGTAACCCTGAAACTCACTGGACAAATTCAGCACAATATGATAGAGAGGAGAGGTCTCAGAGACTATTATAAACTTCATTAATGGGATGACTGATAGTGAAATCACTGAAGAAAAGACTACTAAGCTCACCCTTGAGTAGACATTAGGGAATCTGCATGGAGGGCAAGACTTCAAAAGTGAAGCATCACCAGTTTTCTCTGCTCTCCGAACAACTTGTTTTTAGCTCTGCTGGACCTGAGTGAGACAGGGGAAGGACGGATTTAATTCCCCCGCCCTGGCAAGGGAATATGCTTAGCCCCTGACATCATTATAGATGAATCCCTCCAGGGATAATAAAGATGGAGAGCATAGTTCAATCTTGGTGGCGTCATGTCCAGAGGGCCAGTGGGAGAAATCCTCCTTGCCTAGTTAGGCTTAAAGGGAAACTTAACACGAGGAGAATGACTAAAGTGCATTTAAAGCGAGTGATTTATGTAAAACTATAACCTTTATAAAATAGGATTAAGTGCCAATGTGCTTACATTTGGATGGGGAACGCTTGTTATTTGCCCTGCAAGAGTTATGGCCAATAGGTCTCTGCAAACGGAGACTGAAGAAGAGACAGAGAGTCTCAGTCGCTTTTTCTTTTTCCCTCCACTCCTGCCCCCCTCCTTCTTTCATTAAAGCTACACATCATATGAAGTGGCACCAGCCTCAGAGAGTCTCTGACAAAACCACTGCATGGAGCCTCAGGACAGAACTTGCTGCAGTTCATGTTCTCTCCCTCTGCCCTTCCTCTCCCTGCCTTTTGCTTTCTGAGTGTACATCCAATAACTCAGATGAAACCTAATCTTGTTTGCTCTGTCTCTAATTCTCTCTTCCTTTCTCTATTCTCCTTTTCTCTTGCTGCTCTGCTTCCTTGTCCCTCCTCTGCCCTCCAGCTTCAAGTTGTATTTTATGTTGCTCTAGAACAGCAGCACTTTTCGGGCTTACCTTTATCCTTTCCTGTTTCTGGCCTTTTCCCTTAGTTGCGGATCAATAAGTGCAAACAGTGGGCAAGGGAACATCAGTGGAATAAAAATGAGTTGATATGGCTCAGTCCCTGTTTTACATCTCTTAAATAGTTGAATGGGCTGATTTTACAGCAGAGGTGTGCTGGGAGTGGAGGGAGCAATTCTGTTTTTTTTTTTACTCTGAGACCCACAGGTATTGGGTGATGCTGCTCAGAGATACAAATGCTGTCTTGAAGATGAATCCCTTGCCCAGGAGGTGCAGGCTGTTAAGTGAAATGGTGCACTGGTCTGTGATGATCAGCAAGGAGCTGATCTCACAGGGCTCCATTTGCCACTACCCAGTCCTGGGTACTTTGGGATCTGCTTTGGGTTGTTTTTCAGGTTCTGAGTATCTGTAAAAATCTACCAACAAGAGATCTGCTCCTGCAGCATGAATTCAGACCTCTAAGAAGATGAACTGATGAACTGCCATTGCCTTACATTTTTTTATTGCTCCATTTGGTTTTGTTTCTTTTTTTTTTTTTTTTTTGTACCAAAATCTAATTGACAGACAAGGTGTCCTATAATTACAGAGCTGAGAACTTGTACCTTTATTTCTGTGCAAACACTTTCTCCTTTTTAACGCCTTTCTCTGTGGAAAATAAAAAACATCACCTGCCTGAAATGACAGAAATAGAGAGCTCAAACCACTTAAAAATAAGCACTGTCCAATGAAATCTGACTGTAGTTATTTCTTGGTTTTAGGAAAATCTTCCCCTTTGCACACTGGTGGGAGAATAGAATTATTGGTAGACTTGGCTTTTCACATTTGCCGCTGCTATCTCAGAAGGAAATTGTGAGTATAAATCAGTTGGGGGCTTTGATCCAGCTATTCTCTTCTCTTTTTGAGTGCAGATTGCTATGTTTTCCCCCCTAAGAAATGGGAATCAGCCTCATGGAAATGCAAGGCCTGTGAAGCTGATTCTTATCATGCTGCAGTTTTCTGCTGGTATTATTGCAATGACTTCCACGTTCTTTGCTCTTGCTATATATTGAGATTTACGAAGATAAGTGTTGGTGCAGTAGGATTCCTCAATATTAGCGAGAATAATTAATTTCTAATCTGAGCCCTAACATGACATGTGCCAGTTATCGATGCATAAATAGTAAAAGGGGCAGAGCCTTCATTCAATTTGAATTCTTGCTGCTCCAAACCTTTTCAATATACTCTCAACTTTAGCCACGTGCTGTAATGTTGCATTTCTGCAATAAGTGCTTTCTCAAATTTTTCATCTTGACTCAATGTGATGTCTCTCTCAAATTGTTATCTGCAGCTGTCAGGATTAGGAGCACTGAGCTTCCCTCTAGACAAAAAGTGAAGACACTTACACAACTTGGCTTTCTCAGATTTCCGGCTCTCCTGGTCTTGGCTAAGCTGGTCACACTCTAACAACAATTTTTCTTCCAGTGACTCTGGTTTAGTGCTAGAGCTTTGAGCACCACATTGAGCAGGGAGCCAGGAGAGCACGGAAGCAACTGAACTCCCCCCTCCCAACACCCAAGACATCCCAAATCAGTTTGATTAGAGTTTTGCTTGAAAGCTGCTGGGTCCCTTTGTGCCTAAATAGTTGTCGTGTTTTACAGATGGATTATTCTGAATCCTTAGGGAGGGGAAAAAGATTAACAAGGAGGATAAAGTAGAAAACCACTGTTGCAACAATCACACCAGCTTCAGTTACCCGATGGCTGCTGTTGTGTAATGCAATCCCCAATATGTGGTAATATTTGCATTAGCATTAGGACACCATCAAGCCTTTACTTATACACATAGTTAAAATTATTATCTTTATATGAACCCCAGAGATGATATATCTAGTTGCCAGCAGTGACCTGATGATAATAGCAGTACAATTTAGTTACAATATACAATATCATTAATCATCCAAATGTAGCATAAACAGAACGGACCATTTGCTAAGGTCTTGCCGGGGGTGGGAGGAAGGTCCCTCACTTACAACAGCTGTATACGCCAGAGGCTTCCCTAAGGAAAGGGTGGGGGGGAGATTTTCCATCGAAACCAGAATCACCTTCAAGGGTGGTACATGCCTCTATTTATTAGCATTATGCTACATATGCTAATGGCAGACTGTACACTATTTCTGAGCATTAACATCTGCTCAAAGCAACAGACTTTCACTTACAGAAACTGATTTAAACTCAGTGAAGCAGATAAACACAGAAATCTAAGCAGGTGGCTGCGACTGAAGGAAGAATTCTCAATTCCTGCACTCAACCGATGAACTTCACTAAAACCATAATTAATATTCAGATAACTATATTCCGACACATAGAATAAACAAGATCATTTAAAGGATGCAAATGTCTACCTGGGACAAGGAGAGGTAGGGGCTTGGGTTTGGAATACAAAGCGGTTTGAATAGAAATCCAAAGCACTCCTTAGTTTCCTGCTGCTGCCTTTGATGTTGGCCTGGGCCAGAAAACACAAATAGCAAAGGGACGTTATTGCATCGTTCACAGGCACAAAGTGGGAATTAAACTTTTAAACAAGCAGTTTGTAGAAGGTGACAATAGAAATGCATCTTTCCTTGTAGGATGCTGGATGGTGTAAAGATCTTGTTACAGAAGTGCTGGTAAATTTTGTCACTACTTGTTATACCCCAACCTTTCATTTGGGAAAAGTACAGACATGATAAAAATATGAACAAAATAAATATTTTTCCTTTCTCTCTGGTCACACTTACTCAAGCTTTATTTTGAGCACTGATAGCTGTTTCCAAGTGAAAGACTCACCAATGTTTCATCCACAGAATAATGCTGCAGAAGCAAAAGTCCTCTCTGTTTCTCTCAAATTCCAGATTCATCTGAAAGCTTGGATGGACTTTAAATCTAATCTAGCTGAGCCTGAAGCTTAGAGTGAAATGTAAAGTGGGGGTGAATTTTACATGGATTCAGGTTTTATTGCAGGCATTTGATCTGGTTCCAGATGTATTTTCTCCAAATAATTAGGCTATAGTTTTTTTCTTGTACTAGGGGTATATATCCTTATGGCCAGTCCTAAAAGACATATTCAAATTTTGTATCTTACAGCTAGGCCTCTGAACTGGTATTTTTTGGGGGGTGCTTCCAAAAGACTTTGTTCAAGGCTTTGTGGTGCACTCTGAATTACTTTTCTCCTCTCTATTGACCAGGTGCAGGGACTTAGGTGGAAGATGCAGTGCGCGTATGGTACGAAGTTTTCAAGAATTGTGGATCAGATCCCCACAATGATTAAATTGTTCATTACATTTTATTACATGAAGAAATGAACCACATCAGACTTTGGAAATCCCCTGGGTTGAAAATGGTGAGAGGCTAGGAGAATGTTTGAGGATAGCTTTGTATATACTTGCCCTGTTCTTAAAGTTCCCTGGGCATCTGCTTATGGCCACTGCTGGGTGCAGAGTGGCCTTGTGTACTCCATACCTCTGTATCAGCATGGCTGTACTTACATTCTTAAGAAAGCAATATTTTTTCTTCCCATTTTGTTTCTTTTTCTCTTTTCATGTTTAATGCTTAAAAGCTTCTCTAAGCAGCCCTCAAGGATGTCAGCTTTGATTGTAAAGCTGGTACCTGTGTTTACTGGACTCCAGAAGAAGGTCAATGGGAATGAATAGCAAGTAAAGCAAAACTTAAAGGATAATTTTGAGACCTGAACCTCAAAATAACTAAATACACTTTGTGCATACTCAAAATACCAATTTGCCCTTCTTTTTTTTTGGTATTGCAATCTCTTCCAGTTTCTACAAGCCTGGTGTGCTTTGCTGTGCTTCCTCACAACCAGCTCCAGAATGTATGAGAACGTATGAGAATCTCAACTTTTTTTTTTTTTAAGTATATTTTCCAGACTGCGTGTTAACTGAGAAAATCTGAATCTTAAAGATTGAAATACGGCAAAACAACAATTAGAAATCTCAAAATGTACTGTTTTCAGATAAAATGATTGAATGTCTTTTATCTCAATATTTTTAATCCAACATTGTAATTTGGAGGGTCTCTTCCATTTTTATGAATGCAGTAGAGCTGGGAATAAAGTGCTATTAACCTTTAAACTACTTTTTTTTGTTTGTTTTCCTTGAGATCCAAAGTAGCAACTTCACGGCCTTCAAAACTCTAATAGTAACTCCCTCTTCTGTGTACACTGGGAATCACAGGATATAACAATGCTACCCTGTTCTTTTGGGAGGAGTCCTAGGATGCTGGATACCTAAGATACCTGTATTACTGTGAAGATTTGAGGTTTACTCCTGCTGATCCACCCTCCTGCATTTTCACTTCCCAAGTACAGGTTCTCCTATTGTCCCTCTATGGATGCTGGGTATTGGAGTCCACTACGTATTTTTTGTGCTACAAATTATCAGAAATACAAGGGCAAATTCTGCTACACGCATGCAATCCATTTCACTTGAGTGAAGCTGCACCCCATTATGTACCTCATCATATGCTCAGCAAAGTAAATCAGAAAGCTCCTACCGGCTTCAACTGTGCGGGATCAGGACCGAATTGGGGGCAGAATGCATGATGTTCTTATTAAAGTTATTAGCTTCCATATGTTCCCAAATTTGTGGGTATTGAAAGTGACTGTTAGAGGCATGCACAACTTTTTGAAATTCTGCTCAAAAGCATTTGTTACTTCAGAATATTAACAATCTGGAGGATTTTCAGATTAAATTATTAGGCTGTTGTAGCTTTTTTTTTTTTTTTCCCCCTTCTTTGTGCTTAATTGTATGCACGCGAATGGTTTCATTTACTGCTTTGGAGGGGTGCGAAAAGATCTGCCTGAAAAGTGTTCTGTATAAAATCACAAGGGGGAAATGAAAAGAATGCCTACCAATCTGTTAAAAAAAATAAAATCGCCGAAGTGTGTGGTATCAATTTCCAGGGAAGAAGAAAAAGGGTGTTTTCAAGAGCCCCTATGCAGTCCTAAGTAAGTCTTTGCTGCCAGTTTAAAAGAAGAATTTGTCTGAGGAAAAACAAAGCAAAAGCTGCCACCAAAGAAGGAGCATACCTGCAAAACCAAACTTTCTTTAGAAAGCATACTTGCAGCCATTGCCAGACCACGCTGCAAAATGTGATGCAGTTACAGCCATCTTTTCCTCCTTGCGTTCCCCTGCCTTTTTCTGCCTGTGTATTAAATGCCTGGCTGTTATCCACTCAGCGCAGTAGGGTCACTAAAGATCGGATGATATTCTTTTAGCCAGCCGTGACTGAGCGAAATACAGCATCTCTGTTTGGAGATGGGGCCCCAGTTCTGCACTGTTATTTATCCAGCCATCAGGAGACGCAGACTCCTGTTGCCTTGAACAGGAACAACCCTGACGTTGGAGTGGAAGGTGTGGAGATGTTTTCAGGGTGGGGGCTGCTGGCATAGAGGGCAGGAAAACATGCATAATGGGTGGACAGGCTCTGCAGCTAAGCCATCCTACTGCCCAAAATATGCAGGTTGCTCTGTGCCCTTTGGGTACCCCTTTGGGTGCTGGGAACACTGTCGCTTTCCTCCTCAACGCAAGTGGAGAAGTATAAGGTTTGCAAGGCAGTCAGATATCTCTGTTTGAGTGGTAGGACAGCTGTATGAAGATGTATAGTTATTATAGACATATATATAGCAAATAACCCCGACTGGAATCAGGACATCAAAAGACTGATGCTCTCTCCCAAGTATTCATCCTTTAAGTACTGTGTCTTTCTTTCTTTCTTGTTTTGTTGACTGCCTATTAGTGTGCTAATCTCTTGGGGGAGATTACTGAACAAATAGCTGTTGGACAAAAATAATGACGGGGAAGGAAAGCATGAAAAAAATGTAAGAAATGGAGGAGGGGCCAGTGATCATTGAAGCAGAGACATACAAAATCACTCACCCGTCTAAGGATGCGGGAGGGCAAAAACCCTAATTTCCTAATAGGTCAATGGGAAAGTGAAACCAGCTCTGCACCAAGGGGACTCAGCACCCTTGCAGAATCTGTCCTTGCCTTCCCCAGAAGGTGTAAACCCGCATCCTATATGTGAGCAGTAGCAGGCCATGCTCACTTCCCCTCTTCACTGTTCCTGCTGGGGTGATGGTTGCTGTCCTGGGGAATGCTTTGGATTAAAAGAATGACTTCCTGAGCTAAACAGCCTGAGTGGCATCTGGGAGCCATGACAGACTCACGTTGTCCACTAATCTAGTGTGGACAGGACACATGACATGCAGTGTATCCCAAGCCGTGGGTGATGCTGGCCATCCGTGGGGACCTCCATCAGCTCCAAGCTCGGCATCCACAGCCCCTGCTGGTGCCCAGCCGCGTCCCCACTGGAGCCACAGCTCAATGCCAGGCAAGGCCTTAACTGATTTCCCAGCTAACTCACTCAGAAAACAAATCTATTGTCCACGTTATGTGTCGCACAAATACTGCCGCTTCCCAGGAGGAGCTATTTATCTATATTTGCCTAGGATTGCTTTTGAACTGGACATTGAACCCATTTCCATGCAATGATTAACGCGGGTGGCAGAGCAAACAAAGGGAAATAGCTTGGAGTGAGCTGGTTTATAAAAAAAAAAAAAGGAAGGAAAAAAAAAATCCCTGTGGTCTGATAACACTACAGTCAAGGGAAGGCATTCTGTAATCTGGGAACAGTCCTATATATAGCAATATGCCTGAGTGCCTCTGGGGAGCTGAAGCACTTATAAATCTCACGTATTAGATGGAGGCAGAGTACAGCACTCTCTCTGTTCATATGGAGGTGGCTGTTTCTAGTGGTTCTTGTGCATCTCGGAGTAATATCTCCATACTCCAGGCTGCCGCTTTAAGAGAAGAAATATTTTTTTTGCTTTTGTTCTGGCCCTCTTGGCTCTTTCCTGATTTCTTTTTTATTTTGTCTACTTTTTGCTTGGTTTGGAGAGACTGAGAGCAGACCGTTAGCTTGATGACTAGACTTGCATGGTTTTTTTGTCAGCTGATATTTGTGGAGGAAAAATAGCTTAGCAGGAAGGAAAGCTGTTCGCAGATTTGGAGGAAATTTGGCAAGTTGTTTCAAGCATGACATAAAAAGGATAAAGTCAAAACATTTTCTTTGATTATCTAAAAAAAAAAAAAAGTTTATGTGTGGGAATAATTTATCTTCCTAAATAGACAGGGCCTGTTCTTTTTATTATTTTTTAAGAAAAGTATCGATGCAAGGTGCCCCAACATGAAAATGCTCAAAAGCAAAATACTTTGGAATATTTTTCTTTGACTTAGAAAAGAAAACAAATTAAATTTTTAGCTTAACCTAAATTCATTTTTTTTCTTTTTTTTTTTTAATTTTCTTTCCAACTGTTAAAAAACATCCCAAATCTCCCAAGTCAGACTTCATTAACTGTTTGAAGGTCTGTAGTTCTGATTTCTCCCTGGAGCTGCAGTCACTAGCTTCCACTGCCACCTCCATCACTGATGTGCCCTGTGTCCTTGGTCAAGTCATCAAATCTCTCACTAAAGAGAGTCCCCTGCACAGAGGGGATTGGTTTTGGTAGTGACCTGAAGGTGTCACTGCTACACAATGAATCCTGGTACCCACCACGTCCAGCTCTTCAGCAGCAGGATGGCTGCACTGCAGTTACAATGAACATGCAGAAAAAAATTGCAATAGGTGTCACAAAGTACAGTTTTAGCACTTAAAAGACACCAATATATTGACCCATTTGTGTCGATATTTATTCCTTTGCAGCTGCATTACATTGGCATATAAGCCCCTATCTAGGTTCCATTAAAATCAGTGACAAACTCCCATTGACTTAAAAGGTGCAGGATAGAGCCCTAAATCTTTAATGTAGTCATGTGCACGTTTGGTTTTTTCCCAGATAATATAACCACTACAATGTAAAAATACATGTATTATGTGCACTTTGCTCAAATATCTGTAAATGTGGCAGTAATCACCCCTTCATATTATATGCTGTATATCAACAAGTTATTTCTACTTAGTGAGAAACAAAAAAGTTCTTAAAAAGTTATTTTCCAAAAATGCAAATGTACCTCTGTACAGAAATTCCCAGCTAAGATTGTCTATAAATATTAATTCTTCATAACATATACCAAGGCTGTCTCACACTAGGAATTTCACTCCAAAAGATTCAATCCTTATGCATTCACTGCATGCAAATATTCCTGGGTGCTTATCCATCCCCTCATTAATAGCAAAGTTTGGGTTAAAATATGGCTGGTGCTTGTGCCAAATGCTGTCACCGGGGATGCCAGATCTTTTTCGCCCTCGCTGCAGCCTGATCCTGCAGTTAGGATCACATTATGGGCAGTTTTACTCTCTGTAATACTCGCCGTAATCAGCAGCTGCTCCTGAAGCGTCTTCTCCTCTGCCGCCCTGCTGCAGCATTTCCACCCGGCGGCACTGAGGTCTTCTGGGCTGCCACAGCTTCCAGGCTTGGTGGGGAAAGGATGTCACACCAGTTCCTAAATGTCCTTTCTGGCCACACTCATGGGGCCACATCCTCAGTGGGTGAAAAATCGAGAGTTTCACCCTTCTACCTGCTGAGGGTTTGGTCATCTCAAAGCAAATAAATGGAGAAAAACACTTTCCCCAACTGTGTTTGCAACATTTCTCACAGACTGCCAGCTCCCTCTTCTTCCCTGCCCCGTCCTGTCAGTGAACATTTGCAGCTCCTGATTCCTTAAAAGTAAGGGCAGTGGGCTGCAAAGGGGTTTGCTGCGTGAAGACACATGGGTAAAGCAGACCCTCCCCGATGATCCTGTCAGAATGGCCAAGGCACAAGGACATCCCTCCCTCCTGCCCTTTCTTAGGTTGGGGTAAGGGCATGAAGGGACCTGCTGGGACACATCCGAGGATGGCTGTCACGTTTGCTGAATTAATCAGCCAAGACCAAAAGCCGTTCCCCCAGCTGCCACTGAGCCTCCCCCTCACCCCTGGCTCTTGCCCGGGCACCTGGAGAGGCTGGACCGCTGAGATGGCTGCCAGCCACATTGCCAAATAACGTCTCAGCGTCTCCTCACACTTCCCCCGTCTGCCAGTATCCATCTGCCGTCTCTCATCCCCTGCTCGGCATCCCAGAACCTTGAGGAAGGAAGGTGTCTTTTTGTCCCCCATCTGTGCAGCACATAGCACAGGGGGGCTCATGGCCCTGTCAGAGGTGACACGGGGGACAGCTCCAGCCCTGAGCCGAGGCAACCGCAAGATGCAACCGCTCAGTGTGAAGCAGGAGAGTGCGTTTAATGCAAAAAGGAGGCTGAACTGCCCTGACTTGACTTGTTCTCTTTACACTGTCAGGTGGATTTTCTGTCACCATAAGAGGAGCCGTGGGCTCATCCTGGGTATTGAGGTGCACCCCAAAATCTGGCTGACTGCACCCTGTGGGAAAGACACAGCCTCGCAGAAGTGGAGCCATTTCCCCCAGCAGTGGTGTTTTTAGGTCTGGTCCTCAGTAGGATTTGGAAGATGGGAATTAACACACATTAATCCTGCAGCCTTGCTGAAGCAACGTCTAAATATCTTGTGTGTATTAAACACTCACAGCCTTGCTGCCCAAGCCTTTCAGCTAATGGCTCTGGAGAAGGTCCTAACCAGATACCAAGACAGAAAACAAAATAAAACAATAAAACTTTGGACATCCTGATCTTAAGCAAAGGTGTTCAGACAGGGAGAGTTAAGGGCACAGATTACACCTCAGGTGTCCCTGGTGCTCTTTTAACTGGCAGATTTCCTATCGTCCCGGTGGGTAAATGCACAAAAAAACATAGCTCCTCTAGAAAACTCTCCCTGCGTGCTCCAAATCCTCACTTCAATCCCGCAGTATCAGAGAGGAGCCAGCAGGCTTGTAGGAGATGACTGAACTTAAATCAACATATTCAGCATAATTTTTTGGGTAGGCTTTAAATCTGTTCTGTGAATCGAAGGAGCTGTATCGGCATAAGGGCTCCCCCACCCCATACCCCTGTATAACTGCATCTAAACTAGATGTTCATCAGGGCTGTGGTTGTTTGGAGTGTATAACAAAAATGTTCAACTTCTAAAATGTCTTCTGGCCCTGGTGACTTTGCAGTAGCTTTTACAAGGTTTGGATCTGGCCCTTCCTGTTGTTCTGTAGCTGCACCTCGTGATTACATGAATGTTAGTGTCTAGGGAAGGCAGATCAAAAAGGTCCCCATCTGTCCTGATTCCAAGAAGCTCAGGCCTGATCATTCCCTGCCAGTCGCTGTAACACTGCCCTACCAGACCGTCCCAGGCAATAAGGGATTGCAAGGAGTAAAGGTGGAAGAGGAGAATGTCAGACAGCCTCTCCTGGAAAGATTTATAAATGCACCATAACCAACTTCACAGGCTTAGTACCTTGGAGAGTAATTGAAAGAGATGTTCCATATTGATCTTTTCAGAAAGTTCAGTTTGTCTAATCCATCCCCTCCCTAGAGCCAGGTGAAAAATGTTTGAACTTGTAGCACTGGGGTTGGCTTCTGCTCCCTGTCACCTGGATGTAAACCTAGGGAGGGAGCTCTGAAGCCTATAGCAGTTTCCATGGTGTAAGGGACAGCAGAGGCCAACTCCAAGTGCAAAGTGTACTGGTGTGTCTGTAGCTGGAGTTGGTCTGAAGAAAACCGTTTTTGTCACTGCAGGTTTCCAGTGATTTTATGGGATAAGCATTATGTATCCATGTTGTGATGTGAATGCAAGGGATTTATTGCACAAAATATGGAGAGGAAAGATGATTTTGTGATTAAGAAATCAGGCTGGGACTTGTGTAATCTGTGTTTAATTCCCAACCCAGCTGTAGATTGCTGCTTTGCCCTTGGATAAGTCACTTATGCTCAGATCCATAAAGCTGTTTAGGTATCTAACACCCATTGATTTCAATGGGAGTTGGGCTCTAAGTGCCTTTAAGGATCTGAGTCTTAATCTCAGTGCAGCTCAGGGTTAGGAACCTAACCTATTAGATCACGATCTGGTACTTCTCTTGTCCCACTGGATGTGTGCTTGTTTGTGTCCGTTTGGAGTATGGTAGGTCTGTATGTGCCTGTGCAGCATCTAGCACAGTGGGGTTCTGATCTCAGCTGTTGCTGGAAAAATGTAATACAAATGTCATCACAATTACAAAAAAAAAAACCAAACAAAAAACCAAAACAACTCCAAAACCAATATTGAAATCTAAACTGCAAGAAAATTATATAAGGACCTTAATATTACAGTCTATTTTTGAATGTTCTCTTGCGCTTTAAAAATTATTAGCAAACCCCATGTCTTTTGCTGTGCATTGATCTCCTGTGGCCTTTTAAATTATTCAGCCCTTCTAGCAAGTCTTCCTCAAAACATTTCAAGTATTTCACAAGTGTGACTTAGGATTTGCATCCTACCCTTCCAGACATGGTGTTATTGACTTGCTTACTTTGTAGTTCGGAAAACTGAGTCACATAATTTTGCTCTAAACAAAAGATACATAAATAAGCATTTAGGTCTTGAAATAGCAAAATATCCCAATAAATGCTGCCCTGGAACAGACTCTCACTCCCCTTGTTTCAGTCAGAGTTACAAGTATTTTGACTTTAACTAGGTCTCTGGGGATGGGAGTCCTGGTTCCACTCCTCTGGTTACTCTTTTCTGCCACCTCCTCTTGCTCCTCACTGGGTTTGTTCTTCTAACAACACTCTGAATTTGTCCCTCTCCCTCAGTATAAGCAGGCAATGTGTGGTCCTTCATGTGATTTTATGTCAATAAGAACACAAAAGTAAGCAACTACAGAGAGCACACTGTTTTCTGGGTTGTGGAGTCTTTCTGAATAAGAAGCTGTTTAAACCTTGTACCAGATACACCATTAGGTGTCTGGCAGTGTTTGCACAGCATGAGGACTGCAGGTGTGTCCTTCACGAACAGCCACCACGAAGAGATGGAGAAATGACCGAGACTTTTCCCCATTCTTATTCTGGGGCTACCCCATGCTGCGCATGAGGTGTGGGGAAATTCCCTGCCTGCAGTTGGCAGTTGGAGTTTGCAGGCATTCAGGCACAGCTGTGTGTTACCGCACTTGAACATGAAAAGCCAGCCTCAAAATCTAAGCCTGCTTCCTGGAAGGATAAGACACTTTCATAGATGAGCACTAGATTCTTCTTGTCTGGGTACGTTTTCCCCAGAAATAGTGACTATCTTTGGTATTCCTGCATTTTTTTTTTTTAAAGTGTAAGTTCCTAAACTTGCGACACTGCCTTCCTACTCTTTGAATTTCAGTATCCCCAAGAGCCAGATCCTCTCTCAGGGTTCACTGCACGGAGGCAAACCACGCCATCTGGGGAACACTGAGGACGGATGGAGAACCAGAGACATCCAGTGCTGCCTGGCTGTAATGGTTCATATCATCCTAAAAGAGAAGAGGGTTTTGAGGGGATGTTATGGCCTTACTTTGAAAAAATCTTTTAGTGTAAAGCAATTAATTCATTTCCTGAATTAAAAGGAGTCTTTGAATGCCAAATGGTGTTGCAGTACTTGCCTAACCAGGACAAAATGAGGAGAATCATGCCAGGAGGAGGCCATTATCCTTATTGTATCCAGGAAAATGGGAGCAGTTCCACCTGGCATTTAACTTGTGAGTGTTATCGATGTGTTTAAAGTTCTTCTGGTTTTCTTGTGTGTGTGGGGAAAAAACAACAACAACCAATGACAGAGCACTCCAAAGAAACTGAAGGACTTCCTTTCCTCTACTCAGTTGCCCTCTCTGTCACATCCCTCACTCTCACTCCTTCCTTTCTCCCCTATAAAAAATAATCAGTACAAAATAAATGATTGAAAAGCCAGCATCTTACCCAAGCATCTTTGTGGAAAGGTTTAATTTCCTGCCCTGCTGTGTTTTTGTGTATGTGTGTTTTTCTTTTCCCCAAAGGAAGGAAATGAAAAAAAAAGCAATGGGAGAAAAAAGAAAGAGAATCGAGAACTTGACAGCCAATAAAGAGAAGGATTGTTTAGGAAAAGAGCAGCCTGATCATGCCCACATTTCCGTAAGTATTTTTTCCTTCCATCAAAAGGATCAGCCACTTTCATAAGGATCTGGAGTGGAGGGTAAAACATAAAGCAGGTGGTGTCTATCAGAGAAATTATGTTTGGCATTGCTACACCCTCCCTTCCAAGTCAGAACGTCTTTGTAGGAAGCACCGGCAGCCATACAAGACAAAACAGGGGAATGTGCAGGGGGCTAGTAATTTATGGCCACTGGCAAGGGGGTCTTTTTTGATTTCTGCCTGTTGTGGAGGAAAGTGAGGCTGGGTGGGATCCCCACCTGCCCAGTACGTGAGTTGGAGTGCCAGGAGCCCTACTTGGAGAGAAAGCCAGGATGTTCTCTTGCAAGATCGGAGCACTAGGCCAGTGTACGAGGCAGAAGAGATGGGAAGGAGCCACGATGTGGCAGCATTGTATCTGGTGAGTTGGAGAGACAGCAAGAGTCAAGCCAGGCTGACCTTGGTCCTGCCTACATCACATCCCAGCTGATTTATTAGGAGAGGGTCAGTGTTGAAGGAGACACACGAGGAGTAAAGTTTGTTCTCAGGTACTGATGCCTCAGTAAGTATCCCTTTCTGGAGAAGAGGAAAAAGGAGAAATAAATTGAAGTGGCTTGATTATTATTCACCAAAACAGGCTGGATTCCCTTGAGCAAGAATCTGGCAAAGCTCTGCCTGTTAGGAAATATCTGTTAACACAGGATGTGCAAGTCCAACAAGGTCTGATCCCTGATACAAAGTGAATGTCAATTTGTTAACTTTCTGGAAGATCTCAAAGTTCTTAATGGGGAAGAATTATTTATCCAGTTTTGTAGAGCAAGGATCAGAAACACAATACTGACATGTTAAATATCTGAGTTTTTAAAATCAATCCCTATTTTATAAGCATCCAGCTTGAAATGCCAATTGCAGTAGGGACCCCCTTCCCAAAGCACGTACACAAGGAGCATACAAAAGGCACTAAAAAAAGTGACAGTCAGTTTTAATTTTTCTCTAGAAATGACTTGCTCAGCGTCTATGGAGTAAACCCACAGCTGAGCTAGGATAAAAAAAAAAAAAAAAGCCATCTCTCCTAACTCCCAGCTCTCAACAACACCGTAATGGTGCGTTAAAAGTCCAGACAGGGCTGCGAATCAAAGAGTGTCCTCTTAGCAGGACCCAGGCAAGGTGGGTGTCTTTTCTGGGCTCATCCCAGCAGCTCACCTGAAACAGAGAGGGAATGAGCCACCAAGACAGGCCACTTGCTCACGAGGTTCATTTTTATCTGCAGCTCCTCGAAAGGATTTCTGTGCCTCTCTTTCTCCACCCCTTGGAGAGAGAATGGCTCCCATCAGGGAAAAAAAAAAAAAAAAACAACCAGAAAATGCATTTGGGTTGTATAATTTGAGCACGAAACTGACATAAAAATAAGAGCTTCAGCGTCTGGGCTTGATGAGGGAGGGGAAGAGAATTGGAGGGGGGGTAAGGAAATAACAATTTGCTGTCACCTGAAGTATTGTTTAACGCTTTACTTAAAAACACTGACAGCTTCTGCACAGCTGTATCCATGATACAAGCAGCTTGCTGGCACATTGATAAAGTATTAAGATGAGTGCAGATCTGGGCATGATACAAAGAGACGAGAGCTCCTTGCAGCTGAATTAAGGCAAAGCGCACAAAGTAACCATTACCTGGCAAAGGATTGTTTCGATGCCAGCGTCTCTTATTTTTATTTCAGATCAAAGAGAAACTAGGTGATTTAGGGCTGGCACTCGGAGTTGCATGGCTAACTTATCTGTGCCATTCAAGCAGACATTACATTGTCAGCTCATAAGGAGAGAAAGATCCGAAACACACAAGGGAGGAATGGGGAGAGAAGGGGGAAAAGCAACGACAACTCCACAATGCGGAGAGGTGCAAACTTGAGTCCTGCAGAACTGCATTTAAATACCTGTCTTCTGTACAAAAGTCCAGGTGCAAAGTCGTCCTGCTGTTCTCAGTCTGGATAGTCTTGCTCCAGACCCAGATCTCAGGTTATCTCTGCTCTAAGGAAGCTCCTGCGCTGGGACACCCTCTGGGTCTGCAGCCCTGCACCAGCCTAACATCACCTTGTTACAGAAAGCATTGTCCCAGCAGATCGTGGAGGGTGTGCACAGCCAGTGTAAAAACACCTGATGCCAGTATGCTTTTACTTTCCTTCTGCTGTTTGTGTGTACTTTTGTGTATTTATGTCAGTGTAACCATTTCTATACAGGTATTGTTATGCCTCTGAGTTTTGTCATCCTGATGCTGCTGAACTTAAAACAGTGCAGTTTTTCCCCTTCAACAGACCTAAACAGAGTCCTGCAAAGTGTTAAGCCCTGTCAGTTCCTGCAGGCTTCGAGGGAACCTCAAAGCCTCTTTTAACAGGGACTCAGCAACATTTTCTGCACCCTGAAGGAGAACTGGGCCCCAGGTTGATGAAAAGTAGGGCAGCCTTCTACTATCAGCTGTCTGAGAGGGTACCTGGCATTTTGAGAAAGAGCGACAGAGAAAATTCAAGTTATCAAGGCAATGGGCAACCTCAACATCATGAAGGTAGATTTAAAAACACAGACAGGAGCCAGACACAGACATATAGGCTCATACTTGCCCTATGTAACCTTCCTGCCTCAGTTCCCCTTTGATTTCGAGGTGGGAGATGATGCTGGCACACCACAAATCAGCATGATGAAGATGTTGCAGTCAAGATTTCTGATGTGCTGCTAAATGACCTGCTCTCTCTAAAGTGCAGATATCTCGTTTGCGTTGCATCAGAGACAAATAGATCAGCTTTTCTGCTGCCCCTGCTCGAGCCCACACTGAAAGGTGTTATGCAGCCTACGATCCCATCCCAGCCCATGCACACTGCAAAGGAAAAAAAGAGAACTCTGACTCTTTCTCTCCCTTCATCCTCCCACCAGACTGGGCCACATCCTGATTTCATTTGTATCTCAGTAATCCTGGAAGAAATTCATGGGAGTCAGTTCCTCTGGATTTACATGGGTATAACTGGGAGCAGAATTCATCACCACGCCTTCATAGATGGCTCTTAAGCAGAGAAAATTACTAAGGCCTCCTTTATCTTGACGGCGCAAGATGGCTCAATAAATGTAAAGCACATGTTATATAACAGTAGAATAATCTATGGTATTGAGGGCTTACAGATCCTGAAAGTCTTTTCCACTTGCAAGGTGGGGGGGTGAGGGGGGAATTAAATAAGGAGAAAAATATATATTGAATAAAGTGCTTGTTGCAGAATATTTTTTTAAATACTGAACTGTGAAACCTAAAGTAGGGCAATACTCTCCCTTTCAACAATACTTTGACTTCCTACAGTCAGCAGATGCAATATGCATAGGATTCAGAAAGATCCCATTAAAATTCATTAAATCGTGTTTCCAGCTATTTAGTAAATTTTGAAGAAAAGAAACCTATTGCCTCTTCTGCTCCATATGATGGCCTCTTTGAATGTAATTAACCCTTCATTCATGGGTCTTTCTATCCAACTAATCTCCCACCCCGTGCCTTCCGATGCATTTTTAATACTGCAGCTAATACCGCCACCTAAAATCCTCCAGCAGGCACCATGCAATAGAGCTCTTTGCATAGGCAAGGTACTGTAAATCTCCATAAACAGTGCTTGGATGAACAGCAAATTCAGATAAGTGATGTGTTCTTTTTCATGCCTTCCAGTTACAAACGGGGGATGCTCTTCATCCTTCAAGGTAGATTTTTATCTGGGAATGATGTTGGTTTCATACATGCCCAGGGGATTTAGCTGCTGGATTTGGGCAAGCTGGACAAGAAGGGGTGTAGCGAGAGGCAAGAGGGCATAAATAAAAAGTGGAAACAATAAAGAGAGGCCTAGCAATACACATGCAAATAGACTTCCAAAATTAAAATGCAAAAAAAAAAAAAATGTATCCAGGGAAATAAAGAGATGCTACACAAAGTGTCAACTTTATCTGTGTAAAGTGTAAAACTCTGGTCTCTCTATTACATGGTTGACAGAGACTCAGGACCCAATCTGGTCTAGTCCTGAGTGCGATAAGCTGTGACCAATTTCAGATCGGAGCTCCTATTTACGGAAGTGCTAAGCAGAGAGGGGGATTATATCATGCAAAACAGAAGAAACCAAAAATATTCTCATTCCCCCCTTCCTCTTTTCACATCTGATAAATGAGCTGGTTTGTCAAAATAGGGAGTGGAGCTGTAGGGGCCAGGGTTTGGTATAAAAAAAGAAAACTGAAGATGAGAACTGAAAATATTCTGTGTTTCTCTTTGCTCAGAGCAAATCCCCTTCCCAGGCCTAATCAGAATAAAAAAGATCAGGAGGAAATATTTTGAAATATAGGAAGGGTCTCAGGCCGATCCGTGCTGCAAGGTGCTCAAGGTACACGGTATTTCTTTCATTATTTCAGTGTTCTGCCATAGCTATGAAGGAGTGTTATTTCTGAGTCACAGAATTATGCTTTTCACTTGGCTTCTGTAACACCCCTACGCTTAATTATTTCATCTGAACTGCAGATTTCCACAGATCCAGCAAAGCATTTAAGCACCTGCTCAACTTTTAAGAACCTATTGCTTTCAGGGAGGCTTTCCACAATATGAATTAAGCGCACACTTTGCTGGACAGACGGCTCTGTACCATAACTACATTTCATCTGGAAGAGATACAGGCCCTTTCCCCAGGGGTTCGCTACTGTTTGGTACATCGGTCTAAAATTTGTCCGTGAGTGTATGTGCCTTTTTTATTGAAGCTTTTGTCATAACTGATCGAACTCTGGCACACTGTCTGTGATCAGTCTTGGGCGACTCGAAAAGGACTAATCCTGGCACTGCAGGATGGGACACGAGCGTTACAGTTTGCTTGTCAGATGTGAGTATCACCTGAAGTCACTGGGAAGCCAATCTGAGGTCTGCCTGCTTAAAAGAGAGGCACTGCCATTGCCTTGTTCTACCAAATCAGGGTATTTTAAAGAGAAAGCAAAATGATTCTGTTTAAAATGCACAAGACATCTGTACAAAGGATGGGAATTTCAAGGTACGGCAGAAGTCTTACTTTATTGGGAAGTATTCTTGTCATTGTTCTTCCAGAGCTGGAAAGGGAGCAGAAAAAATGTATAGGAGCTCAACTCTGCAAAATTTACAGACCTGAGTGGCAGGCTAAGTGCTACACCGCAAGCTGTGAAAAAATATCAGCAGTCAAAAGCCAAAAATCTGGTCTCCGAGCTTCCCATTCAAAGATGTACTGTCCTCCTACCCAAGAAAGAGTAGGAAGTACACACTGAAAATTTAGAGGTTAAAAACCCATACGGGAGGTGCTGAGCATGTCACCTGTAAGACCGTGGAAATGTGTGTGCAGGTTAACAGCAAAGTTCAGTCGCTGCGAAAAGATTTGTATGGTTTCATCCGCTTTAATTGTTTCCATGATTTAAGTCTTAGGTACCAGGAAATTAATCTGGGCAATAGTCAATCTGCAGAAAGCTGGGTCCAGTGTTGCTAAAACAAGCAGGCTGAAATGAAAAAGTGCAGCTGTGACTATGCCTGATACCAACACACAGACAAACACACGCACATACACAAAAAAGGCCCCGATTATTATTCTTATTATTTATGGACACAGACAAAAAGCCAAAGGGGGCATGGTAATGCACACAGATGCTGATTAGCTGGAGATTATATTGATGATGTAATAAAAATTCACTTTGTCTCTTAAGCTGCACCGGGACAATCAAAGAGAGATTAGATAAAAATCAGAGAGAATGAATAATAGAAGGGAGAGGTAACATCGTAAACCATAACTCCCTGCAAAATGTTCTACCTCTGAGTGCTCCTAGTCAGAATAAATAAGGGCTGGAGGGTGTAAATACAGCCCAAACGGATGTAGGAAGGAGGCAGATGTGGCTTTGTACGAGTGTTATTTATCAATAAGCAGCCAGATATGCGCGTCTACCTGCGCGGGTTTGCAAATGCACACACATGCACATCTACATGCATGCACCTTTCTAACTCTGTTGAACAGGTGATGAAATGGAGCACAAGAAAGAAAGCATTGTGTTTGGAGAGGGACAGATGGACACAGGGAAGCGTATGGGGTAAACAAGTAGAAGCGTACAGGAAATTACCTGAACAAGAAAGATGCAAACTTGCAGGGAAAAAACAACTCTGTCTCTACCCGACAGGGTAAAAGACACACATACAAACCCCCACGCGCACATATATTTACCTAGACATACACCAGTGTGGGTCCCTGTCTGAAAAAATGATCCCTCCAGCCCCCAAAAATCCCAATCACAGAGAGACAGGAGAAAACTTTCTTCTCTTAGAGTGCTTGCTTGAAAATGAGCAGAACTCCTGCACATCCAACATTGGTTTAAGTTTACTGACCATGTTTAATATTTGATTAAACCTTTGGCATAGCTGACTATCCTGATCTGAATAGATGATCCGACACTTTCCCTGGTAGTAAAGCCAGGCGTAAGTAATAGCTGTCCTCTGACTACTGCTGCCTTATGCATACAAGCAGGATTTTGCCATGTCTGAAAACCTGCTACCTGCTTCTGGATTCTTTTCAGCTGCTTGGTACTTTCAGCCGCATTTTATGAAACCAAACAAAAAAAAAAAAAACCCACCCCAAAATGATTCTTCTAGACATGATGGGGGCTGCAATTTATTTACAGCTGAGGAAAAAATTCCCATCCTTCCAAAGTCTTTCCTGGCTTAAGTATTTCACCCGTTCTCCTCGCTGTACTTTTCGCCTGCGGTTTGCGTTATTGCTTGCTAAATACATTAGAAAATGCTCATCAGCTTGCTTGGCAGCTTGGGGATGTTTGTGTGGTTGCCCACACATGCGCGCACACACACATACGGGTGGCAATTTTATAAATAAATCACAGTCACAGGGGTGAGGAGAGGGCATGCGGTGCTTCGTACGGGAGCAGAACGGCAAAAAAAGAAAGGACATCTTCGGGATCGGAAAATAGAGGCTGTCAGAGTTTCTCTGCACCTGTGAGATGGACAATGCTGCTGATCACAGAAGGTGAGAGAAGGGGACACCAACCTGGGATGCTTTTCCCCTGGCCACCTGGGTGAGGAAATGCCTAATTCCTCAACACAGACAAAAACCCGGCCTAAATAATCAGCCTTCATGCTTTACACCTCAAATAAGACAAGGCTTGCCATCAGAGGTAATATCTTTTATTAGACCAACTGATATAGTTGGAAAAAAATAGACAAGCTTTCAGGCACCAAAGGAAGTCTGTCATTTTCTTCTCAGCTATATCAGCTGGACTAATAAAAGATATTACCTCTCCTTACAAATGTTGTCTCATTTATAACCTTAGACCATCACTGCCAAAGCTACAGCATGACTTCTACCTTAAATATGCACAAAATGCTTTGCGAAGCTAGATATGGTAAATTCCTCTTTACGCATAGCAAACTGAGCGAGAGCAAAGTCTAGGACCGGGATCTGGCAAGACACAGAAGAGGATCGGGCCAGAAATAGGTTCCTAATTCCTTCCTACCTCCCTCTGAATGAAGAAGACCCTGATGCAGCTTTACACCAAAGGCTTGGTTTGCCGTCTTGCTTTAATTCAGGGTTGCTAAAGAAGGGTCCTGGAGCTGAGGGGTAGTTATGTTTCAAAACAGCAAGGAAAAATATTTTTGCAAGAAACTGTAGTCCCAGAAGGAGCTGCCAGGAATAGTGAGGAATAAGATCACGATTTTAAAAATTGAAAGGAAAATGTATGCAAGATTTTTGTTCAGGTGTGAGAAATCTGCTGCTGATTTAATGAAACAAGAAAAGTTAAAAAAAAAAAAGGTGCAATTGCCTTGGTGAAATTATAGACTTACTGCACTGTGGTTTTTTCTCATCTTTGAAAGATGACATCAAGCTTCAAACCTCAGAAGAAAAAAAAACCCACCTGTTCTCTGTGCTGTCTCAGTAGTTTACGTACCAAAATATGTACGTTTGTGTACCTATGTATGCATGGTTTGTGGGTGTGGATCTTTCTGTCACTACCGTGGCTTTTTTCTTTTAGAAAATACTTGGTCAGTGTGGCTCCCTTTTCCCAAACCCTGTTCAGGGAAAAGCTGAGAAAGGAAAAAAGAGATAGTTAACACAGTCTGAGGGAATCAGAGTGGTGACTCGCAAGATGAACTGGTGAAGTGCTCTACAGGGGTGAGAGCCAGCAACAGCAAGAGGGCAAAACACTGGTGCGGAGCTGAACCTAGGGAAGGGGAGTGTGAACAGCAATGGTGAGAGCCGGGGAAACGGGTCTGTAGTGGCAGAGGCTGGCTACAGAAATTAAGCAGCCCACGAGCACAGGTCAGCTGAGGAGGACATGGTGGGAAACGGGCAGTGAACCTGTAGTGGCACCTAGGGAAGGGACCTGACCCTAGGGAGAGGTCTACACCTGTGGTCCCCTGCAACCAGGGGAGGAAGCTTGGGAAGGGAGGATGAGGGACTGGTCTTAGACATAAACTCGGCCAGCAAGAGCCCAGGTTCAGCACTCGGAAAGCAAACACAGGGGCCAGGGGTGGAGAGCTGAGCCTGGGGAGCGAGCTGTTTGCCCAGCAATCCGACTGGTGTCTTTTGCCAGCTAGCACGGAGCAGCATCACTGGGTTCACTGGTGGATGAGCTATTTCTTTTTGCATTAAGAAGCTGCTGCCAGAAGTCCTGTCCCTGGATCAGCATAGAGGAGACGACAGGGGAATGACACACCTATTGTGCAACTCCTTTTATGAATAAACTTGTAAAATCTAATTCTACCAGCACCTCTCTGGCCTTTTTCAATGAGCCAGTCAGTAACAAATGATCATTTAACAGCACAAAGCAGCCATTATATAGGAGAACATATTGAGGCTAATACAACACACGTTCCCCTCCAAACAAGAACCCGACATTCCTCCATCAATTTTTTTTCCCCGTCTGCAAACACTGTCAGTAAAGCTGAGTAAATATATAAATAATTAAACAAACAAATACTTTCCCTGCTGCCCCCAGGCCTTTGAAACTGAGACTTAGTTGGATTTCAGGCAATCAAACAGCATCACGTTCACACACTCACACTGCACGCACACTTCCTCTCCACCTTTGACAGAATAACATTGACTTGAGTGCACTGTGATGATTTCAAATAGACTAGGGGTTAGATAATCGACTCTACACACACACACACACACACACACACATACACACAGTTCAGCTCCTCCGTTTGTTTTGTAAAAGACATAAGCACAGATGGGATGGAAACACACACAAAAAAACCCCTATGTATGTTGCTATTGATGAACTAACTAAAGCTGCAATTGAAATAATAAAATTAAAAAAACAAGGAACCTGAGTCATTTACTTGTCAGATCTTCACTGTAGGAGATCACCTGAAACCCTCCTTTTAAATGAAAAGGTTTCTAAATTAATTTTGTTGTGGATGGATACTCAAGGTCACTGGAATTTTGTTTATTCCCCACAACAAGGTACTTCTTGAGTAGCAGCAGTGAAAACTCTTCTGGACTACCTTGCTCTCACAAAGTCAGGGATTTTCACATCTCTGCTTAGGGATTCACATGGTGTCCGTCTGTTGTTTGTGAGGCTGGGTCAGAGTCTAACTATTGACTTCAGAGAGTGTGGGGTCTGTCCTCAGCAAATGGACGACGACTGCCAATTCCATCTGCCCATACTGAGGGCAGGAGTACACTTGTCTAGAGGGAACTTGCTCTTTTTATTGACCCGGTGAAGGCAGATACATCCGGCTTGATCCAAATTGTATTGCAAACAATAGGTTTGGATCAGGCCCTTAGAGAAGAAAGGTGGGATGCAGCCTTTCATCAGATCCTTGAGCTTTGCAGCTCCCTCAGTTGCCATAACAATGAAGAGTATATATATGATTCACTAAAAGAAAGGAAAAAAAATCAAGATCCTGAATCAGTGAATGATGATATTCCTGTAGACAGAGAAATTACGAAGGCTGAATCTTGCTTACACACACACAAAAAAAAAAACCTGGCAAAATTGCCATTGACCCTTTGTTGGCAAAGCAGGGACAAATATGTGTTTACAAGTGAAATGAGTAAAGATAATTTTCCACCTCCCACCGCGTGTTGTTTGAAAGCATGTTTTCCTGATCTGCACTGAAAGGGGCTCTGATGTAACACATTTGTCATCAGAGATGTACCACAACCTTTACTGAGAAAAAAAAGAAATGTCAGATTTATGCTATTAACTTCTCCCTCAAATAAAATAAAATAAAATAAAATAAAATAAAATAAAATAAAATAAAATAAAATCTGACTGGACTAATATTGCAGATGAGGAAATGAAAGATCAATAGCTCACTGGAGCCAATGGGAATCTTTCCATTGATTCAACAGGTTTCAGATCAGGCCTGAAGGCACTGAGCTTAAGTGACTCCATCAGAGAGTGCTGGTGAGTAATTATCCACGCAGTGATTAGAACCCAGGCATCCTCACTGCTCGCCCTCACCCACCAGATAATGCCCTTCCTCTGAATGAAGCTGCAGGCACAGGCAGCTCTGAGGTGTATTAGCCACTAAAAAATCATCCAGAAGAAATGGCAATGTTTCCTTTTCTTGCTTATTTATTTGTTTGTTCAACGTATTATTAACTTTTGCTAACTAACAGTAGAATGTAAAACCTAGCACTGCTCTATCACTTTTATCTCCTGCAAGCTTTTTATGTGCATTTCCTTCGCGTGTTTCTATGGGTTAGTTTGTTTTTTTTTTCCTTCTCTGTCAATGACTAAACTTGGAGTTAAATAATTTGTAAGATACTCTTTTCTTTGGTATCAAAATTGGCTGGATCCAGACTCTTGCAAATAAACATGCAGCAGTGGTATGCTTTTAAAGACTTTGCCAAAGGATTTTTGTTGGTTGTCTTGCCCATTCCTCAGTTCCACTCCTACTTTTCTAATTTATTGCCAGTATCTTGAATGAGATTTCTTTTTCTTAAAAGAAAATAAATGAAAAAAAAATTCCTAGTCAAAAAGATAGGAAAAAAGGAAAACAAAGCAAAAAAATGACCAGACTCCCTTCAAATGCACAAAACAGAACAAAACCCGCAGTATAACTGGATAACAATGTATCTTTATAAAAGAGGGTGAAAAATTGCATCCTTCTCCATGTATTATTGAAGATGGAATACGATCAAATAAATAGCTTTTAAAAGCAATTAAATGCTCACAAGAGAAAAACACTTGCCCTGTAAACTGAGAGAAGACATAATGAAATGCAAACTGCCATACAGAAAGTGGAACGAGACACTTCAAGCTGAATGGTATAGCGAAAGGAGTGAACCAGCCTACCTAGATAAGGCAGTCTGTTGCTAGAGAGGGAGTAGTGAAGAAATTCAGAAGCAACTAGGTCTCTGTATCTGGATTTTGATGAGTAACAACCTTAAGGCGATCGCATTGCATATTATCTGTCACTCCTGCTTCAACCCACCGTATCTTGCAGAACTGCCCGTAACTTAGGGCCCGATCCAGACACTGCTGCAGGCAAGGTAGAGCTTTCCTGAAGTCTTCAGCAGGCTTTGGAGCAGATCTGTAGCTGTTCTGCAAAGTCCTTTCCCGTCAGTTATAGATTATGAACATCACAAAATATATGTTACTTCCACCCTCTTCCCCCCCGCCCCATTTCTGAAATGCTTCTTAAGGTGTGAAAAAAATAAAATCAATCAAGCACTTGCATTGCATTACTCTGTTGAAAAAGCTCCCTGGGATTAATCCTGTTCTGACAGGGGCTAAACGGCCTGACCAAAATGGTCCTGGTTGCTCTGAGTTTCTCAGGCCCCTCACTTCTCTGCGGCTGCTAGGGAAAGACTCAATCGTAGAGAAAGAAGTGTCTCATTTCTGTCTGGGTCAGGTGTAACAATGGGCAAGAAACAGAGCCCTACCTGTAACAGGCAAGAAAACTGAGTTTTCTCTGGATTAGCTTTCAAAGAGGCGCAAGCCGGTTCAACCTACTCAGCAAAGGCAGGTTTGCTGAGAGGTTTCCTCTCTCTCCCCCCTCCTCTCTCTCTTGCACCATTTCAAAGAAGTGCATCTTTACCTTATTATATTATTAGAATCAATCAATATTATTAATATTACATGTGGGCAATTCTGTAAATTCTTCATAGTTCTCCTCCCTGCCTGTTAACGGCAGGTACATTATACAGTTTCTGGTTAGACTGGTCAACCAGGCTATCGATAGTCTTAATAAGCAATATCTGTATTGTGACCTTTGCTCACAGAACTGAATCTCTCCTATAGGGCTGTCAGATTCCTTAAAGAAGTATTGATAAGCTCATTACTGGATTGCTACATATAATTTTAGGTGTGATTTTCACTCACCCTCAAGCATCTAGTAACCTAATACTTTTTTTTCCCCCCTCCTAACGCATTGGTCCTTTTACAATTGATCAAATAGTGAATTAGAGCATTATAGAGAGGAAACATAATCAGGGGATTTCTACAAGCACACTGTGATATATCTTTTGATCTTCTGACAACCTTCATCCCTCTGGATCCTAGGAAGGAAGCACTGTTTTATAGGGATATTATTAGGCTGATGCTGCTTTATACATCTACCTGCAAGAAGCTACCGAATCTGACAAAGATATTTGTGTGCGTTTGCAGTGAATGATGCATATTATGTGATGCGAATCTGTCCTTAGGGACTGAAAAGGAGAGCAACTATGTGGAAATGCAAGTCTGCCCTTTCGAAACGTGCATGCATACAGTCTCTGTGTATTATATACACAGGCATTTGAATTAGAAACAGGCCAAATATGCAGTCAGATCTCATCAGACCAACTCTGTCTGCAAAGTTCCATTTTCACTCTGTTTGAAGAAGCTTCACGTCCAGAGTTATCTGCCCCAGCGCACTGGGAAGTCAGTCAAGTTGCCTCTAAAATATTTTGGAGACTCTGACAAAATGTACAAATAAACCAGACATGGATTAATTAAGTGTGACTGTATCATTAAATTAGTATAATGAACAAACAGCTATGTATCATATTAAACTCTGCATATAATTCCAAGAGAGCCTGTTAAGTCACCTGCCACTTTCAGTGCAAGAGTATGATGTCTACACTGTCTTTTAGAAAGGAATTATTTACAGACGTATATCAGCCTGTCTGTACTGAATGCATGTTTTCATTAACATGCACATCTAAGAAATGGTTGCACATATGTGTAATATGCAGACATGGCAGGCACACTTGTATCTCTCTGCACATTCACTTTTCATGTAAAAGTTAATTCTTGGCTGCACCTTTCATCAAACTATGTCTTTTCATATTTTTCATATTTAAATAAGGAAGTTACAGACATCAGTGATGTTAAGAAGAAAGAATAGCCTGAGTTATAGACTGTGTCTATACTGCATCTTGGTCTATCAAACCATAAGCAACTTTCTGGTGGCAAAATACTTTGACAAACCTAACGGCAAAGGCTTCTCTCACCAGCAACTGAATTTCTCTGGAGGCATCAACATTGACAACAAAGCCATCTATGAAATAGTTAATGTTAAGCAATGGTTGTCCATGTTCAACAAAGGAGGGAGAAATAAACAGATAAGAGTGAGGTAGATCGAAATCTGCATGCCTCATTGGCTGAGCTGTCGGATATTTCTAATGCATTTGAACGGTTTGTTACTAAGAACCTGTTAAGTATCTTTAAACCTTTGATCTGTAGCCAGTCTTAACAAAGGTGACAATTAATTAAAGGAGAGTGTGTTGCAATAAAGTTACATCGTGGTCAGTTTATATATACTGTCCAAAGCTGGTTCACAGAAGTCACTGTCAATTAAAGTCTTCTTGGAGTCCAGTTCATTATCAATTTTTCCCCCTCGCCTTAATCGATATTTTTGGCTGCTTCTGCTTGACAAACTTAACACAATGTCTATATCTATATGTCTTGCCATTCATTTACATGGAATAGATGGCCATATATGATTTATTTTTAGCTGCTATGTATGGTCAGGTACTTTATTTGAGAGGTTTAGAGCTCTCATCCATCTTTATTTTAAGGAGCGACGATAATAAGCCCTCTCTTCCTTCAAGGGGATGTCAGTTGGATATAATGAATGCACATTAAAAGCTGCCTTCACCTGTGTGTGCATTCAGGCTGTGGCTCATGGTGACAAAAGCAAACAAATGCAATATCTGCGGTGACATCCTGACTCCAGCCCACGCCAAGCGATGCAGCATGGACAAAGTGATTCAATAGATCCTGCAATCCCCAAAATGCGACAATGCATTTCAAAGAGTTACGGAGAGAGAGGCCCCTATAATGTATACCACAGCTGAACCAGTGAAGCGACGGTGGAAGAAAAGCCATAACTTTAACTCACCATGGTTATTATTTTTCTCTTTTTCAGCTGCAGATTTTAATACATAAGGGTCACTCCGCCATGACAAACCCCAGCAACAGTCATATGGGCACAGGTGGAGCAGTTAAGTGAGTGAGAAATGTGGCAGGGGTCAGGCTTTTTTCAGTTCCTCAGCTTTGTTCTAGTTTTAGTTTCACTTACAGAAGGAAAGCTAAGTTAAGGGACAAGCCAGCAAGCATAGGAGCTGGTAACGTTAAGTGCAAGTGTTGTGGTTTGCTACATGAATCCACAATCCAGAGTTTTAAAAAGAATGTGAAACACTGAGTAAGCACAAGCCTGCAGCAGGATTTCCAAATGTGAACCCACTGAAGTGATGGCAAAAATCTCACTGACTTCTGCCCAGCAAGCAGGCAACAGCCCTTTGCTCCCTAAGTAAGGATGATGCTGGGATTAATGAAACACCAGCCTATCTGTTAAGGCTGGGATTCGACTTAGCTCACTCGATATCTCACCTGCTTGGTGCAAACTCCTACGGGGCAAAAACCCCTCAGCTCTTAGTGGACAGGTCGTGTTGAGCTCTGCAGCCTCCTGCTGTTATGCAAGATTATTTTATGGCTATAGCCAGCACCTACGTGAGTCTTCGGGCATCTGATGCTTATTCTCTATTTTAAATTTAGGCAAGCAGATCAACGGCTGAGATCATCTCCCCCACTTTTTCTCCCTTGGAACCATTACTGCCTGTCGTATAAACCCGCCTCAGTTCACACTTGATTGACGGGAGGGACGGTAACAGCTCCTTTAGTGTCGTTATGGTCTGTCGGGTCAGTGCGGCTGGTATGTATGCGCACAGGGTATGCATGATAAAAAACACCCTGACGTCCTGCTGAAAAATGTGGCTGTGTGTTTCCAGCTCTTAAGGCTAGAGGTGGCCCTCCTCGATCATCCAGCCCCTGCTGCCCCTTGCTCTTGACCACCGTGCACCGACGGTCTTCTGTCCGCCCTCCCTGGCAGGTGCAATCTACTTTTTGGTTGAGCACAAGACACTTTCCACAGTCTCACTCACTCTTTACCCAGGCAAAATTTGCAGATACTCTCTGACAACTTCCTTCAAAAGACTATTCCATCAGCTGCCTGGCTTTTATTATACTGTGCAATTTGAATCCTCTGCTAAAGAAAGCCCTGTCAGTGGCACTGGTCACTGGCCGAAGCAGGATGCCGGACCAGATGAACCACGCTTTTCATCCAAGGTGACAAGGATCCTCAATTTTTCCCCCTATTTCAGTGCTGATGTGCCCAATCTCTTCTGGCTGAATACAGGAAAAAGGGGAAAAAAAGCAAAACCAAGCAAAAACAAACTGTTCCCTATTTCTATCGTTATATTTGAGAAATTAATAAGTTCCTGACTCACTTTTTAATTAAAACCTTGGTTTGGCCAAGTAAATACCATGAAATTTGGTTGTTGTTGCTATTTTTTTTAAAGAAAAAAAGAAGTACTTTTTTCTCCTTCCCTATAACGCCCAAAGGCACCAGTATATATAGACACCACTCGTAATCCGTAAATGTGTAGAAAATGTAAGTCTAACCTGGAGAAAGGTAAGAGAAGAAAGAAAAGCTCTAGAAACACAAACTTTAATTTCTCTCTTTCCTCCACATTATGTAACTTTAAAACAAATCCATTCTTGTAAGGATGATTAGTTGATATGGTAGTGGGGCTAGCTGAAGAACAGCTTTCAGTGCAAAACTTAACAGCCAAGCGAGAGATCCCAGAAAATTGGAGTTTGTATTGGAAATGCTGACACAACCGTAACAACAGCATCATAACTGGCTGCAGCTGCTTTTAGAAACCAGAATCCATGTCCAGACCCCTGAAAAAAGAGTTAACATATAGCCTTCTAATTTATGAAGCAATCTGAGCTATCTATTTGACATTATCAAAACATATGCGCTCATCTGTACAGGAGATTATAATGTCCAGGGGGTTGTTTTTTTCCTTTCTTTTCCATCAAGCTATCCAATTGCATTTTGATTGTTTTAAGGGGTTGTTCTTTAGACCTAAGGCGTAAAGCCTCCTGTTTCATTCCAGTTTATTTGTGCATTTACCTCCCTAAAACTTGTTTGGTTTACTACCGTACTAAATGCTATATGTGTTGCTTTCAGCCAGGCAAGCCTTATGTTTCAATTATGGAGGAGTTTATTCAGCACCTGTATTGCGTTGTGCTTCTTTTCAACTAAATTTCCATTTCCCAAAGGCTATATGCATAAATGTGTACACGTCTTTTTTTTTTCGGTATGTACACACACACACAAATCTATACATTTATACATATATACAAATATAGAATCTTAACTGAATGCTCATTTTCATTGCACCTTTTAATTTCTGAGATATCCAAAACCTTCATAAATATCCTTAGACTTAACAAGGTTTTAATTTTTCTGTCATCTATCTTTGTAATCAAACAGAACAGAATAGAATGAATGGAAGCCTTGTTTATCTATCTCCAAGGTGTCTTAAATTTCAAGATTATTTATACTTTTGTGAAGGTAAAGCAGCAAAAGAACAAAACTATTTTTTTCATATTGCATATTTCTAGCTGCATTGAATGCTTACTGAGTGAGGTTCGGGTCAGGTAGGACCATTGCCCTAACCACAGGATTGCAATGCTGGATTTCAAGGAGGTTTGGGGGGTTTTGTAGGTTTTTTTCACCTCTAGATAAGGTTTGAAAGAATTTTCTACCTCTCAAGTCAAGACTCTTGATTTCCCACTGCACACTGTCTCCACTCTTTAAGTGCATTCACCAGCGTGCATTTCAGTAAATCTCAGTTAAGTGTGGAATGCTGATTTCCTCTGACTTCCTAAATAGAATATTATGGAGACCTGTGTGTTTTAAATTAAAACACATTTCAGGCCTTGGGTACAAGCAAGCTTCGATAGAAAAGGCTGTTTAAACCTATGGGGACAGTCCTATATTTAGATTACATTAATTCATAAATATTATACTAAATACCACTTAAATTGGCCTTAAATGACTTCAAAGATAATGCATTATAATATGGCTGTCCTGAGAGCACTAACCTTTATGTCTCCCAGTAACTCAGCCCTTAAGCATACTCCACTGCTAGATAAGAAGGGGGGAAGTTATGAATGAATGGCTTGCTAAATTGTTCAAGTGTGATTAGTTAACTCCGCGCGTGTGTGTATGTGCGGGCGTGTGGGTGGGTCAGCTCAGTCCCGGTAGATTTCTACCCGAGGATCTCAGCACACAGCCTCTTCTCAACCCTGGAGCAAAGTACTACAGTAGGAGCCTGTTCCTGCCCCATGTGAGAGAAGTGAGGATGGGGGGAAATATGCAGCAGCCACGTTCATGCCATGAAAGCTTGTTTTCTCGGGGACCTGGCAAGATTTTCCCGCCTTCCCTCACACGCTGCTTCCCCCGTACTCTTTTCTCTCTTCACATGTCTGCAAGGGAATTGTGTTCCCCTGCTTCTTCCCTAGTATTAGCTGGAGCTGATGGTGAGAGAACCTGGGACTTCACTCTCCTTTTGTGATAGTTTTTTTTTTGGGGGGGGGGGGAGATGGGCATAGTCATGTACTTTATCTTCAGGTTCTTAATTTTCAATTTCCTCCTGCTATACAGGAGCACCTCAATAGGATCTCTTAGTACTATTTTCAAGAATGCACATCCTGTGCTCTCATTTCAATGGATTTACACCTGAAATTACTCCCATTTCTACGCTTTTACTTTAAGTTAATTCCTGTCTCTTTCCTCCTCCCAATACAAACCCACATTCTTCCCCTCCACACCCAAGGTTTGCCCTCTATACACTTAAATAAACTACAGCGGACTATTAACCCTTCAAGGTATACCACTACCACAGCCTCATCCCCTGGATTAGGAATGAAATCAACTGAGAGTGATCGATCAATTAATGTATAAGCATTATGCATCACTTATGGAAAGCATCCTGGGGTTTCGTATTGCCATCCTACCCCTCAGAGCCAAGTTGGTCTATCTTTATGCAATTCTTCACCTATGCCTGTAAAGCAAAGCCAAAATAAGGAGATATGACTGAATACTATGCTTCACATGACTGCATTTAGAGAAGGAAAAAGAGAAAAATAGATATAAAAACAACTAAAATTAAATAAAATAATAAAAAAAAAGCCAAACACAATCCTCATCCTTCAAAGCCCCATCATGCTTTTTGACTTAATAGTAATTAATCACTACTGGCAAGAAAGTAATTTTTTTTTCAGGTAGCCAGAGGCACATTTTTATCAGGATTAGCTAATAAATCAGCGGCATCGCTAGAAAGGAGTTCAAACTCTTTTCAGATATACTAAATAAAACCGATCTCTGAAACGCTGGCAACTCGGTGTCTATTGAAGCTTCACTCAAACCCTAGCCTGTGAAATAACAATCATCATCATCATTTTTCCTTCCAAAGTCCAAAACTTCTAGGAGGTTAAAAATGACTGTTTCTTTCAAGATGAACTCATGCAATTTGGTTTGATGAGGTGACAAGATTTTCCACCTGGCTTTTTTCCTAGGTTGCAGCTTTAGAACAGAAATGAAATGAAGGGAAATGAAGTTAGTATCTTGCTTAATTCAGGAATATGTGTTAAACACATCCAAGCAAGATAAATGATCCCTCTCTCTCTCTCTCTCCCTCCCTCCCCCCCTCCTGAGTTTGTCTCTGTGAATACAGTAAAAGCAAAACTGAACAGAAAGAGGAAGAATTCACATCTATGAAATATAAATTAACACATAGATTGATTAGTTACAGGTTTAAGATAGAAGATAACAAAAGAATAAAATCTCATCAACAAATCAAAATAGCCTCCTCCCACTGCAAAAATCCTTTATCGAGGTATTAGCTCAAAGATTTCCTCTATACTATGCTGAGTGATTTTGTTTAGCGTAGCTTTTACTGTTGTTATTTTTATTTTACTGAAAGCTCAGATAATTTTTGCCAACACATGCGCGCACACATAAGCTCAGCGGCTACTCTCACTATGCCTCATCTATTAGATGAAACCTCCCAGGACCTTTCTTCCCCTGTGCTTCTTACTATTATTTTTATTGTTATTATTAATAATTATTATAGTACAAATGTCATGTTTAAATAATGCTCATCAGACCTTGATGTGGCTTCTAGGAACCTAGTCTGAAAAGAAAGCAAGGTTCGAAGGGGCTACACTGATCATTGTAAATATGAGCAGAGTGTTTGGAGCGACCGGCAAGAAAGGAAGGAAGAAATATCGTATAACTTGGACCGAGTCTCTGGTCTCCAAGCGCTGAACATTTTCTCTAGTCTGTGTGAAACTAGTACTTTGTACTGTCAGGGTATATTTTCATTCGCATTTCCTGACAGTAGAAGAGAGGAGGAGAGTGAGTGGGAAGGGGTAAGAGATGCCTGCTAAACATGCTGTTAAGTTCAAGATTTACAACTTGCCAAGGCATCTGGAAAGCTGGGAAGCCAGTAATGCCATTACCAGTGACTATTCCTGCCAGGAGTCCACCAGGCTGGAGTAGACACTGCTACTGAACCTCTCCTGTAACAGATGCAATGTCCACTACCCCCGTGGTCCCCTGCAAAAGCCTTTCTTCTCCTGCACTAGATCTGGAGTCACACCCCAATCACTTCTGGTCTGATCTCTTTCTTTTCCCTTTTTTTTTTTTTTTTAATAACTATGTATCTAATGAAATAAACACACATACACATATATACAGAAACTGAGTTAATAAAGTGGCTCGCTTTGCTCCTGGGTCTATCCTGCTCCTAAGCGGGGCTACCGTGCAAATTATCTTCAACTTCTTCCCTGCGAGTCCTACTTTCCTATCCGAGGATCCAAGCATCTCTCCCCAACTACACACACTGTTCTCCATCCCCAAAACGTAGCATCATCTAATCTGAAATGCACCTCTGGAGAGCCTAAGCTAAGCAGTGAAAAGAGCAGGCAGAGATGGAGCGAGAGAGGTATTGCATGGGGAGTATATTTTCACTGCCTTTAAAGAAAACCTAAAAAGTTCCCGGGATGGACTTTGGGCACATTAAAGTAGTGCTTGGAATATGCCTGCTTGGAGAGTTCTCCTTTCTGGAGCTAAACTGCCACCGGTCCCTGCTGGCTTGCCCTCTCCGAAACACACACACACATATCGTGAATTTGTACACCTGCCCCCCGCCCCGCTTGAGAAAGATAGGCTTTTTTATTGTTGTTTATAACGCTGTTCCCTGGCTGAACAAAACCAAAATTAAATACTCTCCCCGGGGCAACTCACTCTTCTCCGCCTCTGGCTTTGGAGCGGACTACAAATAATTGCAACAGCAGTAAAAATAAAAATAAAAAAAAAAAAAAGAAAAAAAGAAAAAAAAAAAAGAAAAGGCGCCGGTGCCGGCTACACAACAGTTGTAAAAAAAGGGGTTTCTCAGCTCCGCGCAGGCACACAGACAGACAGACGGACAGACACCCACCCCTGGGTGGAAAATGTTCGGCTCCCGAAGATAAATAAAAAAAACCCGCTCCCTCGTTTCAGCACCACGGCGCGCGGACAGCTGCCTGCCCACCCGGCTTTCGCGAGGGGCTACCCCCTCAAAAAAGGGGGGGAAAGGAAATAAAAATACTAATAAATAAACGAAACGGGGCTGACTCTCTTCCTTGCCTCTCTCTCTTCTCTTTCCAGGAGGGTCTATTATTTCTTTCCCTAACCCCCCCCCACCACCCCCTTCAGCCTGCCGCCTCCACCCCCGGGCCAACCAAAAATGAAATAAAGCGAAATGAAATCGAAAGGAAAGAGAGAAAGAGAGACCCAGGGAGGGAGAGAGAGCCTGCCTTCTTCTCCCGATCTCTCCCGGGAAAGTTCAGGAGGTAACTCACCTTTGTGCATGCCAGTGAACCTGTCCTTCAGCACCGTCAGTTCGTAGATCTTCCCGAACTCCTCGAAGAGCGGTTTGAGATCTTTCTCGTCCAGGTTACGGGGGATCTGCCCAATAAAGAGCTTAATGGCATCGTGGTCCTTCATTGGGATGGTGGATGGGTTTCCGGGACTATGGTTTAATCCGTTCATATGCCCGTTGGTGCTGGGGTTGCTGTGATTGCTACTCAGGCTGGTATTGTCTGGTTGTCCGTTTGCTAACGTGGCCATCTTTATATACATAGAGAAAATCTTCTTTCCTTTTTTTCCCCCTCTTCTTTTCTCTCTCCCTCCCTCTCTCTTCCTCTCTCTCTCCCTCTCTCTCGCTCTCTCGCTCCCTCTCCCTCTTTCACACACACACACACACACACACTCACACACACACTCCTCCCTCTCCGTCTCTCTCTCTCTCTCTCTCTCTCTCTCCCCCCTCCCTCTCTCTCTCTCTCTCTCTCTGGTCTGATCTGATTTTTTTTTTTTACATTGAAGATCTGTGTCCTTTCCGTTTAAACAGGCTGGATCGGTTCAAATTCCCAGCCAGACTAGGGGGTGGGGTGTGAGTGTGTGGATGTGTGTGTGTGCGGGGAAGGGAGGCTGGGGGTGGGGGATCGCTTTTGCCTCTACTCTGGCTAAACCCCCTCCTCCCATCCAACCACCCCCCTGTCTGCCTGCCCGGGAAAAGCTCAATGGTATCTTCCAACACAGCCCCTGGCTATAAATAGCACTAGGCGCATGGCTCTTTGAGAGGCAGTCAATTTCTATTGTGCCAAGTGAGCAAAGGGGAACGGTTGCGTTTTTAGGACCAATGATGATTTTCTTTCTTTTTTTTTTTTTTAATTTTCCTTTGCAAGCCCTTCGATCAATCGCTGTCGTTATAATTTCAGTGATCATCGGGAAATCTGCCTTTTTATTTGAGAGGGGAAAAAAAAAAACCCAAGGTGTTCTGACTTCTTCCTATTAATGATGATGTCTCTTATTTATTATTTACTCTTATTATGATTTCTCAATTGATAATAAAAGCAGTTCAGATACGGACGAATCCTCGGGCTCAGAGGTTGCTTTTGCTGTTGTTGTGTTTGTGATGTTACAAGCTCTCTACTATATCTGTTCTTGTTGCATCTAAAGAAAATGCATGCTCTTTAAGCTCTTTTTTTTTTTAAATTATGCTGCTGATGATGACATCAAGCTAGGAAAGGCGCAAACTGTTGTTATCGTAGCTCTTTGGAGGGAGACGAAAAATATCGAGATGACTATTGTAATTTTCATGCTGCCGATATTCATTTTACGTGCAATCACTGCGGGCGTTATCTCCTATACTAGCTGCGTGTGGGGTGTGTGTGCGTATTGGAAAGGGATTGATTAGATAAGATTTTCTTGCCCGACTTTCAAGCCATCAGGATATTCTGTCTCTCTCTGATGGAAACATAAATCGTATTTTGTAGTCATCAGGGATCGGGAGTTGCTTGTCCGAACAATGCTCTCTAGACAAAGTGTACTGTATGGTGGAAGTGAAATCAGCTCTCCTTTCACAGAAGCATCTGGGGGTGGGGAGGGAAGGGAGCCGCGGATTAAGGACACAACTCCCCCTTCTCCCCCAAATAATAATAACTGTAATCCGGACAGTAACAAAACATGGCTCTGCGTGTGCTCAGAGCAATTTTCCCCCTTTTTTATTATTATTTTTCTTCCTTTTCCCTTTTCTTCGGTTCCCCGGCAAGCTGTGCGAGGATGAAGCTGGGAGAAACATGCGAGCTCGCAGCAGCCTGCGAGTTACCTGCCCTGAACCCTCCCCAAAACCCCCCGGGCTGTACCCACACGGCTCCCGACCACCACCTACCCTACCCCGGGGAGGCGGGGGGGGCTCGCAGCCCCACCGTGCCCAGCCCAAGCCGCCCCCAGGCACGGCGGTGGCTCCCGGCCATTGTTCCCGGCGCCGGCGGCTGCTCCCCGCGGCGGAGGCGGCCACGGAGGGGGGGGGGGGGGGCACGGGCTGGGAGTGGGACCCCCCCTCCCATCCCCCCGGGCTGACCGTCCCCTGGGAGTGCCGGGAACACGTGTGGCTGTGAACGGAAGGGGCAGCCTCGGAGGAGGGAGGTGATTAGTTTAAATTTGCAACGTTCCTGAGTGTTTTATTGACCGGAATTTATTTTTATTTCTGTTTGAAAAACAAACAAACAAGGAACAGCACCACAACACCTTCGTAGCAGTTTTCACTTTATTTGGCTTTTGTTTTAAGCACAGAGCAGCGAGGCGGTGCCCTACCCTTCCGCCGCCCCCCCCACCTCCCGCCTTAAAAAAGAAAAATAATTAAAAAAAACCAAACAACAACAACAACAAAAAACACCACCAAAAAAGCACTGCAGGTGGCTCAGCTATCACAACTACTCCGGCGGCTGCAAGTCCTCCGGTGCCTCCGGCGAGCGCCCCTGCCAGCAGGCGAGCGCGGAGAGACCCGATCCTGGGGATGGGCGGGGAGCTCCTGGGGGGCGCGAGGGGCTGTGACCCTCCCCTGGGCGAGCACCGGTTCCCGGGGGGACGGGGGGGGAGTGGGAAGGGGAGCGCGGTGAGCGTGGGGCGGGGACCGGCCCGGTTCCGGGGAGCCACCGGTTCCCCCCCCTCTACTCCCTTTTCCCCGGGGCTCGCACCTGGGGACCCCAGACCACGGTGCCTTTTGCGGCTCTTTAGATCTCCTCCGCCGGTAACGGGGGGGTAGCGGCTGTCAGACGCCCGAAGCCGGGCTGGTGGCGGGCACCGGGCATTGTCTGACCAGGGATTTATTTATTGGGGTCCAAGGAGGGGGGGGGATCTGTCTGTCTTCCTATTCCGAGGACACACTGAACGGCTGAAGGCATGGAGATCTGCCAGCGCAGGAGCTGCGGGTGGGTAAAACCCTTAGACAGCCCCTCTCCCAAATTCCCAGCCCCGTGACTCACCTGCTTTCAAACCCTGCCTTGTGCCTCGAACTGCCATAAAAGAATGACAACCACAACAAAACCCGCATGAAACAAAATCTTCTGGCACCCCCCTGCCTCCCTGCCCTGAACCAGCACGTGAAAAATCTTAATATCTGTGCTCCTTCTGAACCTTCAAACCGCACCCATGATAGAGTTGGAAAGGCTCACTGAAAGACTTGTTAAATCTTTTTTAGAGAAGGAATATCTGGTACAGGGAAAAGTGAAACAGCACCCGGCTCGCATCCATCCCAGGGACAGCTCTGTCAACACCTTGTCCCTGAGCAGGCCGCTCTGCCTGCAATCACGGCTCATCCCAAATGAAATCCAATTAAAAGAACGGGGCAGCGAAAAGAGTCCTTTTACCACTCAGCGAGGGCGTCCCTTTTATAACAACATGTATTTTTTTTTAAACTTCCAGCCGGCCCACGCCCCGTTTTCTCAGAGCTGTGAGTAGAGCCCTTCGGAAATGGATGCTGTTCGAGTGCAGCCCCCTGGTGCACAGGCACAGCCTGTGAGGGGTGGCGGGATGAAATAACAGGGATGCAAATACTGCTAAGAGGGCTGCGGGATGAACACAGCTGCTGCTGTGGATGGAAATACGTTTATACCCCCATAAGCACCTTTACACATGTACAAGGGGCTGCATTGGATTTTAAACAGATTCAGGCAAAGGAGGAGTGAAATTGTTATCTATAAACCAGCCTCCACTGAACAGTTCCCAAGCGAGAAATGTTCCCAATGTAATCACAGTGGGTCCAGTTCAGCAATCCATAAGCACGGGAGTCCACAGAAATTTTATAATAAGGTCTTTTGTAGCAGGTGCCAGATTCTCCCAGAGAGTAAAAATTATTTATCTACTTGGAACCAAAATAAAGCTCTTTAAATTTTTTTCCTCTTTTTTTCTCCTTTTTTTTTTTTTTTTTTTCCCTGTTTGTCTACCTTCAGGGGAAAAAAAAAAAAGGAAGCCCCTTCCAAGCCTATTTACAATCTCATTTGCTCCTACTCCTCGCCAATTAATGTCTTTTTTTTTTTGGGGGGGGGGGTGTGGAACAAAAACGCTGTTTATTTTGGAGTAGACTGCCATCAATTTTCACCCCACACCAGTACAGCTGGAAAAATGCGGGGATGCTGCTAGGCCAGGAGCAGAGGTACAGGCACACCTCGTGTGCGAAAGGGTTTGTAGCACCAGGCTCTGGCTTTCAGCGGACCTTTTGCAGGGTTTGATTGATTGCTGTTAATCCTGCGAACAACTTCAGTGTTGTTAACAGGACTGCCCGCATTAGTAAAGGTACTTGCATGCATTAGTATGCTCCTCGTCCCTATGACGTCAACAGACAGCTTTCCGATGACTTCCAGGAGGACTGGATCAGGCCCTCGCTAGCAGCAAGTTTTTAATGAACAGCGTTTGGTGCAGGGAAGGGGAAGCGGGGGGGGGGGAGTAGCAATACATCAGTCCTGAATATCTTCATTCCCCAGGAAATGAGCACGTAAAGAAGAAAGGCAGGAATAGGCCAAAAGGTTGCTGGAGGGGGATTCTTCCCCTGAACTTCAAAACCCTGGATCTCTAGCACACAGAACCATCGTTCACTGAATGATATAGAATAAATCGCTGGTGAGTTTTGTTCCAAATAAATAAACAATATGTGTGCATTTTGTTTTTAAATAGATAAAATAAATTGCAGGCAAGTTTTGTTCCCTATAAATAAAAAATACGTGTGAATTTTGTTTTTAAACAATAATTTATCCTTCTTTAGACCTAGGCAGCTAAATCAGCCCATATACTCCCATATACTCTCTGCTGGCTTATTTTGTTGAGATTCTCCAAATAAAACATGAGACTGTTAATAGCAAAAATACACTTTCCAACCACAATTCAAAGATACAGCTTTCAGCTACTATTAAAGGGCCTGATCCTGCCAAATCGTCTAACTCGGCTGGGATTGTTTGCTTCAGCTTGTGCGGCTTTCTAGGGAGCGCTGACAGAATCAGGGACTAGTAGCTATGGAAAAAAATAATTGAGAGCTGCGTGTGGGCCTTGAATGCCTCTAACAAAAGGTGAGGGACCCTGGTCCGCTAAACTCTGGGTGAGAACTCAAGCATCAGGATACAGGCCCGATCCTGAAAACCTTAATCTGCATTGTTGTTAATCAGTCTGCTGTGGTCAGAGGGATTATTCATTTGAGGAAGGATTACTCATGTGAACATTTGCAAGATTGGTCCCTGAATTAATGCATGAATCAATGTGGGTTGGATTTTTTTTCTGCCTTTTTTGAAATTTTTTTTCCCCTTCTGCTTTAGTTAGAATCAAGAATGTTGATTGAGGAGAGAAATGAAAAACTATTTGCATCCAAAGGAGCTTAGCACAGGATTGTAGTCAATGTAGGCAACAAAAGGTATCACTGTAGTAAAAAGGGAGCTTTGTTTATGGAGGCCTTTTGTTATTAAAGTAGCACCGGTGAGTTTCAGAGGATAGAGTGAAGGCAGCGTAGAAACCGAGGGTTAACAGAGGACAGAAAAATAGAAGAGAACATGTATGTGTGTGTTCACGTATACGTTTAGACACAGGATTTGTGCAGACACGTACATACACATCATTACACTCCACGCAGTGGATTCTGCTGCATAAATAGAGCTCTCCAGAATATTTCTATTACCCATGCCGTGAACAGTGTGAACACGTTGTATCAGTCCTTTGGAAAGAATATCAAGTTTATTGTCTCCCCATCCCCGTTCCATAAGATGTGTGTCCCTATACACAATGAGTAATGGAAGCAGGCAAGCTTGTATTGTAGGAACAATAATGCTTCATGTTATTATAGTCCTTTTCATCATTAAATCATTGTGCAGTCATTAACAAATTAGTGCTCACAGCGCCCCTGTGAGGAAGGGAGATTTCGGTTTAATAGGATCCGGTAGCACCGCCAATTATAAAGGTTGCTCGAGACTTCCTATAATAAAATCCTGTTTAGCTTTGATAAACTGCACACTTTTTGACTGAAACCCTAAGTTGGGCGCCTGCATTCTGTTCGAATTCTTTAATAATTTCTGGAGAATTTCAGCCGGAGCTACTTGTTGGTCCCTGAGAACAACCCAGAGGAGAACTGGGCTGGTTTGAACTGAGTCAAATGAGACGCTTTGTAAAACTCTCCTGTCCCTATGCTTTACAAGTATGGTACTAAGAGCTGACAGGAGGTGAAGCTCTTTCTCAAGTCTTTTTGCTATCTCAGGAAAAATCTGCCCCAAAGTGGCCAATTAAAAGCCTTGGGAAAACAGCAGTTCTCACATGCTCACTAGAGATGCAGATTTCCAAAACCAGATTCCCCAGTGACTCAGCTCTCATCTGAGACAAGAGTCATTCCTGTCATCACAGCACTGGCCTGGGACAGGCCGCAAAAAATTGGAGTCTGGATACCTGAGTCAGTTTCTGAGCAGAAACTGAAAAGAGACAGCTGGGGGGAGTTCGGGAAAAGCTGGGAAGACAAAGGAGGTTGGAGAACACTGGGATGGATCGAGAAGACACACAAATGGGGAACAGACTGGGGTTCAGACTCAAAGGTGGTATCTGTAGTAGCAAATGAACCATGTCCAGAGCACAGGTTTAATAAATGTTTAATAATTGCTTTAATCTTAGCACAGTCTTTGACATGAGTGTGGCCCATATCGGCCTCCTGAACACCTGGGTGCAGTTGGGAGGTCATTGCAGACCAGTTGGGTGTTTCCAATAGGCACTACAAACAAGGATAATGCAGGGTTTTTTTGAGGAAAGAGAGTTCAGCCATATGGGTATGTGGTGCCATGCCACTTGCACCTAGAGTTAAAGAATTCTCCCATTCTTTGTTTGTGTTCACCCAGTCAGCCGTGTAGAGCTTGGGAGGAAAGGTTGTGCTGAGACACAGCAGTCTGCTGCTCAGTAGGAAGAATCTGGGAAAACAGAGAGAAATAGGAGGGGCGATAAATCTAATGGGGAACCATCTGTGGTAGAACAATAGGGAAAGGGAGGGATTAGTATACAGAATGCTATGTAAGGAAACACTGGAAAATAAACTGTGGAAAAGCATAGAGTATCTGAGAACTTGTGGGGCTGGTAAACTCAGGGACAGGGCACTGGAAAGCTAAGGCAGGAAAAAGAGACAGACTGAGAAAAAGACAAAAAAGTGAAATGAGATAAGGGACTGGAACTGGGAGGGGGAATATAGAGTAGGAATGGAGAGACCTGAGACAGGGATAAGTTGAAAGAACAAGAACAGGTCTTGCCTGGAGGAGAATTTTTGCCCCACAAAGCTGACTGTCCTATGTGCTTGAAATGGGAGACAGAATCCCCTGGTCCTCTGCAGTCAACTAACAGCACTGCACATGCCATCTCCGCTGTGAGTGATCATGTAATTAAGGGCTGAATTAGAATGCATCTGTACCACAAAGGAAAATCCAGGTTGTGCAAATAACCTCAATTCTGGGGGCTCTTAATATTTAAGTGCTTGTCTCTGCAACCAGAATAATTTCCTTTTAATTAGGGCTTGCATGCATGCGTATGTGTGTGTGTGTGCTTGCATGCATGTATGTGTGTATGTGTATTTACAATTATATTTATTAATTAAGATGAACATGAGGCAAAGAGCTGTAAGGAAAAAATTAACTTTTTTTTTTTGTGTGTGTGTGTGTCTCCAGTTCAGGATGTGGGGACTTTAACTTAATTTAGGTTAAAGATGGATTTTAAACCAGCTGTTTTAGAGTGTTATCCCCCCAGAACTGTAGTCACATTCAGCACATATTCTTGAAAATCAGGTCTAACTCTGAAAAGGACTTTAAGCAGCTAATTCATAGTTGGGCACCCAGCTGTTTGCTGAACTTTAGAGAGAACCAAGCATGGAGATTGGGTGTGTGATGTTAGCATCCCAAGTCAGTGGCCACTTTTCAAGTGGAGCTTTGCAGCCTCAGGGGAAACAATGGCAAAGTCAGTGCTCAGATTCAGAACAACCTGATATCCCATGGCATGTTTTACTTCTGAAGCTGTGCCCGGTCTCACGTTGAACGATGCATGTTGTAGGCATAGTCTCAATATTGGATTTGTTTGCATGAATGAATACTTGTTTTACAAAACCCATTCTTGCTCCTGTTTTATTCTCCAAGTAGCTGAAGGGAATGTCAGTCAGGGTCCAGCATCAATGCTGCTGATTTCACATACCTCATTCTAGTGCAGATGCATGGCAGATGACCAAGTGTTGACAGCGGGGGGAGGTGCGGGGGGTGCATGCATGTATATTTGCATCCACACATACACAGGTATGGAAATACTGTAGACAGAGAAGAATAATCTACAGCCAAATGTGCAAAAATGTTCCTTATCACCTTTTTGTTAGAACTTCAGGGTGTCTTTAACTAACTTTTTTTTTTCTATTACCTCCTCTATCTGTCTATCTTCCTGCCTATTTCACTGTCTTTCTATCCATCTATCGATGTATCTACAAATCTATCAGTTATTTGCTGTCAGATAGATGATCTCTCTACCTGCATTATTTGTTACTGGTGTGGCAAATAGGCTGTTTCCTTAATGGTCAATTTTCTAAATCCATCTTAGAATTTATGACTGTAATAAACTTTAGAACTGGTCTTATACCTTTTTAAGCTTGTATTTCTTATTATTTTTGTCTGTTTCTCTCCAGGATAGTAAATCAGCTATGCCATGGTCTTTCTTCTAAGGGCCAGACATGCAGATGAAGGCTCTGAAAGAAATGAGCAAGGATATACAAACTGTCCAGGGCTTCAACAGTAAAGGGAAAGAATACTCATGGTTCTAGTTAACCGTTTAGCCAACCTGACGTTAATAAGCTTATGGAACAAATGCGAGTGATTGTCTGGCGGCTGTACGTGCACACAAGTGTGTATTCTCTAGGAATATACTTTGTCTAGGAAAGTTTAGGGTATTGGTCACTCCATAACGACTTTTCCACCTGGGTGCTGTTTTCACCTCAGACACCCTTCCAGCATTTCAGAAAAACTATGCATTGCATGTACCTCCCTGTGATCTTAAAGTAATAGTTATAGTACAAGTGACAGCATAATACAAAGATTCAGACTCCACTTATTCCACTGACTGCAATAGGAAGGTGAAGAGGTCTTTTCCTGTATTTTCAACCGGTGTGTTGTGCTGGGCTTGAAATGAGAACAGACAATTTTTCACCCTTTGTGATTTCTGCATGTATCCATTTAATTTAGGAGCCCCAGTTACCTTTGTAGTTGATGCTTAGAGATACGTGTTATCGAGGGCTGTTCATCCCTCCAGACCTTTAGCTGAAGAGGAAATGGTAGATTCGAATTGAGAATGCAGAAGTGCCATATCTCTAGGTGGCAGCAGATGAGAAAATGCTTAGAGAAGATCAAAAAAGGGACTGGAAAAGGGGACAGAGAGAAATTGCTCTTCCAGAGCCTGTAATGGAATAAGATGTCTCTGAATCTTCCCATACTTGTCAGTCTGGGAGACTGACAAAATATTCCAGCTCCATCCACAGTGGCTCCTCATGAAAACCTTCTATCACTACCAGCTGTCTTGTTGTGACAGGAAATAATGCAATGAGTCTAAAGATGTCATGACCTTTGTGAATTTATATACACCAAAAAAAAAAAAAAAAAGAGTACATAAGATGAACAGACAAATTTGTACATGCATTTACATACACATTTTAACATTTAAACTTAGGATATGCCCATATTAGTTTCATATACAGTTGAAAGTCAGCTTTCTTTTTGTGTGTGTGTGAAATCGTGGAGCAAGATTAAATATGAGTTCAAACATCCTCCCACTGGACTGACTGGAAGATCTGTCAATATAAACAACAAGTCATCTCAAGCACATGGAAGAAGTCAAATGAAATACTGGTATTCAGAATAGGATCAGTTTAAGGCTCAGGGTCAAAACAGCAGAGTTCCTGTCCTGTAGTTCTTCCATGTGTTGGCTCATGCTGTGCTTCTGCTGGTGCACAGCCAGAGAAGCACTAAGAAGAGACCTAGGAGAACCCTGCTAAGTCCCAGACTGACAGAGTCAGACCTTGCTTTGCAGAGGCAATTGATTTTGAACAGAAAAGCCTGGTCTTCTTCGCAATCTGTGCAGAGGAAAGAAAATATTATCTTTCTTCTTGGTTTTAACTGCAGGAAATGTCCAGCTGACTAATCAAAGGAGTGCACGGTGTCTATTTGCTTGCAATGCAACTTGAACAGAAGGAAGACCCCACAGAGTGGGACATGAAAGTAAGGCTATACCATTCTTCCATCAGAGACAGAAGTGCATACCAAATGGCAGCCACGCATGCTATTATTATTGCCTATGTAATCAATGGGGAGAAAGGCTTCCTTAGCAATGCACTTGAGAGAGAAAATTCTGCTCCCTTGAACAACCAGGATCAGGCCATGGGGAAATCAGTTAGCTTAAAGGTTTTACATGGCTGAAAAACATTATATAATGAGGTTACACCCCTGCACATATCAACATATTCAGTATCTTTGGGGTTCAATTGTTATGAAATTGAACATTTTTAGCAAAGAGATGTCTGTGTCTAGGTGATCATTTTTCCTTCCACACAACTGAATCAGTTGAACTTCTGTAACTCCATATGGCTTGTGAGCCTCATGCCTGAGGAAGTTTGTCCTACCAACATGTGATCCAGTCAAATTGTAAAAAGCCTGAAAGCTTGGTTGTCTTCACAATCACCTCAAGAGGTCAAATTAAGGCAAGAGCCTTCACGGTGGCTTGTTAGTTTCCATTACAGAAAGTGGATTGCTCTTGGTTTCAGAACACATAGGAGCTCATGCTTAACTGAAGGTGTAGGTACAATTTTTGGTGACTATATTCTGCAGAGAATATTTTTCTCAAGGGAGCAAGTGCTGCTGTCCAAAGTTAGTCAGTTCCCTCTATCTTTGTCTCTCCTGAGCTTTATGGAAAACCTAGATCAGGTTTCACAGCCCATCCCAGAAAAATCTCATCTTTTTAATCTGGAAGCAAGAGCTCTTTCAAGCAAATGTGAATTCTGTCTCAATGGCTGGTATAAAATATCTTTGTCTGTACTGGATAAGGATCTACTCTTTCATGCCAAACAATTCAGTAAGAAACATTGCTATTATTCGATTCCTCTATTCTATTTTTTATGAAAATAAGAACAGTGTTAGGGGAAAACCTCTGCCTAAGCACATAAGACCCAAAGCCACCGTAGCCCCCAGCATGCACCTCTGTTTCAAAACATTAGGATTCATCTCAAGTCTTTCTAAGCTTTGAAAGTTGCAAGGAATTCTTTATTATTACCTCTCAAATATACACTTCAAATATATAAGTATACATTTTTAAAGAACTCTTTCAGCTGTCATATCCCCTTTCCCTTCTTTCAAAACACTCAAATTGGTCAGCAGCAGATTATGTACCGAATCATCCCCAGTTATCATATCTCATTGATTTTGCTCTACTTGCCATACAGCATATTGAAAGTTTGAAAGTCAGAACTCAATAATGTCAGGTGAGCTTGGGAGGAGAAGGTACCTTCTGATAAACGAATTCATCATCTGAATAATCTCACCATGCACCCTAATATTGACTTTAATATTCCGGGACATGTCTGCCACATACAACTTCCAATTTCTATTGTGACATTAGTAGGATCATATTCTTACTGTACTTAAGCTTGTGTAAACTGGAAAACACTCTGATCAACGGATTTACACATGAGCTGAGGCCAGGCTGAGCAGTGTTAGTTCCCAAACTTAGTGCAGAACAGCTTGTAGTCCCAGCAGTATTTCTGTGTCCCTGAGCTTATATCAAGATGAGATTCAGGATCGTATCAAGGCTCCTGTGCCATGGTTTCCATGGAAAGAAAAGTGAGACATACAATCTGGATGGGAACTATCCAGTGCTTTTTTCAGATCCTTTTGGTTTGGGCAATCAGGGGATTAGAACAATGAAGATTTGCTGGTCAGTTTGGACACAGTCTTTACGTATGTTGGCCTAATCTGAACCCTAAAGCACTCAGTAGACTTTCCAAGGTTCCCCACATTTGCATTGTGCTGGAGGTAAGGAGTGTGAACTGAGTGAGGGATGAGAACTGAATTTCACTCCTGAGTCTAACGCTGCTCTCAGTAGGAACACCATGTATCTATGCTGACCTCCAGTTTCCCATTTGTCCTGAGTAATGGACTCAGTCATGAAGAGTTATTCTGTGTTTTTAATATTGACAAATTTAGACTTTGGCTTATCCAAGACCCCAGAAAACAGGAACCTCCAACAGGTGAACCTCCAACTGAATCTGGATGACTTTTTCATTCTTGACTACTTGAAATTAGCTGATGGAGATGCTTTTGTCTACTCAACAAATGCAGAGTGTAACATGGCAAGGCTCACAACTAGTCGCTAACTGAAGTGAACTCCTAAAACTGGGTGGGAAAGCTTTAGTCCTATGTTCATAAGTGGTCCATTAGTGCAAAAGGAAAGGTCACTGTGGTGCATAAATACCGTATGACACGTAGTAGTTTCTCTGGACAAAATGATTTCCTGGGAGATAATTTGCATGATGACAGGCTGAGGTGCTGGGGAATCTTAGCAACAATGATACGCTCCTCTGCAATATGACTCAATGCTTGTAGATACAACAAGTGGAAAGGGCTGAGCATAATGCTGTTGTTGGCCCTTATCCAGTTTTCTGATTGAAAAACAGTCTGGAATTCAATACACACTCAATCAGCCAAGGTCCAAGATGGAGGAAAAGAAAGAAAAGAATGATACAGTCAGAAATGTATTGTGCAATATGAGAGTTTGGACAGGATAATAATAAGGTTTTCTAAACAGGATGGAAGGTATACTGCTCTTGAAACCATCCTCTCAGAGGCTGTCCAGAGGGAAGTTCAGCATCCCTTGGCAACAAAGAAACAGATGAATATAGAGTTAATAATGTTCCCAAGGCCAGCATTCTCCTGCTGAAACAGATTCTAATATAGAAGGCTACATGTGAGCTATTTTTGTGCCTACAATGACTGCTGTGTTTGCCTCCACTCCCGACATCACTCTCATTGTACTGTATGTAAAGCACTTTGGGACACGTTGGCTATGAAAGGAAGTTCAATTTGTGAAACCAAATTCTATTCTACCCTCAGTTGCTGCACACTGAGCCGGGTCAGCTCTATATTCATTTCACTTCTTTTTTTTTTTTTTTTCAGAATTTACAGCTCCCACTTGCCTTCAGAGTCACTGAAGAAGCACATACATGATTTTATGTAAGTCATACAGATATTATATGTCTATGTGTAAAAATATATACACACACATACATACATGCACACACAGACTCTGCAGAAATGACTCATAATGAAAAGGAGGAGGCGGGAAAAAACACCAGTTCATGTCTTTCTTTGCTTGAAATTTTCTATTGCTTTTCTGCTGAATGATGTTCCTGTACTATCTACATAATGAGTACCCTCTTTCTTCAGATAATTAAGGAGATGCTGCCCATATCCAACTAAAATTATATATTTATACATGGCGACTTTCTATTAATAAACATGTGAGATATTGTTACAACTGAACAAAACCTCACAACTCTTCATTATTTGTCTCCTCTTAGGCTCTTTATTATCCTTCTCCTTATGCATTTAGCACTGGTGACAGATGCCAGAGAAACAGTCTCAGTAAAAGGACAAGGCAATACAGCCTGTTGTCTCACACCTGGAGTCTGATGATTTGGACTGACTCCTTGGTTCTGATCTCTGGCATTGCTGTGGCCACTTTGCTTTGTGTTTCATGAGCTCTAAAATTGGAATAGCTTCCCCCCCCCCCCCTTAGCTTGTTCTCAGACACAGAGTTTTTCAAAGAAACTTAATGGAAAACCATTGTCTTTTTCAAGGCCCAATACTTGCCCATGGAATATCATCAATTGTCTCTAGACTGTGATCCTATGCCCCCACATAGAGTATGAAAAGTCTCCCTCTGAATGTGGTGACTCATTTTGGATTCCACTTTTGTGGTCTTCCCTGTAACGTTATAATCAGAGGAAGTTATATTAGACAAACAGATGCAGCTGGAAGAAAAAAAACACAAACCAAACACCAAAACCCAAAACGAAGAAACTCAATTGCATGGGCTTGAAGAAGACCTTGAAGAAAACTGATGAGTGAGGAAGTATCTATTGTTAGGTATTTTGTTTTGTTTTCCTTAGCAATATGGCTGGAGTAATAAAAAGATCTATCTGCTTTCTACTCCAACTCACCTTACTCCTGTGCTTAAATCATTCTCATTACAAAAACAGTACTGTCATAATGTATTGCACTTCTGGAAGAAGAAACAAGCAATGCTCACCTCTGTAAACCACTCTATGAGAAAATGAGCTTTTCCTTTCTCAGCCTACAAAATGACAAACACATACAAAGCACATGTTGCAGCCTGCCATCTTCTTCTTCTGTGCTGGGGAAGCTGACATCAGCTGTTCTTGCTCCAGAGCTAGTGGACTCAGGTGACCTGCAAAGAAGAATCACTTGTGCAGAGCTGAAGAAGAAAGCTAGATTTTACTCTTTGGGTTTCCATTAAACAAATACATGAATAGTATTCTGACACACGTCCCTCACTTTCAACATGGCTGTGGTCAAGAAAAAATGCAGATAATGAAGCATCACCAGTTTAAGCAATGTGGTGTTTACCTGTTTCCCACAGCCTGGCCTCAAACCCAAGCAAAAGGATTTGCTCCACTTCTTCCTTTCCTGCTCAGCATTCATCATTTCATCTCATCTTCCTGCTCCCCTGCTAAGGTGTAGGTTTGTTTTGGTTTGAATTTTTCCTTTATTTTTTTCTCTGTTTTGCTACATCTGTTTACAATAGTTTCTTCTTCTCTTTCTCCTCTCTTCTGTAATCTCAGGCCCAGGAGTTCGGTTGTCTGAAGGACTAGTTTGGTGTCCCTTGTTTTATTTTTTCAGCTCATTTGGTAGCCAAAAAACATTCCAATGCACATTTAACTTCCCCAATAAATCCTGTTATCCCTGCCCAGTTGCCAGCCTTCTCACTCACTGTCATTATCAGCTATATCCTATTTGCACTAATCTAGTTATCTAGTCTTTTTATCAGCTTATCTTTCCATCTCTCACCCAAGCAAAACTCCTTTGAATCCAGTAGCAGACAAGAGAAAGGCGCTTCTGTCTTCTTTGGAGTGGATAATTAAAAAACTCAAGGCATGTGGCAAGGCAATTCTGAAAGAAGACTTTGAAAACATCCATGTAAAACAGCTCAGGACAGTGATTCTCCTCAGAGGCCAGGTAGGCGAAATGATTCCTCCCAAGCCACGGAACAAGCAATCACCTGGGAGTAAGATCACTGAGACTTTACTCTATAACATCACACTACATAGCCAACAAAATCCTCCACTACTCCTACAACTGGCAGCAGTGTATTTCTATACTTGCCCACTTCATAGTCTCTCCTAGACTCTTCCAGGTACTCACTGATGAAAAACACTCTTGGCAGAGACCATTTTGGCAAACTACCTGCTTTATCCCTGTTTCCCATGAACAATATAATGTTTCTTATCCACCATCATCCATTTTTGTGTGCATCTGAGTCTGGACTAAAATTTTGGACTCAACTATTATTCCTGATTACCTAAAAGGAACATCATAAAATGTTTGAATTTTGTATGCAAAACACCACCTTTCGCATGCCAGGCCCTTTGGAAAAATCTTCTCAACCGTTCTCTCTGTTGAATCAATAGCCCAGAAGTGTGTTAGATGGCCCTGCAATGTTAGACATTTCTTTCGCAGATGAGATATAAAATTGTTGTCCTAAGAGGCCAGAGATTGTTGAGAACAGTGTCTATTTAATAACACCTAGCAATCACGCAAAGAAGGAAAAATCTCTCCTTCACTGATAACACAGTGTCAATACATAGAGTATCAACATGATTATTCTGTTTGGACTTTGGGTAGAACAGGCTTTGAGACCTTCAATAGCTATCTGTAGGCAGGACTGGATTTGATATCTTGTTTGAAGGAAGGCATCTGCAAGATCACAATATCCTTCATGACCTCAGCAGAGCCCTTCTTGGTAACTGGCATGAAGTGGAAAAAGGAAGAGGTCTTTTACTGACTCATTCCAATTTCCTGAGTCACTCGGGTTTCCCTTGCAGGTCTCCAACTAAGCATTATTCTAAGGTTGCATTGCTGGCAATGCCATAATTAAAACTGAATTGTGATACCTTATAATGTAAATTTATCCTGCATTCCTCTTTAGTGGTTGAATTATTTCTCCAATTTTGGGGTCAAATTCATCCAAAGAAAAAAACACTTTCTAACTTTTTTTTTTAATTGCCATTAAGATATACTGATTCTTTTACTGATGAAGCCTTTAAAGACAATTTATCTAAAATTGTGAATGTATTTTTTTTTCTGATATATTTTCAGTGACTCTATTATTTAAGACGATCTCTCCAAGCTTCCTATTTCACCCTCTGACTCATCTTTAGGATTTCTCAGTCATCTGCTGTGTAGTGGGAGTTGAAATAATCAGCAGAAAAGTTGAGCTCTTGTCTCCCTTTTTTTATTTTTCCCCTAATGTCATAACTGAATCAAGACATGCCAAGGAAAAATAAGGGACTTGATAAAGATGCAATTTTAAAAAGTTACAAGTAAGCTACAGTGCTAAACTAAATGAATGTAGCAGAATCAAATTAATAGTAATATTGTTTTTAAACTTTTGGCTGTTGTGGAGGCAGGCAATTCTAACAACATAAGAGGGGACAATTGAACAACTACAATCTAGGAGATGGAGAGTCAATTTCCTCCTCAAGCACAAACTCTCTGTGTGACTCTTTCTGTTGCCCATATGTCAGGGAAGAATTATAGCATCTCTTTCCTTCACAGGAACGTTGGTAGGATAAATATGTTGAGGACTGAGAGACATTCACGTCCAGATTCATCCCACTTAACTCTGACATCTGTCTGAAGAAACCAAGAAGTTTAGTTATTCAAGGATATAAAAAGTTGAAGCAGAAGGATGGACATCTGCAGAAGGTGATTCAGCCTGGTGAACATGTGAGTCACCTTCAGGGACTGTTTATCATTTTCCGTTGAACCCATAGCAACTATGTTCCTAGGGATGGGATGCAGTTGTCTGAACACAGGTATCCAGTGAACTCTCAAATGCCCTACAGAAGCTAAGACATGTGCTTGGGGTAGACAGGTGTGACACAACTCTTCCAGGACACAGTGGGATGTCCCACAGTTCCTTCCATGACAGGTGAAGTCTGTGTTGAAACAACTGAAGTTTTGCTTGAACTGTTTAATATAGGTAAATAAATTTGTCCTCCGGGACAACATCAGTGAAAGTTGTTTAGGAGTTAAAAAGTGAAACTCTATTAGATATAGAAACACCTAGTTGAAGACTTCTGCTGAGAGAATATCATGGCTACCTTGAAAAGTGTGTTGAGCCTCAAAGGGACCTTTCCTGTTCTGTTTCTACTCTTCTTTCAGCTTTCAGTTTCACCTGACTGTTTATTAACTATAGTTTATCTAGGAATAAGAGCAGGTAAAAGATTAAAAGGGTAACACTGTGTTACGTGATGTGATTTTTTAATGGGCTGTTAGGGCTGTGACATTTCCTGACTAACCTTGAAGGAAGTGTGTTCTATACCTCTGTTCTCAGACTGATGGCAGCTCTGGGTGTGCATGTCAGCTTTGTCCCTGAGCAGGTTTTACCATGCTGATGAAAGTACAGGTGATCTTGCAGCTCTGTTAATAGATAGCAAAGATACCATGTACAAAAATCTAGATCATCCCTGGAAATGCCATGGAGGTGCTACTTACCAACATTTCCTGAGCATGTCATCATCTTAGTCTCCCTGTAGGTGTATCCATGGCCCTCATTGCTCTAGGATTTGAACATCTCCCTCATCTTCCAGTACCTCAAGGGGGCCTACAAGAAAGATGGGGAAAGGCTGTTTAGTAGGCCCTGTTGCAATAGGACGAGAGGTAATGGTTTTAAAATAGAGGTGGGTAGATTTAGATTAGAAATTAGGAAAAAATTTTTTACGATGCGAGTTCTAGAACACTGGAACAGGTTGCCCAGAAAGGTGGTGGAGGCCCCATCCCTGGAAACGTTCAAGGCCAGGCTGGACGAGGCTCTGAGCAACCTGATCTAGTCAGGAATGTCCCTGCTCCTTGCAGTGGGGTTGGACTAGATGACCTTTGAAGGTCCCTTCCAACCCTAACCATTCTATGATTCTATGATTCTATGACTGCAGGTCTTAAGGAATTTCAATTCATAGGTTAGTTGCTGTGAGCTCCCTGTAAAGTCAATGGAGAGAGGTAGAAAGTCCCAGTCAGCGATTCAGATCTAATTCCTCTCCTGAGGTGCTGCCTCCATCAGCCTAGAACACCTCTTCACCCAAAGTAGGTACCCCAGCTCGGTTACAGCTGTGCAGGCCAGAATGGCTTAAAAAAAAAAAGTTTAGGAACTTCAATAAATTCCTTCCTTGCCAGTGGAGTTACAACACTGGTGTATAATATTATTCTCTCTCCATTTCATTGGTTTATTTTGCCATCCCTTAGCTCCAGACCCTTGCCTCTACCTTGGTGTATCTGAAGGATTACAAACTTTCTTCTCTGCCCTCTTGATTATTCTTTCCAACCTTACTAATAGCTGACCAACTTTCTACTGTGCTGTAGCACAGTATATAATAACTTGCAATTATTGTCCATTTAGGCTTTCCCCTGGGTCTGCTTTATTCCTGCCATCAGTGGACCTGTACACTGCTTTTCTGCTGATTTTACTACCAGATTCATTGCTGCTGAGAAAAAAAAAAAAAATCACTGATGATCTACAACCTGTTATATAATTTTCCCGTCTGTCGTTCTTATTTTTTTTTTCCAGTTCCTTGGCCTACTGTAGAGACTTTACGAAAATTGCTTTATAATAAGACTTCCTCAGCTCTTACATCCTGTTCTGTACTGGATCACTTCTTAACTATTTTGCTACTGCCTTCTGTACTTCTGTACAGCAGTGACAGTTTACGTGTTACTTGGAAGTCAGTGTGCACAATAGCTCTGCTGTGTTTTCACCCTCTTTGACTTGGCTTCTCCACCCTTTTTTTTCTGCTCTGGAAAGCCAATGTAGCTAGAATCCTAGCTTGGATATTACAGTTTATTGCTTTTCATTTTCATTAGGAGGTAGGGAATTATTACACCACATCTGACCTATTTCTTAGCATCTGCACATGAAAGTTACTCTATCTACAGAGCATCTATCTCCTGACTTTCTTCTTATTCTTGGGTTATACTCCAGGCCTAGATTAGGTAGGCTAGTAAACCTTTCACAGTGAAACTCTTGGACTGAAATATAACAAATTTCTCAAGGCAAAGTCAAGTGGCAGTTATGTGACTTATAAGCCAAAGGGTTATCGCTGGGAGTAAGATTGCTAAACAATTCAGAGGATCCAGGCTATTGCACACCTGAATTTACAGAGGCACAGTCTTATTACACTTACTTTCTTCATGTGGTTGTTTTTTGTTTTGTTTTGTTTTGTTTTTCAGTATACCATTGAGTAATTCCACCATCTTTTTAATTTATCCAGAGTCAGTTCTGTAAACATTAGCACTGGGGTTCTGTGCACTCTCATGCAGGTCCACATGTATGCTGCTCAAAAGTTTAAACACATACAGTTGCTCATTTAACCAACCTCTGCTGCAAATTATTAATGTAAACGTATATGTAACCTTCTTTAGCCCCCCCCCACCCCCAAACCACACTTGTGCCTGGCTAATGAGCGTGATCATCCATATCTGCATCCCGTCGGTTCATAGGTGGCTTCACTGTTGAGTGGAGCAGAGGTAAGGACTGAACTTTGATCTTTTATTCACAGCCCCACATGGCTGCTTTGCCACCCTGCTATGCCTCATCTGTCCCCCATAGGCTATGGGGTGTGTGGGGGCACTTGGACCTTCTCTTCAGGAGGCTGTTTGTGCTACCCTCTAGTGGCCAAAGCTCAAAGAATACAGTCAAATTAAGAGCTCATGCCGATTGTTATGCAAAGGTGATTATGGATTTTTTTTTCTTTCTTTCTTTTTTTTTTTTTTTTTGACAATATGAAATCAAAGCAAACCATTTTGGAAAGTGGAAAAAACACCCAACTAAATCTGTTTAAAGTTAAAGGTTGGGAATGAAATGGAACTTCTAAAATATGAGTGTCTTCTAAATATGTGTAATTTGCATAATACAAAACCTTGATGAAATGGAAGGTGCTTTTAGAGTCTAGGCAGAGACTCAGAGTATTTTAAATATACCAGAGATTTTTGTGTGTGTGTGTGAACAGAAGGCAATAGTTTGATGTTCCCACTCAACCTCAGTAAAATATGACAAAATACTGTTTCCCCCACTATTTGTCTCTTGTCGACTATAAACTTTTTCAGCAACAGAAACTCTCCTACACTATTCACAGAGCTCAGTGAAATTCTTCTCTTTGTTGAACCCTACCACAACAGTGAAAGGAATAAAAATTATTTGATGAATTATAAGGTTGTAGAAAACGAGAAAAGATGGAATTAGATAGTGGAGAACTGCTGACCAAAGACAGGTGTGTGAGTGCTGGAGGGGGAGCATGAGACAAAGTTTCCAAAGTTGTTGAGCTGTCTGAGGTTCTGGATACTACTGTAGGGGTCATGTAGGGCAAGTGACAAAGTTCAGGGAATAATAAAGAAGGGTAAAAGAACAACACAGCTAACTGGCCACTGAAGAAAAATAGGCAAAGGATGTGAGGCTCTGGGTGCTGCAAAGTCCCAGCTGGTACAGAATTTTAACATTTATAAGAAGTAACCAAACATCCCCTGATGTTCCGCTCCTTCCTAGTCCTCACCAACAATTCTTTCAAACATCCAGTTAGAAATATGTCTGTTCTGACTCTTAGAAAGTCAGTAAGTAGATTTTTGTAGAGAAAATAAGCTGGACAAGAAATGTGAAATGTTGGGAAGTAGAACTAGCAGAAACCATGTTCTTCCAGTCTTGCTTTTCAAACCAGTGCAAGTAACATTAGGCAGAAGACCTGTTTGATCCTAAATTTGAAACAGGGACTATATTGCTTCTTTTAATGTTACTGGGAGCTATGGAAGAAATATTCCCACATTATTCCACTTACAGCTCATCTAAAGTCCTCCCAAAAAGGGGGACTCCTTCCTTTAGCAAAGAGTTTCAGAAATCTCAGAGGTCTTCTCTGTGCATCTATAATGAGGAAATTTAATTACTAGTTGTTCGAATATTCAAATGGTTCCAATTGCTTTCAAAACACAAGGCTATGGACTTCCAGTAACACTTGTGTTCTCAACTGGGATAATACCAAACTACTGTTCAAATGACAAAGGAGCATCTTAGGTGGAAGTTAGGATCATTAGTTGCGGATAAAAATATCAAAACTTTTAGAATTGCTTTAGGTAGCATGAGGCCTTATATAATTTTATTACCTACTAGTTCATAATCATCTTACAGTAATGTACCCAGGCAACTCTGTTTCTTCTTCTGGATATGTGGAAAAGGGTTGCCATTTTGATTGTGCTATGTTACTGGAGACCTATCTCCTGTGGAGCTATTTTAGTCTCATGAAATAGTAACCCTTAATTTGAGGGGCTTGATGCAGTAGGCAAAAATCAAAGTAAGACTTACATTCATAAAAAACTCATGAGTTTGGCAAATAGAGGATAAGGCAGCAGATGAGAGTTTTGAATTGAAAGCTTAGTGGTTAGATCACAGTTGCTTAGTGCTTGTCTTCAAAGCTGTTCTCCCAGGAAGGAGGGCAGGCAACCTAGATATTAAGTGGAAGATCAGATTAACCCTGACATTTCTAGGTCAAGGGAAGAACGGAGGTCATGCCTTTTCCATGCCCACCAAAGTCACATCTGTGCTGATCAGAAGTGCTCATGGAAGTACTGATACAAAATTCAGAAGGGCAAATGGTGCCACTACTCTTTAAAATGCAACATGTCAACAATTACTTATGTGTTCACTCACTACATCACTGTGTATGTTCTACTCTGTCTCTCTAAAGCAATCTTATAAATCATTGAGGAGAATGGTTCTATTTTTACCTCAGATATCCTAGCCTTGATATCTTATGAATATTTTCCAAATTAGGTCTTCAGTTTACTAGATCATTTTATTACTCGTAACTGGCTGTTTTATTCTTTTTGCTGGTCCTTACTTTGGAGAACAGCTTGGAGGCAGAACAATCAAGCAACTAGCTACTGTTTGATGAAAAGCAGCCAGCCTTTCTCGTTTCTGGAATACATTTATCTCCCGTTTTTATATGTTATGGAGAGTTTCTGTTGAAGAAAAACCAAAAAGTTGTCTTTAGTTAGTAATACATGGGAGTAACTCAGGATTAAAGTGTGGTGAATATAGAATCATTAAATAATCTGTTCCTTTGTCCTTCTAAGGCAGATTTTCTGCCTGTTGCAGGCCTCATAGTTATTCACTGTGTTTTAAAAAACCTCCAGCAGTGGAAATGTTACACACTTTCCAAACAGTTTACTCAGCCACTTAGCTGTTCTCCATCAGAAGAACATTTTCCTGGTGTCTAATTTAAACCTCTGCTGCAATTTAAGTCCATGCCTTTTTTTCCTATCCACAGTGAGGAATAATTCATCATGCTTGTCTTGGCAGTTCTTGAACTGAAGAACCATTACCTTGCCTCATACCAGTCTTCTCTTTTCTAGACAAACTGCACCAGTTCCTTCAGTCTTTCTTTTGCAGACAAAAAGGACAGGTATAGCTTAACAATGTAGCAACAGATTTGTGTCCATGGCTCTGTTTTTAATACTTCATTCTGTTGTTTTCTCAGTTCAACCATATTTTTGTTAGTTCTTGTTCACACATCAATGTAAATAGGAACGGTTTTGTATTTGTCCTTGATTGCCTGTAATTCTGTCTATCACTTTCTACCATCTGACCATCATTTAGAGAAGACACTACAGGACATGTGTAGTGATGACTCTTTCTGTAACTCCAGTATTAGCAAATATAATGACTTTAAGAGCTGTGCTTTAGTCTATGTGTAATAATTGTAGGTTTCAGCAAAGTGACTGGAGCCTTTCCATAACAGAACTGCAGTCTAAGAACCCAAGATATGACATCCAGTAAGTGAGGACATCTCTGCATCCCTGAAAAGTGTAGAGCCCTGGCAGTGGACAGAGATTTTATTTCTAGGATTTACGTAGCAGAGAACAACTATTGTCCATGTCATCATCAAGACATTATGAAGAAAATCCTATTCGTCTAGGTTCTGTGAGACCTGTATGACTGTGGGTAAGTCATTAAGTTTTCTCTTATCTACATTTCCTCTGTCTTTAACATGGGGGAAAAGGTTTATTGATCTCATAAGAAGAAGAGAATTTATATCTGTATAATGGTACTAAAAAAATTATAGGATGCGTAAGTATCACTATGGCAAGAACAACCAGTCTGTAACGAACTGTGAAGCAGTGACACCTTTCACACTATGCACAAAGATCTAGATATACAAAAGGAAAGGAATACATTACAAGGAATATCCCTTTTACAATTTAACTCATAAACAAATGCATTTGCTCCAGGAACAAATCATTATATATATAAAAAATACATGCCAGTTTACTTTAATGAGATTTCACATACATATTAATCTTATGATAAATTTATACTGGACACATTTTTTTTTTTTTTTTTTTTTGTAAAGAGTATACTTAGGTATGAAAATCAGAATTAGAAACAAACAAAAAAGAGTTGTTGTTGTGGCACCACTTTAAATGTCCATTTCTTGATAACTAACGTGACTCATGCATTTGTCTATCTTGTGGGCAGTGTGGAAGTCTCAGCACTTTCAATAGGCACGATTTTTAAACTATGTGATTTATAAACTATGCAAACGATGGCAATTTGCAACTTTAAGTGTTCCTTAAATGGAGAGTTTGGCATTTTGTAAAGCAGATAATAGTCCCAGATAATGGATTAATTAGATGTCACTGGATCTTGTCACCTCTAAAAAATAGGTCATTTCCTCCCAGATAAGCAGCTCTGATTGTTCTGTTTCCTCCTATGGTTCATGACACTTCCCATTATAAGGCCCACTATCCAGTTTCTTACAGCTTTGTCATCTTGGGTGGTTGCTTGTATTTGTTAGAAAAATCCCAACATAAGCCAACATAAAACCCCAAAAACCTGAACAACTAGCTTTTCTGGAGAACAAGACTAGAGAAAAAAATACATTGCTTGTCCTATCAACAGATTTCTGGTAATACTGTCAATTAAGCTCTACTATAAAGTCCTGATAAGCTCCAGTAAAGATTCAAGATCTCAGAAGGTGGTCTTTGCTTTGGAGATGTGCCCTTTGCTGTGACCAGGACTTGACTGATGTACAGGCCTTTGAAATTCACAAGCTCTGAGAGATATCTTAAATTTCAACTGCTAAATTCAATTTTAGCTCCCACTACAGTTCGGATTCCTGGGCTGCAACACTTCCACTGTTTCAGTATCTGAATGCAATGTCTCCTCTATCCTTTCCCTGGTATCCCTCTTTTCTCTTCAGGTGGGTCTCACAGGAGAAGATGAGGAAATTGCTTGGTGCAAATGTGGGAAAGAGAAGATTTACCTTGAGAATGCTGGAAACAGCTCAGGACAAGGAATTTTTAAGGAAGGAGGAAGAGAGGAGGAGGAGTGAAAAAGGAAAAACAAATTGCTATTACGTGCTGATGGGAGGGAAAGAGCAGCAACTGAAAATGAACTGGACTGGACAGTTGAACGAAGTAGGAAGATGAATCTTATTTTTAAAAAATAGAGGCATAGGATGTGAGGACAACAGGAGTGTGAGGATGGATGCTATGCTGGGGGCAGAAACCATTGCAGGCAGAGAATATATGCAAGGAGGGCAATTATTTTAATTGATGAAAATGCTGAGTCTTCAGTGACAGATGAACTCACTATAGCTGGATTTTAAACAATATATAAAGCAGTATAAAGTAAGCCATACTGAAAGGTCAGGTACTGGCTGTCTCCATACAATACCTGTGATTTTACAGTTTTAATATCTCAGTGCCTCAGTTTCTCACTATGAAAGACACACAATCAAAACACTGAAAAGTTGTAAAGTAAATCCTGTTCTACCCGTGCACTGAAAAGGGAGGTAATTTTTAAAAAACTTTTTAAAAGAAAGAAATGGGATTTTTTTTGTGAGGTTTTTTTTTCCCAATTAAGATGCTTTATGAAAATAATAATCTTTTAACTCTGTTATTAAAAAAAAATTTAATTTTTTTTTTTTATTCTCTAGGAGAAAAATATCTAAGTTAAAAATACACCCCTGTCCTTCACACAAGTATTTAATTATATAAAAGATTCCAGTTTTCAGTTCTACTCCTATATATTGCCTGTTTTCCTTAGATCATGTGAGAGGAGCTAGAAATAAAATCTAAGCCTGTGATGCTTCTCTGCTGCAAGCCAGAAAACTGCCAGCACGATGCTTCTTGATGCAATGGGAGTGGTGTTTTTTTTTGAGATGAACATTTGCAGCATCTAAACTCACTTCCCCAAGCAACCATCAGATGGTAGCAATGCTTGTTTGCTCTCTACAGTGGACTAGATTCAAAATTGGATGCAGAAATCAAGGCTGTTACTGCCAGTCCTGGCAGCCACCTAGTTGCCTTTCAAGAATGCCCTGATGTTAGCATTTCGGAGGACATGAAAGCCGCAGATCTGAGTGTTAATGCTGAGGTAGACACTATGTAAAGCAATCTGATCTCATATGCACAGAGTTGTAGCCAATAGCCACATGCATGAGGGAACAGATGAAACCCAAGGGAAATGCAGATGTCCTGTTCCTGCTTTTGTTCTCTCGGTTTTGGTTTGCTGCAAAGAAGGACTCTAAGGGCTGTGGGAATCAAAGTAGCAAGAAAACTAACTTGGAACCTTGAAACTAAGTTTAGTAGAGAGTGTCAGGGAAATAGATCCAATATTGCAGGAGGGTGATGGAGCAGACTCCTGCAGCCTGTAGGAGTCCTTGGTGAAGTGATAAAAAGCTTTCTTATGGAAGGCCTGGTCTAAGATCACTGAAAGCAGCCCTCTACTATGGGTACTGTTAGTGGAGCTTCCTCCTTGAAGCTGATGACAGGACTCAGTGCCCCTGACTCTAAATGTCATATAGTCAGACACCTAAGTACGACTTCCCATCTGCATTCCCCGTGTAGCTTGTGGGGAGACAGAGACCTCAAGGGAGGGAAAAAACTTTGCCAAGGCTTAGGTTCCTGACAGAGGTGTGACCAAGCAGCCTGTGCAGGTGGCTCTTTCTCTCTAGTAACAAGAAAGGGATCTTGTTTGACTCATTTAGATTTTTACTCTAATTTTAGGCAACTGTGGTGCTAGAAATCAATCCCCGTGAATGCCATTGAAAGGTACAGCTCCCTGCACTTGTTCTGCTTTCCCTTCCGAGCCAAAAAAAATAAGAATAACTTTATAAAAGGTACACACATGACATGCAGTCACAAGTATCTGTAACCATAATATTCAGTTCATTAGCAATCTTAAATTAATTGATTCCTCTCTAGTTACTTAAATTACTGAGTTTCTCCTGAGATACCAGTGCTATTGGGACTCTCATCAGGAGTTAGAAATTGTGTTTGTTCACTAGTGCTATTTTTGCCAGCCTCCCGCATGTCTAGGACTAACTACCTTAACATGTACTGTTGCTGCGGAGAGGTATCTGATCCAGCTCCCTGGGGAAAGCTTCCTTCTTTGGGTTCACATTGCTTTGCTGCTTAGTGCTTGTGTGGTACCTTCTTTGTCAAAATTTTATCTTTTATTCCAACCCCGGCCCCTGTCCCCTTTGTCTGAAAATGTCTCCTGCTCAGTCTTCCCAAGGTGGCAGCTTCATTAAACCACAGGATGGACGCTTGGAGCGTCTTTAATGTTTGAGACAACTAATCCCCATCAGTAAATTACTAAAGTGTAGCCCACTGTCAGACTTTATGATGGCAGGTGTACTATATTTAGCAAAAATAGATTTGGCATGCCTGATTACCTGTTTAGCCATAGTGTCTCCTAGTAAGCTCTCAGAGAAGTGAGAATAATATTCTAGAACAAGTACATTTTTTTTCCTGTCAGCATAATCAGACCTATGTCGGCTTTGCTCCAAAGAGCCTTTATTTTTTTTTTTTCCCTGAGTCACTGACATTGGGATTTTTTTTAACTTGGACTGGGCTTATATTTTTGGCGTGTATAGCAAGCCTTGACAATTTCTTAAATGTCAATTTATATTTGTCTAGCACACTTTTTTTTACAGTGCTTTGGTTTTTTTTCTTAGATTTTTCAGTCCTTAACTGGCCTTAGTAGATTCCCAGAATTAGTTGCAATGTCTGGGTGCAGCCATGAACTGGGAGGGATGGGAAGCAGTCTGGTCTGGTTAATCTTATCCTGCATGCTCATCACCAGGCATCTCAGCCACCCTGGTAACCCTGGTACTGAATCCTCAGGACTGGGATATTTTGATGTACCTCCCCTGATGTGCAGCTTCTCTTTCTAAGTTGTTACTTTAGTGAGTACAGTAAGAATTTTGTCAGATATTTGTTTGTGCTAAATCAAAGAATAAACTCAGAGAAAAACTCTGCACTGTACTCCTTTGCACTTCCAGTAGATGTCCCAGAGAGAGGGACTGAAATTTTAGCTGTCTGTGGAGTTTGGTTTTAGCTTGCACTAAGAGGTGTCCTCCCTAAGCAACAGCATTTTACAGTTACTGTAATAGCACTTTATGGCTGGGCCCTTTTGAATGAATGTGCTGTGTCTGCAGTTCTGTATACAGAGATTTGCATCCAGGGGGCATCTCTGCCTGTCACTGGTTTGGATATTTAGACTGGTAGCTACTTTCCTGTATTGCTCATCTATGCTTTTTCCCTTTCTTTTGCAGCAGATTGAGTAGTGATGGCTTACACGATTGACTTAAACACCATGTTGAATCAAATTATATGAGGGTTTTTTTTTTTTTTGTGTATTCACAATCTTTTGAGGCTGCCCAGACTCTTTAGTTACGCTGTTCTAGTGTCCCATCCCAGAGCTACCACTGTCAGCTATGCAGACCTCTCTGCTGTCCATAGTGTGGCTTGTTTGTAAGGAGCTTGGTCAGGTGTTGGAACCAACCTAAATGGAATACTGTGGGAATGATGCCTCCAAGAATATATCCTGCATATGCAGAGATTTATGGCAGGAACACACCAAACTTGTGACTACTCAAGCAGAAAATATTAAACTTCGACAATAACCACTGTTATTTTTCTCTTTATGGACAGTAGAAGACATTTTGTTTTTGCATTTCTGTTCAGTTTGGAAGGACCGATAAATAGGAAACATTTTGCTCTCCTCAGTATCCCCATTTGACCCTTTACTCTCCTGAGAAGTCTCAAGGCAATGAGGCTGCCTCAGCTCTTCTTTTAGCCTGCTCTTTAACAAAAAGCTTTGTTTTCTGAGGACTATAGTGGCCACGAAGTTCAGCTGTGTCCTGGAAACTTATATGTCCTTTCATTTAATTACAAAGACGTTTCAGTCCCCTACTTCTGTGCTGTATGTACTTTCTTGATGACTTTAAAGTCTTGTTGAATTTTAAGCCAAATAACAAATACTTTTTTTTTTTTCCTGTGGAGATGAAAATTGCCATATATCAGGGATTTCTGCTAAATTATAAATCTATTGCTTGTGTGACTTCATGGAAAGCAGAAAACTTTGAAGAAAGGATAAAGCAATTAATATTTTTTTTAGTTTTTTTTTTTTTCTACTTGATTGTTGTAAATCAGAGGGACATGGACACACTAGACCAATGGACTGAGATGAACTGTGTGAGGTTCAACAAGGCTCAGTGCCAGGTCCCACACTTCAGTCACAACAATGCCATGCAACGCTACAGGCTTGGGAAAGAGTGGCTAGAAAGCTGCCCGACAGAAAGGGACCTGGGAGTGCTGGTAGACAGATGGCTGAACGTGAACCAGGAGTGTGCCCAAGTGGCAAAGAAGGCCAACAGCATTCTTACTTGAATTAGGAACACGGTGGCCAGCAGGAGTAGGGAAGTGACTGTACCCTTGTACTTGGTACTGGCGAGGGCTGCACCTTGAATACTGTGTTTAGTTTTGGGCCCCTCAGTACAAGAAGGACGTTGGGTTGCTGGAGTGTGTCCAGAGAAGGGCAAGGTGAGGGATCTGGAGCTCAAGTCTTATGGAGAGCAGCTGAGGGAACTGGGATTGTTTTGTCTGGAGAAGAAAAGGCTGAGGGGAGACCTCATTGCTCTCTACAACTGCCTGAAAGGATGATGTAGGGAAGCGGGTGTTGGTCTCTTCTCCCAAGGATGAGAGGAAATGGCCTCAAGTTGTGCCAGTGGAGGTTTATATTGGATATTAGGAAGAATTTCTTTACTGAAAGAGTGTTCAGGCACTGGAACAGGCTGCCCAAGGAAGTGGTGGAGTCACCATCCCTGAAGGTGTTCAAAGATCGTGTGGACATGGCACTTCAGGACATGGTTTAGTAGGCATGGTGGTTTGGGTTGATGGCTGGACTTGATGATCTCTTCCAGCCTTAACATTCTATGATTCTGTTAAATGCTTACACGGTGGAAAACAAAAACTGTAGTTCACACAGGTATATATCAATAATGGGAAATAAGAACCTTGCAAGCCCTGTGGGTTAACCATACATATAAGTGCCTGCTAATTCTTCCCCCTCAGCAGTATAGAAATCCAGAAATAGTAATTTTTATGTATATAAGCTACAAACTTGGTTCTGGCCATGTGGCCTTGTTGCGTAGCCTGAAGCTGGAGAGTTTTTCCTTGTGGTTGCTCTACCTGGCTCAAATACTTACAGCTGAACTACACCACTTCTTTCTGAAAGTTGAACCAGTTTTAACCAGGGAGAGGGAAGCGAGTATACATGATGCAGGTGCCAATGATTTGTGCTTTGTTTCTCCTCTCGTGGCAGTGGCAGGGCTTATGCCATGATGTGGCTTTGAAAACCCCAGCTGTATCTCTGAGTATGAGATGTTATAATATGAGTCTGAGCAAACTTGTGGAAATGGTATTCTTTTGACTTGCAACTAGAACAACACCAGTTGATATATATCAAGGCCTCTATTTATTTTAGCCCTTTTTTTTTTCTGTTGTTGATAGACTGATGACTAACATTTCTTTCTTAATGGAGAACAAAATAAGGCAGATAAAACATAGTGAAAAGTTAAATCAAAGGCATCTGTGGTTACTGAAAGACAGCATTCATCAGTAGGGAAAGACATTGTGAATTAGGGAGCTCTTGGATTTTAGTGTCTTCAGTTTAAATGTCAAGCATCAATATGATATTTTTCTGATTCTATAGAATTTAGGTTCAGAGTATTCTTTAAAAAATAAAATAAAATAAAAAGATTTCTAAAACTTTCTAGTCTCTATGTTAAGAGTCTCACTCAACCTTCACTCAGTCATCCAGTGCAAATGGGAGAATGTTTGATGACGTAAGGCGAGGGTCAATGCCTGTGTGAAAAGCAAAGCTTCTTCTCTCTTGAGACCAAGTACTTGCCCAAGAAAAGCTGCAGAGACATTGAAAGAGGTGATTCATGGTTTGAAGAAGTTGAGAGCTATTCAGAATTTTTCTTTTTTAATTAGTAAAGAAAAGACTATAATGTACAAACTGAAAAGCTTATGAAAATGACAGGCATCTGTTTCTTTCACAATTTAGAAACGCCCAGAACATTCCCTCTTCAGTAAAGTAACTCAGCAGTGTGCCAAGGAAGACAGAAAGAGATCACTTCCCCTTCACTGTTGGTAAGACTTATCCCTAGTTTCAAAAGATAATGTATTTGGAGGGAGAAGAGGAAAGGGGAAGTCCTAAGGAGGGAAAATATGATGGGCAAAGAATATCCACTGGCATCTGTCAACCCAGGGCAACTTGCTGTCAGTTCTGCAAGCCTGAGGGTTACATCAAGTCAGATTTCTTCATTGCATTGGACATACTGGATTTTAACCAAGGAAGATTCTCAGATGCCTTGAACTGATTCTGTGGTAAACATGAGCAAACCTAAATAGCTTCTTTATTATAGTTTATTGTGTAAGAGTTGGTTCATAATAAATCATTGTACTCCGAAGAAACAAGCTTGAAACAAGTGCATAAATATTAAATGGCCTCAGGAATAAAGACATTTTTAGCAGAATTATTGAGTGTGGTTTTCCAAATCCATTGGGTAATCCAAAATCCCCATAGTAATTTAAGGACCAATATGTACTGCCATTTGTAGCAATGTAAATGCAGTATAACTGTGTTGAAGTCAATAGAGATATTCAAAATTAACATAAAAAAATAAACAGAGTTTGGCCTATGAAACATAAACAACATAATTGCCTGAAATTCTATCCATTAGGATAAAGGAATAAAAATTCTATACCTCTGCAGAAATAGGAATTAAAGTGATCTGTATTATGTGTGTAAATTTAGGCAAAAAAAGATTGTACTTATTTCATTCATGTAGTAAAGCTCTTGTACCCTAATCAGAAACCTTGAAGCAGACGTTATTCATTTAAAAAAAAAAAAGTGCTGTTCTACATTTTAATAATTCCAGCAGAAAAAGAAAAGGAAGGACCAGCTCTGTGACTTTTGCAAAGCAGAGATATTCAGACCAATTTTGTTATTTGCAGGACCTTCTTCTTTTAGGAAGAAGTGGTAGAAAAATGAACAGTTCCTGTATCCTCAGTTGCTGATGCTCTGTAGGCTTCTTATGTCACTAAGGATAATCTCTTGGGGATGGCCATGTTGTGCCTCAGTTGCCTGAAGCTGAAATTACACTTGCACAGGTTATCATTGTCTCTACCCTTGTATATGTAGTTTGCCTTTGTATGCAATGAGTACATAGAGATGGGAGACAGCTGAATCCATGAGAGACACAAAACTTCAAGGCATTAATCTGCAGTAGCACCAGTCATGATAGAGTACTGCTAGAATAAGGAAAGGACCAAAGACCTGAGGCTCCTCAGTGTAGCCCGCAAGAGTGCCTTTGAGGAATCCTTAAAATGCAAAATGTTTTTTTTTCTCCTCAGGGTGGAGCTGACCACTGAGAGTGAGCAGAGAGCAGGCAGCGTGACCTGATCCAGTGTAGAGCTAATGGTAAGGGACTGTGGTAGTGGAGAGGCATCCCAAAAGCCAAGTCTTGGGCAGCAAATGAGAGATCACTAACGCTCTTTTGCCAGGTTCTGGGAATGTTGTGAGGAGCAATGCACTGGTGAAGGAAAGCACTTAACAGTGGTATTGCAGTTCCTGCAGGAAGGAAGGTGGAGTGAAAGGAAAGGGATGCATATGGAACAAAAATGTGTTTCCCTTAGTGTATTTACTTGTACATTCATAAGTATTTAGGGGTCAGTTCAGCCCAGTAGGTCTGTATTACACAATCTGGGATGCTTTTGCCCAGGATCGTTGCCCAAACAGAGACCCAAGGTCCTGTGGGTGGCCTCACAGAGGTCAGCAGACATCGTTGCTGAAACCTCTCCTGTTAGGACATGACCGCTGACTTCCTCTCTGCTCTGCTATCCATCAGCAACAGACTCAGTCACAACTACAGGGGACAGAGGATGACTTTGGGACATTGTGTCATATATTTGAGTGCTTGATTTATGAAACATAGCAAAGGCAAACCAAAGCTGGAACAACTTGTCCATAGGAAAACTCCCTGGGCTTCAGCTAGGAGACATGCATTTAAATGCAACCTCAAAACATTTATTAAAAATGGAACAATTTGTATTGTATTCAATAATGTTTTCAAAGGATTGTCAACCTCTGTCTACAGGTACCTTTTCTTACAACATATAATCTATAGTACTCATTCCCCTCCCCCCCCAATAACCATCTAACAGAGATATGCATTACAGAAAATGTGTATAGGTTTGGTTCTATTATAGTCATGATCAAAAGGCCATGATATATTGAAATATTTGCTTTGTACAAACACATCTGTTATCAGAGGTTTCCTTAACATAAATGGTGTATTTTCTATAATGTGCTCCGTCTAATGAATGGTTCAGCGAAGGCATGAGAACAGAGCTATGTGGGGAGAATGCAGTAATTTCTCTTTAACATGCAGGAATTCTGAATACAAGTAAATGCATGCCAAATTTTATTGCTTCTAAATCTGAATAATTGTATTTCTGAGCTGTGCATCTGGGTAGATAATAAAGCCACAAAACAATTTAATGAAACATATAAAAAATCAAATGACATTACTAAATATTATAATATGCAGAAAATATATTTCGCATATTGTCACCTAATCTTTCATCCACATACTAACAAATAATGCAACAATAATTGAAAGTCTTATTATCCATCTACGTAAATTGAGACCAAATTTACCTTGTTTCCTTTTCTTCCTCTGTGTGTGTGTGTGTGAACATAAAAGTGAGATTGATATTATTGCTTTATGTTTATGGTATATTTTTTCCATAATAACTAAGGTGACCAACATAAGTCTTTTTTTCCATTCAAATCAGTCCTCAACTTGTGTTGTGATTATGTTACCTAGCCAAGTACTCACAAGAGGTAAGACTTGAATATGTGGCCTTCATCGTTCCCTCTCTTTGATGCACAATTTTGCAGGAATTAAAATTGGAATACCATAAATAAAGGGGAAGTCCTCATATTCAGTGTCTAAGATTCAAAGGTATGAGATGCCCTAACCGTACATTATAGTCAAAGGACAGATATGGGTAATGCAGAGGACAGTACCGCTGAGTCATTCCAGAAGCCTATTTTAGGATGAGGTGAACTGCTCTTTTGGAGGTGTGTGTTTCTTTCTGTGGTCTCTTAAGGAATCCTGAATGGCTAGCTGAGACTTAGATGTCTAACTTTTAAAGGATCACATAAGGAAACAAGAATCTCCTCTAAAGAGGTTAAAATACTCGTAGGCTCCAGGAGGGAGGGATGGCTTTTGTTCTTGCAATGATTCTAGCACTTTGTCACTGATTTATTCTGCTCTGCCATGGAGGAGGTCACTGCAGACTTCCAGCTGGTTGTAATGTCTGGATTTAAAGGACAGAGATCTGAAGTGTCTGCTGCAAAATGTCTTTTGCAAAGGTGAGCTTGTATCATCAAAGGCCACACAAACAGTAGGAAAAGGACTGAATTTCCTAAAGACTGGAGCTTGGCAATGTTGTTCTGGTTTTACTCAAAGACAACGGCCTCCCAAGTCTTTCCTTGTGATGTGTTGGCCCAGATTTTGACATGCTTGCACAGAGCAATGTCCCATATCATGGGATGCCTAAGTGAAGTCAGTGCAGGAAATTGTGCCAGATTAAACTGGGCAATACTCTACCTTGTTTCAAGAATATATAACCAATTCCTTTCTGATATTTACAACCTTCATTCATAGAGAAGGATTATCACCATGCCCCTATCTGTCCCTTTGCTGCTGGAACCAAATCTATTCCATCCTTTCTTCTTCACTCTGCTTTCTTACACACATTAGAGTCAACTTCAGAGTCTTGAACCTTACTTCATAAATTATGGAAAGGTAAACTGGGGACTAATACAGACCCTGATCCATTTAGTGAAAAAGCTTCTCTCCTTGTGAAAGAAGGAACTGTCCTTAGTCAAGACTGAAATTTCATACTGTGAGGTGTTTATAGTACTGAAGACAGAACTTTCTTTTCAAAACCACACTGTGATTTTGGAACAAATTTCTGTAAGAAGAAAGAGTAATTGTATAAATCATAACACTTTTCACTCTGAGTGTCAAGTGTCCGGATTCCTTCTGCTGTTCTTACAAACCACTCGCACTGCCTTTACATAAGATAGTCCACTTAAAAAAAAATTGAATTTTCTTATCAGAAGAGAATAAGAAAGACCTAGACATAGCTAACCCCAGTGGTTGCATTCATTGAGATGCTACTGGAATGAGAAAAAATGCTTTTGAGGGGATGTAAGTATAAATATGCTGAAAAGTAGGTATTAAGAATTGCCGTATAGAGAGTTGCTACAGTGAAATGGTGAGCAGAATAATCAATGTATATAAAAATATTCCACTTCCTTGATTTAAGAATTAAATGCCTGTAGACAGGTTTTCCTCTCATTCATGCCGGGGTAATTTATTATATTTCACAGAATGCAGAAGAAAACTTAGCCCTTAATCTGTGAAAGGAAGTTTTCAAGATGAGGAATTTGGTTTGTCTTCAAAGAATATGAATCTGTTCTTTCTATTCTGTAGTCAATTATTCCCTTTCAATGCAATTCCCATTGGGAATAAAGCTTTCTCTAATGAGGTTTAGCCTTATAGTTCACTGCAATCCCCCTGGATTCAGCCTTGACTCTGAGATTCTTTCTTTCTTTTCTTCTTTTTTTCTTCTTTCTTTCTTTCTTTTCTTCTTTTTTTTTCTTTCTTTCTTTTCTTCTTTCTTTCCTTCCTTCCTTCCTTCCTTCCTTCCTTCCTTCTTTCCTTCTTTCCTTCTTTCTTTCTGTTATTGTCCCTCTCTTTCTTTCTTTCTTTTCTTCCTTTCTTTCTTCCTACCTTCCTTCAAACTAAGATTTTTCGAACAATTTATGGAAGATTTGTTCAGACAGCCACTATCTAAATGAGAATTAAAATTCTGGTAAAAGAGTAATGATTAAATCTTCAAACCTTAAATGAAGGACTTTTTATTGTCCAGTATGTCTAACAAGAGATTTTATGCTTCAGATATTTGGTTTATATATGATTTATGATATCATGTAATCTTGAAAAAATAAAACTCCAACAGGTCAAGATCTGGAACTGAATAGCTGTCTACTTCCTGAAAAAAAAAAAAAAGAAGATATTTTTAAACAAATAAAATAAGCTAATAGTTCAAACCATTGTAACTCATTAATTCTAAATGGAAATATTTATTTGAAGGACTACTCATGGTCTTTAATTTTGTTAGTATTTTAAAATATTAAAACTGTCCATTCAAAATATAAAACACATAAATAATATACTTTACTTATTCTTTGGCCTATATAAACATGAAGCATTTTGTGCCTAAAATAAATGTCATTACAATTTCCATTATATTGAAGGTGGTGATTTTTTTTTTTTTTTTTTTAGGATTAATGTGAATTAGTATGAGTTTTTGAGTGAGATCCAGATTAAGATTACAGATTTTTATAGAAAAGGTACAGTTAGAAGTGAAACATAATTGTGAAGTTCGGTCCTAGATTCAAACTCAAATGCTTTTCTGAAGATCTGAAAGACAAGATTTTTACAGCTATATTTTCAAAAAACTTACTAAGTACTGAGCTTCCCATCCCATACTCTCCTCTGCCCAGATGTGACCATTTTTAGAAGTTTAGCTGGAAACAGATCCATTTAGAAAACCTTTTCCGTAGTTGTAAAAGACAATGTTTGTAGCTCAGTTAGTTGGGCACTGTAAATTTAATTCAGGATTAATATGTAGGTTTGATACACTTGCCATTTTCTGTAATTTAGATATACCTAATCTGGTTTGTCTCAGCCGTAAAATCTGAGAAATAGATTCTAGCAGAAGTGAAACAGAACTCTCAAAATGATCAGAACTTGTTAGGTGATGTGATTTCAAAGTGATATGTAAATGGGGTGTGAGCCAGAAAAATGGAAAAAAATGGATTTTTTTTCTGTGTTTTTTATGTATTTCTAAATTTTCCTAACAGTACATGAAAAGTGTCATTTAACCTACTAGATCCAAAGTGTTAAATATCTCCATATGATGTCTTAAATGCAAACATCAAAATATTTCAAAATTGTAATTGGAATTGGGGAAGTGAAATAGATTGTAAACCTGAATTGAAACTTGTTTTCCAGTTTCAATGTTCCATTATGTAGAAGAATAAAGCACAACAACAACAACAACAACAAAAAAGCAGATCAGGTTCTTCATTAAAAAAAAATTGAGAGGCAAATTACTCACACTGGAGTCACTATCTGGAAAAGGGGAAGGTTACAGACAGCTTGGGGGATTCAGACAGGGGGAAGCTATGCTTATCCTTTCCTCTTTATAGGTGAGAGAGAAGGCTTGATAATTTTTGTTCTTGCTATATAGCTTCATAATATTGGAAAAAGGCTGAGATTCTGTGATCTAAGGTGGAATTTATCCAGACAAGGAGTCATCTCTTTTTCAGATACTCAGCTTTACTTTCATGTTCTTACCCTTTAATGTTAAATAGGTCACAGGTCTTAAAACCTACCCACCTTTTAAAACTATTCATGCTACCTTCTGTTGCCTCAGATAACCAGCAGTGATTAGAATTGCTTAATATTTTAGACAGAGGTGTGGGGTGGAAATGCTCTAGCTTATTGGTAAGCAAAGAAGGCAGCATTGGTCTCACTGGTAGCAGGAAGATGAGTGGTTTAGCACCAGACATCATATACTTGGAAGAAATAAAAAAAAAATCAGGAAAAATATAAATAAAAAAGAGCGCAAAGTTTTATTGTCAAGCGCGGCTGTCACTTCATGAAACCAGAGTCATATATAAGATATATGTGACATACTAATAGGAAGTAATTTACCCAAGGATGTTTTTGTGCCTTGAAGTGCCTTCAACATTTCTGCTTTGAAAACTTTGCAAGTGTGTATGCATCAGAGCAGTTACCGAGGCGCTGAAGTTCCCAATTTGTGCACAATGTGACTTTTATAATGCTATTAAACTCATCTCATGGAAAGCGGTGTGCACAAAACAATGATACATGAGATCTCAAGGAGGCTGCTGAGCAGGGGAGAAGGCTGGAGTGAGGAGAAAGCTTTTATAAAGTCACTTTGAGAATGCACCTCCGCTTCAAAAACCTTCTGTTTATTCACATTGGAAATTATCTCCTGCACTTTGGGATGAAATTCATGCCACTTACATTCCTCACCCCTTCTGTATAATAAATCACATGCAATTTTTTTTTTCTCTCTTTTTAAAGTAAATTTAGTGTTGATGAGATGCAGCAGATTGACAACCCTGGTAGTTGAACTCATGTATTTATCTCTAGCATGAGGCAGTGGAAGCCCAAGATTCCCTCCGGTCCCATGAGCTCTAGCTTAAAGGGATGTCCTCAGATGAGGACGCAGTATCTGTAACTCTACTGGTCATGCAATCATCAATAAAAGCTCACCATTTTCCAGCTAAGTGTGACTTTTTTCTCACTTACCCTTGCTCCTGCCTTGCACACCTGCCCTATTCTTTTCTGTTTGGCCTCTAGGCTGTAAATTCAGGGGAATTTTTCTAACCTGTGTGAACACTAACATACCCACGGAGCTCAGTTATGGCTATAGGGATTTCAAGGACTGTTTTGGTACATAGGCAGGGCCCACAATTACACAATTGAAAATGACACCTTTCCTCATTGTTGCATGCTGGAACAGTTCTCAGCATTACTTTTGTCCTATGGGAACCAAACTGAGGGTACCAAATTAATTTCTTACAAAAATGCTGTGAGATGGTGATAGACCTGGAGAGAGAGGACACAGATTTTCCTGTGTTATAGGAAAGTCTAAAGCTGTGATTTTCCTTTGTCCATTTGTAAAATATAAACAAGGTCTGAGAACAAACAAATAAACATCTTGCTGCAAAGTGAAATTCCCTGGAGGAAAAAAAAGTTGAAGGAGGTGAAGGTCAGTCCAAATATTTTGCTGTGATAAATTCAGAACATTTCACTCAGAATAAAACTATATACAACTTTTTAATGCACTAAACCAATGATTTTTTAAGCTATTTTGAAATTTTAAAGGAAGTATCCAATGTGGAAAGTGTTGCTACAGAATACTTTGTCCTCATCATGGTGTTTCATTTGTTTTCTTCCTCACACAAAATTTGCTTGAAAACAATGCAATTTTAGGCATTTTGAAATTATTATCTTCATCACCAGGCAATCATGCTGACAGCATTGCTTTGAATAGCTTTAAATGGCAGTGACTCTGGCTCTGAAACGCTCTACCCAATTCAAGGCATCTAAACTAGGAGTGCAGTTACTGTGGGCTTCTGTGGTTAACAGTGAGAAAGAGAGAGAAAAAGACACCTCCAAAGAGCAATCGAGGACCTTCAGTTCTGACTCTCCAGTCTCCTCTGGTCACACTGGCAGAAATAAATCTATAATAGTACAAGCTTCTGTTGCCACACAGGCATCCGTCAGATCTGGTAGACACGTGCAGCCCATGTGAACTCCACAATTACCACTGGTTTGGCCCACCAAGTGAAGACCAACATGGTTGCACAAGTCACAGTGAAGACTCTAGGCTACTCTGTCAGTAATGGCCCTTTGCTTCGTGAAGACTTAGGATAGGCAGCCCTTAGTCAATGTGTTGGATGTACTCAGGCTTGGATTCAACAGCGAGGAACAAGTAAAACCCCATACAATTGGGTTTAGGTGTAGGAATATCTTTTTAGTTAGGAAAATATATATTCTTGACTCTGTCTTCTTTCTCCACTGGCCTTCAGACCTGATGTAGCTCAGCAGCAAATAGATGGCCTTACATTAAAGCAAGCAAAAAGCAGTGGAAGAAGGTGAGCCATGATAACTTAGACCTACTCTGAGATGGTGCAATTAATACATTAACTTTTGTTCATGCCTCCTTCCTCACAGCTTCGGTCTTTGTCTGGGATTTGCATGTGGAAATCTCTGTACAACACCTTCAGCCCCTATTTTTCCCCCTCTCTGCTTCAATTTTCTTAATGGTATTCAGCTAGAGTCATACTTTTTATTTTTCATATGACATCAAGGCATTGTATTAAATGTAGGATTTAGGACTTGGCAAATCAACAAGCACATTGTACTCCTATGGAGAAAAAAGGTGACTGAACAGTTTAGCCAGCCGACATACAGGCAAAAGTAATGCTCCACAGTAAGAGGATTGCTGGCTCTATTGTTGGGTCCACAACAGGAACCAAGTTACTGCAACATTAATTTCCCATCTCACATGGAAGTTATTTAAGGGAGAAGACTAACAAGCAAACAGTGCCCACAGTTTAATCCTATTGTCACCCTGATGGATTTATATTTGCTGTTGGGTTGTAGGGATGGAATGAGGCTGCTTTGTTATTATTTCAACTGCATTTGTTGGGGGAAAAAACAACCCCGGGATTAGGAAAACATGGCTTCTGCTACCTTTAGATAGTCAGGAACTGCTATTCTGTTAATGTAGGTATAAGATGACTAAAATTATGTCTTAGTGATGCAGAAATTCTTCACTCAGGGATGATAGAAATATTTTTAACTATAATTAAGACTTGTGAAATGTCTCCCTTTTTTGACTACATCTGTTCTTATGACTTCATCTCATCTCTCATTTGCCTTTTTTTTTTTTTAATATGTATAGCAGCAGTCACAGCACACGGGGCCAAATGTAGTAGTTATTGCATATAATGCAGTTTCCTACTGTCTGTATTTTGGAAATATCTGGAGAAGTTTACCTATAGATGTATATTTTTTCTGTAACCCCAAGGTATGATATTAGTCAGTTTAGCATTACCAGTTATAGGCAACTACTTTATTGACGTTGAATAACAAGAGCAGACGTCTCCAGTAGACTATCCATTGAAATATTTAGTTATCTAGGTTTGGACTAGGTTTCAGAGCCTCTAGTAATCCTTTTTAGAAAAAAAACTGTTTAACTTTACATGCCAAGAAAGACAGACACATCTTTGGATTACCAAGCAGATGTACTGTAAATTCAGTTTAGCCAAATCTTCAGCTGATATTGATTGCCATAATTCCACTACAGTCAGTAAGTGTCACAGTGATTTGCATAAGTAAGAAGCCTAGACCTGTGGCTTTTATGGCTTTCTTGAAAGTAGAATCATAGAATCATAGAATGGTTAGGGTTGGAAGGGACCTTCAAAGGTCATCTAGTCCAACCCCCCTGCAAGAAGCAGGGACATCCCTGACTAGGTCGGGTTGTTCAGAGCCTCATCCAGCCTGGCCTTGAACGTTTCCAGAGATGGGGCCTCCACCACCTTTCTGGGCAACCTGTTCCAATGTTCTGTAACTCGCATCGTAAAAAATTTTTTCCTAATTTCTAATCTAAACCTACCCCGCTCTATTTTAAAACCATTACCTCTCGTCCTATTGCAACAGGCCCTATTAAACAGCCTTTCCCCATCTTACTTGTAGGCCCCCTTGAGGTACTGGAAGACCGCTATCAGGTCTCCCCGGAGCCTCCTCTTCTCCAGGCTGAACAGCCCCAACTCTCTCAGCCTGTCCTCATAAGAGAGGTGCTCCAGCCCTTTTATCATCCTTGTGGCCCTCCTCTGGACCTCCTCCAACTGGTCCATGTCCTTCTTGTGTTGGGGGCTCCAGAACTGGACACAGTACTCCAGGTGGGGTCTCAGCAGGGCAGAGTAGAGGGGGAGAATCACCTCCCTCGACCTGCTGGCCACGCTCCTCTTGATGCAGCCCAGGATGCGGTTGGCCTTCTGGGCCGCAAGGGCGCATTGCCGGCTCATGTTAAGCTTCTCATCCACCAGCACTCCCAAGTCCTTTTCCTCAGGGCTGCTCTTAATCCATTCCCCGCCCAGCCTGTATTTGTGCCTGGGATTGCCATGACCCAGGTGCAGGACCTTGCACTTGGCCTGGTTGAACTTCATGAGGTTGGCACGGGCCCACCTCTCCAGCCTGTCAAGGTCCCTCTGGATGGCATCCCTCCCTTCCAGCGTGTCGATGGCACCACACAACTTGGTGTCGTCGGTGAACTTGCTGTGGGTTCACTCTATCCCACTGTCCATGTCGCCGACAAAGATGTTGAACAGGGCCGGGCCCAACACGGACCCCTGAGGGACACCACTCGTGACCGGTCTCCACATGGACATTGAGCCGTTGACAACCACTCTCTCAGTGCGGCCATCCAGCCAACTCCTTATCCACCGAGTGGTCCGTCCATCAAACCCATGTGTCCCTAGTTTAGAGAGAAGGATGTCGTGCGGGACAGTGTCAGAAGCTTTGCACAAGTCCAGGTAGATGATGTCAGTTGCTTGTCCCTTGTCCACCGATGCCGTCACCCTGTCATAGAAGGCCACCAAATTGGTCAGGCATGATCTGCCCTAGGTGAAGCCATGTTGGCTGTCACCAACCACCTCCTTGTTCTCCATGTGCCTTAGCATGGTTTCCAGGAGAATCTGCTCCATGACCTTGCCAGGCACAGAGGGGAGGCTGACCGGCCTGTAGTTACCTGGGTCTTCCTTATTCCCCTTTTTAAAAATTGGGGTTATGTTCCCTCTCTTCCAGTCATCGGGGACCTCACCAGACTGCCACGACTTCTCAAATACGATAGCCAGTGGCTTGGCAACTTCATCCGCCAGTTCCCTCAGGACCCGCGGATGGATCTCATCAGGACCCATGGACTTGTGCACCTTCAGGTTCCTTAGATGATCCCAAACCTGCTCTTTGAGTACAATGGGCAGTTCTTCATTCTCGCAGTCCCTGCTTGCACCTTCTACAGCTTGGGTGGTGGGACAGGAACTCTTGTCGGTGAAGACTGAGGCAAAAAAGTCATTGAAAACCTTAGCCTTCTCCATGTCCTGGGTAACCAGGACACCAGGTCCCTTCTGGAGGGGGCCTACATTTACCCTGGACTTTCTTTTGTCCCCTACATACCTATAAAAGCTCTTCCTGTTACATTTTATATCCCTGGCCATATTCAGTTCTGCCAGGGCTTTGGCCTCCCTTACCTTATCCCTGGCCACTCGCGCAGCCTCTTTGTAGTCCTCCCAGGCTACCTGTCCCCACTTCCACCCTCTATAGGCTTCCTTTTTCACTTTCAGTTGGTCCAGGAGTTCCTTGCTCATCCACGCCGGCCTCCTGGCCTTTTTACCTGACTTGTTTTTTATCGGGATGCACCTCTGCTGAGCTTGGAGGAGGTGCTCCTTGAATATGGACCAACTTTCCTGGGCCCCTCTTCCTTCCAGGGCCGCCTCCCATGGCACTTGGCCCATCAGGTCCCTGAAGAGGCCCAAGTCCGCCTTCCTGAAGTCTAGGGCAGAGAGCTTGCCGTGTATTTTCCTTGCTGCCCCGTGGATCTTGAACTCCACCATGTCATGGTCGCTGCAGCCAAGGCTGTCCTTAGTTTCACATCCCCCAGCAGCCCCTCCCTGTTGGTGAGCACAAGGTCGAGCATGGCACCCCTCCTTGTCAGCTCCTCTATCGCCTGCAGGAGGAAGTTGTCATCCACGCATTCCAGGAACCTCCTGGACTGCCTGTGTCCTGCCGTGTTGTCTCTCCAACAGATGTCAGGGTGGTTGAAGTCCCCCATGAGGACCAGGGCCTGTGACCGTGAGGCTGCTGAACAAGTAATTGTTCTTTTTCAAGGTATTCACGGTCAGAGTGAATAATACAGGAGAAATACAGGAGTTCTTATTTTTTGTGTCGAAATCAGAAATCTAGGTCATTTACAGGTAGTCACTATTTCTTGTGCTTAGGAGATCTAGACAAATTTTATTTGGAAAAGAAAACCCCATAAATATTTTTGCATGAAAATGACCTTGATTTTTTTTTTTCAGAAATGTCTGCGGTTTTGTTTATTTATTTTTTTTAATTTGCTGAAACTCATTACTTGCAAATGTACACTCAACAATTTAACCTTAATATTGCTTAAAGTGAAAAAATAAAAAAAAAAACAACTTCCCTCCCAATATTTTAAATTACTTGTGAACAGTGTTTAAGCATTTTTCAGCCAGCTTTAACAGAAAACAATATTTTTGCTGACAGGCAACTGGCTTAAAGAAAAATCTTTCTTCCTTGAGGCATATCCAAATGCTGTCTTCCTCCCCTCTTTGTTTGCATTAGACTAGCATTCTGAATGGCACCATGGCTCTTTCTAGTGCTCCTCATTATGTCTTTTTATTATTTGTACCTTTTTTTCTGATGTATGCATATTATATTTTTTGCTGCTCAATACTTTATTCCATACAGATGGAACACATGCAAGGGCCTGTCAGCCTGACAGTCTTCTCAGTCTTCTTTAAAAATAACCTCTTTAAGTATTTCTTGATCCAGATCTCTGCCTTATGCTCTTTGGAGCAACGAATATATCTGATTTTTAAGTACAGAGAGTTCCTTTCTACGATTAGTAAAAGCGTTTGCAAGGGTGGAAATCTGATATACAGTTCTCAAAAAAAAAAAGCTGAAAATATGCAAAATATCAACCAGTCATGTTTGCATAATCCTGGTGTTAGCATAAAGTTTTCATTCTCCCCAAATATTTTCCTTCACGTAGATTCGAAGCACATCTGTTGGAAGTGTCTTCTTGTATTATTTTAAGTCCTCTGTGAAGTCCCCAGTCTCCTCTTATAGCCTGAACTCTTGTGTTCCTGAACTTTAGCAGGAATCATCTTCCAGCCCAACTCTGGAATCTTTGATCAGGAATTAACTGCAGATCCCAGCTCAGTGGCTCATTTGCACTTAATAACTATAGGCCTTTAAAATTATTAATTTCAGACTAATCTCACCAACTTTTAGTTATCTGCAGGGTAAGCATCTACATATGAGTTTTCTGAGCTCTAGTTGCTGCAATTGTGGGACTCTACAGAGGGATTCCTCTGATCAAATGCTGTGCCTCCTTCAGGCAGATCAACATTCTATGATTCTATGATTCTATGATTCTATGATTCTATGATTCTATGATTCTATCTATTCCAAAATATAGTATCTGTAGCTGGAAAAGGATCCTAAGTTCTAAGCTCATCTTGCAGGACAGAAGGCACTTGGCAGTCCTGTATGCTATCTGTCAGCTCAGTGTCAATGCCTTCGAAAGCCAGTTGCCAGTATGTGTAACTGAGCTGAGCCCTAAATGTCCAGAAATATCTGAGCTGTCTTGGTTCCCTCTGGAGCCAGCAGGAAGAGAAAGCTGGGAGGAAGTTTCTTTGGGTGGTCAATATTGCCCAATCTTCACCATAAATGAAAATTATACCCCTAACTTTTCAGACAACTGAAGTTATCTGTTATGAAACCCACCCTCTGTTGCACATGTGCAATGATGTCAACCTTTCAATAGTGCTTTCAAAGAAACAGATCCCTTCTGTCATGCCTTGAAAGTGAATCATAATCTACTTTGGTTTGGAAGGTTGTTTCTGGCCTTGATTGGTAGAGGATCCTAAGGTAGTTGCTTTCTTACTTATTTCAATGTTTCTTTACCTGAGTAGTTGATAATAATGTCACAGGGATTTTATTATTTATTATTAATGCTGATATAGCACTGATTATATACAAAAAATATTTAGAATTATATTATGTTAGATGGTGTAAAAATAAATCAAATGGTACAATTTCTATTCTGCAGAATTTGCAGCCTGGAAGAAAATGTATAACAAAAGTGTCCTAATAAAGAGGTGAGATTGGTAAGGAGGAACAAAATTAATCATACAAAATCCATAGCTGGTGAGCAGTAGCAATTATAAGTCATTACCTGATATTTTTCAGTACTTTAGCATGTTTGGATGACAGTCTCTAGACAGGCTAATACCAGTGTAAGTGAATCATATAGGATATGAGTGCTTGTAAGCACTGTCCTATATTTGGGAGAATAAATGTTTGTGTTATGCAAAAAAAAATTCCAACCAAATGCATTTACTTTGAAATCTCTGGAACAGAATTTCATTTATATTTAGTAAAAGTCATTGTTATGGAAATGACTTACTTTACATTTAATGTGCAACAGTTCAGCAAAAAGATTATGAACCTATTTTGATTTTTTTTTTTAAAGGAAACATATTTTTACAGTGCCTATAGTAAGTTTGGTCTAGTGGATTTGATTGGAGAAAAAATATATCTTGACAGGAGAAACAGATTAGCTGTAGGGGAGGGGGAGTATATCTTGGACTCAAAGAACCAAACAAAACATACACAGAAGTCTACACTGATTTAACACACAATATTCTCTCTAGAGCAGTGTCACACTGTCCTGTGTTAGGCACTAAGGTACCCATGCTAGCAGTGTAGTTATCCTAGAAAACATCCACAGCTGTCAGAGAAAAGCAGCCACCTACTGAGACTTGTTTGCAGCGTAGCTGGTGAATCTCAGCCCAAAGATTTGATACTGAAAAGATGTGATAGGTGCTGGAGTTTGTGCATCAGGAGCTGATGTAACTGATTTAATCAGGCTATGTAACTTAATTTACTAATTTACATGTATAGATATGTACTTACCTATGTAGGACTGTGACCTAAAGCCAGAACACGAGTAAGTGTAATAGACTCAAGCATCTGTTTAAGAACAGGCTCATACGTACATATTGTCCTAACTAGAACATGAAGTCCAGCTGTGGTAGGATCACCTGTATCATGCAAACTTCAGTTTGCACCCCATAGCACATAAGTAAAGTATCCACCTAAATGAAAAACGTATACGGCTATACAGCTGATGCGGGAACAAAACAGATCTGGGACATGTACAAAGCATGGCCTGAGTTTTCCCATTTGGATTGCTGAGTTGATTCTCTCTTGCAGGGAGTTCCTGATGTCAGTCTTCTACCCAGCTCACTGCACAAAGACAACTGCACATTCTGCCAACATAATGCATACGTGCTAAAAATAAATAATACTTTTTTTTTTTTTTTTTACAACACCATGTATTAGTATAACCAGTCCCATTAAGTTCATATACTAACTCTGCTTTGTAGGACAAAAAAAAAAAAAAAAACCAAACGGGCAAATGCAATTTATTTCACTGAACTTCTAGTGTCTACAATATAGGCTTCTTCATCTGAACTACTCATCTGAACAGCTGTATAGCCAATAGAGAGCAGAATGCTGAGGATGTGAATGCTTTGTCATATTTTAAATGTTAGGAACATCCTATAGGTGCTGCATCTGCGCATTGACAGTGTAGTGAGGTCCTGTGACCTACAGAGATGAAGGTATCTACCCGTCCATGGGTAAGTCACACCTTAATTTCTATTAAATCTCCATGCAATATGTGATATGTGATAAAGTCATTGACTGAAAAGGTTTGTATTTTTTTAAATTGCCATAACTGAACAAATACATTGGTCAACTAAATCTGTTTCAAGATAAGGGCTGCTGCTTCTGCATCTTGCCTCGTGTGCATTCGCTGGTGTTTAATGAGAGGTGGTGTTACTAAGTTTTCACTTGAAATGCCTCTTTCTTGTATTTGGGCTAACAATTTAAGTGTCCAGAAACTTAGTACTTTTTGTTCTATCCCTCTGGCAAAATTGGTTGAAATTGGCGAATGGATTAAAAAACTACTGACACAGAGATTCAAAATCTGACACTTAGGCTTTGTAATCATAAGCACTGAATTCCTTAGAAAATTGCTGAAAAACTGAAGCTATCTCTCAAAGTTGCCAAAAAATGTAAGAATATTTTGATGTCTACAAATAATAACATTGATTTTTTAACTTGCATGTTATAGGTATTCTTCTCACCTAAGTCTATTTCCTGCTTTGCTCATTAAAAATGATCTATTTAAACAGGGAAAATTGGGAATGGGTAGTGTCTCTGTCTTGCCTGTCATAATGGAATACCTCTCTTGGTTGTTCTTTAGGTGTTATCATACTGTATCTAATAAATAATAGTGACAAACTGCAAACACCATGGAAAGTTGCATTAATTATAATATTAATCCAAGAACAAACAAGAGATTTTTTTTCTTTAATTCAGGGGGAACAAAACACAGCACAGAAATTGAACATAAACAGGGTTGGGATCTGCAATTCATTTTTCTTGTTTACTATGAAATTGGGCCTAGTTAAGTTTCAAAAATGCTAATGAGGAAATAAATTAGGTAGCAATTTTCCAAAGGAATATCTCATTGGATTTGTATTTGTTTACTTTTATCTATATTTATCCTTGTTAACCCCTTTTTTTCTTAGTCATTCAATTTCATTCATTTTGTTTTTTCCCCTCCTTCCATATTTGCTTATTTGTTTGGTACGATTTCATTTATATGTTTCCAATAAATTAATATCTACACTTCATAGAAAGGAAAGAGGACAAGAGAGGGAAATAACCCAGTTTGAAGGTCCTGTATCCTGTTCTTGTCTCACTGTCGGTTGAATAACTGCATTGCTCATACTGAGTTTCCAAAAAGCTCTTGACATTTTACTAGCTCTGTTCTCACTAAAGTCAATGGTAGTTCATTGAAGCTCGTGAAATCAGACTTAGGCCAGCAGTAATCACTTTTGAAAATTCCATTCTTAATCTCCAATAATTTCTATTGACCTTTGTGAGAAGCTTCTCTGGAAGGAAACTTTGACTGTAATGAAACTTGAAAACAAGGGCCAAATTAAGTTGTTTTTTCTCTTAAGGCCAAGCTATATACTCATATGTTTAAATATAACTCTACTGTAAGCATAGGGTTTTTGCAGTGATAGTCATATTCACCATCATAAAAAAAAAAGTTTAAGAGTAAATTATAACATGACACAGAAAGTACATGGCTCAATGTAATGGCATAGTACTATAATTCCCTTAAGTTTTTCTCTTGGCAACATACTTAGCACATGGGCATTGGTTTAAGTAGAGGAAAAACAATGCACTTGCATCACAAAATTTATCTGCAGTGCAATTCCTTTCCGTTCCATAGGATTGTCACCATTAAGAAGTCAATTTTTAAACACCATATAGTGACTTTCAGAATGGCACTTGAGGACCTGCTGATATAAAACCTATCATTATCAGGTCAATCATTTCCCAAAGCAGTGACAGATATTCAACATTATTTTCAGAGATAAATGAATAGTCTTCATTGCAGCTCCTCTCCTTGTTGGCAATTTCAGTAAAGAGGCCAAGAGGTGAATGGCCTGCAGAACTTGTTCTCTTTTTTTCATGCCTGGGGTTGACTTTTTTAGGTTAAAGACTTTTTGGAGAAAGTTTGCCCTCTCATAGCTTTTTTGCAAAAAGTGGCCATGTATGTGAATTTCGAGCAACCAGCAACACCCATTGCTAAAGGGCAGGAGCTAACCAGGGAAAGGTCATTCCAATTCACAAAGGGCTTTGATATTTCAGAATAGCTGACTTTGTTATGAACTGAAGGAGAACCTCACATTTCAAATTCTTTGTGTAAAAGAAAAAATGTCATGTTCCTCGGGAAACCTACCAGAAGAGCCATCCTGAAGGTGTGAATACTGGAAGCTCTTGGGAGGGTGGCTGCAAAAAGGTTCCACAAATTTTCTGTTTCTCTTATCCTGCTCATTAGAATGGGAAGCCACTTTGATGAGGAGCAAAATGAAGAGGGGCCAGGGTGTTTAGCAACTGAAGCTCCAAGCTTTCATCTCTCCTTCCATGTAAAGAGGCACAGTGGGATCCCAGCAATCCCCATAGCCAACTAGTGGAGAAAATGGAGGCGGGCACTGACCAGAGAGAAGACAACTTTTTAAAATGGAACTCAGTCATAGGTTCCAACAGAACTCTGTCAACATTCAACAGCTGTCACAAAACATTTATGTTTCTATGAATAATCACCTCTTGAGGGAATAACATTCCTCAGGGAGTTTCCAATGAGCAATAATGAGGATGCAGCACTTCTAGATGTCAGGCTTTTTTTTTTTTCTTTTTTTTTTTGTTTGTTTTAATTTATTACTGCTCTATGTTAGCTGCCTAATAATAAATTTAAGGGTCACCTGAGGTACAGGGATCTAACTTTAACAATACTTTCAATGCTTATACATTCTTTAGTTTGTTTTTCACAAGATTTTACTAGCATATACATGTATTAGCATATGCATTCAATGTCAAATATGAGGTAGATTCAGATAACGGGGTTTTTTTTTGTTTTCAGAACTAGGAAGCAAGTGTGGCTCCTTTCTATGTTAGATGTATAACTGGGAATAGATAGAAAAATCTTTCTAAAAATAAGTCTTTATAAAGGTTTCTTCAATTGAGTGATAGATCTTTAAGATATGAGAAGAAAAAAAAATTTGAAGTGCACATACATAAGGAAACATGGGTTTCAGTTATTATTTTTCTATTTAGATTGTTCTTTCTTGCATGTCCAGCAGTCAGCACATCATTCGATTTTTAAGCAGCTTCAGGCAGACTAAAACTTTTATTTTAGTTTTCAGAAAGTAAAATTTCCTTTGAAATGGTCGATATATATTCCACATGTAAACTAGATCTACCTCCTGCCTGAAACCTCTTGTGGAGACCTCTCTGTAGCTGTCATATTCCTCTGTCAAAGCCCAGGTACTCATGAATTGAGGATGGCCCTTTTTCCACTGTGCTGAGTTTTTCCCCTACCAGTCCAAGACTTCCTGCATTCCCTTCTATGCTCTCTAAATGCTTCATCAAGACCTCATTCCTTGAAAGAAGATGCCTGTTTCCTGGTAAGCACCTCTTTAACAAGCCTCATTCTAAATAAACATTATCCATTGCATAACTATATGATTTATACTTTTCATCTAGAAAGATGTACTGATCCAGGCACCCAATGCAAACTGAGCTCCCTTAGGGAATGAATTCACACTTATGAAACTTCCTCTTCCAACTCCATTTCTCATTAAACCGAGTGTTTCCTTTTTTTTCCTTCACTCTCTCTCACATTTTACTGTCTCTGCATCAGGTACTTTTACATTACTTTTTCTATATTAAAAAAAAATACTTTATTACAGGCAACCTTTCAATTAACTTTTCTAAGTAAAATGACTGTATTAGGCAAAAGGTTTGTGTAGTAGCCAATAAAATGTCAGATAATATTGAACACAGGCTTGGACTAACCTTGCAACCCAGTAAGTTGCAAGGTTACGTGCAAATGTTACAACTTGATTTTGAAGAGAATACATATGTATGATTAAGTCATTTTATGGGTAAACTGATTGGTTGATTACAGCATTCTGATCCATCTCAACAAGATAAACTCAGGTTATATTTAAGGTATCTGCTGGTATTTAAGACCTGGCTATTTATTATCCAAAGACTACTGTAAAAAATATTTTAAAATTGTCTTAATTTAAATGGAGGGGTTTTTTTAAAGTAATAAAACATATTTTTCAGAGTAACTGACTACGATCAGAAACTCTTCTTGCTACCTAGCGTAAATTCCACTAAGAAATAAAAATGAGGCAAAACAAACATTACTAGTTGTAGCTGATTCTTGAAGCTTTTGTATGAAAGCTAGTCAATCAGGAACTTGCTTTTATGTTAAAATTTTAAGCCTTTTATTATGCTTAAATCTTATTAAGAGCTAAAGGGAAATGTAGCAAATACATGAAGTCATAGAATCATAGAATCATAGAATCATAAAATAGTTAGAGTTGGAAGGAACATTCAAAGGTCATCTAGTCGAACCCCCCTGCAAAAAGCAGGGACATCCCTGACTAGATCAGGTTGCTCAGAGCCCCGTCCAGCCTGGCCTTGAAAATTTCCAGGGATGGGGTATCCACCACCTTTCTGGGCAACCTCTTCCAGTGTTCTACAACTCGCATTGTAAAAAATTTTTTCCTAATATCCAATCTAAATCTACCTCCCTCTATTTTAAAACCGTTACCCCTTGTCCTATCACAACAGGCCCTACTGAACAGCCTCTCCCCATCTTTCTTGTAGGTACTGGAAGACTGCTATCAGGTCTCCCTGGAGCCTCCTCTTCTCCAGGCTGAACAGCCTCAACTCTCTCAGCCTGTCCTCATAGGAAAGGTGCTCCAGCCCTCTATCATCCTTGTGGCCCTCCTCTGGACCTTCTCCAGCTGGTCCATGTCCTTCTTATGTTGGGGGCTCCAGAACTGGACACAGTACTCCAGGTGGGGTCCCAGCAGGGCAGAGTAGAGGGGGAGAATCACTTCCCTCGACCTGCTGGCCACGCTCCTCTTGATGCAGCCCAGGATGCGGTTGGCCTTCTGGGTCACAAGGGCGCATTGCCTGCTCATGTTGAGCTTCTCGTCCACCAGCACTCCCAAGTCTTTCTCCTCTGGTCTCCATCCATTCTCCACCCAGCCTGTATTTGTGCCTGGATAAGTCAAGAATTTATTATTACTAAAATTGAAATCTTAACAGTATAGCTAGACAAATATTATTTGCTCAGATTTATGTATTACAGAAAAAGAACATAAAGAATACTTTTTTTTTTTACCAAGAAAATATCTCAATAATATAGCAAAGCAGTTATAATTTTTATACACATGGTAGTACCTATCCCTTTTAAGAGCATTATAGTCATCCTTCCACTATCCCTCTGGATCCTACGACACCAGTCTTCCTCAAGCAAGGTAATATTTGGACCAAGTCATCAGTGTTCCAAGTTCTCCAGTGGGAAAAGGATTATGTTAATGTGGTTTCTTCTTTCTTCCTCCTTTTTGGGGCGATTGACATGAGCTATTTTTGTATTTTCTAACATCCTTATGCACCTTGCTCTTCCTTCTTTGTTTGCAGCTTCATATTACATCTCAGTTTACTATACATAGTATGTTCTACATATGTTAGATATTTGGTCTTTACTGTCCCTAAACTTGATTTCACCCGGCTCGAAGTCTTAATTTCTTTCACCTTTGGTGACCTGTTTATAGCCTTGGGGCCTGGAACTAAACTGTAGGGCAAGATCCATTTCTCTTAACTTAACCTGTTAAAAGTTAAACCCAATCTTTGATTTAGAGAAGAGACAGAAGCACTTTCAAGGGACCAAAAAGGAGCCTAAGTTGTATGGACTGAGTTACATTCTGGAGGATGTTGTCTTTCTTACATTCTGAGAGTTGTAACTCCTCTTTGCACCAGCTACAGATGGAGCTTACACTCCTTACTTCACTCCAATGTTTAACATATGATGGCATGACTATCCCATCAATCCCCTGTGCTTTCATGGTGACATATGGATGCTAGACTATTAAGATAATACGAGAAGTTTCTTCTGAAAACCATTCCTATGGTTTACACAATCTTTCCCCCTCATCTTCAATAATGGCAAGTCTCTTTCATTGCCCTTAGTTTCAACCATTTTAATTTAGTTGAAGAGAAAAAGCAATCACCAACCTTCCAACCCAAACAAACTGTTTAGTAAGCTCCTGTTGACTTCCATGAGAGCTGGCTGATTCTGTATTTATTGCTGTATCCAGGCTTTCTGAATTTCAGACAAATATTACCTAAATTGACTCTGGTGACCTGGAAAACAATCTATTTTTGTGACATGGCTGCAGAAGTAAGCCAAATTTCTACCATTGGGACTTTTTTTCTTCTACTACTCTTAGTTCTGTTTAGTCTTGTTAATCCAATGAAATATATCACTCTAGAAACAATTACAGCCAGAAGACTTTGTGTCCCTGCTCCAACTCATTTTCTCTCCCTAACCATGGGCAAGATTTTTAATCATTATTTCTTTCCATCTCTAATATATAAAATGAGGAAACTGGTGTAGCCTGATATTAAAGATACCAAATTTCAAGATTCTGGAACCATAGAACTACTATATGAATAATGATCTGCATATATTCCCTATACATATAAATTATCATAATAAATTTTGTAATAGGTAATAATGCATTTGCTTGCTATGCCTATTCTCTCAAATGGAATACAACCAGAATAACAGCAATAATTGGTATGAGTACTCAACCATTGCAACAATGAAAGTTTCAACTGAAAATGAGTACCAGATGCTGAGTGAAAAATAGTGCAATAAATGGATAATAACATAAAGGTGTGAAAAAGAAGGAAATTCCATTTCATCAACATTTTCTGAGATGATGAAGTTTGGCTTTTTCCTGAACTGGGTAAAATATACCAAAAAATGTTTAAGTTAATCAAAAGAAAATAATGTTCATCTCAAAATACTTTAACAAAATAATGGAGTTCCATCTTTATTGAAGTAGTTAAAGACTTGTCTATATATTAGAAGACAAGATGTTGTAGCAACATAAAAATCATATTACAACACATTTATCAAGTGTTTGTTCCACAAATACTGAAAAGAGCCATTACAATGTCATGAGAATTCTTCCCATATTTGATTGAACTGTAAATTAAATCCATCCTATTTCCTAAAGCTTTTCGATTTCAGTGGAACTCTGTACCCTCACTTTATACAATTTGTCAACATATTTCTGACCAGATGTAGTCATAATGCATACTCAATATGTCCTGTTTCTGCCAGCCACAGAAGCTAAGATTTTACTTCAGTTGACATTACTGCGTGTTAAGTTACATGTCTCAGTTAGAGAGTCTGTCACTAACTGCTCGAGCAAGCCCAAGACCACTATTCAGTGGTCTGATACAAGGTTAGATCCCCTCTGGAGAGGGTCAGATCTCTTCAGATCTCTCTGTGTTCACTTTCGGTGGAACTTAGACCATCTAGTCTCCTAATTTAAAACCTTGTCTAGGCTTTAAGCTTTATTACAAAGAATACAAGATCCTTATCGCATGTTTTAAAGATTTCTAGTGATTTATTTTGGTTTTGGATCAGTATTGAAGGTGATAAGTTTAGCTGCAGAGAGTGTTAGCATAGAACTCCTGGGTTATTTAGAAATTGGCAAGATTACGCCAACATTCATAAACCAGATATGTCCTGCTTCTGGAATTATCACCCAAGACAATTTGACTACCTGCTAGTGAAGATTTATTTTTCCACTCACTGAGGAATATATCTAAGTATAGCTGAGGTTTCTAGTGATGTTGCTATTGAGCACTTGGGCAAAACAAGCTGGAGCTTAAGATACTCTTACTACTTTGAATCATTTCTAATAGTTTTAAAACAACTCCTATATAATACATCTGTTCAGTTCAAACATATAATTGCATTTCATTACCATCTGGAAATACACAACTGTTTTGTCAGACTTTCAGACAAATCAATTTTGAGGCAAATCACTCTCCAGATCCCAGTTCACTGAATCTCTGCCTCTCCCATTGTAAGCGAAGCTCAATATAAAAGCCTTAAATTCTTGCATAGAAAATTTCCATCTTCAGTTAATCTCATCCTGAGACAGCTGTACCTTGAAGGAATACAACTTGCACTGCCTTGTCTTGGTCCCCAATCTGGTGGATGTGCGTGGCTTGTTGGGTTGAAAGAGGAGTACACATTTATATTTGCATGGTGTTTCTGGACTTTGATGTACGGGGACATGGAATGTTGTCAAGACTAGTGGTTTTGGGTAGGTCAAGAGCTTTCTGATCCTAGTGACTGTTAACAATGAAAGTGCAGGCCCTTCTGCATTGTCCTGCCAGCTGGGCACTGACTACCTGGGGGTCACTAAGTTGAACATGAGCCAGCAATGCACCCTTGTGAAGATGATGGCTAACCACATACTGGGCTACATTGGTAAATGCATTGGCAGGAGGTTGAGGGAAGTGATTATTATACTCCATTCAACTTCAGTGAAACCAGATTTGGAGTATTGCATCTACCCTGTATGGTAAAGATATTGAAAAACTCAAGCTTGTCTGACAGAGAGCTACCAAGATCTATGGGTGACAAGAGCATAAGACATACAGGGAGAAACTGAGAGAGTTTGGTATATTCAGTTTTAAGATAAGTAGATTAAGTAAATGTAATTAAATACTTACTAGGTAGTTAAAGAGACAGACTGTTGCTGGAGATAGATAAAGAAAGGGTAAGATGAAATGGACACAGGTTAGAGAAAGTGAAATTCTGATTAGAAATTAGGAAAAAGATATCTCATAATCATGGTGGTTTAACATTAAAGTAAGGTCCCAGATTGGAGTTCCAATGTCTGTTCCTGGAGACACTCAAAACTTGAATGAACAAGGGGCTAAACTGAATGGGCTCTTAAATAGGTCTAGCTTTGAGCCATGCTGACCCTCCAGGACTCCCTCACAACCAAGGTTACTCTATGATTCTGCAACCATGCATGTGGGAAGCTGGAGCTCAGAAATCATGTTATCTGGCCTCACAGGTAGTGACTCAAAGGTCTAGTTGTAGGTACTCTCCTGAAAAACATAACCATAGAAATAACCATAAACCACATATAATTAAATTCTGTCCACATCAGAAGACAAATTAAAGCAACAGTCAAACAAACAACATGAAAGAGAAAATAAATAATGAAATAACTTTTCCTTTAAAACAAAAACCAAACCAACAAACAAACCTTTCAGGAAGAATATTTTAAATATTACATTAAATAAATAAAAAAACAGCCTATGCAATTTGCAGTTTAATCTGTAAATGAGCTGATTTGTAAATAAACTAATTGAGCTTTTAAAAAAATAGTAGAAAACTCAAGTGAAAAAAAAGACTTAGAAGGCATATATGTTTTGAAAATAACTCTGGATGACATCTGAAAGCAAAACCAACAACAAAACCAAGCCCAAGTAACTAATGTTTCTCACCTCCTTAGGAGCAAACCAAGGAAAAGAATTTGTTTTTCATGTCTGGGACCACATTTCTATTTCCTCTCCAGCAATTCAGCTTCTCTCTAGTGTCTAGTTTTGCAGGAGTTGTGGGCAAGTCTGTCTACAGCTTCATAGCTACACAGCCTGTAAAGGATGTTTCAGCTGATAATTTGTGTCTCAAGGTAGACTCTAAAAAAAAAAAAAAGACCCAGATTAGAAGGAAATTTCTTTTTACATTTCTTTGATCATGGAAAGGGGGACCCTCTGAGGATTTATGGGACCAGGATCAGGAAAGAGCACAAAGGGGTTGTGTTTTTTACCTAAGAATTATATGACTTCTGTCAGGCGACTTTTTGAATTGTTTCTGCACTTCTAGTGGGCACTGTGTTCAGTGGGACTATTTGGTTGCTGATCTCTACTGCTTGTATAACATTTGCTGACATGGATACATACTCCAGCAGTCCAAAAATGTTCTGAGACATCTGAACATATTCATGATAACAACCTACCGCTTGCAAAGCAGAATGTGAAGTAAGGTGAATGGGAAGCATTGACTCTCAGTGAACAGTATTTCCTAGGTTTCAGTGTCCAGAGTTTCCATTAAGAAGTCACGAATTGCCCTAATAATATAATCTAGGCTTTCATTATGCCATTACAGCTCTTCCCCACTCCCCTCTGGACTATGACTTTATGATAAAATTTTATATAGTGAGGGCAATAGATCTCAACAATGGAGTCCTGCTTATCTTAACTGTTCTTCTGTGTAATATCCTAGAGACAAAAGAACAGAAAGGAGTACATATTGAAAAGCTTGTTTCTAAGAAATTCAGAGCATCCAGTTATGTGAACAGATGTGAAGGTCAGTGTCTTTTGACCTGCTCTGGGTTTTATATGCAGATGAAGTAGGAACTAATGTTTACCCTATCCATATATCACAGCCTAGAAAGGCTGAAAGACTAAGACTGGCAAATGATCTTTAACCCCATGCAGAACTTCAAGCCTATCCGTTTAAATTATGCTTTTCCCTGACATGTGGACAGCTTTTTTTTTTTTTTTACAGTTTCAGAGAGTGTGGTAAGTCTCTTGGAGATACACGATCTCCTTTGTCTTGCAGCTGCCCGCTTTGCCTTCCTTCTAGGACCCAGAAAAGTCCACAACTGCACCTCCCCTGCTATCATATGTACTCACAGCCAGGGAACTTGTTTTGAGATGTAGTTTTCAGCCTTTCAGTTCTATCAGAACTGCATTGGTACATCCTAATCTGATGTGCAGAATCCCTTGGCACCTTTCGGATTCTCGTTAGGAAAGAGTGAACCTGTCATATAGCTTCATGGACATTCACCATATCCATACTTCAACTAATATTGTCTTCCCTGTGAATGATACCACTTTATCATGGCTGTCTGAAGATAGAACTTTTTACTTCCCAGGGAGGCAGTTATAAAGACAGGCTCTTAGTCTTTTCTGGCCTGGAAGGGGAAGGACCAACAAATGCTGCATTTACCAAGAATATGAGACAGAATTTCTTCAAGGCAGTAAAGGCATTTAACATGGTCATCTGTCACTAGAATTTAACTGTCACAGCATGGGCAAATTTTTATGTCTAGGGAATTTAGGAAAGCTCTGACTGTGGAGAGGTTTAATAAATGTCCCAGACTGGGCAAAGAAAGATGTGTCAAGTTATTAGTTTTGATCAAAACAAACAAAAAAAATTAATATAATACTAATTCTACCCTGTAGGCCACATGGCACACTGGGAAAGGGAAATGTAAGCTAAAAGGAGGGAGCAAATGGCTCCAATGTATTTAGGTGTCCTGTGACAAAGAGCCCAGAGCATAGAAGGTGAATGTCTCTAAGAGTATGTCATCATATAAATAATTTTCGTAGCAATTGTGAACAACGCAGTAAGTAAAAGTCAAGAGGATTAATCAGTGAGTAAGCATCTTTATCTGAACCTATCACTTTAGACTCCTTTTATTATTAAGGGAAAGAGATATCAGTATGTCCAAAGAATGGTTCATCTCATCCAAAACCAGGTAGCTATGGTAGATCAGCTGGATTGACATCTGGACATGCTATCTTTACCTCAATGACTGTGGAAGCCTAAACTGACCTGTATGTCTAAGATCAGGTGCCTAAATGTGGGGGATAAAAATCGCATCAATGTAACTCTCACAATAACACCAGTCATTTAACTTAATGACGGAGTGAAACAGTCAAAGAGGGTAATAGAACAGCCATAATGCTGGTCATTTCACAAAATGTCTGGAATTTTCAGTTATTTCATAAAATGACTGCTTTCACCATCTGACTGTAACATACAGCTAGAATTAGAAATGAAAAAACTACAACCACATTCTTAGTTACCACATTTGTATCTGAGCACAGTTGTTCTCTCACTGTGGCTAAATCCTTATGTAGGTTCTTATCAGGAAACTTTTCTACTGCAGTTCCTTTTTAGCAGATAACAATTTTTGCTGTTCTGTTCTTTTTTTTTCCCCCTATTGTTACCAAAATAATAATGATTATAAACACCACTTTAAAAGCATGCCATGCTAGGGATGGCTGTGCTGCAATATATCATTCTGAACTCTGCTGTATTCATTTATGGTGAAGCATTTTATATTAATGTTTCCATTGCTTATCACAGACACTGGCATTATAAGTGCTTAAGTCAACTAAGCTCAGTTATTTATTAGGATGGGTTTCACTGCCATTTTCTTGAGTAAAATCCTTCCTGTCCCTAGTTAGGGAAGCTGGTTTATTCCTGCCAATCTCTGCTATTTGACTGTCTTTACCCATCACACAATTCAGACAATTAGCTTTAAATAAATTAATAATACATTGGATTCCTGGTAATTAATAATATTTCAGACATGCAACTTCTTAGGATTATGTGCACAGATTAAAAAAAAAAAAAAAGAAAATTTAAAGCTATTAGAAAACAATCTAACACCTGATCATCCAGTCACATACAGAATTTCAGGTGTTGGAAAACTCAACCCTTGAATTCCAAGTTCAGCACTTCTGAGCTATTCTGTTTCTTGGTATTCCGTACAATTTCCTGAAATACATTTTCTGTTTAAAGCCTTGACCTTTGCTGATGAATATTAACTAGTCCAAGGCTGCATTCATAAGAAGATGTGTTTTCCTATCTTCCTTACTAACTTCCCTGTGCATCAGTTGTTATTTTTCCATAGTGAACAGCTCAGGTGGCAGTAGTGAGATGATTTTTTTTAAACCTATAAGCTGTTTTCTTTAGGCTACTCTTGAATATGCATTTTTTTATCTTTTTTTTTTTTTTTTCCCTTGATTGCCTTTCAACAGGGAAGATTTTGGATCAGGATCTTCTCTATTATCAGCAGAAACACACTGGACTCATTGGAGCTGTACTACTTCAAAACAGCTGATGGTTTGACCACAAGATATTACTATTTCACCTAGCAAACTCATATATGTAAGTGAGACTAATTCCTTGTTTAGTGGTTACTTGAATGGACACTAAAATATTTAACAGGCTGCAGTTTAGAAGTATCTTGAAAAAAAAAACAAATGAGTTTTGAGAAGGAATTTTTAGCTACTAGAAAAAGAAGGACAGAAAAAGATCATACTTAATGCTTAGCCAAGCCCTGTCTAGAGACAATATTATATTCCTTAGCCTCTAATTAGCTTCTTGTCAGGGAAAAAAAAAAAAAAAACAACATTTCAACTTAGATGTGAGCAGTTGAATTTGATAGTGACCAAAAGGAATTTCGTTAAATGAGGGGGTCAAATGGAATCTCACTTTGAGTTTTCATGTAAAAAGAACTCTGTGTCCTGAATTTTGTAGGATTATCTTCAAATCACCTTTTTTTTTTTTCTTCTCTCCAAAGCTATACATATATTTTTTAAATGTAGATTAACTTACTTTTTCTTTTCCTGTCTTTTCTTTTTTTTTTTTTTTTTGGCTGCATCTTGAAGAGTTGTGCTAAAAATGCTACCTTGAGTGGAGAGTTGTAAAAAAAATCCAATGGTATTGCAGCCCATGTTATGTCCTATTAAGTGGAAAAAAACCTACCAAAATGCATGCATTGTTGGATAGCTGATCCTAAAAAATAGACAGACCTGTGTAACTAATTGATTTTTCACTTGACTTGTAGACCCCAAAAGATTTTTCTTTTCCTTACTGAAAAAGAAAAAACAAATAAACAAACAAAGTCTGTGAGATAGTATTACTAGTATGTCTATGATTTAAGTTAAAGAAGTGCTTACGATTATTGCTGGATAAATAATTTTAGGAAAACAAATTTTGCAGAATTTGAAAAATATAGTAGTATATTCTAATAGTAATGAACACAATCTGATAGAAAGTCATACTGAAAGCTCGGCAGAATAAGAGGTTTCTGGCATATCGAAAGGCATGGTAGATAAGTTTACTATTTCCTGGAGAAAGAAGTATTAAAAGAAGAATTAAACACAGTTGCTCGTGAAGGACTGCTTTCAGAGCACAAAAAGAACCACTAGTTCATAGGAAATGTGTCATTACTTGTCAAGATCAGCAGTAATTTGTTTAATTTTATCCATTAAAAATACTTTGGAAAAGTAATTGAAAATGTGAGGACGTAACAGAAAGGGAGGAAAATGAGTATAATATTGATTTTTTAAAAGAAAAAAAAAGAAAAAGAATTATCATGGTAGTTATCACTTCCTAGACCCAGCTGAAAATTACACTGAAATAATAGACCAAGTACTACAAAATAATAATTAGGCAAGTTCTAGATAATTTTATGAGCACAGTAAGCGCTGTGGGCTTGTCAAAAGAAAGTAGTGGAGAGATTCATAGCTTGGATCCTCACTGCATTACACCTAATACAGCTTTCAGTATCTATGCAAAGATAGAGAAAAACAGATTTGTGGCATTAGTAAATCAAGAGTTTTCTCTGAATTACCAATAGAGTTATCCACAGGAGGTGTCCTTAATCCATAGAAGGAACCTGCATCAAAATTTGTCTTCTGTGCATTTTGATAAAGCAAATATGCTTTTTTCAAAGCAGAAATGTGTGTCATTGTTCAGATATTAAAGCAGACATCTTGGGTTTCTGATGTGAGAGGGAATATCTTCTGAAGTCCTGAAGACAGTCAGGAGATGGTAAGAATGTTTCTCAGACTTTTTGATTTTTGCCATAATTGTGTTTTGCACTCACTGAGGAATTCATTTGGAGTATATTCTTTGTTTGGGATGCTGCCATAGCCCTTGTAACATTATTGCACTACAATATTGCACCGCTACAATAAAGAATGAATCATATTGCGTGTATCTGACTATACAGGAGCTAGATTTTGGAGAGGCTTTTGCTGTTCACCTTAGGTAAGAATGTCATCAGTCAACTTGAGTCTTTGCCTGAAGGTGTAAACACATGCTGGCAAAAATGACATATATACAACAAGCCCTTCCTCATCCCAACTACAAATTAAAAAATACCTAAGCTGTAGCCAAGTAGTATCAAACTTTCACAGCTCTTCCGTCCTTGTAGAGGGTGCTTAATTATTTGGGTTGGTAAGAAGCGGTCTGGGCTAAAATGAGACCTTCATAAAGAAAAAACAATTTTCACTTAAATGTCACCTTAAACCTCAAGAATTGAAAAGCCTTACAGATATTAAATAAGTCACCCTTAATATATAAACTTCACAAATGAGTAATTCTACTGAGGTGGATAAAATTACTCTCCGGAGTAAGTGTTACCTGCTGGAGTAAAAGTGGTCAGTACTAGGTCCTCACTTTCACCACCCTTCTCTAAACTACAGAAGTGTTATGAAGGGTCATTATTAATCAAAATCTCACAGATAGGAAAACTGAGCCATCAAGAAGTGATTTATTAAATGTCATAGAATAAATCCTGATCACAGAAGCTAGATTAAATGATTTCTAGCCCTTTTTTTTAAACGTAAGATTAACATTTTCCATCATAAGAAATATGTGCGCATACAAAGAATCTTAGAAATATAGGAATACATAAATAACCGTATGTATAGATATATAAGATCTTGGAGTTTCCAAAGTAGAAACTTCTCTTCTGCTTTAACCCCATCCAAGCTAACTGGCTAACAGTGGGAATGTACCAAGTTGAAAAAAATTTTTTATTAAGATGTACTCTGGTCTTCTGTGTTTGTGCACAAGAAAGAAAAATATTATAATTTATCTTTCAATTAATTTTCAAGGTAATAAGAAACTCCACTTTGATGGTTACCTGCATTTTGGTGTGTAGTGGTCTTATAGGATGCAGGAAATATATGATGAACCAGACGGGAAAGGAACAATTGCTGAAAATAGATAAACTGTTTGGTCTAAGACAAATTGAAAGCAAAATTTATTCTTTCATGAACATAAATAGCCATTAGCTAAAAGATCTGGGAATAAAGGGCCCAAAGGAAGCAGCTCATAGAGAGTAGGAGACAGTTTTGAGTTTCAAGACTTCAAAGTTGAAACAGATAGAAATAAAAAGACCTATGAAGACATCCAGTTAAATTTCATTGCTTTTTTCCAAGTGTAAGTGAGCTGTGATTCCTGTAAAGCATTTGGGATCTTTATCATTGTACAGAAAAATAAATAAGAACAAGTATGTTTCAGAAGACTTTGACTAGAGGTGTGTTACACTATATTTTTAGCTACAAAGGCATGTGTTTCTTCTTGAGGAAGAAAAAAAAAGAAGAATGAAGAGAATTTCATTAACCAATCAACCAATGAACTTCTATCCCCCTCCACTCAAAACAAGTAGAAAAAAAAAAGCTTGAAAAGTTTTGAAAAGGACTAGTCTTTGGTGTAAGATGCTAACTCTGCTGATTCACACTAGTTGAAAGACTCAGTTCAATATAAAGAAGAATGAAAAAAATATAATGATAATGAGCTTTTATACAGATCTCAAAGCTATTTCCTAAGCTTTGTTCTTTGGGAAGCACCTGGCACAGTCTGAGGGCTGCAATAACCTAAAAAATAAATAAGAAAGGACTAGTTCTATAGAGGCACAATACCTTGCCATACATTATATGGAAGATGGAGGAGTCTTAGTAGAAATGTTGATCACTGGATGGTTAGGATAGAAAATCAATAACATATCCCTAAGTCATATTACAATGTGCAAATACTGATATTATTGCAAATCAACATGTAATACTGTAGCATGAAGTTTTAGCTTGTAGGCTCCTTAAGGAAGCTTTAGGTCATAAGCTCTTTGCGATGTAGGGGTAAGTTCTTTCCCTGCTGTATGCACAAGCCAGAGCACTGGAGTTCGCCAAAAGCTAGGGCTTTTCAGCAGTAGCATAACACTATCTTTAACTCTGCCCAAGACAATTATAAGTCAGGTTTCATTGTCTTCTGCATGCATGCAGTCCCTCCACCAGTCTTCCCTGCCCCTCATTTAAAAATCTGGTTAGGCTGAACTGTGAGTTGTGACTATGTGACATTCAATGAAAAGTCAATCTTTTCTCTAAATTCTACATAAACTGTGTCATGACAGAGTAAAACTGTGTATGATCAAGCATACAGACACCATGTCTTTCACATACTTGGCTTATCCAAAATAGAGCACAACTGTTTTTCCACATAACCAATCCCTTCTCTACAAATATTTTTAATAGGAAAACAACCTCAAGACAAACTCTTTTTATGTAGGTCCTGGGTGGTTTCTCCCTCTAAAGGGTACTGAGATTTTACTTCAGGTACCAAATACATCGTCGTTAAGTGGAAAGAGACCCAGAAGGAAAAGGGGGAATTTCTAGAATCAGGATTACCCCTCTGGAAGTATAAAAGGGAATAAAAAAGTATCTAACAGTGAAACACACTCAATTTGAAATTCACCTTAAATACTTATCCTGTGATCTTGGAAGCCTCTCTTAGAGCCATAGGAATTTAGAGATGCCTCAGAAAATTGACCCATGTTTCCTCCCTGCAAAGAATCATTGACTGTCAGGACAATAACTAAATTATTATTTTTCAAACTCAATCCATATCTAACATTAGAATTACTGGGGAAGCACTTACTAGTTATTGCTGATTTAGAAAGAAAAGCAAGTGTGACATGATGTAAAACTGCATGTTGAAATTAGGGTGTACATGGGTTTGCTTTTAAGCTCAGCATGCTTGGGGACTGTGTAGTTAGGGCAGAGTAAAATCACTGGGAATTATTAGCCAACATCACATCAGCCAACCTTTTCTTAATTGACTGAGTTTCTTAGGCTGCAGCAGAGCAAACAACTGCATTTTCCTGTATTCTAATTTCCCCTTCCTGTTAGAAATGGATATATGGGGGTGAGGACACATGTCCTAGTGAAACCTCTTGGTGCCTAATAATGGATGTTTCTATATACAGTCAGGTGGTATCCTATTATTCTCTATATTCTCTGTGCAGAGAAAGGAGAAAGATAGACTATCAGGGAAAAAAAAAAAAGTTTGTATTCATTATTTCTTGGCCTTAAGAAAATGTGCCCATCAATCCATCAAAAACAAATTTTATTCTGTAATATTAACGTTTAAGGCTATGCTCTTCTGGCATATTGATTCTCCATAGGCAGAAGGACTCTGAAATGGAAACAATTTTAGAAATGTAGCTTTCAGTTTCCTTAATATTGTATGTTCCTGTTATGAAAGAAAATGTATTTTCTTTCACCCTTCTCTTTTACTGTACTATATATATTAGTCATAGGAAAGTGGCCAAGTTAATCTCTTGTAGAAGTCCAAGGACCTTACTTATCTGTGAAATTTCCACAACCAGTTTGTTTCTTAAATAATTAAATGCCATCACATCTTTATTTATACATATTGCAACAAAATCCTGGCCCAAAGTCAGGATTACATTCAAGATTTCTTTTTTTTTTTTTGATTTTCCATTGAGCACCCACGTGCAGGACAACTACTGAGTCAGGACATTGGTTAAACATATGCTTAACCTGAACTGTGCGCATGAGAACTTGAGCATTTATAGCTTCTGAAAGATGGAGTTAAACATGTGCTGAAAGCTTTCCTTCATTTGCATAACTGGGGGATGTTTGGACAAATGAAAGGTGAATCTTCAACTCCTTTAGAACTAAAATTTTGTACTTGAATGAGCACTGGGGATGAGTGTTGTGGAGTGTTGCACAAATAAATGGTGAAGTCTTGGACAAAGTTCTGGGGAACTAATTTCCAGGCCTCTAAAGTTGAGGCTGGAATTTGGATGGCAGCTAAAATCTCCTCACGTCTCTACATCTGGTGCCTCTATACCGTGGCTAACATACATAAATGCTTCCACTGCCAGTGCTTCTAGTGTGTGACGTGGTTTGAAATCTGTTTTTCCCTGTTGGGGAACAGAAGGTTTAGGTCTTCAACTCTGTCAGTTTGACACCTCTTGACAGCACAGACCTCCCTCTTTGGCACTATGTTTCTTAGATTTTCTGTCAAATGTCTCCTGTTTTTTTGAAGAAAGAAATAACTTAATTCATTATGGCTGAAATGTAGCGCTCTACAGATTGCCAGCATATGATCTGTGTAACCCCAGGGCACTGTCTGCCAGGATCTAACATAGGGCCTTCAAAGAGGACTTGGGAGACATTTTAGAGGTGAATGGATCTTGTTCTGGATGACTGCCTACAAGAGAACTTCAGTGCAGGGAAAGAAAATGCACATGAAATAATATCACAGATTTTATCCAATACTCTGTTATTTATATAACAGCTACTGATAACCCACAGAAGGTCTCTAAACATGGCTTACCATGGAAGATGGTGTAAACAGGAACAGTTGATAGACAGCTGCCCTCTTTAGCCAATAAAAAGAACAAATGTATCTTGTTTACAAACTCTGCTAAAATGAGATCTAAATGGCATTAAAGGGAAAAAAAAAAAAGAGAAGAAGGCTTATTTATAAACTCTGCTTCCACAGTCAATAAAAGTCTGCAGGCTAAAAGTGTGAAAAGCCTTCCACCATACGGGTTTGCAAAACACATGGAAAAATAAAGATGTGTGTGTTTACAGAAAATATCCCAAACTCTCAGGCTGCTCTCAGCGCCCAGGCGATGATCACAGTTGACGAGTTGCACAGTGTCGCTGTATGACTCGTTATGTCAAGCATCCATCTTGGCTCAAAGATTTCGTACATGCCTGCCTGCATATCACTGCTGTGATTAATTCTGTAATTCACAGGAGGAAGAAGTACTGTGTAGACAAGGCAATAAAAGTGAGGTGAAAGGAAAACTAGTTCCAGCACTACTTCTGCAGTGCTGTATGTGCATAACACTGAACAATTACTCCAAGAGGTAATTATCTGGTTTTGAAACACTACATAGTCTCACACAGCTTCACAGTTTCTCCAGCTAAGTCACCAGTCAAGTAGCTCCTGAAAGGTTAGCCTTTTACCCATGTAGTGATGCTGTGAGCAAGATTAGACACTGAGTTGTCCATGATCCTTGCTGTGCTTTGGAGCACACAAAAGAGGTTAGGGTGACTTCTGTTTCAAGGGTGACTCATGTTTCCATGTTCTTTTTCTATGCTTGGCATTGTTTTAGAAGGTGGATTGACCACATCTAAGTCAGAGGAATGATTGGGAAAAGGCAGAGCAGAAGAGACATCAAGTAGAAAAGATGCTGATTTACATCAAAAGATCTAGGAACTTAGAAACAAAAAGTGTTCTCATTCACGATGGAAATAAAGCAGTGCTCTTTTCAGTATCTGGACTGTGGAGTAATTGTTGTCCCCCAAAGAAGTTTCCTATGGCTTCTTTGTAAAGCAGGTTTTGTAATGGACTATTCTTCACTTAACTGAGATGTTCTAAAGTCAGGATAGATGCCTTATTGGGACAGCTCTCAAAGAACCAATTTATCCAATGTTAATGATCAGTAATGCCTGATGCTTAATCAGGAGAGTATTATAGGGGGAAAACCAATGCAGCAGAGATGTGTATTTAGCATATGCCAAGTGATTAAGTGGTGATTAACCAGGGGTTCAAATTATGAGCTCTGGACTTTTAATAAAGTGTCAAATAAAGATTAAAAGGAAGAAGAAAGAGTAGTCAAAGAAGAAACTCAGTAAGCTTCCATTTTATTACTGTATTTTTGTTCAGTGTAGGGTTTTTTTAAGTCCTATATATTTGTGCTATCACATAAAATCCTGTAATAGAGATGGACATTTAGGATGCAGTATTCAAACACAGTTAATGGATCTGAAAGCCTGCCTTTTATCAGGTTGTTTTCCATGTTACCTAACTTTGCAATGCATTTACAGTATCACTTTTAAATATAAATAGAAATCTTTGTTACATCATTTGTCTTAGCTATATTAAAACTTCACTGCAAAGCACTTAGTAGCTTCACAAACCACTGATCACATTCTGCAGATTTCATACAGCTTGGATAACAATTACTTGGGAAAGTAGCATTGCTGAAGTCAATGGACAGAGGCATCGATGCTACCGTGCCATGGATGTGGGTTGTGGAATCAAAATCTGTGGTAGCCAAACTACTTTACTGACTCCAGAGGACTTATTAACATGCAGTGGAAGCTCTCAAGGTGGTTCTACTCTGCAGAGCTAATGATTCATGCCAGGTATTATCATCATGCTTTGAGTGCTGTTCAACTGCAGTCCATCTCATCAGATGCAAAGGATTTCATTTTTGAATAGCACCACACAATAAGTTTTAACTCCTCTTTTGGACAGTGAGAAGTGGTAGGTACCTAAAAGTAGTGCGTGGGAGTAAAAGTTCCCCTACAGGAAAAAGTAAGCAGTGAGAAATAATAAATTACTTTCATGTTTTTCATCAGCTTCAGGACTGAACAATCATGGGGGCTTGAAGAACCAGGCTACCTTTGCATTTGCATAGTGTTTCATGTTTTTGTGCGAAGGTGGCAAATTACTACTCACTGGTCCATATGCAGCTGCTTCATGGTGCTTCCCAAATGTTTCACTGGAAAGGGAGGGGAGGAATACTAAGCATCTTCTCCCAAGTGATGCTTCCTAGCATGCGAACTGCTGTGATAAGGTGATGAGTTTACCAGGAACTTGCTGTGCTAAGTGGACTCTGAAGGAAACACCAGCTGCAACTGTGGTTGTACAGCGAGTTGGACAAGAAATTAAAGGTTGCCTTAATGAACTGACTTCATTTTTAGAGTATTTCAGAAGTAAAAACTAACAAAAAAAAATAAATCAAACAAAAACAAACAATAAAAGGAAAAGATAGAAAAAAAATGGCAGCTTCATCAACTAGACTTTAATTATCATGATTGTTTTACCAATACTTAGATTCTAGGAATAATCTGTTGGTTATATCTTCTGCTTATATCTTATTGTAGCTGATTTTAGAAGGTTTTTAATTGCCATAATGAAAATCAACTTCAATAAAAGTGAAGTTAGCTCAACATCTTTGAAAATCAGGCTATTATAAAGTTGCTATTCATAGCTGATGACACTGCCTAAGTCATTTCCCACGTAGCATTACACTGCAAATGTCCATGCACTTAACCTAGTGGTAGTCATATGCAGAAGTATTCTTTGGCAGAGAAAAAAAAATATTCAATCCAAGTAGCCAATCTTTATCTTGTGTGGTTTTCTGCAAATTCAGAAGAGGCTGGACTGCAGAATTTTCCAGCAACACTTGTTAATTTTCATGAGTAAAAAGAGTGAATGACTAGAAACATTGTTGTCATGCAGTGAAACAGGTACTTTTTGAGGATGTGACATGGAGTCTCTGCTTATTCTACTGTACTTCTTGCTTCAGCTAGCTGGAAAAAAAAAAAAAGATGCTTTCTCAAACATGAAAAATCTTTATTTTATTTCTTACACCTAATTTACACCTTGGATTTGCACAAGGGTTCAACCTATGTTCAGTTTGAAAAGTGGGGAACTTGCTTGTACAAATAATGAGAAGAAATGCCACAGTGGGGCTCTGCCAGATATGGCTTAAGACAAGCATAAGGTTTTTGTAGCAAGAGTGTTAAATGAAAAGCAATGTTTATCAAGATCTTGAGGAACTTCTTTCCACTTTCAACCATCCGCTACTCTCTATATCTCTTTTCTGTCACCATCTGGATCAAGTAGATTCCAGCATCTGGTTACTAGAACTCACAGAAATAACTTTTTAAAACAGTTCTCAAGGTACACTGTTGACTAGTCTGCCTCTAATCCAAGATCAGATAGAAAGTGGATACATGCAGACATTGTTTTGAAGAAAATGGTAATAGCTTATCTATAAATTCTCAAAAAAAAAACCCCTCTTTCCCTCTCATCTTAGTAGTTAGAATCATTTTTCTGTCCTTTGCAACTGCAGTCCTGCAAACTATCTTTTGATGAAAATTTGCTCAGCTTGTCTCAACTGCTTGTCTTCTACAGCTGGGAATATACACGTAACACTGCAGTGAAGAAGCACTGAAATCAGAGTTAAAAAAATAATTTCCTGAACATAGCAAGAATATGAAGAATGTTACCTTTGACTACTCTCATCACTGATTCCTGTTTCTTCTCTTTTCCAGTGCCTTGCTCTCACAGGTCTGTGAATCTTAACAGAAGGAACCCTTGCCTTTAAAATCTTCTCTCTGATCTTAATTTTGGAGAGTTTAGGGGATTGTATTCTTTGTCTCTATTGGAAACAGCTTATAAAAAAAATATTCTATCCTAAATTGCTTATTATATTCATGTAAATCTGTCAGAGGTGAAATCTGTGGGCAGTGGCAGAGATACAGCCTTTGTTTCATCTCCCATCGCCACTGCCTGGCCTGCAGTGCCAGGCACCATTATCAGGAAAGACTTGTTTGGATAAGCAGATGCCATAATGTAACAGTCGTAGCCCATTTACAAATCCAACACAGGCAGCTTAACACAATAATAATAATGAAAAAAATCAAACGTAAAATAATGGGAAAATATGTGTGTTGTTTGCTCTGTTTGACATAATAAAAAAGGTCCACACTTGGGATGTTTATGCCCCAGATTGTTATTTTCTGATAATGTACCTGGTTAAAATAAAGTTTTCCCTGTGGATGCATATATAACACTTAGATAAGAACAATTCACAAAATCCTATTATAGTGCTGCTGTACACAAACACATTTTTGGATGCTTCAGATAACATCAGGTACATATACACAAGAGGAAAAGGTATTTCTAGGAATATCATTATTGGTGGCATATCTGTTTAAGTTCCATATGCACTGGTGGTTCTTTCATTGAGGCAACACTAAAAATATTTAAAAATATACATATTTTTTGAAATGACAATCTTTTTTTAAACAAACAAACAAAAAGTTTTAGAATTCTTCCTCCTCACTAGCTACCGTAATTCCATCTTTCTCCCCAGAAACAAAATCGTCACCTTTACATGTCCAAGGTACTCTTACTTTTAGTATATGTTTAATTCCATTCAAAAGGAGGAATACATGAAAATTTTGAACTGTTAGGAAATATAAAATGTAACTTTTTCTTGCCTTTTAATAGATATTTAAATAAGTAAATTTCTAGATTCTACACTCTGGGAGACATTGTTTCATTGCTGTTGCACCACCCTGAAGGACTCTTCCAGTTCCTTACTCAGCGCTGGGGAAACTGGCAGCTGTGTTGTTGAACTACTGCTTCTGTGTTTCTACAGACCTGCACTGTAACATCTATAGCCGCTGTGAACTTCTTTTGTGATCCCGTACAAATTGTTTCATCTAGCTTTTTCATCAAGACATTGGGGTAGCCTTCAGGAAATTTCTGGGTTTACCTCTGGTTTCCACTTGGTAAGTAATTTCTCTCCTTGTATTTTGTTTTTCCAGCTGTGCCTAATGAATTTGAAACCAATACTAAAGAGCATTGACACAGATGAGCCTAGAGGATCGTGCTAGGAGCGGTGTGCAATCAGTGCTGATCCTTGGATGCCCGTAGATAGCATTGGAACATATTCCTGGCAGAATTTACTCTGGGTGGTTAGTAGCTTGCTGGGAAATTTTAAGACAGCTTTGTAATTGTTTTAAATCTCCTATGTTTAAAATTTAAAAGTATCTGAGTGTGTATTTTATTAAAATATTCAGGCTACTCAAATATTCAAGCTAATTAAAAATAGTCCACACTGGTCCTATTTCTTTCATCCAAGAATCAGCTGTACATGTTAAAGTAGATAATACCACAGGCTATAGAACAGCCAGTATTATAAGAAGTCTAAAAATCAGCTTTTGTAATTATAACATGTTTTAGCTTTCACTGTCTTCAGCTATACTTGGTAATATATTTATAAACATTGAATATTTTATAGCACTTATGGAAGAAAACATTTTCAATAAGAAAATCATTAACATCTTTTTAGTAGATTTAAACTAGAGCTTAAACTAGAAATGATATAACTATTACATTTTTGTGCTTTGTATAGAGTATTTTATAATAGCTTGTAATTGGAAAGTTGTAAATGCAATGCAATTGTAAAGCTAGGAACCATTTGGTCAAAAATCAAGCAACTAGCATGAATGTCTCCTCAAAGAACAAGACTCCTTGTACTAGACATCCAGCTGGTATAGACATTATCATAATCTCACAAAAACAGATTTTATAAAATATGCTTTAGAAAGAATCCTGACTTTCAAAAATGTAAAGAGCAAAGAGGAATGTAGGGGTATGTTAAGAGAATATATTATAAACAGCTCTCATTCCACACTCTAAAAAAAACTTCTTGTTGAAATAAAATCAAAACTTCCTGATGATTTCTTATCGAACACATTTTATTCTAAAAGTGCTCTAAGCTATTGAACTGGAGGAAACATATATTTATGGCTCAAAAATGCTCTAGAGGAGAAGATGATTAGTCCTGTACTACTCATGTTTTCTGTTAATCTTATAGTTGCTTTTTGTTTTGATCTCCTGATAACCATGAAATAGTAAAATTCTTCTGAGGTATCTATCTGTAAATATTAGATTTTAGTTTTTACATGATACAAGCCTAACCTGCAGCAGTAACTGAGGGTGTTGTCGTAAAAGAAAAGTGTGATTCTTTTATCACATTTTATTACCTAGCAGAAATGAGTCTAATCTAAACTAGCCTTATAGGCTCCTCCTGTAGTGAATACAGGAATGCTGATGCTTTCATCCCTTGTGATGTTTGTCATTTAAGATATGTGGCATATCAAATGAAACCAACCAGAGCATAGTCTTCTGCAGCTACCTGTTTGACAAAGGGGAAGTCCACTGCAATTTACTTGAAGCAGAATTTCAGTTTGCATTAAGCCTTATGAAACTAAGTGGCCTTAATAAATGCAAAACCTTAAAACCTTGTCTTGAAAGGAACTCTGAGTAATTCTTACCAAATACCCATACACACAAAAAAAAAAGTCAATTAGAAATGTATTACATGCACATTAAATCAACTACAGTCCTGAGCCACATTTCTAAGGCCATGGATGTGTTAAGGAGAGATTGAGAAGAGCTAACTTTGAATCCAGCAAGGTCTGAAAGAGATGCACATTCCTCCTTGCCTAAAGTAAAAGAGAAGGTTATAAAAATCCTCTGAAATACAGAGGCATCTCTTCTTCTGCTCAACTTATAGTACGGCCAATAGCTCTTCCAATTCACTCCTGGGACTCTGCAGCAAACAGAGGCCTAAGATGAAGAACCGAGAACAAAAGACAATACAAACTAACATAAAACAGCAGTGTTCAATAACTCAGTATTATTCCTACCATATGATGACATCATTGAGATGACATTAGAAGAGGTGATGTGCAGCTGAGGAGCGTTGCCACAGAACTCAATTTAAATTATCTTTAAGCAATTTTACGAGACTGTTGAAGTGGTATTGTCATGTAAATGCTGAGGGCTTCTACACTTGAACTGCAGCTTTTTCAGAATATATATTCCTGCAGAGGACATTGAGGCTAAAATTTGGTAAACAAAGATAAGTAATGGGATTTAATACAGACTTAAGGTTCTTGATATTCATTGATTTGCCTGTCTCAAGACAACTGCTTGACTGAGTTCTTTTGATTAACTGACTTAAAAGCTTTCTTTGGTTTCATAGCATTTATTTAAGATTAGTCACATTTACCCACTTATAAATTGCTTAGAATATCCATGATATACCAAATAGGATTCACCAACTCTTTAATGAATTTTGCCCATCTAGAAATTATTTTAATTACCTGCAATACAGTATTACTCATCTGCTACTAATTTTGAGAATAGAGCACTTGGTTCCCTCAAGAGTCAGCTGACTCTCCAAGGTGTAATATCTTTCAAAATCTCTTTACAGATAAATATGCAGGAGATCGAAGTATTCACTGTTTGTGTCCTGTTTTGCTTTTAATTTAGGTCCATTTTCTGAGAACAAGATGATCATAGCAAAGAATAATCAATTTCTTCTTTTTTTTTTTTTGCCTTTAATTATAACGTACTAAAGAACCCAGTTCAAGACACTAAATGAAGAGAATCAACCCTGATTCACCATCCAGAGCACCAGATATTAAGATTTAGCTTCCACCTTTCATACTTTCTATTATAAATAGCCTGCAAGTTTTTAAATAAAATAAAATGGCACTTAGTAACATGAAATAACTCCTTCTAGCCTTATAGCATTATTATTAACTTGAAATAACTCCTTCTAGCCTTACAGTATTATTAGTAATCAAAAGTACTTCATGTTCATCTTTAATTTGATTATTGTATCTTGCTAAACAGGAGCTCTTTTTATCACAGATTCCTTTTCAGTCTGAGAAACGGGGAGCTGCAAACGAGCATGTGTGACACAATATCAAGCAAATTGGAAGGAACTGTAATCAAGAACAGAACTGGCAGAAAAGTAGATGGATATAATGTAATGTGAAACACAACTTTTATAGGAGGTAGTTATCCCTTACAAAATTTATTAGAGTGCTTTTAAAGAGTCAGCAAGCATATGGATAAAAGTGCACTTGGATTTTTGAGAAGTCCCTTACTAAAGTCTTGTAAAGAAACTAGGGTGTTGCGGAAAGAAATAAGAAAGACTTTTCCTGAGTTAATAACTTCTTAAAGAACTTGATGTGAAGTTTAGGAAAAAATGGTCCATTTTCTTATTGGAGGGAGGTGACCATGGGAGTCCCACAGGGATCCTTTCTGTTGCAATGGAGGCAAAAATCTATTGATGGCATTGAGGTAGTCAGGGTCATAAAAACAAATCTGACAACCAGAAGCACAGATCTCATGATACTGAATGGTCAGGCAACAAAATAGCAGGTGAAATTCAATGCCATTAAATTGGCAAAGTAGTGAAAAAGGGGAGAAAATCCCTAACAATACAGATGCTGTGTTAGGCTATCTTCTCTCAGGAAAGCAATCTCGGGGAAGCACAGTAGAAAGTACAACTAGAACTCAGGCTATTGCTCAGCAGAGTTAAGAAATGTAACTAAAAGAGAAAACATCATCATGCTATTATCAATATAAAGTGCACCTATGTTCTGAGTACATTTCTGCCTCCTCTCCACTCCAGGCTAAGAAAGGATGTAGTAAATAGAAAAAGGAAAGAGAAGGGTGTCTAGAAATTGTAAGACCTGTGGAAAAACTTTTGGTTTTCTGCCTTCTAATAAGGCAGTCACTGTACAGATGGAGAGTGGAAAACGGGCATCAGTGTTTCTCAGAGTATTGGACCTAGAGGGTAAGAAATATGATCAGGAAAGAGATTCAAACTTTTATTAAGCATCAGAAACACAATTTAGTAAAGTTGTGTTACTAGAGACTGTAGTCGTGTCTGCAGAGCACTTATATGCATTTAACTTATGCAAAGACACACATGTACCTGTCTGTTTATAGAGAATTCCAGCTTCTGCTAATGGGAGTGGAAGACTCTTCTTTTTTTATTCTTCTTTAGTTTTGAGTGACATGCAGGAGAAAGATGCAACAAGCTGGACTGCAATCTTTCTCCCCCAAGCAAATCCAGAGTAGACAGACCAAAGCCAGCCACATCATTCCTGGTGTACAGCAGCCAAGTCAAGAGCAGACCCTTGTCATATGAAGTTTGATGAGAGTTTGCCACTGCAGAGCTTCTGGAATAAGAGATTACAGTCATATGGCTTAAACTCTGAAAGTTTCTGACATTTAATATCAGTAATTAAGAGTTCAGATTGGTGGCTGAATCAATAACCCCTTGCAGCTATTGATCAGAAACTGCTGGGCTGCCAATCATGGAGCACAGCTGACCTTATGAAAGCTGATCTCTGCTTCTAGCTCTGTCCCTGTACCACCTCCTTACAGCCTACGTGCCTCAGAAGTGCTTAAAAAGACATGTGAGTGCTGTCGTCAGGATCTCCTCTGACAGGAGGCTGCCGGGGTGCTCAGCAGGGGCTGGCTGCTGCCGCTCACTCAGGTATGGCAAAGTCTTCAAAGGCCCAAAATGCAGGACCACTGGAGAGGCACTCCTTCCTCCACAGACTGACCCGCCTCTCAATCTGCCATCTCTCCTCTGCCAACCCAGAGCAGCTGTCCCATCTTCCCAGATTGAAACAGCACGTGTAAACATGAAAGTGCTTGAGGCACCCTTTGCAGCCCAGAAAACTTCTTACGCTGCAGGATGAAACCTCTCTATGATCCCTCCCCACCAATCGCTACCGGGGAGTCGTCACTAGTTGCCATAGGATGGCATTGGACTGTGTCTGCCATAGTTAGCTGTATTCAGAGAGTCTTTTGCTCTAGTATCTCCTCTTTCAACTTGCAGAAACTTTAAGGTGCATTGGGAAATGTAATTCAACTAGATAATTCAGCCAACGAAGAACAGTGAACACAAAAAACGTCCGATAGAACCTATGAAACCTGTGCCTGCCATGAAAGACCCAGGGGACATTCTGAATCGAAATATATCAAATCTTTATTTTTAAAAAGTTATAAAACTTTTTCAGAAAAAAAAAAACCCTAACAAAACAAAACCACAAACCCCAGCATATAATGTATTTTTCTTACCAGCTTTGGTAGCAAAGGGATCCTGCCATCTCTGCCATTTCTTTCACTGTCACCTATGAAATGGGACCCAATTGCTTATCAGGGAGTTTAAAATGATGCACAAGCCAATGTTCAGAGTCATAGAATCATAGAATTATAGAATCATAGAATGGATAGAGTTGGAAGGGACCTTCAAAGGTCATCTAGTCCAAACCCTCTGCAAGAAGCAGGGACATCTCCAAACAGATCAGGTTTCTCAGAGCCTCATCCAGCCTGGCATTGAAAGTTTCCAGAGATGGGGCATCCATCACATCTCTGGGGAACTTCTTCCAGTGCTATACAACCATCATTGCAAAAATTTTTTTCCTAATATCCAATCTAAATCTACCTCCCTCTATTTTAAAACCATTACCCCTTGTCCTATCACAACAGGCCCTACCGAACAGCCTCTCCCCATCTTTCTTGTAGGCCCCCTTGAGGTACTGGAAGACCACTATCAGGTCTCCCTGGAGCCTCCTCTTCTGCAGGCTGAACAGCCCCAACTCTCTCACCCTGTCCTCATAGGAAAGGTGCTCCAGCCCTCTTATCATCTTCGTGGCCCTCCTCTGGACCTTCTCCAACTGGTCCATGCCCTTCTTATGTTGGGGGCTCCAGAACTGGACACAGTACTCCAGGTGGGGTCTCAGCAGGGCAGAGTAGAGGGGGAGAATCACCTCCCTCGACCTGCTGGCCATGCTCCTCTTGATGCAGCCCAGGATGCGGTTGGCCTTCTGGGCCGCAAGGGCGCATTGCCAGCTCACATTGAGCTTCTCGTCCACCAGCACTCCCAAGTCCTTCTCCTCAGGGCTGCTCCCGATCCATTCCCCGCCCAGCCTGTATTTGTGCCTGGGATTGCCATGACCCAGGTGCAGGACCTTGCACTTGGCCTGGTTGAACTTCATGAGGTTGGCACGGGCCCACCTCTCCAGCCTGTCAAGGTCCCTCTGCATGGCATCCCTCCCTTCCAATGTGTTGACAGCACCACACAGCTTGGTGTTGTTGGTGAACTTGCTGAGGGTGCACTCTATCCCACTGTCCACGTCGCCGACAAAGACGTTGAACAGGGCCGGGCCCAGCACGGACCCCTGAGCGACGCCACTCGTGACCGATCTCCACTTGGACATTGAGCCATTGACCACCACTTTCTGAGTGCGGCCACCGAGCCAACTCCTTATCCACCAAGTGGTCTGTCCATCAAACCCATGCCTCTCTAGTTTAGAGAGAAGGATGTCATGCGAGACAGTGTCAAAAGCTTTGCACAAGTCCAGGTAGATGATATCCATTGCTTGTCCCTTGTCCACGAATGCTGTCACCCTGTCATAGAAGGCCACCAAATTGGTCAAGCACGATCTGCCCTTGGTGAAGCCATGTTGGCTGTCACCAACAACCTCCTTGCTCTCCATGTGCCTTAGTATGATTTCCAGGAGAATCTGCTCCATGACCTTGCCAGGCACAGAGGTGAGGCTGACCAGCCTGTAGTTGTCCGGGTCCTCCTTGTTCCCCTTTTTAAAAATAGGGGTTATGTTCCCTCTCTTCCAGTCATTGGGGACCTCACCGGACTGCCACGTCTTCTCAAATACAATGGCTAGTAGCTTGGCAACTTCATCCGTCAGTTCCCTGAGGACCCCCAGATGGATCTCATCAGGTCCCATGGACTTGTGCACCTTCAAGTTCCTCAGATGTTCCTGAACCTGCTCTTCGAGTACAGTCGGCGGTTTTTCATCCTCGTAGTCCCTGCTTGTGCCTTCTACAGAGCCCTTATCTGTGAAGACTGAGGCAAAAAAGTCATTGATTACCTCAGTCTTCTCCATGTCCCGGGTAACCAGCACACTGGTTTCCTTCCGGATGGGGCCTACATTTTCCCTGGACTTTCTTTTGTCCCCTGCATAGCTATAGAAGCTTTTCTTGTTGCTTTTTATATCCCTGGCCAGTTTCAATTCCGTCAGAGCTTTGGTCTTCCTCACCTGATGCCTGGCCACTCACACAGCCTCTTTGTAGTCCTCCCAGGCTACCTGACTCCGCTTCCACCTTCTATAGGCTTTGCTCTTCATTTTCAGTTCGTCCAGGAGCTCCTTTCTCATCCATACAGGCCTCCTGCCTTTTTTGCCTGACTTGTTCTTCATCGGGATGCACCTCTGCTAAGCTTGGAGGAGGCGCTCCTTGAATGTGGACCAACTTTCCTGGGCCCCTCTTCCCTCCAGGGCTGCCTCCCATGGCACTTGGCCCATCAGGTCCCTGAAGAGGCCCAAGTCTGCCCTCCTGAAGTCTAGGGCAGAGAGCTTTCCATGTAGTTTCCTTGCTGCCCCGTGGATCTTGAACTCCACCATGTCGTGGTTGCTGCAGCCAAGGCTGTCCTTCAGTTTCACATCCCCCAGCAGCCCCTCCCTGTTGGTAAGCACAAGGTCGAGCATGGCACCCCTCCTTGTCAGCTCCTCTATCGCCTGCAGGAGGAAGTTATCATCCACGCATTCCAGGAACCTCCTAGACTGCCTGTGCCATGCCGTGTTGTCTCTCCAACAGATGTCAGGGTGGTTGAAGTCCCCCATGAGGACCAGGGCTTGTGACCGTGAGGCTGTTTCTATCCGGCTATAGAGCGCTTCGTCTGCTCTGTCCTCCTGGCCAGGCGGCCTGTAACAGACCCCCACCGTAACGTCCCCTGTCCATCCCCGTCCTCTAATCTTGACCCATAAGCTCTCTGTCAGCTCCTCCTCCATCCCCAGGTGGAGCTCCAAGCACTCCAGCTGGTTGCTGACATAGAGAGCAATACCCTCTCCTCGTCTCCCCTTCCTGTCCTTTCTAAGAAGCCTAAACCCCTCCAGTCGTATAAATCATCCCACCACGTCTCAGTGATGCCAACAAGGTCATAGCCCTGCTCGTGTGCACACATCTCGAGCTCTTCCTGTTTATTTCCCATGCTGCATGCGTTGGTATAGAGACACTTCAGCTGGGCCCCTGACAAAGCCGACTTGCTGGCTGGAGCTACAGGAGTTCTTTTGCACCGCAGTTTAAGTTCATTTGCACATACCCGAGATCCTTCCTCAGCTTCTGGACCCTCGCTGCTGGCACTGGCGCCGTGCTGACAGCAGTGGGCTAAACTGTGCTCCCCGCCCCCCAGCTAGTTTAAAGCCCTCCGGACAAGTCTGGCAAGCCTTTGTCCAAGCACACTCTTCCCTTTCTCAGTTAGGTGCACACCATCTGCCCCTCGTAGACCAGGCTTCTCAAAGCACGCCCTGTGGTCTAGATACCCAAAGCCCTGGCTGTAGCACCACTCCCTGAGCCACGAGTTAACCTGCCAGATACGTCTGGCCCTTTCAGGTCCCTGCCCTTCGACCGGGAGGATTGACGAGAAAACCACCTGCACCCCAGAGTCTTTGACTGTTGTACCCAGGGCCCTGAAATCCCTTTTGATGTTTCTCAGGCTGCTGCCGGCTGTATCGCTGGCACCCACATGAAACACCAGTAGCGGATAATATCTGCGGGCCATATGAGGCTAGGTATTCTCTCGGCAACATCCCTGATATGAGCCCCTGGGAGACAGCATACCTCCCGAGAGAGTGCATCAGGAGTCTTCCCACTACTAAACAATGTGCTTTATTTTGTCTCTTTTGTGCCATGCCCATTAGTAGCAGGAGCCAGCGTTTCACATCCTCTTTCATGCAATGCATCTCTACAGCCTTGTTTAATACTTGGCCCTGAAGGAGAATTAATAGTTACTTAACTTTTTGGACTAACAATGGGTAAGTATTTTTAGACTTGGAGCTATCTACAGATCTGGATTTTACTCTTTAGAGATATTAATGTCACATAAGGGCTTAGATGATAAAAGAAATTTTGATTAAACATTAAATTAAGAAATATCTGCAGAAGCAAGTGTCTGTGGAAAGCAGGAGAAAAAGGCATGCACAAGAAACACACTGGTTGTCTTCCCTTTTCTTGACACAGCTCCTCTCTGAGCTGAACCTTCTCAGATGGGACCTGTACACAGTGCACGCCGTTCAGCAGGGAGCTGGGAGAAGTAGAAGCTGGAGGATGCAGTAAGTCTGCTCAATCAGCTAATGAAAATTAGCTCTGCTAATGTACAAACCAAGTAGAGTATGTTACTGGCTGACTGCAGTGAGACTTAGCTACGGATGAGGAAAAGTCACTATGTTTGTCTCCACTGTATGCTGCCCAATTAAGCCCAGTCATTATGTTTATCCTAGTTCAGCACTATGCTTCACTTTCCCTCGGCAGAGTATGACATGCAGCAGAAGTGCCTAGCAGAGAGGACTGGCTGATAATGCTTTGAAAACCTATTCTGTAGGAAACACCTTGCTGGTATCTTGTTGGACCTTTAACCTCTTCCAGCCCAAACCATTCAATGACTCTATGATCTCATATGTCTAAACCAGAACTTTGATGTTCTCTATCAGATAGTCAGGCTAGCAAGCATGGTCAACATGGGGAAAACTAGGTGTTAGTTGCCACTCACCTGAAGGCTGCCTCACCGTAACACGTTTTAAATCAGAGAAAGGCCAAAAGTACATTCAAGACCTGACACCTGGGCATAGCCAACCAGATTTAATGGATTTGCCATTTCTGCATACCACAATATGCAAATACTGAGATAAAATCCCTGCCCATACAATAACTTAATAAATGGGGGCAGGAGCTATGAAGTGGAGTTTCTATTTTTCTCAATTATTTTCTTGGTCCCTAGAGTACAGAATATTTCCACCATGGACACCAGGTATCCCGTTTATCTCAAGTTACCCTGTGCTAGTGCAGGCTTCAGGGAAGGAAAAGAAATTTTTTCAAATCACCTCAAAAAGAGGTGTGAACACTTTCTTTTCAGAACTTCTGGATTAAAGACACCTTTCTCTAGCATGGGAATTTGTCAAATGTTTTGAGGATCTCTACTGAACGTGACTTAGATGTGAAACAGACACTCAGCTGTTTAGTACCCTTGGGACCTAGACAGTTTGGGCCACGTCTAGGAACATATATAGGTATCCAGTGGCCCTTTATATCAGCAAAATGGATCCTTCCAAGACCTCCAAGATCTCCAGGACTGAGAGAAGTGTTTCCAAAGTTAAATGTTTTCCCTTTTCTGCCAAAGATGGCAATAGGTACTAACATCTCCTGTGTATGTTACACACCTTTTTGTGGAGTGACCCATATGGGACCAGAAGTGGATGTTTTCTCCACTGAGTTTGCCTTGGGATAAGGGCAGTTTTGCCTTGAGTGGTAGCTGAGAGCTTGAGTCCCCTCTGGATGAAGAAAACTTGGTGTTTCCCACTACCCATGTGAATGCACCAAACAAAAGGCTTTTCCTCACATACTTTGAAAACTTTCTCATCAAACAAGCTAACAGTTTGCACAACAAAGATACTGTGGAGTCACGCTATTTTGGTGGCAATTTTGGAATTAAACATCCAAATTCCTTGTAAGTCCTATGGGACATACCCAGGTCTGTTATGGGTACTGGCTGTTACTTCCTTAGAAACTTACTGGCCCACAATTATATCTATGTGCTTTGGTAAGGTGTCTCAACCAAGCCATGCTATTTGCATGGTTTCCTTTTAAAAAAAAAAATTAGAAAGGATTCCCAAACAGGTAGAGCTTTCACCAAACCTCACTGAAACAGCAGGAAAGACTCAGTATCCAAAGGATGATCCAGACTGTGAGGGGACCGTAGATACCTGTTGCCCATGCTAAACTTTCCACTGTCTTACGTTCCTTGTTGCCATTACCTGTGCTAAGGAAACATAGCCAGCATGTGTGTGCCTTTCCTTATGCTGTGGATATACCTTAATTTTTTTTTGTGCAAACACACCCTCAGCTGTTCTGCTCCTCAGCACCCCATCTGCAGAGATGGGGATGACACCACTTTCCCATCTCAGAGAGCCTGATAGTGGAGGCCTTTGTAATTTCAACAGATGGTGCCTTGGAATTTAGGGGAGGAAATCAGCTGGTAATCTGGATTTGGAGAGCTATACACACTTCATTTCATGCATCACATTGGGACAAACCTCCTGGTGCCTGTTCCTCAGGTTGGGAGTTTGCCCAAGGGAGGACTACGTAGATACTTCATTTCACACAATGGCTATTTCAGTTTTAGCCCTTTTCCTGCACAGGGATACATGACTTAATTTTACAAATAATGGCAGGATACATCAAAGGTAAGACAATTTAAATAGATAGATTTTGGCTGATGTTTAAGAACTGTAACAAATAATCTCCTCAAGCACGCCTCTCCCCAAAATCTGCATACCTTTATGCATATTTTATAACAAACCCTAATAAAGAAATAATGCAAAATGGCACCTGTTAAAAAAAAAGAATAACCCCAAATTGTAAGTTATTGAAATATGAGTGCAATATGGAAAAGATAGCAGTGCTGATATTAATGACCTGTCTGTGTCCTGGTGCACTTAAAAAAGTCTCTCATGTATTTTATTATATTTTTTATTAGAAATTGTATCGTTAGCTCTAAAAGATCTTACTAGGAAGGGTGAGGAGAAAAATCTGACTTTTAAAAAGCCAAATTCAGCTAGACTTTTTTTCCCCATACTTAAAAAAAAAGATTTTTCAGAAACATTTTTTTTTCCTCTGGTTGCAATATTAGGACAGTATATTAAATTCCCGCCCCCAATTCCACAAAAGGAAGACCAAGCTACATTTACATAATAATGTCCCTACTGTGCTTTTGACAGATGGGTTTCATCGACACAGACATACTGTTAGGGGCTTAGCAATAGATTAAAAAAACAACAACAATACAGTGTAACATAATAAAAGTGTATTGTAATGTACATCATAACTTTTGGCCAAGGTTAAATTTCCAGTTGGTGTATGAAAGTCGTATTCCATTAGACAAAATAGATGTCATGCTGCACAGCATTAAAGATGAGTTGACTGAGCCATTTGTTTTTATTTATATTGCATTATATTTTCCTTGATTCTATTTATGCAGCGGTTGAGAAAAAAAAAAGAAAGAAATCCTTCAGTCCCCCTTACTCATCTCCGCCACTGCACCACAATGTTAATGACAGTGAGTGCTTCCATCTGAGTCTGCCCAGGGTGCAGGGTGCTGTACAAAGCCACCAGACCCACCTGCCACAGCGGCAGCCATCCCACGTAGGTACACTTGAGCAGGCTGCAAGCTCCAACACTGTTAGCAAGCCAGCCGCATCAGTAACAACCTCATCAAGCGACAACCTCGACCACCAGTACAGCTCTGTCCATGCTACTCCAGTCACCTTTGCAGTGAGAGCTGTTCACTGCTCTGCTTTGTTTACAATTTTGAAGGCCGGAGGGGAGTCCATGCTGGAGCTTACCAGCTGAGTTGCCATGAGATCCCAGCTGTCCCCACTCCTTGCTATCTGTCCTAAGCCTTGCAGAACAAACTGTTTTCTAACATAGGAACTCATGGAAGAGACATTCAGGTGAATTTATCAGAGTGGGATGTGTAGTCCTGCCCCAGGAGCACTGACCGTTAGAGTGCTCACTCTGGGCCCTCTGGACTGTCCCTTTCTCACACCTCTGCAGCTGCCTCCGGTCCTCAGGAGATTCTCCAAAAACCTCTGAAGAGAAAAGAGTGCAGCACATGTCTTATTTTTATTGTTGTTTGTTCTTTTCCCTTTCCTTCCCCCTCCAAGCTTCAGCAAATTTGTGCCTTTCTTCCATAATGGCTTTGTGCAGCTTCACGACAAAAGTCATCCACCAAAGAGACAGAGCCGTTTTCTCTGCATGTCTCCCTGAGAGGTACTCTTGGTTGTAAGAGCTTCACAGCCTCTCTTTAATGTCAAGTTATACGGTTTTGGGGGCTTTCCCAACTCCATCAATCCCCCTGACGGCACAGACACTTTGAGTGGAGTGGTGAGGACAGAGCTGATAAACTGCAGCCTCCTCTGGTACTGGACTCTGTCCAACAAGACAATAATGCTCTCCCCAGGAAGCAGTTTATGCTCCGTATAAAAACATTTTCGCACCAGGAGGTGGTAGCCAAGATGTACATGGGGATGGGTCCCACCAGGAATCAGGTGAGGCTGACCTCGCTGGTGACACCATCCTTTCCTTAGCAACCAGGGCTGAGGCAATGGCCTCCTTGAGTTGTTCCACCCATTATCATGGCACCACACAGCCAGAGGGTCTCATCCTGCCTTGGAGAAACTGTTGTGATGCCCTACGCAGCCCAAAACCATAGCAAGACCTGTAGTGGAACTCACTGAGAGAAGGCATTCAGTAGAGAGTAAGAGTGAAAGGAAGGAAATGCAACATCTAATGATTTGGGAAGAAAATAGTTAAACAATGAGGGGGCGCCCCTGCTCCCTGTCACTCTTGATTTCCATCAGCATCTGTCCATTGGGCTCAACACAGTATGGCGCAGGTAAAGGGAGTTCTCATGAGAAGGAGCTTGCAACCAAAGAGAATAGACGTGTGCTAGAGGAAAGGAATTGGATCTCCATGCTCCATGTGCAAGAGGCAGAGATGGACTCAGTCTTCTCTCCTCTTTACACTTTGTGTCTGCAGTGGAATGAGGAAATGAATCCCAGATCACCCATAAGGCACAGTAAGTGTGTCCTTCCTTGTAAAGCACTTCCTACGAACTCCAGAAAAGAGCCCTGGAACAGTAAGAAGTATTACCCCAGCAGGCTGGTGTTCCTGTTTCAGTTGTAACAAACAGAGAGACTGTAGTACCTGCCTAGTCAAACAAGTCCTTGGGATGCATATGCAGACAATGAGGTAGAGGCAGTATGTTTTATTTTCCTTTACCCTGTGTTACAAGGTATAACAGGTCACACAACCTTTTGATTCTTTCCAGTCTCAAGTTCTATGCTGCCATAGCACCACCATCACATCAGAACCACAACAACTTGATCTATTTCCCACTCTGGAAAGGGACCCTTTTCCTGACATCACATTGCTGAACTTGGCTTCTGATATTCAAAACCAAACACACATGCACACAGAATTGCATTTTGCAATGGGTTAATGTAGCAGTAATCCAAATTATTCTTTATTTATGGTAGAAGTATACTATATATACCAGAAGGATAGGTTTTTTGTTTGTTTTTATTTCTTAATCACATTCTGAAGAGGTCATATGTGAAACACAGCTGCAAGAAAAATGTTTATTTCTCTCTTTTTTATCAGCCTTCCCCTTCATTTATTCTAATAATATTGTACAGCTATCTGCTTTTAATTTCCTATTTAAAGTATATTTCCAACTTGTAAATATTTTTTTTTCTGGTTCAAGTCAAGTTTTAGTCTCCAATTAGTAAGGAAAACGCATTGAACACCAATGCCCTGTTCCAGGGTTGTTGATAAAGTGAAATCTATTTATGTTCTGGTGTTTGCACTTGCTCGAGATGTTTAAAACTTGTTTACACTCAGAGTCTCAACTCAAGGTAAACCAATACATCATGTTCCTGTTTTGAGAATGCATCAACTTTCACCACTTGAAGAATGTGTCAGTGGTCTAGCATCTGTCTGCACAAGACAGCCAATGGGAAGAGGAAGGAGGCCATTTTTTTATGTGTTCAGCTTAACCAGGGAAAACTAAGTCTAATCATCTAAGGATAGTGATGCTTGCCAAACTTCCAAAAAAAAAAATCAACTTCCGTGAAAAATCTGTGACACTGGGATAAGCACCAGGGAAGCATTCAGCCATTCTGATTAATGCATGGCTGAAACTTGCAGGTAAATCTCTGATGGAGTTACAGATAGCTCTTCTTTCTAACGAGAGATGGAAAGAAATTCAGTGATGACTAAGAAGCACTGATTGTTTCCCCAGGAAAGAAAACAGCTTTCGTTTCACTGTCTAAACTCTGATGTGCAGTGGGTAAAAAAAGAGTCATCCATGCAGACAAGAAGATCCTCAGATGCTGCTGCAGGGCTAACTCAATTGCTTTCCTCCTGTGTTTACTAAAATTGGTACCTCCTGTGCAAAAACCATGATAAACAAATAGCAGTATCATTCCAAATGCACTGTCATCACCATCATCACAGGCCTCCTCCTGGCCACTGCAAGATGAAGGCCTGACCTTAAATATGGCACCCCTGGCTCGGACCAAATGTGACCATTTTTGCCGTTGCCATCTGTCTATTCATCTTCCTGACCGGCAGCCCTGACTCTGCTCGCTGCCCATCCAGACGAGTGCCTGCAAATGAGCTTCGCTTAAATGGGGGGAGCTGATACCAGCCTCGGGAAAGTATTTTGCACATCACAGTAGGAAAGGGCCATTGTTTTTGTTCAGATTTAGGTTTTATTTCTTGCTGTGCTTATAAGAAACGAAATTTTCTTCCTTGGGGGTAACGCAGAAGTGAGTTCATTGTTTGTATGGGTAGATAGTTCAGGGACAACAGGAAGGTTTCAGAGATGTTGTCCAAGCAGAAAGGGCAGTGTGGAGCAAGGATTGAGGATACTAGTGAGAAAAGTAAATGAGTGTCTCTTCTGAGGTAAATACTCAGAAATAAGACCATAAAAAAGGTAATAAGTCTCTGGAAGGCACTTGGGATTTGTTTTGAAGATATCTGGTTAAACCATGTTCCTCACGCAGCCAGTAAAGGCACCGAGCTTTTATCTCACAAAAAATTTACCTCTTGGGAATTAATGAAAATTTAGAGACTAGCAATCACAGAGAGAGAGGAAATAAAGACCAATTATCAAAATGCAAAAAGACCTGAATTACTGTCTCTGTTTTATTATAAGCATCTTTTATAAATCTGGATAAAATAGCTCAACCTTCCTACACCAAAGTTTCTCAGATGGAAACCTATTAAATGTATGCAACAACACTCATTTACCTTTCCAGGGCTTAGAAAGGGCACACAAACATGAAGAATCTGATATAGGGGCATAATTGGATCTTGTCTCACCACCCAAGCTGTGAAAGACACAAGCAAGGACTGGGAGGATGAAGAACTGCCCAGTGTACTCGAAGAGCAGGTTCAGGAACATCTGAGGAACCTGAAGGTGCAGAAGCTCATGGGACCTGATGAGATCCATCCACGGGTCCTGAGGGAACTGGTGGATGAAGTTGCCAAGCCACTGGCTACTGTATTTGAGAAGTCGTGGTGGTCTGGTGAGATCCCTGATGACTGGAAGAGAGGGAACATAACCCCTATTTTTAAAAAGGGGAACAAGGAGGACCTGGGCAACTACAGGCTGGTCAGCCTCACCTCTGTGCCTGGCAAGGTCATGGAGCAGATTCTCCTGGAAACCATGCTAAGGCATATGGAGAGCAAGGAGGTTGTTGGTGACAGCCACCATGGCTTCACCAAGGGCAGATCGTGCCTGACTAATTTGATGGCCTTCTATGACAGGGTGACAGCATCGGTGGACAAGGGACGAGGAATGGATATCATCTACCTGGACTTGTGCAAAGCATTTGACATTGTCCCACACAACACCCTTCTCACTAAACTAGAGAGACATGGGTTTGATGGACAGACCACTTGGTGGATAAGGAGTTGACAGGATGGCCAGACTCAGAGAGTGGTGGTCAACAGCTCAATGTCCAAGTGGAGACTGATCACAAGTGGTGTCCCTTGGAGGTCTGTGTTGGGCCCAGCCCTGTTCAACATCTTTGTCAGTGACATGGACAGTGGGATAGAGTGCACCCTCAGTAAGTTCACCAACAACACCAAGCTGTGTGGTGCTGTCAACACACTGGAAGTGAGGGATGCCATCCAGAGGGACCTTGACAGGCTGGAGAGGTGGGTCCGTGCCAACCTCATGAAGTTCAACCAGGCCAAGTGCAAGGTCCTGCACCTGGGTCATGGCAATCCCAGGCACAAATACAGGCTGGGTGGAGAATGGATCGGGAGCAGCCCTGAGGAGAAGGACTTGGGAGTGCTGGTGGACGAGAAGCTCAATGTGAGCCGGCAATGCGCCCTTGCGGCCCAGAAGGCCAACCGTGTCTTTTGATTCTCCCCCTCTACTCTGCTCTGGTGAGACCCCACCTGGAGTACTGTGTCCAGTTCTGGAGCCCCCAACATAAGAAGGACCTGGAGCTGTTGTAGAGAGTCCAGAGGAGGACCACAAAGATGATAAGAGGGCTGGAGCACCTCTCTTATGAGGACAGGCTGAGAGAGTTGGGGCTGTTCAGCCTGGAGAAGAGGAGGCTCCAGGGAGACCTGATAGTGGTCTTCCAGTACCTCAAGGGGGCCTACAGGGAGGATGGGGAGAGATTGTTCAGTAGGACCTGTTGCAACAGGACGAGGGGTAATGGTTTTAAAATAGAGGGAGGTAGATTTAGATTAGACATTAGGGAAAAATTTTTTACACTGAGGGTTGCATAGCACTGGAACAGGTTGCCCAGAGATGTGACGGATGCCCCATCCCTGGAAACATTCAAGGCCAGGCTGGATGAGGCTCTGAGCAACCTGATCTGGTTGAGATGTCCCTTCTTCTTGCAGGGGCGAGGTTGGACTAGATGACCTTTAAAGGTCCCTTCCAACACTAACCATTCTATGATTCTATGATTTTATAATTTTTCTGCTGATGTCATTTTCTTATTATGCTGGGTCACTTTATTAAGAGTGTGCTGTTCATGCCCCAGATTTCACCATAAGCTCACACTGTTTTCTGTTTCTATAAGGACTGTAGTTGGGCATTATGTGCTGTTTGACCATACCACGCTGATCCTGTAAGTCTCTTCTGTCCTTGATCCATGAAAGCAGCACTGTGGTTGTGCTCCCTGGAAGATGTATCTGATGGAGGAGACAGGAAAAAAGGGGCAGGTGTTAGGCAGGACACAGACAGCATATTTCAGGAGGCGTATGAGGCAACAAGGAGAAAAACATTAGCAGGGTCAGAATGGGGGAGGAGAGAAGGCTGCATTACAGAGAGTAGACTGGAAGACTGACAAAGTGAGCTGTGGGTCCTGGGCGGGAGTGGGGAGGGTGGCTCTGACAGGAGTGTCATTGTGTGCTGCTTGGCTGCTTCTCCAGATGGAGACTTCTGAGGCCAGGCGCCACTGACAGTTTGCCCATAAGTGGTGTGCCAGCATCTGAGATATTTACTAGGTCGGCACTATTAATCCCTCACTTACACAAGCACTTAAGTTCACTGACAATTGTTTAAAAGTCATTAATAACATTTAATGGTGGTAAGATGATCAGCTTTTTGTTTTTCCTCTAAGCATCACTAATGCAGGCGACAAAGCCAGAGGAATACAAAACAGGCATCGCATCGGTACAAAAATATTGGCATTTTGCTTTCAGTGTGATTATTATTATTTCGGCAACGATTATGTCTAGACAGCTCAAATGAGATTGGGGTCCATTGGTGATCAGGATGGAACAAAACAGACGGCCTTGAAGAGCTGGTCATATAAATGGGCAGGGCAAAAGAAAGATGGGAGGAGAAAAAAGAAACACAGAGAAGAGATTTGTTCCAGGAGGCACAGCAGGTCTCTGGCCAAGAGAGGAACAATATGCAAACCTCCTGATTGCTAAACTGCCATTTAATGTACTTCCACAGACTTCTGGCATTAGGCTGTAGCACGACTGTCTAGAGTAGTAGGGAAAAGTCAGGACTGCATTATGGGATGAAGACGTGCTTCCTTCACTGCATTGTGCATCCCCATACAGACACTCGGTCAGATTACTTCTTTTCTTCGGGCTCCTCTGGTAGTGGGTAAGTTTGTACTGTCTTCATGTGAGAGGGTAGGACTGGGAAAAATTGCATGCTTTGTGTGAAGATGTAGGGCATAAGAAGGCCCTGAGGGATCTGATTAAAATGACAAGACAGTTCCTGTAGCCCTGGGCAGTTCCAGTGAAAAAGTTTATTTCACTGGTCTGTTCTGGTTGCACTTTATTTACCAAGGTGAGACACCACCTCAAGAACTCTTGTCTGAATTCAGAATTATCATCTGCCCTCTTGAAAAATGTTAATGCTGCCTGACACTAATCAGAGCGACAGTGTGCAGCATCTGGGGTCTTTACTGGGCAGCTGAATTGTCATAGAAAACATAAGATTGTCTCAGGAACAGCCCAAAGTCATGCTTACAGCTGCCATTCATGCAGCTCAAGGACACTCTCAGACAAACACTGTTTTGGAGATCCTGTTCTCAGGAAGTGAATCTCTCCCTTTTCTTTGCCCAGATCCCATCTGAAGACCTTTCCAGTTCAGCATGGTTAAGGAATCTTTCTCTTAACAGTAGTCTGGTAGGACAGAACTAGTTACTATGTACAGAAGAGAGGAAAGACACCCACACTGGTGTTTAATAGCTCAGTCTGCCTGAACATTGGCCTGAGGGTCTCCGTGTGGTAACAGGATCTGGAGGTCTGGCACTACAGATAATGTCCTCAGATACCGTTTGTGTGCCTCTGCTGCCCATTTGAGGTTTTGGGTATGTGTGGCCAGGAAGCTATACATTTTAAAATGCAAATCCAGGAAGGCATGAGCCACAAAGGTGGTAAATCCAGGTCTAGAATTCAGAAATAAATGGAAACATCACCTTAGCAAGGAGCTGAGATCTTGCTGCAAGCCAGTGTATAGCATTTTAGCACGGCACATTACCTAGATTTAGGTGGCAGCTTGTCACTGTGGGACCTTGTGCTGCCTTTCTATTGTGACTAATGAGCCTGTACAGCCAAGTGGGCTCCTTGCACGGCTACTAGAGAGGAAAGAGAAAGGTGATCTTAGAGTTTATGGGACTGAACAAAGCCCTTGAGCACACAGCCTCACTTTTTCCTCCTGTTGCTGCTCCAGATTTCATTTTACCTTATAAAGGAGATAAAACAACAGCAAAGAGATGAAATTCACTGATGTCTCTGGGTTACACATATGGGACAATGGTGAAACTTTGACAGACTGCACCAGAGGTGAGCGAGTATGGGGATCTCATGGCCTTGGTGTAGGCAAGAGATGCTGGGGGTAGAGTACTCCTCTTGGTATGCATGATCTCAAAAAGTTACTTCATGGACCAGCCTCCCCCTGCATGACTACATATCTGTTGTCTCCACTGATGAAGTAGAAAGGAAGGGTTTCAAACCAAAGCTGATCTCTGGGAATGTGTGTACTTAGCTCAGGGATCATCTTTGTGATGGAGGGCTTGATTTTGAGATCTCAATTCAAAAACCAATAAAATTGAGAAAAAAAAAAAAGGTCAATTTTACTGAGGGAAACATGGAGTTCAGATTTTTTTTTTTTTTTGTAGTATTGTGGAAATTTGCTGCCAAAACTTTTTTTTTTTTCTCCTTTCTGCCTGTATAAAAAATGACTCTGGATGCAATAAGAACAAGGTGTTCTAATTAAATAGATTTGTTTACATCTCGTAGCATGAAAAACCAATTCAGTCTGATATACTGTAGGTTCTTGCACTATCTCTCTCCCACTTCATATAAAATTACCCATTTTAAGTAGTATTTTATTTAAAAATATTTAAAAAGTGGCATTGATTAAAGAAAAACTGATTTAAATTCCAGAGTGTTTATTTCTAAAACAAGGGTTTCACTTCAGGGTGCAAGAAGATGGGAGGGGGAGAGTAGAAACTGTGCTATCTATCACAATATTTCCTCACTCTTTTATTGCATTGCAAAGGTCCCTACCTTTACTAGTCATGAGAACTCATTGCCTGTGGCTAGAACACATTTTTATTAAGCGAAGGTTAAAGTCAGGGCCAAAACAGACCCACTGCAATACGCTTACAAACATAATATCCTGACCCAGACCTGTGCAGTAGTATCGAGTCCAAAACAGAAGCAAAGATGACGCTTTGTGATTGCAAGCAGGAATTGTGTTCCTATCAATGTAAAGACTTCTGCATGTTCTCCACCCAGACAGAGCTGAATCATCCTTAAACAGGAATTACACAGAGGATAAATACTGCAAGTAATACAGGATCCAGCTGCAAAAACAAAGAAATGAGAACAAACCTCAGCAACTCGCAGGACAGGCCTGGCCATCAGATAATCTTTGCAGGTATACAGAGCAAGGCTGGATGAAGCTGCGGCAGGAAAGAATAACATCCCAATTAATTTATTTCTCAGGTTGCCAAAGTGTTACCCACAGCAAGATAAATGGGAATTTATACTGCCACTTACACAAATTTCAAGCAACAGCACAAATCAAGCAACAACCTTCTGCATATTATAGTCCCATCTATGTGGATTGTAACAGGTCAAAACAAAGGACTGCTTGAAGCAGGGTAAATATCAGATTGGTCAGTACTCTCTGGCAGAAATTGCCCTGCAGAAACTCAAGACCAAGTGCATTTGCTGAGGCCACCGAGTATCACTGCAGCAATACAAGGAGTCTCAGGAGCTTCAGGAGGCATCTGCTGCACCATATCCTCATTGTTGGCTCTGTATGTGGCCACTATAGGCGACTGTGTTCATCCTGAAACTGAGCTTGGTGGCTGGAGAGAAGACTTGGGTGATTCTTGGCCACAGGTAGAGGACTGTCTGTTAATGCACATCCCCAGCTGTCAGAGCTGTACAGTCCTTATTACAAGCCATAGGAACACATCGACTGAAGACAAAAAATTTGAGAATGGAGCCTGTAGATGGCTAGGTATAAAGATACTCTACTATTGAATGAAGATCTGTGTCACATTCCTCTTCTCTGTAGACTGAGTAATAAAAGGCATTTTTAAATAATGAGTGCATTAATGTATATCTAGGGAAAACAAAGTTTAGAAATAGGTTTTTTTTTTCTAAATTCTGATGCCTAAATGAAATCAAACTGTGCTAACTACTAAAGTTCTTTTTTTTTTAGGGGTAAAAAAATTGCTTTTACAAGTTCTCACTCTGCTCCGGCTCTCTGGCAGCCAGAGCTGCAGGAGATGTGGGGATGCTAAGTAACTTGGGCTTGTGCCTCCCTGGCAGCTGGAGATGTAGGGAGGCTGTGAGCAGGGTGGGAGCTGGGTGCTCAGCCCCTGGCCCCCTGCCTGCTGTGAGGCTGCCGCTTTTGTCAATTGCCTGTCTGCACACTGAAAGTTAAATTAACAAGTATCTTCTGGGAGAGAGGGTAAAGGGAACAGCTAGAGAAAATCACTGCCATGTCTCCAAACAAAAAAAAAAAAGATTTTTTTTTTTAAAAGAAAGGAAAGAAAAGCCATAAAAATTGTCACTGAAGTTGAAAATTTCACAGAAATTTCATTTGGATGAAGAGAGCATGTTCAACAAGGAAATCATTCCAATGGGCAAGGAAGAAAATGAATCATGCAGAACTCTCCCAAGCTCCTGATGGTCTCAGTGAAATGTGCCCATCACCTTTCAGGATAATGATCAGCACTTTCCAAGAGACACTTAGCACCTTCTCAGGATTTTGCCTTAACTTTGGTGTAACTTAGAGATAAGGGACACAGAGGGTAAAAGCTCCAAGGAAGAGTAATTTTCACCTTCCTGGTGCTTACAGCATGATAAAAAACTTTCCTTCGTGCTTTTGAATTAATTCTTCAAAAGTTCCAATGCCTGCACACCCATTTGTTTCCTCATTGTTTTTATTAAACAAGAAAGGCGAGCTTTATTACTGCGCAAATGAGAGCATCACCAGAAGATAGATACTTCCCAGATTCTTATTAATCTCTAAGACTTATGAGGCCGCCTAAGTTCCAAAGAAATTAACATACTCTACAGATTTTTTTCCAGCAAGTCACTGAGTCCTTGCTACCCGATCTGGAGAGAGAAGGGAAGCCAAAGAAAGCAAAACTAAAGGAGAACAAACCTGTATTATTAGGAGGTTGTTGCAAGTCAAAATGTGTATGTGCATGCATGTCTTTGTCTACAGATATAGGGCAAGGCTCTGTGTTATGGTGCATCATCTACAGCACCATTATAGTGATTTACCATAGACTGGGGTTGTATAGATTGAACTGTGTGCCACAAAGTAGAGGTCATAATCATAATTACAGTAGAGTTGGAATTGCAATTCAAAATAATTTAAGACTAATCTCTAAAACTGCAACTGTGCAAATTAATATGGTAGGGCATTGAATTTATTCTTTTCCCTACTTTTCAGTGTAAGATTATCCATGCCTAACTGCAGGCACATTTAATGCCTGTATTCTAGCAGTATTTAATAACCCTAGCAGAGACCAAGGTCCCCATATCAGTAGCTATTACATGCATGAGACAGACCCTGCCCCAAACATAACAGTCAAGAGAGAACCCAGAGGCATAGCAGACAGGTGTAATGACTTAATTATCCAGGTCGGTGGCTGAATACTCAAACCACAGCATTCTTACTTAAAGTACTTGAAGGAGGCCTATAAGAAAGATAGGGACAAACTTCTTAGCAGAGTCTGTAGTCATAGGACAAGGGGTAATGGTTTTAAACTAAAAGAGCGTAGATACAGACTAGGTGTAAGGAAGGAATTTTTATGACAGGAGTGGAAAAACATCGGCACATGTTGCCCAGAGAGGTGGTGGAGGCCCCATCCCTGGAAACATTCAAGGCCAGGTTGGACGGGGCTCTGAGCAACCTGATCTGGTTGGAGATGTCCCTGCTCCTTGCAGGGGGGTTGGACTAGATGACCTTTGAAGGTCCCTTCCAACCCAAACCATTCTATGATTCTCCTTCTTACACCTTAAAAAAACAGAGTAAGAGAGAAAGAGAGAGAGAGAAAACAAACAGCACAGCAAGACCTATCCTAAGCCGGGAATAACATGCAATTAGGGAAGAAGAGACTTACGGCACTGGCAATATTCTTAATATCTTCTGCTCTTTTCCAGTGCCAAATTCCACGGTTTGTAGCTGTTGGTTTCTTGTGGTGCAGGGATCCAGTTAGCTAGACAAGGATGTTGTAGAATGGCAGGAATGCTTTTGTACATTTTTTTTCCATCTGAAGTAGATGTTTTGTAATTTTTGTGATGTAAGAGGCTAAAACAAGGTTTGCTGAGACAAGAGGGGACTGAAGTATATGTCTCTCCTGGTCATCTTGTGGCCTGTGCTCCCCAGTTACTGTGTTCTCGCTGACCAATTCCCATAAGATCTCACCCATTCTGCTAGCTGTGCATCACTTACTTACTGCAAGATAATATTGGTTGGCCAGTGAATGTGAAACAGAGAATGGGAAAACTCAAGAGTACTGATTGCTGAATATGATGAGAGATGTTCCTGGCACACCAGCAAAACTCACTGAGTCATATAAGGTGTATCTGGACTCTCAGCGACTGTGAATTGGCACAGACAGCTCTGTTAACTGATGTTGAGCACCAGTAGTTTCAGTCACATGGTCAAAATGCTAAGACTTAACCACATGATGTCTAAACTTCAATAACTGATTGTTGCCACGTGAGCTTACTGTATAGCAAATGAAAGTAGATACGAATCAGCGATGCAGTCTTGCACAAAAACCTGAGCTTCACTGTGCTATTTTTGCAGCTTAACATGTGTTGCAATGGACTTTGCCTAACCAGTGGGAGGCATTTCTGGGCCCAGAAAACAGCCTGAACAGAGAGATAGTGGGCAACAAGCTAAGAAAAAGAAACTGATCTTTTCACAAGAAATAGTTACTTGCATTTTAACGAATTCATTGGTAATAAACCCAAAATTGAGTAAACTTGAAGACTGCAACAAAAAGAGGAAATATGAAATGAAGGCTTTCTGTCTGGGGCAATCCTGATCAAGCCTGGACGGAATGAAGTAGCTCAAGTTAGCATTCCATAGCCTATAAGGGATGCCTGATGGGAATAGGGGCATGGAAATGGAAATAAAGACCCTGACCTAACATCCCCAAAGGATGACATACAGTATGCAATCAGTAAAGGAGAGGAGGGTCTGGGCTCCCCTGAGATGGCATGAAAATCATACCTTGTGTGTTTGCAATCTGTATCATTGCTTATTTGTAACAGATTATGAGATATTTTAGCACATTGTGTAGTTTTTGATAATAAAATCACACTGACAATAGGCCACACACAGTGCGTCACTATTTGTTCCTTGAAGCATCACTATAGGCTGGAGTATTTATCTGAATACTGATTGTGTGGACTCCCTTGCCTACCTCATGCAAGTACCAACCAGTCTGCACGTTTTCCCACAGTCACATACTTTGGCTGGTGAGTAGCAGAAGCCCACAACCAACGCACATAAATTTCATAAATGCCTTCTACTTTCCCCAGATCAGGAGAGCACACAGAGTTATAAAGACGAGCTGATCTGCAGCAACTTAGAACCAGGAAAACCTACAACTCCAAAGCTAAGCTGATCCCTTTCAGCTGAAAATCTTAATCCCTGGTAACTAATTTAAACTTCTTCCTGAAGAAATGAGACATAGTTGCTCGGTTATCTTCTGTTTTGTGTGTTGTTGTGGAGGTTTTTTGTTGTTGTTTTTTTTTTTTTTTTTTCCCCTTCCTCCCCCTCCTCCCTGCCTTCTTTGGTTTTGGGTTGCTGAGGTTAGCATTTGCAGTGTTCCTTCTTTAACAAAAAATTCCAATGTATACGCATTGTGTTCCTCATTTATGCTTCCCCACTACCCAATTAATGTCACACTAAATTATACACCTGCAACAGATTTAATTCCAGACCACTGAGCTGTCGCTTTTAACCCTTCTGTGTGTATCTCTACAATATTTATGAGAAAGCTGTGCTTACTTTAACAAGTAATAAGAGATTTCTATAGGTTTTTAACAATTCAATTTGTTATAAGAAATAATACATTCTTCCACTGAGATCTGTGGGATGGTTCCAAATATATACGGAAGGATTTTGATATCTATTCAGTTTTCAAGGTTTTAGAATAGTTTTCCAAATCCCTATTATGCTATTGAAAGAAAATGGATGGATCTATCGCTAGAGTTAAGCAGAGATCTGGGCTTATTTCCAAGCTGCACTGAACTCTTCTCAGATGACCTTGAGCAAAGCACTTGAGATGTGGTCCAGAGTGTTTATTTCAGTGTCCAAATGGGGCTTTGAATGAACTTAAAACCTTAAATTTCAGGAAGCTGTTTTCAAGGGATTGTCTAAGCTTAGAGCCACACAAATCTCACTGCAAATTTCCATGATGCCTGAGCTCAGAAAATACAGGACAATCATGAGTTGCCTGGCCTGAGGCATTATAGTACAGTCAGGCCCATCACATACATAGACTTCATCCAACAACTTCGAAACATGAAATATCTCTCATCTATTCATTATTGAATGTAGTTGAATATGAATATTCAATGCAAAGTAGTTATTAACCATATCAAGGGAAAAAAAAACGCAACAAAACCAGGCCCTCAACTAATTGGTACAGACTGTCTTGTGCCTGTGTTTTCTGGAGAGATCTGGTTGTGGCCATTAAGTTTATCACTTGAAATGAAACCTAGAGGTTTCAGAGGGTTCAGCATCACTATGCTTTCAAGAACTAGGATTGTCTTCTTAACAATGGTTTTGACATCTTGGAGATAGAATTTTCATCCCTCTCCAGACAGGACCATGCTATCATATACTCAGTATGATGAATGGGGGGTTAGCTCCCAGTGCAAGGAGTGAGCCATTTTTACAATGCAGGCATATTCTCAAAAATATCTACAGGTGGCTCTTGAATAGTTCCTACAGTGCCTGTGACATAAGAATAAGGAGCTCTCCCTGCTCAACCACCAGTATAGAATCAATGAAATTGATTTTTGGCCATTATGATGTGAAAGTGAGTACTTTGAGTCTTGCTTTTAAATTTTATAGCTATCTTTCCAAAGATATTGCTATATGATGATTTCAAAAGGAAGTAAGAAGTTAAAGGCCTTTTTGGTTTGGCCCTCTCTGTCTCAGTTTCTTTAATGTAAAATGGAAACAGACGTACTTTCACTACCTTCCATAGCTGCTGAAATGGAAAATATATGACACTTTGAAGAAACCAAATCCCATACTTTTGAGAACATAAGCAATTACCTACATAAACACTATATTTTCAGATAACTTCTTTTTTTTCTGGAGAGACACAGAATTTACCTCAAATTAGGCAAGAATTAGCATTTTCATTTCTTATACAATCTTTTGAAAACTTTTTGCCACTTCTATCCTATCTTGTCCCAGGAATGTTCTGCTTCCAGTATATTTATAGTATTCATAGTATTACATAGTATTCATGTTGTGGTTACAGTCTTTCAGTTTCACCAGACATCTGTAGCTGGTAATAAGCTCTTTGCTTCTATTTTATTTAATAAGAAAACAAATAGTTTTGTCCTAGTATTTCTTAAAAAAAAAATAACAACCAACCAAACAAACCCCAAAACAAACCAAAATAAAAACAACACGAAAACTAAAAAGCATTACCAAACATTTTCAACAAGATGAAGTCCACACAGGTCACTGCAGAGAGCTGAAAATTACAGTCGCTCACCCTCCATGCCATATCAGCCAAAGCAGATCTGATTTAGATGCTATTGCTCAAGCTTAGCAGGCTTTCTAAGTGTTAGCATGAACCTCTGGTAGTAAGGTTATGCAAGTACTCAACTAGATCTGGCCAGTACTGTTAGTTGGGTGGAGCAAATGCGCCACCATTGCTACTTATTCTGCAGTTATCTCTTAATACTTCTGTCATTTAGCCACCGTTGATGAGGAAACAGAACAATCTACCTTTTGAAGTTATGATTGGTATTTCATGACCACTCAGAGCGACAAAGTAAATCTCCATGTACATGAAACTGCTATTTTTCCAAGGAAGCCCAGAAACAGCTCCTGATTTTTTTTTTTTTTTTTAATAGTTCCTGCAATTCACCAAAGTTCTGGGCAGAAGAAAGCAGTATGGTGATCTACTCGTTCCAACTTTGGGCAGATTAAAGTGTAAGAAGGCTCAGAAGTGATACAAAGGTCCTGTAGTTTTCAATTAATTTATCCTAATTAGTAATCTAAAAGTTAGTGGTGTGATTTGGCTCAGGGATTGAGACATCTAATTTTAGATGCCCGCATGTGAGATAAATGCCCAAGTTCCCATTATAGAGAGCAGAGATCTAAGTCAATACAATTAGTGGTTTAGAAAGAGATGAAACAAATGTCTATATCTAGTCAACAAATAGCTCTCCAAGCTTAGACACCTAGCTCATATGTAAACATCTAAATTTAGACATATAGTGGCTTGAGTCTGTTGTCTGAAAATAGAAGTCTGACAACACTTGAAGTGTCCTTGCGTCTTGGAGATATCCACTCAGAACTGGTTCACGTGGCAGAGGCCTTTAGGGAGATGCCTGGTTTTTTTTTGCATCTGCCACTGGAGGCCAGATGTCATGCTCTACCACAGTTCAAATGACACTAATTGCCTGTTCACGGTCTAGTGAAAAGGTTTCCCAGCCACTGAGCTTAGCCAAGATGAGTCCTAGGACTTTCAGCTGCCCATGCAGAAGTATCTAGTGCCACTTGAGATGTTCTAGACTATCTGAGACAGTTAAAAATGGCTGGCAGATACCACACACGATCAAAGGGATGCTATACCCAGAAGCTAGAGGTCAGCCAGAATAGCCCTGGGCCTATGTTTGAACAACTGAATTGAGCTCCAAGTCTTAAGCTAATGGCCTGTGGCTTGTTTTCACAGTCAGTGGAGAAAAATACAGAGAGAAGTTCATCTCATTCTAAGATAAAGGTCAAAGCCAGGTCAGATGTATTGCCTTCTGGATTTCTCTCAGCTGACAATAAAGGGAGACCAGTACGGCTAGTCTCTGTTTCCAGTTTGGGAGACAGTGTTGGTACAAACGCAGGTTGCCTGGGAATCCATGTAGCATCCTAAGCAGCCGGGACCCATCAGCCTTCTAACAAAATGCTCAGATATACCATATGCATTTATACTCTCACTATATGCCTTTCAAACTCTATTACCAACAACTGACTGAAGAGACTGACACACGACATGTATTACAAACATCAATATTGGGATAGAATCTCTGGCAACAGTGCCCATCGGAATAAAACAAACCACCACATCGTGCAGTCCCAAATAAGATCCAGTGCACAGATTGCATATGACAAATCTGCAGACAGCTTGTTTATGACCAACAAGCCATTTTTTTTTTTCTGTGTTTGCTTTACAAGCTGATATGGTTATACTGCATGGAGCTTTTCTTCCTAGAATGATCCCAAAGCATTTTGCAAATTGAAAAGATGCAAAGTGGCTTGGGGGCGGGGGGAGGCAGAAGAAAAAAAATTCACCTCTGCTGGGAAAATGAACCCCTTTTTTTCTGGGTTAGGACTCTGGCAGGGAAAATTGGTAATGGACATTGGTAGCAGACACCATCTGTGAGAAACATCAGAAGGTTAGTTCTTCTCAGATATAACATGAGATCTTTTAGTAATATGACATGGCACAGACTGGAGGGGTAGGGCCAGAGGCATTTGCTGGGTTTGATTTCCCCTTTGATTTTCCCTTAAGCACAGGGATGATTCTCACTGCACCTTTGAAATGGTTCAGCATGTGGAGGGAAAGGGATAGGGATAGGGATAGGGAAAGGGAGAGGGAAACAGAGAGGGAGAGGCAGAGGGACAGGGAGAGGGAGAGGGAGAGGGAGAGGAAGAGGAAGAGGAAGAGGAAGAGGAAGAGGAAGAGGAAAAACAAAGGCCTTGCAAACCTTTTCACACTTGTTGCTAAAGCCATCTGCAGAGGTAATCATATGCCTTATGCAGTTGATCAGAGGTTGGGGTGTGCTATTTGTCATTTACATGTAGTGTATAATGCAATACGGTTAGGTTTCACTATGCAGATTCATATCTTCAGCCTGGAAATCCCTGCCTAAGCCCCACTCACCCATGCTGCCTAAACAAACAGACACTTCTAGGATTGTAGTTGAGCACGTTTCCCTAAATTTCACCTGCCATATTACTGCTTTTTACTGGTACTAAGTTAAACAAATGCTTAGAATCAGCAGATTCCCTTCTTCTTCGAGGTTTGAGTGGTCTGTACATTGGTATTACTATGCCAAGAGCTCTTACAGCTGCTGTCAGATCAAAGATAATCACCAAGTTCATTAAAGCCAGACACTACATTAGGCATGGTCTTTCAGATTCAACAAATGAGGCAAGAAGACCTCTTTCCGCAATGAAAGTAACAAGGGATTAGAGGTCTAAAGTCCAGAGAAGTGGATGCATAAGAGGCAAAAGGTGGCAGCTTGCTGGCCCAGGGGATTCTTCCACTGCAAACCCAGGAGCAAAGGGTTGTGTGGCTGGAGGCTGGGCAAAATCAAACTGGGTCCACAGCAAAATCAAAGCCATGGTTTAGAGTTTATAGGAGAATGCAAACAGGGTTTTGGAAAGAAACAAACTACTGCAGATACACTCACTGCCTGCAGGAAAATGAGGTTTCCTGCTCCTTTTTTTTTTTTTTTTCTTCCATACAAGGCTTCTACTGCAGGATATCTGTTTTCTGCTGCTGTGTTCTCATCCTACCAGACAAAACCACCTGAGACCACCTAAACCAGAAGACAGAGGGATGTGAAGTTCTTGCAAGTCCACTCGCTTTTGATTGACAGTACTGAGGCAACTGCTGCAGAAACAGAAACTCGTCCGGGGAAAGGAAAGCTCTCCTGCTTCCAAAGACGAGTGTGCAGGGTCTAAACTAAAATAAACAGCTCCTGAAACTCCATTGGTGTCAAAGCTGTGCAATAGCCTTATTCCAGCAGTCAAGCCCAGGGTTTGCAGTTTTTTTCTCATTCTGGAAGTCCAGTTCCTCCACGAGTATCTCTGATCAACCCCACCCCTGGCAGCTTCTCCTACTTGTCGTAGAGGACAGACAGCTCTGTCTGTCCATAGCGTCTCATAAGCACATCCTTCACAAAGACACCAGCTCTTCTTTCTCCTTGGTTCCTGCTCAGTGCCCTGTGCTGCAGCAGGAAATGTTCTTGGGCTGGTGACATTTCCACGTGCAGGTTGACATTTCCCTTTGGAAGGAGCTACTCACTTTACAGTCCCTTTTATTTATTGTTACTTTGGCTCATGGGCCACCATGGAGGTTACTTTAACATAGCTGTAATTAAGGATCTGTGATTATAAGACCCTTTAAGTAGGGATCTGCTATTTTTATTCAACTGTAAAAATTACATACATCCACAGGGACTGTGTAAACCATAAATATAGACATGGTTGTGGCTCTGAGCTCTGCAACAGTGGTGTAAACCACAGGAAAAAAAAAAAAAAAAAAGCACTGTGTTTAGGAGAGTCTTACTGATATAAGTTAGAAATAACTCTATATACTGTTAAGCATTCTATACCTATAAATTTTGAAAGACTGTGCTGGGAAAGTACCAGCTTTTTTTTTTTTTTTAAAGATGGATACAGATGCTTTATGGTCACATTCCAAGTTAGCCTGGTAAAGAAAATCGCCTTTGTGCAATCTAGGTCAAATAGTAGTATTTTGGATTAATGCAATCAGTAACTGATTGGTAAAAGAGCAAAAATACCCATTATTCTTTATTTGTTTTTACTTGAAGGACGAAATGGAAAACTACAGAATTGGAAAGGAGGATAAAGTATTAGTGTGAAACTGTTTTCATTATTTTCATTTATTCTCAGTCATATATACATACACAAAATGTAGAGAACCACAAACTGAAGACTGAAGAAAATATTCAAATAAAAAAAAGTTAAACTTTTTTGTTCATTTGAAAACACAGCAGGAAGGAGAGGATTAATCTTTGGAGGGAATTACAGAAAATGATATTTTGGAAATGGAAAGCTATAACGTTTCATTCTCAAATATGTCAAAATGTGGTATCATAATAAAATTGACACTAAAACTTTATTTTTATTCAGACTACATTTGTTTGTTGTTGTTTTTTTTTTTGTAAAATCAAAAGAAAATAAAACAAAGACATGTAAAAAGTTTTTTTTACTGGTCTTGGAAATTCCTTATGCATCTAGACTTTTCAGTAATTGTTCAGAAAAATTATGAAGCTTTGTATGAAGAGGTGGAGTATTAAACTGAAAGGACTTAAGTCTTTAATATACAAATTATAGAGTTCCTACATAACATTTTGGATCACTTAGTGGGCCTTGATTAACAGATTTAGTTTTATAAAAGAAGTGATCCATTACATGTTGTAACAACTTAGCTACTTATAAAATCATAAAAATATTTGTTGGGAGACATCTTTTAAGGTCTCTAATTCAGCTGCCTATTCAAAGTTGCCATCATTGTATTAGGTCAGGCAATGACTAATGTATTAGGCCAGGCAATGACTTAACTACACGGTCTCCAAAGATGGAGACTCCTTCAATTGACTGGGTGATCTGCTCCAGGTCTGCACAATCCCCAGCAGGGGACATTTTCCCGTTGTCCAGCCTGAACTGCCCAGGATGCACCTTGCAGCTGTTCTGCGTGTTATAATATCTGCTACTGACAATAAAAGGCCATCTTTGTAAAAGAAAGTTTGTCAACATGTTGTATGTAATTCATTTATTTTGTTAATGTCTTCTAATTTTTTAAAAATTAAATTTAAAGTTAACCTAAGTAGTTCCACAATCCCCTATACAGATTATTCTTGATGCTCTTGCTTTCTACACAGTGAATGATGTGTTAAAATAAAATGAAACAAATAAAAAGTAAAACAGTAATACTATTATAAGACTTTATTTTACGCGATCGGAAAGCATGTAAAAATGAACATTCTGGGCAAATTTTTACTGAAGTGTATATTATTTCATCACCTTCTCTTTAGGGCAATTCAAAGGGCTTTACATCAGATGGTGCAGCACAGGTAATAAGAAGTTCTCAGATTTATACCAGTAGTTCATTTTTTTCAGGAATACATTCAATGCACCTTAGTCCTTGGAAAATTTACCCCCTGAGGTCTTATAAAGCGAAACTGGTTAGAAATAAGGAGAAACTGATTCAAGTGTCTTCTAGTGCTACTGAAAATCCTTAGACATCTATATGAAAATGAATAAAAAAATGTTGATAACATTTATGATCTTTTTTTTCCCCCCATACTCTTCAATTTAAGCTTTAGTCCCTGAAAATATGTTCTTGAGGCTCCACATAGCACAAAGACTTTTCTTTTCACAAAAGTAAAGCCTGTAATTATAAATTCTTATTGAAATCCTCATCCAAACACTTTGATATCCAAGATTTGTTCCTGTAGAAACTGCTGGCCTTTGGATAAGGTCTAACAATAGTAAATTATGTTTCAGCTGTAAACTCTTTGGTGCCACCACTGCATTATGTGTTTTTCTGGGTATAGCTCAGAGGAGACTGAAACCAAACTGGGGAATCCAGACTTAATCATTTTCCCATCATGATTTGATGTTTACTGTTTCTTTATAACCTTGACATCATTTTTTTTTTTCAAATGGCTTACCATGAATACCAGAAAAAGTGAGGAAAACACATTATTGATCTTAAAAGACCATTCTGCAAACAGGATCTCTTCTAATGTAGTGAGAGTCGAAAGAAGAGGTCAAATTCATTTACACTTTGGTTGTCCACAAATCTGAAATGTAATAAATACTACCATTGAAATAGTAACTATAAACAGTGAACACTTCTAAAAAAACTAATTAAAAGCTGGACTAAATCACAAATACACCAGATGAATTCTTAAGCAACTTTCAAACTGGAGTACCTTTCCGCTTTAAATTTGCACAGAGAAATACAAGTAAACTTGAAGTATATGTGTTGTAGTTCAGCCCCGATCGGGACCAGAGTACGCAGTCTCTCTCTCACTTCTCCCACCCTCCAAGAGAACAGGGAGAGATAATATAAGAAAAAAGGCTTGAGGTTTGAGATAAGAACAGGGAGAAAATCCTTAAAGTTACTGTAATGGGCAAAACAGACTCAACTTGGGGAAAACTATTCATTTATTGCTAAAAACACAGTAGACAGTGAAACAGAGAACAAGATAACCTTCCCCCACCCCTCCCTCTTCCCAGGCTTAACATTATCTCTACTACCTTCCCCTCCCCAAGCGGCATAGGGGGGAAGAGGGAAAGGGGGTTACAGTCAGTCCATCACATGTTATTTTATGCTGTTGTTTCATCGTCAGGGGAAGAACACCTCACATTCCTCCCCTGCTCCAGCATGGGGTCCGTCCCACAGGCTGCAGTCCTTCATGAACTGCTCCAGTGTAGGTCATCTCTTCTTCGGGGTGCAGTCCCTCCAGAACAGCTGACTTAGCGCGGGCCCTCCACGGGCCACAGCCTCCTTCAGGCATCCACATGCCCCGACGTGGGGTCCTCCCTGGGTTGCAGGGGGATCTCTGCTGCTCCGTGGGCCTCCATGGGCTGCAGGGGGACAACCTGCTCCACCATGGTCATCACCACAGGCTGCAGGGGAATCTTGGCCAGGAGCCGCATTACTCCTCCCCCTCCTTCTTCACTGACCTTGGTGTCTGCAGCCATTCCTCTCAAGAAATTCTTCACAACAGGCAGGCAGACACCTCTCAGGATCTCTTCATATCATCCATCTCATCTCCTTTCCACTTCTTGCAGCTGAGCTGGGCCGAGATGGCCGCCTAGGAGGGAGGCCAGAGGGAAGAGGGCTGGGCTGCAAGGCCCACAAGGCTCGCACCCCCTCTCTGCCCCTGCTCATCTTCTTCACATCATCTCTTCCTTTTTTGTTTTGGTTTTTTTTTTTCTGTTTTCCCCTCTTTAAATATGTTATCACAGAGGCCTTATCACGGAACATTCTGCTACCAATTGGCTTGGCCTTGGCCAGCAGCGGGACCGCCCTAGGCCCAGCTGAGTCCACTGAACAAAGGGGAGCAACTTCTAGCAGCTTCCTCCAGAAGCAGCCACCGCAGCCCCTCTTTTGCTAAACAAAACCAGAACAATATGTTTGCTTATTTCTACTTCTTTATATTGTCTTTTTTTAAAAATAATCAAATCTACTGGAAGATGTAGCACAGTGATCAATTCTAGAAATATCAAATCCAAATACTAGGAAGGGAGCTGTGCTTAAAAAAAAAAAAGAAATGAAAAAAAGAAAAAACACATACTACATTTGCAATTGTGTAAACAAAAGCCAAACAATGTTTTCCCAGTTTTGGTTACATTAATAAAAATAATCATCTTGGGTCCTTCTGTGCATTTAACTTTGTTGTAATAACTTGTTGTTTTCCACTACCAGTTGCAGGATTTCTGGAATAAGGGGCTTTTTCCAAAAGACAGGTATGCAGTGCTTGGTACATGGACTTATTTGGCATGATAAATACCTTCATCACCATAATCGTTTTAAGAAAAAAAATAACAACCACCTGCAAATACTTGAAGGAGGAGACATTACATTGGATAACTACAGCACCTACAAAACCTCACAAGATGCAGGCCGTACAGACCCTCATTTTAAAGGAAGTAACTGCATCTGCAGTTCATTTGTTAACAATAAACAGATGTGACTGCTGAGTTCACTATGTCATTTATGTTGAATTGACGTTCTCCTCAACTCCTGGTTAACCTTACATCTGACATAGTCTGTAGGTTACCATCATCTCTGATAGCTTCCATGCTGGTATGCTAAGTACATGTCTTAGCTTCCACAAAATGTCTGCTTGTTAAGAAAAATGTAGTAGGTGTTTCGCAGCGTATTAAAACTCATGCCACGCTTGTGCATGGGACTATATTAGTTTCCTAAAGAACAACTAGTTGAGACAATGACGATAGTCTTTTTATTCAGGATGTCTAAATGATGCTAGGATTCACAAATCCAAAACTCTAGCAACACAGCTAACCATTTATTCATCTAGTCAAGCTTTTCACAAAAGAGGCAGTTCTGTCTGTTATGGTCTTTGATGGATTTTAATAAACATTCACCTGTAACACTTTCATTTTCTAGTTCCTTTGTGTTTTGTCTCCCAGTTTTTTTCTGAATTTAATTAAAAAAAAAAAACAACAAAAACCCAAGAAAAACAACACAAAGCAAACAAAAAAACCTCGGAAAAGAGATCTAGAGTTTAATTACTTCATGCCACGGACATATATGTATATCTTAAAAATAGAATATTTGCCCCGTAAAATTGGCAGGCTGAGCTCTGTGAACTGTAAATCCTGAAACAAAATTTCTGATGTTGTATCAGGGCAAAGTTATGTTAATACTGTATCTCTTCAGGGGCATAAAAATCTCCTCATTTACAGGAAAGAGTATTTCTGTAGGGTGCTTCACAGGAAAAAAAGACAAGCTACATTTCCTTGTGCCAACTGGAAAGCACAAAAATGAGGCTATTGAGACTGAACCGGTAATAAAAGGGCCAGATTCATTAGCTCGGTTGTCACTGTGCTAACTGCATTTACTCAGCTTCTGGTCTCTTCAGTGCATGTCAAGTGAGATTTCCCACCCACCCGTACCACCTCGACCATGCACAAACCTGAGCCATGCCTTTTCCTTAAGAAGCAAACCTTCAGCCAAAACACATCTGTAAAAAAAAGTCTTTTCTGATTTTGAAGATATCAAGAGATGAAGAAAACACTGTTTCCCTCAGTAGTTTGTGCCACTGGTTAATCATCTCCTTCGTTGTGCGTAATTTCTAATTTGAATTTGTCTGGCTTCAGCTCCCAGTCATTAGTTCTTGATGTGCCTTTCCCCGCTAGATTAAAGAGCCCATTAATACCCAGTGTTCTTCCCCTGTGAAGGTACTGATACGCTGTACTGCAGTCACCTCTCAGTCTTCATTTTAATAGGCTAAACAGATTGAACTCTCTAAGTCTCTCTCTGTGAAGCATTTTCTCTGGACCTGAAATCATTTCCATGGCTCTTTTCTGCACCCAGATAATTTTTTTTTTTAATAAACTCCGTATTTTTATCCATGCAGATGCCGCAATTATATTCTACTATCAGTCCTATGAATGCTGAATGCTGAAATAAAATATTTTCTTCACTCCTTCCCCCTTCTTCTCTGTTTATGCATCCCAGGATCACACAAGCTTTTATTCTATCAGTGCGTCTCTTAAAACCATCATTACACTTATCCTTTTCAACATCTTCAGTTTCCAGCATCCTGTGCTTCATTCTGTGACTGGAGTGCATATGTTGTACCCATACATATATATATAACCACATTTAGAGAACCAAACACAGCAAAACTAAATACCATGAGTGGCAGAGACCAGTTCACCGAGCAACCCAGATATCTTTGTATGGCTGCTTGGATATCGTTATTATTTATCCCTCTACTAGCTAATGGAAGGATAAATATTGTGTCATCTGCAAATTTTATCAGTAATGATTTTATATTTCCTTTCAGCTCCCTGTTTAAAATGTTGATGAGCACTAAACTTCTAGTATTCACTGATGATTCTCTGTTGATAAAATTTTTTTTTGTCAGCTGTCACTCAACCTTCTCTCAAGCTAGTAGAAAAAACTCTGTGCTTTACTGATACTCAGAACTACTTAGTTTTAATCAAAATGGTGTGCTAAAATTAGGAATACTATAACATATAGCATAATAGCAAAACTACTTTTACCAAGCCACTTGTAAGCAACTCCAAATATAAAACAAGGTCTGCTTTATGGGACCTATTTTCCATAAAACATTTTTAAAAATTATTATTATTATTGGTTATATTCTCCTACATTAATTTTCTATTTGCTGAGTGTTTTGTAAAATTTTCCATTGTCTTACCTAGAACTGACATATATATATATTTTTTTTTTTTAAATAATAGAACAACAGTGTTATCTTTCTAGAATACTTTTTTTTTTTCCACAAAAAACTATTTCAAATTCACATTAACAGGGAGATGGGCACTTAAGGCCCATGCTCAAGTTCTTGAAATGAGAATTTCAGCCCCCCTGATTCGTAAATGTCTGTGCCTAGAAATAATATTTCTCTATCTTTATTAGTTACTACTGGACTGAAAAGTACTTCATTGACCTAATCTGCTACAAGTGCTTCATATTGCCTTTTTCAAATATGAAAGATAACTTCACACAGAAAATGTCTTTTTTTTTTTGTGCTTCCTTATTATCATTTTGTCTATGACCATTTAGGAATGGAAATACTCCACTCTTAGGATCTCTTTTACCTCTACTACTCTTGAAAAATCATCTATTTTATTTTCTGAGCCCTGCAAACAACATAAATTTTCCTTGAGGTCTTTACAAATTTTCTTGACATTTTACTTTCTGTTCCAGACAAATCAGAATGCTGATAATTGGGATATTCAGTTAACATACTGTCAATGTCAGCTGTACCTAGTTCACACGAACTTCAGTTTTCTACAACCACTGGGAATGTCTCCAAGACTGAGCCATTCTAGACATACCACTTTCAAGCTTTTCATTTGCTAATATATCACTTTGAATAAATGTTGTAACATGGAAAATAGTTGGGGTTTTGACTGTGATGCTTCTATAATGCAAAACATGTTCTAAAATAAAAAAAAAATTGCATAGATTTTTTATGGTTAGCAATCCTATTTTTATTTCTACTTTTGATCAACCTTTCACCTGGCATTTTTTTCCTGCTTAAGACAAAAGATTCGGGGAATTAACATTTACTGATGGGGTGCAGTGTGCTTGGGTTACTGCAAACAGCCATTTGTAAGGCTATCTGGAAACCTGTAACCTACTCATGGCATTTTGCAGAAATTAGTCTCAGTTTCTATCCTAGATGCTAAGTCATTTTGATTAAATAGGAAACATCTCCAGATCCCTACATGATCCTGACTCATTATCAACCCTGCTTCCCTTGAGGCTCATGTATAAATAATGAAAAAAAAAGGAAATATTGGCATTAGCTAGCAGCCTAAAAGCAGAAACAACTCTGAACATTGCATGAACATTGTATTGATAAACATGTTGAAGATATGGCCACTTGCACGAGAACTTGAACCCTCTTATTATCGCAATATCTTTCCCTAAAATTACAGTGTGGCAAACCAAAGCCTGTCTTGTGTTACTAGTTCTTGGGTCTCAGCATTTAAAGTGTTTGGGATGTCTTTATTTTGCTGTGGTAATTTCTCACACTTCTTTCTTTGTTCCAGTGAAAAGTTCAACTTTTTGACAGAGGTGAGAGAAAGTAAAATACGAAAGTACTGTACTTAAACGTGCACAAAACCACGTAAGTAGTAGTTAGAACAGGCATTCATTATAATACTTTGAAATGTTATTTCTTCTTTCCTTATGAAATAAATGTATTTCTTCTTTCCTTATGTGCATACATGTGCATATTTATAAGTATCTGTATGTATCCATATATATATATATACACATATATATATACTGGAACAGGTTGCCCAGAGAGGTGGTGGATGCGTTCAAGGCCAGGCTGGATGAGGCTCTGAGCAACCTAATCTAGTCATGGATGTCCCTGCTCCTTGCAGGGGGGTTGGACTAGATGACCTTTGAAGGTCCCTTCCAACTCTAACCATTCTATGATTCGATATACACAAAAATATGTACATACATATAAATAAGTACAGATTGAATGTGTGTCAGTCTGATATCTCTCTTTTTCTCTCCCTCTTTCTGCCTGAACTACTGGGAAATTTTAACTTTTCTTGATTAAAATTACTGCTAATTACTTATTGCTTAACTGTATATTCAGATATGAAAAGATAAGCATCTGTTTTTCTGAATGAACTTGCACTATTTATGCTTCTCAGATTGCTCAGGGAAGACTCTAAAACCTGGATGTCTTCCAAACCGCCCTGATCCATATGAAAGGCTGTCTGAGGGACTGCAAGAATGCAGTCCCCATTGGCAAAGTAACAAGTGAAAGGACTTGAAATGGTTGGTGAGAGAACAAATATAGGAGGTGTCTGCCATTTTACCTTACAGAGTGTCTCTTGATATATTTCCTCTTTACATTCTCAACCTTAACATGGCTTGAACTTTTGTGGAAAAACCTGTCCAAAGTGGGATCTTGCAGTACAGATAATGTTACAAATGGGATGCCTCTCAGGAACATAAATCTGTGCTGATGCATCCTGATGCAGAATTGGTGTTGATGCTAACATGTCATTTTCCCAAATGCTTCAGAGTCCTTTGGGCTTGCCATGAAGGTAAGGATTTATCTTCTAATCTCAGAATCACTTTTCTCTGTCTGGATTAGCCATGAGCAGGAAAGTCATTAACATTTATGAACTGGGGATTAATAACACTCCAGAGCATATTATGTGGCCTGTTTATCCCCTGCCCAGCCCCTTAACCTGTGTCTGAGATACGTAGAAAAAAAATTGGTAGCACAAGCCCCTACTCACTTGGAAACTTAACTGAATCACAAAATAGCTGAGGTTGGAAGGGATCTCTAGAAATTGCCCAGTCTAACCCCCCTGATCAAATGAGAGTCTCCTATAGCAAGTTTCTTAGAAACCTGTCCAGAGAGATTTTGAGTATATCGATGGATGGAGACTATGCAGCCTCTCTGGGCAACCCATTACAGTGTTTGACCATCCTCACAGTTAAAAAGTTTCTTCTTATGTTTCAATAGCATTTCCTGTATTTCCATTTGTGCCCGTTGCCTATCATGTGCAAACTTGCTGATGGTGCATTGTCCCACCAGCCAAGTAAATCTTTCTTGGCCAGACTTTCCTACTACTCCTGGGGATTCCTCAAGAGACTTGGGATTCCTGATGTTAAATCTCACCAGTAAAGACCAAGGCAAATAAAGCATTGAGTACCTCAGCCTTTACCGTGTTGTAAGTCCCCTGCTTCATTCAGAAGCAGGCCTAATCTTCTATAAGTTTTCCTTCTGTTGATGAAAAAAGCCTCCTTGTTGCCCTTCATGTCTCTTGCCAAAATCAACTCCAGGTAAGCTTTCCTACCATTATCACTACACTCTCAGCCTCTATATTCACTCCAGGTCATCTGATCCTGCATCAACCTCTTGTATACTTGCTTTTCATATTTGATTTTTGTCAGAAGGTTCTTGTCCATCGATGCAGGCCTTCTGACACCTTTGATTGATTTCCTGCTAATTGCCATTGGAGTATTCTAGTGCTTGGAGGAGGTGTTTTCCAAAAATCCACCAACTCTCCTGATCTATATTCTCTCCAGTGCTGTATCCCGTGGGATTCTTCTAAGTAAGTCCCTGAACATGTCAAATTCTGCTGACCTGAAGTCCAGGCTTGTGATCCTACTTGTTGCTTTGTTACCTTCTCTCGCAGTCCTGAACTCCACCATCTTATAGTCATTACAGTCAGTCTATCCCCAGGCTTCACTTGTTTAACCATAGTACTATTTGTCAGCTAGTGTCTACCATTTCCTAACTGAAGAGTCAGTCTTAGAAACAATAAATGACAAGTACTGAGCTTTCTCTTGTATATTAATGCTGGACCTCTTCTGAGATACTATAGCAGAAATTATTGTGAGCTTGATCCAAAGGACATGGAGGTCAACAAGAAGATTTTCAGACTTATGCTCTATGAATTACATTTGACGACCTTTTTTTTCAACACAAAAAATAGAGGGCATCAAATTTAATCAGCAAAAGGCAAATACAAATCTAACAAATTTAGGGTATTCTTCTGATTGTAAAGACTAAAAACTTGATGAGTTGTTGAACCCCTTGCTGCCAGAAAATTTAGAGATTAAATATCTGCATAGGTTCATAAAAAGCCCTTTATGAAAGAAAAAGTCATCAAGGGTAACATACAAAAATGCCATCCTTTATCTTAGAAATTTCTGCACTGCTAATTGCAGTTAGCATTTGAGACCAAAAGAGCATTCTGACAAAATGCCACTACATGTTTACTTTACCTGGGCATCCACAAATTGTCAGTATTAGAGAGAGGATGCTTAGTTTGGTGAATTCCAATGTGCCAAAATATTGTCACACAGAGCTCTGATGCAAGCTTCTAAGGTGTTTCGGGCAATATATCTGAAATGACTGGGAGATTTGCCATTATTTTTTATAGAGTTGGGATTTAGCTCTCAGTCATTTTAGAAAATTTCTCATACTTTGATATTACAAACCAAAGACCTGTGGATCAATCCATTATGGCACTATGGGCCTAATTTGCAAAAATACTTCCTACTTACTAAAAGGACCTGCTTTTCTAAGAATAATGAAATTTGGGGTGTTTTTTGGACACTTCTCCCATCATTAAAATCTGAACTTCTCAACAGAACGGAAAGGTAAAAAGTGCTACTTCTTATAACATATATGATGCAAGAAGTTTAATCTTGGTATTTACGTAGGTCTAATGTTTTGTTGGTTTTCCTGTTAGTGTTGCTTTTATACAAATAATTTTGTATGTCCAAATTAATTTCTGATGCAAGTCTACTAAAAGCTCTGCATCAACAGAAGGGATAGATTTGTTGGGTAACCTTTTTTTCATTCCAGTCAATGATAAGCCCAGCACTTTACTCACTGTCTCTTTTTGTGAGTTAATACACAGTATAGATTTCCTCTCTGTATTTTCATTCCTCCTTTGTGTCGACATTTTTTTTTCTTCTTTTTTTTTTTTTGTTAGTTTCTTCAGGGGATGAGGCAAAGATGTCATTACCAAGAGAGTATTCAAAAATAAAGTATGTTTCTCCTTGTATTGAACAACATCTTACAGCTAATAATTTTGTTGTATTACTGGACAGGTTATTGGAATTATTAGTAGCCAGTAGACAACATGTAATTATAACGATGTAAATCACAACTAGATTGAGGAAGAGACAGAGGAGAGAGAAAGGACAGAAGAGAGAAGAAAAGAGAGAAATAACAATGACAACCAAAGCAATGGACCATATCTTCCACTGTTGCAAATTATACATATGCTTTTAGTAACAAATATAGACTATTTTCTCATCCTGTTTGCTATTGTGTGAATCCAAAATCCATTACAAAGCAGTTTTGTATTATTACAGCTGCTGTCAGAATCTGGATCATGTGGGAGGACTGAATGATACACGTTTTTTTTGTACACTGAGACACTTTCTTTTTCTAACTGCTCTGTTGGCTGAGGACAGGAAGGATATTTTCATTAGTATTTAATATGTATTAAATGGTAAAATTAAATATGTCTCCATGGATCACAGAGATAGTCTATATATTTTCTTCAACAATACATGCCTAACAGTAGAAGACATGAATCCCACTTCATGTGTCTGCAAAATTGTCCACTCATGTTTTGACCAATTTACCACTCTAGGACGAGAGGTAATGGTTAGGACGAGAGGTAATGGTTAGGACGAGAGGTAATGGTTTTAAAATAGAGGGGGGTAGATTTAGATTAGAAATTAGGAAAAAAAATTTTCACTGTGCGAGTTATAGAACCCTGGAACAGGTTGCCCAGAAAGGTGGTGGAGGCCCCATCTCTGGAAACGTTTAAGGCCAGGCTGGATGAGGCTCTGAGCAACCTGACCTAGTCAGGGATGTCCCTGCTCCTTGCAGGGGGGTTGGACTAGATGACCTTTGAAGGTCCCTTCCAACCCTAACCATTCTATGATTCTATGATTCTACTTTTAAAAGTAGAGCCTGGCTGCAAATGTATTTTCTGTTTCACAGGAAATTGCATTATTTCCATGGTTTTCACTGTTTTTAACTAGAGAGTAATAATAAAATAAATGTGAAATTTACTCAGGAATGAGAGTCTGAAATAAAATAATAATGATTTATATTTGAAACTTGCTTTTTCAAAGGAAGTTAAACGATTCATTTCAATGCTCATGTTTGATTTTATACACTATAAGCAGCTTTAAAGTGATACAAAAAAAGGTTGTACTGAAATGGAAACATCTGAACATTCTGTTCCATTACAAGCTCATCAGAACAATCTTCTCAGGTTTCTTCATAATGAAATTTTATTAGAATTGATAGATTTTCAGACAAGCATGCAGTTTTGACAAGCATTTTCTGAAAGAAAAAAAAAGGTTGGTAGAGGACATCCTGCTAGCTTTATTTTAAAACCTCTGTATTATATTGAAAGAGACAAAAAAAACCAAACCAAACCAAAACAAAACCTCACACACACAAAAAAAACCCCAATCCTACAAAAAAAAAGTAGCTAATCAGTTCACTTGGGTCCTCTTTAGGGACTTATCTACTATGATTCTTCCACAGAAAGATTTAATTACTTTTGACCTAAAGAATATTTTTTCATACAGGGATTTTTAACTTACGAAGTTTTATTTTCAAAACAGCTCAAAAGGGTAGTCTAATATAGCTGTTTGTATTTTCCCACACACATGCTATGATATAGAGATTTTAAATTATTTGCAAAAATGAAACTTGAGTTTGATGCAGAATCCAGATTGAGATATTGCCACATTAGACACTCTTAGGCACCCCTCCTTCTCTTTTTAAAAAATAAAATAAGAGAAAATTCATATTTTGTGGATAAATGTTACAGCTCAGCCATGTGCAGTATGAAGGGAGTGGTTACTCTGTCACATACAAAAACTAAAGCAACACTTATGAGGAAAAAAAAATGAAATGGAACATCCCACTTTTCTTCTCCTGCATAAATAATGCAATCCAAGGACAATTAGCATTTGGAGAGTGGTTTCTTGTCGTATCAAGCACCACTTCAGAAGCCAAATGATATAAAATCTCTATTACAATGGAAAACAGTGGGACAAAGGAAAATATTTCGCTTCACTAGGAAAAATCCTTTATTTAAAGAACAGCTACAAAAGAGACAATGATCTTTGCTCCTGGACACCTACTAGCCATTAATGGGAAAATTCCTCTGAAAACATACACATGCGCTTACAACTTGAGCTCTAATGAGGGCTTTGCTGTTTGATGACGACACATCTGGCATGCTTTCAGAACTCTGCAGTCCCAATTATAAAGCTGTCCAGCAGGAAAACCCATTACAGATCTGAGCTGACAGACCTTCGAAATGAGGTTGAAGGAAAAAAAAAAAAAAAGAAGCAAAGAAAAGGAGTTAAAGATGAAGGAAAAACAGGAAGAGAAGAAAGTGAGGCTTGATTTGGGAAAAAAAAAAAGAAAAAAAAAGTAAAAAGTAAAATGCCTTTAAAGAAAAGTTGTTCCTAGAGCCCCCTATAATGTGGCAGAGCTAATTTGTGCCTTCAAAGATCTAAACAGCCTGCTACCTGCAGGTGGCAAAGAGGTTACTTCTGGCATGGACTGTGGGCATCAGATAACATAACACAGAAAACTTCTGTCCCCCATGGAAAAGTTAATGAGATCAGCTCTTTTAGGATCCCCTAAAAGAGTTCCTTCAACCTCACCCCATCCACATCTCATTCTTGGAGCCAAACAAAAAGTGTCTGGTTGAGTTTAATTGGCAACCAATGCTTTGATAGCCAGGGTTTTTTCTTTGCCCTTGGGGTTACTCACTGCAGCAGAATTAGGCCAACTTGTTGAAACATGAAGGCCAATTTTCATTCATTTTTTTTTGTTTTATTTTGGAGGGAGTGGCATATGTGCTTTTTAATTGCTATTGAAAATTTAAGTTTCGTAATAAATGTCTATAAATAGCAAAACTTTTAAATCGATCAGCTTTCTTAGTGTGAACTCCCATTATTCCTAGTGAGGTCCAAAGATTCTCCAAGGGAGCTCTTCGCAAAGTAGACACAGAATGAGAAGTAATATATCTGTTTCCCAATATGGAATGATCTAATTCCTGTATGTAAAAGACAGCTTCAGTGTTACAGGATTCAACTATTATGTCTATCATACATCGAATACACAAGCTATGGAGTCAAAACAGGGATGACCACATTGCATGGAGCTGTGTCAAGGTACCGTTTTGTAGTACATGGAGGAAACAGCAGTCCCACAGAAAAAAACTGTACACAGTAACTGTTCATCAAATTCATTCCACATTCCAGAGGCCATGATACTGGTTTCTGCTACAGAACGGCAAAAGATCAGATAAACAAAGCTAGAGGGAGTCTATATAACATTAAATATTGGTCTCACGTAGAACAGTTGTCTCAGTAGTGTCCTTTAGCACCCTGATTGCTGGGACACTTGGTCTTCCCACTACTAGTTTGTGTCTGTAGCTGGAGCTCAAAGCACAAAACATGCCTGAAAAGGTTTGCAATCAGGATATGCACAGAAAGGATGGGCTCCATTCTTGGTCCTGACTGCATCTTTTCTGCTCAGCCAGTGTGTCTTCTGAGAGCTCGGTTTGAGAGCACAAAACATTCTTGGATGCTCGCTAACACGGGGACTGCAGGCCTTGGCCTCAGCCCATGTCTGCATGGAGGTCCTATGGAAAACAGAAAGTCTGGACTAGAACCCAGCCTTTCCCAGCAGAGGACTATAGGCATCTTTGTGTGAGTCTCAGGAATGGAAGCAAGTTCTCTGATGTAGTAGCCTCAGGACAATAAGACAATCTTTCTTGTTCAAGTAATCTCCAGGTGAAATGCTCAGCTATCTAGATTCACTGTAGCTCCTTCCTCAAACTCTGCTTTTCCCCAGCCTTCATGAGTCATTTCCCTTCCTGTTCCATACATCAGACAGAGAGGATTATTTCACTCCTTTATCCACCTCTGTTGTCATTTAACCAAGCCATTTGCCCCTCTTCAATGGGGCTAAGGGAAACCACCCCTCAGTGTGGGAGGCCTGGGTATTTAATCTCTCCTTTTTTTTCCCACCTCTTAGGATAATGTGAAAACATTTTCCTTCAGAAAAGATGTTTATGCAGCATCAACATCAAAAAGCCATTTTCTTGTTTTCCCTAATGACTCTATCAGACACACAGCAACACAATGAAAGATGTTGTTGTTATTCCTTTTCCTTTCCTTGATCTTTATGTTTTCATGGAAACATCATTAGTGAGGATAATAGTTGTGCCAGAATATATGCAACACATGGGCCTGACACTCTGATTCTAATGTGTCACCGAGATGATTTTTCCCTCCTTCTTTTTAAGCTCCCTGGCATTAATCAAAAGCCCTTTCAGAAGCAGAATCCCTGGGTTACCCTTTTGCCATATTTTAGAGGGACACTTCCCATTTACGTTTCCATGCAGTGGGATTGGTATTGCATAGGCTGGTGGCGTCTGAAATATTAAATACTTGAAATAATTTTCTTGCTTTTTCTCCAGCCTACTTTGTTAATCCCTTTCTCCCTGGAGAAGGAGGGAACTTGGACTACTCCAGCCACTCTGACCACCAGTGTGATGAAATAGGATCTCCCTCCAAGTGCTGGCAGAAGCTGCTACTATAATTAAAAATGACGTAAACAAACAGCCAAAAAATCAAACAAACAAATTTTAAAATCCCTAAATTCTACTATCTGTCCTGGTTAACCCGGTCATTTTACTAGCAAAGTTTTTTTGCACTCGGGAGTGGTGATTACAGTGTGTCCACCTACATCACAGTTTTTCTAAAGTAATAAAATCCATAGCTAGGAACACTTCTCTGAGAGGTGCCACTGCCTTCCCTCTGCTACCTAGTAGCTGCCGAAGAAAGCATGACTTCAGTCTCACTAAAAAGTCATTTTCCAGGGGATTTTATACCAGCTTTGGCCTTCTGCATCTCCATTTCTCTGTGAGATGCGAGCAGGGAATGCCTCCAGGAAAATCAATATCCAAAGAAGACAACTGAACTTAGCTGTGAGGCAGAGACAGCGTGTGTCCTCAAGAGTTGAGAGACCGGTTAGGCAGTGGAGAAGAGAGTAAATAAGGACAGAATGTTACACATAGAGCAGACGCAGTAAGAAGAACTCCTCACTCGCCTGACTTGCCAGTGCAACACTGTTTTTCTACATAGCACTTAGGGCATGTCTTCAGAGAATAAACTTCCAGTAGTTTGTATTCGGAAGCTGTGGAGCTTCAGCTTTGTGTGACAGAGACCAAATAGATAATCTTTATTGTCAGGGTTTGCTAGCTTGCAGTCAGTAGGCAGAATGGGTTTATTCTTTTGTCACATGGGCAGGAAGCAGATTTAAGTCTCTGCTATCAACTGTTGCCTCATCTCCTGATCTGTGAGGGCACCTACCCAGCCATACTCCTTGGCTATATGCTGGTGAGCACCTATGTATGGAATGGGAATGGCTGACTATCATTTGAGCTTGCTGCAGTAGGTCTTTATTCCCTTAAATGTACAGGCTAATTTGCAGAGAATGATGTATTTTTGGGGGGTGTTACCTGCTCAAAGGAAAAGGTTAGAAATGCACATCATTACTTGAACACTTTATTGACTGGTCTCTTAAGAAGTGACTCTTGCAAGTCTTCTCCCTCAGCAGTGAGCCTTCTTCTCTGTGCATCACTGGAGTCTCCTGCTCACAGTTCATCTGGAAGAGAGTGAGCTGCTCAGTATCACTTCATGGCTCTCAGGTCTCAGCTGAGATCTATTCATGAGATGCTCTACGGTATAAATCAAGGGATCCTTAGGGCACTGTATAAATACATAACAAGGAATAATCCATTCTCAGCATTGCATGCAACAGCACTTAAAAAAATATAAAACACTGGAGCAAACATTGGGGACCACAGAATGGTGGTCCGCAGAAACGCCAAAGAGGTTTCTCTCTGTGTTAGGTTTGGGGAGAGATAGGGTAGTTAATCACCTAAAGAAGATAAAGATCTAGAATTAAACAGAATGAGGTAGGCCTAAGGGTATTATTTAACACTAAAAAGGAAAACTGTGATAACCCTCAAATTATGGCACAGTTTATCAGTCTGGATAGGGTCAGTGGAGTAGAACCTAATTCATTTTTCAGTTACATCTGTTTGCCTCCTCTTACTTTCTCCTCTTCTATGTTGTAACTGAGAAATAATAAAACCCAGTAATGTAACTAGGTCTTGGGACATAGCAAGGGGCTGGAAACCCTCTTTGTGTAAAGGAATCTTGAAGCAGTTTAAAACAGGTAGAGCTACGTTTATGCCTCATATAGACACCTGTCTTACATATTGGAAACAATTGATTTTCACTGAGGAATTGTTAAGAAATGCTGTTCTTTGTGTTGTCTGGGGCTTGTTAAACAGTCCTTATACGCTGAATTTGTCTAGAATAAACAGGACCAGCTCAGAGAGTCTTCTAACCTGCCCCAACAGCCAAAATACTTTTGTGATAGCCCACACACCAGTGGACAGAAAACCTCCAATTCCTGGCTCTTTCACTAACGCTTAGTAAAGCACTTTCAGTGTGTCCACTACAAATGTCTTTCATCTCTGACCATTGCAGGTAGAAAAACTGATCGTGGACCACTAAATGCTAGTCAAAATATCAAAGACTCTATGTGTGTATGTGTGTGCTCAAAATGTCTCACAGTTTGGGTTAATTAAGCAGTCTGTATCCAAACTTGCTCAACTGTCTTTACCTGGACCGAATTTTGGCAGTTTAATGACAGTACTACCTCATGAGATTTTCAAGAGTTTTGAAATTTATCTAGGAATATATGTTTTTAAGATTTATTTTCCTTGTGTGTTACCATTATTTCTCTTTCAGGTCTGACAAAAGAAGTATGGAAAAAAAAAGAAGAAACTTTGACCTAATATGACCTAATATATTTGAAGCACCCAAAAATCTCAAAACTAATTGGACCTATACGACAAAAAAAAAAAACCAAAAACCACTAGTAAACTTTTATATTGGAATGCTAGGCAGTAAACTTCAAATTATCATGAGATTGAATTAAAAACAATAAATTTTGGGGTTTCTTTTTCTTATTTAAAAAGATCAATCTAAAGAGTTCTTGCTTTTTGCAAAATTATTAAGTATTTAAGTTAATAACAAAAACATAAATAGATGTTGTCCAGATTCCATGAGTGGTAGATTCATCAAGAACTAACAAAAATGAAAACTGGAAACAACAATAGGGAACAGGCTTCATTACCACTCCAAAAGCTGTGGTAGCTCCTAGGAGATAAGGAGCTTTAGGTATAAGCAAACAGGTTACAGAAGGTTCTGGCAAGATAGTTAGGGGAATCAGCACTGAAGACCTCATCAAAACTCCACTGAAGTTAGTGGAAAAACTGCTAATAGCTTCAGTGGGCTTCAAATCAGACTTTGAGTTCAAGTGCTTTGACGGGGCTGCAGGGAAAGGATGAAAAAGAGCAGAATAATAAAGAAAAAAGCAGTACTGGGGTGAATGACATAGAGTCCAACAGCAAGAAACAGTAAAGAAGTTGGGCTGCAGCAGGTAGCAGAGCTGTGTGTGTGAATTCACACAACGTTCATTCACACCATTTCTCAGATGCTCACTTTTCTTAGGAGAAAATTCACGCAGCTTTTTTTTTTTTTTTTTAATATATATTAATTCATTTTTGGGAAACGCAAAGCATGCTGTTGAATATTGGTGGCTCCAGGATACTGAGTGGGAAGGTAATGATTTATAATACATTATAGGAGTGGGCATGATAAAAGTCTGCAAAAAGATTCTATTGCTCTGCAGCCTCTGGTCTCTGCATAACTTAAGCAACAAAGTGCCTCTTGCAGACTGCATGGTTTTAACCTGAAGCTGTTACCAGCATTTGAGATAACATATTGTTTAATCCTTCTAACTTCAACATGAATCATTCAGAGGAATGAGGGGAGGAGGGGAAAGACTGAGGGGAGGGAAAGAGAAGGATTCTCGTAAGAATTATAGGAAGTGTGAGCTGCAGGATCTGATGATAAGGCAGAAAGAGCTGCTGAGCCATTGGGAAGGTAGGATGCTACATGACAGTTCTTGGGGATCTGTGAGGGCACCTACCAGGCTGGGAGATGAGGGACATACAATGGCCCTGGGCTTTGCCCTCTGTCAAAGGGTATTTGAATCCTTGCTCAATGATGTCTCTTGTGAAGCCATTTATTTTCCTTCAGCGATGACCACGACTGATGTCATTGGAGCACTGGAGTCTTTTCCCCATGGTGGGTCCATCTCCATGGTGAATCTCTCATTACTGCCAGTCAGGGCCACATCAGAGCAGGGCACATGTCTCACCTCTCATACCCTGCCTCCAGGATGAGAAAGCCTTGGAGGCCTTGCAGTGCCCTTCAAGGCTGAGCTGAGATCTCAGGGATCCAAGCCAGAGAAACTCTTGGAGCAGACTATTTACATGCAATACCCACAGGCTTTCCTAGAGCAGTATAGGGACAAAAATAAAGGTCAGTTGCCTTAATGAAAACTGTATATCCAACATTCTCGGAAGATCCCTGTGCAAAAAAGCACCTTTTTTTTCTGCCTGTTCTTGGGCTTACTTGCACAGCCTCTTGGCTTATTTCTTTCTGTTTCAGGAGTGCCATAGAGTGCATCTCTTGGTACACTTTGCCTACAGGGAAGTCTCCATCTTACATATTCCTAACCTGCCAAGTACTCTAGTTTCAGGGCTTTGACACAATCCAGGTGTTATACTGCAAAGAACAGCTTGTTTCCTCTTTTTGCTGAGCCTGACAGATATTTTTTGGTCAAAGCATTAGCTTTAATACATCAATACATTTAATGGGATTTATATCTGCATCCAAAATTCACCTGTGGTGGCCTTTCAGCCTTTCAGTCAGGTGTTGGCAGCCTTGCACTCTTGACCCTTTGTTTGAAATTCAAGCCCGTAAAGAGTGTTTCAACCATTAAGGTTATATGAATTAAATATTCCCTTGGAGTTGATTTGTGTATAACCAAGAAAATGCTTTTTTTTTTTTTTTTTCCCATGAAGACAGGAGAAAAACCAGCAGCAAGCAATTGTATATCCAACATACAGTCCTATCTGTGGCGTCACAATGGAAAAAAATCTGCATTTTTTTCATCCTGAGTCAAGGTGATTTTACTCAATTGACCCATTGATCTTAAATTGCAGTGCAGAGGAATCCTTGAAACCAAGAGGTCTCTATTTTCTTTCTGCTTTATGTGTGGATAAAATTCGCCTGTAAGATGTTTCTTTCAAGGCAGCCTTGCGATCTTCTTTTCACAGTGCCTGGCAGAGTTGCATCCTCTCAGCAAGCTGAGAATTGGCACTGAGAGTTCATAAACACTGCAGTCATTGCTTGTCATTATAGGTAACTGCCCTGATAAAGCTGTGAGGCAGCTGGACCGCAATCTGACAAGGGTGCCGGCTCTTGACTCTGGGTTGAAGCACCTAGATGCAGATTTCCTCAGTGCAGGAGATTACATGCAGCCAAGGGTTCAGTCCAGCAGGTTAAATATAGATGTCTAGAGACAGTGGAGAACCTTCAGGGTGTTTGAGAGGTGTGTTTGGCTTGGACATCATCATGTCATACTTACTGGAAATCTGTACAATTTTGGATTGGTTACTGGAGGCCTCGCAGAATACCCTATGGCATCTCAAATGGCAGTCAGTGCCTGTATTTGGAAAACTGAATTGGCCAAATTTTTGTTAGTTTGGTGTGAGCTGAAGCATTCTCTAGGGTCTGTTAAGTGCAAGGATAGAAGCATATTCACCCAGCTCAGATATAAACCCTATTTTGTAACACCTAAATCTGGGCATCTGAATACTGAGCATAACTACCACCTACTAACTGCCACTCTCTTGGACTGAACAAAATATTACCTTAGGCAGCCAATCTCATGTAGATCTATTTTTTTCTGCATTAGGAGAGGGAATCACGCACTTCCATGCTGTTTTCCCATCTTTCTTTCTGTTGTTATTTCTCCTTCTATTTCTGTAATGATATTTTCAAGGAAAAAAAAAGAAACCCTCAAAGTTTGGAACACAGGCTAGTTTTAGCTCCATTATGATTATTATTATTATTATTATTATTACTACCAGTAGTGCTACTGACCTTTTTACAGCTCTTTTTCTTGTATATTTCTTAGAGAACTTCATAAAAAAAAAAAGGAAAGGTTCTTATCTTGGCTTTCCTGAGGCACTGAAACACACAGAAAAAAACAAAATAATTTGCCAACAGCTAAAATGCGGGTTAGTGGTGTGACTGGAAATAAATGATAGGTCAGATGAGGAATGGTTCAGTGGTCTACATAGTAGACTAGCAGTTTCCAGTATTATCTTGAATGTCTAGAAGACTGTGTGACTCTGTACTGGGAATTATTCTTCAAGCCAGAAATCTCTGTTTCAGATGAGGAGAGAAAATGTGGGGCAATGGCTGAAGGGAAAGTGTCATTGCAACAGGTAGGAAGAGAAAAGAATTTGGACCTAAGGGAAAGACAAAAGTGATTGGAGAAATTAAGTCAAATATAAACAAACAAACAAAAAAAACCCTGACAAACACCATTCTAGGTGATACTACCTCTTATTAGAAAGGGGAATTCAGTCCCATTTTTTAGGGGATCAGGAAAAATGTTCACACATGATTCTTCAGCCCTTTTATAGACACATAAACATCCATTTTAATTAGATTGAAACTGGGATTTTCTCTGAGCATATTTCAATTGCTGAATCTCTGCTTCCTTTTTCAGTCTCAGATATATTTAACAAAAAAAAAAGAGGGGGAAAAAAAAAGAAAAAGAGAAAGCTCTACACACTGCCAATTCCATTGGTATCAGTCACAAATGCTTACAAGGATTACAGCATGGTAATGAGCTTTTCTACTAATGTTACATCTTTTAATAACTGCTATCTGCACTTCCAGTTGTAAGTGATAAGTAGGGCTATATTGTTAATGACAAAATGCCTCACCTTTCCCCTCCTTCTGCCCCAATACTTCATCTCTTTTTGAATTCCTCAGCTGAAGGTTGGAGAGGAATTAGAGTCAATTCTGAAGCTGTTGCCTGAGACCTGATGCTGTTTTTGTGTGGCTGGTGCCTCTCAGATGATCACAGGACTGAGCCTCCGGAATGCTGGGTCCCGTTGGGCCATGGCATTGGGCTCTCACATTAGGATGTGGTGAGGATGCCCAAATGGAAAAGAATGAAATGCCCACTTTCATGGCAGTGACTGATAACAGCAGGGAAGAAGAAAATATCATAATAATTGTCTTGTTTCAGAGGCAAAGAGACCAGTGAAGGGACCAGGGGATCAGAGGGTGGGACTTAGGCAAAATGACTTCTGCTTTCTGCTCTGCCTTCCTATGTGACGTTGGCCACGACATTTATTTTTTTCAGTGCCTCCTCTAGAGCAAGGCTAACAGCATTTCCCCATCTCACATGAAGGATCAGAAGGGAAAGGGAATGGGGATACAATCATTCAGTGAATGTCAGGTCATTACTTATTGTGATGGAGATGTAATGTTGTGAAACTTTGTTGCTCTAGAGCTTTTTAAGAAGAGATTAGACAGTGCCAGTGCCAGACTGCATTGCTCATCCTCCCTTTGGTGCAGCTAGGTCTACGTTCTCTGATTCTGTAGCTGCAGCTACATCTTTGTTTAAGCTTTAACTTGCAGTACTTTTTTTTTTTTTTTTTTTAACTTTTTTTCCCTACCCTGAAAGGAGAGAGATTTAATTCCCACGGAATTCCACAGAGGAGCAGAGAAAGAGCCACCTCGCTTTATAGGCTTGCTTATTCTCTGTTCATCTGGAGGTATCCCTCTCACACAGCACAGTCAATGTCAAGCCAGGCACTCTGGGGTCTTAGTCCACGACTGCATCCCCTCTCCTAGCACAATCTATAAGTTTCTACCCACATAATCTGTGACACTCTATTTTTTCTTCCTGATCTCTCTTGAGTACAGGAATATTTATATTCAAGGCTCAGAGGTCAGAGAGATGCTGGGAACCCCACCGAGTAATGTCCTCTAACCTGCAGTAGATTCTGGCTCAGCACAGCCCCACACTCCCAGCAAACTTGGACCACACCATGGCAAATTGCGTGAATGACAATGGTGGAATGGATCTGCTTCAAAAGAATAAGAACAAAAATATAAATAAAATAAGAAAGAATTTGGCTTCTACACAGAGTTGGAAATGATAAGAAGAATGAAACCTTCTGGAAAGGAATTTTCATTATATCAAGTGGAGATGCTAGCCATATTTGTACCAGTTGAGCATTTCATCTTCTCACCAGGCTTTATAATCAAGGAAAAGGAAAGCACCAATAAATATCCTTTATTTTTTAAGTGATATATAGAGCTGGCCAGAAAAGAGAGTTTTCAGAAAGATTCAAATTCTTAAATAGCTTCTTTTTTTTTTTTTTAGTTTTAATTTAGAACAAAACATAGCCTGGAATTTCATGCAGAAGAGCAGAGGGAAATGTCAGAAGCACAGTAAACACAGCTATCACTACCACCTGGAACTGTTTAGAAAAATTTCTATGGAGAATTTTATCAAAATTAGCACATTCTAGAAACATTTTTGTTTTGCTTAAATGGCATTTTCAAGCAGAAAAAAAAAGTTACACAAAAATAGTTTGAGCAGTTGTATGTCTTATATTTTTTTTTTTCAGTAAACCCATTTGCTTGGATTTTTAAAACTAGAGATAGAAGAAAATCACTAAACAATGTAAGTGTGCATAATAATCCTACCCTGGGAGAGAAATGGAATATTTTAATAATGTGAGGTCCTTATGATCTCTGCCTGCTAAGATTATATGGTAATAATATTTTTTGATGCAGAAACAAGCCAAAGTCTTTACTGTACAAAATGTCATAGCGGATAAACACTGCCATAAGATATAAATACAAGACCAATGAAAAAACATTTAGGAGTGTCCCCTACAAATATCCATAAATATACTTTCTTCAAATCTGTCAAAACATTTTGTTTTAAAAATATATATACCTATAAAATTCTGTTTATGTGCACATTTATGAATTTCATATGAAATAATTTTCTTTGTTCAACTATATCTTGAAATGTTAAATTTAAATATTCCATTAAGATGATAAAACAGAACATATAATGCTCAAACTTTCTCCTACTGTGTTTCAAGCAAAAATCTTCAGCAGTATTTCATAGAGATGTACACACATACATACAGAGACTATTTTTATTGAAATAATATTTCTGATGGAAATCAGTTTTAAACATTTTTTCTGACCAGTTCCATTGAAGAGCTAGAGGGTGAGAAATGTTGCATGAGAAGAGGATAAGCATGTAGTGCTGTTTCTCCAGAATATTCCCCAAGGATTTATTGTTTCAGGCTGTTACTGGTCTAAAGGAAGTATCTTTGGGCATAATAACTCTGAATGGATTTTTATTTCATTCCATCTCTTTTTTAAACCCATAGGAATTTTAGCATACACAACATCCTGTGGCAAGGAGTTCCAAGAAGTACTGCCTTTTGTTAATTTATAAATTCCCATCCGCCACTTTCATTTCATGCCTTAGTTCATATTTTGAAAGATCCAGTGAACAATATTTTCATAGACCTTTATCATATCGTCTCTCAGTCATCTCTTTTTTTTAGACTTCAGAGTTTCATGCAAAGATACTATTTTATACCTATGATATTTCTTGTTTCCTTTTTTCTATATCTTCTTCAGTTCTCTTACTTTCTTTAAGAGATGAGGAAAGGTAGAACTGCACACAGCATTTTGTGCAGGGGCACTGCAGACTTGCAGTGCTTTTCTCTCTCTTACATTCCTAAATTTAATTATGAAAATGCTGGTATTTTCTTAGCACTATCTTTTATCATCCCAAGACCTTGTTTCTAAACAGTTCTGGGCCTACCATGGTGTAAATAAAGTGAAGATTTCTGTTCCCATGTTCATCAGTGAAACCTAGGACTGAGTTCTTTATATGAGGAAAAAGGAAAACAAGGGACAAAGAGTTCTAGATTATAGTAATACCTTCAGATAACAATCGTAGGCAAGAGGTTCAGGGTGAAAACCCTCATAGAAAGCTGGTATCTACAAGAAAGGCTGAGTGAGCTGAAAGATGATGAAGAGTCTGATGTCAAGAGTAAAAATTGTCAGAGAATAAAAGATGGAGAAAGGTTAAAAAAGGAATTAAAGAAAGATTAGCATTGTTTGGAATGATATGTCTAGAAAGCAATCTGCTAAAGGAGAGCACTACGGTGAAAAAACATTCAACATAAAGTCTGCTTACCCAGGAAAAAAAAAAGAAGAAACTGAGGCAAAAAAAAAAAAAAAAGTGCCCAGAGCTAGACACTGTCATCTCTCCTGCAGAACTGGCAGTTCATTTAATAACTTTCAAGCCTATGTCTTGGTATTACAAGCTTTAAAAGCTCCGACTGAAAACAACCGCTATTAATAACCACCCTGCTTTGCAATATGAAAGCAGCAGGTACAACAGTGAGAGACCTATAATCCCTCCATGTTAGACAGCAGCAGAACAGCACTCAGCCAACCATGGAGGAGAATCATATAAAAACACCCAAATCCATCTCTCCATGATGGATGGTCTTTGTACAAGCACTAAAGTGTATTCCCTTTAGTACCACTGTGTATTGATGCTGAGCTACTAAGTAATCTGAGGGAAACTAGGAAGCGATCGCCATGATAAAAAATAAAATGGATTGGGGATAAAGCTGGAATTTCATCAAAACCATCATGATCAGAACAATATTGCCTGAGAAATGGGGAGCTTTATATCTGTCAACATGTCAGCATTTGGACAGGAAACCAAAGCCTTGGAGATTGGTGTCAGAAGAGGGATCTTTTTCTTCCATAAGCACCACGCAAGTACCAACATGAAATACAAAAGCAATCTTGCTGACTAGAATTCATGACAAGTAGGTCCTGTGAGAACAGTCTGAAACCAGTAAGACTACTCAGACATTCCTGGAAGACTTCTCATATATTCACTAAACATTTACTCAGCCTTTACTCATGAAATACATTCTGCTAATTCATAGGACTTTTTCCTGAATAATTCAGGGGTTATTTCTGAGTTTCAAATTGAGCCGAATCCCACATACCTTGCATAAACTAATGAGGAGGAATCATTAATGCTGAGAGAATGACTCACAGGATTAAAGGCAACAGATAGGATCAAGCCCTACAGAAGTACTAAGACTAAAATCCTGATAGCATTAGTAGGATCTAAAACTGATGGAGAGAAAAATTAAAAACCCAAAGAAAAAACCAGGAAAGATGTGTTGACACTGATTTTGAGAAAGAAAAACTGTCAGCAAAGTCACAGAAGGAAAAGTTAAATAGCTGGGATATGACAGCTGGGAGCCACCATATTTCTGAACCGTATGGGCACAGGGATGAATGTCCAAGGACAAAATCAAACATTCTGGAGCAATAATAGCATGATGTCAGGAAAGAAAAGTAGATTGAAACATATTTCCACTTTGCATTGTGTTAAAGATTCAAAGCAGAGAAGGATCACAAAGTCATAGAACAGATGAGATTGGAAGGCACCCCTGGAGTTCCTCTAGTCAAACCCTCAGCTCAGAGCAGAGTCATTTTGAGCAGGTTGCTCAGGACCATGTCCATGGTCTGGACCATTTGGGACTGGAGCATCTTCAAGGATGGAAACACTGCAACCTCTCCAGACAACTTGTTGCAGTGTATGACTACCCTTGCAGTTAAAAAATGTCTTCTTGTGTTTAAATAGAATTTCCTGTGTTTCCATTTGTGCCCATTGTCTCTTGTCTTGTCACAGCGCATTCTTTACTACTCTTTCTAAGGTATTTATACACACTGATTTAAGTTGTCTCTGAGCATTCCCTTTCTCCAGGCTGAATATTCCCAGCTTTCTCAGCTTCTCTTCGTACACCAAATGCGCCAGACTCCTGATCAAAAGGCCTTTGTGGCCTTTTCTAGACTTGCTCCGGTACGTCCATATCTCAGGTTATGGTTTAGTAGGTATGATGGTGTTAGGTTGATGGTTGGACTTGATGATTTTCAAGGTCTTTGAAAAGATTTAAGATTCTACCAGAACTGGACTTAGCACTCCAGATGTGAGCCTTCTTCCTTCTTCTGCACTAGAACCACATTAGGTCTCTGAAAACGTTAAAAAAAAAAAAGTAAACCCAACTGTGGAGCAAGATTTCATAGGCTTTTATCAGGATGTTTTATAATAATTCAGTAGAACCATTGCGAAGAGACTGAGAGAGAAAAAAAAAAGTGGAAGCCATGTGAGCTTACAACAACAAGGGGAAATAGTGTCCACTTTCTGTTATAACGTTTTTGTAAGGAAGTTGATTGAAAACACAAGATTTTTGAGGCTTCCAGATTTTTGAAGTCTGCAGAGGAATGATCGTGAGTAGTAAGCCTAGAGTTCAGCTGCACTGAGTTTGATCATTTGCTGCAGAGAGCTCTGGTGCCTTTTATAAGAGTATTGTCTGGCTAAACTCTGAATAAGACCCTTATAGGGTAGCCTTAGCACCTTTAGTAATTTAAAAAACTTTCAGGGATGGAAAAGATTTCTCTAGGCTGAAATGCATCTCACTTTCTGAGCTGAATAGATTTTTTTTCCCCACAAAATGCTTTAAAATCTCTAGATTTTAGTTATCTGTGGTTGGGGAATTGCAAATGCTTTTCATGCCTGAAGACCATTTCAGATGCTTTGCTTGTGCACAAATAATTCAATGTTTGGGAAAGCAAAAAGTTGGCATTCAGATCATCTGCGGTGAGGAGAAAGAGACTAGCTTCCTAAGGAAAGGAATAAAAGGACTAGAAATAACAAAAATGGAAATATTAAGACCACAGGGCTGGATAGCCTGTTTCTCCTAGAGGATGTCATGATTCAAAGGATGAGACACATACTCCGACAAGATGAATACCAAGAATTATAATAAGTATTTGCCAACTACTATCTTTGAGGGTTTAACAAAGAATATTTTCTTCCTGGCACATTATTCAGTAACATGCAACAGCCTTTTTTATTCGGGTTTGGGTTTCTTTTTGTTCAGTTTTTTGTTTAGTTGGGTTTGGTTTTTTTTTCCTGTCTTTTATTGATGTTCAAGTTTTTTCTTTGAGGCAGGCAAGCTTCTTGTTATAGGAGACAGGACACTGAACCCATTAATTCTTGTTCTGACCCGGTAGAGTGGGTCCTGTGTTCCTCTATTATATGTTATGGATCATCCAAATAAAGTCAATGCATGGAAAAGCATGTATAATCAACTGTGTTCTACAGGTGGAATAGGGCATATTTTCAGAGTTGGATTCAGGTCATCTAGCCTTTTCACATTTAAATACCATCTCTAAGATGGCCCACCTAGGTTCTGCCAGTACTCAGTAGAGGGATGTAGGCAGTGACTTATAGTTTCAATCCTGGACAGCGGTGTCAGCCTAGACAGAATACTTTATTGCCCTTGTCCTGTTCCTTCCATGGATATCACAACTTCTTAAAGTGATTAGCACAGACTAAATCACTAGTGACATAAAATCTACCCCAAAACTTGTGTAAGTGTATAACCAAGAGTTACTTCATATTGGAAGGTGATAAGAACTCTAGCTGCTTTCTGGAATGCCAGGAAGTGAAAGGAAAGGGAAATAAGCACCAGGGAGAAAGAAGAAGTTATTAGGTTAAGGGATGATGCTGACACAAGAGTATTTGGAGGTAAATTGGCAATAAGTAAATACGGGATGGAAAGGGCAAGAAAACTCCTAACTTAAAAAAAAAAATATTTTTAATTCATGTTCAGAACATGGATCTTCCAACTTTGTAATATGAGAATCAGGAAAAAGAAACCTAATTCTCTTTCAATTCAATATATAATGAAAGCAGTTTTCTGAGATAGTGCCTGTATTTTGTAACCAGAATGTCCCTGCTTTCTTGTGGCAATGATAGTGCAAGCAGAATTTGGTTCGTATAAATTTATTTCAATGTGTTTCACACATCTTATGGGAATTAATCCTTTTTTTTTTTTTCTTCATTAGTGTGAATATTTGTTACATATTGGTTTTTTTTCACTGTTTAAATGTTTATACAACTGTGACCAAGTCAGGCAGAGTACCATATTACATTAACTGAAGCAAAAATTTTCACTGAGTTTTTACAGAGTTTAAATGAATTTAAGGAGAACTTCAGCATTCTAAGTCAGGAGCCTCCGTGTGTACAAGCCATCGGGGCTATCAAGACAACAGGAAGTCCCACCTTTCCTAATAGCATGGTCCGGATAACTATCCTACTCTGGCCATCTGACCATTGTCCTTGAGGATCTCCAGGTCTGCAGGAGGAAGATTTAATGAAAATAAGAAAATCAGGTTGCAGATTAATTTTTAAAAAGTTTTGGCCTTGTATGACTCAAAGGATCAGGGGTTATGTCTTAATGCCACTCTTAATAAATAAGCTCTATCAGGAAAGCTTTGCATTGAACTCCAAGGTATGATGGACATAAGGTGGGGTGTTTCACATGCCTCAAATTGGTTAAGAATAAATTTAAGCTTGGTCCTACATATGAATGCAGAGACCTTACATGATACAATATGAAGAAATAAGATCAGCAAAGTAGATCTGAGCAAACAATTTTGTGTTGTGATGTGCATGTTAAAGTCACTGAGAAAAGCAAAATTCTTAATTCCGTGACTTTTACATATATCAATTTTGTAGCTCTATAGTTGCATTACTTTGACTTTATTAAGATTTGGAGGTTGAATTTTTTTTATGTTTTCAACTGATATGCATTTTAGACCAGAGCTTGGATGCGTGGCACACAATCCCTTTTCACTACAGAAACCATAGCAAGATCAGTCTGTGTAACTATCATGTACAGGAAATTAGGATAGAGAGTTCTCATAATTCGTCGGCTTGCATACAAATCTCCAATTTCTGGAACACAGACAGCACTTCCCTCCCTCGGAGCTGAAGATAAAAGCCTGTGAGTGATTCTGAGGTGCTAAAATATGAGGGATGAGGGAGAAAAAGACCAGATAAGAATCTTGGTAGATAGGATAGACAGATATAAACACTAACTGTGGATAAGATTTTAAGAAATAATCTAATCAATAAATATATGGACAAATGAAAATGCAAATGAGCCACAGAGATACAAATGTTCAGGAAGAAGGAAAGATTTCTGTAATACCTACCTGTATTGCATTGACTTCAGGTAGCCCTTAAGTGGAACTGACGGTATTACAAACACAATAAGCACTTCTAGACAAACTGGAATAACAATCACTTCAGGAGCCTGGAAGCATTCACAATTCTGCTGTTGTCAACTCTTTCAGTGGCTTTAATTTTCAATGGTAAGCACAACTCCTATATAGTGTTGTCAAAACCGCAATGAAGTTATGTCATTGAATATTAAAGCGCTGGCCTGCGGAATGCCAAACACACAGATTTGAATTTCATGCTCTCTACTAAACATCAAGACAAATATGTCTAATTTCATAAAAACCTTAGCAGCCCATAAAGGCTGACAATCAGGACCAGTGTTACCACTTTGCCAGTTGGAACAGGAGTTTATACTGTAAAAAAGCTCTTCTCAGGAGGCCAGAGGAGGGGAGAAGCAGCATGGATTAGGATTTATGGATGCAGCATGAGATCAAAGCATAAAGAGACCAGGGTACTAAGGGTACAATTATTCACTGAACAGAAAATGCATGTTTGTGTATGAAAATATTCTCCTTGTGCTGTTCAGAAGAGAGTGGCAGGCAATTAGAATCATAGAATCATAGAGTAAAATCATAGAATGTCTTAGGTTGGAAGGGATCTTTAAAGGCCATCCAGTCCATGCAAGAAGCAGGGACATCTCCAACCAGACCAGGTTGCTCAGAACCCCATCCAACCTGGCCTTGAATGTTTCCAGGGATGGGGCATCCACTGCCTCTCTGGGCAACCTGTATCAGTGTTCCACTACCCTCATTTTAAAAAAAATTCTTCTTTATGTCTAATCTATATCTACACTCTTTTAGTTTAAAACCATTACTCTTGTCCTATCACAACAGCCCCTAGTAAAAAGTTTGTCCCTATCTTTCTTATAAGGCCCTTGAAGTATTGAAAGGTGACAATAAAGTCACCCCCTTAGCTTCAAGAAGTACCTAAGGAAATTGGGATATATACCTCAAAAGACAGGAGTTTCATTTGCTGTGGAGATTTCCTGATTCCAGCCTTGATTTGTCAGCCATGATGGTAACTTCTTCCACAGAAGAAACAAGCTTGTGCTCCTCACCAAAATCCAGAGGATTGCTGCTTCCCTTGCCCTTCCTTCCAGTGCTATCTTATGCTCCAAGATGTTCACAGGGCCTCTGACTCTCTCTGTCTTCCCATGTGTTCATGAGACTAAAGATAATCTGTGGTAGTCCTTTGTGAGCCTATAGTCTCTCCGTTATATCTACTTAGGTCTAATATCTGCTTTCCCCTTTGGGGTAGGTTTTATTCTATGTACAAGATTACAAACAGTAGTGAAGAGCTGTGACCACTGGAAAGGCTTACACAGCCATATGAACACGAACTTCATGGAAATCTCTAGAGCAACAAGGTATTTTTCTTCTGGAATGTTTTCTGAAAATAGTTGGTTTGACCTTGAAAGCAAAATTTTGTATGTATTTCTATTGGATGAAATGCAATCTATTCAAGGAAGAGATGCCCCAAACTTGCCAATTATGCTTAGATGCTCAAAATAGTCTGGACAGTGATATTCTGGACAGAATGAGTTCCATGCTGAAGTATTCCTGGCAGGCAACAAAACAGAGAAAATTAATTGCTCATTCTTATTTGGTCTACATTTTATAGATAGCTCGGTGGAAAGAAGCGTTCACTGTGCTGCGTCTGTGACCGAAGCGTTCACTGTGCTGCGTCTGTGACCTCTCCAGTCTGAGGCTGACTGAAATCCACTAAACTCTTTTCACCTAGGTATCCTAAAGCTTTGAAAATTAAAAATCATTAATTACCCTGACTGTAGTTTTATTGCCTAACAAATAATCAATAATTATAACAATTAAAGGTAATTTTTTTTGTTGTTGTTGTTCCATAGAGTACCAAAAGTGTATTAGAAACACCACATTTCTCCCGAAGTTACATTGGTTTCAAGATATTTCCCTCTGATTATTTTATTTCCTTGGGGGGGTATCTGTATGCTCACAGAAATCTTTTGGATGCTCTGTTTTACCAGTGCTTATGCCCTCTGAGATCTTACATTATTAATAATACTAATTATTGCAATTATTTATTATTAGATGAAGGATGAGAGAGTTTACAGCAATTCACAAAGCACAGAAGAGGATGTAAGCCTTATCCTGGAGGGGTTGTGGTTGAACTTTCAGACCCCTGTGCAGTGAGAAGTCCCTGACAGAGAAGAACTGTACTTAGGAAGAGTGTCTGCTAAATGGACATGGAAAATAAAGAAATAAATATAAAGACCTCATACATTGCTGGACTTTTTACTGAAAAGGTCGCACCGGGGCAGGGCTGATAAAAAAAAATAAATATAGTAGCTGGTATAATAATCCAGAATACAGATCAGTATCTGGAGAAGATGATTAGCATCTGATAATTTCACAAGGTATACTTCTGTTTTCTATAGGAGGTGTCCTCTATCTCTTCTGGAGGACAGAGAAGTGCCTGGTCACAAAGATGCAGGTGTACTGAATGAATAACCATCGTTCATAGTGTGCTCTGTTATGCAAGTTTTCTGAGCTAGAGCAAAGATAAGAGAGATGCTATATCTGCAGATGCAGAATCAGAGCTCACTATCCAGTAGGAGAGATGGAGTTCAGATACTAAACAGCTCAGAGTAATGACCCAAGACAATGCAAGGTCATAGCATAATCTGACCAGCACAACACAATGTCCTAGGCAAAAAGCAAATTTCACAACTTTGATTTGCAACAAAGCCTTTTGTTGTTATGCAGGGTAATGGAAGCTAAGAAATGGTGGATGGTGCTTTGAGAGAAATTATCTTCTAGGAGTGTGATGCTGAGGATGGAGCATGCTCTCTGGAAGGCTGGCACACAATATCTCCTGTATTTTTCCAAGAAATAGAGAAAGACACCTGTTTCTTTTTACTATAACTTAAAAGTGGAGGTCTTTAAATCATCTAAAGCTTAAGTAGATTTAGACATACTTGTAAGTTCTTATATTTATTTTTCTAGTTCTCCCTTCAGATTGTTAACAAGATGTCTGTTCATCACTATATAACTCTGATCAGATAATTTAAAAGAAAACGTATTGACTTTCACATAGAACTGGAAAGCAACGAGTAGCTGTTTTAGATCAAATATTCTGTCTTCAGCTTGATCTGAAGCTGGAGAAACACAAAATGCCACCTGGAAACTACAGAACATGTGCAGTACACTTAAGCAAAGCGTGTGAGGAGACCAGACAGAGAACACAGTCAAAAATCATCTCTGTAACTATGACAGTGACGTTAGTGACTTACAGAATATTTTAGGCATTATTACTCCCTTCAAAACATGAGTGTGCTTCCCATGTGCCTTTCTTTCTGACACATGCCTTCCTACCCAAATGCACAGCAAGTGGGTTTTGTATCTGAAATATATTCTATGGAATAAAGAACAACGAATGTACAATTGGAAACAAAACGAATCCAAAAGGCTACTTCTGAACAACTCAGGAACTTTTTTCTTCTTCTTTTTTTTTTCTTTTTTCTTTTCTTTTTTTTTTTTTTGTTGTCATTAAACCAATCTAGAAACAGAGGTTTGTGGGTTTGTTTTGTTTTGTTTTGTTTTGTTTTTCACATGGACCAGGCATCACTTCCCTGTATGCTGAAGGAGACCTACTTTAGATTTCAAAAGGCTTAATGCCAGCAGAGTAGGTATTAGATACAATCACAGAAAAACAGCATTGCAAAGGGTCTTAAGAGGGTGTATAATCCATGTAGTTCTTTCCCCAAGGCAGGATCAACTACTTAAGCCATTTGCAAGAGAAGATTGTCTATCTCTTGTTCTCAGTAATGACCAGTGATGTATTGCAAACCATGTACTTACATATATTACACCAGAATCTGGAAAGTACAAGTCAGATTAGTCTCACTTGCTGACACTGTGAAAACTCTTAAGAAGCAGCAATTCCAGTTTCAAGCAGTTTTTAGTCTCAGTAGACAATGCAGACAAGAGAAAGAGAAAAAAAAAATGCTGTCATGCTTATTTCATATGGAATTTCCAACTTTTTAGCATTAGTGTCATCCATCTTTTCTTAAAGCTGATAAGAAACCTCCAGTTGACCACAAGTGGAGTTAAGAAAAAGGCACTACACACTGCACAAAGAATATGTAGAAAAGAGAAAAAACCTTTATGGGACTCCTCTATAAACCAGATATTTCACATCTCAAAAAGATCATTGAATCATAGAATCATAGAATGGTTAGAGTTGGAAGGGACCTTCAAAGGTCATCTAGTCCAACCCCCCTGCAAGAAGCAGAGACATCCCTGACTAGATCAGGTTGCTCAGAGCCTCATCCAGCCTGGCCTTGAAGGTTTCCAGGGATGGGGCATCCACCACCTCTCTGGGCAACCTGTTCCAGTGTTCTACAACTCGCATTGTAAAAAATTTTTTCCTAATATCCAATCTAAGTCTACCCACCTCTATTTTAAAACCATTACCCCTCGTCCTGTCACAACAAGCCCTACTGAACAGCTTCTCCCCATCTTTCTTGTAGGCCCCCTTGAGGTACTGGAAGACCACTATCAGGTATACCCGGAGCTTCCTCTTCTCCAAGCTGAACAGCCCCAACTCTCTCAGCCTGTCATCATAGGAAAGGTGCTCCAGCCCTCTTATTATCTTCGTGGTCCTCCTCTGGACCTTCTCCAACTGGTCCATGTCCTCCTTGTGTTGGGGGCTCCAGAACTGGACACAGTACTCCAGGTGGTGTCTCACCAGGACAGAGTAGAGGGGCAGAATCACCTCCCTCAACCTGCTAGCAACGCTTCTCTTGATGCAGCCCAGGATGCGGTTGGCCTTCTGGGCCGTGAGGGCGCATTGCCAGCTCACGTTGAGTTTCTTGTCGACCATCACTCCCAAGTCCTTCTCCTCAGGGCTGCTCTCAATCCATTCCCCGCCCAGCCTGTATTTGTGCCTGGGATTGCCATGACCCAGGTGCAGGATGCTGCACTTGGCCTGGTTGAACTTCATGAGGTTGGCACGGGCCCACCTCTCCAGCCTGTCAAGGTCCCTCTGGATGGCATCCCTCACTTCCAGCGTGTCGATGGCACCACACAGCTTGGTGTTGTCATTAGCGAACTTGGTGAGGGTGCACTGTATCCCACTGTCCATATTGCTGACCAAGATGTTCAACAGGGCCGGGCCCAACATAGACCCCTGAGGGACGCTACTTGTGACCAGTCTCCACTTGGACATTGAGCCATTGACAACCACTCTCTCAGTGCGGCCATCCAGCCAACTCCTTATCCACCAAGTGGTCCGTCCATCAAACCCATGTCTCCCTAGTTTAGAGAGAAGGATGTTGTGGGGGACAGTATCAAAAGTTTTGCACAAGTCCAGGTAGCTGATATCAGTTGCCCGTCCCTTGTCCACCGATGCTGTCACCCCGTCATAGAAGGCCACCAAATGGGTCAGGCACGATCTGCCCTTGGTGAAGCCATGTTGGCTGTCATCAACCACCTCCTTGTTCTCCATGTGCCTTAGCATGGTTTCCAGGAGAATCTGCTCCATGACCTTGCCAGGCACAGAGGTGAGCCTGACCGGCCTGTAGTTGCCCGAGTCCTCCTTGTTCCCCTTTTTAAAATTGGGGTTATGTTCCCTCTCTTCCAGTCATCGGGGACCTCACCAGACCGCCACGGCTTCTCAAATACAATGGCCAGTGGCTTGGCAACTTCATCCGCCAGTTGCCTGAGGACCCCCAGATGGGTCTCATCAGGTCCCGTGGACTTGTGCACCTTCAGGTTCCTCAGATGATCCCGAACCTGCTCTTCGAGTACAGTGGGCAGCTCTTCATCCTTGCAGTCCCTGCTTGTGCCTTCTACAGAGCCCTTATCTGTGAAGACTGAGGCAAAAAAGTAATTGCGTACCTCAGCCTTCGCCATGTCCCAGGTAACCAGGACACCACTTTCCTTCCGGAGGGGGCCTACATTTTCCTTGGGCTTTCTTTTGTCCCCTACATAGCTATAGAAGCTTTTCTTGTTGCTTTTTATATCCCTGGCCAGATTCAATTCCACCAGGGCTTTAGCCTTCCCCACTAGTTCCCTGGCCACTCACACAGCCTCTTTGTAGTCCTCCCAGGCTACCTGACTCCTCTTCCACCCTCTATAGGCTTTCCTCTTCACTTTCAGTTGGTCCAGGAGCTCCTTGCTCATCCATGCAGGCCTCCTGGCCTTTTTTGCCTGACTTGTTCTTCATTGGGATTCACCTCTGCTGAGCTTGGAGGAGGTGCTCCTTGAATGTGGACCAACTTTCCTGGGCCCCTCTTCCCTCCAGGGCCGCCTCCCATGGCACTTGGCCCATCAGGTCCCTGAAGAGGCCCAAGTCCGCCTTCCTGAAATCTAGGGCAGAGAGCTTTCCATGTAGTTTCCTCGCTGCCCCGTGGATCTTAAACTCCACCATGTCATGGTCGCTGCAGCCAAGGCTGTCCTTTAGTTTCACATCCCCCACCAGCCCCTCCCTGTTGGTGAGCACAAGGTTGAGCATGGCACCCCTCCTTGTCGGCTCCTCTATCGCCTGCAGGAGGAAGTTATCATCCACGCATTCCAGGAACCTCCTGGACTGCCTGTGCCCTGCCCTGTTGTCTCTCCAACAGACGGCAGGGTGGTTGAAATCCCCCATGAGGACCAGGGCTTGTGACTGTGAGGCTGTTTCTATCTGGCTATAGCGCGCTTCGTCTGCTCTGTCCTCCTGGCCAGGCGGCCTGTAACAGACCCCCACCGCAACGTCCCCTGTCCATCCCCATCCTCTAATCTTGACCCATAAGCTCTCTGTCAGCTCCTCCTCCATCCGCAGGTGGAGCTCCATGCCCTCCCGCCGGTTGCTGATGTAGAGATCAACACCCCCTCCTCATCTCCCCTTCCTGTCCTTTCTAAAAAGCCTGTACCCCTCCATGTTGACGCTCCAGTCATATGAGTCGTCCCACCATGTCTCCGTGACGCCAACAAAGTTGTAGTCCTACTTGTGTGCACGCATCTTCAGCTCTTCCTGTTTATTTCCTCTTCCTGTTTATTTCCCATGCTGCGTGCATTGGTATAGAGACACTTCAGCTGGGCCCTGAGCAAAGACAACTTGCTGGCTGGAGCGACAGGAGTTCTTTTGCACTGCAGTTTAAGTTCATTTGCACATACCTGCGACCCTTCCCTGGCTTCTGGATACTTGGTGCTCGCACTGGTGCCATGCTGACAGCAGAGGGTTGAACTGTGCTCTCCCTCCCCCAGCAACACTAGTTCAAAGTAAATATGACAAAGGTTTCTATACCTAGCATGAAAGTTTTTTCTCACTACACATTTACAAAAGAAAATGGTGCATTTAAAAATAAATAATAATAATAATAATAAAAACATAGGGCAAGATGGAGTTTTCCCAACACAGCATGCAGCTGTGGAACCAAACAGGCTTATCCACATTCCCTGAGCGATGGTTTATGTTTTGACACTGACTAACTCTTCCATGCTCAGGGCACAAGCACTCAGACAATCTCCGTCACCAGTTTCCCATTAGAAATCTTGATCTCTGCTGAAACAAGCTCAATTCCCTTCATTATTTCCCAGCCGACAGACGGCTTGAGAGGGAGGATATTACAAGTGTCAGTCTCTTTGCCTCCAGTCAGGCCATGGATGACACAAGAAGGAGAGAAACAAACAAATAAAAAATATCTCTGTTTATGTGACAACTTTTTAATGTGGTTTTTTTTTTTTTGTACCACTATGTTTCATTCGTTCTCCCAATACCAGTTTACCAGCATTATATTCTTGGAAATCCTTCAGCAAAAAGTGTTCTCTCTCTCCTTTTTCTCTGAATTTTTGTTAGGCACTTGTTATTTAACTGAAAGACGCAACTGGCAATCCATCTCTAAGAGCTACTACGTTATTAGGAGTTACAGAGCTCTTCAAATTAGTCATTGTGTATAATTCAACAAATATTTTTGAGAGTGTCCTGGTTTCAGCAGGGATGGAGTTAATTTTCCTCTCAGTAGCCAGTGTGTTTTGGATTTCGTGTGTGAAGAATGTTGATAAAAACATTCTGATGATACGAGTTGTTGTTAATGAGACCAAGGACACTGTCTGGCTTTCCAAGTCTCGTTAAAGTCTCGTTAACGTGCAGATGCGGGAAGCTGGGCAAAAGACAGACAGAATAATTGATCCAAACTGGTCAAAAAGAGTATTCCATGCCATAAATGTCATGCTCAGTATATAAGTGGAGGTTGCCCATGGGAGGGAGCATTCTTTTCGGACATTCTTTTCGGGCATTCTTTTCGGGCATTCTTTTCGGGTGTCTGTGTGGGCACCTTGGCATCCTTTTGTTCTCTCTTGCTTGCTGGCATCGTTCCCTCTACCTTGCTAGCTTGCACCCCCTCTCAACCCACAAGTTCTTCTTTCTTCCCAATTTCTCTCCCCCGTCCCACTGGGTAGGGCGAGGGTGAGTAAGAAACTATGAGGTGATCCGCGCTAAACCACCACAGAAAAGTGTTGTGTTTTCTTGCTAAAAAGACTGAAGAATAATAAGATGAGTCTTAATGTAAAGATTTATATAAATATATTCAGAAGGATCATTTTATTTGTATTAGTACTTGCATTATTTTGGCAATGAGAAATCAAATCAAGGTCTGTAAGTTAATGGGAGTTGTCACAGCTCCATTAACCACAGTAGAGGTATGATACTTTGTGCTAAGAGTCAGTCATAAACATAGTGAAAGACAGCCCCTGACCTGAACAACCTACTTTTTGAAGGTTGAAAATAGACAAAATTGAGAAAATACATGAAGAGCAAAAATAAAGTGTCTTTTCCACTCAACACAATCAGTATCAGTCATTTGAAGATACGAGCTGGTTCTGAACACACGTGCAACTGTATCCTCGTTCTCTGCTCTTGCTTCTGTGTGTTTGTAGGTATATCACACAGCTTTCTGTGAGAGGTGCTCCAGAACTCTTCTTAGTCGATCACATTAGAAGACTGGCTATATCAATATAAGAAATAAAACATTTTTTTTGGTCCATTCCTTGATACTCTGAATGTCGTGAGATGGCCCTCGTCCATTCTATAGCACTTCCTTAGCTTTCAAAACAAGATTTTAATTGCCTATTAGGAATGGTCCCTGACTCATGCTAGGTGCTCAAACCATGCCAAGGAATAGCTTTGGAGATTGATAATTGTCATAAGCTGAAACCATATGAGGAACTTGTTTAACTATTTCGTAGTGCCAGTAATAATGTTCTAGTGCCCGTGAATGTTCCCAGACAGTGTTTTATTCATTAACGTAGTCGTTCCCTATCTGTCCCCTCAGAGGAGATGCTTGATGGCCAGTGAAAGAGCATTAGCACAGAGGTGAGTTTTATTAAATGTATATGAGTAAAACCATCTGAGAAGAAAAATAATAAAAGATTGGTAGTATGGGGATGTGACTAAGGTAGTTATCTCCACAAAGAATCTGTAGCCTCTGGAATATGAAAATATTAGTATGGACCACATTAAAAATTGAAACACTTTCCTTTAGCTGTTGACATTCACCATTGTCATGAAAGTTTTAATTAAAAAACTAATATTTTTGGAATACTGGAAAAAAAAACTCTAACAAGAGGGAATAGAATAAAAACATCTACATTTTGGCATTAAAAGAAAGAGGAGAAAAAAGAAATACAGAATCATTCATAAGAGAAATGATGTAAAACGAAATAATTCAAGGAAAACTAAGGGAGGATGGGTGTAATGTCTCAAGAAATCTGGTAATGATCTGCTAGAGGATGGAGGAGAAGGAGGTGTGTTTTGCTTTATTGTGTATTTCTGTAGAGTGCAGTAAAAGAAAATTCTACCATCTGTCATCTTCAAGAAATTGGCATGCTACAACATTGGACAGGTTTGTTCATACTTTCAATCTGCTGCTCGCTCATTTCTGCTGAACAGTTTTGTTCTCCACTTCTCCCACGTAATTTTTATTTTTATCATTATTATTATTATTTGGAAATTGGATCATGTTCCACTATTTTTCTGTAGCTTGAATTCTTCAAGCTGAAAGAAAATAAAATAGTAACAATAATAAAATAATTATTTAAAAAAGAACAATCTACCAAAAAATCCTAGACTGTCTCCATTATGTGTCTTGATCTTTCTTTTTGATTTTTCCAGATGTTATTCAGATATACTTTTTAAGGTGATCAGCCTTCCCCAAGCCACTGTCTGGGATACAATATTAAATGAAATGGGTCATAATGAACATTAATGTAATATTAATTTTTACTTACATTAAAATCCAGAGGGCAAAATATATATTAAATTCATGTAAGGAGGTTGCATCTCCTATTAAGGAAAATACATTTCTTCAGAATACAGCAGGAAAATGTTTCTGTCAGAAGTTACGATTGCAAATCCAAAAGACAGGATTCCCTTGTTATATGCCATAGAAAGCCCTAGATGTGGGATTTACTTAATCCAGCTGGCCCAGCTGGGTGGTATGTGGATACCAGTTCTCAGCTGATCACTCTGACTGTACAGCACATCTTGGGAGATCCCTGCCTCCACTGTGTGGTCCAAAGGAAGGACACTAAAAAAGAAGAGCTTGTCATTTCTCACTGTTAACCAGGAGGACTTAGACAATAAGCTCAGAATAGAGGTCCAACTTTCAGACTGCAAATGTTGGAGTAGACAAATGTATTCCTAAGTCACATCAGGAGTGCCAGGTTCCTAAATCTGCTAGGTCAAGGCTTTGAGAGGGGAAAGGTTGAATATTGTGGTCCCATATTCCAAGATGTAGATTCAATCTTCTTCAAACAGCCCAACAGGTCCTGAATAGAAAAGGAGGTTGCAAATAGGGGGGAAAAATAAAGACTTACAATTTTTTTTTCTTAGAATTGATGTCCTACTTAATATTCAAAATTTATGATGATTGGTATATCTTTGCTTTTCAATCACAATTTATCTAAAAATAAGAGTTTAGGAATGTCCACGTGGCTTTCAACAGAAATTTTAGAATAAATGTGTAATTTCAAGGTGAACCGAGTTGTTCTGTAGAAAGAAATATATAGGAGTAGAAAAAGATGCAAACTCTGAACTGCTAAATTAAGCAGGCCCATATGATACATAAACATATTTGAAGTAGATAACTAAACCATTATTCCCTTGGTGGTTCAGTAAAACTGATTTTCAGCATTATTAAATTAATTTATGGGCTAGTTTTCTTATTGGTGCAAATTGGTATAGTTACACCAGTTTTGGTGAAAGGAAATTATTAGAATCATATAACTAAATGAGGATCTAATCTTTAGGGGGAGGGGGATGTTTCTTGAGATTAGATAATATTTTTTGTGGTTTTCTTTTAACCTGAAGGGAAAGGATGAGGATTTGGGATTATCAAGGAAGGCAATGAAAAGCTAGAAAAGGATTCATTAGGCAAAAAGCAGCAGATAGACCTGCAGGGAAAAACTCCAGACTCAAAACGTTGAGAGTGCTGATGACTCAGGGGAGTTACACTAGATTTGGAGCAGTAAGTCTCATAGCATAGTTTGGCCCACGGCCTGGAAAAGAGTCTTTTTGCTGTCTGTCAATGTTCAAATGAATATTCTTCAAACTTAGCACTCTTTTTATAGTGTCTTCCATCTGGGAATCTGTGACATCAAGGTGTAAGAGAGATCAAAATTTGGCCAGGTAGTTTATAACTCTGGAAAAGTGCTTCTTGGTAATACATGCTATGTAATCAATAAATAACAATATTTACAACATCTGTGAAAAGAATTGCCTTGGTAATTAAGATAAAAGTAGACACATTTCTCATACGTCAGGTTTAACACATCAATTGTACCAGTATTAATGAAAATGTAGCTTTATTTGGGGGGGCAGAGGATAACTGTTAGAAAGTGGCATTTGTGGAATTTCCAGGAGAAATAACCAAGTTCTAGAAATTCCATTGAATTGTGAAAATTAATATACGCAAAGCAGAGAAAATAAAAAGAAAATACACGGACTGAAAAAAAAACAAGGGGCAACTCCTTGATTTGCCATAATCTTCCCTGTAAAGAATCTGTCTCCAGATCCTTTGCATGACACAGTGCAATATTTGACGCACTAGTGAAAGTACACAAGTTCTGTTCATTGTCTCTGTCGTAAGAAGAGTAAACCAACCAAGAGGTACTTCAGCACCTTCCACCAGCTTCATAAAAATGCTCACGGGTGATTTGTAGCTGATGTTCACAGAAGGTGGACAGCCTAAATTATTAATCAAGGCAAGGGTGGAGAAAAAGATGAAGGGAAAAATCCTTGTCGGTTCAGGTAGTGAGAAGAAACCATGAAGCATTGGATTCCATGGCAGGAAACAACTGCCATACCTTCTGCTAGTATCATTTTTCTCACCCCCAAAAAACCCTTGTTGTTCCGACTGTGACAATACTTGGGTAGACTTTTGATACATTGTCATCTGCTTCTGGTTATCTAGTCATTAGCCATCAAACTCCACTGTCATGAGCCACTACCATGCAATTTTTTGGTTCACTGTGGGTCAAGTATAACAAATATTTTTGATTGCATCTTATTTTCTTGGTGTCTTGGAGGGGGGAAAAACAAACAGTTAATCTATTTCATTTTACTGATCACCATCAGAAGTTCTGGATGGGTAATTTTTTGTCGTTACTCTGTCCCCATCTCATAAAGTTTCATTTACTGCCTTTTTAAACAAATGATGACTCCAAATCTATTTGTCACACAATAGCTCTCAAACATGCCAAACAATAACTATTATGATTCTTGGCTTGTTTGATCCAAATGGCATTTGCAGACATTATTCCTCCCCTCTCCTTGATATGACTTGAATAGAAACCTTTAAATAAATAAAACAAAACCCAGAGCAAACCTTGAGAACAATAAACCAACATCCAAGCCCTGGAAAATAATCACAAAAACAGTGGCTGTTACTGTTGTAAGTGGGGAAATCCAATTATGAGATGTCAATATTGTTCTCCTTTCAACTGCTTCAAAAAGATTCATATGTATATAATTTTTAGGTTGATTTCATTGTCTTTGTCAAAAAGAAACAGAAATTATGTAGCTGAAAGAGGACTTAACCCCTCAAATTCTTCTTGTACATAAACATGCAAATACACGTGCACACACACACAAAAAACCACACATACAAACACACACCTACTCAGAGTGATCGATATCAATTTTCAAATGTACTATTGATTTCAGTAGCCCTTAATTTCAAGATAAACAATAGCTTCTTTTGTAATTTCTATGCTGCTGATATAACTGCCATCATTGCTGATCTGTATGTTGTCAAATAATATTGATTGGGTACGAAATGAAGCAAGAAAGGGCTGGCAGCAATGTGTGTGATGGGAAGGGAGAAGAGTATGGATGCCTTCTCGTTAACTAAAGGAATAAATAAAAGGAATGCAACAACTTTACAGGTCAAGCAGCTGAGAGGACTGGATCCTCCAGCTGGGCTTTGGTGTCCTTGAGAAACTTTGCCCCCATGTGCAAACTACCCTCTCTTCCTGTGCCTCTGTCCCTCCTTCTCCCATGGTGGTTTGTCCTATCTATTCAAACTGTAAACTTGTGTGAGGGGATTTTCAGCTTGGATTCATTAAATGTACTCCTCAATTAAGCCAGGGAAGAAGGACATTTTTAAGACTAAACCACTGGGGACTCAGGAGCTCTGAGTCTCTCTGCTCTACCAGTGGCTGATGAATCCAGATGTTTCCAGGTCGCAGACAACTCTGTATGGTCCCTTTGTGCGACCTTTGTTCTTCAAGGCAGGGCAGCAAATTCCTTCTCCACCTTGTCTGTTACATTGTACAGTTTTTATAGTAAGAGATAGTGGGGTCTCACAGGTCTTATGGGGCCCTATCCTTGAGCCTCTGGAGACTGATGGGCTACAGATTTGTTTCTGGAAGTGCTGTATCTGTGGCAAATGCCATAGCTGCTGGTGCACAGCCTACAAACCAGGAGGGCAGCTTTAGGACTAGATTTCTGAGCTCATTCAGGTGACTAGAGCATTCACCACGATTCTCAGATCCTTAGATTTACTTTCCAGGACTCCATCAAGTATCTTGTGCTCCATAAATCAATATTAAATCCAAAGTACCCTCATAATCACGTCTAAACTTGGAGTTATGGATATTTGAAAGAAGCCTCTGGCCCTCACAAACAAAGGAGAATATTCATTCACTTTTCTGAACCATATGCTGACTGGGTTAATTATATTCTACCAGTTCAGATTTCTCCTGCAATATCTGCTGGCTTTGATATCATTCTTAACTTCCCGTCCTGAGCTGCTTTGTAGTATTGCTGTGTATTTTAAACCGTCTGAATCAGCCATGTATCTGCAGTGATGGTACCACAGCTGACTCATGCATTAGTTTACGTACCTCAGCCCAATTAATCTTCCTCCAAGGAAACTGCATAAATAAGATTTTATGACTACATGTTATCCAGAACCTTTAACCCTAAAACATTTTAGGATGTCCTGCTGGGCAATATGTATACATACACACACGTGTATACATTTATTTACAAACACAGTGAGAAACAGAAGAAAGTCCAGGAACGAAGTGTTTGGATCCAAATTTGGGTCACAGCTGTAAAAGATCCAGCTTCAGGGTATTCTGATACTCTGTGGACTTATTTACACTAACAGTTCACTTAATTGACTTCATTAGGATTCAGGAGAATTTAGATGCAACATACTAGGTTAATCTATAGCATAGATATGAGCCTATGGGTAAAATCCTGGCCCCTTTGGAATCAATGTAGAAATTCCCAAAGGACTGAAAACTTCTTTCTGTCTAGGAATCATTCCCTTCAGCATGACAGTGCACCCCTCACTGGAGTGGGAAGCAGCTGCAAAGCCTTAATGAATGAAAAATAATATAATATCCAGCTAAAACTAGAGTGGGAATTATAAGCAGGCAAATCAACGAGCAGTTACTTAAATTTAAATCTATTGAGGATGCTGGGGTTAATGACTAGTTTATGCACTACATTTCCTTCCTTTAATATTATTTTAATATTGTTGTATTTTATTTTAATTATATTCAATCTTAGTTTTTCTGTCACTTTATAGAGGAAGCACATTTGTGCTCACTAGCTTGGAAAAAAAGCAAGAAGCAAATGTCAAACTTACACCACCACATGGGATCTAAAGCTTGGTTTAATTCTGGTTAAGACAGATCTAAATTAAAACTACTTTCCTTTCCCTGTGGACTTCATATTTAAAGATGACAGGTCCCTGAGTGTGTGTTTGTGAGACTAAAGGTGATACTGAAGGATCATGAACAAGGCCCAAGAGAAAAGTAGGGAAAAGGAACAGACAGATGTAGTGAATGATTTCAGATACTAAGCCTTGTTTGAGTTTCCTACCATTTTGAAATGCATCTATCCCTTTTGTTCTGTACGAGAATGTCTTTTACCTTTCAGTCTACTTTGAAGAACAGAAAAGTAACTATAAGGATCACAGGAGATATGTAGAATGATGGTATGCATGGAAGGAATCTATTGTAGAAGTAACTGGTCAGGAGAAGTCTTTAAAGTATATATTGTAGTGTATGAAAAATGAAAGCTTGTATAGTTTTAAAAAATCACTGCTATATTTACCTACTTATCAACAGAGAAAGTGCAAAATATTCTGGAGACCCACAGAGATAAAAATCTCAAATATTAGATCTTGGTTGCTAACTGCTAAAAAAACCTGTTCAAATTTTGTTACATTTACAGAAATATGTGCCAGCAAGAACAAAATGGTTAAATAAATAAAGATAAAATGGATGTGAATGCAACTGTGAGCATGAGATTGTTCAAATCTCTAGAAACAACTGACAGCTTGGGAAAGAAAATTCTATGGACAAATTCATTTTCCCCCACCCCTTAAGTTCTTGTGGTCGATGAATGGCATTCCTTCACAGTTTTATCAATACAATGCAATTCTGGCCAGATCAGTCTGTCAGCAAGGAACAACATCAAATCATTTTGTCTGTATAAATAAATCACTTGCTGCTTATTATTTCTTTTCTTCATTTGTGGATGAAATGGGGCTATTAAAACTCCTTCTGTAGCCCAATATAAGAATGGGGGAAGACGTTTCATTGCAGACAAAGCACACAGTGCAGGCAAAATTGCCATCATACAAAGAACTACAGAATGGAAAAGATGCAACAAAGTGAATGCAAATGAACCTTTGACTGTCCAGTGCTTGATTTGCAAACTGGATCTGTGGTGAAAGTCATGTTTTCAGTTTTGGGTGTGCAGCTCTTTGGTAAAAGCACAGCAAACACCTAAAATCATAATGATTGTTGTACTGAAGGGCCTGAAAGGCAGTTGTCGTCACTGACTAATTTGTAAGAAGGTTGGGAATGTTCAGTTCAGTAGACATTCTTAGTTAGATGGTGTCTGCTTTTCATAGAAATGTTTCCAATTTCTCATCCCAAATGTTTCCAGTTTTCTTACGAAAATTCAAAAACTATTGGGCTGTGTGTAAAGGGGTTGATCAACTGTCTTTTCTGAAAGTTACTTTCTCAAGCTCATCATCACAGATGGACACTCCTTTATCCCACTCCTGTCCGCCCTCCCACCAAGAGGTTGCTAATTCCTGCCCCTTTCCATCTGCTTCTCAACTACCTGTGACTCCATCAAGGGAACCACAGAGGTCAGGGTGCCTCTGCTAGTACTGCCCAACTTCTCAACAGTATGAGCTCTGTGTCAAAAAGCAGAGAAATTCTGTAGGGATTAAAACTTGGGATTTATCCAGTTGATATTGTTTCAAGACAGAACATCACACATTTTTGTTGATCTAGCTTTGTGTACTTTCATACACTCATGGGAACATCTTTGTCATGATCTGGCATGCAGATCATGACAAACAAGAAATGGGTGAGTGTAACTGCCTTTATTTCCTAGTAGGTTCTCAGAATTAGGTACAACAATATGGCACTAACTGTGTCTTGTATCGAACAAGGACAGGAACACTGAGACCTGTTTTGCTAAATAATAAGCCATATGCCATCACAAAAAAAACCACTCCAACCACTAGACTTGTAAGGATAACAACTTTCACATTAACAGACAATTCAGGGTAAGAACTCACCAGGATACTTGATATATCACAGCAGAACAGGAAATAGACCTAGCTGTCTGCAACAAAGGGTATCCTCTGGTCTTTGGATGATCCTTGCCCTCATACCAGGAGATTTCAGGCTCTAGGACTCTTTAAAACTAATTCTAGCTTTTTGCAGTGCTCTGGACTTTCAAAGAATACAATCCTGGAATCCTGGAGCAATAAGCACAGCAGGACACAGCTTTTACTGGAAACTGCAGCATACATTGAGGTTATGGAGTTTAAGAAGTTTAAATGAGTATGTGAAGAAAGATGAATATTTGAGTTCATGTTCTCAGAGCAGGACACACGTAAACTAGTCAGTAGACTCTAAGTTGTCCTTCTCATGAAGACAGGTGCCTAATTCTGGGTTGTCAGAATGACTACCAATTGCTAGTTGGCATTCATAGCCACCAATGCTCTTTCAAGTCTAGCCTAGTCGGTAACGATAAGTTTACCGTCATCTCAGTAGATGGATCACAGTTCAGCTTCCCTCTGTGTTTACAGTAATTTAAATTCAGACCTCCTCAGCTCTGGATGACTGCACCAGCTTCAAGACAATACACTGTTTCATGCATGGAAATGTTATATTTGTGCCCAGAATTTCTCAGAGGTGTTCATGACGGAGCTGAGAAAGTTCAATGGTCTGAGAAAGCTTCAGGCCAGTGTTTTTATTTTTTCTAGGGTGGGAAAGAAGATACAGCAACGAAATTCCCTAGATAAAGTGTAGTCCCACTGCTATTTTTGGTACCTGCTTAGTCCCTTGAATATTAAAAAAAAAATAAAATCTGCACAAAATGAAAAAAATTCTAGCAGAGAACTTGCGCTCAAGCCTGTTCAGAGTGCTCAAAGCCATGCGGTTGGGCTACAGTCCTAGGAGATAAGCGTAGGACAGATTCTTAACCTATGGGCCTAAGTGTCGTACAACAGCAAATTTGGACCCAGAAGAATTAAGTGATAACTGGACAAAGACTAACCACCAACTCCTTTCGTTAATCTAACTCTGCACCAAGCAGCTGACCATTGGGAGCTGGAGGCTCTCAGCCTGAACCAGCCATCCCTTAGAGAAGAGCAAAAACATCAGTTGCCTGCAAACTTGGCTGTTGCTCTGGAAGAGAGCCAGGGTGGGACAGGGGAAAGAAAATGATCCCAGCACTAAATCAGGCAGGGAGTCTTTCACTCTGGATAAACTGGAAAGCTGTGTTCCCAGGGCAGAGGCCCAAGGGAAGGATAATGCTTCCCTGTGCCCCGGTCTCCCTGTCTCCAGATTTCTTGGTTATATTTCTTCCCCTCATTTTCCACACTTCCCTGTGCTTGTTGGCAGGTCTAGTCCATGCAAAAATAAACTGTAAATGCCTTAGAGTTTGTTCATTTTTGTTGCTGTTTTTTGTTTTGTTGTTGCTTTTCTTCCTCAAGTCCCCAAAGAAACATCAAAGTACAAAGGAAAGAAAGCAACACTGAGAATAAGAGGGAAAGCCAAACAAAAAGACGACGGGAAAAAAAAAGTATGAAGAATAAAAGAAGCTAGTGATGGCTCTGGGGAACTTTCTTCAAGGGGGTTAGGCTTTCTTCAGAGAAAGTTTAGACGTATGTTTTTTTGTTTGCATTTTCAAATTGTGGCTGTTTGTGCACATTCAGAGGAGAAGAACAAAAGCGATGCAAATTTCAGGGGAGGTGTTTGGCTGGCAGGGCCACCTGGCTACTGCAAGCAGCCCATTGCCCACTATGCTCACCTGCTTAAATACTAACAATGAAGGGGAAGGTGGAAATATATATCAATTAAACATCAGGAGAGTCTGAGCAGGGAGACAGATTGTTTTCAGGACACAATGCAGGCAGTTGCATATCTGTTGCTGGCTACTTAGCCCTCTGAATGTTAACCCATGTTGACCCATGCTAACGTGTCTTCCCTTCCTTCCTATGAGGACATGAATGTGACACATAAAGGGAACAACATTCATTTTTCCAAAAGTGAGGAACAGGATTCAGTATTATTTCAGAAGTGGACTGGAGTTGACTGCAGCTCCAGCCCCAGAATCTGGTACCTTTCTTCTGCAGTTTCCACCTGAGCTGTCAGCTGTTTTGCACAAAGGAGAAGGGAGACACACAAAATAAGTCTTAGTGAGCAGAAATGAAATGGCCTGACAGTTGCTGAAGATCCTGCCTTTGCTGTGTGGCAAAGGAAAGCCGTATCAAAGCCAGGAAGCAAACTCTAATCAGTCTGAACTGGGAGACTTTACCTAACTAGTCTTAAAAATAACAGCTTACTGGATCAGAGTTAAAATCCTTCACCCCTGAATTCTAAGTGCTGCCAATAATGGGTGCCTAGAGGTAAATGTAAGAAAATAATAAGTGTATACATATATAAATGTCTTCTGTAGTCTCCTAGCCTTCTGAATGACATCCCGAAAGTAAATTGTTTTCTATGTATTTAGTAACTCTTAATAGATTTATTTTCCATGAACTTGTTTTTCCTAGAACATATGTGAACTTCTGACTTCCATGACACCCTGTGATAAGGAGCTCTCCCGTTTACCTACTCTAATTACACAGCTTTGCTTAGATGTCATGTGTTAGATAACACACAGGTAAACCTGTGATCATGTAACACAAGCACTTTAGGTAGTTGTACTCTTCCACTGTGTTCATATTGCCATGTATTGTAGGTTTTGAAAAATCTGCTTATAGGCTTAAAAAGAGGATAATCTCGAAGGTCTAAAGCAAAGGAAGCTTGTGCACAGCTTGTACACAGTGATCTGGATGGGCGCTGGATTGCAGTCCTAGTCAGTGCTGCTCAGGCAGTGGAAAAGACACTTTCACCTGCACAGACTCACCAGTAAGCTTGGCACTCATTATGGCAGATGGTCTGGTGATCTTAACTTCCAAAAATTCTTTCAATTCTCACTAGTACCTTAATTTCATACCAGTCTCATTTTGGTTTGAATTTCAAGAGATTTAAACTAGAACATTTTTACCTCTTCAGCTGTGTCATTTAAAATATTTGCTGATAGTCCAAATCTGCAGATAATTCACTCTTTCTAAGAACTAATTACCTGTGTGTATAAAATGATGAAATCTCATTATGTTTTCTTTAAAAAACCCACCATGCATTTCATTACATTATCCAATTACTGCTGTGCTTGTACAGTATTATGTTACTGCCCGATCATAGGCTATTTACTGTACAGATGTGTTACTTTAATTAAACAAATGCAGCTAGTCATACAAAGCAATGTTTATTTGGAACAAAATTCTCAAGTACTGGCCACTGATCCTGACTTCAGTTTAACCAGTGAAGGGTGAATTTGAGGCTTAGTTTTGCAGAAAGATTGGTCTTTCTGTTTCCACAAACTTTTTGGCAGAAGTGATTGCTTGGAGTTTCTTCAAATCAAAGATAACAGTCTGAAGCTGAACAAAAGATTTTGTCCTGAGTTAAAACCTAGTATAATGTATTTTAGATTATCATTATTTTTCTATTTGCAGTGGTGAAATCAGATGAAGTAAGGTTTAATGAAAACATGAAGCAGAGATATCTGAACAGAGAAGAAAAAAAACAATATGAAAGAGGAAAGGGCGCAAAGAATGACAGAATAAGTTGGCCAAGGAGTCACTAAGTCAGTTACACAGGAGATGGACCTCAGTTCTCTAGATGCCTAGAGTAGTGTTGTACCCTCTTGACAAAGCTAAAAACTTAAAATAATCAGCTAATCAACTGGGGAAAAAAAAAATACTGTTGACTTCCAAGAGGATTCTCTATTTTTAAATAGCTGAGAAATTGCACAATAATATGTATTTGCAAAAAAAAATTCACAGGAAATTTTAAAAGGGATTGATTAACATTGAACAGTGCCACATCTTTTCTCCTTGCAGGCAGATATCTTGGTCTTGCAATAAGTCTTCTGCTGAAGGAGAAATCCATGCCTCCATCCATGTAAAGATTGAGCTCGTATAATGTATTGATATTATACATGTTAGTAGTTTAACAGAACTCATCAAAGCAGAATTTGGACAATCCCGCTTTCAGAAACTTCAGTCCACTTCCCTGAGTGCAGTTCTGTGTTAAGTTAGAAACCCTATGATGGAAAAAAAAAAAACCAAACCACCTTCCTGAGCTGCTTGCCACAGCTCCCCACAAAGGAACTGCAGCAAAGACCTGAGGATGATGCAGCGTTTCTAAAAAGAGAAACTTGCCACTACTCCAGTGGTGTTGTCAACTCCTGAGGCTGTGTGTGAGTGCCATCTGCTGACCCCTGCCATGGGAAAAAAAGTAAAACCCACTGGTCTCCTCATTGTTCCTTTAGGTCTGCAAATGCTCCCCACCATGTTGAGGGCAAACCTGTTACCCCTCCCATAATGTAACATATTCCCTAAGGCAGCTGTTTTCCCAGTTATTCCCACTTATCATCTTTCCCTAAGACATCACAACTGTACAATCATTCACCTGCTCTGTGCTGCAAATGCCTTTTAATCTAAAAGCCTATTCCAACACCCAACGTCTACTTACTGTCTTGACACGAGCTTAAAGATTTCTTTAGCTCCGATGAACGCAATGTCTGCTAGAGCTTTCCGCAGATAGGACATACCTTCCTAGTATCATCTCTTCTTATGTCATATGGAAAAAAAAACTAGCACAGTGGGACATCAAAATCTAGGCATCCTTTAAATGTTGCTTATGTAATGTATGAATGATGTTCCAGTAATAAATGCATCAGCCTGGGTTTGATCTACCTCCTCTGTATGGCCTAGCCTTGCCACAGGTTGCTCGTGTGACATTGGGCTTGTCACTGGATGATGCAGTCACTCAGGTCCCTATCTGTAAAAGGGGGATAAGAATATTTCCTCTATTTGCCTGATCTGGGTGGGTTGAGAGGTCATTAAGGCAGGCGCTATTTCTTGTTAGGCAATTCTTACAGAATCTGCCACAGCATGCTCCCTTTGGCATTGTGAGGACTGCACAGTGGCAGTACATACAAAAATATGGTAACTTTAATTTAAAACTCTTTTGAGGACTCACATAATGCTGGTTTTGGATTTTCTCTTTTTTTTTTTTTGGAAGTCTTCTTCACAGGGGTAATTTCACTTAGAAAGAACAACAGAGACTAAATTAAACTGCGAGACCATTGGGAGAGATTCAACCACTTCAAGTAACTATATTGATATCTATATGCATGATCTAGCTACAGCTGTACCCTATTGGCAAATCAGGAAAAACTGAAAAAATTGTCCTTACTCACAGAAGCAGTGGCATCCTACCTTGCTCACAGTCTTTGCTTGTTAGGGAAAGCATTCCTTGCTCAGATTACCTTAATTCTCTGATCATCCAGACCCTTCCCAAGAAATCTTAGGGTCTAAACCAGAGCAGAGATTTACTAGCCTTGTTCCGCAGGAGTTAAAGGCCGGAGAACCAAAAGCACACGTCCAAGCCTGCAAATACAGTCTTGCTGCCAAAAAGGGGAATTGAACCCAGACCTTCCCCGGATTACACCACAAAGAAAGACATGCGCACTCTGAGCCAGAGATGTTTACATCTCTTGGTCCTCTAATGCCATGTGATTGTGTTTGCACAGAGCTGAGCACGGGTGAACAGGCTGTGCCTCTTGGCTGGGCTGGAAGGCTGGGGCAGGCTGACACATGACGTGTTTTTATTTATACAGGGTTTAGTTGGCCCAGAATATATGCAGTGATAGCACCTGCTGCAGCCCTCAGCGGATAGCATCCGCACATCCTGAATCTTAGACATTGGCCACGAGAACAGCTCTTAAAAATGTGCTTCTTTAAGGTAGAAAAGAAAATCGAATAATGCATTTCTGCCTAAAAGCCACAGAACAAAGTGTGAAAGGAATTAAAAAAAAATAACCCTCCCTCCCCCACCAGCACCAAACAGCAACAAATTCCCACCTCTGTAGGCATCGTATTTCCAGCCTTTAAATAAATAACAACATCAAGGCCAACCTTTCTATCTCCCCCATGTAAGGGGAGAAACATCCTGGCTTTGCCACATGTCCTGTAATTACGGGTCGAACCCCTGCTCACAGGGGTATCGATCTGCTGCTAGCCGAGTCTGACTCATTAGGTATTCCTTCATTGTTTCCTATGCAAATTAAGTTAATGAGAATTAGGAACATAATGGAGCCCATTCACCGTTCTAGTTGGTGGAAAATGGGTTTGACTACCAATTTTCCATTACAGCTGTTTTGTAATTACTCTGGAGCACTCTGCATTCTAATGGAGATCCTGAGCTGATCTGACAGTCGCTTAGCTTTTTTTATTATTTTTTTTTTTTTCCCCTCCTCTCTCCCATCTTCTCCTTCTTCCCAGAAAAATGTAAGATTTTTCTATTAAAGCTCTGGAGTTTGATATCTACCACAGTTAAAAAAAAAAAAAGGAAAGAAATAAAAAAGAAAAGAAAAAGAAACCAGAACAAAATCCCCTTTCGTTATTTTTACCTTTGCCTCTCTCTTTTTCCTGAAGTCTTACTTGGGGGTCGCTCCTCTTTTAATGCTGGGGTTAGTTTGCCCTGGGAAAAACAAAGGAAAATTAAACCAAAAGCACCATGGATTTTATTCCTTTTCACCTGGGTTTCTGAAGGAAATGAGGCTTGTCATGGTCAAAGAGCACATGCGCCTCTGCCTATCTGTCTGTCTGTCTCACTTTACAGACTGATCAGCTCATTTCAATCAAATTTAGCTGAGGGTTGGAGGTGTCAAGGATATTAAATTACCACGAGCTTCAGAGAAGAGGCATCTGAGCAGCAGAGAAACGCTTTATGAGCACGGCAGCAGCATGAGCCCACTCTCATGAGACGCAAAAGAACCTAGGCAGAAGAACACAGTTTTGAACACCCCATCCACAGGATCAAGGTTTGTACCTCCTTGACACAGCACAGTCTAGCCAGGAGACACAAAGCCAGCAAAAACCAGGCTTCATTAGTTCTGCTGATCACAGAATGCATAGTTTTCAAGCTATTGAGTCTGAAAGTACATTTAAAGCTGCAAAAGAAGTTCAAGGCTTCAAGACTTGGAAATTACTCTCAGCTATTTCTCTACAGAATGTATATTACTAAACATGTTAATTACAACAGTGTCTATGGGCCCATCAGGTATGGGGGTCCACTGTGCAATTAGGCACTGAATAAACACCGAATACTAGCTGATCCTGGCACTGGCAGTGGGACTGGAAAGCCTTTTAGTTTTATCAGACAAGTCACGTATGAGGGTGGGGAGTGGCTGGAAAATGTGGAGTCGGATGTAGCAGTGGTGGTATCCCCATCAAAGTATCTCATCTGTGTTCAGGATGGGGTAGCTACTGTCAACTCAGGTCCTCCCCTTCATCATACAGGGTATTAGTATGCTGGAAACATGCTGCTTATTGGATAGTGAAGTTCCTTTTACTTTTCTGCTTCAGAAGAGAATGGCTGGGGTGAGATCCTGAAATAAAATGAATATAATTCTGAAGGATGATATTGTAAGATGGCTTCCTATAGTTCTTCCATGAAGAAATGAAAGTTACTAACCCCAAAAATATTTTTGCTATTAATAATAAATATAATTTGTATGGCCAAAGATCATAGAAGATCTTGGCATTATCTGACATGCTGCTGTGCTCAGAAGAAAAGACATGGTTGCTCTTGCACAGTTCTTATGAATTTGCCTTTTTGGGCTTCACCTCAACTCTAGGGCTCTCCTGGTCTTCAACTCGAAGGATTAACAGCTATGAACTCAGGGTCCACAGGCCACTTTGCAAAGAACAAGCTCAGATTTTTTGGAGTGTTTGCTATTCCTTACTCTTTTTGAAAAGCTGAACACATCCAATCCCAGACAGTTTTGTTTCTGACTCCAGTTAGTGCAAGATGCATAGCAGACTTGTTTTAGTAAGCAGAAAAATTCCCAGCTTTTCTTAACAAGAGTAGATGAAACTGAGGATCAAGAAAGGTCAATGGCTACATGGAAGGAGGCAACAGGAATACAGCTGGCTACCTCTATACAAGGCTAAATGCACACAAAGTACATTATACCATTTGGATTATGAGGGAAGTTTAATTGAAATGCACAAACCAAAAGGTCAAATTCATGTAAAATTTAAAAGCCATTTTTATTATTTGACATGGAACAAATTGTAACTTTATATTGCCTTTAGATGCAATTTTGTTCAATGAAATTAGATTAAGCTAAAATAAAACACGCCCTTTAAAGTGTTAAGATGAAATATTAGAACTTATTATGGACGGAAAGAGATTTTGATTTCTCTAATAAATACCGAGGAAAATATTTGGTGGAAAGTACAGCCACCTAATTTGCATTAATACAAATGAGAACTATTAAGTTTAGCTGATTAGCATATTCATATGTACTGTAGGCACCACATATTCAAAATAGACTCTGATTACTAACCTAAAGTACTACATTTAAAAGCAGAACCTTTGAAACTCAGAATGCACCATTCATTATATTTGGAACATGATGCAAAGGGAAGGATTTTACAAAGAAAATGAAGCGAATATTTTTTTTTTTTGAGTCATACAAAACTCAGAGTTTAAAGAACTTTAGAAATGTCAAAATGAAACATATATGAGGTAATGTTGACTGTTTTGGGAATGTTTCACTGTAAATGGAAAAACAAAATGAAAGAGAACATTGTCAGGTGAAAAGAAAATCACAAATACAATAGAGACGTGGCCTCTTATTGACATGACATCTGGACTTCAAGGGATTTTATCCTAATAACATTTTAAGATTATAGGAAAATTATTATCCCTCTTTTCACATGCAAGGTAGGGTAAATGAAATTACTGCCTAAAACCACAGAGGAAGATTTGAACTCAGATAGAATTAAAATACACATATATATTCTATTTTTTTTAATATATCTGCAATTTATGGCTTATTTGATGTCTTCCTCTCTCTAGACATTTTCTTCCATTTATCATGACATGCACCACTCAGTCTCACAAAACAATGTGGCACGTATTTTGCACTATCTGAACTAGCAGGACTATCTGAAGAGTTCAATTGACTTCACTAAAACTAGTTATGTTTAATGACCTCACACATCCTAAATAGTTTGATGTATCGTTGTATAAAATACTACGAATTTCAATCCATCAGTTACCCTTCTAATATAAACTTTGGTAAGTCTAATTAAAAAAAAATAAGTCTGTTCACATTTTAGCTTAGGTGGCTTCTACTTACCTTATTGTTTGACTATCTTCTTTTCTTCCAGGAGCTGAAGGATTTAAAGGTCCCTCCATCCTTGCACTGTCATGAATAAGTAGAGGGGGAAAGTTACTGCTGTGGTCTATCCAGACCCTTAAGGAAAAGGACAGAGGGAAAGAATACTTTTTTTTTTCTTTCTTTTTTCCTCTTATCATACTTAATGCCAGTGTTTAGCCAGGGTGGCTATCTAAAAACAGCAATGCAAATTCCTTGAAAAGCATGCGATGCTGACACTATATTCTCTGCTTTAAGTTCTCCTGAGAAAGAACTTAATAACTCTACTGGACATTCATCAGTGAAAATATTTTATAAATCAACAAGAGTCTTTAGGCACTGGGGTGGACCTTTGTAATTAAGCATGTAGAACTTAAGAATAGGAAGATCCATTCAAGAGTGAGTTTTTCACATCAGCATGGCAGTCACAAACTGTAATTTCAGATATGATTGTCTTGATGAAATCCTAGTATTGTTTTGAACTTGTGATTTTAATAGGAGCTTGGGAGCTTTTTCCGTAATTTTTTTGTATTATTATTTTATACGGTAATCATCTCAGCATTCAATTCCCCATCATCACTGTTTTTCTTTTCTTTGTTTTTTGATTAACAAGGAAAGTGAAACAATTTTCACAAGGCTACTATAGATGCATTCAGCCACTGAGATAAGATATACTATCAGAGATTTAACCCTCAGATTTGTATTTTCCTCTCCCTCTTTACAGTAGTTATATTCAAATCTGGCAGTTTCTAGCCGAAAGATTAGACCTCCAGCTGTCATAGCAAATTTAACTCTAATAGGATCTTAGGCAAAAATAACAACAGCAACAGCAACAAATTGTCCACTAGTGAATTTTCATGGTTCCACTTCTCTGCCCAACATTTCTGGAAACTGGATAAACTGCTGATATAGAATATGAGAGTGAATCACTGAAAAGTGCTTCAGATAAATTCTTTCTGGGCAAAGCCTACACCTGATCACAGTAAGAATTAAGAAAATTTCAGTGAAAACCATAATACCAATATGTATCCAACACAGCACTTGATGTTAAATCTCCCAGTGGAAATTAAAAAAAAAAAATCCATTGGTAAATGTATATTAGACTGGATGTAGCTAAAAACATACAAAGATGCATATGATAAACAAATTAGACAAAATGAAAGGGATCTGAGTGTATACTGATCCCATTTCATAACATTTGTATACATCAATCTCAGATTCACCCATCTTCACATCATCTCACAGATATTATCACCCTTATTTTGCATACACAGGGGCATAGAAAAACATCTTGTATTCAGGACTCTAGGCTTAAACAGTGTCCTCCTTCCTTTCAATAGAATTAAAGCTAACATTACCAGCACAGATTTCTCTAAAATAGAAGGAAAGGTCCAAACCCTGCAAACTAGAAGAAGCTAAGCATTTAGTAGGGTAACTTTTTTGCTATGGAGACCTCAATGGGAGTCGTAGGTGTGCAGCATCTTTGAGGATTTAACCTATCACTTTCAAAATAGGCAGCGTGAAGCTTATTTTCTCCTGTCCTCACTCACCCAGATGGTGCTTTGTTAAGAACTCTATATTCAGAGCAAAAGATAGTTTTGGATTTCATACTCAAAAGGTGTAACTTGAATTCCTGAGCTAATTGAATTAGATGAATGGTTTTCCCCTGGACCTTACGGGGATCAAAACTTGTCATTTTTCATTTCCATTAATGAGATACCATAGATATACACTGCCAGCAATTCCAGCAAGAATGAAAGTGGAAAGAAGAGCAAATGATCAGACTATCTTTTTTAAACTTAAACTCTGAAGGTTGTTAGGGAACTTTTCTTTCCTTGCCTTACTACTGCGGATTTTCTTGCCCCTTTCTCTAAATAACCCACCATTTGTCAGAGAAGGAAGAGTCCAGACGAAGAAACACAGATCTATTACAGCATCCTTTACAAATGCCCCTAAACTTCCTGTTTTCCAATTCTTTCTTGTACAGAGTAAGACAGACCTAGGTGTGACGATATTTAACAAAACTGAACCTAGAATTCATCATTAATTCTCAGCACTTTCCCAGCACAGCAGAAAGTTTCCCAGGAGAAGCTAAAAGGGCTAAATCTTCAGATCAAAGCCAAAAAACTTATTTTTGTTAGGGGAAAAAAAAAAAAAAGGAAAAGTGCGTTTGGAAGTATAACTTCAATGGAGCCTCTGAGAAAGCTTTTTTTTTTGTATTTTCTTTTTCTGTTTTTTAGAGTTTTTTAAATGGAAAATAAATCATAATAGAGGATTTGGAGAAATTGTTTGGAACACAAGGCAAAGACCTGCTGAATGGACAGGATGATTGTAAGAAATAAACTGGCACTTTGAAGTATGTTGGCACTGGACCAAGAAGCTACAAGAGTTTTTGTCTTATACAGCACTAGCAGGATCTCTGAGCAGGAGGAGAGCTGAGAGTTGCCTTTAAAGGCTGTACTTGGAGGAGTGCAATTTCATATTGCAGCAGATGTGATGCTGGTGGACAGAATCACGCTGATTCTTCAAAAGGGAAGCTCTCTGAACTGAATTGATTGGAATACTTCAGTGATTAAAAACAGCATGGCCAGGCTGGCTTGTAAGGGGTTTTGTCTTCCAAGGGTCTGTTTCACATGTGGAAGAGGCAGAGTGAGGTTACGTACCATTTCCAACAGCATCTTGTTGCTGTTTTCTACAAACAGTGCTCATGAATGTTGACAGTGTATTTCAAGTATTATTAAACATTTGACTTCCCTTCTTGGTGTGAACTGGAGAAAGCAAAGTACTCCCTGACTGCCATTACTGCTACTATGCCCCCATTCTGCTCCAAGTTGAGCATCCTCTTACCATATCCTTTATGAAGCGTATTGCCTTGTGATTGGAAATGGAAGACCGGAGCTTCACTGGGAGTCAGGCTTGCTCTTTAATCTAGTCACTGGCAACACTGTCTGTCATTATCCTTTCGCTGGGAACCACCTTTGGGATGTGAAAGGGAGACAGTATTCCCTGTCTCTCTCGTCCATTTTTAGACATTCACCCACACAAAGTCAGGATGTGTCTGTTACCAGTGGCATGACCTAGTTCTGCTAGCACTTTTATTTTTCTACAGCCAGAAGCTTTCAAAGAAATCTCCAGTATTAATTTGTTTGTGTAGCGCCCTTGAGCAATGACAATGTTTAGACTTTGGGCTGAAATTAGTAACCCAGGTCCTGCACCTGGGTCACGGCAATCCCAGGCACAAATACAGGCTGGGAGGAGAATGGATTGAGAGCAGCCCTGAGGAGAAGGACTTGGGAGTGCTGGTGGATGAGAAGCTTAACATGAGCTGGCAATGCGCCCTTGCGGCCCAGAAGGCCAACCGCATCCTGGGCTGCATCAAGAGAAGCGTGGCCAGCAGGTCGAGGGAGGTGATTCTCCCCCTCTACTCTGCCCTGATGAGACCCCACCTGGAGTACTGTGTCCAGTTCTGGAGCCCCCAACACAAGAAGGACATGGACCAGTTGGAGAAGGTCCAGAGGAGGGCCACGAGGATGATAAAAGGGCTGTAGCACCTCTCTTATGAGGACAGGCTGAGAGAGTTGGGGCTGTTCAGCCTGCAGAAGAGGAGGCTCCGGGGAGACCTGATAGTGGTCTTCCAGTACCTCAAGGGGGCCTACAAGAAAGATGGGGAGAGGCTGTTTAGTAGGGCCTGTTGCGATAGGTCGAGAGGTAATGGTTTTAAAATAGAGGGGGGTAGATTTAGATTGGAAATTAGGAAAAAATTTTTTACGATGCGAGTTATAGAACCCTGGAACAGGTTGCCCAGAAAGGTGGTGGAGGCCCCATCCCTGGAAACGTTTAAGGCCAGGCTGGATGAGGCTCTGAGCAACCTGACCTAGTCAGGGATGTCCCTGCTCCTTGCAGGGGGGTTGGACTAGATGACCTTTGAAGGTCCCTTCCAACCCTAACCATTCTATGATTCTATGATTCTAACCCCCTCTTTAAAAAAAAATATTGGAGATGAAATTAAGAACAAGATCATAAAGTCACAATCTGTAGCTGCAGGGCAGGATAGTGTCCCTCTTTTAGACTAAGGCCTGTTCCCTGTCACATTCAAAAGTACAAGAACATACTAAATGAAGCCACCAAAAAGTAATATATATTGGTACTGTGTAGTCCTCTGAGTGCAGAAGTCTAATGAAAGATAGGAACCAAAAAGTCTGTCCCTAGGTCCATGAGATTAATGACTCTGAGAAATAGCATGTAAAATACATCACATAATGTCCTCCAGGGAAAGATTTAAGTGCTCAACTCTCTTTTCTGCCTAAGGCTGCTTGGAAGCATTAAATAACATTCCTTCATTTTTGGGGGGCTTTAAAGAACTTTCAGTTTTTTACTTTCTAAAACTCAGCACGACAGATGTACCAAACAGTTGTTTCATAGTGGTATCCAACTCTCTTAGTCCTTTGGCAAGAAAATTCCTTCCTTCCTCCCAAAATAGTATTACTACCATGTCTCCTATCCAGAAGTTGCACTGCTTAGTCAGTCAGCTCTTCAAGACAAGTGAGAGTTGGTTTTAGTATACTCAGTCTATGCTTATTTTTAAGCCACACAGGCAAGAGAAGCTTAGGCAAACCAGAAATAAAAAACATCTAATTCACCAGGAGATTGCCACGTAGTTTTGGATCTTGTCAGCAATTATAAGTAGAGGTGCATCAGCCTAACTGGAAATATTGATTCACTTCATATGCCTGTGGTATTTAAAAAAGGAAGACATAGAGCATAAACTAGGCCAGATCTTCAGTCAGGGGAAACAATCACAAATGTATGGAAGAAAATAGTACTACCCTTGTTCACACCAGCGAAAGGTCTGGCTCATGATAAATGCAGAGAAAAAGCTGAGCAAAAATTTCAAATATTTGCATCTATTTACATACATATACATGTACACCTAGACACTGCTTATTGAATTTGTAAAGTCAAGCACTCAGGCATTAGTAAACATCAGAAATAAGGCTGCCAGTGCTATTTGCCTTTTTTTTTCATTGCAGCTGTTGATTATAAAGCCACTTTTAATTACATGAAGACATGTTGTTCACTCCATGGGTGTCCTGCCTCATTCAACACTCAGGTTGAACAGGCCTCATTTTGCACATAATGATCCTGTACGTGCTTTCCCACCATTGATTACCAACCATGGGATTCCCCTCACTTCCTTACAGATATTCCACAAGTAGACGTTTATGGCTGAGCTAGCTGCTCCAGGCTCCCTCTCTAAAGAGGGGGAAGAAAGAGGCATTTTAAGAGCTGACCCATTTTAAATGTGTGTTTTAGAGTCAAATGAATCACCCCCTAAGGAGAAGCACTCCTCTCCTTTGACTATAAAGAGACTTTGACTAGCTCAGACAGAGCCCTCTGCACTGTTGATGCATCCCAATGGATGTGACCCCAGCTGTTATCTAGCACATACTCTTTAAGTTCCAGACAAAGAGAGATTATCAGCCCTATGGGTAAACTGATGGTCCCTATAACACCATCTGAGTGATTCCTGTACCACATTCACACTGCAGGCAAGAGTGTTCACATCACCCAGCTTCCAATACTAGTGTCTGCTAGCAGAGCCTATCTAACCTCATGCCATCAATAATCAATGGAAGGGGAGTCTTCTCCAGAGAACAATTCTCCACTGGCTCATGAGAGAGGGTATGGGGATGTATTCTGTGCTTAAAGTTGAGTGAACCAAATAACTCTCTCACCCAGGACTTCCTTTTTTAGACTACTTCAGGTAACACTTTACATGCTGAGCGCAGAGTCCTTCTTTCCTTTCATTACTGCTATGACCCAGCACACACCCTCACAAATCAGACCCCAGGGCCCAAAGTCAGGCACCAGAAAATGAGGAAGAAGTCATTAGTGACCACACCTGAGAAGTTCAAATCTTCATTTACAGCACACACAAGGTATTATCTTGATCTCCAGAACAGGTCAGCATCTTGTCTTTTAACTCCATACATCCTTTTACAGCAGATGAGGACAGGTGTTTTTTTTTATTATTTATATCGCAATCCTGTCTAACCATGAGGATATATCCATCCTTCTGAACAAAATGAAGCAGAGATTCCTAAGGCCTCAAACCAAAGAGAAATTCTCTCCCTTGGCATTTGCAGGATGACCATGCAGACTTTTTAAACTGAAAAAAAAAAAAAAAAAAAAAAAAAAGATAAAAAGAATGTCAACTTCCCTTCTTCTGTCAGGTATTGCATAAGCATATCTGTGGCTCCTGCAATTCTGTCAACTCGTTGGTTTTCTCTTTTGCCCACAGGCTCAAACTGTCCCATCCTGAAGCTCACAGCTGAGGGTGGGCAAGTTTCTGAGAAGAAAAAACCTGAGGTGAATCCAGCACAAACTCAGACACAAGTAGAAATGACAGTATAGTTGTGTTTTCCATGTCCCCGCAGCTCTATTTTTTTTTTGTATGTGGCCCTTTCTTCTGTTTCATCTGCATTCCTGCTGTATCTTTTTACAACTCACATCACCTATCACTTGTTTCCTTTGTTTTCTTCAGCCATGCTAAAGCTTTTGTAATCTTCATCTGCCTCATTCTTGGTCCCAGTCCATGTAAAAGGATGTTGTGCCCTATCAGTTCACACTCCCTACCAACCTCGTATTCAAAAGTTGGTTCAAATTTATCCCATTCATTCTGTTTACCAAAATGTATCACCCACTTCTGGGTCTACTTTACTCTGAATTAAACCAGAGTTGAACTATTTCTATGCAGTGCTTGAAAACAGCAATAAAGTCACTGAGAGGCAACGACAAACTATTTCCCTGGTTGGATCACATATCCAAACCTAACTTCAGACCACAAAAAGTAGAATGCATCTCAGGTTCAGACTAGACTATGCCCAACAGAAAAAGAAAATGATCAAGGTATTTAGCAGTGAGAATCTATTCCCATGTAAGCCATACAAACCGATGTTTTCAAAAGCATATGAATTTGCCACATTGGGGAAGTTTTTGCAGTCCAGAAGAAGACACATCAGTGTTACGTGGATATTTTGTGACCACCAAATTCTGGCCAGACTTTTACTAAAGCGTGGAGGCATTTAATCGTTTCCAAAATAGATCAACTTATCATTTAGGGAAAAAAAAACAAAACAAAAAAACCACAACGTGGTATTTTTGTTTCTTGTCTTCATTCACGGAATAACGAACCCTGTTGGCTGACTTCAAAAATGCAGAAAAAAAAACTCACTCACAACTTGAGGCAGACACTCTGGAACTATTTCAGTTACAGAAGCTTAAATTCAGCAGTTATTGTTAGGTTACATGATAAAAGCTTGTTTGTACACCCGCATAGGAGCACAGAAAGACAATAGCAGATGGGAAAGCCCAAATAATACACCACCAAGTTACTTCCATGCCCATTGTCAGGGCCATCAACTAGTCAAAGACAAATATCCACAAACCCAGAGGAGTGCAGGGGCATGACGCCAGACAGGGACCCAAATCAAGAACTTACAAGAAACCAAGACCCTATCTGCCTTCTCCAACCCTGAGGTGTCCAGCAAAACCTTGACCTCCCCATACAGGTGTGACACCCACCACCCCAAGCTATGAGGAGCAGCTCTTGGGATCACCTTTCGGGCGAATGGGGAGTTCCTCCCCAGCAGTATGGGACATGTTATAGGATGCAGAGGAAAATAATTCTGGAATTGCACTGGACTTAAAATGAGATATTTAGGGAAGGAACCAAAGGAAAGAAAAGGGAAGGATCTAGGTGATTTGGAAAGAAAAAAGTGTGGGAAAATAGATAGATAAGAGGCTAAAAATGGTCTGTCATATGTACATAATCTGCTGGTCAGTGCACTTGTCTGCCTGTGCCCTGTGCCTGCAGTAGGATCTGTCCTGTCTTCCTGTTAAATTATTTTATCTTTCCCGGGTGAAGGCTGTCTATTCTGTGTAGACACATGTGTATACGATTTTAGTTCAGCAACTGGAGTCAGACCATGGGAGGGCTTCTCTGTCCATTTGACAGCAACTGGAGGAAGTGTGGGTGTGTGGGTGAGGGTGTGAATGCCAGAGAGGATCAAAGTGGATGGGACAGTGAGAAGAAGAAGTTGCATAGGGGAGTTGGATATGGGACGAGGTGAATCCCAGACGGCTCTGTGTGTGTGATGGTCTGCATCAGCATATTGAGTAGGGCTGTGGCCTCAGATGCTCATAGGTCCAGGTGCCAGCAATTGGGGAGACTGGGATCCAGGAACAACTACTGGGCAGATTGAGTGTCTGAGGCCATTGATGGAGAGATCCACCCTCTACATAAAATCATAGAACGGTTAGAGTTGGAAGGGACCTTCAAAGGTCATCTAGTCCAACCCCCCTGCAAGAAGCAGGGTCATCCCCGGCTAGATCAGGTTTCTCAGAGCCTCATCTAGCCTGACCTTGAAGGTTTCCAGGGATGGGGAATCCACCACCTCTCTGGGAAACCTGTTCCAGTGCTCTGCAACTCGCATTGTAAAAATTTTTTTCCTAATATCCAATCTAAATCTACCTCCCTCTATTTTAAAACCATTACCTCTTGTCCTGTCACAACAGGCCATACTGAACAGCTTCTCCCCATCTTTCTTGTAGGCCCCCTTGAGGTACTGGAAGATCGCTATCAGGTCTCCCCAGAGCCTCCTCTTCTCCAGGCTGAACAGCCCCTTCTCTCTCAGCCTGTTCTCATAGGAAAGGTGCTCCAGCCCTCTTATCATCTTCATGGCCCTCCTCTGGACCTTCTTCAACTGGTCCATGTCCTTCTTATGTACATATACATGTAAGTATGTCCTCACTGGTGGACCTCCATTCTCCTCAGCCACAGAGGAGAGGAGGATGAGGCTGTTGGTGCTGTCTATGTTTGTGGGAGTGCTCTGAGTGTCTGCCTGTGATCTGTGTGGCCAGACACATATGTCTATATGTATATGTGGTCTATGTGTAAGCTCTATGAGTGTGTGCCCACTGGGAAAGCATCCTTACCCTTGCTACTGGTTGGAGCAGGGGATGAGGATCTGTAGTAGCCGCACGTCTCTTCAGCTATTGGATGGAGCATGATTTATTTTTCTGTAACACTTATAACGAACTGAATACAACATCCACTAATAAAATATATATTAAAATAGCAATATTAAGTATTGGTACCAAATACTCTCAAAATAATATAACCGAAATAACTCTCCTAAGTCTCTGGCCAAAACTGGAAGTACAATAACCTTCCAGAAGACCACTTTTCAAAAGCTATTCAAGACTTTTCATTGACCGATGTGTGTTAGCAAAGATCTAGAGTAGTTTATTTAATGTTTTGTGAATTCTCATACAGTCCAGACATGGTCAATAAAGTTTCTGGTTACAGACATCACTACTGAGTCTCCTAAGGAAGTCTTGGTATATTGGGAAAAAATGGTACAAATCACTAGATTGAAGCTGGAGTAGTCTAAAAATTAAAGAAGATTATTAATTTGCTGCTGCTCATTCACAGGAAAGTGAAAGAGGAAAGCTTGGTATGTATGCGGTTTGTTTCTTTAAAGGTGACTATAAAGTGATGCTGTTTTTTGTCTGGAGGTGTAAGACTCTCCAACTGATGGGTAATTTTAAGCTGACCAGAACTATGCTGATTGTAAAACCTGAAATTTTGACATGAGTCAGCAGTGAGATGGGAGAGTTCATTAAATTATTAATGATCTCTTAGATAAATATACTTGGAAAGCTTTGGAAAGAAAACATTTTTTCACGATTTATCAAATCAGACAACTTGGTTTGTTTAACCTGTTTTCTTTTCTTTTTTTTTTTTTTTTCTCATGCCCTAGCATCATACTGTGGCTTTTACTTGGATTTCCTATTCTGCAGCAGGTGTTATGTATGCCTCGCCATGTCAAGTGACTGCTTCTTTTACTCCAGCTGTCAAGACACCTTAATCTCAGGTTGGATGGTACTTGGTTCATTCCTTGCTGTTGGAAACAATGATAACTAGCATACCCACCCTCTCACAATGATCTCTGACTGGGATGCTGAATGGCTTGAAGAGCATACACCACTGTATGGCATTCTTTGTGTCATATGTATCCTGATGCTTTTCTATTTGCAATCATTTTTGAGAGATAGGTTGGTAGGAAAAGCTCCCTGGTGTTGCAGGAGGACAAAAACAAGCAACCAGCAGCAGAAAAGCTTAAGCCATACTCTCTATAGTAAGCTAACAGGATAATAAGGAAAAAATCCCATGGTCAGTAATGTCAAGATTGCAGCTTTAACCAGGGCTGACTGACGGTGTCTGAAGACACATTGTTCTGCTTCAGCTCTGATATCAATTGGGAATCAAGGAAATGAAGGCTTTCCAGGCAAGGGACATCAAGTAGAAGGGGAGAAGAGTACATGGACAATGGTTTGAACTCTTAAATCCCATGCAGACAACTTGGATTTAACTGACCTAGGAAACTGTAGCAGAAAATTCAAGCCCACACAAAGAAATGGTTAACAAGGGCAGCAGAGAAACAGGTGAAGACGCTTCTTCAGTGAAGGACAGACTCAACCTCATTGGTGACTTGAATTGATATATTTATTACTGCAGATTATACTTACATGTTATCTCCTCTAGCATAAGAACAGGACATTTTCATAGTGGAAAGGGAAATCTATATAATAAAATATGCTTTTCCCTTTTTACCAGTTGTGTAGTAATAAGCAAAGAATAACACAAAGTAATGTAACAAACATTTGAGGAACCTTGCAAAGAACTTTCAAGTTCTCCATGTGTTTCAGTTTTCCTTACTATCTCTCTGTTGTTGCCATCAATAAAGCAGAGCTGGAGATTAAATGAGTGATTTTCCCCTTAGAGTGCACTTCACAGACATTGACCGTTATGAATGTCTTTCAGAAGTGAATGGCTATCTCAGGAGATTTTTTTCCCCCTTGTTTGTCAGTTAAGACCCAATTCCATTTGTTATGCTGTCTGTGGTACACATACAAAAGAGCAAACTGTAAGACTTGTAATGAAACATTTCGCAATGTAAAATAGTTAGTCTGCCAAAAATCAACCTTAATTTTGGGGATCTGATGACTTTTGTTTAGTGTACAGATCTGTTTTTCCAGCTTTCCCATAAATCGGAAATTTTTTTTTTTTTTTCTACTTCAAAACATTTTTATTTTGAAACATTTGGGAATTCATTGGGATTTTACCCCTTTGGTTAATTCTACAATCAATGATGTGTTTGATCATTTAAGAGCCTATAGTCTAAGAAACTCATTATTGCTAGTAGTGATTGGATGCTGCATCCTGATATGGACTAATGCATTTGGATGTCTTGAGCAAAATGAGTTTAGTGTTACCAGGCATTCCTTAGGATCTTATATGTGCCATGGGAAACAAAGATAAAGTTGATGAAGGGACCAACTGAGTCATTGGGTCTATCTGTCCACAATTGCCAACATATACGTGACTACAGGAACGCCGGTAAGAAACTCTTTAGCAGGGCCTGTTGTGATAGGATGAGGGGTAATGGCTTTAAAATAGAAGGAAGCAGATTCAGACTGGACATTAGGAAAAAATTTTTTACAATGAGGGTGGTGGAACTCTGGAACAGGTTGCCCAGAGAGGTGGTGGATGCCCCATCCCTGGAAACATCCAAGGCCAGGTTGGATGGGGCTCTAAGCAACCCGATCTGGTTGGAGATGTCCCTGCTCCATGATTCTATGATTCTACGACTAATGCAGCTTGTACATCCAACAGGTTTCATTTTAAATGTATTGGGCTTCTTGACCTCCCTGTTCTGGTTGAATAATATTTGGATAAATAGACATATACATAAATGGACTGACAGAGAGTTGAAAATACTCTGGAACGCATTTTGATTTCCTTTGCTGATGATCTATTGAATACACCTGATGCATTCTATGTGTTCATTGACTTTTCTATTTGTTTCATACTTGTACTCATTTTTACTGATCACCATCCTGCCTTCTGTAATGTCAAGATACAATGAAAAATCTTCCACCAACAAAGGTATTTCTTATAGCTTTTATACTTTTTTTTTTTCCTGCATCTGTGCCTGCTGCTTTTTGATGAAGTTTCAAATGCGCAGCACACAGTCATAGTTCAGGATTTGGCAACTGTCTTTTTTTTTTGTTATCGAATCATAGAATAGTTTGGGTTGGAAAAGACCTTTAAAGGTCATTTAGTTCAACACCCCTGCAGTGAGCAGGGACACCTCCAACCAGATCAGGCTGCTCAGAGCCTCATCCAATCTGACCTTGAACATCTCCAGGGATGGGACATCCACTGCCTCTCTGGGCAACCTGTGCCAGTGCTCACCATCCTCAAATTTCCCTTTCCCTTGTCCTTCCTTTTATTAGATTTTTTTTTTCCCTTAGCTATTGTATTCAGAATTGCTATAATGGTGTAATTATTAAGGATGTTTACAATACTATTATCTGACTAATAGGGAAGCAAGAACCGGTGAAGCTTGTGTATTAGTGAAAAATGTAAATGCGAAAACTGGTCAGTTATTTTCTTACCCAAATAATTGACAAGTCTGACAATATTGACCAGAACAATTTATCTGCTTCAGAAAGGTGAGGTGTTCAAAAGCTACCAGTGACTTTGCGGTGCAGTCAAAACAGCTTACCTCAAATAGAGGTTCCTTATACAATTTAAAGGCTTTTTAGAGAGTGTTTTCTAAGTGCACTGTATCGTTTTTTTTTTTTTTTCTTATTCATCTTTGCTTTTCCTCTATTTTGCTTCTTCTATGTTTTTATTGTTCGAATATAAAGGACAAAAGTGCCCTGGAGGGCTGACTTAAAAGTGGTGTTTTCTCACCTTCACAAGCAATGCTCTGTAGTGGAGGAAAAGACTTAGAGTAGCTTTCTGGGGAGGAGGGAAAAAAGACTTTCTACACGGATTTTCACCAGTATTTTTACATCCTTCCTATCCAGGGGAAAACAAAACAAAACAAAACAAAACAAAACAAAAATAAAAACAACAACAACAACAAAAAGTTATTTAAATGTCTGTGAATTAACATGTGAAATTTGGCATAAATTTAAGATAGCTGTTAAAAAAAATAAATAAACAAAAATTCCTGTACGAATCAGAAAACAGAAGAACCTTGCTGGGAAATTTTGTCTTTAAAAGGGGCACCTGTGTGAAAACAGAGTGCCAGTGCCTGTCCTTCCACAGGAGAAGGCATCCCAAGCAGAAACAAGACACAAATCCTTTCCTGACTGGCACCCTCAGCAACAATCCCAGAAGCTGTGAAAAATGGCAGTGATCTGAAAGGTCTGTTCCCCTCATTCCGTACTGGTGTGAATCAGGGCTATGGATTCCAGCGGATTTATCTCTGGGCAAACTCGCTGTTCAGACAGAATAAGGCATTTGTCTCAGAAGACATGTTTACCACAGGTTATTGGGTGTTGTACATGAATTACTGGGTGAAGTTCCTCTGGCTGTACTTTGCAAATTGTTTGCTAACTCCCATGATTTCAGTTTGTTTTCATTTTTTTTTTTTTCTTAAACATCTACTTTCTGGAGGATGTATGGTTTTATTTCTATCTCTTAAGAAAGTAATTAGCAGTCTCTGTGGCCTCCAAATTAAAATTATGGACATGAAATGAGAAGAATCCTAAACAACCCTCAAGTCAACCAGAGAGAACCAATAACGTGTTTGTCAGCGCACCCTCACAATTTTGAATGTATTTCATTATTTTCCAGGAGTAAGGGCTGAGTTTTGGTATTCATAGTCCTGAATCTGGGAGCGGTGTGGATAAGCACAACAACATCTAATGGCCTGAAAATATGCACACATAAAATAGATCTTTACAAATAAACTTCCAAAAAGAATGTGGGAAACAGTGAATGCCTGGGTGAAAAAGTCTGCCTTGCTCATACCTGTGTCTTTTCAATGAATAGAGGATGAATAACAGACTGTGGTGTCAATCCAGTGCCTTTTTTACTAGCACTAATTAATTTTGACAACAGAGGAAAAATGATTTCAGTAAAAAAAAAAATAGAAAAGTAAAAAAAAGCTTGGGAGAGCCTGTGTAATTCTGATTAACTTTCTTTTGTAATGAAATTGCTCATAAGTGACCTAAAGTGCAGTAAGCTAGGCATATACTTAATTACTATATGATGAATAAATATTCTGAACCATAACCTCACTTCTTGGTAAAGGAATAGCAGACCTGGGTAGACAAAATGGTTGAAACAATGAAGGAAAAGGGAGAGTGTGGCTTGGCTTCTTCTGCTCTAACTAGAACTCTTTGTATTTGAATAGAAGAATCCCAGGTCATAACTTCACTATTTATTGTTAAATTGTCATTATCACAGCATCTCCCTGTTAGTCAACTAGGGTGAACTCTATTGAGACAGTATCTGGGTACTCATCAATGTGTATCTGTTCTCAGCGAAGCTGTGACAGGGGAGATCCACTTATTTCCTTCTCTCCCTGGGACCTTCCATGCGGCTGATAGAAACTAAAAGGACTGTCTTCTTTGACATTCTTCAGGATAGCACACCACTCCAGACATCTGGAGAAAAGATGTTTCCACCACAGTAGTTACATAAAAGGGCTACAGATTATTCTTTCACTAACCATCACAGCATTCAGAGAAGGATTGTGCTTGTGAGACTCAGTCCTGTCCTATGCACTCGGAACAAGGCTTGGTATTGTCCAATGTAGTTTAGAAGAACAAGAGGTGTTTTCTCCAGGGACACCAGGGTAATACATATTGTCATGAAGAACGAAATAATTTATTTTAAATGGAAAAAAAAAAGGAGCAGACTGGTCCATTAAAATAGTAATAAAAATTAGTATTTTTAAAAATTCTTATTAATTTTCAGAAAAAAAAAAAGAGAACTTTTTGATTTGTAAAATTTTCCTCTATTTGGCCTCCACCCTAACTGGAACAGTAAAATTTTGAATTGTGTCATTTTTTAGGAAACAGAGAACCCAGTCTCATTTCCCTTTGCAAATACAGTTGCTAAAGAGCTGGAAAAGTTCTCATTCTTTAAATCAAGGCAGTGCTTTCACCAGTACAATTCTTATATAGTCTTGGCAGTTCAAAGGGTGCTTGCTTTGATTTTGTTGCTTTGACAACAGATTGAAGAAATATTTGAAGGAATATATTTCCTTTAGCATCACAAGGGTACAAACTGAAATTTGCCTCCACATTTTGAATGAAGCTTTGAAGAAGGTAAAAAGTAATGTGAGTTCACTCCTGCCTGCAATTATACTGCTGATAAGATGTTAATGAAGAGAAGCGCTGAATAGAGTCTGCAAAGTAGTTATAATCAGGTCTTGTTGTAATTAAAGTTGTCAACAAATTGACAAAGACTCTTTGTGACTTGTACTAAAACTGCTAGCAATCTGGAGCTGGGAACATCTGTGCATACACTAAGGCCACTAGCTGAAGTGTTGCCTCCTTTCAAGGACGACCTTTTCCTTAGGAAATTTCCCATATACTGGGTCAAGCTAAAGGTCCTGTTAGCCTAAAACATTAAATCTATCTCAGGCCAACACCATCTGTTTTGTGAAAGTGTATAAGAAGTCAGGCAAGCACAGAGTGATGCTTTGCCTCTTTGCTTTGCTTCCCCTGGCAATACACAATTTCAGCACTCGCTGATCAAGACTTTTTGCAGGTGTCCAAGCTTCTAAAACTTCTGGATACTTTTATACCTACAAAGGAATTGAACTTTCTCTGGGCTTGAAATGCATGTGTGTATATCTAAACACCTCCATATCTCTGTCTACCCACACAAAGCTCGTTATATACATGGCTCACTTCAGAAAACACAAGACCTGATGTGTAAAATCAACATTGTGTTATGTATAAGATAGAAATTACATTCATGCAATGGTAGCAAAAGGGATCTCAAAGTCTTTAAGAGGCTCTTTAAAATAGTGTAATTCAATAAAAAATCTGAAGCTGTGCTTCAGTACCAACCACCTCTGAAGCGGCATGAACTCCTTCATATGCTGCCCATGGAATACTCTCTTTGGCCAGTTTGGGTCAATTATTCTGTCTGTCTTTCTCCTAGCTTCCTCTTTATCACCTTCTACAGTATGTAAAAGTTCTGATGGGCAGGGTCAGCTCGATTGGTGGAACCCCAAGATCTCAAAGTCTTTTAGAGACTCTGTAAAATAGTGTAATTCAATAAAAAATCTGTGGTGATTTATTTGCAGCAGTGGTCCTACCCATGGAAACTATGGAATTAGTACATTTAATAAGGAATTGGACAGGGTTTGGTTAGTATGCAAGGCCAGGCTATGGATGACTATAGACGAGATTTGGTTTTCTGGCTGCAGTTCTTCTGAACCAGGTCATCTTTTCTTAGTACAATGTTATATTTTTTTCCCTTCTATGATTACATCAACAAAAGTTCATGGAAAACCATTAGCAGCAGTTTCACAACCTTCAAAAGGTATCACCCCTTTATTCCACTGTAGAGGGAAACATGTTGAGTAACTCTCATCCTTTCATCCTCAAGTATTTGCGACTTAAAAACAAGTTTGAAAGCAACTTAAACGTACGATACATCATATATTTATAAGCAAGGAGAAGAAATCAAACAGCCTAGGCTTGATGGAAGGCTGAAAACAGCCCACATCTATCTCTATAGATAGACCTTTTTGCTTACAACACATAACCTCTGAGTCAAAAAGACTTTAGCAAGAGGTGTGAAATAACTCCTTGCTTTTGAATAGGACAAATGCAATGTGATGTGATTAAAAGGATGATTGTAATATTGTATGTCCCAAAACATTTATAAACTGGCATTACAAATGCTCCCTTGTAACTGGTTTTGACATCAGCATTGTTAAATGTTAATCAAGGAAGAGGAATCACTAGATAAACATTAAGCAATAGTGATCATGGAGTGTTAGTGAACATGGGAAGGAACAACGTGTTCTCACATGTGGCTAGAGCTGGAATTTGCACCATTTTTATCTATTATTACTACTATTTCTCTGCCTCTCTGACCGGCTTGCATTACTGGGCATTCTGGAAGCTTTTTTTCCTAATTTTAGTTGGGGGAAGTGGAAGTGAGAATTTGCTTTTCTGCTTAAATTCTGCATTGTTAGAGCAAAATTAAAAAAAAAAATACTAGTAAGATTTGTGAGGATTAGAAGTTCGTAGCTATTTCTTGCAAAATTTTAACACCTTCTTTAAAGGCCTCATATATTAGTCCTGCTAGAAGTGCAGAATGGAAGAGTGATGGAAGACTGTTCTGAATAAAGATGTTTTCCTATTTTTTCATGTTATCATTTGTGGAACTAAAATTGAACTTGAAATAAGTGTTTTCAAAGTCTGAGTTCAGCAAACTCTCTATGTTATTTAAAAAAAAAACAATAGTTTCCATGCACCTTGTAAAAACGCATTATGTTTCTTCAGGATTAAAGGCAGGCAAGTCAAAAAAACCAAACCAAAACAAACAAGGAAAAAAAAACCCAAAAAAAACCGAACAGCAAAAAAGTGAGATGGTTCCTCCTGAAAAGAGATTGAGAGATGACTTTACAGCAGAATTCTGCTTTCCCTTCCACTGTTAGAGACTTATCCGTGCTTAAACGTTTTGCAGCCTGTGAGACAACAGCCGCCTAGTTCCTCTAACGTATGCTGATTGAATATTTCTGTTGATCTGATGTCACCTGAAAGGCATCACAGTCCTGCTCAAATTCCTCCTCCCTTCTACACCATTGACATGTAGTTCTGCCTGGGGCTGCTTCACATCAATTGGGGATTCTTCCCTGATGGGGAAATCCTTAATGGTCAGTTTAAAGCAGCTGGAGACATCCTTTAAAATGCTAGAGCAATTAGAAAACAGGGGTTAATCAAGTCTGTCCTAAGTTTTGCTTGGAAAACCTAACTTATGTGCTTGGGCTTTAGAGACAGAGCAAATGGGACAAGGAATGGACTTCTTCCAGATGTGAAGTGTGGTTTTCATGCTGTTTCTTTTTTATATTATTTTTGACAATAAAATTAAGTCTCTCCTTTATCAGCAATCGGTTATTTTGTGTATATTTTTCAGATCCTGTCAGTACTTGTCAAGACCCACAGGACAAGTCCCTGCTTCTTGCAGGGGGGTTGGACTAGATGACATTTAAACGTCCCTTCCAACTCAAACTATTCTATGATTCTATGACAAGTGCATTTAAACAACACCCCACCAGACATACATATTAAGGTACATATTTTTGATTGCCACTTCAAGCTGCACACCTTACACAGCGACGTGAGTGTTGAGATCTCATCCAGTTCTCCCAAACAAAGGCTTGACAACATACAATTAACAAAATCAAAAATACTTATTTTGTATTTCAGAGTACATAACTGCATAATGTAAGCCCATTCATTTTAGGATATGTCATCCGGACCTGTTACAGCAAAGGGGAAAGCAAGCCTTCCATGGACTATTCCCACTTTATTTTTCAGTCTTATCTGTTCCTTGTAGCCAGACACTTGGAGTTTGTGTCTGTCTCTTATTTAAAGCAACTAATTCAAGTCCTGTACCTGAGTTTTCTTAGGCTACACTCCAGGTAAGGACCATAATATCCATGCTTAGGCATGAGGGAAAAGTTATCTTGATGCAGTCAATCCCATGAACACAGGGAACTGATGACTTGGCATTCAAGTGCCGAATCATCAATCATAAAGAATCAATCTTCATTCTCTGAGGAGCTGGTCCCAGGCAAACATAATTCTCTCTCACTGCCACAGACCTGATGGCTCTTGTCCCATTTGTAGGGAGTGTATTTGTTCCTATTTTAACATTGATTCACTTGGCATTCAGGAGTATTTTCCAGATTCCCAGAAAATGTCACCTAATTCATCCTCTCTAAAACAGGTGGTGATGTTTGTATGTCAGAGTATCCTAATACTTGTTTACCAAGTAGTATATTATACTTTAAGACCCGAATGGAAAACAAGATCCTGGTTCCCATATTGCCTTTTTTTTTTGCCTGTGATTTGAAAAAAAAGTGAATGGTAGACACACAGGGAGGGCTATTAAAAGCTTTTGAGTATTTTTAACTCAGTCGGGCTTTTTGTATTTGTCACCAGGTAAGTTAATCAGTAAGCCTTATTATTTGTATTCCAACGGCAACTCAAAGGTATCCTTCTGGACTATGACACCGTTGGATCTGGGACTTGTGCTAACGACAAAAAGAAAGCTGGGCCTTACCTGCTTGAAGCTTATACTCCAACTTTTCGATTCAATGTTTTTTTTTTTTTCCCTGCGCCAAAATATTCTGAAAAACATGAAGATAAGTAAGCTCACTGAATTACAGGAATTTGGAGTGCTGACTCAGAAGTGTAGTTTCTGTACTTGTTGGACAAAGGAAAAAAAAATAAGTTTAGTTTTGTGGGGGTTTTTTTAACCCTTAAATTATTCTTAGTCCTAGACAGGGAGTCAGAATAGACAACTCCCAAGCACCAGAATATGTAACTAGCTAATTATATGTGAAAGAGAGGAGTGCATTTACAGTGCCCTCTTCTGCATAGGTTCTTACTATAATTTGGGACCTCTTGAAAGGTCGTATTTGGAGTTTAGAAATGCTGCAATAATTAGGAATTTGCATCATATTTTTCTCATTAGGAGCAGAGCTGGTACTCAAAACCTGCTAAGGAGAGCACTTTTCCAGAAAATGCAATACTTTTTTCAGTGTTTCTGCCATGCTGTGGGGAGTAGAGACTCGCATGTCCTCCATCACAAAACCCAGTCTCAATCACCAGTGCACGCGGTGCTTCAGGAGGTTACATTCCTCTCCTCAAATGTGGCTTTCCACTTGGCCTGAACTGATCTAACTTTGTGCTACAGGCTACAAGAGTTATCTCAACCAGCCCCTGCTCCTGACTGTGATCTCCTGCTGCTATCTTACATGAGTTCTAGAAATCATGCAACCGTGGAGTGAGATGATGCAGTTCACTGCTCTGGCTGAAAATGAATTCAATAAATAATAAAAAACAATCAAACAAACAAAAAAAACCCAACACCTAAATGTTTGGTTTTTAGTCAAAGAAGCAAACTGATGAATCTCACCTTGTAGTCACCAATGTACTAAATCTGACATGAGGTCAGAAATGGGGATGGAGAGGAAGGATGGATGACTTATTTGAGGCACAGCCTATGTTGGATCACGAAATGACAGTGCCCACAGTTGAGTTACTGTGTAACCAAGACTGACAAATTCATGTGTTTAGAAGGGGATTTTGCAAGAGGATGTGGGATGGGTGAGAGGTCTTAACAACTTGAAAAACACTGCTGCAAGTGCAAAGCAATGGCTTTTTTATAGACAGTCATCCAAACTCTTCTTTCCTTCACTTACCGAACAGTTGGCTAGATGTTTAACCTTGTTTCTTCCATTTCTTCCACTTGCCACAAAGTGGAAATTCCTTTTATTTTCCTTTAATATCTAAAGGAAAGATGGGGAATAAGTCCAATTAATAATAAACAATTCGACCATTTAGGCACTGGAAGAAAACCAAATTTTACTGCTTTCATTTCTTGGAGTAAGACACACTGAAATGGAGCTAGAATTTATATTTTTTTTTTAGGCAGAGAGGGCCAGGACTAAAGAGATCTTACTCACTCTACATGAAATTCATCTAAGGAATATAATGGCAGCAACATAACCTTCAAAATTTATCTCAAGTGGCACTTTCATAGTATGGGAAAATTGTGTGGGCTGTTCATATAGGCCTGAAACTCCCTTCTCACAGATAAACTGGTGTAATGATGGTTAATTTGCACCTTGTTACTCTGGCACTAAATTCCTGGTCCACAGGGAACTTCGTAATCACATTTCACTTGTCTAGAAGAATTTTTGTTCCACCTGCTTTGCTGATCTGGAATTAATAATTAGTAATACCAAAACTAAATGAAAAACTCTGGTTTACCCTTACAGACACAAAAGTTTTGAAATACATCTATGTAAATTTTGGGCAAGTCTCTAAACTGAACCTCCGAACCATCCCAGTTTTGTTCATCCTAAGCTTTAATGCTTGGGAAAGTGACCAATGAGGCATAAAGCAAATCTTATTGCTTCATCAGATGGTGAGTGCAATTTATGATCTACTGACAAACCCAGCAGAGAATGCTGAAATATTGTGGTCACGCCTAATAAAATAGCAGGTACAGTCTGCAGATAGGGGCAAAGACTAATCTCAGCTTCATGCACTAATCTTCGCTGAAGCCAATGGGAGTAACTTTGGCCTCAGTTCAACAAAATATTTAAGCACATACTTAAGTCAAGAACTGTAGCTAGAGTTACTGCAAGCTACAAAAGAAAGAAAGCAGGAACAAACTCTCAGTGAAACTGAACAAGGTGGCCCTGTTCAGTCCTTTTCCCAAGCCCGATAGCAAGTGCTGTTAAACACTGTTTAAGTCTCCCTTGCAGAGAAAGTTTTTCAGATTTGAAATGTTCTTAGGTATATGTTTTAAATCAAGGTTTTCCATTTAACTGAATTAAGTTTCGAATAGAAAATTCGCCCCACAGAACTGGGACAACGATGATAGGCAAGTGATTAGGAGGTTCTGCTGGCCAAAGAAATGTACATTAGATCTGTAAAAGTATTTTAATTAGCCAGCAAGTTGCCAGGAGATACAGGCAGACATTCACAGTCCTTGCAACAACAGAGATGCAGAGTCTTGCTGAGACAATGAGGGACCTGCTTGCATGATGAATCCATGATTATCTTTCTCTCCACACATTTCTGCTTGTCCTTCTCACCTAGCTTAGGAGAGCTCTTTTCAGAGAGAATTTCAAGGGCTGCTTTATTTGTTAGGAGACAAGGAGGCACTAATAAATTCCTCTGTGTGAGGTATTTAATTACATAATAATGTGTACACTAATCAAGGTAAATGTGTTTGTGAAAACACCTTGATATGGGAACAGTTAATCACCCAAGGTATTGCTTCTTAACACACCTTGGAAGTTAACTTAATTAAATTAATTAGAACAATGAAAAAAATGAACTGTTTATCGGTCTACAATGGCCCGAAGCGAGAGCTTTCCCACCAATGCTAGGAAATCTCCCACACTGCAAGTATTTTTTTTTTTCTGAGTCTCTCTTTTTTGCACTTGTGGCAACTCGTGAGGAGCCTGAAACTGATGACATTTTCCTCTACAGCCTTAACATCTGAACTCTTTGTCTGCAGGAACCAGGTGACTGGTACCCAGAAATACTGTACCTGCTGCCAAGACCCAGAAAATGAACTCATCTGTGAGCTGATCTGTGCAGCTATGTGCTAGTTAGAAAAGAACAGTTAATACACAGGGGATACGCTTGCTCACAATCAAAAAAGCCAACAGAGACATGTGGAAAGACACCTTATTATTTCTAGTAAACTTTGCATTGGATCTTATTATCTGTTGTCACTTTCTACCTCCAAATACTGCATCCAGTACAGCCATTTGCCATTCTATTTTTCTGGTGGAACTAGCTGACAAATACGATTATGTTTTCCCCGGTGGCTTCAGCAAATTTTTGTTGGCCACAGCTTTGACAGACATACCGCTGGTCTATAGGAATGTGGTTGTCTATTTGGTCACACATGAAGCTGCTGTTAGCTGTATGTGGACACCAGGGCTGAGTTAAGCTGCAGGTTCATATATAATTTAAGATACTGTCAGGACAACATTGACATGGAAAAAAAAGCAGACATGTTCTTCTAAGATTTTCTTTCCTGTGCCCTTGTCTTCCCCTCTTTAGCTATGGAGAAAACATTCCTATAGCGCTATGGAGACATAGATCTGCTAGATGAAATATATATATATTGCTTGCTTACCTTACACAAAAAAAAAACCAACCAAACAAACAGCTCCTTGACTTGATTCCCAGTGTGGCCCCACAAAGGTTTGTTTTAGCACAGGATGGGGAGAATATGCTACAGGAGATGCAAGGAGGGGCTGGGTGACCATGCAATGGGTCTTCTTTATGGAAGCAGTAGCTTATGCTGACTTAAATCATGCATAAAATTAATGCTGTAGCAAGTCACGCTGAGTGATGTAAGCAAAAGAGCTGGAAGTGTGGCAGAAGAATGGTTGTTCATAACTTCTGCCATAATTTGACCTTTCAGAAGTAATCTAGATCACTCTTTCTAGGTCATCCAGGGGAGGCTAGTTAGGGACATGTAGTAAGGCTTGTGGATGCCTCAGGACCCTGACACCTACTTGTCATTTGCTCTCAGATGAAGCAGGGGAGAAAGAGCTTCATCACTGCCACCAGTCTGAGATGGAGATTAGTCTTTCAAGCAAGAGAATAGCTCTTCTTTCATCATGCTCTTCCATTTGTGCTTGTAAAAAGGGAAGATGTAGTTTCTGAGTAGACTAGTTTTAAAGGGATGTATGTATATTATCACCTAGACTCAAGGAATAATACTTATGGGCCAGGACCGTCTTGTTATAGGCATTGTGCAAACATTGAATAAAACAATGAGCTTTGCTCCAAATTACTGCTCTAAGGTCAGCTAAGATGCTTTGTAAACACGAGACTAGCTCCTGTGTTTGCCAGTCAAAGATCCAACTTTTAAACCTCATTGCACTTCTTGATAGGACACAAATGGCAGCTTCCACTCCCCCATAAAAACTGTCTTTTGTGGTTCCCAACAGTTTAGTTGCTGGTGCAACTGTCCATTTAGAGCAAAACCAGCATTCTCGCTCAAACTTATTTATTCACATTTTGTGTCCTAGGAACTTGAGGAGATGCACAACTGGACCCAGAAACAGGCTTCTTGTGTCAATGTGGCTTTGCATCCCAGTCCAAGTGTCCTGCTGCTCAACTTTGCAGTTTGAATACAAGCATGTGTTCATACAGCCAGATTAGTCCCAGCTCTGGCGTTGACATGGCCAACATCACCCCAAGACTCTCCTCATCATGCTCTATTCATAAGTGCTGATGAGCTCCGTGATATGGAGAGCTTAATTTACTGACCTGGAGTGTGTTAGTGGCTGAGTCAAAGAAAAAAAAAAAAAACCCACAAAAATGAACTGCAAAAACAGTGCTGGTATTTTTAAAACCCATTGATGATTTTGATTGATAGACAGTTTGTTCCTAGATAGTAGTTGTTTCTGCCAACTATTCTTTGGTTATCAGGAATTTTGAAGCATCTCCAAGCAGTTCAAGAAATAAGAACTGCGAAGAAATAAACTGCAGGTACACTTTTGGCCTTCATTTTTTTAGTTATGTAAATGAATCTGTCACTGCAGTACCTCCCTTCTACTCCTCTTCTTGCTCATCTGTATGATCCAGTCTGCCTCACGGTCACAATTGAAACCTAGCATATGAAAAGAGGGAAGAAGGCATTCCTTGAATATGTGACATCAGTGTTCTCTACTTGCACTTCCTAATCATGCTTTTCCCAAAGTCTCTATTTTATTCTACTTCCAGGTTTTATATGCACTGTTTTTTTACACAGGTATCAGTTGTTCTCATTTTGTTTTCTTGTTCTTTTTTTTTCCTCTTTATGTATGTTTTGTTATGTTAGAATATTTTTTGTTAGTTTGTCTGCATATCTAAAGGCATTTGTAATTTTCTTGGGACCCTTTCATCAGGAGCTATTATCCTTGCTATGTAACGAAGCTGTGCTGCTGTTTCGACATCTTTTTTTTTTTCTTTATCTCTGTCCTTCTTTCAATTCTTAATTCTCTTTTTCTTTCTCCCAGACCTTTCTCTCTTCCTTCCTCTACCCTGAAGAAGCCCAAAAGGCATCCACCACATATACACGTGTGCGTGCACACACACACAAACACATACATACACATATGCACAGGCAAACACAAAGAAACACTGGGGGAAAAATACCTTTCAATTCCTCTCTTACTGTTTGGTGACTTATTTATTTATTTTCAAGGTCTCTCCTGGAGCTGAGAAATAAGACACAACAAGGTGTGTGTTATGCTGAGATAACACATACCTTGGGGGAAGTGTGAAGCACAAGGCAAAGAGGAGCGCCTTCAATGACCCAAGGTGAGAGTTATCTTGTGTTAACACACACCTAGATGTGTCCCATTATGGCTGTGAAGGATGGGGATGGAGGAAGTGGAAATAAAAGGAATTCTAAAACTTAGATTCCTTTTATTATTATTACTGTTTTTAAGTTAGTCTGCAGCATGTCCTTCTGTCATTAAAAGGAGAGTAGGATTCTAGCCAATAATCCCGTGAGAAGTCCATTATAATCCAAAATAATACATGTGGATATGATAAAGCCAGAAGGGACGCTCACATTTACTCTTACTGTGGATAGTTCCGTATCACAATTTATTAAATGTCACTGAACTACTCAGCATTGGATTCAATGTATATGATTACATACCTTCCCAAAAGGCATCCATATTAGTTCTGAAGACATCAAAACATGGGGAATCTAATACTTACTTGGGTAATTTGTTACAATAGTTTATGACCCTTGCTACTCAAATGTTGTGCCTTCCTCCAAATTTTGTCTCTCGGTTTGAATGTGTCCAGTCATTTGTGCTTGTTCCATTAGATTAAAATATATATTTTACCTTGTCGTACCTATGTTGTAATTAAATCACCTCCTGGCTTTCATTTCAGAAAATTAAGTGAATTAAGTCCTTTTAATCCTTCATTAAGAACATTTTAGAATCTTTATGATAATTTTAAGACTTCTTTATTCATTACTTTATGTTAGCACTTTCATTTCTCAGGACTACAATGACTTTAACCTCGTCAGTATTATTTACAGAAAATATAATAATTTCCCAATCCCTACTCCTCATGTGGCACTTTAGACAATGAAGGACAATTTATGTAAGTATATTACATACATGTTTAAAAAAATCAACATGAACATCCATGATGAGTTTCTGGTTTTTCAAAGTGTTTACGGTCTTCTTTCTAAAGAAGGCAAAGAGATTTTGAACATTCTGTTTCAATGTATTACCATACCATGTCTTGCAATGAAACTTGTTTTCATATGGCTGCCATTCTTTGAGACAGACAGATTATTTCCCTGTCCCCATCATTACTTACCAGCCTGTCAATCTCTGTGCCATCTGCAGATTTTAGCTGTAGCAATTGCTTATTTACTTCCAGATCATTGATGAAAATATTGAATAATGCTGCACCAATTACCAAGCCACCGTAAAAACAGCTCCCTCCTAAATCCTGGGATTGTATCATTAAGTACTGCATTTTGAGATCTGACTGTTAGCCAGTACTTAATCCATTCAGCACATGCTTTATTAGTATTGTATAGTGATAATTTTAAATTAGACTGTTTTTCAGTACTAAGTTAGATCTATCCAAATATATTTTTTAAAAGGTTAGGATGAAAGGAGTCTTATGTTTTACTGGTCCTTTCAACCATTCAGGAAAAAAAAAGAAAATCAACCTAAGAGGTCCCATCTACATTTATTTGCTTTAATAGGTGGTTTTCCTTTCTGGAACTTGTCAGAAATTTCTTAAAGTAGGCTGGTCCAAGCAAAAGGTAAAAAAAAGATTGCTGTGGTCCTTCTTTTGGTACATGAATTCATTTGATACCACATGCAAAAAGCTTTTTACATGTGATCTTAAAAACAACTGTTTTTCTGTGTGACCTGGGTGAATTGAATTCAGTTTTTGTTGTAGCAAATTGTGCTCAATGCCCAGCAGAGCAAAATCCTTAGATTAATAGATTTTAAGGCTGGAAGGGAGTATTATGATTATGTGCTCTGACCTCTTGCATAGTGCCAGTTATGGAATTTTAGCCAGTAATTCTTGCCTCAGGCTCACTATCTTATGATGCATAACACCCTATTACTACAGCAAGTGTTGTAGTTCTTTGGTGCTGCCTACATTAGAGTCAACTGTTTTCAGTATCAGTTTGGGAGTAACTTGGAGGTGGTTATGGAAATGGCTGCAAAATAACACATATTTCAGCATTTCTTTTTTAAGGGAATGTAGAATATTTTCTATTCCTTTATATAGATATATATATATGTAAACATAGAATCATGGAATCATAGAACAACCTAGGTTGGAAGGGACCTCCAAAGATCTTCTAGTTCCACCTTTTGTGGGAAGGGGAGCCTAGATAATATTATCTAGCATCCTTTCCAATTGCATCTTGAAAACCCACAGTGATGGGTACTTTACCATTCCAGTGAATGATTGTTTTTACTGTAAAAAAAATTATTTCTTATATGAAGATAAAACTACTCCTGGTGCAACTTGTTCCCATTGCTCCTTGTCTTCTCCATGTGTCTCCTTGTGAAGAGATAGCTTCCATCCTCTTTGTAGCTACCCTTTAAGTACAGGAACATAGTGATGAAGTCCCCCCTGAGCCTTCTCTTCTCTAGGCAGAAAAGACCTGACTCTTTCAGTCTTTCCCAATAGGCAGCTTCTCCAGTCCTTTTGATCCCCTTTGCGACCCTCCTTTGGACCCTCTCCAGTCTGTCCATATCTTTTTTGAACTGTGGGGACCAAAACTGGACCAGCTGCAGCCTTAAAAGTGCTGAGTAGAGTGGGATGATCATATCTCTCTTTCTGCTTGTAACGGACCTGCAGATGCAGCCCAGGATTCAATTTGCCTTTTTTGCTGCCACAGCTCACTGCTGACTCATCTTCAGCTTGTTGCTCACCAGCACCCCCAGATCCCTTTCAGCAAGGTTGCTCCCCAGCCACACACACCCTAGACTTCAATGAGCTCTTTGGTTATGTCGTTCTAGGAAACTTTCATTGTTCAAGACTTACATTTCTCTTATATGTCTTTATTTTTATCTTTTACACTACAGTTCCTGTGTTTTGGAGAGACTGCATGCTCCATGCTCTAGCTGTCTGAAAAGCCTGAGGACTTGACATGGCTTAGGGTATGTCTACCTTGACAATTTAGTTTGGATCAGAAGTGTATTTTTAAAGTGGTCTTCTGGATCTTTCTTAATTATTGCACTTTTCTTCGCACCACGGAGTGAGTTTGGACTGTGTGAATGGGATTGTTTTTGAACAAAACTGACCCCAGTGATGGACCTTAATAGAAAAGCTAATGTGCTTCTGTACCTTATGTTTATGGAACCAGCCTAGGGCTAGTCTGAATTAAAAAAAAAAATAAAAATACAAACCCTGAAAGGTGTATAGTGTGTATATTGGGCCCTCAGCATCCATTGATTCTGCTTATCTGCTCAAATTGCATCACCTTACTTACTAATACAAGTGCATCCTCAGATATCCCCACATCACCCCGCCCTGCGGAATGACTCTCAGGCTGAGCATGCTGCTCTGCAAACAGCGAGAGTCAGCCTCAATTCAGGAGCACTCCTTTAACGTTATCTATAAACCAATAAGCCCTGTTGGTCTCAGCTTGCACTGGGAGGAACCTGCTTTGAAGTCAGCTGCAGGGCATAGTTTATCTACAGTCTGAATAATTATCTCATCAATAAATGAAAGCTGAATTTTTTGCTGCGGTACCTTTCTATCCTCAGATGATATATAGTTTCAGACAACAGCTCTTCAATATCATCACCTTTGCTGTGCCCCAGACAGGAAGCTGGGCAGTTCCATTTATCTCATATATGAAGACACGCATCTGGATGTGAAGTTGTTTGTCCAGATTAAAACCTGGTGGCACACACTGGCAGCTTCCTCGGGTACTCAGAAACCTGCTTTTAATACCTCCTTTTTACATTAAAAAGGGAAAGATGAAAGATTAGGGGTCTTAGAAACTCAGAAAGGAACGCAATTTTCAATCTCCCATGATTTCAGTGGTCAGTGAGTAGCTCATATGGAGTGTGTTTTTTGACTCTCTATTTCTTAGGATATCAGGGTATGCATCCAAGCTAACATCTTGGTTGGTAGCCCCAGCAGTTCATCTCCAGATCATCTGGGCCTAGATACTAAACAAACTACATACACTAGAGGCTAGGAAAACATACGTAGAAATTTTGGTGCTGTGAGAAATGTGCTTTGTGAGCCAGCCAAGGCTTTGAGCATTCAGTTGCACTGATGTACCTTGTCTAACATGCAGATAACTGCTAGCAATTTTTCCCAATGCCCTTTCCTCAAGGACAATGAACTTGTTATTGCTTCACAGAGAAAAAATTAGGTCTCATATACTTCTTTTTTTTAGTTCTTTGCTTGATTCTCAGGGTGCTGGTCAAGATGGCAGCCTTTGTAAATATGAACAGTGGAAAAACACAGTAGGGATGTAATGAACCGAGTTCTTCGGCATGTAACAGTAACAGATTTTTATACCAGTCCTGCCAAGGGCTCTCACCATGAATGCCGTGCACTACATTAACTTGTATTCCCAGGAACCTGATACTTAAATTCTTTCGAACACACTACTGGAAACAGGACATGCTAAGGGGCTGTCATCCTACTCACTAATAATGGCACATCCATTATTATCTTCAAATGCCCCTTTTAGAACTTTGCTGATCCCGTTGAATATTCTGGGTAGCTGAGTTTTCAAAACATATTCATTCCCAGTAGAGCTCTATGCTCTGTTGATTGGCTGCCTCCTTTCCTGATCACGCTGTGAACTTTAGTGGATGAAATTTTATACATAATCACGCTGCATTCTTTGCTGATTGAGTCGCCTATTATCACTGTTTATATAGCTATTACATTCTGCGTTTGCCAGTCCAGTTTCAAGCTTGTTTTTCCCCCAATATATTATGCAAAATAAACTGAACAGGAATTACAGTATTTCCAACCTGCTGTGTCTTCAGAATCTAAGATAGCAAAATGCTTAGGTTTTCTTTCAAATAGGGGGATAAACGCTTCTCCAAAGATTGAAGCTGCTGGTTATGGAAAGCTTGTGCCACTTACTATATGCAAAATAGGGAGATTTACAAAGAAACTGATTGCATCTTTATTTGCTTTATCAAAGAATCTAAAACCATAGCTGAAACTATAGAAAATGCCGTTTAGTGGTCTTAAAACAAATGATATCCCCAACAGATTTGTCGACAGCTTAGCACATAAGCCCAGGCTGCTGAAGCAAAAAGCATCTGGAATTTCTACTGCTAGAATATGCACCTTAATAAGGAAAAGATTCAAAAGTTCAATGCTTGAATTGTACAGCTTGGTCAGCGGAGTTTTGCAGCTGAACAAGCGTTGTCTGTGCAGCTGGCTTTGCCAAAAATAAATAAATAAGGGGAATGAATAAACCGGCTCTGAAAAATATGAATCTTCCCTAATAATAAAATATGCAAAAATGATAGTAAACTCTCTCCATTTATTAAATTAAATTATGCATCTCAATCAGCAAAGTGTGCAACAACTGTACTCAAGAAGGGCGTCACTAAATCAGGGGATGATACAGCCCAATCAGGAAAATTTAACAACTTGATCATTAAATTAGGCAACACTACCAGAACCAAGGTAAATAAAAAGGAGATAAGCTCTGCAGGCTGATCTTTGCGGGCTAGAACACTGAGAGGGAGACAGAAAGACACCATTGGATAATAAATAGGTCAGTCTCCCAGGGGAGCAGACCTTTAGGTGATGTAAATTATTATTGCTTTAATGAAGTCACTGGAGCTGTATCTGTTCTTCTACAGTAAATACCAGGTACAACAATTGTGTTGTGGCTCGTTCTTTATAAAATGTTAGTTCCTTTGTATGCTGGTGATCACTGCTTCTGCTACCTCCCCCCATCAGGAGCCTACTGCCACAGGCATTATAAAGGTAAGCAGGAACTGAAGTTTAGTTCTCACTTCTCTAAGTAATGCTCTTTTGTGCTGTTCCTCAAATAATTTTCTATTTAAAAAAACCTAAAAAATGTTAGATGCACAAAATTCAGTGTAAAAATCTTCCAGCAACGCTGTGCAAAAGATCAGCCTTCAGGCTCACATGGTTCCTACCAGCCTTGAAACTGGCAAGTCTACAGGGCAGTTTGGTGTAGGTGTTACACATGGCTACAGAGGGCTGAAAGGTACAAGGAGAAAGAATAGAATACAAAGAAAAAGGCGGCGGCTCTGAGGTGGTGATTCCTGGAAGTGAACAGAAATTTTGGTATGGATTTGAATGGGAGAAGGGACAGTCCAGACAGGCCTTGCTGGTTATTTTTTAGCCTCTGTAATCAGAAAACTTGTTGTAGGATGGTGCATCTAGACAGTGAGTAGAGGGCCCTTGGATATTGCAATGAAGACAAAATCGTAAAAATAGATAAGATTATATCAGGCCTTGTATAGCAGAAGAGGCTTACAGGCAGTATTGTCATTAAATATATCACCCTTTACTGTTAATTTCTGAGACAGGCCTGACCTGTTAACGATGGCTTCAAAGTGAATATGACCCTGCACCATAAGAGACAGCCACTGCCCCGGAGTGTTTGCAGTCCACTAGACAGATCAGATGAAAGGATGAGAAGATACAAAGGGATTACGTTGCCAAATTGAGGAATATGTGGAAGGCAGTATCAAAGCCACCAAGCCACACTGTCCTTACTTGGTTAGAGGACTCACTGGATTGCCTTTCCTTTACCTGTGTCAATTGCTGTCAGCTGTTGCCAATCGCTGTCAGCTGTTGCCAATCGGTCTCCTGTCCATCCTCCCAGTGAGGACTGGGAGAATTTGGGATTGGGAGGACTGGGAGCCTGAATATTTAGCCAAGGCCTTTGGTGGGTGCATATGAGTTTTTCTAGCCTGTGTCACACATCATTGCTATTACCTTTATGTGTATCAAGTAGGTTAAAGGGAATCCATTCCAAAATCAGGTCTCCATTTTGCTGGGTAGACGTATGCTTAAGTCAAATGCTTAAGGAAAGCTGCCACTAATACAGTGTATCGAGACATATGCTTAAGTCAAATCCTTAAGGAAAGCTGCCACTAATACAGTGTATCGAGGAGCTGAAGTTGCTGAGCATTACAGGTGTTTATTTAACCTTGGCATACATGGGAAAACTATAATGATTTGTTTTGTACCTGAAGCTCCAGAGAGGATTATACTGCCCGTTTCCTGAATGTGTGCGAGGTGTATGAGCATGGCAACTTAAAAGCCACAGTCAATTTCTGTGCTTCATCAGGATCAAACATTTCCATTAAAATACTAACTTTTAAACATTAACATTAGTCTGAAATAATTATAAAATAATGCTCCCTGCGGCCATTATATCCTTAAGCGAGACGAGGTAATTTCTGCTGTTAGTGTTCTCAGCACTATTTTTCCGGCTTTCTTCTTTAACAATAAATTCAGTGCTCTTGAAAATCAGCTACTAATTAAAACAACCCAAGAAGGCAAGTGCTAGAGAGCACTAAGACACAGACATGCATAAAAATGTGCACGCACACGTGCGCATGCATATGCACACACAAAAGAAAAAGTCCCTACACACACAAGCCTGCAGAAGCTCTCCTGAGACTTTGTATTCCTGATGGTTTCACCGCATGTCATATTTTATGGGTCATGGGGCCATAAAAGAAAGGCAGGCACAGACTAAATTCAGTTGCCACAAGCTGGCAGACGTCTGAAGGAACCATAGTTTCAGGAGCTGACGGAGATAAAATTCACAGGAGTCTAACAGTGCTTTGAGAGGTAAAATGTCCTTTCGTCTTCTGCATGTTTCCCGTGTTAAATTACAATTCTGCTCCCACTAGAGTCTTACAGGAGGTGAAATATCCAGCACCTCTGGGGCAGGACTGGGTACCCGGGAGACCAAACACGTAGGCATGTGCCTCAGAGCCACCAACTCCAATAAGAGCTGCCCACTTGTTCTCAGCTCTTATTGAAGCCAGCAACTCAGAAGCACATGCCTGTGTGCTCTGTGGAGATAAAACCTGAGGAGCTATCATGTTGTGAGGCTGGTTCAAGTACAAGCATGCAGACCCCTTAAAATGGCTTAAAAATGCCACAAAACACATTTCACCACTTTGTCATGCCTTGGAAATCGAGGCACTGGGAAATAAACAAGCTGCTCTATAATGTTGGATAATGGATGAAAAAGTGAAATACACGTCATATGACACAGTTTTACCTGAAATTATTCCTTAAGGAGCGTTTGGCCTTTACTTAATGGTGCAACCACTTGTTATAATAACATTTGGAAGTTTGTTTATTCATTTACTTACTTATTGGAGTTGCACTGGGGACATAAAGGATTGGGAAGCATTTGCTCTTTTTCTAGATCCAAAAGGAAGGCAATTTATCTGTACATTTGGGGAAGGATGCTTCAAAAAATATAAAATGTTTTGTTAAACAGAAAGTTACCCCAGCTGTTCATTTCATTTTTATACCCTACAGAAAGGAAGTTGCTGCTGATAGCTGTTCAAGGCAGTTGGTGTCTTATTTGAGACTGTTAGTTGTGAATGGATGATGATACATGTCTATGTTTGACGTGTATGTCATACACAGACATGTATGATATACATGTCTATGGACAGAGTTTGTAAATCCTCCTCAGGCTGGCTCTCAGCATTGGAAACATCTCCAGACTTTTATAACCCCCAGCTCACTGCAGTGACCGAGTCCTTTGCAACCATTAATGAATCAAATAGCCACATCACAATATAGAATCATAGAATAGTTAGACTTGGAAGGGACCTTCAAAGGTCATCTAGTCCAACCCCCCTGCAAAAAGCAGGGACATCCCCGACTAGATCAGGTTGCTCAGAGCCTCATCCAGCCTGGCCTTGAACATTTCCAGGGATGGGGCATCCACCACCTCTCTGGGCAACCTGTTCCAGTGCTCTGCAACTCGCATTGTAAAAAATTTTTTCCTAATATCCAATCTAAGTCTACCTCCCTCTATTTTAAAACCATTACCCCTCGTCCTGTCACAACAGGCCCTACTGAACAGCCTCTCCCCATCTTTCTTGTAGGCCCCCTTGAGGTACTGGAAGACCGCTATCAGGTCTCCCTGGGGCCTCCTCTTCTCCAAGCTGAACAGCCCCAACTCTCTCAGCCTGTCCTCATAGGAAAGGTGCTCCAGCCCTTTTATCATCTTCGTAGCTCTCCTCTGGACCTTCTCCAGCTGGTCCATGTCCTTCTTATGTTGGGGGCTCCAGAACTGGACACAGTACTCCAGGTGGGGTCTCATCAGAGCAGAGTAGAGGGGGATAAACACTTCCTTCGAACTGCTGGCCACACTCCTCTTGATGCAGCCCAGGATGCCGTTGGCTTTCTGGTCTGCAAGGGCGCATTGCTGTCTCATGTTGAGCTTCTCATCCACCAGCACTCCCAAGTCCTTCTCCTCAGGGTTGCTCTTGATCCATTCTCCTCCCAACCTGTATTTGTGCCTGGGATTGCCATGACCCAGGTGGGTCATTATTGCCCGGAGCGTAATTCATTTCACAAAATGTAGATACTTCTATATGAGGTGATCAGTTCAGGACTTCTTTACAATCCGCAGACAGAAATAAACACATTTAGATCCTGTAGATATATAAAATGATGTAGGAGATTTGTGCTCTTAAAAAAAAAAAAATTGTTTTCTTTAAACCAGTGGAAAAAAAAAAACAAACCATGACACCCACTTTGCAAAGAAAGAGACAGAGTTAAGTTTTCAATGAGCAGTATTTGTGAGGAATATAACAAATCATGTTTCCTGTAGGCCTACTCTCCCTCCTACCCCTCCCCTATACACATCTCAAAATTCTTTTTACCTAAGGGAAAAATTCATATCTTAAGGGAAGATTGTGTTTAACATTTTGACCAGCTGTATTGCTTTTCACCTTGTTGATCAGTTTATATACTGAAATAACTGACACAAGCTCTGCCACTGTTTCAGGACTGTATGTTTCTAATCAGAAAATGTTTTAGGCTGTGTTAAACTATTTTCCTGTATGTCATAAAAATCAGCTGAACTTACTGGTAGTTGAACGTGTTCCTAAAGGTAAGCTTTTGGTTTCAGCATTCCTCTGAACATAGTTTCTGCTACCTAAGTATGTAGAAGTGTTGCTGTGTTTTGTAAGAAATAATTTTAGCTGACCACCTAATTAAACATCAGCTTTCTGTGTCCCCACAAGGGGGCTGAATCCCTGCTGCTCAGATATTTTTCGGAGTGCGAACTTTTGAGTTTGCAATTTGGTAATATTCATTCAGCATAATGTGTGCGCAAATTAACGATGTCCTCAGCATTCATGTATTGCATATTTAGAAAGCCTTTTTTAAAAACAGATACTGATCTGAACAGTAATTTATTATTGCAGTACCTCAGAAGCTCTTTCTCAGAAATACAGAGTAATTTTAAACAGGAATAATTCTTCATATTAATTCTTGTTTGACCATGTCCCTTCCAGTACGAAAAAGCATAATTACTTTATTTTTTTTATGTGACCTAACCTCAAACTGTCTTTAGAAAATATTACTTTTACAAAGTATAAATGCAATTTCTTTAAAATATATTGTTAAGATGTTTCTTTAATGAGAATCTGCATGCAAAATTTATACTGCATGTTACCATCATTATATATCTAATTGGACAAGTGCACAGAAATGGAAAATGGAATTTTTCTGTAAGCTGACAAAAAGCATGTATGTTTCCAGGTGTAAAGTATTTAATGGTATTAATCTGCAGCTGTGTAATTGTGTTGCCGAGCCAAACAGGCCATCTTACAGTCATTGATAATTAATCTTGCAATTGAATTCTAAATCTCTGCATTTACTGTTCCATTTTCTCTATTACTGAAGGTTAAATTTCCTTCTTAGAACAGTCCCTGTGTAAGTAGTACTTTTCACATAAGTACTTTGATGTATAAAGAATAACATACAATAGATACTAAGGACAGGATTTATCTCACATACCTTTAGCTGCCTAAAAATTAGGTACTTGTTCTAAGCAAGATAGCTGGACTCTCTTTATATTCAGTGGAGAGAAATGGGCACCCTCAGAGACTGATTTGTCCTGCCCGTGTCAGACATCTGGCTTACATTGGGACAAATCACTATTTGGAGCTGTCTGTTTTTCTCTGCTGACTGCAGAGAGACCCTAGGTGATTATTTTAGGCCATTCACCTTTCAGACAGGGAAGGTTAGTTGAGATGAATCCTATCTCTAATTGTGGAAACCCAGATGGCAGGGGAAAAAAAAAAAAAAGAAGATGAAACAAGAGAAGCAAAACAACAACAGCTAGAATATGTTTCTTGCATTTATTCAACAGAGAGCAGGCAGATATTGCATTTAAAACCAGTGCATAATGTTCTGTGCTAATCATGTAAAAGCCGCTGCAAAGAAAACTCTATTCTTCATGCATGTGGATGTGTGTAAAGGGACTAAGCAGTTTAACACATGTTTATGCTTCCAAAATACCTTTTGGATTGCACCCAAATTGAATCTAGTCATGCCCAAACACCTGTTTAAGACTGCGGTGACACTGCCATATGGTGGGTCAGCTGCTGCACACATGCAGACATGATCAAGTTTATCTGGTCAGTTCCAGTACAAATAACCTCAACACCTATCCGAGACCCAGAGCAAGTTTTTGGTGCACAAAATCCATAAGATTCACAGCTATGCTTCCCTGAGGTAGCTGGCCTACAGCTACCTTGGTCTATCTGCCCATGCTGTAGTAACATCTCGCTTTGTGGAATTGCCTGAGGGCTGCCTCGAACTACCACAAATCTCAACAACATGGGTTGCAAAAAACTCACTTCCCACTCCTCCAGCCTCACCTCTACTTCTATCCCAACGTACCACTCTACCAATACTTGTAGCATGATTCTTGGTGTAATCTCATGTGCATGTTCATGAAATCTGAAAAGGAAGAATAAGTACATCACAATTTACAGGTTTGGGGGTTTCCTTTATACTATTTTGGGTCTTTTACCAAGCACAAAGGAACCAGAGTGTGATGTCACACTCCCACTCTATGTCAGGCACTATAGCATGCTATAAAAAAAAAAACCAAACAAAAAAAATCAAAGCACTTGGCCTTTACAGAAAAAGACTTGTTTCAGCAGTGTTTTTAAGAAAAATAAGATAATTAAAAAAGCTTGTTCCTCTTGGACTATAATTAAATGCAAGGACAAGTATAAAACTACTTAAAAATAGGGAAAATTATTTAAAACCAGTTAATTCATGATTTGGAAGTAATTTGCATTTCACAGGCTGAAAAAAAGCCCAAAAGACAACCTTAATCTGGAGTATATCTTTTACTGGTACTTTTATTTAGATCTAAAAAAAGTTGTTTTTCAAAGATAAATTAAGCTGTAGTGAAATATTTTTACAATAGTATACTTTCTTTTTTTTTTTTTTGCCTTGAAAATATAGATATTGAAACAAACAAACAAAATCCCTTATGGTATCAGCAACACTGGTTTTTTTTTTTAATGTGAAGAAATAAAAACATTTTAAAGATTTTTTTTATGTAAGTATTCTAGCTGTAAAACACCTTGTCATTTGTAACTGCTATTAAATGGATGCTATACAAATGACCATGTATAGCACTTGAGACACTGTTGTAAGTTCATATGAATTCACATTGGTTACTGTGTACGACTGTGATACTGCAATGATGTGCATCACCAGCATTTTACCTGTGCTTTCAGTGTTAATTTTAATAGTAAGCATGAGTTCCTTTAAAATTGATAGACAATTTGCTGTTCTTTCACTTACCTGTTAAGACTTCTCAATTTAGGATTCCCTTCCTTTCACCAGAGAGTGGAAATTCTCATTGGTCTTTCTAGTTTGCTAAAGATCAGACAATTTGGGTGTCATTCAAAAGGCTAAATGTAGACATTTCCATCTGAGCTAGTCATCTATGCTCCCTAGTAGTCAACAAACGGAAAAAAATAAACCCTTTTGTCATAGTCCATCTCATCCTGAAGTAACCATCTAAAATTTCTCAGATGAACCACACCGTAAAACTGCCTATTTCTCTACTTGATTCTACAAGGCTCTATGGTAATTGGATCAGTGTTTGTTTACCAGTTTCATATAACTACACGGCATGAGTCCTGTCTCTTCTGTTGTCTCAGCCACTGCACTCCAAGATGACTAGTCTCTTTTCCCAGCCTAGGTTGAGCTGTGCCAGTTATCAGAAGTGACTGAAAGTTGCTTTGCTTTCCTTGTTCATGTTTAACGCAACATCAATAAATGCGCTTAGGTATGGCTCATGTTTTGATAGAACATAATAACTTCAACAGGTTGCTTTGGACTCAGTTTGACTTTGTAGTCCCACATGTAAAAGTCTAAGAATTAAAAATAAACTTCTGTTGGGAGAGTTACTGGTAAATCTGCCTCCTGACGAGACATTATCTTTATCTATACTGCCTAGAAGGGATGTATGAAATAAATGTAATTGTATAAGCAAAACAGCTGGTGCTAAGCACTTGATGGCCACACTACAGACACTTCAAGAGTGTTTGCTTGGAACTAGCCATAGTCTGAATCCACAGACTGCAGTTCCCTTAGCAGATGTAATGCATCTGAAGAACTCCTGGAATATATTGTCTAGTTTAATTTAATCTAAAAAGAATATAGTTTGCATGCTCCAAGACTGCCACATAAAGCAAACCAAGGTATAGTAAATGAAGACAATTGGGAAATTTGCTTTGGAAGCACACTTCTGGTCCAAAGTAAAACATTGATGTAGATGCATCCACTAATAAGTGTGATTAGGGCTTATTACTGTACAAGCTGTGTGCAGTTACCTGCAGTCAAAAAGACATATTTTACAATGTAATTTAGCAATGTAAAGGCCGTAACCTTAATGGTGAAATGTTTTCTTACACATTTCTCTGTCCATAGTAAAAAGTATATTTATGTAATCTGGACTGTTTGTCCCCTGAAGTTATGTTATGGTATTCTCAAGAAACAAATCCTTTTTGTTAAGAAATCTGATTACATGCTTGAGTTATTGACCTTTTTTTTTTATTATTTTTTTTTTTTAACTAAGATGCTCATTAAGATCTTTTGTCTACAAAACAAGTATGTTTTTCTATGCCATAGAGTAACCAAATTCTAATTGCTGGCTTCATTATACAGAAAAGTAGAAGTGTAACAATCAAGAGCCTTATTACACATACATAATTGAGTTTCATTGCAACTTATGAAAACATAAACTGTCTTAAACACACTTGCAGAAAATGTTGCATCATCAAATCAACACTTTTATTATACAAAAGTAATTGTGTTTAAAGACACCAAACATATGTTACATATACAAGAGAAAAACCACAGCAAAACAGAACTTTAATATGATTCAGAAGTCTTAGCAATTCTTAGATCTCCAAGAATTCTTTGTGGTTTGCTTCTTAAATTAATATGACACAAAATGAAGGTCAGTGTAACTAGCATCAATAAATGTACTTCAGTTGCTTTTGGACAAAGCCATTTGAACAAGGTTTGATTTGGTACAGAAGATATGATTCATTCAGAAGTCTGCAAGGTAGACATCTGCAGCTGAGTTTATCGTCTAACTTTGCTGTCCATCTTAGAAGTTGGAGATAAGCTTTTAGCAAATGTGCTTCATTTCATTCTCACCCAAATTTAAAAAAATAAAATAAATAAATAAGCCATTGCCTAAAATGCCTACTTCTTTCTGTGCAGTCAAATGTAGATTTCTGCATTGTATAAGTCTCAAGCTAGATGAGATTAACTTCTATCAGTCTTCAACATGGATTATTAATAGGGTTGGAACTGACACCTTCAGTTCAGTTCAAATCAAAGATCTTTTTTTTTATTCCTGGACTCTCTTAGTAAGAAGAGGCATTTTGCGTATTGTGAGCCATTGCCAGCTCATCTCCTGATATTCATTGTCTTCTGCTTTGGAGACTCAGTGAGAGTCAATCAGTTTGTCAGCTGAGATGGTAGCCTTCAAACACACCTTTTCCACTTCAAGTATTAATGTAGGACATAGTCTTTTGTCATTTATCATCATACCTTATGGCACGGCTTGTTAACACAGAGATGTCACTTGAGTCCAGGCTTGCTGTTCCAGTTTGGACACATTTGGTGTTTCCTTTCTCAAACTCCAGAGTGAAGCAGGTAGGAAATCTTTTGCAAGACTGTTCTTCTTTTTTTTTTTTTCTGTTGGGGGTTCCTTCACTATAGCAATGTGATTTACACGGGAATGAGCCTTCAGGTACAAGATAGCCCCAGGTAATTTAGAAGGGAATACTGCAACACCCTTGGCAAATGTACATCTTCCTATAGACCAGTGCATTATTAGGGGAGTTAGATACTCAAGTTTCACTAGATTGTAGTATTTTCTCTACATTAAGGGTATAGACATATATATGTGTTTCATATATCATCTTCCATTTCCCACTGTCTCACATCTTACATTTTGGATTAGAGTAATCTCATTCTCAAATTTTAAATTACTTTATAGAGAAACACTTAAAAATCTATATTTAGCATTTAGATTTGACCAGTTGCTCTGAGTTTCATTATTATTACTAGTGATATTTAATACTAACACAAATATCATTTTAGGGTACTAGCCTTGTTTAAGATGTCACTGTCTTTTGAATAAGCACATGGAAAGAGTCAATTCTCCTGAAAAGAAGAGACTAAACCCTAAGGAGTATTTAATAAATTGGGATGAATAGATTTAGGCAACAGTTCATAATACACCCAAAGCAGGGAACAGATTTCCTGGTTCCTAGTTCAGAGCCTTATCCAAGAGACCACAATTCTAATTCAATCTCATCTCAATTAATCTAATCATTGTGTAGTAAGTTCCATATTACACCTTTTCCTGATCCTTAGCAATAAGTAATTAGTTCAGTATAAGCATCTGACATTTTCTCCTGACCATTAATAAAAAAAAGTGCAGCTATTCATTCTAGACAGTGGTACCTTGACTGTCTTCCCCCACAAATAAATGGTGAGAACAGGAAATAACATAAAGTTTTTTTTTTTTTCCTTGGGACCTTCAGTGTCTCCTTTGCCTTATCCATCAAGTCTTCTGCTAGTATTTTTAATGTGCCCTGATGTGACATCTTTGCTTGGTTCCACATGTTTTATACATCAGTTCCTCTAACATTCAAGAAGACTTTATAGAGATCTATTCAAAGACTGATACATGTGCACTATTAATTGTATATATTATATATAGTATATGAAGCAAGAGGGAGAAAGAGACAATCTGATTAGTCTAGGGCATCAGCTCCTTTCAACCAATAATAATTTAACATCTCTATTAACTACCTTTTGATGTTCTCTGTAGAGGGTACCTACTGTTTTATATACAGGATGCATAATAAATTCCTATGAGATTATGCTACAATTGAGTAGAAAGTCTATAATGCATAAGTGATGGAGCTGCAAAGCAGCTAGGAAGAATTTACCTTTCAAAATAAGGTCACATATTTATATCTTATAGGGCAACATGACGGGTGTTGAGGAGCAAGAAGCACCAACTTGCACTTAGTGGTGTGCTAAGCCTTTCTGTATATTCACTGTTGCTGGAAGATGAGGTGACATACGATAAGAAGAAGACAAGGAAGAAAAATCCATAACCTTCTGAACCTCCAACCAAGGATTTGAGGTGACTTTCTTCAGAACAGAGAAAACAGAGGATGGGATTAATCTCAGCTTCCATTAGCTAAATAAGGCAGCTCTTCTCAAGTAGCCTAGCACTTTTAATCACCTCTATTAGGCAGGATTGTTGTACTCTGAGAAGTCCCCACTTGTGCTGCAGACGCTGTGATGCACTGCCCCTGTGATGGTGGAGGGAGCCTGGGGAACTAGCACAGATTAGATGCCTTTCTCTTGCAGCTAGTGGCCTGGCAATGGGGCATCCAGCTCACTGTCTGAGATATGCTACATCCCCGCTTTATCTCTGATCCTTTGAGATTTTAAAACACATTTTTACTTGTTGTGGCAAAGAGACTGTACGTTGTAACAGGTAGCGTATCTCCCTCAGAAGAAAGGGAGCCATATTCTAGTCCATGTTGGCGTCTGATGGATCAGGGACTTGAGATCAATTTTATTAACTTCAGAAAAGTGATGCATTGTACCATTTATGCAAAGAGCTGTCACTCATTGTGGCAGATCACAACCTGGACCAGCCTGAAGTTCTCTTGAAGTGATACATTTCCATAGTAAATTTTGTTTTGGACAAATTAGTGTTTTCCCTTTGAGAGAAATTTACTGAAATAAATGCTAGCCATCTCAGTTGGCTGATTCTGTACTGAAGATCTTTGCTCACCTTCTATCAGTTTGAAAACCATCTTGTTTAACCATTTGCATTGCTTAAATTTTGAAATATAGTCACAAAATATTACGTCTTCCTAGACTACTTGTATCTAAGAAAACAAATATTCTGGTATTCTTAGCTATAAATATAATAACAAAACTATTTAAGTCTACTCATAAAGTCTTGAAAGTTGTCAATTAGAAGTAAGGCTCAGAGTACTGTCAATTTTAAAATGTTGTTTTCAGGAAATATCAATTTGTCATAACTGAAGTTATCCATAAAAAAAAAACCCCATTCATTCTAAACATAGAGGCCTTTCAGCTTGAAAACTGAAATGAAGGAATATTTATAACTGCCAAAACATTATATGTTCCTATTCAAACCAACCAAATAAATAAAAATAAATGCCAAAACAAAACAGAAATCTCAAGATGGAGGAGCTGGTTTAAGTGGTTTGCCTTTCAGAATGTAAGTTAATGCATTAGAACGTAGCTTAAAAATTAGTTGAAAAAGAATTGGGACTGAAAGGACAAACTAAGATTAAAATATTTTTTTTTTAGCATAATTTTAAAAAATCCTGGTTTCCTTACCTGAGTTAAGATTACTTTTTCATATTTGCAGAATTGTCATAGATTTAAAAAAAAAAATCTGGCTTTGTTTCAGCTAGAACCGTTGTCACATCCAATATCCTATGACATTTCTGTATAGTGTCTATGTTTCTCAAAGAAACCACGTATGAGTCTATGCCTGTTTATGTCAACAGTTAGGCATATAAATGCATAACATGCATACATTTATGTGTGCTTCAGAGAGGAAAAGACACTACGTAGAGATCTACCTGTGTAGAAATCTATAAGCATTTGAATGCATGAGTGGAGCCACAACTCTCTAAAACTAACCAAGAGATTTCATTGAGAAATGTACGATGTTTCTATTTCCTCACAGATAATCTGCCTCACACAAATTAGAGGTGGAGAGATAATATAATTTGCCCAAATAATAGGCAAAAAAATGAAGTATCTAAGTATGAGAAAAGATTCCTGGAGCACATGACTGAGTGAGAAGTTCCCATCTCTCTGCGTCCCTTTTATCTAAATTCTATTATTCTGAGCTAATAAAAAAAAGTTGTGAAACATTGACTCATTCAAAGTCTAGGAGTGGATCCATCCTCATCTTTTTCTTAAAGTGAGCAAAGAACCAAACAAAGGTTTTTCAATTCTGATTTAAATCTTAGCTGGGTGTATGCTAAAGTCACATACAGTTTAAAAAAGAAATCTCAATGTGAGGTAGCTTAAAAAACAGTGTGTCAGTAAACCTGTTTCTTCACAGGATGATTACTTTCTCTCAAGAAGGCTACAAACCTTATTTTCAGTCCTTCAACTGTTTGTGGCTTCTTGGGTTTCCACAAACTCTATGTAGGTATATCAGGATCCTCAGGAAAGTTTCCTTCCATTGCTTCTTACACCTCACTGTATCTGTATTCCCTGTGCATCTCCAGAGCCTCCCTATCTCAAGGCTTCCTCTAAATGGTTTTCTACCAAGGCTAGCCTGTCCTTTAGAAGCTTCTCCAGATCATTATACTCTGTCAGATTTCAGGAATAAGCTATTTTCCCTCTATGTACCACCGTAACAGCTGAAAAAAAAAGGCAAATGGGAGCTTTGCCTTTGTGTTTTAAAAGTGTATTCCACTTTTGAAAGAATTGAAAAAGCCATAACACATTGCAAGCTGATGATACAAGGATGTCTTTACTACTCAGTGGGGTTTAGGTTTCTCACTGGGAAGCCCACAAAAAAACAAATGACACCAGTGAGAAAACCAGTTTCCAGGAAGTGTAAACAGCACTAAAGAAAAATACACTAGAAAACTTAAAGGGAAAAGATATTAAAAAACAATGGGGAAAAAAATAAGTATAAATCTCTAGAGTATTAAAACTCCAACCTTTCCTTCAAAAAAATCATTACCTTATATTTTTTAAACAACTCTAAATTTAATGTTGCTAGTTCGATACTCATTTTGATAAGTCAACTGTAATAAGCATGACTACATTGTGGACAATGGCATTTAAAAAATGTAAAACCAGTGTAATAGAAAAGGCAGCTGGCTCAGTAGCACAAGAGTAGTGCAATCATGGCGTCTTACTTCTTGCTGCCTCATATTATGTATTCAGTTCAACATCTTGCTATTCATATGCTTTTTAACTCGATGCGCTTGTGTGAATGTTTGTGTGTGTGTGTGTGTGTGTGTGTGTGTGTGTGTGTGTGTGTCTGCACAAGCATATGAGAACGCATGCATGTGTTACATGTGTATGTGATGTGATGTGACTACTGGTTTGGAGTCTTTGGGATCAGAGTGGTGCAGAATAGAAAAAGCAGAAAAGACAAAAGCTCTGTGTTTACAATGCATCGGGACTGTGGTCACCCAATCTTGAACGTCCCCCGCACCTCTCCAAAATTCTCCTGCAGGTAAGGACACTGCTCTAGAGTGGTATTCATCTGGTAAAAAATCTTACATCTGTGGAGAGTGACTGGGGGAAAGGGATAAAACCAAGCTTGCTAGAGACAAGCCTGAGGGTGGCACACCAATGTTTGAGGGATGGTGTGCTAGTGAGGCCCTTTAGTCTGCCATCTCAGTGGAGGCAGGGAATGGAGAGCCATGCAACAACAAAGACGGAAGGGTTATTGGTGTGTCAGAAACCACAGAAGTGCCTGAGAGTTGTCATGTAGGAGTTAGGGCTTCTGCCCCCAAAAAGGTGGTGGGATCAATAGCTCAACCAAAGTGCAGCCTGGGCAACTAACAGGAGCAGCTGGAAGCCATTATGGAGTGGGAAAGCTATGATACGGTTGCCATCACAGAAATATGGTGGGATGACTCACACAACTGGTGTGCTTCAACGGATGGCTATAAACTTTTCAGAAGGGACAGGCCAGGAACGTGAAGTGGTGGGGTAGCCCTTTATGTTAGGGAGTGTTTTTACTGACCTTGACAATTGTGATGATATGGTGGAATGTTTATAGGTAAGAATCAGGGGAAGGGCCAACAAGGCAGATATCATGGTAGGAGTCTGTCACAGGCCAGCCGACCAGGATGAAGAGGTAGATGAAAAATTCTATAAGCGACTGGGAGAAGTCTCACAATCGCTAACCCTTGTTCTTGAGGGGGACTTCAACTCACTAGATGTCTGCTGGAAAGGCAATACAGGGGAGACAAAATAGTCCAAGAGGTTCCTGAAGTGTGGAATATTACACAATTGGTGAGGGAGCCAGCTAGGGAAGATGCCTCACTGGACGTGTTGTTTGTGAACAGAGAAGGACTTGTGGGTGATGCGATAGCTGGAAGCTGTCTTGGGCACAGCAATCACAAAATTACAGAGTTTTTGATTCTTGAAGAAGTAAGGATAGGGGTGAGACGAACTGCCATGCTGGACTTCCAGAGGGCAGACTTTGGCCTGTTCAGGACACTGGGAGTCCCGTGGGAGGCAGTCCTGAAGGGCAAAGGAGTTGAGGAAGGCTGGACATTCTTCAAGAAGGGACTCTTACAGGTGCAGGAGCAGGCCATTCTCATGTGCCAAAAAACAAGCTGGAGGGGAAGATCAGCCTCACTGAACAGAGAGCTTTGTCTGGAACTCAGGAAAAAAAAAGGAAAGTTTATGACCTTTGGAAGAAGGGGTAGGCAACTCAGGAGGACTAGAAGGATGTTGTGAGGTTATGCAGGGAGAAAATTAGAAGAGCCAAAGCCTACCTAGAATTTAATCTGGCTACGGCCATAAAATAAAATAAAATATGTTTGTATAAACACATTAGCAAAGCAAGAAGGGCTAAGGAGAATCTCCATCCTTCATTGGATGTGGAGGGAAACATAATGACAAACAATGAGGAAAAGGCCGAGGTACTTAACACCTTCTTTGCCTCTGTCTTTAATAGTAAGACAAGTTGTTCTCTAGATACGCAACTCCCTGAGCTGCAAGACAGGGAAGGGGAGCAGAATAAAGCCCCCATAATCCAAAAGGAAATGGTTAGCAACCTGCTACACTGCTTAGACACACAGAAGTCTGTGAGAATGGATGGAATCCACCTGAGGGAGCTGGTGAAACTGCTCACCAAGCTACTTACCATCATTTAACAGTAGTTCTGGCTAACTGGGGAGGGCCCAGTCAACTGGAGTTTAGCAAATGTGACACCTGTCTACAAGAAGGGCCACAAGGAGGATTTGGGGAATTACAGGCCTGTCAGTCTGACCTCAGTGCCAGGAAAGGTAATGGAATAGATCATCTCAAGTGCCATCACACAGCACCTACAGGACAGTCAGTCAATCAGGCCCAGTCAGCATGGATGTATGAAAGGCATACCTGATCTAACCTGATCGCCTTCTATGACAAGGTGATCTGCTGAGTGGACGAGGGAAAGGCTGTGGATATTGTCTACCTAGACTTTCAAAAAGCCTTTGACAGTATTTCCGATCTCATTCTCCTAAATAAACTGATTGTTCATGGCTTGTATGTGTGTACTCTTTGCTGGCTAAAAAAGTGGTTGCATGGCCAGGCCAAAAGAGTTGTGGTGAGTGGAGTTAAATCCAGTCGGCTGGCCAGTCACAAGTGGTGTTGCCCAGGGCTCCTTATTGATGCCAGTTTTGTTTGATACCTTTACCAATGATCTGGACAAGAGAATGGAGTGAACCCTCAGTAACTTTACAAATGACACCAAGTTAGGCAGAAGTGTTGATCTGCTTGAAGGCAGGAAGGCTCTACAGAGGGATCTGGCCAGGCTGGATAGATGGGCTGAGGTCAACTGCATGAGATTAAGTGAGGCTTAATGCTGGGTCCTGCACTTGGGTCACAACAACCTCATGCAATGTTATAGGCCTGGGGAAGAGCAGCTGGAAAGCTGCCCAGCGGAAAAGGACCTGGGGCTGCTGGTCAACAGCTACCTGAATATGAGCCAGCAGTGTGCCCAGTGGCCAAGAGAGCCAATAGCATCCTGGCTTGTGTCAGAAATAGTATGGCCAGCAGGAGTGATTGTCCCCCTTTACTCGTCTGGTGAGGCCACGCCTGGAATACTATGTTCTCCTCTTCCAAGTAACAAACGATAGGACAAGAGGAAATGTACTCAAGTTGTGCCAGGGAAGGTTTAGATTGGATATCAGGAAAAATTTCTTCACCGATAGGGTTGTCAAGCATTGGAACAGGCTGCCCGGGGAAGTGAGTCACCATCCCTGGAGGTATTTAAAAGATGTGTAGATGTGGCACCTAGGGACATGGTTTGATGGTGGACTTGGCAGTGTTAGGTTAATGGTTGGACTTGATGATCTTAAAGGTCCTTTCCAACCTAAATGATTCTGTGATTGTACGGCTGGAAGGAAGGTAATGAAATGTGATATTTCACATAACGGTGCAGTGCAGAAATCATGCAGACTGACTGTCAAGTGTCAACATTCAGTGAATAACAGCAACTTGAAATGGAAGATGAATTCATTAAATTATTTTTGCACTGTACTGAACATGCAGACAGAGACTGGCCTCATCATGGCCTCAGATCTCCATTTACATGTCACAGCTATGCTTGTGTCGCCATTGCTTGCCCTTAGCTTTTCAAAACTCTATATTTTAAAGGCTCAGACAGCAAAACTCACTGTGAGGAAATACTGACAAACTATTAATGCATAACCAAGGTATGCATTACCATTGCTGTGAGCAATATTTTAAAGAACACATTTTTTTTCCTCTTTCTGGTTTTTTTTTTTTTTCTGCTTCTTCTGATATGCATATAGGATTTCTGCAGATTTTGGACTTAGATAATCTATCTTTTTTTTTTCTTGTCTTTACCCTAAAATTTCTGACATTGAGCAAGTTGCAGTCCTACTTCTTATGCTTCCACTTTCCTATCTTTTAAAGGAATGAATGATGTCAGAGTTATTTGCAAAGGGAGTTTGATAAAGGCTGGAAGACTCAAGTGTATGTATTGCTAAAATACCGATTGAAGGTTCTCCTAGCTGTCACATATTCCTTTATGGGAGTTGCTGGATAATAATTATGAAATCATCTTAACATCATAAGTGTGGTTGTTATGATTATTTGGAGAAAAAGAAGAACATGAACAATTTCCTGAGGTGGCTGCCTGTGCAGGCTTGCACAGGCTTTTTCACTGCCTGTTTTTTTCTTTTTTTCCTCTTCTGGTTGAGTTCCTCCATCTTCTACACCTCAGAATATCTTCTACTCTTTCTGAGGAAGAAAGTCTCCCCCTTTTTCATGGCCATAGCTTGCTGCTTTCTATGTTGTTTTTTTCTTTTATTTTCTCTCTTTTGAATACTTACAGCTAAGTCTGCCTCACTTCAGCTTCTCTTACACCTCTTCCTGTAAATGTGTCTTTCTTCTACTAGTACTCAGATGCTTCCTACTCTTTACCATTTCTGCTATCACATTGTGACTTTCTATCCCTAGTACCCTCTCAGGTCTTTGCTTCCACAGCCATCACCCTTGCTTTCTACCTCCAAGACTATTTTTGCAACACCTGCTTCAGTTGATGGTCTCTCTTCTACTGCTGCTGTTTTCTATTTCAGAATGAGAAGTGCATCTCACCTGAGCCCTGAGGGTTTCTCCTGCACTCCTGAGGATTCTGTTTAGTCACTGACATTTTTCTTGCTAAGAGTTGTCACTGTGATTTCTTGTACGTGGCATCTTTTCAGCATGAGAAAACATGCCCTAGCAAGTGATATTTGCGTTTGACCTTTTGTGCCTTTCTCTCTACTATGTGCCAATTGCACTTTCCTCAGGATAAGAGAACTCATAGTTTTTGTGCTACCTCTCTTTTATATTTAGGTGATTACAGTGGCCAAGCTTTCCTCATTGAATGAGAGATCCAAAGGAGCATTGCTTTGGAAGAGCTCAGAGCAATCAGGTGTCATTTCACTTCTTTGGAATTGAGTGGGCTGAGAACCTTTTTTTTGTTGAGCTGGAACACTGCAATGATTTATCCTAAAGGGAGATCCCAATTGCTCTAGCAAAATATTCTTCAAATCTATAATACAGTATGAGAAATCAGGAATTGTTTGCTAAAGGGGTTCTGTAAAATCACTGGGAATTGACTTTATGGCCTGAGGACATCTTGCCTAATCATATGTGAAATCCAGACAATGGGCTCATGGCCTATGTTTTCCTCATAGAAGAGAACTTTCATGTTAAGCTAGCTCAGTCCTTCTCAACTTGTGATCCATGAAATATTAGAAATCAAGACATAATCTGGGAAATGACTGTAGGAAATAATCATAGTTTTTCATTTTCTTTGCCTATATAGGTTAAATCTCCAAGTCAGATATCTTCATTCTGTACCTGCACGACAACTTGCTTGAAGGATGTAGATCTTCCTACTAAGACATGTCAGGTTCATCTACCTTAATAAATTTATGTCTGAGAGATCCCTGATAGAGCTGGGACTGAATTGGTCAGTCTATAAAGCACAGTGTGATTAGCTTGGGTGACACATGGGATGGATATGTGTAGACAGTTTCCATTTTGGCATTTACTTATTCTGAGCTAATCTCTCCAGAACATCTGAAACACTACTCAAATACCAAGAGTGGAGTAATAGGTGGTGATTGATAGTTTTCACTTTGCTTGCATAGTGCATTCAGCTCCCCTCATTCACTCCCCATTTAGGTAAGTTGCTTTTCACATTTTAACAATTCAGCAGAGACTTAAAGTTGAGCTCACATCATTACCACGCTTGCAACAAAAAAATGTCTTTGTTCTGAATTGTCAGAGGTTCTTTTCTGTCTTCTATTGCTTCCTCACAATATCAGAGATGAGTCCAAATCTATCAGCCTTGTTGTATTTTGAAAGTAAAGTCAAGATGCCTAAAGAATATTAGAAAAGCCAAGTTTAAAGGGATGAGAAAAGCTATAGCAAACTTGTACAGAGACCATAAAAAGAACAGTATAGTTGGACTGTCACAATATAAACATTCATGATCTCATGGGAATAGTAAGAGAGAGAAAGGGAAATGTTTTAGTTCTTCAGATTAAGATATCTAAGACATTACGAATATCTCTGACTATAAGAGTAAGAGGCAGAATTATATATGTTTATGCAGATTAAAGAAGCCTGGGGAAAAAGAAAAAAGCGCAAAAGCCCACAACACTGATCATGGGCAAATTTGTAATTATTCTGACAGTGTTAGTGATTACTGCCATGCGGTCTTTTGGAATGGCTGCATCCCTTAACAGGGAATAGCGTACTAGCACTGTTAAGGCAAACCCTTCTGACATTTGCTTTTGCAGACACGTTTGAACAAACAAATAGTGTAATAGTTGGAACAGCTTTATTCAGTCTTAGTATGCATTTCAGCTACATGTACCAGCTTGATATGCCTCAGCAAATGCACAAAAGCTGCCTTTTTTTTTTTTCCCTTGAAACTGGTGTTATGGCTGTGTGTATCTATGGCAGCCCAGTGGCTAAGAGATCACACAAAGAAAAGACCTCATTCCTTCCTGAATCCTGCTTTTCACCCACAGCCATCCAAATGCACAAGCATCTCTCGCTGGCTATCCTTTAGTATAGTAATGAGAAAATGATGAAAATCTTTCTCCTAATACTGCCATTGGTATGAGGCAAATATAGTCAAGCTACAAAGTACTGAGGAAACCAGTTAGCAGAACAAGCAACATAACAGATAAACAGCGTCTTCTGCAGAAAGCTTAGTCTAAATCTAAATAGTGCAGCTGCAGTTTCATTAACCTTTCCCTTAAACAGTTGGGTCTACAAACAGGTGTCAGATACTGGTTTTCTGGATATGAGTCTGGATGAATGGAAGAGTTGTTGGGTTTCCTGACAGAGCAATTCATTTTGCTTCCTCTTGCCTCCTTCTGTCTCCAAAGAACTGGAGAGAACTTCATACAAATGAATTTTGTTGGTTGTTTTTGAATCATAGCCCCTGATACGACTGAGTTCAGGATTCAGCATCGGTCTCTGGTTTGTATAAGACTACAAAGGGCAGCAATGATACAAGAAATCTAACAGAAAACATACTGTTTGAAAGTGTCTATTTTTCTTTACTGATTGCCATTTTGTTACTACCAAGCACAAGAAGCAAATTTGCTTTGTTTTTTTTTCCTGGGGAGCTGTTTTACATTTCCAATATTATCTGGATTAACAGCTCCGCTCTCCCACACACATGCACAACCATGCCTTCATGGAAGCTTTGCTCCCAGGTTTCACCTTTAAATACTTACTTGCAGCAAAGCTTCTGAATGACCTGTGAACCATACTAAAAGTCTCTGAAGCCCTGGGGCAAAAGGGTTAACTACAGATGACAAAGTGCAACCGTCACTGCTATAACTAACCCTTCATGCCATTTTTTTTCTAATAGGCTTTTGCACTTTCAAATTGCTCCATTCTCAGCCTGAAAGAAACAGCTACTGATCCTGGGGCAAGAACAAGTCAAAAATAAATGACGACTTGATTTAGCTGGGATGGCCTGTCACAAACAGACTGGTGATTTGTTGCTTTCTGCAGTTGTTTAGTATACTGTAGCCCAGCCACGTACAGTCATTTGTATGGGAATGGTCTGGAGGCATTTGTTTGTGTTCTGAGGAGGGTCTTTAGAAAGGTTTCAGAGTTTGCAATCTGTATTTATAGCACATACTGCACTGGTGCAAGTGCTGTTTTTTCCACCTGGTGGGACCTCTGTGCCACAAGTTTGGAGACATGAAGCCCTCTGTGCTATTCCTTCCATGCTGGGTACTGGGGCATACCAGTGCATTCCCATGTAGCCCCATCTCCACCTCCTTACTAGCATCTGTTAGTAAAAGGGTTTGTTCATGACCCCATGCGCATTCAGCTTTCTTCTGCTCCACTCTTCCACTCCATGCAGTCCCATGTTGTCTAGTCTGCACCTTTAGACGAGACCACAGAAATATGGAAACAACAGGATTGTTACCAATATCCAGCTGGACCAGTATGTTGTCTCTGAGAGTGACCAAAAGCAAGTGCCTAAGGAAGAACATAGCAACAGGACAACTATATTTGATACTCTTTCAAATACGCTCCCAGCGTGTAGCAAAGTTTGTTCAGAAGTCTCCTAGTCTCCGATATTTAGAATGAATTCCTCATCCACAGAAATGGCCTTTAGTTGATAGCTTTTAATGATTTTTTTTCTATAATTAACCTAATGAGTCTTTCAATCTGTGTAATCCTTTTGCCTTTGTACCGTCTTTCAGTGAATGGCACCACAGCTTCATTACATGCTAACATGCCTATGTCTTGCCACCTACCGATCACTCATCATTTCACTCTAATTTGGTGTTTACTCTCCCTTTCTTTAACAGTCCTGAATGGATGTGAAAAAAAGGGACCCTTGCAATTTCTACAAGTGTCTAAGTACTCAAGCTTTACATTTAAATTATTTGTCTTTGTTGTATCAAGGCATATCTGATCTAGTCAGGGATGTCCCTGATCCTTGCAGGGGGGTTGGACTAGATGACCTTTGAGGGTCCCTTCCAATTCTAACCATTCTATGATTCTATGATTTTATGATTATTCAGCATCTCAAAATTTATTATCTAACTGTCCCATTTTGCTATTTATTTGTCCCAATGGTCTCTCGTTTCATTGATCTCCATATTAATAACAGCAGCCCAGACTTAAGATACATAGCTTTCTGTTTTAGTAGAATCAAATAAATACTTTGAGTTTCCAGGTGGAAAACTATGAGTTTAACAGTTGCAAATAAAATGGGCTGAACCACATTATCAAGGGTGACAAACCACATTTAGCTTTTTGGCTGACATTTATAAATTCCATTAATCTTTATTATGAAGGATGATTTTGATATGCATCCCTGAAGTTTTTCCATGTTTACAACTAAGTGAAAGACATAAGTGAGAATGTTACAAACTCCTTTAACGCTGGATCACTCACGTTTCGAAAAGACCTAATCGTTCATGGACACTCCTCGAGGCTGATTCATCACTGGCGGTAACCAGGCTTCTAAATTAGATGCCTTAACTGTCTAAAGTTAACTGTGATTAAACTAGGCTTACATCATTAACTATAGTAGACACCTCCTAGATGCAATTTCTTTGCTTTGTTGTTGAATGCAAAAATGCCTCTAAGCCTAAGCTTCTGCTTTGATTATTTTCCATAGACATTTACAGATAAGTGGAAGAAGTGCGATAGGCGAGCATGGCTAGACATGAGGGCTTGTAGTATATTGAAATGTTATGTAACTTTCTCAAGTTGCAACATCTGCATCAGGGACAGGCTTTGACTACACTTTAGTACAATTCTTGGTATAGTGCAGCTCTAACCCACAACTATAGTTTCTAGTCATTGCCATGCTACAAATAATAATTTGTAGTAGTATTAAAAATATATATTTAAATGGAGAAGACAAATATGACCAGTAGCAGAATTATACAATGCCAAAATGGCATTAGGAACCAGTCATCTGAAAAATAAATCTGTTTGAAGAGATCGTATTATGACACTCTGACTTTACTGATTAGAAATTCTATAGGCCAAAAACATAATTTTGTTCAAGGCACCAATAATAATTAGTGATATAGAAGTCTAATTATTTGTTGCTTTTTCCTTCAGAAATTCCATTTCAATCATTCAGGAAGTCTTTGTTTATTTATTGCTAACTAGCGTAAAAACCCCAATTTATACCATGAAATTAAAAAGTGGTATTGATAGGAGCTGCCTTCATGCTGCAACTCATATCAAGAAGGGGAAAAGAAAGAAGGAACATAGTGCTGCTGTTTGCTAATTAATAATAAGGCAGCCAAGCATTGCAGAACACTAACCTACTCCACTACAGCTCAGATATGTCTCCTTTTTTTTTTTTTTTATCTATATTTCAGTCATTTCTAAAAGCCTCTGACTGGTTTCAGGGTGCCATTGTACAGATACAGAATTGATGCATGTCCTTGAAGAACGTCAGTTTGAATATAGCCAAACATAGAGAGAACTGAGCCAGTGAAGCAGCTTGTTCATTACCACCCAAAAATAAAAGTAAGGAAATAAATCTGTCTCCTTTCTTTTAGTCTAGGATGCAAGTCAGTGGATCCCATGCCCTTCACCTATGTAAAATTTTAATTCCCATTTTTTGACTCATGAAATTCCTCCTTTTCTCAAATGCTACTGTTTTATGCTAGATTTAACACTTCTTAAAGGAATCTCCGTCTTTGTTATTGGTCTACTATTTTGTTTTAAGCCATTTACTATAGTCAGTAATACTCAATTACTCAATATTAGAAAATACTAAAACAATCTGAAACCAAAAATAAAGATGCTGGGTTAGCAAAGTGAGAGTAAAACTACAGGCAGTTTACAGCCTGCTTATTTTTAATCATAATAATGTAAAATAAGGTGACTGCTTTTTTAAATTAGAAAATGCAGAACTGAGAAATTTCTCAGAAGTGAGAAATAGGTGAGAAAATTTCTATAGGCTGTGATCAGAAAGCATGTTTAAAGACAAACTGTCTTTTGCCTTCCGTTCAATAAGATAATCTTGTACTAATAGCAACAGTTATAAACATTTGAAGACAGTTTGTTAGACATTTTTATTAAGATAGTTTAGAACTGGTAAAAAAAAAATATTTTACTTTATGCTAGGAAGTTTAATTTTTTAAAAAATTTTCTGTTTTCAAATGGTGTTTCCTTGACACTGAAAGTGTTCACATTATGGATCACATTTGTTGAAGTCTCAAAACCTTCCTTAAAATGTACTTCTCAAGTATAAATAAATGAGGTAAGATGTTTTTCCCCTGTAATAGATTGGCCACTTGTGAGTAATCTTCGAGAAAAGTTTAAGTTTTGAATCAGAACATCAATTTTCTTTGTCATTAATTACATGTAATCAATCACTTCACAAAAGTCTGGAAGCTGTTCCATATGACTTCTTCATCTCTTAGTTGTACTGCATCGTTCTTTATTTAACCCTCAGGATTTTGTTTAAGACATTAAGAGGGTAATTTTTTTTTTTTTGTTTGATTTAGTTTATTTATCTCCTCCTCTGAAAATCACATTCCTCTTTGCCTGGTTCCCTGAATTTTCAGACTGTGTCTGGAAATTAATGTCAGTTTGACCTGACCCTTTGAAACTTCTGATATTTTTCAAGTTCTTGAAATGCTTTGATTATTATTTTTTTTTTCAGTTCATGATCAGAAACAGAATTATCTGATGAAAATGCATGCAAAATTGAAATAAGCATTATTCTTGTATAATTCTAATGTAGTGTTTCAGCTACATATGGACTCATTTCTTTTTCTAAATGAAGAGGTCCAGTTTTGCTGGAAATCAGTTGTTATTGAAAAAGAAAAAGATCTTGTTATTTATTCCAAGTTTGTATTCTGTGGGATTTTTTTTTTTGCTCTTAAACTTTGCACATATCTGTATTTCACACTGCTTTAAAGATAACATTTCCTAAAAAACCACAAAAGTAAAGTAAAAAACTCTGTATGTTCTGATTACCTCTCTCTTAATTTTAGGTCTTCAAATTAGAAGAACAATTGTCTTTGTTTTCTGTTCTGGTCAAAATTAAAAAAAAAAGAAATCCACCAGCTGCAGATGCCTCAAATCTCAGGAGTGGTCAGTGAATTTATGAAGCTGTTTTTCCACTTCCGCTGACCACAGAGAACACCTAACCTGATGAAGTTCATAAGATGGAACCTCCTAATTTGACATCTCTGTTAAATATCTCTAAAAGGACAGCATAATCCTTTGTCAGCTGTGTAACTGGCTTAAACTCACTGTTTTAAAACTCCCCCCCCAAGAGCGGGAAGAGTGTGCCTGGACAAAGACTTGCCAGGCTCGTCCGGAGGGCTTTAAACTAGTGTTGCTGGGGGAGGGGGAGCACAGTTCAGCCCACTGCTGTCAGCATGGCGCCAGTGCCAGCATCGAGGGTGCAGAAGCTGAGGAAGGATCACAGATAAGTGCAAATGAACCTAAACTGCGGTGCAATAGCACCCCTGTAGCTCCAGCCAGCAAGTCGGCCTTGTTGGGGGCCCAGCTGAAGTGTCTCTATACCAATGCATGCAGCATAGGGAATAAACAGGAAGAGCTGGAGATGTGTGCACACGAGTAGGGCCATGACCTCGTTGGCATCACGGAGACGTGGTGGGATGACACATACGACTGGAGTGTCAACATGGAGGGGTATAGGCTTTTTAGAAAAGACAGGAAGGGGAGACGAGGAGGGGGTGTCGCTCTCTACGTCAGCAACCGGCTGGAGTGTGTGGAGCTCCGCCTGGGGATGGAGGAATTGCTGACAGAGAGCTTATGGGTCAAGATTAGAAGATGGGGACGGACAGGGGATGTTACGGTGGGGTTCTGTTACAGGCCGCCTGTCCAGGAAGACAGAGCAGACGAAGCGCTCTATATGCAGATAGGAGCAGCCTCACGGTCACAAGCCCTGGTCCTCATGGGGGACTTCAACCACCCTGACATCTGTTGGAGAGACAACACAGCAGGGCACAGGCAGTCCAGGAGGTTCCTGGAATGCGTGGACGACAACTTCCTCCTGCAGGCGATAGAGAAGCCGACAAGGAGGGGTGCCATGCTCAACCTTGTGCTCACCAACAGGGAGGGGCTGGTGGGGGATGTGAAACTAAAGGACAGCCTTGCCTGCAGCAACCACGACATGGTGGAGTTCAAGATCCATGGGGCAGCAAGGAAAATACACAGCAAGCTCTCTGCCCTAGACTTCAGGAAGGCGAACTTGGGCCTCTTCAGGGACCTGATGGGCCAAGTGCCATGGGAGGCGGCCCTGGAGGGAGGAGGGGCCCAGGAAAGTTGGTCTATATTCAAGGAGCACCTCCTCCAAGCTCAGCGGAGGTGCATCCCGATGAAAAACAAGTCGGGCATAAAGGCCAGGAGGCCAGCGTGGATGAGCAAGGAGCTCCTGGACCAACTGAAAGTAAAAAAGGAAGCCTATAGAGGGTGGAAGTGGGGACAGGTAGCCTGGGAGGACTACAAAGAGGCTGCGCGAGTGGCCAGGGATAAGTTAAGAAGGCCAAAGCCCTTGCAGAGCTGAATCTGGCCAGGGATATAAAATGCAACAAGAAGAGCTTTTATAGGTACGTAGGGGACAAAAGAAAGTCCAGGGAAAATGTAGGCCCCCTCCGGAAGGGAACTGGTGTCCTGGTTACCCAGGACATGGAGAAGGCTGAGGTTCTCAATGACTTTTTTGCCTCAGTCTTCACCAACAAGAGTTCCTGTCCCACCACCCAAACTGTAGAAGGTGCAAGCAGGGACTGCGAGAATGAAGAACTGCCCATTGTACTCGAAGAGCAGGTTCGGGATCATCTGAGGAACATAAAGGTGCACAAGTCCATGGGACCTGATGAGATCCATCCGCGGGTCCTGAGGGAACTGGCGAATGAAGTTGCCAAGCCACTGGCCGTTGTATTTGAGAAGTCGTGGTGGTCTGGTGAGGTCCCCGATGACTGGAAGAGAGGGAACATAACCCCAATTTTTAAAAAGGGGAATAAGGAAGACCCAGGTAACTACAGGCCGGTCAGCCTCACCTCTGTGCCTGGCAAGGTCATGGAGAAGATTCTCCTGGAAACCATGCTAAGGCACCTGGAGAGCAAGGAGGTGGTTGGTGACAGCCAACATGGCTTCACCAAGGGCAGATCGTGCCTGACCAATTTGGTGGCCTTCTATGACGGGGTGACGGCATCGGTGGACAAGGGACGAGCAACTGACATCATCTACCTGGACTTGTGCAAAGCTTTTGACACTGTCCCGCACGACATCCTTCTCTCTAAACTAGAGAGACATGGGTTTGATGGACAGACCACTTGGTGGATAAGGAGTTGGCTGGATGGCCGCACTGAGAGTGGTTGTCAATGGCTCAATGTCCATGTGGAGATCGGTCACAAGTGGCGTCCCTCGGGGGTCCGTGTTGGGCCTGGCCCTGTTCGACATCTTTGTCGGCGACATGAACAGTGGGATAGAGTGCACCCTCAGCAAGTTTGCCAATGACACCAAGTTGTGTGGTGCCGTCGACACGCTGGAAGGGAGGGATGCCATCCAGAGGGACCTTGACAGGCTGGAGAGGTGGGCCCATGCCAACCTTATGAAGTTCAGCCAGGCCAAGTGCAAGGTCCTGCACCTGGGTCATGGCAATCCCAGGCACAAATACAGGCTGGGCAGGGAATGGATTGAGAGCAGCCCTGAGGAGAAGGATTTGGGAGTGCTGGTGGATGAGAAGCTTAACATGAGCTGGCAATGCGCCCTTGCGGCCCAGAAGGCCAACCACATCCTGGGCTGCATCAAGAGAAGCGTGGCCAGCAGGTCGAGGGAGGTGATTCTCCCCCTCTACTCTGCCCTGGTGAGACCCCACCTGGAGTACTGTGTCCAGTTCTGGAGCCCCCAGCACAAGAAGGACATGGACCAGTTGGAGAAGGTCCAGAGGAGGGCCACGAAGATGATAAGAGGGCTGGAGCACCTCTCTTATGAGGACAGGCTGAGAGAGTTGGGGCTGTTCAGCCTGGAGAAGAGAAGGCTCTGGGGAGACCTGATAGCGGTCTTCCAGTACCTCAAGGGGGCCTACAAGAAAGATGGGGAAAGGCTGTTTAGTAGGGCCTGTTGCAATAGGACGAGGGCTAATGGTTTTAAAATCGCGGGGGGTAGATTTAGATTGGATATTAGGAAAAAAATTTTTACGATGCGTGTTATAGAACACTGGAACAGGTTGCCCAGAAAGGTGGTGGAGGCCCCATCCCTGGAAACGTTCAAGGCCAGGCTGGATGAGGCTCTAAGCAACCTGATCTAATTGGGGATGTCCCTGCTTCTTGCAGGGGGGTTGGACTAGATGACCTTTGAAGGTCCCTTCCAAACCTAACCATTCTATGATTCTATGATACTATGATACAGCTCAAGCCAAATGTACTTGATTCCCGAACTACACTGTCCAACTTACTCCTGAGGTTGAGTTGGGGTTGGTCAAATACTTGAGATATAGCTATTCAATTTGTCTGAGAATAATTCTTTTTTTCTTCATTTTTGGTTCTGATTACCAAGCCTGGTAACTTTGACTATTTACTAGATAATTGTTAACATTGTCATGATATTTAGTTTTCACCTTTCATCTATCGATGGGAATAGAATTTTCTGATGATGAGCCCATTTTGGATATCCTTTTAATATTTTATGGCTATGAAAGAAAAAAATCTTAATTGTTTGTCAACTAACTTAACTTTATAACATATAATAAAAAAAAAAAAACACAGTTGCTGAATATCCCAGTGGCAAATATTGTTTGACTTGACCAGACAAGCAGTCTGGTGGAGAATAAAATGACACATGACTAAGGCTATGATTTATAAACCTTATGTTCTGCCCTAGACTACTGTAATTTTTTTAAGACAGTATGGGAGCTAGGTTTTTTTTTTGTTTCTTTGTTTATTCTGTCCTGTGTAATTTTTTAAATATATTTACCTTTCTATAGGTAAATGTCAACAGACTTTTACAAGTAGAGTAAAATTTGAAACTCCTAGCTAAACAAAGCATCACATTTCCTTTACTTAGGAAAAAAAAAAAAAGGAAAAAAAAAAAAAGAAAAATGGATCTACTGGCATGGATACTTTTCATCTGGTTGTTAAAATAAGAAAACAATAAGAAAATAAATATTCTGGAATAGCATGTTAATAATAGAAGGAATAGGGTGTAAAATGGACTAATTTTAAAATGGGACCTGATAAATGTATAGATTGGATGATAAAGTGTAACTGCATTTGATATCAGAGTACAGGATTTGTCAGCTCAGATATTCTCTCCTACTTCTTTATGCTGTATTCTCCTGTTATTCACTCAATGCTTTAAATAAAGGTATTTTTATCAGTAATCATAAGCAAGACACTGAAGAAAGTCCATCTATTTGGACAATATATGCATGATAATTTCTGGCTATTTATCTTAATTTCAGCATGCCTGCTTCTCTACTGCCTTGAGCCACATGCCATTCACATTTTTGCAAAGCAAACTTTATGGCAGGTATTAACTATTTACATCCAATATGCTACTATTTTACTGCTGCAGAATGCAGTACTGAATCTGATGCAAAAATGTAGATTACAGGTTTACTGGCAACTAATACCTCTGGCACGGCTACGGACAGAAGGCTGTATATGGATAATTTTTGGCAGAATTCTGCTTCAGCCCATGTCGTGAGCAGACTCTACCTGGTAAACACAGTAACTTGAAATGGGTGAAGAAAACTCAGTGAGATCCTTGCTGGAAAATGTCTCTCTCACAAAAATATAAATAAAACGATACAGAAATGTAAGTGATAAGGAAATAGTGAAATACGACCAGTAACAGAGATAGACGCATCTTGATCAACAAAATTTAGAGTGAAAATATAATAAAACCAGTACTATGTATCTTATTCATTGCGTATGCAGAGACACCTTAACTAACATGAGTAATCTGAAACAATGAAAGTCATCAGGAATGATGTTTGAGGGCTTCTTCAGTAATATTACCTGAATATTATCTGATGAGTTAAGACAAAATAATAAAAAATAACAATTCTTTCTTTCTTTCTTCAAGCACCTCTTGAAATGCAGGGAGGTAAATTGCAGTCAGAGGACTCCAGGACTATAAAGTCAGTTATTCCATCATTCTGCCTCCATTATCTTACTCTACACCTTCATGGAGATGAAAAAAATGACTCTGCTATCTCTAGACGTTAGAAGGTCGGCCTGCCTTTCAGTTCTCTGGGCTCCTTAAAGTGCTACTGTCAACTTACAAAGCTGAGTCAGATAAGCTGAGAACAGGTGGCAGCTCTACAGGATAGAACAACTGCCTTTCCCCATTCCCCTTCTACCCTTCAGTCAACACTGGACCTGAGGTACCAGAGGAACTTGCCATTGATCAGTAAATTGGCAGAGCTCAGGGATCAGTCAGTTAGTCAATCTAAAGAGCAATACATTCTTGGATTTGTGGACACTGTGCAAAAGGATGCTTAGAAAAATCTAGGATAGGGTAGATTAAAGGGTATTATCGAGTGCTTCAGCAAGTTATAATTAAAAAAAAAAGAGGGAGAGAGGGGAAAAGAGAGAGAGAGAGAGGGAGAGTAGGCTAATTTTTCCAGTCAGTGAAGTTTCAAGGATGAGAAGCCTAGTTTTACTTTGTTATTGGCTTCAATATTAATTATACAGTATTTTTGCCACTTCACAAAAAGAATAAACTCCTTCAATCCAAATTCCCTAGTTAATTTCTTTAAGGTAATAATGCATACATAAGACACAGACTCAATGTTTTTCTCAATTAGAGGTACGCCAGCGTAGCACACTTGCTGAAAATTTAGCTGCCTCTGAAAGCTGAGTGCTTCATGACACACAGATAGCCCAGGTATGAATCCTATCTTCCTAAGTGGAAAAGGTAATTCAGCATTTGCTTCAATCATGTAAACTGCTCTACAGGGAAGTATCTTTATATCTCTTCATCTGCAGGCAGAACTGGGTGAATTTTACAGTGTTATACAGAACGTTAGACTACATAACCCTGATGGTCACACATGTCCTTAAATATCTGTCTGTCTACCTATCTATGTAATGACCTATTCTTTTGCACATTCACCCTCACTATAACATCTGGTTGCCTTCAAACAAAATATTTACATCCAGAAGATGTGCTTATAAAGCCAGTACTGAACGTGCATTCCAAAGAAAGTAAAATAAATCAGAAACCTTACAAACTCCTAAGGAACTGAATAATATTTAAGAAAAAAAAATAAAAATAACTTGGGTCTAGATGATACTTACTTGTTTTTCAGCTTTTAGTCTGACCAAGAAGCCAAATGGCAAGACGTAGCTTCTATAGTCAGCTGGAATCTGGGAGTGTTTTGTACTTCTAGAATTTTTTTTTTTTTCAAACTACACAGCAAAATCCAATCTTGAAGGATGAACTTCTTTGATTCTCCATCTTGGTTCTGTCTTCAGAAATTATTTTGGTTTCCAAATAGGTGATAGAACATGATCTGCTTTTGAGATTCCTGGATTTCTGGACTGTGGACTAGGACTCCACCTTATCTAAAGGTGAGGATATTCCCATAGACATTAACATTCTCAACATTTTCTACATTGCAACACACCTTCATTTTTCATATGCAATGTCTAGGAATGGCATGCAGCTTACTTCTGAAAGTAAGTAACACTTGTTGACCATGCTGAAACTTAGTAGCCGAAGCTAATTCCTCCCCTTGTATTCAGACCACATTCAAGATTCAATTAAAATCTTCTCAGCATGTGCTGCATCTTTCACTTATCAATGCTAATGACCAGGTCCTGAAACCTCCATTATACTCTGTGGTGTTTTTTTGCTTCCCGGAGCTGTGCTACACAGAACCTAACATAGCCAGAGCTTGTAAAGACCCTTTATGTCCTTAGATTCCAGACCTGCAAGGTCACTTCATCAAACCAAAGCTCATTAAAAAGAAGGAAGAAAGGTGATCTACTATTCTGACCTCGGATATTGTAGCTGAAAAAGCCCTTTGCCATTTATATTTCAACTTTCAATGAGTATATGACTCAGTACTGGAAGGATTTGTAGCTGACACTCAATAGAAGCTGCTCTCGAATTTTGACAAATCCCATCTTGAGCCGAGAAGAGAAACAGATATTGATCCTAAGTGTACCTAATTCATCTCTGCACTTGTAATCCCAAAAGAAAATGGTTTCTATGACCAGAGGGCGTTCAATATTTTTTCCATCTTGTAAAATAAACAGCAGTTATTTTGGTGTGTCTTCATGCGTCAGGAGCAACATTGTAAGTAAACAAAGCACTGATTTTTTTCCTCTCCTTTTTCCTGAGCAGAGTTATAAGAACTGCTGGGCCTTTTGATTGGACTAATTAAACTGTATCAAATAATTTAGACTGATGAAAGTCTGGAGGCCACAGCAGCACAGCTGAGCTCTGTGGCTCTGCAAGGAATCTTCATTCCTTTATCAGAGAATTTTATTTCAGCAGAGATCATGTAACAAAATGTGAGGAAATTCATTTCACCCCGATGATCTACCCTCAGTAGCAGTGTGGTGGCACTTGCACTTGGGGGGTGCTGAGAGTGGTGATACATGGGGAGATAAGAGGCTAAGTTCTGTTGTCAATTCCATGCATGTAAATTGGGAGAAATTCTATTGATTTTACTGGTGGTATTTAAGATATAGCCTGAGGTTAGGATCTAGCCCATTATTTTACTTATTGTTCCTTTCTTCATATCTGAACGACTGACTGCAAAATATAAAAGGCTTAGAAGATCTGTCCTGAGAGTCACTCGTGACAAGAGCAGGATAGGAAGCAACCAGCCATCCTAGCTGATGAATATTTTCAGTTTCTAAAGTACACTCAAGTAGAAGGACCTAACCATGCAGCATACTGTGTGTGAAGTCCTCCTTTGGTGTGGCAGAAACAGTTTGTTGTGGGAAACTACCAGAGCAGACATTTGACCCTGAATCTCCCATCATTACTGGGATATTGAATTTCATGTGGTGGCTAGAAATCTTCCTGATATAGCTAAGATTCACTAAATATGCTGAGTTCCTGTGAAAAGTTTTCATTTCAACGCATCAGTCTTTTCTGACAGCAATGACAACCAATGCTGAAAATTTTCCTATCAGCTCCCATAATCAAGCAAGGGAGCATCTGGCTGCAAAAGAATGGAGAGCAGGGCAGAGTATTTTATAGACAGATGAGAGGCATTAAGTGCAACTCAGCAGGGTTTTGACACATTTAAGCAAAAGACTGTTAAGGAAGGGAGAAAGTGAGGAATTTATTCTCTACTTTAGATTTTTAAGGACATTGTTATCTTAGAAACAACAGTAACATAGTGTACTTTTGTGTATATGGATAATAGTTGAGAATGGATGTCACACACGTAAGGACCCAAGTTTTCTCCTCTTCTGGATTTGGTTTCAATTTGCCTTTTTTTCCCCCCTAGAATTTCTTAATTCAGTGTTAAGTGCTGCTACGAGTGCAGTCGCATATAAAAAGCATCTCGTCAGTGTCTAGTACATTTTCTTGTACTGAAATCTCAACCTTCTGCTGAAACTACAAAGCCCTAATTCAAATAGACGCTATGAACATGCATGTCCAGCAATACCTTCCAAAATCAATGGAGGCATCTGTCTGCAAGAAAAAGGTGCATCTCAGTAAGACTACAATCATGGCCCACTCAAGCCATTCCCAAAGAGGTTGCCTATGTAGTGAGATAGTCAAAGCCGAGAGATGGCAAGATTTGGTGCTCTACTAGCCGACCCAGAAGCCGTTTTCTTAAAGTATCTGTAGAGATCTGATCCATGGGAGCAAATGTGTTGTGTCTCCAACAACAAATTTCAGCTAAAAGGAAAGGAAGGGGAAGTCCTGGATGCCCACATACAGGCAAGTGAGTGTTCACCTTCAAGCAGGAGTCTGTCACTTTCAGAAATATCAAATGCCTTCTGAATTTTCTGGTAGCAAATACGATCAGCGAAATGATGTCAAAACAGGAGAAGTTCATTCTGTGAATTCAACAATATTTTGTTTTGAAAAAAAAAAGAGGATTCAGTTACATGTTTTGTGGTCAGAGAGGTGCAAATAAATAATTTATTATCATTTTTGTTAGCCAATAACTTGCTGTTACGGGTAATCTCTAAACACGGGGGGCAGGGGAAGCTTTGCATTTCTTCATAACGAAGAAAACACAAAAGAGATGGCAAATTAGATGTTTTGGGGAGAAAAAAAATATATAAAAAAGCAACACTGGATTTTCTTTTAAAGAAAGTTCATATATAATGTTTTGGTTTACATTTTTTATTGTTTTATGTCTTAAGGCAAGATTGTTGATGACGATGCACAAATAAGAAAAAAAACTCAGTACTTAGTTTTCTGTGGGTTCTCATGAGTAGTTATCAGAAAGACCTACTTTGTCAGCCAGAGTACCACATAGGTCTGCTGAAGTTATCAAAGCTCTGCTGAAGAACAGCTTATAAATGATCTGGAATGAATACTGGACAATAAACAAAAGAAATTACTCAACCATACTTGCAGACTGGTGTTGCAGGGGTAGAAGAATCCAGAAATAGGTGGGACTGTAAAGATGACTGTTGGAAAACAGGCATTGTAAGGACGGTGTGCGATGTTCAGGTCATTTAGGTATTCTGATCACCAGATGAAGTGATGTGAAGACTGTGACATATAGACATGAACCATAATGCTAGTATTTGTTTACTTTCTTTATGTGACTATTTTCCTATATAAATAAATAAATAAATAAATAATGAAAGCCATCTGGAAAGCTTGCAGAGTATTGGATATAAACACTAATGGCAGTGCTTTTGAGCTTGCCTATCACTTTTAATCTGAGATTCTTAAAATTATCCACATTAATTAAGCCTTATGACACTTTGTTGAGGTCCATAAGAAAAGGCAGACAACACTTACTAACACTCTTCGAATGTTACAAAGTTAAATCAATGACTCTAAGATTCTCAGACAGTTTCAAAAACATGAGTTCAACCAGATTGTTTTCACTCAGATGTTAGCATAAAAATTCTAGCAAATAAAAGTATCTATGAATTTTCCTCTTAGTTTTTTTTGAGAGTTTTGTTGTGGTTTTTTTTTTTAAATATTTTTTCCAGATTTGCTGTTCCTTAATTTCTGAGACTGTTTTCTTTAACATATGATGGATGACAGAAAGGGAAAGATGAGCTGTCTGAGACCCTGCAAGATTCTCCATTTTGAACAAAAGCAAATTACAGTTTTCATTGTTGAAGTATGGAAAAACAAAAAAAAAAAAAAAAAAAGCTGTAAAAAATGAAGGATCTGTCCAGGCTGTCTAGCCAAACTGTGAGGCACATACTCACAAAGGCCTAGATTCATTGTTCCTTAAGCATCCGACTAGTTATAGTCATATAAAATACTCCATGATGTTAAAAGTGGGAGCTTAATTTCTTCAGAGGTTAATTCAGCCTTCCTCTGATCTCACTTAACTGGTGAAGGGACTTATCTCTCTTCATTGACTAGACAGAGAGCTGAAGGCAACTATATTCTGACTTAAAAGCCGTCAGATGCTTTACAAATTAGGAGGATTAATCCAAGTCTAAGTCTTTATGTGTGGCTGACTCCTTCATATAAAGTTTCCATCAGAAAATCAGCTTGAAAGTATATGTATCTAACTGAAAACAACTTGAGTGATGGTCAAAATAAGAGTGTTCTCAATGGAAACTCAGTCTGATTGTGTAGAATTTATCTAGAAAGATGATAGTAGCCTTAAGAACCCAAGACGTTAACCTGGTTCCTTGTTTCCAGTAGGAAATTTTATCAACTGTTGTAGAGTCAATATTTCACCCCATTTGTTAGTGGACACTCCATTTGAAACGGGCCTGGGTCACCTCAGCTCTTCAGCTCAAGTCAAGAGATTTTTAAATTGCACTCCAGCAGTCTTCTTTCTTTTGCTTTCTTTTCACTGTGAGGTTTTGCAAAAGTGCTGACCTTTCTGTTCTCTGAGCACACCAAATACTAGACAGTACTTCTGCTTTAATAGAGATTTTTCTGTGATAGTGTCCTTGACCAAAATTCTCTCTTATTGTTATTAAGCACATTGTTTGTTGATTCTGCTTGACTCCTTTTCATGGACATGCAGTGACACATCATACTTAAGATACTGTATGTAAATACAGATAAGTATCTTCTCCTATATATAGACTGTTAATAAAGATTATATTATTCATTGCTATTTCTTCAAGATGAACAGAGTAGTATCAATAGTATTCTTCCCTATAATAGGAACAATAATACATTGTCGCTAGAAAGATACCTCAATAAGAAGAAAAATCCGTTCAATGACAGGAACAATAGATTTCATATGAAACTATGTGACAGGAAAGAGACATTGCATTGTTCGGAACACCTGTGGTTAATTATCATAGCTGAATACATTAAAATCAGTTTCCAGCCTCATATATCTTCATAGACTGTTTGGCGATATTAAGTGATAAAGGCTTAATAATCAAAAGTACTGAGTTAGCAAATGTTTTCTAATTTTAATAACTTCTTGTTGTAATTACCAAGTCTTGGAGTGAAATGATTTAATTAGAAAGTAATCAAGAAGTGTCTACTGTTAATTGAAGGAATTATAAAAGATCTACATTTTTAATATATTTCTTGGGTAATAAAATTAAAGTCTATGATAATTATTTTATAAACCATGCCGAAAAGAAAAGTTTGATACCAAAATGAGATATTGTGTATAATAATTCCCATAGCTGCATTTACCTTTTGCAAGTATAACCCAAAGCCAGGATACTTTGAAGATATCCATTATCTGTCATTTCACATCTTAGCTACTTAAAGAATGGCCATTCATGCTCAGAACTCCCATGAGAATAGCAATAATTATCATTACACCTATTTTCTTGACTAATAAAGTGAGGCTAAATGTATCAGGATAAATCATGGCTATTTACAGGTTAGATTTAAAAATTTCTTTCTACTCCTTTTGATAGAAAACTAGATTTCTAATTAAGCTTTTTAAGAGAAGGAATAGAGATGATTCTCTTTTCATAAACATTTTAACTTTACAGAAAAGGAAAAGGTACATTTCAAATCAAAACAAACAAAAAAGAAAAAAAAATCTTTAAAAGTATTCAGCTAATTGTGAAATAATTAGAATTTAGAGAAAGTCTGTAGATCACCTAGTAGGACTTATAGTTCATATTCTTCACCTTTTTATTGTTCTCTGCCAACTGAGTACTGAAAATGAAGGCTATTTCCCCAAATCCTCCATGGTTATGCATTCCCATGCTGATCCATGCTCAGCAAGTGGAGTGTCAAAAATGCTGAATGTGTCATAGGGATAAAACCCTTTTTTTTTTTTCCTGACTGTTGCTATTTCTGTTAAACATTCCAAGACACTGATCATCCAATTTAAAACTTCTGTCGTGAACTGGTATTCCCTCTTGGGTGTCTGTTAAAGTTAATTTGTCAATGCACAAGAAGCACAGGATAAAGTTCTTCTAACACAGGTTTGTCAGAATAGACATGGTGTATGTAGCTTTCTGAAATGGTATATGCTTTTAGGTCAAAGGCTTGCATGAAAATCTTATACTCTAATAAATAAATGCTTGTACTCTAATAAATAAATGCTAAAAAGAAAAAAAAAAAACAAAAAAAAAAGATGTTTTCCATGAAAGGGAAAAATGATCTGCTTGCTTGCAGGAAAAGTGATAGAGCTAAAAACACACACCTTTTCCAACCTTCAATAAAAAAAATTGAGGAAAAGAAGTACATTCTAAAAAATGAGATAGGAAGTCATTATTGCTTTACACCTTTTAGTTATTTCTCCTGTAAAGCACATCTGGTTAATAACAAAACCAACATCACTATTCCTTTGGTTCCTGAAGGACTTTTCAGACTGTCAACAAATGATGTTATATGACATGTATAGCAAGCAGCCACTAGTGGGATGGAAAGTGACATCTGTATAGCTGACCAAAATTCAAGTGATCTGACTAGCAAGGCTCCAAGATGTTGAAGCAGTGACTGATAAACTGTCAGGCACTTCAGAACAGGTTTACAAATGCATATACATTTTCATTCCTAATTTACGCATGCTCTTAACACAAATGCAGGTGCAAATAAGACACTCACAAGGCAGAAGTGCACTAAGAGCTGGAAACACCTGAATCATATAAGTATGTGAATTAGCTTGTCAATTCAATTGGCTTCTCTGCACTCATAGCTTTTCTTAGTTCAGTAAACCTTTAAAAAACCCAACCAATCAATATACAAAAAATGCCCTAAACATTTTACTTCTCCAGGAACGTTCAGATCAAACTAAATGTAAATTATTTGACCACAAAGAATAGCTATTTTGTTTCTGTTCTGCCTTAGATAGAAAAGATCACGTTGACATAAGGCATCTGCTTGGAATTAATGACCAGTTGGTGATAATGCTCTCCAGGTGTTCACCAGGCCATCAGCTCCTCCCTGCTCTTTACTAATCCTCAGGAGTGACCTTTGACCTTGAGCGTTATTGCTTAAAAAAGCATATCTTGAAAACTTTTGGAGGTTACTTTTCATTTACCTGCCATCTAAATTCATACTTCAAAGACACTCTATCAGAAAAGAAGATATGAGTCAGTGTCTTCACTGTAAAAGAAAAAAAAAGAAAAACCTCACTCTATGGCATGCTTTGTATGAAGAAGAAGAATAATTATATGTTACTTCTTATGGTTACCTTGCAATAGGGAATTTTCTGGATTACTTCTTTTATAGAAAGAGAAAGTCTATTTTACAAAAAGAAGCAAAACAAAATTGAGTGAGTGGAGGCATGGGGGAACTTTTGCATCCTTTAGGATACAAAAAGGGGAGCATTACAAAGACTGTTCCCAACTGGGCATCGATTTATAAGTTACACAGAGCATCCTTATTTATTGAAACACAGAAGTATATGCATCAGAAATTCCCAGTTGCTGACATTTTGTGAGCTTTTAATAGTACCATTAGTCAATATATCAGTATGCAGCATATCATATTGACTAGAGCTGATGTTTATAGTGGAAAACTATTGACTTATGGGATGAAAAAGTGGATATAATTCAGCTTCAGGTATTATTGCCCACTGGAGGTTACTTTTTCATGTACAGGGACAATAATTTGCCCTGTAAACTGAAAACTCCAGGCTCACTATATATTTTACTACGTACTTTAATAAGAATTTTTTTTTCTCTAAATGTACTTTACATAGAAACTGGAACTTCAGCAGTAGTATATCCTGTGCTACCATAGCCAATACTAAAAAAAAAAAAAAACCCAACCAAAAACCCTTGAGTGACTCACTAAAGTTTCTTAATTTTAGAAATTGTCAGTAACACATTCAGATATAGATGTAAAGCCTCCTACATATCTATCATACTGAATGATATTGCCAGTAGCCTTGATGTTGGACTTTAAATCCTAAATTGACTGCTACTCATTTATATATCCTTATTGTGAGACTGGGATCTTTGGTATAGGATTTATTTCAGCTAGCTCTGCCAAACAGGTTGTGCTGAGAGGTTGTGTGGTCCTCATCCTCAAAGATTTTCATGGAAGCCCTAAGCAACCTGATCTGACTCTACTTTGAACAAGAATTCAAACAAGATAGCCCCTTGAGATCCCTTCCAACCTGAATTCTCCTATGATCCTATGAACTCCATTACTCTAGAAGTTTATACAGGCTCTTTCTGCATTCAGTGGAGAGACAGAGACAGTTACAGAAGTTAGGTCACATCAGCAAAAAACAAATCTAAGATACCATTATAGTCAAAGGGGATTATGGTCACTATGAAAATCTTACTCTAAAATAGACAGTCTGTTACAAGTGGGAAGAAATGCTCTCTGGAGCCACCCTAGAAGGAACCCAGAAGATTAACCTGGATTAGGTAATTAATAGATGGCTAAAAATGATGATATGGTGACGCACTTCACCTTGAACTACAAAGACTACTAATTAGTTGAGGATCACATGATTATTCCAAGATGCTTTCTTTGTATGGGGTCAACTAATCTTTGATCGCAACTGATGACTTGTAAGGTTACCATAATACAGGTAAACAATTGCATAGAATAAAAAGTACCACATACATTGACTGATGAACTAGTGGGCTGGATCCTACAGTTTTAATAAAAGATTGGCTTGCAAACCACAAGACACATACACTTCAGCTGAAAATATATCTTCATAAGCTAAAAAAATTTTCAGAATTAGCTTGTCAATAGCAGAAATGAGTCAATAGCAGAACAAATGCTATCCACTTCTAATCATAGTAATGGCACAATAGGCAATATTCATTATCCACCTGTCAAATTTTGGTGTGAGAAAAAAAAAAAGCAGTAATAGATCAAGGATAATATAACAATAACAGTAACAATAATAGTAAAAACAAGAGCAACGGCAAACTCAAAAAACACTATGTCCTAAAATTAGTGACATAAATCAATAAATGTATTCTTGTGTCAATTCACATTAAGATAGACTCTGTAAGACATAATAACCCACAATATTCTAACACAACATGACATCCTGTTTTTACTTCATGAATTATAATTTAAGACTTGATTTTTATCACTCTTTGGATAGCTATTTACTATAATGTACTATGGCCAGGGATTTTTCCCAGGTTTCTTCAGGAGATACTCACTTACATATGTCCTAGGAGAAAAAAAAAAAACAGTTCATTTCTCTTGCCTTTTTTTTGGTAGCATTCGTCCCAATAGCCATACTGTGAAACAGGACTAAATCATCCCAATCACAGTTTGACAGCTCGGTGTTGACTTCTCAAATGGAGGAAAGTCTTTTGAACTAGAGCTTAAAATGGGAGAATTTTCAGAGCATAGGTAAGTCAGGTTTCCCACTGTGTGGATTTCTTGTGGTGTTTTCCTGCTAGGAAAATTATTTGTTCCACTACTTTTTTGGCCCTTGATTAGTCCTGACAGCAGTACAGGGTGAGCCAAGATGGTGGTGGTACCCACATAGGATTCCATCACTTAAAGGTAGGTGTCTGCCTTGCAGATGCCGTATGTGAGTTGACTATCTGAGATCCCATTATAGTGAAAGAGGATTATGGTCACTATGAAAATCTTATTCTAAAATAGACAGTCATGCTTTATTTTTTTCAGTCAAGTGGTTTTCTAGATTTTTCAGTGCATTGGCTGAATTTCTGCTGACTGCAATGAGAACAAACATACCGTCATTACCATATGTAGATTCCTGAATCTGGAGCTGAAACTCATCCTTAATACTCAGTCTAGTTCACTAGATATTTAAGTGTGTAACGTCATTTGAGATGCTGCAGTGTACTGAAAACATTTGTGTGATGCTGGCAGATGTGACACAATTTATAGGTGGGTAAAAACCTTTCATTCTTTTGGAGTGGCAAACAAAAGGAATACGCAAGGGTATCTCAAATGACACTAGATAATTATGTCTAGGAAATTTTACTTCATTCTTAGCGTCTAATTTATGACAATGATTAAGGATATATCTATATTGAGAAATTAAATGGGACCAGGAACATTTCTAGTCATTGGGGTCAAGCAACAAAATATATTTGGGTTTATACTGGCATATTGAGTGCACCTGGCGTAGTTATTGGGAATGGGTAGTAACTCCTAAAATGCTCCCAAGTGTCAGCAGTGTGTTAGTTGTTATGAACAAAAGTTGGACCAGAGACAGTCCTTCTAACTCACTAATACGGTCATACATACTCAAGAGTCCTGGGCATTATTTCATTTAACAGTCATAGCTTAAATGCTTACTAATCCAGTCATATGGGTAGGCATTAACAGAGTAACATTCCTGGTTTAGACACTAGAAAGGGTAAAAATTCTCACCTTCCCATCTCCCCACTCCTATCTGCACCCCAGAATATCAAAAACCGTTGTAGCCCTTTCAGATAACATACCTCTAGATGCATCAAGTTCTACCAGATTTATTTTTCTCTCTTTCTCTTGAAGTGATTCTCATTCAGTCCTGAAGTTGAGGTACTGCAATAGGTTTGCCTAGATTCAGTATTTTATTCATTCCTCTCTCCATCTCTGTTTCTTTCTTTCTATTCAGACATAGAGCATAATAGAATTGCCACTGCCAAAACTCTCACTCCACTGGAGTGAAAACCATTCATTTGCCGTCTCAATTTTAAGATTCCTGACTCCAAATACAAGGGAATTCTCCGTGGACGTAATGGGACATTTAGCAATTCATTCATTTTCTTCACATGCTACTTATTTAGACACTCAGCAGTTGGCAGCTTTGATGTGAGTGGTGAAAATTATAAAGACATTATGTATCATAAAAATATAAATGAAAGAAAACATAGGCCCTGTTTTATATCAGACTAAATTGCCTAGTGTCATACTCAGGATATTTTGGTTTATAAATTATAATCGTTAGAGGAGGTGTTCCCTTGAGTGAAACACTACCTGTCTGTTTCAAATATAACACCAGCTCTTCACTTTTTCTACTGTAAAGAAATCACTGCACAAGACTTAGACATAAAAAAATAAATGTTTAAAGTTAAAAGGGACACATACGAATAGAATAGATTATGCCTGTGTTGGAGATCTTTTAAACATAATTAATATCTCTGAGTGTCAGTGAAGGAAAATAAATAATATTATTGGGAAAGAGTGGTAAAACTCAACTGGAGAAGTCAGGGTATGATTGTTCAGAAATACTTAGATAGAAGGGGAAGAAAAAAGCAAAAAAAAAAAAGTGATGCAAAGGCAATCAAACACCACCCCCCACAACCAGACTGATTCCTTGCCAATCTCTGAACAACGGTTATGTTGGAAGATATGTCCCTTTCCACTTCAATTTTCAATTGTGGAACATGAAATTGCATGGCATGGAGGACCTCTTTGGTCAGTTCAGGTCAGAGGTCCTGCCTATGTCCCTTCTCAACTTCTGCCCACCACTAGCCTACTTGCTAGGAAGTCTTGATGCTGTGCAAGCACTGTGCATCAACAGACAAATCACTGGTGCGTTATCAACACTGTTTTGGTTACAGATCCACAACATGGTGCCATATGAACTCCTATGGAGACACTTAAACTTAATTCCTGCCAGACTCAGTACAACATTTTAAGTGCTGTTGTCGAAACAGTGACCTATTTTGATTATAGGGCACAAACATAGTGAGACAACTGATAGGTCTACTCTGGGGAGTGAATCTCTAGACATTTGAAGTAGGTCTTGCATACTTCAATTCCAATAAAATGGTATATTAAACCAAGGATCAGAGCGGGATCAAGATCTACGATAACTGTTCAGCCACCTCAGACCCAGTAAGACTGACATAGCTAAGGCTGGATATGCCTTTTCTTTTATGCACTTCCTGACTTTGTTATAATGGCCTTCCTCATCACTATGCATTCTTTTTCTATTGATTTTCTTCTAACATTTTCCACCCCTCTCTAGAAGTTTCTCACTGGAAGCTCAAAGAGATTGTGGAATCTCCATCCTTGAAGATATTCAAAACTTTGCCAGACAAGATGCTGAGCAACCTGATCTAAGTTGGTTCCACTTTGAGCAGGTGGCTGGATCAACGGATTACAAAAAGACCCTTCCAACCAATACTACATAGTTCTACTCTGTGGTTCCACACAAGTCTATTCCTACCAGCAATCCCATATGCACCTGCCACCATTTAAATCACCCTTTCACCCACATTATTTTGTGGTATCCACGAATATCCTGACTCTCAATAAGTGGGTATCCTATCTGTGTTGATGTTCTCACTGCCATTTCAACTGTGATTCTGATCTAGTGGCAAGTACTTGGGAAAACACAGGCAAACATTAAAGTGTGTTGAAACTCATGCAGATGCCTGATTTTTGCTGTTCTAGTGAACAACAGCAGTAAGCTTTGCGGTGAGGCTATCTCCAGATGTGGATTTTGGGAAGTACTGACAAGTTTAACACCTTCTAAATTTGCTTCATGGAATTTTAATTTCTGAGACTGATACCTAAGGTATCAGTCAGGCAGGATAGTGAACTGTACCTTAAGTTTGTGAAACTTCTATACTTCAAATTTACATATATGCTTAAGTATGTTGTTGAAATGTAAAGAAGCAAATCTGGAAGAATTTTTCAGCATATACATTTTGTTATAGAAAACTCTAAGATCTTTAGATTTTCTGCAGTTGTAAGCACAGGGCACCAAAACCACACTCTTTTCACACTACTTGGTGTCACAAATAAATGTAGAACTTTGTCAAGGGCTTAATATCTTTCAAGTAGTAACGACATGCATGAAAATGCTTTTCAGTATAGCTGGTTCTGTTTCCTTGTGACTTTAACAATTTTTATAATGTGATGGTTTAGCCCAAATCACCACACAGCTTCTCGCTCACTCTCCCCCTCCCCAGGGGGATGGGGGAGAGAATTGGGAAGGAAGGAGAACTCGTGGGTTGAGATGAAGACAATTTACTAAAATAAAAGGGAAAACTACAATAATAACAGAATATAAGGATATTAAAAAATATACAAAGTGAACAATATGTGTTTTCTCACCACCCGATGTCCCAATGACCGATACAGCCCGTCCCGAGCAGCGATCACGGAAACAAACCCGAGCAGCAAGCAAAGGAGCAAAAGGGAGCCAGCAAGGTAGGGGGAACGATGCCAGCCAAAACAAGCAGGAAGGATGGATGCCAGGAAGGCAGATACCCACCCTCGCCTGCCCCCACTTATATACTGAGCATGACGTTTATGGCATGGAATACTCTCTTTGGCCAGTTTGGGTCAATTATTCTGTCTGTCTTTCTCCCAGCTTCCTGCATCTGCAAATTAGCGAGACTCGGAAAGCAGGACGGTGTCCTTGGTCTCATTCACAACAACTGGTATCATAAGGTTGTTTATGAACATTCTTCACACACAAAATCCAAAACATACCAGCTACTGAGAGGAAAAATTAACTCCATCCCTGCCAAAACCAGGACAGTATCCACCCCTTATTCCATACCATCTACGTCATGCGTATACATATACACACACACAGATGTAACTCCTTCAATCTATGGGCTATCCCTCCAAAGTCTGTTGAGTTCATTTAGTCCATGACTTTGGGTTCCATATGTCATACAGTCTTTCAGGACAAGAGAGATCGTATGTAGCATGGGACTGTTGCCTGCTGCATCTGGAACTCGCAGTTGGTACATCTGGCATGGCTGGTGTATCATGTCCATGGTCTGCAAATTGAAGATGTTGATCTTGAGGGAATTGTTGGGCGCCAGTTCCTGTTCCATCATCGTTGCATGTCTCCTGTTTTTATTGAAACTCATTCTTCACTGATCAGGGTGTTCTTGCTGCAATACCTTTGATATGACATATAAGAACTATGGAAATGATTATATACAGTTCACATTATTGGCTGTTCTCACCTAAAATCAGATCTCCTTGAGGTACACATCAGACTTCCCCATCCTCCCGCATCACCCACCAAGTACATCCAGGTCCCTGAGCAAAAGCAATCCCTCAGGTGGGTTTGCCTTTGCCCAGGGGAGGAATAACCCAGACCGTCTTTCCTAACATATTCCTTAGATGCACTACAGGGACTTTATCACCCTCTACAATATGTAACAGTTCTGACTGGGCAGGGCCAGCTCGATTGGTGGATCCCCGAGTGTTAACTAACCAGGTAGCTTTTGCTAAATGTTTATCCCAATTTTTGAAGGTCCCACCACCCATTGCTTTCAGTGTAGTTTTCAGCAGTCCATTGTACCATTCAATCTTTCCAGAGGCTGGTGCGTGATAGGGGATGTGATATACCCACTCAATGCCATGCTCTTTGGCCCAGGTATCTATGAGATTGTTTCGGAAATGAGTCCCGTTGTCTGACTCAATACTTTCTGGAGTACCATGTCGCCAGAGAACTTGCTTCTCAAGGCCCAAGATGGTGTTTCGGGCAGTGGCATGGGGTACAGGATAGGTCTCTAGCCACCCAGTGGTGGCTTCCACCATTGTAAGCACATGGCGCTTACCTTGACGGGTTTGTGGGAGTGTGATGTAATCAATTTGCCAGGCCTCTCCATACTTATACTTCAGCCATCGTTCCCCATACCAAAGAGGCTTTAATCGCTTGGCCTGCTTAATTGCAGCGCATGTTTCACATTCATGGATAACCTGTGCAATGGTATCCATGGTCAAGTCCACCCCTCGATCACGAGCCCATTTGTATGTTGCATCTCTACCTTGATGGCCCGAGGTGTCATGAGCCCACCGAGCTAAAAATAGTTCACTTCTGCGTTGCCAGTCTAGGTCCACTTGGGAAACTTTAATCTTAGCAGCCTGATCCACCCTGTGGTTATTTTGGTGTTCTTCTGTGGCTCGACTCTTGGGTATGTGGGCATCTATGTGACGTACTTTTACAACGAGATTCTCTAACCGGGCAGCAATATCTTGCCACAGTGCAGCAGCCCAGATGGGCTTGCCTCTGCGCTGCCAGTTGCTCTGCTTCCACTGCTTTAACCACCCCCACAGAGCATTTGCCACCATCTATGAGTCAGTGTAGAGATAGAGTTTTGGCCATTTTTCCCGTTCAGCGATGTCCAAAGCCAACTGGATGGCCTTCACCTCTGCAAACTGACTCGATTCACCTTGGCCATCAGTAGCTTCTGCAACTCGTCGTGTAGGACTCCACACAGCCGCTTTCCACTTCCGATGTTTTCCTACAATACGACAGGACCCATCAGTGAACAGGGCGTATCTCTTCTCATCTTCTGGTAAATTATTATATGGTGGGGCTTCTTCAGCACGTGTCACCTCTTCCTCCGGTGGCATTCCAAAATCTTTGCCTTCTGGCCAATCTGTGATTACTTCCAAGATTCCTGGGCGATTGGGGTTTCCTATTCGGGCTCGCTGTGTGATCAGTGCGACCCATTTACTCCATGTGGCATCAGTTGCATGATGTGTAGAGGGGACCTTCCCTTTGAACATCCAGCCCAGCACTGGCAGTCGGGGTGCCAGGAGGAGCTGTGCTTCAGTACCAATCACTTCTGAAGCAGCTCGAACTCCTTCGTATGCTGCCAGTATCTCTTTTTCAGTTGGAGTATAGCAGGCCTCAGATCCTCTATATCCCCGGCTCCAAAAGCCTAGGGGTCGACCTCGAGTCTCCCCTGGTGTTCTCTGCCAAAGACTCCAGGTAGGGCCATTCTCCCCGGCTGCGGTGTAGAGGATGTTTTTAACATCTTGCCCTGTCCGGACTGGCCCAAGGGCTACTGCATGAACAATCTCCTGTTTAATTTGTTCAAAGGCTTGTCGTTGTTCAGGGCCCCATTTAAAATCATTCCTCTTTCGAGTCACTTCATAGAGAGGGCTTACAATCATACTGTAATTTGGAATATGCATTCTCCAGAAACCCACAACGCCCAAGAAAGCCTGTGTTTCCTTTTTGTTAGCTGGTGGAGCCATAGCTGTTATTTTGTTGACCACATCCATTGGAATGTGACGACGTCCATCTTGCCATTTTACTCCTAAAAACTGGATCTCTTGTGCAGGCCCCTTGACTTTGCTTTGTTTTAGGGCAAAACCGGCTTTCAGAAGGATTTGGATTATTTTCTCTCCTTTTTGAAAAACTTCTGCTGCTGTGTTGCCCCATACGATGATGTCATCCATGTATTGCAGGTGCTCTGGAGCTCCACCCTTTTCTAGTACAGTCTGGATCAGTCCATGGCAAATGGTGGGGCTGTGTTTCCACCCCTGGGGCAGTCGATTCCAGGTGTACTGGACACCCCTCCAAGTGAAAGCAAACTGTGGCCTGCATTCTGGTGCCAAAGGGATGGAGAAGAACGCATTGGCAATATCGATGGTGGCATACCACTTGGCTGCTTTTGACTCCAGTTCATACTGAAGTTCTAGCATGTCCGGCACGGCAGCACTCAGTGGTGGTGTTACCTCATTCAGGCCACGATAGTCCACTGTTAGTCTCCATTCTCCGTTAGATTTTCTCACTGGCCATATGGGACTGTTAAAGGGTGAACGGGACTTGCTGATCACTCCCTGGCTCTCCAGTTGACGAATCAGCTTGAGGATGGGGATTGTGGAGTCTCGGTTGGTGCGGTATTGCCGCCGGTGCACTGTGGTGGTAGCAATTGGTACCTGTTGTTCCTCAACCTTCAGTAATCCCACAACAGAAGGGTCCTTTGAGAGCTTGGGCAAGGTGGCCAGCTGTTTATTTTCCTCCGTCTCCACAGTGGTTATACCAAAAGCCCACCGGTACCCTCTTGGGTCTTTGAAATACCCACTCCTGAGGTAATCTATACCAAGAATGCATGGAGCATCTGGGCCAGTCACTATGGGGTGCTTTTGCCACTCATTCCCAGTCAAACTTACTTCAGCCTCCAATACAGTCAGTTCTTGGGATCCTCCTGTCACTCCAGAAATACAAATGGGTTGTGCCCCTTTATAGCTTGATGGCATTAGGGTACACTGTGCACCAGTGTCTACTAGAGCCTTATACTCTCGTGGGTCTGATGTGCCAGGCCATTTAATCCATACAGTCCAATAAACTCTGTTGTCCCTCTCCTCCGCCTGGCTGGAGGCAGGGCCCCTCTAATCCTGTTCATAATATTCATCGCTCACTTCCTGTGAATATGAATCAGAATTCCCTTCCATAGGATCATAGGTAAGATCAGCCCTTCTATTCCGTCTGGGGAACTGTCCACTGGAGACCAGAGCAGCAGTTTTCCAGGGAGAACCTCTATTTGCAAATGTCTTTCCCCGCAGCTCACGTACCCGTGCCTCTAGGTCTGAGGTAGGTTTCCCATCCCACTTTCTCATGTCCTCTCCTTGGTCACGCAAGGTAAACCACAGGATACCTCGCCGTGTGTACCGTCTCTCTTGAGCAGGGAAACGTTTACTCCTAATAGCTGAAATACTGCTCTGTATGGGCGGGGAGTAGGACCTATCCTCTTTTAACTGCTGGACCTCCCGAGACAGTTTCTCCACAGCTGAGACGAGGGAAGAAGAGAGAGTGTCTTCATATTGCCGGAGCTGAGTAGCCAATTCATCTATTGTTGGTCCCTCTCCCTCTTTCCAGAGCATAATTGCCAATGAATTGGCATACGATGATGGTACACTCCGTAGAAACTTCCGCCACATGAGCCGTGTGCACCGGACTTCATCTGGATCTTGGGGTGACTCCTCGCTGTCTAGGTCACTATAAATGGCTTCCAGCACAGCTAATTCCCTTAGGTACTGGATACCTCTCTCTATAGTGGTCCACTTGCCTGGATGATAAGTAATATCTTCCTTGAAGGGATATCTTTCCTTCATACTTGACAGGAGCCGCCTCCAGAGGCTGAGAGCTTGTGCACCTCTTCCAATCACTTTGTCAATGCCTGCTTCCCTAGAAAGGGATCCCAGCTGTTTAGCTTCCTTACCTTCTAATTCCAGGCTACTGGCCCCATTATCCCAGCATCGAAGCAACCAGGTGAGAAAGTGCTCGCCTGGACGGCGGCCAAAATCTTTTCGTATGTCTCGCAACTCATTCAGGGATAAGGATCGGGTGGTTTCAGTCTCATTTATGAGTTCCTCTCTCATGAGTTCCTCTCTCATGAGTTCCTCTTCTTCTTCCTCTGTTCGTGATGGTCCTGGTTTTCCCTCATCCCTTACTAAACGAGCTGACTTTCGCTTCCAAGATTTCTTCTTCTGTACAGGGGCAACTGATACTGACACAGGTTGGTTCTCTGATTCGGCTGCAGTGCCAGTAGCTAGAGTTGGAGTAGCCGCAGTGCCTGTCATTGGGGCTGGAGTAGCCACAGGGCCGGTAGCCAGGGCTGGAGCAGCTGCAGTGCCGGTAGCCGGGGCTGGTGTAGCCACAGTGCCGGTAGCCGGGGCTGGAGCAGCTGCAGGACCGGTAGCCGGGGCTGGAGTAGCCGCAGGGCCGGTAGCTGGGGCTGGAGCAGCTGCAGTGCCGGTAGCCAGGGCTGGAGTAGCCGCAGGGCCGGTAGCCGGGGCTGGAGTAGCCAGGGTATCGGTCGGTTGATTTTTTCTCCCTTCTTCCTGAGGGTGCTGCACGTTAAGCAGTGTTTGGTAGATACTAGCCAGTGCCCAGCACAAAGCGGTAAGCTTTGCCTCTTTAGAATAGCTATGGCATTTTTCTTTCAAATATTCGATCACTTCATCTGGATTCTGTAGTTGTTCGGGAGTGAAGTTCCAGACCATTGGAGGCGAGAAGTTTTCTAGGTACCTGCCTGTCTTCTCCCACATACCATGCCACCCCTGCCCCTCCAACCTCAAGGTAGATCTCCGGGTGAATTTTGTAAATAATTGTTTAATCCTAAACAACATCTGAAACCCATTTAGGACACAGAGCAATAGGAGTATGCTGGCTTGCACATCCCAAGGATATTCAAAATTCTCGAGAGCTGATGTGACTCGCTCAAAAGAAAAAGCGAAGGTAAAGGAGTATGGGAAGGTACCCTCCTCTGACTTCCCCATAGATTGGTTCTCCGGGGAGAAAAAGAAAAATGTGTGATTATTAATAATTCTTACCAAATGGCATCCAAAGTACGGAGTTGCCAGCAATGCCGAAAACAAGGACCAGATTAGTTTAATGACCAGTGATGATACCATATCATAAGCCAGTAGTGCCCAGTAAATCAAAATGAGAATTCTCATCCATTTCCGAGAAATGATAAACAGCACCAAAGGAAATATGTGATGCAACTTAGGACAGACATAACACAACCATGTGAACACGTAGTACAACATTGTGACCAGGGATTCAAATAAAATAATGAGCACTTGTAACAACTTTAACACACTCTAGTCAGATCTGTCCTTACCTCAACCCTTCGAGCCCCATGTTGGGCGCCAAAATGACTGTGATGGTTTAGCCCAAATCACCACACAGCTTCTCGCTCATTCTCCCCCTCCCCAGGGGGATGGGGGAGAGGATTGGGAAGGAAGGAGAACTCGTGGGTTGAGATGAAGACAATTTACTAAAATAAAAGGGAAAACTACAATAATAACAGAATATAAGGATATTAAAAAATATACAAAGTGAACAATATGTGTTTTCTCACCACCCGATGTCCCAATGACCGATACAGCCCGTCCTGAGCAGCGATCACGGAAACAAACCCGAGCAGCAAGCAAAGGAGCAAAAGGGAGCCAGCAAGGTAGGGGGAACGATGCCAGCCAAAACAAGCAGGAAGGATGGATGCCAGGAAGGCAGATACCCACCCTCGCCTGCCCCCACTTATATACTGAGCATGACGTTTATGGCATGGAATACTCTCTTTGGCCAGTTTGGGTCAATTATTCTGTCTGTCTTTCTCCCAGCTTCCTGCATCTGCAAATTAGCGAGACTCGGAAAGCAGGACGGTGTCCTTGGTCTCATTCACAACAACTGGTATCATCAGGGTGTTTATGAACATTCTTCACACACAAAATCCAAAACATACCAGCTACTGAGAGGAAAAATTAACTCCATTCCTGCCAAAACCAGGACATATAATTATTTAATTTTATTTTTTTTTTAATTTATTTACTGATTTACTGCTCAGAATCAGAACATGAGAGGGATATTCAGCTAGACTGTCTTTACCCATCTGGTGGTTTAACATCTAGTCCACATCAGTCTTCTAGACTTTGAATAGTCAATGACTGAGATACACATTTTGAGATGTGACTTGTTCTATCAGTCTTAGGCATCTGTTTTAGGGTGGGATGAGTTTTTTATTTTCCTTTCATTTCCAAAATAATATTGATTTCTTCTTTGAAGACAGAATAATTAACTGTTCCACCTGAAAAATTTCCTTGTAAATATCTTGATTATACAAAATTTTTCAGAAGAGTGAATACTATATTGAAAACTATTCTATAATTATATTATTCTGTTTTATGATAAAAATGTCAGTTATTCATTGAGGTATTTTTTACTCCAAACCCTAAACAATCCAATTCTGTCACATTATTTTAATCCTTACGGGCACTCTTTGGATGTTGCATATTCTCAGTCTTTTCTGCCCCCAGTCTGAAGAGATTCTTGTGATCACATGAACAACATAATGCACCAATTCTTCCCACAAAAAAGGGCATGCTATGATATGTCCTGTTTATTTTGGCCTGTGACGAATAATGGATTATAGTGTTATCACAACATAATTCATTTAGTTGCATTTGTTAACTGAAATATATTGCGTTGTTTGACCAAGGCAGTTTCAACTTTGTTTTTTTGTCAGTATTCAACACAAGAAAATATTAAAAAAAATTTCTATGTAGATTATTGCTTGTCATAAAAAAATGCAGAAGTTTAAACTCTGAATGAAAAGGTTCCTAGGATCCAATGTTAATGAACTTTTCTCTTTTAAATAGCTTTTTTTTTTTAGATAAAGTTTTATTAGAAGGAGGTACCTGGCAAATACATAGTTAAAAAAAAAAAAAAGATGACTATCAGACTTCAAGAGATTATGTAAATATTACAAGTTCTTTTATGGATTTTCAGTGACAAATAAGTAAACCACTCATTTTAAAATTACCTCTGTGAAACCTCATGTCAATCATAAATCAAACTTATATCCATCACAAGTTTTTAAAGATTCAGATAGTATATAGTTGATTTTCCTTTTTTTTTTCCTTAAATTTTTCTACTAATGCCAGCTGGAATTTATTGGCTAGTTTCGTTTGCTTGGTTTTCATCCTCTGCCATTTCATTATTTTTGAAGTCAGGAAATACTATTCTCTTCAGAGAGCCAGGCTGAATTGGTAAAATGTAGAGCTGAAATACATTTGAACAATTCTGGTTTTATATTTATTCTACTTACTTTATTCAATGGTGCTTGGATATTTTAATTTTTCTTGAAAACTAAAGCATATTTTTACTACTAAAGCCTGATCATTTTTTTTCCTTAATCTTAGTCTCTGTCACTTCATATACATTGTTCTCTTGGTAATGAGTCTTGAACAACTTAAAGAATATTTCTTTTATTAGCCTTTCGATGTCCAACACAATTTTGCTGTATCTATACTTTTGTTGTTGTTGTTGTTTGTTTCTGGTGCTTTTTAGTGGTTCTTCCTTCCTTCTTGATATTTTTTGTTATCCTTTTTCATTCAGTATAGTCTAACAACATTTTGTTCAAGTTTAAGTTTGCTGTAGATAGAACTTTTCAGTAGTTTTCCTATGTTGTAAGGGGATAATATACAGGCCTTCTTTATATTCATGTTCTGGATTTGTTCCACCCAGCTGACTTCTCTGCCTAATTTCCTTTTGTCCTTTACCACTGAAAACCTTAGTTACAGACCCACTTTCATCCTTTCATTTAATTTGAATAGAATCAACTTAAAATCATTCTATCCAGGGTTAATTTTCATGCCTGGCTTATCTGCTTGACTTATCACCACCAAATCTTAAAGTGGGATCAGAAATCTTTCAACTCTCGCATACAACAAATCTGTAGGTAGCAAGGACTGATATGCTATCACAGTGAAATTATTCTGAAGAAAAGGTATGACCAATGCAGTTTTGACTTTCCACAGTGCTAGGAATGTCTCTATAAGTATAAAAGAGAATAAGCTGCTCTAACCAGGATTAGTATGGGAGAAGGCTAATTGGTCTTTCACCTTATTTTTGCTGTCATTCCTTCAGGGATTAGGTTAAGCCTCAGTGTATGTTTCATCAGGGAATCACGGAGATTATACTCTGTCTCTCTGTCTATCATTCAGACGCTTCCTCTAATATTTACTAGATTTTTCTAAACCTCACAACTCATCATGCGGTTCCTTTTAGTCAAAATACGTATATAATTTATGGTATCAAGGCAGCTGTTAGGGTAATAGAATGCAAGATGTAAGACAGTAACATGATTGCTAAATCTTTATTAAGTTTCCTGATTTCCCACCTTTCAACCATGCTGAGTCTCATCTTACCTATGGGATTTTTGAATCTTTAAATTAAGAAGATGCTAATGAGATCTCTATGAGTCTGACCTCAGACACATAAAGCATTCTGGGTAGAATGGAGATTGCCTACTATAAAGTAATATAACCCAAAGTCTTGACCTGGTCCTTTAAAATAAAGCTCCACTCAGTGGCAAAATAGAACTGCAGGAGGAAAATGTCAGTTACTCAGCAAAATTTAAATGAGGCAGAGAGACCAACTCTTTTTCTTTCAATTCCAACTAGGACTCTTCATGGATATTGTAAAATTGACTATCATTGCTATATCTGAACGCTTAATTATTCATAGAAATTCCTGTTAGCCTAAAGGCCACAAGAAATCATTGTATTAATTTAGGATGGGATTTATCTCATACAGCTTCAAAAGACTACTACATCTGCAAATCGGATAACAGTACTTTCAATCTAGTACAATAAACAGGCATTTATAGGGTGTGATTCCTTGCCCCTGCTTAGAAGTTCACCTTAGGATGAGTTCAGTTATGACCTAGAAATACTAATTTCTGATTTTGACTACAGGATGGACTAAGGGTAAGACTAATTGTGGATATGCATGTTTGTTCAGACAAATCTTACCCTTAGCTTCCCCGTACAATCAACGAAAACAAGTATATTCAGAGGATAATTCATCTCACCTAAGATCAATGTGGAAGGAAAGTGGAGTGAATAGCCATGTGAAGGTGTTAGTCTTTACTGAATATGCAGAAAACTCTTTTTACATAACCATCTTAGACAAAATGCCCAATTTCCTATTGCTTAAAATAATAAATTGTATTTGAACTTTTAACTGCACTTCAGACAAAGATATGACTTCCATGAAGAAACTCCAGTTTTAATTCTAGCATTTATGCTTGTACAGTACATTCTATAAATAAACAAACCCTTTATTTCCTTATATGAAAGTGTCAGATGTTGACAAACCTACTATAGTTCTTGACCAGTCATTCTACTCTTTTCCATCATTTTTGCTAAAAATTTATATTCCTTTGCAAAATCAGTTTGCTAGGTTTCAATTCCTGACTACTGGATCTTTTCATGTTTTTCCTTCTAAGACTGAAGAAATTTCTATTATCACATTTTTATTCCTTCAGTGGGTATTTATAGACCATATCTAGTTAAGCCTTTATCTTCCTTTTGAAAAATTAAATAGAGCATGGAGTACTTCACTGCACAGTGTTTTCAAACCTGTTATAATACCTATGGAACTTTTATGAACCCTTTCCAATCTTTTTCAGTATCTTTTCTCAGCTGCAGGTACCAAGATTGGACAGTTTTCCTATAATGGCCATACCAATGCCAACTACAAACTAATAAAAAGATTATTTTTTCCTATCTGATACACTTTCATTTATGTCTTTAAGGATCACATTGGTCCTCTGCAACTTAACATCTCATCAGATCCCATATTCTGCTGATGAGCTACCACTGAGCCTCATTTTCTCCTTCAAGTCTTTTACAAGATCATAGCTTCTCAAGATAGAATTTTCCATCCTGTAAATGTAACTTTGATTCTCTGATCCTGAGGCAGAAATGCAGCTGACTGAAGTCAGTGTAATTCTGTTCTATGCCATTTTCTGCTAGATCAGGACCTGAGCAAGGATTTTATTTCAAGAACCTGTTTTACGAACTTGATAAAGTCCTTTGCTTAATTTTACACTACGAATTAAAGATATCCTTAATATGATCTTAAAATCACTCCTCCTGAACATCTAAACTATATGTTCAACTTTATCTTCAGGAGCCATCCATGATGATCTTGAAAACTATGCTTCACTTATGACTATGCTGGTCCTATTCTCATACTTCTCCTAGTTCTTCCCTGTCTGAACTGTGCTTGTGACCTTCATATTCACAACAATTTTTGAAAGCAGAGAGCCCTTCATCAAAGATAACACATTTTTCTACTTCTAATTTCTTTTCCTCCTATATCCCTTCTCTGCTTTCCAATTTGTCTATCTAATAAAAAAAAAATTATAAAAATAATTAAAAAAAAAAACCCTATTGAGTAATTTCCAGAAATGCTCCAATTCACACATAAGAACCATAATGTGGGTAAGATTGGTTTGATTATAAACTAGTTGGGAAAGGGACTACAAGACTGGGAAGAGTACTTCATGTGGCCTCAATCATTTGGAGGCAACCGTAGATTCAATTTTATATATGTGTAGACTTACATAGCATCTCTTCAAGCTTAAATATTTTAATAGTGATTTGCATTTCACAACATGATTGCAGGGCTAAATCAATCAGAGGCTAGTGACTAAGGATTCAGAGTGATCCAGACTAGGAATTACCTCCAAGCACCAGGCCTGCCTTGTGCAGCTGCTTTAACAGATTTACAACTTTCTGAAAATTATACGCATGCTGCTTCTTCCACTTTAAACAGAGAGCACTTGGAGGAGATACTATGGTTTCCAGTGACGTGGATGCTAATTCACATCTTATTGGCAGTTACTTAATGTTATCAAGTGTACTAGGTGAATCTTAATAAAGGATTAATGAAGACAGCATGTTTCTTCCTGCTTTTATTATTGCTCCATTGAACTTTCAGTGTATCACATTTTTTTCTTCAGCCTACCCTCAGCCCACGAACAAGTCACAGTTATCCAGAACCAAGCACATCAGAATGATATTTTCCTACAAACTCCTCAAAAATGATGGCTTTCCCTCTTCACAACAGTTTTCTCTTTTGTCATCCAGAAATCCCAGTCTTTCCCTTAAGCTGTTACTGATTTCAAAAAATCCTAAGAAATCTTCACCAAGGACTTGGTCCACCTAAGGAATGCTGCTATTTCCTCCTTTCTTCTTGTTCAGTTCAGTGTTGTTGTCTTCATTGCCTGGTGGATCTCTCATCAAAAAACAAGCCTTATTTGGTGTTAGTCTCTAAAAGTATCGGACTTCTCCTGTTTAGGTGGTAGCTCTCGTAAGTACTTCAGAATTATTAAAACAGTTTAAATTCAAGATAGGTATAACACATACCTGTTCCTGAACTTTGGGCAGAAGTATCACCCTTTCCAACAGCCACCTATGCCCCTTGCCCCAGAACTGTCCCCCAGTCCGCCAGTCACATGCTCTATGTGCTCCACCTCTTTCTACCATTTTGGTTCAGATGCTATTTTATGGCAGGAAGCCATCATTTTTGATAGGGTTGTGATCTACATGTTTGCATGCTGCCTTGTGGCTGGCTGCCAGGACTGGGTGTGCCTTTCCACTTTCCTTGGAAATGCATCAGAGCAGGAAGTTCCTGCCCACTGCATACAGGGAGGCTGCCATTTTTTAACATTATATCCTCATGTGTTTTCATAGTATGCTTGTTGGCATTTCTTGAAAGTGCTGTACCCACATGATCTTAGAGCACCATTTGATTGGCTGCCCATTTCCTTTGGACAAGAAAATGCTCATATATAAAAAATATACATTTTACACATATAAATCTCTGTGTGTGTGTGCAAATATGCCTAAATGTATGTCATATACATAGATACAGTTTCTATATATTTATTTATATCTGTGTGTATATTACTTGTATATATAAACATATATGTAAAGATATGTAAATTATATATAGCAATGAAAGTGTAGTGATATAATATATATGTTCATTATATATAAAATATATAATATATAAAACATTATTTAATAAAAGGTAGTGAAATTAATAATTAAAGTTTAAATGTGACTAGAAATTAAATAATCAAAAGTAAAAGGCAGGTTTGGGGCCTACCATCTTGAAAGTCTCCTAAACAAATCCCGATATGTTTGGGGTTGGGAGAAGTTCTCAGAGGTGTGGGTGGATATCATTTGTCAGGGGAGGTATGAACGTGCTGGAATATGTCTGAGAGCTGCATACCTGTCCTAGGCCAAGGTGGATACTGTGTTTTCCAAACACACAATGATGTTAAGTTCATTTTAAAAGCAGTAGACATCATGCAACTGTACCTAGACCATTGCACTAAAAGGCAAATCAGGTTCTGAAATGGCTAGGAGTTTTGAAACAATTTTTAGCAGGTAGTGCATGCCTTCAGAAATGACAGACTGACCAGTAATAAAGGATTTGTAAACTATCCTTTAAATAAGCTGTTAAAGCAATGTAATGTTCACCATTTTATTACTAAGACTGTTAAAATGAATCCTGATAAACAGCTAACCTGTGCTGCTATGTGACAACTCCAGCCCAGGTAAGATCTGTCACTCCTCATAATATGTACATTTTTCCTAACTATCTTAGCTATGTATGGCAGACTGTCTTATGAGACTATTTCTGCATCTGCAGGAACAATTTATACTGACTGCAGTTTTTTCATCTGCAGCTCCTGTAGAGCTGGCCAGCATGGCAGAACTGAGCAGATACCAGGCTGGAGTAGACAAGAAGAGCTAAAGCATAGCTCAGGAAAGGGATGTTCTGTTTCTGGGAGTGTTCTGTCAGTGCTTGGAGAAGGAGTTGACAGCCATGGAGCTCTTGGGATGTGATTTCCCACAGGATCCAGTGAACCCCTAGACTCTGACCCTGCCAGACTTGGTTTGGAGAGCCCAGGCTGCTGGGCCTTTACAGAGTAAAGCTGGAGACAGCTGCAGGGAAGCTCCCCAGGCAATTCTTATGGGTACAGATTCAGTCCTCCTGTCTTTTCTGCTCATAAATGTCTGGGTCATTATCTGCCTAGTGACACAGCATGCACACTGGAGGGCAGAAAGGAAGTGGCACAAGCACTGAGCACCTTTTAGGGGCCTAGGAGTGTGCTTTTGACGGACTTTTCCCAAAAAAGAACTTGCTTTGTCCCTAACTTGCTGGGTGACAGGCAGGGCTGGGCTGGTGAGAAGGATCTTGGCGGCTCTGGAGAGGAAAGGAGCATTGAAAGGATATGTTTCACAACAGGCACGGACATGTGTGGCAAACCCAGCAGTGTGTGGGGTAGGAGTCGGGAGAGGCTGGGGAAGGTCCTTGCAAGGTATTGGAGATCAGAGTGCCTCTTCACACAGCTTGGGTGACTGCCTTTGCAGCCCACCCTCTGTGCCCCACATCATGTCCTGCTTCTGTCCAAATCTCTGTGTGCTGGTTCCTGCCCGCTGCTCCCGATGACCCCACACTCTGACCCCAAGGAGACCTCCTTCCCTCGCCTTGGTGACTTGGTGTGTGTATCTGTCTAGCTTTTAACAGATTTTGTCTGGAAGATCATGCATGAAAACCTGTCCTCGCTGAAGTAAACAGCAGTGTCACTGATTTTTGGGATGCTAAGGTCTCATCAGGAGACAGTATCTCATCCTGAGCTTCTGTTCAGGCACTGGCGTTGGCTTAACTTTCTGCCACACCACAGGTCCCCATTGTTAAGGTTTATTTGTTCAATGGTCTCACTGAACTTTGTATTAATCGCTATGGAGGACATTTGCCTCCCCCAAGAGGCATCTGGACTTTTCATTTGTTTATTTATTTTTAGATTCCTTTAGAGGTGACAAGAATAAACTACAAGAGGGACATTTGTTCTATTTTACATACATACCTATCTTAGGATGGGATAGATCACTCTGTGGAAGTGTTTCTTCACAATAATAATTTAGATTACCCTATTAGCCATGGAAATTTAAAATCCGAACCTGCATGAAAGTCTGAGAAACAATCTCTAGATTCTTTTACTCATTTGAAGGAAGGAGTAACACCATCTAGTCAGTACTAAGTCTTGATTTATGATTTTTAAGTAAAAGCAAGGCAAGATTTTTCATGCCTAAGATGATGACAGACCTTCCTTTTCTCCCCAGAGATTACACTTGATTACTTAGTTTAAGTGAAAGATGAGTATTTGTGACCAAGTAATAAAAATAATATTTTGAAATGTAGTAATACCTATACAAATTCATATCTGGTAACTATAAATGGTGTTAGGTTTTTGAAAGAAGCTAAATTATGTACTGGTCTGACCCAGGAGATCATTTCTTGTGACAGCAAAGAAAAAACTGATGTGGGCTCTAAAGGCATCACAACATTTAATGAAGAGATTTTTAAGTTTTGCCTGAATATTGTGCATCAAATGATGCATCACCACCTTCCCCCACAAAGGTATCAGCATAAACTTTGTGTTGTTATCAAAACTTCGCAGATTGCTGGTCTGCTTTTTGAGACTCTTGTTTCTTGATAGGAAGCATCCATGATGCCCAAAGCTTAACTGCCTGGATCCCATCTTCGGTACACTGTGTCGTACAATTCAAGCACATGGGCTATCTGAACAATGTCACATTGCTCATTTTCTTGCCTCCCACTGTGGTTCAGCTCTCATAATCAGCTTCAAAAAAGTGCACAGCACGATATGCTTTTTTGCATTTGCTTAGACTGCAGTGGTCAAGCTGAAGAGTGAAAAGTCTGTGCCAGTTCTTTTCTGGCATTCGGATCTCATCAACTGCCAAACCCTGTAAAAGAAATAATCTCCCAATTGAAGACAGTTTGTGGTGGAATATGGTGATGGAGTAATTGTTCAACAGCATCATTTGTCTTTCAGAGCCAGCGTTTTCCACTGTCAAAGTCACTGATTATCAGCTCAGCCAGTGTAGGAGGCTTTTTTCCCCCTCCAAGCTACAGCAGTTTGAGTTCCATAATTGTTTACAGTCAAATGCCTATGCAATAGTTAATTGCCTTCTGTAAGCTGCTTGGCGAGTGGAGCAAGAGGAATGGTTTGATGAGTAGAGCTAGAGTCCAAAACACTGTGGAGCTTGCAGCAATAGGATCCCTGCTGATAAGAAACAAACACGACTGCTTCTGTGTCATTGTTTTTTTGGCTGCATCAGGCAAGTTTTGGGAAAGTTATTGTCTCTTAGCAGGCAGTGTAATGGGCACACACAATGGGCCAGTTCACCAGCTTTTCATCTCCAAACCCAAGCGCAAATTCTGGCTCTAGTCACTCTTCAGAGAGACTTCAGCACATCCCCATTTACGCTCATTTCAATGCCACAGCGGCTGGTGCTGGCAGGCAAAGTTTGCTTCAGGTTGTTGCTGAGGTACCCAAAAGGAGTCTCGGAATAACGATACGCTGAAGGCCAGGACAGAGGTGTATCAAGAGCACAGTGTGTGAAGAGACAGGCAACAGACTAAGACAGACAAACAGGCAAGTTTCGAGTGTAAAAACCAATATATATGAAAGGATGCAGTTGTGGCATAGCAGAGAGTTATAAATCAGGATTGAAATGTATAATCTCTCCAATACGATTTTGAGAATGGGCAGAATGTTTTACAGCTTGATCACAAACAAAAGTCTTTCTTAATTACAAACAAAAAAATAAACAAAATAATGCTCTCTTCTTTTTACTGTAGCACAGAGCTGTGTTCAATCCTAAATGGAATTTATTTGAAGATCAGGGGATTAGCTATGTCATTGTGTACCCTGAAACCCAAATTTCTTTAAAGGATTTTTCATGCTTGCTTCTTTTGAAGAATCTTGTAATTTACAGAGACCAAGGAAGAAAAACAAAATAAATTAAAGAGAACTTAGGTGCAAAATAAGTCCTAAGGTACTTTTAATGGCAAGTTAATACAGCCATGTAGTTAATGCAGTCATGTATTTAATATGATACTATTATTTCTAGAGTAGAAAGTATTTAAATATATTATATCTTCTACTTTTTCTTAGGTCTACCTTTTAAAAACACTTGTACATGTTCTTAGCATTAACTAATTAGGTAGTTCCATTATTTTTATAAATATATCATTATTTAGTTCCATAACTTTAAGCATATAGAATCATAGAATCATAGAATGGTTAGGGTTGGAAGGGACCTTCAAAGGTCATCTAGTCCAACCCCCCTGCAAGGAGCAGGGACATCCCTGACTAGATCAGGTTGCTCAGAGCCTCATCCAGCCTGGCCTTGAACGTTTCCAGGAATGGGGCCTCCACCACCTTTCTGGGCAACCTGTTCCAGGGTTCTATAACTCGCATTGTAAAAATTTTTTTCCTAATATCCAATCTAAGTCTACCCTCCACTATTTTAAAACCATTACTCCTTGTCCTATTGCAACAGGCCCTACTAAACAGCCTTTCCCCATCTTTCTTGTAGGCCCCCTTGAGGTACTGGAAGACCACTATCAGGTCTCCCCGGAGCCTCCTCTTCTCCAGGCTGAACAGCCCGAACTCTCTCAGCCTGTCCTCATAAGAGAGGTGCTCCAGCCCTTTTATCATCTTCGTGGCCCTCCTCTGGACCTTCTCCAACTGGTCCATGTCCTTCTTGTGCTGGGGGCTCCAGAACTGGACACAGTACTCCAGGTGGGGTCTCAGCAGGGCAGAGTAGAGGGGGAGAATCACCTCCCTCGACCTGCTGGCCACGCTTCTCTTGATGCAGCCCAGGATGCGGTTGGCCTTCTGGGCCGCAAGGGCGCATTGCCAGCTCATGTTAAGCTTCTCGTCCACCAGCACTCCCAAGTCCTTCTCCTCAGGGCTGCTCTCAATCCATTCCCCACCCAGCCTGTATTTGTGCCTGGGATTGCCATGACCCAGGTGCAGGACCTTGCACTTGGCCTGGTTGAACTTCATGAGGTTGGCACGGGCCCACGTCTCCAGCCTGTCCAGGTCCCTCTGGATGGCATCCCTCCCTTCCAGCGTGTCGACGGCACGACACAGCTTGGTGTCGTCAGCGAACTTGCTGAGGGTGCACTCTATCCCACTGTCCGTGTCGCCCACAAAGATGTTGAACATATTACTAGTTTCATTACAATATTAACTAAATTCAGAGCACTAATGGACACAAGAAAAGCAAGATACTATATCGTTTCAGGAACTAAAGTTTACCATTCCCACCCTCATCGTACAAAAATATAATCTTAGATGGCTTAGGTAAATAAATAATTATGTTAGTAGAATTTAAAAATAAAAACTAAAATATTGTTATAGGTTTTTAGAAAATACTATTTTGCTCCACTTATTTTTGCAGAGGACATATTATTTAAGACTTTTTTCAATTTATTTTCTAAAAACTGAAAACACGAAGTATGAACTGTTATTTAAATTTTAATATTATACAGTAAATGTTTTACTTATTGGGTAGTGGGAATTAATTTCGGAGGACATAAAGACAGTAAGAAAAAGCAAATACATTAAAATACAAACAGCTCTTTTCAGGGGACTGGTTAAAAATTTAAAAATAATTTCTTTTGGAAAGCCTTTCAAAGAATGCAATTTTTTCATTCATATTTGCCAGTGTTAGCTTGTTACTTTAATTCTCCTATGGAAATTACTCCTAGGGCATCCTTTATATTCAGAAGAACCCATTTCAACCATTAACATTTTCCCAAACCAATTTGGAATTTATCCCATCTGTTAATGTTCAATATGAAAGAGCTGATTTTATTTTTGTTAATTTTTCACTGTTTGGGAGTTTGGAAATAGTAGTGAAAAAAAAAATTGGTTTGGAAACTGTGAACAAAATTACTTTGACTTTCCATTTGGCTACTTGCCATCATTAATCACTCTATTCATTATATGGAATTTCTCCATTCTAATGATAGTCTTACTGAGGTACTGTCTCAGAATTGACATGTTTGCAAAAGACTGTGCTGGGCAATTAATGTATCACATATTCTACTTATTGAAGAAGAAAGTGACAGGTGATACTTAAAAAAAATCCCAACTTCTTTGACAACTTCCATCATTTTGAATGATAGAAAAATTAAAAATAATTCTGAATAAAGTTCTGGAAAAGAATGAAAATAACTTGGGGCAAAAATATGGATGTCTAACACCCTTTAATCCATCTTGCAGCAGTAGCTGGATGGAGGTGGGATAACTTATGATATCTAAACCAAAAGATCAGTATTTGGGCAACTGAATCACAGTCCTAAGAACCATGACTTTGAAGTGACTTAGGCACCAAACGACTGTTGAAATCAAAGGGAACAAAGCACTACAAGGGTTTAAAAGATTAGGTGAAGAAACCTACATTTTGTAATTTTTCACTCGTGTTTAACCGATATATTTGTAAGTTACATAAACACAGTGAAAATTTGTTAGCTGGGATTTTGGTTTATTGGTCCTCAGGACAGTTTTTGTCACATTAAAAACTAAAAAAAAAAAACCCCAAACCCAACAAAACTGGAATAACTTCATGTACACTATACATATATCTATTTTCATTTTTTTTATTATTTTTTAGTCTGGGACATCTCTATTTTGTAGACCATAGAAATAGTGTGTGTGTTATTTTTATTATCTACTTAAACATTTTGAGCTGCAAATCATTATTGCTATGATTTATGGCAGCTGCTCTATTGCCAATCTTAACACAGTATTTTTCTTATTACTTAATTGTTCTAGTAGTGCTTTAGCCATTAGTTTCTTAGTTCTGAAAATAGGAAACAGGAATTTTCTATTACAGATGCTTGGCTAATTAGTTCAGAGTCTGTCTAATGGGATCTATTAAAAATGCAAATAAGGAGTGATCAAATAGTGCAAAGTTTTGTCCTGACAGGGTATACTAATACGTTTCTGCCAAGATAAATACATAAAATGATGGAAGAGAATCAGGCTTTAGATGGCACCCTTAACTATAAAGGGGATAGCAAAAAGATAACATGGATGAAAGCCAAATACCTTGTGACATTTAAATTTGGACATAGCTGTAAAAATATGCCTTGGGGAAGAAGGGGTGGGGGTGGGGAATCCTGCACTGACTTTATGGTAAATGATAAAGGACAAGAGTAAGTCAGTGTTTCTGTGTCTGTGATGTCAGCAGATTCATAAAGCATCAAAATCATAGGCCATGAAAACCTTGCATTTTTAATCATTGCATTATATAAACATGTACGTGCATGTAAGCAAGAAAATAAAGAAGGTGCTATGAAGAAACTACAGGCAAGCATTCACAATTTAGCCTATTTTAATTATTTGTAAGATGAAAATCATTGTAGCAACTCTGCATAAGTTGTCTCACATGCTTTTAGGGTTAATGGTCTTTGAATTAGAAAGATTTGAAAAGCTGGCACAAATGACCTAAAAAGTGGACCTATAACTTTCATGATGTATTGAACATACTTTTCTTTAGTGTATCATGAAACAGTAGGAAGGAGAAGTAGTTAACTGGATGGGAAGCAAATCTTGTTTGCAATTCAAATTAACAAACATAAGTGCAATTTTATTCACCTTAGACAATGGACAATGCTCCAGTAAGGACCTTTGTGGACTGCAGTGTATAGTCAACTTAGACAATAGACTTGGTACAATTTGCACATTATGAATTGTCCAGAAAAGAAATGCTATCTGTCACATGTCCTGCAAGGAGACTTTCTGACTATATATTTCAGGGTTACTTTTCCTTAAAGAGAAAATATTTCTAAATTGGAAGCAAATCATTGCAGGAGTGAAAGAGTCTATAAATGGAAAATCCTCAACTGCACTAGGACTGGCCTAGAAGAAAAACTCACAGGAAGAGGTAGGGCTACAAATAGAAAGTACCTTTTTACTAATTTGGGATTATTTGTATTTTTGCTTTGGTGAGATTTATCTCACCTTTGCTGCCAACTTCATCTAGTTCTTCTTGCTCATATTCCATTACTGAGATGACTTTTTGTTGACTCCCATGCTATTTTTAGGAAAGAAGTTTTGACATCTTTCCCTTTTCTTCCTTTCTGCTCTGCTCCACATAAATCTCAGTCTGATGTTTTACCACTCAGTAGCCCTTTATTTGTTCCCTGTTATTGTTCCCACTGATCGGACAGTCTTATTGATTTCCTCCTCCCATTGCTGCTGCAGGATTGTCATTTATGTGACTGTCACACACTGAAACCTCAGGGCCAAATTCCTGCCCATTAGCAAGCTGCCTTCCCCTATTTAGAAAAGGCGTTTGGTGTCCTGCCTGTCTTCTAAATAGGCCTCTTGCTGGCTGTAGCTCCTGTTGGAAGTGTCTCTCTCTGTGCTGATTAGAGCCTAGACTGAACATTTGCTAAGGAGGTCCAAGACAAACTTCTTTATGCACAGGGTAAGTCATGCATAAGATTGGATCCCAAAGGCAGCAGTGCAATCAGTGATAGTTTATATACAAGTTAAACAAACACTCTGGGGGGAAAAGCCTTTATGGGGTATAAACATGAGCAGATAACTAGGCTCATGACCTCCAAAATGTTACTCTTCAGCTGTGGCCATGAGCTAAGTGATTTTGCCTTCAATATTTTTTCCTTGAGCATGAGTCCCTCTGGATTATTTTGGTGATTTCTATTGAAACAAAAGGAACAGGATCTGGTGGATTTGGGTGGAAGGGTCCATAATGAGCAAGCTGTTCCCTCTGGAGATCACAAATGCTTTTCTGACTCTGAAAAGGCATATGGTGGCTTTAATAGGGGACGTGACCTGCATTCACTTAACAATGTTCAGCATACCATCATCTTTCTCTCAATTCTTCTTGTTAAAGCTCTTCTACTCTGTTTACATTTCTCTGTGTACACATACATAAACAAGGAAATGTGCTGAACAATTTGATAGTAAAGTAACTAACACACTTACTTCAGAAAAGAAACAGTTCAGAATAAGCAGAAAAGAAACTCAAAACCTCGGTGCCCACATATCCTATCTTCTGGGCTACCTCATGATGAGAAGCTTTTCCTTCCTCTAGTTTTATTCACAAGCCCCAGTGACAAGCTGAGAAAACTTCTGTGACAAGTTTCCTCTACACTGCCACATCTCCATGAAAAGTTTCAGTTTTGATGATTCATCATTTTTGCACACGCACAAAAAAACACATTGTGTTGAAAGATTTCTGACCAGCCCTAGTAATGAATCCATCTGCTGCAGTCAGCGAACACAATTATGAGACAAATTACCCATCTTCAACGGTAAAGCAGAGAATAGAATAGAACCCCCCTTTTTTTTTTTTCTAAAAAAAAAAAAAAAAAGAAAAGAGAAAGAAAAGGCACAGACTGTTATCTTTTGATCTTCAGGAGCTTTTTACTATCCTCTATTAGCAGATCACTTATTCGACTCTTCTAGGCATGGCCCAGCTGCAAGAGACAGACATGATCTTATACCCACACATGGATGCACACAGAGAAAAAGAGAGAGGGAATCTGTGTATGTCCTTTGCCTACTCCATGATCATTAAAATTTTGATAACACTTCTGTTCAAGAATGAAGGTTAGACCCCCACCTGCTAGTCATTCTGCCCAGGTATCTGCTAAACACTGTCTTCTTTATTCTCAGTAGTATGGCTAGGTAGCTGTTATAGACCTGCTGTGCTCTGCACAAGAGACAGCTGCATATGAATGGGCAGCGAATTGCTCTTCCTTTGTGCCTGGTCTACCTTACAATGCATCAGTGTGAAAGCCCATTGCTTCTGAAAATGATAAGAAAGTAGAGAATGTTATTGAAAGATCAAACCCGAGGCCACATTTTGCCTGAAGACTAAACTGCTTTATGAGGAAAACACTGAGGTTCAGGTAATCGATGTTCAATGTCCATTTCTACCTCAGATTTCTTTCAGCCCACTGGGGACACCATTTAATTTAGCTGTTTGCTGTAAAACAAAGATTGTGCTCATTCTGCCTCTGCCCTCCAGCCTCTCCCTGGTCTTCTCTACTTACACTGTAAGATCTTCAAGTCAGAGAATTTAATGTGTTTGTACAGCACCTCGCACATGGGGACCCGTCTCCCACCTGGGACCTCTACAAATCACAAAAACCACACAGCAACCATTTGGAAATGAGAGTTTCTACTCAGAAGTTGGCATTGCTGGCACCAGCATAGATAGAGTTAACCCCTTCCAATACGCTTCTTCTTCCCTCCCCAAAATACGGATATTCTGCTGTACCACATCTGACATTTGGGGACGGTGTTGGAACCAGGTAAAAAAAAAGAAGAGAAATAATCATAGGGCAGATACCACCTGCCTGGACTTCTCCATGGGAATGAGTGATCTGACAATTATAGACTTCAGGTGTCATGAGGAATAATCTTTCCAAACTGCTGCCAGGGGTCAAAGACTAGTTCTGATCTGATATCTAGACAGCCTAAGAGTTATTTTTGTCCTTGAAGCCTAATAGTGGGTTATTGGTAATTATAGAAAAAAAAACAAACAACCTAGAAGAAGGGTGGGATGTCTTTCTTATTTCTTTCCCATCTATTCAGTTCCACGGAAGTGTGGTGGGGTTCTTATTATGGGAAGTGCGACTTTAAGGAGACTTTACCCCTATTGCTATTTCAAATTAAAAGATGCCTGATCTGCAAGATGATCTTTTTTATCTTTTAATCTTAATGTTTACATTATTGTTGTAATTTCTCTTTAAACTGCTACAGAAAGCAACAACACTGCCCACAGAAATAAACTCCATTTTACACAGCAGTGCTTTGCTACCAGAGGGGGTGGGGAGACATCCCTGCTGCTAGAGAAGGAGGAACACAAAAATGAAAGCCAGGAGCAGATGGGAGAGGAAGAACAGGAACTGAAAGAAAGGAAAGGGGGAAAAAAAAAAGGAGTTAGGGAGGGAGGAGGAAGAAAAATGGGAAGAAAAAAGGTAGAGACAGGAGTGGGAGAACAGGTGAACAAATAACCCACATGAACTTGGAATGCCTCACAGAAACCTTTCTGTATTATCTCAAAATTTTATTTAATTTTATTTAGGGGTGGGGCGGAGGGCAACCTAGAAGGAGGCTATTTAAGAGCCCCAACGGCTCCCACTGGCTATTCAAGCTAACTAGAACTGGCGGCAGCCATCTGCATCCCTTGCTGAACAGCACAAGGGGAGTGGAGGAGAAAGCCATATGACAAACAGCAAAAAAGCACATCTTCCACCTTTTTATTAGGCTTTCAGGACTGATCACTAAAAGTCACAGACATTGTAAATCCATTGGCACCAACACCAGGGGAGAGGGAGGGGAGGATATGTACAGGTCTGAGAGAGCAGGTGTAGGCCTTCATGGCAGAGCTTCTTGTTGGACAGCCTGCACTGACCTCCCTGATTTCAATGGGGAAAACAAGCCCATTTATCATTGCATCAAACTCTTTATACCAAACATTTCTAAGGAAGAGTGGGAAGGGAGAAAGGGAGTAATATGATAGGGAAGAAGAAAGTGGAGGAAGGCTGAAGAGGATGAGTAGGAGGCTATGGAATTTGAAGGCAGTGGACAGCCTGGATTTGAAGCAAGGAAATGTGGTCTCCAGCCTGATTCAGTTGCAGAGATGCTACAGTTATTTGCTGAGCTGCCTGGCATTGTTTTGAACTATCTGAGAAGCCAGTGGCATTCAGGGCAAATTACATGTAATTTTCTGTACAAATTGCCAAACTATTGGACCCAGCAAATGTGTTTATTAAAAATCAGAGGCATAGGCATGGGTCACATCTTTGTGGCACCAGATAATCAGACAGAGACTAAGCCCACTAATATGGAAAAATTTCATTTGATTTTTCATGCTGGAACCAATAAGGGCTCTTTCATCCTTGCTTTCACTGTCCTGAAGTATGTGCGGCCCAGAAGGAGATGCTTGCCTATTCCAGTGCTATTGATTTATTTGGAGACCTCAGTCATTGACCCATACTCATGATTAGGACTCAGTAAACATTTCTCTCAGTTTGTAACTCATGATATTTCCCAGCAATGAGGAAGGAACCATAGAGAACTGGGACTGAGCTTGGAGAAAAGTGTGAAAAGCTGTGACTCTTCAGAAATATCTTCTTCCACCTTGCTGTGGATATTCAAGAGTCCTTGACGTGACAGAGGCATGAGGACAGGTGATGAGAAGCGTTTTGGAATTTATAGAGGTGTTTAAGGGAGGGGCTGATGTTGAAGCAGGTCTGCTGAAAGCAGACCTTCTGTTGTCCAGCTAGACTGTCTTGTTTATTCTGTAAAACAGATAGGAAAGATATTTGTTCATTTGTTCATTTACTGTTTTAGGTCATCTAATTTTGAAATTTAAAAGGTCAACAAATCTGTTATCACTAGCAAACAAATTAAGACTTAGTGTTGAGCTTTGGTGGAACATTTCAGTTCAAGGAGTGCACAGGGTCTGAACAAATTTTTCTCTTCCACAAAGGGGAGAACTGTTTCGGTTTGGGTGGTTTTTTTTGTTTGTTTCTTCTATTTTGTTTTTGTTTGTTTGTTTGTTTGGTTGGGTTTTCGTACAAGGACAATCTTCTTTGATAAATTTTAATAAAACCTTCAAATCTTGAGTTGTGAGGAAATTCACAGAGTCTTAATCTCTCTTGGTGTGTTTAAACATGTACAGAAATTTGAGTTAGATCGAAACAGAATATTACATAGGCAAAATTCCCACATATGTGGATGGTGATGGTACCCAAAATGACTCATTTGGAATTAAATGAGTCTTTATGGTTGAGAAGAAATCCAGTAATTAAAAAAAATAATATTTTTCTTATGGAGAAAGAAACTGAAGCACTCATTGATGAAGCACTCGTTCATCCTGACTCTTACTATCCTAAATGTATGGAGTGGAGATCCAAGTTCGAAGTGCTTGCATATACCAAGTTACTTAATTAATTGAACCTTAGTTACAGATCTAGACTGAGATTTGTAATTTGATTGGAAATTAATCAGTCTTCATATACTTGATGTTGCTCTGTTAATACCTAGCTTAAATGAATCATCTCACCCAGGGTCTTGTTCTATTGAGAACCAATCCCTTTTTTGCAAGAAACCTATCACAAGTGCAAGGTCCCAGTCTTTTAATGCTGTATTTCTAGCTCTGAATTTATTTTTCAGGTAAAATTAGTTAAGTGCTAGACAATGGCATTTGGAATGGAAAATTACATGGAAAAAAAAATCCATATCGAATGGGAAGAATATTTTCTGGAAAGACTGGAAAACCTTAAGAGGTAATTTGTAGAAAAAGGGGGGAGATATATCTGAAGTGAATCCTTAAAGCTATAGCTTTAATACAGAAAATAAAAAGAGTAGAGATTTTTTTTTTCCAAAGTTTAATCTCCACCTTGTTATAAAGTGACAAATTTGCAACAGGCAATGCAATTCTTCCCTCTATTATGGTGCCAAATAATTATATGGATCACTGTATAATTACGCACATTCAAGGTTCTCCTAAAAAGCTTAATTTATTCAGAATTGTAAAGCCTATGCTTTTGATTCTAAGACGTCTTTGTTTCAGACTCCACTTACGTAATAGCTGCCATCTTGGCTGACATTTAAGTCTTGAGCTAGATATAGTCAAGCTAAAAGTGTAAACTGTTATAGCTTGAGCAAAAGTTCCAGGGTTCTTTTGTTAAGGCTGGAATAGGCTTAGAGCACCTGCAGATGGAGCACACAAGGAGGCCTGCAGCACACCATCTCCAGAGTAATATGAGTCCTCTGAGCATGAATTTTGCTGGACCATAATTTTACATACTATAGGTATTCAAAGTTCCTATTGGTTTACACACATCTAAGAAAAGGATAAAAAATGTTTCAGAAAAGCAAAACTATTATCATAAACTCCTTTTTTTTTTTTTACAGTTATTGTAGGGTAAATTCATCTCCCAGATATTATTCCCAGAACTTAAATATCTGGTGCAAAATATTAAACTGAAAGTCGAAGGTAAATGAAGGTGTGAAATTTGCCCATGATTGTGATGCAAATGATGGATAATCAGTGAATGTGCTGCTTTTGCAAAAATATGAATCATCTTTGCAATGTTTTATGATCAAGTCTTTACAGCAACAATGATCACTTATGTGCTTGTGTGCTCTGATGAGACTCAAAGACTCATGTACTCAGTAGTTCAGTGGAGTTTGCCGGGAACTCATGACCTGTATGTTGAAAACATAGCAGCAGCCAGTCTGTAAATGAGTAAAATTTCCAAATTTACACCTTGTGCAATTTCTAAAATATCTGCATAGCAAAAAAAAAAGGGAACTTATGTAGATTTTCACAAACCCTTCTTGAACAGAGAAATCAAGGGAAACATTTCTTTGTCAGTAAGGGTTCCAGGTTAAGCTCCTGAGGAAAGACTGAATGCGTCACCATATAGAAAGGCTGAAGAACTATAGGGAAAGTTAAGATGGGTACAAAATTGATCAATATAAATTGAAATTAAATATAATGAAAAATGTCAGTGAGGTTCATCTGCATCACAATATTTTTTTCTATAAGATATTTTCACAGAAGAGGTGGTAGAATATTATTTTAATGTATGTCTCTAATTCCAAATGTAAATTGACAAAGAACTTGAAATTTATTTTTTTTTTCAAATCACATCCAGACCTGACTTCTGAACTTTTTTCACTTCTGTGAAAAAATTGTAAGTATTTTTTGTCATAGTACAGTGTTCTCGTTGTCTATTTGGATCTCCCACAGAACTCAGAGTACTGAAGTGACCTGTAAAAGCTGATTCAAGCATTTTTTCTCTACTGGAGTTCATTGTGCTCACTGTTTGAAATGCAGCTGCTCTGATGACTGAGGACTAGAACACATGTAGGCATCAGAATAAAATACTTCGAAGAGAGAAGTGTCCCGGTAAAGCCCATTTGGCAAATAGTCATGTAAGGTAAACTCAGTATTTCTGCTAGATCTTTCAGATAGATAAGTCTTTCTTTCCAGCATTTATTAATAACATTTTCTAATTTGTTTGTTTATTTAAAATACTCCTTCCTCTTCTAGAAGTTAAAAATCTTCCCTTTTTAAAACATATTATAAATAACCATATTTTGAACCTGGGAGTGACAACATCAAATCCTTAGGAGACTCTGCATCGTCAATTTGTCTGAAGCAGATCTGCCCAGAACCATGACTTACCACACAGCTAGGCTTTCTGTAATACAATAAGTAGTGTACAAACAAAATCTAAGGTTTCAGTTGGTATTTGCAAGTTTTCAGTAAATTCAGGGTCGTGATATAGGTAGGGGCACTATCATACACTTGTCCAGTCTGTCTGTTTGTGAGCCTGCACCTTGACATGGTTTTATCTTAGGTTGTCTACCACTTCTCATATCAAGATCTGCCATGTAACTGACCATAAAATTTACATGAAAATGACAAAATTTACTTAACGTTTTGCTGGAAATTTCTTAGATAAAGCTGTGATAACAATGATATGAGAAATAAAAGTGAAGAGAAAAGAACCAATATTCTGGATTTAGTTGACTCTGGTTTGCTGTCAAATTCAATTTCATATGTTTGTACGTAATCTTTCCTAGCCAAGGAGTTACATCAAAATTTTGTCCCACCTTTATCTATTATATAATTCATACGGTTTTATTGATATATAGGATTTGAATTAAATTGTCTGGTAGAAATAAGTATCATTTCCACAGCATAACTACACATGTGGTTCTCAATGACAACAATATTATAACTAATGTACTAGCAAACTATACAAGACCTAACCACGATGCTTTTTATTTTCCAGGTGTCTGAACTCAGCTAGATTCATAAATCATGAATGTTGGACTCTGGAGGGTTTCCTGGTAACTCTGTCATGTAATGATGCTTGGCAAGGTTAATTTTCTTTTTTGAAGATTTACTTTTTAGGTGGGAAACCTGTGGCATTCAAAGTCAGGTAGTACTTATCTTAATGTTAGCTACTATGAAGAGAACCGAAGCCACATTTGGCTGAGGTGGCTATCAGGGATCAAACCATGACTCTCCAGAGTATTCTGCGTGTTTTCATTAGGCTCCCCAGGTGTAAGGGTTTTATACATGTATGAGGCCTAGGATTGGTTTGAAAAATACACATCAATCTGGATGTATGACGTAAATGAGTAGAAGCCATGATTTTCTATGTCAACATGCTTGTTTTTCGTAAGGTGAGCTCTGCATTTTTGTCCTTTTTTTTCCCCCTGTATTTATCTGGACACACAGATCACACAAAATATATTTGAATATTTTCCACCATCATCTGAGGGCAATATAAACAAGAATGCCATCAATTTGATGACCATAACACTGGGAGAGAAAAAGGGGTACATTTGTCCAAGTCTGTAAGTGATTGTTAGTAGAATATTAGAATCCTAGAATCATAGAATAGTTAGAGTTGGAAGGGACCTTCAACGGTCATCTAGTCCAACCCCCCAGCAAGAAGCAGGGACACATCCCTGACTAGATCAGGTTGCTCAGAGCCTCATCCAGCCTGGCCTTGAACGATTCCAGGGATGGGGCATCCACCACCTCTCTGGGCAACCTGTTGTGCATTATGTCCTGCCAGTATGCATTGCTGTTCGTAGCCATGCCTTGGCATCCTGAGTAGCCTGCAGAAGAATAAGTAGTAGTCCTTGGCCTGCTTGACCATTGACTGTAAACTAGGGACACATTGCCCTAGCAAAGTCTGAAGCTGGCAATCCTTTGGAATAATTATCATCCCCGCATGAAATCAAGGGCCTTTCTTGACTCATATCTAGTCTCTGAAAGCAACCAGAAGAAACAGTATAAATGGAAAGAGTGTAAAACAGTGCAAGAACAGAATTTTTGTCTTCCTGCTTTAACGCTTCAGCTTCTATCATTCTTTTGACTAACTTCCTTATTGGCTAACTTAATAACCACTGATGTCTCTATCCTTCACAAATTTGTTCCATACTTTTTTGGCTTTAGCTACCACAGCATTATATGACAATGAATTTCATACTCTAATGACATGCTGCTTTTTATTTGTTTTCAGTTGGCTTCATAATTATTTCATTGGTTCATTTTTACGTTGTGAGAAATACTGAATCATTCTTTCCCAGTTGCGTACACAATAATATTCACATCCTCCCTTCATCTTCTCTTTTGGTCTTTCAGTTGGCAGACAAATAACTTCAAAAATATATTTATACACAAATATCTTCCTTTAGAAGATTTTCCGAAGAATGTTGGCAAAGTTTGGACTTTAAACAGATTAAGATAGTGATTTTCAGAAAGAAATTAATTCTCCATCAATTCTGTAGACCTGCTGTTTTTCTCAAATGGAGCATGTTCTTTGCAAGTCTGTAAAGGATAGTTTCCATAAGTGGGTATTCGGAAGCCACTGTTTCTCAATACATATCTAAAATTATATGATCTCACTGTGCCAAAACAGTTCTCCTGAAGAAAAACTTATAGTACAGAGGATATTGCAATAGTGAAAGCCATCATTATACTGTTCAAATTTACTGCATAGTACTCAAAACAATCACATTTGTCCCTTGTCGTATTTTTGCATAGTCAAGTATTGATTATAACTCCACAACCTAAATGCTATATGCTTACGTGAAAGAAACATGGATTTCAGAAAAAAAAATAGTCTTATAGTCTTTCTCCTGCCTCTTTTGCTGGCTCCCTCCCATTGCACCTATTCTAATTTTACTGATGAATAGTAACCTCGTGATGTAACATTCTGCTCAGCCTGGAGAAGAGAAGACTCCGGGGAGACCTTATAGCGGCCTTCCAGTACCTAAAGGCGGCCTACAGGAAAGATGAGAAACTCTTCAGCAGGACCTGTTGCGATAGTGTGAGGTTCTAAAGTAGATGGAGGTAGATTCAGATTAGACATTAGGAAAAAAAATTTTACAATGAGGGTGGTACAACACTGGAACAGGTTGCCCAGAGAGGTGGTAGACACTGCATCCCTGGAAACATTCAAGGCCAAGTTGGATGGGGCTCAGAGCAACCTGATCTGGTTGGAGATGTCCCTTCTCCTTGCAGGGGAGTTGGATTAGATGACCTTTGAAGGTCCCTTCCAACCCAAACCATTCTATGATTCTGTGATGATGGGAGGCTGAAAGAATTGTGTTTTTAGAGCCTTAAGAGAAGGCTAAGGGGAAAAATGTAGATTAGGTGGTCTACAACTGCCTAGTGGAGGCTGTAGAGAAAATGAAGCCAGACTTTTCTTGGAGGTGCACCCTGGAAGGATGAGAGGGAATGGACACAAGCTGGAGCATGGGAAGTTCTGACTAGATGTAAGGATCATTTTCATACCCCCACCGCTCCCGCTAAGAGATGCCCACAGGTTTCCATCCTTGCAGGTATTCAAAACTTTGACAAACAACAACTTGCCTACTCTACTTTAATTGAGCTTGCTTTGAGCTGACCTGCTCGGGTCACTTCCAACCTCTACGATTACGTCATTTTATGATTGTGCATATCTCCTTGATGTAAATTCTACTGAGCCGTAAATGAATTCCACATATTCATATGTAACAGCAGGTGGTGATAGTTTCTTACAGTTGAAGAATAATAGTTTATATAATACACAACAGACTGTTTCTTACAAAAGAAGTAAAAGGAATCAAGATGACCCCCTCTTCTCATTACATCTGGGAAAAGAAAAGCATAAACACAGGTAATTAGAATTTAATGCAGATTTCCAAAAAAAGTCCAACGAGTAACAAAGGGATTAAGGGAAGAGCAGTGTGTTTTATTGAAACATGGGAGTTAAGACACAGAAAGGGATAGCTTAGAGTAGTCTTGACATGAATAGTCAATATGAAATTTCCTTCAATCTAAGTAGCCAAATTTAAAGCAGCAGGTTGTGTCCTTCTGATTTCATTGAATCCCTGAATGGCTAAACCCTAAAATAGAGTGTCAGCTGTGCTCTTATAAAGGACCATGGTTTGGAAGGGTACTTTGCAAAAAAGAGTTGCAAGGTCTAAGAGATCTGCCAGTAAAATATTGTAAAAGGAATAAAAGACAGCACAAAATGGGATTGCAAAGATAGTGGTTTCTGTCACAGAAACAATAACACACTGAGAGGAACAAAACAGAAAATTAGAGAACACTTTTAGCAAATATCTTAAATTAAAAAAAAAAAGGCAAAAGAGAGGAGGTTATTTATGACTACTGTAAAATACACTTTCACTCAATGGATTTCGAGATCATGCACTGGGTTATCAAGTTAAGGTTACGAAATGGCCCTGGAGCCAGACTGTGACATTAAGTGTTCCTGCATATGGGGACTCATTTCTGTTTATAATGATATTTGTGGGCATATCATTGATAAATTCCCTTCTCAGGATAAAGTTGTCTGACAAATTTCCCTCTTTCCTTCTTGTCTTCAGGTCTCTAGTGTTCCAATCAACTATATGTACATTCAATTAAAAACAGCTACTTAATAATAGATGGTATTACTTGCTGGTTGTCAAGATTTTTTGTGGAATCCAGTGAGGAAAGAGAGGAGTAATATAAATAAGATTTTTTTTCAGCTAAAATTCTGCCCCTTCCACAGACATCTGAAGGATGAGGCACTTGAAAAAGAAAGCACATGTATGACCCTATTAAAAGCCTGATACATATTCCAGATCTTTTCTGGATTTTTTTTTTTCTCCCTATACCAGAATGGTATATAGAAGAAATTCTTTAGCAGGGCCTGTTGTGATAGGATGAGGGTTAACAGTTTTAAAATAGAGGGAGGTAGATTCAGACTGGACATAATGAAAAAGAAATTTACAATGAGGACTGTGGAACACTGGAACAGGTTGCCCAGAGAGGTGGTGGATGCCCCATCCCTGGAAACATTCAAGGCCAGGTTGGACGGGGCTCTGGGCAACCTGATCTGGTTGGAAATGTCCCTGCTCCTTGCAGGGGGGTTGGACTGGTTGGCCTTTAAAGGTCCCTTCCATCCCAAACCATTCTATGATTCTATATATCAATCCTGTATATATTGCTATTACCTTAGTAATATTTTGGATCTGGAAACTTTTAATAAAGTCATGCAAGGCTCACAATTTAAAAGCAATAACTGACAATTATCCACTTAGGGGTTTAGAAAACTGCTTTGAGAATGTAAAATACACTACCAATCATAGCTTTGTTATTTAATGGAGAGGTACTGTAATTTAGTTGGTACAACTCTCATGAAATGGGCCACAGTAAATTCTCTTGAGAAAAGAAGACCAAAGGCAGGATATATACCACTGCAATGGCTCTGAGGGGCCTAAATTTATATTCTCCTGTAATACTAAGGAGGTTTTTCAACTTATTTTCTGTTCCAAAGCCTAAATTCTCCAGACTGAATAAACCATCACTCGTAAATTCACTGACAAACAAGGAGGCAAGTGTATGTACATGAAATATAGATTTAATAAATATTCCTCATATACAGTGAAACTGCTGGTATATGTATAGCCTACTGGTGTCCTGTCATAGACCTTACACAAAATGTGACGGGTAATGTGCCATTCTTTTTGGTAAGACTCCTGACAGCTGACTTTGTTACCTTATTTCAATATTGCTTTTTCCTGATATACTAAAACATGCAGAGGCTCATATTCATGAGAAAAGTGGGGAGGCACACCTCAGAATCGAGAGACGGATTGTAAGTTATGTTCAGTGCTGGAGGAAAAGCTGAAATGTTTCTTATATTAACCAATACACTTAGTAATAACTAGTTCCAAAGTTTCCTCAGCTTATTAACTCTCAGGTCCACTTGTACTTTTTAATTATTGATGCAAGTTCTCTGTCAGTTCACTTTAAGCCTGTCTATCTAGATCTGAGCCAGAACCTCAATCTTTGAACACATTATAAAGTAAGAAAAGAAAATACAGCTTTCTTCTTCCCTAGAATGTAACCTTCAGCTAAACTATTCAATAATATAGCATCTTTATTATTCACTGTATGATTTGTGCTTATATTATCATGCATTATTATTACACAATTAATCATAGTGACTATAGTGAGGAAGATAGAGAACTGAAGAAGTTCTGAATAGACCTGCTTCGAAATATTATTTGTATATTAGAAACAATTTCTTATTATTATCTTATCAACATTTTTTCAGTTAAAAATATCTTCCATAATTATTTTTATTTGAAAAAACAGCAAGATCATAGAAAATCCAATGTAGTATCACTTTTGGATTGCTAATTAAAATATTGAAAATTTTGGCCAAGGTGGGAATTTTTTGTAAGTACAAGAAAGGGGAAAAAAGGAAGAAGTCATTCATTCTTCACAGTACTAAGAAGGCTTTGGCAATGGATTTTGTTCTGTAATAATCTTGTCGTCTTGCCACAGATGCAGGAGAGTTCAGCTTATGAGGCAATTTAATAAATAGGGCTGGAAACCAAATTTCTACCATTTTCTGTGTTTTTATTTGACATAAATCAGCATTATTCATATGCACTCATTCCTTTTTAAATGCAATCCTTTCTCACTTTACTCTTTAGTAATGGGTAACACTTCGTATGCAGTTGGCCTTATTTTCGTTTTATGCTAATTTTGTTCAAATTCTACGTCAAAGACCAGTATCTGCCTGTAAAGAAACTACCACATTCTGAGATTAATGTGCAGTTCAAAATGCACCAGTGATTGCCTGTATATTAGTGCTGGAATATTTTAAAAGCTACCCCATTCTAATTAGTAATATGAAAGATTCTTTACCTGGCTTGACTCTACAGAGCTGTGATTGCAGAAGAGGTTACCATTAATGTGAGATACAACAAAGGCTAATCAGTAACAAGTAAAACAATGTGTCACCTTACAAGATGATTTACCATCAGAATGTTATTGAGTACCCCCTTTCATCACCCTTTTGGTGTGAAAAAAAATCCATACAAAAATATGGTCTTATTAAGTAATCCAAGCACACGTCTGTAAAATAAATCTGTCATCTGAAAAAAAAGGCACTTAAAAAAAAAGTCTTACAACTCTATTTGTGTGGTATGAAAGACACATCTTATTCACAAGACCATTTTTTTCTCTGGAATGTAGACATTAAAGACATTACAATTTCCAATCTACTTGCAGTGTAATTGATTCTTTGATGTCCGTTTTCTGTGTGACAAACATTAAACAACTTGTCTGCAGGTCAGTGATGATTTTTATTTTAGTGGGAGGTTATATTGTTATTTTCCTTGTAATTGATGAAAGCTTCCGGTTATTTATTTATTTTCTTGAGACTAGAGTGTATGACCTAAAATCTTATGTTCACTGTAAAGAAATAAGGATATTGAAGAGATCTGACTTGAATACGTTAGTCTGTGCTTTCCTCACATGAGAAAGGTATAGAAAAATTGCAGGAATATATGATTAAAGTCACTGAGAAACTAAAATAATCAAAATAGATGAACAGATTTTTAGAAGGAAAGATTAGATAACCAAGAGGTGATCAACATTTTTTCTATTCTATAAAAAAAAAAGAAAAATATCTATACATGTTCTAAGTAATACTAAAAAGTCAGCATTTTGAGAGCTCTTTTCCTAATTTAAAATGTGCAGACAAAAAGATCTTGTGTCTATCAAAATATTTAAACATTAATGTTTTGTCTTGACCTTCAGTTCTTTTCTGTAATACTTCAGTTCTTTTCTGTAATACTTCACTTAATTTTTGAACAAAAGCAATTTCTTATCTGGAACAAAGAATTTTTCAGTTTGGCAACATAAAAATGAGACATTTGAAGCATTTGTTATCAAAAATGTACTTAACCACAAAATTTCATCTAAATCCTACTGTTCCTTATAAAAAAAAATGAAAAGGAGAATGAAATGAAGGGAAGAAAGTTTAAGCACTCACTCCTTTTTTTTTTTTTTTTATTCCTGATGACTATTTCTGGATATCTACTCTATAGAAAAAAAAAAAAAAAAGGACTTAAAAGAAAAAATCTCAGTACAGTAAGTATCAAGTAAATAATTATTAGAGTATGTATTTTCCAAAGAAAATACTCTCTATATATTTAAGGTAAATTTTGCAGGCAAAAGATTTGGGTTCAAGTACATAAAGTGCTAATATCTATTTGATAATGAAAGTGTCTCCAAAGGGAAAAAAAAAAATTACATATATCCTTTTCTTTCAGGTTTGTCAAACGCACTGGATAGTTCCTGTAAAATTCATGGGAGAAAATAGTGTCTTGATTGATATGAGCATGCTGTTGGTCTGGACAGTATCAAGGACTAATTCTTGCATTGCTAAAAGCCTGGTTAGAGTATTCTCATGACTGAAGTATTAAGCCACTGTAAATGGTTTGCTTAGGAAGGCATAGTAAATAATGGAAAAAAAAAAGAACAACAAAAAATCACATATAGTAAACTCGTTGTCTTCATTGGATTTTTTCTTTTAGTCTACCTGGTAGCCTACTATTCCATTGCAGATCCTGAAAGATCATATGCTAGGACTTGGATCTGGATATTAGAAGCTACTCCTTTGACTCGCTGAAATCCAAGATCTTTGGAATCATCAGTTCTAAGCAAAGCAACCAGCTAATGAAAGCCAAGAAGAAGAGCCTATCATGATGTACTAAAATACTAAATTAAAGCAATGTTACATAATTCCTTTAATATGATTCTGCAATATGCAGAAGGAAAAACTGTGCTCTTATGTAGGCTTCAACCTTAGATATACATGCAGCTGGTGGTCCAAGTCTTCTTAATGTCTGACAGTTATTAATAATGTTCAAGCATAAGAAGTGTTGAACTCAACAGCTCCTTGGTTTCTGCATGACATTTAATGGTAGGATAGTAGTGAACACTGGAGTGAACTAGTTATTGCCTAGGTAACAGTGATTTCCCTTAGAAGACAGAACAGAACAGAACAGAGGGTGAGAATATATGGAATGTAAGTATACATGGTTTCTGTGACTACCCGGCCAATGCCTGTTCAGCATAGAAGATTAGGATGAGAAACAGAAGTAGCACATTAAACACCCAGCTATGCAAATCCTAACAAACAGGAGTTAAAGGAGGCACTACCAACAACCACAGCTCTCAGGACACTGATTAATTTGGAGAACGGATCGAGAACAGCCCTGAGGAGAAGGACTTGGGAGTGATGGTCGACAAGAAGCTCAACATGAGACGTCAATGCTCGCTTGCGGCCCAGAAGGCCAACCGCATCCTGGGCTGCATCAAGAGGAGCGTGGCCAGCAGGTGGGAGGTGATTCTCCCCCTTTACTCTGCCCTGGTGAGACCCCACTTGGAGTACTGTGTCCAGTTCTGGAGCCCCCAACATAAGAAGGACATGGACCAGTTGGAGAAGGTCCAGAGGAGGGCCACGAAGATGATAAGAGGGCTGGAGCACCTTTCCTATGATGACAGGCTGAGAGAGTTGGGGCTGTTCAGCCTGCAGAAGAGGAGGCTCCAGGGAGACCTGATAGCAGTCTTCCAGTACCTCAGGGGGGCCTACAAGAAAGATGGGGAGAGGCTGTTCAGCAGGGCTGGTTGTGATAGGACGAGGGGTAACGGTTTTAAAATAGAGGGGGGTAGATTTAGATTGGATATTAGGGATGTCGTGGTTTTGTTTAGTAGGGGGGGGCCTAAGGTGGTAGCTTCTGTAGGAAACTGCTAGAAGTTGCTCCCCTTTGTTCAGGGGACTTGGCCAGGCCTAGGGCGGACCCACTGCTGGCCAAGGCCGAGCCGATTGGTAGCAGAATGTCTCGTGATAACGCCTCTGCGATAACGTATTTAAGAATGGGAAAACAGAAAAAAAAAAGAGAGAGGAGAGAAGATGTGAAGAAGCTGAATCGGGGCAGAGGCGCAGAGGGGGAGGCGCAGGCCTCACGGGCCTTGCAGGCCTCACCCTCTGGCCTCTCGCCAGGCAGCCGACTGGGCCCGACTCGGTCCAGCCCGGCTGCAAGAAGTGGAGAGGAGATGAGAAGTGAATAAGATGTAAAAAAGATCCTGAGAGACATCTACCAGCCTGTTGTGAGGAACGGCTGCAGATGCCAAGGTCAGTTCAGAAGGAGCGGGAGGAGTAATGTGGCTCCTGGCCAAGATTCTCCTGCAGCCTGTGGTGACGATCATGGTGGAGCAGGTTGTCCCCCTGCAGCCCATGGAGGTCCACGGAGAAGTAGAGATCCACTTGGAGCCCGTGAAGGACCCCGTACCGGGGGAGGTGGATGCCTGAAGGCAGCTGTGGCCCGTGGAGGGCCCACTGGGGAGCTGTTCTGAAGGGACTGCACCCGTGGAAGAGATGACCCACGCTGGAGCAGTTCCACGAAGGACTGTGGCGTAGGGGTGGGACCCCACAACGGAGCAGGGGAGGAATGCGAGGAGTTCTTCCCCCAACCATGAAGCAGCGGCGTAAAACAACATGTGATGAACTGACTGCAACCCCCATTCCCTCTTTCCCCCTGTGCCGCTCGGGAGGGGAAGATAGTAGAGATAATGTTAAGCTCGGGAAGAGGGAGGGGTGGGGGGAGGTTATCTTGTTCTCTGTCTCATTATCCTGCTGTTTGCAGTAATAAATGAATAGTTTTCCCCAAGTCGAGTCTGTTTTGCCTGTGACGGTAACTTTAAGGATTTCTCCCTGTCCTTATCTCAAACCTCGAGCCATTTTTCCTTATATTTTCTCTCCCTGTTCTCTCGGAGTGTGGGGGGAGTGAGAGAGAGACTGCGTAGTCTGGTCCGATCGGGGCTGAACTACCACAGGGAAAAATTTTTTACAATGCAAGTTGTAGAACACTGGAAAAGGTTGCCCAGAGAGGTGGTGGATGCCCCATCCCTGGAAACATTCAAGGCCAGGCTGGATGAGGCTCTGAGCAACCTGATCTAGTTGGGGATGTCCTTGCTCCTTGCAGGGGGGTTGGACTGGATGACCTTTGAAGGTCCCTTCCAACTCTAACCATTCTATGATTCTAGTTGATTGATGGACTGTTGAAGGGACTGCTCGAAGCCTTGAGGAGTTCAGCCAGAACCAGCAGCAATGGATAAGAAGGGGGAAATGAGATTATAGTGAGATTCCGGAGAATCAGTCAGTTTATTTCAGGATATTTGAAAAGGATTATGGTGTTGCAAACATATTGTGGGATGTTTAGAGAAAGGGCAACAGGCACGCAAAGGGAATGGGCAAGGTGGATCAGGGACAAAAGATGGGAAATGCAGAAGGAGGATAAAAGATGTTGTGTAAAGAAAGTGCAGATCAGCGTGCTCTTACCTAGTCAATCCCTCTGCCTGATAACCAGTCTGATCTTCTTAATGTCTTCTTATCCAACTCTACTCCTACCTGTTTTCCCTAGTGAGATTGCTCACTGTTTTCTATGTGTGTGTGTGTGTTTGTGAGGATAATGAACCTCAAGTTGGAGTAGCTAAAACAGTTAAGAGTTCAGGGAACCAGCTACCAGAGAGACCAGGGGTCTGAAAGTCAGCTACTGGAGGCGCCGCAGGAGTCTCCCACAGCAATGGTAGAGATCTCTTTGTGTTTCAGTGGGCATGGGTGCAAAATCTCATAGCAGATATTGAGCCTGATTAGCCAGGAAAGAAAATCAGGATCAAGTAATTTGTATTGTTTATGTTTGTGTGAGCCCTGTTTGTGTATATGTTGTGCCTGTAAGGGAGCTTTCCTTCTTTTTGTGTTGGTTAGTTTGTGTTTGATTACATGCACGCTCAGCCTTGCTTCTGGCTGAGGGTCTGGGGACCATAGCAGCCTGGCTGTAGCAGGCTGGGAAGGAATCACAGCCTCTCATGGGAGTCTTGATGCCCAGCAAATTTGGATTCCCTTTAGTATTGACTGTCTGCAAATGTATGACAGAGTTAGAATCACACAAGGAGGGCAATTCAGTGTAGCCATGTTAGCATTCAGTGCCTCACGTTAGCCGAGGCAGAGAGTCACGCAGGTGTTCTACGTGTATCACCATTTCTGTTCTGAAGTTCTCCAGGTGCTTCTGCTTACATTTTTCCTTGTGGGTATAGCCATCAGTTCCAGACCACAGAAAAGAATAGGTCAAGTTTCCAAGCCTACTGTGTGACACGTGGACATGGTTCAAACTCCATGCAAGGCCTTGTACCTAAACCCCTTGACCAGGTGCATCAGAGGTATTGAAGAACAGGGCCAAGGTAACACATTGCCTGTTAAACTTTCTTCCTGATAGTCTCTTCTTTGGAAGTGTGAAAACATAATAAGTGGCTTTCTAAGGTTAGGAAGCAAATTGATTATGAACTGGAGTTTTGTCTACCAACAATTTTTAATATGTAGTCTTGTCATGAGTGAACTAAAGTCATTAATAATACAGTAAGCAAAATGTGCTACAGTTAACCTTAAATTATAACTTACAAAGAGCGTTCTTGCAGTTTCTGCTATGATTTATGGGCTCAGTTTATTCTATGCAAATTCATGCACAGTTTCTAATAAGAGGGAGGAGGAAAGATAAAAGAGCTCTGAATATTTTATAAGCTTTTTCCACTTACCTTAATTTAGAAATATGAAGCTGAATATGTAAGTAGAGAATAATTACCTATTACTAATCTCCCACATAGTTTATCTATTTCAGCCCTGAACATCCTGAGCAATGCAAAACATAACTGTTTTACTACCTGTGCCACTGTAAATATGATAATTAGGTATACTTCAGTGCTAGTTTTTGCTGATACATGAGAAGATAGATACTGTAATATAATCAGGCAGTGCTTCGCTATTGTTTTATATCCCTTTTAAAAATAACATACCTGCTGTTCAGTATTTCATTCATTGGACACAGTAAAGTTAAATTTTAAAAGGATGGTGTCCTATATAAGTTCCTTGAGCATGCTTTTCCAGATGCAATCCTTAAATTTTAGAAATGGTGAAACAAATTTGTGATTTCCATAGAAATCCATGCAAACAGCTGCAGCAAAACTCAGTACTCTTCTCTGTAGCACGAGTACCTCAGTACTCATTTGAGACCTTGCCTCATGAAGGCACTTGAGCACTATATCATGTTAGACAAGTAGTTCCAACAGAGCAGTCTGCAAGCCGTCTAGCTCTAAAAAAGCAGTATGCAAACTGTCTTCCAGTCTGTTCTTCCCATTCCTGACCTGCTGAGATATGATAGATGAATTCTGAAATTTAATCAGAAAATTAATAAGACTTAAGGTTAGATATCAGATAGGCCACCATCTTCACTCAAGTGGGTGTCTCTCTGTAGAGCAGCCATAGTCCCAGATCCTTGTGCTGTCAGTGAGTTTCATCCAATGACAATATAACAGAAGGATAAAATCTTTAGGCTGTATTTCATTTGCAGAACTCTGAGGCAAGTTAGAGTTTTCTTTCATTATTATTGAGTAACACATAGGAACATAAGTGGGAGGTCCTCTTGTGGTATAAGAAAAACATACTGATGATTTTATTAAATGAGTGAATGTACTTTTGAATCCAAGAATCCTCATTTTTCCAGAGAATTTAACCTGACAGTAAAGATTGCCCTGGCTCATACTTTTTGTTGCATCGCCATCAATACTTTGAAGAATACTTGAGTTAATCATCTATATTATTGCTCTTGATATTATCAGGGAAAGAAAGAAGGAAAGAAAGAAAGAAGGAGGGAAGGAAGGAAGGAAGGAAGGAAAGAAGGAAGAAAGGAAGGGAGGGAGGGAGGGAGGAAGGGATGAAGGGAGGGAGGAAGGAAGGAAGGAAGGGAGGGAGGGAGGGGGAGAAAGAGACAGTCCTGGTTTATCCGAAAGTACAGTGAACCAGCTTTATACTGAATTGTATTTTTCATTAGTTAGTGAACAAGCCAAAAGTTTTTTGTTTTATCTCCACTTGTGTAGCTATCACAATAAATCAAGATCAAATCACAAATGGCAAACAGGCATCCTCCAATCAGGGAAAAAAAAATAATCTGTATTCCCATAAATCACCATCTAATGTTACATTGCCACTCCCCTCTCCAGTCTATTTGCCACTCACTATTTTTCATGCGTTTGCCTGTCTAAAGCATACTAACACCAAAAGCTATATCACAGGTGAAACTTAGGTGTATACCATAGTCTTTAGTTTTTGCTGGAATCCTAAAACATCAATAGCTGTCTTTTCTGGTTTGAGTCTCATGGCCTTAGGTAGTCTTGTTTGCCACACCTAGTTCAAGACATCTGTTTTGTGATGCTTCCCAATGTTTAGATCCTGCCTAAACCCTGATAGGATCCTCAAGGTGGATTTTTTTCTCACTACTTTTATCTCTGAATTTGGAGACAGAACTCTTTGTCTAAATAGCCTCTGAAGCTGGCTTCACACACAGGCCAGCGAGGAACACTTGAATCAGAACCAATGTGATTTTATTTGTGGAAAAGCAGGAAACCCCAGTTTGGAGCAGCACTTTCTGTGACGTGTCCAAAAGCTGGGACCTATGTCATGATCACAAGTATGCAGAATACTAGACATTTTCATGTATATGGACAGTTGAGTCAGTGAAGATGCAGTGTTAACTTTTGAGAAGAGCATCCCTCTTGCTCTTAATGCATCTGCTCTAGATATCTTTTGTTAGAGGGGGGAAAATGTTTTTCAGATGTGAGTCTTGAGTGAAATTTGATGGGGGAAAATAACCTAACAAAATCAAAACTGTAGGATTATTCCATTCTCACAGCTTGCTGGGGTCCTTCTAGAAGATTTTTCTTGAGTGACAGCTATAGCCAGTTAGTGATCAGCAGCTTTTCCCTGTGGCAAATTCATGTTTCACTGGACAGCTTACCAGTTATCGAAATTTTCCACTGATAACAGAACCCAACCAGTTATCTTGGATATTTCATTTGTGCTTTAACTGGAGGGTGAAAAAAAAGAAAAAAAAAGAAAAAAAAGAAAAAAAACAACCTTAGCCTCTAGCTCTTTAGTGACATGCAAAGGCTGTTTCTTTTCCCACTAGAAAGCAGCAAAAGTGGCTTGGAGTGAAGAAACCCAACTTCCTTGGCTTCATCTCCCTTCTCAGGACTTATGAGAGTGACCCTGCGAGGTATTAGATGCTCTTCTTTTCCTAGCAGACTCTAGTCACAGCTGAATAATGATTCCTTCCATCTGACTTTTGGCAGCTGAGCTACCTAAATTATCAACATACTTGTCCTCTGGCTTTTAGTATAGTTAGTGGAAAAAAATAATAATCTCTAAATATCAGGTTCCTATGCTCCACTTTTAACTCCTAAATAAAAAAAAAATACACTCATTTGGTTTATAATTTTGACCTTAGTTAATAGTATAATTAACAGAATGAGAATCAATATAGAACTTGAAAATGGATTCCTAATTCTTAACACCTCTATAAGATGTGCAGTTATATTTGTGTGAAATGACCAGTGAGTCATCCTAGTTGAACAGCAGCTATAAGGTGTCATGAACATTACCATACTTTCTGAATTCAGTTAAAGACTTCTTAAACAACAGGCTTTACCTGTGCTTTTCTGGAGGCAACAAAAGCTTTAAATCATTTATCAGCTGTTTTACTCAGAGTTGTCCCAGAGACTGATGTTTTTTATTTCTATCTGTCCTTCTTCTGTTCAAGAATGTTTACCCAGTAACACCCCAGAGTTTTCACCTTTTGTCCAAAATTCCGACACATATAGAAATGTTTGAAAGGGTTACAGAGCTCCTGAAAGCATCTCACTTCTTATGATTTCTGACAACTACATGTAGAAAATGGTAGCTTTAGCTGCAGACTGCTGGGAATACTCACTGAAGTCACTGGCTAAAACAGTTTGTCAAGTTTTAAGTCAGGAAAATACATTGAGAAAAACGTAGGTCAAAGATATCCATATAATGAAGAGCTACATGCATCAAACAAAGGTTCAGTCTTCTAAGTTTCATCTATACTACTAGTACCAGTTACTGTCATGGTGTCCCTGATGTACTCCTGGGCACTGTCTGGAAGAGCACTAGGTCTCATGGGCTGAGCACCAGGGAGCATTCTGACAGCTGGCATGAATGGTCAGTTATGAGGTGGGACTCAGACTTTGTGGGGCTTATCAATACAGAGCTAGCCTAAGCAGCTCTGGGACTGAACTTACTGGGCACTCCTTCTTACACAGAAACCTTGTCTATCTCCTTTTCCAAAGATTTTTCATTAAAGAAAAAAATTGAAAAGGTCTAAATTTGTATGGAATGAAAACATATTTGGAAATCATGACAACCATGTGTACATGTATGTTGTCACTGATGGCTTTTAGCCTATCTGTGTCTTGCTGATGAAAGTGCCAGCACTTGCTACTTCTCAGCCTCCGTTCCCAGAGATGGTAATAAAGCAGAAGCTGGTAAACAAGCATGGAACATGCCAGGTGCTGAGAACTTCAATGGAGATTGAAAGGATCGTCATTTCTGACTGGAGAGGAGCCAACACCTTACAGGATCAGAGTCATCAGTCACAGGACGAGAGGCAGAAGAAGACCTCAGCTTATTGCTCTGATTGCCAATGACTGGGAAAGAACAAATAAACAGGATTATTAACCTCAGTTTTATGGTGGAAAATTAATATAACCTGAATCCTTGAATGAGTGGAACACAATGAATGTCTCTCTCTCTCTGTCTTACACACACTCATGAAAACAAAAATACCTTCACTTTTTTTTTTCTTTTTTTTTTTCCCTGAGATGTAACTGCTCTGGGAGAAGGAAGATTGCATTTCTTCAACAACTGCATTGTTTATAAGAAGCTGTCGGTATTGATCAGTGGTTAAGGCCAGCAGAAAGAAAACGGTTTACTCTTTCCATTTTAAGTGTGCAAAGACTAAATAATCTAACAACCATTTCTAGACAGCAGTTCTCCCTCACTAGCATTTCCTTTGTTGCCTCATACATGGTTGAATACTATACGTGTCCCAAAGGAAATTCAGCAACTGGATCTCCAAAAGAGTGGTTGGTAGCCCCTTCACTTTCCCACTGCTTTCCTAGCCTCACAATTATATCTTTGCAATAATAATAAAACACAGCAAATTTTGGTCCCTTAAATCTTTACATTATATGAAATGAGGACAGGAGTGGGAATATAATGTGCATATGCATAGGAAGTAGATGTGAAGTAGAAATTCCAGTTTGTTTTTTTTTTTTTCTCCTGACTGAAGACAAAGGGCACAATAGTTGTTTCATTTCCCTTCATTTCAAAACAAAATTTTTATGTAGTTCACTTTTGAGAAGTTAACTTAACAAAATTTTGGTCAAATCTCTATAGTTTTATGACATCTTGATCTAAAATAACTTTGTTTATTTTTCTCTGCTGGGGAAAACCAGTCCAGAATGGTTTCGTGATGCTTTTCCAAACCTAGATTTTTAGCTCTGTCTCGGGCAGTAATGTAGTAGGGCAATTTTCTGGCATGCTGGTATTGTCATCTAAAGCAAACTATTCACTAATGCCAAAATAACAACCAAAAATCTTGTGTTTAAGAAGCGTAAACTTAATTTAACCTGCATATATCTTCTGCAGCACCAAATTTTGCAGAACAGCGTTTGAGCTACTCAATTGAATTTGTGTGCATTAAAGCTACTGTGTACCACAGGGAGTTAATCTTTTTGATTTTCCTGGCTTATTCTTGTTACAACTGATCCAAAATTGGAACTTTTTGAATGACTGAATGCACTGGGGAGCACTGAACATAAATCATAGAATCATAGAATCATAGAATAGTTAGAGTTGGAAGGGACCTTCAACGGTCATCTAGTCCAACCCCCCTGCAAGAAGCAGGGACATCCCTGACTAGATCAGGTTGCTCAGGGCCTCATCCAGCCTGGCCTTGAACGTGGTTAATGAAAAGATTTGCTAGCCATAGAAATTCCAAACAGACAGAATTCAAGGGGATAATTTATCTGTTGATTCTTCATAGTTTTGTTTGTTTTTTTTTTTTTTAGTATTTCAGTGTAAAAGGAACAAAAAGAAAGCAGTTTTTGAAACAAAATGGGTGCAGCAGGCAGGGTTCTTACATGAATTTCTGAGGGAGTAAAAAATAAATGTATTCTCCAAGGGTCAAAATGCCACTGGCCTGTCCCCCAGACACCAAGAGAGACCTTCTAATTCCCTCAAATACATGAAGAGGATTGAGGAGGGAAGAAACAAAAAAGGAAACCTACATTAAACAAAGCCACTGCAGGGAGGGGAATGAGAATGCCAAGTAAATGGTGGGTAGATGGTACCTGCCAACTAGTCAAGCTGTTTGATAGCACTCCTCTGTAGACCCAAGGGAGGAATTGGTAACACAAGAAAGAAGGGTTAGCAATGCCTTCTAGGGCTTTTATGAGGCTTACTATTGATCACAAACCTTTGTTGTGGAAGAAAAAGGTAAAAGAATATCTAGATAAATTGGAATTGACAAAGCGAGGCAACTTAAAGATAGAAATCTCTTGAGTCGCCTGTAACCAAAGAAGAGATATTGAAAGTGATACAATCAATGTAGCCCAGGAAGACTCTGGGGAAAAATGACTTTACCCATCAAGTATCTATAGTTGGAGGCATGAGGCTGGTATCAGTTTGTTTTGGATGATGTGCTCACTGAAGCTTCTATCCCTTCTATATATCATGCTGTAATTTCAGGATTTATTTGGATTAAATGGATACCATCTTAATAACTTACACAATTCTACAGTCCCTTTCAGTTCTAGGGGATCCAGTAGTCTTTTCAGTATTATGAGAGAGTTCTAACTTTGTATAGGACAGATGTAAAACAGAGGAATGGAAAAACGGGGTTACTTTGTGCCATCCCTTTATTTGCTCCTTCAGAGAGATTGAGGATACCCAAAGAATACAGATGCATTCAGAAAGAGCTCTTAAAAAAAGAAGTGAGTAAAAATGTGTAAACTAAAAGCCACTGAAAGAAATGGAAGACAAGATATAAACTGACTTTAAAGCCAGAATTTAACCTAGATCCTTTCTGGATCTCTTGTCTGTCTAAACCGACAATTATTCGTTTGTTATACAGGGATCATGAGGAATCTGGCTTGGTAATTTAGCTGGACAAATCAAGAGCTTCTAGCTGTATAGAAGTACTGCACTTGAGCCACAGTCTCAGTGACACATTTTAGGAGCAGAATTAAACCATTCCTTCTCTTCATAAGGGCATAGGCCATAAAGAACTGTAGGCCATAGGCCATAGAGAAAGTAGGAATTTGTTACCGGTTAGGTAGAAAATTAGGTTTGTTTAATTTTTATGAGTTGTTTGAGCTTATGAGAGTAGATTTAGAGATCTTACCTGCAATATTATTTCAATAGAATTTACAGTATTTTTGTAGATTTCAAAATATACGCACAGCTTTGCCCCAAGTTGTAATGATAGCCCTTTTCTATATATTAGCTGTGTTTTTTAGAATCAAATTCAGGTAGCATTCAGTCTTAAGCATGGATTGAATATAGTATGGTGTCCTTTTTTAGCAAGATCTCAAGTTTGTCTGCTGTGAGATAAAGAAGGGTATGCAAACAATCTATATTTGAACAGTCAATAATGGCAATAAAATGTGTCCAGACATCTTGTGGGCATATTTAAAAATAGACCAGAGGAGTCTCCATCCCTGCAAGAAATCCTGCAATCCTGCAACTGTCATATAAATGACTCAGTCTACTGATACCCATTACTAAAGTTTAACAAAAACCCCCACAAGAAGAACTTCACTGTTGACTTTTGGCAAAGGAGAGAAAAAGTGACAAAATGGTCAAGGGCTCATCTGTATGTCAGTTCCTGCAGCAGTCTGGGTCACAGTTGCATTTTGATGTGGGGAAGAAGGGGCAAGGAAGCAAGTGGGACAGGGGAACACGTGTAAGTCTTGTGGAATACTTAGAGAAAAACAGAGAATACGCACTAGGTAGCCAAGCTGGATTCACCTCCCCTTAAGCAGTGGCCTATGGCTCCAAACATATGAGGATGTCCATCTCTTTCGATCAGTTACACAGGGAGTTTAGGATGTCTGTTTGCTGACTTAAAAGACTCAGTTATACACTTAAGATCAGGTGAGAAGAATTCAAGGCTTCATTCACATAAACTTTAGTCTATTGAAATTAAGTTAACTCTCCTAACCTCAGTTCATTCTGCCACAGCTCCCAGCCACTTGGTTTTGCACGCAGTACTGAGTCTTTACAAGAGGGAGTTACTGCTGATGAAAGAACCAGTGGGCAAGGTGAATCTTCACTTTTTCTCTGTTTCTTTTTTTTTTTTTTTTTTAATTTCTCTGGGAAGCTAGCAGATAATATTATTTCAAAATTTCTCTTCAACACTGCTGTGACAGTCAAGTCAAGACCTCTAACACTTGCAAGGAGTATGCACATATCTCTGTGAGTTCGGATCTAGTTATCTGTATTTATGTGAGGATTCACCCACGTCACTCTAAAGGCAAGGACCAAGGCATTGGGACTGGTACAATTTCAGGAGAATACACAGATCTGCGTATAACTTTATACTGAAAGGTACAAAATTATAGCTTCATAGGAAGAACTGAAATGCCTAGAGAGTCCCTTAGGGCATAAAACCCTGCTGTATCAAATGATACAGCCTCAGCATGTGACTATAAGGACCATAATATTAAAGGTTTTACATATTTAATTTCCTGGCAGAGACCAAGCTGCAGTGATTTAAGCACTTGTTTGCCTTATCCAGGGCCGCTTGCCTATGCTGCTTTTAGCACCAATGATGATATACTAAAACCTTTTGTTTGTGGGGGTACAAAATAGGAACTTATCTCCTAATAGCAGCAGTTTTGCTATGTTTATGTCAGTGCTGCAGTACATGAGAACTGGCATGTCTCTGCTGATTTAAATTCTCCTGAATACAAGCCTTCCAGAGCTGTAAATAGAGAGAGGTTAAGGCCAGATCTTCCAGCTCAGATGAAGTTGCTTCATCATTTATTATTGTTCAGTTACAATCAAATTATTGATGTTCTCAACATTGCTGGGGCTACTGCATGATGCAAGCCACATGAGTGAGATAGTGGGAAACAAAGAAGAGAAAAATAATGATGTACAGAAGAATAGAGCTCTTAGCACTTACATACACAATCATATGGGAAATAAAGCCCAGAATGGTGCAGCAAAACTGCTTATTTTTTTCTGTTTCCCCTTGTTCATGCATGATTTGAAAATCGTTTGCATGACAAAGGAGAAAAAAATAAAGTTAAACATTCTCAGGAATGTTGAGATGTCAAAGTGCAGCTTTTTTCCCTTAAGCATATAAAATATTAAGAATGCTCAGCAAAAGCCAATAGGGAAGCTGCTTAGATAAGAAGATGAAAAATTAATTTTAATCTATGGAGGACTAAGTAATACTCTTATTTCACAACCTCAATCAATTTTAATATTTCAGTATTTTAAAGTAGTGTCTCTCCAATAATATTTAAAAAGTTGCTTGTATCTCTTTTTACTAGAAAAGTTGTTCTGTTTCTCTCTTTGCCTCTCTTGCTCTCATTCTTTCTTTCCCATACATATAAGACACTGCCTTAGATGTATTTTATTCTTGGTAACTATCAGTATAGGGTGATTAATGGATCCCTTTTTTTCATAGTGCGGTATTTCTTCCCCACTCCTTTCACATTTGAAGATAGAGGGTTCTTGCAAATAAATAGAGGCCAAACTCAGTGCACTGAAAACACTCATCTTCAACCACAGCCCAGCTAAGTTGCAGTGGAAGATTGCATAGACATAGTTAGAGTACTTCTCAATTAATTACTTTGAAAAAGTAACCCATAGGAGCCAAGGTTTCAGTGCAGACTGTAAAAAAACAGCCAGGAACTCAAGTGAAGATAAATGTGTTTAGGCCAAGCATCTCCATGGCTTTGTGATTGTATTATTGTTACTGTCTGAATTACAGAGTTTAAGCCTATCTCATATATATGTGCATGGCTGACTTGCCCCATTAGAATGCAATATAGACATACTTGGAGAGGAAATCCTTATCTTCTAGTTAAAACAAAAACAAAAGCAAGGAAGAAAGTGGTGAAAAAAAAAAAAAACCAAACAAATTCTTGATTTGCATATTGGTAATCATGTCCAGAAATGGCCCTAGGAAAAAGTATAAACAGCTTTAAAAATAAATTTAAAAGCTACAAATTCTGTCCTGATTTCCAGGTGGATCCCTAAAGATCAAGGAATCTTCTTTTACTTCTAGCACAGCTTCTGTTGGGTGCCTGGGAAAATGCACTTATTATAGTCATTAACTGCTCAGCTATCACTGAAAGAAGTAAAGTTGTCTGCCTTATACCTCAATTTAGGCATTTATCTCCACCACCACATACCTGTCTCATTTTGTAACAGAGCTAGTGATGAGCAAGTTATTTCCCCTGCACTTCCCCCCCATAATTCTATTAGAAATCGGTGCAGATTTAAGTTGAAGGTGAAGAGAGATCTCTCTGAACTTATGTTCCTCTTCGGCAAAGAAATACTCTCTTCATTTGTGCCTTATAATCTTAGACATAACAGGATAACATAAAAACTGAGCACTGCACATTAGAAAAATGGCCATGTGTGCTACAGACAAATATACCAGCCTTTACTGACCACATTTTCCTCTTCGTTATACAAGATTTCCTAATTATCATACCATTATAGCACTTAGAGAAAGAAAAGGTTGACTAAATACTATGTGTAATCTTGTGGCAGAGAGGGGCGTTTTGGGGGGTTTTATTTTATTTTATTTTGTTATATTATATTTTATTTTATATTTTATTTTTAAAGCTTCATTCAAAACAGCTCTGGAATTTAGAATGGTATTAAATCAGAGAGTGATTTAGGAAAGTACAAATATTTCTGATAATATGTGTAACCTCTTTTAAAAAAAAAGTAGGAATATGGCTGACTGTGAGCATTTCCACAGAACACAGCTCTTACATGTTCAAAGGTGCAGAACAAGTGAAACCACCCTAAAATAGGAGCACACAGTAGCTCCCAAATATAATCTATTCTACCATTATTTCATAGAATCATAGAATCATAGAATGGTTAGAGTTGGAAGGGACCTTCAAAGGTCATCTAGTCCAACCCCCCTGCAAGGAGCAGGGACATCCCTGACTAGGTCAGGTTGCTCAGAGCCTCATCCAGCCTGGCCTTGAACGTTTCCAGGGATGGGGCCTCCACCACCTTTCTGGGCAACCTGTTCCAGTGTTCTAGAACTCGCATCGTAAAAACTTTTTTCCTAATTTCTAATCTAAATCTACGCCCCTCTATTTTAAAACCATTACCTCTCATCCTATTGCAACAGGCCCTACTAAACAGCCTTTCCCCATCTTTCTTGTAGGCCCCCTTGAGGTATTGGAAGACCACTATCAGGTGTCTCCGGAGCCTCCTCTTCTCCAGGCTGAACAGCCCCAACTCTCTCAGCCTGTCCTCATAAGAGAGGTGCTCCAGCCCTTTTATTATCTTCGTGGCCCTCCTCTGGACCCTCTCCAACTGGTCCATGTCCTTCTTGTGTTGGGGGCTCCAGAACTGGACAGAGTACTCCAGGTGGGGTCTCACCAGGGCAGAGTAGAGGGGGAGAATCACCTCCCTCCACCTGCTGGCCACGCTTCTCTTGATGCAGCCCAGGATGCGGTTGGCCTTCTGGGCCGCAAGGGCGCATTGTCTGCTCATGTTAAGCTTCTCATCCACCAGCACTCCCAAGTCCTTCTCCTCAGGGCTGCTCTCAATCCATTCTCCTCCCAGCCTGTATTTGTGCCTGGGATTGCCGTGACCCAGGTGCAGGACCTTGCACTTGGCCTGGTTGAACTTCATGAGGTTGGCACGGGCCCACCTCTCCAGCCTGTCAAGGTCCCTCTGGACGGCATCCCTCCCTTTCAGCGTGTCGACGGCACCACACAGCTTGGTGTCGTCAGCGAACTTGCTGAGGGTGCACTCTATCCCACTGTCCATATCGCCGACAAAGATGTTGAACAGGGCCGGGCCCAGCACGGACCCCTGAGGGACCCCACTCATGACCGGTTTCCACATGGACATTGAGCCGTTGACCACCTCTCTCTGAGTGCGGCCGTCCAGCCAACTCCTTACCCACCGAGTGGTCCGTCCATCAAACCCATGTCTCTCTAGTTTAGAGAGAAGGATGTCGTGCGGGACAGTGTCAAAGGCTTTGCACAAGTCCAGGTAGATGATGTCAGTTGCTCGTCCCTTGTCCACCGATGCCGTCACCCCGTCATAGAAGGCCACCAAATTGGTCAGGCATGATCTGCCCTTGGTGAAGCCATGTTGGCTGTCATCAACCACCTCCTTGCTCTCCATTCTCCTGGTTTCCAGGAGAATCTGCTCCATGACCTTGCCAGGCACAGGGGTGAGGCTGAGCGGCCTGTAGTTACCTGGGTCTTCCTTATTCCCCTTTTTAAAAATTGGGGTTATGTTCCCTCTCTTCCAGTCATCGGGGACCTCACCAAACCGCCACGACTTCTCAAATACGATAGCCAGTGGCTTGGCAACTTCATCCGCCAGTTCCCTCAGGACCCGCGGATGGATCTCATCAGGACCCATGGACTTGTGCACCTTCAGGTTCCTCAGATGATCCCGAACCTGCTCTTCGAGTACAATGGGCAGTTCTTCATTCTCGCAGTCCCTGCTTGTGCCTTCTACAGCTTGGGTGGTGGGACAGGAACTCTTGTTGGTGAAGACTGAGGCAAAAAAGTCATTGAGAACCTCAGCCTTCTCCATGTCCTGGGTAACCAGGACACCAGTTCCCTTCTGGAGGGGGCCTACATTTTCCCTGGACTTTCTTTCGTCCCCTATGTACCTATAAAAGCTCTTCTTGTTGCATTTTATATCCCTGGCCAGATTCAGTTCTGCCAGGGCTTTGGCCTTCCTTACCTTATCCCTGGCCACTCGCGCAGCCTCTTTGTAGTCCTCCCAGGCTACCTGTCCCCACTTCCACCCTCTATAGGCTTCCTTTTTCACTTTCAGTTGGTCCAGGAGCTCCTTGCTCATCCACGCTGGCCTCCTGGCCTTTATGCCCGACTTGTTTTTCATCGGGATGCACCTCCGCTGAGCTTGGAGGAGGTGCTCCTTGAATATGGACCAACTTTCCTGGGCCCCTCTTCCCTCCAGGGCCGCCTCCCATGGCACTTGGCCCATCAGGTCCCTGAAGAGGCCCAAGTCCGCCTTCCTGAAGTCTAGGGCAGAGAGCTTGCCGTGTATTTTCCTTGCTGCCCCATGGATCTTGAACTCCACCATGTCATGGTCGCTGCAGCCAAGACTGTCCTTTAGTTTCACATCCCCCACCAGCCCCTCCCTGTTGGTGAGCACAAGGTCGAGCATGGCACCCCTCCTTGTCGGCTTCTCTATCGCCTGCAGGAGGAATTTGTCGTCCACGCATTCCAGGAACCTCCTGGACTACCTGTGCCCTGCTGTGTTGTCTCTCCAACAGATGTCAGGGTGGTTGAAGTCCCCCATGAGGACCAGGGCCTGTGACCGTGAGGCTGCTCCTATCTGCCTATAGAGCACTTAATCTGCTCTGTCCTCCTGGCCAGGTGGCCTGTAACAGACCCCCACCGTAACGTCCCCTGTCCGTCCCCATCCTCTAATCTTGACCCATAAGCTCTCTGTCAGCTCCTCCTCCATCCCCAGGTGGAGCTCCACACACTCCAGCCGGTTGCTGACATAGAGAGTGACACCCCCTCCTCGTCTCCCCTTCCTGTCTTTTCTAAAAAGCCTATACCCCTCCATGTTGACACTCCAGTCGTATGTGTCATCCCACCACGTCTCCGTGATGCCAATGAGGTCGTAGCCCTGCTCGTGTGCAAGCATCTCCAGCTCTTCCTGTTTATTGCCCATGCTGTGTGCATTGGTATAGAGACACTTCAGCTGGGCCCCCGACAAAGCCGACTTGCTGGCTGGAGCGACAGGGGTGCTATTGGACCGCAGTTTAGGTTTATTTGCACTTATCTGTGATCCCTCCTCAGCTTCTGGACCCTCAGTGCTGGCACTGGCGCCATGCTGACAGCAGTGGGCTGAACTGTGCTCCCCCTCCCCCAGCAACACTAGTTTAAAGCCCTCCGGACGAGCCTGGCAAATCTTTGTCCAAGCACACTCTTCCCCCTCTTGGTTAGGTGCACGCCATCCGCCCCTAGCAGCCCGGGCTTCTCAAAGCACGCCCCGTGATCTAGATACCCAAAGCCCTGCTGTAGCACTACTCCCTGAGCCAAGAGTTAACCTGCCAGATACGTCTGGCCCTTTCAGGTCCCTGCCCTTTGACCGGAGGATTGACGAGAAGACCACCCGCGCCCCAGAGCCTTTGACTGTTGAACCCAGAGCCCTGAAATCCCTTTTGATGTTTTTTAGACTGCTGCCAGCTGTGTCGCTGGCCCCTACATGAAACTCCAGCAGTAGATAATAGTCTGTGGGCCATATGAGGCTAGGTATTCTCTCGGTGATGTCCCTGATACGAGCCCCTGGGAGACAGCATACCTCCCGAGAGACCGCATCGGGGCGGCAGATGGGTGCCTTCCTTTTCCTTCTTCACACATTCTTATCAAAATAAGAAGAGTCTGTTTACAAATGCCATCCAAGTTTTTGTTTAAATAAATGCTTAATAGGCAATTATGTTTCAAGAATTTCCCAAATTATTCTGGCTAAGTAATGATAACTGAAATGCAGCTCAAATATTACTTCCTCTGTATAAGTGTTTTATAGTCATTTAAGATCAGTCTAATAAGTCTTCTTTTGTATACTTGCAAATTTCTATTACAATAGAGTCCTTTCTTTTTTTTTTTTTCCTTTGCTCTTTTTTAATTTTTTTTTTCCCAACACCTGAACAATTTCTGGCACTTTAATTGCTCGTTGTACACACTTTTTTCCCCTTTCTTTTCCTTTTTTGTTCTTTTTTTTTTTTTTTTTTCTCCTGGTAGGAAGGTGTCTGAGCCTGTTTGTGACATTCTAAGAACGATCTCTTTAATGAGGCAACAGTTTATGAAACAGAGCAGAGCTCTCTAGAGTGCAATTATCATATGAACTCTGGTAAAAACTTATCTCTGCTCCAGAGAGCCTAGTTCAGACACATCCAAGATGGATATGTATGGAATCAGGCTAGAGATAAAATCTTCTGATTAAAAATGTTTTCTTGTATGTTTTTCCTTTGAAAAATGAGTTTTTATTATATTCAATCTTGTATGGAGGGACTGTCTGTTTTGATGATCTTTTTAATTTTGGAAAACAATAGTTTGGAAAAAATAAAATATTTCTTTTAAAATCTTAGTTCAGACCTAACTCTTTCCTTTTGAATTAGCATTTGAATTAAAGTAGAATTTGAGTGGCATTTCAATTTATGATGCCAATTTGATAAAAATTTATGCTTCATATCAGCTTTTCAAAATGAAACATTTTATTTCAAATAAACGTTTTGATTTTATCCTGTCAAAACATTTTTTTCAACTGAAAAAAGATAAAGCTACCTCACCCTTCTGTATCCATTTCTTTCTGAAATTTAGTTTTTTATTGTTCCAACCTGGTATATTTATCAAAAATAGTTGTTATAGAATTTTCAAACACACATTAATTCTACTTTAACTAATACAATTTATTCTTAAAATTAAATAACTGAAATTGCTAAAAAATTCTGAAGAGAAATTTGGCATCTTCAAAAATAACTTTAACATAACCACATCATTTCTCAAAGAAATCTTTCATTTCCCTTTGCTGAATGCTGAATAAATTGTGGCTCTTAGATCCCTATGTAAACTGAAAATATTGTGAAAAAATCTTTTAAATTCTTTGTAAAATAAGTACATTTTAAAATAAGTATAACTATTATAATGGAGTTAATTATTTGCACAACATATGAACCAGTAAAAGTAGACAGGCAGGAATGAACTAGAAGCAAAAAGGCTCTGAATTTCATTAAGAATATTATTTATGTACCTATTGAAGTCTGAATGACACTACAATTGGTATTTTTTAAAATATCCTGCAATTCTAGTTAAAATTTGAACTGAGATTTTTTAGAAAGACGGAAAAGATATTTCTGTAACTTTTTTCCTTTAAACATAAGTTTTCATTGTTATTTTCCAATTTGTAATTAATTTTTTTTCAAGAGCAGTTTTATTTAAGAGTTCCCCAACAAAATAAACACACTTTAAAAAATCAAAAAGAAAACCAGTGTTATTAAACATACTTGTTTGAGCAAAGGCAGTAAGAATTATTTTTGTTATTAGCCAAACCAATTTGCTCATCTTCCAATAGCAAAAAATCCAAAATATGATTAACTTTAGGTCACAGTCCTATTTGCAAACTATATACCTGGAAAACTTACATATTATCTAGTACAGAAAAATAAATACGAAATAACCCTAATTCCTGTTTATCCTTTTTTTCCAACTGCTTTGCTTACATTCTTCACAAGAGGGCCTATTTCTGCCCTATACGCATATTGTGGACAGTATTTTGCACATGAACTATAGTAATTGACAACTAAATGTTGACCAGATAAAACACAAGCTTATTAAAATATTTACAAATCTTAGCAGAAATAAATATGCATAATAGACTTAATCCTATTCTGACAGCCATTTTGAGAAGCTCTTTTCTGTGTTTGCACAATGAATTAAAGCAATTATTGTTCATTCTACTGTAAGCCCCAGAGACTCCATTATGTTACATAGTCTAGAAGGACACATGAAAATGTGGGGAGAGAGGGTGCGGGGGGGGGGGGGCGGCGGGAATGTACAAAAAGGGAATTGATATTCTCAGAGCTGCATAGAAAATCTTTGGAATCATCAAGGAGAAGAAAAAGGTTGACTTTCATTGGTACAGTCTTCAGGCCAGAGACCACAGCTCAGTACTTAAGGATAAATTAAGAAATGAGACTTTATTAACATTTTCTTTGTTTTTAAACTACAGAGAGAGTGACTGACTTCCCAGACTATGTGGGACTAGTCACATTAAGCACATGTTGTTGACTCTGCCACTCACCTTTCCTAGTTCTATAAAGCAGCTTTAGCACTCAAGAGAAACTAATTCTCTGCAGATCCCAGCCTGAGAGCAAGCTGACATATGGACAGAACAAGGACTTTGGGTAATGCGGGAATGAGCTGATTCGACTGCCTAAACCCACCCTTGAGACATTCATTTGCTCTGCCAAACCTTTTTACATTTGTAGATGCAATACCTATGTTAGGGGATAGTTGATCTAGACTGCCTGTTCAACAAACAGAGTGAGGTGTCACTGGGTGGCAATTAAAACCTCTAGAAGGTCTTATTTGCTAGAATAAAATGCTGTTCCTGGCCTCTGAAACTACATGTGATGTCCAGAGACTAAAGTGCAAACAGGCTTACTACAGCTAGAGTAACCTGAAATGGCTCTAGCCTGGGCTAACGTGGTATCTTCGACAGGAGTGGTAGATCTCCACTGATATTCACATAGGTTAGATTTTGTCTTTCATGAAAAACAGAATGTTTTTATATCTATGCACATATACATTTAAAACCAATACTGGGCATTTTTCTTGCATAAAATCTCTGTTGATATGAAAACATACAGAAGGATGTGATGTTTAAGAATTTTGATAAACTCAAAATATGACATTAAAGACTTGGAATTTTCTTAAGGTTTTTTTTTCTGTTATTCACTGAAAGAGAAAAGTTAAACACAAAAAGAACCACTTTGCCTTAATCAAAACAGAGCATTCAGTTTGGCTGGAAACTACATATTTTTTAAACTAATAATAGAATAAATGTTTCAAGTAATTATTTTTTTCTAAACTCGAACAAGTAGAAAATGATGGTATTTCTCACCAAAAAAAAAAAGATATTGTGATCTTCCTTGAGTTTTGCCTTCCAGATGCATATGTCTTTCTTGTTGTTATTCTAGGCCAGCATTTTCAAGCCATGTTTCTTTACTGTATAAAGCAACTACTGAAATAAGTCCAGGAAGATTTTATACAAGCTACATAGACAAATCACTTTGCTGCTCACTCACTTCATTGTTCTTTCTAGTCCTCCTTCTGTCTCCATGTAATTGGCTACTCTTGTAGACTCTTATGAAACCTGCCAAACACTAATTTTTAGGCAGCAGTTCTCTAAATTAGTCACATAAAAATAGTCAATTCTCATTCCCCTAGAATTTCACTAAAGGGGAAAAAATAAAGTAAAAAGAGATAGTTTGATATTGTCATTTTGGTTTACTTCTTTTGTTCTTTTGCATCTCTTCTTTTCATGCAGCTTATTTAGACCGGCAAGAAAAAAAAAAATTCCAATTACTGTATTCTTTAAATGATGACTTTTTAATTTTAACTGATATAACTTTCAGTATGTTCTTAGAGTCAAAATAGAACGATTATTTATTTATTTTGGTTTTTATTTATTTTATAGAATGAGACTTGAGAAGGTCAGACCATTCAATTACAGCAAAGGCTGGTAAAGCCTCCATGGACAGGGCATCATTACTGGAGTTTTTACTGCAATCCAACTATCAGCTCCTGAGTGTAATTTCATTCTTTCTGCTGCATGTAGAGACTTCTTGGAGATAGAGAGATATTTTTAAAACATTATCTTCTTCACCATTTACTGCAGAAATCAACCTCTGAAGCATTTTCCCACTCCCCAGTCAAGGAGAAGTTGAGCTCTCTGTTTCTGCAGCATACAACATATAATGGGGCATGCCCCACTAAATGGCATGTGATGGAAATGGGTTCCCACAGTGGACTGGATTAAATCAGTTACAATAATCTCTGACTGCTGCACTGCAGTTTGTTTCTGATGGTCTTTATTTAGCATACAAGATGAAGAAATGAAAAATTTGTGCATTGTTGATCTGACCTTGCAAATAGTGCAATAATTGGAAGGAAAACTTTAAAAATTTCTTTCTCAAATAAGATTTATCTTCCATTGGGAAAAAAAGGTCAGTTGTTCTTCAGAGTGAGATTGAGCTTCCAGACTACAACACTCAAACTCAGTTGTCTACATTAGAAGGTAGGTGCCTAAGCTTTTGTTACAGTCCCTGGAAAGTCTAGTCAATACAGACGTCAGTTCCATTTAAGTACATGTGTGTGTCCAGTAGCATTTGAGATGTGTTAGGCTATCAGAGCTATCTATATGGAACTGGTAGATATGATGTGGGATTATGGGATACCCTTGGCTTTCCAGACCATTATCTGAAGAGCAGGTAAGGATACTTTGAGGCATTATAGAATCACAGAATGGTTAGGGTTGGAAGGGACCTTTACAGGCTGTCTAGTCCAACCCCCCTGCAAGGAGCAGGGACATCTTCAACCAGATCAGGTTGCTCAGAGTCCCATCCAATCTGGCCTTGAATGTTTCCAGGGATGGGGCATCCATCTACCACCCAGAGGGGCAACCTGTTCCAGTGCTTCACCAACACATCAAGAGAGACGCTGGAGCTGAGTAAGGCAGCCTGACCTGCTCCCCATATAACAGTCAGCACAACTAAGAGAAGGCAATGAGTTACAGTAGTGGATAACTCTCTTCTAAGAGGTACAGAGGCACCCATTTCCCAAACTAATACAGTCTCTAGAAAGGTGTGCTGCTTACCAGGAGCTCATATCAGGGATTCACCAAGAGACTACCAAGCCTTGTACAGTGCACTGAATATTATCTATTGCTGCTGTTTCATGTGGGCACCAGTGATACAGCCAGGAGCAGTCTGAAGACTAAAACTTTTCTTCTTTATGTCTAATCTAACTCTACCTCCTTCTAGTTTAAAACCATTACCCCTTGTCTATCACCACAGGCCTTGTCAAAAAGTGCGTCCTCATCTTTCTTATAGGCCTCCTTTAAGTACTGAAAGGCCACTATAAGGTCTCCCTAGAGCCTTCTCTTCTCCAGGCTGAACAGCCTCAACTCTTTCAGTCTGTCTTCTTAGGATAGGTGCTCCAGCCCTCTGATCATCTTCATGGCCTCCTCTGGACTCACTCCAACAGATCCACATCCTTCTTATGTTGGGGGCTCCAGTACTGCAGGTGGGGATCTCACCAGAGCAGAGCAGAGGGGCAGAATCCTCTCTCTCGATCTGCTGGCCATGCTTCTTTTGATGCAGGGCGGGATACAGTTGGTTTTCTGCACTGCAAGCGCACACTGCTGGCTCATATTGAGCTTCTTATCCACAATCACTCCCAAGTCCTTCTCCTCAGGCCTGCTCTCAATCTATTCTCTGCCCAGCCTGTATTTGTGCTTGGGATTGCCCCAACCCATGTGACTGTTTCTGTGCCCTGTGTTTTAAAATCTGAAGCAGGGTTCCGCTGAAAACTAGCTCACATACAGGCATGTGGTGTCTTCATTTGTTCTAGGCTGTGAATTGAATCTCACCACTATAGAAGAAACATGCCATGTTTATAATCACTGGGGAATTTGCACATCAATGGTGAATCAAAATTAAGACCAAAGAATCATTCTCTTGAGGAAATGTTCTCTAGGTTTTTAGCTTTGTAAACTTGTTTGATGTCTAAGTTTTGGATGGATGAGCATAGGCAGTTGTGGCTGGGAAAAAAAAAAACAACAACTAAACAGAAACTAGTTAGTTCAGAGATGGTTTCCATTACCATCTGAGCATGTGCTAGCTGACAGTAAAGGGTGTGCCAAGAATAGTGAGTACAGCAGTTCAAGCTCTGAAATGAAACTGAGGCCAGTTTTGGCTAGCTGCCTGTTTGAATCAAGCTGAGCTGAACTGGAACCTAGCATAACCTAGCATCTGGTCATGGTTTACGGCAGTAGGTCTACACAGCTTGCAGATCTCCAAAGTACAGGAAGGCTATGGACTGTTGAAGGAATTAAGCACAAAAGTAGAGTGTTCCACCAGCTAGATCTGTTGCTAAGGAGACCTTTCTCTGCTGATCTCTATAAGTGTGTCAGTGCTTTCATTCTTTCCAGTGTCATCATATTTTTAAAAGATGTTGGTGTTAAAGTCTTTCAGCATTGTGTCGTCTTTGTCAGAAACACAAAAGAAAACAAGTCAACATATGTGGCCATCAAACCAGTGATGGTTTGTAACCCAAAGTTACAGCCTTGGATTTCAGAATTAGCTTTTTCCTAACCATTCTCCTTTTATCTTCTATTCCTTATTTCTCCTATGTCTTAGGTATGACAGCTTCACTGTTTTTGTGTTGGTTTTTGGGTTTTTTTCCTCTTTTTTTTTTCCCTTTTTTTTTTTTTTTTTGGAAGGTAATTCATGGTCAATAGCCTGGAGAACTCATGATACTGATTATGACACTGTACATTTGATAGGACAAAATAATTTATTGGTCCACCAGTATCAACTCCTTACATTTACAGTGGTTGCAATCAAACAATATAATGCTGGACATGAGTTCACTTCCTACCTTGTCCAACCATCCTATTTAAAATAAATAGTTAAATATGCAAGAAACATGTTAAATCACTGCATTTCCACTAGCATTAATGTAGTATAAACTATCCATGCAAATAGATATTTGGGTAAATTGTCTGCTGGTCCAGCTTCATTGGCTTTAATCACTAAAGAACTCAGCTGAGGTTTCCCAAGGGAAGATGTTGGATTTTAAAATGATGCTGTGTTTGAGTTTGGCCAAGAAGCCACGATGAATTAAATCTATACTCAAACATACTGAGGATTTTCTGAGTTCTTCATACATCTGCGCATTTCTGGTCATTTTCCTTAAAAACAAACAAACAAACAAACAAAAAAACCCCACAAACAAACAAACAAAAAAACCCAGTAAAATATTTTTACTTCCCTATTTCCACATCCTGAATTGATGGAAATGTTCATTTTTTAATGTTCACGTAGAATTATTTAGAGTGTGATGCCCAGTAATGGGAAAACATTGTTTTGGAAGGAAGGAATATAAAATAAAAAACCATCTTCCCCTTCCCCATGAATGAACAAAAAACCTTACTCTGCCTATCACTTGCTTCTCAATGTCCCCAAAACAAAACAAAACAAAAAACTATTAATATACACAAGAATTTTCCTTCACTAATGATATTCAATTGTTCTAAGAAGAAAAAATGGTACTAAGTATAATGAGATGCCAAATACAAAAAAGCCATGCTGCTCATTTCTAAGCCCTTCTGTTCCTTGAAGTGAAAACTCATTTTAAGAAGATTATGCTGCATATATTAGAAGATGGGCTGATATTCTGCATTTATACTCTACTGGGGCTTTGGCAGTAAAAGAGAGAGAGGAAGAGAGGGAAAACAACAAAGCTAAAGAAACATTTATTCCTATTTACCTAATGGACTAATAGGAGGCATAAATCTCTTTTCATTCATTTAGGCCTGAAAATATATACAATCTGATGGGTTCTTCTGTTGAAAAGGAGTCATATAGTATTTTTTATTAGCAAGAAGGCTACAGAGGGGAATAAGGTGGTATTTGAATGAATTCCAAATTCAACACGAGCTACACAATTCTCCTGATTTGAAGGAAACAAAACCTGAAAAAAATCCTTTGATTAGAGAAGGGTTCAGATTCTCCACGAAATACTTCCAGAGCTGTAAAAATGTAAGAAGGTTTAATTCCTTTACTGCGTGAGGGGCAGGGAATACATCTCCAAAGAGTGAATAGCTGAATGCAAGTTCTTTAATGAATTTGTAATGAACAAAGCCTTTTCAATTCATCCCCAAAGAAGATATTGTTGGGATTGGTGTTGAAATTTTAAATAAGAAATTGTGTGTCTGCTCTCCACCTTAATTATCTCTTAAACAATATTTTTGCTTTGGGAATTGTCTATTAGTTTTTAATCTAATGATTTGTTTAAGGTAGAAATCTGTACAAATAAGATTTTTGGTTAATTTTTGAATGTTTATTATGTCAGTTTAGGACTAAGTTTAACTATTTGTGGTTGCAAATGCAAGACTTGCTCTGTCCAGTTCTCTTTCCTAGATCCATCAAATTTATTTTCAAAAGAAATTAATACAAAATTACGTTGCTGACCTCATGTTATATTGAACTCATATTAAGTTCCTGCTGGGAGTGAAAGGTTTGGTCAGATGACTTCACACCCCTCTAACATAAATTATTCTCCTTGTTTGGCAGATATTTAATCTAAAGACTTGTCACCTATTTTATTTCATTTTATTGTTTCTTTTCCTTTCATTTCATTACTGTCTGATCCTGAATCATTACGTTTTGAATTATTTTTGCATTGTGCATAAGAGGAATTAATTTGACTTGCAACTGGAGAAAAGTAAATTGTACATTTTTCTATATTACATTTTCCACCTTTTGTAAAACTAAAGAATAAATTAACATTTTGTCCCTCTTAAAAATAAATAAATGAAAAGTATTTATCCCTATAATATGTTTATACATGCACGCATCCCCTTACATATATATGCTTTATATATATACACACACACAAAATACATACATGCACACAGTCTGAGATAAAATAAACACATTTTAGCTGCAAAGAAGTTTTATGTTTAAAAAATCAAGTATTTAAAGGCTTTAGGGAGCAATTTAATTTTAATTTGTGTCTTTCATGCTTAGAAGTCTAATTTTAATTGAAATACAAGGGATTTAGACTTCTGATTACAAGGCTACTACTGAAAATTAAATTTAGGCTCCTAAATCATTTATATATTTTGAAAAACAAAGCAAAACCTTTGATCATTTAAAATGTGCATGTATTTATAAAAGTTTAAAAGATTTAAGATTAAGTTTTTCCATTATTAAACTTAAATGTTCTCACTATACCTGTTTAATGAAATGAGGATGAAAAGAAAGCATTTTACATTTTAATCTGGTCAAAATACATTGGTTTTTAATTCAGTTTTTCAACTGCTGAAGAAATTAATTGAAATAACTTTTCAGTTTATAATATGTTGAAACAACAGAGGAAATATATATATACGTATTTTGTTTTGCTGAGTTACTTCAGCCCATGGTACTCCTATATCTGCTCCATTCCTGTGGTGTCAGAGCTAAGGCACCTGACTAGAGTAACTTGAAATGCAGTTCATGGAAGCTGAGCACTTCAGAAAACATATGATCCATCTAATGTTTTATGCATACCTGTAAGTCGATAATGTTATTTATCATTACAGCATACTGGCATGCAGACAGAGCCCGAGAGAGGACCACAGGGCTATAAGCTGAAGGGAAGTACAAACAAATGACAACCCAGCACTGCAGTGCATTTTTTTTGGTAGCAATTATCAATTTGTGAGTAACAACCAGAAAAGCTGTGGAAGAAATGACCTAATGACCACAGGTGATGCTTAGAGACCTCTGCAAGTTGTGCGGAATAATACTGGAAGAAACTTGCTAGCTACGGGACAAAGTAAAATATTCTGAACTAAGCAGCAGTTTAAAAAGTTTCAAGCTCACATGTGTTACTTTCAATGACATTACACAATGTCAAGAAATGCTTTAAAATTAACACCAGAAACAAGTGTCCAAATTAATCAGTCTTTATTGAGTATTTTGTTTATTTACGGCTGCCACCTGAAATTTTAATCAGATAAATCAGTTGATGTTTTCCCATGGAAGTAATAATAAAAGTTCTCAGGCTATATTACCTAATGTGCCACACACATGAAGGAATGAATCATTGCAAACTCCCCTGCAGGAAAAGAGCGTATCCACCTCTTGCAAACATCACTGCACACAAAGTCTAAGCTGCAGAGAGTGTCAGCCATACTGATCACAACCCAGGGCTAGACTTAGGTTTTCCTGACTGAAAGGGTGAGAGGAAGAAGAAAATGCCTTCCAATGCCTTGACCACAGGTGTAAGAGAAGCTGTATTCTGCAAACTGAGCCCTAGGGAATTAGGAAGAGAAGAGGGAAGACATGAAACAAACCCAAGAGTGGAAGAGGAGTTACTGAAGGTCACACAATGAATTGAGATCAGAGTTCAATGATTTAGTAATTGCTTTCCTTTGAGCATTCCTCTGAACCACGGCTTTGCAAATGTCAGTCCACAGAGTGCCCTTATGTGTTCTCCAGAAGTAGTTGTCTCAAAATGGCAAGCTCAATATCACATTTCTTGAGCTGACAGTCCCTGCTTATTGCAGCCTATCTTACTATCCCTTAAGAGCAGCATGGAATGTTATTCTGGATTTTTCTTGACTAGGTGTTTCCTTATTAGGATTGTGACTGTAATTTCTTATGTAGAAGACTTCATTTGAAAGAGTCTACAAAAGTGGAAAAAATACTGAATGGAGTTGCTGGAGAAACTTAACATTCAAGCAATCTAGAAGTCTTTCTCTCAAGAGGGTCCAGATAGATTCAAATGAACGGTTATAACTAGAAACCCTTAGAAAGGGTTCTTTTTTTTTAAAAGTTACTTTCGTCATGGCAACATGTAATCTAGTTTTCACACATAGGGTATGAGACGGTCACAGCCATCTTGAGAAACACAACTGTTTGCACTGGTCTTCTGTCCTATATGATCTATCCAGACTAGTTGGATTTCTGAATAAATGAAGAGGGGGTTAGTTCTGACGTTACCATGACAAGAGGATGGCTCCTACCTTACCTTCATACCGACCAAGTCTGTGTTTGCCTTACTTTAACCATCTTGTCTGTCTAACCAGTAAGGCTTTAACTCTACATTTGACTGACGTTCAAACTTAACTGAGGTCTGGGAGCAGAGTTGCCTTTGCCTTTTTAAAATTACTTGCAATGACCACAGAGAAAGCCTAATTTAGGTGCTTCAGTTAAGTACCTAAATTAGGATGGCATGAATCTACTCCTTAAAGATTGTGATTGTCCGTTGAAGAGCAGCTCGCACAATGGAAAGGGCTGAGTAAAATTGTAATACAAAATAATATATAGTAATGAGCAGCATAACAAAAAGTGAAGACGTTTATTACAAATCAAGCCAAGTGATGTCTCTCAGCCACAATACTTGATTTATTTCCTTTTTTTCTGGCATGGCTTATGGCGTGTGTTAGCAGTGTTATCCATGCAATATATGTATTTATTTATGTATTTATATTTTATGCTTTTACAGGCCAGTAAAAACAAATAACTGAGCAAGTTTACAGGCAGTTACTTTGGTGTTTAATGGAAATAATAGTCTGCAAATGTCCTGCTTTGTGAGAGCAGTGAGCTAAGCTTCTCCAGGGAACTATTTACAGCAACAGAGATTTTTCCGTCTGCATGCCGGGAACCCAGATTTGGGTCATTTTTTATTCTTTCCATAACAATGAAAACAGCAAAATTCTGCCAATGACACTGAAAGTTCTCAGCAGTTCTTCCTTTCAGGGATGTAATTGCTGTATCATGGTAAGAAAAATAAATGACAGCAGTTTGCCATCATGATCTGGGAAAAAGTAATTCAAGTTCTGTCCTGACAGATAAATAATATTAATGAAAATTCTGGCTCTTAGTTTTTATAATAAAAATATTTTTCACTTTTGAAAAAAAAATATTGAGACATTTAAAGACTAGATATTTTTCTTTATTTTCTCCTTTTTAAAAAATAAATGTTACAGAAAAGGAAAGGAAGAAAAGGGAAGATTTGAAATAAAAAAAAAGGGAATGCAAAGACAGACAAGAGAGAATTCTTCCAGAAAATATAAAGTGAAGAAATTTCAGTGGCCCTCTTTTGATTAGTTTCTTAAATCTCTTTAGTTTGCTGAAAATCAGAACATTTAGGGAACATTAATTTTTATATGGGAAAGACATTTTTGTAAAATGTTTCTTCAAAACATTCACACAAAAACATTAATTATTAATTTTGTCCCTGAGGTCTCACTTGGTCCAACTGTCTGCTTATTACAATTTCACCATCAGAAAGAGGGTTTCCTTCACTGAAAGATCACATCTTGTATTGGGTAGTTTCCTGTTTAGTTTAGATCAAAAATCAGCTATACAGCATGGTAGGAGAGGCACAGCTGAGGAGAGGGGATGACTGGGAACAGCAGCATTGTGGGTTCCTCCTGGACCTTGACTAGGCTTAGTAAATCAAGGCATCAAAAACATGATGAAAAGGCCAATCTCTTCCTCATTTCTGTTCTGAGGAGTATAAATGATCATCATCCCCTGTGAGGGAAATCAGCATAGCAAGTTTCTAGCCACTGTGGTCATCCACTTGTTCCAGTAAGAAATTTTATCATAACTCTTCATCAGCAAAGACTTTTATTTACTTGAACAAGCTTTGTTTGTTTGTTTGTTTGTTTTCTTTGAATAAAGTTTTTTGTTATTGTTTTTTTCTTCAGTTTATTTTGGCTTATGTGTGTTCAGTTTAGGGCATTTTTTGGGTTTTGTGTTTTTGGTTTTGGTTTATTTGTTGGGTTTTTTATCATTTTAAAGGTAGAGGTCAAATTTATTTATTTTTTTTTTAGTACTAAAAGCAGAATAAAAAATGCACTGAATAGTACATTACTTTCTCCCACCTCCTTTAAGCAGCTCAGAATTCAGCCTTCATTTTGATGGTGGTTTAACAGCATTTGATTAAAAAAAAAAAGTAAACTAATTACAATGGAAATGCAGCTCTGCAAAACTTTTAGAAAAACACATTATTTTGTTTTAGGGTTCAGTTAATATACATTCATTTATCATCTTTATAGGAGATGTACAGGGCAATGATGAATAATCCCTGGCTTCCAATCAGGAAATGCAAATTATTCTTTTCTTTCTTTTTTTTCTTCTCTATTTTTTTTCCCTTTTTTTTTTGATGAATAATGCATACTAGTAAATGGGAAGAAAAAAAAAAAATGGTGCCAAAAATCTGGCAGGATGCAATGACAAGCAGGAAATGTGATGTGGTGTGTTACCAAAAAAGCCTCTAAAGATAAGCTAAATGCTGCATTTCCGTCAGTCACAGTTATATCATCAATCTTGAACTTAGAGGAAAGTCTGCAAAATACGAACCAGAGAAACAGTGGCAAGGGGAAAAGTTCTCCATGGGAAATAAAATAGATAGAATCCAACTCCTACTTTTGGAGGCTTTCTTTGATTTGGTTTTGCTTTGTTTTGTTTTGTACTGAAGCCCAAAATCAAGTCCTCTAACTTGAGACATGCATCTGCCTACCTGAAACACTTTAATCAAGAGTGCTAGTGGTCTTGGTTCTCTTTATAGAGAGACAAATCTGCAATCTTGCCGCATCACAGAGATCTTAGGTTGGCTGAACTGATTGAGCTCCCGCCTTCCTCTAGCATGGACTGAAGGAGTTTCAGTTGATAGAGCTTTTACCTTAGACCATGTCTTTAAAGGCTTAAAGCTGCATGGGCTGAATTTAGGTTACAGCTTCATCCTGCTGTCACACACAGGAATCAACCCTAATAAGCCAGCTGAATAATCACAGTGTAAGCAAACCACAAGAAGGTCTCAGGGGAACATGCATAGCTATAGATGTGCCACAAGCAAAGAACTACATAGGAAGGTCTCATGCATTTCTCTGAAATGTCAAAACTCAGTGAAGACTTATTCCTCTTCAGAGCCTACTACTTAGAACTGAGCTCTTGACATTAAACCACAGCATTGGCATATCTGAACCATAAAGTGCATAAAGAAAGCACTGTAAAATCTTCTGGTTTTCTCTCTTTTCTTTCTCTGGTGGTTTAGTTTTTTTTTTCTTTTCCTATTTTATTTTGTTTTAGTGGTTTTGTCTGGTTGGTTTGGTTTGGTTGGTTTGTTGCTGGCTTTTCCCCCAGCTCCTTAAAATCTCAAGATTAAAGGGTTGTAAAATCTTTGGACTACAGTGCTCATGCCTGTCACTGTTATAGTTGCAGTGCTTGAATCCAATCTTACTTCCTATAATGAAAATACTTTACCTCCAAGTTTAACCACAAACTCGTTAGACTGATGCCTTTCTCCACCTGTGCTCTCTAAATGCAAGGAGAAGTTTGATAAAAGGATTTGACAAGAGGAACCAGATAGCAGAGTTTTAAGCACTGACTATTAAATAATATTTTTTTTCTTTTTCTAAAGTCAGACTTATTTTGGAGGGTGCTGATTTAAAATCTTGAGCTGCTCAATTCCTCTGTGACATTTTCTTTGAGAACAAGTCTTAGAATAGTTAGTTAACCATACCTGAGATGGTTAAGCAAATACATTATGCTACTCAAGAACAGTATCTTTTATCTTGTCTTTTCTTAAACAAAGTTGTAGATTGAAAAAGCTCTAACGTTCATTAAAAAAAGAGTCAAGACCTAATCACACGAGATCCTTGACATTTTAAGGCTTTTTTTTTTGTTTTTTTCTTTTTAATGTAGGTTTCTTAGTTGTCTCAAAACTCAAGTTTTGAGTTTTGATTTTGAGATAATAATACTAATTAACCATACAAAATTAAGAGATAGGAAAAAAATGGCCAAATAGTTGCAGGAAGAACTGAATACCTGGTTTAGGGATAATGATAAGTTGACCTAAATATCTTTTGTGTGCATATGTAATTTTTCTTAAAAAGCAGAAAGAGAAATAAAGTCTTTCTATTTAAGTTCAGTCTACATTGATCCTCCTTTTGCAAAAAAAAAAAAAAACAGTATTTTAAGAATTATAACTGAACCAAGATTTTTCACTTAAAAATAATTTTCTATTTAAAAAAAAATTATTTCCTAAGAAATTGAGCTGATTTATTACTGATCTTTGAAATGTACACATAATTTTCTTTCAGTCATTCAGAGGAGTGTTTATGACGAGGAAGATTATAACCCATACAAATATAATGAAGTCAAGCACAGCAGCAACAGTAGAGGTACATAAAGAAATTATTTGAAAAAAAAAAGTAATTTAAAAAAAAATATATACATAAAAAGCTTAATTGAAATGTTTTAGTGATCCAGACAGTATCAAAAAATGTTGCTTTTCAGTTTTGAGTCCTTAGAGGTAATTGCAGGCACACTTAATAATAGTTAAATATACAGGAAGGGGTTTAAAGAAAATAGGCTGCTAAATTACATTGGATTTCAAAAGGACTGAGATCATTACACTTCTGTAGATTTCTTGGAATTTCTGAGGTTTCACTACCAATCTATGAACATGTCAGACTGCTAATTTGCATCTTAAAACCAAAACCATCTGAGCAACCACTTGAAGTGTTCTTCCTAGCTTAATCTCACCTCCTATTTTCCTTCCTGATAGCCATCAGCATTGCTAGAAGAGATTTTACAGTTTATGAGTTCCTTATAGTTTATTGGAATAATTTCTAGGTCTACTGCTAAAGGGCTATTCTTTCAGTATTGAACAGATGGTTTGAGTCACTTCTGATGACCAAGCTACACCCACTTTTTTATACACAAGTGCACATTCAGGGCATAACCATTAAGATGGTTGTTAATAAACACATGCTGTTTCCAAAGCTAAGTTTTCTTCTCCTTTTGGTAACAAGACTGAAATGATAATTTTTATTCTTTTGGCTTGCACATTGTGTTGCTGCTACTATTTATTTCTTCCTATCTCCCTCCTTTTTATCCTCAAGACTGCCACAAATCCCTGGCATCAATTGCTTCTGTAAGAAGATATTTCATCGATGGATAAAGGCCAAGATCAGGTTATTTCATTAGGGCATAGAATCATAGAATCATAGAATAGTTAGACTTGGAAGGGACCTTCAACGGTCATCTAGTCCAACCCCCCTGCAAGAAGCAGGGACATCCCTGACTAGATCAGGTTGCTCAGAGCCTCATCCAGCCTGGCCTTGAACGATTCCAGGGATGGGGCATCCACCACCTCTCTGGGCAACCTGTTCCAGTGCTCTACAACTCTCATTGTAAAAAATTCTTTTTCTAATATCTAATCTAAACCTACCTCCTTCTAATTTAAACCCATTACCCCTTGTTCTATCACAACAGGCCCTACTGAACAGCTTCTCCCCATCTTTCCTGTAGGCCCCCTTGAGGTATTGGAAGACCGCTATCAGGTCTCCCCGGAGCCTCCTCTTCTCCAGGCTGAACAGCCCCAACTCTCTCACCCTGTCCTCATAGGAAAGGTGCTCCAGCCCTCTGATCATCTTTGTGGCCCTCCTCTGGACCCTTTCCAACTGGTCCATGTCCTTCTTGTGTTGGGGACTCCAGAACTGGACGCAGTACTCCAGGTGGGGTCTCAGCAGGGCAGAGTAGAGGGGGAGAATCACCTCCCTCGACCTGCTGGCCACGCTCCTCTTGATGCAGCCCAGGATGCGGTTGGCCTTCTGGGCCGCAAGGGCGCATTGCCCACTCATGTTGAACCTCTCGTCTACCAACACTCCCAGGTCTTTCTCCTCAGGGCTGCTCTCGATCCATTCCCCGCCCAGCCTGTATTTGTGCTTGGGATTGCCACGACCCAGATGCAGCACCTTGCACTTGGCCTGGTTGAACTTCATGAGGTTGGCACGGGCCCACCTCTCCAGCCTGTCCAGGTCCCTCTGGATGGCATCCCTCCCTTCCAGCGAGTCGACGGCATGGCAAAATGTCTTCTGGCATACCTTTAAAAAAATCAAGAAATCAAGGCAGAATGGGACCTCTCGTGTTAGAAGCCAAAATATATTTGTTGTCCAGATGTAATTTCAGTTTTATTGCCCAGATCACAGGTCATTGGTTAGCAGATGCTGGGCAGGGAATCTAGCCGGTCAGATAATAGCCTCCCCACTGCTGAAATTAACTAACAGTCAAAAGGTTTAATAACTAAAGGTCACAATAGGCTGTTTGAAGAACCAGTAGGAATCCAGCTGATAAATTATCTTCTTCTGTTCTGGGAGAAATTCTACCTCACCTCCTTCCGTGATATACAATGAGAGTTCGAAAAGCAAACTCTTACTCCAGGCCAAAAAGTTGAATTTCACAGCTTGCTGAAGTCTTCCAAGGAGTGCACTTCCTGTCCAAAACTCTTGCCTGTGCTGTTGCTGTTTATTATGAAATCAACACTGCTCAAATTAATATGTGGAACAAAAGCTCTGATTAATGGATTAAAAGGGAGTGGAGATTTTGAGATTTATTTTTGTAAAAGGATCTGAGAATATCGAACAGAAGATACCGTGCAAGCATGCAGAATCCTTGTAATACTCAATGTTGTATTTGCATTTCAGTTATTCTCACAATATCATGATATTGTGAGATCATGATAAGGCTAACAAAATCAAGATTAGGGGCCTCAAAAAGATTATGATACAAGAATTTACCATCAAATTATACCAACCCATCAGTCTTGAATCTAATTTCTAGAGGCACATAGAAGTATATTTTGTCACCTCCCCTGTTAATTTCATAATTCCCATCTAAAATGCCAAGAAAATTACAATCTGCAGCCTTGATAAGTTGCTAGTGTTTTCAGTAAAAAATGACCATTAATGAAGAACAAATGTTTCATTATTATTGAATTTACTCTTTTTTTTTTCCACCTTTATCTTTTCTCTGATGTATTAAGATTATTTTGCACACTCTTAAACATGGCCTTACAAAACATTGGTATCTGAAACAAATATTACCATTATGGAGCAATTTTGAGCCATGAGGAAAGGGAGAAAACTTCTCTCTACTTTCCCTTTATTGACATCATCCTTATATGCTTCCTTTTTCATATGATGGAAGAATTACCAGGCCATTTCAAGCCCTCCTGTCATTCATATCATGGGGCTTTGTCCACACTTTATAGAAAAGGACTGCAGTGCAAGAGGATTAAATCCATGACATTCATGTTAGTGGAGAGATGCACTAGGTTCCATCATGCTTACCCTACCATAATCTGGTCCTAGGGTTGAGTTTGATCTGCAGACTAACTCAGCTCTCATCAGTTGTGTCTATACTTCCAACAGAGGAAGGAGTTTGCATCCAGATACTCAGCATCTGGATTGAGTCTTGTACCTGAATTTCCTATCTGGCTGACTTCCTAGCTCATTCTAGATGTGAATCAAGTCATTGTCAGTGTGAATAACTGATGCGTATGGTCTAGAGGGTGAGCCTGAGTACCAAGAAAGCATAAAAGCAGAGCTATGCTCTCAGCATGCAAACATGATTAAATAACAGGAGTGGGATTGCATAGCCAGCTTTTAATGATGGCCCAAATTCAGTCACTGAGATTTCATTTTAAAGAACAAAAACTTTCACTGCTTGGAGAATTTTCATTCATAGCCTGTACGATCACAGCTTATTTTGTACTTTTGAACATTTTCTCATATCCCTGTGCTGCACTCAGGCTAGAAAAAATGTCTCTTTTTCTTTTCATATTCATGCCCTGCTTCAAGAACTCTGAGGGAAATGAAACAACATGCAAACCTCAGGACCAATGCTGAAATCACACATGTAAAGTAGAGCATGAGCATCAACACAAGCAAGTATGCAATATTGCAGTAAACAGACAAGCCCTTAGCAAAACATGGAGTGAACTCAACACACCCATATGAGCATACAGGAGATTTATACAAAGAGCACTGGACTAGAAAGGAAATTTTAAAAAGCTACAGAACAGGATTTGTGATACCGTAGCAAAGTACTGTTAAAAATTAGAAATATTCAAAGTGGCAAGAAAAGTGAGCCAGTTCAAAAAGGGAGTCATTCATCCATACGAACTGCACTCCACAGCTGAAAATAAGTCCTTTTTCTTACATCTTAGGTGACATGCATGGCATCTTGTTTTCAGTCCAAGGGATTCATGGCACTGAAACTCATCTGACACTTACGCGTTAGAAGAAAAAATGGCAATTTGCTGTGAGTGAAGGCTGGGAAAGAAGAAAGAGAAGGGATGTAAAAAGAAATAATTAAAAAGCTATGTTTCTAATGGAATGGTTTGTATTACTAGTTGGGATTCATTTGTCTGAATGTAGATGAACTGATCAATAAATACTTCTGGGAGTGATTGGCTTCCTTTAAAATATATATCAAAGATAGATTAATATGAATCAATCTCTGGAAGTGTTTGTTTCTCTCTATTCTAGATGTGCATGAAGGAAGTTTTAGGTAATGAGACAAGGTGTAGGCCACTAAATTTTAGAAAAATGAAGTTAGGGGAGATGAATTACATCCTTACTTAATTGTGATTAACTAGTCCTCAAATAACCCAGCTCAAAGGGACACTCACAACCCATTGAGGTAAAAGCACAGTCAAGGGTATGGAGTTACTCTGTCAAAAAGAGAAAAATATTAAATGGTTTTCCTGCTCAACAGAGTATCTAATAATTAATCACTGTTATGGATGTTGACTTAATAAGCATAAATTCAACAGAAAGCATTGGTGCTCAGGTTGCCAGTGACTAAAGTTACTTGTTACAAACATTCTGTGAGTTTTTGTATGATTTGGGTGGTGTGGCCTCAGTTTCCCATTTAGGAAACAGCTTCATCTACTGAAATGCTCTGAAATACTTCAGAAATGGGTAATATGTAGAACTCTCAGGGACGCAAAGAGAGCTATTCCACATTCAAAGACTTTCTCTGCACTTGCACAGTGATTTCGTGCGGGCCCTTGAGATGAACATTATATTAGCATCCCTTTAAAACCATTCCTTTTCCTAGTCAGCAGTTTTTCACTTTTAGTCCCACACTTCCTTGGCCAATTACATTAATGTGTGTTTGTCAATACTGAATTTCATTTGCTGCATAACAGCTCAGAGCCCAGCAAATCTTGTTGAATTTTCCTTGCCTCTTAAGCCTGAGTTCTTGCGTCTTCTCAGCTTTGTGTTGTCAGCAAAACTTAACGCATTTACCATCGGTCTCTTGATCTAGGGCAATTACAAAGAGAAGCAATAGCAGGTGCAGGAAGCTTAACAAGAAACGGATGTTGTACTATCATTGTGGTCTCCAATCCTGCATTAGTATCAGGGTTGTCAAATTGCTTCAAATTAAATTGATATGGTGGTAGAGTAGGTATCACACAGTTGTTATAAATCTGAGACTTTCTTGGCTTTAATACCTTGAGAGGAGACAAGGAGAAGGAGACAAGCATCTGCAGAGGCAGCAGCAGAAGGTGAGAGGGGAAAAAAAAAAGGTAACAAATGGCTATAACAGGCTACCTACTACAACCTGTGGTTTGTCATAAGTAGAAAATTGCTGAGCATATGCACAGTTCAGAACACAGGAAATGCATACATCATTATTCAATATTTTTTGCTATTCCTAAGGCAGAGAATGAACAGGCTAGACCTCATAAAGGATGAAAATCTCAGTACCTTGGTGCCATATCACCTAGCTTTTCCCCATCAGGCCACCTTGTGAGTGCAGACCCCTGTACTAAGAGCATCTGGAGCACTTTCCTGGAAAGAGGAAGTTTCTAGGTGAAGAATAAATTTTATCAAGGTCTCCCATATCTTGAGTGATCCTCCGTGTCATTATGCTGCTATAAAACTGGCATTCTCTATCTGTAATTGAACACTTTGGGAGATTTGGTTCTTTTAGCATTCAATAGACTTTACAAAAGTACTATACGCTATAGTGCTGGTAAATCTCCTAAGTCCCACAATTTGAAGTATCTTCATATGAGAGACATTGCTGTTAACAGGACTGCTGTGTACAGACTGGCTTCACTCTTTCAGGAGACAGGTAAAGCAGAAAGCTTTTCAGTTTAAGAGACTATTTAACCATTGAGGTCATTATAATGAGATAGACTTTCTTTTAATCTCCATTTATCTCCTTCAAAACCCAAATCTTTTCCATAAGGACTTATTGAAGTTATTATAGATTGAGTGTCAAGAACTCAGTATTTATGTTTTTGATAGATTTAGTCAGGTATTTTTTTTTTAATTTTCCATATGTTTCACAGCAAATTGATTATTTTACTACCATCAGTCACTTGTTTTTTCCCCTCCTAGTTTGACCTTCTCAGCTTCTAGGCTCTGCATTACAGTTACAATTATTTCACCCAAAGCTTTGCGTGAGGTTGAGGTTATAGTCCTATCTCTTAATCACCAATTAAAAACAACTTAAGAAAGTGATAAACATGCATGCACAGACATAAACATATTATATTCATGCCCTCTGCATCATAGCTACCTTTTGGTACCCTCCAGAAGATAACCTATTACTTAAATAAATCTGAATCCATCCAAATGTAAGTCCTTTTGCAGTTATGCACTGCTTCCTACCAGACTTCTGAATTCTGTTATCAGTCATTGACTTTTGTTGTAGTTCACTGAAATGATTCCTTATTTGTGTGTAGCTCTCATGAAAGTACATCTATAATTAGAATTATTGCAAAATACTCACAAACAAATCCCATCTCATGGAGAATTAATTTTGCTTGAATTTTATTAAAGACTGGAGAAACAGTCTATCTGCCTATGAGGGTGAGGAAGGTTTCCGAAGTTTTTCTAATAGTGTTTTGTTTAGAGTAAATTATTATTATTTTTAAGAGCTATAAGCATTAAAAACTCAGAAAATTCTAAATTTTTTACTCAAATCCAAAACCAAAAGGAAACCTTTACAGAACATGCTTACCCACGCTAAGTTTTTATCTAAATAAAGGCAATGCCAAAAAAAGCAAAAAAGATTAAGATAGACAAAGAGTGTAGTCATGATGGAAGACACACAGCATTACATAGAGCAAATGAACAGCTGAAATGTATACTGTGGAAATATTTGGGTGGCTTATGTGATTCTCCCAGGGAATGTTGGGATATTCTCCAGCAGATGTTTCATTGTTCAGATATTTAAAACTAGATTAGGAAAAGCAATAGGAAAGCAAGTGCAGTGAATAATCATTCAAAAAAATGGATGAGATCACCATAGGAACAGATGAAATGATTCAATGTGCCTTATTAAATATTTGGTTGCTGTGATCCTAATATACCCTATAATTCTTTGTAACTTGTTTGTATGTTCTTAAGACATTACCAAATGGAATAAATAGTAGGAATGTGGATTTAATTCAAATCTATCAGTAGATTATACCTTTTGGATATTTAACCAAGGATTATTAAACCAATAGTATGACAAGATCACTGTCCAGATTATGACCTAGTTCACTGGAGTCAATTACTTTTTTACTGACTGTTTCATAAAAATACATATATACACAAAGTGCAACAGAGCAGTTATTTCACCTGTCCCCTTCACATTGTCTTTCTTTACATAACATATTACTACAACATCCACCTCAGCAAATCTCTTGCTTTTTCATGTCCCCATGCCATCTCTAGGCTTCTAGAAGACATTGTAGAAACATACATAAACATATGCTAAGTACTATCAAATGGAAGAAACTCAAGACAGAGCACTGAAGCATGAATGATTCTTTGTGATTTGTGTTTGTAATAGGTGGTTGTGTGGACTGTGTACAGTTGTATTGGAAAGCTGAAAACTAAGAAGAAACATGAGACTGCACTTGAAAATTAAAATTACAACGCCACCAAATGCAAAATAGAAAGAGAACAGAATTTTAAATAGGTTGGTAGATAACATCAGCTCATTAGCAGTTCTATTACAGCTTACACTGGTTTTTTGTTTCTCTGTGCACAAAAAAAAAAAAAGATATGTTTGTGTCTATGTGTCTGTTTGTGTATAGAAGGAAGTAAATTAGGCAGACAGAGCACAACTTATTTTAGGACAGTCTGAAAACTTAAATGCACCCTTCAAGACAAGTGGGAGTGGGAAGGGGGAAGATTGCTGAAGGTAATTTTCTGAAATATCTCAGGTGGACATATGTCTCATGCAAGACTTCTTCTGCCTCAAAACGACCAAAATTCCTTCCTATTTAAAAATCATTATTTTCGAAGTCAATAATAGTTCCAGACAAATGGAAGACAGGGCCTTGCTCCTGCAGCCTGTGCCACAGCAGTCAAGGTCAAGAGGGCAAGGTAAAGCAGAACGAAGGAAATAATACAGAATCTAATTATTTGCATTTATAAACAAAAATACACCTCGCTGAAAGGGAGGGTTTTTCAGATTTCCTTAGAAGAAATGAGCAGTCAGAAGGACAAAGTAGAGATGTTACAGTACCAGAGAGAAAAATAATCCCTTCCTACTTCAAGACTAAAACTTTCACTTTTGCTAACAAATGCTATGATGGAAGGCACAAGAACTCTGTTTGCATAAGATCTTATTGCTGTTGTTTCTGTGATTACAAGTCAATATGTATCAACTTAATAAAATGAAGACTGAACAACAGCTGCATGCAAATATTAAGGCAAGATCACTAGGAGACACAGAATTGATTGTGGACAACAGAAATGCGAATGGAGCTTGAAAGATTTTAATGGTACACCAGAAGGAAGAAGCAGTGAGGTTTCAATGATAGGCTCAAACAAGATTATAATCATAAAATCACATGTAACTTCTGCTTATTTATTTTCAATTTATGGGGACATTTGTTTACAAACTTTAAAAAATATCTTTCTTCAAAGGCTGTTCCCATTTTCAATTTTACATATTTGCATAGCTGTAAGGAGTCTAATCACAGTGATCATCCATGGATCACTGCATCTCAGAGTAGCAGAAATAATTTTGTAGTGAGATCACCTTAACTTCGATTTTGTTTGTAAAAGCAATATTTCCTTTGGTTTGGGAAAAAAAAAAAAGTAATTAAAGGCATGGCCCATTTACTATGTGTATCCACTTTTTCAAAGTATTTTGGTACCTAGTTCACATTGAGTCAACAGAACTTGAAGCTAAATTCAGTTCACTGACTGGTTCATAAAAGCAACCTCTACTCAAGGTAAGAAACTTAAAATAGGCAACTTAAAGTTTTAGATACAGGTGTTTTAAGTAGGTTGGATAGATCTCTGCATCCATTTACCACCAATGTAGTCTTCACTACTAGAGGCTTGCTACTGAATATAGACACCAGAATGAGTGTCTGTATTCAGACTAATGCTCTTAATTACCTTTGAAGGTTTATTTCGTAGTGTTTAATCACTGGTCTAAAGGACAACAGGCAATAAAACAGTCTGGCTGCTTCACACTGTTGAGGACCCAGGTAGATTTTCACTTCCTTGGTCCTGAGACACCAGTGTGGATATGGGTGAGCAGATTTAATGATCTCCTGATTGGAATACAGGTGAATTCTCAGCAAGTATAAAATGAGATAACAGCTGGGTTTGGTGGAATGACACTATCCAAAACTGCTGCAAAAGCATTAGCTAATGGGTACTTTCTTGCTAAAAGGAACGATTGGCACATTGTATAATCCCCTTTCATGCTTCTAAGGAGAATTAGGGACATTGGAGACAAAGAGGCATTAGAGGACTTCATTTAGTGTAGGTGCTCAGATGCATTTGGGTAGATGTATTTCATTTGGTTTGAAATATCCTCTAACTAAACCAGAGCAGTTGTAATTCATGCTACTGAGGCAAAAAATTGGGGCCTTAGATGATGGTCTCAATGTCACAGATAACGGACCCATCATTTGATCCACAACATGTTTCTTTACTTTTTGGATGATAAAAGCTGATGTGAGTTCATGGGGAAGACTAGAGAGGTTTGCAGAAAGAATTAAAAAAGAAAAAAAAAAGAGACAAGAGAAAGAACACAGAAAAAAAGGAAAAAAGAGATAAAAGATGAAAAAAAAAACACGGGAAAAAAAATAAAAAAGAAAAATGAAAAGAAAAGAAAAAAAAGAAAAAAGGAGACAGTTACTAAGTACTCGACAAGTGCTTCTTGCTCAGGAACTCCTTGAGCTTAAAATATTAGGCGGCCAGAGAAAAATTGAAAGAAATTATCATGCTTACTTGCATAGCTTACCACAGAATTGTCCATAGGGTCAAGTACACCATAGTGATGATCCTAGTTATTTGTTTATGGATTGTGTTAGATGAAGGATTCTGGACAAAATGAAAATTAGTTCTTACAAAGTACTCAGTTATCATGTGCATAAGTATCATCCAATAATAGGCAATTTATTTAATGCTAGATAATCTCAAATTAAAAATTCCTTATTTTATCTATGGATTACAAGGAGAGTTACGAATAGTTCAAATTCAGGTTTGGGTGAAGTAATTTACTATTTCTCACTTATCACTGAAATCTTGCTAAAAGAGGGAATAGTTGCAGCATTTCATAGCAACTATATGCAAGAATCTGATTTAAGTCCGAGTTCCAGTAGAATCAATATGGAACATCTCCCCATCTGGGGTTTATTTCTCCAGAACTGGCCATTATCTAGTGGTAGTGAAAGACAAGTCCCCTGGAGTATTTCAGAAGGCAGAAAAAAAAAAAACCAAACAAACACCGGGAATCGGTCAAGTCACCACAATGACCTCACTCCTGTTAGGTATAAGTGAAGTCTACTATTCTGTAGTTTACCGCTAACTGTATTACATGGTATGTACACCACAACTTCCCTCCCTCACCAGTGCAGTCAATGATACAGAAAGACTACAGCAAATAAAAAGCAAACTTAAGATGATATGTATTGAGAGAAACCCCTATTAAAAACACTCGAGGCATTTGGAAACCCTAATAAAAAAAAAAGGTATTTGTTGCACTTCTGCTTGACAGAAGCTGTTCCAAAAATGTTGCAATCAAAGGCAGATCCATATCTGAATGAACATAATGACAGAAGGAAAGGAGACAATGTGGGTAAAGGTACCAGGATATTGCCTTCTTTTATATGTACAAAGAAGGATCTCTTCTGCAATAACAGTTATTGGAACAGTAGAATACTCTGGCATGTTCCATGATGAACTTTAATCCTATGATTTCTGGTGCCAAGGTATTATTTTCACTTCAAGGAATTGCTTTGAGTTATAAAGAAAATACTCAACATTTCTTAGCAAAAGTGCTATATTTACCAACTGCTTCATAAAAAAAAAAAAAAACGTATAGAGGATCTTGTAGACAAGTTTGAAAATAATGTCAGCAAAAGTAAGGCAGAGAGATGGCAATCAGAAGAAGCAGGACTTTATGGAAACTGAAATAAGGCTCTGGAGGTGAGGGGAGTCAAAGACAAGGAAGTGATGATGGGAGAAGGAATTTGGCGTAAATTTTCTTTTGTTTTGTTTATATGCACATACAACCTGTTTTGTTGCTGAAATATTGCTGTTGATTTGATTTTTTTTTTTTTTTTCCCCAGAGAGAAAAGAGGATAGTCACAGAAATATGGATAGGTACTTTGCACGAATTGCATTACATACATTCTTATGTTTCATTTCTGCAGAAACATGACATTGAATGGATCCCTGAGGGTCCAGTAATTCTAGTTGCCTGGTACTCTGAACACACTAAAATTTCCTTCTTAAGTCAAATTCCATACCACTCTGGTAAAATATTTTCCCATATAATTATTTGCAATTTGCTATTTAAAATCAACATATATATTCATCCAATTTTTAATACTGCAGAAAGAAATCTTACTCAGAGATATCCAGTGAAGCCTCTTTGTTTTCAGTGGATCTTCATAGACTTGTGTCATCCAGAGTTCTGACTCTTGATCCCTCAGTGTCAGAGGATCGTTTTCCTCTCTCGACTGTGCACAAAATCAAACTTAGACTCCTTAATCCAGTGGCCTTGAAGATCCACTAGTGATACCGATAGTGAAAATGCCATCTTAAAGCAGGTATTAATTTTCCATCAAATACTTTTAATTGGCAATAATTCCTGAACCTGAATTTTTCCTTTTTTCCCTTCCTCCATTCTGTCTATGCTTGTGAATCCCTATGGATGTAACCACCCTTGAACATATTTTGCTATGCAGAAATACTGCTTTAAATGTCATTAAAAATCCATTCTACCTGATTGAGTATTAACTGAGATATTTTCTGTATTTTTTTCACAGTTAGTTTAATTCTGTAGTATGAAACTGCGGTGATAAAATAGTCCAACTCACCAGCTTTGAACCAGTGTAATTGAGAGGAGAAACTGGTGGAATGGAATTGCACCAATTTTACATTAGGATAGCAGAGTTTAATCTTCTGATTAAGATTTGAAGTTGATAGCATACAGATACTAGCAACCAGATTATTTGTTTAATATCTCTGCAGTGTCAAAATGCAGGTAGACATAGATATTCTGTATGTTCCCAGAATTATAACCTTCTTAAAAAGACAAAGCAGTTTAAAAAGTCTGGAGATGTTCTCTCCAGACTGAAGAGACAATAGTCGTGTTATTCAGTGCTTACACACAAATACAACCTGTGATCTGAATACTTATGTACATCAGGGTAGCTAAAATAAATCAGACTAGAGGTCTGCCCAGCTCAGTCTCCTGTCTGTGACAGAGATGTAAAGCAAATGTCTCGTGGAGGATAAAAGATCGCGACAAGTAGATGAAGTAAAGGAAAGTGCCTTTAAGCCCTTTCTGAGGTCCTTACCACTTGAGGCTCAAGAGATTCCTGAACTGGGTCAATGTCTCAGTGTTCAGAGGTCTGAGAAAGATTTGTGTGCCAGGAACTTTCCCAGTCTCCCCTGAAGATGTGAACCTTCAAAATGTATACATTCAAAACAGCTACGGCAAAGAATAACGTGCTTTTTTTGCTGCTAAGGTGGTCAGCATCATTGAAGTGCCATAGAAAATGAAAAAGGCAAATCTGGAAGAGCAAGAAACTCAAATGTTCAAAAGTAGAGATACAGGTTAAGCCTCGCCAATATCTGATTGTGGATCTGAGATCCAAACTTCCGCAGATCTAGCAAAGAGGAGGGCATATGCTTGTATATTACACTGAGCACAGAAGCAGCCATAAATGAGGAGCTCTCAAAATCATGTGAAAACAATTTGAAGTGCTCTTTAAACAAACACAGGCCCAACAGTATCTTCACATTTAAAACCATCTATACTGCAGCGGAGAAGTAACGCCAGTGACTTTGAAAAAATTGCTAAAAAGCAGTGGCATTTACTAAAGTTTGTGAACAATCCAGCTTGCACCAGATGTCTCTTCAAACTGCTTTATCCCAGTGTAGATGTAGACTCAAAGAGCATAACACTGGCACCAGCCTGTTTATGAACATCACAGCTTATATCCAAAGACAACAATGGAAATAAATAGCATTTTTATAGCATAAGTCATTCCAGCAATTTCAGACACCTAATATAAATTTAGCGAATCACCTGCTAGGAGTTCCAATTTCCCTCCGTTGAATACAAAGGAGTCTCGAATAATGAGCTCAGCAGCAAACAAGATTTGTTCAGCCCTAGGTGTTTTTGTCTTTCTTTCAGCAATGACAAAACCAAAACACAGTAAAATTTAAGCAGGTACATTGCTGGAACACAACTCAGCTTAGCAAAGCACCTCCACTATGCTCTCTTATGCTGGAGACTGCTGCCCACAGTGCCACACAGGACTGATGCTACTCTGAGACAAGAGGGATCTGTAAAGAGCCTGCCTAAATACACGTTTTCCTTTGTTTATTTTTTTTTTCCTTTCTTTCAAGAATGGCACTGTGAATTACTCTTTCCATTAACTTTGTGAAACAAGCATCAGTTTTAATAGAGCCTAACATGTTTAACAGCCAATGTAAACTATGCCTTCACATTGATTACATGCACTTTGGAGAATTTTTTTCAGTGAGGACTTCATGGGGGGATTAAATACTTCTCATTTTTCTCAGTGTGATGCAGTTACATCCAGTAGAACTTTGTATAACATGTACACATCAAAACACATTTAGCTTCCTTGACAATAATATGTTTTGGGTTGGAAGAAAAATTAACCACTGCATGACTCACTTTTTGTACACTGGGCTTATTTCAACCTTTGAGAACTTTACATAGCCAATCTTAGAATTAGCTGTAAAATGTCAGCATGGTAGATTTTTTTTTTCCTCTTATTTACAGTAATTTGAGATTGGAGTGGGTCCAAAATATATTGGCTGGAGGTAACTGGGCTGCCTTCAAGGATAATAGATTCTTGCATCGATCCAGAAGCTACAACTTGTTTATTTGAGAATTTCCCTCACCGGAATGAGAAAAATTAGTATTCAGCTTTTTTATCAAGTTTTGATTGCGGGTCTCTGTCTGTTGCTGCTGGTTAGGTTCATCTGTCAAAGAATCAGCCATTGTTTCCATCAGTTGGAACAGAGCAACCGGAAACTCAGCATGCACATGCACATAGCTCTCAGCACATCACTGGGACTGAAACACAGGTTTACAAGAGCATGTACAACAACATACCTATTTTGAGTTAAACCTACTATCAAGGCCAGGGTAGTATCAATAGTGAGTGGGATAGCTGTTAGGATTTGTTTTGCCCTTTGCTGGATCTCCACAGAGAACTCTTGATTATAAATAATCAAGTCCACCAAACATAAACAGCAAACCTCAGTAACAGTGAAAGGAACCGATCTTATAGAAAGCTTTACGTAGTGCTCAAATTGTTCACGGCACTGTTGCTTCTTTCCTGCTATATATTTATTTTAAGAACTCAAAGTTATGATCAAAGTAGTAATAACAGAGGGAGAGTGGAAGAAAGAGATCATGTAACTTTTGCAGTATGCTAATACTGCAGAATTGTCAAGATTTTTTTTCCTACAAAAATCTTAGAAATGTAAAATAGGTATAACTTGTGGTAATATTTGCCTGAGTTTATAGAGAGGCTGAATCACTTCTCCAAAAGAAAAAGTGTTTTCCTGATGTCTTGTGGGTCAGCAAATTCGCACTCCACCAAACAAATCTCTCTCCCTATACAAATATATAGAATCATAAAGATAGAAGATCATATGGTTATGATTCAGACCTTCAGTGATTCAGACATATGGCGATATTGGAATTGTACTGAGCAGGTCCATTCTTCCCAGTTTAGACTGCTGAGTAACTCTAAAGCTGTAGAATGTGTAGAGACTTGCATGACAGCTAGTGCATGAAGTTGGACTGTTCTTAATGATTTATGTAACCTGGGGCACAGTGGACATTGAAGGAAGAGTTAAACGGAAAGCCATCAAGCATAAAGAAATGTATTTTGAGAAAGGATTTATAGAATGACCTAGTGGATGGACCTTGGCTGATTGTAATCTGCATATGAGGCCAAGGCAGGGGGGAAAGGGACTAACAATCAACACTAGAGTAATTTGCCTGATAATAGAAAATTAAAGGACTGAGGAGGCAAGCAGCAGCCTGCAAAAATTCATGCAGATTTGGATCTGCTGTATAATTAGCCACAACAGTTAAACCAAAAAAAAAAAAAAAAAAAAAGAATGACATTAAATTAGAGAAAGATTTCTGTAATATACAATAAAATGTCAGAGTTTATATAAAAAAGGAGGCCTAGATAGTGGGGAGAAATTAAAAAAGCTAGCAAAGTACTCACAATCTGAACAGTAAAAAGTTTTGATATGATTAGACAAGCATCTGTGACTTTACAGTCAGTACAGGTTATAGTGTGATAATGAAATAAAATTGATGTACAATATGCCTATGCAGAACAAAACCACTATACAAACATGTACTTCAGGGATGGGCTTGACTGACACTCAAAAGGATACAGTGGATTTGGAGTTTTGTGCCCTGTATGCATCTTAAATTATATTCTAAAGATTAAATGTACCAACTTCTTATCCTGTTTTGGGTGTTGTATATGAAAGCTAAGCTTCTCTGAAAATTAGGTCAACATAATGTAATACTATTGGCTTTGTCTGTCTTTGAGACAGAGTCTTCCCATGGAGTGGACTTAAGTCCTGGTCTGTGAAAGCTCCTGGCCAGAGTAACTCCTGCAATTTTTTTCTTGTACTGTTACCCACGTTTCCTTCCAAAGAAGAAAGATATAACATTCTTTAATAGAAATACGACTTGATGAGGATTGAATTCAGGAACAAGGACTGCATGAAGCACTTAAGACTAATCTGCCCTAGAATGCAAACACAAAAAATTATACATTTTCAACTCCTCCTTGAAATAATAGGACATTAGTGCCTTCGCTGTATGGCTCCAACTTAGGTTGGAGGACAACTTAAAAAAAAGTCTCCAAGGACTTTGGACACTGTAACTTTTATTGTACTTCAGCATGGATGCTGCCTTCATTCAAGTGAACATCCAATTTAGAATGTTTTTAAGGATACTCTAATGCTGTGTAGTGACCAGACGTTCCTGACCATAGACCCTTGGCGATCATATGTTGAGGACTATACTTTAGGGACCAGTGAATTAGGGGAAAAACAAACTAGCTTCTCTAAGGTCCTAAAATCTATAACTAAATGAAAGACAAAAATCTTTAACAATCAGCCCTTCATTCTAACATCTGTGCCACTTTTCCATTTTCTCCTGTTTTTGTCCTATTGTGTTAGCGATAAGAATTATGGCTTTATATTTCAGCTGAACAAACTGAGTACATCTGTCTGATTCTGCTCATTCCTGTATGGTTTCTAGTGTGACTAGAGAAAAAAAAATAAAATTGCAAGTGTGCTTTGAATTAATATATGTTTGCAAAGAAATGATTCATAGACAAGACTTTCAGAAATACGCTAGAGTCTCTGGGTTTTGTAGAACATCTTGTATCTCTGTGTTCTCTTTTAAGCATCTGAATACTTGAATAATCTAATACCAACACCTGGCCTTGAATCTAGGTAGGATATGTACACACACTCAAAGATGGTTTATTACAGTAGACTTAAAATTTACTACTTATCTTTATTGGTAGCTTGTAACTGGAGCAAGTGAGGACCAAATGCATGTATACTACCAATTGTAAATTGAGACAGCTGAAACATAAGTCTATATTCTCAGGCTACCTATACATACTTTTTAATAATGAATTTAATTCCTTTTTTTTTCTCTGATCAAATTCCTACTTGATCAGAAGCACAGTGCAAAGTTGGAAGTGAAAAATTTACCCAAGCAAAGAGAAATAAGAACAGATTTAACCTCTTGAAATCAATTATCTTCTTTTTTTTTTCTCTCTTTTTTTTTTTTCCCCACAATCATCATGATAAGCATCCTTTCTATTTTTATTATTATTAGACAAAGGATAAACACCAATATACTATAAATGAGCAGAATGCTGAATATTAACCTACTGTCCATTAGAACTGCTACAACACTCTGCGTAGCATGATGACCAGTAGTTTGTGCAAAGTGGAAGAGTGTTGGTTAGAGAAATGAAATCTAATTTTCTGCCCTCTCTCCCTTTTTCCTTCCTTCCTCAATTTGTTAACTACCTATTAGGAGGAAAATAAAATAAAAGAGGTGAGGGATGCTTGAAAATAAAGGATAGCTACTTCCAAGTCACCAGAAATAAACTGTAGATGAAGTCTACCCTTGCTTGTTACAACAAATTTTAGAAATTACAACTGAATAGTGTTAAGTTACAACTAAACATATTTGAGCTTTCCACTAACATTTATATATGCATACCTTTTAAAGTAGAAATGACTGTACTCCATTTTGCATGGGGCTATGACAGCTGCTGATCAAGTTTTGGAGCATCATGAAGCATGGTATACTGCACAGACCAGATCTGGTCTTGACGAGATCCTTTATAATTAACAGGGGTCAGAACTAGTTCCACTGGAATTTCAAACAATGCAAGGTGTAACCATGGTAGGTAAAATCAAGAATTTGTCTAGTCTCATTTTCTAAAGAAAATGAACATACACTCCCTTCTTATTATGTTCCAAATCATATCTTTATTCAAAACTGAGTTATTTAATGGGAATAGAGATTGTCAAATTTTCATTGTGAAAGAAAGTCCCTAGTTATGTTTCTCCTTTGAAAGGGATAAGAAAATAAATTATCTTATAGATATGGTTGGTTTTTTTTCACTGCATTTTCTTACCTGTATTTCTCTATTTCATGTGCCCTACAGGAAAATATTCTTTTACCTTTATCACCACTATTACACTTCATGTTTATTCCCTGTGAAGAGCTGATTCAGTTTTCTTTTAGGACAGTGTGATAATCAGAATTTTGATAACTAATGCTGTTCTTAGAAAAGCACTTTTCACAGAATTGGCCAATACCATCTGAAAGTCAGAAGGCAAAATAACTTCTTATTTCTCTGGTATTAGTTTCTCACAAAGAGGTTTTTTTTTTTTTTGTTAAATATTTAATCAAATCCAGGACCTTTCACTTAAGACTGTGATTAGTCTTTCCTTTCCAATTACAATAATTTGTAGACTTCTGCATAATAATTACAGAGTTGGTCATCTTTTCTTCTCTGTTGGTCCCATATATTTCCACCGAATACTCACCTAGTCATCAGCCTATCTATCAGCCTTTATATCTATATTAACTTTCACTGTAGAATAGATGAGATGGTATGAAAGAATATATCCTGTCAAAATTGAAAGCCCAGTCAGTAACTTCAGATTAAAAAACAGACTTTCCACTTATGCAAATAGGCAGAGAAGTCGAGTAAGATTTATTTCCATTGTAAAACATCAACAAAAGAGTTTGGATGTTGTCAAAGTCAAGAAGCCAGCCTTCAGCCTCAAGAGATACATTCACCTACTTTCAATTAAAGGCCTTCATTTCACATTCAGGATGGTATTTAAATAGAAAAAAAAAGAGTGATATCCTTTTTCTGTTGTAAGTGTGTATGATATAGTTACTAAAAGTAACAAAGTTCTTTTTTTATGTAGAAATGGAAGAAATAATTTATGCACAATAGAACATAGTGTACATTTCCTAAATTTTAATCAACAGGACTAGAAAATCTATAAATTTCTTCTTTCACTACATTTCTATGTATCTCCTGCCAGTTGTGGGGGTTTTTTAGACTGTTTTTATGTTTTATATGTATTATATTTTCTTTCAGATATTTTTCGCTTGGCTTAAAGTGTCATATTGATCAGCCTGTGGACTTATCTGATTGTCTTTCAGACCAAAGTCCTCTATTTAATTAACAGTGCAAGTAGAGAAAAAGAAGGGTACTCTCAGCTGCACTATGATGTGTGCCACTTCCAAATAATTGTCTCAAATTTCCCTCCAGAATTAAGGTGCTTAAGGGAAGAATCCAAGAAGCAAAGACATACAGACTGATCTGCCTTTTGATATGCTCTCAGAGTTTCCCACTATCAATGTGTGGTCCTCATGAAACTCCAGTTGCAAGAAACCATAGTCAATTATGGGACCTAGCATCCTTGTCCAATCTACTTCTGATTTATAATTTACAACTTTGGAAGTACCATGACATTCTCACTATGAGTTTCACAATAAAATACCTTGTTTGTGATGTCTGGTTATTTTACTGTGTGCCATTTTTATGTGGGGAATAATCTTCCTGATTTCAGTTTCTTTACAATTTGTGATTATACATGGATGATAAAGAACAAACATATACCTTCCCATCTGTTCACTCTTTAGCCGGAAGATTCCCACATAGTTTAATGTTTCCTCTGAAAAGTCCTGCCAGGCATTCTGCTATCCTCATATCCCACCTTTTTATCTTTTGCAGCTCTTCTAAAAATGACTTATACCCGATACACTTTCTTGGTGATAGCAATAGCAATAAAAGATATCCTTACTTGGCAATGATGGTTTAGCAATGTTGACTTGTAGACAAGGACCTGAAAATTTTCCAAGCATGGTGCTTACATCCTAGTCTGTCAGACTCTGCTTTTCTAATTGTGGGCAAGTCAGATCTGTCTGTAACTCTTTTTCTTCCCCCTACACATAGTTAGACTTTTTTTTTTTTTTTTTTCCCCCCAGGACAAAGTTTGAGACTTTGAAACAAGATCATAAACTCAGTCTATATATAGGCTTCATCTGGATATACAATCAGAAATTGCAGCTTTCAGTTAAATTGGATATGATAGAAAGATGGCAAGATGTATTTCCTTGTGTAGTAGAGTAACTGCTCATTATTGCCATAAAGTTAGTTGGACTGTTCTGGATATTGGATTGCTCGATTCATTTTGCTCCTATCTATATCCAGCTCACTTTATTGTAAAGTCAAAATAATTATTTCAGCAAGAGTGGGCTATGCCAGTTTTCCACCTCTGTTGCAAGTGAAAGGTCTGAAATACGTACGTATTCTGTTCCTTTTGCTATTTCCTTTCCCTTTAAGTCCACTTCTACCCTACCTATTTTAAACCAAGTAGAGCAAAAGAACCAGAGAGTGTACTGAAGGATTTTTGCAGGACACTTAAAGCTAATCTCCTTTAGCTAATTTGTGAAAACTGTTTTTGATTTAAAATAGAAGGATGGCATATCCCTCCCTGGGAGAAAACTCGCATCCACTAATGTTCCTTCAGGAGTGAGTTATGAGAAGTCTCAGATGGATTAGAGATGAAGGTTAAATTCCAAGGCATTAATTTGTTGAAAAGGTGAACGTAACTAACTAAAGAAAAAAAAAAATTGACACACCAGGACTGCAATATCTTTCCTCCTCACTGAATATTGCTGGGTAACTTATAGATCTCAAGAAGAACAAATGTCATAAAATAAAGCAAGGTTGTTTCCCCTATGAAATGTAATGTAGAGTTAAGGTAAAGGTAAATACACATCTTTTTAACTCGATAAGATCGTTCTATATGAAATATCCACTTTAATTTAATAACTTATGAAGATTAATAATAGAGAGATACCTTTCACTTTTAAAAGCCAGCAAAGTTATTTTGACTATTTTATCATTCCTTTGCCTCCCTAACATTTCTCACTATTTTAATGGCCCAATTTCTGGTCTAAATCAACATAGCTCCAATTATGTCAACTATATTAAGCAGATAGTATTTTATTCATAAGTGTACATGAGGTCAAACTTACATAGGAGTTGAAAGTCATCAGACAAAATTCTGACAGAAGACAGAAAGGATGTGGCTGGGTAGGACGAAGTGGATAAGGCCTTCATGTCAGTCCATGAATTTTAATGGTCCATGCTTAAAACTTACTTTTTTCCAGATATGGCTATTTGAACATTGTTCTGATACACACATGAATGTCCCAGCAGCAACAGGGAATAATCAGCCTTCAAGCCTCAGGAATATATTTTTTTTTTTTTTACTGCTTCACAGAAAGAGCATTTCTGTCAGTAAAATAGTAGTAAGCTATATCTGTCCATAAGGTATTTGCCTGAACTTAGGTAGCTATAAGTTAAATATCTAAGTCTCAATTAGGCCCTTTCAGCTCCTTTTAAAGTAAACAGGAAGACAGAGACATTTGCATAGCAGCTGAGGCATGCTGCTGGAAATTCTAGTCCCAGAAGTTGGTCTGAAGATTTCCTCCCTTTTTTCTCAGTCTCCTCAAAACTTTTTTTGCCTTCTCTTTCCTTCCTGTCTTGCCTAAGCAGAATTTGTATGTTTAGTTGATTGTTTTTCTTTTCTTATGCTCAGTACACCCTCTTTCTTCCTTCCTCCATGTTGCAGAATCCTCTACTAAGATTAGAGAGACAAATCCCTTCCCTTGCCTTTTCTTGTGATGTTTTGTCATGAGTACTGCAGTCTTCTGAATTAGAGGGAAAGGTGCTCAAATTAAAGGATCAAGTCTTCTGCTGTGTGTCAGTTTCTTAAAAAGAGGAGGTCTATGTGTGTGTTTCTAGAATGATATTAACAACAGCCATGTGATTTCCCTTTTCCAGTCTAAAACTGCTGTTTGTTCTGGGTCTTTATTCTAGGAGCCCTTACATGGTTCCTCAAAGCTCGGGAAATTTCTGAAGATCCCAAAACGCCGTGACTGGAATTCGACAAGATGATGAAACAGTTTGATCAGTCAATATTTAGACTGCCACTAAAATCCTATGAACAGAAAGACTGTGGCTTACATTCCTTCCAAGTCTGCAAAACTCCTGGAATAATCACATGTAAAGAAGTATCTGTAAGTATAGGAGTTCAAATGTTAATTTCAAAAGGAACTTGGACAGCTTATCTATCACATTGCTGTGTAACCTTAACTTATTCAATTGCCAAAATTACTTATAAAAATATGCCTTTACCCCTGCTTGGACTCCCTGTCTTTTTAGATTTGGATAGCTAAGAGGCTTCCTAAAGCAGTGGAAGAAAAACATTGAGACCTGCTCTTTGTTTAGACCAGCCCCACTACAGTCAATCTCTATTCCAAGCATGGTAAGTCCACAACCTGCTTACGATCTGAGTAAAATCTCATTTATAGACATTGTAAGCCTCTATCAGCCAATTATTTATATGTTCTTCCATATGTGAAGCAGTTTTGCCTCAAGCATGGTGTATATAACAGGAGTGGATATGTTCATAGGTTCAGACCAATAATCAAGTTACCAAAGTTTAACACACATTGTATCTCTGCTAACTTAAGTCCTTAGTAAAGGTGAGGTAATGAAAGGGCTTTAAGATAACTTTCATTATGACTCAGCTGTTACAGACTCACAATGTGCACGCTGAACACAACCGAATCTCAGCTGATGCTCGGTTATCTGATGAGCTGCAGGGACCTGACTGTGTTTACACCCTAAGAATGGCAAATGTATCCATCAAGGCAAGATTTCTATGCAAATACAAAAGCAGCATCATCGGAGAATAAGATTTAATTAGAAATACTTTGTGGTCCTCATGTCAGTTGGAAGTGTCATAATGTTAAAAATGTAAATCATGGTACCAGTGAAAACTTTGCCAAGGAGGTTAAAAAAAAAAGAAAAAAACTACTTCCTTTTCTCACATTCCCACCCCCAGCATTCCTTTTTAGCTAAATATTACAATATACTTTATGTAGTAGAAGAATTTAACTAATACAAAGGCAAAATATTAGTGCTGTGCTATTCTGATTTCAGGCCATCGGTTATGGTAATAAAATACAGAATACCAAAGTCTTCGGTAAGCAGAAGTCCCAGGCTCTAATATATACTTAAGCTTATTGATTACACTGGTTTATGTGATAATAAAAGTACAAACATATGCACACACCTTTTGCAAATAAGAAAAATCATTTGTCTTAGGCTATCTCCTCCTTTGTGCTTTCACAGCAATTCAAAAGTCATAATAGATAATGGGAGAACAAAGCGTTTGCATTTCATGAATGACCTTGGAAAAGTTGCCAAAATTCTCTGTACTACAGTTGTAGCATTGGGTAGGAAATATTTTCCTGGTGTAAACACTTGTGAGATCCTGCAGTTCTTGGTCAGATAAAAAAAAAGAAGGCTTTATTGTTTTTACTTCATTTTTAACTATTATAAAGTGGATAAATAGATACATTAATTGTGGCCACATTTTTTAAAATGTAAATATATATATGCACACTTTAAGAATGAATATATTATTTTGCTCAATTAAAAACACTATTTACTTTTTATTTTTAATTCTACTGTATATATGAAAATTAAATCTAATATACATATACTACAAGTAGGTACATAATGGTTTTTGAATGAAAAAATAATATAAGCAGATTCTTTTACGTTAAAATGAAGAAGTTCAATATCTGAATGGCTTCTGGTGGTAAGTTGGGAAATTATTTTTGAGAAGAGGTTCTGATCTACTCTACCTTTAAAGGGGGTTAATTTTAGCTATATGTTCTTTTTTGTAGTTTATCCATGTGAACTTTGATATTTCAGAGAGGTAGGAAAGTATTTTTTTTTTAACTTGTAAGTAGATCTTCTGTCATGTTTAGAGATCACTGTGTTATTTTCCACATACTCATATTTGTGAGACATTATATGCTATCTAAAGAACAAGATATGAAAGACCTTTTTTTTTTTTTAAGAAAAAGAACAAAAGTGATTTGCATGAGAAATCAGAAAATCCTGGACATTGATCATATTGTGTCTATAATAAAGAAAATCTGACCTCAAATTTTGCCAGTTGTCTTAACTGAGATCCTGAGTCTTAGGATCCCTCCTGAGATACCTACCAGTGCACAGCCTTGAGCAGGATGTTTGGGTGGATCATGGTTTAGACGGTGCCACTTTCTATCCAGTCTGTCTCAGTGGGGATCTTTTCTTGCTCTTGACTTACTGGATGAGGGAATTTCACTCTTTTCATCCAACTCTACTGTCACTACAGGTGCAGGCACTTTCCCAAAAGTGCTTATGAATATAACTTGTCTGCCCTTAATGGGTTGTATTCATATGCCATATGTTGGATCCACCAAAGGGTCAAAGGATAGATACCTGTTCTGGTGATGTGATCAGTTTCTACTATTACTTTCCAGAGAAGGAATGGAGATACATTTTCTTGCGGCTCAGCCTTGAACTCAGTTGCAGTGGGAGTTATGGTGCCTAAGTTGTAGTTCAGTTAGCGTATCTCATGGTCTGCAAGGTGCTCCTGCATCTGCCTAATGCAATGCATATCTGTTTGGGATGGAGCCACATATACCCTCCTCATCTCACCCCAGCTGAACTTTGCTTAGCCTGGTGTAGTTAGTCTGAGCCCAGCACCTTTTATGCACCTCTAGTTACAACTTATGGACTTCTATGGGAGAGTGAAGCATTGGAATGCCTATGGGCAAGTGATGTTTTCTATTTGTGGGGGGTTTTTTTTGTTTTATTTTATTATCTTATAAAACAGCTTAATCAATGAACTCAAGCAGGTAGTACAAACTGAGACTTCTGTTTATGGGGAAACTTTTGAGATTTATTTTGGCAATTTGTAAGTAGTGTCAACATCTGAGCTCTGAAGGAGGAAGAAATGGAAAATGACCTGATGTGCTTTATTTTGGTGTGCGATGAGTCAAAATTTCCTTTCCTTTCCAGGCGCTCTACAAAGCAGAAAAGTGACAGGATTATCCTATTTATGATGTTTGTTGTGCATCTGTCTGAAAATAAATAGATTATTCCATATGAATTCCAAATAAAATATATGGCTAAAGTAAATTTTACTTATGGATATTGATTGTATTGACTGAAACCTCCTCCTTACAAATTCCCTTGTTTGTATAACACAAGTGTTATCACTTGATTGAAAAAAGATTTGTATAATGAATTTCAGCATTACGTATTTTACTTAACAGTGAACTGAAAAGCTTTTATTCTTCAGAGATTTGTGTTCTGATTCTCAATAAGGTAGTGGCAGTTGGGGGGATTATTTGTCTTTTTTCTTTTTTTAATAGTAAGACTTAGTATAATCCTGGGCTGGGTTTTTTTTTTTTTTTGGTATATTATGCCTACAATCCTGCCTGCATTTTTGCACTCAAATAAACTGCAATACAAAAAGTGGAACAATTGTGAAAGCTTGTTCCTGTTCCTCAGAAGTCTGCATAAATTCTATTTCTGATTTCATCCATACCTAATCTAGGAAAGAAAACCTCTCTTTTTCTCCCTTTTTTTTTTTTTTGAGAATTTTGCTGAATAATGATTGCCTTATGCTGTTTAAGCACTTCAGTATTTGTTAATAATGATATGGAAGGACAAAATGAAGTGCAAAAGAAACTAAAACCCAAAATGCATTAGTCTGCATTCTCACGTGGGTAAAGTTAAATTATTCCCATACTACTCAGCTGAGGTGATGGCATATTTTTTATTTTTTGTCTCTTACTGTAATCATCTGTCTTTTTCACATACAAGGTTATATATCTCCTCACAGGAGAGCTTCGTTACAAGCATAATCATAATAAAAAAGTGCTGGCCACTTAAAATCTTCAGCATCTGCAGGGCTGTCTGTCTTCCTCTCAGTTGACTCCACAGAGTAGGTATTCCTAATGCAGATACTTAGGTAGTCAAATGAAGAGAAATGGAATGAATTTGGACCAATGTTCCCAGTAAATATTCAGGGAGAGGCTGTTAGCCTAGAAAACGTTTTCCTAGTGAAGAGGCAGAGAAGCAGTAGAAGAAACATTGGGGGGATTGCATGAGGTTCAACGTTAACTATCAGATTATACTGAGTAGGTGCAACTTTTATGATAATAGTGCAACAGGTGCAACATCTGGTTCACCACAAAGCTCTGCAAATAGAAACTCAGTTTTTAGAAGAGTTAGTTTACGTAGACAGGGAAACTGTGTAGACTATGGGAAAGACAAAACAAAATAAATAATCTGACATAGCACTTTGAAGTAAATTTCATTTAGTAACAAGTTAATATATGTTGATGATAATTAAATATTTTGTACTCCCTGTCAGTAGAGATGATAGTTGAAGTGATGTCGGGGCTTTAACCTAAAAGTTTTAATCGAGTGTATTTCTGATTCTGCAGTTTTTAACTTGTAAATTTAAAAGGAATGTTGAGGAGTAACAATGACCTAACTGACATATTGCATTACACTGATGCCCAGGTTCAAACTTCACTCTATTTCAATCCACTTGTTTATCTGCAGCTTACAATATACAGTAGCTCCCGAAGTCCAGAACCTCTCTGTCTCTCATTGTACTGCAAATACACAGAATAAAGAACTATTTCACATTTTATGGTCTACAGAGATGACAGGCAGAGGATGCAAAGGACTGACTGGCTCTACACTATAGGTGATAAGTGAGTGTTGGAGCAATTTCACACACAAAACCCTACCATGTTCCAGTCACATGGTGGACTTATGATCTGCAGGCTGCATACCTGGGTGGACATGAGTGGGACACAACTTGCTGAACTAACTCAAGCATGTAAATTCACATATATTCCAGTTCTCTCTGAGGCCATACAAATACATATGTATATACGTATGTGCACACGCATATAAATGGCATTCTTCACGGCAAGTACATTTTGTCTTGAAGAGCCTGTCTTCAGCGAATAGTTATGGAGATTCATCTGTTATCCTACTGCATACTGGGAGTCTAGAGCACCAGACAAATAACCGAGTTCATCAGGATCAAAAATCTTTGGCAGAATCAACAAAGTAAATCACGGTCTCTTCAGTCAGTGTTTTGCTGCCACAAAGTGAAGTATTTTACCTTTGCACACATAGGTTTGGTAGCAATGATGGTGGTTTTAATATTTAAAACCCCAGATTTAACCCCCAAATATTTCAAAGGGCCTGTCTAGACAATTCATTCTTATGCCACAGGTAGGTGCCTAGTCATTCTATGCCTTAGTTTACTGATCTGCAGAATGGGAATAGGATGAATCTGGCCCTAACTCCAGGACAAATTCTGTCAACTCCATTGACTGCATAAAAACTTAAGGACTTGGCCCTGTGCTGACAGTCAGTAAGCTGGAGTGCAAATGTTCTACATGTGCTATTTGACCTCTACAGTTGAGGATTTAAAACTTTAATTATAGGAACGAGAAGATGAGAACAGATTCTGAGTTAGCTACTTTTTTGAATAGATATTCAGACTCCAGGGGGAATAGTGATTTGCAGGCTCATTGAGGGAGAAAAAGGATGTCCTTTCTTTCCTAGGTGTTCGGGGGGAGGAACAAAAGGGGGCTTTGAGACTGTTCCATTAAAATAAATCACTTCACAATCCAGGCGAGAATTTGTATCAGAATATTTGATAATCGAAACTTTACCAACAAGAGCAAATCAGAGGGTGCACTTGATTACACAGGGACAGATCCTGCTAAGTCTCCCTCAGAAGTGTCGTGCTGAATTCAGAAACAGATCAGTATGCAGAAAGTTACCTGGATAAGGCTGTTAGAAAGTGGAGTCTATGCATGAGAGAGCTGTGTCGCTTCTTTGTCTGTGGAGAGTCAGCAGTGGTCAAATAACAAGAGCACTAATCATACAGCCCGACCTCCAGCTGCCATTGAAATCAGTGAAAAAAAATTTTCCTTTGGCTCCAGCAGAGATTAGACAGGATCGTTAGGGTTAATTAATTAATTACTTTCCAGAAAACACTTTGAGATCCTCTCATGTAGAGATCCTGTAGGATGGCAAAGTGGCATTGTAATCCAGAGAAAAGTTTAGAGAGCTGTTATTCATAGAGATACGAATACAATCATTATAATGCAGTAAATCTGCTCCTTTCCTTCCATCAGAGCAGAGAGATATTTTTAGGATTTAAATTCTCTAATTAACAACAGAAGCAGTGGTCTGGGAACAGGAGAGGGAACAAAACTAGCAAAAAATTTTGCTGATGGGTCTGTCTAGAAACAAAATATGACATAAATATTCTGAAACAGTCAAATACTTTGCTGAGACATTCTCTTAAAAAAGAGGGTGTGTATGTATGTAGAATATCCTTACTTAATCAGTAGGTATTTCTTTCTGTAATTAAGCTATACATAGTATAGATTTCAAAAGGCAAAAAGCATACTAGCATACTACTCATACATCACAAACAAAATATTCCAAAAGATAAAATATTTTCTTCCTTGTTTTGTTCATTTTTTTTCATAATGTTTGAAGATAAAAATAACTTTGAGTACCACAAAGCAATTCGCCTCTCCTTACTACCCCACCTACATTTTAAAAATGAATCCACTAGTATTTCTTTGTATATATTTATATGCACATACATGCACTTATACACATAGATATTCTCACAGCTTTTTTTTTTCTGTGTCATTTTCTGATTCTTAGAGAGAAATTACCCCAAAGTACCCCTAAAAATAAACTCATAAGACTGAATATATATGTATTCTTTTTTTGGAAGACAGAAAGAAAGTTAAAGTTCCCGCCCCAAATGATTATTAGCAGTAACAAATGGCCTGTCTGCATTCTCTTTCAGCTATAGATTGCAGTACATCTTATAAGCAGTCATTTAGTTTTGTAACACCCTGACAACATAGTACAATATTACCATTCCCATTTTATAGATGAGAAGAACCAAGGCAGAACGATTAAACAAGTCACCCAAAGTTATACAAGGTCTGGGGCAGAGCCAGGAATAGAATCAAAGTCTCTTGAGTCCCTGACCTTCATATTAAACACAAGATCATCCTCCCTCTGTTTCTAGTTAGAGCATTCGATTCACCCCATCTGGTGTGCATGTGTAATTTGTACCGGAGGGGTAATTCATCCCTAGAGGAGGGCAGGCAAGGCTTGCAAGGGGTGTCAGCTGTGAGCTCAAGATTTGCATAGCCTGAACATTCATCGAAATGAGAATTTCTCCCAAGGAGCATCTCCAGCAAACACATAAAAAGGCGCAATGCAAAATTTTGTTTAAACCTCTCCAAGCTTTTAGAAGGTGATTTTCTTCAACTGTTTTCTTCCTTTAATTGCAAAGCTAAAAATGAAATTTATTCTTCAGTAACCTCAGGCTTCATTTACTGCCTTGAAACTGTCATTTAGTGTTTGGGACAGGTGATCATTTAACGTCTTCTTCTTAACCCTGCAGGGGACAGGCTGTTGATGGTGAGTGTGTGCTGATAGAACCAATCCTTTACGTGGCTTTCACACGCTTAATTAGCCAGCACAAAACGAATGCCTCTCAGCTATTAATGTCATCGTTGGAGCTCAGTAGCCTTTCTTCCGAAGGAGTACTAAAGATTGAAGGGAAGTAATTGCAATAACATTAAGGAGAACCTTAAATTATGTGTGTGTGTGTGTATGCACATACACATGTATAAACAAAAATGCACATATGGTTTGGAAATTATATAAAAGTTCTGACTTCATGTTTTAAGAAAACCTCTGTGGAAATGGAGGAACTTTTTGTTAGTTAATTGACAACTTAATTGATTATTGGTTTTTTTTTTTTCATGGCACCAGTTAGGACAGAAAACTGATCTAATGTGGTAAGTGGTCCTGGGAAGATTCCCAGCCAGATGGCTCAAACTCAGGAGTTTCAAATTAGGGTAAGAATCTTAACTTCTTCATGCTTATCTAAAATGAAATATTAAACTAGTCCAGGTTCATCTAGGGCTAAAAATTAAAAGCACACTTTGGCAGAAGGTAGACCTGTGAATCTGAAAAATTTCAGCTTCTGCATTTTTAAAATATTAGTCACAAAAAAAACCAGGACTGATTCTGCTTTCTCATCAATTTGCTGATGATGTAATCCTGCTGTCTTCAAGAGCTTTCATCTAGATTTATGTCACTGTATGGAAGTGGGAAGAGAATCAGGTTCAGTATCTGTGCTTAGAGTAAAAAGCAAGATAATTTGATTTGTTGTTTGGCATTACAAGAAGTGAAGTGTCATTCACTTAAGTCTATAAGTTTTACAGTAATATTGGGCCATTTCCTGCTGAGGTTGAAGTCAATGAGTGTTTTCCACATGACTTCAGTAGTCAATAGGCTCATATTTGCTTTAATATTTCTCTTTCCCAGAGGAGCAAACCACTTCTGGTGACTTGCCTTAAGGGATCTAATCAAGCAAACTGTTATTGACAATGTGCTTTCTTGAGTTTGGCCCTCAGCAGCACAGAGCAGGAGGTGAGAGTGGCTGGACAGTGAAGGAGTCTCCTCTTGCCTGTGTGGAGCTGCTGAGTCCTCGCCCCTTTTGCAAACACTTAATACTGTCCACTTGATCGAGGTGTGTAGAGAGGGGAAGAAATATGCCTTCAGTCTCTACAACACCTTGGCAGAGACTTCAGTTTGTTATTCCATCCCTGACTAAGATCACCTCTGAAAGGAATGTCTCAGAGACATAATACTTTGGGGAGCCCACACCTAAACAGGTGAAGATTGTACATTCACCCTTTTCTCTTCCCCATTCTCAGCCTTTCCCCAGATCAATAACTGTGCAAACAGATCTGCAGTAACCTCTGCTCAGGCACAGATTTCTTCAGAGGAGATGGAGCTACTCACATGAGTAAAACTGAGCTGGATCAGGCCCAAATTTAGTATTAAATCCTGGCAGTTCCAGAACTGTAGCTTTAACAAGGCTTATTTGAGATGAAGGCACATTTTTCAGTGCTCATAACAGCAGCAAGATTCTTATTATACAACATTTAAAAGCAATAATTTCTGCAGATTTAACCTCATAGATTTTCTAATACAATAAAATTAAATTTAAAAAACCCTGAATGTAGCAGATATAACCCCTTCATGTGCAATTAGCAAATTTTAAATAGAAACTTTAATATTAACATTATTCTTTATGCCTCGATGAGTGGAATATTATTTAAATTGATATGACATAAGAGGATATAAATAATTCTTAAGTGTAGATCTAAACTAGAATTTCAGACCATATTGAAATGGCAAAACATTATCAATTCCCTATTTCTCAATGTATCATTCATTACAAGCCTGATGACACATTTTTTCAAAGAGATTAAATTAGCATTAGAGTCCTGATAAACATTATAAATAAATACAAAAAGCTATTCTGGAAATCCGGTGTAACATAAAATAAATGCCTATGCTCCACCAAATTTCATCTTCTGTCTGGTAGCTGAGAAAGTGTTGCAAGCACACACATAAGTTGAGAGTGAACTGCTGCTCTCTTCACTTCAATAAAAACATAAACATGTTAAAAGCTGGAAGTGTAATTTAATTAAGGATAATTCTTTATTCCAAATAAACCTATAGTTCATAATGGAGAGAATTACGATTGACTTTTTTACTAAGGAAAACTAACTAAAACGATTCTCTTTGCTGCTTTGTACAAGTTAGATGAAATAGTTGTTTTCTCTTCCACAAGGTATAAGAGTAAATCTATAATATCATGGCAATCTATGACTAGAAAAAGCCCTATGATCCGTATATATTTTTTATCAAAGCAGTAAGTTTGGCTTAAGAAGACCAGATGTATTGCAGTCTAAGTAGTTACTTTTCATTGACTACTTTTCTTCACAAGTTCAGGATTGGCTTTTTGTTTTGGTTTAGTTTGGGTTTTTTGGATGGGTACTTCATCAAGAAATACACAGCTAATGAATGTTATTTTTGTGTGTGTGTGTGTATGATGGCAACACATCCAGCAGGTACCAGACCTGTATAATTTTTATGCAAAGTCACTTCAGGCTACAGGTCTCTTAGATCCTTTGAGGTGAGTAGTTTAGGCTACAAATCCAGCAATCCCTTGACAAAATTCCATGCAAATTCAGTAGGATTGGGCCTTTACAAAGTGACATTTGATGGCTGCTTCTTATTAAGCAGATAAGAAGCAAATGAAAAGGGTCAGGTATTACCTAAGACTTGCTTTCTTCAAAAGACTTAATAAGGAAGTTTATCTGAGTGAAGAAAACAGTATCTTGCCTAAAGCTTCTCCCTCTGTTTCCCATAGTGGTCTTCAGAACTCCAGAATACATTTCCCTTCTCAAGACTATCAGGGCAGAATAATTAACCCATGGTACAGTTCAAGATTGTTTGATATCTAGTTACAAAATACACACAGACTAATATTCTTTCTGACACATGAACCTCACTTCCTCCATACCCTCCATTCAAGGTCAAAGTTCTTCCCATTTCACTTTCAGATTATGTTACAACCCAGTCTCCTCTTTGATATTATTTTTTAGTGAAAAATCTACTTTCCAAAATTCTTCAAAACCTGAATCACCTGAAATAGGCCAAACCCAGGTCACAACATGTGAAGGAGAACGAAGAAGTGCTCTGAACAGATCATGCCTCGCTGATGCTGATGAATATGTTGTTTGATGTGATGGGCTGCTCAAGTATGTGCTTCACCCCTGTGACAGTGAGTGGGGCCAGGCATGTGCACAGTTGCTTATATCCCTAGTAATTACATTGCAAATTACCTGCTCTTTATCTCTTCATGAAATTATAAATGCTTGTAATTCCATGACCTTGCCATCATAAATTCTTACAGGCCCCATGGCCAAGTCTTCACCAAGAGTAATACTCAGAACACTAATGAAGTTGATAGAGCTGTACTGAATTGACAGAGTTAGTGCTTCTCAGAAACTGCAAGTTAAAATAACTAAAAGGAACTTTCATGCCAAAAGAAAGAGGTAAGTTAATACAGGACTTTGAAGATTAACAGAAAGAAGAGGATCTCACATGGAAACGAGAAAGAGAGAGAGGGGGAAGGAAAGAGGGAGGGAAGAAGGCCAAGGATTTGGAGTCCTGAGAACTCCAACTTCCTCCTGACTATTCTTACTTAACTATGAGGGTTAAAAGACAAAACAAAACACAACATTTGCCTCAGTTTAGTTTCTCCATGAGTTAAATCACAATGAAAAGATATCTTAATATTCACATTCCACAGGTTGAAGGAGGGAGAGAACTTCTCTACCGCAAAGATTCATAGAGGAATAATCTGTTTTCAGTTATAAAGTTTTATAAAAAGGTAGACACTTCACAGTAGTAAAGAGAAAATAATTTTATTTTCTAACATGTATCAAAACTTGCAGGCTTCCCCATCTCTCTGCTGAAACAGAGCTGTTCTGTATACAGCACTCCTCAGTACTACCACTAGTTCTCAAAGTTTCTGTGGCAAGTGAATAATGGAAAAAATAATAAAAATATCCTAGAACCAACATGAACTCTGTTCTTTCTGCAGCTGAGAGTAGAATGGCAAATAAGGGGAAGTGCTTCCAGATGCGGAAGCTAATCAGCCATATACTCTGAAGCATAAGATTTGATTAACCTTAGTGTGTGTAGGTACAGAAGCCGCTCTGAAGGTAACTTTATTTTTCTTTTCTTCTTCTTTCCTTTGAAGGGATAAGGCCAACTTTTCAGTCTAGCTCTGGTCACTATTTCCTGTTTTGTATGACCAAGCATACAGTCTTTGTAATGCCATACACTGTACACACAGCTCTTTGAAAGCACAAAATAACTCATCAAACCAGTCCAGCGCCGTTAAGGACTGGCACAGTTCTTCATGTTGATCAGGATGAGATTAGGATAAATGAGCATTAGGGATTCTAAAATACATATTGCAGCCAAAGGCTAGCCCCATAGTACGTTTGACATTGTATATACCTCAAATCTAAGGAAATCCATTACCTGAACTATTAGATGTCTGAGGCAAGGCAATGGAAATCTGTTTGGCCTCATACAGTGTTTGAAAAACTGAGGCACAGAGTCCCTCTTCACTTTTTGTAACAAGCATCACACCAAAATACACCAACAGTGCAGCGAGCTGCTTGCAATGTTAACAAATCAGCAAAAAATGAATATGCTGAAACAAAAGTGATTCTGAATTCCTATCTGCTATTTTCTCCTTTTTCTGGGTTAGCAGCAGCATCACTCAAAATTGTACCACACTCAAAAGCCATCAGCTTTATCCTTCAGCTGTGCTGAAACAGGAAGGTTAGCTTTTTTTTTACCCCAAGGCTGATGTAACATAACTGGCCCATGTCTGGTTATGCACTTTAATGGTTAGACTTTGTCTTAAAAAAAGAAATTTAGCCTTCTGTGAATTTGCCTCTCCTAGTCTTAAGGGAGTCTTGTAGTTGGCTCCTGTTGTACTGAATGGATAATACTAAGTGATCATTTAATAAAATATTGAAATGTAAATACTTAGGCACAGTTAGTCACTCAGATTTCCTGAATAATCACCCCCATGGAGGGAATGAACACAGCTCAACACATAAAGCATTCAAGGGAAAAGCCATCAGAAAAGGTTTCTCTTTTTCAGCATCATGCAAATTAGTTTCTTAGCTCTGTAGGGAAGAAGCAGAACCAGCCCTGCAGTCTGTGGGAGAAGAATAATACTCCTAAATCCTAAACAATACCTCCTTGTGATATTGGCTGGACTGGTAGATCTAGCTCAGAATTTGAGAAAACGTGGGAGGAAATAGATGGAAATGTTATCTAAAAAAGCTTCTAGGCTGGTGAATAAAGAGCAGATCATTTTATTCAAGGCTGTTTGGGGGAGATGTGTAAGACTGGCTGTCTGCCGTTCTGCCCTTAGTACATTTTGTTATGAAAACTACCACCCCTGTAATGAAGAGCTAGCATCTTATTTTACACACACTCACACACAGTCCCCTTGAAATGGTTTAGCTATGTTGTCAGACTACTCTAAAAAAAACTTTTGGAAGTTTGTGCAAACTGATGAGTATTTCCACAGGCTTTCTTTCTTTTAGGATTTTTCTCTTTTCATGGTTCATACAACTCACTATTGCCTACTGGGATGTTTCTACCATTGGAGCCAGCACTGCATCTGCTGTGTCTCCTGCTGGAGACTGCACTCTGCAGTCCACTGCTCTGCATCAGCTCCTCTTTCTCTTTTAGTACATACAACTCGCTTATTACTCCCTTACATCAGTCTCTGTGTACCCTTTATACTCCACTCACACATTTTATTTTCTTCTATTCCCTCAAGGAGGGATGCTCTGTGCCTGCCACTCAGATGACGTCAAATCTCTGTTCCCTCATTCCTGTTCCTTTACTTCTTCCCAGGAAAAATGTACATATCAGCCATTTCCCTTTTCATGGGAAGGGAGGGAACATATTTCTCTCTGCCACATTTTCCAGTTCTCATGTTACCAATCCATATTGCCCCTGAAATGCTCCATGTTTGCAGTCTCATTTTTATTCCAGTGGCCACAAAAATTTTCATTTATTTTGAAATTTCATAGGAAATAATTTACAATTTCAGGTGATAGTAGGAAGAGGAGTAAATCAGAGTTTGTAAGCGTTCACAGGAAAAGTGGAGGTAGATGATTCTTCCATTTAACAAACACAGGACTGACAATGTCCGATGGCTACCACTCAAACAGTAAAAAGAAAACATGCCAAAACATTAAAAAAAAATTATAATGTCAATGGTAAGCTCTGTAATGCTGGCTATTTAAAAATATATTATTTCCTTCTTTTTCTTTCCTCCTTCTCCTCCTCTTTCTCCTTCTTCCTTGTTTAATATACATTCTAATTCCGAGAAGAATTAACTCAAAACTTGATGAGCTGATTCTATGTTCTATAGAAGATTGTGCTACATGGCTGTGATAGCCTGCTTACATTACAGACCATGTAAAGGTTATAACAAAGGGTGATTTTAATGGCTGCCATGAATGGCAGACTGTTACAAGACTGTTGAAGCTGGTGGTCCTGCTAAAGCTACCTGTGATTCTTTGGTGTCCCTCATCCAAAGTACAGCTTTTCCCCAAAGCCCATTGACAAGTCAGATCAAACAAACAAATAAAAAAACCCCAAAAAACAACAACAACCAAAACAAAAAACAACACAAAAACCACAAAAACAAAAAAAAAAACCACCTAGAATGAAGCAAACTTATTTCTCTTTCCCTTTTCTACTAATCATGATATATGGTTTTCTAAGATATCCCACGTAATCAAAACAGTGGGAAAACTCAGTTAACATCTAAACTTCTGTTCACTTTTATTTTGATGAATGTTTTAATCATGCTAATTAGAGTTATATTTCAATATTACTTGGAAACCTCAGACATACATCGGGGTAAAATGTATGTACATCTAGAGTATAGTACACTGTTCAGTCCACCAGGCACTTTTTGTATGCTACCCCCACTGAAGTAAAAGAAGGTACCTGTATTCATAATTATGAACAATGTGAGAAACAAGTGGAAGGAAATCCTTTCATTTGGAGTAAGAAGGGTAATCTTGTGATAGTAAGCTTCATTAGGATTAAAAATGGTTGGACAAACAATATTATGAAAACCCCCTAGGTTTTCATAGGGGAGCTCAAAACTGATACGGAACAAGCCCAGAAGAAGAGCCTGGAGGAAGAACTCCACCCTGGTGAGGGACTGGGACGAACTTAGCAGACACTCTCTTCCTCTAGTCTGTGTGGCTGAGGATTGTCAGTGACAGCATGGGTTATTTCAGACAGTCTGTTTTACCAAGTAGTGAACAGAAATTTTTGTTAAAGAAATTTTACTTCTCTGTATGTGCTTACCATTCCTACTCTTTAAGACTAATATTATCTTTCAAAATTCATCACTCTTACAGCACTCCTGCAGAGCTTTCTCTCTCTGCCTACAAAGGTCCTCTTCAGTTTTATCATTGTAACTTGTGCCTTTCGTTCAAAAGTGTCTTCAATGACTTGGCTTCAGTTACTGGGGAATTTTTTAAACCTGTAACATGTTGGCACCTTTGCAGTCAGCTGGAGATTTACTTAGACCCAAAGGCTCTAGAACCAAAGCATGCATATCTGGATGGTTATGGTTGATCTAGGTTTTATCAAATTTCTCAGAAATGGGTATTCCCTTTGCTTCAAAGACCGGTGATAAATAACTGCCCAATGTATTAAGGATACCTGGACATTTTCTATTCCTCCAGCATGGATATTTTTGAAGTTGATGAGAATACATGATATTAGACAAAGCAAATAATTAGAATCATAGAATCATAGAATGGTTAGAGTTGGAAGGGACCTTCAAAGGTCATCTAGTCCAGCCCTACAGCACGGAGCAGGGACATCTTCAACCAGATCAGGTTGCTCAGGGTTTTAAATGAACCCAAGGAACTTTGATCTTTATTTATTTGATGGTTACTTTCTTACTTCTTTTGAAACCAATCACTAGCCAAATTTCATTATTTTTTTTATGTCTCACAGTGCCAAAGATTTTGCTTGAAGGCTAAACTTAAAAATTATACCAGTTATCAATAACGTACAGAAAATACAGCTGGGAGATATGTTGAGTAACCAAGTAGTCCATCCTCAAGGATTCAAGTATACTTCTTCAAGAAAAGATCAATTCCATTCACATCATTCCTGATAGATGTTGCAAATTTCTTGAAGACCTCCAGTGATGAAAAGCCTACAGGTTTCCTTCACTAATAGTCTCAAAATTTCACTAGCATTATCTCAAGGATTTATCTTCTTCCTTTTCTTTTTAATAAAATGTCTCTATTTAAAATTATAGCTAAATCTTTACAACTTCTGAGTGTCTTCTCTGCTAAGACTAAGTTCTTGTATGTTCACATAAGTGAAGCCAAAAGGGCTGCAAACAGGAATCACTTCAGAAATTACTTTCTTATTCAAATGAATATTCAGGCTCCTTTCCTGTCTCAACTAGATTTTTCTGCAAAAAAAAAAAAAAAAAAAAAGCTTATGCAAGATGCAATATAAAACCCAGCACAATTTCCTATTTCTTCTCCCTTTCCAGATTTTGTATAATAAACAAAACCTCCCAAATAAATAATTAACAAAAAATGACTTATTTATAATCAGAAATGTTTGGCTACCAGATGGTCCAGAGTATATTTTCATATAATAGGATCTCGAGTACAGTTTTAGCTCTGCGGGAACAAACAGCAGAATATTAATAAAATGTCAATTAGTTTAATTTAGTCTCATATCTATTGAATATATATATTGGCACCTACATGGTTTTAATTTCATTTTGGGATTCCAGCTGCTATTGAAGGCAAAAAACTTTTAAACAAGAAAATTAAAAAAAAAATTACAAAGACAAATAAATACGTCAAAGGATGTAAAGAAATAATTTTAAATGAAGATTACAAGATACTTTACCGGGAATGTAAGAACTTTTTGTGCATTTGCATTGTTAATGTCCTTGATTGTTTTCTTTCTGACATTAAACTGACTCGTCTCTTTATTCAAAATAGTTTTCACTAGCAGCATGATCCTGAAATATTCCCAAAGTCAGTGTTTCTCCCCATCCCCAATCCTTATTTTCAGACTGCTAAAGTTTTTTTGATGCATGGGTAGATTTTTGTACAATTTTTGCAAGTTTATTTTCCTCAGATTTTGTTGACTCCTCTGAAGTCCATTCTTAGATCCCAGATTGCAAGTCACTATTTTATGGATTTTCCTGAGTTACACTTGTGTTAAAGGCAACTTAAAGAAAATGAGCAATTATAACAAACTTACTATCGGTTACTTGCAAGATTGTATTTGACCCTCTGTCAAATACAAGGTATTTGAAGGGTCAGACTGACAATGGGTGATGAGGGCAAATATATCAAACTGAAATTTAACTTTAGCTGTTTTACTGGATCTAGCTGGGATGGAAATAACTTTCTTCACACCTGCCTGTATAGTGCTGTGTTTTGCATTTGTGGCTAAAACAGTGCTGGTAACACACAAGTGTTGTAGTTGTTGCTAAACAGTGTCTGCTGTGTCAAGGTTTTCTCTGTTTCTCACTCTGCCCCTTTGGAGTGAGTAGGCTGGGCGTGAGCAAGAAGTTGGGACAGTTGACCTAAACTAGCCAAAGAGCCATTCCATACCATGTAACATCATGCTCAGTGATAAAAATTTCAGTGTGGGAGGGTGTTGTCTTCGAAGTTAGCTGTGGCTTGGAAACAGGGAGGGCATCAGTCTGACTTTGGGAGATGGCAATTGCCTTCATATCACTTGAATTTTCCCCTCTTTCCTCCTCTTGGACCATTCCACTCCTTCTCTTGGAGTTTTCTTGCTTTTGCTACTGCTGTTTTCTCTTTCGTCCTGCTGGAAACAGGAGTGAGCAAGAATCTGGATGGGTCCTTAGTTGCTGGCTGTGGTCCACCCACCACAGATGTTCATCAGGTGCAGCAAGGACTGAAAAATCCAGCTGAAAAGGGAGTCAGTTCTTGATGATTAGCCAGGGCTGAGCGCAATGCTATCATAAAAGTACTGTAAGTACCTGAGTTCATTGAGCTATATCTACCTATAGCATTAGCATTGAGTTATATATCAAGTCTCAAGAGCTTTTTATTTTCTGACACATGCTGGCTGTCACTAACCTGCAGCCTCAGCTTAATAACTCCACATTGCTCCTAGGAAGAACAAAGATGGTGATGCTTGATGTAGGGCTAAGCTGTCATTTGTCTGATCTCATGCATGCCTACTCTCATCAGAGTTCATGATGCTTGCTTGAGTCCGATTTTAGGGTTTGAGACAATGTAGGATTCATTCCACTCAAGTTCCAAAAATTATACTGGGGTGCCTCACTCTCACTGAGGTGAGAAAAACCACTATGTCAATAGTGATTCAACTCTGAATGAGGAATAAGCTCAGATCTCTGCTTAAATTACAATGCAGTCTTAACCTTTAATTTAAAACTATGAATGTCTACACAGGTAGGCGTCAGAAGTGACTGCATTAAAGAAAAACCCTTTGGATGGTATTTCAGGATTTCTATCTGTGCTGCAGTGTGAAGTTCAAGGCCTGTATTTCTCTGAGAGTTCAGTGGAGAACATCCACAACTGTGTCCTATGTAGGAAAACGCCCACATTTCAACTCAAAGTGCTGTGCCAGAGGAATCCAACCTCCTGTCTTTGTAGTGCTGGTTGTCAGAGTTATGTAGATAGCTCTCTCTTTCCAGGCTCCATCTTCTTTTGTTTTCACCCTTTTCTGTGAGGTCTAAATACATAATTTCACACTCTTTGGCTTTAGTGATTTCCTTTAGGGAAGGATGAAGTACTAGAGTGAACACAGCTACCAGTGCATTATCTGAGGCAAATGCATGCACAGTAGACAGGCAGGTGCTAGAAGAAGGGACCTTGGTCCCCTCCTCCCCTCCAACTCTTTTTCTGAGAAGAATCCATTCCTGTCTTTCAGGCACACTGTGTTTTTTGAACACCAGGCTGCTCTATTTCTTTTTTTTTTTTTCTTGGAACTCATATATATTTTACCTCTAGATAACAGCCAATGTGATTGTACTCTTATTAAAGCTTACATTGATATTTTATCCAGGTTTTTGCAGTGCTGCATTGCACTGGAATTGCAGATGTCCCTTAAATCCTGTGTTGACAGGGGACAGTTTTGTTTAGTTCTAAGATCTAGATACTACATATAACCCAGAACCATCTGCAACCATGCCAGCTGCAGAAAGGTAGACTGACATTATCTCTGACATGTGCATCTTGGAGGTTGGTTTTGATTATTGTTTGTAGGATGTTCCACCAGAGAACACAGTCCCTTTGCACTTGGGGCTGTATAAACATGCAGCAAGGGATCGTACTTACTCTGAAGAGTCTACAATATAAATAGACAACGGAGTGAGGAGGGAAAACTTGCTCAGAGACTTGCCTAAAGTCACACTGCAGGGAAGAGCTGGGAATAGTATCTAGGTCTCCTGATTCCCTCAAGTCAGTTACTTTATTCACTGGGCCAGGCTGACTCCCTCCACTGAATTCCCTTCTCTTTTTTTTCTTTATTCTACTGGACAAAATTAATGAGCCCAGGTTCCTATATGCAAATAGACATTCAGTGAAGGGGGAAAAACCCCACAAAAATCAACCCTCTGGAAAAAAATCCCTTCTAAAGATTTGTTACAGTGCTCTTTGAATAGAGTAGCAGCAACATTCATGACTTTGCCTATGGGATATTTGTACATGGAATTTGAATGTATTTTTTTTTTGTAATCTTTGAAGGAGTGGAAAGTTTAAGATTACATGCAGCTTGGCCTGTATTGTATGCACGTGCATGTTTACTAGGAATTTGTCATCTGTCAGATAAAGGAAAAGTGTGGCATTGGGGTGGGAGGATAAGAAAAAAATAAATGTCTTTCAATATTTCTCATTATTTCTTTTACACCTAGTGCATGCCCAACATCAATTCAATGCATTTCCCTTAAGTTCAAAGCTAATTGGCATAATAACCCCAGACATCTTCTAGTATTGCTCTTAAGCTCTGCTGGAAGACTTTATCTATCTGTCTATCTATTTATTTATTTATCTATTTATTTGTTTATTTTCAGAACAAGATGAAGATTCAAACAGCCTTAACCGAAATTTCTGGGTCACATGACACATGCCTGACTACTGGGCATTCCTCATAACTTCCATGCTTTTCTGCTTATTTAGCGATCTATATGAGACACGAGTGTAAATAAAAATCACATTAATGCACAGGTTATTTTATAGACTAGGAATCTTGTACAGTAGTAAGCACAGAGTAAATCAAGTTTCTTGGATTCTCCTCACTGGAAAAGGCTTTGTTGATGATCTTTGCAGAGGACATTTAAGGTGGCATTTTTAATATGTACAATAAAAACAAGATCCCTTTGTGACATTTTCCTTGAGTTCCTCTGAATTCTGTATAAGCAGAAGCCTGAATGTGAGCAGAGTCGCTTCAAAGTGTTGTCCCTAAAGCACTTTCCTAGCAGATGCCAAGCACACCTGTAAGGAGAGCTGTGCTGTGAGGACTGCTAGCAATGAGCTTCCTTCCCCTTTGACACAAGTTCCACAATTTTCAAATGAGGGTCCATAATCCCCATGGAATGCTATATCCCTAAATCGAGTTTGAATGATGAGTCTCAGAGAGGACTGTTTTGAAGCTTCAGGAAATCTTTTTGTGGGATCAGGGACATATGTGTGAGAAAAATACTATAGGTCGTTATTCTGGTGGGAAAAGCTACCTATTGATCAGAAAGATGATTCCACAGCTAGCTCATTTGATATCCAAGTTCAGTCCTACATCTTCCCACAGATTAGCTGTGTTACTTGGGACAAATAGGCTTTCCAATCATATGGCGTCTCTGTTCCCCCTGTTGCAAAATAGGGAATAACAACTACCTTTCACGTTGTTTGGTTAAACAGCAAGTTCTGCAGGCAAGACAGGATTCTTTATTATGCATATGAACAACATCTGGCCTACTGTGCCAGGTGCACAAATCATTTATTTATGTAATCAGTTAAAACCTGAGCTAAACCGTGATAACAAATCCATGTAGACCCTTTTAGCCCAAGATGAATATGAGTAGATTAAACTCTCTTTCTTCTAAAAGCTTAGTGCACATTAACACATATTTGCTACAGGCTAAATACATATGAGCCAACATAAGATCATTCGTTACTCCTTCTTGTTCACATGTTTGAACCTTTACACACTCGACTACACTGCTTTTAGTAAAGTAAGGGAAGTTTACAGTGTTAATTGTACTAGACTTGACTTTGGAAGATAATTAAAGCTCCTCACCCTTGCTTAGGCAATGTCTGTTATTGCCCCTGGGATACTTTAGGAAATTGCAGGAAACTCAGTTCCTCCAGAGGAGCTTTTGCTCTCTGATCAGTTAAACATCAATGGAATAGGCAGAAATTTGGGGGAGTAAGAGTTGACAATCAGTGCAACGACTACATTTTTCTTCACTGGTAAACGGATGTGTGTTCATTTATCTTCTGATCCAGAGCAAAGTCGAACAGGTTATCTCAACCATCTGTGCTTTGCATTAACTTGTTTGTTTTCAAATGAGAATGGAATAGGAGAGACGAGCTTTTACATCCAGCTACAGTGCTCAGCTGAGATCTAGCAACCAAAAGCATCAGTTTCCAGAGATGATGGTGCCTGCTGTATTTCAGCTCAGAGATGTGTGTGTAGATACAGCACACAAGAAAACTAGTTAGACCAAGGGCGAGGCAAGCCGAGGACAAACACAAAGTATGCAGAACTGCTATGGTTTTCCAGATAATTAGTAAAATAAGTAACCATATCATCTCAGATACCTCTGCAACAAATTCTGCTCTTGAGTAGATGATATATATCTAAAGAAACACACTAAATTTTACTGGATTCACACCAACAAAATGGTTGATTGTGTAGTATCAACCACAAGTGCTTAGTAGAAGCAGCAAATACTTGCTTTCATTGTAGAAATGCAGTAATAACAAACCCTTTTGTGTATCATTTCTTCCCCTTTATCTTCTCTAATTCAGATTAAGTACACCTTTAATGAAATTAAATTGTTATTTTTCACTTAAACTTCATTCTTCCCATGCGGATTAAGCTGAAAGGGGGTGTGGATATTTTTTTCCTTTTTTAAAAAATTTTGATTGTTTTTACTTTGTCAACCGATATTAAGTGGGATTGGCTTTTATTTGTTTCTTTACTGACAGATCTGTATTAACAACAATGTCAGTACTGTATTAAACCTGAACTATAGGAATAATTTGTAATCACACTGAAATTAGTAATGTTGCATATCACATGGTAAGTCACAGAGTATGGGAAGTAGAACTACTGTTAGCTTGGGTTATTATTACCTTATTATGGCCATTTAAATATGTTGTAATTCTGGGAATTTAAAGGTCATTTTGATGTATTTATTTTTGTTTGTTATGTATTTTGAAAACTAATTAAAGAAAAAACAACATGGTCATAACATTCTTAATGGCAAATATGCATGAAGGGGCTAGTCATTGTGAAACCCAATAGAATAACGAACATTGTTATAATTTTCAACATTCAACACTACTTTCTCTCGAAAATGAATATTTTTCCCTTTTATTAAAATAGATTAATACAATTTTGCTCTTAATATTTTGAAAGGGATATCCTGTGAATATTTCCCCCCAGGCCTGGAAGACTAAATGATCTCTAGTTAGTCTGAGCCTTCAGAAAAATTACAAAAATAAATAAATACAGAGAAAAATAATACTCTCTGAAATAGCCTTTAGTCCCCATGATTGACCTACAATTTGTTCACAATGTAATGACTGTCAATTGTTTAATGTTTCCTCAAAGACTTACCCTGTGATGGCAATTTTTCTGCACTGCCAATTCAATGAAGTACCTAAGCTTATACTTATGCTCAAAAAAGTGCCAGGGTGCCTTTGGCTTCAAAAGTCTTGAGTGCCTATAAAATTGTAAGCCAGGTTTAAACATTTTGTTGAATAGGGATGGTTGTTTACTCTGTCTTGAGTATTTTGTAGAATTGGGCCAAGTGAATAATGCTGTTTAACCTGGCTCTGATTTGAAGCTTGCTCTAAGATGGACCTTGACAAATATTAACCCACAGAGCCCAGGGCATGACTGTGTAGCATGTTTGTGCAGAGGCAGATGAAGAGGATTGCAGATAGATTAAAGTTATGGGAGAGATTTCTATCTAATAAGTACAGAATTCCCAAAGAAATTACTGTAGCCATGACTAGAAAATTAACATCTTGATTTTACATTAAAAAATGTCATTTTCCTTTTGACCACCAATGGAAAAATAAGCCTGTTTAAGCCTGTTTCTCCAGTAAAAGTCTTACGTTACAATGCCTTACTCCTACCCCTTTTGACAGCATCAATATTAGTGTCACATAAATGCTATTTTCTTTAGCACATTTGCATTAATATGAAGGCTTCCTACCTGAAAGGAGCCAAACGGAAAACAAAAAGTTTCTTAATCCTGTACTTTCCTAAGAAGTAGCATTTCTGACAATATTGATCAACATTTTTATTTTGTGGTTTTGGCTTAAAACTTTAATATATTAATTTAGAAATGTTTCCCCAAGGCTATGTGGCCCTGTGGAATTCAAAGATCATGTGCCTTTTTCAAAAAGAAAAAAAAAAAATCAAAAGCCTATTTTTTTCTTTCAAAAAGAAAACCCTAAAAAAAAATATATATAATTTTGGGTTGTCTCAGTGTTGAGTCAATTCAGCTTACAATTAAATATAAGGGGTCTTCTAGAATCATAGATATTAAGGCTACAAATTATCTGTCCTGCCAATCCAATCCATCTCCCTCTAAATGTACCATCAGTATCCAATATGAGCCCATTACAAAACATCTGATGCAAACTCAGTCAAATATGCATGTGAACTTCCATTTGCATCTGGAAAGGAAGAAACAAAGGCCTCCATGCTGACAGGTATGGAATATGTGGCCAAGATCTCAAGTCAGCTTTGCGTCCAGATGGAACTGCAAGAGCCTAGTCGAGTGCCTAACTCCATTCTACTTTTGCTGAAGCCAGGAAACCTGTTGCTAGCACAAGTAATTATTCAATATCTTATCTAGAATGTGGTGTTTCTTCAAAGCTCAAGATTCTGTTGCTGGTGCCAGACATATTTGGCAGGGGAGAAGTGAATGCCACTTGTGCGTCAGCAGCAGCATTTCCCATGAAGTTGGGGGATGTCACTGTAGCCCTTATTCAAAAAACAACCCTCCCAGCCTATTCAAGGACAACTGACAAGGCTATCAGCAGAGGTGGGGTGCTAGAGGCCCCATCTGACAACAAAAATGAGAGTATATGAGTGTTAATACCCGAAGAGACAGCTACCTGCTGGAAGCACTTGCCTGGAAGAGGTGTAGGGACTGAGGGGAATGCCTGTGTAAATATAGCCCTCTCCTTGCCTCATCCCGGGAAGCTTTGAGGCCAACCCGAATCTGCAGCAGCTAGGATCTAAAAGGCAACAACAGGATTGTCATTTTATTATTGTGCTTTTAATAAATTCTCCACATGGAAACTTGTTAACCCTGGCTGCTGCTTCTGTTTCTGCTTATATGCAAGCCCTCTGCCAGTAAATCAACTCTTACATGGTAACAGCACTCAGTTGAGAAGATAGGTTTGGCTTAGTGTGCTGCTGCTGTTCATTCTGTGTGCAGTGTCACATAGGCACGTGATGTGTGAGAAAACTAAGCAGAGGAGCTAGTGGATATATGCAAAGGACAGAGAGAGCAGGCTGTGCAACAGGGTGATGAAGTGGGGAAGGACTCAATTGCCCTTAGTGCTCTGTAACATACTGCAGGTATCCCATGACAGTTTAAAACAAAAATAAATAAAGACGGTAATTTCTGAAGTGACTCTGTCTCTCATAAATACTACTCTTTATTTTGGTCTTTGATGTGCCTTTGGCTTTATTAATTCACCCTCATTGTCACCTTTTGCCTTAATTAGAGCCCCTAGGTCTCCCAAATAATGGGCTAGGGAGTAGATTGCCGTCTTGGAGAAATGAGGAGATTTGACTGCTGACTAGGTTACACCTCAGGGCAATGCCCTGGAAAACGCTACGTTCACAAACTTTCCTGACCTAGTGGGCACTGGCCGTCAGTTTCATTCCCCCGAAGCACTCTCTTTCCAATGCTTCTTGTTTGATCTGCCAAGTGAAGGAGCAAATGGAAGTGGAAAAAACTTCCTATCTGAAAAAGCAAAGCCCACCACCCACCTAGTTCAGCTCCAAACTGGCAGTGTAGTTGAGTACTTCCACTTCTCTCTGCTCCATCTGTTTGATTGTTGCCTCTGGATGTCTCGGAGAGGAACAGTAGATGTTTTACATCAGTCTGGGATCAAAGGGTTGAACAAGTCTGAAGCCATGTCCCTTCCTTCTCTCTCTGCCACTCCAGAACCAAGACAGTGAGAGAGGAACCATTAAGCAGGATTTAAATTAATTCAATTTAATTTAGTTTTAAATTATTATATTACTTTATTTTATTTTTGTCCTGGTTTCAGCAGGGATGGAGTTTATTTTCATCTCAGTAGTCGATGTGTTTTGGATTTAGTTTGTGAAGAATGTTGATAAACACCTTGATGTTATGAGTTGTTGCTAATGAGACCAAGGACACTGTCTGGCTTCCCAGGTCTTGCTAATGTGCAGGGAACTGGGAGGGATATAGCCCAAACAGCTGACTCAAAATGGCCAAAGAGAGTATTCCATGCCATAAATGTCACACTCGGTATTTAAGTGTGGGTTGCTCAGGGCAGGGCATCGCTCTTGATCCTTTGGTCTCTCCCTCTCATTCCTTTACTGGCTGCTCATTTTTTTTTTTTTTGTTGTTTCCATGACTGCTGCTTGAGACGGGCTGTATCAGTCACTGGGACATCAGGTGGTGAGAAATAGTGCATTGCTTATTTGTATATTTTAATATCCTTGTATTTTGTTATTATTGTAATTTTGCTTTGCTATTCTTGTAAACTGTCTTCATCTCAACCCACACATTTTGTTTTCTTCCCAGTTCTCTCCCCTGTCTCACTGGGGAGGAGGAGGGTGAGCAAGACACCATGTAGTGACTAGGGCTAAACCACAACAATTTTATTTTTTTTTATTTATTTATTTTAATATGACTCCTGGTATGAGACTGGACTATGAAGCTGTACTCCATTACTTGACCCTTAAGGTTTTCGTACAGTCAGCTTAACTGAGGCAGTGCAGAGCTCCAGCAATGCTTAGCCCAGCCTTCGGAGTGTGCATGCAACAAAAGACATTGAAGCACAGAGGAATACCAGGCAAGACGTGGAAACAGTTACAGGAATCTCAGTTTAGTGCTCGTTTACCTACAAATATTTTCTTAAATAAAAGAGGAAGAGCAAAGCATATGCTTTAAAAGTCTTTTCTGTCAAAACCTTTAGGCCAGCTCTCCTGCCTAGTCACAAGAAATTCTGAGTTATCCTGGCTTCTGTTTACATCACACTGCAACGTCAGTGCAATTGCTTCTTGTAGACCGGGATTTAGATGCATATATGCTGTATAAAAGAAATCTTATCATGAGAAAGGAAAACTGAGCTAGCCCTCACCTGGCACCTCCAAGAAACCTGGAGCACAGGTATAAGGCCTACTCCTCACGAGGTGACCTTGCTGGAAACAGATTTTTTGCTCTTATTCTTTTCTTTTTGCACAAGTTCAGAAAGAAAAGAAAAAAGAACAAAAACTCCAATCATCCTACCAACCAAAAAACCCAAACTATAGCCAGTGTTATAACAAAGGCTGGAAGCAGTGGACCAAGACCATCTTTAGGTAAGGATGTCCAATATGACAAAAATGAGAAGTGTATTCAGAGGGCAGAATCTCTTCTCCACTCCTCTGCTCTGACCATGATCTATTGCTTTCCTACCGGGAAGCCATGGAGTACATAATTTGCCCCCTGCCCTTTTAGTATCCGGGCTTGACTAATTTTGTGCACCAGAACTAGAGTTCATGTCATCTCTGACCATAGCCAAATGATACCAGATGACACCTGATCGTACAGGACATCCAATGCTTTAACTGACACTGCTGGGTACGCTTACAATTTTCTTTTTTTCTTTTTCTTTTTCTTTTTCTTTTTTTTTTTTTTTTCCCTGTGAGTAGAAGTGAAAAAAAACAGTGCCTTCAGTATGAGTTGACCAAGGCCAAGCCAATTTCAAGCTATCAGTTGCCTGGATGTTTTACAGTGGCATTACACTTTAAGCAACACTGCAGAACAGCTAACAAGCTGTGTTAATGCATCTCCACCTCAGCCAGGAAGCTCAGAGGACAGAGAGGGTAAGCTCCCATCTGGCTGCAAAAGACTGTATAGACTTCCACTGAGTCATGAGCTGGACCCTGTTAATGCGTAATGAAATTAATTAAAACCTCTCCCTTCCCCCAGTATTGGCTAAATATTATGACTCACCTGGTTGCCTTCTGAGTATAACAGAACTTGACAGGATTGGAGGAGGGGGGAGATGCAGAAGAAGGAGGGGATGTGAGATCTTTCTTCCTCTTTGTGTCTTTTTTTGGCTTTTCGGTGCAAAGTCACATTCTGTCATGTTAGATACACACCAAAATATTTAGAAGCACACAGGGCAAAGATCGTCTTGCAAGCATGAGTTCATGAACTCTGCCAGTGCGCAGATCTCTCTGCCAGAGTAGCACAGCATCCCGGAGGCAAGTCAAATGAAAACAGTCAGAATGATACTCTCAGGTAACAGAAAAGGAAATTGTATGGCCAGGACCAATCCTGAACAGAATACATTTTGGTGTATATTGAGACTGTGACAAAAGGAAGCCTCCAAGGTTACCGGCAGAGTTGACTTAGTTTTTTATCTACCTTTTTATTATTTTTTTAAGGGAGAAGGAGTGTTTAATTATCAGTTCTCAAGCAAACGGTGGTTCGGCAAAATGTCAGATCTCCAGCTGAGACGCCACCAGTTTGTGCTTGGGATTGTGTGCCAGGCGGCTGTATGGACAGGCGAAGACCTCCGACTGTTAGCTGAATGAATTTCCGCTCGTGCCTCTCGACATTGATTGAAAGCGAAGGCTGCTGTTGCAGCCCTCAGGCTGTCTTAAGAAATCCACCCCTCCCCATGCTAGATCCTTGATGAGTGTAACTCCAGCTTCAAGAGAGACCTGGTGAAGTGGGAGGAATTTAACCCTTCTGGCCCTTGGAAGCAAATCACTATCATTGGTTTGGGCTGATACTCAAAGCAGAAGAAAAGAAAGGAAAGAGAATAATGAAGCAAGAAGAGACACAAAAATATTATTTTCTTCTTTTTTTCTCCCCCAGTAAACATAAAAGACAGAATCTGTTGTAAGATGCTATTTTGTTCTGAAGGTCTAAGGTAGAACTTCTTCTCTGAATCCATTTTAATACCAGAACAAAACAGAAGGAGAAAAATAAGCCCATGAATTTGGAGAGTTAACTACCGTCTTTACCAAAGGAAGGCAAGTCGGACTAGATACAGATTGGTGTAAATCTATCTTAGAGCTCACTATGGTGGTGGTGACACATGGATCAAAGTTAATTCCCTGTACCAGTGGTGCTTGAACTATTTTTATTCACTGAGAATCAAATTTATGTGATTCGCTGGCAATACAACTCTGATTGTCAAACACCAAGTTTGAGTTAAATATGTGCCGCAAGGTTAATGTATGCTGTAAGAGAAACTCCTGACAGACAGATCCTACCAAGGCATACATGGTGCTGTCCCGTCAGTGCCACACCAATCCATTCTTTGCAGGAATGCAGCTCATGAAATGTAGCAAAGGTGCTTGTTCATTGCAAGCAGTATTTTGATTTGCTTTTATCAAGCTGTATAGCATTTCTCCTAGAACTTAGTCCTTTATTGGGAATGAATTGCCACGAGAACTAAATGAAATGCAGTCTAAAATAGCAACCAACTAATGTTGCACTTTGTTCCTTTTCTTTTGGTTTGATTCTTTTTGTTGTTGTTGTTGTTGTTTTCTTTTTGTTCTCCCCTCTCTGTATTCTCCTGTCTAATATTTCAGGGGCCATATTTTGATTCAGTAGTTGTACATCATGTAGCACAGTGGGGTTCTGATACATCACTTGGAAATATTACAGTAACAGCACTAACAACTGCAGACAAACCAAGAAAGTCACTGTCACTGCAGACCACAGATACATCAGGTAGAAAAAAAAAAAGAGTGAAACATTAAGCAAAAATTTCCCCGGATAGAAAAGACAAAACACACAGTTCATCAACAAACTATATTTAAAAAAAAAAAAAGAAAAAAGAAAAAAAGATATACACATCTATATAACCATTAAGGCTGATCAAAATCGCCATTGATTATCATGGGATTTTATTTAAAATTTCCCCCTAAATTCCTGACATGAGTATTTCCTTCTAAACCAAACTGCGTAAAGGCCTTTTCCTTTGTGCCTTTGTATTTTGGTAAAAATGTTCCATGTAATAAAATCTTATTCTACATTAATCTAAACATAAAATACAAATAATATACAGTTTTCAAAACAACAAAAGAAAGTGTTTGGACAGGAAAACAAGTAAGTTAATTTGCTGGGTTTTTTTTCTTGTTGTTGTTTTTTAAAATTTCATTAAAGTTCTTAAAAGTTCTTACTCTTTTAAAGCACAATTTTTATTTGTCTCGCCTTTCCCTAACAGAAAATCAGGAAAGTTATATAAAACTGAACATTTTCACTCAAAGGGAAAGTTTACTAAGCAAGTAGCCTTTCAGAATAACACCAAACCATCCCCACTCGCTTCATTGGGCGATGGATACAATGCTAATTAACGTTCTTGCAATAAGTAAGGCTTAAAACTACTCCCTACTGAAACTAATGGAATGCCTGTTATTGACTTTAGTGCACACTGGATTGGTCCCTAAAACAGACTGATGAAAAGAGGAGGGAATCTAGCTTTGGTTTCTGCCCTGGACATCCCTGAAATCATTGAAATCTGTGACATTAACCTCAGCCTCCAGACCAGCAGTCTCTACTAGTACATTAAAGCCAATTAGCTTCACCGAAATAGAGCAACTTGTGCAGATGGGATGCAGAAGCATTGGTGCTGTAATCCAGCGGTGGAATACTGTCTTCAAATGTGTAAAATCACTGAACCTTCCTCTCTGGCCAGGAAGTTCATTTGTAGTTGTGCTCTCCTCTGGCATAACAAATACAACCAGGATGTTAGGCATCATTCATCCTCCTGAAGCAATGTTGGCAATATCTGATCCCCTGCCCCCCAATATCCCCATCTCCTGCAAAGGACACAGGTGTAGTGCTGTTATTCCCCTGGGGATGCTCACCTTGCATTAATCCGTGTGGTGATTTCTGGCTCTAGTTTCTACCCCAGATTGTTGCAGTTTCCCATTCAAATTGCAAAATACATGAACAACCTTAGGCACCAAAGCTCTGCCCTTGGAAGCATCCTATGTTTCCCATGTGCATGCCTCCCACCGAGGGATCCTCACAGTCCACCCAGCACAGACCAAAGGACAGGGAGATGCACCCTATCAGGGCACAGGAACGGAGATTTTAAGCTCCTGGAGAATGTCAGAGCCAGTGAGAAATCAGAAGAAAGGAGTGTGGTAAAACACCTCTCGCTAGCCTTAAAAGAAGTGAGCAATATGCATTTAATTCAAAGAAGAGATGCATGAGACTGCCCCAGATGAGGGGTCCTGGCTACCAGACAGCAGATGAATGAAAGCAGCTACCTGCAGTTTTGATCAGGAGTCTGACTTAATATATGGCCAAGATTTCCTGACAAACCCCAGTATTCTGTGTGGATTTTTTTAAATCCTTTCTCAGTTCTCGACTTTTCTTTGTGAAAACACTCTTTCAGGTGCCTTATACTTTTATTTCATTGTACAGAACAGCTGAGGTGTTCTAGAGGTCCAGTAGTCTATTCTTTGAGGCAAGGACTGTTAAGTTATCACCTCTTTTTTTCCAGCACCTTCCACATTAAGTGATTTAAATGGCAGCCAAAAGGACACTGTTAAGAGGTTAGTACCTGAGAGCAATTTGTACACAGAGGTCGTCTGAATTTGTTTAAGGAAATAACATGCATCATAACTACAATTCATGCTTTCTCCTCTTTTTCCCTCCATAGCTGGCAAATATAAAAGGCTTACAGAAACCACAACAGAGTATCTATTTCAAAAAGTTTTTCTAGTATTTTTGCCAGAGAAATTAATTTATCTGTTAAAAAAAAACAGACAACAAGAAGAAACCAGTGAATTCTTTATGAGTATTGGTTTGCACTCTTAGGGTCCAGAAGCTGAGGAAGGATCACAGATAAGTGCAAATAAACCTAAACTGCGGTCCAATAGCACCCCTGTAGCTCCAGCCAGCAAGTCGGCCTTGTCGGGGGCCCAGCTGAAGTGTCTCTATACCAATGCACGCAGCATGGGGAATAAACAGGAAGAGCTGGAGATGCATGCACATGAGCAGGGCTACGACCTCGTTGGCATCACGGAGACGTGGTGGGATGACACATATGACTGGAGCGTCAACATGGAGGGGTATAGGCTTTTTAGAAAAGACAGGAAGGGGAGACGAGGAGGGGGTGTCACTCTCTATGTCAGCAACCGGCTGGAGTGTGTGGAGCTCCTCCTAGGGATGGAGGAGGAGCTGACAGAGAGCTTATGGGTCAAGATTAGAGGATGGGGACGAACAGGGGACGTCACGGTAGGGGTCTGTTACAAGCCGCCTGGCCAGGAGGACAGAGCAGATGAAGCGCTCTATAGGCAGATAGAGGCAGCCTCACGGTCACAAGCCCTGGTCCTCATGGGGGACTTCAACCACCCTGACATCTGTTGGAGAGACAACACGGCAGGGCACAGGCAGTCCAGGAGGTTCCTGGAATGCGTGGATGACAACTTCCTCCTGCAGGCGATAGAGGAGCCGACAAGGAGGGGTGCCATGCTCGACCTTGTGCTCACCAACAGGGAGGGACTGGTTGGGGATGTGAAATTAAAGGACAGCCTTGGCTGCAGCGACCATGACATGGTGGAGTTCAAGATCCACGGGGCAGCAAGGAAAATACATGGCAAGCTCTCTGCCCTAGACTTCAGGAAGGCGGACTTGGGCCTCTTCAGGGACCTGATGGGCCAAGTGCCATGGGAGGTGGCCCTGGAGGGAAGAGTGGCCCAGGAAAGTTGGTCCATATTCAAGGAGCACCTCCTCCAAGCTCAGCAGAAGTGCATCCCGATGAAAAACAAGTCGGGCAAAAAGGCCAGGAGGCAGGCATGGATGAGCAAGGAGCTCCTGGACCAACTGAAAGTAAAAAAATGAAGCCTATAGAGGGTGGAAGTGGGGACAGGTAGCCTGGGAGGACTACAAAGAGGCTGCGCGAGTGGCCAGGGATAAGGTAAGGAAGGCCAAAGCCCTGGCAGAACTGAATCTGGCCAGGGATATAAAATGCAACAAGAAGAGCTTTTATAGGTACGTAGGGGACAAAAGAAAGTCCAGGGAAAATGTAGGCCCCCTTCGGAAGGGAACTGGTGTCCTGGTTACCCAGGACATGGAGAAGGCTGAGGTTCTCAATGACTTTTTTGCCTCAGTCTTCACCGACAAGAGTTCCTGTCCCACCACCCAAGCTGTAGAAGGCTCAAGCAGGGACTGAGAGGATGAAGAACCACCCACTGTACTCGAAGAGCAGGTTCGGGATCATCTGAGGAACTTAAAGGTGCACAAGTCCATGGGACCTGATGAGATCCATCCGCGGGTCCTGAGGGAACTGGTGGATGAAGGTGCCAAGCCACTGGCTATCGTATTTGAGAAGTCGTGGCGGTCTGGTGAGGTCCCCGATGACTGGAAGAGAGGGAACATAACCCCGATTTTTAAAAAGGGGAATAAGGAAGACCCAGGTAACTACAGGCCGGTCAGCCTCACCTCTGTGCCTGGCAAGGTCATAGAGCAGATTCTCCTGGAAACCATGCTAAGGCACATGGAGAGCAGGGAGGTGGTTGATGACAGCCAACATGGCTTCACCAAGGGCAGATCGTGCCTGACCAATTTGGTGGCCTTCTATGACGGGGTGACGGCATCGGTGGACAAGGGTCGAGCAACTGACATCATCTACCTGGACTTGTGCAAAGCTTTTGACACTGTCCCGCATGACATCCTTCTCTCTAAACTAGAGAGACATGGGTTTGATGGACGGACCACTTGGTGGATAGGGAGTTGGCTGGATGGCCGCACTGAGAGAGTGGTTGTCAACGGCTCAATGTCCATGTGGAGACCGGTCACGAGTGGCGTCCCTCAGGGGTCCGTGCTGGGCCCGGCCCTGTTCAACATCTTTGTCGGCGATATGGACAGTGGGATAGAGTGCACCCTCAGCAAGTTCGCCAACGACACGCTGGAAGGGAGGGATGCCATGCAGAGGGACCTTGACAGGCTGGAGAGGTGGGCCCGTGCCAACCTCATGAAGTTCAACCAGGCCAAGTGCAAGGTCCTGCACCTGGGTCATGGCAATCCCAGGCACAAATACAGGCTGGGCGGGGAATGGATTGAGAGCAGCCCTGAGGAGAAGGACTTGGGAGTGCTGGTGGATGAGAAGCTTAACATGAGCCGGCAATGTGCCCTTGTGGCCCAGAAGGCCAACCGCATCCTGGGCTGCATCAAGAGAAGCGTGGCCAGCAGGTCGAGGGAGGTGATTCTCCCCCTCTACTCTGCCCTGCTGGGACCCCACTTGGAGTACTGTGTCCAGTTCTGGAGCCCCCAGCACAAGAAGGACATGGACCAGTTGGAGAAGGTCCAGAGGAGGGCCACGAAGATGATAAGAGGACTGGAGCACCTCTCTTATGAGGACAGGCTGAAAGAGTTGGGGCTGTTCAGCCTGGAGAAGAGGAGGCTCCGGGGAGACCTGATAGCTGTCTTCCAGTACCTCAACGGGGCCTACAAGAAAGATGTGGAAAGGCTGTTTAGTAGGGCCTGTTGCAATAGGACGAGAGGTAATGGTTTTAAAATAGAGGGGGGTAGATTTAGATTAGAAATTAGGAAAAAAATTTTTTATTATGCGAGTTATAGAACACTGGAACAGGTTGCCCAGAAAGGTGGTGGAGGCCCTATCCCTGGAAATGTTCAAGGCCAGGCTGGATGAGGCTCTGAGCAACCTGATCTAGTTGGGGATGTCCCTGCTTCTTGCAAGGAGTTTGGACTAGATGACCTTTGAAGGTCCCTTCCAACTCTAACCATTCTATGATTCTATGAAACCAGGCTATTTTCATTAAAAGATGAATCTCTGTATCTACTCCCTGTGACCACCGGAACTACCACACATGCAAAGGAAGATCTCATTCAGACAGATACTTTGGCTCATGCATAATATTTAATGATGTGTGAATTTTCTTCTCCCAAAACCAGGATTTTATAATGTAGAAGAAAAAAATATCTATGTAAAGTCTGTTTCCATGCTTAATGCTGAACATTGTGAAACACCATGTCTGGTTGAATTGGGACACAAATACATGATAAGTTTATCCACATGATTGTCTGCTGGAAGTTACAGACAAGTGAGGTGAGACGGCAGGAAGCTGTGCAAGCATGCACACTTCTGAGCTCAAGTTTATAAGGCCTTTACAGGAGCATAATAGCTAAGACAGTTTCTTTTCTCCTAGTTTAGAGGTGACCTATGCCCTCTGGCTCAACTATGACTTCCAAAATATAATGAAGAAATATCTCTTGAAGTAGACCTGCAAATGCAAATTCCTCTTATATATTTACTCACATCAGCAACATTATTCCTAAAAATAGCTTTAGATGAGAAAAGTATGGTCTAAACCTAGCATAAAAGCTCTGTGAATGTTCACTTAATGGAGTTCTGTCACAGCACAGATTTTGAAAAGCCTGAAAAAGTCCAGAGAAAATGAATTTGGAAAATAAAGACACAAGGTTTCTTCCCCAGCCTTAATGGCTGACCCTACGGCACTCATTCTAGAAGAAAAAAAAAAATAAAAGGGACTTCAGCAGCTTCAGTAGACGTTTGGGACTGTAGTGTGTCCTGCCTGCTTATGAGAGACACTTTTACTTTGTAAAGGACAGCAGGAATATTTCAATTAGCTCATGCAAGGTTTTGTGAATCTTCTATTTTAAATAAGTGGTACTGTGGTGGATGATTTGCTATTAGAAAGTGAAGTCTGTTACATCCAGTACAGAAGCTCTCATGTTGCTAGTGAGGTCTGCACACAACACATTTTTCTTCAGTAAGTTTAATCTGGAACCCAAAGAAGGAATTGTAGCAGATAAAGCACTAGATCAACTGAGGAAATGCACATTGCTAACTTTGTATATCCTAGTTTTGGACCCGTCTTTTACTCCTGGGCCTTGTCTTTCCCAGTTATTTAGCTCAGCAGTTATTCAACATGGAGAAAGGAAAGAGTCTGAAAAGAAAGATGAAGACTCTACCTTAGCCTGATGAAGAAACGGAGAGAGCGGTGTTTAACTTGTCTATTATCTCTCGTTTTTTTCACTGGACACCTTCAAGAATCATCTGACTCCATATTTTTGTAAGGACCTACAAGGGAGTGAAAAACATACAAATTAAAATCTCAGTCATCTTCTCTCCAGGGTGAACAGGCTCATCTCCATCAACCACTCTGGGTTCATCGTGTTCTCCAGATCCTTGATCATCTTGATGGTCTTTTGCTAGACTGTCTCCAATGTATCCACGTCACTTATGTCTTGGGGAGCAGAGCACTCCAGATGTGTCTCACTAGTGCTGACCAGATGTGAGGATCACCTCCCTCAACTTGCTGGCAATGCTTTTCCTAATGCAGCCCAGGACGCTATTGTCTCATGGTCAACCAGTTGATCAGGAGCACCCCAGGTCCTTTCCTAACAAAGCTACTTCCTAACCCTCCCACTCAAATAAAATAGCAATTATGATAATAGGAAAAGCATACAGACAGCTCTAATTAGCAAAGTTATATCAATATTTCCTTTCCTAGTCAGGAAGCCGACATATTGAGAGCAATGCAGAAGGAGGATGAAACATGGTCCTCCTTTCTTCTGGGAACTGGGGGCCAGAACTGCCAGCAAGAGCGGCGTGGCTGCCTCCTGCGTTTGTTTTCCGTAAGGAGAAAGGAGTGTTTGCTGATCTGCTGTGCCTGTGTTTAAACTGACTTCAGGAGTCTAATTGCCTGGTGTTTTCTGGAGTGTATTTGCTTGCTGTCTCAACTTGGTTTGGACTGGCGTATGTTTGTTCTGAGTAATTTTGGAGTTTGTTTGCTTTAAGGGAAAGTGGGGATTTGTCTAGACTGAAAGTTATGGTGTGCCTGTGCCAGCTGCTTCACACAAAGAGCTCCTCTTCCCTCGGAGCATCACTTTTTCTGGAGCTATGTCCTTATTGTTCCTCTACACAAGCAGGGGTATCTCATGCAGAAAGAGATCACCGCTTTTTTCCCTGTTTCAGGTTCATTGCAAGAGGAGTTCTTCAGGAAGGAAGCAGAATATTTCCTAAGATATTTCTAAAGATAATTTCTAAACAACTCCTTGAATTTTTTTTCCAAAACAATAAACTGGATACATTCATTTGTTGTTTTTAGACGTAACCACAGTACATCTAAAACTTAACAAGCAGCCATAAATTTATTTCCTGGGAGTAATTTGTGAATTAGAAATGATAAACAGAATATGTAGGGTTAATTATATATAGTCTAAAGGTTTACATCGGCAACTAGCCTGCAAAGGGTAGGTAAGACATTAGTTTTTAACAAGCAAATTTCCTTGTTTAAAAAACAAACAAACAAAAAAAACCAAAACAAACCACAAACCCAAACAAAACAACAAAGCATCAAACAAAAACTCAGAATCCAATAAAACCTGGACAGAGAAGTTAGACAATTTTCGTCCAGGGTGGTGGGGAGGAGAAGAAGAAGAAAAAAATCTTGCTGTTTCTATTCATTCTTCTCATCAGCAATAAAATGGTGGGGAAATGTCAAAGTGAAACAGAATAGGAAACTAAAGATATTTTTATTGTTATGGGAGTAACCTTAGCCCCATGACTTCTCCACAGTCAGAATCTCCAGGGTTTTTTCAGGGTCAGAGAAAATAAACATAAATTACTTCAGTGTAGTTTTTTTTTATTTTTAATTGTTCATTTGCTGAAACGCAGTGTGAGGGATTAGACAGGAATATATTAAGCAAAGCATAGAGCAAGGAGGCAAAAGAGGAGCCCTAAACTTTCTCCCAGGAGAGAATTACAGGAGAGGGGCTCTGAAGAATCACCTGTAGTTCCGTGAGTGGGAAAAGGTTTCCTTCAAGGAGACAAATCCCTAGTATCCCACTTAAAAGGACTGGGAAAAAGGGATCCTTAAAACATCAAGACAGCTGAAGCTGTTTCTGTGTCTCGAGCGCTTATGAAAGAATTACATATAATTACATGTTTATTTGCAATTTATCAGTCAGCCACTAGATGTCTCTGATTATTGCACACAGTTTCAGGCCAACTCAGCCTCCGGTAAACAAAGGAGACAAAAGTGGTTCTGAAGAGGTATGGAAAGCTTTTTATGTAGATCTTGACTTATGTTTGCTGTATTAGATAAATATCCTCCTTTTAAAATGTCTGTGATCCTGCATATTACAGCAATATCAATTTTTCATACATATAAACTTACTTTTATCACAAAAGATCCAGATGTGTTTCTCCTTCTTCTTGTGACTTCGAGATTGTGTAAATAAGTAATTTTTTATCTTTTACTGTAAATTAAAATAAGTCTAAGACTCCACATGGTAGATATTGTAGTCATTTAATAGAATACAGCAGTGTTGTTCTGAAACCACACTACTTATTTAAAAATGTGCCAGCTAATGAACAAAATGCCTTTAATAAATTCTAATTGTGTTCATTGAAAATGCCTAAGTAATTTTCATGCACGTGCAACAAACAGTTGAAAATGACATACTGACCAAATTCAGCTGAGGGCAATAGTGTGCATCACCCATCTAAAATCTCCTGGAGATTTTGACTGAAAAGAAAATATACAACATATTTTTCCTAAGTGGAATACGTGATGTTATAGGTCAAGCCTTTCCAGTCCAGAGTGCTAATAATAAGGAAAACACACTTACACACACACTCACATGTGCATGCAGATCGATGAGTACTTATTTTTTGTGTAAGTGTGTAAATATAAGGGCCATCTCTTTGCTGCCTTTTTCTTGCAAAACCATGTATAGTGAGTTTCAGATTGTGTATAAAGTGGAATTATTCTGGACTTGAGGTAGCTACAGCTGTATAATTTAAAATGAGAGGGAAACCTAAACAATGTACTGAGTATAATGGCATGTTTACTTCAGGAGCTATTCAATCTGTAGCTGTCTTTTTGTGTCTCCTATGGGTCCAAATGGGAAGCAGTATCTGGAAAAGGAAGAAGACGGGGTTGGCACTTGGTAGAAATCTGCAAGTTTAGTTGCTTACTTTTCTAAAAAAAAAAAAGATCCCTTCAGAGCAAAGAGAACCTGAGTCTGACAACCCAAGTGCCACCTCCAATTTCACCAATTCCTTAATAATGTTCTGAAGTTAAAGCCTCTGAGATGTGTTGAATGTATCACTTCATCATGGTAATGATCATTGGAAAGGTTTATTCATTGCCATTGTTGGAAACAAATTTTTCTCTGTGCTGTGCCAACCACACTGAAGGAAGGCATCTCCCTATTCCACACTGTGATTAAGTGTGCTGGGACGTCAAACTAGAAAAGGACTGCTTGGTAGAGAGCAAAAGTGATAGAAATAGGAACTGAGATTCTCAGGGAGATTAGTGAGTAGGAGAGATTTATTGATGAAGTATAGATAGTGCTAAGAGTAGAAGCTGAAATAGCAGAAAATTAGGTTCAAGGGAGTAAATTCAGGGAAGAGATTTGTACTACAGGGAGAAGCAGTAAATAGGAGGTGTGTAGCCATGATAAAAGAGCAAGAGAAACATGGGCAAGAAGCAGAGATGTGAAACTATAAACATCTCCTGGTCCTCCCGTGTGAGTAACCTATTTTAGCAATCTACCTGCTGTGTCATTGCTGGAAATGAAATTTGGTATTTACATGATGGCTTTGAAAGGTGGTGGACCACATGTATTGCTGCTGCAATCCCACTGGTGTCACCACAGACTGTGAAGTTCCTCTGGGGAGAGCACACTTGGATGTTACACCTGCAGTTAATAAACCTGGGCACATCTCAGCCCCTCTTTTCTGATCAAAGGCAGTGGTTGATGATAAACCAGACAGAACAGCTGGCTTGAGGCTTTTGTGACTGCTCTTAGGAACCAGTCTCACTGGCAAGGTTGGCTCCACTATTTAGCCAGTGTAATTCTTACTCTATTCTTCAGTTTACACCAGCAACAGATTTGACCCAGAGCTGTAAAAACTTAGCTTGAAAAGCCTTTGCTCCAGTTATTTAGTGCAATGATAATTATTTATAGTGATTTTAAATTCAGAGTGTTAGAAGCATAAATGATTACATTTGCTTGTATGTGTCTGAAGACAAGGTTTGTAACACAATTGTAATGAGCTTTGCCAGAGAGAGTCTTAGCTAATTCTGCTCTATTGAAAGGTAATAATTCAGTGCAGAAACAAAGGCATCAAATAGGAAAGGTGTTATCTGAACTGTAAACACAAAGAGGATTGACTCTTGTAAGAATAAAATCAGATGGATAGGCTACAGTTTGTGTTACAAGAGCATAAATTTGATGTAACTATTTCTGCTTTGATGAAGCTTGAATCAGAGCTCATTGTGGCTCAGCCAGACACTAGATCTCATTCAAGCCCAGGGCATGATTCTTACCACTCACTTAGTTTAATACTGATCACAGGGTTGCTCTGAAGATACAATAATTAAAAACAAATTACTCAAGGTAGCTAGGTCAGAGATTTCAGACTAGTGCAGTACTGCAGTAGCTGGCAGGGCAACACAGTTTATCGTGCCTGATCCAGTGGAATTAGGATTAGGTACCTGCCTTTTGCAGTGGAAGCATAGCCCAGATTTACGATCCCAGGTATTACATTTGGCAAAGAAAACTGAGTACCTCCAGCACCCAGAGTAATAAAGCACATTAACTACCTGAAAATCCGCTAAGGACAGGGGTCCACTCAACCAGGTCTTAAACACCTTAGTCTTTGCTATAGGCAGGCAGGTAAGGTACCAACAATTTTGTTTCCAAGTCAGAACAGGGAAAACCTGTTTATTTTGAAGTCAACCAGAGCAGGCTGTGCTGCTTTCTATTGCACTGGTTAGACCTGCATGACTTCAACCATCCTTTCCTCTTCAGATGATATTTTCAAAGGAGACCTTACCTATACGAAGAAGTCCACTTTATCAGTAGATCTGCTATACCAGGCTTGATGATATTTACCAAATGACAAATACTTGGTTGTTTTCAGTTAAGCCAAGGTAAAAGGAAGAAACATTAAAACTAAATATGAATATTCAACCTGGTAACAATATTGGCCACCCAGGAAAAATATATCTTGTCAGCAAATGAAAGCAATAGATTGAATCCTGAGTTCTGTTCTACATGATCCCCAGGCATCCGGGTTATGCAGAAATAATTAAGATAAGAAATTAGCCTTCCATCGACTAGTCATTGCAAGAATAATATGAAAGGTCTCTCTATTCATATCTTGTCTGACCAGTGAGTTCTTTCAAATTATGCTGTTTTTCTGCGCTGGCCAATGCTTTCAGACAAACCACATTCAAAGCCAAGTGCAAAACTCAACTCTGCCTCAGTAATTTCTTCATATAAGTACCTATATAGAAACAGCCACAGACATAGCTCAGCAAATCAAGCAATTTCCCTCCTCTGGGAAAGAAGAAAAAGAAAAAGATTATAGCTGTCCTGTCTAATCTGAAATATTTGAGACATACTGAATTACTGCACTGATGAGACCTATGATTTCCACAAGAAAATGAGACATGTAGGCTCCCTCTGGGAAGGTGTTTGACTTTAACAGAAACATGCATGTTCCCCCAGGCTGGGATGCGCCTGGAAAATGTACCGTCAATCTGTAAACTGACTGATTTCTTACCCTGCTTGCCATGCACAGTGTTATCACCAAAGAAGCTGTTCCGCATTTAGAGCAAGAAGCCACTCAGACAAGCTCTGATGGGGGGGTCATGAGTGTATCTGATATCCTAGATGCCATATTTGAGGAAAGGGGAGAAGATTAATGCCAGGCTGCTGATGCTGTACTCATTTTAATATTTTTCTGGGGTCCATCCATTCAATGCACTCTGCCAGTTTTCATTGACCATGAAGAGAAGTTAGAGAAAGAACTGTTCCATCCCAGATGGTCTTCTCTGTCCCTTCTCTACACTCTGTAGCCCCCAAATGGAGGAAGAAATGAAATTTTCACTCCTCAGTCCAAACAGTAAAGCTCAAACTGATGTCCAAATTATTCATGAGGCACAGTTTGACAACTCTCTGCATTAAGAAGACACAAAGAACATCAAATTAAAATATACTGGAGAATCTGAAGTATTCCACAGTGACAGATGCCTCACACCTGGGCCAGTCCCCCAGTGTTTTAGGCTCTTCTGTAATGCTCTGTTCTGATAGACCTACCTCAGATATCCACCAACATCCTTAGTCATCTCCTTTCCACCTCAGCAGTGTAACCTTGATTAGCCTTTAATGCTGAATCACTGGACAGTCTGTCCTGGGATTTAGGATGACATGAATGAAAAAAAATCAGCAACCGAAAAAAAAAAAAAAAAAAAAAAAGAATTTAAAGGAAGTGTCCTTAAAAGCATATAGTCAAACCATACTACTGCTAGATGTTTTTTAGATATGTTCATAATCTCTGATGCAGAACACAGAATTGGGATACAGCAGTTCCTGTTTGACTGTTAAACGGTGAAAGTTTAATACCAGTCAATACACTCCATATCTCTCTCTGTCAGATTCCTCATCAAAAGGAAAATCAAAACCCCAAAACAAGACAGATCATAAATCTCAAATCCCATTATTGGAATTATTTGTAAAATACCTAAACATCTATTGACAAGGTCTTATTAAAGGCTGGTAGGTTAGTTACAGTCCAGGTATGAATACCATGTTTTCATCTGAGAACCTACAGACAATGGGTTTGAGGTGGAGAGAGAACAATGCACTAGAGGAATGAATTAATGAATGGTAAGAGAGACAAAGAGTGGGTGGATAAGTAGAGGGAATTTATTTTAATCACTGGAAGTAAAGAGAGTGTTCCCTTTAACTTCAGGCCAAAAAAAATGGATGTGTATGGGTTAAAAAAAGATATAAAGCATGAAATTTAGGAACTTGTCTTCCAGCCCATTGTTCAGGTGACAGATGACTTTGTAAATGTCACACAACTTTTTCCCTCCCATATGAAAAAAGAAAGAATCTGATCAATTCCTCCCCCCTCCCTCCCAGCTTCCCCAAGCAACTTCTGCAACCGATGCAAAGCATAGCATTCAGTGTCAAAGCCTGTTACATGCTGCTATCTCCTAATAATATTAAAATGAAAATGAAAGTAGCTCCCATACAATCTTTAAATCAATCCTAATGTGATCAAATTGAATATCTCCCTCTTTCTTTTCCTCCTCCCCTCTCCTTTCCCTGTCTCTTGAACGTTTACTACAGCATTTTGTCTGCAGCAATGGATTCAATTGTCACATTGCTGATTGGTGTCCAGTCTCTCAAGTTTGACATAATTGTTCTGTTCAAAGTTTGCTGTACCTATCTTTTTAATGTGATTTATTCTTCTTTTTTTTTTTTTCCCTGACCTGGAGTTGCAGCATGTTTTTGGTGTAACTGAACTGACCGTAAGATGAGAACTTTTAAATGGACAGGGAAGGAAGTAACTTGTGGCTTTTCTGGTCCAAGGATGGCCTATATTTTCCAGACCTTGTCTTTGTATGGTCTACCCTTGATGTTTACCAGAACTGTTGTTTCTGGATACTCCATCCCTGATTTTTGCTGCTGCTATGAAATAGCCAGGAGGAAAGTGTCCTTTGACTCTTTTCATAAGTCTCATCTGCACTTTACTTGTTCTGGAAAACTAAAGGCATTTGAAGAACATTGAAAAAGTATGTCAAATAGTTGCCACACAGCGCTTTTTTTTTTCTTCCATATAAAATAAACTAATAACTGATTTTTTTTATGATCAGACATTATGAAGTAGACTAAATTCATTTTTGAGCTTGTAATTTGAGCTTGTTCATAGTACAGAAGCAAAAACCTCAAACTCCTAGCCGAGGGTTGGCTGATGATAAGAACATTCTTGCAAAAAGAAGTTAGAACAGTTCTCTAAGAAAAAGGGGAAGAGTGTTGGTTTTAATAATGAATATAACTTACTTTGCACAGATAAAAAAATACTGAGCATTGGATCCCAAAATATCACACAAAATGAGCAGTCAGCCCTCAAAAACTCCTTTCAGTGGAATTCCAGAGAGGTCATGGTTCATATCTATCACGATGAAATAGTTTTAACAAGGACCTGGGGAAAAAAAAATAAACAGAAAATCATGACTGAGAGTATTTTCAGAGTATATAAATTTGGATATAGCTTTAAATTATGAGCAAAATAGCTTACTTACTTGGAGGTCTCTAGACTGTTTGGTAAGCTGGGTGTAAGCAAACAATTGAGACCAAGTGTACCATTACAAATCCAGGGAAGAAAAAGAATTAAAGCTGACTATACAAGCAGAAGGATAACACAAGGAGGTAGTGACCCAGTTTTTAAACATAACTATAACTGCTGCTCTTCCAGATTTCCTTTGTAAAATCTTTTTCACATCAGGGTTCAGACATAATTTTTTCTTACGTGTCCCCAAATGAATTTGGTATTTCATTTGATTTGACTTGGCAGAGGTAAAACACATGTGGAGATTTGATTAGCCTGTGAGTATCCACACAAAGAACATTGTGGACAAAGTTGTAGCAATGTTCAAAGGCTGGTTGTTAAAGCTACAGAAATTCAAACTGAAAAAAAAGTGCATAGATTTAAACAGTAAGACGATTAACCACAGGAACTATTTACCAGAGATGATGATAGATTTTCCATCTATGGGTGTTCTTAAAATGGATTTGCTATTCTTTTCCTGCTTCAAACATAGATTTTAGACTCAATGCAGGAATTAATATAAGGAACTCCCAGAGCTTGCTTTGTGGAAAGAGATTTTTCTTTATCCAGAGAGCTAAAGAAATTACACTGTCAGCAATGTCTTGTTTGGCCCAAGATTTAACCAACTAGAAAAGAGACTGTGAGGCATTCACTCACATGTATTTTACACCAAGCCCAACTCAGCTAGCTCCGCAGACATGGCCCAGGGGACCAAGGGTGCACTATTAATTGTCTATCTGCCTTTAAGGTAGCACCTATTTTCCCTGATACACTCAATCTTTTCAACCTAATCCTGAATTTGGCACTGCTTCAAGCTATTTATTATGATTTAGAAATAAATCCTAAATTCTCATGACACAGCTGCTCTTGTCACAATAATCACCTGAGCATAACAAGTTCCTGTTGTGAAACCTGATAGGTTAATCGAACTTCCCAAAGCTTGCAACAGGGTTTGAGATGCTTGGATAAAAGTGATAAGTATTGGGTGAAATCAGTGTTCTTTAAAATATTCTTTAAAACCTCTCAAGTATAGTGGCACCCAGTTAGACATACTGAGAACATTAGCAGAGTATAAGTCAAGATATACATCAGCACCTTTCTCTCCTCAATCTTCTCTATAAGAACAGAGAATTAATTTTTTTTTCCATACATTCAGCACTGAATCATTAGGGCGGGAACAGGGACCCTAGTGGGTGGCATATCTTGTGCTTGTACTTCACAGAAAGACTGAATTCATTTTCCTTAAGCCATTACTGTTAGACTGATTATAAGTCCGCCCTTGAAAGCTTCTAAGTGAAAGTGGTTCTGTGACCTCCCTTGGCAGTTTGTTCCATGGCTCTAGCTATCCTAATAGTTATAAAGTTTGTCTTAATCATTAACTTAAGTTTCCCCTTTGTTGCAGCTTCATCCCATTACTTTTTGTTCTGACCTTGGTGACTAATTAGAATAATTGGCCCCTGACCTCCTTCTAATATTCTTTATGTATTTGGATGGGAGATGGGTTCCACAGAAAATGTGGAACCATATCCTAATGCCCTGACAGCCTGAGGAAAACATACAGCCTTGGGACTTCTCTTTGACCTACACTAAGGTTAAAAGCCACATCTAAAAGTTAGAACAACGTTTCATCTTTAAAGAAGCTCCCTTGTACTACAGTTGTTATGTAGGTTGATCAAATTGTCCATATTAGCAAGTCAAAAAAAAAGATTTGCTGAACTGAATTGAACTTACTTGGCCACAATTACTTGGTTACTCACATCAAGTCGCCCCCTACCCCGTCACAAACGTAGTAGTGAGACGTTAGTAGTTCAGAGCAGTACAGAGATTTCCATCAGAGGAACTTCCCTGGAATTCACTGCTATAGTACCTGAATGCTGTTGAACCTTAGCAGATCCATCCAAGAAGGCTGGGATTTGTCACCATCCATGCTTTATGGAAGAAGAACAGAGAAGATCAGGTGAGATGCTCAAAGATACTTGAGGAGATACTCTTACTGGTTTTGGTAGAATCATAGAATAATAGAATCACATGGTTGGATGGGACCTATAAGATCATCTAGTCCAACCGTCTTCCCACTACCATTGCTGCCACAGCTACTAAACCATATCTTGTAGCTCCTCATCAAGCCGCCTCTTGAACACTGCCAGGGATGGCGACTCCACCACCTCCCTGGGCAGGCCATTCCAGTGCCTGACCACTCTTTGGGAGAAAAAGTTTTTCCTCACGTCCAATCTAAACCTCCTCTGGTACAACTTGTGGCCATTTCCTCGGGTCCTGCTTGTTGCCTGGGAGAAGAGGCCAAACCCCTGCTCATCACAACCTGCCTTCAGGAAGCTATAGAGTGCAATGCGGTCTCCCCTGAGCCTCCTCTTCTCCAGACTAAACAATCTCAACTCTCTCAGCCGCTCCTCATAAGACTTGTGCTCCAGACCCCTCACCAGCTTTGTTGCCCTTCTGTGGACACGTTCCAGGGCTTCAATGACTTTCTTGTAGTGAGGGGCCCAAAACTGAACACAATACTCGAGATGCAGCCTCACCAGCACCGAATACAGGGGAATGATTACCTCCCTGCTCCTGCTGGCCACACTATCTCTAATGCAGGCCAGGATGCCATTGGCCCTCTTGGCCACCTGGGCACACTGTCGGCTCATGTTCAGCTGAGCATCAACCAACACCCCCAGGGCCCTTTCCTCTTCACAGTCCTCCAGCCACTCAGCTCTGAGCCTATAGTGCTGCATGGGGTTATTGTGGCCAAAGTGCAGGACCCGACACTTGGCCTTGTTGAACCGAATCAATGTCTATGTTAATCACACTTTTCCCCTCCCTCTGAAACTTATCTATTCGATTTAGGAGTCAGGATCTTCTCTGCTGTCTCAGGTGTAGGCTGTTTGAACTTAATTTCTAAGTTTAAAGTTTGTTCAGATTCAAAATATTTGTCTTTTCTATGGCCATCATTAGTCTGGGTAGTGACAACTGACTATTTAAAAGAGCCACTTTTCATGAAGTAATTTTACATTTTTACTATATATGTTGTCTTACTAGGGTAGATGGTGGAAGGGTAGTCAGAAGAGTCCATTTCTTTCCCACAGGGTTTATAATTTCTGTTCCATACAGACCGGTATGTATGTAATGCGATTTTCCAAAGCCATGAGCTAAGCCAAAGAACTTATATGTCAAAGATACTCATGACGCTGAGATCACAGAAGCTTTAGTAATCTTTTAATGCAGAGCATTAGCATGTCATGTACCCTCAGTCCAGCAAATACGATGAATTTAGAGGAAAAGGATCTCTGTCTTCCTCTTATTGGATTATCACCCAATGGTTAGATCAGCCATTGGCATTGTCTGAAGTTGTGTTGAAATCCTGTAGAAATTAAGTCTTGTTAATAGGACTTATAATAATATTCATGAACAATTTAACATTATCAACAAATATATTTTTAGAAATTAATGAAATTATTTTGTAGCTAACGTATATTCTTGATTTCTGTTACACTCTGTGGCAGTTACACAAGATTGGTGTATTACTCATGGTTCTTGTACTGAGGGGGAGAATAATAATTTTCTTTATACCTTTCTGTAGCAGTTTATTTTAAATACCTCTGCATCTTCTCCCTTATAGAATCATAGAATCATAGAATGGTTAGGGTTGGAAGGGACCTTCAAAGGTCATCTAGTCCAACCCCCCTGCAAGGAGCAGGGACATCCCTGACTAGGTCAGGTTGCTCAGAGCCTCATCCAGCCTGGCCTTGAACGTTTCCAGGGATGGGGCCTCCACCACCTTTCTGGGCAACCTGTTCCAGTGTTCTATAACTCGCATCGTAAAAATTTTTTTCCTAATTTCTAATCTAAATCTAACCCCCTCTATTTTAAAACCATTACCCCTTGTCCTATCGCAACAGGCCCTACTAAACAGCCTTTCCCCATCTCTCTTGTAGGCCCCCTTGAGGTACTGGAAGACCGCTATCAGGTCTCCCCGGAGCCTCCTCTTCTCCAGGCTGAACAGCCCCAACTCTCTCAGCCTGTCCTCATAAGAGAGGTGCTCCAGCCCTTTTACCATCTTCGTGGCCCTCCTCTGGACCTTCTCCAACTGGTCCATGTCCTTCTTGCGCTGGGGGCTCCAGAACTGGACAGAGTACTCCAGGTGGGGTCTCAGCAGGGCAGAGTAGAGGGGGAGAATCACCTCCCTCGACCTGCTGGCCACGCTTCTCTTGATGCAGCCCAGGATGCGGTTGGCCTTCTGGGCCGCAAGGGCGCATTGCCGGCTCATGTTAAGCTTCTGGTCCACCAGCACTCCCAAGTCCTTCTCCTCAGGGCTGCTCTCAATCCATTCCCCGCCCAGCCTGTATTTGTGCCTGGGATTGCCATGACCCAGGTGCAGGACCTTGCACTTGGCCTGGTTGAACTTCATGAGGTTGGCATGGGCCCACCTCTCCAGCCTGTCAAGGTCCCTCTGGATGGCATCCCTCCCTTCCAGCGTGTCGACGGCACCACACAACTTGGTGTCGTCGGCGAACTTGCTGAGTTCTGTCATTCCCACTGACAGTTCTCTGTCCCACTGTCCATGTTGTTGACAAAGATGTTGAACAGGGCCGGGCCCAGCACGGACCCCTGAGGGACGCCACTCGTGACCGGTCTCCACATGGACATTGAGCCGTTGACAACCACTCTCTCAGTGCGGCCATCCAGCCAACTCCTTATCCACTGAGTGGTCCGTCCATCAAACCCATGTCTCTCTAGTTTAGAGAGAAGGATGTCGTGCGGGACAGTGTCAAAAGCTTTGCACAAGTCCAGGTAGATGATGTCAGTTGCTCGTCCCTTGTCCACCGATGCCGTCACCCCGTCATAGAAGGCCACCAAATGGGTCAGGCACGATCTGCCCTTGGTGAAGCCATGTTGGCTGTCACCAAGCACCTCCTTGCTCTCCAGGTGCCTTAGCATGGTTTCCAGGAGAATCTGCTCCATGACCTTGCCAGGCACAGAGGGGAGGCTGACCGGCCTGGAGTTACCTGGGTCTTCCTTATTCCCCTTTTTAAAAATTGGGGTTATGTTCCCCCTCTTCCAGCCATCGGGGACCTCACCAGACCGCCACGACTTCTCAAATATGATGGCCAGTGGCTTGGCAACTTCATCCGCCAGTTCCCTCAGGACCCGCGGATGGATCTCATCAGGACCCATGGACTTGTGCACCTTCAGGTTCCTTAGATGATCCCGAACCTGCTCTTCGAGTACAATGGGCAGTTCTTCATTCTCGCAGTCCCTGCTTGCACCTTCTACAGCTTGGGCGGTGGGACAGGAACTCTTGTCGATGAAGACTGAGGCAAAAAAGTCATTGAGAATCTCAGCCTTCTCCATGTCCTGGGTAACCAGGACACCAGTTCCCTTCCAGAGGGGGCCTACATTTTCCCTGAACTTTCTTTTGTCCCCTACGTACCTATAAAAGCTCTTCCTGTTACATTTTATATCCCTGCCCAGATTCAGTTCTGCCAGGGCTTTGGCCTTCCTTACCTTATCCCTGGCCACTCGCGCAGCCTCTTTGTAGTCCTCCCAGGCTACCTGTCCCCACTTCCACCCTCTATAGGCTTCCTTTTTCACTTTCAGTTGGTCCAGGAGCTCCTTGCTCATCCACGCCAGCCTCCTGGCCTTTTTGCCCGACTTGTTTTTCATCGGGATGCACCTCTGCTGAGCTTGGAGGAGGTGCTCCTTGAATATGGACCAACTTTCCTGGGCCCCTCTTCCTTCCAGGGCCGCCTCCCATGGCACTTGGCCCATCAGGTCCCTGAAGAGGCCCAAGTCCGCCTTCCTGAAATCTAGGGCAGAGAGCTTGCCGTGTATTTTCCTTGCTGCCCCGTGGATCTTGAACTCCACCATGTCATGGTCGCTGCAGCCAAGGCTGTCCTTTAATTTCACATCCCCAACCAGTCCCTCCCTGTTGGTGAGCACAAGGTCGAGCATGGCACCCCTCCTTGTCGGCTCCTCTATCGCCTGCAGGAGGAAGTTGTCATCCACGCATTCCAGGAACCTCCTGGACTGCCTGTGCCCTGCCGTGTTGTCTCTCCAACAGATGTCAGGGTGGTTGAAGTCCCCCATGAGGACCAGGGCTTGTGACCGTGAGGCTGCTCCTATCTGCCTATAGAGCACTTCGTCCGCTCTATCCTCCTGGCCAGGCGGCCTGTAACAGACCCCCACCGTGACGTCCCCTGTCCGTCCCCATCCTCTAATCTTGACCCATAAGCTCTCTGTCAGCTCCTCCTCCATCCCCAGGCGGAGCTCCACACACTCCAGCCGGTTGCTGACGTAGAGAGTGACACCCCCTCCTCGTCTCCCCTTCCTGTCTTTTCTAAAAAGCCTATACCCCTCCATGTTGACACTCCAGTCGTATGTGTCATCCCACCACGTCTCTGTGATGCCAATGAGGTCGTAGCCCTGCTTGTGTGCAAGCATCTCCAGCTCTTCCTTTTTATTCCCCATGCTGCGTGCATTGGTATAGAGACACTTCAGCTGGGCCCCCGACAAAGCCGACTTGCTGGCTGGAGCGACAGGGGTGCTATTGGACCGCAGTTTAGGTTTATTTGCACTTATCTGTGATCCTTCCTCAGCTTCTGGACCCTCAGTGCTGGCACTGGCGCCATGCTGACAGCAGTGGGCTGAACTGTGCTCCCCCTCCCGCAGCAACACTAGTTTAAAGCCCTCCGGACGAGCCTGGCAAATCTTTGTCCAAGCACACTCTTCCCCCTCTTGGTTAGGTGCACGCCATCCGCCCCTAGCAGCCCGGGCTTCTCAAAGCACGCCCCGTGATCTAGATACCCAAAGCCCTGGCTGTAGCACCACTCCCTGAGCCACGAGTTAACCTGCCAGATACGTCTGGCCCTTTCAGGTCCCTGCCCTTCGACCGGGAGGATTGACGAGAAGACCACCTGCGCCCCAGAGCCTTTGACTGTTGTACCCAGGGCCCTGAAATCCCTTTTGATGTTTTTTAGACTGCTGCCAGCTGTGTCGCTGGCCCCCACATGAAACACCAGCAGTGGATAATAGTCTGTGGGCCGTATGAGGCTAGGTATTCTCTCGGTGATGTCCCTGATACGAGCCCCTGGGAGACAGCATACCTCCCGAGAGAGCGCATCGGGGCGGCAGATGGGTGCCTCCGTACCTGTCAGGAGGGAGTCACCCACTACTACCACTCGTCTCTTTTTCTTGGTAGCGCTCGTTATTACACGAGCCAGGTGCGCTACCTCGCACGGCTCCCGTGCCTCCCTTGAGGTGCTGGGTCTTACTTCCTCAGTTTGCAGAGCGGCAAAGCGGTTCTGCAGGGGCACCTCGGGGTTCTGGGGAAGCTGCTTCTTCTTCCTCCTGCGCCTTGCCCTTGCAGCTTTCCATTCAGTGGCATCTTCTGCCTGCTTGCTTACGTCGTGTGTCACTGCGGGGGGTGTTGATTGGTTCACTGGGTGCTGCGGTTCCGGTGCAGACTGTGCCTGGAACCAAGTATCCAGCTCCCTCTCAGCCTCCCTGATGTCACACAGCCTCCTGACCGCCTCCTGCAGCTCAGCCACCTGCCGCAGGAGCTCCTCCACCTGGGCACACCTTCTGCAGTCAGGGCTGCCGCCTGCCCCTGCCCCGGGAGCAGGGTCCAGGCACTGTCTGCAGCCCGAGGTCTGCACCGCAGCCTCTCCCCTCGGCTGCTCCGTCTGCACGGAGGCACCGACCGCCGCAGGGGGTGCCGGTGCAGACCTTCCGGCCGGAGGTGCAGCCTTTGTTCTCAGGCGGGTGTTGGCCATGTCGCCCTGAGAGGCGTGAATCACCGGGTGCCCCGGGGCAGCGCCCTCGCTGACGCGCCCTTCCTGCGCGAACTGCCGCGCTAACTGCCGTGCCACGCCCTTCCTGACGTGCCACGCCCTGTTTGCCCGTCCTGTTCGCCGCGCTCTGTGGAGATCTGATATTATTGCACTTGGCTGTACTTCTCTGCCACATTGACATTGTTGGTGTCAGTGAAATCTGTAACTCATTGATTTCAAGAGGATTATATGGGAGCAGATGTTTCTTGCTCTGATAAATGGATTTTTTTCCTCTAAATGGTCAAGGAAAAGAATTTGATGCATTGAACAGCACACCCAAATTCAGTGACTAAGCTCACAAATAATATGTAAAGAAATTGAAGAGGATTTCCTTAACTTCTGCTGCATTAACATGATGCTTCAGGATACTATCTCAGGATAGTACAGAAACATCATATTGAAGTTTTGGTCCTAAATTAGGTAGGTAGATAAGAAAATTTTACTGGTGGGACCAGATTTCATGTCCTGTTTGACAGCTGTGACAGCAGGTAGCTTCTGAGTTACAGCACCTTATCATTCATGGCATGTCACAAAATATTAACACCCTTGAGTATGATTAAGTGACACATCATAGTAACTTATCATATATCTCAAAGTAAGTCAGAAGTCAGTGCTGGCCTCATTTGATTATCTCAGCTTCTACAAAATGTGTAAAAAAAAAAAACAAAGAAAACATTTTTTGCAAGCTAAGAGTCAACATCTCATTAAGACATCCCATGAAATGCTTCTCCAGTAATAATTAAAATGAAATGGAAATACTCTATCAAAGGTAAGGAAGAACTATCAAGCCATCAATATAATTATTGTTCATGCAGTACACATTGCTCTGAAATGTCATGAAAGATTTTGCATACAGGTTATTTAGCTTGGGGATGCAAGAGGGTAACACAGAGTCAAAAGACCTTAATTTTATTTCTTTTTCTTTATTCAAAATATTGTTTAGTTAAGAAATATTTAATGAAGAAAAGTCCTTTTCTGTCAAAAAATATTTTTCTAAAATGTTAAAATTTTGAAAATATTATAATTTTAATACTTATTAAAAGTTATTTTTTTATCAAAAGAATTCTTTTTTTTTGCCCAAGCCCCAGCTATTTTTACCTGTTCAGATTCTGATCATTCAGAAAGACTGCAAGTTTGTGGATTTTTTTTTCCATAACATACTGCAGACAACAATTCTGAAAAAGATTTTTGATGAAAAGTATAATAAAATATCTATTTTTCAAAATCGGTCATACAGAAATGCAGACTTTCCCAACAAGCTTTTATCTCTATTCATTTGAAACCTTCAAAGGGAGGTATCAAACAGTCTTAAGAGTGTATTTTTTATCACTTACATTAGTTACTTTGCAATTCCATATTTTATTATTCTATGCAGATTGTATCAGGTGTCCTGAGATTCGTTCCCTTTGTATTATAGAGTGTCTTGATCACAGTTCATCTAAGGTAGAGGATCACTTAGCTTTTCTTCATAGAACTGCAGCTGAGATCCACATCTCCCAGGAGACCATCTGTGATACAATGTAAGTGACTCCCAGGAGGATGTCACAGGAATTTACATCAATTAGTATGTTCAAATACCAGCAATATCTGGTAGATTGTGCAGGGGAGTGAAAAAAAAAAAAAAAAGGTAAAATAACCCCTCCTCAAGATTCATTAATGTCTTCTTTGAACTAACCTATAGGACTATGAAGCTGTAAAGGAGAACCATGACCATGGATGGAAGCGATAGTACTGCTGCGTCTGAGCATCTCTGATGCCACTCAGACATACTTTCGTCAGCTTGGTTCAAGGTTCATATATTTAGACAAAGTGCAGTGTATTCCTAGTTCTTCAAGACAAACAATCCTCCCAAGATTTAAAAATTTATAGTCTCTAATTTGCAGTTTAATAGCATGACACATTTTAAGCTGAAGATGGGGTACAGGTAGTCAAGGTTGCATAGACAGCCACACATGGAGAGCCTTCCAGGAGGAGTTTCTATCACACCAAAGTAGGGAAGAACAAGAAATTTCATGCTCCATTGCTTGGAATGTCCCTAGTGCCAATCTAAAGTGGGTAAGGGTGTAAAAGTTTAAGATAGGGAGTGTAACAGTCCAAATTAGTACAAAAATAAGACACTTCTTTTTTTAAAAAAAAAAAAAAATTGTGCGTTGCTATTTTCACTGAGAGTCTTCCATTATTCTATTTGGTCTCCACATGAACCACTCAAATGTTATTAGTCATAAACTATGACATGGGTTAAAGATGTCCTCTCTAAACACTACAGAAAAGGAGGAGAAAGAAAAAGTCTGCCAGAGGAATATCAAATTACACCCATTGTTTAGAAGTGCTGGTTCTTTCCTTGGTCATTGCTGGTTCTACAAAGTAGTTTTAAATCAGATGCCCCTGTGGTACATGTACTCTCCAAGATGATTTTCAAACCACTTCTCTAGAAGTTAGCAAAGTACCACGATCATTTTAATAAAAAGAAACTCAAACCAGACAGAATAAGTGGCATAGATATGACCATACAGAAGCCATGTGCCAAAGCAGAAATTTGGATGAAGATCTCACCGTTACAGCATTGCTAATCTGACTACCTCTACTTCCTAAAACAGCAGAGAGGGAAATGTCAACCAAGCAAACTAGAGACAAAATGTATTAAGAAGAGTCTGCATGGACTCAGGCTGAGCAAATCAATTACTTAAACTGTTGAAAGCAGATAGATAAGTATAGGTAAAATCTTCACATTAATTATTAACTTCTTTCAGCTTTTTATTTTATCAGCAGAATGGAGGAAAAGGAGGGGAAAAAAAAAAAGAAAAAGATGTCTCTGTATTAGGAGTGATCAAAAAGATTTTTTTTTTCCAAGAAAAGCTGTAACAAGACTTCATCAATTATAAACCAAGAAAGACAGGGGCAAGAAGAACACTTGGCAGGTTGTTTTTTTATTTTTTTTTTTTCCCTCCCTCCCTTCATCGTTCCTTTGCTCTCTTTGCTCTTGTGCTCCTTCCTCAACCAGGAGCAGTTCTGCCACAGCGAATGCACACCTGATATACAGAACCGGTTCATGCTTAGACAATTTTGACAGCTATTCTCTGCAGGTTTTTGGGCAGGAGGGAGGGGCGGGAAGAAAGGAATGGGATTGTCTAGGCTCTGTGTAGGTACAGGACATTGTGTTTCTGTGGCCTTTTGCCTCTGAGTGCATAGTCCTATGTACAGCGTGAAACCATCAAAGTCACATTTGCAAATGGACCCTCCAGTATCCAGATTTAATGACAGGTATTAATATTATTCAGTCAAAGGGGAGGAAAAAAAGTCTTTCAAGGTCTGATGATAAGTTCTCTTCCTTCTGCCTGCACCATGACTGCTTTCAATTCTGCTGAGGAACTAGTTTGCTCTTTCTCAGTCCAAACTTCCCTTTTCTTCTTTTTTTTTTTTTTCCTTTCTTTCTTTTCCTTTCCTTTTAGGTTCTCAATTTTTCTTTTTTATCTTCTACCTCTTTGTTCCTCTTCTCTGTGGACCCCTCTGCTGAGATCAGATTTCTTTTGTTTTTGCCAGTTTCATTTTCACTTTCTAAAACTCATTATTTCTTTTAATGACCAGCATTCATTCTTCTAATAATTCAGATATAAAGAAAGACAGTATGTAAAGAGACTAGCTAATAACTTCCCCTGTTAATGTTTCAGCCTGTAACAGGAGCTGACATCCTCAGGAGAACACAGTAACAAGTTTTGGAGAAATCTGTGGGGGACCTGCCATGGAAATTAACAGGAGAGACCCTAGTCACAAAGAAAGAAAAACTAATTCTTCCCTGGGCTGGTGATAGCCCCTTAACTCATTTGTGTTTTCTTCTCAGAGGCATGACAGAAAAAGCCTGTGGATGGGAAAAGGGGCTGCAAGGAGTGATGTTCAAGTGTCATGAAAATGGACCAGATCCTCAGCTGGCATAAATCAACACAGACCCACAGGAATCAATGCACCGATTCCAGTTTACACCACGTGAAGATCTGGCCCAATAAATCTATCATGTTCTGGATAAAGGGGTGAGTGGGGAGGGGGAACATCCTATGGATTAGTGTCTGGTCAAACAGGCAGTGAAACAGAAACACAGCTCCTGCTTGTTGCAGGGGGCTTGATGTGGAAAATGCTTATTTTGGAGAGAAAGCATATCCCTGGGGAATCCCTGTGCCCTTCTCTCCTGCTGCTCTGAGGTAGATGATGGCCAATGTAGCACCTCGAGTGCTTGCCCAGAGGTTCAAAGGAGACTGAGGTGTTGATTCTACATTACGCAGAGGGGGGCAATTAAGAATTAGCTGTTTAAATGTAAAAGAAGCAACCCTCCTGTAAGGGCTTTTCCTCACATGTCCTCTTTGCCCAGAAAACCCAAGCCAGAGAGTGCCCTGAGCTGGTGCTCAGTGTGCAATATCTGCTTTACCAGCCATATTGTTGTTGTTAATCTACAACTCTCCAGTATTTGAGCATTCTGTGATGATTAAATTAAATACTGCATCTGTTTCTTAACCTTTGGTGTCTTTTTTAGTGTTTAAAAGAATGGTTTGGGGCTTGCTTGTGGTTTTGAGCTATGTGATGTGAAGAGTGTGACATCTCTGAGGTGTTGCTAAAAGACAAATAAACAAGGATATGAACCATTTTATTTCTTTGCACTGCTGTTTCCTAATATTTACTCTTCCTCACTTTCCGTCCCCTACAGCAATACAATTCAGAGGAAACTGGGAAATAGGAATAAAAAAGACTGGAAGAAAGCAGACTGAAAGAAAGCACAGAGGGTTTTTTTTTTCCCATTTGAGGGGTAAAAATCTCAATTAAAAATATCACAGGAAAGCCAAGCAACTCAAGTTGAAGATAGGATGAATAGGAAGCTTTGCTCAGTGCTTAATGTTCTAAGTTGACATTTGCTTTTCAAGAGCAAATGCTAACATGCTAACAGCTTAAAGGAAGGCCATGAGTAACTCTCAGATATTGTCAATGAAGCCATGAAATATTAGAACTCTCCTTTATAATTTGCTGGAGAGTCTGGGGGGATGTTTTTGCTTGCTTTATTTTTCCCCTTCTTTCCCCTTCTTTTTTTTCCTGTGTTTCTAATGCAGCTTAAATTTCAGAATAACAAAAAGAATACAGTGCATATCAGCCAAAATTCAATAACAGCTGGTTGTCAGAAACTAACACAGAGACAGTTACTTTCCTGGTGACAAAAGTGAGCAATTTCTCACTTAATATAAAAAAAAAGACAGAAAAATAAACTATTAGATCTAAGGGTGGAAGAATTAAAAGTGATATACATAAAATGGTAAAATTACTTTCAGACTCCAAGTAAAAATATCCTATTTCTGTTCATCTCTGGAAAACTAATTGGGAGAAGTAAATAGGTAACACTTCCATTTGTTTCACTGATAAAGCTTGAAAAATTAGCAGGGTTCAAAAATGAACAGTATCAAAGCAGGGAAATTGTGTCACAATCAGACCAGTGCAGCAAACAAGCACAGACAACCATGTTTAGCAGGTCATGAGGATTTTTAACAATTTAATTAAGAAAACAGCAAAGGAAAGTAAGGATTTTACCTTTGTGGCCAAGAATGTCCTCTCCAATTTTATGTCTTTTATGAATAAAAAGCTGCTTTTGTTAAAGTAGTTTGCGGTAAATCTTTCAATGTTCATTGTTAATAAGCAAACTCAGACGGACCTACCTGGGATGAGAATTTTACCACGTAAATGCTGATGCTTGGTTTTCCTTCAGAGCCATCTCAGGGATCGAAAGAACCCAACCTGTCCATTTACATTAGGTCTCTGCATGTTACTGTAGAGAGAAACCCAGAGATCCATCATCTACAAAGACATCAAAAAGATAATTCCTCTTACCCAAACATTCATGAGGATGTGCATGGAAAGGAACAGAGTGGGTCTGGACCTTGCTTAAATCTAGGGAGGAAAAGGGCTAAGATGTTAATTTTTTTTCCCTATTTATTGGGTTGAACACATGCACAAACTTAACTTCTGAACACAGGAAGACTTAAGTCACAGAAAAAAACTTTTATAGTTCCTCTCTTTTGCCAACTAATGGTTGTGTTCTTCCTCTCTCTCTTCTGCCTTTGTTTCCTGTTTTTTTTTTTCTTAGTAGTAGTAGTTTGGTCCTGCTCAGGACCAAGCTACACAGTGTCTCACTCACTCCCCCCACCCTCCAAGGGAATAGTGAAAGATAATATAAGAAAAAGTCTCAAGTTTTGAGATAAGGACAAGGAGAGATGCTTAAAGTTCAGACTCAACTTGGGGAAAAATATTTGTTTATTATTATTATTAAAACCAAAGGAAGATAATGAGAACTATAACAAAACCAACTTCCTCTCACTCCTCCCTCATCCCAGGTTTAACTTTATTTCAATTATCTCTACCTCCTTCCCCACCCCAAGGGGCACAGGGAGGGAAGAGGGAATGGGAGTTACGGTCAGTTCATCACATGTTGCTTTCTGCTGCTCCTTCCTCCTTGAGCAAAGAACTCGTCACATTCCTCCTCTGCTTCAGTGTGGAGTCCCTCCCACAGACTGTAGTCCTTCATGAACTGCTCCAGTGTCGGTCATCTCTTCCTCAGGGTGCAGTCCCTCTGGAACAGCTGCCCCAGCGCGGGCCCTCCATGGGCCACAGCCTCCTTCAGGCATCCGCCTGCCCCGGCGTGGGGTCCTCCCCGGGCTGCAGGGGGATCTCTGCCCCTCCCTGGGCCTCCACAGGCTGCAGGGGCACAGCCGGCCTCACCATGGGCTGCACCACGGGCTGCAGGGGAATTTCTGCTGAGAGCAGCATTACTCTTCCCCCTCCTTCTGCACTGACCTTGGCGTCTGCAGCCGTTCCTATTACAAAAAATTCTTCACAACCGGCTCAGGCAGACGCCTCTCAGGTTCTCTTCACATCTCATCTCCTCTCCACTTCTTGCAGCTGGGCCAGGCCGAGTCAGGCCCAGATGGCTGCCCAGTGGGAGGCCAGAAGGTGAGGGCCTCAATGTCCAGAAGGCTCATGCCTCCCGCTCTCTATCTCCACTTCTGCTTTTTTACTCTTTTTTTTTTTTTTTTTTTTTTTTTTTGTTATTTTCTCCTTCTTAAATACGTTTATTGCAGAGGTGTTATCAGGAAACATTCTGTCATGATTTGGCTCAGCCCTGGCCAGCAGCAGCTCTGTCCTAGGCCTGGCTGAATCAACTGGGGAAAAGAGAAACTTCTAGCAGCTTCTTGCAGAAGCTGCAGCTGTAGCACCCCCAACCCTGCCACACCAGTAAACAAACCCAATATACTCAGCCATATTTTCAGGCCTTTTCTTGCTTTCTGGCCTTTTCTATCACTTCTATTTCTGCTTCTGCCCCTTCACCATTTTCTTCCCATCCCTTCTCTGCACAGCTGCAGACAAATACACTCTCCTTTCTTCCCCATACATACTGCTATATTCTAATTCAGACCACTGTGAATTTCTCCAACACATAGTCCAGATCTCTGTTTTACTTCATGTGTGACCTGCATTTGGGACATTGGTTCCCATTGTTTCAGCTGCTTCTAAACAAAAGGCCATTTAATTGTTCCCTTGTTTAGCTCCAAGAGGAGGTGACTGCTAGGCACACTCACTTCCCTGAGATTTCCTCCACCATCATGAAGCTTTTTTGTAATCTTCTTCAGATTACAATGCAAGGGAACAAAAAGCTGAATCTATTTGGGCAGATGGAACTCCATGGAGAGGATGAAATATCAAGCATTAAAAAAGCAGAAAGAAAGTGAGAGACATTGACTACTGAATAGAAACAAAAATGTAAAGATAAATGCAGATTTAGATTATAAAAATGTTCTAAAAGGTCCCCAAGGAGAGATGCAGGACTTTATTCAGAAGAAGGCAGTGTTATCAGAGGTTACAGTATATAAATATTGAAAAGCTCCCTAACAGGTTAGCCACACTGCTAGATGTCAGCATGTTCTTTTCAAGATCCAACTTGCAGCAAATTGACTGTGAAAGGAAGGCGGAAAAAAAAAGAAGCAAGAGAAAGAAAGGAAAGAACTTCTTGACAGAAGGCCTTCAAACCTCTTTTTTTTTTTCTCGTCATTCAGCCATACTGCATATAAACGCACTTAAACATCTCTGAAATGCTTTGCTCATACAACCCCCTATAACTTTTGTCTTGGACTATAGTTTTCTCAGAAACCTGCTTCTTTGACTTCTGGACAGAGAAAAAAAATACCCTCCCTGCCAATAATACCTCTGTGAAACCTCCTCAAAGGGCAGCACTTACACCTATGCTTTTCCTCCAAAGCTGCCATCTGCTGTAATGCATCTCTATTTTAAGCTTTAGAGTCATGTGACTTAAATCCACATAAGTGTTGATTGTACATGATTGCCTTTATTGATTCTTCCTGGGACATAAGTTGCTCTATCCAACTTCATATACACTTTTATTCTGGACTTTCTTCCACTTTTTTGCTAATACTTTCTTTTCCTGTCCTGTGGTAGAGTCTGGGAAATTCAAGTAGTTAGAAAAAGTCCTATTATTCTATATGTGCAACAAGTGTTTCTGCAAGAATGTAAAGAATACTTCTATCTTATCTGAAATGTATCTTACATTGTAATGACAGACAGTAAATTTGAAAAAGTAAGCAGTGTGAGTATTCTAAAATTAGGGGGGAAAAAAAAGATATAGTGAGGAAAAGTGAATTTTTTACATTTTAAACATGTATTACTGGGCTTTTGGTGGGGATAAGTAAGTAAGGCTGATAGCCCCTTTTGTTTCAGATCATTAGATCACAGTAGAAACTAGATATCGATACTATTTCTACGTGTCTTTTGCCAGACTGCTTCCAGGATGAGGTGTCTTGTGGCTATCTCTTATGGTACTTGATGGAAACATTTAGACCGGTGGCTTGAGACTTTTCTCTAGGTTTATTTTTCTGATCAGTAGAATCTGCCAACAACTACTCAGTTATTTCTCTGATTGGCTTTTGTTCTTTCTTATCTCTAACAAATTCAGTGGTCATACTGTGTTCAGCATTAGCACTGTTTTGGGTATCTCTGAATGGATCTGAATTTTGCTATATAAACTGATATTCAGCTTCCTTCACATTTTCTTAAAACTGAAAACTAGCTAGTGCTTGCTCCGCTGTTTATAATTTATATCCTTTTTCTGTGCAGGGATTGATCAGGTATCCTAGGTGCCAGAGCAGCCCTGATCAAATCAGCGTGTTACCCATATGCTTAGAATTAGGCACCTGGTTACACTGCCTGCCCAGTGAGCAGCTGAGTGAGTGAAATGGCTCGTGAACATCCTGACAACAAATCTCCAGATTTATCTCCAAAAATACTTCCTAATGCTTTAAAAATATAATTTCCCTGTGTTCAGTCAGGAGGGAGTGTGACTCCTCTTGGGTAGGATTTGAATTTAGAAAGTAAATAGACACTTGAGAGGAAAGATCCAGAATGTTTCCTGCTTTTATTTATGCTCTTTTTTTTTTCCTGTTTTTTTTTCTCCCCTCTTCTTTTCTTTAAATGATGGACTTAGGCTCAGATCATTTGCAAGACTTTTGGATACAGATCAGCAACCATACACAGCGAGTATGAATCTTGAATCTTCCATTTCACACTCTGCCTGAACAGGGTAATAGCTTGAGGTGCTGTCAGGACTTTCATCTGTAAGAAATGATGAGAGTAGCAAACTTTCTGTGATTACACAGCTGGGGAACAGGCCACAGGATCTGTGGATGACTGCACCAGAGAGAACTAAAAAAAGCTTTTCATTTTTACTGATGCTTACATGTGTTCACACTGGAGCTGATAAATTAAAGGAAGAAAGACTCTATATTCCTTCTCTGGACAGGAGGGAGATGAGAAGATAAAGTACAGGGATGAAATTCAGCTAATTCAGGGTGCAACATCGCAGTAAGCTGTTTAGCAGTCTTCTTTGAGGATGGGGTAATCGTGACCCTGCTTGTGGATGTGGGTGGATGGGGAGGACATGTGACTGCCGGGATTATCAAATAGAATATGTCCTGGAGGGGTGGCCAGGAGCTGGGGTGGGGGGATGCACATTTACAGATTGCTACTCTGTCTGGGAATGTCCCCTAAATCTAAGGAAGTCAGTATATTCTGTCTTTTATATCAAAGAATTTGCTAGAGATTTCTGTTTCCTTACAGATTAAATGTAAAGAAAATCAAACATCTCAGATATTCAAGTGAAGAGATCCTGTGGAGTTTAATGCAGAAGACAACTGACGCATAGAGCTCAAGTGGATTGTTTCCAGAAAGATGCTTTTCCCTTAGATTTTTTCAGCTATCACTACCGAAATATATTTTTTTTGTGTAGGTATCATGCAATCATATATCAAAACTAGCTAAAGAGAAAAAAAAGAGTCTATCTAAAGTAATATTCAGTTCAACATGTCTATTGCAGCAACTAGAAATGGGATTTTTAGTTTATCTTTAAAATGGGGGAAGCATTAACATTTAAAGTTGGTTTCAAGAGGAGCCTCTGAATCACGTGTCTTTGGCTCATCATTACACATTAAGAATGGGATTACAGAAAGCAGTCTTGGATGCACCAGGCCCAGCAGAGTACTTGTGAGCTAATTCATTATGGGTGGTTTTTCCTCTTTTTTTTTTGGTTGTAATTTAGAAGAATGCAATTAAAACTGAACTTGATAATTAATTATGAACCGGTGAGAACCAGTTCCAGAGATTATGACTATAATGCTATGTAGCCATTGATATAAATATTCATGAAGTTTCATTGTTTTATGGTTTTTTATGAAGCACACAGCTTATGTGAAGAAGTAAAATTAAAGTACTATTATTTAACGTTATAGTGTAAATAAGACTCAGTAGAGAGAGACAAAAATATATGCACAGTAAAATGTAACATACATATTCTGTAAATATGTTTATGAATATTTGTGCATTTAAATGTGTGTACTGTATGCTGTATTATGTACTTCTCTATATTTTGTACAGACATTGTATACTTGGATTATTAGACACTCTTTTGCAAGCATATAGAGATTCACAACATATGAAGATGTCGCACTGAAAGGACATGTGCACGTATTCCCAGAATCTCCATCATCCGTAAATACAATAGAGGATTAGAAAAAACTAAACAAGTTTGGATCTCAATCTGGGCACTACCTGGTGACTGAAATTCATAGAAATTGACTTATCCTACAACAAAAAAAATCAATCAACATATAAAACTAATCATGTGTAGTTGATGACAGAGTAACCAAATGGCTGATCTTATTCCAGTCCTGGCTCAAGATGTTCATAGCTGCTTCCAGAGCAAAATCCCTTTTAAACACAGAATCTTAGAATCATAGAATCATAGAATCATAGAATGGTTAGGGTTGGAAGGGACCTTCAAAGGTCATCTAGTCCAACCCCCCTGCAAGGAGCAGGGACATCCCTGACTAGATCAGGTTGCTCAGAGCCTCATCCAGCCTGGCCTTGAACGTTTCCAGGAATGGGGCCTCCACCACCTTTCTGAGCAACCTGTTCCAGTGTTCTATAACTCACATCGTAAAAATTTTTTTCCTAATTTCCAATCCAAATCTACCCCCCTCTATTTTAAAACCATTACCCCTCGTCCTATTGCAACAGGCCCTACTAAATAGCCTTTCCCCATCTTTCTTGTAGGCCCCCTTGAGGTACTGGAAGACCGCTGTCAGGTCTCCCCGGAGCCTCCTCTTCTGCAGGCTGAACAGCCCCAACTCTCTCAGCCTGTCCTCATAAGAGAGGTGCTCCAGCCCTTTTATCATCTTCGTGGCCCTCCTCTGGACCTTCTCCAACTGGTCCATGTCCTTCTTGTGCTGGGGGCTCCAGAACTGGACAGAGTACTCCAGGTGGGGTCTCAGCAGGGCAGAGTAGAGGGGGAGAATCACCTCCCTCCACCTGCTGGCCACGCTTCTCTTGATGCAGCCCAGGATGCGGTTGGCCTTCTGGGCCGCAAGGGCGCATTGCTGGCTCATGTTGAGCTTCTCATCCACCAGCACTCCCAAGTCCTTCTCCTCAGGGCTGCTCTCAATCCATTCCCCGCCCAGCCTGTATTTGTGCCTGGGATTGCCATGACCCAGGTGCAGGAGCTTGCACTTGGCCTGGTTGAACTTCATGAGGTTGGCACGGGCCCACCTCTCCAGCCTGTCAAGGTCCCTCTGGATGGCATCCCTGCCTTCCAGTGTGTCGACGGCACCACACAGCTTGGTGTCATTGGCGAACTTGCTGAGGGTGCACTCTATCCCACTGTCCATGTTGTCGACAAAGATGTTGAACAGGGCCGGGCCCAGCACGGACCCCTGAGGGGGTCCCCCTGAGGGGATCTTGAATAATCTCGGAAAAGTAAAAATGCATTGACAAACAGTGCCTAAAGAAAAAAAAACACAGCTAGAGGAAGGCTCAATACCTGGCTAGATTGAGGCAAGGAGGCAAGGAGGTAACAGAAAAGAAAAGAAAAAAGATCTACAGAGGAGAAGTTTAACATTCAGTACACTGTTTGAGCTAATTTCATTTTTTTCCCCGTATTTTTTTTTAATTAAAGTAGAGATACAGTGGCTTAAACAAAATTGCTCCATGCACTATCAGAGACCTCAGGAAGCTGACTGTACTTCAGGCCCTCCAGTCAGCAAACACAATGTTCAAATTGGAACAAGATTTAAATCTCCAGCACTGGTATGTTCAGTTCATTTATTGTGAGGCACTGAAAAGTCAAATTCAGTATTATGTGATTAAGCTACATCTGTCTCAGCACAAGCAGTAACCATATTTCTTTAAGTTCAGCAGGTGTTTTGCAAAGAATTTAAAGGATTTTGCACAAAATTAGTGCCTATAATAAAGCACCAGTGATGAAGAGACAGCTCTTTATATCACTGATATATTATAGTTCCATTCTAATAAATGTCATTGCCAGATATTTCAAAACCTAAAACAGGTTTGCTGACTGAACTGTTTTGCAAGCATATTTGCTATGCCTTATTGCAAAGATGTTCTTTTATAGACATACAGTTTAGAAATTTTATTTGACACTGCTGACTACTAAATTAGCAGCTTTTCAACTTTGCCAGACTTGTGCAACACAATTGAGATAAAAGGTAAAATGCTTAACTTCTGCATTAATTCTTGTTGGCAGTGTCATAAGAATCCTCAAGATGTGTTAATTGAGCCTAGAGTGTGTGAAAAAAAAATGATAAAGCCCCTCTCACGCCTTGAGATCCTCTCTCTGTTCTATCTTTCGGTCTCACTTTGTCTGTTCAGACTGCACGAAGTCTATCATTACAAGATATGAATGCAGCCTGAGTACAGTACGGCTTGCACTGAGAGGTGGCTCTCCACAAAGAAAACAAGTCTTCGGTATACTCTGCTTCTTGTGAGGGTATTTGAGAGAAAAGAAGTGACCTTTCCAGCTTTCTGGTTCTTATTTCTTGCATTTACTCTTGGGGAGTTACTTTGGGCTATGATTTTAAGTGTGTAAATGTACAGATTCCTAACGCATCAAGGTCAGGAATACACCCCTGCAGACACAATCCTATTGAATTTCCAGTAGAATAGACTCACAAAGTTCCCCCAGAAGATTGGAAAAGTTTCAATAAACAGAATTCAACAGTGATTTGTCTTTATTTAAGGTCAGATTTGTAATATGAGTATACATTTTTTGTATTGATTTTTACATAGAAATAAAAAAAACTTAAAACATAATTTTAAATTAGAATTTTTTTTATCTTTTTATTGAAAGGATGGAATTAGCAAACAAAAAGAAGCAAAATACTCTAATTTTATAAAAGTATAAAGTTTTTGGAAGGATAAATAAAATATACGTTTCTGTGGAGTTATTTATTTGGTTGTTTTTTCCCCCCTGAAATCCTGGAGCAAAACTTCATGACAATTTTTTTTCAGTCATTTGTGACATAATTTCCCAGCGACGTCCCAAAAGCCTGAAGAATATTGGGACTATGTGATAATGAGTACAAAACTAGAAAAATAAAACGTTAAGTGGGAAGTTCTGATTCCATCACATGCTTGGCCAGCAAAGACTAGAGGAGGTCACTTGGATTGCTAGAAGTTCATATTAAAAATTAACTTTTTTTTTTTTTTAAAGGGGGGGACGGCAGGGCCAAGGAGCTTCATTGACTCTGACTTGTCTCCTAACAAGTGCTAGAGTAGGCAAATCAAGCCCAGTAGACTCAGGAAGAGGTTGAGCCTGTTAATTCTATAGCTTTTAATTTCAATTGGCATAAAAATACAATCTAACAAGTTGTGCAATATTTATTTAAGCTATAAGGGAACAGCAAAAATTAATCTTATTTATCTCATAATTATTTTGCTGTCTAAGCAACTTGTATGTAAAGATCCAGATTCGACTGACATAAGATAAAATATCTGAGGTATTTAGACTAGGAATACAAGTATTTTAGGTTCTTCCCATTGTCACCGGAGAGAAAAAAAAATGCTTTTCAGTTCCTAGGTGAGCCAGTCCTCCCTTCAGAGACACTTATTTCTTTCCATTTATTATGGAGGGAGTCTACTGTGGCTATGCTTCTAACTTGGGCATCTCAGTTAGGTTCCCATAGCGAGCTAGGATGAATCCAAGCCAAAATCAATAGCAATAACAAAAATCTATGTCAGACTTCTGGAAAGAAAAAAAAAATCCACATCTCTGCCTCTCTCCTCCCCTCCTCTGATAACCACATAAACTGAGAGCCTTTCTTCAGTGTGCACTTTCTCTGCAGCACTCCAACTGTTCTGCATGGAGAATGCTGAAAACAAGGAGAAAATGTAGAGAGTGTAGCTCCAGAAATAACTTCTACAACCTGTCACTGGAGTGCAGGTCCCTCTACAGAGAGCCCTTCTGGGTTTGATAGTCACTGATGGAAAAGACAAAGAAATCTTGTGTACATTTTATGGTGTTGCTGTGAATGGATATCTGAAATTTACTTTCAAATTAATTTACCTACTATGACCATGAACTACTGCACAAGAAGTTCCTTGAATAACCACTTGACTCCCAGAGTTTCACTAAAACATGTAAAAATGAACACCAGGAAATAATGTATTTGTGGTTGTTTTTCTTTTAAGAATAGAAACAAGCAAGGTGAAGCAGAATGCAAAACAAAGCCAGCTAGAAGCTCTGTTCTCTGAAGTCTCTATTTTTACAAAATATTTGAGTCATATTTTCAAATATATTATTGAAAGTGATAATCTTTTTTAGCAAGGCAAAATATTGTAATTGTCAAAAAAAATGAAGGCTCTAGTTAAGCATTTTGTCTGTTATGAGGTAAGTCTTCCATTTTAGTTTTCAAAAGTTTGCAATAATATTTTCAGTGAACCACTCTTTCTAGTAGAGAAAAAAAAAAAAAGAAAGAAAAACACAATGAAACAAAATGTTAAGGAGGTTTCCATCCTTTCCATCTACCTAATTGTTGTGCCTTGAAAAAAGTTTAGCAATGGGATTTGATTGCCTTAAATCCTCTTTTTTATTTTTTTCTTTCTTAATAGAAGGTCAAAATACTTGATCAGTTTCACATAGGAAAATGCACCCCATTTGTAGGCGGTACTCTGGCAAGAAATAGTATGAAATATGAAAAATGAAGCTATAAAAATAGCAAATATATTACAAACAATGATTGCGCCAATGCTGTGGAAAAAAAAAATATATGAATCTTATGATTTCCACACCTGCTTATAATACATTGTGTCAGGGAAATATCAGGTAGGTAGATTATTTTCTCTCTGTAAGGCCAGAATTTGTGGTTTAGCTGAATCTTTCACCTTGTTTCCAGGAATATACTTCAGGAAATATGTCCACCATCTGTAGAGATTTTGGAAGAAGAAATTATTGGAGATCTTAGAAATATGTCTTTGGGATGCGATGACACTGTCAAGTCCTACAAAAGATGAAAATAATCCCTTCTTGCTGTCAAGGATTTGCTCTTTTAAATTGCTGCAAGGGAGTTATCAACTGTGAATTAAGAAACTTTTTCAATGGTGAAGCTAGTTAGGGACCAGAATATTATTTCATGAGGAAATGATGAGTTTTCCAACTTTGAAAGTCCTTCAGAATAGTTTAGACAACTGTTAACGTAAAACAATAGGGGTGGTGTCAGATTTGGCACACGCCTGAGCCATAGAGTCAGCCTGTCTGACCTCTTGACATCGCTGAGCCATGTTCTTCTGTGATCTTACAAAGAACCATTTGGGGATAAAAATACAAAGATGAGCATTGATAATAAGAATTCACTTTCCAGCTCTTCACGGACTTTGTGTGTCCTGCAGCAATTATCCTTCATCTTTTCATACATCAGCTTTGTAAAATGATATAAATTCCCTGGTTTGTCAGGCCATAAAGACACTGATGAAGTAGCATCTGAGAGAATGTCCAGTACAGTGGTGACTTAAGCTGTAGAAGAGCCAGGAGAGATGAAATATTGATAATTTTTATAACCACGTGAAAATAGGCTGTATTTACATATTCATAAATAGATGTAGCTGTGCAAAGAAATATTATCAATAGTGGTTTACAGATAAGAAATTACAGGTCCTTTAAAGGATAAAAATACTCAGAAAAGAGATTTTAAGAATATATTCAACTAAATATTTGTGGTTAATTTAAATGAACGCTTTAATTACTTCTATGAAAATGTAGTCTTGATAAAATAGATAAATAGAATAGATATTGATTCCAGTGTTTATACTTCACTTATTTCAAAGGGCAAAAAACTGTAACTGTACAGTTATCTCTCTCTTTGAAAAAGAACTTCATTAAAAAACCTAGACTTATCCTTTATAGAATCATAGAATGGTTAGGGTTGGAAGGGACCTTCAAAGGTCATCTAGTCCTTTAACCTCTTTTCTGAGAGTTGAGGTCCATTGGCAAGCTGTTTGAACTGCTCCTAGGTAATGTTACCTGTGTAGGCACCTGTCATTGAAGTTCAGAGCTTGCATGGAAGAGAGAGAACATAACTCCAATTTTTAAAAAGGGGAATAAGGAAGACCCAGGTAACTACAGGCCGGTCAGCCTCACCTCTGTGCCTGGCAAGGTCATGGAGCAGATTCTCCTGGAAACCATGCTAAGGCACCTGGAGAGCAAGGAGGTGGTTGGTGACAGCCAACATGGCTTCACCAAGGGCAGATCGTGCCTGACCAATTTGGTGGCCTTCTATGACGGGGTGACGGCATCGGTGGACAAGGGACGAGCAACTGACATCATCTACCTGGACTTGTGCAAAGCTTTTGACACTGTCCCGCACGACATCCTTCTCTCTAAACTAGAGAGACATGGGTTTGATGGACGGACCACTTGGTGGATAAGGAGTTGGCTGGATGGCCGCACTGAGAGAGTGGTGGTCAACGGCTCAATGTCCATGTGGAGACCGGTCATGAGTGGCGTCCCTCAGGGGTCCGTGCTGGGCCCGGCCCTGTTCAACATCTTTGTCGGCGACATGGACAGTGGGATAGAGTGCACCCTCAGCAAGTTCGCCGACGACACCAAGTTGTGTGGTGCTGTCGACACGCTGGAAGGGAGGGATGCCATGCAGAGGGACCTTGACAGGCTGGAGAGGTGGGCCCGTGCCAACCTCATGAAGTTCAACCAGGCCAAGTGCAAGGTCCTGCACCTGGGTCATGGCAATCCCAGGCACAAATACTGGCTGGGCGGGGAATGGATTGAGAGCAGCCCTGAGGAGAAGGACTTGGGAGTGCTGGTGGATGAGAAGCTTAACATGAGCCGGCAATGTGCCCTTGCGGCCCAGAAGGCCAACCGCATCCTGGGCTGCATCAAGAGAAGCGTGGCCAGCAGGTGGAGGGAGGTGATTCTCCCCCTCTACTCTGCCCTGCTGAGACCCCACCTGGAGTACTGTGTCCAGTTCTGGAGCCCCCAACACAAGAAGGACATGGACCAGTTGGAGAAGGTCCAGAGGAGGGCCACGAAGATAATAAGAGGGCTGGAGTACCTCTCTTATGAGGACAGGCTGAGAGAGTTGGGGCTGTTCAGCCTGCAGAAGAGGAGGCTCCGGGGAGACCTGATAGCGGTCTTCCAGTACCTCAAGCGGGCCTACAAGAAAGATGGGGAAAGGCTGTTTAGTAGGGCCTGTTGCGATAGGACGAGGGGTAATGGTTTTAAAATAGAGGGGGGTAGATTTAGATTAGAAATTAGTAAAAATTTTTTTACGATGCGAGTTCTAGAACACTGGAACAGGTTGCCCAGAAAGGTGGTGGAGGCCCCATCCCTGGAAACGTTCAAGGCCAGGCTGGATGAGGCTCTGAGCAACCTGATCTAGTCAGGGATGTCCCTGCTCCTTGCAGGGGCGTTGGACTAGATGACTTTTGAAGGTCCCTTCCAACTCTAACCATTCTATGATTCTATGATTCTATGTAGCCCTTTACCATCCTTCATGGAGCTGTTGTGGCTAATAATGAGAAAAGGGTGAGGGTGGTGTATGAATGAGCTGGAGCTTTGTTTTGGAATGAAAGTGAATTTAAAAAGTGAATTTAAATTCTTACTTTAGAGCATCAGGTTTTTTTTCTTTGCTTTTTTTTTTCAGACATATGAATTCTCTGTTATTTGTGGAATACTGGCTACATTGAAGGCATATTAAATTTTAATGAATCAAGCTTCCAAAAAACAGAAAAAAAATATACAAATGGAAAACAGACCCTTTCCATGTTATCACAGATACAGGCATATTCATTATTCAGCAGTAAATAATGTAGCCCAGACATTGTAGCCCAGACATTGAGTCACCACATTAGGATGGAGATGAAGTAGTGACTCCACTGCCAAAGTGCACCTAGTGGTTCATTATAAACCTATTTCTGAATCATTCCTCCCACTCCTTCTCCCCAAACACATGTAGGAAATGACTTTCAAACAGCTTGCTTTTACTTTAAAACTACTTTATAAGTTTTGATGCTGGGGAGGTTTTCTTTGTTTTAACAACTGTGAATGTAATCAAAATAGTTCACTCAGAGACATAAGAGAAGAGCCCGAGCCATTTTCCCCTTTAAGAAGAGGTCTCCTAATATTTATGGAAAGAACTTCAAGGATCAAAAATGACCCTATCCAATGTCTGCAAATAGATTATGTTTAGATGTCTGCAAGAAAAAAAGCAGTGACTTGGACCCTTTTCAAGAAAAGGGACTGAATCTGTCTGCATTTCCTGTGGAATAACCAGTCCTTAGAAAATTCTGAAATTGCTGTCCATTGCCAAGCTTATAAACATGGGTCTACAGTGAGATCTATTATGTCCTTGCAGCCATGCATAATTGCAGTAATTGTATTTAAGCTCTGAATCAATGTATATTAGTGGGTCATACAAACAAAATGAATGTAGAGACAGCTCTACCAACTCAGACCATCCATTTATCCTGTCTCCAACAGCAGTCAACTGTAGATGGCTCATAAGGAATATAAGAATATGTCAGTCATTGAATGGTACTTTACCACAGTGCTCTTTAGGCCTCCAAAAAAATAGGGACTGTAGGATTTTTTTTTGGGGGAGAGGTGGTATCTTTGTATTTAGTACACTGAAAAATATTATTATTTCATGAATATCTTTGTCTTTTAACCATGTAAAATTTTAATATTCATGAATTCCTTGTTAAATGCATATTATGTGAAGAAATGTTCTCAATTTTGTAAAATATAATTGAGAATTTAATTTAAGCTATGATAAGTTGGAATGAGGAATTGTTTTCTATTCACCTTCTCCATGTCAGTCATGGTTTTCTTTAGTCTGTGTTGTATGTACTGGCACTACAGTGGCAACTGACTTGATCTGGCCAACTTATGCAAACTTGGCTGCCTATATTCATAAAGCTTAATTTGCAGTTTATCATTCACGCTAAAAAAAATATTGATTTATTTCCTTTGACATTTAAGAGGTACTGGATACTTACTTGCCTTAAATATCATTGGAAATGTCATCACTAAAGATAGTATTAATCAAAAAAATCCTCTCGATTGTCAAACAATTAAAACCCATGAGAAAGCTAAGTTTGTAAAGTCCATTAATAGCAGACCTAAAGAGAACTAGGGGATAGAAATAAAAAAAAAAGGCTTCAGGACCTAAAAAATAGTTTAAAAACCCAGAAACATGCTTAAATATCTAAACCAGATAAACTGTATTGAGGAGAAAATGCTTTTCATTTATGAGTGCATATATCCTTTTCTCTTCAGAGCAACATTTCAGTTTTATATTTAAATGTATAGATAGCTCAGCATCATGCTTTTATTGTATAGTTACTTGTCAATACTTGTTATTGAAGTCATGCAATTCTAGGTCCTATGCCCTCTTGCAAACATCTGTTTAAATGAGGGCAGCAACATGATGCACTGAGTAGGGCTTCATAAACAGAAGTTACAACCATTTAATTAAGAACATTTGCATTGGTTTGGACAAAAGTTATCTTGTCTCTGGCAGTTGTCAGTGCTGAGGCAGTATTTATCAGAAACTAAATGGGCAGATGGACAGAAACACGTACACGCACGTTCACAGAGGGGTAGAGATACGGATATATATGTATGTGTATCGTGTTCATCAGCCCGAGACACTTCTAGCTACTGACAGAGACAACTTGAATGAGAGGTTGTATACACAGCCTCATTTTTGCTGAATGTTGCTTCATGATCTTTAAGTGCTGTTTAATAAATAATTTCAATCCCTTCCCTATTATTTCCCTCCCACCCTTTTCTGAAGTTGTATAAGGATGCATTTTTTTTTCAGACCTAGTTTTTAGTTTTATGTTGCTGTTTTATTTTTAATCTTCTTTCAAGCACTGCAGGCTACCCATTGTCTCTTATTACATTATGTACTGCACCTAGCACTGTGGAGATGTGGTATTATCAGGAGATTCTAGACATTACTGAAACACAAATTATGATAATTACAGTATTGCAGCTGCTCAGCTGGTATTTTAGTTTGCAGCCGAAAAAGTTCCCCTCTTCTTTCTTCACACTCTATTTCCATCTTTATAGATTTGCAGATGTAAAGAAGAGAGGAAAACAACAATAAAAAGCCCTTGTGATTGTCTTCTGGAAGGGACAATACTTTTATAAATCCCCCTGGAAGCAGTACTTGATTTTGTAATACGTTTTTCTTTCTCTGGCAGAGCTCCTTGGAAGGGGCTGCACATGTTTTGGGGAGTAGGGGGAGAGGTTGCAGGGGAGAGAGAGAGAGGAAGGCAGAGGAAGGGAGGCTGACAGCTTCGTGACTAAAAATGATGTCCTCAAATCCTTTAAAAAAATGTCTTCCATGCCCTCAAGTGCCTATTGCAGATCAGATGTTCACAGCCTTGAGTATGGAACCAGCCATCTTCTTATGCAGCAGATGCTTTTTGGGAGACATCAACAATGTCAGCGATTTCAGCATTATTCATGTAAGGAGGCAGAATTAAATTCCTCAGCTCCTGGCAGAGCAGAAAGGAGACTGGAATTTACCTACTGTTGTTCAAGCATAGAGTGATAGCAAGGCTGCAGCTGCTCGGCTCCCTCTTAAACAAACCTCCTAACCAGCCACCATGGAGCATCTTTTGCTCTGTTCCCATGGCAACACCTCTATCCTCTGGTGCCCATGGTGTCTCTAATGCTTTTGACTAGTTGGATTCCTTGGCACCTGCCTCCAGTGCCAAGTCTTGTCAAACCTTATTAGACTGAGAATCCATTTCGGCTGCACTAGTGGGAAAAGAAAGCAGACAAATTTAGTTCACCTGAGATCTCTTTCAAATCCCAGTAAAGTCAATTTCTCAAGTTTCCAACTAAGAGCTGAACTTGCTCGGGGCAAAGATGTGCACGTGCACACACACCAGTACACAGAATCTCCTTCTGTCATATGCATCCTTCTTCTATAGAGTACATATCATAGAATCATATGTATGATCACAGTCTCTTGTGCTCACAGACTAATACAGATGCTCTTGCTCTTGTTTGCAACAAGAAACCCCCTAAAAAACTGGGCTTTTTTATGCATGAGCAAACTGTAATACAGGCACAACTTGTCCCTAAGGTTTCACATGTTAGCTCATCAAAGACTTCCTTGCACACATGTAGTTATAGGAACTACCTATCCCTCCCCTGACACACAGAAATTTTCTGTTTTGCAAGCGTTGATGTGATTTATGCATGCAAATTCACAATACGACACATTTACTTTTTCTGTTCATACACTCACTCTTCTATGCACACTATAGCTCTCATAAAGTCATTAAATTTGTCTAAATATAGATAAAACTTTGCCATTTTAGTGGAGAAACAAAAGGCACATTTCTAAACAGTATGTATGCTTACTGACTGGGAGAAATAGTCTTATAAGTGCACCTAGATATTACTATAGTCCATGCTTATAACCCTCACATCTAAGTATCCACATATGTATACCCATATTCATGCTGTATTTGATTGTATGTATAAGCATATTAAACAGGTTGCCCGGAGAGGTGGTGGATGCCCCATGCCTGGAAACATTCAAGACCAGATTGGATGAGACTCTGAGCAAGCTGATGTGGTTGGAGATGTCCCTGCTCCTTGCAGGGCGGTTGGACTAGATGACATTTGAAGGTCCCTTCCAACTCTAACCATTCTATGATTCTGTGATTCTGTGATTCTAATGTGTGGGAAGGACCTATAGGCTGGTAACTGCACTACATTTTTGATGGGCATGTTTTGCCAGGTAGGGGGATATCTGTTTTTACCTTGATCCTGAAGCTGACTTTTTCAATCAACACAAAGTTCAGAGTCTGAATTTAAGTGTTTAACAGAGACACATTGCTACTCTGGTCTCCATCTATATTTGATGTTGTAGACTGATGACTTCATTTAGACAAGTCTGAACAAGATGTATCTTGTGGTGTCTAATCTAAATAAGTCATCTAAGTTCTTTCCACAGAGACAGAAGGGAAAAGACTTATGGAATATGATTCAATGCACTGAACTTCCTCTTAAATATCTTATTTTTAAAGGAACTTAGATGATTGTATACTTTGCTAAGCATATAAGTTACATGCCTAAAAATGAATCTGGGGTAAAATTAGTAGGCATTTGAATCCCCTTTTGGAGGAAAAGCAAAGAGTGTTTTCTTCAGATTAACTTCTGACCTGCAGGATTCTTTCAGCAAAGAATGCATCCATTTCTACTGTTAATACCCTCCACTAAGCTGCCTGAGGAACCTATAGCTCCTTAGACCTGGGTCCTCACTGTATTTGCCTTTTTCCTTAGCTGAGTGATAAGCAGCTCTCAATGTATCTGAATAAATTTATTTTGTTGAAGACCTTCTTTTAAAGTTGTCTCCATCACGATATGTTTATGTGACACGATTCAGTTTGCAACTGGTCTGGATTGTCTCCAGCTTCTAGGAAATGTTTAAAGCTAAGTGTTGCTCTTAACTTTGTAAGTATGCTGTGCACCAATTTCTGGAATCATGTCATTGGAGAACATTTTTTTTCATGGAAACCTCTCTTTTCAGCAACTTTCACTACATTCAGACCTGTTTGGCTAGCTGTGATTTTAAATACGCTTCCTGGGAGCAAAGAACACAAGTATGAAAAGAAAAAAAAATTAAGCTACAGGCCATTTCATAATCTCCTCAGTGTCCACTCAAGGGTATGGTAGGTGATTCAATCATTAAGCTAGTCTGTACAGATATTCTTGTGTCACCAGATCCCCCAAAGTATAGTGACATCTAAAATATCTGCCCAATTCCAATGAACTTTGGGGAAGGCGTGCAGGAAAGATGTCAGACTGTCTACTACCTGATTTTTCTCATGTGTCAGTTTTGTATAAGTTCATGATTATCACAGAACATGGTTAAAAATAATTAATTCATTTTATTCTGTCTGCAGTAAAAGTTAAAGGAAGATTTTAATGTTTAGTGAGGTGATTGTGAAAGTAAATCTGATAAATACTCTGATTGCACAACATTAGTGAAGCCTGTTGTCAGAAATTCCTCTCAGTGAGGAACGACTCAATCTCCTTCATAACACTTTTGTCACAGGCCAGCTCGTTCAGTGGTATGTCACCCAGTACAGGACACAAGTGCCATTCACAAAGCTTCCCCAAATTCTTTTGCTATGCTGTACTGGACAGACTTGTGTTTGGAAGCTGGCAACTGAGCCTGCAGCTTGAAAGTATGTTTTATCCATTAATTTGGGGGGCAATGCTTTTTGACAGAAGCATGCTTTTCTAAACTGTATCATGGTCACTACACCACTCACAGCCCTGCTTACATGCATCAGAACTCTAAGTAGAATTTTCTAACATACAACTTTCTTCTCAGGGCTCGGCAACCAAAAATTCTCCTCTACTTTCTCTTTCACTCGTAACTTTAGTGGAACTTGCAGAAGTTGTATTTCAAACTTACCTAATTAAAACTAATCATCAAAGAAAGCCAATGAACTTGTTTATTCATAGAATTCAATGTCTATGCAAATATCTTAGCTTGGGCTATTTGTTTGATTCTTATACTCTAATTGAAAGACTTGGTTTCTGCAATCTCTCTGGTGCATCCTAAGACAATCCACAGTTCAGCTTATCTAGTTGTACCAATTATGTCGTTTAAAGATAATTGCATAAAATCACAGTAGTATCACTCAATTCAATTTCTCCTTAAGAATTCATAACACATAAACATAACAGGAAACTAAATTAAGTGTAGGGTATTGCGATTGCTTCTCACTGACAGTTTTGAATGGCTTTTCAGTTTTTCAAGGCTTCCCATTGGGTAACTAAGTATCTGGGAGCCCCAAATTAATCCAGAAGTCTCAGAACTTTTAAGCCTCTTGTTTTAAACTATCTACCTTAGGAGGGCAGTGTATTGATTGCTGAAGTAGATGAATCCTTTCTACAGGAAGTGCTGAAATTCTTTGCTTTCAAACCATGATGTACAGTTGTTTGGGTTTTTTTTAAACTGTTATTTTCTTCTGAAATGGAGTCCTGAGTTTCAGACAGCATTGGTTTATTCCTTCTGCTTGTGTGCAGCCAGAAAAAGACATTTTCCTAATCATATTCTATTTTGTAATCTCAGTCTCATCTGTGCATCAAGATAACCTGAGACCATGACATTCTTATGTTAGTTGAGTTTAGAGGTGATGTTCCTTTCATCAGAAAAGTTTTAATCCCTGGAGAATAGGGGCTCTATATCTCCCTCACAAATAGTCTAGGCAGAAAGATGGATAACCTTGATAACTGAAAATTCAACCTTGCAAAAATTCATCTGCTGAATAATAAGATGTAATTTGTACATGCACTTGTTAATTCCATTCAAAGCTCTGGCAGTGATGTTTCAGAGGCTTCAGTGCATTTAACTAACCTAAATTGTACATTTCACATTCAAGACTTAAACTGAAACAATAACACATTTAACTAAAATTTAGAATCCAGAAATGTTACCATGAAAGCAAAGATTGTCTAATGAAATGATTTTATTTTTTTATAATGCTTTTGGTTTTTTTTTAATCCACTATTTATGAAACCCAGATAGTATAGGTATAAAACCACAATATTTCTTCACTTAGCTTTTCATATTTTTGTCATTTTAAATCTTAAAAAAAAAAAATTATTCCTTCTCCTTTGCCCATTTTGCAACTTGTATCTTTCTTCTTGGCTGTTTTGCACTAATGCATGGCAGAAGAGCTGTGGCTGGAATGACACAGAGGGCAAATTTCAGCCTCCATTTCAGCTACAGGCTTCTTGACTATTTAGGAACAAATAATTTCTATTGTGATCCTGAAAGCTCTTAAATTTAAGCACATGGAACAAGTGAAACAGGAGATTGAGTGCTGGCAGGCTGTTTGGTAGGTGCTTGTTCATGCTACTTGGTGCTCCTGGTCAGATAGGTTCCTATGCACGTCAAAACTGCAAATTGGGTATAGCTGTTCTTTAACAAAATCTGGTATAGTCCCTCTTGGATCTGAAAGCCTACTGAAGGTATAACAAAACTGTCTTGAGTTGAAAAGAAAGACTGCAGTATCAAATGAACACAGCAGCTTTGCTTCTGGACCCAGTCTTATGAAACTCTAAGGTTCCATCCTATGTCAAGCCACGTAAGAGACCCACTGAGTTTCATCTCAGCAATTTCTGTTCTAATTCACATTGTCTGATGCAGATATATCGATGTGCATATATAAAATTTATTTCAAAGAGATTCTTGCCTTGACCATGCCCTCTAAGATCAAATGTTACAAAGTCTGAAATGTTCTCATTCCTTGAACTGAGGTCACATTGTTTCATTTTCTGGTCCTTTTCACTCTCAAATGTGGGCTGGAGCAGTAGTTTAATGGTGTGGTGGTTTAGCCCTCGTCACCACACAGTTTCTCGCTCGCCCTCTCCCTACCCAGCGGGATGGGGGAGAGAAATTGGGAAGAAAGAAAAACTTGTGGGTTGAGATAAAAACAGTTTACTAAAATAGCAAAGGAAAACTACAAAAATAACAGAATATAAAGATATTAATAGATACAAAATATACAAAATCAACAATTTCTCACCACCTGACATCCAAGTGACCGACACAGCCTGTCCAAAGCAGTGATCGTGGAAACAACACCGAGCAACAAGCAAAGAGAGGGAGAGGGAGCCAGCAAGATAGAGGAAACTATGCCAGCAAGCAAAAGAGATAGAAAGAGTAGGATGTCCCCACCATGGGCAACCCCCACTTGCATACTGAGCATGACGTTTATGGCATGGAATACTCTCTTTGGCCAGTTTGGGTCAATTATTCCGTCCATCTTTCTCCCAGCTTCCTGCATCTGCACATTAATGAGACTTTAATGAGACTTGGAAAGCCAGACAGTGTCCTTAGTCTCATTAATAGCAACTCGTATCATCAGAGTGTTTTTATCAACATTCTTCACATACGAAAACCAAAACACACTGGCTAATGAAAGAAAAATTAACTCCATCTCTGCTGAAACCAGGACAAATGGGAAAAAAATTAAGGACTCAAGTGGTATTAGAGATAGATGATAGAGATGACAATCACCCCTAGATGTCTCTTCCTTAATTAGTGACTCCATTTGTTTTACCTGGAAACTCTTCAATCCATTGCCTCATACCATAAAATACTTTGGACCTCTGAGATGCACAAGGAACACATACCTTCTCATATTAATTTGTCTCTAAGTAGTAAATGAAAAATGAGGTAAAAAGGAGAGTTATGCAGGTACACTTTTTAAATCCACATGAAAGCACGTAGTGACTCAGGATAAGTTTTTTTTCTTGTAACTTTTCTTCTGTAGAAGTGAGGCATGTATTCCTAGGCTCTGAAGCAAATTGATAGAGTAAGAAACCTTCAGAGATGCTTCAGCTCATGTATCTTAAGGAGCTTTCTTAGCAGGGAATATCTCCATGGCAAATAGAGAGAGCCTATGTGACCAACTTAGACTCAGCATCTAGCAGTTGCATAGTTAAGTAGACAAGATGAAACACGTAATTGTCTTCCTTGGCTCACTTGCAGAAGGTAAACGCCACCTTATATATTAACTCAATTGTTATTCCTTTTCTTTTCCAAATGTAATTGATGATTGACATTAATTAGCAGTAGTGTTACATAGCTGAAATTAATGCGAGATTGTCACTGGCATTTCAAAACTTCTTATATTCCTGCCCAAGTCTGGGCATCTCTTTATCATAAGTTGAGGCCATGCTTGCCTTTTGCATCGTGAGGAACCCTTATGATAAGAGACTACATTAGGATTCTTCAATGAAGTATACTCCTCTGTAGAACATTATTATTATTATTGTTGTTATTATTATTATCATCATCATCATCATTATCTTTAATGTTACCATTAGTTTTACTATAATTTTCACATTCAAACTACAGGAACAAGAATTAAAACACTAAGTTGAATAATAGCCATAATCATTGTCAAAATAATAACAATGATCATTGTATATCATAGTAGCAAAGCTGTGAATAACTGCTGACAGTAGTAATTAAAATAATCATATTATGCTAAAACTTAGAGCTGAACTAAGGTGGTACTGAACAAACTGTCTCTTCTCTAGTCCTGGAAGATTTGGATGTTAAATGTTTTTAAGAATTAATGTTCACCAGAGGAAATATTTGACAGAAGAAGACAAAGAATTTTTTATCCAAATATCCAAGGTCTGGGTCAGCTATGCAAAAGAAACAGATCACCAAGATTTTAGAGCACTTTGGTATCCATCAAGATGGATGTCATTGTACAAATGCAATGTATCATTACTATTATTATTGCTGCACATTACAAATAATGTTTGTCTAGAATGTTTTCTGAAAGAGACTGACACTGGTACAATCACTGATGTTTTTTGTAATGGGAAAAACAGTTAGTTTTCAGTCATTTGCCTTCCTGGGAGTACTACATGCTAAATTATATCCCTTGTTCTTCAACGAAGAGACTCTGCAAGACTTAATATTTCTGTTGCAAGACTTTCAGACAACAAGGGTGTATCTGCTCCTCTTGCTGCTGTCTGCATCACTGTTTTTGGAAGCTATAATCACACTGCAAGCATCCAGGTTTGAAAACACTTTCTGATTATTTTCCAAAGCCCCTGCTGATCTTCTGTGGAGTCAGATACATGAAACTCAGTGAGGAGCCTCAGGGAATACTGGTGACAATGTGACCTAGATGTCTTTCTAAAAGGCTGTCTCTAGCACATCCAGGAATAACGCCTCATAAAAAGTACTTCGTAAAATATTTTTGCTTATGTTACATAGGAAGTCAGATTGGATGCTTATTGGATGCTTATTGTGAGAGGTCAAAGTTTCTGTGCTCTCGTGGAAACATTCTTTCTGGTCATTACCATTACCATTTTCTGGGCCTCTTTATAGATGAGGTAGTTTTTGTTGTCTGTCTAGTCCAACTGAGGATCCAGGACAGAGGGAACAAGCTGAAAAAGCCTCGTAAACTTCAGTCAGAGTTCCTTTCACCTAAATGTAAGCATGTAAAATACATTGCCTGGCCCAGATTATGGTATGTGAGTGTGAATTTGGAGGATTCTGTAGGATTCTCATTAATAAAAATATTACAACTGTTTATCAGAGAAACAACAGTCTTGATAATTTGAAAGTTCTGTATTCAGAGGAAAAATGAAAATAAACCTTCTCTAGAAAGGTTGTGTTTTTTCTTCATTTGCTCTTTAACAAAGTGTATGTCCTGAAGGTGTTTTCTGGGTAAAAGATGTTGACATAAAGATATCTGATAGGCAAAAAGAATACATTTACATTCATATTCAGATATTACCTGAACAAAGGGCAGATCTTTACAGGTCTTTGGTAAATCTTACAGTAAAAACAGTACTAGGAGGGGGAATCCCTAAAGACACTGTGACACCTTGCACTTTGGTCAAGTTTCAGTGATTTTGGGTGTTACTTGCTAGATGTTCTGAGAATTTGCAGATAAATATTCCAGCGATTAGCTAGATTAGAGTCACAGTTTTGTTTATAGTAACATTTTCATTTAACCTAAAGAAAATTTGAACATTGAAAAGGTCATATCTTCTTTACGGTTAGCTATATATAAAACCAAGAATCTATTGTTAGTATAATTGAAATCTTATCAGGTATAATTGAAATCTTATAATTATTAGTTAAGATCTAATTATTACAGAAAAATAATACATTTGTGCAGAAAACATTTCAACAATAATGACAGTGGAGTTATAATGTTATAGAACACTTACATTTTACTCCTTTTCATTGTATTATGTTAACCTGTTCCTTATGCTCCTGAGGTCACTGGCTTCAACTGTAGTGAGTGTTGTGGTGAGTTGGTCTGGATCAGAAGTCCTTTATTGTTTATTACTGTCATTTATGGTTTTATAAAGTTTTATAACTAAACATGATTAAAAAACTAAAAAGTTAAAACTACTCAGTTTTAAAAACTAAAATTCAGTACGTACTACTGGCCTTAGTGGAATTTCCCCTGTTGTATTGGAAATGGGAGCAGATTTTCTAATAAAACTCTAATCATACATAGTTAATTTTAGAGTGTCTTAGGCCCTCTAAAGCCACCTATCCTACTAGTAGATTAAGCTGGCTATTCAGTGTTGAGACAATGCTGGTTTCTGCTTCAAAGAGCTTACTGTCTGAGTTTAGATACATGACATAGAAATGAGAAGTGACAAGTGAACAAAAGAAACAGCAGGGGAGAGAGGGAGCACAAAATGATATGGTTTACAGAATTATCATAGAGTTTCGCCAAGGCATCTTTCATCTCACTGAAATTTAGGCATCAAAGTTATATATCTAGTATTAGCAAACAGAAGACCATTTCCTCATGTTGTCAATGGACCTTGTTGTTATGGCCACAAGTTGTACCAGAGGAGGTTTAGATTGGATGTGAGGAAAAACTTCTCCCAAAGAGTGGTCAGGCACTGGAATGGCCTGCCCAGGGAGGTGGTGGAGTCGCCGTCCCTGGCAGTGTTCAAGAGGAGGCTTGATGAGGAGCTACAAGATATGGTTTAGTAGCTGTGGCAGCAATGGTAGTGGGAAGACAGTTGGACTACATGATCTTATAGGTCCCATCCAACCATGTGATTCTATGATTCTATGACCTAACTGGATGTGTCCAGAAAATTATTCAATTTAGAGATGTATTTTAAAGTGGATGAATGACTTTCTGGATGTCACTATCTCCCTTCTCTGGCAATTGAAAGACCCTTGGCTTGTCCTACTTACTTAGCTTTCAGTTTGTAATGTTTTGTATGACAGATCTTTTGTAAGAAGACCATATGGCTAGCTAAGAAAAGATAATAAAGTAACAAAGGCAATGGTAAGGAATTACCGTAGTGAAAGATCATGGAGCTTCATCTTGTCCTATACACCATTTTAGAAGCTTTTCAAAGAATGACAGAGATTGATCCCATTCTCCTCTCTTAAAACACTTAAATTTAGGACCCTGTCATCAGTGGCTTTCCTACGGTGAGATCCTTCTTGCCTCAGAAGAGTGTTCAGTGAGGAAACTCTCAAGCTCTTTGCTTTAACAGATTGCATAGGCAGAGTGTTTCGTGCTCCTGAGTAGCAAAGCATGCAACAAACTGATTCAGTAAAAAGGTAAAGCGAGTGTTTTCTACTATACCCATTGATGTTCAGTGATAAAAAGCCCCAGAGACCTGGCACCATGTGGATTTTCATAGGATGCAATAACTCCAAGTTTTGTGTACATGCAGCTGAAATTTACACATTATTCAGCTCTTACAACCTAAACAGAGTAGGGGTGGCATTGAAGGAAACTTTGAAAATTAAGCCTGTATATGAATCTGTGTTGAATCAAATCTGATTCCAGGGGCTGGGCAGAAGAAGGAGAAAAATGTGACAGATGCCAAAAACGAAATTTCAGTTGTACTCCTAGACCGTAAGTTAGAGTAATTACTAGCTTAATATATGGGACTGTTGTACTTTGATAGACATTTTGACATGAAAAAACTCTTGTTTTTATCAGGAAGTCTACAAGATAAGTTATGATTAGGAGGAAAAATACTAGCAGCCTATTCAGACTCTGCAGCCATTAGAAAGCAGAGTAACACAAGAAATTCAGAACTCTTGGCTGAGATGTTAGCTTCTTTCTATTGACTATGTAAAGAGTGCAGACACTGCTGAACTGGTTGCTCCAGGTCTGAGAGTATCTGAACCAGAGAATGAATTAAGTCTTCCCTTTGAGCACCACTGTCTTTTCAGTATTCTTTTGTTTCCAAGGGTTTATGCCTATTGTTGGGAAAAGAAGAAGACTGGGACTGAAACTGAATTTAGGCAGTCTGGATACAGTCTGTAGTGACTTCAGAATGGAGGAATGTCTTCCAATATAAGGCTTTGATCTGTGCTAAAACATCTTTCTTCTGTAAATGTCACCATTCTTTAGTCTGTAAATACCACCTACATCACATGTAAGGATAGGTTTTTAAATGGACAGACTTAACGCTCCTTTCTAACACAGGGAATTTATTATTTATCTAAAGAACAACAACTCTTTTTTTTTTCTTTTTTTTTTTCTTTTGATTTATGCTGCAATGAAAAATGTAGGTGTAAAGTAGTACTCTGCCAACAGCCTTTACACATCACATGTAGATGAATTAAAAATAATTACTGGAAAATCTTTTGCTCGCATACACAGAATTAAAAACTAAACCTGTTCCCTCACACCTCCCACCTAAACACGTCCACAAGCATTTACTCTACTCACTAGAAATTACAGATGCTGAGACACTACCCTTAGCCTCTCATAGGTCTTCCTCCACACATTGTGTAAGCACATAGCAGCCTCCACTTCAGGAACTGCATCGAGATATGTGCTGGACAAAAAGCAACCTGAGATCCACAGCTGCACTCTTACACCTAGACTCTACACATGGTCAGAAACATTCAGTGAAACATGCATATAAACTTTGCTGCACATATTCAACATAGACTCACATTACGGAAGCATGCTGAAAGAACACAGGCTGTATATAATTTAAAATTTTAAAAGGGACTTGTTTGTTCCCCTTCAGTTTAGACATTCTAGAGGACATGCAAGAATAGAAAGATTGAATAAACTTATTGAAAAAAAGAGTGGAAGTAATGGTTTTATTTTTTCCTTGGATAATATTTCCACAAAGCTTGTGTAAATTAAAATATATTTGGTGACCTAAATATAGCTTTTGTTTGAAATTTTTGATAAACTGAAATGTTATAAATGTATTTTTATTTTGAAGTAAATGTTGCTTTTATCTACCTTTTCAACATCTTTAAACAACAAAAATTGAAATAAAGACACTTAGAAATACAGTTTTTGTTCGAATAGACTTTTTGAAAGGGAAAATCCAAAGCTATAATATTAAAAAACAAACAAACAAACAAGAAAAGTGTTTTGATTTTCTAACTAACAAAACAAGGAAGCTTAGGTGAAATGATGGCAATGCAGTTTACTGATGAAAGTCTGAATCCTCTTAACACAGGAGCTGAAAAAGTTCACTAAGGTTTAACAAGCAGGCTTCTCAGTCACAGCTCTTGAATATTGATGACCCCTCTTTATTGTTTTTATTTGCTCTCTGGATTTTCTTAAAATGTAATTAACTTATTATATCAGATCAACATAGATCAAAATTCTGCTCCTGGAAATTGCTATAGTACTCTTAAATCAGCTTCTACTGCATATTTCACGCAATGATCCTACTTCTTTCCACGAATGTGTAGAGAAGTTGTGATTTTAAATCCTTCAGGAGACAAAGTACTAAGACTTAAGAATGTAGCTGGAAATATTAACATTAAACTGGTTTTCACTTGAAAAAGTTTATAAGTCAACTTGAAAACCTTGGAGTTCTCGTAAAGTTTCTTTCGTGCAAATCCTCTTTGTCCCAGGCAGAATTTCTATGGATTTTCAGTCTTTGACATATTAGACCAATTTTCCAAGATTTGGGCTGCTAAAGGTTCTGGATTTGATGAGTTTAGTGAGACGGTGAGTAATAAATAAATAAATAAATAATCATTGCTTTTATTGCTATGGGTTGCAAAAAAAATATTTGAAATTTGGAAAAAAAAGTCTATCTGCACAGATAATCCCTGGATGTTTAGTTCTATTCAGAAATAGAATTTGTACCTGTAGCTTAGCTGATATCTATTTTCTGAGTTTCAGTTCTTTTCTCCTCCATGACTTAAATTTCTTATTTGTGTAACACGAAAAAATATACTTGCTCTGGTTATACAGAAGATGTAATTACAACTTAATGAAAACTGACAGAATTACCAATTTCAACTGCATATGGCTTGAAAGGAGAACTGAAATTGTTAATTTCTCATCAAGAAAAAAATCTACTTTAGATCATTACAACACATTTGAAACATTTGAATTGACTTTTTATCATTTGTATTATGGTGCAGTATGTTATGGACTGGTATCGTGTGGTGTATTATGCAGTATTAAAACACAGAAATGGAAAGTAATTTTGTAAGAAATAGCCAAAAAGAAAGAAATAGCTTATTTCAATAATGTCAAAATGTAGTATTTTGAATTGTGACAGCTTTTATTCCATTTTTCTTCAGAACAATATTACATTGAATCTGACCCAATTTTGTAAAGTGTTTCATTTCTGAGTGAACGGTGCATTCCTGATGGAAATATGGTTTTGTCAAAGACTCTTCTACTTCCTTGAAAAATGCTGTGAAATCTAAGAGTGAAAAGTGCTATATAAAGACCAAGAATTACTATAATGGGTCTGATCCCAACGAAGCTAAAGAAGGATGACAGCTCAGATAACTTGCTCATCTCCTGTTACACAGCTATGAAAGTACCAACCACACTCTGTTTCTTGATCTCCGAAGGAAGAATGTGAAGATCTGGTCTTGAATCCTGCATCAATTGATACAGAGGAAACATGCAAGCAGCGTAATTAATAGAACCTTGTGCACTATGGCTTTATATTTCATGGTTGGACTTTCTGATGTCTTGTAAAGTGTGAACATGGATTGCAGTATATCCTGTTGCTAGGTTTCATTGCTACAGGTTGCAAAAAAACTATTTGAAATTTGGAAAAAAGTCTCATGGCTCTTCTTTCCCACATGAGCTCTAATGTAACTATCAAGTATAGAGTTCTTTTTCTTACCGCTCAGATGATGATATGAATTCATGAGATGTCTTTTTTTTTTTTTCAATCATTATTTTCATGGAACATATTAGAACTTAATAACTGTATACGTCTTCTCTATTAGTTGTGCACAAAACTGAGTAACAGGTTCACAAGCTGTTGAAGATGGAGCACTGACACATAGAGAAACAAACGTGCACGTATTGACATAAATACAGGATGTTATTTTATCAGCTTCATTTACTTAGAAAAACAGGTTGCAATACATACAAAGAAACAATTCTACATGCAGATCAAGTTTAATAGATAAGAACATGTGAATTTTCCAAGATCTAACAGGCAACTTGAACCAAGCCATAGACCAAGCTAATACTCAGAGTAAGATTTCTCCATTTAAGTTGCATGAGAAATGTCTGTATGTGATTGGAATAAGGGATATTTGGATCAATACTTGAGTGAGAGCCTGGTTCATCTGCAGTAAAGCCATTGCTTGAGTGCTCAAAGTAAACACTTGACTCTGCCAGAGTATGATGTGTATTCTAGTAAGCCAAAGTGTAATCTCACAGGGTGAAGCATCATGAAAAATCCAGTAGTTATGAATGAGTGACACTAGCAAAGATAAAACAACAGGGGACCTCAACCCTCCTGCTTCAGGGCATGAATTGTTTAAGAAAGATGAAAGGCATTTTCACCCCCTTTTCCCTGAAGTATGATACTGAACAATTGGTTCTTCTGGCTGCATGTCAGAGTCTGTTGCTCTCAAGTATCAAACACTGACCATCATTGACGAGAGGGCAGTAGGAGAGTGAGACCCTTGGGTGCTAATTCTTGTTTGCACACAAAAGCAAGGCACGCAGGCAGATGGATGCCTCAAAGCCAGGAAAAAGCTGTGTAGCTTCTTCTGAGAGCTAGAGGTTGAGACACACAGATCCCTATGCCTCTAGGTTAAATAAAGTTTTGTCATCCTCAGCCTCTGAAGTGATTAAATTTGTCCCAGTATCATTACAAAATGAAATTAGCAGCAATTCATGGATCCACAGTAGCCTGGGGTGGTTTCAGCGGATACAGCAACACCACTCTAGTAACAAGGGCTGAGGATGACATGTCACAATTACTGTTGGTGCTGCTGTTGATTTACGTCAATGCAACAATTCCATGGCAGCCATCAGTCAGTTTTATGTTGATTTGCTGGCAAGTATTTCTGGGTATGTAAATGTTACCAAGGCTTTGGGACGTGCTCGTGGGTCACAGAGCATCATTTCGTGAAAGCAATAACGCACTGAAATTGGACAATAGAAGAGGGTTTTTGACAATCAGCTTTCAAATAGGAGAAGTGAGTATGGAAAAGAATGACAAAAACTATAAAGACCTTTAAAAGAAAAGTAAACCTATTTTAAAAGGATTGTGTAAAGTTATATATACAGTGGGAAGAGATGGTATTTGATGATTCTATGAATCCTCTTCAAGTCTCTGTGTTTCTAAGAAGAAAGACCCGTCACACTTTCATTTCTACGTTGTTGAAGCGGGTCAGTCAAAAACTGACCCTCTCAGTTCTTTATTTCCTCTTTTTTTTTTTTTTGATGATAGGAAGTATTAGAAATTGAGCTGATCCTCTATGTCCTTTTTTTTTTTTTGATATCTTAAACCTTAAAATCCACCAGATTTAGTGTAAGTCACAACAAAATACTTTTTTTGACGCAATTCAAGGCCAAGTTCATAGTGAACCTGAAGTGAGCTTTAGCTAATCTTTTGGCTTAGATAGAAACAGTACAAACAATGATTTCATTTCCCCAATACAAGGTAAACACCCATTCAGTCATTGCAGCAGCTAAGAAGTGAAGGCTGTGTTGATAGAGACAAAGTCTGTGGCAGGTATCCATTTCAACAGGCAGAAGTATTCCAAAGCTCCAATTAAAATGTATTTAATGCCAACAAAGAAACAAAAGAACATGAAGACTAAAAGGCATGATTTCTTAATTTCTAACAAGATTTGAATGAAAACCAAGCAATAGTTCTAATTCTTCCTACCTACTTCTCTTCCTATTCTGTTTCTTCACTCATTTGAAAGTAGATGCTCCCCTTCTGTTAATCTCTAGATTCACTATATCAGCATACAGGAGATTGAAAAAATCTATTAGATATCTCAGCTCTTTTATATCATACTCTGAAGAACAGGATCAAATGTGACCTTTGAAATATGCCGAGGATTCATTGTGTAAAAGCCATTTTTCTTCATATGAAATAACCTGAAAAACCTACCTCTCTCACAGGATGTAAAATCTTGTTGAGCAGAATTAAGTTAAATGATCCATCTTTTGGCAAATTGAATGTATTCTGGATTGGCCAAGAAACAGAACTGCAGACTTGACAATTAAAGTAATTCCTTAAAGTGAAAAAAAAAAATGTTTATTTTTATTTTATAATCCAATCTGTATCATTTCACAACCTTCTTACTGCCTCCCTACCCCAGCTCTGAATTTAAACTTAGTTGGAAGAAGTGTTACAAAAACATAGCAGTTTTAAGATTCTTCCTAAGACCCTAAATAACCTTTCAATTCCAATGTTATAATTCTCTGAGCACTTAAAGATTTTTTTTCTTTGCAGCTTTCTTGAGCTGACATAAAGGTCGACAAGCCTGGTGACATAATGGCTATTATTTCAAATAGTTTCTAAACAATATCATTTTTGTGCCCTTCTGCTTTCAATAAAATTATAGGTTTCTTTATTTTTTATGAAACAATGGCTCTCAGCTCCCGTGCTATACTTACCAGGCAAATTTCCGATGAGACTCCCATGACTTGGTATTAATGCAATTATCACTGTTGACGTCAATGGAAGCCTTGGCCATACCAAGGTCTGCATTCATGGTGTCACTTGTGAGGCCAGAGTTATAAACCATATCTTGTTATTAAGCCTACCCATGTAAACCAAATAAATAAATAAATGCAAGTACAAATACTATGAAATAAAATAAGCTGCTAATTCAAAACATAACCAGATAAATAAGATCAATATTTATAAAAAAAAATGCACTGGTGAGAGATCAGCTGTGAATGTGAATGAGGAGCTGATAAATTCTCATTACCTGCTTGGGGCTGACAACTGAAATGACCTGCTAGGCATTCACTGCAAATTCAATCAGGTACCTGCAAATAGCAGACATCCCCTGCAAAAATCCAACATGTGTAGGGTTTCACTTAGTGTTTAGGTGTTCCATCCCTGTGCAGTCAGGAGTGGAGGGGGCCTGTCAAGATTTCAAGCTTGTCTAAGTCACAAGGAAACTTTAAAGGGCTTGCTTTATCTCTTTTCCTCCCTACTTCATCCTACTATGAGGTTTGTGTGTCTTAGTTTCTAATAAAGGAATTAAAACTGACCTTTTTTTTTTTTGACAAAACTTTGGTTTTACTATCTTTTAGCACCAGTCAAAAGAGCTCATGATTATAGGGCAGGTGGATATTGCCTCCACTCATCATGTTGGCTCCGCTGACATGATATTGGCTCCATTCACATAAGTCTGCAAATGTTTAAACCAAAGGAGGAAGTGATAATCATGTTGTTGACAGACATGAAATTTTACGTGGCCTCAGGAACTTTGTACTGGCTGTACTGGCTCCACAATGTTGGAAGAACTGCTTCTCCAGTCACAGCTCTCTCTCTCTATCCCTTAACTCATGTTCTGAAAACCCACAAACCCTCTTACTGACACTTATTAATATTATTCTGCTCAGTCCTAAATAATTACCCCAGATTCCCCAAAAACTTACTTCCTTAATTGAGATCTCAATGGTTTTGTTTTCTTGGATTACATCACCTATGGGCTAAAACAGACTTATTTTTGGGAAAAAAAAAAGAAGGACTAGTACAGTCTAAGGATACATCCATATAGGGGCTGAAAAGATATCTAAGACATCTGTGACAATCCCAAAACAATGTTAGGTAACTCTGAAAAAAGAGAGTCTGAGATTATACTTCTGTAATTAAAAATAAATAAATAAACAAATCAAGGTAGAGAGAGTATTAATAGAACTCATACAGCTTTTGAGAGAACTGCCTACAAATGTGGCGGCACTTGTCCAAGGAACATAAATGACAAATTGGATCAAGCTATTGAAAAGCTTCAAGAATGATCTATGAAAGGAGAACTTATTTTATGAATTCAGTTGTATTTGTTTAGATCTGCAAAATGAAGGCAGAGAGGTAATAAACTGTTCCCTGTTAAAGAAAGAAACATTAGTTGTTCGCTTAGTTTTACTAAACTGAGATATTTAATACAAATGACTAAACAAAGGTATTTCTGCTGAAAGTTAAAGGAATTGCTAACCATCAGGGAAGTGTTATTCTGGAAGAGCCTTCTATCAGGAAGAGTGAGTGCAAATGACCTAGGTAATCTGTGATTTCTTTGCTATTTTTTGCTTACAGCTTTTTTTTTTTTTTTTTTTTTATTGTGAGTCGTTTGTTGATGGCATTATATACCTTAGTTTCCTATAACTACAGGGGACTGAATTCTGAGACAGACATCCTTTTCCATCATGTGTGTTCCTATTTGTTATAGTTTTATATACCATTACAACAAAAAAAACGAGAAAACCACACTTCTCCTTGATAAAGTGGATATATGTTTACATATTCTGAAGTAGCTGATACACTCAGAAATTTAGCAGGTGAGACGTATCCAAGTGTACACAATTAACAACACTACAGTACTTTCCATCTGATTAAATCAACTATATATAGGAGAACCCTGAGTTCACTCAGGCAAGCAAAATGACGCTTATGAATTTTATCTGATTTTTCTGCTTCAGATCCTTACTTTTGAATATATTTTAATAATTTAGTTAAACAACAGATTTGTCTGCATAAGGCTGTTTGTTAACTGATTCCATTCTACTAAGTAGTCATTAGGCTGCCTGCCCTAATGACTGTGATACTGATATAGAATTCAAGGAACTTGGGTTTTATTCTGTCATTAATTCAATGCACAATTTTTGAACACGTAACTCTCATACAATGAGCACTTGCATAACTTTGGGTTATTCTGTGAAGTAGGTGAATGATAGCTGTCATGTGGATTCAGTTACTATTACCCTTGAAAAGTACTGGCTTTTGTGCGTTGAATATAACAGGAGCATAGACTGCTGGTCAGACTTACACATTTAACTTTTAATACTTAAATTAGATCAATAATTCTGGCTGTATTCTTAAAAAAATATTTTGGCATTAAGAAGCAGTAATTAATAATCTCAAGCCATTTTTTTTTCTAGATTTCAATGTGAAAAGTGCGAAAGAAAGAAAGAAAGAAAAAAAGAAAGAAAGAAAGCAAAGATTCAGAAATTCAACTAAACGAGAAAAAAATCCCTAGGGAAGTCTAAAGCAAAGCAAAAAGTAATGCTAAGGTCAAGGAGTCTAGCTTGACTATAATCCATCAGATACAATGAATGATCCATAACATTACCAATCACAGATATGGAGAAATTCTGATTTTTGGAAGGAGTTCTCACCTTTCTTGTTATACAACAAACAGGTAGATCCATATATAATTTAAAACAAATATTTTGCCTTTAGGTTGCTGTGGCTACTCCAGCAGATTTTAATGTTCCCTCTTTCTTTCAGACCCTTTTTTCCCAACATCATTGCCCAGGCTGAATACAGTTTACTATGGGATTACCTGCTTGTCCTCCTCAGAAATTATCCAACCATACTGCAGCAGGATGTTTCAATAGTGGTACAACACTATCTGAGCCATAGTTTCCATACATTAGTATCCCAGTGGGCCATAAATAATAAGGATCTTCCTCAGACTAGGATTCTGGAAATAACTTAGAGCCTTTGACTGATTATTTTTCTTAATGGAGGAGATGGAGTTCTTTAAAAGAGGCTAGTGATAGTGCAAGAGCAAGTGCTACTTTTCAGGCAGCCTACTCTTGTAGGCAAAATGAAGACTATCCAAATCACTGCTACCATCACGCTCCTTTGTTTTTAATTTACATCATAAGGTTATTTCACACATTAGCCAAAACAAACAAGACAGACTAAAAATGTAGGACATGTTTGGATCCATTCACATTTATTCTTCTCCAAAGTTAGTAGATTAATCTACTGCCTACATTAATGAAACATCTAAATATTTTTGTGGAGTGAACTGGAAAAAGCATAAAGCCTGGCACAGAATTTAATTCCTTTAAGAGATTTGTTTCATGGAGAGTCACAGTCTTTGCTTCTCTCACATGAAAACTAAATAGAGACAAAATCCCAAACAACAACCGAAATACTCCTCAGCACATTCTCTGACCTGAAATTACTAAAGTCACATGAGTCATATCAGCAACTCGATCAGCTTCATATCAGAAGTTTGGGCAAAGTGAAATGCTTTCAAAGAATTCCCCTAACTCCAGAAAGAAAGGACATTTTTCTAGCTCAAACTATATCGAAGACTGACAATAAAATTGAGATCCTAAAAGCCTGACTGGAAAGACAAGAACACCTCTTTCAGTCCCCAGAGCAAAAAGGAAGGGAAATTGTAGTATCAAGAGATTATGTATTTGAAGGTTATATTTTTTTCAGTTCATTTTCATGATGTTGGACTCGCCTTCCCTGACAAGGTCTGAAGAAGATGTAGTTTATGAGAGTGGTTCAAGTGTGATAAAGAAGCTGCAAGTTGAGGACATGAAGGGTTAGGTGCCCTTGAGGAGCGGATGGGCTCGAGTGCTCTGCAAGGATTGATGTTATTAAATTGAATTATTATTATTAGCACTTGTACAACATAAAGAATGGATGAGCAAAAGAAGAAAAAAAAACTACACATGAGCAAAAGGGAAATTAAAACGCAGTGCAGAAAATATTGCAAGAAAACTGCTAACATTTTATGATTAGACATATATATGTAATGTACACTTACAAAAAAAAAGAAAGTTGAAGAAAAAAGAAAACACTAGCATCTTGATACCTCCTTCAGGCTCTCCCTTAATAGCTGTTAAAAATCGGTGCTGGTCCACCAAATTATGCAGTAACCTACCTTCCCACAAATGTTTCCTTAACCCCTTGTAGCTAGGAGCTACACTACGTCCTACTGAACAATGTTTAATGGATGTCAGCAGGGACTTGTTGATATAGGGCAATTGTGGTAGCCAGTTCATGGAGAAACATAACAGTACCTCTAGATTTTTGAGTGTAGGTAGGTAGATACACATACATATATCCATATATCCTATGTGTGTCTCTGAGTGCCTATGTGTGTGTATATAAATATACATATATATACATTTGAGTGTGTATGTGAGCACATAGGAGGAAATATATATATATATATGTATACATATTTAGAAAAGACCAGCTCTGCTTGGATTTTTTAAAGGATAAATGCACTCTATTAAATAGCAAGCCCATTGTTTCGATCTGAAATATAGTCATGCAATAACCTTAAGATATTACACCTTTACCTATAATTTCCCACTTCTTTTTTACTCCATAATCTGAGCTGTTTGGCCCATGGTTCATATTTTTTTCAATGATTTTTATCACTCATGTTTCAGATGAAGAAGAGGCAGAGAAAGGGATCTACCATTCACAGTGGCTTTGATGAACCTTGCTAGCATGTACACCAGAAGATAATATTCCAAACTGTATGTCATGGGATGGGAACATAGAATAGCATTGATGGAGAAGCAATGAAAAGAAAAATCTGTACAGTCACTATGTCTATATATAAAGCAGGTGGCAGCAGTTGTCATTGCAAGGCAAAGACTTATCTAATACAGTAATATACCTGCCTCTCCAAACCTGTCATTGCCCTTTAGATGGGCTTTTGCAGGCTCTTATTAACTGACCTTCAGACTTCAGTTTGGACTTAAAGTTATGCTGAACATAGCTCCTAACTTCCTTTCTGGAACTGGGTCCTGTTTGGCAAAAGCAGCGGACAAAGCTCAAGCTCTTTTCTCTGAGTTCATGCAAGGTTCATTGGTATATAATAGTACCCAAACTCATACAGGTTAACGTACCCACAAATTCTGGAAATAGTGAGTTCATACAATTTCCTAAAAGTACAATGGATATATGTCATGGTTTAACCCCAGCCAGCAACTAAGCACCCCACAGCCACTTGCTCACTCCTCTGCAGTGCGAAGGGGAAGAGAATCACACAAGTAAAGGTAACAAAACTTGAGGGTTGAGATAAAGATAGTTTAACAGGTAAAGCAGAAGCTCCACATGCAGACAAAGACAGGTAGGTGCTTAGAACCATCTCCAGGAAAGCAGGTCCCCATCTTGCATAATGGTTACTTGGGAAGACAAGTCACATCACTCTGAATGTCCCTACCTCCTCCTTCTTTCCTTAGCTTTTATAGCCAAATATGATGTCATATGGTATGAAATATCCCTTTGGTGAATTGGGGTCAGCTGTCCTATCTGAGTCCACTCCCAAGTTCTGCTGCACTCCCAGTCAACACACTAGTGGGGTGGTGTGAGAAGCAGAAGAGGTCTTGATGCTGTGTAAGCACTGCTCAGCAGTATCTAAAACATCCCTGTGTTATCAACACTCTCTTCAGTACAGACTCCAAACATAACCTCATACTAGCTACTATGGAGGAAGTGAATTAACTTTATCCCAGTCAGAAATAGCACAATGTACCACTACTGGAATGCAAGAAACTTCTAAGTGATCAGTACTGACACTGATGATGATATCTAAGTAAAATTTTTTGGGGTACTTCATGTTTTGTCTAAATATCTATATGGCAAGCACTTCCATAATTTTGACCAGCTTTGTCTTCACTGATCCTCATAATGTCGATTTAATGAGAGCGTATCTTAGAGAGCAGTATCTCATCTTCATCACAGCTCATGTTCCCACTGTGTCTTTGTTATGGTGTTCCCCACAAATATCAATGCTTTATTTTTCCAAAACTTGTTTGTCAAAGAGCCAAAGGGATGATTAGAGCAATGTGCCATTTGTAATCACTGCTAGCCATGGACAGTACCAAGGAGCTCTCACCCTCAACTTACCAACAAGTTGGGGAAGCCTTAGCGTTGTGCAGAGCATCAGATCATTCCACAGCAACAGCAGAGCTGACAGCCCTGTATGCGTCTGGTCCTCCATGCCATAATAAGGCCTGACAGTTTTAGAGCAGTGTACATTTCTGCTGGCTAAATATGTCAGAAACCTTAAAGGAAATTGCCACAAAAAAAAAAAAAAACCCTCTTTTTTTTTTTTCCCCAGAAAAGCACTTTTAAAAAAAAAAGAAAGAAAAAAAGGTATTAAGAAAACTACACTGCTTGAACTGACAATGCCAGATGGGTCGAAAATCAGGACAAGGGACAGACAGGGAATGAAAGAAAAAGAGAGTGGCAGGTAAATGAGAATGATATAACTCCCATTAAAGCTAATTGGATACTAGTCCATGGCGTGCTTGGCTTATTTAGTCCAACCTAAATCTCTTCCGAAGGAAAAGTTCACACTGAGGAAAATCAAAGCCAGAAGACCAATTGTCCCCAATCACATTCCAAAGTTTGAAAGTCCGTTTATCACAGTGCACTCTTTCTCTGTGCATGCTCATGTCTTCATGAATTAATGCAGGCCTACATATGAAAATCAATGTTTCTCACATGTATAAACACCGCAGATCTGAATCAATCTCTCAAAGCCAAAGAGGGTTAAATATTTAAACAAGCTACGTATTGAAATGCATTTTTAATGCCGTGAAGTCATTCTAGTGAAAGATTACTCAAGAGCCTTCATTACTGAGTTTAGAGAGTAATGTGGTATTATTGGAACAGATGGCACAGCTGTGTGCAGCCTTATCCTCGGCCCACCCCCCCTGGGGTAAATCCAAGTGCCACTCCTGCGCAAAGTCATCCGCTGTCAGCTGATGGACCGAGTGGATGGATGGCTGCATCTAGCTTGCACGTCCGTAGATGACAGCCAGGACAGCTAAAGTCTTTAAGAACAGGCTCCTTAAAGAGAGTGACGCCTTTTTGTTTCCTCTGCTCAGCGGAAGGCAGGGAGGGGAAGAGGGAAGCAATGCCGTGAGCATTGAGAATGAACTTGCTGTGCTGCTCTGTGAGTTAATTGCTAGGATTATGTGGTATCATTATGTCAACTGCAATTGTCTCCGTTAATTTCAAGCTGGCATCTCCCCTACCTCCCATCCCCACCCCGCCTTTCTTTCTTCCCTCTCCCTTGCTGAGTGAGTGAGTGTGGGTGTTGAGAGAGCGGCAAAGAGAGGGGAGAACCATCCGGACACATTTTGATGATTATTAATTAAAAAAGACAAAGGAAGAAACAGGTGAGTGTGAAGCCAGGGTCTGTGCTGTGGCAGTTCAAGAAAGGATTTGCTGCATGCCTGTTAATGCCGGCACAGCTGCAGAGAAGAGGAGCCTCGCACCTCAGCAGAGTACTTCTGGATCTTTCCCTTACATTGAGTTTTCAGTTGGATACAGGTACAAAGAATGTCAATTTATGGTTAAAGCCTTGGCTTCTAGATTTATATGACAGGATCAATTGCATCGCATTCCCTTTGGTCTGTATTTGCAATACTACATATAAAGAGGGTGCATAAAGTCTCACAATGCCTCTCCCCTGGTCTTGCACTGATGTAATATAACTGGTTTCTGTCAAAAGATTTCTAGTTACGTGTACACCTCTTTATCCACCTAGCGAATAGCTTGAGATTTTGGAAGGGTTAATATTACAGCTACTCAACAGCATTCAGCCCTACTGCATGGTATTTTGGAACAGAAGCCAGAATTAGTCACTCGCCAAGGTGATTGGGTCCAGTACAGGTGCATTCTGCAGCGGAGTGGGAGATCTCGGCATACAGGGGGGTTTCCTGAGCCGGAGAAACCCCAGGGGACTGCAGAGACCTGCTGGGAGCCAGCAGTTCTGATGCAAGCAGCTGACAAGACATGAGCAGGGCTGGGACTCGCAGCAGCCGCTCCCCACTCGTATCAAAGGCAGCCCCGAGGAGCACTGCGACCATCTACCAATGCCTCCATGCAGACGGAGCTGCTGGAGGGAGAGGCTGCAGTGCAGACCTCAGGTTGCAGGAAGTGCCTGGACCTTTCTCCTGAGGCAGGGAGAGGCGGCAGCCCTGCCTGCAAAAGGTGTGCCCAGGCGGAGGACCTCTTGCCGCACGTGGCTGAGCTGCAGGAGGTGGTGAGAAGGCTGCATAGCATCAAGAAGGGTAAGAAAGAGAGAGCTGGTTGCAAGCTTAGTCTACAGTGGACCCACAGCCAAACAGCCACGAACTCCCCTGCTGGCATGCACAGAAGTGATGGGGGCCAATGATCATAGAATCATAGAATCATAGAATGGTTAGGGTTGGAAGGGACCTTCAAAGGTCATCTAGTCCAACCCCCCTGCAAGAAGCAGGGACATCCCCAACTAGATCAGGTTGCTCAGAGCCTCATCCAGCCTGGCCTTGAACGTTTCCAGGAATGGGGCCTCCACCACCTTTCTGGGCAACCTGTTCCAGGGTTCTATAACTCGCATTGTAAAAATTTTTTTCCTAATTTCCAATCTAAATCTACCCCCCTCTATTTTAAAACCATTACCTCTCGTCCTATTGCAACAGGCCCTACTAAACAGCCTTTCCCCATCTCTCTTGTAGGCCCCCTTGAGGTACTGGAAGACCGCTATCAGGTCTCCCCGGAGCCTCCTCTTCTCCAGGCTGAACAGCCCCAACTCTCTCAGCCTGTCCTCATAAGAGAGGTTCTCCAACCCTTTTATCACCTTCGTGGCCCTCCTCTGGACCTTCTCCAACTGGTCCATGTCCTTCTTGTGCTGGGGGCTCCAGAACTGGACACCGTACTCCAGGTGGGGTCTCACCAGGGCAGAGTAGAGGGGGAGAATCACCTCCCTCGACCTGCTGGCCACACTTCTCTTGATGCAGCCCAGGATGCGGTTGGCCTTCTGGGCCGCAAGGGCGCATTGCCGCTTCAAGCTTGCAATGACAAGGACTAGCAGGAGGAAGAAACTTCCCCCAAAGCCTGAGATGCCTTTGCAGAACCGCTTCACTGCTCTGCAGATTGAAGAGGAACGTTCCAGCACATCAGGAGAGATGCTGGAGCTGAGCAAGGCAGCCCAACCTGCTCCCTGTATAATGAGCAGCACAACGAAGAGAGGGCAATGGGTGACAGTAGTGGGTGATTCTCTTCTAAGAGGTACAGAGGCACCCATTTGCCAATCCAATGTACTCTCTAGCACGGTGTGCTGCTTACCAGGGCCTCGTATCAGGGATCTCACCAAGACACTACCAAGCCTCATACAGTCCACTGAATACTATCCACTGCTGCTGTTTCATGTGGGCACCAGTGATACAGCCAGGAGCAGCCTGAAGACAATCAAGAAGGATTACAGAGCCCTGGGAGTGGTAGTAGGGACTCTGGAGTGCAGGAAATTTTTTCATCAACCCTCCTGGTCAAAGGGAAGTGGTTTGAAAGGGCCAGTCGAATCTAGCAAGTCAACAAATGGTTACTGGACTGGTGCCACAGCCAGGAGTTCAGCTACTTAGATCATGGGACTCACAGTGAGAAACCTGGTCTCCTGGGGGCTGATGGGGTCCATTTATCAGAGAAGGGGAAGAGCATCTTTGGTCATAAGCTTGCCAAGCTGGTGAAAAGGGCTTTAAAGTAAAGTTGCCAGCTAAGGGGAATCGCAGTCCATCCCACTCCTACCAGTTTGATGCCAGTGCCAGCATCAGATGCCCAGAGTTTGGAGAAAGATCACAAGTCAGCAGGAAAGCACCTGAAGAGCAGCACAAAAGAATTCCAGCTACTCCAGCCAGTAAATCAGTTTCATCAGAGGCCCAATTTAAGTGCCTCCATGCAAACACACATAGCATGGGGAATAAAGAAGAGGAGTTAGAGATGTGTGCATGCCTGCAAGGTTATGATCTTATTGGTATTACAGAGATGTGATGAGATGGTTCCTATGACTGGAGTGCTGGAATGGAGTGATACAGGCTTTTTAGGAAGGACAGGCAGGGGAGATGAGGTGGGGATGACTCCCTCTATGTCAACAACCAACTGGAGTTAATGGTGTTCTGCCTTGGAGAAGCTGACTTGAAGTTTACTGGTCAGGATTGAAGGGAGGACAGGGACAGGTGACGTTATAGTGGGGGCTGGCTACAGGCCACCTGACCAGGAAGAGCAAGTGGCTGAAGCCCTCTACAGACAGACAGGAACAGCCTCACAGTCACAAGCCCTGGTCCTCATGGGGGATTTCAACCACCATGGTGTCTGTTTGAGGGACAACACAGGACCTGTTGGAGCGAGTCCAGAGGAGGGCCACAAAGATGATCAAAGGGCTGGAGCACCTCTCCTGTGAAGAAAGGCTTAGGGAGTTAGGGCTGTTCAGCCTAGAGAAGAGGAGGCTCTGGGGAGACCTTAAAGCAGCTTTTCAGCACCTAAAGGGGACGTACAAAAGAAAAATAGAGGGACTTTTGACAAGGACATGTAGTGATAGAACAAGGAGTAATGGTTTTAAATTGAAAGAGGGTAGGTTTAGAATGGATATAAAGAATAAATTCTTTACTGTGAGGGTGGTGAAGCAGTGGAACAGGTTGCCCAGAGAAGTTGTAGATGCCTTATCAACAAGGCCAGGTTGGATGGGACTTTGGGATACCTCGTCTAGTGGAAGGTGTCCCTGCCCATGGTGCTGGGGCTGGAACTAGATCACCTTTAAAGGTCCCTTCCAACCCAAACCATTCATGAATCTATGATAATCCAGATTAAAGGAGAGATATGTTTGGGCAGAGTCTGCTGAAGAACCATCAGCCTGGTTGACTCCATCAAAGCATCCTCCCAGAAACTTAAGTATCTTCTGTGAGCTAAAATACCTGCCTGGGTGCTGAATATCCAGGATGTAATTAACACGTTAATTTTTAATTCCAGAAATTAGAAGTAGAGATACAGAGCATTTAGTGATGCCCATTAAGTTCTGTGGCTCCTCCAGAGGTTTCCTTTCTGATCTCAAAAATATCTCTCTCCTTATTTAAACAGTCTTTCCATTGCTCTGGTGATCCTCTTTCTGTATCCAAGCCTTTTTCTAAGTAAAAGTGGCAAGGATGGAATTCAATATTCTAAGGGAGATCACATAAATTACTTGTGTAACCGCATTAGCTCTTCCTTACCACTATTACAGAAAATTCTTTTCACATCTGTTCAGACTGCATTTACTTTTTCCATAGACACATGGATGCTTCAGAGTCAAGCTCTAATCAAGTATGGCAAGCAAGTCTTTCTATTCCTTTGGACTTTACCAAATAAGTAAATTCCTAGCTTTTTGTAAAGTTCTAATTTTTTAATCCTTCAGCATGTGATCTCTGACCCATTGTTATTTCCATTACTTCAGTTTCTGAGGCCATCTCTGTCTTTTTGGACAGCAAATAGTGACTCTTCTGTTCTGGCATTCCCTCTTAATTATGCATTACTAGGATTTTTTTTTTTTTACCTTGCTGATGATTTGAAGCAAAATTATCCAGAAAAGCAGTAAACACAAAACCAATCCTTACTCTGTTAAAATTCTTAAATTAAGATTTCAATGATATCAGACAAGTAAGCAAAGTATCACATGAGATGCAGAGAGAGGACAATAAATTATAATAAGAAAAAGCATTTGCCTAATTTAGATTATTTTCTTATGTAAGTGGTTGCAAATAGCACCAGATTTAGGAATCCAATATCGGTAGATTTACATCAGCAGCTTGAGTTGCCAAATGTAACGTAAGATGGTTATTTCTGGCAAGTACCTAAAATTTGTATTATTTGTGCACTCAGATTGCTAGGTGATGTGGCTTAATTTTCACTTCACCTAAGAATGTTTTGTTAACTCACTTTTCATTTGAAGCAGGCTAAGAATATATGAACAAACAGTTACTTCCCTCAGTTGACAAGCAATAACTCCTCAAATTGCCATAGCTCTATTGAACTCTAAACAATACTAGATGGCAGTGATTTGTAGGCATCACAGAAAAGGTAGAGTTTTTATTAGTTGGGATTTATATAAGGACACAAAGGTGGCAATGTAGATTTTAGTTTTCAGGATTCTGCAGCAGTGAATATTTGATCTCAGGAAGGACAGTCTTTATAGGGAAAAATAGAAGTTAGAAATTACTTATTGTATGTTTAAGGAATGTTTAAAGCTCTTTGGAGCATGGCAATTTGCAAACTGGGTTAGAAACAAGGGCTGTCTAGTCCTGCCTTGGACAAAATCTAACAGTTTTCATTCAGATAAGTTTGCAGCACTGTTCATGGAGCTGCCCAAGGAGATATATTCTCATTCTCTAATGTAAACTTGCAGAATGTTGCTGGTAAATTTAAAATAAAAACCTAATCCAACCATCATGCAACTGTACTTTAACTTTTCCACTTGCTTTATTTGGTTTTAAATCAATAGCATTTGCTAGAAATCCAAACACTATAAGGAAGATTAAGGAAAATGGAAGGATTCAAACTAAGATACAGCACTTAGAGCTGTGATGATCATCAGACATTTTAATAGCTTTAAAAATTGCTGCAATTTGTGTTGAACTGAACTGCCAGGCAGACATGGAAACAAGTTTAGAAGGTTCTACTTTGCTAAAAGAATTCTCTGTTAACAGGATAAGATACCACTGGAAATGGAGGCTTCATCTGAATTGAAGTATCTTTGTAAAGTCAGGCGACATTCTACCATTATTTACATGCTTTACATACACAGACATTGTTAGTTTTCCTTGTTTTTCCTGCATATTCTTATGAAAACAAACCACGAAGACCATGACTACATGGCTTGCAGGAGAAAGTTGTGTGCAGTAGCTGGTAAAATGCTCCCAGATGACTGACTGAGACAAATCTGACCCAAAAGCTCCTCACTGCAATAGCTCGATACCTAGAAAATAACATACTATCTTGGGCACTGCAGTGTGTTAATGTAACTATACAGCTTCTGTACCTGTGATGGTTTACATCTTTTAAGTTTTTAGTATGGACTTTGCCCATGGAGACATGCCCCCACATTTATGGAACTGCTTCAAACCACCCTTAATTTCCAGAAGTGCTCTCTTCAGATTTCCACTTTATTTATGTGGCTTCTATTCCATTTAAAAGGCTGAAAGCATTAGTATAAAGAAGCTGGCAAGCAGAAACCTTTTTTTGGCTGGAATTTTGCTCAGTTATTTTACTAGGAGTAGAAGATGATTAGCACTGATTACAGCTTGAGACACAGAGAGAAATTTGGAGTAGAAATGCAAGATGTCCTTCAAAAATAACTATTGCAGTAATAATGTTATTTGTCTTGAAGCAAACAAACAGAAAAGGCTTTCCATTTACTGGACTTTTTTTTTTTTAAGTGTCATTTCATAACACACTTGATCTTAATAGAAATTGATTCATATTTGACACTGTTATATCAGTAGGGGATCAAGCTCCAATAATTTCAGAAAGAACTGGACAGCACTGGGCAGACAGCAGACAGAAACGCAGAAATGCTAAAGAGAGTGACCAGATATATTTCTCTATTTTGGAAGAATCTACAAGAAAACAAGATGATTTTCATAATGTTTACTAAGGGAGACAGTCAGACACACATCTGCCCCCCAGACACTCACAGTGATTTACCCATAAGCTACTCACCTTATTTTACTATTCCTGTGTGTGATATTGGCAGTATTCTGCTGAACTGAAAAATATTTAACCTGCAGTGTAAATAACAGAGGAGCAGACAGTAGCTTTTAAAACAGCAGTGGCATCCCTGCTCACAGTATGGAAGTCTTACCAGCTACAGGTGTGGAATAGAGAGAGATGACTGGGAAGTCCATAATCACTATAGATTTGCTAGGGCAGCATATAGGAGTTTATGTTTAAGTCTTGTGAGGATGTTCTATCCACACACCCAAAAAGTCTGTGAACAGCAGCCATCAAGGACAGGTATTTGAACTTTATCAAGGAAGACAGAGCTATTAAACTGGAAGTGCTCTAATGGACTGCAGTTGCAGCTAGGCTTATCTGTGGAATGAGCAGAACTGTCTCACAAAAGAATGTGGCTAGTTATTTGTCATTCAGAAAGACATTTCTAGTTAAAATTCATACACTTTCAAATCAGTGCTTAAAAAGTATATGTATATTTTTTCCAATAAATTATTAGACTTTTTTTAAATGCTATGATCAAATCAGCCATCTTTGTCTCATTGGCAGATGATGACATAACTCATTCTTTCCCATGCAATATCTTCAGCTTGAGTTGTACAAAAAAGAAAAGGAAGCCCTAAAATTCTAATATTTTCACCATCTGTATGTTCTTCTCTGTGTTCACCACAGCCTGCCCTCACTAATATCTCAGTTTTTTTTCCCTTCATTGCTCCTATAATAGAAAATAAACTATTCAGAGCTGGGTCTTTTCCTAATCAATGGCTCTCAGATGCTAGGACCCTGAAGCAACACTTTTTGCACATGGGGCGAACAGATGTTTTTGCAAGTAAGACCTTGAGTTATTCCAATAAAACATTCCTGCAGGTGAAACCAAAAAGTGTCTCTTCTGTTAGAAAGAGAATATCTACAGCAGTGGCTCTCAGCCTTGGAGAACTGGAGTGCCACTTCATCACTGAATAGAGCCAAATGCTAATTATTCTTCTACTGCGTTATGCTGTTGCATCATTTTAAAGTCACTATTATAAACCATTGTATGGTGATTTAACATGTCGTTAGGTCCAGGATGAAAAATCTGTAGAAGGAAAAATAAGAAAATGATGTTTTTACCCAGGGTACTTACCCAGCATATGCAGTAAGTCAACATCATTATATTTTGCAGTGTGAATTTCCAAGCCCTTCACTGCCTTTTGTTAGGAACCTTCTTCAAAGTGCTTCTAAGTCGGAAAGCTCCTGCTGAAATATATAAATTTTGGAATGGACACTAAAAGAGTTAAAATAGCATAAACCACTGTGAACCTTAGTCTGAATATCTAATTACTGTTTTGTTTTTATCCCAGTGGTTTTCCTCATGCTGTGTCAGATAAATGCCTTTCTTTCTTTTTTTTTTTTTCCTAAGGCACTAAGGCTTACATGGTCACACTGTCTGTGTGATACTGAGTTGGTCCACGTCTCCACAATATCACTGAACCCTCTGGCCAATTTCAATCAAATTTGACAGAAAATTTAGAAGCCTGAGAGATAATTCTGATCCTGCAAATATAATGAGGAAAGACAATAAGTATAAAATGTATTTTTTTTCTTATTAGCTACTGAAAAAAGACCATATTGTGAACTCAGTTCATATAAAACATTCAGGAATCTGAACGAGAGTGACACAGGCAAGGAGGGAGAGATAGATGTCATGAGATCTGAAATGAAAAACAAAGATTCATTTGAACATTACCGCTCATCTAATGACCATTAATCCATTTATGACATACAAAATTGTATATAACCCACCCTCACTTAATCTTTTGTACTTAGAATGTGTTCTTCGAGCACCAGTTTGCAGAAGGGATACTTTTGACCACATATCATGTATAAGAAATGTAATATAAAAATAGTAGAAAAGACAGTTCTTATGGGGTAACTGGTGGAAGTAATTTAATAGCATTGTTTGAACTGAATCCGAAGAGCTTACCAAATCAGTTACATAATCCAAAGAAAGGAAAAAGTAAGTTAACGTCAAAGGTCTACCAGTCTTTCCTATTGGTGAGAAGCAACATCGGGCGGAGGAATGCCTCTAATGGCTTCTGACATGGCACTGAGACCATAATCGTCTGATTTACTTTCTGGTATTAAACCAAGATATACAGAGTAGGATTACAGATTCTCTGTACAGACAATTAAAGTGTTCCCCTAAAAGTAAAAACATCTTTTCTGTTTGCTTCTGAGAGAGGCCTTCCACTATGGCAGCTCATAGTATCCCTTGATATGGAAGGGTAGTGTAGTAGGTTGGACTCAAGCAACTGCAAAGGCTTCAAGATTGACATTAAATCACTGCTCTACCTACATACAGATTTTAAGATGGTTAGTATGTTACAATTCATACGCTATAACAGAGACAAGGAGAGATTATCCTAGGGTGAGATCTCATCTAACAAGCCCTATGAAGATTAAAAAGTAATTGTACCAATGTGGCTTGTCTGTACCAGATCTAAAGCTGGTAGATCACTGACACTGAGCTATGTGGACATAACAGATCTGATCACCACAATATCAGATATTTTTCTGTCATATTCCACTGCCCATATTCATATGTATCCCTAGATAAATAGTCTCAAAATGCGCCCTGAAATCAGGTGGAACCATTGTAGTAAGAGTTATTGAAAAATACAAACTATAGAAATTCACAAAATCAGCACTCATTTAAATTAGATGATTTATTTTAGGAAAGAGAAACAAATGGAAAACTTACTGTTTTCACTTAGAAGTTCTTAGGAGGGAAGCACACATAGCAATGCACTGCAAATTCATTGAATGGTGGGAGACTGCTTTTATAGAACAAAAAGGCAGGAAAAAAAACCACGCAACTTGTAGTCTAAATAGCTTAAAGTGATCTGATCTAAATTCAAATACCAAAATGAAATACTTCCAGGTGTAATCACCTCAGTTTCCCCCAGCAGTTGGAGGAGAAATACAGAGACTTATCAAGAATGGTTAAGGTACCAAGCGGATGGAAAATACATTTGCTCAGTGTTCAGCCTCTGGATTTCATACATCTAACTAAGTTGAAGCACCTTCTATAAGCACACTTCTGCTCCTTGTAAGGACATTTAAAGCAGGATTCATCTCAGTTAACTTTAAGTGTTGGCTTAGGCAAAGCTAATTGGCTCAGCTCCCTTTGTAGTCAATGCAGTCAGAAACAGGCTACTCCAGAGGATGATTCATTTCAGCTGTCACAGAGCCTAGTGAATCACCACTAGAGACACCTCTATGACAAAGCAAACAGTCATAGACCTTGATAACTGTTAGAAGTGCAGGTCAAAGGTGGATGACTGTCTTAGGCCCAATCATACCTTTAACCTTTTTCTGTTTACCTAACCAGATGGAGCTCCTTGAGTCTAGCACTAAAAGTGGGCTTTCACTCAATTTTGTGGTTCTCTGTGCTTTCTTTCCAATTTGCAGATCTCCTTTTTAGAATCATAGAATGGTTAGAGTTGGAAGGGACCTTCAAAGGTCATCTAGTCCAACTCCCCTGCAAGGAGAAGGGACATCTCCAACCAGATCAGGTTGCTCAGAGCCTCATCCAACCTGGCCTTGAACATTTCCAGGGATGTGGCATCCACCACGTCTCTGGGCAACCTGTTCCAGTGTTCTACCACCCTAATTGTAAAATTCTTTTTCCTAATATCTAATTGAAATCTACCTCCCTCTATTTTGAATCCATTACCCCTCATCCTGTCACAACAGGCCCTACTGAAGAGTCTCTCCCTGTCTTTCCTGTAGGTCCCCTTGAAGTACTGGAAAGATGAGAAATGAGCACAGTATTCCAATTACAGCTATATCAATGTTAAATAAAGAAATATTGCAATTGGCTTGGTCTAATTTGCCTTTTTTGTATGTTCAGTGTTCATACTAACCTTTTTGACCACTATGATGAAGTCTGTTCCAGGATCATCCATTCTCAAAGCTGAGTTTTCCTACTCCCTAATAATAGCTTATGTTTCTATTTTCTTTTCAAGCGACCAGTTCCAAAGGCTTTTTCTTCTCTCTTTTTAATGCTTCGCATTTAGAAAACATATCCAGGGATGATGTTCTGCTCAAAAGCACATCTGCTTTACGGGGATTCCTCAATTTCATTTCAGTTTGAGACCTAGCCTATTTTGAAGATAACATGTTGACTTTTCTTGACAAAACCATTTCTGATATCAGATTGAATCTTTGGAAGTTTAAACATTAGATAATCACAATGGGCATCATCACTCTTCACTTGTACTTTATAAAAAGACATCAAATTATTGTAGATCTATTTTTATAAACCAATTTTATTTTGTATTAGTTATATTACCTTCCTATAATTCTGTGTTAATTAAATCTCATGTTAGCCATTTTATTGTTTGCCTTAGGTTAACTGACAGAAGGCCATTTATCAGGGTCATCCCATTTTCATTTCTAAATATTTATGTACTTAAATTTTTTCCAGATCTTTGAGGATTTTTCTGTGCCACTAGACTCTGAGTTATCCATTACATTCCAGAAGAAACTTCACCCAGCTCTTTTGAAAATCTTGAATGTAAATACTGGAGGTTTGGGGATCTCCTCCTTCACTTTCTCTGTAATTAGTGTTTGAATGCAAAGTATTTCAGTTGTATCACCCAGTGATCTGAAAACAACTTATATATTTTCCCCAACTACAGAGTAGAAATACATTGGTTCATAAGTACTAGTCAACTAAAATTTCCTTTTTTTTTTTAAGATAGTGTGCCATTCTCTTTTCTCCTTTGTCCATTGTATCCTTCTTTAAAAGGTTATATCCTCTGATTTTAAAATTCTAGTCATGCAACTCTTCCCACCAGGTTTCAGTAATACCAACTAGGTCAAATTTATGCTCATAAATGAGCAATTCCAATTCCCTGTGTTTATTATCCAGGCTCCAAGCAGTGGTGTACAGGCAATTAAATAATATCTTCTCCTCATGTCCTTCAGTGTCTTGATTAATTTGGTTCTCAACATTCTGATTTTGTTCTGAGTGAGTACATGTTTGTTCCTGCTTTTCACCTGCTTTTTTTTTTCTTTAGTTTAACACGTGCCTGACTCCAATTATTTAGAATTATTTCTTCGTACTAATTTGGTTTTAGTAAGAATAAACTAATTGACCAAAATTAAACATTTACACAAGAATATACAGGTTTTAGTTAAACTCTCATCTAAAAAGATTTTAATTCCCAGGAAAATTTCTGGTCAGAAGTACAAATCTAGCATAGCCACTAGTTAGGACATATATTCAGTTTTGAATACAATTTCCCACGAGAGTGTTCGAATCTGCAGTAATTTTTTTTTTTTAAGTAATCAGCTTTGAATCTTTCTGATTATGGTTTTCCTGGGAGCACATGTTTAGTTGTGGATGTACAAATTAAGTAATAATTTAAGGTAGGATTTGAACTTCTGTATGGTATAAGGAAAATATTTGAACCAATACAATTTTGGCATGTCTTTTTGGCACAACTCACTCATGCTTTTACCCTCTTTTAAATATACAACTACACTCATATATATACAAATACGAAACTTTCAGCCAAATAGGGCATAGAAAAGTGGTTTTAAATGGATATTTTGTTGTACAGGGAAATAATTTTGCACTCTTGTCTTTTCTAGCCAGCTTGCTGGACCAGAAGCTTTTTTCTTATTTCTGAAACAGAAGTAATCCGAAGTTCAAGAGCTCTCATTTAACACAGAACATGCACATATTTGGTCAAACAAAGTATTGTAAATCTAGGAGGACCATACTTACAGTGGTTTTCGCCTCTGGAAACTCCTCTTTTATGTGTTTTGTTTTACAAGACAGAAAGAATTTCTGAGAAAAATACACGGGCAGTCTTCTGCTGTAGCCTTCTTTTGAGATCCCTGAAATCTTTTATATACATTGTAAGACATACCAGAATCATTGCCATTGAAGAGAAAATACACCATCAGTAACATCTGTCCTGGTTACCCAGGAAATGGAGAAGGCTGAGGTTCTCAATGACTTTTTTGCCTCAGTCTTCACCGACAAGAGTTCCTGTCCCACCGCCCAAGCTGTAGAAGGTGCAAGCAGGGACTGCGAGAATGAAGAACTGCCCATTGTACTCGAAGAGCAGGTTTGGGATCATCTGAGGAACCTAAAGGTGCACAAGTCCATGGGACCTGATGAGATCCATCCGCGGGTCCTGAGGGAACAGGCGGATGAAGTTGCCAAGCCACTGGCCATCGTATTTGAGAAGTCGTGGCGGTCTCGTGAGGTCCCCGATGGCTGGAAGAGGGGGAACATAACCCCGATTTTTAAAAAGGGGAATAAGGAAGACCCAGGTAACTACAGGCCGGTCAGCCTCACCTCTGTGCCTGGCAAGGTCATGGAGCAGATTCTCCTGGAAACCATGCTAAGGCACCTGGAGAGCAAGGAGGTGGATGGTGACAGCCAACATGGCTTCACCAAGGGCAGATCGTGCCTGACCAATTTGGTGGCCTTCTATGACGGGGTGACGGCATCGGTGGACAAGGGACGAGCAACTGACATCATCTACCTGGACTTGTGCAAAGCTTTTGACACTGTCCCGCACGACATCCTTCTCTCTAAACTAGAGAGACATGGGTTTGATGGACGGACCACTCAGTGGATAAGGTGTTGGCTGGATGGCCACACTGAGAGAGTGGTGGTCAACGGTTCGATGTCCATGTGGAGACCGGTCACGAGTGGCGTCCCTCAGGGGTCCGTGCTGGGCCCGGCCCTGTTCAACATCTTTGTCGGCGACATGGACAGTGGGATAGAGTGCACCCTCAGCAAGTTTGCCGACGACACCAAGTTGTGTGGTGCCGTTGACATGCTGGAAGGGAGGGATGCCATCCAGAGGGACCTTGACAGGCTGGAGAGGTGGGCCCGTGCCAACCTCATGAAGTTCAACCAGGCCAAGTGCAAGGTCCTGCACCTGGGTCATGGCAATCCCAGGCACAAATACAGGCTGGGCGGGGAATGGATTGAGAGCAGCCCTGAGGAGAAGGGCTTGGGAGTGCTGGTGGACCAGAAGCTTAACATGAGCCGGCAATGCGCCCTTGCGGCCCAGAAGGCCAACTGCATCCTGGGCTGCATCAAGAGAAGCGTGGCCAGCAGGTCGAGGGAGGTGATTCTCCCCCTCTACTCTGCCCTGCTGAGACCCCACCTGGAGTACTGTGTCCAGTTCTGGAGCCCCCAGCACAAGAAGGACATGGACCAGTTGGAGAAGGTCCAGAGGAGGGCCACGAAGGTGATAAAAGGGTTGGAGAACCTCTCTTATGAGGACAGGCTGAGAGAGTTGGGGCTGTTCAGCCTGGAGAAGAGGAGGCTCCGGGGAGACCTGATAGCGGTCTTCCAGTACCTCAAGGGGGCCTACAAGAGAGATGGGGAAAGGCTGTTTAGTAGGGCCTGTTGCGATAGGACGAGGGGTAATGGTTTTAAAATAGAGGGGGGTAGATTTAGATTAGAAATTAGGAAAAAATTTTTTACGATGCGAGTTATAGAACCCTGGAACAGGTTGCCCAGAAAGGTGGTGGAGGCCCCATCCCTGGAAACGTTCAAGGCCAGGCTGGATGAGGCTCTGAGCAACCTGATCTAGTCAGGGATGTCCCTGCTCCTTGCAGGGGGGTTGGACTGGATGACCTTTGAAGGTCCCTTCCAACCCTAACCATTCTATGATTCTATGATTCTATGATCTAAAAGACCTTTACATGCTAACTTCAGAATTTTCCATAAATTTTTATCCATGTTAGTGCTTTAGTCTGGGAAGACTTCAAGTTGTCTTACTCTATGTGTTTCGGCAATTTTTTTCTACTTCCCATAGTAAAAAATATGTCACGAATTTTGCATCTTTTGTTACGATGGACATGTCTCATTCAGATGGACATCTCATTTTAATAGAATTTGAGTGGAAACATTATCCACAACATTATCCACTATATTTATGTATTTCCAGTTTATTGCTCAACTGTGTCTTCAGACTGTTTTCCTCGTTCTTGATATCGAAGATCTGTTGAGATCAGAAATGGCCAGGTATGCAGAATTCTTGCTAGTCCTTTTCTTTCTGACAGTGTATCTGAATGGTGATTCAATGTGTTATTTATACTGGCTGATAGCTGCCAACCTCCCACTCCAATGCCTCGCTTGCCTTCTCTTTTGTTTTAGTGACTTTTCCTTCCTTTATTCACCTTTCCAAGTCAGAACTAATATTTCACCATAAGGTAAGACAATATTGTGCATAACACTGGATGGAAAAAAAAATCATAATCCTTTGCGAAATCTTCTGTTTGATTCCTCATGAATTCCCTTCACAACTGGTTTATTCAGTAACACTCAATCCTTGGCTTTACCTGTTTATAAATAGTAGAGAATTAATAATTGATTGATACCATCAGAAGTGAAATTAGGACCCAATATTCTGAAAAAAAAACGCCACTTCCACTTACCAAAATTGCAGTTGGAATGAAGCTCATTAAAGAAATGTACCCTACTGTGAAGGAGGTGCTGCTACAGTTAAGAACATATGACAGTTTGGTGAGGGATGGGGAAAAGAGAAAAGCTGTTTCTCATGTACTGGAAACATTCAAAGCCTTGTGTATGTTTAGTATCATCCAAGTGTAATTTGAGAAGCTCAGTTCTAATCTAGTTTGGGCTCTGATGATAACAGCTTCAATTTATACAAACAGAGCCATTGCTGAGTGACTTTGCCTTCCCCTACATCAAAGGTAATTATTATTTTTATAGTTCAATTAGCAAACATTATATTTCTGTTTTCCTTGCAAAGATGGCGCCACCTAATTTAACAATAACATACTTATCCCTGATGCCCTCTCAGGGACATGATGTCATTATAATAGACTCTTCTGGACCTATTGATTCCTGGGAGCAAGTCTTCTTCCAATTTGCACCTTTCAACCCTTTTCTTTAAACTTACACTAATAGGGCAATTTGCCAATTGTAGATCATAGCTTGCATTTTTTTAAAAGAAATCTATACAGCATTTTGCAGCAGAACAGTGCTTTTAATATCTTTTTATCTTATTGACCAGAAACTGTTTCTTTGTATATAGATACAAGTAAGAGATAGTTTTTTCTGTACTGTAATAATTATTTTCCTGAGATTTCAAAAAAATGTTCATGACATTCATGTCCTGTCCTGATGAAACCAATAGTGCCCCCTCTCCAGGCCCACCCCCCCCCCCAAAAAAAAAAAAAAAGGGCACTCAAAAGCAGGAAAAGAAGGACTATTGCATTAGGCCAGCTCTAAGGAGATTTATCCAGTGCCTGTAAGACAAAGATCAGAACATCTGATTTATTTACAGAGGTTTGACATTGGGTCAGCCACCACTCAAGTGAGCTTTCTAATCACTCACGCAGGTGAATGTCTATCAGTCACTCAGTCCGCTGTGTGTTGATACAGTTTCCTAAAATGGAATGTTCTAAGTTTATCTCCTGTATTCTTAGGCCTTAATACAGGATGTTTAGTTTCTCTCTCAGCCCTAGAGACTTAAACTTAAGAGAGAAGCAACTGCAAAGGTCAGACAAGTTTTGGATGGGCTGAAGCCACCTCTAATGAAAAAATACCTCTCTCCACTGACTGCAGGCTAGACTAACTGGATTGAATCTATGACAATAATCCTTACTGAAAAAGAACAGAAGAACTGGCATAATTACTTTGGTTATTAGGACAGTGATCTGGAGCATGAACGTTTTTCCTCCTTGATCTGCTTTAATCAGGACTAGATTTTTAGCTTGATCTTTCAATAACATAATACCCTAACTATATTATTATGATGTGAGATCTTTTCTAAGTTTAATCTTTGCTCATAAATTCCACTGAGGACTTGAGATGTTTGTTGTAATGAAAGTTCAGTTGAAACTAATACGTGTCTGTAGAAAATTCATGACTGTAACAAAACATTTTCTCATTAAAGAATCTGTTTTCAGCTGTGGGCAGTGAAGGGAGACAACACCAAAACTCAAAGTCCTAAGCCTTTTCTTAGGAGGCTATTCTCTCAGTTCTGCAGGAGCTGATAATGATTTATAGTTGCCCTAGGTACCCTGTATTGTACTTTGTATTTTCCAGGCTCCTGAGATGGTGGGGAATCCTGAGGAATGTTGGCAGACTGCTTCTTGTGGGTCATAAAGACTATTCCTTCATATTTTTCCTAACACCATTTCAGCCAAAGCTAGTCTCACACTTCCTTTTTTTTTTCATGGGAAGATATCCTGGTGTTATCTGCTTCTGCCTTAACCTTTAGGTTCTAGCTAAACATGTTTAAGTAAGTCTTTGTCACGTTCCACTAGAGCATATTTGCATTGATTATGCACAATTACATCCTTGCATCATGGCTATTCACCTGTGCACACTAACCCCTACCAAAGTGATTTATTACCAGCTAAATTGTTCCTAGCAGAAACCTGTTTATCACTGTCACATGTGCAAGCAGCAGATATGAGTATCAGTATGATATCAGTATGATCAGCCTGTGTGTGTGCGTGTCTGTGTGCGTGCGCATGTGTGCATCTGAAGGTGTGTGACCTGGCAGTAGATAAAGGCTCATGGACATTTCTGATTAACTCTGTCAAGTTCATCCCCAATTCTCTACCACCCATCACCGCTTTCCAGTTTCATGCCATTTCTAGCACAAAAATTGGTGACTACAGAAATCTCTGTTGATCCTGATGTAACTTTATTGATCCCTTTCAACCTCCATCTGTATAATGTCATTGAAGAGGTTCTTAAGGAAACGAGACAATTAATCAGAACCCCAGTTAATTAAAGACCCACAATGACACTAGAAACCTTCAGTAATGATGGAAGGACCCTGGAAAATAGAGACATTTCAACTTTCAGGAAACATGCTTACTCTAGGTTCTTCTAGCACTTCTCTCTTTCAGATTTTAACAGGATTAGACAACTCAGAGGATTGTTTAACTCCCTACAGAAAATGATCCTTCTCTCTTACATGTCTTTTATTGCTCCTTTGCTAGCAAACAAGGGTGCAAAATGACATAGTAATGATTTGCTTCATACCAAATTTTAAATAAAGATACATCATAAAGCATCAAAGGAATTAGGACGAGAGGTAATGGTTTTAAAATAGAGGGGGGTAGATTTAGATTAGAAATTAGGAAAAAATTTTTTACGATGTGGGTTATAGAACACTGGAACAGGTTGCCCAGAAAGGTGGTGGAGGCCCCATCCCTGGAAACGTTCAAGGCCAGGCTGGATGAGGCTCTGAGCAACCTGACCTAGTCAGGGATGTCCCTGCTCCTTGCAGGGGGGTTGGACTAGATGACCTTTGAAGGTCCCTTCCAACCCTAACCATTCTATGATTCTATGATTCTATGAATTGCTGCCTTAACATTTCACAAACCAAATCTTCCACTGAAATATCTTAAAGAAGCCAGATGAATGACCACACTCTACAGAGGGTAGGAGACTGGATGTGCTGTTCCCTACCTCTACTTTCTTTTGCTTCACAGCACACTACCTCTCCACTTAAAATGTTGTTCCTTGTTGTACCTAGTTGTTTCAGTTTCTTGCTGATGCAATGGCTGTCAGTGGTCCTCCACTGAACTTGTGGTCTCAGACCAGTGAGCTGGCACTAGCTGGTACCCTGGCTGGCAGTCCCAGCTGAGTGGTGAAGCATTTTCTCTCTTGCTCTTAGAAACAATCCCTGGGGAACAGTTTTGCTATATGATGATGGAGTGTATATGTGTGTGATGAAGGGGCAGGGAGTGAAGCTGCTGCTTTGCCCCATACGTTTTCAGTGTCTAAAACCATACAGACTGCCCTTTGATGTGAAATGCAGGCCATGAACAGGGTCAAGATTCAGACTTTTCTGATGTGTGTGAACAGACTGGATCTATTTGATCTGCATTTATTTGATAAATGTGTCCCTGTAGTACACTTGGCAATGATTTAAAATAAATAAATATATTTATTTTATTGATGCAAGAAACATATAGGCAGTTCAGCCCAGTGGACCAGAAGCACTATGCCCTCTGCAGCCAGAGTGAAATATAGAGCATTACTTGTTCCAAATCTGAAATGAATGCATCACATCCATTTTTCTCCAGAAAGTAATTGACTTTTAACTGGTTTTGATGCACAAATTGTTGAAATATGCTGCCGAATTCTTATAGCTCCAGAGCTGATGAAGTTTTTTTAAACACCAAGTTTTACAGGAGTTGGCAAAATCATCCACCATGCAAGTGTCAGAACTTCTGAGGAAGGTCTATATTTCATAGCTAGCATGATGCTATCCTAGACAGTTTTAAGCCAGCTTATGCTCTTTTTGTTCAAAATGGCTTATTCAAAAGTCTGGACAATCATCAAATGTTGATCAATTAAGAATGTTATTTTTCTTCTTGATGGTCTTTAACTCCTTTGTTTTGTAAGACGGACTTTTTTTTGATGCTCCATATCTGTGTCTTAAAGAAACTTTGCTTCTGGAAATCCTTTCAAAAAGAAAATTCTCTGCCCAATGGGCAGAAAAAAATTTCCCAAGCTTGCTGTGTAGCAGTACAGGAGGAAAGATATTTGAAAGCATCCGAAAGGAGATTCTGCATGGCTACAGTTAGGTATCTATGTTGAACAGATAGAATCTTTTCCTGCAGGCCTTCAAAAACACATAAAACACCTGAAAGTTAGACACAAATTAAATACCGAACTTATGCAAAGTAGGTTCCATTACAGACCATTACAGACAGATAACTTGCTTTTATTTGAGTCTCAGTGAAAGGCATTGTCATAAATTTAACTCTTTATCTAATTGACTTATTTGCTTTGTTCTTGACATGAAGAAGCTCAGACTGGCTGGCCTTTTGGCTGCATTTGTGATAGCCGTGCCTTTATGTAAGAATTAATATTGACTGGCTAAAGACAAATTATTTACTCTGTAATTCTGTAATAATTTATTTTTATACATTGACTAATTTCTGCTATGGAAGTGGAGAGATGCTGCATTAGCAGCTAAAGTGTTGGGTTTTTTTTAATATTCAGAAGTACTCAAAGATGGTAAGAGGGATCTTCCATGCTGGAGAGAGGTATATATCAAAATAAACAAACTCTAAAGTATTACCTTTGTAAAAACTTTTTTTTTTTTTTCCCAAAAATATATTTGTCTGATTGAATTAGTGAGTCTAATTGAACCTTGGTAGAAAATAAAATATTTCTTGGGTAATATTCCAATCCAGATTCAAAAATTTAAATTTAAGCTTCTGCTTTATAGATGTCTACACATATTCTAGTTATCTAGACCTATTAGAGACTCTGACATTGACTCCAATCCTGAAGACACATTACAGTCTACACAGCTATGCAGACATTCCATAGAAATTAGCTCCAGTGACCTGACTGGACAGTAAGTTCATTAAGCAATCAGTTAGCTGGGTAAACTATGTAGTTCATATACAAGCACCCAGAGCCATATAGAGTCATAGAATAGTTAGGGCTGGAAGGGATCTTTAAAGGTCATCTAGTCCAACCCTTCTGCAAGGAGCAGGGACATCTACCTCCCTCTATTTTAACAACTATTAACCCTCATCCTGTCACAACAGGCCCTGCTGAAGAGTGGTGGCCAATGGCTCAATGTCCAAGTGGAGACCGGTCAAGAGTGGCGTTCCTCAGGGGTCCGTGTTGGGCCTTTCTCAGCCTGTCCTCACAGGAGAAGTGCTCCAGCCCTCTGATCATCTTCGTGGCCCTGCTCTGGACTCGCTCCAAGAGGTCCACCATATCTCCAGACTATCTGCAATATCAGTTCATGGTTAGAAGATATAACACCAGGCATCTTGAAGACCTGTTTTTTCTAGAGTATCAGTAGAACATCTAAAATGTCACTAAACATGTGCAATGGTTGAACTGTACATTCATGACTAAATGTCCAGTGACAACACTGGGAGCTTGAATACCAGTCTAACATGAGTCTCACAGATATTTGAATCTGGTACCAAATCCCACAAGGGACTCTCAAATTTTCTCATTGTCTTTTCAACATTTCTCAATGTTTCTCGCCAAGGGGTGCAGTCCAAATTGTCATCTTCATTGAGACTCTCAATATGTAGATAGTAATTCCATGAGACAATAGACTATCTTCTCTGGGATGATTTTTTTTTACAGTGCATAGATGATTTTCTGATTCTATTACATTCCTGGAGCATGAAGACCATGTTAGTGGATAAATACTAAATAATACTAAATAATAATATTATTATTACCTTATAACTTGCAATAATTTCCTGGCACAGAAGATACTGAACATAGCTACTTAGAAAAATTAGACATCTTTTCTGGGAGTAGATGAATGATTTTTCTTTCTATTTTTTTGGTACAATCTTTAATTTTGTCTTTGTTTAGTCTTTTAATAAAGGTATATATGTAAGGACCCTCCTATACTAGAGGAATGACAGCAGTCATCTGCATAAAGATTTCAACAGTTAAATGATTAAATTAAAGTTTTTTAATTTAAAATGTTATTATCTAGACTCAGGACAGAGAGAGAATGGGCTCTGTTGATGCAGTGTGGATGTGGAGTTTTATAGTATCACTGTATAAAGGGAGTGATATAAGGAGGCCATTACTTACCCTGGGAAGGACGGACAATCCTTTGCCAGTAATAGCTGTTTTTCAGGAAACAGACACCACCTGCCTTGAATCTATGATAAAAAATTTGCTGGACTTCTGTGCTTAGAGGTAATGGGCTGTAAAATGTCTGTAAATCGAATTATTAACATTCTATTATTAACTAGGGCTATTTAGGAATTTGCAGCTGTCTGAAGACAGCAAGGTATCTACAAATGTAAGGAACAGTAAAGGACTAAATAACAGAGGATTAACATAAACCAGAATAAACTCAAGGTAACATTTGCCAGCAGGAATCTGAAGTATAGGGAAAATTCCTTATCTGATTGCCTTATCCACAATTTATGAGGCGTCCTACAAAAATTTGCAAAAAACAATGGGAGAAAAAAAACCCCTATTAGTAGCCAAGGTGATGTAATTTGAAGATTTTTCTGTATTTGTGCAGGGTTGTTCTACTTTCTAATTATCTATAGAGAAACATTTTCATTATTTGAACAGAGCTGATTATCGACCTGCTCCAAAGTCAATCAAAAGTCAACAGAAAGATAAAGTGACATTTTTCTCTGTCCAGCAAGACTAGAAAAACTTATCTCTTTTCATACGTTGATTATAGTACCTGAACATTCTTCCTGTGTTAATTGATTTACCTTGCAAAAGCTTAACTCCTTCTGGGTGGAAAGCTAAAAGACACATAACTTGTCCAAAATATGAAAAAAAATATATTTGGCAGAGCCAAACCTTGAATTAAGGTATTCAAATTCCTAGTCTTGATACTTTTTTTCTAAATATGTTCTGCTATCATCCAACCAAAGTTTAGATTTTATGTTTGCTTTTTTACCCTCTAGGGTAACTAAAGGAAAAATGCTCGTGTTGTAGTTGCAGAGCATATCCAGTCATTCCACCTCAGCTGACAAACAGTATTTCATTAATCCCTTGCAATCTGATTGCTTATAAGCATCTGTACCTATTCTGAATCTTGGGTACACATGGACACATCTTCACAGTAGGTTCTCAATGTAATTTACAGTGATTAAAGAATCAATGTTGGCACATAGTTTTTGAGCAGGATAATATCAATATATAGCTGGTGAAAGAGAATCACACACAAATGATGTGTCTAATGCAATAAAGACACTTTTTGAAAATATAAGAAGCAAAATATAGATCTGGCTGCCAAGTGTTCTTCTTTATTGTTCAGGTAGAGAGTAGCCATAGTTCAGGGGATTTCCGTAGGAGAAGAGACAGAGGGAATGAAGCTGCTTCATTTGAAAAGAGAGAAATTATTATGTATTTCATAATGTAAATAAATGCACAATAGATACCAAGCTTGCTAAAGATTGCTTGATACTGATCTCTGCTTCACATTTAGAGAGTGTGGGGGTAAAATAGAATTAAAAGGCAAAAGAAAAAGGCTTGTCAGAATAAAAACACAAACCAAACTCATCCTTGTGTAAATGAATTTGATTTGGGGAGTCAATAGAATTGTGTTCTTTTAAACAAAGCAAAATCTAGTTCCCTATTTGTGCAAAATAAAATAGATATTGGTTGCTCCATATCAGTTCTTTGGCATTTTTAATTTCAGCTAGAGGCATCCAGTTTAAAATAAAACATGCTCATTTATTTCTTTATTTTAAAGGAAAATAAACTAAATGATAAATAGTGAGGGACATTTCCCTGAGAAATGTCACACTGAAGACTGATGTGAGATCCCTGGAGCTAATATGATAATACAAAGGCATGGATCAGAGGCCAATGGGCTAAATAATTCCTCAAGTGGTTGTTCCAGGCATGAGTGGACACTCTTGATGTCTACTTGTGAGGGCCACAAGGCCCGCAAGGCTCACACCTCCCCCTCTCTGCTTCCCACTTCTGCTTTTACACATCTTTTTTTTAAAAAAAAAAAATATTTTTCCCCTTCTTCAACAGGTTGTTACAGAAGCATCAACAAGGAACATTCCATCACCAATTGGCTCGGCCCTGGCCAGCAGTGCGTCCACCCTAGACCAGGCCGAGTCCACTGGACAAAGGGGAAACTTCTAGCAGCTTCTTACTGAAGCTGCCACCGTAGCCCCACCACTAAACAAAAGGAACACCCATATACACAAAATGACTCTGTATTACCGTGTCCACTCTGTCTTTCTAAACTGTAATATATTTTTGTTTGACTAAGGCCAGACACTGACACAGAAAGCCCATTTTCCCAAGCCAGTGAGACTATCTTGTCTTTCTGTTCAGAATACTTTATCTTAAGTATATGGGCTGACAAATGTAGTAAAAATTCACTAAATTCACAGCAAAATGCATTATCCTACAATATGCAGATATGATGGGATAGGTTTTTCATTCAGTTCCATGGGGATCCCCCCTCTTTTTTTTTAACTCTTCAGTTGAAATAAATTGGGTTGTTTTCTCTGGTTTCATCTTTATTTTTTTATTACCTCTTGACATGGTAGCTACTATCAACTGTAAAAAACGTCCTTTCTCTCTCCTTCCTCCTTTACCTTTTTTCTTCTTTTGAAGATTCTATGAAAGAGGCTGCATATTCTCTTTACAACTACACAATTAATATGTTGTCGTAGTTCAGCCCCGATCAGGACCAGACTACGCAGTCTGTCTCTCGCTTCCCCCACCCTCCGAGAGAATAGGAGGAGATGATATAAGAAAAACAGCTCAAGGTTTGAGATAAGGACGGGGAGAAATCCTTAAAGTTACCGTCACGGGCAAAACAGACTTGACTTGGGGAAAACTATTCATTTATTTCTAAAACTATCAGGAGAATGAGACAGGGAACAAGATAACCTCCCCCCACCCCTCCCTCTTCCCGGGCTTAACATTATCTATACTACCTTCCCCTCCCGAGCGGCACGGGGGCGGGAAAAGGGAATGGGGGTCGTGGTCAGTTCATCACGCGTTGTTTTACGCCGCTGTATCATCGTCAGTGGGAGAACTCCTCGCATTCCTCCTCTGCTCCAGCGTGGGGTCCCTCCCATGGGCCACAGTCCTTCGTGAAACTGCTCCGGCGTGGGTCATCTCTTCCACAGGGTGCAGTCCCTCTAGAACAGCTGTCCCAGCGGGCCCTTCACGGGCCACAGCCTCCTTCAGGCCTCCACCTGCTCTGGCGTGGGGTCCTCCAGGGGCTGCAGGTGGATCTCTGCCCCTCCGTGGACCTCCATGGGCTGCAGGGGGACAACCCGCTCCACCATGGTCTTCACCACGAGTTGCAGAGGAATCTTGGCCAGGAGCCATGTTACTCCTCCCGCTCCTTCTTCACTGACCTTGGCGTCTGCAGCTGTTCCTCACAACAGGCTGGCAGACATCTCTCAGGATCCTTTTTACATCTTATTCACTTCTCATCTCCTCTCCACTTCTTGCAGCCAGGCCGGGCCAAGTTGGGCCCAGTTGGCTGCCCGGCGGGAGGCCAGAGGGTGAGGCCTGCAAGGCCCATGAGGCTCGCGCCTCCCCCTCTCTGCCCCCCGCTCAGCTGCTTCACATCTTCTCCTCCTTTTTTCCCCTGTTTTCCCCTACTTAAATACGTTATCGCAGAGGCGTTATCATGGGACATTCTGCTACCAATTGGCTCGGCCTTGGCCAGCAGCGGGTCCGCCCTAGGCCTGGCCGAGTCCACTAAACAAAGGGGAGTGACTTCTAGCAGTTTCCTAGAGAAGCTACCACCTTAGGCCCCCCCTCACTAACAAAACCAGAACATCTTCCCTCCTAACTTCCTACCCTTCTATCATGGTTTAATGCGACTTAGCAACTAAGTACCACACAGCTGCTCACTCAACCTCCCCCTCTCTAGTGGGATCGGGGAGAGAATTAGAAGTGTAAAAGTAAGAAAACTTATGGTTTGAGAAAAAGACAGTTTACTAGGACAGCAAAGGAGGAGATAATATCCATATGACTAAATATATTAATAGAATATACAATATGAAAGATGCAGTTTTTGTGAACAATGCATGATGCCTCGCTGTCTGCCAACCGGATGACGGATATAGCCCATCCTGAGCAGCAGTCACAGAATGGAACCAAGAACTAGCTTGGAAAGATCTCGACCAGTGATCTTGGAACAGCGATTTCTCAAGAAAAAGAGAGAGACAATTGCCCACTGGCCATCCCCCACTTACACACTGAGCATGATGTCTATGATGGAATAATTCCTTTGGCCAGTTTGGATTAACTGTACTGGCTATACCCCTCCCAGCTTCTTGCACCTGCACATTAGTAAAACCAGGGAAGCTGGAAAAAGTCCTTGATCTGTTAGCACAACTAATAACATCAGTGTATTATCAACATCCTTCACCTACCAAATCCCATACTAAATTCAAAACACAGCAGCTACTGGGAAGAAAGTTAGGTCCATCCTAGCCAAAACCAGAACACTTACTTACTTACTTTCTTTCATGCATTCTTTCTTTCTTTCTCTCATTCTCTTTTGTCTGTATTCCTCCCTCCCTCCCTCCCTCTCTTCCTTCCTTCCTTCCTTCCTCTCTTACTCCTCAATCTTTAATGTGTTAGCAACAGTAAGTATATAATCAACTCTGTACATTCCATTATTTTAAAATAGTTTCTAATTATTTCCTGTACTTAATTGTTGACATTATATTTGTTTTAGTATAGATTGCACAATCAAATCAGTAGTAAAAGTCTGAATGCCTACTAGAAAAACTAAGGAAATAATATAGAAATTTCATTCCCTTAAGGTATTTGCATCCCATCTGAACAGCTGAGGTGATAAACACTCCATAGATATGACAGCCAGCGAGCCAGAAAGGTTACGGCGGTTGATGTGTTCCTTTTACACATAATGATTTCCTGGCCCACCTTACTTCCCTGAAATATAACACTATGCTTTACCTAAAGTACTGGACTGTATCCTTTGTAATGATATATTATAACTGAATAAATCTTTGAAGTGGTACAGGTTCTCGGCTGCAAAAGTAGACTTCTAGCAAGATGTTTTCCAAACTGTAAGATTTAGAGTGTGAGCTGAAAATTTTGCTGAACTACTTCCTCTTTGTCCTGGTTTCAGCAGGGATGGAGTTAATTTTCTTCTCAGTAGCCGGTGTGTTTTGGATTTTGTGTGTGAAGAATGTTGATAAAAACATTCTGATGATACGAGTTGTTGTGAATGAGACCAAGGACACTGTCTGGCTTTCCAAGTCTCGTTAACGTGCAGATGCGGGAAGCTGGGCGAAAGACAGACAGAATAATTGATCCAAACTGGCCAAAGAGAGTATTCCATGCCATAAACGTCATGCTCAGTATATAAGTGGGGGTTGCCCATGGGAGGGGGCATCATTTTCAGTTATTCCTTTTCTTGTCGGGTATCCGTTTGGGCACCCTTGGCATTCTTTTCTTCTCTCTTGCTTGCTGGCATCGTTCCCTCTACCTTGCTAGCTTGCTCTCCCCCTTTGCTTGCTGCTCGGTGTTGTTCCTGTGATCGCTGCTCAGGACGGGCTGCGTCGGTCATTCGGACATTGGGTGGTGAGAAGTTGTACATTGTTCATTTTGTATATTTTGTATATATTAATATCCTTATATCCTGTTAGCTTTGTAGTTTTTAGTATTTTCAGTAAACTGTTTTTATCTCAACCCACGAGTTTTCCTTTCTTCCCAATTTCTCTCCCCTGTCCCACTAGGTAGGGGGAGGGTGAATAAGAAACTGTGTGGTGATCCGGGCTAAACCACCACAGTCTTTTTGGCGCCCAACGTGGGGCTCGAAGGGGCCTCACTAGATCAGTCGTGAGATCATCGGACCTTAGTCTGAGGATCCAAGGTTCAAGCCCTGGTCAGTCCCGAAGGGTTGAGATAAGGACAGGTTTGAACACAGTGTGTTGAAAACAGATTTGTTACAAGTGTTCATTAAGCCGGTTTGGTCATCACTGGGCACAATGTTGTTTTATTTGTTCTCGCAGTTGTTTTTAGAGCTGTACTGGATAGCACCCTACTTGCCGTATTTTCTGTTTGTCGGTGTTTGTGCACGCTTTATCAATGATGTGTGTTGGATCAAAGGTATCGTTCTGCTGTGCTATGCGGCACTGATTTGTCTAGTGAGATTGCTGGTAACGGGACCATTTTCATATCTGTACTCAATGGCGGCGGGCAGTGTGCAGAGCGAGGAGGCAGAGGCAGCTCCACCTGGGTATTTCGGGAGCCATCTTGTGGGTGTTTTTTGGAACTATACCTGTTGTTTTGTTCCGGGAAGCCAGGCCGCGGGGGGAACATCTGTTTACAGCTTTCCCCACCTCACCAAGCTAATTTCAACAGCTTTTGAGAATTTTGAATACCCTTTTTATACCCCTACCACCATGTTCATGGTGACAAGTCTCTTGCAGCTATCTCAGATCTTGATATTGATGAAGTTTAAACAGTTTTTTAAAAGTATTATGGCTCCTCCAATCCCCGCAACAGACACTGTGGCTACTCAAACTGCTGCTACAAATACTGCAGCTACTTCAGCCGCTACGGCAGGCGCTGCAGCTACCCCAGCCCCTGCTACGGGCACTGCGATTGCTTCAGCCCCCATGCCAGACACTGTGGCTACTCAAACCTCGGCAAGCAGTACCAAAGAGAAACCGAAAAACCAATCATCTACACCAGTATCAGTTGCCCCTGTACATAAGAAATACACCAAAAAATCAGTTCGCATAGTGAAAGATGATGATGAACCAGGCCCATCACATGATCAGGGAGAGGCAGAAGGGGAGGTGGTCACCCGGTCCCTATCCCTGAGTGAGCTGCGAGATATGCGAAAAGATTTCAGCCGTAATCAAGGTGAGCAACTTGTCACCTGGTTGCTCCGATGCTGGGACAGAGGGGCCAGTAGCCTGGAATTAGAAGGCAGGGAAGCCAGGCAGCTGGGATCTCTGTCTAGGGAAGCAGCCATTGACAGGGCAATTGGAAGAGAGTCAGCAGCCTGCAGCCTCTGGAGGCGACTCCTGTCAGGTGTGAGGGACAGGTATTTCTTTAAGGAAGATATTGTATGCCACCCAAGCAAGTGGACCACCATGGAGAGAGGTATCCAGTTTCTGAGGGAATTAGCTGTTCGGGAGCTGATTTATCATAACCTGGATGACCCACGGACATCCGTAGATCCAGATGAAATTGAATGTACCCGACCCATGTGGCGGAAATTCGTACAGAGTGCACCATCATCGTATGCCAACTCATTGGCAGCAATGAGTTGGAAAGATGATGAGATGCCACCAGTACGTGCGGTGGCTAACCAGCTCCGACAATATGAAGACAATCTCTCTTCCCCGATGCGGGCCTGTGTCTCAGCTATAGAAAGACTGACTGAGAAATCTGAAAGCCAGTTTGAAAAACTGTTAGAAAAACTATCTGAGGTGTGTGAGAAACTCGAAGATTCTTGCTCCCCACCTGCACGGACTAATATCTCAGCTATTAGAAGAAGACCTCATCCTCCTCCTGCTCAAGGGAGACGGTACACCCGACGAGATGACCTATGGTTTACCTTGCGTGACCAAGGAGAGGATATGAGGAAGTGGGATGGAAAGCCTACCTCGGCCCTAGAAGCACGTGTACGTGAGTTGCGAGGTAAAACAATCACAAAGGGAGGTTCTTCCAGGCAATTTGCTGCTCCAGTCTCCAGTGGGCAGTTCCCCAGACAGCGTAGAAGGGCTGATCTTACCTCTGATCCTATGGAAGGAACTTCTGATTCATATTCACAGAAAGTGAATAGAAAATATTACAAACAGGACTAGAGGGGCCCTGCCTCCAGCCAGGCGGAGGAGAGGGACAACAGAGTTTATTGGACTGTATGGATTAAATGGCCTGGCACATCAGACCCACAAAGGTATAAAGCTCTAGTAGACACTGGTGCACAGTGTACTCTAATACCATCAAGCTATAAAGGGGCACAACCCATTTGTATTTCTGGAGTGACAGGAGGATCCCAAGAGCTGACTGTATTGGAGGCTGAAGTAAGTTTGACAGGGAATGAGTGGCAAAAGCACCCCATAGTGACTGGCCCAGATGCTCCATGCATTCTTGGCATAGATTACCTCAGGAGTGGGTATTTCAAAGACCCAAAAGGGCACCGGTGGGCTTTTGGTATAGCCACCGTGGAGACAAATAAACAGCTGTCCATCTTGCCCAGACTTTCAAAGGACCCTTCCGTTGTGGGAAAGCTGAAGGTTGAAGAACAAAAGGTACCAATTGCTACTACCACGGTGCACCGGCGGCAATATCGCACCAACCGAGACTCCATAATCCCCATCCTCAAGCTGATTCGTCGACTGGAGAGCCAGGGAGTGATCAGCAAGTCCCGCTCACCCTTTAACAGTCCCATATGGCCAGTGCGAAAATCTAATGGAGAATGGAGACTAACAATGGACTATCGTGGCCTAAATGAGGTTACACCACCAATGAGTGCTGCCGTGCCAGACATGCTAGAACTTCAGTATGAACTGGAGTCAAAAGCAGCCAAGTGGTATGCCACCATCGATATTGCCAATGCGTTCTTCTCCATTCCTCTGGCACCAGAATGCAGGCCACAGTTTGCTTTCACTTGGAGGGGTGTCCAGTACACCTGGAATCGACTGCCCCAGGGGTGGAAACACAGCCCCACCATTTGCCATGGACTGATCCAGACTGTATTAGAAAAGGGTGGAGCTCCAGAACACCTGCAGTACATTGATGACATCATTGTATGGGGCAACACAGCAGAAGAAGTTTTTGAGAAAGGGGAGAAAATAATCCAAATCCTTCTGAAAGCCGGTTTTGCAATAAAACAAAGCAAAGTCAAGGGGCCTGCACAAGAGATCCAGTTTTTAGGAGTAAAGTGGCAAGATGGACGTCGTCACATTCCAATGGATGTGGTCAACAAAATCACAGCTATGGCTCCACCAGCTAACAAAAAGGAAACACAAGCCTTTTTAGGTGTTGTGGGTTTCTGGAGAATGCATATTCCAAATTACAGTATGATTGTAAGCCCTCTCTATGAAGTGACTCGAAAGAAGAATGATTTTAAATGGGGCCCTGAACAACGACAAGCCTTTGAACAAATTAAACAGGAGATTGTTCATGCAGTAGCCCTTGGGCCAGTCCGGACAGGACAAGATGTTAAAAACATCCTCTACACCGCAGCCGGGGAGAATGGCCCTACCTGGAGTCTTTGGCAGAGAACATCAGGAGAGACTCGAGGTCGACCCCTAGGCTTTTGGAGCCGGGGATATAGAGGATCTGAGGCTCGCTATACTCCAACTGAAAAAGAGATACTGGCAGCATACGAAGGAGTTCGAGCTGCTTCAGAAGTAATTGGTACTGAAGCACAGCTCCTCCTGGCACCCCGATTGCCAGTGTTGGGCTGGATGTTCAAAGGGAAGGTCCCCTCTACACATCATGCAACTGATGCCACGTGGAGTAAATGGGTCGCACTGATCACACAGCGAGCCCGAATAGGAAACCCCAATCGCCTAGGAATCTTAGAAGTAATCACAGATTGGCCAGAAGGCAAAGATTTTGGAATGCCGCCAGAGGAAGAGGTGACACGTGCTGAAGAAGCCCCACCATACAACAACCTCCCAGAAAATGAGAGGCGATATGCTTTGTTCACTGATGGATCCTGTCGTATTGTAGGAAAACATCGAAAGTGGAAAGCTGCTGTGTGGAGTCCTACACGACGAGTGGCAGAAGCCACTGAAGGCCAAGGTGAATCAAGTCAGTTTGCAGAGGTGAAAGCCATCCAGCTGGCTTTAGACATTGCTGAACGGGAAAAATGGCCAAAGCTCTATCTCTACACTGACTCATGGATGGTGGCAAATGCCCTGTGGGGGTGGTTAAAGCAATGGAAACAGAGCAACTGGCAGCGCAGAGGCAAACCCATCTGGGCTGCTGCACTGTGGCAAGATATTGCTGCCCGGTTAGAGAAGCTTGTTGTAAAAGTACGTCATGTAGATGCTCACATACCCAAGAGTCGAGCCACTGAAGAACATCAAAACAACCAGCAAGTGGATCAGGCTGCTAAGATTAAAGTTTCCCAAGTGGACTTAGACTGGCAACACAGAGGTGAACTATTTTTAGCTCGGTGGGCCCATGACACCTCAGGTCATCAAGGAAGAGACGCAACATACAAATGGGCTCGTGATCGAGGGGTGGATTTAACCATGGACACTATTGCACAGGTTATCCACGACTGTGAGACATGCGCTGCAATTAAGCAAGCCAAGCGGCTAAAGCCTCTTTGGTATGGAGGACGATGGCTGAAATACAAATATGGAGAGGCCTGGCAGATTGATTACATCACACTCCCACAAACTCGCCAAGGCAAGCACTATGTACTTACAATGGTGGAAGCAACCACTGGGTGGCTAGAGACATATTCTGTACCCCATGCCACCGCCCGAAACACCATCTTGGGCCTTGAGAAGCAAGTTCTCTGGCGACATGGCACTCCAGACACAATAGAGTCAGACAATGGGACTCATTTCCGAAACAACCTCATAGATACCTGGGCCAAAGAGCATGGCATTGAGTGGGTATATCACATCCCCTATCACGCACCAGCCTCTGGAAAGATTGAACGGTACAATGGACTGCTGAAAACTACACTGAAAGCAATGGGTGGTGGAACCTTCAAAAACTGGGACAAACATTTAGCAAAAACCACTTGGTTAGTCAACACTCGGGGATCCATCAATCGAGCTGGCCCTGCCCAATCTGAACTTTTACATACTGTAGATGGTGATAAAGTTCCTGTGGTGCATGTAAGGAATATGTTGGGCAAAACAGTCTGGGTTATTCCTCCTCTGGGCAAAGGCAAACCCATTCGTGGGATTGCTTTCGCTCAAGGACCTGGATGTACTTGGTGGGTGATGCGGGAGGATGGGGAAGTCCGATGCGTACCTCAAGGAGATTTGATTCTAGGTGAAAACAGCCAATAATTTGAACTGTATATAATCATGTCTGTAGTTCTTTTATGTTCTATCAGAGGTAGTGCAGCAAGAATCACACTCAACAGTGAAGAACAAGCTTCGATGAAACCGAGTGACGTGCAGCAGTGATGGAGTCAGAACTGGTGACCAACAACTTCCTCGAGATCAACATCTTCAACTTGCAGACCATGGACGTGATACATCAGCCGCGCCAGAGGTACCAGCTACGAGTTCCAGATGCAGTATGTAACAACTTCACACTACATACCATCTCTCCTGCCCTGAGAGACTGCTATCACAGATGGGGCCCAAAGTCATGGACTAAATTAACTCAACAGACTTTGGAGGGATAGCTCATAGATTGAGATAGTGATATCTGTGTGTATATCTATAAGCATGACGTAAATGGTATGGAATAAGGGGTGGATACTGTCCTGGTTTCAGCAGGGATGGAGTTAATTTTCTTCTCAGTAGCCGGTGTGTTTTGGATTTTGTGTGTGAAGAATGTTGATAAAAACATTCTGATGATACGAGTTGTTGTGAATGAGACCAAGGACACTGTCTGGCTTTCCAAGTCTCGTTAACGTGCAGATGCGGGAAGCTGGGCGAAAGACAGACAGAATAATTGATCCAAACTGGCCAAAGAGAGTATTCCATGCCATAAACGTCATGCTCAGTATATAAGTGGGGGTTGCCCATGGGAGGGGGCATCATTTTCAGTTATTCCTTTTCTTGTCGGGTATCCGTTTGGGCACCCTTGGCATTCTTTTCTTCTCTCTTGCTTGCTGGCATCGTTCCCTCTACCTTGCTAGCTTGCTCTCCCCCTTTGCTTGCTGCTCGGTGTTGTTCCTGTGATCGCTGCTCAGGATGGGCTGCGTCGGTCATTCGGACATTGGGTGGTGAGAAGTTGTACATTGTTCATTTTGTATATTTTGTATATATTAATATCCTTATATCCTGTTAGCTTTGTAGTTTTTAGTATTTTCAGTAAACTGTTTTTATCTCAACCCACGAGTTTTCCTTTCTTCCCAATTTCTCTCCCCTGTCCCACTAGGTAGGGGGAGGGTGAATAAGAAACTGTGTGGTGATCCGGGCTAAACCACCACACTCTTATATATTTATTTGGTAAGGGCAGGAAAGGAAGTTCTCTCTAGTTCAAAAGCCACATGCCTGTCAAATCCTAAAGAAAATGTTTTTCAGTAGTAACTCCACCTGAGTAACTACTCAACAGAGTAGTCTCCAACTGAGGACAGTATTCTTTTTGGGTGATTTTTTCCCCCCCATTTATGTAGTAGTTATAGAGTTGAATATGAGAGTAACTTACTGAATCTTACTGAAGTTGTTGAAGTAGATACTGATTTGACTTCTCACGTTTTAATACATTTTTAATATATAATTTCAAGAGAATTTCAAACAGAGAAAGATTAAAAAGAGAATAGCCCTAATGATGACAAGAACAAAAACAAGAACTTAGAGTAGAAAAAAGTGGAGTAATGTAGTTACTTGGTAAGATTCTGTTTGAATAAAAGCTTGAATGCTGAGTGAAAATGTCTATCAATTCTTATCAGCTCTCCTTCCTTGCTTAAGTTTAATGGTAGCTAAGCTGGCAAACTTTTGACATGGAAAGAAGAGTTCCTATGGCCTCTGTTTGTCCTTAGAAATGTTTAGCATTGCAAGACCTGTCCTTTCTTCCTTTCCCCTTTGTTTGTTTAAGAGGTTTTCATTGGATTTCTTGCATATCATGTCGCTTGGGTTTACAAAATATTGGCAAAGCTTTATAATAAGTAGCAAATCATTATTACGTGCTTTGGTGTTCATTGTAAAACAATTAATCATCATAAATTTGCTTTGGTATATTCAAGCAGATGAAATAGCTAATATCAAAGACAGCTTAATTCAGAAAACCACCCAATTTCTCACTTTTAAGGGCACAGAAAATATATTGTGTACAAGCTACAGTGAGTAGGCATTATTAGATACATGATGGACAAGATGGAATAGCTAACCAGTCTAGTATTCAGTTTCATATTGTTGATACGTTGTTTACTGCTAAAGAGTAAGTAATGAGACCATTTAAGCTGCTTACTCTAGAGCTATACTAACCTTTCCAGAAAAATGGAAAGGAAAGACACCCTTGGCATCCTATCAGATTTGGTTTAATGGCCTGCTACAAGGCCTTATTTATTTTTTATTTGTTATTTTTTGCTGAAGTCTCATGGGAAATTTATTAGGGAATAAAAAGCAAGGTCTCACTGCCAGCTCTGTACCACTTTCAGAGAGGAAAAGTACAGCAGCTTCTCCCTTACATGCAAGGAGATTGGTTAGACATATAGGGTTGTGGGATATACCACATTATGAGATCTGGCAAGATTCAGTCAGGCATTAAATCTGAATTGAACTCTATGACTTCAGTAATTCTGATCTAGTGGTTAGGCTTTCAAACTTCTAATGGATTCCAGATGAATCAGCTTAATTTCTCCATAGTCTTATTAAAAAAAAAATAGTGGACAAAGGTTATTTTATTTAGCTAAAAATATATATTTTTTTTTTTCCCCAGAAAAATGTTCTCATGTTCTTTGCACATCAACAAAATCCAAGGCAGGATTTGGAAGGAATCCTGGCTCTGTTTCTGGATGGCCTACCCCAGAGATGGGAACCTCAATTTGCCTCTGGTTCCTTAGCAAAATTAATATTCATGTAGAATCACAGAATAGAATCATTGAATAGGACTGTATAATAGTTTGCGTTGGAAGGGACCTTTAAAGGCCATCTAGTCCAACCACGTTACAAGGCAAAGGGCCACCTTCAGCCAGATCAGGCTGCTTAGAGCCCCATCCAGTGTTTCCAGGGATGGGGCATCTACCACCTCTCTGTGTAACCTGTTCCAGTGCTTTATCACCCTCATTGTAAAAAATTTCTTCCATACATCTAATCTAAATCTACCTCCCTCTATTTTGAAACCATTACCCCTTGTCCTATCACAGCAGGCCGTGCTAAAAAGGGTAATTTCACTGTTGCTTAATAATTCTTAATAATTACTTCTAAGTAATTACTATCAAGTAATTATACTTAATAAGTACTTCTAACATGTTTCTCTTTTTTTTTCTGTTGGTTTGTTTGTTACTTTGTTGATTTTTTTCAGAAGATGTTTATTAATGGCTTCTGTAGTAATTTATTTTTTATTTGTTCTCCACCACTGAGTGGACATTGGTAAGGCACTTATCCCCTTGGTGTTCCCTATGTGTGGTGTAGCATTAGCAAAAATTCTCTACTTACACAAGTCTTATAAGATAAATACAGATTTTAAGATATGGCAAGAATGGTGTAATGATCCTTGGCTGTTCATTTGGCTAGTAGTCACATAGTTAATTGAAAAAAAAAAAAAAAAAAAAAGAAATGAAGAGGTTACTCCTTTCTTCAGATGTTTAAAAAGAAGCGTAGAGTTTGCAGAAAGAGACCTGAGACATGGACGTGGAAAAGACACCATCAGTAATGACACCATTCTAAGAAAAAAAAAGCAAATCAAAACAACCACTTAATGAATTAATTAGTCAAGTTGTGACTCTCTGCAGAAATGAAAAACCAGGATTGTTCCCCAAGGTTAATCTCTTTCATATCAATGATTTATCCCTTTATGTAAAATAGACAAGAAGTTGAGTCCTCAACTTTTGTGGATCTGTTTGACAGGCAATGAGTTATGTACATTAATCTAAATTTTCATATAAGAACATGGGAATCCCCATACAAGAGAAGGATTTGGGGCATTAGTTATAGCACACACTTTGCAGACTGAGGACCTATCTGCTTGTATTTAGGCAGTTTCTGCAGAACTAAATGATCCCATTTGAAGCAAAGAAAAGTAGAGGAGGGTCATAATAATCTAGAAATATTGAAAGGATGGAAAAAAACTGGAAAAAAAAAATCTTGCCCTCGGACTTTGATTAAATTCAGAGTGATTATGATAGCATTTATGGTAGTAACGTGTATTAGGTTGGCTAGCGACATTTATTATCCCTGCAAAAACTACCCCGAGAAGGGTAGGTTTTTATCAGATTTGGTGTCCTTTCATGACAATTTTGCAGTTCAGATTTACAATACAAATAATAATCTAAAAAAAACCCCAGAAAATAAACCTTGAATGAACCAAATGGGAAACAGAAGCTAAATATCAGGATAAACATTATGTTTAGAGATCATACTAGTTTGTGTAATTAGATATATGAGAAAGTGAAGATTTCCCTATGAAGTGGAAATTTTGGTATTTCAATTTATGTTTTACCTCAAACTGATTGAGTTTTATCTCTATATGTAAATAAATACAGATGAATCAGAAAGTTAAGATAACTTGCATTCAAAAATCAATTTTATTTTGATATTTTAGCATTACTGAATTTAAGTAGTTTACTTTGACTTATCTGTTTTCTGAAATCTTATTCTGATTCTCCGTTGCTTTGATATGAATATAGATAACTTTAAATCTTTGCACTACCTCACTATATATAAGCGATACATAAGTTGAGCGTCTTACAGGAGCATTCTTATTTATCTGAATGCTGTTGAGGCCACAGCATGCACATCATGAACAGGATTAATACTACATAACTTTTATGATCTAAAAGGTATTGATCATAAACTAGTAATTTGTTACACCTTTCATCAGTAGGACCCTCAAGAAGATTACTCATTACTCCCTAAAATATTTATCTAAGACAGGTGGACAAATGGTCTCTGGAAGGCACATCTACCCCCCTCTTAATTGATTTGAACTTCCCAGTTGTATACAGCTAAAGTTAACTAAAATGTATCCCACCCTGGCCAGGAAGCCAGGAAGGAAATCTGAGTTTGGAAAATGCTTAATCCCAAATCATGTTGATAATTTACAGCAAAACCAGGAACTAAGACCAGATATTACCATACTCATCTTAGGGTCTAAAGATCAGGTACCTAACCTTACATTTTTTAGATGTAATTGATTTCTGAATCTGCCCCCAGAAGTTCAGGAGAGAGTAAGCAAAAACTGCTTAGGTAAACAACAGGCTGAATTCCCAACTTTGAAATTAGAAACTTTCTTTCAGGCTCATCTGCCCTGAGTGTGAAGCTCTCATTCATGGAAACATGTCCATAAGAATGCACACTAACCGTTTCTATATTTGCAAGAAGGGGGCTACATCTGAGAGATTCGTTAAGATTCAAACAGCTTCCACCAGCTTATTGATTATCATAAGAAAAGTCATTAGCATTATTGAATCCTCTTTGTTATAACAGTAATCAGCAGCTCCTTCCTGGATTACTGGGAGCATTTTTGAAAGGTTTATGGCTTACTCCTGATGTAGATAAATGTTTTTAGAATCCATGGTTTTGCCTTTCATGAATAAAAAGGTGATTGAACAAAGACTGCATTCATCATTCTGTTTATCGCCCTGAAACAACAACTGTAATTTATAAACCAATAATACTTTTTTTTGTGGTGTTATACACCTGTTCTAAAAGAATGGATCAAATTAATGCAGGCCCAGAAAACAACACCACCACCAGACTAATACATCCAAACCCTTAAGGGATTTGAAAGAATCCAACCAGCACGGTGACTTTGATAAGTGCTTTGGCTTTTTTTTCCATTTTCTTTTATTTCTTCTTCCCCCATATTTTAAGAATAAAATTATGAATGTCTTCTAATATTACAGCAATTCTCTTAACATTAACATAGGCAATGAATGCTTAACCCTAACTAATATTGTCAATATTAACCATAGGGAGTGTATGCATATTAGAGAGTCACTCTAAAGAGGTGTATAGTTGTGTAACTTGTCTGGATGTGAAGAAATATCTAGAACCAAACTCTGCAGTCCCCTGAGAGGCATCACTATGTACATTCTACTGCTTCAGAAAGGGAGATTCTGTTTTCCACTTAGCATCCTGAAAAATTCCGAAACCAGAAATAGCATCTGCATCCTGTATTTTACCAGAAGGAACAATTAGGTCACCAGCTGAAAGTTCCAAGTATACCTCACACCTCTTCCACATTGGGCTTCAATTCTCAAGTAACAAACCTGATCTAGTCAGGGATGTCCCTACTTCTTGCAGGGGGGTTGGACTAGATGACCGTTGAAGGTCCCTTCCAACTCTAACGATTCTATGATTCTATGATTCTATGAATATTTGCTAAGGGCAGTCAAACCTCTGAAGATAAGAGACTTGAGAGATATTGAAACAGGGAGATCTACCAGAACAACCCAGAATCACATCTATTCCTTATCCCAGAGCATACGGTTCTGGCATTTCTCTTGCCAACAAGAATTAAATTACTTATGTTAATATTAAATTCCTTGGCTTTTGAAGACTAAACATCCCATTGCATGCAATTCTCTGTTTAATTATTCTCTTTTCTGAGAAATTAGATTCTTTTTCCAGTGATGAACTTTGTTAATTTACATGCCTAGTTGACTTTTGTTATGCTTTGGCTGGTAAAAATGAAAGGCTGCTGAGTAACTTACATTTATTCTTGTGTAAGTGGTTTCAAATAAAGGTGACATCCCCCTCTTTCTCCCTTTTGCCAAGATGGCTACACTGATCTGCTTACACCTCAGTCTCTAATGCTTTTTCTCAGCCCTTAGATGCTGCCTCACATCTCCCTTTGTTACAGATGGTAAACTTTATATTTTATCCACAGTGTCAGATGGGATGGATACATACACCTACTTCATTCCAAATACAGAACAGAAATATACACTGTATATTTCTGCTTTTTCTAGGTCTCTATTTATATTTTTACCATCTGCAGCTAGCAGACGTTCTTTTTTGTTCATGTTATATTCTAAAAATACATTCTTCTTTCATAATCTCCATTAGTCAACAAGATTTTTTTTCTTTTAATTCTGTTATCTGATGTCTACATTAATTAACTAGCAATCTATATTTTTTACCATATATTTCCCAATCTCTGTAATTTTTATACCGAAACTTAAAAAAGAAAATAAAAAGTAAGATTTTCACATCTTGATTTAAATTGGATGACTTATCACCATAAATATCTATTTTTTCCATTTCTGTATTTTGAGATCTGACTACTGATGGATGACACAACAAATATGCTTAAATAGTTTAAATGCTTTTATTTCTATTTCAGATTTGAAACTTTTGTAAATAATTCTTTGAAAAAGCATTTATTTTTCTTGATTTCAGGGTGGTTTAAAAGGTAATAGAAAGATAAATATAGAAAGATCATAAATTCAATACCTAAAGGAGTGCTAATGTTCAGGTCAACGAATTATGTTTTATCATCTGTTATGTTAAGATCCTGTATTAAATTAATGAAACTAAAATATTTTTTCTTCTATTGTAAAATAGCTTCGGCTTTGGTTCTTCATTACACATTATTTCGGGCATTTAAGCAAGAGATCTATAGCTTACACAATTATTTTAAGATTTTAAAAATTTACGTACAAATTAAATACCTCAATTAGATATCCTAAATGCCATGCTCAGATGCTTCCCTTAATGGATGTCTTCCTTGCATTATTGTTTGTGAAGGGATTTGTCATAATAAGGAGCCTACAGGCTGGCTTTAATACTTAAGCATGTGCAACCTGATTGTCATAGTGCCATTTTCCCTCATTTATGCTGCTTTGAAACCCTTTTGATAATCCCAGAAAATCTATTAATTGCAAATGCTATCCTGTATAATGAGATTACCCTATGAAGTGTTTTGAAAGAATAAGAGGTAGCAAAAAGACTTTCAAAAATATGTCTCAGAAGGCTGTGCCAAACCTGTGCAAGTAAATTTAGGATTTCTCCAATTCAAGATATTCAAATCAGTTTTGAATAACATAGAACAATCTTTAATTAAACTAATTTTGTCACATCAATATCTCCCTCTTTCAAGATGAATTAAAGATGTAAGATACGCCCATCTACTGAGATTTAAATGCAGAGTTTCTCCATTTGCAATAATGAGGTTCCTGTATATTCCTCTGGCAAAAAGATATGATATTTTCCTGATCCATTCTGAAATACTTGAGAATACAGTCAGACTTTAGATGGTATTTATAGGCTATGCAGCACAAATAATAGTTCATTTCATATTTGGAGTTTTAGATATTTTTGAGGCCAAATGAAGACTCATCCTGTCCGAAGTCATATGGGGAATGATTCACCCCATTTACATTCCCTAGATTAAAATTGCTGGCATCTCACCAAAATCGATTGTCCTAGCTCCAGTTTTAGTTAATTGAGAGAAATAGAACTATGTACAGGGTCATTCATTCAATGGTAAGAGACAGCTATGTGAAAAGAGTTATCCTGTGAAGTGCCCTTTCTCTCATTATTGTCCATAACTAGAATTTAAACAGCTATTTTGGACCAACTCCTCATTTTTGAATGGCAAAAACTGGATAAGATCATCCCCATCTCCAATAATTATGACTTTCCTTATAACTTATAGTGCAATTCCTTTCCTTTGTTGAAACATATATGCCTAAGAATCTTGAAGTGCACTAAATAATTACATTATGAAACTCCTTGCTCCAGGATGCAGTGGTTATTGCAATTTTATATGTATTACAGAAATGATTGGATATGGTCATGGAAGAGAAATTCACTGAAATCTGTTAGATGCAAAGACACAAGCTCTAGGGAAGAAAACTTTTTGCTGAAAATCATTGCAGAATAAGAATCTTCTGCACAGTACCATAATATATTTATTTTATATTTAGAGTCTTTCCTGAGTCTCAACTATTGTGTATGTGTGAGATGGGATACTAAGCTAAGTGTTTACTTGATCTGATCCAGTATAGTTATTTGTATATTCTAAGTTCAGGTAAGGTTACAGTAGTAGTACTAATTTTAAATTAGAATTCATAGGCCAGCAGTTTTTACATAAGTTTGAGAAAATAAAAATGCTTTCTGTACCCTTCATCACTGGGAACTAGAAAGTGAAACAAGTGGAACTTGTCTACTTCGATCAAATGAGATAAGTGAGGTGCAAAAAGTACAGTACACAAGATTTTTTTTTTAAATGTGAGTCTTCATAGTAGTAGTAGATAATTACTACTAATAAAAGTAGAAAAATAAATATCAGTGAAAGCCTGATTCAAAATCTCTTTTCTTTTTTTACATAAGAGATTTTGAAGTACATCACAACTTCCTATCCTTTGGGACAGCCCCAGGCAAAATTAACACAACTGATACAATTAGCATGAGAGCAAGATTTGCTCAAGTATAGCTGTCAGTCAAATAAAAGAATAGTCAGGCCCTGATACAAGTATTTGAAAACAAGATTTCTGTTTAAAAACAAGAAAAGAAAGAAATCAAAGTTCTGCAATTTGTTTTCACCTCATTGTAGGTGTAAAATAAAAATACTTAATTTGTTACTGAAGAAACTCCCCAAATCAACAAACAAACCACCAAAAAGCAATATAAAACAAAACAAAACAAAACAAAAAGCATGTGATCCTGGATTATCCAATAACCCAGAACTAAGGACAGTTACAGACATGAGAGACATGGAGCTTTTAGACATGTTCTCTTGCGGTCTTTTGTCAGTAGCATAAATTTCTACCATCTCTCCTGTTGAAGGAGAGATGTTCAACTGTAGTTTAGTCATTGGCAATGTTGATATGGTGGCTAGAGTTCTTGTCTACCAGGTGAGGAGTACAGAGTCATACCTACTCAAAACCAGAGAAATCCAGTCTTGGGGTTACGCTGAAGGCCCTTCCTCTCACGAAGTTTTTGTAGAGAGTATTTCCCAACAAAACCTAGTAAAACTGAGGCACTCTGCAGTCTGCTGTGTGCACTCTTCAAGAACTTTTAGCTGCAGGGAGAATGTTTTCTGAGGAAAAGAGTAAGTTTCAACATTAAAATACCTACAGAGAAGTGTAGGTTTATTTGTAAATTTGAAATATGTTAAAAAAAAATTAGAAGAACAAGCAATTAATTAAATCTGAAATGTGCAAACTGAAACTGTTAGCCGTCTTTATAGCACATGTAACTGTAGATTACAATTCTCCAAGTTTTGTAACACTAAAAGTCAGTGATAGGTAGTCAAAACTTATACAATGGTGTGAAGTCTGCTTAGTTACTCTGATTCATTCACTTCAAATCAGTCACATGTAGATGAGGAATGGGATACTGCTTTCCTTGATGTTTCTATTGTAGTAATCCACAGCAGAGTGAAACTCAGGTGACATTTGCCTTCCATATCCACTATCCTTCCCATTCCCCGAATGTCCCAATCAAAATTACCTAGCCAAAATTCCAAGAGGCTTGAACAAGACTTCCATTAACTTATTTTTCTTTAGAAAGTCATATTTTGAATCTCTGTGTTCTCTTCTAAACAATACTTTGGACACTCTGCTTCATTTGGTCACATAGCATTTTTGTCAGTAGATGTGCAGTACAAATAATAACTTGATACTACATGTTGCATATAAAGAGTAAAATCTGGATAGATGCTACCATTGAATTAACCTTTTATACAACATTTATGAACTTGATAAGCAGTCTTAACAAATTTCCAAGCATATGTTAAGATATTTTTATTCATTAATCAAAAATAATATAAGTGAATAAGGATATTTACTATGGACAAAACATGGAGTTATTTGCTTTCTGTTCTTTTGTTAAGTTAGTGAGAACACAGTTTATTTAATATTTTTGCTAGGTCTGCATCAGCAAGTAACTGATATGTTGACATAATCTTGTTTGTCAGATCAGCAATGCACTTTAGCGTAGATCTTGATATTAAAACCATTGAAGTACATACCTGCTCTAACCACATATTTACAGTCCATTGACATTTAGGTATTTTAGGCCCACTATAAATTAAAGCATGTACATAAATAATTTTTTTTTTTTTTAATCAAAGAAGGAAGTACATTCTTCTGTACTTTGGGATAGTAGGCAAAATGAGAACTTATTTTCAAGGGTTTATTGTTTTGTTTTGGTTTTTTATTTTCTACTGCTGTATTTAAGACCCTATCTCAGTTGGCCAATAAAGTTTACTGCTTCAATAAGGTATATCTATAGATATATGATTAAGAGTTTTGCTAATTTTCACTTCATTGTGAACCTGATCTGATGATATTTAAATCAGTTGGTTTTGGAAAAGACTTTTTCTTTCCTTGTACAACAGAAAGCCATTCCCCTTGCCTCCAAACATTTGAATTTCAGCTATTGTCCCTGATTGAATTGCAGCATCTTATCTTTGTTAGCCTAATTTGTGAAGAAAGGATATTTCAGCAAATTTGCTAAGATCCCAGTCCGTACAACATAGGCACACACAAACTGTTTCTCAGTTTAATCAGATTGAAATTAGAAAAGTGTCTGTGCTTTTTAAACTTTATGCAGCCATTTCATCCATTAGGTAAATTACAGCAAATGCAGGAAATTCTGTGAATTCTCATGTGATTAAAATACCCAGCAGAAAGCTTTCACTTGCATAAACTTTATGCTTAGAAATGCATATATATTTTTAAATGAATAAAAGAAAAAAAAGAAGCAGCTTTTTTTTTCCAATGAGAGCTATTAATATTTTACGTCTCGCTGAAAAGCTGCTTCCTTTTCTCTTTCTTCTTGATACCAGAGAGGCTATTAGCTCTTTATTTTTATGTCTCACATTTTCTCACCCCTACCGTGCCCCACAACCCAAATAATAAGAAGAACAACTTCAATCTGCCTCTTCCTGGTTGGGACACCGTGCTTGCCATCTTTCCACTTTATTAACTTAAGCATTAGCTTTTTGAAGCGAGTAAAATTATAAATGACATGTAATCCTATGCTGGGTGGCAGAGGGCTGCTTTCTGAAGCCATGATTGACTGAGGTGAACAGGGAAAGGGAAAAATTTGTTCTGAGGGTTGCAGAGTGCCAAGCGATATGTCATGGCCTCTGGCAATAAGAGCAGCATTGTATTTATAATCAGTGCAACATGCTGAGAGGGCAAATTAAGCTGCAGGAAGCCCAGCTGTGGCAGTGACATAAGGGTCCATACTTTACTCCATATCCTTTCACAGATGTTAGCTTGTGCACCAGCCGCAGCTCCAGTGGTGTATTTTGGGTCTCACAGAAAGCAAGCTCTGCTCACAGATGAGGAATCAGTCTTTATCAGCTTGCGTGGCATGGATCCTTGTATTTCACCAAGTCGTTTAGTTCTATAAATCCCAATGGCTGTCTACACTTATGAAAACTGTTCCGAAAGAGGTTGACAGACCCCACTGTAAATTAGGATCTCTGTTCAACTTGGGCCAAAGTAATAAAATGAAGGCTAGTGCGAGGTCAGACCCAATAAAGCAAATATCAAAATTATGTCAGCAGGAAAATATGGAACTGATGCATCTTTAGGACTTCAGAGATAAATATCTGCTGGTGATGCACTGCAGGGTCACTGCCTGGATCACACAGTCCTTGAAAGAAGGAACACAGATTTTCTGCACAATTCCCCTTTTTGCGGTTGTAATTTGTATTAGAATAAGACTGAAGTCTAGATCCACAGTCACTCCACGTGTGATGTTTCTGCTGCACAATGCAGTGTGAATTTTATACCCCTTCTTGTTAGTTACCTTTTAATCTCCACTTCAGGACCTGAGAAACAGTGAAGTGTTAGTGGCAGCCAATGCCATGCTAGTACTGGAGAAAGAGAGGCCAGAACTCCAATAAAGCTTAAGGGAACAAAGTGCCAAAAGCCCACAATTACCCAAAACCAGAAACTTCTATGTCAGTGGTAGCTGCAAGTGAAGTAACCTGAAAATTCTTTTAAAATCTCACACCTCAAAGAAACTCTTCAGCTCAACCAAAGCACATTCAAGTTGGTTAATTTTACATCAATGAGTAGAGATCAAAGTCCTCTTAGCTGAGATTAGAAGTCTCGAAGCTTGGGATATCAGCCCCAAACTGCATCAAATCCTGCCTCTCTGAGGAGCTTTTGAGTTGGACACATTGTTAATAATATCAATGATTTCACCAATTACTTGTAAAAAGAGAAAAAAAAAAAAAGAGAAGAAAGGAAGAGCATAGCAAAACTGTATTTGAAAACAGACAATGGAAATAAATGCTTTAAATTCTATACAGTTGACCCGAACTATATAAAATGATTTTTTCAAACCAAGCTTTTCTCTTAATTCATGTCCCTTTAAAAGACCATTCTTTCTAACTTATAATATGGATTTAGCAATAGGTTTTGCCTGTAAAGAATGCATGAACTGCAAACATTAATTCAGCTGTAGTCAAAAGAAACACTTCAACTTGTTCCTGTACCAGAAGGGAGACGTAGGCTCAAGTTTTAGCTTAGATGAAGTTATAGTCCTGGCTCCATGTTTCTTATGCATCTTGATAGAGGCATAATGGTAACTAGTTGGAAATATATTTTTCCTTTTGATACTAAGGTTCTGCAGATAATTATTAGTATATCAGCAAATAATCCAGGTGTTTTGTTATATTAAGTGTTAGCTTCAGTGAAAACATACAAAAATATATTTTAAAACTTCAAATTAATTGTCAAATTTAATTTTTTCCAAATCAGGATTGAAAATACTCTAAATTAGTAGAAAGACAATTTTCAGAGACAAAAAATGTGAAACTATAGCATGTTTTGCAAGGAAAAGTTACATTCTGACATTCCCAGTGCATATGTATGGCTTTATTTCAACAATGTAACTCAGTATAGAGTCATTGGACCTACTCTTATGTTTCTGATGAAATTTGAACAGGAAGATGTTACTCCAAGCTAAGTATTTGTCAATTCACTTAGGTTGATTCCAAAATCTTGAAATAGCCTTTCTAATATTATATTCTTGGATCCTTAAAAAGCTTGGAATTTTGGCTTTTCAAATTTCCTAATTCTTATATAAGTTCCACTGAATTTGTAGACATTAACTTGCTGTAATCAAACATTCATCTTCTGCAGAATATGTACAGTTTTGAGGCTCCAGATATTGGTATGATATTTAAATCTTGTCCACAGTTCCATTTTGTGCTATCATTTGCCTCCCGAGATCTGTCTGGACACATATTTGCATACCTGAAATGCTTAAGTTAAACTGCCTTAAGGATGGCTCATTGTTGAAGCTGTCAGGGACTATTTTCTTACCACATCCATCACACAACACCTTGGCTATACCAAATTCTAATTGTGCAGATTCTAATCTATCTCCTGCCTGTGCATTGTCTGGGATCAAAACACACATGGAAGTTTAATCATATCTGAATTCTCAATAACTTAGGTAAGGCAATGTTGTCTTGCATGTCAAACACTTCAAAGAAAATAAAGATCTTATTTTGTCACAGACATCAATTAACTTATTCAGATTATATTTAGCTAACATCTAAAGTAATTATGTGGCTTCCATTAGTGTATAGTTTCAGATATTCATCTCCACAACAGTTCCAAGAGGCTCCAAGAAACTATAGCCTGGATTTATTCTACCCAATTTTACACATTTAGTTGAGAGACTAAAATAAAAGTCCAGTCACCTTGGGCTCTGTCTTCAGGACAAAACACAAATAGTTGTCTCCAGACAGTTATTTAGCTCAGAAGTGGGGTGAATCATTCTCTGAAAGTGCCTTTTTCTCCATCAGCTGCTGGAGGAATTAATTACAATGTGAATTAGGACTCTCTGCAGTAGATTGGATGTTTCTGGACCTAGATGACATGTCTAAGAAATGCGTGGCACAGCTCAGGATGGAAATAACATGAAAAAAAAATTCCCACATCTTTATGAACTTCTGCTCTGGTTTCCTGTCCTCACATTGTTCCATTGACTCATGTTTATTTTTTAAGTTACATTGGATTACTCAGTAACTGAGACTGAAATGTATCTAAAGCCGTGAAGGAAGTTCTTCCATATGGTACAGCTTGCTTTGAGAGATCCCATAGTAGTCCACAACTTCTTTCTGTAAAGAAGCCAAAAACAAATTAATATCATTCAATAAACCATTATCTCCCTTTTTCAGAACAAATTCAATAAATCTATCCATATTAAAAAATAATAATAAATGGTAGAGAATGATGTTGTACAGATACCTACATGAATAAATATACCCCCCCAAAAAAAAAAAAGGATAATAATCAACATACTAAAATTTTCTGAAGGAAAGTGTTTCTTGATGGAAATGTGTTTTGATAAATATTATTTATTTTAAATAATATCCTGATTTGAAGAACTGAAATGAAGCAGTCAACTCACACTGGTATTTCCACTTCAAATTGACCTTCAAGAAAAGCCATGTGTCTTTCAAACACAATAAAACGTTGTATAAAAGTTGATGAACATTCCAATTAGATTGTTTTATTTTAAGATTTTTTGACATTTTTACTTTAGCAATTCCAGTCTGAATTATTCAATGTTTATTTATTCATTGATAATTTTTATCTTGTGCCATCACTTGGAATGCAGATTCATTTTTCAGTGTTGGCATTTTTCCATAAAAGAAAAAAAAAACAAACACATTTTTAAAAAATAGTATTCAATTTACATAAAGAAAACCAGGATTCTCTTGTATCCTGATATTAACTACTGAGAATTGAAGTGTACTAGACCAAAGTAAAGATTGCCTTTTATGTTGACCATGCAGACCAGTCATCCAAGATGTAAACAATTTCCTCTGTTAATGTATTAGGTTAAATGATGATATACTCAAAACAGTTATGATCTGTAAGTGATATGAATTCTAATATTATTAATGGCAATAGATATGTTCTCAGGACAGTTTCAAGTTTTTATTTTTTTCTATTTCATTTCATTTTATTTTATTTTTTTAAATACCATAACTACTTTCAAGGCCAGGCTGGATGAGGCTCTGAGCAACCTGACCTAGTCAGGGATGTCCCTGCTCCTTGCAGGGGGGGTTGGACTAGATGACCTTTGAAGGTCCCTTCCAACGCTAACCATTCTATGATTCTATGATTCTACTAAGCAATCAGAGCAGCTCCTGGAGCACTAGGTATCAAGGCAGTTTGTGATTCATTTTGCCATGTAAATATATAAGGTACTTTATTAATTGCTGGAGTATATCGGAAATGGTGGATTCATTTGGAACAATTCATTTAGTGGTCAAGAAACATCAATATTTTTGAGGGTCTCCACAACTAGACACTTAACATTCAGTTTATCCACAAAAAAAAAAAAAAAAAAAATTATAAGTTCTAGCAAGTTCCATATATCTAGCTATGGATAGTATAATGATTTTTTACACAGCCCACAGTTAAGCTGTGGAATTTAGTGCTGTAGGAGGTAGTACATGTAAAAGGCATGCATAAATTCAAACTGGAAAAGATTAAATAGAAGGAAGAAAATTCTAATGCACCTTGTACAGCAAAGAGGCCACTTACGGCTCAGAAATTCCCTGTGCACATGAACTGTTGATATCTGGGAGAACGTATCAGGAAAATGTTTGTCCTAATTTTATTTGTTTCTCCAGGTTGCTGCAATTGGTCAGTGCTGGAAACAGGACACTGGGCTAGATATACCTTGGTGTGACCTGCTCTGCCTTTTCTGTTCATTCTCCTGCTCACTTTTTGAAGGGATCAGAGATCAGACCTTTGCTCATTCACACCTTGGCCTCTCTGCTGTGACTGCCCACAGAGGTCTCAATTAATAGCAATTTCAGTGATAACTCGAGTGATGGGTTCCCTGATGGCTGGATTCTCTACTGATCAAAGACATCAGTGCTCCATTAACTACAACAGAGCAATGCCCATTTATACTAGGAGCGAGTAAAGCCCTGAGTTATTGAAACAGGTCTGTGATCACTACATTCATTTTAAACAGGGTAGCAGGAGGCTATTGGGATCAGAGAACAACAGCATTTGTTATCAGTTGTTGTGCAGGAAGAGGTTGAGGGCTGCACCCTTGAGCAGAAATGGCATTCTCTTCAAATTTATTCAAATGATACAGAACTATCAATGGGAGTGAGAAGAGTTTCATGAAGTATGAGAGATTTCTGTAAAAGTTTGTTTAAAATAAACAAGCAAACTATTCTCAGATGAAAATAACAGAGACTATTTTTTTTATTCCTATACAGCTAAAACTGACCACATTTGGATAAAGGGAAATAGATAACCAATTAGCTGAAATCCTTTACAGTCAATTTTTTTTTGCAATATTTCCTGTTATGCCTTTCTTAATCCCTTCTTTGAAATGTGTTTTTCCTTTTCAGTAAGAAATAAATAGCGCAAATAGCAAGTTGTGGGTTTTTTTTCCCCTACTTGAAAAATAATGCTGAAGGAATTGTTTTGCAGTTGAAAATTAATGTAACCCATTATGTCCAGGAAATTTCTTCAATATATTACTTGCCAAGTCTTTGGTCCTCGCGAAGAAAATAATTTTAATTTATCTCATTTTTCACAACTGAGCCAATGATTGTTTAACCTAAAGTGCCATTGTGACTAAGTAGAGAAATATCAGCGTTCTTGGTCATTTTATTGGAGCTCAGCTATTAAGTCCACTAGGTTAGCACTGAGAATTACAGAAATTGCCACTTCGGCAAGGAAGAAGTCCTAAAAAATGTAACAGAGGATGAAAACATTTTCTTTGGCGTTTTTTTTTTTTTGTACCATTTTGAAACATTATATAGAAAATTATAACTTTGCTATAAAACTTAGAAAGGTGAATAACAAGCTATAAGAAGGTTATAATTTTCAATCAAATATTATAAATGTTCAGAGTTAATTTCTTACATGTTTATGTATTTGTTCATCCTTGTATGAAACTATTATTATTACTTTATTGTTATATCCTTTTCATGAAGGTCTGACAATCCCTAAGTGAAAATTTGGTTCTTACGTTAACTCTGGAGACAGTAAATTACTGTTGATTTAATGTACATGGTTAGTATTTTCAAATATCCCTTGAGGATTTAGATAAATGCCTTCTACTAAGTTATGTGGCTGAGGTCCTACTGAAGGCATTCATGCTTGTGTTCAACTTTACGTGCTTTTAGCTACTCCACTCAAATCAACAGCTTGGAGCTATAACTCAAGTCAATTGACAATTCTGACCTGCAATTTTTGTCAATACTCTGAAATTCACCTATGGAAATTCAGCTTTTCTGACAAGGTAGTTATGAAAAATATTCTCTCTAAACTAGAGAGACATGGGTTTGATGGACGGACCACTTGGTGGATAAGGAGTTGGCTGGATGGCCGCACTGAGAGAGTGGTTGTCAACGGCTCAATGTCCGTGTGGGGACCGGTCACGAGTGGCGTCCCTCAGGGGTCCGTGCTGGGCCCGGCCCTGTTTAGCATCTTTGTCGGTGATATGGACAGTGGGATAGAGTGCACCCTCAGCAAGTTCGCCAATGACACCAAGTTGTGTGGTGCCGTCGACATGCTGGAAGGGAGGGATGCCATCCAGAGGGACCTTGACAGGCTGGAGAGGTGGGCCCGTGCCAACCTCATGAAGTTCAACCAGGCCAAGTGCAAGGTCCTGCACCTGGGTCGTGGCAATCCCAGGCACAAATACAGGCTGGGCGGGGAATGGATTGAGAGCAGCCCTGAGGAGAAGGACTTGGGAGTGCTGGTGGATGAGAAGCTTCACACGAGCAGGCAATGCGCCCTTGCGGCCCAGAAGGCCAACCGCATCCTGGGCTGCATCAAGAGGAGCATGGCCAGGTGGTCGAGGGAGGTGATTCTCCCCCTCTACTCTGCCCTGCTGAGACCCCACCTGGAGTACTCTGTCCAGTTCTGGAGCCCCCAACATAAGAAGGACATGGACCAGTTGGAGAAGGTCCAGAGGAGGGCCACGAAGATGATAAAAGGGCTGGAGTACCTCTCTTATGAGGACAGGCTGAGAGAGTTGGGGCTGTTCAGCCTGCAGAAGAGGAGGCTCCGAAGATGGGGAACAAGAAAGATGGGGAAAGGCTGTTTAGTAGGGCCTGTTGCGATAGGAGGAGAGGTAATGGTTTTAAAATAGAGGGGGGTAGATTTAGATTAGAAATTAGGAAAAAAATTTTTACGATGCGAGTTGTAGAGCACTGGAACAGGTTGCCAGAGAGGTTGCCCAGATCCCTGGAAACGTTCAAGGCCAGGCTGGATGAGGCTCTGAGCAACCTGATCTGGTTGGGGATGTCCCTGCTCCTTGCAGGGGGGTTGGACTAGATGACCTTTGAAGGTCCCTTCCAACCCTAACCATTCTATGATTCTATGATTCAACCTTCCATCTGTTGCATTATGATAAAAAATCAAAAGCAAACATTATAGGAATAGCACTCTAGATTCCTAAATCAGAAGCAGATTCCTTTTGGAGTTGCCTTCTGCCAAGTTAGCTAAAAGTTACCTCACCTGAAGTAATAAACTATGTTATTTCTTCCAAAAACTTTGGAAGTGAAAAAATGTAACATTTTCATGATTTCTAAGTGACAAGGGACACATTTTTTTTTTCTGTGTTTTTCTAGATGTAAATTTAAAATTCAAACTGATAAGAACAAGAAAATCCTCAAGGAAAAATTTGATATAGAAATAAAACATTTCCAAGTGGTTGAATTAAATATTTTAATTGATTCTATAAGTGATGAGCAATCTAGTTTTGTGAATTCCACTTTTTCTTACAACTCAGCATGGCAAATATTTGGTAATGGTAGCTCAAAAATATTTCTTACTCAACTCTATCCATTAGGTGCAGAGGATTTAAGGTGCAGAGGATTTATGGATGCAATTCTTCCCTGTCTTTGCAATTCACCCATAAAACAGAGAAAGAAGCTACTGGTTAGAAACCTTCCCAACATGTTTCTTAGCCATTGTGCACAACACAAGAAAACCTAAAAAGAAGCCTGAGTACCACTGGCACTAGATATGATTTAACAATTGTTGTGACAGCGTTAAACTCAGATACAAGCAGAAAATTATTTCAAGAAAGAGTAAAAAAGTCATCTTCAGATTTGCAAAAGGATTTTAGGTGTCTGGGAGATTTATGAGAGTGTGAAACATCCACCTCAGGGTTAGGAAGAGAATCCTTTGCTGATCTACAGGACAGCACCAATATGGAGGGGACTATCTAGACTTGCTCTGGACACTGCCTTGCCTAAAGGCCTCATGTATCATGTGGCGAAAAGGGAGATGATATAGGTCACAATCTTTTTATTCCTTTTTGTCATTAGCTGGAATTAACCTTTGTTGTTACCAATCAAAAGAAAGCAATAAATAATAATATAAAAATAAATAACATTTATCAAAATGAAGATATTTTTAAAATAAGGGGAGAGAAAGAGATAAACAGCACATGCTTATTTTTTCTCCATGCTCTACTGGAAATAAATAGGCTGGTTTTATTTAATATATACATGAAATATGAGCAAGAAAGAGCAAGAAAATCCATGGGACTGAGAAAGAGAAAGAGAGAGAGAGAAAGTAAATATGCCTAAACATTTGATAAAAACTTTCAAGGCCAAAAAGGAATTTAACAGCCTTTCTGAACAAGAACTATAATGAAATTTGATCTTTAACCACACTAAATCTTAGGGGTGTCTTTCTACAACAAGAGCAAGAAAATGCAAATGAATTTAGGTCAGATGAAAATCTTTGATTATACAATACATTAGTCAGATCCACACTTAGATTACAGATCAGTTCTGGTCATCACATTACAACATAAAATATTGAAACACTTGACAAGGTAAAGAGACAGGAGATGAGTTTGATCTTTGGCTGTGATTATATTGTGTTAATGACTTTCTATCATATTACTGGCTTCTCTGTCTTATTAGAGAAACACCACTCCCTAATTGAGTAAGAAGACCACCAAAAGAAGCAGAATTCTAGAAATTATTATTATTGCCTTTATAACATTTCTTTTCTTAAGCAGCATCCTCCATCATTATTTTTAAAAAAGACATTAAATTAGATTGTATATTTCAATTGTGATAGTGTGATTCACTGATCAATAAGCCTAAACAAGAGCAGAGCATTACATATGCAAGACATTCAGTTAAAATACCTCATGATGCATCCCAGGAAGAAGAAGCCATGCGCAAACGAAATAGAAGGCAGCCTTTAAAAAGGAAGGCAATGTGCCAAGAATATAATTTCATTCCCTGATAGAGTTATACTGAGTGACTTGGTTACTGAAGTCTAGGTAAGTCACACTGTGAAATGTGTAGTGGCTAAAATGTTCTTATCTGTGATCCTGCCATATTGTCATTCCTCTGAAATTCACCTATCAAGAGAAAATAAATAAATCACAAGGAAAGAGTAAGGCATACCCTGAGTCAAAGTTAGTGAAAAAAATCTTTAGTGCCATGAGCGTTTTTTAACTGCTGTGCTATCCCATAAGATAACAAGTAGGCAGCATGGGACAACCTTGTGTTAGGAGAGGGAGTTACTCAGCCCACCTTTGAGAACCTGCTCAGCATTAAATCTCCATGTGTTGTGGTTCTCCTCACCATGGAAGCTCTGAGGAAGAAAAATCTTCTCAGTACTAAACCAAAAAACTGCCATTCAAGGACTTCAGCTCCACTGCCCTTTCTGTGGACAATTTCCTGCTCTTTTATAAACTTTTAATGTTGCAAGAAGATCTTTGTAGCAGTAGTACTCTCATGCTTAGGCGCAGATATGCTAGTCACAGAGATAAACAAAACCAAACAAATTAAATTGCTTATTTATAGCCTTCCTGTCATCAGGAAATTGGATTAATATTTTCCTGGGAAGTGAATACTTGAGAAGTTGTAGGAAATTGTGAAATCAAAGCTCTATCTTTGTCAAAGAAGATCTCATAGACATTTTTTTTTCCAAGAGAAGGGTTAGAAACTGCTATTATAGTTAGAGAAAAGTAATCAAGATCTGCAAATTATAGTGCTGCACTGGAAATTTTCATCACATATTAACCTCTTCTCATCACTATTTTGCTTCATTTATTTCCCATAGTTTGAGGAAAAGCAGTTACTTTCCTTTGACATCAATAGGAAATTAGAGTCATATCCTTTAAACAAAAAACAAAGATTTTTTTCCACAATAAAACTTTTGCATTCAATATGTTCCCTTTTCATTTTGAAATTGTTTGTCAAAATAACTTGTAGTACCATTGTTTAAATAAGATACAAAGCCTTCATGCTGGGAAACATAAAATACCCAAAGGTTAACGTTAATCTTATGGGCATCTGTCTTTGTTCAATAGGCAATGGAAAAGCCTATTGAAAGAGATTCTCCAGAGGGTGATTTTGAATGCTGTCTGGGCTCTGAATTGTCCTGTAGAGAGATGTATCTCCCACCATCACTGTAGAAGAAGGCTGCGCATTAACCATATTAGTCTATGTGAATGTCCCAGCTTGACCTCAAAATGGGGGGGGGGGGGGGGGCCGGCAGGGAAGGAAAAGGACAAGAAGGATAAGATGAGAAATAAGCTCAAACAACAAAAAAAGCACCCACCACAACAGAACACAATTAACTAGATAGACTCACTCTTCTCTCCACTTTACATTCAAAGATACATAGATTGCAAAGTCAAGCACTTAAAGGTTAGGAAATTCCTGACCAGAGATCATCTTTAGGTGATTTAGCTAGCTAAAGCCCAGCTTCTTGTAGAAGTGAGGAGACAGATTTTCTAGGACCACCTGATGAAGTAGACTACATACCAGGTAAAGCAATGTTGGTTTTTTTGTTCTGAAGGCCATTGCTCAGAGTGCAGTAGCACAACAGACAACGATTAGTGAAATAGTGAGCCATGAATGGAAATCAGTCTTACCTACAAAAGTGAAAGATTAATCCCTTATAACTAAAACATGATCCCAGTCATGAAAATGACCATTCACAGACATAGATTTACCAAGCGGTGGAGTGCTGTAGCCTTTTACACGAGAACCCTTCATTTCAAGGGACACGAAAAAGCTCATCCATGTTCCAGTTCCATTAAACCTTAGTCCACTCAGCATAAATAAAGTCAGTACATTAGTGCCTTTACTTATTCTAGCTAAAATTAATAGATTCCTTTATATATTCCTTATTTTATTATTCTTTCTATTTTTGTACCTGATAGTCCTGGCTGTTGTCATTGTTCATTTGTTTGTTTTTGTTTCTCCTTCACTTGCTGAACCACAGCAGTGTTTTCAATAACAGTTGAAAAATATTCTGTTTTGGAAATGTTATATTTCATATATTATTTCTGAGAGTGTTACATTTTGAAATTTATTTTCTGGGGAAAATCATAATTCATTGTCTTACCAGGGAAAGCAGAAAAAACAAATCCCACAAAAGTAGAGAAACAACAAACAGCAAGCAGTGTGGTAGATGTTTAAAATCCTTTTCAAGTGTAATAATTTTTTCAGGTTTAATTTATAGTCACTTCTGTGTTTTGAATTATATAGGACTGGGCTGCAACAGTTGTATTTAAATTCACGGGAAAGTGTGTTTAGGAGGAAGGTGTAAACCCTCCCCATTGTCCTACTTAGCATTGCTGCACTTGTATATGGGATTACAGCAACTACTCACCCAATATTACACCCAGTGAGGACCGATCTTGTCTCCAGCCTTAACTTATTCATCACCCAGAGAAACTCTCCAAGCACAAAGCAGGAACTAAGCTCTATGAGGTAACTTTCTGCCTCTGAGTGGAAGGCAATTTGAAGGGATCATGCCCATCCGGACTTCAGTGACTTCTGTAGTTTGTTCCTAGGTAGCATGGTGGCATGCTGCCCCTCAGAGTAGACAGTAACAGGTCTCTGAAGTTTTGATCCGCCCTGTAGTACATATGTTCTGTGTCTGTGAGCTGTCTCCTGTTGCTTTCTCTATACCAGGAGTCCCACTGCAGGCATTTGACTCAAGCATAGATGTTGCAAGGCACAACTGAATAGAATACAATCCAATAAAGCAACAAAACAAACCAAAGAATACAACAATGGGAGAATAAATATTCCATGGAACTCGTGCCAAGGTTACATGTTTAACAGTTTTGCACTTTATTGTCAATCACTTAAATCTCTTAGAGTGAGGGCAGACATTTTTATAGCACTTTCTGTTTAGCGTTGGACATTTGAAGTGGTGCAGCAGAAAGGAAGGTGAGTTTTTGGCTATAAATTGTGTTTTGCAATGTGAAAGCTGCATAATAATGAATGATATAAGTTTTTTTCGATTTTCATTTTTCTTCTTTACCCAGGAAAGGACCAAATCATTCTGAAAACACATTAGAAGTCAATGACAAAGTAATAGAAAATGCTGACATTTGGAAATATCTTTCTGAGAAAGTTCTCTAAGTGCTAGTTTTCAGAATCTATTCCACCCATGTAGATAAACCTGGAGGCAAGGAGCACAGGTGATGTCCTTCATACTGATTGAAAAATCAAATCTCATTAATATGAAAAGAGCCATGGCTAAATATTTTTTCATCACTAAAATACTTGTATTTTTTCAGATTGTTATTTAGTATTATTATTATTGATAATAACTATCAGTGATATCTTCACATTTATACAGTGCCTTTTCTCTCAGAAGGTCTCAGTGCCTGGGGACCAAAATCACTTCCCTAATCATGGGGATGCAGTCTTGATTTTTATCTGTGACCTGTGATGCTGCACAGCAAACAAGGAGACAAATCCCATGAATACTAAAGCATTTTGTGCAATTCAATTTGCTCTTGTGAGCAAAATCTTCAGTTTCAAGCTTTGGTACAAAGAAGTGGAATAGCACAGTCTAGCTTGGAGTACTTTGGTAACTTCATGATAGCAATGGTGTATCTTCTCTGTTAAAAAGTTAAGCTTGTACTTAAATATACATCTACCTGACTTAAGCTTTGCCATCAAAAAATGAGACATCTAGTTGAGTCATTCATCTGTGTTCTCTCCACATGCTGGAATGAAGGAAGACTATACAGGACATTCATAGTGTCAGACAGAGGTCAATACCTAATAGATCTGGCATGAATAATCCTCTACAGTCATTCATAGAATCATAGAATCATAGAATGGTTAGGGCTGGAAGGGACCTTCAAAGGTCATCTAGTCCAACCCCCCTGCAAGGAGCAGGGACATCCCCAACCAGATCAGGTTGCTCAGAGCCTCATCCAGCCTGGCCTTGAACATTTCCAGGGATGGGGCCTCCACCACCTCTCTGGGCAACCTGTTCCAGTGTTCTAGAACTCGCATCGTAAAAATTTTTTTCCTAATTTCCAATCCAAATCTACCTCCCTCTATTTTAAAACCATTACCCCTTGTCCTATTGCAACAGGCCCTACTAAACAGCCTCTCCCCATCTTTCTTGTAGGCCCCCTTGAGGGACTGGAAGACAGCTACCTCAGGTCTCCCCGGAGCCTCCTCTCCTCCAGGCTGAACAGCCCCAACTCTCTCAGCCTGTCCTCATAAGAGAGGTGCTCCAGCCCTTTTATCATCTTCGTGGCCCTCCTCTGGACCTTCTCCAACTGGTCCATGTCCTTCTTGTGTTGGGGGCTCCAGAACTGGGCACAGTACTCCAGGTGGGGTCTCACCAGGGCAGAGTAGAGGGGGAGAATCACCTCTCTCGACCTGCTTGCCACGCTTCTCTTGATGCAGCCCAGGATGCGGTTGGCCTTCTGGGCCGTAAGGGCGCCTTGCCGGCTCATGTTAAGCTTCTCATCCACCAGCACTCCCAAGTCCTTCTCCTCAGGGCTGCTCTCAATCCATTCCCCGCCCAGCCTGTATTTGTGCCTGGGATTGCCACGACCCAGGTGCAGGACCTTGCACTTGGCCTGGTTGAACTTCATGAGGTTGGCACGGGCCCACCTCTCCAGCCTGTCAAGGTCCCTCTGCATGGCATCCCTCCCTTCCAGCGTGTCAATGGCACCACACAACTTGGTGTCGTCGGTGAACTTGCTGAGGGTGCACTCTATCCCACTGTCCATGTCGCCGACAAAGATGTTGAACAGGGTCGGGCCCAGCACGGACCCCTGAGGGACGCCACTCGTGACCGGTCTCCACTTGGACATTGAGCCGTTGACCACCACTCTCTCAGTGTGGCCATCCAGCCAACTCCTTATCCACCAAGTGGTCTGTCCATCAAACCCATGTCTCTCTAGTTTAGAAAGAAGGATGTCGTGCGGGACAGTGTCAAAAGCTTTGCACAAGTCCAGGTAGATGATGTCAGTTGCTCATCCCTTGTCCACCAATGCCGTCACCCCGTCATAGAAGGCCACCAAATGGGTCAGGCACGATCTGCCCTTGGTGAAGCCATGTTGGCTGTCACCATCCACCTCCTTGCTCTCCAGGTGCCTTAGCATGGTTTCCAGGAGAATCTGCTCCATGACCTTGCCAGGCACAGAGGTGAGGCTGACCGGCCTGTAGTTACCTGGGTCTTCCTTATTCCCCTTTTTAAAAACTGGGGTTATGTTCCCTCTCTTCCAGTCATCGGGGACCTCACCAGACTGCCACGACTTCTCAAATACGATAGCCAGTGGCTTGGCAACTTCATCCGCCAGTTCCCTCAGGACCCACGGATGGATCTCACCAGGTCCCTTGGACTTGTGCACCTTTAGGTTCCTCAGATGATCCCGAACCTGCTCTTCGAGTACAATGGGCAGTTCTTCATTCTCGCAGTCCCTGCTTGCACCTTCTACAGCTTGGGTGGTGGGACAGGAACTCTTGTCGGTGAAGACTGAGGCAAAAAAGTCATTGAGAACCTCAGCCTTCTCCATGTCCTGGGTAACCAGGACACCAGTTCCCTTCCAGAGGGGGCCTACATTTTCCCTGGACTTTCTTTTGTCCCCTACGTACCTATACAAGCTCTTCTTGTTGCATTTTATATCCCTGGCCAGATTCAGTTCTGCCAGGGCTTTGGCCTTCCTTACCTTATCCCTGGCCACTCGCGCAGCCTCTTTGTAGTCCTCCCAGGCTACCTGTCCCCACTTCCACCCTCTATAGGCTTCCTTTTTCACTTTCAGTTGGTCCAGGAGCTCCTTGCTCATCCACACCGGCCTCCTGGCCTTTTTGCCCGACTTGTTTTTCATCGGGATGCACCTCTGCTGAGCTCGGAGGAGGTGCTCCTTGAATATAGACCAACTTTCCTGGGCCCCTCTTCCCTCCAGGGCCGCCTCCCATGGCACTTGGCCCATCAGGTCCCTGAAGAGGCCCAAGTCCGCCTTCCTGAAGTCTAGGGCAGAGAGCTTGCCATGTAGTTTCCTTGCTGCCCCGTGGATCTTGAACTCCACCATGTCATGGTCGCTGCAGCCAAGGCTGTCCTTTAGTTTCACATCCCCCACCAGTCCCTCCCTGTTGGCCAGCACAAGGTTGAGCATGGCACCCCTCCTTGTCGGCTCCTCTATCGCCTGCAGGAGGAAGTTGTTGTCCACGCATTCCAGGAACCTCCTGGACTGCCTGTGCCCTGCCGTGTTGTCTCTCCAACAGATGTCAGGGTGGTTGAAGTCCCCCATGAGGACCAGGGCTTGTGACCGTGAGGCTGCCTCTATCTGCCTATAGAGCGCTTCATCTGCTCTGTCCTCCTGGCCAGGCGGCCTGTAACAGACCCCTACCGTGACGTCCCCTGTCCGTCCCCATCCTCTAATCTTGACCCATAAGCTCTCTGTCAGCTCCTCCTCCATCCCCAGGCGGAGCTCCACACACTCCAGCCGGTTGCTGACGTAGAGAGCAACACCCCCTCCTCATCTCCCCTTCCTGTCTTTTCTAAAAAGCCTATACCCCTCCATGTTGACGCTCCAGTCGTATGTGTCACCCCACCACATCTCCGTGATGCCATCGAGGTCATAGCCCTGCTTGTGTGCAAGCATCTCCAGCTCTTCCTGTTTATTCCCCATGCTGCGTGCATTGGTATAGAGACACTTCAGCTGGGCCCCCAACAAAGCCGACTTGCTGGCTGGAGCGACAGGGGTGCTATTGGACCGCAGTTTAGGTTTATTTGCACTTATCTGTGATCCTTCCTCAGCTTATGGACACACTGAACGTACAAGAAGCCAATCTGAATAAATTATTCAAACACTAAACTTTTAGAGGTATAAAATTAGTTCAATTGCATCATACATTAGTGTGTTTGTTTTCTTTAGTGGGGGAGGGTGCTATGGTAGTAGCTTCTCCAAGAAGCTGCTAGAAGTTCTTTTCCCCTTTGTCCAGTGGACTCAGGCGGGCCTAGGGCGGACCCACTGCTGCCCAGGGCTGAGCCAATTGCTAGCAGAATGTTCCCTGATAATGCCTCTGCGATAAGGAGTTTAAGGAGGGGAAAAATGAAAAAAAAGGAACAAGCTGAAGCAGGGGTAGAGAGGGGAAGGCACAAGCCTTGAGGGCCTTGCAGCCCTCACCCTCTGGCCTCCTGCTGGGCAGCCGACTGGGCCCGACTCTTGCAGCCCAGCTGCAAGAAGTGGAGAGGAGATGAGATGTGAAGAGAACCTGAGAGGCGTCTGCCTGGCGGTTTTGAAGAATTTCTGACAAAAGGAATGTCTGCAGATGCCAAGGTCAGTAAAGTGAAGTGAGGAGCAGTAATGCTGCTCCCAGCAGAGATTCCCCTGCAGCCCGCGGTGCAGCCCATGGTGAGGCCGGCTGTGCCCCTGCAGCCCATGGAGGCCCACGGAGGAGCAGAGATCCCCCTGCAGCCCGCGGAGGACCCCACACCGGGGTAGGTGGAGGCCTGAAGTAGGCTGTGGCCTGTGGAGGGCCCACGCTGGGGCTGCCGTTCTGGAGGGACTGCACCTTGTGGAAAAAGCAACCCACACTGGAGCAGTTCACGAAGGACTGTAGCCCATGGGAGGGACCCCATGCTGGAGGACAGAAGGAATGTGAGGAATTCTTCCCCCAAGGAAGAAGGAGCAGTGTAAAGCAATGTGTGACGAACTGACCATGACCCCCACTCCCTGTTCCCCCCGTGCCACTCAGGATGAGAGAAGGATGTAGAGATAATGTTAAGCCTGGGAAGAGGGAGGGGTGGGGAGAAGTTACTTTATTATCTTTCTCAGTATCCTGCTTTGCTTTTAATAATAAATGAATAGTTTTCCCCACTTTGAGTCTGTTTTGCCCATAATGGTAACTTTAAGGATCTCTCCCTGTCCTTAAATCTCGACCCTTTTCTTGATATATTATCTCTCCCTGATCACGCAGAGGGTGGGAGGACTGAGAGAGAGACTGTAGTTTGGTCCTGAGAGGGGCTCAAATACGACTATTAGTCAACAATGTAATGTTCAGAATCCCTGTTTATTGACTGCAGATCATATATAGAATACTTTACATGAATACACACACACATGCGTGTGTTTATATATTTTTACGCAGAGATGATAGAATCATAGAGTCATAGAATAGTTAGGGTTAGAAGGGACCTTTAAAGGTAATTTAGTCCAACCCTGCTGCAAGAAGCAGGGACCTCTGCAAACAGATGAGGTTGCTCAGAGCCAGTCCAACCTGGGCTTGAATGTTTCCAGGAATGAGGCATCCACCACTTCTGGGCAACCTGTTCCAGTGTTCTACCACTCTCATTATGATTTTTTTTTCCTAATATCTAATCTAAATCTACCTCCTTACATTTTAAAATCATTACCCCTCATCTTATCACAACTAGCCCTGCTGAAGAGTTTCTCCCCATCCTTCCTATAAGCCCTTTTTAGGTACTGAAAGACTGATATAAGGTCTTCCCAGAGCCTTCTCTTCTCCAGACTAAACAGCCCCAACTCTCTCAGCCTGTCTTCATAGAAGAGGTGCTCCAGCCCTCTGATCATCTTCGTGGCCTCCTCTGGACTTGCTCCAATGGGTCCACATCCTTCTTAAGTTGGGGGCTCCAGAGCTGGACACAGTACTTCAGGTGGGGTCTCACAACAGCAGAGTAGATTATAAATGTATGTGCTTAAGGTATTTAGGAAAGTACTCAGGAAGAGTGCTTCAGATGGGTGACTACATTTGGGAAACCTGAAACTTATCCCAAGTTTCCTATCTGGTGAAAAAAATATGCAAATCCATGATTAACGGAAAAAAAAAAGGAAAAAAAAAAACAACAAAAAACCTGTAACCAAATAAAAATCCTCTCAAAACCATAACAAGGCAAGAAAAATATATATTTGTAATTATATTCATTTGTTAGCTATATAAAATTGGCTGAAGTATCAATTGTAAACAGCTGAATGTGTAACCTTTTCAGAATTTACACTTTATAAGTAAGGCTTTTGCAAAGATTATTGTCTTCATCAGAGCTGTTATTGCTGAAGAAATAGTATGTGCTTTATAAAAGAAAAAATCCAAACACAATAAGAATCTTGAAGCTGAGTGTTGTTTCCATTAAACTGTGAACTTGAGGTTTGAATTTAAGTTTTACACTGACTTGACTCTAGTTGTCACATGAACTTCCCATTTTGTAGAGAGATTAGAACATAGGGAAAGACACTGATGACACTTCTGTGCCTGAAGGAAGAGATTAGGCTGCATATAGTAGGTTTGCTGTCTTTGGAGGGAAAAATAAAAAAAAAAAAAGAAAGAAAGTGTAAATAGAGGTAAAAGTACTTACCTTATTAAAACAACATGCAACTTGAATACATTGTATTTCAAAAACAGAACACTGAATCTTCTGGATTTTTTACTACAAGAAATTGCTTCCAATGGACATTTCAATTTTCCAGATTTATTTTATGCATACTGATACAGATAGACATATAAACACACATCTGTAACAGTCAAGTAGTAAAACAAGAAGTAATGAACTCAGCTTTATCATCTAATGTTTTCTAAACACTATATAGTTACTGCAAGGTGTCAGTGGAAAATTTGTATATAAGCAGATTTTTAATGGCTAAGAAAGACTTTACTTTTAAAAAACTTCTCCCACAGCAAAGGTGGGGAAAGGAATGGAGAATGGTGAGGCTGAAGCCAAGGGCAGGATGGTAATTATAGGGATATTTATATTACAAGCTGGCACAGCACCCTGAGACAGCCCTTTTTCAGGCTACAGTAGATGGGCTGTCTGAATCTCTACTGTGAGTTCCTAGTAATCCCAGCAGAGTAACAGTTCAAAATGTTTTTATAGTACATCTGTACTACTCATGTAAGCATATCCAGGATTGCTCTTTGGTGCTGATAGGAACAGGAATGGAGCCATCATCATGTGAAAGGCTCCACAATGCTTCAGAACAGAGTGTCATGCTGAGATTGCTTACTGAGAGGGAATTCTTTGGAGGAAACTATCCCATGAACATTAATTAAGTTCAAGTGTTTGTGCATCTGGCACTGTTTAATTTTCTATAGTAGATTCGACTTTAGGATTGTTCTACAAATGCGGCAGAAATGGGGATCATTAAAGCTCATGGTTAAATCATGACCTGGACTAAGCCACTCAGGAAGAATTCTTTATGTGAGAGGTTAGCATGAGAAATGGTGATGGGACCTGTTCAGATTGGAGAGGGAGCAATGGAGAGGGAACTACATGTGCCAGACATTCATCCCATTTTAAGCAGACTTCTCAACAGTAAGTTCAGATAAGCGTGATGAGTGCTATGTAGAAGAAGAAAAATAGAAGTCTGGAGCCTTAGGGCTTTTCTGGTGTCCAAAAAAGCTGAGAGACAGAAGGCCACAGCAAGCAGGAAATTCAGAATGTACAGAGGGCAGGAAGCTAATTTGAGGAAGCTGGGTTTTGTGGGATATTTCCTGATCATCTTCATGTCATGATTTGAGGAGTAGAAAGAGCCCAAACTCACATTGCAATCTTTTTGAAACATGCTCGCTCTAATTAGAACCAAATTTCATGGCTTGTTGATAGACAATTTACCAGTAGCTACTTTCCAACCCAGCAACCATTCAGACAAACCAATTGCAACAAACTATGAGGGATAAGAAACAGGAAGAAGAAAGTGCAGTTCACAGGCAGCACTGAGAAGAGGACATATTGTTCTGCTGATTGTTCCTTTAAGCATGGATAATCATGTACAATAATGTATTCATTTTAAGAGGATTCACCATGTGGAAAATGTTCTTGAAAGGTTTAAACACCGTGAATGATCCAAAACTCATCATAGTGTCATGGGAACAGGGGCAACTTAGAAAGCAGCTATAAAAAATGGGAAAGCAAGAGGGAGATAGTAAAGGAGAAGAGAGCTTTGCAATTTGATGCAGACACTATTAAGGATATTCTGAGTAGGGTCAAACAGCCTTGACTGATACAGTAAAGGTTAAATCATCTTTTGGACAGATGAAAGAATCTTTCAGGGTGTTCTCTTTGAGTAATTAATAGTCTGGCTAAGTTGGGGTGGCTGCAAATATGAGGAGAGAAAACTCTAAGGAGGAAACTAGCACAATAGTTGGTGCTATTTAGGAGCGGTCCTGAGGAGATGATGCAAATGATTTCCAATATCTATAGATGATAAAGCCCCCTGCAAGTGACAAGTATAATTCAGTTAAATACTTTTTCTGTCCCTTTCTCTGATGTTCTTCTCCAGTCTCTCTTCCCCTTGCTTTTTTTAATCCCTTTTTTTTTATTCCTTTTTTTTTCTTTTGTTTTCCCTTTGATTTTCTTTCTTCCTCCATCTGAAATCAGGCTGGGCTGAATTAGGCATGACAGCAGCAGTCTTATGCAGAAGCCAGAGACAGTAAGGAAAGGAGCAGTATGAAGTGAGTGCATGAACTGCCTAAGCCCAGACACTCAGAAGACAGTGCTTTTCATGACCACCTAAGCTTGGGGAGGTCATCACTTGTTTCAGGAAGGTACATTTCATATTCTTTGCACAGACTGTTTCTCCTCAGCTTGGCTGGGTTGGTAGAATTTCTTGCATCCTCTTGGAAAGCAAAAATCATCCTATTATTTTTAAATCAGATCCTGGCCTAGAAAACTGTAGATTAATTGGTCTAGACTCAATAGTAAGCAAGGTTTTGGAATATACTTTGAAAGAAAAAAAAATTAAAGATAGAAAGATAAGAAAGATAAAATAGATAGGTTTACCAAAGATAGCTGCCAAACTGAACTAATACCATTCCTTGATAAGATAATTGATTTTCTAGACAAGTGAAATTTAATAGATCTAATCTGCTTGGAGTTCAAGAAAACATTTAATATAGTCCATGCTAGAAATTATTACTGAAGTTAGAGGGGATAGGGATTAGTTGAGGAGTTAGCTGAGGAGCTATAAATGTATAAGGAGTTGGCTGGTGAGTTATTAGGGAAGGAGAACAGTATTTTTGATCAGATAGGCTAGAACCACTGTTCCCTTTTCATTACTTGGAAATAGGTGTATGTTATTTCAGACTGCTGGTGACACAGACGGGAATCAGGGTATTGCAGAAAAGGAGCAGAATAAGGAATTAAGCAACAGAACTAGAAATAAGTATGTTAGGAGATGTACAGCATCTTGTACTGAGGCACAAAGCATCTAATTTGTACTGTATGTTGAAAGTTCTTGATCTGGGAATAACAGAAGATAGAAGAAACAAGAGGATATAAACTGTGCATATTGTCCAATCAGAAGTTGTTGATCACCAACTTGAGGTGTCAATAACAACAATAAAAATAATGATAATTCTATTCAAAGGAAGCATGACTGCAATTTTATAAGTCAATTGGTGACTTCAGGCAGTGTCCTCCATTATGGTTTGAAAAAGGTGTTAGGAAAAATCAGTTTAGATTTGACTGGAACAATGATTTGGGAATGAAGAATCCCTTCTCTGAGAGAGGAGTAAAACAGCTCATCTGGTTTAACCGGGGAAAATAAGGGCTGAAAAAGGTATGATTTTTCTCTATAAACACATCCAGGTGAGAATATTGGGGCTGTTAAGGAGAAGTTACGCAATCTAGAGCCAGTGTTGCAGCAAGAAAATGATCATATTAATTTATTCATAAATAGTAAGGCTGAGGATTACATTTCCAGAAGGAGAAACAACATTCCATAGTATGAATGGATGCAGAGATTTAGGATTATGAAACAGAAGTTTCCTACCTCAAACATAGGAACAACCCTGATAACTTGTGGTGGTAAATGATCCGTGTTCTTTACCTGTAGCTTACTTTACTGGTATTTTATACTTTTAACATTTTGTAGCTCACAAGAAAGAAGCTGGACGGTAGCCCATTACTATGTTAGTACATGCTCTGAGTTTTTTCTGGAAGCTGTGTATATGGGTTTACAGATGAAAATAAACCTTGAGACAACTCATTGTAACCACTCATCTTCACTCTCCTGGCACTGTTACCAGACCTGCAGACAGGTTCTGGAAATTAAATTTGTAATTGTTACATACTGCATATAAACAGCTGGAGTCCCTTCCTCTGCTCTCCTCTGAAGCAATGAAATCACAGGAAAATTACATTGGGTTTGAATCATTGTCACCAGTTAACAAAACGAAAACAAAAAATGGGGAAGCTGGAACACAAAACTGAGATACACTCAGGTGCTGTAGAAATTGTAGGGCATAGGAAAATAATAATAATAAAAAAAAAAGAAATAAAAATATTTCAGATCAAACTGAGTTAAAAAAAAAGACAAGTGAAGGCTTCCTTAATCTTTACCTTAGGAAATAATCTCAATGCTAGTGATTTCAGACTATAAACTTCTGGGGCATAAGAAGCTAGTCAAACACACAGGTTCAAGTCTCTTTCTTTTCAGCCTTCCTGTGTGACTCCAGGCAACTTGCTGAAGGTAAGGTACAAAGTGAATCCATTGGACCCTCCAGCTTCAGCACTGCACTAGCTTTGATAAATGTCATGCCTCTTCCAAGGAAAGTGATTCATAAGGTCAGGTCTGCAGACTGCCAGTGCAGGGACTTTACACATAGCAACTGTGTAGGGTTTGTCTAGTGGGGCTGGGGAGTTACAGTGGCGGCTTCTGTGAGAAGCTGCTGGAAGTTTCTCCCCTTTGTCTGGTGGACCCGGCTGGCTCCAGGGCGGACCTCCTGCTGGCCAGGGCCGAGCCAATCGGTGACAGTGATAACGCCTCTGTGATAATGTATCTAAGAAAGGAAAAATAAAACAGAAGCCTAGGCAGAGAGGGGGAGGCTTGAGCCTTGTGGGCCTTGCAGCCCTCACCGTCTGGCCTCCCACCGGGTGGCCAGCTGTGCCCAACTCGGCCTTGCCTGGCCCAGCCAAGAGAAGAGAAGAGAGAAGAGGAGGGGAGATGTGAGAGGACACGAGCCTGAGCCAGTTGTGAAGAATTTCCTGTGAGAGGAACGGCTACAGACACCAAGGTCAGAAAAGAAGCAGGGGGAGCAGTAATGCTGCTCCCGGCAGAGATTCCCCTGCAGCCCGTGGTGCAGCCCATGGTGAGGCCGGCTGTGCCCCTGCAGCCCATGGAGGCCCACGGAGGAGCAGAGATCCCCCTGCAGCCCGGGGAGGACCCCACGCCGGGGCAGGCGGATGCCTGAAGGAGGCTGTGGCCTGTAGAGGGCCTGTAGAGGGCAGCCGTTCCAGAGGGACTGCATCTCATGGAAGGTGCATGGAAACTGCTGGAGCAGTTTCACAAAGGACTGTAGACTGTGGGAGGGACCCAACGCTGGAGGACTGGAGGATGGAAGGAATATGAGTTCTTCCCCCGAGGAGGAAGGAGCAAAAGAAACAATGTATGATGAACTGACCTCAACCCCCATTCCCTATCCTCTCTGTGCTGCTCAGAGGGCACGAGGTGGGAGATAGTCCAGAATGAAGTTAAGCCCAGGAAGAGGGGAGGGGTGAGGGGAAGGTGTTCTTAGGATCTGATTTTATCTCTCATTATCCTACTTTTGTTTTATTGTTAATAAATTGAATTCCTTTTCCCCAAGTCAAGTGTGTTTTGTCCATGATGGTAACTGCTGAATGATCTCTCCCTGTCCTTAACTCAGATCTCAAGCTTTTTGCTATATTATCTCTCCCGTATTCCCCTGGGTGATGAGGAGGGTGAGTGAGGCTGCATAGAGCTTTGTCCTGAGTGGGGCTAAACTATAATAGCAACTTACAAAGCCCATGTGTGGAGCAGGCAGTAGAGCAGAACTAGTCAGCAAGCAAAACTAACTCCAGGAATATATCTGAACTCTCTTTTCTTTCTAAGGTGAAAAATGTCTGAATTAACGTGTGACATCAGCAAACTGTCAGAAATTGGAAGACTGGGATATTTCCTAATAAAAGATGGCTGATGGAGAACCTGGCACATTGATATGGTCTGTCTCCTACCACATGATAAAAGTTCACAGCTAGTCAACAAAGTGCCACAGAGACCCATAGAGACTTCTGCTAAATCCTGGTCAAAGGGTGTTGATGGATTAACTTTGCACTCTTAGGCCTTATGCAGGATGAACTGTTGACTACAATTCTAACTTTAGGCCAGATCTGTGATCTTCCACAGGTGGGATAGAACCAACCTCAAAATATAAATCTGTCACTTGTCTACTACAAGTTGAAACAAATGGGTTATGTGCCCTCACCTAACCTATGTCAAACTTGTAGTGCCTCATAAAGGAGGTACAGGCATTAAACACAGTGGAACTACCAGCCTGAAACCAGATAATTTTTGGAAGTGGCAATGATAGAACTTTTGCATACTCACCTTTTAGATAGTGAACACACATAGAGTATGGGATCCTTAGCTGAAAGGAAGATAAATGTACATCATCTATTCTGTGGAGAACTCTTTAAACATCACATTATAAAGTCAATTATGGGGTGGAGGAGTTGGTCCACTCTCACTACAGTTAAGAAAACAATCATGGAGGCAGCAAAAAGACAATTCAGAGGGAACTTAACTCTATTTTATGCTACACTGTTTATAAAACACCCAAATTACAAACCCCCAGATTCTAGAAGTAAGCCAATGCTGGAGAATTTTGAATTCCTTCCTTTGTCTTGGGGACATAAATCCTTTTCTTATATTGGAAAACATTTCAGTCCTAGTCTCCTTGCACTTCAGCTCCTTACTTGGAAGAGTAGAAGAAAAAACACCCTACTTCATAAAGATGTTGTGTGGAGAAGTATATAAATTATTGAGATCTGTTCTGATACAGAGAGGTCATATATGTATGTGTGTCTGCATCAGAGGTAGCTAGCTAGAATTGATTGCTACATGAATAAACATTTACAGCTCCAGGCCCTGCAACAGTAATGTCCCCTCTCTCATATCGTCTCTGAGTTTCTAAATGGTCATGTCCTGCACAACTCTTTGCAGACTGTATATTGGAAAGGGCAAATCCTTGCTATTCTTCTGTGTTGTACACTAAGCCCTTTCTGCCCCCATTACTGTTTGATCTTTTACAAGGTTATCCTGCCATGAATTATAGGATGTAATTAAGGAAGATGGTTTTAATCCTTCTCTTTGTAAATGTACAATCTATTAATAAAAGAACCAGCTACACGATATTGTGAATTTTGTAGTTTAGAGGGTGATCAAACCAATTTCTCTGGATAGAATAAATTCTCCTTACCATCACCCTTCAAACTTCAAACTGAACATAATGCAAACATCCTTTTCTCCAATTTAGAAAAAAATTTCATTCATTTTTAAATTTCATTTTCATGTGAAAATGCTGTGAAATAGATTGTTCTCATGGTATTTTCAGCCATGATCTGAAGTAGAAAGTACCAGAAATACCATGAGGAAATTCACTCCTGGACTGTCCTCCAGGCAAGCTTGCCTGGAGAAATTAATAAATGAAATTCAGGTGAGATTTATGGGAGAGCCCACAAACGCAGGGGTTCACTTCAAGGGGTAACTGCAAAGGTCTGGGCCAAACATCACAATAAGAGGTTACACCTGAAAACATAAGTAATTGGCCTTTTAGGAAAAGCATGACTGAGCTAATCTAATTCAAAAGACTTTGGGTAGTGGCACTAGTTGTGCTGAGATTCCTGAGCAAGGGCATTCTGCTGTGCCCTACACCATTCTGTTCCCTAGTGTCTGCACTAAGGGACATATTGCAGATTTTGTATAGTCAATCTATCCCTGCCCTCTACTGGGGTTTTATTCAATGGAAATGAAGGCACTTAAGGGGATGACATATACCCTAGCTTCATCCTGACAAGCAATCAGTGTATAGTCAATTTATGCACTCCAGTACAGTTGCTCCTTCACCTTCCGGTATGTATAGACATTGCAGTAACACCTTGACGTAACTTTTAGCTTCTGGTAGTAGCATTTAGAAGCTTTGTTCCCATGCCAGGCATTGTAAAACCATGGGAGGAAAGAACTGTGCCCCTAGAACTTCCATTTGAAAAGGGTAATGCTAAGATGGAAGCAGAGCAGTGGGAAGTGGTTTTGTATACTAGCCTTGGCATCTTGCCCAGACTATTCAACAGCTCTATTTGCACCTATTGTCTTTGTTATTCTTTGCTACTTGCACTACTGTGTAATGATGAGGGCTGGGAGTGCCCAGGCCTTCAGCAGCCTGGCTCTTCAGGCAAGGCTGCAGTGATTGAATCTTTGATGCAGACTGGAATGCAGCATGATTTCTAAAACACACATACATATTACTATGCTACACATTGCCTCAAATCAAAGAAAATTTGTCCAGGTTCTCCAGGACCCTCTGACATCATTGGATGAAAGACTGAATCTGAAGGTTTACGCAGCTATAAACTGTTGTACTGCTGCTCAAGCCATGCTAGAGAACATCTATGGACAGGGACGAGTTGTCTGGGGACTGATATGCTACTGGCAAATGCTGAACATTTGCTGGAGCAGAGAAGGGTGATGTAGTGACCTCTACATACCTAAATCCTGTAGAAATTAATTCTGGTATAAGTCCAGAGAGACACTATTGATTCTGACAGAATTATTCTGGATGCATAGCCACGTAACTGAAAGCACAAATTGGCCCGACATGTAATCTGCTTTGGGATGAAAGGCACTTTTTAAATGGAAGATGCTATTATTATTATTATTTCCCTTCTAGGGCTAGTGAAGCCCATAGCTTTCATCTTCAAGCAGACGGGGAGGGTGGAAAGAGAGTGATTTTTTTTTTTCTTTAATGATAGAAAAAAAATTAAACAAGATGTAAGGATGCTATTCAAAATAAATGTCAGTGGGAGTGGGAAAGTAAAAGAAAAAAAAAAGTAAAGGAAAAAAAAGGAAACAAGAAACCAAGCAAAACTGAAGTAGATTTGACCTCAAAGGAGCTGAAATTGAGTTAAAGTTTACTACTGAAGTCAGGTTTCCCTTGGGGGGTAGGCTGCCATTTAAGCTATTTCTTCTCTTTTACTTGTACAGTATAATTCCCCTAATACAGTGCTACAGGTCAAAAAAGAGCTCTACTAGAGCTCGGCTCCAATTTCCATTTACTAGCAAGAAAAACCTCCCCTTGTATAGAACAGCTTAGTAACATTTTGTGGAAGAATTGACTCCTAAATACTACCTTACAGAAGAGGAAGGTAACCTGTATCCTGGTAGTCTGAAGCAAAAGCTACTTCTTCAGTGCACTAGCTGTAGACAGATTATTCTCTCAAATTTGTTACTGATTCATTATATGCCTCTTCATCTGCATTTTGTGCTTTAAAAAGGTGCTCCAATTGTATCCAGATAATTTTTAGAAGGTGACTTATTTTTACTTCTTTTCACCGTTTCTTGAATTATGTTGCCTCTCTCCTTCTCACTCCTCCCTTCACCCATGGTCATACACAAAAACATCTCTTCCATTGAGGTGAAAATCCACACAGACTGACAACTGCCTGGACTGTGCCAAAAGCAAAACTAAGCAGCTTTTAGACTCAACACTGATAATGAAAGCAAGGAACAAACTTACATTAATCAAACAAACAAATAAACAAAAATACACCGGAAAACTCCACATACATGCTTTCTCTCAACTATGGTACTTGACAGTACTACTTGTAACAGCAGGTGATAAGGAAGTTTCAGACAGAAGAGTGATTTTTAAGTTGATGATGCCCCTTTAAAGACACACGGGGAGAATGTATAACCCACTGTGCTGGCATCAAGCTTAATTTTTCCTTGCCTTCCCAGCTCTGAAAACCAGCTTGCTGTGCTACAGCATAACCCCTGGCAAAGCCTCAGTTAGTGAAGGGAACTAACTTCAGACTCTGATGTTGCTTGTCACAGCTGAAAAGGTGTGATCTGTCAGCAGGGAGAAGAAAAGGTTGAACCAGATTTGCGTTTTATGCTGCCTGGGGGTGCTGGGGAGTTTCTGATATGGAAGCAACAACTCTGGATTTCTTGCATCCCAGAAAGAGCTTAAGAGCAAATTTAAAAGATGTGTTTATAATCACCCTTTCCTGTGTTTCAATACTTATTGGAAAAGGAATGTATCTGTAATGTCCACAGTCTACACATGAAACTGTTCTGGCCCGTGTCTATCTACTTGAAAGCTTTAGTGCATCTCATTTGTCTTCTTCTGGATTGATTGTTTTCTTCTTTTTCTAAGATTCCTTTAAAAGGGCATGGGTATGTTAAAACCAAAAGAGTCTAATTTTTATTTATTTGACAGCTAAAGAGCCCAAATTTCTGTTTGTCAGACTCAGATTTTTCCGTGCAACATTTTTTAGTGTTTTATTTTTCCTACTATCTACAGCTTTTTTGGTTAGGTCAACATACTATTCCAACTGAAGGATCAGAAATTGTGCAATTTTGAACAGAGGACTATAAAATCACAGTCTTGTGCTAAGGAGACAAGAAGGTGAGATGAGGATAAAAAAAAAAAGTATTGCTTACCTTTATTTCTGCCTCTCTTTGTAAAAATCATATTCTCACAGCATTTTAGTATAGGCCCTGGGAAATCAGCAGAAATAAACCACTCTTGATATCCCGTTTACCTGGAAACCAGCCAGATTTCTGAGTCCTGACTGTCCTTGCTATTAGCATGTTTGTGTGGGTAGTGGGGGCGATATTGTCAATGAACTCATGATCATCCTCAGCCATCAGTAGGTGATGGGTCCACTAGCTGCCCAGAGCTGGTGGTGCAATAAACATTCCCCTCCTTCAGCATAAAATGGGTCTGAGTGCACCTGGAATCCTCTGATAGCTGCCAGCTAATGAGAGTCCTGCTTGTGTACCTTACCTTCTTCCTTGCAACTTTTCTATTTACCTTGGGAAAAGCGGAGAATTGAAAGAAGACTTAATTTGATCTTCTATTGGCAATTTACAAAGACATCACAGTAGTACCAGTGCAACAAGTATGATTTCATATGTCACTAGGGATCAGATTTACAGCTACCAAAGCCACTAGTACTGAGAGGGAAAGCACACACTAAACACTGGGTTAAGTCACCTTCCTGAGACACAGAACATTTCTTGTCCATCTGAGATTTACACTAATTGGAATCACAAATACACTTCTCCTTTTGTTATGCTATCTTGATTACCAGTGAGAACTTGAAACAGCCAAATAGAAAATTCAAGGCTCTCTATCCTGTACTAAAGAATGGAATTACTATCTTCAAGGTGTGGTGCCATTTGAAACTTCAAAGTAAAAGAAAAGTTAAAAGGCTGCCCACATTGAGATGATTCATCAGGACACCATGTGCATAAGAGCTCCGTAAGGCATCTGGGTGGGATTCAAGCCTGTGGCCCAGGTTCAGTGCTTAAGTTTTTTGCCATATGTGATCTTACATATGAAGTGCAGGTAAAAACCATCCTGAACAGTCAGTGATTCAATATATACTTGATTTAAGCAGAATCCAAGAACCTTTAAAAGTAGGTTTGCTAAGGTGATCACCGAATAAGGTACAAATTTTTTGCAAGATATCTTACTATAAGGTCAGCATGTCTTCTGAAATTTCTGATGTTTCATTTTCCGATACTGGAGTTTTAAATTTTTACTCTTTATTAGGTACTTTCTGCTGATCTCTGTCATGCACAGAACTTTAATCTGACCCCGCCAGTTATGCACTTGTATCACCAAGTGAAAAAAAAAAAAAAAAAAGGGAGAGAGAAAAATTACAATTACTCCAATTGTGCTTACCCCCTGGAGTAGAAAATTAACCTTGATTTTTTGAACTGCAACCATGAACCACTCCTCTTTGTTTACGATTCGTGCTAAGAGACTGACTGAGTTGATACAGCTGCACTGTTGACCAGTTTCTCTTTGTCATCCAAGAAAGGGCAAAAAGAGCAGGACCTTTGAAGGTTCCCAAGCTTTTCAAGTGACCTACTTCCGTGTGGTGACTTATGGTTTCACAATGTAACCAAGCAGAATTTTAGGATTTTAATTAATTTTTCTTTTAGATTTTTTGGCTTTGGCTTTTATAATGAAACTCAGAACAAAACCTGTGAGCAGTAAGAGGGAGAAGGTGAGGGAGAAAGGAAGGGAGTAGCCCCAGGCAGCACCAAAAAGAGTCAGTCTCATTTCTTTGATTCCTCTGACCCCAGTCCACCCAGCCTTAACTGTGTAGATTTGTATTTGAATGGAAAGTAGCAAACAACTTGGCTAAAGTAGCAAACTTCTTGGCTCCTGTTTGCATGAGCACAAAATATTCTATATTGCTCTTTTAAGAGGACCTTGTTTTACACAGGATTTTAATGCAAGTGTCCAACAAGGTCAAAAATACTGACCCTTTGAAATTAAAAGATTAACATTTTTATAGATACGAGAGGAAAATGGGCAACTTGCAGTGGAGCATGAGAATTCTATCTTGTTTTTTCTTTCTTTTTTTTTTTTTCTTTACAACAAACAAGGTTTATGGATTACAAAGAGGAGACTACCCCATTTAAAAAAATAAGTCTTTTACAGTATTTTCCAATTTAAAGCTGCATGCAAGTAGCACTCAGGATCATCCAAGAAATGTCTGACTCACTAGTTTTTCAATTTAGTTTGTTAATAGCCTGCCTTTCATAAAAGCATCAAGCACAATAACAAAAATACCTAAATCAATAGGATGATGCAGCAATGCCTCACAGAGATGATATTTTTGAAATAAATATATAACATTCAGCCTGGCCCGCTTGACATCAAATTTATATACTCAATAAGAAAGCATAATTAATGGTCCCAAACTGTATTTTCTTTCACCTATTTCACATCTCAAGAAGCCGAGGGTTTTGTCAAAAAGAGGAAGGGGGGAAGAATGGAGAAAGTATTCCATTCATAAATGAAACGAACCCATTAAAAAATGACTCTCTCCCCAGCTCCCTACCAATGTCTCCTGGGGACTGGTGTGTATTTTATTAAGAAACAGAAGTGTGGAACGTGCTTGCATTTCACAAGGTCTGTAGCCAGGTGATTTATCTTCTCCCTTTTCTCCTGCCAACTCTCTGGGAATTCACTGTTTTTGAGGGAACAAAGGAGACAAACTAGGACATCTATTGATGTCAATACATCTGTACTAGGGTCCACCCTATCAGTCTACCCCTCTGTCCATCATGTGGACCTATAATAAATTTTAATTAGCTAATTTGATTGTCAATTTTATCTAAAGACTTCTGAGAAACGAAGCAGGGTGTCCTGTGTAATTTGGAGAAGGAGGAAAAATTGTTGTATATGGAACTGCTTTTTGAATCAAAAGCAGTTTGGTGCTTAATCGACTTAAAGAGTTTTGCTAGTCTCCCAGTCCAGTGGGGAGGAAACTGAAGGGGGAAAGTGTATTGCCACTGTGTGTCCTCAGGTAGCTCAGCTAAGTCCCTCAGTTAGTGTTAAGTCTTCCTTTTTAAACTAAAGAAAGAGATCAGAGTTAAAGTCATTGAGTGAACAGCAGAAGGAGTTAAAGAATTACTGCCCCCAACTCTTTATTTCCTTTCAACCAAATGATTATTCCTCCTGGAGAAAAGTCAGAAAATATGGTCAACTCCTGTCCACACCAAGAGCCACTGTGGATTTCACAGGAGTTGCCAAATGACTGTCATGTTTCTTTAAGCCTAGCATGGAACTGTGAGTTGGAAGGCAGAGCAGCAGGCTCATCCTCCCTGCTCCCTACTCTACTATGGTGACAGAAGAACAGGGTTGATAAAGATGAAGGGACAATGATGAGATTCATAAATAATAACAGTGAGGTTTTCTCTCGCTACCCGTGACTATTTTTTTTTGCTTATGCCTAGCACTCTTACTAACTACTTCTTTTTTTTTTTTCAGTTTGCTACACTTGTTTATTAATTCCTACTTTAAATTCCTACGAAGCTCTTTTAGGCCATGGGTTGGCTCATATCCTGTCCAGGTACAGACAAACTTTGTAGTGGAAATTTACCCCTGGGTTAGGAACTGTGTAGCTGCTGTTCCCAAACAAATGAAGCAATAGAGGGTTAGTTTAGGAATACTTAGGTAGTTGTGAGGCTATGAGAAATAATTCCACCAGCATCCTTTAAAAATTGCTCCTAGAAGGATCAGAGGAAATGACCATGGGATGTTAAAATACTGATCTAGAACTATCCAATTTTTTTTTGACCACAGCACCAAAAACATCAGTTGCAAGACCAGCAGTAAGATATAGCTACCAGTGTTCCACATAGGAAGATAGTAATTTATTATATTATTTTGCACTTTCAGTCATAATTCTGATTTTGACTTCACTTCTCACTGGAAGCATTTCTGGGAAGTGGATTTGACAAGTTGATCCTCCTTTGTTTAAGATGGAAGCCTAGGATTTTAATGGGTGTGTTATGTACTCTTTTGTATCCCATATGCTCAGATTTTTGCTGTGTCCTGTCATTCTATGCCACACATTTGTGACAACTGAAAATCCAAGACACCCTAAACAGTACTACAGTTGTGAAGCATCCAAGGTTTGGAACAGATAGCAATAGAAAACAGGAAATAAGAGGGACCTGAAGAAGTTAATATGAAATGCAGCCACTTTTAGAGTAATGCAAAGTAACAGTCTGACAGCTAGAAGCTACCTAGCCATTGATAACCATATTTTAATTGAAGATGCTTATTGCTATTTTGAAATTCCAACTAATCAAACACAATAAATAGTCTTATGTTGCACGCACTGTGAGAATCTGCTTTAGTTAAGGAAAACTGAGATATTTAAACATTCACCAATCGTTTGTGGAGAAAAGGATAAAATCTAAGAGGCTTAAGTCCTGTTACTTTCCGTGAAGCATGGCACTGGTCTATATCTTGTGGTCAGAAATCATAGCATAATAAGATAAATCTGAGTTCTGATTCACTTTTCATTCATCCTGAAAAACAAAGAAGCAAACAGAAAAGCCCAGTATTCCCAGAGGCTTGTGTCTGAGGAAAAATTAAACAACCAGAAAAAGAAAAAAAAAAAAAAAAAAAGAAAGATTTTCAGGATTTATTCCTATGTTTTATCACTGAGCAGGTGTTGATTTTTTTTTTTCTTTTTATTCTTCCTTTTCTGCAGCATTGTCCCAATATCTGGTTGATACCAAACATAGCAACTCATTCATTATCCTGAATATCTTCTGAGCCAAACTCCACCCATAAATAGGGCTGCACTGACTCATAAATCTCTGTGGCTGGATGCCTGAAAATGCATGTAGAATCCACCCCTGGGTTTGGACATAATAAATAATGAAAAATGAGGCTTGGTAGTTGCCATATTTTGTAATGAATTGTAGCTAGGGAAAAGAGACAATGGGAACTATCCTGAAACTTGCAAGATTAGATAGACCTATTTACAAAAGCACTTATTTATGGTGGAGTGAAATAGTCTTTGCAGAATTTTCCTTGTCATGTAATGACTTAAAAATGAACATAGTAACTATCATTATTAAAGAAAAAGTTAAAAAGGGGTGCTACACCAACAGAGAGTAGAATTACATTAGTTTCCATAATAGATTAAACATTTTCCTTTATTAGGAATAAAAACTTCTGTGGAACAATATTAGGTTTGATGACATTTTGGCTTTGTAGAGGAAAAATTATTATCTCCATACAGTTTTAATCACAGAATGGGAAGTTTAGATTGCATTTTTTCTTCAGATATTATTTCTCTTACAGCATGTATTAAAAATAGATTATGGACAGAGCATCACAAGCAAAATGAAACATCTTGATATCTCAACATAGAGAGCTTAGTTTAACTGAATTTGTTAATTCTTTTTGTCCTCTAAATCATCATCCTGCAGACCATTTTGAAATCTTATGGGTTGACTTCAGATTCAACACTGAACAATAATTATACAGCTAAATAAATAAGTGAAAATAACATAATATCTGTGGACCTGTGGCTGCTAGTTTCAGCTAGCTCTACTAGACTTCCAGTGAAGGTTTAAAAACACAATATAAGAGTCATTAAAATGCCATCAGTTACAGTCACTAAACCATAGTATCTGATGTACTGCTTTATTTTTCTATGCCATATCTTTCATATTGTGCTGTGGCAAGTGTTGACTTTTTAATTGCAGTTGCAGTATGTCATCTAATTGGGCAATATTGCAGTAAGGAAGATGCTTTTCCTGAATCCAGCTGGCAGTTAATTTACACCCAACACAAAAACAGCTGAAGTCCACGTTCTATAAAATGTAGACAGAATGGCAGAAAGGGCCTCTTATTACAGACAGTCTTGGATTTCCTATGCTTTTATTTGAAAATTAAGACGCAAATCCCTTCATTTTTAAATAAAGTTTTAGAAGATTGTTACTACCTTTAAGGATAAATAAAGTATTATGTTTCAGAAGTCAGTCTTTGTATCAAAATATGGAGTTGTACTTTTCATCTTTTATTGTAGATTAGCTGTGCTACCTAAAATAGAGGGTGTTCCAAAATTCAGTTTAGGTGCTAAAATATGAGAAAGCAGTACAAGGTACTTAATTTTAAGTCTACAGAGTATGTAATTTATAGTCCACTAATCCAGAAGACAGAAGAATTAAATCAATTTGAATTTTGAAATGCAAAGTTACAATGGTGCCTGGCAAATGTCTAAACACTTGTGAAAAATCTCCATCCTACTAAAGACGAAGAAGTTGTGAAATACCAGAGAGGTTGAGTTTGCATATTCTACATCTGTGTGATTTTAACTTTGAACATAACAGCCAGAATCATGCACATTCTAAGCCTTGAGTAGCAGAGGAGGCCAATAATTATAGCACTCTTTCAAGAGGCAAAAGTGCTGGGTTCAAGTGTATATCTTTCCTGTCCTATGAAATGTCCTTAGTTAACTAGGGAAGGTTCGAGAGTGTAGATCAGAATTAACTGAAACGTGAACTTGAAGGGAATCGTTTAAATACAGGTGGTCTTCAACCTGCTTTACTTGTGAAAGAAACCAAATTAGCTTACTTGAGGCCACTTAGAGGGAGCAGTTTATGGGGTTCATACATGTCCTTCTCTAGACAAACCTAACTGTGGTTTCACTGGTCATCACACAATTCTGAGCATGTGATTTTGATAATTACGTGATCTCAGTTGGCCATGAAGTTCTCTTGTCTGACAACAACAGACTAGTTTGGAAGGGACCTGCCTAGTCCAACCTCCTGTTCAAAGTATGTCCAACTGTGTCAGACTGTTCAAGACATATATACATGTAAGTACTGAATATTTCAAAGGACTGATATCCCACAGCCACCCTGATTTAGTGTTTGACCACTCTCATTGTGACAGTTTCCTTCCTTATATCTAATCACAGTTTTGTATGTTACAACTTGTGCTTGTTGCCTCTTGTTTTCTATCTCCACGGGCAACCAGAAGATCTCCATAAGCTTTCTCTTCTACAGATTGACCACACCCATGTAAAACATGGTGTGCTGCAGTCTCCTGACCATCCTGGAGCTGCTCTACTGGACTTACTCCACTATGTCAGTGTCTTTCTTGTATGAGGGAGCAGTACTCCAAGAGGGGTCTCTCATGTGCCAAATAGAGGGGGAAACTCACCTCCCCAGGACTGCAAGCTTCTCTTTTGCTAATGAAACACAGTATGCAGTCAGTTTCATCCAAGCAAGGGCACACTACCAGCTCATGTTCTACTTTTTGCCCACTAGGAACCTTCAACTTCTGCAAAGCTGCTTTTTATCTAGTCAGGACCCAACCTGTACTGTTACTTGGGGTTACTTCATCTCAGATATGATGGCAAATGAGGCAAAGCAGTGACCTCACCAACAAAAGGCACAGTAACAGAGTACGCAACCAGGGAGAGCAGAGAGGGTACGGAGAGGGTAACCAGGCTGAAGTAACCATCCAGTGGTCACCAAACAGGTTCCTAATGGTGACACAAATCCAAGGGGCAAAAGCAATCCAGGGCCAGGATCAGATCTAGAGACAATGATCCTAGTCAAAATAGTGTCCTGTGTTTGCCATGAAAATCTAGCCCAATGAGTCATGTCTGACATCAAGCTGGGAAGATAAGTGTCTAGGTCAGCATCCTGGCAAGAGCTTGTGTTAATGGGGTACATAGTCAGGCATGAGTATGGCTGCAACACAGTGCAGCACAGCTCAGACAGCTCACAGTGACGTTAAGAGCCCTGGATTAAAAGCAACTCCGAAGAGCTGGAAGCCCCTGCCAATGCTTCATTCAACAAAATGTTTTCACAAAAGTCTGAACTGAAATTAGGCACCTGAGCCATATCAGAGAGCTGGCCTTAAGCATAAGCAGCCAGACTGAAAGGAGAGGGGAGGGCACTCAGGGCACTGAGACTGCTGAGCATAATGATCTGTGAGGCAGCATATTTGGTGTAAGTGCAAATAATTGCCCAGAGAGCTCCTTGAAACTCCCAAGTTTGTATCTGATGTCTGATTTCCAGAAAACAATTTTGAAACCTCAGAGTTCGTTGGGGGAGTTTATCTAAGAAAGATACCTTTTGCAATTTCTTTAATGTTTGTTAAATATCTTACCTACTGGCTATGCTTCAGGGGTGTTTTAATTAGCAAGACAGGTTTTTGTTGCAGTTTTCTTTTTCCCTGTGTCTACAGGCATTTTAGCACCAACAAATTACAAGGGAATATCCTGAATTTAGATAACCCCCCCCCAAATCTGTTGACTTCTCCTTCTCCACTTTACCTTTTAATTCCAAAGTACAGTTTAGGAAGTTGAATTGAAGTTTTTCATCACTTAATTGTCTGTCTGTCTACTATGTCATGCTGACAAATGCAGAACATCCTAGGAGCCAAGCAATTTGTATGATGTAGTGGGATATGAATGATAAGGAACTGTCTGCAGTAGTGTTCAGTGCAGCTGAAAGTCCAAGCATTAGCGGCTAAATAGAATATATAGTCTCAAAGACGAATGTGTAGCACTGATGATAAGAACATAGGGTTACAGAATAAACCCAAATTTGAACTAGTTGGAAGGTTCTGTTCTTCCCGGTGTGATACGGAATCCTTTCTAAGCTGAAGCTATTTTAATGTGACTCCTTAAGCCCTGCTATAATCACATAACAAGACTAATTCAAAATAACAATCAACCTAATCTGGTGTTTAGTACAATCAACTTAGAGATTAAGGGTCCAATTTGTAAATCACTTGCATATACCACCTACTTCCAGAATCCTTGAAAATTACATGCATGCTGTTGCCAATTCACAATGAAGCTCTTTAAATCCATGGGTCTCCAAATAAATGTATTCCTGTACTATGGGGAACTTTCAGCTCAGTGCCTCAATCTGTTTATCCAGACAGTTGAGACAATACACAGAAATATCTGAAGCAGAGATGATAAGGACAGGAAAATAAGGGAAGCATTTCATTATCACTAGGGAAGCTATACAAATTGATTTTTTTTTTCTTTTTTTATTCCATTGACAGGACCCCAGAACTAATTGATGCAATTCCCAGAAGAGAGACAAATAGGACAATAATATCAATAACTGAATTACAAATATGGTTCTTCCAGCTTCCATGGCATCACAGAAGTCTTGAGAATTGCTGGAAATCCTTTGTGTAGTGTAACTGTGAAACTCACCAAACAAAACGGACGACATCACATTTCTGATCTCTTCCAAGAACTCTAAAACTCTTCTCTACAACTTCCATAAAACCAGTAGAGATGAGTCATATAAAATGATCTTAGCAGTGTAAAAATTACCTTAGTAAGTATACCATATCAATGACAGGAAGAATAATGTTGAGTTTGTACATGTATTTTTTTCCACACTTGTAGTTCTTGTATTTGATGCAATGAGCACCAGAAAGAAAGCATCAAGAAAGAATAATGAAAAAAGAAGGGATTTATTAAAGTCAAAGATTCTTATCCTAGATTCTTTTAACCGTTTTTTTACTCTGTTTTTTTTTCTGTTTTATTCCTTCTTTCCTTTGTCTTTCCTTTTATTATTTTAAGTCAAATTTAAACTCAAGTTCTGTTCTCAAAAATTATGATGAAAAGCTGACTCATAACACAAAAGTTGAAGCCATGCCTAATGATCCATAGCTTCGTATCTTCAAGTCTAGGCTTCATCTTAAGCCTCTCATTACCAGCTCCCATTTCTCATATAATTCCCATATAATTCCTGTATTATATCTAAAAACTACATTGCCTGGAACTGGGGGCAGAAGAATAGAAGCAGCTTGTACCTGTGGTTTTGCATTTCTGGTGTGTGAGGGAGTTGAGACCTACTTAACTCTGTAGCAGAACTGAAAGAGCTAGAAGACTCTAAGGAACCCTGATGTATTAAAAATATTTTTAAAGAAATACCATTTTAAAAGATTCTTAGTACCCAGTCTGAATGAAGATACAGAACTCTTTTGAATCATAGAATAACAGAATTGTAGGATAATAGCTTGGAAGAGACCTCAAAGGTCATCTGGTCCAACCTTTCTGGGCAAAAGCACTTTAGACAAGACAGCCTAGCACTCTATCCAAATTAATCTTTAAAATGTCTGATGTTGGAGAATCCACCACTTCCATGAGGAGATTATTCCAATAGCTGATTGTTCTCGTTTTGAAAAAAAAAAAAATTACTGGTTTATTCCTGCTCCACTACAGCCCCCAAATGCACTAACTATCACAAAACTTCACAACAAAGATTACTGTGATATGTCTTTCATCAGTGGTCAATTCTCTCTTTTTTTCCTCCCTCCTCACCCTCTGACCCTGGCACATGCCTTCCTGCAGGAGGGCATTTCCAATCACAATCCAACTCTTATATTTTCCAGTGAGATGTGGGGTTCATTACGAGCTTGATATGTTGTGTTTTTATCACTTACTGTTTCCTAAAATGTCTGACCCTTTTCAGGCTCTCCTCCATCCTGAAGACATACCTGTGAGTGCTTTCCACAAGTCAATATTTGTGTAGTTCTACAGCAAAATAGCCTATCTATATACATTTTCTGTAAGTGTATGTTGATAAATCAGCTAGCAAGTGTATGCATTACAAATAAGGCATTTCTTAAAGAGGATCTGGATTTTATAGACTGTAAAATATGGATATTGCTCCATTTATCTTACTGTAGCTTCATGGAAAGGCGATGGTGGGATTAGAATGCTATGCATGCTGGAGCACATTTTTACCTTCCTTCATGAGGTGAATTACCCCATTACCCACCTAAAAGAGGGGTAAGAGGGAGGAAAAAGTAAACCTGAAAAATAAATAAATCATATAGAATGGTGTAAAACAGCTAATAACTGACTAGTACCTTTAAATTCAACTGAATTTAACAGATGTTTTTTCCTCCACCCTGATTAGAATCATATGAAACATGAAGTCATACAAGACTTACCATTTAGTGTGTGTTTCTAGTCTAGTCATCCAGATTTTATTTCTAGAGCTTGCAGGAAACTGAAAGTCTTGAATGCATTTCTCTTCACAGTATTGACAGACCAGTTCATAGATGGAGCTGGGAAAGTATACAGATATGAAGTGGTTTGTAAAGATCCCACGAGAAATCCAAAGCAGAGGAAGGAATAGGAGCACTTTCTACAGGCAAGACAGAGGAAGACTTGCAGTATTTTTTTAAGATGTAAGTTTTTTATCTATCCTTTTTTAAAGTTGAAGTCTTTAAGATATCCTAGTTATGTTAGCTCAGTGTTGTGCTTGAGTTAGGAAATGCAAATCCTCATCACAGCTGAGCTCTCACCGAGATGAAGTCTAGCCATCTTAAAGAGTCAACAGAGCAAGCAAACTGAGTCTATCTGTACACCTCTAAAGCCTGAAGCCATATCTAGTGCAGTAACCTCTGTATCATCATCTCTTTCTGGTTTTAAACTATGCACCACAGCAGTATCCTAGCCTGACATGAATCTCTGAAATTGCCATAATTGTCAAGGATGATTTTAACAGAAAAGGATAGAGATAATATTTAGTTTTATCATCTCAAAAGAATACAACATTTTGGGTGGCTTTCAGTGAAGATGGAATTTTAATAGGAACTTCTGCAATGTCCACATTTAGTGAGCTGAATCCCATCCACCAGAACAAGGCAGGTAGCCAATTTTTTCTTCTTCAACTACACGCTATCTCAGTGTGAGCACCTGATCATGTTACTAATTCAGCTGTGAGCTTTTCCTCCAATTAACAGGCCTCGTTCTACCTTGCTGAAAGGGGAATGTGATGTTGTCCAGTGGAATCTGTGCTGCTGTGCCTCCAAGTGCCAGGCAGTTCTCGTGCAAGCACATAAGCATATCAACTCTTTTCCTAGATGCTAATGAGTGGCATGGGTTTTGTGGACAGAAGACAATCCCGTACACTTGAATTACAGAAAGTATGACAGATGTCTTACAAGGCAGGACACTAACAAATTCCTCTTATACAAAGCCAGTCTCTGCTAAAAAAATAAACTTTTTCTTTCTTTTTATTTTTTTCTTTTTCTTCTTCTTCCTTTTTGCTTTTTTGTTTTGTTTTGTTTTTCCCCACAGTATCTTCTGAGCCACTTTTATGTTCCCTTCTGCTTAAAATGTGTGAAACCTGGGTGACAGCAGCTTCTGCTGCTGCTCAGAACCACTGCTTGATTTTGAAGTTTCCTCATCAAAGGAGTTAGAAATCAGCCCATCTCAGATTTGACCAGCTCATGCCTGTATTATTTAAATAAAGTAATAATGATCAATATCCATAGCTAAGATTCCCATCACCCTGAGGATTGCATATTCACAAAAAAAAGAAATTGTCTCAAAGAGTTTGTAAGATATTACAGACAGCAAACAGGCAAGCAAAGAGTAAGAAAATGATGAGAGAATAATAATTTCCATAATGGACAATATACTTGTAGCCCCTGGGCAGTGTGACTGTTGTCATGCTTACTTGTTTATTTATTGGCCTTGAAGCCAAGGAGGAAGAATAAATGAGGATTCAAAACAGGATTAGGAGACAGAATTGTTTAAAAGAAGTCCCCAACAGTGGTGAATGCTGTTTGGGGAGATTGTAATATCTGAGAAGGTGAAAGCTTGCTGGGCCAGTAGGCCCATCTACTACCTAAATTTGGCAAACTATTTTTTTTATGTGGACACTTAGCCAGTACAAATGCCCAAGAACTAAGAGACCTCTGGCCATAGTGCTTCTCTGAAATATCAGGAGTGGATGCAATGTATGGGTGAAGTGAAAGCATGCATTGGTGGATCAAAATGATGAATTGATGAAGTGATACATGTATTGGGGAAGTTAAACATGGTCCAACTTTCCAATAAGCCCAGACAGATACAATCATAAAGATGTATATATTTTCCATTTGTCAAGAGGCCATCCATATACTCCAGTGGACTTGCCCATGATCCATAAGTTTTCTCCTCATCCTAACACAGCATCCTGGATGATTCAGTCACTTGACCATAATGGCAGGCAGCAACATCCCTACCTTTCCTGCCCTAACCCTTTCTTAGAATGTAATACCTTTTCATTTCCTTCCCAAAACTCATGATGCATTTCCTTGAATTGCCAGACCTCCTGAAGTTTCACAAACAGATAAGCCATACACAGACAAGGACTAGCGGTAGGCAGAACATGGCAAAAGTGTGTAATGAAAAAGTAATAAAGAAGAGTGGAATGAGAAACAGATATCAGGTATGGCAAGGTCGTGGTCTTTAAAAATGAAGAACACTACACTCCAGCACCACACTGTCTGGACCTGTTCTTGGCCACACTGACAGGGAACTCTGGCTTGTAAGGATCCAGTCATGCTGTTTTCCACTTTGAATACATATATTATATATAGAACTGTAACCCAAGAGACCTGATTCTGACATATACTTTGTCTGTAGTGCTTTCAAATAGGTCAGAGTCTGGCTCAATTTCATTCATCAAGTCAGGCTGAAGTTGGGATTGAATTACCTAACTTTAGTCATCCACATGTGGGGCATGGTCTCTAGTCATTTAGTCATCGTCTATAGACATGAGGTAAAATGCATGTCCACGGCACATTAACCATGATTTACACAGATGTCTCAAATAGATGGGAACCGCTGTCTGGAGGTACAATGTGTTTCCAGTGACTAGAAGAAATCCACACAAAAAGTTTAGATTAGATTCCTAACTTTACATATCATAAACCTCTTATCAAGCACCTATAGACAATGCAGAGACTGGCTGTGATTAAGAAATAGCAATTGCCCAAAATAGTGTGAAAAGCGAATTTTTTCCCTCTCTGTCGTGTTCCTTTCTGAGCATCAATCATTCAAACAACCTTGACTCACACAGGTACTGCATCCTTGTGCCTTTCCCAACTGCAATCTTCACAGCAGCAGATCTCTGAGTACTGCTTCTGTTTCCTGACCCTTGTGCCTTGCTGTGCAGTGTTGCAGAGGTTTAGCTGCCCCTAAGCACAAGAAAGGAAAATGCAATTGTGCTTGTGTATGTGTGCGCATTACTATTCCTCCAAGGATTGCAACGTTTTAATATTTTTGGATTAACTCATGATCAAACATTGATGAATCATGGTATTTTACTGAAAAGCACAATCCTTAAGTCAACCACCTAATCTAAGAGAAGAAATTAAACTCTAAACCAACATAAACACATTACAAGTCATTAGTGTAATTAAAAAGGAATGTATAATTAAAACATTTGTGTATTTTAGCTCAAATTCATCTGCGGTCGGAAATTTTAATGAACTGTTCATCAAAGAAATCTCTAGAGTCTGAGGATAAGTTTAGCATAACAAGAAATTGAATGTTTTCTTCTCTTTGGCATAGGAAGCTCTGTTCCCAGTGGCTTCGAAAACCAAGCTGTCATTGGCTCAAGCAAACTAATAATGATTCTAAATGGTTATGATTGCTTCAATGTTTTAAACTGATGTTATCTTTTTTATCCCCTAAGAATCATGTTTTTCATAATTACTTCTCTTTTGTCCTTTCCTTAAGACAAATGATTTTGTAATTAGTGATGAAGGAACCAGTGATCACTCCAAGACATCTGTCAAGTTGTCATGAAGTATCTGTCCCTGTAGCTATATTTAAACTTTCTGTTTAATAGCCTCTTGCTTTATTTCACCATTACATCTCTGCGGTACCATAAGCAGGATACCCTAATGATCAAGTTCTATAAAACACAGAGCAATTAGATTGTAAGACATATTGCTCCCATGAAAGTCCTTCCTTCTCATAACTTAGCTCCCTCTCTTTCCTTTCCTTTACCATCCCCCAGCCCCACACATTCACTTGCAATATTCATTAGCTGTTATTAGACAAGACAACTATATTAACAGATAGGCTGATGTTTGGCCATATTTCTGTCTTTGAAATCTTCTTTCATGCATCTTTTGCATATGCTTGATGGTCTAAGAACAGCCTCATGAGTAAAATATCATAACTAATCTGATCAATGTGACTGGAGTTTAGAAAACCTGTCCTACTTTCCTAGGTCTATATTTTGGGGTTGTTTGCTTGTTTTTGTTTTTTTTTGCAGAGTGACCTTAAACTTCTAATGGTACTCTATTTTCTTTCCTGCCCATCCCTAGGGCAGAGATTGTCCCATTTTGAGTCTGTCAAGGTCTATAGGAGCCTGTCCCTGGCAGGTTCTCCAAGGACTACAGAACTATACATAAAGATTCATAATATTATCGTAATGCACATCAAGGCAAAGCAAGGATATTATTGTGTATTGTAATATTTATTTCACCCTGGGCTATATTTTCAAGTCCTGTATCCCTCAACATAAATCAGCTTGTTTTCCTCTTCCTCATTTTAGACTTGGGAGTATTACTCTTTGTCTTAAGAATGGTACCTTTCCAGAAATTATTCTCTAATGAGGCAGGAGAAAAATGCATTGGGATATACCCAAATAAAGCATAGAGATTCTGGAACACAGAAATACATTTTATAATGAAAAAAAACAGAGAGTAGTGTGAATACGTAGTGACACCAATCAGTGTCATACTAGATGGATAGATAGGTGGCTACATAAATCACTTCATCATTCAGAAAATAAAACATTCTAAGTATATAGACATTTCTATGCCATGATGATAACAGAGATACGGAATTGTAGGCAGAGTGCTATTTTGCATACTGTTCATCCAAAGTGAACTGACCTTTTCAAAGCACTTCTTTTATCCTCTCTGTTGCTCCCTGGACCTCTGAATACCAAGCTAGAAAGTATATTATTTTACAGTTCTTTGTTGTATACATTCAGAGTTATGGTTTTTTTTAGTGGCTCTTAGTACTTTACCTATTCAGAATGTGGTATTAGTGGAAGTAAGGAAAAAGAAAATCTGAATTAATCAAGTAACTAATAAGACTACATGGATCCTTTTACATCTAAATAACTGTCTCAAAGTGAGGTGAGATGAACAGATATTGGGATATTTTGCTATCAGATATTGTGACCTGGTCAATGAAAGTGACTGCAGCTATTCGTGAAAAGACTATTTGGACCAGGGGGTGGGAAGGAGAAGGAAGATATATTTACCATGCTTGTTTTCTAATTAACAAGACTGTGTAGGAAATGTCAGCAGCATTCTAGGTTGTCTTGTTCCACCTCAATTTGTCTCCTCTATGCAGGCATTATGGGGTAAAATCCTCTGGCCTGTTTCGTACAGCAGATCAAGCAAGCTGAATGTAATGGTTGCTTCAGGCCTTAAATCTATAGACTGAGTTTCAAAGTCACAAATGGAAATGAGGCACTCAACCCCCACTGACAGTCAAGGAGAACAGAGCACCTCTCTCCCTTTTGTGTCTTTGAAAATCTCCTGCTATAATCTATGAAATTTTGTCTATCACCAGCTAAATTTCCATAACCTTCAGCAACAAAATGCATGGACCCTCTGGGTGAATGAACTGTGTAAGCAATTTTTTCAACTTTATTTTTAAGCTCTCATGATGGATCCATTAGTTACTTCCTGATGCTTAGTTTATTTACACAGAGATCAAACACAGCTTTATTGCAAAAAGAGAAAGGGGATGGGAGGAGGGAGGGAGAGAATCCAGAGATAATCGAGACAAAAGAATCATGATGAAAGAACCAAGCTCTTTGGAAACATGAGCTCTAATTTAGCCTCTGCAAATCTTTCTGTCTTATCTGGGAAGGCATATATACATGCATACACACACACGTGCACATTTAGACACATAGAAAATAATACTTACTAAAGTGTTTTATACTACTGACGCAATCAGTCACATAGCAAAAACTGTCAAAAATATTTTCAAGATTTCTCCAGGGAATTCAGGCTGTGTGAGGGATGTATGTTTGTCATTAGGGTTTACACCAGCATTTGGTGTAATTAATCCTAATGTTTCAATCTTCACATAATAGGCTTATTCAGAAGAATAAAATATTGCAGAGTAATGGAAAGAAAATCCCCAGTAGAAGACGGTGTTCATTACACATGAAGGAAGGATATATGATTCTTTATATTTACTTTCTTTTTCATAGTTTTATTCCCACAATTTTAATATCTAAGAAAGACCCAAAGGAGAAAAAGGCCTGATTGTGCTAGTCTGAGACACTCCCCATCCAAGGAAACTGCAGCATACATAGACAAATGGTGCAGTAAGTAACAGAGGTAGTTGGATTACTAACAATATGCCATCATGGAGGTCTCAGAAAGAGTTAAAAATGGAAACTGGGACATACTCTGTCTTTCAGAAGATGTCTGCACTTTAGTCTCTACAGCCAGTACAGACATGATAGCTTTAAGCATACTTGTTCAGTATTGTAGCTAAGACAGTGAGGAGACCAGTGTGAATCACAAAACCCATCTGGGATGGATGGCATATTCTTGAGAGAGTCATGTGAGCTGTAGGCTGCTGTGCTCTGTGCTGATATACATACCTGAGCTAGCTGGATTGAAGATAAAACAGTTATGCCTTTTTATAAATAACTTATCTTCAGACTGAAGGATTGTTTTAGTCTATCAGCAATATGGGACATTTCCTCTCCCGCAGCACAACCGTGCTGAAAAGTTAAACTATACAAAATACTGGGAGTTTAGAATCTGACATCTGTAACTGTTTATACCTCTAAACATTCATAGTGATGGAAAGAAAAAAATCAGTCACCTGATTAAAATACTTCTATTTGTACGTTAACAAAGGTATGACTTCAATCACAAGAGCTTTCACTTCATTTCTGAAAACATTGCCACAGAGTAGAGGCCTCTATTGCCTTCTTCAGTTTTTCATTCAAAAGAAGAACGGAGATTTCCTGGTTGTCTACATGCCCATGCTAATCTGAATAAGGATATGTGTCTTTGCTGCTCCTTATATGGGGCAGGGTGTATTTCTAAGCACAGATGTGGAAAAAGAAAACAAAAAATAGATAAGAAAAAAAAAAAAGACAATATTTTACCTTTTTTAAAACCTCACTGTCAAGAGCAGGATCTACAGAATTTAATTCAGCATGAATTTGAGCACAGAAAAGGTGAAGGCCTATACCAGACACTTGTTTTTTTATTTGCTTGTTTAAATAATCAACTTCAGCAAGATGTAAAAATATTTGTTCACAAACTCAACATTTTTTTGTGAAAAAAAATAGAATAAAAAGATAACTAACTTTTTATCTGTTAATATATCTTAAGCTAAGAAATGTTTTCTCTGTTGAACTTTGCTAACTAGCAACAAAACATAAAACATATAAATATTTTTTTTTCTTGGTGTTGAAATTGTGGATCATTTTGTTGGATCAAAACATTTCCTTCAGGCTTAAAAAAAAAAAAGAAAAAATAAAAAAGAAGAAAGAAACAGAACCTTGTTGGTTTCTTGGCTTTTGTGTTAATTAGGGTTACTTTCATCATCCTTACAGAGTTTTCCTGGTTTTGATTTTTAGGGGTTTTTTTTTGTTTGTTTGTTTTCTTTTTCTTTTATTCCTATTCTCTGACATGAAAGAGACTGTAGTAATGCTTCAACCAATCCCCAAAGGTCCTTACAGATAATTTCCAGTTGCATTACTGATTTATTTTTGCCTTGACCAGATGGCTTCAAGTTCATGTGACTGTAAGGGAGTGCTTTTGATTACCCTATTTATCTCTCCCAGCGCTCAATTTAAGGGTCAAACCTTGTGTAACACATTTGCCAGATAAACTATTTAGTGCTTCTGCCTTTTGGACACCATACTTCTGACATATGCTCTGTGCCTCATTAAACACAAAAGTTATTAAATTTAATAAATGTTTTTACAAAGTCTGTTTATAACAAAAGATCTAAGTTTCAAATGTATTTATTTTATTCACATGTGACTAGTGGATTGCTTTGACTTTATCACCTGGAAAAATGGGTGAAATTGAAAGAGAACATTCTGAATATGACAGAGGAGGGGAAAGCAGAGAGGCAGAAGCTGGGATGGTTTTTTGTTCTTCTTTTTTTCCCTTGATATAGGTTATAAATGAAAAGATGAGCAGAATGTTTTTAATGAAACCAATAAAAATGCAAAGGAAGATTTAATGTTTAAAGTAACGATAAATCAAAAGTGACAACTGAAATGCAATATTGCACCATGAGATTGAGGAAATAAATTCATCCATAGGGCAGATGTGCCTGCTGTAAAAAAATAATAAAAAAAATAAAAGAGAGAGTGATAGGGAAAAAAGACAAAAAGACAAAAAAAAATTAAAAATTTTCACCATCACTGAAACATAGTAAGTCTTATAAAACCAAAATAAACTATAAATGCAGTACTGCAAGTTGAACAGAAATGGTTCAGACACACCCATATGAAAAAACACACGTAGACGTATATTCATATATAAGTGTACACACACAAGTATATTAGAATAAAATCTCCAAAGGAGCTTAAGTTCAAACAATTTAAGAATAAAAAGGCTCATAAACATAGTAATAAGTTATTTCTAGTGTTTCTATGGATAGTAGTATGAATAATTACACAGGACAAATAGTGGCTATGTCCCACTACCTCAACTGAAACCTTCAAAATGAGAATTAATTACTCAGAGGAAAGACTGTCTTGTAATAGCATTTGTCTGAGACTAGGACCCTGGTGAACTGAATCCCAGCTCTGTCATAAACGTGCTAGGTGACCTTGCAGGATCTGCTCTGGCTCAGATTTTTCCTAGCTAAATTTAGCCAATTAACTGAGCTGCCGATGCTGGGAGCTAGGCAGGGCTGGCTCTCTTTCTAGTCAATGGGTGGAAAGAAGTACCTTCCATAATCAATTCAGATTTTATATGGACTAAGTTGCGCTTAAGAGCTGCCTATATTTTCTAATGTCTAGCTAGGAATTCTAGAGTCGACACATGCTGAAGTTGGAAAGAATTAATTTCGATCTTTGGATGCAATCCTGACACAATTATTCAAGCTGAAGTGGACTTTGTTTAATAAAACAAGATAATTTTGGGGAGTTGGAAAGGAGTCTGGTGCTTTTCAGTGTGAGTTTCCTCTTATCTAACTTCTTTTGCTTAAAGTGGGAATACTGGTGCTGTAGTTGAGGTCATTTGCACTCAAAGTTATCAAACCAATTGCACCTTTTAAAGCTATATTTCACCATTGTTAAACTCCCATATGTAGTTCTATATATGTTTCCAAAACTGGATTATGAGGTCTATTGTTTCCCTCTGAGCACACAGAAGAAATTGAGGGCAGCTCAGTTTTAAGTGGTTTTGCTTTCACCATCCATGAAGAATTTTGATTCCTGACAAAAAGACCTCACCTGGGCTTTGGACCTCAGCTTGGGAAGATCAGGCCTTCTAGACATAAAAAAAAAATCTGCTTGTGGACCTCTCTGATGTGCAGAAAGGGGTAGGAAGGAGATCTAGAGACAATCACAATTGTGAGTGTCTGTGTTTGCATAAGTGTCTATATGTGTTTGTGTGATTTTTTTCTGAACACAAAAGTGTGCAAAGGAATTAGATGATGAGGGAAGGAAGGACAGAGAGAAAGAGAGGGGGAAAAAAGAAAGGAGAAAGAAAGAAGGCAGGAAGAAAGAAAAAGAAAGAAAGAAAAAAGGAAAGAAAGAAGGAAGGAAAGAAGGAAAGAAAGAAAGAAGGATAGAAAGAAAGAAAGAAGGAAGAAAATAAGAAAAAAAAAAAGTTATACCCGGCCTTTTATTTTTTAAATAACCTTGTACTCCTTTTCAATTTTCACTTCAGATCTTCTCCCCTATCTTTTTATTTTTTTTCTTTTTCTTTCTTCCCGTCATTATTTTAATGGCTACATCCTTGCTCTGATGTGTCAATGGTTGTGGAAAATCCTGTGAAGCAAGGGCTTAATGAAATGGCAGCTGGAACAGAGGGATAAAGTTCCTTTGGAGCAGCTTCAAAGGGGAGAAAGGGAGCAGCGTTAGCGATCAGAACAATGGTACAGGGATGCTCATACACAGGCCAGGCACATCCAGCAGGCTGTTTAGACTCGACGCCCTAATGAGGCATGAAGCAAAATGGGTAAGTACACAGTAGGGGAGAGGAATTGAAAGGAAGACACAGGGAAAAAAAAAAAAAAAAGAGGATGAGAGCATTCTTATATTTCACAACAAATGATTTAGATAATAAATAAAAGACTCGTGTTACAAGGCATACGTGCTAAGTTTTTGGTCAAAAACTCATTAATCTTAAATTTAGTCCCCTGCCCTTTCCTGTTTCAGGTTTTAGAGTACTTTCCCCAATTAATTTTCATTCATTTTTGTTGTGGTTTTTTTTTTCCTGTTACATAATTACTATTATAATTGCTATTATTATTTGTTTTATTATTTAAATGGAAATCATGGAACTATTATGAAATGAAGGCAACCTCAAAACTGTACAAATTATATTAAGACATATTAATAGTCTGAACTATATTAGAAAAAAAACCAAAAAACAAAAAGGAGACCAAAAAGCTCTATGTCAGTCTAGCTGTGAAGATGTCATTAAAAAAAAAAAAAAGACAAAAACAGGGTTACTATTATGCAACTAGACAGAAACCTCATCCTTCTACAATGCTGTAGGCAATATTTCCAATTGCAGAGCATCAGTCTGTGCTGAATCTCATACCTACAACAGCAGAACTTTGATCTCCATCACCTGAGTTAACTTGGATAATAGGAAACAATAATAGACCATACTCTTCGAAGTGGAGTAGTGATAGTCATTAAAATGTGCTCCTGACATGCACCTCACGGAACTACTCAGTGTGCAAAAATATTTGTAAGATATTTCAGAACCCCCATAAAATACTTATATTTCAAGGTTTATTAAAAATGTGTCCAGAAATCTCCAAGGTTTCAGCTACATTAGATCTATAAATGAATCTGGGGAGCCAATTAAATACGATTATCCTAACAAGATTACAATATTGTAAAAAGCTGCAGTCTTTCTAATGTATTACTCTTACTGGTCTAAAACACGGAATGACATTGTTGAGGTCCAAATAGAAGATAGATACTATCTGTGTTTTCAAGAGAGCTGTGTTGCAGAACAATTTATTTCATGAATACTTAGAAACACACTTAAAGGGATATGGGCAGGCAGGTAACCTCTATAGCAGCTTTGGGGAGGACTGGACTTTAAAACCATTTCATCACGAAGTCTAAAAACAGACTTGAGTTATCAAGATTAATCTCTCATTTCAAGTTCAGTTAAGAACAAGCATAAGCCTGTCTTCAAACTTATTTATTCCTAATATTATAATTGCCTGGACATGCACCTAGGTACAGATCAGATGTGAACTATGACCTCTACGGTGGTGTGGCACTGACTTGCTTGTTGCTTTATCTGGTGTTCAACTGCTCCATCCTTCTGGTCAGCATGGATTAAGCCAAGTCCTAGTTGACTTGCAGATATCTCCAGGTTTGCTCTTCCTATGTACAGCAAAGACATTCTACACTGGAGTTACTCACCTGTCTTTTTATAGCTACAAAGTAGATGCATAATGTAAGCTAGTTCAGTAAGCTCTGTGGTTAGCAGAGAGAGAGAAGAGATTGATCCTTCTAGTTTGGTGTACATTTGATTTTCTTAAACGTCTTCTTAAGGATGGGTGTGATATAAAAATGCTTTTTTTTTTCCCTTCATTGGTTTAATGGGAACCAAGGGTAACTAACTCAAATGTCAACGTCTACACTGCAAGTGTTTACATTTCGTCTGAAGAATTCTGATCATTACGTCATTTCTGACAGGGTTTGTCTTCCTCTTTCTGTGTGCTCAAAAGCTTAGCCCTAGCCCTAACAACAAGAGGTTCATTTACCTCCATTGATTTTGGGGGCCAAAAAGTTTGTCTGCTCACTGTTACTGTCTGTGTCTTGCTGGGAGATGGCATTTCTTTTATGGATCTGCGTAACGTCTGGAATTGAAATTTATTAGAAAACTTCTTTTCTTTAGTTCTCCTGCCCCCACCAATCTTACTTTTCTTGCCTTCCTTTCATGGACAAAGGTAAATGTGAATCTATCCTTGTCATGCATGACAAGATTTCATTTTTTACTCTGCAGGTGGTAAGGATGGAGGTTGAAATGACGATGCAGCTTGTCTTCACCTCGGTCAGGAACAGGCTGTCTGCAATCCACACATTCAACATTTCTTTCTTCATACTCATTTTGTGAGCAAGTGCTGTATTAGCAGAAGGAATCAGAAGGACCCAGAAAAAGTACAAATTGTTTCTCTTTCAGTGACTCCAAACAGTCTTCATGGAGATCTTTTTGTGCTGGACTATCATACATGGTTAAAGTAAACATGGATATCAGTTACAGCAGTTAGCAGAATTTATTTACATCTAGAGTGTATATGAAAAGTTTATAAATGTGGTAAGGATTTTTAAGTGATCTAAAGCAGAGAGATTGTACTTAAGAACCTGCAGCAAACTTTTCTGCTTTAGAAAGCCTCTATCAATTTCATAAACTGAAAGATAAAGTTATGATCAGGATGCTGATGATTTAGAGACTTTTAGTCTTTCACATGTAGCAATTCTCTGTTAGATTTTCTTCACTAAATACACAATAGTAATGCTAATCTAAATGGACTGGAAACTAGCTGTAGGATCAAAATACCTGTTCTGTGTTTCGTAGACTCTACCCTGTTTGTGTAAATGCTGATACAAAGAATAGACATCTTCCACTATTTTCCAGACAGGAAATAAATACCGGTGAACATTAGGCTTAGTTTTGTCATAGCTGCTTTTTTAGAAGCCTGTGGTCTAAAGTGTCCCTTGGAAATACTTGTCCCTTGTTACTGACCATAGCAGGAGCCAAAGGTAAGTGTAATCCTTATTTCAGCATTTTAGGTTAGTATTTGAACAGTGACAAAACTGAACTAGTTTCCACTGAGATCTATGTGGAGTTTGAGTTAGAGACAGGAGTTTAATAGTGATTTGAGCCACATTCCCTTCCTATTTCCATGCTGCCAAAAAAAAAAAAAATAATCAAAAAATGTTCCAATAGAAGATGAAAATGAGTTACTAATTTATTGTGTTGGTGTTTCAATTTAACAGCCAGACTGAATTAAAAAAAAAAAAAGTTTGTTGCTTATAACTCTAGGTTTTATGCACACTAAGAAATTAAAAGGTAAACACACTGGCTATTTGTGCCAGTTCTCTTCAGTGCCAGAAAAAAAAAAAAAAAAAAGATTTTTGGCACATTTATCTGCTAGCATAAACACAGTGTCAGTTGACCATTTAGAGCTCTGCCATGCCTTGAGTGAAAAATTAGTATGATAACTTTCCACTTGTTCCACTGCAAAGCAAAGATACACTATAACTGAAAAATGCACAGCTCTTCTCCTTCTCCTATTTCTTCAATGGAAAAAAAAAATTAACTGCTCCTGAGAACATGCAGGCTGCTTACTTTTCCTCATTGGCTTGCAGATATTTTAAGGGACAAATGTAAATTCAAGATCCTATTCGATGTCCAGACCCTTGGTAATGGAGAACAGCAGCAGTGCTTAAAATCCTGACTTTAACAATCTTGGAAGGTCTTACAAACCCCTGTAGATCTGTTATCTTCAAGACTGTATGTATCTTGGTTAACCTTGGTTTGTAAATTAAGGATAATTACCTCCTGCTGTTCAGACCTCTCATGTCTGTGAGTACCTGGAACTTGAGACTGACACATACAAAAGTATTGCAAGGCCAAATTAAGAGACACAGGCACATGGCAAATGGCATGAAGAGGGAAGAGGCAGAGTAATGGAAGTAAAAATAATAAAATACATAATGTCATGAACTATGGAGCAAGTCTGTCATTCCTTTAAAAGTAGAGGATTTGAAGGCATGTTGTCATTAAAACTTTCTCTAGTCATTAATAAACGTGGTGCAGTTCATCTGAGTTTCTCCCCACTAAACTAAATCCACAAGTTCAGTGTTTTCCATCTACCTTGAGCGACATCAGAGAGACAGGATTTGTGAAATGCTTTTGGAAGGATAAAGTAATTTATTTAAAAGGTTGTGGAACAGTTTATATACAGAAAAATGGTAAGGTAGTCAAATGCTCTGCAGCACATCACCTTTACATTGATCCACGCTGTCTTCTTCTTTGCCTTGCATGTTTGTAAAAGGTAAAATTCACTCTCCAACAGAAAGGGAACTCTGGACCCTCCTTACTACTAACTCCCTACAGCAGAACAAAGGGAGAAAGTTCAGTCATGAAAAGGGCTAAGGCTGAGCTTTACCAGACATTGCTTCCTTACTTTTGCTGCCCCCTTCCATCCATGGCACACAAAAGCTGAGCTTAATATGTGAAAAAACAGGTGTGAGATTCAGCGTGGTGTTTGGTACCAGGGAACAGGCAGAGGTAGATTTTATTTCTATCTTACCCTCATTTCCTCTCAACTTCACAGAACTTGAATAGCTATTCTGTTTCTGTGAGGGATTTCATTGGCAGAATGTAAGACATTTGCTGTACGCTTAGCTGTGCACTTCTCAGACTGCCACTGATATTTAATTTATGCATTCGAAACACTGATGACACTGTGAAACTAACAATAGATCTCTCATATGGAGACATATGTCACATGTTAAACACAAATGTTGTCTGAAGAAACTTAAAGAGTATATAAGAAACTATCTTGTCTAATAAAATCTTGGATTACTTTAAAAAAAATAATATATTTTTTTAAAAACCAAACCAAACCAACAAACAAAACAATCAGACCCCCAAAACTCACTCCAAGATCTCAGAGGAGTTGAGTATATTTCTGATAAATTACTGTGAGTTTTTCTGTAAAATTTCCATATTGTGATTGTGTTTCAGTCAAAACTTACAGATTTTGTACTATTCAACTGTATAACTCTCAAAGTGGTTCTTTTATTAGAATCAGAGTATCATAGAACATTTTAGGTTGGAAGGCACCTTAAAGATCATCTAGTTCCAATCTCCTTGCCATGGACAGGGACTTCTTTTACTAGATCAGTTTCCTTACAGTCCATCCAACCTGACCTTGAATACTTCCAGTGGCGTGGCATCCACAACTTCTCTGGGCAACCTGTTCCAATGTCTGATGACCCTCAGAATAAAAAAAGTCTTCCTTGTGTGCAATCCAAATCTACCTCCTTTCAGTTTAAAATTGTTACACCTTGTCCTGTCACTACAGGTTTTGGTAAAAATGTCTCTCTCTGTCTTTTTTATAAGCCCCCTTTATATACTGAAAGGCCACAGTAAGGTCTCCTTGGAGATTTCTTTTCTCCATTTTGACGAAAAACCAATTCTTTCAGCCGTTCTTTATAGGAGAGGTGTTCTAGCCCTCTAGTCATTTTCATGGCTTTCCTCTGGACCTACTCTAACAAGTCCATGTCTTTCTTTTATGAAAGACTCCTGAACTGGACTAAGTACTCCAAGTGGAACCTCATGACAATAGAGTATAGGGGGAGAATCACCTCCCTTGATCTACTGGCCATGCTTCTTTTGATACAGCCCAGGATATGATTGGCTTTTTTGGGCTGCAAGGGCACATTTCTGGCTCGTATCCAATTTTTCATCCACCATTATCCACAAGTTCTTCTTCATGAAGTTGTTCTCAATCAATTCATCTCACAGTCTGTATTATATAGGAGATTGCCCCAATCCAGGTTCAGGACCTTGTACTTGGCCTTGTTAAACTTCATGAGGTTCACAAGGGCCCATTCCTAAGCCTGTCAAGGCTCCTCTGGATGGTATCCCTTCACTTAAGTAAATCAATTGCACCAATCTGTAAACTTACTGATGGTGTACTAAGTCCCGCCGTGTAAGATGTTGATGAAAATATTACATAGTATTGGTCTCAGAACAGACCTTTTTGTTTTGTTTGAACAGTGTCTGCATGTATGCATGTGTTCCTGTGTGCCCATATGTATTTGTGTGTATCCTACAAGTTCGTTTCTGAAAAAGACTGAAGAAAGCAATGGAGTTCGGGGAAGGAGGTTTGCTAGAAATGAGAAATAAATAATTTCTGGTGTCTTAATACTTTCAGAGTACCAGCTTATGCATGGAAGAGAAGAGCATCAAAACCTATGTATCCAAACTTGTTTGCCAATTTCTGTTTCTGTTGTGTGGGTTTTTTTGCAATTCTCCAAATTATACTATATAACTTAAAACAGAGAAGAGGTAAGGTAGATCAGGGAGAAGGATATGTGAGTATTAGGCTGAGGAAGAATGAAGGAAAGGGGAGGAAAGGGGAAAGAAAGTGAGCGTGATTGGTGGCTCTGTATACCAACTCAACAGCTGTAACACACTAGCAGCAATTGTGTATTTGCACTTGCTCAAGGCGCTAGAGTTTTAGAAAGGTAAAATTAACAGAAATAAGAGAAAACATTTGTCTTAGACGTGAGCTGCAGAGCTTGGCAAGTTAGACAATTGTGAGTTTGATTTACAGTGTAAGCGTCGTCTTTCTCCCAAGTGAAAGAAAAGAAAAGGAAAAAAAAAGAACCAACCCCACAAAAAATCCCCTCCTCTAAAACAGACCAGATTTAGCTATCTATTTTCACTAAACAGACTGATTAAATAAAACATTTTAAACCCCATCAGTCTTCATTTAAATACTGATTTAAAAAAAAAAATCTAAGGCATGTATAGAAGTCAGATTATTTTTAAAATATAACAGATGTTATTATTGTTAGCACAACCAGGAATTAGGTAACAATTATTCTTGATGTCATAAACTGACATGAGGAAAACATATTATCTCAATCTTAAATTTACAGTGAGAAATAAGCTGAAAACATTTACTTTAGATACTATTCTGTCAGTATCACCAAGAACTTAGATAAGCAGTGCTCTCAAGGAGTTTGAGATCTGACTGTATTCTTGGACACATACAACTCAAAGTCAACAACAAACACATACATGAAAAAGATTTCAAAAAAAATATACAGTACTGGCATATCTATAATGCATATGATGTTTTTTAAATTAGAACTGCAGATGGGTTGATGGTAGGATGCTTTATTTGTTTGTTTTATGCAAACGTTTTAATGTTTTATTCTTTAAACACCAAGCACAAGGAAAGTCCCCCTAAAAAAACCCAAAGGCTATGCAACTTGCAAGTCAAGTAGGTATGTAAAAAATTCCAGAACTTAAAATGCCATAATTAAATGTTTAATTGATACAAATGATGCTCCTAACATGACCACGTGCTATTTTTTAAACACTGTTGTTGCTTATTCAGTTGTCATTACTTTTAGTTTAGCAACATGGTAACATAGTCCAGAAGCAACCTCCTGAGTAAACAAAGCCAGTCTTCTGCCCCGATAGAGACTATACAGTATAATTACATTCATAAGTCTACTGATTTCCTGACTGAAAAGGAGGTTTTCTGCCACCACCCTCACTAGAAGGCTCTTCTGAAACCTTACTGTTCTAGTAATTTATAATCTTCTTAATTTTCGTCTCAGTATAAATTTGTTCATGGCCAACCTACCCTATTTATTCTTATGCCAACACTGGTGTTAGCTTAAATAGCTCATGTCTCTCCTTGGTGAATTCTCCTTTCATTTATTTACAGTGAACCATCACATCCTTCTAAGTCTTCATTTTTCTTGAGTAAACAAAACTTGTTTTCTCATGTCCTCTCCTATGACAGGCTTTCCATCCATTTGGTCAGTGTAATGGACCTGCTCCACACTTGAGCCTGGTTCGGTTCATTCTCCTTTAGAAGCCCTGTCTTTTACATTCTCTAATTAATCTTAGAGCCCTTGAGATGGGTATTCACATCCTTATTTTTTCAGCTCACTTATCATCATTATTCCTCTCACATCCTAACCCCTATACCAGGGAGATAGATACTTCCTGTTTTCAAATCATATACCTTGAAGGAATTCCAGAGTTGCTCTTCATTCATGTTCCTGATCTCTTCAGTCCAGCTAGCTTCCTCTCATTCATCAGAAGCTGTCCTTTAGAAATAAAGATCCTTTGTCAATCGATCTCAATTTACTTAGCTTCTTATTTAACTTCTGTTGAATCAACTTGCATTCAGATGATCCAAGTTTTATTTATTTTTTTTCACATTTATAATACTCTAATTTCTTATAAATTAAATATCTTTAAACTTCTCCAAAGAGACAAAACAAGGAAGATCTCAAGATAGTGTGAATGTAGTTGTCTCCAAACACAACCAAGATAAATGTTATTATCCTGATGAAGTGACAATTAAAATTATTAAGTGAAGGCATTTCTGATCCACATCTATTTACATGTGGTGAACCCAATCACCACTGCTAGTTTTTCCCAAGAGGTTGATAAAATATTTTTATAAATTAAAAAGTGTTACAAATCCTAAACAGTGGCTGAAAGATAACTACAAATAAATTTACTGTGATATAGATATGTTGATTGGCTTAAAAATTAAAAGATGTGATTTTGATTCCTGGGTGTTGAAGTGTCAAAGGTATTCTACAAAATGGTGTACTGTAAAATCAATCTGTCTGGCAACAGAAGGAGATCAGCACTTGACAGAGATGGTTAGTATCTTCCCAAATGAAATCTTTAATGTCTAATACAAAAATAGAAATATCCCATTCCCTGTTGTAATTTGTACCCCATTGCCATATTCCAAGGTGCAAATGTAAAATTATCCTGGAAAATGATTGTATCTGTGCTTCCAGATTCCTTACAATGCTTAACTACTCAGGTGCAACATGCATAGACATAAGTAACTAAAATAGCAAGAAGTGCATTGTTTAAATATTTATAGGCTTGAGTTTGAAAAATGAAACATCTGAGATTCTTTTTCTTTTTTTCTCTCTTTGACACTACTTTTCCAAAAGAAAAAGAACACAAAACAAGAAGAAAAAAGCCCAGATACTCTTCTGTTTAAATATAAATGTTCACTTTCCAAAGAATGAGAAAAAGCAAGAAAGAGGAGTGAGGGGCATTGGCACCCTCAGGGAAAATTTCATCTCAAGAGAACTGACCTTTCAGAGAAAGCAAATTAAATTATCTTTCTCATCTTTTACTAGTGCTGTGACAGCATTAAAATTTACGTTACATACCAGCATGCTTTGTTTTGTATTCATAACCTTAAACCAAAATTAATCAGTTGTCACATAGAGTTAACATATTTGTTAATGGTGCCCAAGCCAAAATATGCATTGTCTCAAGAAGACTAGCTTTTCTGTAAAATAACACAAATGTTCTAGGGGCAAAGTCTTCCTCACCTTGTGTCAATCTTTGTAAAATTGGTCCAGACTATGTTAGGTTGGGGATGAAAGGGTTCCTGGACAAAGTAAAACAGTAAGTATCTTAAAAAACGTTTCAGAAATAGTGTCCTCTGAAGTAGTGAGGCACTACCACTTTGTGTAATACTCGGAGGAAAGAAAGGATGAGAACAGTAACCTCTAAAGACCTGCTGCTGTCTTTACCAGTGGTCCATTCTGTCTCTCTGCTTGGCTTACTTCTGAATGCCCTGTTCGCCTATGGCCACTATATTTGCTGTGGAAAATCTCAGAAAAGGTCATTTAGCATGTAAGCCTTTTATCTGGGAGCTCAGTTTAGACCTTGTGTTTCCAAAAGAGTTGGAGACTGATATCGGTGAAATAATCCTAGTACCTAAAGTGCTCAGGCTGTTGATGTAGTCAATGTAGAGAACTGAACACTATGAGGAAAGAAGGAAAGTCTACATGCAAGTTCAGGGGAGAAAAAACACAAAAGGGGAAAAAAAAAAGAAAAGAAAAAATCAGTCCCCTTTCAATAAAAAACACTATGTCTAAGAATTCAAGTTGTTCTCTTTTCAATTCCAATCTGTTTAAAAAAAAAAAAAAAAAGAAAGAAAGAATTGAAATTTTTCTTTTTGATACATATGTATATGTGAGAGAAAGATAAAGGCAGACAGACAGGAAGACAGACAGAACATACTGTGTACATCAGGGGAGAAGATTGCTACTGTGTGTGAGCCTTGCAGCCTGTAAGTTTTGTGCAAATTATTTTATATATCCATATAGCACCTTAGTAAAAATGTAACAACACCATAGAGACAAAATATATCACCATGGAGAAATAAAGGAAAGGAGATCTTAAGAGATTTCCCAGAGTAATAAAACATGTCAACGAAGAGCTCAGACTGTGTTAACACACCTACATCTCCAAATGCCTTTGTAACATTACCTACGGGAAAGTAATCCTTGCAATATAGACTTGACTTCTCCCTGAACAAGATATTTGGTTTTGTTGAACTGCCTGTGCCCATCTACATTAGAAAATAAAAAATCTTCTTTTTTTTTTTAGTATGAAGTAAGAAATAAAATGTAGAGTGTGTCCCATTGATTTTAAATCCTTTTTCTTTTTTGTCCACGAAAAAAATAATTTCAAATATTTTATTATTCAATTTATACTGTTTGGGCTGTCTTAAGGACAGGCTTTTTGCCTTCATATATTTGCACATATTCAACGGGCACTAAGATGCTACTGTGGGAATAATAATAATAATAATAATAATTTCAAATCCCTCTACAACACGAGAAGAGGTTCAAAACCTGGCAGTTTCTGAAGGCAGTTTCGCTTGAGATAGAGAACATCGGGTTTGCTATGTTCTGAACATCCTTTGAAAATCAAAGTATTTTAAAGTGTCACAAAAAGGTCCACTTCCCCAAATTGTATCTTTAAGTAATCATTGCCAGTGATTTGAAATTTTGTCTAAAAACTGGGGTACAGGAACAAAGCTGATGGAAGAAGGATAAGACTGATAAGCTAGCCAGGCTATAGTCGGTTTCAAGAAAAAAAAGACATCATACAATATTTAACAATTTGTAAATGTCTGGCAGACACAGAAGACTTATACAACAACCAGAGTGGCTTTGCCAAGAATAATTAATTTGCTTTCCTTCTGTACTAGTGTAATGAGTTTTGTGAAAAGAGGAGTACCAGGAAAGAACAAATAGTCAATGAGCAGTACAGTTCAGCTATTACTACTTTTGTTCACTGTATGCTGCCTCTTGTCCTGTCTCTGGATACCACTGAGAGTAGTCTGGCTTCTTTACTCCCTCCTGTCAGATATTTATACATAAAGGTAAGATCTCCCATGAGGCTTCTCCAGACTGAACAGTTCCAGCTCTGTCAGCCTCTCCTGATAAGACAGATGCTCTAGTCCTTTAATTTATCTCTGTGGCCCTTTACTGGACACCCTTTGTTTTGTTCATGTCTCTCTTGTATTGGGAAGCCCAGCACTGGGCACAGAAATCCAGATATGTCATACTAATGCTGAGCAGAAAGGAAGGATTGTCTCCCTTGACCTGCTGGCAATGCTCTGCCTAAAGCAGCCCAGGAGGTTGTTTGCCTTTGCTGCAATGGCGTTTACAGGCTTGTGGTCAACTTGGTGTTACTAGAACTATTAGGAGTTTCTCTGCAGAGCTGCTTTTCAGCTATTTTTTTTTTCCCCCAGCTCGTGCTGGTACATAGTGTAAGACCGGTCATTTCTCTTTTTTTGAAATTCATGAGATTCCTGTGTGCCTCTTTCTCCAGCCTATTGAGGTTCCCCTGAATGGAAGCACAACCATCAGCACCATGCCGTTAACATGTTCCTACCAGTATGAGACCTGGTATGGACCCCTCAGGTACATTGCTAGTGACTGGCTTCCAGATGGCCTTCATGATGACGATCACAACACTTTGACCCTAGCAGATTAGCCCATTTTCAAGTCACTTCTGTGTCCACATAGGGACTCTGTATTTCATCTGTTTGTCTAAGGGTACGATAAGGGAAATAGTGTTGAAAACATTTCTAAAGTGAAGATAAATAACATATCATCTCCTTTCACCCACTGTTTCATCAGAGAAGACTATCAGGTTGGTCAGATTCTGTTTCTCCCTTGTTAATGCATCTGACTACTCCTGATCACTTTCTTGTCATTCATTTTTTTTTTGGAAGTGGTTTCCAGGATTAGTTGTTCTGTCATCTTCCCAGACACCAAGGTAAGACTGACAAGCCTGATATTCCCTGGATCCTTCTCCTTGCCTTTCCTGAAGATAGTGCATCCCAGAGGGACTTGTGTATGTCCAATCCATTAAAATGTTCAAAAATCTAATCCTCTACTGAGGGCAAGTCTTCCCTTCTCCAAATTTTCCTTCTGATGACAGGGACCTGGGATTTCTGAAGGTCAATCTTACCAGTAAAGACCAAGGCAAAGAAAGCAGCAGATATCTCTGCCTTTACCATGTCCTTTGTCACTAGGTGCCCATAACAATTCAGCAGTGGGTCAAAATTTTTCCTAGTATTCCTTTTGCTGCTGATATGCTTGTAGAAGCCTTTCTTTTTACGTTTCACATCCCTTACTGTATACCAAGAAGACTCACACATTTATTGCAGGGCATGACTCAAATTTATAATAGCTCTGACGAACTAAAGAGTATACTTAAATTCTTAAACTTCAAAACTTTTTTTTGTTAACTTAAAAAAAAGCCTTTTCATTTAGATTCAGCAGTGAAATGCTCAAGCAAGAGGGACAAGTGTATTGAATTGTTACATAAATACAGTATAGGGAACAATGGAATATGTGATTTTCTGGTTCTTAAGAAAGGGATATGGCTTTATAGTCAGCTGTGTTGCAAAAAAAAAAAAAAAGGCAAACTTCACATTATGATATGGACATTTCATATGAAAAGGAGTATTGCGAACAAGACATAAAAACTCATCCTTCATCTCCTTCCGCTCAGTGTTACTAAGTTATGACATCTGTTGTTTTCAAATTTTTGGCTTTTTTTAAATGAACGAGTTTAAATAAATGGTTGTTTTGTGCACAGAAGATAGAAAAGGACAGTGGAAATGACCTCAATATAAAAATCGAAAAAGGAAGAGGATAATTTTTTTCACTGTGTAAAATAAGGATTGAGCTTAAAAATTCAGCAAGAAGATGCACTCTAGACATCAGAAAAACCTTTCCAATGAAAAGGAAAGTGAAGCACTGAAATTAGCTGCTGGGAAGGCTGTGGAGACTCCATCACTGAAATCTTTAAAAATTATTTGAACAGTCTTCTGTTAAAATGATGAAGGCAGATCGGATCCTGCAATAGGACAGACAAATGAGTTAGATGGTATCTTCTGATCCTGTACAGCCACATTTTGATATGATTCTAAGATTATATTACATGTGAAAACATATGTGCTAAAAGATAAGCATATGTATAAGGACTTGCAGGATCAAGATTTATAATATCAAAATAAATCAGAAATATTGGGGAGAAATAGTCTGAAATTTTGGATGAATAGCCTTTCACATCTACAATCCTGTAAACATTTGCTTATTTGAATTAATCTCACATAACTGAAATAAATTATTTAAATTATTCAGGATCTAAATGTGCTAAAATCCATGCGGGTCCTGTTTGCAGTTAGTTTATGCCTATTAGACGCTCCAGCCAGCAACAAAGAAAGCATCTGGGTACTTGCCAGCTAGAGAATGGCATTGTGTTCACACATCAAAAGCAATAAAAGGAAGGTGTTCCTGTTTATGGGCTTGCGTTTGCATGACAATGCTTTTTCCCCCCTTTTATTTAGAACTGAAGCTCTGAAGATTCCTTTGAAGAGGAAGGATTCTGAAGATAGAAATATCGATGATTAATTTAACCCCTTACTCCAGTAAGCTAAAAGTTCAGATCGGCCAGATCAACCTCTACTGAATTTTTTGTTACATTTACCTTAACAGAACCTACAAAGAAAAGGGGCTCAAAACCCAACTATTCAGTGAGACCTTTGTTCTTATTTATGATGTATTAGTGAAATCTAGGTTTCCACGGCAAATGGCTTTCAATAATAATAATAATAATACTGAACATATTTTTCCTGTATGCTTTTTCACTCAGTAAACTCATATTCTAGGGTAACTGGAAAGTTAATTTGCTAGTGATTTATTTATTATCCTAGCTCTCTCTCTCTTTCTCTCTCTCTCTTACACAAACATGCACAATATACAGATGCCTACCATGCCAGTTACCCCTTGTAATTCAAAAAGAGAGACTATTTATGGTCAGGAAAGATACTCTGCTTCTATGTAAACTGGCTCAGCATGGCATATGTGAGATTTTAAACATATGAATAGTAATAATACAGACATCACTACTATTCAAACACCTCTGAATGAAATTCAATTTTCTGATGAGTGTAGTCAGGATTCTTGTTTCTGGGCCCTTATAAAAAGTTGTTAATTTCTTGGCAGGGGGCACGGGGAAAAGAGAGGAGAAGAGAGGAGAAGGGAGGAGCAGGGAGGAGAAGGGAATGTGCGGAAAGGTGCGTAAAGGAAAGGAAGGGAAAGGTGCGGAAAGGTGCGGAAAGGTGCGGAAAGGTGCGGAAAGGTGCGGAAAGGTGCGGAAAGGTGTGGAAAGGAAAGGAAAGGTGCGGAAAGGTGCGGAAAGGTGCGGAAAGGAAAGGAAAGGAAAGGAAAGGAAAGGAAAGGAAAGGAAAGGAAAGGAAAGGAAAGGAAAGGAAAGGAAAGGAAAGGAAAGGAAAGGAAAGGAAAGGAAAGGAAAGGAAAGGAAAGGAAAGGTGTGGGAAGGGAAGGTGCGGGAAGGTGCGGGAAGGTGCGGAAAGGAAAGGAAAGGAAAGGAAAGGAAAGGAAAGGAAAGGAAAGGAAAGGAAAGGAAAGGAAAGGAAAGGAAAGGAAAGGAAAGGAAAGGAAAGGAAAGGAAAGGAAAGGAAAGGAAAGGAAAGGAAAGGAAAGGAAAGGAAAGGAAAGGAAAGGAAAGGAAAGGAAAGGAAAGGAAAGGAAAGGAAACATTGCTGTCATGCCTCTGGAAAATCCTCTTTGCTACATATGCATATGGTGATACACATACATTACATTCTCTTTTTTTTTTTTTTTGTGTAACTTTCTTTGCATTCAAGTCAAAGAGGTTGAAGAGATCCAGCTAGCTGCTAATTTGTGATGGAGACCCACACATTGCAGAAATCTTAGCTGGGTCTGACAACTGACAGCTATGGGAGTTTGAGCAGACCATCATTACACCAATAGAAGTCTCCTACTGTCAGTGTTGGAGTTCACATGGAGTCCCAAAAAGAGGCAGTACCACGTGTGTTCTGTGCCCAGAACACACAAATAGACTGTCCCAGTGCAGCAAATGCTGTTTGTTGTGATTCCGTGTGGGCAAATACTGTCACCCTGTGTTTTTAAGTGATCTACCACAAAGCAAGCTCTGATCTTGACAAAGTTTCTATTTTTGACATTGATAAGAAAGATTATAATAATAATAATTGAAAAATTACAGTAATGAAAACAATAACAGTAATAAGAACAGCAGTGGTGATTTAGTGTGGTGATTTATCACTGATGGTGAGGGTAATAATAATAACAAGACACTTCTCTGTGAAAAACACTATACAAAATACATGCTTTGCAACTGTATCCTTTGTTAGGCTTGAAGGTCTATTGGCAATATCCCACCCAAATATAGTTTTAAAATATTTATTGAGAGTATTGAATAAAAGTAAATAAATAGATTAAAGAACCTGTTTGAACTCTTGAAACTTAACTGGCTTTCTTGGCCTGGATTCTTGCTATGCATGCAAAAACCATGACAGTGTTAATGGAATGTTAATATATTCTTAAAAGACTGAGAGAATTGCCTTTGAAATTATTTGAAATGAAAAAAAAAAAAGAAAGAAAAAAGAAAAGAGAGTAGAGGGAAAAAAAGAAAGAAAGAAAGAAAAGAAAATATATATGGAGAGAAGCAGTTTGATTGTGCGGTTGCCAATATTCCCTGAAGGGAAGGACAGAAGGACTACGAAACAGCTCTTTCCCTTTATCATGCAAGCAATTACTGGCAATTTGTTCTGGCCAGTAAAACTTCTGATATTATCATGGTTGCTGAGTAATTTATCATCAAAGTTTAATGTGAAAACAGGTGACTGTGTAATCACCAATCTAGGAACAGAAATAGAATCGTTATTATTTCTGCCTGAAGAGAGGGGTTTTTTTTTTTTCAGGGTTTTTTGTTTTTTTTTTTTTCTTTCTGTCAATTGACTTAACGGCCAAAAGGCTGTTCATCACATCACCATGAATTATAAAACCTCTATTAAATATTCATAAAAGTTTTGAAATGAATGTGTGATAGAGATGAAAGCCAGGCTAATTTAAATACCTACCAGACCTGTCTTAATTACAGAGGTAAAATGAGATATAAAAATTATAGCAGCAAGGAAAGGAAAAAAAAAAGTTGAAACAGTTCATTCCATACATTATGTGCATCTTCTTTTTAACCAGTAAGGTGTAAATTTGTACACAAGCTTAAGTGTACAGGTCTATTGAAATAAATCGGGTTTTGAGTTCCATGTTGTTTACAGTAATGGGACATTTTTGACTCTGTGGGAAGAGACACTAAATGAGAACTTGTTTCTTGATGTATGCTTTTGTGAGTATGTGTGGGCATGTGTAAGGAAATTGTTTAATTAACTTTAAAATTGTAAAAACAAAATGTCAATCACAAGTGTCTGCAGGTGTGAGGCTGAAACACAGTGTGTAGGGAATAACAGAAATATTTTAATTCTCCCTCTGATAAATAACTGTGCTTGCTCAGCCTCCTGTCCCTTATTAGACAGTACATGGGATAGCTTAAGAATGGAGGTTATGGAGTGTCCATGAATAGAGGATCCCCAGGCTTAATCATATTTAACATTCTTTGGAAGAGCGTGGAACAGCTGACCATATAAATACGCACAGTGAGGTGCAGAATCCAGCCTTTGCTTCATCTGAATGAAGCTTGTCAGGTGCACATAGCTAGGAAAAACCCCCAAACTAAACACATCAAGATAAAAATCTTTTGAGTCAGGACTCACAGGGAATATGCACTGCAGAACTGTCCAGCCAGACAAGGATATCTAAGTTGTGATTCCTTTCACTTGGACTTAGATTATCATAAAATTGATGATAGCACTTAAGTTGGGCATCCAAATATTTTGTGCTGTTTGTTTAGAGAAATCAAGTTTTCTAGTGCATGACTTCTCTAATCCTATCTCAAACATTTGCTAACTAGGTGCATGAGATTTTTTTTTAGAAGAGTCACCCTGATCACAGTGTCTTTGTATCAGATATGGGAAGTTAGAGTCCAAATCTTTGGACTGCTACAGTGCAGTACCATAAGTCTTTGATAGTTACAGTTTGGTAACATATGGTAACATAGGGAAAGTACAAAGACCAAGCGCATAAAAATCGTGTGAGTAATTACTTCTTTTGTATTAATAATCAACTTTGAGATATTTTGAATAAACAAGTAATTGAGGCATTTATTGTTCATTAAAAAAAGAAAAATCTTCTTATATATGATAGGATATAGTTAAGACCGCTCTTGGACAGGCAGCTGAACTTCTCAAGTCTATTCCAAGTTTTTTTCCTGTCTTGCTAATTTTATAAGTAGTACCATTGCTACCATCACTGCCTCTGCTGCCCATTCTATTGCTACTATTACTGTTACACTATAATCACAGTATGACTTAATTTTGCTAGTATGGAGAAATAATCATGTTCTTTAAATTAAGCATACACTTAAGAGCTTTTTGTCAAGGGATGGACTCAGTTATTCATGTAGCATTTTCCCAAGTCACCATACGTGACGGAGGAACTCAGCACAGTGTAAAAAGAAAGGAAAACCTCAAATCCTTTGAGACGCTCAGTTCAACAGAAAAAGATAGCTGAAAGTTTGTGTTCATAGTTATCTTATCTAGGACATGAAATCTATTTAGATAGAACTGACATATTTTACTTTGTTTTTCCCCACGTCTCTGTGATCAACAGATTAATGTTGTCTAATAGTGGGACTTGAGTTGATTTCATAATTAGCTTAGCTCTATGTCTCTAAAAAGTCTTTATTAGAAAGAGTTTATATGAAAGAAGTAAGGATTGTATTTGGGTTCTGTTTCTGATTCTCAGAAAATTTGGGCTAAGGGTTACTCACTAACTAAATTGCACTTCAATCACAATTCAGCAGTCATTAGACAGGAACCTTAAATACAAAAGTTAACTGTCTAAGACAGTTTTTATGCAAACATGTTCTGACTGAAGTCCACTACCTACAGCACCTTTCTAATGTGCTTTCCATTTGAAGAGCTGTGTCGACTGTATTCAGTCAACACTGAATACTGTGCACAGGTCACCAGAAATTGCTAGGAGGCTGAGAAGGTGACTTCACACACAGTTGACAAGTGGTTACGGTCTTAAAAACCTTGATCAGGAAACATGGATCCTACAGCCTTTTGGGCTGGGATTGGAGGAGGGAGATAATTAAATATTTTTAAAATTAGTTGCCTGCAGGCCTTTCTTTTTTTTTTCCTTCTATCCAGATGTAGTTAGCTAAAGTCTAACACAGGTTGCTGCAGTACGTATTTCAACTGTCATATCAAAACATTTTCAAAACCCACTACCGACACAACACTAAATTTTGGTTTCCCATTAATGTCAGCCCATTTATAATTTTGGGTATAGCACTACAAAAGGAATATGACAAGCTACTATTTCAAACTTGCTGTTGAAATGAATGAAAATGACTAGGTCCTTAAAAGAAAGAGTACAAGGGGGAGTTTATGTGGAGTTGTGTGCGAAAGTGTGCATATGCGGGCTTGCTTGTGTTTTTGAGAAAGTAGACTTTGGCAACCATGTGTTGATTTGTGACTCTGTTCCTACAGAAATTTCACCCAGGGTGTCTGAAAGACTAAAGCTGGCCTATCTTGCTAATATCCCCAATTAAAGAGTCATATTAGCAGCCTTGCATACTTTGGTTAGAGGTATTGGTGTGAAAAAGAAGGAACTAAAATGGATGAGGGAACCTGAATGCAGTGGCAGGGATAAGATCAGGGATAAAAATTAATAGGAGATGGAACTCTCTCTTCAGCTGCCACAAATGCATACTACTGGAAAAAAAATAGCAGGTACTCATTCAAAATGATCACCGCCTAATTGGAATCATTCTTTTGGATGCGTATCTTTAACAAAATGATATGTTTAATAGAGATGATAATGCGGTGCAGGACATGAAACCCACTAGACTGACTGAGCATCTTATTGAGCTGCATAGAATGTGATGAACACTTATTTGGATTCCGCTTACAGGTAGACCCAAAATGAAATCTCAGAAGTCAATATTTTATCACCATTCCCTGCCTCAAAAAAAAAAAAAAAAAAAAAAAGAACAAGAGAAGAGAAATTGACAGGAAATGTGCATGTAGTGTGTGTTGGGGTTACTTTTCTGATGTATTTGGTTTCTCTTCTTAGTGCAAAAAAAAAAAAAAAAGCAAAAATACAGTTATATTTTTCAGCATTTCCTTTTCAAAATGTTTACTTTAAAATAAGAAAAAAGAAGCTAAATAAAATGTCTGTTTAAAAAAGAAAAATATAAATGGATTTGATTTTTTGAGGAGAACATGCTTCACAGGAGCTGGACTATAGAAAACTTTGTGATTTCAGGTTGTTATACTGGCAAAGTGTTTTGGCTGAAGTGTAACGTCCACAAGCAGCCATCACTTCTCCTGGTATATGAGATGTGATGTTTATATGACAAGCTGGTCTGGATATGAAGTCCAGTACATACCAACAAAGACATAATGAAGCACTCATTTAACTAAAGTACTTCAGTTTGCATTTCCAAAGCTAGTCTGATTTACACTGAAAATTTACATTTTTGAATACTTAAAGAAATAAGACATTTCAGACGTTCAGTTTGTCGTTGTTTTATAGTTTAAAAGTCCACATTTTCGTGGGCTCATTTTTGACAAGGCCTATCTTTGGGAAAGCTGGAAAAAAAATATTTTTGACTACAAGACAAATGATATGATCTGATGACTCCTCCTATGAAACACAAAAACAAGCTGGGAAACGGATTAGAACCAACACTCTAACATAACAGTTTATTGCCCAATAAACTATGTTAAAGGGACATTCTCTTTCTCTGGTGACATATTTTTTAAAAAGGGATCCAGGTTGAGTAGAAGCATTGAAAAACACTTTCCACAAGACACAATCTCAGGAGAAAATTGAAACCAGATCTCCTACTTTTGTATTAAGAATCTAATATTAATTGTGTAGTGTAGAATATATACACCTTATTTAATGTAGATTTCTAAAATTAATACATAAATAGAGATGCGGGCAAGTACAGGTGAATTTGCTACACACCTTCATGAAAGAAATGTTTGTTTCTTTCCAGTCACCATTAAGAATGACTAGTTCTGTGTAGTGGGTCTACACTGTAGATGTCTGAAGACAGGTGAGTTGATCTCTGAGCTTCTATGTAAAGGGAAAGAGGGATTTAATGACTAGCATCACTTCTATCCTAAAAAGTGTTCATTATTTCTCTTACTAAACAATAATTTAAGCACTTTACTTCAGAAAACAGTTCTGATTAAGGAATGTATTTAGGATGTGTTAAGATGTGTTTATATCTATCCATCTATATACGTATACATGTGAACAAGAAAAGGTCAGGCTTGTGAAAAAAGAAGCTCTTTTTTTTTATCATAGGATAGCAAGTTATGTAGGCAGATGACTGGTTTTTGGCATGAGGTTTATCTATCTGAAACTGCTGGACATGACATCGGTAATTGCTGGATGTAACAAAACACACAAACAGAAAAAAGAATGCAAAGCTGACAAAAGTTACAGATAGTGCTAGGAGGAATTGCTGGGTTTCACAGATAGTCGAGGGACGTGTTATGGAGAAATGGTCAACAGCCACAGAAAATTGCAGTGGAGTTCTGGAGACCTTTTTGGGAGTAGTCTTGCAAGGCTAGCATTACCTAGGTGACCATATCAGTACTACTATATTAAGCTAAGATGACACTAGTAACAGTGTCAGAAATATCAGGTTTAGGTATGAATGTAGCAAACCTGAGACCAGTGTGGAAAAAGTAATTTGATGTAAACTGTTCATTTGAGAGGTATGTAGTAGTTTAGCCCCTCTTGGGACCAGACTACAGAGTCTTTCTGTCACTCCGCTCACCCTCTGAGAGAACAGGGAGAGATAATAAAATAAAAAAGGCTCGAGGTTTGAGATAATGACAGTGAGAGATCCTTAAAGTTACTGTTACTGGAAAAACTTGGGAAAAACTATTTGTTTATTATTAAAAACAAAGCAGGATAATGAGAAAGAGAACAAAACAACTTCCCCCCACCCCTCCCTCTTCCCAGGCTTAACTTAATTTTCAATTATTTCCACCTCCTTCCTCCCCACCCCCGAGCAGTGCAGAGGGGACGAAGGAATGGGGCTAACAGTCAGTTCATCACATGTCACTTTACACTGCTCCTTCCCCCTCAGGGGAATAACTCCTCACATTTCTCCCCTGCTCCAGCCTGGGGTCCCTCCCATGGGCTTCAGTCCTTCGTGAAACTGCTCCAGCATGGGTCTTTTTTTCCACAGGGTACTCTCCCTTCAGAACAGCTGCCCCAGTGGGCCCTCCATGGGCCACAGCCTCCTTCAGGCATCTGCCTGCCCTGGGCTGCAGGGGGATCTCTGTCCCTCCGTGGGCCTCCATGGGCTGCAGGGGCACAGCCGGCCTCACCATGGGCTGCACCACGGGCTGCAGGGGAATCTCTGCCGGGAGCAGCATTACTGCTCCCCCTGCATCTTTTCTGACCTTGGCGTCTGCAGCCGTTCCTCTCACAAGAAGTTCTTCACAACTGGCTCAGGCAGACGCCTCTCAGGTTCTCTTCACATCTCATCTCCTCTCCATTTCTTGCACCCGGGCTGGGCCGAGTGGGGCCCAGCTGGCCACTTGGCAGGAGGCCAGAGGGTGAGGGTCGCACGGCCCACAAGGCTCGTGCCTCCCTCTCCCTGCCCCCACTCCAGCTTCTTCACATCTTCTCTTCTTTTTTTTCTCCTGTTTTTCCTCTCCTTAAATACGTTATCACAGAGGCATTATCAGGGAACTTTCTGCTACCAATTGGCTTGGCCCTGGCCAGCAGCAGGTTCATCCTAGGCCAGGCCGAGAAGCTGCCACTGTAACCCCCTCTCACTAAATAAAACCAGGATGAAAGGGAACTGGAACAGAAAAATGATGGAGTCAAGATAGATTTGGGAAGAAAACTCATGGGGAAATGGAAGAAAAAGGCAAAAAAAAGGGGCTGCCTACATGTAAGCAAGTATGTGATCAGTGTTCATCTGGCAGAGACCTGCACCTGGTCACTGCTCATGAAGTTCAGGTTAGAGTAACCAATGCGTAGGAGCAGACCAGAGTCCAGGCCCAAGCTCTGAGCTGCTGGCTGAGTAAGGGATGTAGGGTCTGGGCATGCACAGTAGATGGACTGAGACCCTGTGTTAATATTAAAAATATCTGTCAATATAGGTGTGCTGAAAGATCAAGAGAGTGGAGGAGTGCGAATGTTACACTGATTCAGGCCATCCCTGGTGTGCAGCTTTAGGAGAGCGTTGCTGGCTTTGATGTAGGTAAAAGCACTGCTCCCTGTCTTTGCTGATCTATGTGCAGTGTGTGGGCATGTGTTTACTGGGAGCACATCTCCATACCAGCAGGGCCTGCAGGCAGCTGCAGCCTGGCTTCTTGCAGAAGGAAAGGAGAAATCCCTTGGTTTTAACATCCACAAGATCCTACTTGCCTTAAATCTGTGATTTTTGGTTGATAAGTACCCGCTAACTCTTAAGAGGAGTTAAGGGAAGGAAAGAGACTGAATTACCACACAATTTACTTTTTTTTTTGCACTCTTTCTTTCACAGTCACTTCTTTTGTCAGCTGCTTTTTGATGACCTCTTGGTCTAGTTACACTGTCACATCAAAGCTCTATTTTGTGTTCCTTCAGACAAAGATGAGCTGTTTCGTTTCCAAGCTAACATTGCCTTGGACTTTGTTCTGAAACTGATATCAGTAGCTTTAATTCTTTTGTTCCTTTCATCTCTGCCGCTAGTCCCTCTTTCTCCCCCTTTCCTCATGTTAAAGTAAGTCTGAAGTAGATGCTTATGCCTCTGACTCCCTTTTATTTATTTTTGAAGGCCTCCAGGGCTCTTAGGAGGACTGGATGTAGAATAAGAGGGAATTTTACTGTGCTCAGTTTTCAGCTCCTGGGAACACCAGTGGACAACACTGCTCATATGCTCTTCAAGGCAAAGCAGATGGAGACAGGGAGGTAGTTCCTCTGCTTTCCTCTCCTCAAGAAGACCACGTTTTAGTAAGTGATCTTTCCCATCAGACAGGCGAGTGCGCTACAAACTGCTAAGCACATTTTTCTGTAGCTTTTTCACATCTGACTTCCATGGAAAAGCAACCCTACAGCTACTGCCTGTGTGGTGTTTGCAGGAAGGATGTTCATCACCTTTTGTTAACAGGGCAGGTTACAGGGCAAGGCTCAGCAGTCACTCTGTTTGAAAAGCAGCTTTCCAGAGATGCAAACAATGCAGATGCTTGCTGCTTCTCCTGGACTTCCCCAAATGTGGATGTCTTGTCACAGAAAAGGCATTTCTGACATCCCCAGGAGAGGCTCTCTTAAAGGTTAGATGATGATGTGAGGTTTATGGCCTGGAGTGTTCGCTCCACCTCATAGCCCTGTGTGCCTTGAAGATTTTCCTGCCAGCCTTGATGGCATTGTATTTACATTTCTAGTCCTAATTAACAGAGGTGCGAATGGAAAAGGTTTTGCTTTACTAAGCAGGGGAGAACAAAGATTGAGCCTGACTTGTGAATACATCTTCTCTTTCAAGAGTAAAACATAGAACTGTTCAGTACATCAGATGAAATTATCAGCCATCTGTGAACTGAGCATCAAAGACACAATTAAAATACCAACATGAATTCTCTTCAAATAATTTATAACAGTGCTTTGTGCACACATCTCTGTTCTTCCCGAGCTCCAGACCTCTCTGTAGTGATATTTTAATTTACATCCAGTATATTGAAAAAAAAAAACAATAATAATATGAAGAAAGCAAAAAAGAAGGAAGACAAAGATTTATGACAGGATACAGGGATATTGGTTTTAATTTCAGCATATTAGAGAGTTGAAAGCTCAGCCACAAGGTTACAAAACTGCATCTATCATCAAAAGTAGTGGTGAGAACAACAAGGACAAGGGCATAGATAGGTGTCCCAGAATTTTTGTATTACCAAGTGATAGTGGCAGTGATGTTGACTCAAAGTAAAAACTTTCTTCCTCTCTTTCTCTCTGTCTTTATCTTGCTCCACAAGAAGTAGGAATGTAAGAGAATTATTAGAAAAACAAACAAATAAACAAACAAAAAGAAAATATGAAGAAGAAGGAGTTACTGGGACAACTTACTGGTTACACTGAGACTGAAATCAGAAGCAGGAAAGAGGGGAAACAAGAAAATGCATAAAGATGCTGCTTTCAGCCATGTTGTTGGGTAACAGTGGGTTTATCAAATATTGACAAACATGAAATGATTGTAATCAGTCACTGTCAAAAGGGAACAGGTACCCTCCTCTCTTTTACAAATGATCCAATTAAAGGAAACATGTTGGCTATAAAAGTCAAAATCAACAATGCACTGTACACTGACAGCCCATCCAACATATAAAATCAATAGTGCATTCTTCTTCTAGCCAGCACAAAGCAACAGTAGCAACTTTCCCACCTCTTTAGTCAAATATGACACCGTATCAATCGATCAAAACTTAGTATTTATTGAACACTGGCTTCTGAAGAATGCAAAATGTATTGTTCTTTCCTTATTTTATTTCAATGAAGTTTAACTTAAAGGCATAACACTTGAGAGAACTCAACTGCTTTATTGTGGTTAGATATAGTTACAGCTAGCAGATCTAGCAGAGCTACAGATAGATTCTAAATGTATATTAGTACACGCTTTTTGGGAAACAGACTACATATACATTGCTTGTCTGAATACTCTTAGAATATTACTGTTGACTGTCATAGAACTGCAGACTAGAGGTGGGAAAAACTCAGTTTATGGTACTAAAACTCTTTCTGATGTAGGATTGCAAGATTTTTTTTTCATCCTTTGTCTTTTGTTTGCATTTAAATTTAGCTGGTTTTTGCAGTGATGTTTGTGTAGAAGAAAACGTTCTTATCCCACATAGATTTCATCAGTACAGGAAGACATGATTATTCTGCTGAAATTTAATCTGTGTTTGTCATTCTCCACTGTCCTTGGTTCAGGGAGATCCAGTGTTAAACATGACTGTATGTCAGCACATGGTCAAAACTAAGCCTATGTTTAAGTATGGGTATGGTCCTGATAAAAAATACCTTAAGTATGTGTAAATTGCTTTCCATGATCATGGCTAATTAGCCTTAGGTATAGATCAACTAATGTTACCTAAACAATTTATCTGCCTCCTCACTGTTTACTCTCACTGGTGGTTGTAATGACTGTATCTATTTTTGTAGCTATTTTTCCCTTGATTTTCACTACGGATTTCCCAAAGACATGATTCAGTTAAAATGTTTGACCAATTAGATGAACAAATAAACAAACAAACAGAACTCTCCAAATCTTTGTTTATATAGATAGAGTCATAATTACTTATTTGAACAAAAAGGGTTTGATCTGCAAGCTACCAATATCACTGGAAAAACACTTCAGCTAGGTTCAATCAGGCCCTAAGACAACAATCAGACTTTTTATTTTCATTGCTGAAATTCAGAGTTCATAAATTATGCACATCTCTGATTTAATGGACATTGCCTAATTTCTCACATTGGCTGCTTGATTGTCATTTTACTTTTAAATCACTAGCTTTCCCAATTACAAGGCAAACCAGTTCATAAAATATTGACATCTCAAAGAGACCTGCTTGTACCAGTTGAAGAAATGTGTGTCTAATTTTAATATGCCACTTTCCTGAGAGCATGGACAGTACCAACAAAAGCAAGCAAATTACTTTTTCATCCTTTGTTCTCATAAAAGGAAATATGAAGTTTTATCTGCCTGTATTAATTTTATATCTTATAAATAAAAATCACAGCTATACTGGGCACTGTTAAAGACAATGTTTTTACAAATCAAAGTCAGCCTGCAGATCTTGAGTAAGATCAAGGTGTCACACTGCTACTGACTTCATTTACTAGATTTAAAAGATAAATAGTTTATAATCTATATACTCTTAAAAAGTTAGGAATCAGGTTAAAAACATAAATAGAAAACATGGTTCATCATAGGGCATGAAATTCAGCAATGGATTTCTCTGGCATAAAATCCCTAAGTTTCCACAGATTCAAGGGAAAACTAGGCAAGTTTCCAGCAGATAAATCTTTTATTGGTTAAAAAATGCATACAAACCATCTGTGGGTCAGGAAGCCCCCATACCACAAGTTCTTTATTGCTGTGAGGATTTTCAGTGACAGTATAATGTCTGCCTTCTTCATCTTCGTATCCTGCCCTTAGGTATCTGCTTTGGCTGGGGTCACAGCCTGCTAAGAAAGCTAGATGGACTTCTCACTGACTCTGTACAGTAACCAACATGTTCCATAGCAGAGGGAAACAAGTGTTAAGTTCAGAAAAATTTGTATTTCTACTCTCAATTTGTTATAACTCTGACCAAGAATAGAGAAGGTAAATATGGAAGTTTTTCAGCAGTTTTCACATCTCACAGATAAAGGCAACCTGTACATTGACAGAGTATGGCTGATCTCTCCAAAGTTTTGCTTTCATGTTGTATAATTATTTCTCTGAAGTTTGCAATATATGAGATTTCTGGAGAATATATAAGTTAGATAAAAATCTGATTTGCATGTTAAGAGAGATCTGTTAAAGGGGAGAACTCAGTGACTATTGTTGTTTGCAATATGATCCTATACGGTTTGATTCTTCATCTTGTGACACTTGAGTTTGTTTAATTGTTTATTTTTAATATCATTATAAAAAGTGGTTACAAATCTTCATTCATAAAATTTATAAATTAAATAAAACTGTGAGACAAACAGTGTTTAAATTGAGAATTTTAAAACTTTGACATGAACATTTAAAAATCCAATATTTTTTTTTATTTTCAGGTTTTAATTTTTTTATAGAAAGTACATCCATACTTCTTGAAGTAATATGCCATATATCAGCATTTACTGGCATCTTTAGAGGCCTTCAAACGTGCCTCCATTGATTAGCCTAGTTTAGGACCTAAACGTGCCTCCAGTCTCCATTGATTAGTTAGCGGAGTAAGTACTTTAGGCAAACATCTCCATGAAGGGCATAGAGTTTAAATTTTAATTCAGAATACAGAGCCTAAGATGTGTAAGCTGGACCTTAGCTGTCCTTATGTCCTTAGGTTGCAGCTAATTTTCTTCCCAGTACCTGCTGTGTTTTGGATTTAGTACGGGATTTGGTATTTGAAGAAGGTAGGTAATACACTGATGTTATTAGTTGTTGCTAACAGATCAAGGACTTTTTCAGCTTCCCAAGTTTTACTAATATGCAGGTGCAAGAAGCTGGGAGGGCTATAGCCAGTACAGCTGACCCAAACTGGTCAAAGAAAGTATTTCACACTGTAGGTGTCATGTTCAGTATGTAAGTGGAGCTGGCCAGCGGGTGGAAATAGGTTTCCTTCTGAGTCTCTCTCTCATCGCACTGTGGAGAGGAAGAGTGAGTGAGCATCAGTGTGGTACTTAGTTGCTGGTTAGGGTTAAATAACGACACCTTAACAAAAAAAAAACAAAACCAACATTAATCATTCTTTCTTTGTGTATGGAAAACTATTGTTTTCTGTGGAAAAGTTTCACCAAACTTGATGAAAATTCTCATACTGATAAATGGACTCCAGGTCTCCTGACTTCAGCAGCCGCAGCACTAAAATACCTTTGATTGCCCATATTAGCAATTTAGCACTACGTTGACCTCATCTGGCAGGCGGCAGCATTAGCTTCAATATAGGCTTTAATGCTTTTCTGTGTCATTCACTTTTTTTAGGATGTCATCTATATATACCTAGATAATCTATTGATATCATCTCTTCTAGATTTTACATACAGAAATTTTAGATACAGCTTAATTGTTGTTGGCTTGTTTTGCAAACTGTGCCAAAGCATACTTCCACATCCAGAAATGCAATAAATGCATGATTAAAGTCTAATCCTAGAATTTAGATGAAAACCAAAGGTAGAATTCAGACTCCATAGATTATAGAATTTCAGCCCATTACTCTGTGATGAAGGATGTAACACATTTTTAAGGTTCATTTATTTCTTTTTGTACTGTTATGTTCAATCTCTGCATCAGTCTGAAAAATTCTCTACCTTTGGTGTTCTTACTTTCAGTTTGTGTATAAATAGCTGTTTGATGTTTTGTTTTTTCTTTTCTCTTGCCTAAGATTACAGATACAAAAAAAAAGTTTTCTCAACAATAAGAAAAGTTATACTCTGAAACAGATTGTCAAATGACACTGTGAGGTCTCTTCCAGATTTTTAAATAAGTTAAATAAACACCTGTTTAGATCAGTGGTGAATTAATCCTTATTTTAAGATAGAGGGATAAACCTTATGTACCCTGAAATTGTTTAGCTGGTTTTTTTTCTCCAGCAGCACAGGCCCCACATGATGACTGGTGTACTAATCTTATACTAACTAAAGACCATAGAAAAACTCTGTTCAATTCTTTTCCTTTTGCATCACTCTGTATTTCATCCTGATGCTTCTTTTCTCTTCAGACTTCTTTTCTTTTGCTGGTTGAATGTTATCTTCTCTGGGATTAATAAAGATACACTCCAAAGCTTATCTTTAATAGAAATCATATTTATTATAATAATTTAAGAGTTTTCTTCTGGGAGGAGAAAATAATTGAAAAGTGGAGAAAGAAAGAGTTTTAAATAATAAATAGGAGAGTGGGAAAGTGCTGATATTTCACTTTAACCTCTAACCTGGAAGCACAGATTCAATGAACAATTTAATTAGTTATTATTTGTACAATGTTCTGTAATCAGAGAAGTAATATAATTGCAAGGACAAAAAGTAAGACCATCAGGAGTAGCAGAAGCCATTTTTACTGCTCTAGCTGCAAGGCCCATTTCATCTTCTTGGTCTACCAAGAAGAGTGACAATTAATGGTAACTGTTATTCTAAATTTGGAGATGTCAATGTTTGTCCATGAAGGCCTATAACAGAATAAATTCTCTCTGATAAAGTTTTTGGTTTCTCTGGAGTTAAACTAGTGCTAATAAAAATGACACAGAGGCAGGTTTTAGTTTTCAAAAAAAAAAAAAGATTGTTGTGTTAATGCGTGAACACAAGGGTTAGTTCTGGAGACATTCTTATGAGGAAGGTGATTGCCAGGCTTTAAAAAATATATTTCAAAATCAAAGCACCTCATTTCACCAATTCCCCTTTGAAAATGTAGGTTTCAGTGTTGGCAAAATGAAGCAGGATTTTCAAAAGTTTCTAATTATATTAATGTTAACTCCATACAATTATTCAGTTGCCTGCTACAATAGCAAACCAAGTCTTTTTCTCCTTATTATCATCACTAATTCTATTAACAATTAGTAATTTTAGTAGGAACTTCCACGTGTTGTATCTAAAGAGGTGGACAGTCTGCTTTGAGTAAGCGTTTAATGCACATTGAATTTGAGCCTGACATTAAATTTGAGCTAAAATATAGCAAATGTTAAGAAGGACTATGAGTAACCAAGAAAGGAGTTGAAGAATCAAGCTAGTAGAAAACCAATAGAAAAGCTAAGAAAAATTATGGGTAGATTTAGGACCTAACTGCTTATTTAAGCTGTTGCTACTCATCTTTTGACCAAATATAGCTCCCAGCTCATGGCTTGCTCATAGGTCATTGCAACTCTGAGATGAACATTTGTAGCTTAAGACTCTTGTACTTAAACTAACTTGCAGCTCTTGACTGTAAGGGTTGGTTGAAAAAGTAAACACTGGCCACTGTCATGGCTCAGCTGGCATATAGTATCTCCTTGCACCCAGATCAGGTATTTGACAAGATTAGAGAAGTGTCTGTGTGTGTGTGTGAGCGCACACACTTAGCATTAAGTCCACAGATAAACTCTGATCAGTACATATGAGCAGCTGGATGGTTTTAAGTATATGATTTCAATCTGCAAAGGGTGTATTTGCTCTGTTGCATACATACGTTCACAATTAGTTACGGATAGTAAAGAAGTGTTTCTTCGGGGGGACAAATTTTACCTGAAGCATGTGACTGGGGCTGCATTAGTTTGGTTAAGAGATGTTTGCACACATTTTCAATGGTTTAGACAACAGACAAATATATATGGATCTCAGGGGCTGAGTGAGACAGAAAAAGGTATTTTCTAACCTCTTCTTAGACATACTTTCAGGAGCAGCTGCTGTAGTTGCCTTTGTTTATTTTGCGTCCACTTTAACTACCTTATACTGAGAGAAAAGTTTCCTCACCTCTTAGACTGGTTACTTAGTCAGTTAAACCAATGTTCTTCTCTTTGATGCTTGTCCCTCTAGAAAGCAACTTTTTTATTGTACTTATCATTACTGTCAGGGTTGGGCTCATACCAGAGTTGCATTGTTGAGGAAAGATATATACATACATATATAGATATGGAAGTATTTTTTCACCTTTTTCTCATTCTTTGTAATAGAAATGTAGAATCATAGAATGGCTTGGGTTGAAAAGACCTTTAAAAGTCACCTAGTTCCAACCTCCTGCCGTGGACAGGGACATCTTCCACTAGATCAGGGTGCTCAAAGGCCCATCCACCCCTTCTTAAATGAGTTATTTAAGAATTCATTTCCTGCCTGACTGGTATTGTGGCCTTCTGCAATGGAGTGACTGCGTTGGTGGAAGGGTTTGGTCTATGGCTATAAAATTTAGGGCTCTGTTTGTAGTAAGGTTAGAGGTACTCTGCAATACTCAAGACTACGGAAGTTTTGAATCTTGGCCATTACATTGGGGTAATACCTTATACTGTGGGCTCTGTACCTGAGAAATACTGCCAATATCTGGGTAAGTACTCAATCTATAGAAAATATATTCCTTTTCAGTATTCGTGTGTGAGAAAGTGATAAGATAGAGAGCCAAACCTGCCTTTAACATTACCAAAATCATTCTTAGATATTTCCTTTGCCTTTGAGTCACCTGCAGTTCTAGAGAGATGGTTAGTATTAATGAAATGTGAAGCATACATGTGGTTCTTGCTCAGCCTCAGAATCCCTTATTCTAGAACTGAATAAAGTAAGCATGTAAGAATAGTCATACTGGCTAAAAACAAAATGCCAGATAAACAAGCATGTTCTTCACCAGAATGACTGGTCAGGGATACGTGCAAAAGAGTATAAGAAAGTACATACAAGCATACAACTTAATTTAATCTGTAAACCAGCAGCTTCTGAGCTGCCTGTGATGAAGTTTGTTTTTCAACCATCATAATTAATTTCTACTGATGGAATTCTGTTTTTAGGAATTTATGTAATCTGGTTTATGATGGTGGGGGGAGAGGGGAGGATGGTATTTACTTATTGTCGTGATTTCTACAATGACAATTGAGTCCCAGTGAGTCTCATAATTTATTTTTCCATTGATAGAAAACATGTGTTTGGTTTGGTTTCAGACAGATGGCCTGACAATTATTTCAGCTTTTCTTCTTGCTGTTTGGTGAACACTTCAGTTACTGAAGTCAGTGGAAGATGTCTATTACATGTCTGTTACAGATGTCTCATTCAGGTATTATGACTGCTACTTGACACTGACCGTAAAGAATCCCAAAGCTCAGCTGTCCTTAAAAGTATACAGTTACTTAGTACTCTTATGGCTGTTCCTGCTTGAAGATGCCATTACAGCCACTAATGAGTCAGCGGTTAAAACTAGATTCCCTCCCAATCAGACTCAATTTGAGCACAGGAATAACCTCACTGGAAGTCATGAACATGCCTTTGCACACTTGTTGGAAGCCAGGATAGAGTTGTAGTAAGCAATATTTTAGGAAAAAGAAAATCTTATAATTTATTTTCTTATTCACTGCCTGCTGGGTATCAGTCCATTTAACAGCTATGGCCTAACCCCTAAACTGCTGTCAGTCCATCAGTTTACATGTGTCCAGGCCTGCCCCGTGCAGAAACCCCTCTCTCTGGATCTTTGCAAGTTTCTAAGAACTCATAGGTAGCAATCAGGTTGAACACAGGTAGACTGTGAGCTTGGCTTGTTCACTTTCCTGCTCAAGTGTGTTTCTCTCTCTATGCCACAGGGAAAGGAAATGCATTTTTCATAAAGGGGTGAATATGCTACTAAAATGAGAAGAGTTTGGGGGAAGGAAAACAGAGGAACATCTGAGCCTAATGTCATTTTAAAAAAGCTTTAAAATCAACACAGCATCTTCTTATAAGAAAGAAAAATGCTGAACTGTTATGGGGATCTCAGAAATTCAACAGATACAGCATGGGATGTGCTGCAGCATAAAACCTTGAATTAATTATCACAGGTCCTTAAATGTCATGCCTGTGGGTCAGAAAAGTGAAGAGGAGAGGTATACTGGATAACAGTGGCTTTTCTATACAACTGTAAAAGCGCAGTCTCATTGACAAGATATGTGAGAAAATATTAAGTACATAGTTATCCATCCTTTTTATGGACAAATAATTAGATTGGATAGATAAGCAGATTCTTACTTGCAGCATAATAATATTTTCTGCACGAAATGGTAGAAAAGAGGGAGAAAGCGAGAATTAACTAACTCTGAAAAGATGAATGCAGGGGATAGACTGAGATTATTTTTTTAAGTGCTATGCTGAACACATTACTGTAGTCTTCTTGTAGCAAACAAACAAGTAAAATGCAGGCAGGCATTGCTTTTAGCAACCCAGATAAACCCTTGTGCACCTTTAATATGCCTAGTTTATTTCATACCAATCCTTAAATTTACTGTACATAATTTATGTTTTCAAATGCAGTTATTAAAACTAAATCTGTGGTAATCTTCTCAGATTACTTTTCTGTACATACGATTTTCTGAGACACACCAGGTAGTGTCCTGAAGTAATCCTGGCATGAATAAAATGCTTTGAGTGGACAACTACCGCTTTGGCTAAGTAGAAATGCTTTCTAGTAGTAGATGAGGCATGTTATCTAGTGGCTTATGCAGTGTTTTAATGTATTTACATTTTTACTGATGAGGGAATAGTTGAAGGCATAAATGCAAATATATCCACACACACAAACCAATATGGAAAAAAAAAGACAAAAAAAACCAACCAAAACCCCACTTGAGTACACCACACAACCATACCGTGTACACGGTGTGGCATGCCAGCACAATATATTCCACAGTAGGGAAACTGGACCAGTGCAGGCCATTTATTTTTCATTTTCCCATTAATTTTAATTATGGAATTCAAATGTGTTATACTTGCTTTAAAATTTTATGTCATGAATGCATACCAAAAGCTTTGCAAAAGCACATTTCAAACAATTCAATTTTCAAGATCTGCACCTAATGAGCTACAGAGGAACTGGGACTATATCCTACCCAGGTTTAAATTATTAATATATTTTTCATAATTTGCCATTATCCTTCTTGGAAAACAGCACATTTCAAGTATTCTCAAGTGATGAGGGTTTGTTTGCTTTTTGTTTTGTTTTTTTTTTTCCTTCTAGATTCTGTTTTTACTTCCAAGTCTTACTTTTTCCCTGTTTCAGAAGTCTGGTTTTGCTGCTGACATTGACCTAAAACATTATTCACATATTTATATACAGAAAGTGAAATATGTCTCTGAAGCCAAAAAACATCTTGTTTTTCCTTTTCTCACTTCTACACATACATGCAAACAGGAGTGGACAAAAGTAAAAAAATGTGCATTTACCCTACCCACACATGCATACCCTAAGGGTGAGGTACTGTATGCAACCCACACCTGGGGATGCACCTACACACTAATTCACACAAGTTGCACAAACATGCTAGAAACCTTCAAGCCCTGCAAAGGCATGCCTGCATGTTCCTGAGCACCCAGCTTTGTTACATTGGCTTTAATAGTATAAACAGAAAATGCAAATTCATACATACCCTTAATCACACAGAAGAAGGGCCTCATTTGCATACCCTTCATAATTCAATTTAATTTTTTTTTTGTCAAGAGTTGTGAATACTTCATGTTTGCTTTAATCAGAATGTTGACATTTACACTGAAGCCAATTTCTTTTTTTCTATTCCATGTTTTGTTTAACCGCGACAAGTGACAGGAGGGAACAGACTTTTAAAATTGGCTCTTTGCCCGGAACGCATCATTTCTCTCGTAGTTGTTTCCCCACCACCCACCCCCTCCCTGCTAGGCATTGCAAAAAGAAATGTGAAAACATACTCTGCGAACACAGAAGTGAGGTGTTAGTGCTTTTAGATAAAGATTTGTGTTGTATTTTAAAACTAGATTGCTGTACAGTTTCAAGCTATTAGCAGGAACCTATTACACCATCGCTTTTGGTCCTTGGAGAGATGTGCTTAGTGTATTTCAGTAATTCAAGACAAATAGAAAACCTGCATGTGAAAATATTTAATGGCAAAGGCACCAACTGCTCAAGGCTGCTGGAGGAAGGAGTCATGCTTTCTATTAACTCTTTCCTTGGGTTTTTCAATGCAACAGCTTCTGCTGCTCTCCCCAAAGCTCTCAAGAGGGCTGCAGTCCTTTGTGGGTGTGGGACACTACTGATGCTGGCAAATCAAATTTTCTCTGAATTCTGCTGTGGTCTGCTCACCTACCCATAGTGCTTCAGTCTGCTGTTAATATCTCTCAGCATTCAGACATTTAAAGGCCCATCCTAAAGGGAAGAAAAGAAAATTTGTCTTTAACAGAAAAAAATGAAAGACAGAAGTTAAATAACTTGGACACTCATGTCACCCTCCACCCCATCCCAATCCAATGGTAAAGTTATTTCCTGGTTCTACCTGCTATGGGCTTCCCCATAGCTCAACCCTTAAGTTGTATATGGCATTGAGATAACATTAAAAAAAAAATCCAGGGCAATGCAAAGACTATAATACCAGGTCCTTTTTACCACATGACAACAATCTTGATATTAAGAGAATTTCTGGAAGATAAACAGGATTTACCCCAAATGCTTTTGCTTCTTTGCTTCCCCCCTCCCACCCCCAGTAAAAATGGTTCACTAGCAACTAGCCAGCTCTACTTAAGAATTCCTCCCCAAAGTAGAATTTGTGTCAGAGGCCTTGCATAGACTGCAGGGAGCTGGCACTGGCTGACTTGCACAAACCACTCAATATGGAGTATTCCACATGACTGCTCTAACAGTCGTAAAACGAACAGATTTTTTTGAAGATGCATAATCCAAATGAATAAAATTGCTATTTCAAGGTGAGATTAGATCCTGCCATGAACTATACAAAAAACTTCAGTCCTGAGGCACTATTTCTACCCACTGCCTATTGTAATAGGATCCCTATATACCAGGTACAAAACAGGAATACAGCACATAGGGGACATATGAGATGGTAGAGAGAAAAGGTAAGATATAAGATGGAATCTTCTCCGTAATGTGACTAAAAAATTGATGGAAGAGTTCTCAGTGCTGTGAACATCACTCCCCATTTACTGTGAGTATAAAAGGTATTGAGCATACATAGCCCTCTGTATCACAATTGTCTGAGTGTCAGATGTATCTATTTTCCCTAGCTAAAACATATATATGTGTATTTAGATTAAAAATATACATAAGATTTTTTAGAAATCTGCTTATTGAATTTTTCTGTAACAACCTTTACATATAAAAAGATAATGTACCTGACAGATTATAACAGAGCTAGTAGAAAAATATGCACTAAGGGAAAGCATATTGTATGTTAATCAAAGGAAACACCTGAAACTGACAAAATAATAAAAGCTAAAGTAAAAAAAAATAAATATAAACCAAAACTAACAACAGCCAGGAAACAAGGAACCAAAGTGGTCTTGCTTACATTAGGTGTGAGTTGGGAGAACATACTGCAGTTATTCCATATCTATCCTATTTGTTTGCCTTTGTAATATATCCATCTGTGAGCTATGTACTATAAACTCAACATTTGCTTCTGAGCCAGGATTTTGCATGTGCTTAAGCAGAGCTATGAGAGTTTAGACAGCTCAGGAGTTGAACCAGAGAGATTTAAATACCTTGTCTCTCTGTCTGTCTGTCCACCTGTCTGCCTATTTGTCAGCCTAACTGTTGGGCTCATATGCTGGGTAGCATTTTGCTCTGAAGAAAGAGTAGTGCTTGATCTTGAAAGGGAACCTAAATTCAGGATAGAGACTGGGTTCCAGAATCACTATGTAGGGGCAAATATGGCCTAGAAAGATGTGGGTGCATGTATTTATGTACTTAACTCTCTTTTCCCTGCACCTGGTGCACAAGGTCAAACTGTAAGTGAGGAGGAACTATACTGTGTGACCAAAGTAATTAACCACCATCAACCACTGATAATGAATCACTCATGAGGTCTTTCAGACTGTATTGAGCTGAGATCACACTGGAGTGGTTCGTAAAGAACTGTACCCCACGGGAAGGTCTCATTGGAGAAGTTGGAGGACTGTCTGCTGTGGGAGGGATCCCACACTGGAGCAGAAGAAGAGTGAGAAGAGTCCTCTCCCTGAGGAAGGAGAAGTGGCAGAGAAAATGTGTGATGAACTGACCACAACCCCCATTCCCCATCCCCCTACATCCCTGAAGGGGAGGAGGTAGAGAAAATCGTGAGTAAATTTGAGCCTGGGAAGATGGGAGGGATGGGAAGAAGGTGTTTTCAGATTAGGGTTGTTTGTTTTGTTTTGTTTTGTTTTTCTCATTATCCTGCTCTGATTTGGTTGGTAATAAATTAAATAAATTTCCCCAAGCTGAGTCTGTTTTGCCCACAGTAATTGCTGTGTGATCTCTCTCTGTCCTTATCTCAACCCACAAGCCTTTCATTATATTTTCTCTCTCCTGTCCAGCTGAGGCAGGAGAGTGGTATCCATTCATTTATCGGGCTTTATTCACAAGCATATAGCTGGTCATATGCCAGGAAATAAAAGTTTAAGTCCATTCAGGCAAAAGGGAAGCAGAATACTTCTGCACTTCAGGTAAGACCCGGAGCTGCCTGGCTGTTATAGTGGGAGGGACCTCTGTTCTGAAACAAAGTAGTATTTGATTTTTAAAAGAATAGCCTAAATTAAGGAAAGTTATTAAGACTCTTGGAAGCCCAGAATAATGTCCAGTATGCCTCAGGGTGATATGGGACTCATCCTCTCTTCTTAGCCTCACTAATGGAAGGAAAGTTTTTACTACTCAGCATTGAAAGCACTGAATTTCCTAACTAACCCATTGAGTATAGGCAACACTAAGTCATGTCAGCTGCAAAAGTGAGACCAGACATCTAACTTCCCCTGTGGACTTGGTTTGAAATCAGTAATTTTCCATTCAGGAACTCTTTTCAGAAGGACAACTGCTCCTTCCACATGAAAAGTTGTAAGTCTCATCAAGAGAGTGTTGTGGTTGAACTACAGTCAGCAACTGAGTACCACACAGCTGCTCATTCCCTCTTCCCCTCCCGAGGGGATGGAGGAGATAATCAGGAAGAAAAAAACCTCATGGGTTGAGATAAAGACAGTTTACTAGAATAGCAAAAGGAAAATATAACTCTCTCTATATATTAAAATAGTGTTAATAATATTAACAGTAATAACAATAGGAATGATAATTAAGACAAACCTGAACATGAATGATACACAATTTCTCACCACTTGACAACCTGATGATCAATACAGCCCATCCTGAGCAGTGATCAGGGAACAAAAAAGAACTGAAAATGATAATGGAAAGATTTCAAACAGTGAGAGAAAAGTGAGACATCTCACTGGCCCGCCCTCAGTTAAATACTGAGCCTGACTTTTATGGCATGGAATACTCTCTTTGGCCAGTTTGGGTCAACTGTTCTGGCTGTATCCCTCCCAGTCCCTGCATCTGCACCTTAAAGAAAGCTAGGAAGCCACACAGTGTACTTGGTCTCATTAGCAACAACTCATAACATCAGTGTGTTTATCAGCATTCTTCACATACGAAATCCAAAACACATCAGCTACTGAGAGGAAAATTAGCTCCATCCCAGCCAAAATCAAGACAGAGAGTTATGTCATAAACTAAAAAATACTCAGGCCCTCAAAGAACTCATATTTTTGTCCCTTTCTTTTGTTTCAAGTGTTCAGTTTATTTCATGTAATTAATTGCTGGAAAATTGCCCATTGAATAAGTATATAAATAAATACTGGGATATATGTTTCCCCTTAGATGTTTAGTGTTGCAGCTCTGATGAACAGCAATACTGTTTATGAGAAAATTGAGAAGATATGTTATCATTAATTCAATATGTTTTTTCATGAGAGACACTAGCAGTTTACCCAAATTTCTTGTGCAAGCATGTGCTGACATGCCAATGGGATAAAGTATGTACTCACTCACAGACAGGTAAACACATATCTAGATGCCCAAAATTCCAGATGGGAAAATGTTTTTTCCTGGAAACTTGACTCTCTTGGAGATACAAAACTTCTGCAAGCCAAAAAAAAGTTTCTCTTGTCAATTTTCCCCTCCTGCATATATATATATAAGAAATAGAAAATAATAATGCAAAAAAGAGATGTCACACTTGAATCTCTCACTTAGTGCATAGACATCTTATGCTGACAGAAGCTTTCCAAAAGGAGTGTAGCCAAAGTTGTCAGTAACTGAGAAAGCTTTGATTTCATAGGCACAGACAAGTGATTGCATAGAATGGGCAGTTTACTAACATCCCATCCCATTAAATGAGGTTCTGTTACTGACCACATATCTATTCTTGGCCTATCAGGACTATGCTATGAAATATATGAGCTTAATCCTATATCACAGAAAATCTGGCTAAAATGTTGTACCTAGAAATCAGAATATACTGAGAACATGCTCAGTATGTTATAGCAGCTCAGATAATTTGTGAAGTTGTCATATGTTAACATATTTGATTATTGCTTATCTTCAAAGATGAGAAATTGTCTTCATCCATGAGTTTGCAAAGTATGTGGGGCTACAGTTGCTTACTCCAATGTAGAAGAGCAATGAGTTTTAGGCACAGGAGACTGCATGAAATACCAAGTCTTGGTGACATTATTTTCTAGCCTTTCAGAATCTGCCCAACCCTTCACATTTACTCATGACCTAAAAGTTAGCACAAATGGTGTCATTTTTCAACCTGTTCCCACCATTGCCTGGGGTTATCTCTAGAATGTCAAGGTCTTATTCCCTCTGGCCCTGCAATTTGTGTCATCAGTGACATCCATGCAAAGGGAAATCCATCAATCTCTTAGTGAACAACTTGGTACAGTCACCAAGACATTTCAACTTAATTCTCTGATACCTTTTTCTTGCTGGCATTGCAGAAGAAGGTAACTGGGGAGATGTAGCCGAAGCCATAGACAGATTGGTATCCTCTCCCTCTGTCTTTGTAGGGTGCAGGCTATCTTCTTTCAGGATTTCTCAAGCTTCCCATTATTCTAGAACTTGACAGCCTTAAATAGCAAAAGCAGCAGCTAAAGAGATTCAGGTTTATTTACTCTTGTTTTGCATGCCTCTTCATCCACTCATGTCAGACCTCTGTAGTGCTCTCCAGCTAGAAGTGTAAATTGAGGAGAAAGTCAGAGAAGTGTGTCCATGGAAATCAAGAGAAGAAGTTACAAATAACTTTTTTATTATCTTAAGTTCTGTGTGTGGACGTGATTCTTCAACCTCGACCTTGGTTTAAATAAAAATAAATTTAAAAAGAATCAGTTCTTTCTTTACAGCAGAGACTTATTATGTACTATCTATAATGCTTATACAGTGCATGAAAGTAAATTTGAAAGGGAGTGAAGGAGACTTTAACAATGCAGAGCAGCTGAACAAATATATAACAATTCCTTGAATGAATGATTGGATGATACCTAATAGCAGGGAGTTTGCACTAGTACAAGATTATCCTCTGATAATTCTTCAGTTCTGTCTGTGGCTGTCTGATAATCCCTGAAGCTTCTAATCTGCAGAATCTGAATCCATAGAGAATGACAAAAAAACTTTACAATTAATTACAGTTACTGCCAGAGAGCCATTAGTGAGCAGGTGAAATAAGCATGACCTTTTTAACTTTGAAGTCATGTCAGAATAAAAAAAAAAAAATCCAAACCGTCAATCCTCTTAGAATTTAAAATAAAATTGTGGTAGTTTTCAATCTAAAGTTTATTACTTTTTAAATTCAGAACATAGTTTTCTGGGTTGTTTTTTTGGGTTTTTTTGTTTGTTTGTTTGTGGTTTTTTTTTCTGAGCTTTAATTTCTTTCTTTTTATCAGGCAATCATATTAACTCCAAGCCTGCAATCAGAATCTGTTCATTTAACTGAAGGACAGATGAGCAAATTCTAGCAAGATAGTGGGCAGCAAGGGGAGATAGGAGCTTTGCCCCATGTTTTCAAACACCACCTAAAGTCATTTGCCTCAGTTTCTTTCCTTAAACTCAAACTTAATCTTGCAAAACTTTCCTCAAGGTGATTGTTTTTCAGAATATTCCTTCACTTATCTTACTTACTTTCTTATCCATGAAATGTGAGATTTTTGTTTTGTTGGTTTTACTTCCATGAGCTACATTTGACCACATCAAGGCAGTATGCTCCTCATGAGCCTCTGACACTGCAGATTATGTATGACTAAAAACAATTGCCAATTGCTATGTGCAAGGAAATTTCACTGTATTTCACAAGCGACAGGGAAAGCCACTGTGAATGATCAAATTATGTTAAGTAATGATATTAATGGCAGTGGAGGCTGTACTGTGGAAAAGAGCTGTTGAAAAAAAGCCAGGTGAAAATATCCATTCAGACTGGATCACATCAAGTATCTTCTGATATAAACATAAAGACAAGAATGAGAGATGCAGACAGATGCAGATGATTAACAAATCAGTCATAAATCCTTTAGAGGTTTCATGGACTATTGCTTTTGGTGAATTACAAGCAAGTGGATGTGGTCTCAGATTATAAAGCTGAGTGATCAAGTTGAGGAAATTTAGTCTGAATTTTATAGTAGGAAGTATTTTCCATTTTGGTTCTGTAACAGTGAAAATAGTGGAAAGGAACTACTCCATAGTAGGCTTCTGAAAACAAATCTAGAGTCAGCAGACTGCAATTACTCCGGCAGTTACTGCTCTCTGACTCACTTTCCTACTTACATAGAACAGAGTCTTGTTAAGCATTGGAAGTGCCAGTGAGGTATTAAGGATTTTTAGTTTGGAACTTGCAGTGGGAACTAAATCACAGAATCCTAGAATCTAGAATGGTCTGCATTGGAAGGGATCTTAAAGATCATCTAGTTCCAGCACCTGTGCCATGGGCAGGGACATCTTCCACTGGATCAGGTCACTGAAAGCCTCATCCAGCCTGGCCTTGAACACTTCCAGGCATCCACAATTTGTCTGGGCAACCTATTCCAGTGCCTTACTTTCCTCACAGCAAAGAATTTATTCCTTATATCTAATCTAAACCTACCCTCTTTCAGTTTAGAACCATTACCACTAGTCCTATCAGTACGTGCCCTTGAAAAAAGTCCCTTCTCAGTTTTCTTCTAAGCCATGTAGTACTGGAAGACTGCTATAAGATCTCCCCAGAGCCTCCTTTTCTCCATGCTAAACGACCTCAACTCTGTCTACCTGTCCTCATAGGAGAGATGTTTCATCCCTCTGATCATCTTTGTGGCCTCCTCTGGACTCGCTCTAACAGATCCATGTCCTTCTTATGTTAGGGACTCCAGAGCTGGACACAGTACTCCAGGTAGGGTCTCACCAGAGTGGAGCAGAACAGCAGAATCACCTCCTTCAGCCCGCTGGCCATGCTTTTCTTGATGCAGCCCAGGATGTGGTTGGCTTTCTGGGCTGTAAGTGTGCATTACCGGCTCATGTTGAGCTTCTCGTCCATCAGCACACCCAAGTCCTTCTCCTCAGGGCTGCTCTCGATCCATTCTCCAGTCAGCCTGTGTTTGTGCTTGAGTTTGCCTTGACCCAGGTGCAGAACCTTGCACTTCACCTTGTAGAACTGTCGTGGTTTTGTTTAGTGAGGGGGGCCTAAGGTGGTACTTAATGAGGTTTGCACAGGCCCACCTCTCCAGCCTGTCAAGGTCCCTCTGGATGGCATCCCTTCCCTCCAGTGTGTCGACTGCACCACACAGCTTGGTGTCATCGGCGAACTTGCTGAGGGTGCACTATATCCCACTGTGCATGTCGCTGACAAAGATGTCAAAAAGCGCCCATCCCAATATCAACCTCTGAGGAACTTTGCTCGTCACTGGTCTCCACTGGGACATCGAGCCATTGACCGCAACTCTCCGAGTGCAGCCATCCAGCCAATTTCTTACCCATAGAGTGGCCCATCCATCAAATCCATCTCTCTCCCATTTAGAGACAAGTATGTTGTGTGGGACAGTGTCAAATGCTACAAGTCCAAGCAGATAACATCAGTTGCTCTTCCCTTATTGATCAATGTTGTAACATCATCATAAAAACCCACCAAATTTGTGAGGCACAATTTGCCCTTAGTGAAGCCATGCTAACTGTCATCACTCATGTCCCTATTTTCCATGTGCCTTAGCATAGTTTCCAGGAGGATCTACTCCATGATCTTGCCAGGCACAGAGGTGAGATTTATTGGCTTGTAGTTCCCTGGGTCTTTCTTTTTTCCCTTAAAAATGAGGGTTATGTTTCCCCATTTCCAGTCAGTGGGAACCTCATTGAACTGCCACAACCTCTCAAATGTGATGGATAAGGGCTTAGCAATTTCATCGACTAGTTCCCTCAGGACCTGAGGATGCATATCATCAAGTCCCATGGACTTGTGCACCCTCAGGTTCCTTAGACGGTCTCAAACCTGCTTTTCTTCTGCAGTGGGCAGTTCTCCATTCTCCCAGTCCCTGCCTTTGCCTTCTGTGAGTTGGTTGGCATGGCTAGACTACTTGCTGGTGAAAACTGAGGGAAAAAATTCTTTGAGTACTTCAGCCTTCTCCATGTCCTGGGTAACCAGGTTTCCCATTTCCTTCTGGACATGGCCCACATTTTCCCTAGCCTTCCTTTTATTCCCAACGTATCTTTAGAGGCTTTCCTTGTTGCCCTTGATGTCCCTAGCCTGATTTAATTCTATCAGGCATTTCACTTACCTAACCTCATCCCTGGTTGCTTGGACAATTTCTCTGTATTCCTCCTAGGCTACCTGTTCTTGCTTCCACACTCTGTAGGCTTTAGAATTCAAGAACTTAGGTAGAAGCACAAACTATGCCTGCTTGTGATGATTTAGCCTGAATTACCACACAGTTTCTTGCTCACCCTCCTCCTCCCCAGTGGGATGGGGGACATAACTGGGAAGAAAGGAATACTCATGGGTTGAGCTGAAGACAGTTTACTAAAATAACAAAGGAAAACTGCAATAATAACACAATATAAGGATATTAAAATATACAAAATGAACAATGCACATTTTCTCACCACCCGATGTCCCAATGACCAATACAGCCTGTCCTGAGCAGCAATCACAGAAACGAAAATGAGCAGCAAGCAAAGGAGCAAAAGGGAGCCAGAAAGGTAAGGGGAATGATGCCAGCAAATAAGAGAGAAAGATGGATGCCAGGAAGGCAGATACCCACCCTGGCAAGCCCCCAGTTATATACTGAGCATGATGTTTATGGTATGCAATACTCTCTTTGGCCAGTTTGGGTCAATTATTCTGTCTCTTTTTCTCCCAGCTTCCTGCATCTGCAAATTTGGAAGACTTGGAAAGCAGGACGATTGGTCCTTAGTCTCATTCACATCAACTCATATCATCAGGGTGTTTTATTAACATTCTTCACATGCAAAATCCAAAAAACATCGTCTACTGAGAAGAAAAGTAACTCCATCCCTGCCAAAACCAGGACACTGCCCAAGAATGAAGATTAAAGAACTGAATAGTAAAATTAACTTAGTTGGTTAGTGTTTTGTCTTGTTATCTACCTTTGTTATGTATTTATCGACAATGTCTGAATATCAGTTAATATAACATACAGTTCAATAGAAATACCAGTTGCACATGCAGAACTGGATCATAATAAAGGCTGGACCTAAGATGCTAAAATCACTGGGAGATAGGTATTTACATAATGACAGTAACCGGACCTGGATGACTTGCTCAAAGTCAAAGTGACCTATAGTGAGCAAAGGAAAATCCTAATTTTTGAGGTCTTAAATTAACATGTCAAGAACCTTGACTCTAAAGTGCACAGTCTAGAATCTTGATTAGAAACTCTTAGCTATGCAACACTTAATTTTAGCTGTTACCTATCACAGTGGCAGCATTCCATTTTTTTTCTTGCCCTTATTGTGCGAACTGAGAGTCTCATAAACTACCATTATTGACTGCCATCATTTGATTGTACTGATAGTGCTTTCACTTCACTGTTACAAAGGACTCTGGTTTACTATAGCTTGATAGAGATGCATACCAGAAAGATGATGGACATTTTGTCCGACACACATCATTGCCTTGATTTGTATTCTGCCAGAGAATGAACAAGAAAGTGGATCTGGAGGAAAAAGGACAAAGATAGAACAAAAGCTAACCCCTGGCCACCTCTGACAAGATGAGATAATCATGCTGTCCACAAGAAAGCCCTTCAAATGAACAATAAGTTAAGTGCATTTCCTCCTTGAAGTCACCTTGGCATACTGAAATACTTAACTTTAAGAAGAACAAGACATCAAAGGACGCTCATTAGAAAATATGACTCTTGATGGATAATTTAAGTGACAAAGTCAAGTCAAGCGTTTGAAGTAGAGAGGTCTTGTCAACGTGTTTTTCACAGCTGCAATAAAGCTGGAGACTATATTTTCTGGTAGCCACAGAAACTTGTTTGCTAACAGTTGCAAATCCAGTTGACCAAATTAATTGTGGAACTGCTACTTTTTAGGAAAATATCCTGTCCTTCAGGCCAACACAATAAGCATCCATTTGCAGGTTTACTGTACAGAAGGATATGCACTAGGAAAGAATAAAAAGCTGTCAATGAGTTAGACCTGTATTTTCATGACAGGATGCTCCATGGGATGCAGACTATGTCAAACAGGGAAGACTTCTTCTTTCCGACTTGCTTATGCTCGTAACTCTTGGCAATTTGTTTAGTTCATCAGGGATAAAAAGGGCTCCTTTGTTCTGTAATAAAACAAAAGTTTATGGGGATAACGTGTTTTTCTAATAACTTTCTTTGGCTTCACTTATAAGGTAATCATTTTAGTTCCATCTGTAGATATTGCAAATAAAACCAGTTTTATATGAATTTTCCTATGTACTTTCCATATCATTTCGTGAATGGATGCGTGACCTTACAGAAATGCTTCTTTCTCACTGATGATGTTAGAGGGATTCTAGAGTATTATCTAGAAAGCTAATACAGATGGACAAGGCTTCAGTCAGTAAATGAATTTCAGGTATCTATATTGAAACATTTTTCCTTTTATGGACTGTTTAATTTCAGTGAAGATACTTTGTTTTAGGTCATTGATGCCTTGCAGTCCTGTGAATTTATCAAAGTTACTATGTGAGAAGTGGAAAGTGAAGTGACCTACTGATAGAAACTGAAATTCGCATAGCATTTTTCTTCTGTCTGCAATTAAGAAGCATACTGGTAGCATACTCCAGAAGTAAATGATGTTGCTACCCACAGCTGTTTGTAGAGGATCTCATCCTTGATTTCACTGAGTAAAATCACAATCCACTGACTTTGAAACCGAGCTATCCACTGATGGCAAAAGGCCCTAGACCAGAGTTCAGCGTCAGTATAAGCTTTCAGTTGGAGGCCTGCTTAAACTCTTCTTTTCTGCTCCACAGGTTTTACACGGCGCTTCCCGTTTAGAGAACTCTCAGATAGCAAATGTGCTATGCTAAGCTCTGCACTCAAGAAACTAACAAAGAAATTTTAATAAAACAAGCTCAGGAAATGAAATTGTCCTTTCTACTTTTACTATGTGTAAGTGAAAAAACAATATTCACAAAAAAAGTTCATAGCTGATGTTCATATTAATAAGTGAAAAAAAATTGATTTTTTTAAAAGTATTCAGTGACTCTTTAAATTGTGACAATAATATCATGAAATTAGTTTGCATTGCAGATTAATTGAGCTCAGAAAATTGCCATCAATCATTCGGAGAATGTTTTAATATGTTGAACTCCAAAGCTTAAAATTTTCTTTAAATATAACATACAAGTTTGGAAAACCTAAAGTGACTGACTAAATATAGGAGAGAAATGAACAACAAAAAAAAAAAAAAAAAAAAAGAAGAAATGAGGGAGGAAATTTAAAAAATGCCTGCAGCTAAATTAATTTAATAAATCCTAAATCAAAGAAAGATACAGAGATACTTATGGGAGGGAAAAAAGGGGAAAAAAAAAAAAGCAGCCAAAAAAACCTATCCTGTCAAAACCCCCCAAAAATAACAAACAAAACTGCTTCCTAAATGATGAAGTTTAAAATCGCGTATTTTAATGACTACCAGCACAGATACATAAAGAGTTAGGATCAACAGGTCAGCCAAAAAAGCGCTTGTCCACCTGAGCAAAAAAGTCTGAAAAACTATGCTGAGAATTTTCTCTCGAGTTCTTATTGCTTTGAAATAAAAAGCAGTAAATTCTAGGATTAAAAAAGTGCCAATAAAATTTACAAACTCAAATAAAGGATTTCTCCATCCCTCTAAATATCCTACAATAAACTAAGAAAAACCTAGTTTCTTAAACAAGAGGAAAGTGCTTTCATTTATCATATTCACTATGTAAAAGTCATTGTTTCAGAAGCTACACTCTTTGCTTCTGATAAGGATATACTATTACTTTCCAGCTCAAGTCTTACCTGAGGCCCACAGTAATGCTTATTACATATACAATAGAGCCAAGGAATGAGCGAATTGGCTTAGTGGATGCCTGAATAAACTAGCCCAAGCCTTTACACAAACTTCTAGATAGATCAGGAGTCACTGGTCTTTCTCTCTACTGGAACTTTTACACTTCCAAGTTCCAGAAAGCAGAAGATATTTAAAGATATTCTCCCAGCTTGAAAACTTCATCATTCACATTTACTGCATTATCATGATTTTTCCATGTAAGCACCTTTGTAAGAAAAAATGTCAAAGGACTCTTTAACCTAGTAGAAAAGACTAGAAGATTAACCAAATTTGAAAGGCAAAGTCAAGTGAATTCAAACAAAAAATAAGCTTTTGTTTTTAATGTAGAAGGAAAACTGTCTAAAAAAAAGTGGCTTATACACCACTTTTTTGGGCCTCAGATCAATAGTGAACGCCTTTCTGGAAGATACTCTATTCAAAGACAGGTTGTCAGGCTCAACACTGTGGTCAAGGGTGAAATTCTCTGGCTGGTACTACACAGAAGGTTAAGCTAGACTGCTGTAATTATTTTTTGTGCAGATGCTGAGTAGAACAACAAAGAGAGTTGTTATGCTGGATACACTAGTCAGAAAAAGCAGAACTGATCAGGAACATGAGAGCTGCAGCCTTGACTGTGGTGACCATGAAGTAGCATTGAGGGAAGTAAGGAAGGTAATAGCAATGTGAAAATCCTGTGATTCAGGTGAGTAGGTTTTGGCTTGTCTGAGGAATTGGTACGTGCTAACTAGGTCCAACTAGGAGGCTGCTCTGAAAGATAAAATTTTCAGAGGCAGCTTCCTCAAAGCACCAGAATGATCCATCTTGATCTACAAAAAACAGACAGGCATAGCTGGAGGCCAGCTGGGTTCAATGTGGATCTACAAGTAATAATACAGAAACATTGTCCAAGCATCCAACGACTGAATTAAGAAGTCCATATCCCAGATGGAGTTAAAACTGGTGAGGGATGTCAAGGTCAATATCATCATCCAGGAAAAGGAATACTATCAGGAAGAGGAAGACCAATGGAAGTGTGGGTCTGCTGCTGAGTAGGACAGGAATCCGTGTGTGGAAGACTACAGGAAAAGCTTAGATACTCAGTATTTGCCTCAGTTGTTATTGACAATGACTACTCCCAGGTTTCTGTGCCTATTAGTAAAATTTAGGAGAGAAAAGTACTACTTACAGTAAAGTAGAACTGAGATAGAACCAAATTAAATAAAAGGGCTACATAAAAGTCCATGAGTTGTGACTGAACACATCCAAAGGGGCTGAGGGGACCTGGCTGGTAACATTGTAAAGCTACCCTTTAGCATCTTTAAAAGATTATAACTTTAACTGGAAGAAGGCAAATGTCATATCTTTGAAAGGGATAAGAGAGAGTATTCAGAGAACTGCAGCTTCACCTCCACCACATGGAAAATTATGGAGCAAAACCCTCACAAGGTGACTGGGAACAGCTAGCATATATCTATGATAGGCAAATCATGTTTGACCAACTTGATTGCTTTCTGTGATGAAATGACTGGCTCCCAGGTCAAGAGGAGAGCAGTGAATACTGTTTACCTTACAATAAGGCTTTTGAAATAGTTTCCCAAAGTTTCCCTTTGAGTTTCCTTCTAGCTAAATTACAGAAATATGAGTTGGATTGCTTGATTGCAAAATGAGTGAAAAACTGGCAGAACTATGGGAGTCAAAGACTGGAAGTCAGTACTGGCAGTTTAACACCTTTGTCAACAGTTTGAACTATAGGATAAACTGTGCCCTCATCAAAGCAAAATAACTGCATTCACCAGTACAGGCTGGGGAATGGCTAGCTAGGTAGTAGCTCTGCGGAAAAGGACCAAGACTCTTGCTAGCACAAGTTAGCAGTGTGTCCTCTTGACAACCCAGGTTAACCACATAATGAACTGCACTAACAAAAGCATAACCAGCAAGTTTTAGGAAGTGACTATTACCTTTTTCCTGGCACACTTATGGTGTACTGTCTAGAGACTTGTGTTCAATTTTGGCCTTCCAGTACAAAAAAAAAAAGTGAGTTCAGAAAAGGATGATCAGTTAAAAGACTGAAGTATATTATATGTACATGAGTCTGGAAAAAAGAAGGCTAAGGGGGAGCATTATTGCAGTCTTCAGCTACAGCCATGATAGAGGCGGTAGAACTGGACTCCTCTCAGAGATATACAGAGAAAGAACAGGAGGCCATGGTCCCAAATTGCAGTAGGGAAATTTTTATTGGATATAAGGAACAAAAAAAATCATCACAATAAAAATTGTTAAGAACTGAAATAGATTGCTAAGAGAGATAAGAAGGGTATTAATCCTCGGATATCTTTAAAATTGGTCTGAAAGAGAAGCTGAGCAACTTATCCTTTGAGGTTTTTTCTGTATTGAGCAGATGGTTGGATAATCTTCAAAGGCTACTTCAAGCTTAATTTTTTGTATAATTATGTGACTTCTTTTGATTTTAAAATCCATGAATCTACACATCTTTTTAATGGAATAGTGGAGAGTTTAGAGCTTGTTGGACTGTTTTTATAGGGAAGGATTTTGCGTGTAAACACCAACATTTTCTGTTCTCACAGTTAATTGATAAAACAGATATACATATTCAATGCCCTTTAGGAAAATGAGTCTTTAGAAGTGCTTGTATCCATGAACTATTTAGGATAGATAATACTACTTTTTTTTTTTTTTTTTTTCGCACTGTAGAGTCCCATTTAATTGGGAATCTTAGTTATGAGATTAAGGTTAGTTGGGCTAAATCAGACTCAGATTGAAAGGCAGACTAAATTAAAGCAGGGAAATTAGTTTCAAAACAAATATTTGAGCACATGTATTTGGTTAAAATAATGGAGCTAGTAAAATAAAAATAAAAATTAATAAAATAAAATAATGTAAAATAAAATAAAATAAAATAAAGTAAAATATCTGTTATTAATAATAGCTAATTTTTCTTTGGCATCTTTCACCCACACATTTCTAAACTGAGCTCCAAAATGGACTTTGTAATCTCTGTGTTCTGAGTAGCTGTACTGAACTTTTGTTTGAATAACTTCTGAAATAGAATCAACAATCCTACATCAGGTGTTTATGCTCCTAAAAAGTGCCTTGAGAGAGGTATATCTCAGCATGATATTCACAAAAAAAACCCCATCTATTAAGGGAATCCCTTGAATCCTATTTCTTCCCATGATTTGTGAACTTTACTCATTACATTTAGAAGATATCTTACTTAATGCAGGGCTATATCTTAGAAGTCTGTATGTTAGACGTTGAAGAGGGCTCACTCAAAGCTGATTTTATGCAGGAGCTCAAATATTTTTCCATTTGTGAAGAATAAAGCACAGACAGGTTACTCTAGAAAAAGTGCAAACCTATAGCATATCAGTCTCCAGACAGTATGCAACTTTTAAGTTATAGATAACTGTGATAAACTTCCAGTTCCTTCTTTTTCACTTGTATCAACATAATTCATAATTAATTAGAGGATGTGATAGCAGAAATTTTAAAATGTTAAGTATATACAAATATAAAGGAAGAGTCTCTAGTCTGGATGTCACAAAGAGGTCTCTGTTCTTCAAGGATTACTTCTTACCTAGGAGTGATACGGTAAAATATATTTTTTAGTGTTGTAGCTGAAAAGCTTTGCAAAAAAGAAACTTCTAGCAATGAAACTAGAGTGATTCTTACTCTCCCTTGTCTTTGTTCTTTTGCTCATCCTTGAGTTAATGTTGAACTCTTTCATAAAAAAAAAAAAAAAAGAAAATATAAAGAAGAGGAAAGTACATGACTTTCCGTGTGCTTTTGGGTTTGGTTTTTTTTCTTTGTTCTCAGGATTATTGACTATATCTCAGAGGAGAGTAGCAAAGAGATCCCTTCACCAAAGCTTCATATTGCTGTCCCAAGAAGATTCAAATGCTATGCCTTGTTGTCCCTATTGGCTCTTTGGGTTTGAGTGATATAGTTTGTAGAGATTTAGTCACTAGAGTCAGAGAAGTCTAGAGAGCTACTTGACAAGCTGAATGTGAATTTCTGCCATTCCAGTGATGTTTAATGTCACTTTGTACAGATGAAAGTCTTTATTCAACTGTTTACACTGAATCAAGGTCGTCTGACATTTAATTTCATAGTTGTCCAGAGAGGAACAAAACCTCTGTGAAAATTTCTCCGAAATCTAGAATGTCTTAAAATCATTAGATATGTACATTCAAGCAGCTGTATCAAACCTTCAATCTGCAAGCTGGACCCCTACTTAGAATACAATGGTCATTTATTTATTTACTTTTCCAACATACAGTAATAATAATGGCAAGCATGGATCACATGTTGAGGTACTCAGCCATTTCTTAGACAGTGACACACTTTAGATGTAAATGACAGAACACTGGAACAGGAATTAGGAGATCTGGATTATATTTACGGCTCTGTTATAACCTGCTATACGACCCTCAGTAAATCACACCACCTTCTGTTATTTTATTTCCTTATCCATATTTATCTGCCTACTTCATTCAGAAGACAAGGTTCTTATACAGGAAATCTTTCTCCTTAATATTCCTCAATGCTTATTTAGATATCTTATTAATTACTTTATTTTAATTATGGTAATATTAAGAAATGGTACCTGTGAACAAAGTGGTATTACGCTATGCAACCTATATAAATCTGGGACCGAGAAAGGGCTATTCTTTTAGTTAGGAGCTGTAGGACTACAGAGAAAATTGAGAATAAAAGACAATATTGTACTTTCAGCTAAAACCAACCACACAGACTCAGGAACTATTTAAATAAGTTAGAGGAACTATGTGGTAAAGTTGCCCACCATTCACCACTGATTCTAGCAAGGATTTAAGAGAGTGAGTTTGCATATCTACATTATCTTAAGTTAGGTGAAGGGAATTAAATCTGCTGTGCTTAACTGGTACCTCTTTTTATCTCCTATACTGTTTTGGCAATGTCTCATAATCAGGGAAATTCTTTAGACTGAACCCCAGCAATGCTTGCTGCCAAGTGGGATTTGTGAAAATAGAGCTCCAGGATCTAAATGACAGATGCCCTGTAGGCAGGAATAGGTCTATCTGCTGGGTTTGGCTGGGCTGAAGTTAGTTTTCCTCATAGCTGCTTGTATGGTGCTGTTTTAGATTTGTGGCCAAAATTACATTGGTAACACACTAATGTTTTAGATGTTGCTGAATGGTATTTACATAGCTTCAAGGTCTTCTCAATTTTTCACTCTGCCCACCCTCAGTAAATAGATTGGGCGTGCGTAGGAGCTGGGAGGGGAATACAACCAGGCAGGTGACCTAAGCTAAACAGTGAGACATTCCACACCTGTAAGAGACTGTGTCGAATGTTTGTCTCAACATTGTCGAAATGTCAAACCATCACCTAAACAATGGAACATCAGTCAAACAATAGGACTGGAGTCTTCCTGTTTTTCCTGCAAGATGATTCCCTTATCTTGCAGGCCAGTCAAGCCACAGGACTGGAAGCTTCCTGTTTTCCCCGTTTTTTTTTTTTTTTTTTCTCCTATTTTCCTGCAAACTTGAATGCAGAGCTGATTCTGCAAAATTTAGCCTTACCCCTACGTATGTGCCCAGACCCAGGCCAGAAAAACAGAGGGGCCCAGAGATGGTATTGGGCATGCGTATCACTGCCAGGTGAGGAGTGTGGCCAAGCAAACCCGCTCTTGGAATATGTGACATGAATTAGACAAACGATAAAAGGACAGAAACGACCAACATGGGATGGAACGTTCTCCCACTGAGTAAACTGGACTGTCGGGACGCCGCAGCTCCATGGTGGTAGCTATTGCAACTAAAACTCTTTTCCCTCTTTCCTTTCTTTCTCTCTTTTCTCTTGCATTTGCAAGCTTGTTGTCGGGTTAATAAAGTTACCTGGCGCTTGACTCCATTCTGAGTCTTAATTCTGTTCCTGAGAATATGAGCAAAACCAGCGTCTGAGAGGTTGGTCCAGCCGCCCCTAGCCTCCCAGACTCATCTGAGGTTGGCTAGAATGCAAGGGGGCCTTCCTCTCATCTGAAATCGGAGCATGACAACACCATACAATGTCATGCTCAGCAATAAAACAGGGAGGAGGAAGGTTTGAGTAGACCATCTTTGCTTGGGAACTGGCAGGGCTTTAGTCTACACATGGGAGATGATGAGTGATTGTCTTTGCATCATTTGTTTTGTTTTGTTTTCTTTCTCTCTTCTTCCACTTCTCGACTTAAAAAAAAAAGAGTTTAAACTCTTTTTTTATCCTGACCCATGCTTTTACTCTTCCTTTTCTTTTCTTCCATCCCACTGGGGGTGAGACATAGAAGTGAAGGACTGGTTGTGAGGTGCTTAGCTGCCTTCTAGGGTTAACTCACAACTGCCTGGAAGAGCTGCTGCAGTAAAGATCCAGGGCAGTATGGACATTCCCTTATAGTAGCCACACCCTGTCTTGCACAACAATGCCTTCTCTGTAACTTAATGACATACTCTGCATTTACAGGGTCCAGGTTCTCCCACGATATTTGGTTACAGTGCAACCAGGGCTTAGGTATGCCTTTCCTGTATTTAACTTTTTCTCCTAAATTTCTTCAAAATCACTATTCATCTGCAAGCTTTTGCCCAAATGCAGATATTCTTCTCCAATAAAGTAGCATAATTAAAATATATATCCTACATCAGGAATAAGAGCACCACAATTTCCTCTCCTGTTATTGAAAATCATAATGCAAGGACTCATATTACTTTACACAGGCATGTTTGTAATAACTAACAAGAAATAAAATAAAAAGTTATATTAATTTATAAAAAGTTATATTAATTTATTGGCACTCTAATGAACACATTAGATCATTATGTTCTCTTTTCTCCTTCCTTCCTTTCTTTCTCTTTCTTTTCTGAATTTTTCATTTTTCTCTAGATTCTCTCTCTCTCTCTCCACCCCCCCCCCTTTTTTTTTTTTTTGTTTCTTCCTAAAGGGATGCTTGAATAGAACTATCTGGTTTAGAAGATGAGGCTGACTGATTACTGTAATTCATAGGGCCTTAATTAGCTGCACAAACCATTAGCTACAATTAGACTATTATAAAACACTTGATGCGCTGTGTCAACCATGGGGGCTCATTTATTCTTGTGGCAGGGAAGGGAGGGGGAAGGGGAAAGGAGAGCACTGTACAGCCGAGCATGCTAATAAAGAATGATTTTTGATTTAAGATGTTGCCGATAGTGCCTCAAAATTAATCTCAATAGCTGTCTAATTTGTGTCGGTGGATGGTATATTTATTGTAAAATGACACCAAAGCTAAATGAGTTACCTGAAGCAGGACTGCTAATGTCAGCGCCTGGAGACGCAACTCCATATGCCGTAATACAGTAAGGCACTGGGGCTGAATACTCCCAGCGGAGCACTTTGCTTCATCTGTCTCTGAAAATGCAGCAACCTGACTTCCACTTTATGATCCTTAAATAATAATAATAATAAAAAAAATAGATATGAGAAGCAAATTCTGGAACAGCTTTCAAAGGTTAGGGGGCTTACAAGGGCATGGTACAGCTGAAAACCTTACTGAAATTGGGTTGGGTGTTAGCATATGTAGAAGTGGAAATTATGAGATTCATCTTTAAAGTGAAAAGAGAGAGGAAAAAATAAAGATGACCAGGATTTTTCTAATGTGCTTGACGCAGTGAGAATATAAGAATGAGACTTTTTAACTCAGAGATGCTTTTTTGTTTATTTTCTTATTGTATTTTCTAATTCTATTTCTAATTCTAATACTGTATTGATCCAACTTTCTAGTTGTAAATTGCTGGAAATACATTTATAGATTCCTTTAATTTTTGTTTTTACCCTTGATTAATTTCCTGCTTAGCCACTTTGCAACAGAAAGTCCGGAACTTGAAAAAGGAGAGATTGGTTCAGTAATACATGGCACTTGGTCTTTTCTGTACTGTGTATGAAAGTACAAAAGCACAGGGGGGAAGAAAGCAGAATCTGTAGTTAATGTGTTAGATTGGGACTCAGAGACCTGAATCCTGTTCTGGTTGTGCCCTACATGACCTTGGGAAAATCTATTTCTCTGTGCTTTTGTGCAACATGGGGACAGTCATGCTTTCTCTCTTCTATGCTTTGTTTCTTTCAAATCTGGGGCCTAGATTCATGAAGGTAAATCAAGGTAATTTATCTTGATGGACTAAAATGTAAGACCTGAATTACCTCTGTGGACCAAGGCCTGAGCTGCTTGGGGCAAGGATTGCCTGTTGCTTTGGGAAAATACAGCACTTAGCATCCGGTACCAAATGTAATTTAGAACCTCTAAATCTTCTTGCCGGAAAAAAAAAAAAGCCACTAATAGGAAGGAGTTGTTACACTGCATACACTGTGATTAACAAACTGATGTCCCTCATTGATGTTGCAGCTGCCAATACGCTTTGTACTATCCTCAGCCATTAATATCTCAGCAGAAACAGAACTCAGATTGTCCAGCTCCAAAATTACAAGCCTCTGCCACTGGATCCAAATGAAGGTGAGTCACTGATAATTATAGTTTAGTGTCCTATCTCTCACTTAGGATACTAAGCACTATTTCTCCTCCAGGAATCAGAGACAAAGAATTGGAGCATCACCCTCATCTCCCTAGTTACGTGCTGAAATGCAAATGTGAGGTGACAGATAAGACTTACTTGCCTCTGATATAGAGGTGGCAGTTACCATTTCCCTAGAGAAGTTTGGCATTGTATTGTCTTTTTATATGTCTGGCCTGACTGTTCAAGAGTTGAGTAGGTACCAACCAGTACGTGTGCATCTGGAAAGTGGAAGCCCTAATCCCTATCTCTTTATTTCAGTCATGAAAACCAAGTTTTCTTGTTCCCATATCTAAGTGCCAAAGAATAATATTAACATAACTTTAACATTATAGCTTCAATGGATGTGTACATTATATACAGTCATCAATATGGCAAATTCTCATTAAAATATCTGTCATAGTTTAGCCCCACTCAGGACCAACCTACGCAGTCTCTCTCACTCCCCCCACCCTCCAAGGGAACAGGGAGAGAGAAGATAATCAAAAAGGCTCAAGGTTTGAAATAGGACAGGGAGAGATCCTTAAAGTTACCATTACGGGCAAAACAGACTTGGGGAAAACTATTTGTTTATTATTAAAAACAAAGCAGGATAATGAGAAAGAGAACAAAGTAACTTCCTCCCACATCTCCCTCTTCCCAGGCTTAACTTTATGTTCAATATCTCTACCTCCTTCCCCCACCCCAACGGGCACAGAGGGGAAGAGGGAATGGGGATAACAGTCAGTTCATCACATGTTGATTTACACTGCTCCTTCCCCCTCAGGGGAATAACTCCTCACATTCCTCCCCTTCCCCAGCTTGGGATCCCTCCCATGGGCTGCAGTCCTTTGTGAAACTGCTCCAGTCTGGGTCATTTTTCCATGGGGTGCAGTCCCTCCAGAACAGCTGTCCCAGTGTGAGCGCTCCATGGGCCACAGCCTCCTTCAGGCATCCGCCTGCCCCGGCATGGGGTCCTCCCCGGGCTGCAGGGGGATCTCTGCTCCTCCATGGGCCTCCATGGGCTGCAGGGGCACAGCCGGCCTCACCATGGGCTGCACCATGGGCTGCAGGGGAATCTCTGCTGGGAGCAGCATTACTGCTCCCCCTCCTTCTGCACTGACCTTGGTGTCTGCAGCCGTTCCTCTCACCAGAAATTCTTCACAACTGGCTCAGGCAGACACCTCTCAGGTTCGCTTCACATCTCATCTCCTCTCCACTTCTTGCAGCTGGGCCGGGCTGAGTTGGGCCCAGTTGGCCGCCCGGCGGGAGGCCAGAGGGTAAGAGCCGCACGGCCCACAAGGCTCGTGCCTCCCCCTCTTTGCCCCTGCTTCAGCTTCTTCACCACTGCTGTCTTTTTTTTTTTAATTATTTTTCCCCTTCTTCAATACATTATAGCAGAGGCATTATCACAGAACATTCTGCCACCAATTGTCTCAGTCTCAGCCAGTGATGGGTCTGCCCTAGGCAGAGTCCACCGGACAAAGGGGAGCAACTTCTTGCAGCTTCTTACAGAGGTGCCACTGTAGCCCCCCAACTAAACAAAACCAACACAGTCTCTGATAGAAAATGGTGTTAGGGAGAAATCAGTAATTAGCAGTTAATTGTAAAAAGGAACTTATTGAGATAGGGTTGCCATATTATAATTATGGTAGAAAATGAAAAAGGATTTTCTGAATGATGAAGGAGGGATCAGTCAAGGATGACCAAGAGCTCAGTTCAATCTAGTAGCATGATTGCAATTAATAATCACACTCATAAATAGTATTCCATTGGGATTTGAGGAAACACTCTGGCCTTTTAAAAAAAAAAGGTTAAGTTCTGCTGTAGATTGATGAGGAGGGACAGATGGTATTTTCAAAAGGAAGAAATTAAGCCTTTTGCTTTAACACTAATTATCAACATTTCTTCAAAAGAATCCATGGTCTACACAAATAACTGCAGGTATATTCTAAATAAACTGACTTCAGGTTCTTTATTAGACAACATCAGGACACAGCCTGGAGGTAATGGGTGTTGTTGGTGCTTTCTCTGACAGAAAAATAACCCCCACAAAATGGAAAAGTGTATTCAAAGTCTGTGATCTTATGGAATTTATTAAACATTCATTTAGTGATTATTGAACAATCACTATTCAAGCAGCAGTCTCTTCAGTTTCTGGGCAGTCTACCTTCCAATAATGATGACAGAAGACCTGTCTGCTTCAGGATGTGTCCCTTGGGAAGCTTTTTTTCAGGCCACCCCAAAATAGGATGCTTAAGCAATAGCAGGATTGCCAGGCTAGGGGAGTGTTGTGGTTTTGTTAGTGGGGGGGGGCCTAAGGTCGTCGCTTCTGTAGGAAACTGCTAGAAGTCGCTCCCCTTTGTTCAGGGTACTTGGCCAGGCCTAGGGCAGACCCACTGCTGGCAAAGGCCGAACCGATTGGTAGCAGAATGTCCCGTAATAATGCCTCTGAGATAAAGTATTTAAGAATGGGAAAGCAGAAAAAAAAAAAAAAAGAGGAGACAAGATGTGAAGAAGCTGAGCCGGGGCAGAGGCACAGAGGGGGAGGCGCAGGCCTCATGGGCCTTGCAGGCCTCACCCTCTGGCCTCTCACCAGGCAGCCGACTGGGCCCGACTTGGTCTGGCCCAGCTGCAAGAAGTGGAAAGGAGATGAGAAGTGAATAAGATGTAAAAAGGATCCCAAGAGACATCTACCAGCCTGTTGTGAGGAATGGCTGCAGACATCAAGGTCAGTTCAGAAGTGAGGGGGAGGAGTAATGTGGCTCCTGGCCAAGATTCCCCTGCAGCCTGTGGTGACGACCATGGTGGAGCGGGTTGTCCCCCTGCAGCCCATGGAGGTCCACGGAGGAGCAGAGATCCACTTGGAGCCCGTGAAGGACCCCGTACCGGGGGAGGTGAATGCCTGAAGGCAGCTGTGGCCTGTGGAGGGCCCGCTGGGACAGCTGTTCTAGAGGGTCTGCACCCGTGGAAGAGATGACCCACGCCGGAGCAGTTCCACAAAGGACTGTGGCCCGTGGGAGGGACCCCACGATGGAGCAGGGGAGGAATGTGAGGAGTTCTTCCCCCGACCATGAAGCAGCGGCGTGAAACAACGTATGATGAACTGACCGCGACCCCCATTCCCTTCCCCCCCCGCCCTTCCCGTGCCACTCGGGGTGGGGGGGAAGGTAGAAGAGATAATGTTAAGCTTGGGAAGAGGGAGGGGTGGATGGAGGTTATCTTGTTCTCTGTCTCATTATCCTGCTGTTTGTAGTAATAAATGAATAGTTTTCCCCAAGTCAAGTCTGTTTTGCCTGTGACGGTAACTTTAAGGATTTCTCCCTGTCCTTATCTCAAACCTCGAGCCGTTTTTCCTTATATTTTCTCTCCCTGTTCTCTCGGAGTGTGGGGGGAGTGAGAGAGAGACTGCGTAGTCTGGTCCTGATGGGGGCTGAACTACAATAGGGAGTTTCTCCTCTTAACAGTAACAGAAAGGTAACAGAAGACAGAAACAATCCTAAGCTACTCTTTTTCAGCCCCATATGAAATGACTTAACAGCTTCCCTGAGTATTTAGACCCCTCTCCATGATTCCTCAAGTTTTGGATTTCCATTTCTGAAGCAGTGCTTGTTTGGCTTGAATAACTCCTTCAACACAGTCGTTTACATTTTCCCTCCCTCCTTCCTTTCATGTCAAAGGGTATGCAGGCCTTCTATGACTTTGTTATGGCTATGGTACATTTACATGAAAAGGAGATGAAGGATTTCAGAAGAATGTTTTCAAAGGCTCAAATGGCAGGCAGGCGTGAGATTCCTATTAAAGATCTATGTATGCTGAGGGCCTTCAAAAAACTTGCCTTTAATTTCCTGGCTTCTAGAATTAGCATCACCCTGCTTTCCCTTTTCTTTCCTTTTTCTCCTAATTTTCCATTCAGTAGCTAAAACTTACGATGTTATTTTTAGTAGAGTTTTTGTTGTGTTTTTTTTTTTTTTTTTACTCCCCCTAGGATGTCAAACTTATATTGTAGACAGTATTACTTAGTGATTCATCTATAGTTCCTTGTTGAACCAATTCCTGCTTATGGCTTAGGACTTACAGATGTTTTGTACAGATACTGTAAAAAGCAAAGAGTTCTCAGCCTCCAACAGTACAGATTTTAAAGTCATAAACCCTCCAGCTTCAGAGCAAAGAATGGAGCACTCACACAAAGAGAGCAGGTGGGAGGGGGAAAGATTAAGAAAAGGCAGAAAAATACCATCTTTTTATTTACTAGGTTTGGCTTAGATCTTACAAGTTTTCTTTAATGTAATATGATCATTTTTTCTTGTTCCAAAGGAAAAAAAAAAGGTCTCTCATATCAAAATTTATCACAGTCAAAATAAAAAATGTAACAGACCAGCATAAAACATTTAACAGCAACAGTTAATAATGTATACAATAGAATATTGCACTAATATATTGACAAATATAGGAATAAAGTATTAATGTGATTATGCTTCATCAGTGCAACAGCCATTCCTCCTTGCCTTTCAAACAGATTGAAAAAAACCTCTCCTCCCCAATCAGAAATTTCTCATAATCCTTTAAAAACAAAGAAACAAAATGGAATTTAAAATGAGGATCCCCAAACTAATTTTCCTGTAATATCCTATATATATACAAACTAAGGCAGTAGTAATTTATTCTTGGTTTACATTAGGGTAAATGAAATAAGAATTTACTTCATATCAGCTCAAGAAGGCATTGTAACTGTAGTTCTTTTATATTTATTTTTGGCACTCCTGGGAAAAAGTCAGATGCTGACTGAAGCATGGGAAGAGGAAGGTTCCAGTCTATAAACAAGACCTACTCTCAATGTCGCAATGCTCAGCTCTTTGTGGCAACATCTGACGGCAGCTAGACACTGAGATGTTCATAGGCTTCTTAGGACACATGCAGTTAAGAGTGAGTCACCAAAAATTCATGCAATTCATAACAGTATTTAGAAATCTCTTCAAAGTAATCTCAGAGGCACAATCTGACTCTGGGCTCCTGGAGGCCCCTCTCAGCTAAAAATCCTCTCCTGTAATTAAACAAGCCAGGTCAGTACTTTCTCATATCAACAAGAAAAGGTTCATAAGGTTAAAGCACTCTCATAGTCTGTGCCTGCTTATGATTCAAGCCTCCTTTTTCTCTGAACATCTGAGAAACCCTGCAAACAAGAGAGTCTATTTAACCGATGGAACTTAAAGGGTAAAACAGATAACTAAGTGAGAATCCTTTTCTTTCAAGTATTTTAATTATTATTTTCATATAAGGTCTGTGTCACCAGATCTTATCGGCAACTCCTTCATATGTCCTAGCTGTCTTCTGGAATTTAAATGTTCAGGGAGGATAAGCCCCCTTAAAATTACTGTTTCTGGAGTCATATTTCTTACTTAGAACTGAGAAGATTCTGGCATGTTGTTTCAGATGAATGAACCAAATTGAATCTGGTCCCACAGTTGCAGGTCTATGTGTGTTCTGGTGTGCATGGCATACTCACACTCATGTCATTGCTAAAGCTAGATTTGGCTTTCCAGTACCGAAGGCCAGTTTTCAACCTATATTTAATTCACATGTAGAAAGAGATTGCATCACCCCATACTTTGTGAAAAGCACACTTCAGACATCTCTCCTGAAAAGATATGTAAAAATTTAGATTTGTGTTTCTAAAATGTCAGCAGTTGCTCAAGCAATTAAAAAAAAAGTTTCATGTAGCAAAAATGATAGTCTTTTTTTTAGGTTTGTAAGAGAGGCTTGGATAATGTTGTTAGTGGCTTTCAGACATGTTTGGAATTAATCCCTTGCATCTATTTGTCATCTTTTTCAGATTTAATGACTTGATATTTTTCTGAGTAAATAAAGGGGCTCTCTTAGTCATATGTGCTACTTAGAGCAGTGTGCATACCTGTAAAACAAAAAGGTGGCTAGACTGAAAACTATATTTGCTATGACTTTGTTTTGACTTTTTTTTTCAGGTCAAATTCCAGTTCAACACGAGTCATAGCACTCTGATGTACAGAGTTGCAGCTCTTGAGTCTACTCCTGCACAGTCCAGGAAAGAAATAGTAATTCTTGTAGCTAAATGTAGACATCAACAGTGTAGAAACCTTTATCTTACCTACTCACTCATCTTCCTTTATATTCAGTGAAGACCAATAGACACTTCCAGGTCGCAATTCGTTGAAAGTAATTTAGATATCTATTTTAATATAAGGTCAATTCCATCCTAGAAATACCCACTGACTACAAAGAGACCCTGAGGTGATACCTACATTGTAGACATCTACAATTAGTCATGTGAATTCCTCTATAGGTTTACAGATGGTGGAAAGCAAAAGTTTATATTGGAAGTCCCTCTCCATTCTGCATACTAAAGTCACTGTAGGCCTGCTGCTCCATAAAGAAGAGAGCTTTACCTGATAATTACAGCAAAGAACTCCTTTCATATGTAGAGAAGACCATTTTTATGGAAAAAAAATATTGTAAAGGTGAAACAAATGCAGAAAAAAAACCCCAGACTAAATTGGTACTGATTGATATTGATTTTCTTATTCTATTCTTCTTCTTGTATTTGATACAGGTTGCTGGAAAATTAGGTGTGATAGCCAAAATAGCCAGAACTGGAAATATCTCAGATACCTTCTATATTGCTTGCTTTCATAACATAGGACATTTGTTCTGCTTCTGCCTTTCACTGGAATCCTCAGAGTGAGGGAGGTAAGTTCATAAAACATGACATTTTCTAGCTCTGCCTCCTACAGAAACCAGCTGCCGATGAATACCAGCAGCCATTGAGATGAATGTCTTTAGCAGCTCCTGCTGTTGTGTGGGCAGCTCTCATGCATGCCACATATATAGACGTATGTTTGTATGTGGTTGCCTTTGCTGGTTCAGCATAGTGATATGGGTCAGTCCCTCTGCAACACTGTGGATGTGAGTCTGGAATTTTGCTATTTATTTCAAAACTGACTGGAAACATCACAGGCTATGCAAAGACTTTCCATCTTATTTTCCCAGTCTATGTTACCACGTTTCTCTGAGACTGAAAAACAACTAGCATACAAACTCGAACTGAGAGAATATTCATCCATAATAGAAAATGCATGTGAGTAAAGAAAATGAGAATATTTATTTAAGAGTGTAAACACAGAAAGTTTTGACTATTCTGAATTCCTCATCCCTGTTTCCAAAAATCAGAATGTCAAAATTGCCATAAAAAATAATCCTGTCTTCAGAATGCTTTTGCTTTTAATGAATCAACACTTTAACAGTCTGGGTTTTGTTGTTGGGTCTTGTTTTTTTTTTTTTTAATTTATTTTGTTTGATTTTTTGTTCGGTTGGTTTGGATTTTTTTCTGAAGCATCTCTACCTCAGCTTTAGAGACTGTCCATCAGGAAAAGTTTATAAAATTATGAGGACCATATTGGCTCTTGTCATTCAGAAATAATTTTTATGTATTCAGATCATGATAAAAAATATTGAGTATATTTTTTCCAGTCTATCAGATAAATATGTATATGTACAATTTCTTTAAAACATTTAGTTATTTACTCAGAAGACCAGAACAGCTATTCTGCCAGGTAAATACATTTTGAGGCAGCTTTTTAGAATGTGTATTGTGTTAGATCTATTTCCACTTAAATGCCTTTTTTTATAATGCAAATTCTTTCAAAAGGTAAAATCTATTACCTTCAGGGCCATTCTCTTCTATTACGTAAACACAGATTTGGGGGTAATGCTTTTTGCACCAGCAAGATTCCTTGAAAAGTCGTTCCTGCTTAATCTTGTGGTCCAGATTCTGATTCATTCATTTGTAAGAGGAACAACAACTCTAATCGTCAGTGAAAGTTATTTTACATACTTATATAGTAAAGCAGTTTCCTTCAAAACAATGTAACATACATCTGTATGTTAGCAAGAGTAACATGAATAAATGTATGATACTTGCACCCTTACTCCAGAAAAAGGTTGTGTGTGCTGAAACACTGGCCTGAGTCTCAGTATTCAGTCCGCCTACCAAGTAGAAAACTCAGAAAGTGATTTCTTGATCAAAGCAAACCTTTACCTCCTATTCTAGAGCTCAGAATGTCTTTGGATCTAGTGCTGTCTTCTTCAGTTTTGTGCTCACGGACTTTCTAGGAACAATTTGACTCATTTCCATGTAAGTTACATTATCAAGCAGGGTGGTATGGTTGGCTTTTGAAGGTGATTTTTCTCTTAATAACTTTGTGAAAAGCCATTTCTAAAATTCAGCTTTCCTAAGTAACTTTCCTGCTCATTTTCTTTAAAAGTAACAGGCAACTATCACCATGGCTATCACTATTAAAGGACTTACATGTTTAAGAGTAACAACATACTTGTGCTTGTGGTAGTCAAAGGTAAAGATTTGTAGCAAAAGAAATCAACTTTATCACACCAACCAATAACCTTCTTCTCCAGATCTCATGTGCTCAAAAGCTTGTTCTTTGGTTTTTTTCTCAGTTTTTCTAATAAAAAATATTTGTTCATCTCTCTTCTTATAGATCTTACCCTTCTAGTATCAGTAACTTTGACCTTGTACCTTGCTTTATTAGATGTCACACAAAGGAATTCCAAAAAGAGGAGCCCAAAAGAGATTCATCTTGGAAACACTGGTCACCTGATGTTATTTTTTACATTCATTAACAGATTAATTTGACATATTACAAGCTTTTTGAGTTATTAACCACTTTACAGCAATCTAAATTTTGTAAGAAAATAGTGTGTGATATAAGGATAAAGATTCTTATTTAGGTGAGTTCCAAGTGATTGTTGAAGAGAGTTAACATAAGTAGAAGCCCTGAAAGCTTTTTAATTTCAAAACTAGATGTAAAGAGTCTCAGAAAAAAATGATTCCCACAACCTTTCCAAGGGTTCTTGTTTTGACTAAATTACAAGTACTTAGCTGATAAAGGTGGTATAACTCTAATGATGTTAGAGATGGTATCTGACATTTATATTTTGATTGATGTAAGTATATATTTGACTGTGACCAAATTCACAGATGTCAACAGATAACCAGATTAAAATTGCTGAACTGTGCAGCTAACAATGTGTAAAAAGAAAAAAAAAATTCTCCCCCCAAATACTGTTCCACATTTTCTAATCTTACCTACAAGGTTCCGTCTCAAAGCTGAACAATGTTTGAGACATTCCTCCTTCCATTTGAAATACCTTGCTCATCCATCTGAACAACTTTAATAATAACTCAGCATCATGTCTTTTACCATTCTCCCTCCACTTTTTCTCTTTTTTTTTTCTCTTGGGCTCCTATGAGAAGTTAAATGATCCAACAACTTTGTCTTTTGTCGCCTGGGAGAGCTGCAAATTTTATTTGGTGGAATCAAGGCGTTAGAAAGATACTATAAGTGAAACACCAGGATAAATTGGTACTCCCCAAATATGTTATGTTCAAGTTTTTTTTCCCAAACTATCAGTCTTTTCTCAAATAACAGGTATCTGATCAACAAATCATTGCTCATCTACAGTGGGTGTAGTTTAAAACTTTCTATCTTTTCACCAGTGTTTTCCTGAACTGTTTAATGCAAGACTTCTTTCTGCAGTTAGTAGAGCCTTTCAAACTGAAAGGAAGTAATTTGTTTTCATGTATAACTGAAAAGACATCTCTGTTTCTTGCCTGAAGACCATCATTCATTTGCTGATATTGATGCTTTAAGAATACTTTAAGAGTTTGATCATGTGCTGTGGTTTAACATGGTTTACAGCTATGTAAACCGTCCCATTACACTAGATCACAAAATTAGTCTTTATTATCCAGGCTCCTATCTTTGACAGTAGCCACTATCTGATGTTTCAGTAGAACAGGTAAGAAATCAGTAACCGTTTAATTATATAACTGTGTGCTTCTAAACTGTATTTCTTCCTAATCCCATCAGATAGAGATGCCTTATGCATTGAAGCATCTTAGTCTATGTATCAGATTTGCAAATACATTTAGCTTCCTAAGCTTCCATTAATTTCAGTGGAAGATATCAAAATAAAGGTTACGCGTGTAAAATCTGGAATCTCTGTTCCGACCATCTTCCTGTTCTGTTTAATTTAAATTTGCATAGCCCCTTTCTATATACAATATCTAAAGGCTCTGTTAGATGGGACCTGCAAAAATTTGCTTCAGTTGCTGAAGATGCTACTGCCTCTAGCCATCTTCCCCTCTAGCTGTCTTCCCCGCTTCTAGACCTACAGCAAAGCTGGAAAAAGGCTACATACGATCAGACTTCAGCTGCACCATCAGGAAGACTAGTATCTTCATTTAAATTAAAAGTAAAATTTCCAATCTGTAACACTTCAGGGAAGAATATATCTTTCTTTTACTGACTACTTTGGGGTGCTATGACTTGCAGAGTAGGGGTAAGGTGAACTTCCAAGCAAGGCAGAGTCATAAACACTGAGAGATTTGCCAGAGATCATTTGTCAGCATCCTAAACCTTTCCTGATATTTTGCTTCCAAGTTATCTTCAGGCAACAAGCTCCATAGAAAAGTTAGTGTTAGTTTTAAAATATACAAGTATATAGAAGTATATATATATATATATATATGTATATGTATATATAGATAATTTTTTCAGTATTCTTTCCTGAATAGGTATAGGAGTCATAGAGATACACTTGAAATATTATTTTTATGTCTACAGAGTTGAGTGTAAAATATGCTGTTTAACTTGTAAGAAAAAGAATGAGACTTTATGAACTTCAATGAATAAAAGGAGTTTAGAAATAAGAGCAGAATGTTGTTGGTTTTTTTGGTAGTGTTTGTTTGTTGTTAGCTTTTTTTTTAAAGAATGAGTATAGTTCTGTTCAATATTCATTTTAAATATTCATGTTGCATTGTTACTTATTTCTAGTGTTTAAAACGTAGCTATCATAAATTCTTATATTTCTACCCTTTAAAATGTTTACGATTTAAACATAAGTCAGTCAGGAGTGTAAAGACACAGTCTTTTAATTTGGGTAAGAATTGTTTTTGTAGAAACAGGCTTTTTATCATACCAAAAGGTTTCAGGATTAGAGACAAGCACAGGTTAAAAATAATTTTTAAGTCTAGCTACAGAAAGCCTGAGTGATTCATATAGTTTCAATTCTTCCTGTGAACTTGTCCTTTGCTTTCAATTGTTTTTATTTACATATAGCCTAGTTTCAGAGCAGAGACCTTTTAAACACATCGATAGGTCAATAAATCTATGCTTTTAATAGGGATGTACTTTTGTCCATTCTTTGTTTTGGAGCGTTTCATTATACACTGTCCTGCATGACTATACACTGCTGAATATGAAATGTTTACATCCAATTGATTGGTTCTTTCAACACATTTGATTATCAGAAAGTGCAAAAAGGATGTTTTCAAGGTTTATAAAGGCATATGTTGACCTTTCTTTGTGAATATAAAAGCCTAATTCTATTGCCATTATTCCCTTTGTTGAGGGGACACAATGTGATGCCTGGGAACATATGAACTCTCACAGCAGAAGGGAGAAGTAACATTTCCAAGGACACATAACTTAAGGACATGGTTCTGTTACGGATGTAGACTTTTCTTCTTTTTGATGCCTTCTTCCAGTTGCCTTTGCAAATCATATGCAGAACTGCAAAGACAGTCCAGAGACTCACATCTAATAACATCAGCCTCTGCTTGAACCCAGAATAACTGTCCAAACTTTGAGGCATTGTTCTCAGAAAAGAGTTTGAGGTATGTTACCTATGTGCATACCCCACTTCGCAACCTGCCTTGTTGCCTGTACACAGCTACCTCACAAACATGTATCACAGCTGTGTACACATCAGCTACGTGTGCCCAAGCAAACAGGTTCCCTTATGGCCTGGGGATCATGCTCCTTTTCAATCAGGCCTACTTTTGTAGGGTGTGTGTGTGTGAATCCAGTGAGCTTGGTGAAGCTGCGTGTTGTCAAGCTCAAAATCTTTCAGGCCAAGACTCTCAGGTGCAGTAAGGCTCCAGCTCATACTGAAACAAAAAATGTTTAAAGGTCTTTCTTTACACATCTCTGAAGGGAAATGAATTTCCAGTGGTACCTTAGAGATGGTACAAATTACTCCTGTGATTGTTATGACCTTCTGTATGTATAAAGGGAATATCCATTATGACATAACTTGAGACTGATGACAGAAAGCTCACCAAGCTGCAAGAAATGGGATCTAAGCACTCTGATAGAGGAGCAAACAACCAGGGGAAAAGATTAATCTATACAGTTCCCAGTATTTTCCTCCACAGTTAAAAGGATAGCAGGGTCAGCAAACAGAATGGAGAACTAGTTATCCATTATTTTGCTCTTCATTTTATTGCCTTCATCATCTTCTTTATCATTATGCTCTTCATTTTGTCTGTCTCTGAAGGAAGATTCACAATGTCTATACTGTCCCTTCTGCCTCCCACTTCAGGACATGATTATGATCATGACCATGAGATGGTTCTGCCCATGGACACTGTGGCTGCACCTGCCTTTGCCTGTGCTGTCTGTGATCAAGTCAATGACCTGTTTTGGGTCTCAGAGTCTGTAGTGTTCCAGAGTGCAGTTATTTTATATGCTTAATGACAGCAAGAGTTAGTGAAGGGTACTGGAAAGACCTCTCTGGCTCTCTTCTGCTTGGTCATACTCACACAATGTACCTAAGGGGAGCATCCAGTTAAGAAGTCTCAGATGTTTTTTCAAGGGAAGGCATGTGGTTAAAGTCCCTACCTGTTAAGAAAGATAGCAAAGCAAAGCATAACCTTGTGAAAAACATTTCTAAAACTCAACTGATTTTCTGAAAGCTTCTATGTTGTTGTCAAGTAACAACTTCTCTGTTGTTCATGGACAGAGAAGGATTTATGGGTAATGTGATGTTTGGAGATTGTCTTAGACATAGAAATAATGTAGTAGAGTTTTTGATTCTTGGAGAACTAAGGAGGGGGATCAGCTGAACTGCCATCTTGGAGTTCCAGAGGGCAGACTTTGGCCTGTTTAGCGGCCTGGTTGACAGAGTATCCTGGGAGGCAGTCCTGAAGGGCAAAGGAGTCCAGGAAGGTTGGATGTTCTTCAAGAAGAAAATCTGAAAAGAGCAGGAGCAGGCTGTCCCCATGTGCTGAAAAATGAGCTGGCAGGGAAGAAGACTGGCGTAGCTGAACACAGAGCTTTGGATGGAACTCAGGAAAAAAGAGGAGAGTTTATGACCTTTGAAAGAAGGTGTAGGCAACTCAGGAGGACTAGAAGGATGCAGTGTTATGTAGGAAGAAAATTAGAAGGGCCAGAGCCCACCTAGAACTTAATCTGGCTGTTGCCATAAAAGACAATATAAAAAAAAAAGGTTGCTATGAATATGTTAGTAACAAAAGAAGGGCTAAGGAGAATCTCCATCATCGCAAAGGATAAGGAAAAGGCTGAGGTACTTAATGCCTTCTTTGCCTCTGTCTTTTATACTAAGACCAGTTTTTATCCTGGTACCTAGCCCTCTGAGCTGGAAGACAGGGACGGGGAGCAGAATGAAGTCCCCATAATCCAAGGGAAATGGTTAGCAACCTGCTACATCACTTAGACACACACACAAGTCTATAAAGCTGGATGGGATCCATCCAAGAGTACTGAGGGAACTGGTGGAAGTGCTCACCAAGGCACTTTCCACCATTTAACAGCAGTCTTGGTTAACTGGAGAGGTCCCAGTGACTGGAGGTTAGCAAATGTGATGTCCGTCTACAAGAAGAGCAAGATGGAGGATCTGGGAAGCTACAGGCCTGCCAGTCTGACCTCAGTGCCAGAGAAGGTTATGGAAAAGATCATCCTGAGTGCAATCACATGGCACCTACAGGACAACTAGGAGATCAGGCCCAGTCAGCATGCAGGTATGAAAGCAAGTTCTGCTTAACTAACCTTATCTCCTTCTATGAAAAGGTGACCCAGTTAGTGGATGAAGGAAAGGCTGTAAATGTTGTTTGTCTAGACTTTGGTAAAGCCTTTGACACCATTTCCTGCAGCATTTTTCTGGAGAAACTGGCTGGCTGCTCATGAGTTGGACAGGCATACACTTCATTGGGTAAAAAACTGACTGGATGGTCGAGCCCAAAGAGTTCTGAATGGAGTTAAATATAGCCAGTGACCAGTCACAAGTGGTGTTCCCTAACGCTCCTTACTGAGGCCAGTTTTGTTTAATATCTTTACCAATGATCTGGACAAGAGGATGAAGTGCACTTTTAGTAAGTTTGCAGATGACACCAAGTTGGACGGGAGGGTTGACCTACTTCAGGCTCTACAGAGGGATCTGGTCAGCCTGGATCGATGGGGTGATGCCAACTGTATGAGATTAAGCAAGGCTCTGTGCTGGGTCCTGCACTTTGGTCACAACAACCCCATGCAATGCTACAGACTTGAGGAAGAGCAGCTGGAAAGCTGCCTGGTGGAAAAAGACCTTGAGATGTTGGTCACCAGTCAGATGAATATGAACCGGCAGCATGCCCAGGTGGCCAAGAAGGCCAACAGCATTCTGGCTTGCATCAGAAACAGTGTGACCAGCAGGAGAAGGGAAGTGATTGTGCCCCTGTACTCAGTACTGGTGAGGCCACACCTTGAATACTGTGTGCAGTTTTGGGCCCCTCAGTATAAGAAGGACACTGAGATGCTGAAGCACATCCAGAGAAGGGCAACAAAGCTGGTGAAGGATCTGGAGAACAAGTCTTATGAGGAGCAGCTGAGAGAACTGGAGTTGTTTAGCTTGGAGAAAAGGAGACTCAGGGGAAACCCTATCACTCTCTACAACTACCCGAAAGGATGTTGTTTCAAGGAGAGTATCAATCTGTTCTCCCAAGTAACAAGTGACAAGACAAGAGGAAATGGCCTCAAGTTGTCCCAGGGGAGGTTTAGATTGGGTAGTAGGAAAAGTTTCTTCACCAAAAAGGTTCTCAAGCATTGGAACAGGCTGCCCAGGGAAGTGGTTGAGTCACAATCCCTGGAGATATTTGAAGGACATGTAGATGTGGCACTTAGGGATATGGTTTAGTGGTGGACTTCGCACTGTTAGGTTAATGGTTGGACTCCATGATCTTGAGGGTCTTTTCCAAACTAAATCATTCTATAATTCTATTATTCTATAGGTGAAAATGCTGGTCTTCTTTAATACTTGGCACTGAAATAGGGAAATCAGTGTAGGTATAATTTTATGTTGGATTGGAGCAAATAAACAAACAAAATCAGATTTTGTACTTTGAAGCTGCACAAGCTCTAATCCTTTTATAATTAGAGACAAAAGGCAAGCCAATAGACAATTCCTCTTTCCTCAATTTGAGACAATAGTTTCTTTTACCTCCTGCATTGCAGATCTTCTTAGGCAGGCTAGGTCCCTCTCTCTCCTAACTTCTTTCATTTTTCAGACTCCTTATATTACTAAAAGCTGGACAATTAGCAGGTGAGCTGTGTTGTGCTGTAGCACAGTAGAACTTCAGTAGGTCAAAGGAGTTCTAACATCTTTTGTATTATGGTTGTACAATTTCTCTCACAAGTGTTACACTGTGTATTCTGGGTTACTGTTTCTCAGTCAATCTATTCTCCTAGGTTTGTTTTTGTATGACCTCATCATCAACTGGGCTCCATTGTACAAAGCACTGTTCTCAAAAGTCGCTATTATAAATTCAGCATACAGTGATGAACACAATTACCTGTAGGTTCATTTAAAAGAAGGTGAAAAAAAAGAATAAGAAAAAATAAGAAATGTATCTGAACAAAGAAAGTCTTTGTAGAAAGGTCAATTGGGTAAAAGGACAGGCTTTTTTTTAAAAAAAGACACATTGATTTAAGCTTCAGAAATAGTAAAAATATTTTTAAAAATGGATAGCTCAAACTTGCATATGAATGGAGGCAGAGAAAATAATTTACTGAAAATTTTTAGGTCTAATACAATGTTAGGAGGTAATACTATTCAAAAGTCATTATCTGACACTTTTGAAGGAGTAAGACAAGATGGGGACTGATATGCTTTTGAGTGGCAGGATTTTAAAGAGACATTCTTAATGAGCAACAAAAGAGATATTTCTTTAGCCCAGTTATTAGGCTAAATTTCCACATTTAGTTTGGAAATGCCAGTACCTCCATTTCACAGATGAGGAAGAGAGACATGGGGTATAAGTGTTATCCACTCAAGTTTGCAGGGAAGTGTCTTTATAACAAATCATTACTCAGACAACTAGATCACATGCTTTCTCCTCTTCTAAGGGAGATCAAACAGGATGGAACTATACTTAATTATTTATTTTCTTAAAAGAAAAGGTTACAATTGCAAAATAATCTTTAAAACTGTGTACAGGACTTCTTCTATCACATGCAGAAGTCTGGACAGCAATCTGGGAATGGCACACTGACCCTAGCAACACATAGCCCAGAGAATTCACTGCTTTTAAATTTTGACTGGTGGCCTAAAACATATCTGTACCTCTACCTACTAATTCAGCATCAACCACTTCATACTCCACCAAACTTAGATGGTTCAAGGGGATAATTTACTTTGGACCATTCATTCAACTTATGGACAGCAGGAAATCTTGTGGATTGAAGCTGACCTGTAGCATCAGCTTTCATATTCAATCCTATGCAAATAAATAAATGTAAAAAAAAAACAAACCACAAAGTCCACCCACACCATGGGAACCTATTATAAATTGCCTAATCACTCATACTTGGGCTCCTGATTTTTCAGTTAATGGAGGCTTTCCTTTGGATTTGACAGAATTATTTTAGTGAGTAAGAGGAAATTCCTGCAGGAAAAAGCAAGACATCAGGCTCTTCTTTTGTCACAAAGTTATCTTGAAACAGAGTTAAATCAATTTCATTAAAACCTACAAAGATCTGGAAGCTCACAAAACTTGCTCTGTAGGATCAGCCTTCTTTTCTGTTCCATTGCTAAGTCATATGATATCAGCCCCAATGAGTGAGTAAAAGGGTGCTCATATAATTACTGGAAGAAACCTACAGCAATATTTTTCTCACAAAAGTGTCAGAGTTCCAAAAATCCTGAAGATCCAGATCCACTAGGACTTTAAAAGTTTCCCTCAGAACTTGCTGATAGTCCATCTGACCCATGAGGTTTTGAATAATGGGCCTAAATGAAATCTCATTTTAAAAATAAATGCAGTTTCACTGGAAAAATCCTGGCCTAGTCTATCCCATTATTCTTATCTCTGCATTTTCATTCAAAGCAGGAAAGCACAGTGCATTCTGTTTTGCAGATATCTTAGGCTAGATGTAGGGGGTGTCTGTTCCTGTTGTGTTTATCTTTTCTCATTTTTATTGGTAAACTATGAATCAGGATGTTCCCCCCTCCTGGTTTTAAACAGCTTAAACTGATTGTATTAAAAAAAAAATGCAGATGCCTATATATTTTATAGGAGGAAAGTCATTAAATTTTGTAAATGTTAAAAAAAAAAGAAACTGTGAATGACATTCTGGAAAGTGACGGCATTGTAAAATGTGCACAATCTGGTCAAGTTCCAATTAAAAAAAAATGTGTGAGCATGAACAACCTTTAAAAATAGCAATGTAAAATTTACGAGTGCAGAACGGATTTGAAAGTTGTAGCTACACCCAATCACATTTTCCATTCTCATCAACCTGTTTTCTAATTCTGCATACTTTTTACATTTTCAGACATTTTAATATACAAAGAAAATTTCTGCAGTTGATGTGGAGAAAAATTGAGCTGCACAGCAGGAAAAAGGGATTCTTCAGTGGTGGAAGAACATTGTGCTGACACTTCCATCTTCCTCTGACAAACATTTCCTTTCAGTTATGTTACTTGTTGCTGCTACATCTTCCAACTACGTGGAAATCAGTTATATAGGATGGACTGTAAGAGAGTGTATCGTTATTTGTGTTTAAACACTTAACAAAGGGAAGCTACTAGACCCAAGGATTTCTATCAACACATCTTCCTTGGTTGGCTGCTCCCTTGTGAGCACTTTTTGAGGCAAAGGAGGGCCTTTACTCTTTAGGAGTTGGTGGATTTGTTTTTCAGTCCTCTTAGGTGTCATGGAAGTCCACAGTCACTTTAACTAAAACCCTCAAGTTAATGTCTGTCACTATAATTAAATTTAACTGAACTTTGAACACCTTTTCATTCTTACAATCTTTATCTTACTGATGTGTAGCCCTAAAGTACCCTGAAGCATATAGATTTCTAACTTATAAGCACTTAGGTTTCTCTGACACCTGAAGTTTTAATTCGAGGTGTCTGCATGTGGTCAAGTCTTAATAGTATTTCAATTGCCATTTATTAGCATGGTCCTGCATTACTGAGCTGTTCCAGAAAGCATTTCCTATCCTAAGATGGGAGGTACCCAGGGGTATAAAAAACTTTACCTAGCCAGAATTAAGTCATCAGGTAAATTCATTCAGTATAATGTAGAGACTAAAGCTGTTCTGTATAGTATGGAAAAATCAGCCATTTAGCCAGAGTGAGTTTTCATGAATATGAAAACTATAACAACATGCCTCACAGTGGCCAGAGCACTCCTCTGAGAGGGCAAAATCTCTGAGCCCTGAATGAAAGAAACATTTGAATTTTACATGAAGCAGCCACTGGAAAAAAAAATGGTTAGTCACTGAAGTGTGCACTTGAATCCATGACCCTCCTTCCCAATGAGTGCACTAGCTACTAGGCAGTCTTCTCTCTTATATTTTGACTCTAATGAACTATTAAAAACTATTAGCAAAACTGTACTTCTAACATGAAATGCTGATGCTCCTCATCTGTACCCTGAAAGATGAGTTCCGATTATTTTGCCTATTTCTCTCCATGTCTGTGTAGGTGCAATAACAGCTGGACTAGGTTTACCTCTTCCCAGTTACTGAACGAGAAGTTTCAGGAACTTAGTTTAAGGCAGATCTGCAGTCTGTCAGTGTCTACTGAAGGGAGGGTTCTTATTTGTAGTAGAAAGGGGAGGATGATCCCTTCCCTCTCCATGCATTTCCATTCTCATTGGATTACACAAGTCCTAGCAATACTCGGAAGATATTTGGAGCAGAAAGAAACCCAAATACTTTTCTGAAAATACCTTGAGCCTGGATTTCTGTCTTCTGATGTTTCCCATGCAGTCAAGTATATTACAGTGAAGGATGAGCACATGTAAGAATACTTTATTTACATAAGTATAAACATTAATCCTATATGAAAAGGATGTTTCATAAAGCACTTTTTTTTTCCCTAAAACTTTTAACTCCATTGAAGTTACTTTAACATATTTCCTTGGTTTCTTGATTTAAAAGTAACACTAAAAAATATAAATATTAGCATTTTAGAATATGATGAAAATCCAATGAAATAACTGTTGGAAGGATGGTAAATAAGAGTCTGGTCAGAATTTCACTTGGTAAACAAGTGATGGTAATCAGAATTTGATTTGGACTATAAATGATCATTGATTTCTTTCCAAAATGTCTCAGTTCCTCCCCTCTGAAGAAAACTAAGCCAAAATATATTGATTTGTTAGTTTAACACAGGTTTATGAACTCTTTTGGCTGACTCAGATTTTTATGTTCTGGCAAATCAGCTATTAATTAGAGAAATATTGGACTCTTCTCTTTGTAAATGAAGTCAGTGCCTCACCTTTGCTATCCATAGTGAATGAGAAAGACAAAGACAAAAACAAAGAGGTATTAACTGCTAACTAGAAGCTGTGCTTCAAAAGATGCAAGGTTATACCTTTTCTACTATATAGTTGTGTCCCATCCTCACCCCCAGATTCTCCTTTTTCAGTTGTTGTTGTTGTTGTTCCCATTTACCTCATTACCTAATAAACCATTTTATCTTTCTATCCATCTGTTGAATGAAAGGAAGAAAAAATCAGAGAACACTGCCAACCAAGAGATCTGTGTTTATAACTAAATAGATGAAGATTCCGAAGAGAGTCTGCTAGGAAAGTCCGCAGCTCTCAGTGGCGCAATGTTTTGCTGCCTCCTCACTTGATGAGAGAAATCACATTTTGAAGAATACTTTCCACACAAGACATTTTTCTTCCTATCCTCTTCATTCGCACCACCTGCTTCAGGAAATATATGTTTTCCACATACTGCTCAAATGAACTAATCTATTTTCACTATGTGTCTTTTTTGGCAAAATATCTACAGTATTTTCTTTCATAAAGACAAATTCTGTTCTTTTGGTATTTTTCCACTTCCTTTTTCTTTTTTATTAATAAAAAAATATGATCCCTTATTTCCTCCTCAGGGGAAAAAAAAAAGAGGGAATAAAAAAAATAAAAAAATACAGCAAGAGGAAGAGCAAGGAAAAAGTGAACAAAAAGGAGACTATATTGAAGCCTGGAGAAATTAAGAATTTAGGACCAGAACCATATCTATCTTTATCTTAAAATGGCATAGCTTCATTGATAATCTGTCTGTGAATATTTAATTGTTTAGTGCCTTTTGCAATGACATTTCTGTAGCAGCATGAAGGAAAAACTGCCATTTTTAAATCATTTTTACTGAAATTGTCAGTACTTCGTCAGCTAGGAAAGATGAATTATTCCACTCAGCTTCTACTGAAGGTGCTTAAGTAGAGCTAGGTCCATGGGAGACCCAGTTTCCAAACAAAAACACATTTCTTACCAATGCAGAAGCTATATTGCAACAAGACTTCTACCATAACTTCTCTATCAGCATGTGCACTTATCTATCCATCTTTCCAAGTATTCTTTGTTTTTTCTGTGAAAAAAATCCTTACAGATGAAGAATCTGTTTGTAGCATTCAAGATATATTTTCGTTTTTGGGCTTTTTTTTGTGTGTTTTGTTTGCTTGTTTGTTTGTTTTTGAATTTTTAAAATTTATTTTAATTCCCCTCCTTTCCCTGGGTTCCAGATGTATTTTGGCGTCCTTCTGTTCATTCATGGTCTTAAGTGACAGAAGGGCACCCTAGTCCTCTGACACTTCTCTGATTTTCAGCTCTTCTATACACTTCACAAGTTTCATTTTAATATCTAAAACAAATTTGTTAAGGTCAATAGTAAAGAGATACATCTGTGACTTTTTTTTTTGTTGGGGTGTTGTTGGTTTTGTTTTTTAGGATTTTGGTTTTTTTTTAATATGTTTTTGGTTTTTTAATTTTTTTTTTAGAATTTTTATTTTTCTTGAGATTTTTTTTTTTGCTTTTTTTTTTTTACTTTCATTATCCTTGCTTTGAAAAAGGGAACCAAGGCCTAGGTAGTCTAGCTCTCTAGTCCTGTCTTGTGTAGTTCTCCCAAGGTACACAAAGATAGCCTCCAACTCACTCCAGTTACTGTACTCTGACTCATTACCCCTCTGTGAATGTTTCAAAATCCCCAAAACTTGTGCCAGGGATTAAGAAACCTCAGAAAATTCCTGAGTGATCTTATTTGTTTCATAGTAATCTGTGGATATCTGATATTTCTTTTGATAGTCTGACCTCTGGTGCACCCTCATCTATATGGAGAAGACACCAACAGTGGAATTCATAATAGATGAACATATTTTTCTGAAGGACAAAAAAGCATAAGCAGAAAGGAGAAATCACATGCCGTAATTACACTAAGCACATCATCTGACATTAAAATGTCACATATATTAGTAGAGAACCCAGAGAGGGAACTTCCTTTAAGTGCTGGACTCATGACTTGTCTTTCAAGGACTAAGTTATCATATACTTGGGATTGTCATGCACCATTTTTTAGTCCCCAGATTTCAGATTTTGATCTTGCCTGGCTTAAGAAGCAAAGCCTACAATTTTGTCTTAATAAAATGAATTTCTACTACCTTTATCTTCATTTAAGTCATTAATTTTCTTCCAATTTTCATTCGTTTTCTTTGTCCTCAGGCTAGCAACAGAGGGAAGCTACAGATTGTAAATGTTGCTTAATTTTCTTTATAAATAGGTACATTCCCCAAAGATGTGTCTGATAAAATAGAAGCAAGGCAGAGGAGTGATAGCTTAGAAGGTGTATGTCCAATTGTTATAAGCACAGATCTGTGATTTTGTATATTTGAGTCAAGTCTCTTTTTTGAAAAAGCACTGGCAATAGTTAATGTCTGAGCTGGATCAAGTTCAATACCTTGCAGACACCTTTTCAGACAGCATCTGTCTTCCCCTGCAGGATGCCAGTAAAACAGGTATCCAGTCTCACTTCTGAAGCAGAAGGAGCACCTTGGTATTTTTACTATTGGCTTCAGAAAGACAGATTTTCTGACACTAGAATTCACCAAGTGAAAAAGAGTAGAGAAAAAGCTATTATTTTTTCCAGCACTGACTTTAATACTGTTGTTCATGACTATTGGTCATTACCAATCTCTAAGTGCTTTCCTTAGAACAACACTTTGTTCCCTAGGAACAAAGATGTCAAGAGAATTTAAGGATGCTAATGTTACCCTTGTTTAGTGACCAGTACTGTGCCTTTCAGACATTTTTTTGAGAGATTGGAGCTGGTCTGTGTTGTGGCTAGAAATGGGTATCTATATTTAAACGACTGTTTTTTCTTGCGTTTAATTTTTTTTTTTTTTTCAGACAGAAGGACACAGTTTCATATGTTAATCATAGAATCACAGAATCATAGAATGGTTAGGGTTGGAAGGGACCTTCAAAGGTCATCTAGTCCAACCCCCCTGCATGGAGCAGGGGCATCTCCAACTAGATCAGCTTGCTCAGAGCTTCATCCAACCTGGCCTTGAACATTTCCAGGGATGGGGCTTCCACCACCTCTCTCGGCAAGTTGTTCCAGTGTTCTACAACCCTCATTGTAAAAAATTTTTTCCTAATATCCAATCTAAATCTACCCCCCGCTATTTTAAAACCATTAGCCCTTGTCCTGTCACAACAGGCCCTACTAAACAGCCTTTCCCCATCTCTCTTGTAGGCCCCCTTGAGGTACTGGAAGACCGCTATCAGGTCTCCCCAGAGCCTCCTCTTCTCCAGGCTGAACAGCCCCAACTCTCTCAGCCTGTCCTCATAAGAGAGGTGCTCCAGCCCTTTTATCATCTTCATGGCCCTCCTCTGGACCTTCTCCAACTGGTCCATGTCCTTCTTGTGCTGGGGGCTCCAGAACTGGACACAGTACTCCAGGTGGGGTCTCAGCAGGGCAGAGTAGAGGGGGAGAATCACCTCCCTCGACCTGCTGGCCACGCTCCTCTTGATGCAGCCCAGGATGCGGTTGGCCTTCTGGGCCGCAAGGGCGCATTGCCTGCTCATGTTAAGCTTCTCATCCACCAGCACTCCCAAGTCCTTCTCCTCAGGGCTGCTCTCAATCCATTCCCCGCTGTGATGGTTTAGCCCAAATCACCACACAGTTTCTCGCTCTCTCTCCCCCTCCCCAGGGGGATGGGGGAGAGAATTGGGAAGGAAGGAGAACTCGTGGGTTGAGATGAAGACAATTTACTAAAATAAAAGGGAAAACTACAATAATAACAGAATATAAGGTTATTAAAAATATACAAAGTGAACAATATATGTTTTCTCACCACCCGATGTCCCAATGACCGATACAGCCCGTCCCGAGCAGCGATCACGGAAACAAAACCGAGCAGCAAGCAAAGGAGCAAAAAGGGAGCCAGCAAGGTAGGGGGAACGATGCCAGCAAAAACAAGCAGGAAGGATGGATGCCAGGAAGGCAGATACCCACCCTCGCCTGCCCCCACTTATATACTGAGCATGACGTTTATGGCATGGAATACTCTCTTTGGCCAGTTTGGATCAATTATGCTGTCTGTCTTTCTCCCAGCTTCCTGCATCTGCAAATTAGCGAGACTTGGAAAGCAGGACGGTGTCCTTGGTCTCATTCACAACAACTGGTATCATCAGGTTGTTTATGAACATTCTTCACACACAAAATCCAAAACACACCAGCTACTGAGAGGAAAAATTAACTCCATCCCTGCCAAAACCAGGACACCCGCCCAGCCCTCTGTCAGCTCCTCCTCCATTCCCAGGCGGAGTTCCACACACTCCAGCCAGTTGCTGACGTAGAGAGTGACACCCCCTCCTTGTCTCCCCTTCCTGTCTTTTCTAAAAAGCCTATACCCCTCCATGTTGATGCTCCAGTCGTATGTGTCATCCCACCACGTCTCCGTGATACCAACAAGGTCGTAGCCCTGCTCGTGTGCATGCATCTCCAGCTTTTCCTGTTTATTTCCCATGCTGCGTGCATTGGTATAGAGACACTTCAACTGGGCCCCCAACAAAGCTGACTTGCTGGCTGGAGCGACATGAGTTCTTTTAGACTGCAGTTTAAGTTCATTTGCAAATACCCGAGATCCTTCCACAGCTTCTGGACCCTTGGTGCTGGCACTGGCGCCATGCTGACAGCAGCAGCCTGAACTGTGCTCCCCCTCCCCCAGCAACACTAGTTAATGATGATACTGTAGTACAAGTTTGTGAAGGCTACAGTCAGGATCACGTGTAGCTGGAGGGTCAAATTCTATCTTTCAGTGTTGATGTGTTAAATGAATGTTGAGAGCAGGAGACACATCACTCTGCATCCGATACCTTCCAAAAATCCAGTGAGACACAAAGGTAAAGTTTCACTGATGGCTAAAGGAGCATTCTCAATATTCTATGTAAAGTTCAGCTATGGATAGCTTCCCTAATTTTCAACACGGGTCTCAGTGAAAGCCTGCTAAAAGCCATTACAGCCTTTCTCCTGCCTTCAGAGTTCTTGGTATACTTGAGGACATGCCTTTACATATTATTAATGATGCAAATGGGTCTAGTATCACTTCCCCACATGAGTCATTAAATAGTCTGGGCAAGAGTAAGGATATCTAATATAATGAGAAATATTTTCTTTCTTTCACATAAGAACAACGGGGATGTCTCTCATGGATTACATGAGTCTCTAAAGACAAGAAATATCAGAAGGACCCACGGAGTAATATATAGTACTAGGAAACTGTAAGGCATAGATAAAGCATACTTCCTGCACTTCCACATATTAATCCCTTCCTCCCCTCACTCTACTTCCCACTCCACCTTCTTTGTTCCAAAATCAGATGTCAAGAAAGAAAAGGGGAAAGACCTCTGAACCATCTCGAATGAGCGGGGCTCATCAATACAACGCTGCTGGACAATACGCAGTAGTGTGGGTTTACACCCATGTTCTGGCCAAAGGCAAGAAGGAACCTCAGATTTCATGCTGATATAGGGCAGGACAAAATCTTGGCAATGAAGATGCAGCTCCTAGGAGGACCAAGGATGGGACTATCTTGGATCAAGCTGAACAAAGAAGATGAAGAATTGTGCATGATTGCTGTATTTGGTTGTGAAAAAGCATGAATGGCTTTGGGAAAAAATGATTATCCTTGCTGGTTAAAAAGGAGGAAAAGCTGCCAGTAATGTTTGCAGAACCGGTATTCTAGAAGGAACAAAATGTAGATAATTTCCAGAAGCAGGTTTTAATTTTATGAGGCATGTATTAGATATTATTACCTGGTTTATGTTTGTTGAATAATGGTGTAAATACTTATGCTGCATTTAAAAAAATTGAAATTCAACGTGTCTAATATTTAAACTCTTACAGAATGTGAAAATTTCCTTCCTTGGAAATTAAGGGTGATGAAAACAGAAAGATCATAAAAGGAATGAGATATGAAAAAACTGGGATTCTCTACTCCTTTCTGTGAAAATAAAACCTGTGAGCTCTCCCATAAAAATTATTTGATGTATTTGGCAGGTGTTATAAGCAATGTATATCCTCCATTATCCAATGTGAGTCATATCAGGCTTGAATGTGACGTGATTCAGGTCCGTTTGAATGGACCAATGTTTCCTGAAAAATTTTCAGTTGTGATTTGCTGTTGTTCATTTTTTTTTTGAAGGAACTGGAAAGCCCATTTTAAGCAACTTCAGGAGTAAAAGGGAAAAATACAGATGCAGGGGCATTAATCTGCTCTGGATAAGTTACGTTTCTCAGGGTCCATATTTTAAGCAAATGTTCACTGCATCATTAAACTTGGGCATTTACAGTATGCATCAAATACAGAAAAATTTTGTTCAGTCAGAGAAGGCAAAGGTTTGCAAGGCAGGGTGTAAAATTGCACAATTCCATTGATTTCCATGGAGATGCAACAATTTGTATCAGCTAAGAGTATGGCCCACAATATCCTCAACAAAAAAAAATTAAAGTCAAACTGTGAATATGGAAAAGCAGGAATCCGCCTAACTTCTTTTGACTTTGAGAAGGTTACAGACAAGGTTGACAGTGTCGATGCATACAGCATGATTTATCTGGAGTTTTAGAAAGCCCTCAATAAAGTTCCACATGACAGGCATCTGTTTAAGTTAAAAGCTACAGGGATCCAGGATAAGACATGGAAGTGAATAAAGAAATAGTTAAAAAACAGAACACAAAGGCTACCTGCATGGTGAGCTGTATGGCTTCCCCAGCAAGGTTGATAACAGCAATGTTTTTGACATAATTGTGTTAGTTCTTGTAGTTTCAGGGGACATCTAAAAATGTTTATTGTAAAAGCATAAAGAAGAAGGAAAATAAAAAAGGAAGAAAGAGGAAAAGTTGCTGAATAACTGGAGCAAGCTTAATTTCTATTTAAACTGAACCTAGACTTGCTATTGTTTTACAGATTGCTGCACTATGTGATCAAGGAAGGTGATAGAAAATAAACACTTGCAATGAAGCAGGAAACCAGTTCTCCAGCAGCTGAGTGGAATGCAGCTGCTTAAATGCAGCCAAGCTACAATCAGCTCCAAGTTGAGAGCTTGTTATAGTGGAGGGAGGGGGATACAATCAGGCTGGATCAGTAGGGAGAGCAGACTCCCCTTTGATCTTCTTTCAGCTTTTATGCATGTATAAAAAATGCAAATAAAATAGACCCACCAGTTTCTGTAAATTAAAGGAATTTTTTTCCCCGTTAAATTATCGAGCCATATTTTTTCCATGTGCTTTCAAACAAATTAAAACAGCTTGAAAAAATGGACTTAAATATATTGAATGCATAGAAGTGGGAGTTCTGCATAATCAGCTTCCAAGAGTTCTTAAATCTCTGTATATAAACTGTTTAAAAGTAAATTAAAATTATTCCTTAATGAAATACAAATCTGAAGTCACTGAATAACTAATCGTTTTATGACCCATGCAGTGAATTTTTAATGCCTGCCTCTACCTGATTATTTTAGATATGTCTGTGTTGTAAATTAAAAGCTACATAAATCATTAATGTGTTGATACAGATCAGTGAGCTGACTACACTGTATCTGATTCCTCAGGACATACAGTGTCTGATTCACCTCACTCCTATTTTATGGAGTCCAGATTTATGCCACGTTTGATCTTGGTTAAAACCGTATTTGAAGAATTTGAATGGACTTTGTATAGGATTTACAGCACTGAGGTTACCCACACCTTACAGACCTGCGGTTTGCACAAAATCTACCACAAGTTAAGAGGTTATTATTTCTGCAACAGTTTCCATGTGCTTGCAGAAAGCATTTTATTCATGGTACTCAAATTGTTTTGCAACCATTAATTAAGTCTTACAGTTCGCAAAACCCCTTTGAGGTAGGTAACTATTAGGATTTCTATCTACAGCCTGGTAAACAAGGACAGAGGCATGAACCACTTGAAAGAGGAATTTGGGAATAGAAGCCAAGCGTCCTGACTTTTAGTTGCCTACTTTAATGGCTAGAAAAAAACTCTCCCATAAGATTAAAAAGCACATTTTAAAAGTACAAGCTGAGTTCCTGAAGTGAAGGAGAAAAAAAAAAAAAATCTGTAAAATATTTAAAACTCATGGACTATTGAAGTTGGCACATGTTTGTATTTGGGAATTTGCTGAAAGGAGAAAAACAAGCCCAGTGGAATAGCATTTTACTTTTACCTGGACCAGTAACAGGGATTTGCCCTGTCTTATCGAGGGCCCTTGCATTAATGAGCAATCAGATGGGTCCACTACTACTGTAGTGGAAGTGCTGTTGCTGTTGTTTTTCTTTAACTGCTGCCACAATCGCTTGCCTTGAACTGTAAAAGCACAGCTTCTGAATCGTATTTGCTTGTTTGTTTTCTCTGATTTCTCTTTCAGCCTCCATAAATGAGCTTTATTTCTTGACAAAAGTACTGCATTCACCGAGTACAGTTAAACAGCCATGGTTTAACTGAAAGTCTGATGTTCATATTCAGATGCATTTTTGCTTTAAAACATGTGACTCTGGGCTAAATTAGAGCCCAATATAATGAATGTTTGTGATGGAATAGGGTGCACTATCAAACAATCCCATTGACATGTAGGAGAGCATTTATGTGTGATCTTGCTGCCAGATGAAGTTTTTACAAGACCAAGCCCTTTGTCATTGAAAAACATTCTGGTTTTACTACAAATTAAATGAAAATAAATCATTTCACAACATGTGAGGAAGTGGCTCATGAAAATTAAAAGATGCAGTTGTACAGAATCACATTTTGGTCTTTTCTGTACTGATAATTTAAATATAAGGAGATTATTTGTAGTACAGGAGATACTGTAGATATTTTAGAATCAATGAAAGGATGAAAACTGCAATCAGGTTGAAATATATTTACTCTCACTTACACCTGTGTAAATCCAGAATGACTTCATTAGAGTCAACAGTGTTACCTTGGATTTTAAGAGAGTTATTGAGACTGGAATCTGTTCCATTGTATTATCAGTATGGAAACCTGCAATTGCCTCTCTAAAAGATAACAAAGAGCCTGTCAATCCTCTTTCTTTATCCTTGTTTGATCTACATCCTCCTTGCTGATGTACTGTTTTTTGCAGCATCTGATGTATGTTAATTTACAGAATATGTTTGTGACTTCTGTTGATAAGGACTTATTTAATTTTGTTTGGTTCCTTGTAAACTGACCAAGGGAGAGAAAAAGCCTCTTTAACCCATTTTACACATGTATTGCACACTGTGTTAATGGTGATTGAAATAAAAAACAAGCCATAGACCTGCAGACAGAAGAAAAGAAAAAGTCCTACATGTGTTTGAAGTGTAGTGTTGATGGATTTTTTTTTTTTTTGAGTATTTTCAGTGGTGTCCGAACCTTTTTAGGTTCGTATGATGAAATCTGTATGTATTGGGTAATAATACATAATCCATAACACAAATATCTCCTGATTTCCATAGGAGAAGGAATTATCTACTTTTAAAACCAGAAGGATGGTTACATAGTCTGCTTTCACCTGCTGGACAAAGTTAACTGTAGATTTTACCTGGTGATCCTTGAAACAGGGAAAGTTTGTTCAGCTTGGATTTATAAGTGAGAGCATTCAAGTTGAACGATATGTGGTGTAACCAATGCCTGTCTCAGCAAGAGCTCTTAACAAGAACAGTACTAATTGTTCTGGCAGGCAGCATCCGTACTTCAGAATTTGAATAGAAGCAGACAAAGTTTATTTTGAGTCTTATTATAAGGTTCCCCGAAACTAATATTCTGAACATATATATATGCTATTAAAATAGCCCTCAAAGCTGTATTTTATTTTCCCTTTATTTTTCATTTTTTCTTTACTTGTTTTGTTTTGTTTTGTTACTATTAGTATTGGTACCGGGTCTTCTTCTGGTGCAGAACATCTCAACCTCTCTTACAGTTCACCTCAAGATCCAGGATTTGTTTTTTTTTTCTTTTCTTTTTTCTTTTTTTTTTTTTTTTCTGGTGGGCTTTGTTTGCAGTGTGGGACAGTGTATTTGGTTTTGGTTTTTCATCATGTTGGTGTTCTTCTTAGTGAACTCTTCAGGTGACAAGATAATCTTTCCAAGCACAGAGTGGAGGGGAGCTAATGATGTTTTGTTTTCTTTGTATTTGTGTCTAGTAGTTGATTAACATTAATCTGTAAAAGGTATGAATTTCAGTTTAAACTCTTGTTCTCTTTGGGGTATCTACAATATATCTCATGTGTAGATTTCCTAATGTGTCTCTAGTCTTTCTTGCTGAGAATAGCGATAGGGACTCCCTTGTCTATCTGCTGCTTGTTTTTACAAGACGTAAGCCCTCCTAATCATCTCCTTGCAGAATATCTCTCCATTGATTACAGAGGGAGCACATGGTGAGTAAGGACTTGAGTTAATAATTTAAAGTTAGGTAGGATGAATCCAGGTCCTAATCTCCCATTAATTAGTTAAAGTATATAATGAAGATAACAGTGCTTCTCTGGGTCCCCAGTAGGTGTGATGGTGGTGGGAGTTAAGGAACAGAGCTAGAGCAGGCCAGGCAATGTTTTTAACTGATTTCATAGTTCTGTCACCTGTATCTTCAGGGAAACTATATCCAAAACTAAAGCTACTTTCTTCTCCTCCAACAGGAATAAGACCAACACAAGCAGAGATTGCTCAGAGGCTCATAAGTCATATCCACAGTCATACTCTCCTCAGAAATTATACTTTTGGAGGAACATATTTACAGTCCTTATGTGCCTTATTCTAGTTTTATATGTGCATGTATTTATTTTTTTTTAAATATGAAAGGAAAGATAGGACACTTTTCAAATATTCTCAGTAGTACAAGCTTCTAATTTATTTTTTCCACAGCTATTTTGCAATGTCTGCAATGAAGCTGCACTCCAATTTGTCCTACAATAGAGGCAATAATAATTTTTTAGTTCTTTTTCCTTTTATAAAGAATCTAGGTGTCCCCAAGGAGTTTCTCTCCTCTTCCACACACACACACATATACAGTCCCCTCAAGCACCAAGCACTTCTTCATTCAGGACATTTTGCTTTCTTCCATAGTGCAGCACTGGCAGAGCTGTTAAAAGCAGCATCACACAATGTTCTGTCACACAAGAAGGTGGCATAGAAGATCCTACAAAGTGGAGTTGTGAGTTTAAACAAAGCAACTCTGACAGAAATACATATTTCACGGTACTAAATGAAACCGTGAAATTTTTGATGGTGATGCTGCAAACCATGTGAAATTTTGGTAACGTTTTATTCACTTCGTGTAAACTAGACTCTTTTTGTGAACAAGTCCAGTACGAATTCCTGCTTGAATTCAAGGGCCTTTCAAATACATCTTTTCGGTAATTTCAGATGTGCCTTTTTCCTAGTAATATAGCAGCTGTTTCGTGTTTTAAGGCCTTGATCCTTAGCTGACAGAAATCAGTGTAACTCCATTGAAAGCATTTTACTGCAGCTATAGAGCTGACATCAGGTCGATAGTACTCCTGAAAGCTCCTGGTGAATATTGGTAAAGTCTTTTATTAAACTTTTTGGGATAAGTAGCTGTTGGGGGAAATTTCTAAAAGGTAAATTTGAAACTCTAATTCCCCTTGACTTTTACTGAATGTCAATGAGACTTTGAGTCATACATTCACAGATAATTAGATGTTGAAATAAAAGAATAGGTGGCTAGTGATATTCTGGACAAAAAAAAAAAAAGTAAAAAAAAAAAAAAAGAAAAGAAGAAAGAAAAAAAGAAAGAAGGGGAAAAAAAAACCCCAAAACGAAAACCTATGGAGGTGGACAAATCCAAAATTACACTGCTCTGTTGCTGTGTAACTTGAACAATACCAAACTGTCATGGCAAAATTTTCTATAAAGGATAAAATTAATTTTTGAGGCTACTTTAACATTTCTGGACAGTTTAAGACCTATCTTACATCTGAACTCAGACGGAATGCATAAAAAAGAAAGTGTTTATCTCAACTGAGTACCCTGTTTGTGACTACAATTAATGTGCTAGACGTGGATGTCTATCTCAGATGATTCAATCATGGCATTTCATTGTTCAACAAAATCCTCCAGTCTTTCAGCTAGAAGATATTCAGACACTGAGATAATCAAATGTCGTGACCTATTCAAGACATTCCAGGGTGCAGAATAATTACTTATTAATTGAAGCAGAGTTCTACCAGATTATGGACCAGCTAGTTGATACGAATACCCTCTCCAAAAAAAGAAAGTCACTGCAGTTATTCACTCATTCTTGCAGCTACTTTGACATGCAGGTTTTCATTTTGTCCCAATTAACATCTGAAAAGGGGTCAGTGGTCAAAAGGGTGATGCCCATACTGAGTGGTGGACCTGTGACCTGCTGGATGCTGCAGCACATTGTGTGAGAGTCGCCCATCTGCCATATGTTTCCAAATGCCAGGGCAGAGATCCTCATCCAGCTGATGCAGACAGAGGAAGTTGATAAGTTAATGCCTCGGTCAGAATCCAAACAGAGGAGCTGTTCTGGAAACTGAGTTAAGGGAATATGTCATGATTTTGTGGTCAAGACCAGCTGCAAAGTCAACTCTCTGGGCACAAACTCTCCCATTATCCTATGGAGGAAAGAGAGAATGGCTCATTGTAGTTGTCATAGTTCAGCCTCGGTTGGGGCCAGACTACACAGTCTCTCTCTCCCACCCTCCAAGAGAACAGGGAGAGATAATATAAGAAAAAGGCTCGAGGTTTTAGATAAGGACAGGGAGAAATCCTTAAAGTTACTGTTACAGGCAAAACAGACTCAACTTGGGGAAAACTATTCATTTATTGCTAAAAAACCAGCAGGATAATGAGACAAAGAAAAAGATAACCTCTCCCCACCCCTCCCTCTTCCTGGGCTTAACATTATCTCTACTACCTTCCCCCGCCCCGAGTGGCACAGAGGGGAAAAGGGAATGGGGGTTACAGTCAGTTCATTACACATTGTTCTACACCGCTACATCATCACTGGGGGAAGAACTCCTCACATGACTCCACTGCTCTTTCGTGAGTTCCCTCCCAGGGGCTACAGTCCTTCGTGAAACTGCTCCGGTGTGGGTCATCTCTTCCATGGGGTGCAGTCCCTCCAGAATGGCTGTCCCAGTGGGCCCTCCACAGGCCACAGCCTCCTTCAGGCATCCGCCTGCCCCAGCATGGGGTCCTCCCCTGGCTGCAGGTGGATCTCTGCTCCTCCGTGGACCTCTATGGACTGCACAGGGACAACCTGCTCCACCATGGTCGTCACCACAGGCTGCAGGGGATTCTCATCCAGGAGCTGCATTACTCCTCCCCCTCCTTCTTCACTGACCTTGGTGTCTGCAGCTGTTCCTCTCTCAAGAAAAATTCTTCACAACAGGCTGGTAGATGCTTCTCAGGATCTTTTCACATCTCATACACGTCTCATCTCCTCTCCACTTCTTGCAGCCAGGCTGGGCTGAGTCAGGCCCAGTTGGCCGCCTGGCGGAAGGCCAGAGGGTGAGGCCTGCAAGGCCCACAAGGCTCGCACCTCCCCCTCTCTGCCCCCACTCAGCTTCTTCACATCTTCACTTCTTTCTTTTTTTTTTTGCTGTTTTCCCCTTCTTAAATACGTTATCGCAGAGGTGTTATCATGGAACACTCTGTTACCAGCTGGCTCCATCTTGGCCAGCAGTGGGTCCCCGCTAGGCCCAGCTGAGTCCACTGAATAAAGGGGAGCAACTTCTAGCAGTTTTCTACATAAGCTGCCACCTTAGCCCCCCCCTTACTAAACAAAACCAGAACAGTAGTGTAACATTCCCTGGGAGATGCGGTGAAACCCTCATCTAAGTGGATAAACTCTTCCAGCGCAAACTGAGCTACAGTAAGATAACCTTTGCACAATATTGTAATCTGTGCTGAGGAGTAACTTAGTGCTATCTCCAGCTCCACAGTTTGCACTCAAAGGGTTCAGGTGGCAACATCCAAGGTAGGATGGCCAGCACGAGAAAAGGTGGCCATTTCCTCAGAATGGCCTTCCCTTTTACCACATGGAGCCCTGATAAGTATTCCCTCCAAGGACCTTGTATCACCGTACAGTATCTCCTTTCTTGGCTGGCTGTAATGGGTGGACAGATCTAAAGACCTGAGTGGGCTGGTTTGGAAGCACCATAGAAGAAAGCTTCCAGAAATTTCACAAAGTGTTTTTTTTTTTATGAATTGGAAATTTCCATTTCAAGATTACACTTGACATACTGTTTAATTCATATCAGTGGTTGTAAACAGAGCTAATTTTTCCTCATATGACTCAGAAGCTTTCACATACAGCGTTTCTAAAATAAATCCAGATTCTGTCAGGAGGAGAGAATATATATTATGATTATACCATTAGATATGAATGGCCTCTTAACAATTGTAAGCAATCAGGATGACAAATTTAAGTTAAATCCTATAAAAAATTACAAAGTCTTTCTAATTTGGGTGGTCTTCCTTAAGAAATTTAAACAGGATTAGTAACAAAGAAACCATGAAAAAAATTTCAATTCTAAAGGAAATACAAGTAATAGTAGTAATAAGATAAACTACTGATGCAAAGACTGACATTTAAGCAGTAATCCTTACCACTGAATGATCAACTCTGAGGTAATTAAATGTAACATCAGTTATACAGCCTAAATTAAAACCGAGATGTACAATGACAACAAGTTTTTTTTCACAATGTTGCAGTTAGATAAATAGAAAGATTAAGAGAAAGTGTTCTGCATTTTGAGTTCTATTTCCTTTTTTTTGTTGTTGGTGTTGTTGAATATGTGCTTGTCTATACACTTTTTTTCAAAGTCCTTCAAGTTTAACATCTTTGTTACTAACATGGAGAGTGGGATTGAGTCCACCCTCAGCAAGTTCGCCAATGACACCAAGCTGTGTGGTGTGGTCAACATGCTGGAGGGAAGGGATGCCATCCAGAGGGACCTTGACAGGCTGGAGAGGTGGGCCTGTGCAAACTTCATGAAGTTCAACCAGGCCAAGTGCAAGGTCCTGCACCTGGATCATGGCAATCCCAGGCACAAATACAGGCTGGGTGGAGAATGGATCAAGAGCAGCCTTGGGGAGAAGGACTTGGGAGTGCTGGTGGATGAGAAGCTCAACATGAGCCGGTGATGCGTGCTTGCAGCCTAGAAAGCCAAGTGCCTTCTAGGCTGCATCAAGAGGAGCATGTCCAGCAGGTCGAGGGAGGTGATTCTCTCCCCCTCTACTCCACTCTGGTGAGACACTACCTGGAGTACTGCATCCAGCTCTGGAGCCCCCAACATAAGAAGGACATGGACCTGTTGGAGCGAGTCCAGAGGAAGCCATGAAGGTGATAAGAGGACTGGAGCACCTCTCTTATGAGGACAGGCTGAGAGAGTTTGGGCTGTTCAGCCTGGAGAAGAGAACTCCAGGGAGACCTTATAGTGGTCTTCCAGTATCTAAAGGCAGCTTATAAGAAAGATGAGTAGAAACTTTTTTGCCAAATTGTGATATGATGAGATGTATTGGTTTTAAACTAGAAAAAAAGGTATATTTAGACTAGATACAAGGAAAAAAAAATTACAATGAGGGTGCTGGAACACTGGAAGACATTGCCCAGAGAGATGATGGATGCCCTGTCTCTGGAAACACCCCTGATCTAGTTGGAGATGTCCCTTCTCCTTGCAAGGGGGTTGGACTAGGTGACCTTTAAAGGTCCCTTCCAACTCAAACTATTCTATGATTCTAAGTAAAGGAAAAGCTTGAATGATTTCAATAAGCTGTAAACTAAGCTTTCGTGAGTGTGAGTGTCAAATTTATCTACATAGGCTCAGTAAGTGAATGTGGTGTGTTACAAGTAGAAGTGAGAACTTTTTTGCAAGTAATTTCTTTATTTGGATGTGAAATCTTGAGAAGCTTATTTTAGCATTTAGTGTGGCCAGCAGAAAAAACATGCTAACTAGCAATTGCACACATTAATCACTGACATTAACACAATGCATCTAATGGCACACTGAAAAAAAAGAAAAAAAAAAGCTGCACAAAAAAAAAAGAAAAAAAAAAAAACAAACCAGAAAAAAAAATGCAATCATGCATTACTCACTTGTGTGAGTAAGTGCTTTCCAGTGCAAATAAGGAATTCACAATTTGAACCAGTGGCCATTTTTTAGAGTTTTTACCTCTGAGTGTTCAATATGTTTCCTCACAGTAATTCTAAGTTGTATATACAATGGCCCAGACAACTAAAATAGCAAAGCTGTGTTTTTAAGTTTCTACAGTAGTAAATGTTAAAACTATGAAATATATTTGAGACTAACATACAAATAATCAGAATTCACCTCATTTCAGTGCTGTGCATGACACACTTTACACCAATGTCATTTTTCTTATAGCTACATATAGAAATGTTTGTCAGCTCTGAATGGAAGTTTTGTTACTTATTTCCCAATCTGTTGGGTTTAAAACATGGTCTTGGGAGCAATAGTAGAAGCTGATTTGATTTGTGTCCTCAAGGGAAGTAGATGGATTGTGTATCTTTCATCCTATCAGAGAGTAGCTAGAATATGTCCTGTCTTTCTAGTGCCTTAACTTCCGGCTGTACTTAGTGACCACATCAAGAATGGCATGGTAGGAATGATTGACTGGTATGAGCTGAGAGGCATGGGTGCTGTCCTGATCTTTATCTTTTAGAGGTCCTCTCCTGTGGGGAAAAATTCTGATTGGTTTGTTAGAAATCAGAAGTGTTTTTCAGTTTCCAGTTATCAGGTAGTGCTTAAAATATAGCCCTGTGTGTAGGTAGACTTGCTAAAGTGTGTTCATACTGTGCAGACACAATGAGTATGGAGTATGTCTGTCAGCTGACAAATGTATTCAAGGGTTTATGCATTTAATATCATTTCTTCCAAGAAGATAATGATAAACAGCAAGAGGTTGGGTATTCTTCAAAAGGTTCTGACATGGTTTTCTTGACAGCAGAGGGCCAAATGACAGCTGAGTAACATTTGTTTTGCTTGGGGAGAAAAAAAAAATATTGAGGATTCATTTTTAAGTTTTGGTAATATGTATTTCTTATCCTTTTTTTCAAAGTGTTTATGGTGATGATTTTCATCTATTTTGGGTACATTTCTTAGTTTTACCTTTAAAAAAAAATGCAACATAAAGGGCAATTATTCTTTACTTTAGCAGACCCATTGTTTTGTGGAAAATATTTTAAGGAAAAGTATTTGTTTGTTGGAAAATAAAATATTCGCCATTTAAAAAAATATTTTTAAAGTTGCTTGTTTTTTTTTTTTTCTCCAAGTCTTCTTTAGTATACTAATAATATCCTAAAAATGAAAAGAAAGATGTGATTTTATTTTTTCTCTTATTTGAAAATTTGAAAAGTATATAGCTGGCATTTCTCCATGTATGTCATAACTTCTGATTCTTCATGTGCTTGTCGATAGTTATGGTCGTTTATGGATCTAAGCAACATAGTTTTTATAACCTTCCATTTTATCACAGGAGAAGAGTAGATGTCTGTGCTGGAGATTGGATTTATTTCTACTCAGGAAGATATTTAATCTTTTCAATAAGCAGATCGAGACTTCATCTTGCAAATGTGTAAAGGAAGTCTCAGTTTTGTCTACCTTTCTCCTTTTTTTTTTTCCCCTCTCCTTTCTAGTCCTTCATCAAACATGCTGTTCTTGAAGGTGCTATAAAAGTTAGACATTTTCAAAATCTCCAGAAGATTCTTGTAGAGCTTAGCATATTTAATGGACTAGGATCAACAGAAGCACTAAGGGGAAAGAACAGACAAACAATAAAATTACTCAGGGTACTTACAGATGGGATAAAAAAGTTAGATGTTTGCTAGGTAAGTTAGAACAGAAGTTCAGAGAAGCAGAAGTATCTTTTTTTGAGGTGATTCCATATTTGATCTAGGAAAATAATTTTTATCTCTTGATTTCAAAAAGAAATGCTGTGCAGGACGCTGGGACACCAGAGATATAAAAAGAATGTATTTCATGGGTCATTTGGGGACCAATAATAGCAACAAACTAGAAATTTCTTCCCTCTTTGAAGTGCTCTAATCCCCAAATTGTTAGAAATCTTCAGTAGTTGTTATTACTCACTGAAATATTGTTGATTTCCATTACATGAGTTTTGAGTTTATGGTTTTAACTCACAGTAATCTCAGTCTCGAATTGAAGAAATTATCACAATTTGGGACAATAACAACTCTTTTGGTAGTTGAAATCCTGAAAATTGAAAAAAAAAAAAAAAAAAGAAGAGATTTAGACTCACCCCAGATGACTTTAAGGCACATTACCAAGTTGTCTAAATTAAATATAATTTCCCTAGACTCACTGCATAGTCAATGGAGAGGGACTGGGATGTCTCAATATTGATTTCTCCTACCTATCCTCTAAAATGTCATTTTAAAATTGTTTAACTCTCATTGCTCACAACCAAGAGATTTGCAAAAATTATGCTCTTAACTTGAACTTCTGTTAGGTCCCTAATATTAGGTGGGGTAAATCTGGGTTCATTTCTGCCATTCATCCCCTTATTCGTAATAACATTACACAACTGGTTGAGAAGGTGGTGGATGGGAAAATATTTCAGGAAGTTTGCCTTGTTGTCATTTGATCTGCAGAGAAATAATCAGATATTAATTTTTAGGGTGAGTGGGTTTATATGTTCTGTCAGAATCCAATAAACAAAAAAGAATAATTAAATAAATAATAAAAATAATAAATCTATTATACAGATACAGACAATTTTAATAACTTCTTTTCCCCCTTTATCACTATCTGAGATGTCTCATCTTGTACAATGGTACGTTGCTATGTTCTTTTTTTAAAGGTAGAGATAGCTAAATGTCAGACATTTGATTATATGGAACTTGCCCTGGCTTCTCTTCCAACTTTTGTTTAATATTAGATAGAACATATGAAATGTTCAGATAATGGCATAGCGTATTATGGCATAACGTTCTAGTGAACAAATGTTATTTCTTATTATCTGGTCAATCTTGAGATAACTGGGGCTTTGTGAATAAACTTTGCTTTAAAAAAAAAAAAAAAAGAAAAAAAAAGAGAGTGGTGGTGGGAGAAATTGCATGGTCCACTTTAAAATCTAATTCAAAAAAGGTCCCTATGATTCATCCTTTCGAGCTGCAAGGCAAACAGTGAGATTGGTAGCACATTCATAATTCAACATGGTTAAATGCCAAGGGCTGAACAGGGAGCACCCTCCCGGCCAGTACGAGCAGAATGACATTCATGGTTGATTCAGCTCCTTGCAGCAAGCTATGTAATTGGAAAAGCCAAGGGAAATGACCCCAGTCTCTGTGTCCTGCTGGTGTCAAAATACATTCATATCACTCTGACAAGTGGCCAGTTCGGAGGCTTCCTTAGAAGAGGAGGCTCAGAGGAAAGGTATGAGTTTGTAGGTAGCCTGAAATAGCTACAGCACAGGTAGGGTATCTACTACAGAGTGGATGCTTTGTAAGATTTGTGCCTGGTTTTTGAAAAGAATTGAGCAAAACAGATGCAGAAAAGGACACCTGTTTAGTGTAATTTGGTATCTTAATTATACTGAATGATATACACCAATGTGCTTAATGATGCTGTACTTAATGAACGTGTAGACACTGCTGTGAAGCTGATCAGTGATCAATAGAAATGGATGGGATATTTGAAGATGTTGATGCTGTGTTCAGATCCAAAAATTATGATCTGTAGTTTATCTGAACTGAAAAGAAGGGGAAATTATAATCTAGGACATGTGTGTGGGGGAAGATCTGAAGCTGTGTGTCATTTGGGGCATTCAAATCCCTTCAAGGAGGAGAAAAGTGATTCTAAGTTAAGAACATCTATGGCATATACTTTTTCTGTCATATCAGTAATATCAAATATAATTTAGCTAAACAGTGTCCAGTCAGGGCTTTAAAAGTAGGTACTACTACCTACTTAGTGATAATGCATTATTGATAATATATTGTTATTAATAATAATTAATATAATAATAATAATGTATTATTATTAATACATGCACCAATCTTACCTAGCTGGATTTTTTTTCATCTGTTAAAAGAAGAAAATGAACATCATTGAATAAATGAAGATATTGGTTTCCATTCATTTCTTCTGAACTATGGACTGTCCCTTCCAGAGTGAACGTGGAATGAGGGTCAGTTGCATTTACACACCATTTAAAGTGTTCAGATATTTTTTTTTTTTTGCGAGAAGAGGATGCCTAGCAAATTGTTTGCATGTATTGTTCTTTAGTATGTCACTGCCACTCGGTATCAATTCTTTCAGAAATTTATTACAAAATGCTTCCCCACAGTAATCTAAAGAACGTACTTTCTTTTTATCAAGCTTGACTCACTCTTGGTATATGAAGAACAGAAATTTCTTCTGTGTGTTTTGGGTAATTTATTATCAATTTTACTATATCCAGCTTATGCAAACACTATCATTTGAATATAATAATTGAAGATATATGATGTCTGCTTCATTTACCTATATGGGTTGTAATACTGATTGTAAATGTGAAATGCTTAATATTTGTTCAGATTATTTTCCATTTCTATTATATTAATTCAGGTGCATTATTTTTGCTTGTATTATTGGTCAGAAATACAGTTCTGAAAAAGTATTCCACATTCTCTAATTCCCTCGTTAGAAATAACTTTGCTAAAACACTAAATTAGTAGGAGTTCCATATTAGGCCAAAAAGCCACGACAAAACACATCATTCCTGACAAATCTCACTTTTTTTTCCTCACACATAAATATTTAAGAGCAAATGTACACATACAAATTACTATTGAACCTTCCTCTCAATAGTACTTGACCTGAAACTTTTGTACACTTTACAGAGCTTCGTCTGTGTGTGTATTTACCTGAAGAGACACCCACAGCAATGGTTGTTTAGTATTTTGTTTGCTAGTGTAATTTTTTTCTTATATTCATCCATTATTAGGCAAATCATTCAGTGCTTAATTAGTGCCACATCTTTGACCTGTATTTTTCTTGCAGAAATTTCACACACACATTACTCTTGTTACCTGAATTATGATGCCCTAAGGACATTGCGATTGAGATGACAGCTATTATCTGTACAGTGTTATACAAAGAGATTTACCCTGCTCCAGGAAAGTTACAAAATACAAAGATGAAACTCTTAAAATTGCTAAAAAATAATATTGTTATTTTTGCCTTTTCTTATATCAGTAGTTTAGAAAAGAGTTAATATTTTCAGTTTAGGAAAAACTGGATTTTCCTCCCCAAGAGTGAAGGCTTAGACCTGCCCAGGGACAGAACATTCTGAAAGAGTTAAGGTTAAAGTACAGTTGAGATGGGGAGAAGGGGAGAGCTCTGGAAATTTAAGTAAGCTCAATGGTTTCTCTTAGTATCTTGTTCTGGTTTTGACACCTATGATCCAGGTCTTTGACTAGTTTAAATTGACACAGATCAGTTTTGGCAAAAGTATATACTTACACCAGCTGAATCAATCCTATGATTTTGCACATTTTTGATAACTATTACTTGAGAATATATTTTTATGACCCTTAATTCTGCTAAGTAACACATGAATCATTGACAACTCTGAGTTAGCGAAAGAAAGTGAGTTGGACCATGAAGTGAAGTGGCAGAACTGGCCATACTGTGAGTTTGTTATACCAACTACCATGTCTTAGAAACTTGCATACTCTCCCTAGCATTTCTTAATCTCCTATCTTTTTATGTGCTTGTGCGTGGGTGCCTGAACATGCACACACACATATAAATATGTATGCATCGACGTGTATGTTTTTATCTAATGAAATATTTCTGATGGGAGTTGCAAATATCATAGAATCATAGAATCATAGAATGGTTAGGGTTGGAAGGGACCTTCAAAGGTCAGCTAGTCCAACCCCCCTGCAAGGAGCAGGGACATCCCTGACTAGATCAGGTTGCTCAGAGCCTCATCCAGCCTGGCCTTGAACGTTTCCAGGGATGGGGCCTCCACCACCTTTCTGGGCAACCTGTTCCAGGGTTCTATAACTCGCATCGTAAAAAATTTTTTCCTAATTTCTAATCTAAATCTACCCCCCTCTATTTTAAAACCATTACCCCTCGTCCTATTGCAACAGGCCCTACTAAATAGCCTTTCCCCATCTTTCTTGTAGGCCCCCTTGAGGTACTGGAAGACCCTTATCAGGTCTCCCCGGAGCCTCCTCTTCTGCAGGCTGAACAGCCCCAACTCTCTCAGCCTGTCCTCATAAGAGAGGTGCTCCAGCCCTTTTATCATCTTCGTGGCCCTCCTCTGGACCTTCTCCAACTGGTCCATGTCCTTCTTATGTTGGGGGCTCCAGAACTGGACACAGTACTCCAGGTGGGGTCTCAGCAGGGCAGAGTAGAGGGGGAGAATCACCTCCCTCGACCTGCTGGCCACGCTCCTCTTGATGCAGCCCAGGATGCGGTTGGCCTTCTGGGCCACAAGGGCGCATTGCCTGCTCATGTTGAGCTTCTCCTCAGGGCTGCTCTCAATCCATTCCCCACCCAGCCTGTATTTGTGCCTGGGATTGCCATGACCCAGATGCAGGACCTTGCACTTGGCCTGGTTGAAATATGTCTAGAGAAATGTAGCACCTAAGTTTATGTGAATCACCTATCTATTGGGTAGCTAATTCCCATAGGTACCTTTAAAAAACTAACTCTTAAACTAGTCAAATGCATAATTCACCACAAATTATTTGCTCACCTCTGCTCTTAATAATGATACTTAGCTGTAGTTGAATAGCATTTTTCATCTTCAAAGTGCTTTTCAGTCGTTAACTAATTCATTAGCCTTCTAGATCTCATCAGTAAGATTTTCCTGATATGTAGCTTACATTTTCTTTTTGTTCCAAATCTTCCCATTACTTTCACAGTTATAGTCCCTGAGACTTCCCTTAACAGCTCTTTATTCTCTCTTGCTCTCTTTTGTGTGGCCAAATTCATCCCTGAGGTAACGCTACTGAAGTTGGCTTGAGTGAAGTTACACCATGGATGTATCTGGCCCTTGATGATGACAACATTCTTCAAATACAATCCTCATAGATGTTTATCCTGCTGTCCATCCCCAGCTATTATTTAGCCAAGCTATATGTATTTACTGTCTCCCTTTTCATCTTTCCTCATAAATCAACCCCTCCGGCCCCTTAATGATGTTGGTTGATCTTGTCTTTATTACCTCCAATTTGCTCACGATTATGTAGTGCTTAATAGCTTTTCTGAATAACTTTAAGTCAAGAATGACACATGACAGGGAAACTGCAGTAGTTGTGAAATAATTGCAAATGCTGGTGGTGCTCTGGAGAAGGGGAAATCTTACTGTTGCCAATTTTGTTGTTCTCTTAGTTCTGCCTAGGTGGCAAGAAACACAAGGTAAAATTATTTCTAGTGAATATTTTAATTCAAAGGCAAGCAGAAAGAAAATTAGCCTTTTTTTCAAAAAACAAATTTCATAAAAATATATTTTTTTTTATTTACTTATGAAAATGACTTTAAAATATTCTATGAAACCACACCCTTAACAATTTTTTTGGGAGGGGAAATAGAAAATGTTAATTTCCCCTGAACTGTCATTTATCAGAGACATTATTTCTGATTTATTCTATTTTTAATGGAAACAGAGATAAATAAATTAATAAATTACATTTTAAATTGTACTTGTCTAGATTTCTCTGTATTCTCCTTGTTTCATACAGCACTTATTTGTCATCTCCTCATCCTCAGCTTTGTCCTATTATCTTTGCCTCCATTAATGCAATTGAAATAGTTCTGAAAGCTGGTTGCTTGCCTTTTTTGACTCTGCCTCCAAACTATTTTGCCAAACTACATTTTACTTTTCCTCCCAACAGTACTTTTTCTACCTCTTCTTTATATTTTTCCTCCTCAGCTTTACAGTACCCTACCCTACCCTACCTCATCTGATCTCATTTCTTCTCCCCCCGACCACTCCATCAGCTGCAACAGTGACCTGAGCTCAGTGCTCCCTGCTGACTTCTCAGGACCCCAGCTGAGGCAAATTATGTCCCATCAAACTCACATCTCCATTGTGGAAGGACGATGTTCTAGCACCATGTTATAACAAGAGGAAGCACTTCCTTTTACTCCATCTATGCTCAGATGATAATTACCTGGACAAAAGGAACACTATAATTACTTTCAGTTAATGTAGACATCTGAACTTTTATATCTTACATAGGAATGGAACTGCAAGAAAGAGGTGGGGAGACTGAGAACATCTTTAGAAGAAACCTTAAGAATAGTGAATCAAGTTTAGCTTGATATGTATGTTATAATGTAACTGTTTTGGTTACTAGTAAAGACAAATCCAGGGAGTAACTTTCAGTTTTGTATTTTTTTAATGAGCATAAGTCTCTGTCTGTATGTATATATAATCTTGCGTATGTAGGGTTGAGTATGGTGTGGGATGCATTATATTGTTAAAAATGTGTGCGAGTTTGGGAGAATTGATTTCTTACACAAAGAATGCTGACTGAGTTGAAAAATATATTTCTCCAAAGAAAACCAAGAGGACTGGCAGGTCTATCATATTGATAAATATTATACATAAACAATGTTTTATTTACATACCGAAGGATTTCCTTTAAATTGAATCCATATGCTTAGGCAACAGTGTTTCCTCATCTGTAATCTTGAATTGTCAGAAGAGTGTTTTAATTATTTGAAAGGCAGTGTATTTGCAATAGCAACTGGTATGCTATTACTTATGCATGAGAAAATTCAGTCATGACTCAACTTGTTTGGGTTGTTAATAACATCTGAGTTAAAAATCCCACCAGGGTCAGTTAGAAAACCTAAGTAGAAACTCATATTAATGTTATTATTAATGTTATTAAATGGGAAGTTGAAAGGCAAAGCAGAAAGTATTATGCACACATGTAAAAAAAAGATGTTCCTCTGCAATGTTTGATATTGACAGATATATCTATAAAGCTTGTATGCAGAGGGAATGAGAGTAATTGAATCTGAGCTGCAGCAAACTTCTGAAGATTTTTTTTTTAAAAAAAAAAAAAAAAGCATTTCAGTCAATTAAGTCTGAAGCAATTTAACTGAAAGTAGCAACCACTATGTAAAACCAACCACTATGTAAAACCAGTAACACTGAAGTTCTAGAACTTCACCTAGGATCTTGAACTTAAAGTCAGTTTTCCAATTTTTGAAGGTGTTCATGTATACAGGCACTGGCAGTACTACCAGAACATTTCAAAAATTTGGTTGTTTTCATAAACAATGTTCTAAACAAGACTTGTTTCAGCAATCTGCACACTATCTTCAGCTCAGAAAATCTCTATACTGTTAAATGTACACTAAGAAGACATAAAAAAGCAACATTTTTCCATTTTTCTATACACTTTCTTAGAGTATTGGCTGTTGATGACGACTGGAAATAGGACGATGGGCCAGCTTGTTACCTGACATTGTCCAAAAAGTCACTTCCAAAAGCCATTTTTGGATAGGCAGCATTTCCAAAGCATCACAAAGTAGAAAAGACTGTGGCATATTTTTTACTAAGGTGTGGCCACAGCAAACCCAGAATGAGTGGAACAAGCCAATACATTCATTAATTGGCTGCAACTAAAAACTACTGAAGGCTTGAAGAGAAGGAAGGGCTGGTTCTGGAAAAAACATGCTTTGCTACTTGATTTGTTGGCCCAGCTGCAGCAGATGCTACTGAAACTGGTGTCTGCAACTTGGAAATTAAAAGAGAAAGAAAGAAATGGAAGGGACGGTAGGGCTCCAAGACTGATAACTGCTGCATAAGCATTTTGTCATAAGCAAAAAAGGAAGGCAGACCAGATAGGGGCCTCTAACAGTGACAGAGATAAAGAGGCTAAAGTTTAAAAGCACGGAAGTTTAACTGCCAGTGTTTATTTATAGCTTCGCACATACAAAGGCACTGCTATTTCGGGGAAACGGCACTATTTTTTATATGTGTCAGTTTTGAATAGTCCAGGCACAGTAAAAGTAAAATAAAGTGAACTGCATGTGTTAAGGAACAAATTTAAATAGCAATGGCTCTGAGAATAAAGTGTACATTAAAATAAGGGAAGAGGCTATAGCTCATTTAATTTGCAGAATAAATCTCTGACAAAGATCCCTGTCATGGGTACAGAGATGATATTAGGACTTGAGAAAAAAGATATAAGCCACAGCCTAGTATAATGTGTGTATTTGTATGTATGTGTGTATAAATATTGCCAGTTATCTATACCACTAACTATCTATTCATCAGTACTACATGAACATTCAGAAATATTCATGTTTGTACTATTCATTAATATACAAAGACTTACCTATTAGCTTTATCAATACTTTATTTGGTAATAAATTCTTTGAAGCAGGAATTTTCCTTGGTTTTTTTTTTTTTCACATTACACATATACAGCATGCAGAGATAATTGGTTCTATAACTACAAAGAAGTTGTGCTTCCTTGATGCCTTATTTCCTACTGACAGTATTAGAGCTGTTTGATAAATACCAGTTCTTCACCCTCTTATACACCAGTTTTACTCATTATATGCCACGTAATTTAAAGAGAAAAAAAGAAATTGGGTCAAATTTAAAATATTTTTAAATTTCCTAGATCATAACTGTAGTGTGTTTTCATTGTTTCGTATTTCCAGAGATAATTTTCTAGCTAACAAACTAACACTTTAAATAATTTTAGCTCAATGAACTCCTATCTTCAAGTTTCTTTAAATGAAGGTTAAGTGTGTTATCTGTGCTGTACAATACACTGTCACTCTGGAGATGAAGAAATAAAAGCTATGCCAAAGACCAATTCTTAGCTTTTCCCTCGCATTATTTACTAAATGCTGAATTGTACACTTCTTTATTGATCATAGAGGCATAAAGAAGGATCCTGCTTCATTGCAGAGTTTTTGACTTGGGCTTTTTTCCATGTCTTTGTCAAGGGAAACTTTGAGTGTTCCAAGTTTTATGCCTCTTGTTCATTGGAATTGCCTTTCTGTGAGGTACTGTAAAGACACAAACCTTAGTTTTTGCAGTCTGCTGCTGCAGCTGCCCTTAGGAAGATCAGGCCCTCAAGTCTGTGTTTATGTCCCAGAGTCCAGCCACATCTCTGTTTACACAGAATAGACCAGAGGCTTGTTGAGTACCCTACAGCAGATAACTAACAGGAAGAGAGGGCAGCTCAGCACCGGGTTATAAAGGGAATGTATCCAGTGCATTGTAGAGCATCAAAATTAGCTCTGAGCAATTTAGTAATTAGTACAGAGGTCTGCTCAAATTAGTGTACTTTACTTCTCATGGTTAACAGGGCAAGTGTGATACTGGAATTTGGCCTGGCACTGTCTAGTTCTCACCCCTGTAGGAGCTGAGATTTGTTTTTCCCCTATTAATCATCTTTAGAGAACAGATCTTTTCAGAGCTTTAAGAAAGTCAGAACCTTTAAAGCTGGAGAAAATTTACAATCTTATCTGGTTTAAATATAAGGGTTTGTTTGTTTGTTTGTTTTTTAAAGTTGGCATGGTTTTCTTCTAAACTAACCGTTTATGAACTGAGGAGAATTTCCACTGCAAGTAGTGAACTGCTTCAGAGTTGTCTCAGAAAAGCTTTGATTTTTTTTTTTTTTTCCTCCTTTCCCTTATGACGTCTGTTGCTGAAAAAATTGATACAAACTTGTGGTCTTGAGTTCTCTCTCTTTAAATTTCTTTTATTTTCCTAATTTTTACATATTCATTTATAAATCTATAACACTATCTTCTGGAAAAGCAAAAACATCCAAAATGTTCTCATTTGAAATACACTTACTTATCTTATTTCTCTTAGAAAGGAAAACAACTTATTGGTAATCACTGATTTCTATGTCTTCTTTATTTTCTCTCTCTCTGTTTCTTTATTATGATTTAAAAAAAAATACTGGATTTTCCATCATTTCAATAGAATATGAAAGTAACAAGCTCTGGAAAAAAAAGAATTTCAGCTGACACTCCTCATCCTCTTTATCCTTCTCTTGTCACCCTCTCCTCCTAATGACTTTTTGATGAAAAAAAAAAAAGGCTAAACTCCTAAGATTTTAATGAACAGTTGAGTTTTTCCTTATCTAGTAATTGGTTCCTTTGATTTCAGTGATTCTGCTCATAAAGTAAGATACCACCAGGTATTATCAAGAGTATTTAATCATTAACAATTATCTAAATTACTAAGGATCTCAATTTTACATAGAATAGATTAGATTCTTTCTAAGATTTCTAAGCCAACAACACTGAAGAAATTATTTAAATCTTGGATCTTACACTTAATACTGAAGGGGGCTAGTCAGTGGGTTTCTACCTTCTTAGTGAGAACAGGTGAACATTTATTTGGCTGCTCCCTTATTTTCCATCAGAAAATATTATATAGGTATTTATTTGCTACATATATGAAGCATAACTCCTCTCTCTCAGGAACAAATGGAAATAAATGAAATCAGATCTATTCAGAGAGACTTCAGCCCTTCTGGGCTATCTCTGCAGTAGTCTACTGTGCAACCATCTTCCACTTTGCTCAGGGCTCATTCCAAAATCAATCTGTAGCTTTATAAGTGTTTATATAGTATTGCATTGGCACATCTAAATATATAACAGCACCTCTTTCCCCCTACAGTGACTTCCAGTATCTTACTGCAAAAGATATGTTTGGGCTGAGATTTTGCTTGCCAGTTATTCTGGGGTGACTTTGTAAAGGTCAATGAAATTACTATCAGTTTGTTCCAGTCAAAATCTGACACACTCGCATGGGGGCAAACAAAATCCATGTGGATTATGCTGACATTATAATTTTTTGTTTGTTTGTTTATATATAAATATATATGTGTACATGGCATGTATTTCTTTCCCCCTCATCAGTCTTAGACTTTCACCACAATCCGTGTCATAACTGCAGGGACTAGACAGTTATTTTGTGACCTAAAGGCATTAGCCAAATTATCATGGATCAGACACCCACAAAATACAAAATGAGGTTTTGTTTGACATAGACGTTTACATCAAACATATACAGAATAATTATTTCCACTGGAGCATTGATGAATCAACCAATGGCAATTTAATGAGAATACTGTCTGTCCTTGTAAGTTATATTCCCCTTCAGTTGCAAAGGTGCTAGCCAAGCGCACTGTATCACTCAGTCTTGTCAGAGTAGATGTTCTGTCACTGATTAAAGAGCTGGATGTCCTCTTTAGTCACAAAAACATTTCATGGAATAACCTTGTTTCTGTCTTAATGGATTCTTGCAATGTAATGAAAGGCTCCAAACTGGACTTGAAGAAACCCTCAGAGAGACAGAGAGTGTCACTTCTCACTTAGTCACTGCTGGCAATTGCTGCCACTCTGCCCATAGTACACCTGAGAAGAGATGTACAAGTCATTTAAAAGGCACATTCCGTCAAATATGTAATGGGTAAGAAAAGCATCAGAACAGTTTTTACTTCCTTTCCCCTCCCCAGCCTCCTCAACTTTCAGATTTCTGAGATTTGTCACAGCCAAACGAGGTGCTCAGGCGTAAGAACGAATATTTGATATCGTTCTGTGAGCTGTACAATACACTGTGTGACTTGCTGATGGCACCTTGGTAATTTCTGCCAGGCAAATGATTTCCCAGGATTCGTGAGGAGGAAGCGGAGAAAAGGAAAGGAGAACTGACGATGCAGTTTCACTTCGCATCTGCTGACAATTTGAAGGAGCCACTAATTCACAAACTATATAGTAAGCACATTTAACTGTTCTAGCATTTTTCTCATGCTTCATGAAAACAGAGATAATAACTGGTAAACCAACTGTAAAATTAAAAGAACTAGATGTTGCCAATAAAGACCATCATTTCAGGAAAATAAATTTGTTTCTTGGAAGCTGCTCTCTAACGTATGCTTTAGGTGCCCACAAGAAAAGCAATTCAACTGGAGAGTAAATTGATCTTGCTCCACTGGTTTATATGAACAGAGCAAAAATATACACCAACGGGTTATCACTTAATAACTCTTTGTTTCCCTAATATTGAATCAATAACAGGATCACTTGGAGTCATCACATCTTGAAGTGCAATGTAAAAAGTAATTCAAGGACACACACCCATAGACACAAACACACACATGCACGCACACGCACAACTGAAGGAATAAACATTTCCAAGGCAAAATGTGCCATCACACTTAAGACAATATTGGTCTTCTGAAGACAAGAAACAATAGCTTTATATCTTCTCACAGAACTCATGGTCTGAAGCATTTTCTGGTATAACTCGTCTTACTTCTGCAGAGGAACTGGTAGTACGTGTAGCTAGAATTGCATTTTAAAACACACATGGGGTGCCATGTATGTGCAAGCCGGTCTCTTCTCCCTGGTATCCAGTGATAGGTCTCATGGGAATGGTTCAAAGCTGCAACAGGGAAGGTTTAGACTGGGCGTTAGGAAGCATTTCTTTACCAAAAGGATGGTCAAACATCGGAACAGGCTTCCTAGAGAGGTGATCAATGCCCCAAGTCCATCAGTGTTTAAGAAGCATTTGGGCAGTGCCCTTAATAAAATTCTTTAACTTTTGATCAGCTCTGAATTGGCCAAGCAGTTGAACTAGATGATCATTGTAGGTCCTTTCCAACTGAAATTATTCTATTCTGTTCTGTTCCATTCTGTTCCGTTGCATTCCATTCTAAGTAAAGATAGGCACTTACAAAGGCTGAGGTTTTTGCAGTTGAGCTTAAAATCAGGTCCATTTTGCTGACAATCACAGGCAATGTTAATGTTCCTTGTGTTATTTTTATATCTAGAATATACAGAATGAAGCCTCTGTTTGAGACCTTTTCCCTTCGAAGAGAGGGGAGACAAACTGCTTGGGTGGTCACTAACTAAACTGCAGTTTGTAGAAACATCCTTGACCTGAAATTTACTCAGGCTCCACTGAGGTACCAGATGGTTTCAGGATCTAAACTACTGTATGTAGGTTTCCTTTACTGTCAGTAAAGGGAAACAGGTAGGTCTAGAGCAATTCTCACATGATCTAATTTCGATGACTGCACTAGGATAAGGTGAATAGCATCTGAAATAATCTTATTTTTTCCTTTCGGCAATAAAAGGCACCTAAGATGCTTAACACAAAGAGGTATTTACATTACATAGATGCATCCTATAAAGAATTGCTATAAGCTACAAACTTGTTCATACCCATATGGGCCATTAGAATTGGTTAAAGTATAATTTCTATCAACAATGACACAGAAGAAATAAGTAAATCTAGAAGAAAATTAAACTATTTTAGCCCCCTTATTTGAAAGGCTAACTTTCTTGGGTAAGAGCCTCTCACTTAAATTGAGAAATAGCTCAGGATGAGCTTTGAAGTATTCAAATTCCCTCCTTTCCACAAAAACACACTCCAAACATCTCTCTTAGGATCCCCTCCTTCTGTATGTATTAAGAAAAAATTTTAATAAACTCTCTTATATCTCAGCATCAGCTGTACCCATGCTAGTAATATGGGGAATAATAGTATTTTAATTTCAAAAGTCTAATCTTGACAAATGAATAATACAACTTATTTTTCTGTTGCTAACTTGTGAAAAAGCACATCAATGTGAGACGCAGATGCCATCCTGCTGGTTATCGTTGCATACAATAGATAGGTCCTAAGACAATGGCTTGATTTAATGCTTCTAATACTAAGCATAGTACTAGCTGCACTGTCATACCTATGGTCAAATTTCCACTCCTAGTGAGTGAAAATAAGAAAAAGAAAGAGAAAAAAAAGTTATATTTCAGGGTCATGAATTAATTGGAAAGTTGTATTTCCACTACAGTTGATATTAAACTTTTCCATTGACACCAGAGCTGTGAAATATAGCTGACTCAGGGGGTATAGAAGAATATGTTTTCCTGACAACTGACACATGGTCTGCTGTCTCCTTAAAGGGCTGCTGGCCATCCGCTTTGCTTCCCAGCTCCCGCAGGCCACCCTGGGTCTCTGCAGCAACTGGTGAATTTCAGCAAAGTTTGGCTGCTTAAACACAGTATGCTTCAGCTAGGGAACGGGACTGGAAATCACAGATGATTGATTCCTCTCTCTGGGTTTCTAGCATCACCTGGTTTGGGGATATAAATCAAGGCCTCTATTTTTCTTAGCCTAGAAGGAAGTAAAAAGGGCTGTAACACATTTCTTTCAAATTAAACCAAACTATTTATTTTTCCCTTTCAAATTTTTGAGTAAGGTTCATTGCTAATGCTGATGCACACTGATGAGAAAAGATGTTGGTTCTAGTTTTTTGTCAGGGTTAGTTGCTTTATTAGTTCAGACTCTCTTTTAGATTCGAGGAGTAAAATAAGTGACTGATAATGATAAAAGGGTAGCATGAATGTTATGGTTTACGTATTCTGAGCACTGTAAATATCAGTAAATCAATAATTTTCAACTTCCATGACTCTCTATTAACAGTGTGTTCAGAGGAGAAGAAACTGAGACTAAAAAGTCACTTTGCAAGAGCTATACACAGAGACAGATATGAGCTGATCTTTCCACTGTCCTGAGCACCGTCATTCCTCCAGAAAAATAAGATTGCTTAATTTGTTTGTCTGCTTATAGAGTACATGGAATGAATCTTGTGTGTGTGTGTGTGCATGTGTGTAAGAAGCTTCTGGTGTCTCAAAAAGATGATGCTTCCTAGCCTGGAAAGGCAACTTAAAAAAAACTGTGATAAACACATTTACCCACTAGGGGATGCCTGGACAAGTTCTTCTCGGTACAAAATGCTGGAAACTTCAGTGGCTGATTATCAAAAGCAGACATGTATGGTTGCATTCCTAATTTGTGTGTGCTGTTGTGGCTATCAGGACTGCCAAAAAAACCAGCAGTGAACAGGTAGCTATATTTGCACCCACAGGCAGGCAGTTAAGAGATTTCTTGGTGCAACCGATGCAGGGCATGGAGAGAGTTCTGAACCTTGGGTCCAAATAGTGAACAACCAAAGAAGGTGAGGTGTTCTTTAAAGTTAAATGGATGCTTTACTGATGCAAGAAGCTTAAGCACAAGCCTAGCAGCTGTTTGCACATAGAACAGCTCTACCCCTTTTCCATGAGTTCCCTGCTCCTCCCCGATGCTGCAGTTGTATCTGTATGGCTCAGTCTCAGCCACCAGTAAGGCTGCAGAAAGCAGTGGGAGCTGCCAGCTCAGGAGAGGGGGACATGGGGAACTGATATTTGCAGGATTTGAGGGTATGCTTGTAGAACATGCTGCAGAATTGACATGTACATTTTGGTTTGGTACAATTCTCCATTACTCTGTAGCTTTCTCCGAGAGATGGGAGTTCACAGTAGCTCCACTACATCTGGGCTAAGAAATAAGGCACAGACCTTCTACCACGTTGGCATTCTGCTGCTTTGACAGAGTCCATGCTTAAAGTCACTACTGAGCAAAACAGCCGATAAGCAGTTCAGAAACTTTTCCCATCTGTAACAGCTTTCTGCATTTAGAACATTTTCACCTTAAACAACTGCACCTGAATAAGTGACAGCTATTGCTGATTAACTCAGCATTTGCACATCATGCAACTTATTTGCTCATCCTCCTGTTCTGGCAAGAAGTTACAGTGAAATAAAATAAAAATTAAAAAATCTCCCACACTTAAAATCCCAAGTTGCAATGTATACTTTAAAGAAATAAGTACAATTATTTTTGTTTGTGCCCAGTCCTCTTTATTACTAAATGTTTAACACGATGAAGTTCAACAGATTGAACAGCTAATAGTGGTAGGTATTGAATTTACAATTGAACACAAAGTGGATGAGTCTATCACAAAGCTTGTCCAGAGAATGCATTTATGAGACATCCTCTAATCAGGCAAAGAGAGGGGACATGTTTGTCCTTTCTCTGTTGCATTGTGAGTTAGTGTTACACTGAAAGACTGGCTCGTATCCAGGAAACAGCAGATGTGAGTGGATAGAATTTTTTTTCTGTGCTTTTCACTTAAAATAAGTCAGTTTCCAAAATTTAATTATAAAAAAAAGATATTCAGAATTGTTTCTCTGACAAAATAATTATGAATATAAGCTTAGAAGACTTCCCTTCCATCTCATTATGTTTTCTGATTCTAGGTCAATGTCAGAATTTAAAAAGACTTTTAATTGTGACTTCTGCATGCATTGCAAAGCTCCCAATGTTTCATAGATCTTTGAATATTTCATTTACTGAGTTGTTTTAATGCAGCATAATTCAACTTGTACCTACCTTATCTGGATACTAGTCGACCTGTGGTGGTGGTTTACATTACAAAAAGGAAACATTTATCTTGTTGTGATATTGATGTTATCTTGATAAGTTGCAATATTTAACTATTCATAGTAGCAGAGAGGAGGCCTGATACCAACAAAATAAGATTAATTCTTCCATTTTGTTTCAAAGCAAAGTTCATGAAAATAAAAGGCCATGGTCCCTGCTTGATTGCATTTTCTCTCCTCTCTCTGGACATCCTATTATCAGATGAAAATGCAGATAATGGGCTATTTTGCTTTTTTTTTTTTTTTCCTGTCTGGATTGGCAAATAATTATCTGTGTCCTCTCATCCATTCATAGTACAGAAGAATTATCTCTTAATACTGACTACTAGATTTTCAACAACAACTATAAATTTCTAATATATATGCAATCTTTTTATCCATAAATCTTATAACCATTTATAAAGAAATTAAATATCATAATTTTCTCTTATCACATACAAACAGGTTACGACATTCCTTTGGCAAATGTAGCAACTGAGGCAGGAAGCAATGAAAAGGTTTTCCCAAGAAAATTGAAAAAGTTTTAGGTTATCAATCAACTACATTTTTGGGAAAGCAATGGCCAAATACAGGGAGTTCTAACCATGCAATGGATTTACAAAGCAGTGTCTACAATTCTGCCAGAATATAGTCTATACTGTTAGCTAAGAATTTGAAAGTACGTAGTAACTTTATTGCAAAGGAAGAGTAGTTTGTATTTAAATCTCTAGAATATTCCTTCTCTGTTGTTCAGTGATGTGCCATTTGAGACTATACTTTATGCATTAAGGAGGATTATTTCTTCCCAATAATAACTATAGCCATTAGTTTAAGTTGATAGATTAAAGAAGTTGTTTTTTTTTTTTTTTTTTTCCTGGCATGTTGTATAATAGATCTTATCTTATGTGTTATCTTGGAACAGAAAGCACTTCACCCAGGCATCTTTGTTTTAGGAATGAGTGTTTGGTCTGGATGAAACAAGAGCTACCCCCAAGCACAAGATAGACTAAAGCAGAATTGCTCCAGTAGTGACTGTAATTACTAATGAGTATACTTTTTCCTCACTCAAGTAAATATATTCCTACATGTTTTACTTTCAGAATTCCCAAGTTCCTTGCTAATCTTCCCCTCTTGCAGAACAGTGCTACTTGTTCCCTGTGCTTGACTGGTGCGCTGGCACCCTTGTGACTGGTAGAAGTCTCCCAGCATCTCATTGCCAAACTCTGCACAGGAACAAGAATTTCCAGGGATAACCATGAGAAAGCAAAAACCGAAAGAAGAATTTAGATTTCAACATCATGCTAAAGTCCTCATAACATATATTTTTTTTCCTCACGTATTAGTCTACTTTTGCCTAAACTGATAAATCTCAGACTCTGAATGGAGTTGCACAACTCAGTGTTGTAGTAATCACTCTGAATACAGCTCCTACAGTCGTACTTCAGCTTCAAGTAAATATATTGGAATCTCTTAGCAACACATCCATAGTATCCTGTAGCTCAGAACAAACTACTGCTGAGTTCTTTACCCAGCCTCTAAGTGTAGGTACTTCAGACCACAATTAGTTCCTTGTAGCAACAGATAGGCTACAAAAAGAAGATGCCTTATTTAAGTTCTCATGTATAAGCTGCAGAAACTGAAGCATAGAGATGTTCAGTTCAAGACAGAACGAAGTAGATTACTGTTTAGGACAGTGTTTGTGGAAAAAGTCTTGGAAGTTCAAAGGGTATTCTTGATTATCTTTTCACTTATACTGCTTTATTTTCTTGTTTTTATTTATTCATTTATTTTTATTAATGTATTCCTGCCATGGAAAAAAAAATTACTTCTTCACTTTGCTGTGGCTCGTTGATGATATAACCGCTATAACACAAACCGATCTTTCCTTACTTTAATGAATGGATATTCCACATATAGGGCAATGTATTAAAGCTGCTTCTTTACAAGAATCTTTCCATTTCTGTAGTTAGGAATATTGAATTTTACTTAAAAAATAGCTAAAAGACCTTTAAAATAGGACTATCTAAAGGTTTCTTTTGGAAAACATCTGGAAGTTTGCCCATCTTCCTAGTCCACTGCAATTCCAAAATCAATGCCTTGTCCACTTCAAACTCTAGTTGTCTAGTTTTACTGTTCAAGATTATATAGATGCTATATGCCAGAATTTCACACAAAGACTCGTTCTCACTTTACTCAATGACATCTATTTGGAAAATCACTAGATTATCTCTTTTTTCTTTCTGTCTTTTTTTTTTTTTTTCCTGCCCCCCACCCCATGGGAGTCCCAGGTCAAAGTTTTCTGTGCTTATTTAGGTCTAGAATAATCATGCCCAACACCTGATGCGTATCCTAGCTCTTTCCCTGCCTTCTCCCCTGCCAGTGGCTTTTGCCTTTCTATTAGAAATACGTTGTGCAGTGATAGCAACAAAATGGATGAACAGTGTGCTGAGAACACCTGCAATAGCCTCAGTCATGGCTGTGCTCCTAAAATGAAACACCCTGAACACTCATTCAGAGGTGTTAAAGCAAGGAAACACTGCAATGGGTTCTGCCATTTTTCAGGCTGGTTTCGTTACTGCTTGCCCAGTGTACCCCTCCGTCCTTCTCCTCCTATGCTCACAGAGCCTTGAAGTGCCTCCTTGAAAGCACTATTTTACTCAAGGCAAGAGAAACATAAATATCATTTCAAGAATATTACTACAATTCTTTATCAGCTGTGTCACTCATAACACAAACAAATTCACAGACAGACAGACAAAGAGGCAGATCAAATTCTACTGCTGTGTTATGGTCTTAGTATGTCACAGTAGAGGTGAGTGACAACCTAGGGATAATTTTGTCAGCTGCCACTGGCATAAGAAGGAATTTATACCAGATTTTTATAATCATTTAGCTGTTTAACTTGAATTGGAGATAGGTATGTCGGCTGTTATTTGTTTCTTAAATAAATAAAAGTGAGGAAAATAATCTGACACAACGCAATTTATTGATTAGGATCATAACAGATCATAACCAATTAACAACATAAAACGTTTTACCAACAATTTGTCTGTTGTGGTTCTGAATCAGGTAAAAAGGAGGCCAGCTCAGCATGCCTTTTCAGGCTGCCTTCGTATTCTATTTCTTTAAAACATATAGTTTTACAGAATTTAATAAACCCCCATCTGCTTATCTTTAGAGCACATGTACCAAATATATCAATGTGTACCAGACACACAAATTATTATTGCCAGCATGCATTTGACAATTTTAAAAACAGAAACATAAAAGCAACTGAAAATCATCTAAGTCTAGTACAAGGAAGAAAGTCTTCATATTTCTATAACAGAACCAAAGGTTATATGAAGTTTAATAGGTCTCTTGATGTGGGTATTGGAGGTCCAGTTCAGAGCTTGATATGTGACAGAAAGGACTTTCACACACAAATTTTAAAACATCCCCTTTAAAATATACCAGTGGTTAAAATAAACCAGGCTATAAAGATTTAGAGTTGATTAATGGATCATTCTCTTCCTTTTTTACCTTTGTTTTGTTTTTTTCCCATCCCTCCATTCATTAATGACCATGATGCAACATTGAGTTTTCCAGTACTTTTCTGTCTACGGTGTAGTACAAAACATACACTTGTCTATGACTTCTTAATTGATGTTCGTGGTAGCAGTGGTAGCAGTGATCCCTGTCCAAACTCCGGATACGTCAAAAACTGTAGTGCCTAACACTGCACAAAGGATGGTATATTATGTTCTCTCTTGATGAGGTTTATAAGGATTATGTCCTTATATCACAGCCTTCAATACTGTATCCATTGAAGTTGGTAACATGACAGCCCAGTAAAGGAGCAAGTCAGCTGATATCATTGACATTTCCTAATAAGTAAGAAAAAACACAGCTTGCAGATTTAAGATGTGGTAGATCTCTGTGTGGTTATCAATGCCTTCTCTCAATGGGAGGGAGGGAGGGAGGGAGGGAGGGAGGAAGGAAGGAAGGAAGGAAGGAAGGAAGGAAGGAAGGAAGGAGGGAGGGAGGGAGGGAGGGAGGGAGGAAGGAAGGAAGGAAGGAAGGAAGGAAGGAAGGAAGGAAGGAAGGAAGGAAGGAAGGAAGGAAGGAAGGAAGGAAGGAAGGAAGGAAGGAAGGAAGGAAGGAAGGAAGGAAGGAAGGAAGGAAGGAAGGAAGGAAGGAAGGAAGGAAGGAAGGAAGGAAGGAAGGAACATGTTCATGTCCTTGCATAGTCTTACAAAAGCTAGTCTTACCTTACCTCAAAAGAAAGAAACAAAACTGTCTAACACCCCTGATGCCCCAAAGAAACCACAGTATTTCTCTACTGTCAAGCTTCTTTTGTTACTCAGCATAACCACCACAAAGCAGAGAAAACTCAAACATTGTAGACAGAACCCCCAAATTTAGTTTCCATGAACTCTTTGCAACAGCTGATATACCAAGGATAAAATCTAGGTTTATTAACAATCAAAGTCCTCTATTCCAATTTAAAATAATTCAATTGAGAGTCCTCTAGTCCTTCTTAGCATGCAAGACACGCACAAAGTTGACAAAGGAAATTATTAGAGACAATGTCCCACTGTAATTAAAACAGTGGAAGGGCAGAATGTAGAAACTCTCCCAACCATCATTCACCCTTCCCATCCTAATGCAAGTAGAAATACATGCTTTCTAGACCACAAGTATCCAGGCTGATTAATTACATGGCTATGCAATATTACTCATGCATTCCTCCTGAAATGTCAAAAGGATTAGGAATGCCACATCTTTCCTCCCAAACCCTAATCTTAAGGAGCCCTGCTGCAATGAAAACAGTGCAATTACTTTTGTACACTGTCAATTTTACAATAGGGGGAAAAAAGAGCTTTACTAACGGCAAATAATTATACCACCACTTAATGATTGATTTAACATAGAAAACTCATCTAATTCCCTTTGTCATTACAATCTACAGTACTAACACTCTAACAATGCTGTGTTAGTGGTTCGACATTACATTAGCATTAAGAATAATGCTAATATAAAACACAGCTTAACTTTTCATATTGTTAATCTGCATCAATGCACTATACACCTGGTGTATTACTAGGCCTGTTAGCGTAGCAAATGTTTGCGATGATAAAATCCAGTCTAGCAGCACCCTTTCAAGAAAGGCACTAGTGCAACTTCTTATACATTTGAAAAATGAACCTTCTACATGGCACACAGAGGAAGGGGTCAAATAGTTGCAGTTCTACTGCAAACAATAGTTGCAGAACTAAGAAGTAATGCTTAACCCAGAACACAATTCCATGTTTTCAAGCTAGGCCTAGCCTTAAACTGGTCACACACAGATGATTACTGCCCCATCTTGAGGCTCTGAGATGGGGATGTACCTGTTTCTGATGTTGTTTATATACGTCAGGGAGCAGTAGTACATTGGGCTGGGAAGGACTTTTAAAAGAATATACGAAAGCCTCATTTATGTCACAGGACTTTGGAGTAGTTGTTTATCTCTATTTCAGACCACAGCGCTATGCTAGTTGTTGTATACACATTGTAAGAAGCAGCACTTGCTTTGAAGAGCTAATCGTATAAATAAAATACAGGCCTGGAATGAGCGAAAAAAGAGAAGGAGCATTCTTACCTTCATCTTGCAGATGTTATTGTACTTGAAACACACAATTAAGTTTGTAGAACCTAAACTTTTCAGAACAAAAGGAAACGTCCTGAACAAAAGGAAATTTGACAAGGTCATGGATGTTTTTTGAGTTCAAAATTTGGGCCTGAACAGGCTAATTTAAGAATGTCATGTAAAACAAGGACATATTTAATATCTGGCTTGGCAGAAAGAACAGGTAGGGCTGGTTATGTATTTATCTGATTTCAAAATTCAGGAAACTTGACTGTCTTGCCCATTCAAACACTTAATGTAGGGTCAGCAAGGGTTTTAGCTTTTCATTTATCTCTAATAAGAATGAAATGAACATAAAAAGCTTTGCAACAGAGTGAAAGAACTGCAGAATGAAATTGTATGCTCGAATATCCCATCAGAGAGTGCTGTAAATTCTGCACTATCCATTTCTTGGTCGGACTGTTGTTCCACATATGGACTAAGAATGAAGGTGCGAAATCATTAGAATATATATCTCAGGCTGGCTGTAAGCTTTGGCCTATTTCTTTAGAAGTGTCACTACTTCCTGTTTAACATATCGACCTGCCTATTTGGCATTTGACAGCACTATTGAATTTTTGCTGAATTTTATGCTTCAGGAAGGACATAAAGTAACAGGATTTCCCCTGGGCTCCCCCTCCACAGCCTCAAATTTACTATGAACTTCAGAAACAGTTTGTAATCTCACGTAAATATGTTATGTCCTCTTTTCTGTTGCAGGCAGCCTTTTCTTTTGGCAGAGGAGCGTTGGGTGGTGGGGGGTAAGTGTTCTCTTGACTCTGGAGAAGTTATTTGGAAATAATCGATTGTGTTTCCAAAACACAAGTTAATAAATATCCCATTTGCCCTTTCTCCCCATACTTTATTGGCTGGTTTACTTGGATCTCTCACATAAAGTTATCTTTGATGATCTCTCTACATACTCTCTTGGTACCTTGTTCCTTCTTTGTACTTACACAAAACCCAGTCCCTGGACTGAGACTACAGGTTCCACTAGGTGGCAAAGTATTTGGAAGTTAAATATTGCAACACTGAGAAAGGAAACATCCACATTCTTTTGTAGATTCAAAGCCAGATTTTAAAAAGCCTTTGGGGTCCTAATTCCCAGTACAGTGTGAATTACAGCAGTTCTCCCAAAATGGCTGTTGTGACACATAGCACTAAAGTAATAAAAAATTAAGTGCCTGGAGTTCACAGCAATCATATTGTCATCTAAATTCTGCATACAGCTAATAGAAAAACATAGACATGGAGGGATCTTAACAGTCACCAAACCAAGCCCAAGCTAGTTAACACAGCAAGTCTGAGAAAAAGTCTGACTTGGATTTATATAACAATTCAGATGTGAAGAACTTTGCTTCTGTAATCAACATCTTCTCCTCACTCCAGGTACCTAAGGCATGGACTAAAGCACAGACTACGGCACAAGTGGCTGGTGGTTTCTTTGAAGCATGCCCAGAATAGGAAGATTTAGAAGATGGAGTGTTGAAAGGAGCGAGTGTGTGTGTGTTGAAGGGGCATAGCAATGTCTTCAATTCCCCCTAGGGATCACTCAGGAGAAAAAAAAAATGCTATGCATTGAAATAAACGGTAATTCTGATTATCCTCACTGGCCATATGACAGAGAAGGTTGTTGAGAAAAGACATATCTTAAAGGCTTCTTCAGAGTCTCAAAAGAGCATTGTTTATAGGCTACGGATCCAATTCTTCCCTCTTCTGCTACTCTGCTTCTTAGCTTTAAGATACAGTAATTCTAGGTTCCAGTTCACAGGAGACAATTAGATTTACCAATATTTAATTTTAAAGTACAGAGTGTTCTTGACTGCAATAACTCCAGTGAAGGGATGAGGACATCCAGAGCTCATAATTCAACTAGAATTTAACATTCTAAAACTTTCCTGTCTCTGAGCTCATTTTTTCCAACACCCCTTTCATTTTTTTCTCTTTGTCACTTTGCTCTGCTAGCATTCAGTGTTACTATTTTTTTCAATTACTCTCGGATTTTCATCCATCATACTACAAATGCCTTTAAAGTTTCTTTCCTTTTTTCTTTTCTTGCCTAATAGGTCATGAGTTGTGAAACAAGCCTATGTCTTCTTTTTTCTTTTCTTTCTTTTTTTTTCCCTCTCTTTTTTTTTTTCTCTATCTTTTTTTTTTGGTTCCTGTTTTGTATAATTTATCTAAGGAGACAAGTAGTTATTAAAGTCTTTATTAAAGAGTTGGAATGCCTGAATATGACAGGGATTTCAGTGCCTACAATGATGTTTCAACTTGCCATAGGGACGAGGTATATTAGTATAGTATAGTATAGTATAGAACACTTTCTATATTATATATAGTATTATATTATAAAAGTTACAATAACATATTATATATAATATGTATTATGTATATCAAATCAGTTACTTCAGCTAAGGTGAAGAAGATGACAATCATTTAAGGTGAGAAAGTCCTGCCCCAGAGGACTGTCTATCTGCCTTCTAAGGAATAAGTAAAGTCCACTAATTATTGCATTTTTGCACATTTCTGCCAGTCCTGAGGGCACATTAACACTTTTTGAATCTATTAGTTCATTAAGGTGTTCCTTTACCACCTTTAAGTTGGTAGTTTCACTCAAGTTCCTGTCAGGACTGCAAGCTTTTGGCCAAGGTAGTCTTCCTAAAGTTAAGGAGAAAATCAGAATTACAGCACTGACTAGTTTGATAATACTATTTTATTTTAAACCACTGTTGTGGACACTTCTGGAGTGTCTTTCTCAGGAGAAAAGAAATTTGAACTATTCTCCTGCGACTTAATTTTTCCTCTTGAATGTCCTGTTAGATATGGAGTCAAGAATGAAGATGCACTGATCCACGGAAGTGGATAAGAATATGATTAAATGTGATTTAGGGATAAAAGAAGCTCATAATAAAAGGTTAACATATGGGACAGCCACAGCAGGAGGAGACAGAAAAGCAAGCATGTACCTGGCAGGCAGAACACTGATCTGTCTTCAGACAGAAATCCTAAGCACAGACAAGAACAACTGTAAAATTATTTTTTCTCCTAACACACTCATGATGGAAATTCTAGGCTGATTGAAAGCTGTCTGGGTTTATCAGACCATCAAGGTGCTTTTGAATCAAAGATCTGAGCCAATTTCACAACTTGTGACCACCAAAGGGGATCATATTACACTTCTTTCTCCTCTCACACAGTGTTTCTCTGGAGAGTGGCAGACATACTCTTTCTCACCCTTTGATTAGCCAGTTCAATTTTTCATTTTGGAATTGTTATTGATGGTTGGTTGATTTTCTGCAGAATTAGTGTGCTGAACTCACTTATTGAGTAGTTAGTTAAGTAAGCAACAGAGCTGACACAAGGAGAATGGAAGGAATGGAATGACAGAAGAGGAGGTAAAGCAGAAACAAACCATTATGGCAATGCTGAGTGAGGCGCTCTCAGTCAGTATTTTCTGAGCACACCTTTACATGCCAGAGAGTTAACCTCAGTCGACTTGAAGTCTAGTAGCCCAAGCAGAACTTGCCAAAAGCTAAGAATAACCAGATGGCTGTCAATCAGAATGCAATCCTTGTGTAATTCTTTTATTTCCATTCAGATTTGAAAAGGTGGTTCACTTACATTGATATTACCCAGCCCAGTGGACCAGATAATCTTGCTGAAATTCACGCTGTTTTAAGTTACATATTAATCAAATAAAAGACTACTCAGATGACCCATATCAGCTTTATTAGACTAGTCCTTCCACAGACTTAATAGAAAGAGTCAAGCAGCAAGCATAGTGTAAATCCTCACGAGGTCCAAGTCTCTCCAAAAGGAGGTCACGGAGTACAGTGCAATGGCTCCATTCATTTCCAAAATCTCTACAAACAGATTCACCAGGGAACTAAAGACTGCTCCATAAAATGCACATATTCCTACTCCTTGCAGGGTGGTTCCAGCTGTGCAGTCTCTCCTGCTGACATTAGGACTCCATCAATCTGGTCTCATCTCCAGCTGCATGCTTTAGGATCTCATCCTAAAGAACAAGTGAAATGCTAAAACACTTCCTCTGCTACTACTGTCAGAGATGTAAAGAAGAAAATGTATAGGAGCCAGCTTTAACTAATAGGGTCCAAATTCCTCACCACCAAATGAGTTTTAGATACAAGCTACTCTAAATTTTGTTTAAGTTGTCTGTCTATGAGATATTATTTTCCATATATGAGGATGCCAATTTTTAGTGAAGTTAGCACTATATTCATACAACAGCTAGGACTCCCCAGGTCTATCCATACCAGTAAATTAAATGATTCCCAAGATTGTTCTCTGTCGTTGGGGCTGTTGTATTAAACTCAATTTAGAGAGACATTCAGGAGAGAATGACAGTTGACCTGGGGCAATGTCCTGCAGGGATAAGTCTAACTCTTTAGAAGAGTAGGTGATGCTTTTCCAGTGTCCAGGAACATCCTTCATTTACTAGTATGAGCAGAAAGGATGGTATTCACCAGGCCTACCAATGTATAAATGGGAGAAAGATGTATAATAACTAAATCATCTTTGATTTGCCCTCCAAAGGTACTTAACTCTCTCAGGAACTGGCTTCACTTTAAATTAGTTCTATATAATAGCCAGCATAATCTTATCTGCATAGTAGTTCCCTAATAGAAATGTCAATACCTCTACTAGGGAACCTGAAAAAGGACTTGAGAAACTAGTGCTTTCCCAAAGCAACAAGTTAGTGCACATGCTAAAGACAAATATGAAAAAAAAAACCCAATGATTATTTAACTTCTGGAGTGTTTTAAGTCTTAATTAAATAATGTTTATGAGGACCAGTAGTGGAAGGTGATACAAACACAAATCATTATTATTCTGCAATAACATCACAGCTCTAGCACACCATTAAGAAAGAGCATCAAAAGTTGGAATAAGCTTTGATGAAAACCACTCATAATTCTCAGACAAAGTTGATGCAGTGATGTGTTACTAAAGCTGAGTGATTTTTCTTGGATTTTTTAATGCTCATTAGTAATTAATTTTTCTCCTTTAAAGAAGATGAGGTCTTCTTTGCATAAAAATGAACCATGGACAATTTCCAAGGGACTGAATAAGTCTTTTTCTTAGCATGCTTCAGTAAATAACCTGGGCTAGGATGTTCAAAAGAGACTTGATCAGAAATGCAATTCAGTGACTATGGTTAGTTTATTTCTTATTTGATTTTGGATTAGTTTTTTTTTTGTTGTTGGGGAGGGAGAGAATTTCAGAAAATTTCTAGCAAAGGCAGGAACCCAGAAATGGCCTGGGGCCAATAGAGAAAAATGTTTAACCTCAGGGCATATCAATGCAGCAGTTAGGCAGTAGTAAGGTTCTGCACTTAGGTATTCTGTTTTGACAAGCTCATTACCCACATGAAAAGTTTGTCTTTGAGATCCTGGAGGAGTAACAGGAAAAGTTTGGAATGAGGAAAATAGAATCCCTCTCTTAACCTTCAAATTAGTACAGTGCACGTGCACATGTCTATGGTGCAATTCTTCACAAATCAACTGAGAACAGCCAGGATTTTGATTTGTCCTAGTTAGTCAAACTAACAAATAAACAAACAAACAAAATTGGTATCAGCTTTCACCAGACAGTTGTGAAAACATGAAAAAGTGAGAAAGTTTTCTGTCAAAAATACATCAGTCCTTGAAGTAAAAATGACAAAACAGAGCAATTTTGCTAATCCAGCATAGAAAAGTTGGGACAGCCTCACCAAAATTTTTCTATCCAATGGCATGTACTTCTTGCTCACATCACTTCTGATTTGAAAATCTTTCCCGCTACTCAAGTTCACCTAAAGGACTTGATGCACTAAATGTGTCCCAATATTGACAAATGCCCACCGGAGTCCAGAACGAGATGGAACCACCCAACTCATTTTCATCTATGACCTACTGGTATAGTAAGCATTAATTTGAATGGAGGTCTTGGAAATACAGTAGCTTGCTCATTACTTTCTGTTCTCTGTCACATCTATTCTGTGACCTACTGCCTCCATTCCTCTGTTTTACTCTTGGACCAGCTGCTGCTAACTATTATATTTTTTCCTTTTTCCACTCTTCACTTGAAGCTATAATAGGCAGTTATTCTGAGCTCTATGATCTAAGGAAGCCTTGGGAAAGAGAGACACACACACACGCGTGTGTGTAGTGTTGAGGGAGGTTACAGAGTGGAAAATAAAGTAATATCTGCATTCCTTGGCATGCTTTAAATTTGATTTAATGCAGAATTATCAAGCAAAGTTATCTGACCTGTGTTATACAGGAGAAGTTACACAAGGTCCCTTTTGGACTTAAAATCTATGAATCTACATCGGCAAAGGAAAATACATACGAGGTGACCTTCCCAGATTCACAGTACACTTCAGTCAAGAACATCTTATCTGACTACTCATTTAACAAAAAAGGGTTATAAGCAATGATCACAAAAGTGCCTTTGTATGTTTGAAAGGCAAACAAGGTCATTTGCAAAGATTCGTTAATATTCAGAAAGCATTTGAGTTTTTCAGTTTGGGTTTTCTGTTGTGATTTTTTTGTTTGTTTGTTTTTTAATCCAGATTAAAATGTGGATTGGGAGGGGTGATGGGAATGATAAAAACTACTGGGAATGATAAACTTTAGTTCCTAGGTAAAGGGTCTTGTAAATCAGTGTCCTGTCAAACTTCTGTTTTTTTTCTGTGCCCAGAGAACATCAGTATATAAAAAGCTGATTGCTAAGGCACCATTCCCTTGCTTTTACTCTCTTAGCAATACCTGTAATTTATTTGAAAGAGTACAAGTAATGGCTGGACTGAGAAATGTGTCCTTCAGATCTAACCTCAGTAGATACTTGATTCTTACAGTTTGTTGACCAAAGCAGAGTGGGTCCAATGCCCTTGTTTGCTCTAAGCTAGCTGAAAAAGATGTCTAAACAGTTCCAAAAGTGGGAATCATGATGATTTGGGACAGAGCAGTCCAGGGTCTCTGGGTGACAGAGGGAAGGGTTCCTGGAGGCAGTGTGAGGAAGACATGCACTGAAGGAAGACAGAGGGAGAAGAATGATGTTTCTTGCCTCCTGAAAACAGAGTGCAGGTGAGAGAATGGGATTGAGGGAGCACTCATCCCCCATCCCCCCCTGGGTAATTTAAGAGCTTTCCTTTTTTTTTCTCTTCTTCAAGGATAGTCCTTCTTATGTTGCTAAGGCTCCAAGACTGAGTGAACTTCCCAGACAGAGTCACATCTCTGCCTAGCTGTGCTATTTTCATTTCCAGTCTGTTCTGGTTTTGTTTAGTGAGGGGAGGCCTAAGGTAGTAGCTTCTGTAGGAAACTGCTAGAAGTCGCTCCCTTTGTTCAGTGAACTCGGACAGGCCTAGGGTGGACCTGCTGCTGGCCAAGGCCAAGCCAATTGCTAGCAGAATGTTCCGTGATAAGGCCTCTGCGATAATGTATTTAAGAAGGGGAAAACAGCAAAAAAAAGGGGGAGAAGATCTGAAGAAGCTGAGCCGACGCAGAGAGGGGGAGGCGCGAGCCTTGTGGGCCTTGCAGCCCTCACCCTTTGGCCTCCCTCTGGGGAGCCAACTGGGCCCGACTCGGCCCAGCCTGGCTGCAAGAAGTGGAGAGGAGATGAGAAGTGAATGAGATGTAAAAAAGATCCTGAGAGGCATCTGCCAGCCTGTTGTGAAGGATTTTTCTTGTGAGAGGAACAGCTGCAGATACCAAGGTCAGCGAAGGAGGAGGGGGAGGAGTAATGCGGCTCCTGGCTGAGAATCCCCTGCAGCCTGTGGTGCAGCCCATGGTGGAGCAGGTTGTCCCCCTACAGTCCATGGAGGTCCACGGAAGAGCAGAGATCCACCTGCAGCCCATGAAGGACTCCACGCCAGGGCAGGTGGAGGCCTGAAAGAGGCTGTGGCCCATGGAGGGCCCACTGGGGCAGCCGTTCTGGAGGGACTGCATCCCATGGAAGAGATGACCCACACCAGAGCGGTTTCACAAAGGACTGTGTCCTGTGGGAGGGACCCCACGAAGGAACAGGGGAGGAATGTGAGGAGTTCTTCCCCCAATGACGAAGCAGCGGCATGAAACAACGCGTGATGACCTGACCGCAACTCCCATTCGGTCTTCCCCTCTGTGCCACTTGGGGCGGGGGGAAGGTAGTAGAGATAATGTTAAGCCCGGGAAGAGGGAGGGGTGGGGGGAGGTAATCTTGTTCCCTGTCTCATTCTTCTGCTAGTTTTAGCAATAAATGAATAGTTCTCCCCAAGTCGAGTCTGTTTTGCCCATAATGGTAACTTTAAGGATTTTCTCCCTGTCCTTATCTTACATCTCAAGCTGTTTTTCTTATATTATCTCCCCCTATTCTCTCAGAGGGTGGGGGGAGTGAGAGAGAGACTGCATAGTCTGGTCCTGATGGGGCTGAACTATAGCACAGTCCCACTCTGCAGTAGTTCAGCCTCCATTTCCTGCTGATACATGACAGTGCCATGCTTTTGATGAAAAGGAGGCTAAAGGAAGGGCAGATTTGGCAACCTCAAGTACCCTTTCTCATGTTATAGAATCATAGAATCATAGAATGGTTAGGGTTGGAAGGGACCTTCAAAGGTCATCTAGTCCAACCCCCCTGCAAGGAGCAGGGACATCCCTGACTAGATCAGGTTGCTCAGAGCCTCATCCAGCCTGGCCTTGAACGTTTCCAGGAATGGGGCCTCCACCACCTTTCTGGGCAGCCTGTTCCAGGGTTCTATAACTCGCATCGTAAAAATTTTTTTCCTAATTTCTAATCTAAATCTACCTCCCTCTATTTTAAAACCATTACCCCTCGTCCTATCGCAACAGGCCCTACTGAACAGCCTCTCCCCATCTTTCTTGTAGGCCCCCTTGAGGTACTGGAAGACCACTATCAGGTCTCCCCGGAGCCTCCTCTTCTGCAGGCTGAACAGCCCCAACTCTCTCAGCCTGTCCTCATAAGAGAGGTGCTCCAGCCCTTTTATCATCTTCGTGGCCCTCCTCTGGACCTTCTCCAACTGGTCCATGTCCTTCTTGTGCTGGGGGCTCCAGAACTGGACACAGTACTCCAGGTGGGGTCTCAGCAGGACAGAGTAGAGGGGGAGAATCACCTCCCTGGACCTGCTGGCCACGTTTCTCTTGATGTTCTCTCCCACTCCCCAATACTGTCTGCATAATCTGTCCTCCAACAATAGGACGGGTGCATATATGTGTTTGCAGAAAGTAGTGTGCTAGGGTTGGGTAACTCATTCAGATAAGAAGTCTGCGTATCTTCATCAGGAGGTGCCTTGAAGAAGTTCTACTGCTGACCACAGAGCTTGATGGATCTCAAAGGGACAAATACACTTTGATCCATGTTTCACCCCAGGGCTCCTGCCCCATGCATTACAGTACTTTGTTTCAAGGTTTCAGTGAAGAGTGAGGCATGTAGCTCTGCTGTTTAGGCAAAAAAAACCCAAAAAAAACAAACAAAAAAAACCCCCACAAAACAAAACCTACACAAACAAAAAGCTGGGGACAGTTTGCTTTATAGTCCAGTTTCCAGAGACAGTGAAAACATGAGCTAGTCCAGTCCAGCTGGCCAGGGACCAGGGCTTACTCCCTGACATAGGTCACTAAGTCAGTAAAAGAATATTCTTTATATCCTTCTCTGTTTGTCTTGTTCAAGGCCATGAGTTTGTTGCCTGTATCAATCTGCTCCCTTTCCTCCCCTACCTGCTCTGCTTGCAGTTAAAGTTGTCTGTTCTGTTTTCCCACATAAAAGATAGTTCCTGACATGAATAGGAAATACTGTTCTATAGTAGGATGATATATTATAGGTATATATTATAGAATTCTACAGTATAATATATTATTTCTGGAATACTATTCATATCTTTAAACTGTTGCTAGACTGTCAGTGACCCAAACACAGCAGAATACATGAACATCCAGTCTCCCATATTAATGTCTCTTAATCCTTCCTTTTTTTTTTTTTTTCCCACTCTCAAGAAAGCTTCTTAATAAGGACAGGAGTTCAATTCTTAAGATAGGGATTGTGTGGGGCTGGAAAGCCTAATTTGTAATTGAAAAGATCGTGATGTATCCAGGGTACAGAAGGGGAGAAAATATCAAGGGTCTCCTCAGGCATCCCATCTAGAATCCTGCTGCCTCTAATACCTTCAAAGTATGTCAGGAATTGTGACAATTATGTGCAGAGTTATGGACTCAGCCTATTCCCCTCCCTTGTTGCTCTCATTGCCTGAAAAGAAGAACCCATTTTCTTACATTCTTAGGCAAGCTCTTAGTTTGGAATGAACTCAAGACTAAATATAAGTAGTTTCATGATACAAAAATCCCTCGTTATCCTGTTCTTATTAGAACCCTTTCTTATTTCTCTTTTCTCCACCAAACCTCATACACAGTCATACATATATACAGATTTGTTTTAAAAAATGAACAGGAGAACTGTATGTCTGTATCTGCTCTCTTCAAATGTCTCCAGTGTCTTCCTATCAGCATCTATCTCAGAGTCAGATTCCTGATCCACATTTTCAAATCTGTACTCTCAATGCATTGCCCAATATAACTTATGCTGCAATCAGAAATATTTTTCTAATTGTAATTAAGGAAAGTTTGAAGGTGATTTATTTCACTAACTCCATCAAAAGTTGTGCATCTGTCGTAGTTCAGCCCCAACGGGGACCAGACTACGCAGTATCTCTCTCACTCCCCCCACTCTCCGAGAGAATAGGAGGAGATTTGACAAACAAAAGAAAACCAGAAAAAAAACCAAACACGTGGGTTGAGATTAAACAAAAAGTAAATTTAACAGTAATGACAGAAGAAAACAAGACAGTGATGGAACACAAATACAGTACAATAGCTCACAACAGATCTCCACATTCAGTCTCTTCCAAGTAGCAGGGGGCCTCCCTTCACCACCCTCCTCACTTATATACCGAGCATGATGTCAGATGGGATGGAATAGTCCTTTGACTAATTTGGGTAAATTAACCCCAGCTGTTAGCTAATTAGTTAACTATCCCAGCCATAGGGGCTACCAGCTTCAGTTCTCCACCCAGCTCAGGTAAATATTAACTCTATCCTGGCCAGAACCAGGACAGCATCTCAGCAAAAAGAGAATGGGAGGTGATCATGGTGGGCATGACCACAGAGCAGAGGTGTCAGCAACCTCCCAGAATAATCTTTTCCCTACATCTTACCTTATCCTTCTCAAAACAGTGCTGGTGCACAAAATAGAGTTTTGTCTCTCCCCATCTCCCCTGCAGTATCTTTTTAATGGACCGTAATGACTGTGAAGTCTTTTTATTCCAATGAGAAAACTCATTTTTATGGAGAAGGAAAATGAAGATCTAGAAGACAAGTCAGGACACGGCAATGCAATCTGTAGTTTCCTACAAGGATAAAAAAAAAAAAAGAGATTTTACCAGGAATTAGACAGTGATTTCTGAGGCAGACATTTTCTACACCAGAGCAAGATTGTCTTTCCAAAAAAAAAGAGCAGCAGAAGACATTTAGAGAAAGAATAAGACAGATAAAATTACTATAGAGTGATTTGTTGCTGATATATTCCCCCAGCTTCTGGTAGCTTGTGATGTTTGTAGTTCCTGAACTGAAATTAACATCCATTGCAGAGTATTAAACAACCTCCCACAGACCACTTCTTTCTGGATCTGTCTACTGCCTTTTTTAGTCCACTTGAATCCTCAAAAATATCTGTGGTGGTGAGAAACTCAGTTTAATTGTGTATAGCATGAAACTTATCTTCATTTGTTTCAAACTTTCTGTCCAAGAGTCTCTTGGATACCCCCCGATTTCTGTATTTTAAAGACTAATGATATACTGTTCCCTTTTCCTTTTCCATTCTGTACATTACTTTACATGCCTCTGTAAGAAACCTGACACTATCATAATTTTCCCAAGCTTCAGAGTTTGACTATTGAGTCTTTTCCTGTACAAGACCTGTAGACAAACACAAATCTTTTTTGTCACCTTTTCCTGCACTTTTTTTGCCGGATCCTGATGTATCACCTTTTTAGAAGCTCTGAGAACTGCAAGCAATGTTCAAAATACGGCTGTACTTTACACTTATTCCAAGACTGCATACACCTCCATTTACCCAGTTTCACACAGGGGCTCCTAGGTTCATGGGAACACACTATCACTGAAGACACTGTGATTTAAACATCCTCATTCTCCATCTAAGGGCTCAGAGTCTGCTTTGTTCTCATTAGTGCAGGGGACGTTTTGGCCCTATGAGCAGTGGAACAAACCCTCAAGATAAGTAACGGGTGAGGCAGCTGCTTGAGTGGATCCATCATTATCACTCAAATGGGCTCTGTGGATAAACAGAGGCCTTCAGTCCCTGGGGCTGTTAATCTGACACTTTTCATGTAGCACTAAAAGAATTCACTTAAAATTAAAAACAATGCACAGCTGTTTCAATGGATAAGTCATGCCATTTGCATGAAGATAATGGAGAATCGATATACAATGGTGACACAAATTAAATGTGGATTAAACAGTCATTGTTCCACAGCTATGCTCTGTGTGATTTTTTTCCAGACATCATGTGATAGTCCTGTATTTTCTATTATTGCTCTGAGAAAAATGCATTTTCTTCTTTTGGAAGAACCTGCTTTTTTTTGTTTGTTTGTTTTGGTTTGGTTTTTTGGGTTGGTTTTTTTTTTTGTTTGTTTGTTTTTTATCAGCCACAGTGGTACAAAATAAACAAATCAAAGTGCTAATTTCCCCCACTTATCTACCAGATCAGAAGTCACCTTTTGGAGAGTGGTAGAGATTACAGAGGGAAAGTATTTATTCTCCTTGCAGTCCTCAGATATTATTGGTGCAAGAGATTATTGGGACGGGCCGATAATGATAGAGCAGGATGAGCTTACCTTATTTAAAAATCTAAAATTTATCTTATTTCAGATAGGCTTCCTCTGTACTTAATAGGCATACAAAGACGCTTATGCTAAGAATAGGACATAAGGCATACGGGATGAATCATTCCCTGGAGACATCTGTCTATCTTCACTCAGTATCAAGGGAGTGAAGACAACCTGCTTAGTTTAGGTGTCCAAATCCTGGGTGGCTGCCATTATGTGAAATTAGTCTTGGTCCTATTTATTCTGTAAGAGTTGTCTAATAATATTCAAAATTAGGAAAAAAGAAATCTTATTTTCAGTTTACCCATGCAATGATAATTAAATACTTCAACATTGTTGATGTATTTAAACTCACAACATTTATCCAACGTTAGGAAACAGTTACTTCCCATGGAGAAGAGTAATAGGAGTGATTTATCCAATGTTACACAGAATTTCTTTGAGGCAGAAATTTTTGACTCATGAAATCTTAAGCTTAGAGCCTTCCTTTCTTTCAACGGAATTTAGACTCCTATGGTCTCCTTTGGAGGAGTTATATTGCCATGGCCAAAATTACACCTAAACCTCAGTGACAGGGATCATCTTAAAGAGTCAGCTGAAGGAAAAGTTATGTACAGAACCAAAGGTGGAATTTAGACTTTGAATATGGTTCTTAATAATTTCAGATGAGTCAACCAAACCCCATAACTAATAACAAAAAGTAATAATGAACTTCTGTGTAACATACACTACTTAACTAACCTCAATTCAAATCACTGACCTGAAGTATTAAACTCCCTTTCCTACTAATCAGAAGAGAAAAAGATTCAATGTTCAGAGAAATGATTTTTTCTTCATTTGTTTCACTGAGACAAATTAAGCTCTTTTCAGTCTGTGTCATATTTTTTCACAGGCAGATCTGATCACAAAAAAAAAAGAAGTCCCACTTCTTTTTATTTGTCAGAACACTTGCTGAGGAAAAAAAAAAAGGTGGAGAGTGTTAAAAATCAGAAATATTTTAGTCTTAGTTCTTAAATTCTTAAGAAATCATCATCCATTTCACAAAGTTCTTTATCATGGAAAAGAAAATATTGGGAATTTCCATTCTCTTTCTATTCTCTGTCATTTTTCTTTCAAAATGGAAGATTTCTGGCAAAGGAAAAGTGAGCAATTTATTTTGTTATGGTGGTAGGTCTGTGAGTTCAAGGCTTGTCCTTCAGTCAGGTTGAAGAGCAGTCCACTCATCCCCGCTACACATGAGTACTTGAACATCTGCATTTGCAATAAAAAGGCAGCCAGAGACCGAGACAAACTTCAGACAGATTTGACAATAGATTTCAGAACCTATTTAGTTTTGTATTAACACTGCTTTTTCTTAGAGTCAGTAGTGGAATTTTCACTGACCTCATGGGGAACAGAGGAAGGCCTACACTGTGCTCTTCCAAATAGCTCAGCACTAGTCTTTAAAATGTATGCCCTTGCGTGGCTCCCCTGTTTGCTCTACGCTGCAATGGGAATGGTTTCGTCTGCACTGCTGCTAGCCATTTGAGCTGTTCACCATTCCCAGAGAATTTCACTTTCAAGCTGGCTGCAAGCTGACATTGCCTCTTTTTTTTTCAATATATTTATCTGGGTGTTTGCTGGCAGGGGTGGAGAGAAATGCCAATTATGTAAGTGAGAAAACCTGTTTTACAAGTGAAAATAATGTCTACAATCTGGAAGATTTAAATGAGTCAGACGTTAGGATACACATTTAAACCAAAACCCTGATGATATATTTGAATCCAGCAAATGCTTGCACATACACATAATCCTTGGGTAATCAGTGAAGAAATACTCACATGACTTCAGCTACTCACAGGTATGAGACTTTGCATGACTGCTCCCTCAAGTGGGAATATTAAAATTTCTGCAGGTGAAGTAGTAAGCACAGGTCCTTACTGAGGGACACTTACTATCAGCTGCAAAACCAATTGTGTGACACATCCTGCACAGTACACACCATCAGTTATGCAAAACTGCACTATGATAGTTTAGAAGTGGCCAAATAGGAAGATTTTATACTAAGCATCAGTCAAAATTTCAGCTGTTTGGAAAATCAGAGTTCAGATCAACGCCCGTGTATAAATATATGTGTTTAAAAAAAAAAAAAAGGAGCAAAAATTTTAATTTTATTTATTTTTAATGATATCTGGCTGTAACAGCTAGCTAATTAGAAATATTTAATGCAGGAAAACATCTGCAAGTTAAAATTGTTTTCAGCTTAAATCTTACCATTTGCCAGTACAGAAATGATATGTTAGGCATGTTGCACTCTCTCTCAGTACGATAGCAACTAAAGTGGCTTAAAATTGGATTCATTTATAAAGCTGGACACCATTAGTATCACCCCCTGCATGACAGTAATTCATTTCATTCTGGTTTGTCTGCACAGCAGTAAGGGCTCTGGTCCTTGTATTCAGATCACAGTCCTAATTAAGTATTCATTATAGAATACTTTTTTTTTTTTTCATTTAAGACAGAATATCAAACATTCATGCATGGTATTAAACTTGTTTACCATTGGAATATTGTTTTATTAATAAACACTGCCATATATGTCAGCACTAACTTCAGGGTCAAAAATAGAGCTGGGTTGAAACTCAGCCCTCACACATAAATTTCTTGGGACTTTTCAGAAGAAAAGTTGTTAACATTGCAACCTTTACATTAGGATCAACCCTTGTGATTTCAAGGGAAATAATAAAACATTATGAGATTCTTTGTTCTTCTTTTCATTAGAACAGATCTGAAATTTCATGAGAAAAAGCCTGTTAGACGTTTGTAGTAGCAAATAAAACTCTTGCAGATATTTAGATTTAGTTTGATTTAAATTTTTAGCTCAGAAACACCAAGCAACATTTCTGATGCAGTTAATATATTTGCCAAATCAAGCAGTCTCAGGAAAATTTCTTGTTTCAGAGTCAGAATACTAATTTTGGAGCACCATGCAACAAGAGATGGAAACTCATCCTGCTCAAATCATCTTGCATTTACAGAGTCACAGATTACATCCATCTGCTGTTTTCCTTTCCTCTCATCCCTGCCTGAACCACAGCTCTCAGGAGTTCCTCAGCCCAGCTCCAGAGATGTCAGAGGCCAGGAGAACCTCAACAGTATCCTCTCTTCTATTCTTGACTTTTTTTTGCTCGTGCTCCTCACCTCCACCTGGCTTGGGCAAGCAATAAAACTCCATCTCACCTTGACCTTTCCAGTACATCTGGAAGGAATACCTTTCCTGTGAGCTCCTTTTGCTGAAATAAGTCCACAAGAATCATGACTGTATCTTGCAAAGATCTCATGGTCTTCCTCGAAGAGCTTTCCCAAAGGTAGAAGAAAGAAGCCACAGGAACAATTAGTCTTACCTAACTTTGGAAACATAAGAAGTGTATTTATAAGTCTGTGCTACTTACTCAAGCTCTTCCAAGAGTCAATAGGAAAAAAAAAAGTGCCTCTACAAGAAAATGCAGCTGACTCATTTTATATGCATATCTTAATATAAGGTGAATCAAGGAATAATCCAGCTACTCAAATACATTTATAATGTAATTAAGGGTACTGTTGTATATCTGGGACATTGTGAGAAAAAAAAAAAAAAGCTCTTAGATGTCAGAATCCAGCCCCTGGTTTCCTTAATCTACCTTTGGGAAATTCCTTGGCAACTCTAGGACACAAGACAGGATTTCCTCATATTTCACACATTCTCTTAACCTACCAGTTCTGAATGGGCTGAGACTTATTGAGGTTAACATGTTCTAGTTTTCAGCATTGTGTCACCACTTTCTGCCTTTTTGGTCTAAAATAAGACTGGGAAGACAAAAGAGATGGTAAATAACTCTACAGTCCTCCTTAAGTTTAGACTGTGCTGAAGAAAATCTAGACAAATCCCAGTATTTCCATGTTCATCATTTTCACAGAGAGGCTCCCAAAAGTCTCAAAGGACAAATGTGAAGTAATCTTTTTTTATATATATAAAATACTCAGGAATAATGGAATAAATTATTTATTTGAACAAAATTTCTTCAACTGGACAGCATATTTTTTCAAATAGGAAAAAAACATATTTGGATTCTTCTTCAGAAAAAAACAAAACAAAACAAAACAAAACCAACTTTGAATGGGAGTTTTTGTCTCCTGTATTTGAAATAAGTTAATGTAAAGAGAAAGTAGAAACTTTCTAGGATGATTCAAGCCCTTAAAAATATCAATAGTTTGAAGAAACTAAGGGAAGAAATTTATTAACTGTTCTTCTTGGAGAAGTTTTCTGAGAGTTCTAGAAGACAGATCATTAAAGTATTTTGAGATTTATTGGTTGGATTATTTAAGTCCTACCTGGACAAAATACCAGAAAACAATCATAAAGGGAAGTAAGACAAAAAAATATAACATACAGTACAGTTTTCTCTCGAAGAAGTTGTGTTTTGTTGAAAAATATTTTTTAAAAATAAAATTTTTTGATGAAAAAGTAAGCAAAATATAAAATGCTCCTTCTTTGACATCTTCAGTCTAGTTGAAAGTTTGATTTATCAACTTGATGAGAGTTCTGATGATTAAGCTATTTTCACGAGTGCTCCACGACATATTTCAGTCAAAAATAAGTATCTTAGCACAAACCTACTGCTGGTAGTTTCAGCTATCCCAGTTCATTTTGAATCAAACAGGCTGAGGAGTGCAGATGAGCAGTATTGTCAGGCAAAGGGACATTAACTAATGTCTACGGATCAGGAAAGGAGGAGGTGGCCTCTTAATCTGGATTTGTGCATACACCTGAACTGCAGTGAGACCCTACGGGAGACATTGATTTGAATGAGTACAAATATCCATTACGTAGATACATCTGACCTAGTTACCTGAGAGTCCTTTTATAGTCAAGAGGATGATTCTTTCCATCCTAAAATAGATATGTAAAACAGACTGTAGAAATTGCATCCTGAAAGCTCGTACCACTCTCTGTGGAGTAAAAGACAGTCCAGGATGAGGTCTTCAAAGGAAGGTGATGCTGTAAATGTCTCTCATCTAGTTAGGAAAGATGAGTCCAAGAAGATGATACTCAGTTCCTCAGAGTGACAACTAGGAGGCACACACATGTGTACATATTCTTAATATAACTTGAAGACTGGGATCAGCAGTAGGTTGACAAAGCTAGAAAGAAAATAAAGTAATATTAATAGAAATACCTTTATATTGCATTGGGTGCAATACACAGAACATGCAGTGTTGTTTGCTACGAAGTCCAGAGCAAGCAGGACATCACTGTACAGCTGGGTCAAAATTCAAGACATTGAATGAATGTAATACTGGTATAGCAATAAGAGGATTAAAATGTTTGGTGAGGACACCACAGCTAATGTTTTTTTATTCTGTGGGGTGAGATGTGGTCCATGAATAAGGTTAGTTGATCAATTCTGCACATAATGAAGACTGGGAACAAACTGTTTAGCAGGACCTGTAGCAATAGGACAAGGGGTAATGGTTTTAAATAAAAAAAAAAACAAAAACCAGTAAATTCAGACTGGACATAAGGAAGACATTTTTTATGATGAAGGTGGTGGAACACTGGAACAGGTTGCCCAAATAGGTGGTGGACACCCCATTCTTGGAAACTTTCAAGGCGAGGTTGTATGGGGCTCGGAGAAACCTGATCTGGTTGGAGATGTCCCTGGTCCTTGCAGGGGCATTGAACTAGATGGCCTTTAAAGGTCCCTTCCAACCCAAACCATTCTATGCTTCTATGAGCAGATTATTTAACTCTTTTTCAGTGTCTGGAACTTAACTTATTTTGTTTCTCCGTTTCCTCATCTGTAAAAGAGAGTTACCATTCTAAATAGTTCTGTGTTTCTCACTAAAGCAGCAATTTTCTTTTTTCTTTTTTCTTTTTTCTTTTTTAAGTTACTCATTTATTTGAGGGTAAAAAAAGGAAACTAGAAAAAAAAAATTAAAAAGTCCAGCTGTAGTGTGATAGAAATTATTCCAAACTGAAGTTAAATCCAGGAAGCAATTTTGAACAGTAGTCAGGAAAAATGAAAATGTCAAATATTTTCCTGCTTCTCAAGGCAGAGTCACAAGACATCATAGACATCAGCTATAAAAATCAGCAAAACAAGGTTGCATCTTGAGTTCTGTAAGCTAGTAATATTTAAATCATAGGTATTTTATTTGGAATTAATTCTTTTTCTGACTTAAATGGGATCCAGACTTGTATATCCTTCTTCTACAGGTAAAAGCCCAGCAGCTGAGGACTATATGTTCTAAAATGAGCTTCTTTCAATGTCAAGGTAAATAAATAGCTATTATGTAATCAAGAAAGCATATTTATTTCACATTGCTTCAGGCAATATATTTAGAAATATGATACTTACATGGATGACTCTGTTCTGATTCTAGAAGAGGAAATATCTGTCCAAAATTTTTAGGACCAGATATCTCTGTGTTGTTTATTAACTCTTTTTTTTTTTTTTTTGAAAGAAGCAAACAATGTATAATTTAATTCACTAGAAATACTGAAAATCTTTAAATACCTTTTTGGAATTATTTGAAGTACTTGGAAAAACACCGGAGTGTAGCATTTTTTTCTTGTTTCTTTTCATTATTTATTACCACTGTTAATCTGTTATGATTTTCTGTTTAGCCCAACTTAAAAACAAATGTCTGATTTTTTCTTTTTTTTTTAAGCCACTTTAATAAAAATAAAACAAACATGCAAAGTACATTTTCCCATATTTTCCCACTATACCCAGTTTGTAATAATAATAAAAAATAGCCAGGCTACAAGTACATATATATTTACACAGAATTTCCATCTTTGTCTGAATTGAAACAAGGAAATACACTTTCATATTTTTACAAATAAAATGTTCAGGGGAGGATAACAGTTCTGCTTTTGTTGTGTTGAAATGTTTCAGTTTGTTTTGATATATGTTATATCCTAATCTGTAACACATAAAACATTCACAACAAAATATTTGAAAAATGAAAAAGATAAAGGTTTTTTTTTTTAAATTTTCAAGACAAGATGTTTCAAGTCTATTAATACTTAGGGATTAATTCCACTTTTTTAGTCTAAACAAAAAAAAAAATCAGCAAACTAGGTGTGATTTTGAGTAGTACGTAGACCTTGCTTTAACTGCATTTTCTGGCAGAAAACCATTCCATCAGCAGAAGTCAGTAGAAATATCTTCTACCTACTATTGTTCAGAAAGCGTTTCTTAGTGGTATCAGTAGGCATGGTAAGAGCAAGACATGGTCTATACTATCTACTCTCTGCAGACAAGATCAGATACGTCTTGCAACATTTTCAGAAGCAGCTGCCCGTGATCCAGGCAAGAGTTGGGTGTAGAATGGATTGACTTTCTAGAAAGTGTTCATTGGTGTTGTTTTTTTTTTAATATAACCAAGTACAAATCCTACAGACTATAGTAAAAGAGGATCAGAAAGAAAATGTTATTTGACATCAACAGATACAAATGCCAAAATTCTACATGGGATCTATAGAAAACAGGAAAAAAAAAGGCATAAACTTACGACAAATACATGCCTTTTTAATTCAATGTGTTTGTCAGATGGGGAATTTCAGAATGCTGGTTCTTCCTGAGGCAGTCATACACATGGAGCTCAGTTTATAGCTCACGAGGTTGAGAACTGATCTTCCTGGACCAGAAGAGGAGTTCTTTCAAACCATGATGACTACGTGTTTCAAGCTGCCTTCTGATTGGAAGAACAATCAGGGGCAACATTCCTTTCTCTAATCTGCTTTTCATGTCTCTCCTCACTTTTCAGGCCTTTGTGGCAGTGTGCTGCTATCTCACTACCCTCTACTAGATCAGGTTAATGCTCAAGCACTGAATATGCCATAGAGATCCCCTGTGTGACAGTGGAAGATCTCCTGTACAATGATAGCACAGATTTTTTTTCCTTCATCTATGCCTTTAAACATGGGAGTGAGAAGGAAATTTTCCAGGCTATTCATTTATAACAGGCAGAATGAGCTAGAAAAATGTCCTAGTTATTGCAAACCTGTGAGAAAAGGATATGGTCTGAATATAACTGAAAAAAAATGAGGGCACAAAAACTCAGTGAAGAGAAGAGATGTTACAGTGCTTAGCAATAATGGTTACAGTCTCATTTTCTGACAAACTGGTATAGAATATAATCACAATGTGAGCTCCATAATTAAAGCAAAGATAGCAGTGACATTTTTATTGTATATTTCAACTGCTGAATAAGTTCCTTTTTTTTTTTTTTTTTCAAACTCACACAGAAACTATTCATTTTTGCAGGCAGGAACAACCCAGCTTGTGGAACTCTTAATTGCATGCAGCTCTGTGCCAAGAAAAACTCCAATCCAGTGAGTCTGTTTTGTTAAGTAGAAATGGTGAAACTCAGAGGTTTGGTTTCAAAGTGTGAATGTTTAGCTACGAAAAATGCATCCTTCAAAATGCATTGAGAAAATCAGACGCTGTCCTTTGTTCTGAATGGGATTTGTATCGGTTCAATTTTTAGACAAAATACGCTGTGTTTTACTGTCTTGCTGAAAGAAAACTAAATGCCCAATTTTGATAATGGTGGAATCATAAAAGGAAAAATAATATGGAGACATCACTTAACCGAAGTCAAAGTGAGAATAACTAAAACTCAATCATTTACTTTTAGAAGCAGAAAGAGTCTTTCACAATTCTACTCATTTATTCCAGTACTTGCCTTTCTAAATATTGAATTTAATCTCCTGCTCTGTTATTAGTTCTTATCCTGCCTTCAGTAGACATGAAAAAAAATTTAGTTCATTCCTTTTTGCAGAAATATTTTTGTAAACTTGAAGACTTCCAATATATTCTACACGTTGCATTTCTAGACTATCAACTGCCGTGCTTTTACTTGCTTTTCTCAGCCCACCTTGCCCAGATGGCTACTCATACAGCTTTCTCTCTTTTGAAGTCTTTCTATCTGGAAGTAAAGGGGTTCTCTGTATAAAAAGATCCTTCCTTTAAGATAACACCCCTTGTCTCCACCGTCACCTGCCCCCGCTCCCCGAAGGAAAAAAAAAAATAGCAAATACTAAGCAGTAAATACTCCTGAAAGGCATAACTTCCTGCCAGGTGTCTCAGAGGAGGCATTTCACTTGGGAGGGAATGAAGAATGAAGAAGCACAAGCAGAGATAGATTAAAAGGCCTCCTTGACATTATATGGAAAAGATGTAGCAGAATTGAAGAAACGAAGCTTGGGCTTCTAAATATCAAGCTCTCATAACAATGATTCATGTAAAGTTTTCACTGACTGGTCACACACAGCTGAAACTTGATGACGAGATATCCAGGTTTTCTAAGCTCTAGTGGATTGGAAACATCCTGAAAATATCTAAAATGCTTTTTGTTCTCATGTATTCCAACCTTATTTTACTGTCTTTCTAAAATCAGGAATCACCTGCAAGTTAAGAAAAACAATGCATACAAATAAAGGTTGAGATTGTCAGCTCAACTGACAGTGAAGATAAATTAATTACTCTGCCAAAAAGTTTAAGAAACTTTATGAGCTTCCAAAGTAGCTGCAGTTCTTTCAGTAGGAGGGGTTTTTTTTGTTTGTTTGGTTTTTTTTTTATATTCCAGCCAGTTCTCATTTTATCTCAGCTGTTTTTTCCTTCCTTAAAACCCCTTGAGAAAATTCCCAATAAAAGAATAAATCTGTCACATGAATTGATGTACTGCACAGCAAGATCATGCTTTTAAATATGTGTCTATTATAGGAAAATTAATTTCTCAAGCTACTTAACACTGTTCTAGTAAAAGCCTTCCACCACAGGCACTGCAATGAGCTACAGTACCTGTACAGGCACAGTAAGACATTTATCAATCCGTGCTTTGTTTACATTTTCCAGGGAACATCTTTGCATTGCTGCATGAAAAATATAGATGAAACTTCTCAGAACTGTCCCACTCAATTCCATTTTTCCCCTGTTCATGTTGCTCAAAGATAAGATAGACACTGTGATGTAAGAGTAAGCACTTGCACCAATTCTTTTTTTTTTTTTCATTTAAGTAAGTAAATAAGGATCTCTCAGATATTCTGCTCTCATGTATGAGTCAGATCACAAGGGTAAATTAACATCATGGCTCAATGGTATGTTCAAAGCACTAAATGGCCTTGTATTTTTTATATACTCAAATCTAGGTCTTTTGTCTCCTTCCCCAAACTTTCTATATCAGATGGTCCCACAGTAAAAACAGTGTCACAGATTCATAGAATCATTGATTGGAGAGAAAATTTGGAGTCATATAGTCCTGGACTCAAGGCAGGCTGTACTAGTCATCCCTAGAGCAGAGTAGATGGGGCTATAAACAGCCACATCTGGAAAGTTTTCCAAGGGTGGAGACTCCACAGTCTCCCTGGGTGGCATGTTCTAGTACTGCACCTGTGGTCTGAAGAGAAAGTTTTTTTCCTAACTTTGTCTGAACATCCCAAAACACGAGTCATCATCCATTGGTGGATCACCTGCTGGAAAAGCTTTGGTCTTTTCATCTTTCTTACAGCCCATCAACTAGTTGTAGAATACAGGCAGGTCATCTCTTACTTCAGTCTTCACCAGAAAGGTTGTGAAATGGGACAATAAATTGTAATTCATTATAGAACACAAGTTAAAAAAAAAAAAAAAGGTTAAAACATCCGCCGTGGAAAGAATTATATCACAACTATCAGAAAGCCAGATCAATTACAATGATCTTTATGGAGTCATGCTGACTCCTTTTGTCCCTTTTATATTCTTCGTCTGACTAAACTGTCTCTTTTCCTCGAAGATGCAATGAGAAACCTCAGGAGATCAAGCGTCCTTCAGTACCTTTTCTAGCTCAGATGGAACCAGCTTAAATACGAACCATGGCAACTTCATAAATATTTTTGGCAGTGTACAGCTTTTTCATATAATTTTGCTTGTCATTAAGATTTGACCAGCACAGGAGCTGTCACTTTCTGGTTTCACAATCCAACTTTGCTGATTTTATTTATTTTTTTTTTTAAATCAATGAACATTTGCCTTGAAAAGAGCCTGAATTCTTCAGTAGAGGGTTTATTGAAGGACATTCTGTGGTCCATGTGTGTGCCTTCAGGACCTTACTACTAGAGGAAATTGACCGGTCTTGAATTCTGTGAAATATTTAAACTGTACCACATCGTTGGCCAGTGGCATCCAGGTTGCCAGAATCCCACTCACTTCTCAGAGCTGCACCACAGATTAATCAGAACAATTTTTCCATAGTTATTAGCAGTTAGAAGAGATCTATTGTTGTTGATTAGTGGGAACCTTATCTCCAGAATGTCAACAACATATTTTGCATATTGATTTTAAAATATGGTCAGTACCTTTTTGCTCTATGTTAATCCTTATAAAATTAATAAAGTATGTTTCCACTGCCATTAAATTAGTGGCGCAGTTTGCCTAATAAAATACGTTTTGCTGTCTTGGTTTTATGGGTAAAGTAATAAACTACATCTTTCAAAACCAGCTTGACAGAGTGGAAGAAAAACCTTTGCAAGTTTCTACTTAGATTCTAGTAAAAAATAATAAGGCACAGATTATTTTTAGATTAAAGACCATATGTTAGACAATAGACATTTTGAAAAACACTGTTGTTTTCATAATTGAATTCAGGTGTTATTTTCATATTCTACCCAACAAGTACACAATATTCACTTGTCAGTTATGAGTGGGAAGAAGGAATATAGACATACATAATGTGCACAGAAGTACAGAAAGCTGTTAATCTGCTGTGATTTATTAAATTCTTGATTAGTTCTTATATGTCCTCCTCTCCTGACTCCTGAGACATAACAAGAAAAGATTTCCTCTTGCTTATGACTTCTCTTGCTTTTTTCCATCTATGCATTTAATTTTTCCAGACAAAATGTTATGGACTAAAAAGGAACGAGGAGAGGAGGGGTAAAGAAAAAAAAAACAAAAAACAAAAAACAAAAACCAAACCAACAAACTTATCTTCTGCTTCTTCACAAAAATAAAATAAAATAAAGTAAAATAAAATAAAAACAGGTCCTTTGGCAAAAAAGGTTAAGAATTTTTACAAAATTCTTATAAAAGGAATCACAAAGAACAAGCTTGTATCTACTGAGAGATTAACTATTCTTAAGAAAGTGGATAGAAAAACTAAGAAATTCAAAGGAAGTGGTGGCTGAATCTTGACAGACTCTGAGCTTGGTCTTGATTGAGAATAAGTAACTCAATAGTTATCTTTAAATCTTTCACAGCTAGGTTCTAGGTTAGTATCCTAAAATAGTATTTAAGCACATGAATGAAACATTTTGGGGTTTTTTTTGTGCTGTAAAAACAAGCAGCTTTCAGGTCATGAATCAGAAAATACCAGGGTGGACCTAACTTTAGGCTTCTGCAAGCTAGTACATACTAGGGACAGTTCAAAGTCTTGTGTTTCTTCCTAGTCAATGGAGAGAAACAGCTCTCCATGGAGTATTTTATCACCTTCAAAGGTATGTACTTATGGTATGTAGTACAAATCATGTTGTTGGACGACATTACCCTCAAGTATCTATAGAAGTTTCTTATACAACTAACTTAGCTTAGAGATGCTTGATTTGGAGATGCTTATGGTTAGGCAAAAGAAATATCTACCCTCTTTAATGCTTTTGAAATAGACATATCCATTCTCCTAGGGGATTAAAACATATTTCTGTTGAATTATTTATTGATTTAATTGCAGTTAATAAACTCTGTAAGCTTGTTTTATGAAAATATCTGAGTGTTTTGCTTGTTTGCTTGGTTTTTGTTGTTTGTTTGGGTTTGGTTTGGTTTTAGGTAACTGTATTTCAGCCAATAATTTGGAACACTTTCATCTTTGTTCAAAGTTTCTTTGAAAAATCAAATCACTATCGCAAAATTGGTGCAGAAATCTTACAAAAGCCCCAGAAAATAAGTTTTCTTAGCTAGTAAGAGGTTTGTGGTTTTTTTTTTTCCTCTAGAATTATGACACATGGAATGATCTGCCAAAAGGAAAAGTTGTGTGGTAGAGAGAAATAAGTTTAAAATGAGAACTTTTTGTTCAAGATGAGAATAGGCAGCATAAGGACAATCTATGTGAAATTTTCTGACTACTCATTCACTTCTATACCTGTTCTTCATTCAGAATTTTGTGCAGATGAGAACTGAAATTTATTTTTAATTGGTTTGGTGATTTAAGACGCTTTCCTTAAGACAGGAGCCTGGTTGCAGACTGCCTTTTCCCAGGCTTCACAGCTCAGAAACCACCTTTTGTATGGTGATAAAATCAAAAGTGTTCCCTGACTGCCTGAATATACAGTACTTTGTTGTAATGATTTCTAAATTTTTACCACAGCTTAAATAGCACAGCTTAGTCCTTCACCAGAAAACCCTCTTAACCTACTGTACTGTACTTCTCTGAAATACGTGAGATATGAAGAAACAACCTTTTAGAAAAAGAAAGGTTTTGAGTTTGGTTTAACAAACTGCAGTACATATATGTTAATCATTAGATTATTAAATAGAAAGATATCCAGATTTTCTACACATTTTACAAGTCTTTACTGTGGGCTAGATGATGAAATAGATTTACATGACTCTGGGCATCATAGAAGCCAACATTATCTCCATAATAGATACCAGTTGATGAAGGAATAGAGTCTTTCAGCTAATGTGGATATTAAGTGACCTGTATTCTCCACTCAAGGATGACTTTGTTGTCTAAAAAAACAGCATTTAAAGACATTTTATCCAAGTTAACAAAATAATTGTAAATTCAATTTTTAACCATATGACAGTTACATCTCTGCAATATGGAGGAAAATTATGGCAATATTAAAAAGGTTTATGAATATTGTTTCTTCAGATATAGGATTCATGGAATGCTGAGATGTATACAAAGCAACTGCGTATACTAGAAATTCTGTAAGAGTAGAAAATCACTACTCCATCCAGGCCAACTTTGCAAATAACTTTTCAGTGGTGTTAAATCTAGTACTAAATGATACCATCAATATGAAGATCAACCAACAACATTTCCCTTCAAAAACATTCCTGTTTCAGGCAAGCTCACATAATACCACATGCAAGATCTGTACATGATTAAAGTACTCAATTAAATATCAAGAAAAACGATCATTACAATACCAGTTACTACCTGAATAATGTGTTTGAACTACCTAGTTTTTGTCAGAAAAGCAGAGGTAAAAGATTAGGTCTTTTCCTGCAGGTGGAGGTCAATTTTCACAAGAAGTATTAAAAGGAAGACTGTATCACCCCTTAACGCAGATCCTGAAGAGGGAAGAAAATATATGGATTTTGACAAGAAGTGGGTCAGTTTCTCCAAGGACCTTGCAAGTATCTTTTGCTGTTGCTCTCCTTTATGGATCTTGTTTCCAATTTTCTAAACAGATATCTTACCCTGATCCTTGCTGGAGTAAACTGGACTTAGTAACCTTACTAAATCTTCTAAGTAATAAAAAGTGATCTCAAATTTATATGAAAAACATTGAGAACTCCTTTTCTTAGGGATCAGTGAATTCTTTATAAAACCGTGTCTTGAGACACTTGTGTCCTTTTGTGTGTGTTAACAAAGTGTTATTTGGAAAGAAGCAGGAAGTGAGAAGAAAATTAGGACCTGATAACAGTTACATATATTATAACCACTAACAGGACATTTAAAGATCCATATTACTGAGTTTGGTTCAGAGTAGAAAAGTTAAGCTGAGATTTGTTTTATATTGTCCGTTTGAAACTTAGGTCCATCAAGAAGATTTTCATTGATTTAATTTTCTTTGCACTTTACCACCATCAGCTGTATCGATAGAAGGGCTGTGTATAGTTCCAAATAACTCCTGCAATAAAGCAAAGGAAAAAATACGTTTTGCTCCATTTAAAGCTTCTCTCCCCAGTTAAGTTTCTCAAAAGGTAAATCTAGCTTCTATAAGGCAATCTTGGTGTTTTAAGGGGAAATTCCAATTGTCAGGCAGGGAATGAGCAGTGGCTGGAATAAAGGAAGAGATGGCTTAGTGAGAGAGAGAGTGCACTGCTTCTTTCCTGAATAAAACAGATCAAACAGCAAACAATTCAAACCTGCCTGTGTATATAGGCACTGGACTAATTTAATTCAAAGCTACTGATTATAATTTCCAAATTTCTTCAAGGTTTGCTCACACCCAAAATTAACTTGGCAACAAAGCACACTGCAGGTGTAGCAATCACATTTCCCAGCTCCACAAAAGCAGCTCAGGTCTGGAAGCACTGCTATAGTTACAACACAGGTAGAATCTGAACTCTACTCGATGGAGACTGTGTGAACTTAGTGGTTCAAGCCTCAGTGAATCATGATATCCACACTGTGCTGTATTTGGTTGTGTGGCTATGCACTACATAAACTCCACTGGAGTAGCTACTGGAAAGTAGCTCAGATACTTTCCTGGAAAAGGATTCAATGTAGTATCAGCAAGGCATAGCTCGCAATAGATGTAATCCCTGTCCTCGGGAAAACAATCAATTTCCTGGGATATTGTAGGATGTGAGTGTTACTGGTGGAGGGTTCTTGGCTCTAAACCTAATGCCAAGTTCTCCTTGGTAGGTTAGATGTTTATGAGGACACCTTTTTAATGTATCTGATGATATGGAAATCCTGAGTACATAATTCTAAGGCTGAGGCACTGAAGCAATGCCTGAGCACCTTTAAGAAACACTCTTACATGACTTCAGAAGTATGTACCGCTTGCTTTCCATGAAATATATGCCTCTAACTCACAGATGCACCTCAGAAGGTGCTAAAATAAGTGAACTGAGTTTCTGAAGTCCTGAGAATAGCGTATTCTTTATCAAATTAATGACAGCTCTTGGCCAGCCTTTGGTAAATTTAGGATCCTAAGCGTAACTTTAGAAGATTACTTTTAAGCATCCTTTGGAATAAAAAAACAAACAAAAAAACCCTATTAGTCAAAATTCTTTAGGATTCTACTAATTATTGCCTGTGGTTTTGTGAAGAACTCCCAGATACCTCCAAATTTCACAAAATAACACAAATTTCAGAACAAATTTTAGCGTGCTGGACATTTTGTACAGACAATATATTGCTAGCTTACTATTCATATTCTCATTTCTTTTTCAGTGATAAGGGTTCAGTTGTCAAATTAATGAACAATATTTCACCACATGACTTAGATGAATGCTACACAATGTGAATAGCAAATTGTTGAACTGTTCATATGCAAAGAGCAAATGAAAAAAAAAAGCATCTAATTACTCATTGTAATAATTGTAAGACCAATTTGGACGCATGATTGATTTGTGACTTGTTCACACACACCAAATCTTTAAATCATAATGCAGATATTCAAGTACTCTCATTCTATATGACTATGTATATTAAATACAAAGATAATAAAGAGAATATGAAAAAAATAATCAAAATATTATGAGTCAAATATTTCCACAAGCTCTGTTGCTTTCTCAGTCTGATTTATTAATAAAGTCAAACTGAACCACCTGTTCTTCTCAAAATGTTCTAGTCAGTGCTATTTGTGAAGAAACATCTAGAAAAGAGCAGAAATAGATATATTTCAGCTACATTGCCAAACACGTTATATTTTATTTTCCTCAGGGAAATGTAATAATAGGTATCACACTTAGCGTGGAAGTGATCATGCTAATGAGATATCATGTTTGCTATAAGATTATTATTCCAAAGTCTATGTTAATTCATTCAATAAGCCTCCTGTGAACAGTGTGTGGTGGCCGCCCTCTTGGTTGGTACGGCAGTGATTTAACCAGGAACAGCCAGAGCTAAGCACCTGATCTGTTACTTCGTGACCTAAAGATACACTGCTGGGGATATAACAAAGCAAGTCCTATGTAGGTCACCAGAGAGTGGGGTCTGTAATTAGAACTGGATGAAAATGTGGCTTATCCATCTAGTAAGAACTTCTAATATTTTGAAAGAGAAATTTACACTAAGCATCAGGATAAATCAAAACCTTGAAAAGAATAAGGGAAAAAAAAAAGCGTGAAAAAAGTGTCAACTGAAGCAGCTTTTCCTATACCTTTTTTTTTTTAAATGGCTTTTTTACCTCTTTTTGTATTGAACAAATTAATATTTACTCCTAAAAAAAAAGAAATATGTTTAAAAGAAAATACTGTAGGCTTCATTTTAGAAAATACATAGAAATATGTTCTTGCAATTTCAGTTCCATTTCCTCCGATATGCCCTTGGAAAAACTCTCAAGAAAGCAAGAAACTGATTTCTTCTGAAGAGAATCATAATTCATAATTAAGTAAAATGATTTCTTTAAAAATAACCTAACTTGTTCTATTCGTAAAACACACTCTTCAGTGAGTTACTTATCTAACAAAAATTTGGTGCTGAAAAAAATAACTAGATATTTTCTGAATCTCAGGTTGAGTAGAGCAATCATACAGGTAATCAATATCTGTTTCTTCTCTCTAATCAATCTATGTCCTGAGTACTTTGTTAGATATTATAGACAGGGAACTCTTCCTCTTAAAATCTTCTTAACAGCAGGACAAAGGAATTATGTTGAGAAAGTATATGTGGTTGCAGGATCTTTTTTCTCAGATATGATTCCCACTTTAGCAATTAAAAAAAAAGCAGGATGCTTGCATGGCCATGAGTGTTTGTAATACAATAGAATTACTTTGTATTTGAATCAAAGTGAATGAGAATTAAACTGGACTCTTAGTCTTTATATTCAGCTATAAAAACGCCAAGCCTACAGAAGGTACACAGGATTTGCTGTTACTAATGAACAGTAATTTCTTCCAACACTTGTACAGTGCATTTCTCCCTAGCTATTGGAGTTAAATTTTATTTTAAAATGGAAGGAAAAAAAGCCCAAAACCCCTTTTCACCTCCCCACATCCTCATTAGTGGTTAATAGGATTCATTCCATTGTGCCAATGTGTTAACTTTGCACTTTTCTTTCATGGTTTCCTATGCTATTTTGTATTTTCAGGTTGAGGTGGATGGCAAAAACATTCAGTCTCAGAGGCAAAGAGAATGTACTGACTTGGTTAATAGTATTTTGACATGCTGGCCCTTCAGGCTTAGGAGTGGATGTTAGTGGGGAGAAATTGAAAAAACTCCAGCAATAACTTCAAGCAATATTGTGCAATGCCACCAACTCAGCCCCTTTCTTGGGCATAGACTGTGCCGTTGGAAGAGAGTGTTGATCCAGGTCTAGCACAGCAGATGTGCTCTCCCAGAGGCAGGCCTGCCTGTTCATGCAGTGCTATTACCTTGCTAATTGATCTGCAATTCTTCCCTATTCCACCAGCTTGCAAACAGGAGCAAGCTCCTTCTGAACACTACTGAACCAGCTGGCATGCAAAAGCAGAAATCAAAGTTTAGATACTTAATTTTGTGCTTAGTTATCTAATTGTCATAGTTCAGCCCTGATCGGGACCAGACTACGCAGTCTCTCTCTCACTCCCCCCACCCCCCACTAAACAAAACCACAACACTAATGATCTATCTAACTGAGAAGTATAATTGTCCTCCCTAGCCAGTGAGGAGAAAGAAATTCCTCCAGAAGGTCATCATCCTGCACATCTGCAGCACAGGTTACAGGATGCGGTGAACAGCATCCTATAGTGGAAGTGCTTATCACTTACTGGTAAAACTAGACAGAGTCACTACAAGTAGTCAAGCTTAAATTTCTAATTCTGAAGGAGCTATTCAGGTGAGATTAAGTCAATGCTTTGAGTTTTATATTAACAAAAAATCGTATAATGTTCTATAAACTAGTTGCTTGTATTACAAAATTAATAAAATCTTGTGGAAAAAAAGTGTTAACAGGATAACTGACTGCAAAAGATCGTAACGTGTGAAAAACACAGTTATCACAGGACATAAGTAGAAAGAGGAAACAAAGAATTTTATGTTCCACCATACTGGAAGCAAGCACAGCTTACTTCCCTGTTAAGAAGAAATTAACAATGGCTAGAGATGATCAGTAGGAAGGAAAATAAAATGAAAAAGTAAAAGCAAGTGTTCAAACAAAGGCTTTGCAAATTGAAAGAACTTGAAAATCTTGTCCAATAAAAAAATCTCCTATGAGGCTTAGGGTTGCATGGAATCTGGTCTGAGCTGCATGTGGAACATAAATGATGTTCTATCTGCCTGCTAAATATATAAATATATACATAGAAATAAATCTACATGTATATATGTACATAATTTCAAAACCATAAATTCCTATATTGGTTTGAAAATTATTTGTGGAAAATATTTGATGTAATGTGATAGATAAATATATTCAGAGGGACCACAACAATTTAGTAAAATATCTGTTGACAAACAAAGGGACTATGCTCAATTACCACAAGTATGTCAGTGCCTGAGAACCTCAACAGAGCAACAGTACTTCAACGTAAGAACAAACTAAAAAACTTAAACCAACAAAAAGATGCTTCTCACCTGAAGCAAAATTACATATTTATGAGCTAGCAAAGGTAACGGACCTTACCAATGTTAGTCCACAAATTTTCCTTTGATGTATTTTTCTCAACAATTTTCCTTTCTGAGTTTTTGGTTTAGAATTTTTACTCCTTTCATTCCCCACAACTTCCATTGTATTTATTTAATTATTATACTTTGGGGTTTTTTTTTGCTTCCAAACACAACAAAAGCACAAAATAATATTTCTCACTTCGCTGGAATCAGAGTGAACCAAGTCTTGGAAGTGTAGAGGTGTACCTGTGTGGATAGAAATTTTCAAACCATGTTTAATAGACTGAAATCTAAATCCTCAGCTGATAAGCAACACAATGCTGATTCACATCACCCGAATCTCTAACCCCAAAGACAAAAAATTAGTAACCTTTTAAACTTTTGCACACTTACCCGAATGGAACATGTTGTCATAAATTTGAGTCCTTCCAACATCAAATACATGTAAATATCTCTGAAAGGATATCACATTCCAGAGGATGCCTGGAACTCCATTAATCTCTTACCAATAAACAGGATTTTATTCCTTACTACGAAAAAAAAAATATTAGTGACTCTTAATGTGGAAGACAGATATCAAGGGCTTCTGAGTGAAGACAATAAAACTGATTTTAGGAACAGTCTGATAATTATTTGGACTGAAAAGAGGATGAACCTGGACTGCTCGTGCTGGAACCTCTTCTCTTTGCAAAAAAAAAAAAAAAAAAAAAGCTATTATTTTTAGACAAAAGGAAAATCTCCTTCCATGGGACAAGGGTAAAGCAACGTCTTTAGGAGGTTCATTGCACAAGATAGACATTACTGGAAAGAACAAGGCCACAAATACTGGAGCGTATACAGTGATAAAAGGAGAGCATATAAATAAAGTGCAGGCAGCTGAAGACAAAAGCTATGGACTGATAAAAACCCCTCAGTAAAATTAGTAACTGTCCTTGATAATAAAGGGAAATAAAGATTACACCCATTTTGCAAGTATGACTTACTCTTTATTGGCTGCATTTAACAATAAGTTCCTTGTTCCAATTATATACTTTAAAAATTAATTGTGCACACCCAATTTCCTGTCCCACTTATGTCACTGTATCACTGTTGCATGAGGTACTTGTTTATAGTTAAGTGTCCATCTTACCAAGGGCTTTAGGGTAATGTGATTATAAATTTTAATAGAAGCTCTGAGAAGAATATGAAACAAACAAACCCCAGTTCTGGTCTCTCTCTTCTTTTTAAATTTTTTTTTTAAATAAATGTCTACTTGTTTTAATAAAAAGGAATCTACATTCAAAGTGGAGGCTTGGCGGTTTGCAGCTAAATGAACAGAAGCAAAGCCTTTTTGGGGAGAAAATTAATGGATTAAAATTTCTATGGCAAAGGGTATGAGGTAATAGCATAAAGATGCAGATTCTGGGCTCTGTGGTGTGGCTCTATTAAATTTACTGCTGGTAATGCTTGAGGGAAGACAGGAGTTCCTCCATCCATGTTCAACAGGGCTCGTTGGTTCTTGTACAAAAATACAAATCCATGGCTATAGAGCTCCAGAGGGAAGCTGACTATAATCTAACCATCCATGTGCCTGATTTATATGAGTAGTGTTCAATAAGTCCATATACACCCATGGCTGTAAAAGTAGCTGTCTATGTGGATATTTTGGGTGGAATTCAGCTCCAGATTAGGACATCTACGTAGCTATCTGTGTGAGGAGTTTCTAAGCTCCATAATATTCCCTGATCTTCCGGTTTATTTGCTGATATGTAGGACTATAAGAGACTTGAAATGCCTTTTCGTTTCCCACCTAGCCTCCCATTACTTTCTCAAGAGGGCACATAAAATTAATTTACGGACAGAACACCAGCAGTGGGACACATCACCTATCTTTAGATCTATGTGATGTAGATATCTATGAATCCTACTCCTGCTCCATGGTGCTATTAAGATAAGGTATCTTATATGTTTGCCCTGTTCAAACTAACCATTAGGCTCACTTATGTCTACACAGCCAATGAATCTTAGTAGCTATCATGCACTCTTCTGGGTAGGCAAATGCTTGCTAAGACACAGTTTACTAGCACTGATGGTTTATGTATCGTACATGTATGTCATTTAGCCCTCAAATCCATGATAGTAGGCCAGTCAACACTTCTTTCCCCGAGTTGCCCTAATAAGAATATATGCAAGATATCAGACTGAAGAGAAGTTTTATTCTTCATTAATATACATGTTTGTCTCCAATGGTTATTAGGCAGCTGTTATCAGGCAAACTCCCATAGATTCCAAATACTCCAGATTCCAGGCTCCTCATCAGTCTCCTCTGGGATGATTCATGCCAAGAAAAAGAAGTAAAAATTACTGAGCCACTTTAAAGGAAAAAAAAAAAAAAGGGTAAGTTTTATAAAAAATTGTACCTTGCTCCCTAACCACATAAACCACATTAAAATAATAATATTCTATATTCTTTTGGGCTTTTGGGAAAAGCAGGTTGTCCCCTTAATAGTAGAATAAATTAAGTCTAGTTTCCTATGTTTGTTCTGCTTGAGATTAAGTTCTCTGATATCTAATAATGTGCAAATTCTGACTGATAAATTTTGTCACTTCAGGTTCAATCCTAAACTCTCTTGTTACAGATATTTTTGAGGGCCAACAAAAATCATATGTACAAAATACATGAGACCACTATTATTATTATTATTATTATTATTATTTTTTGTTAAACTTAACTAAAATTCAAATATGGTTTCAAAGCTACGGGAGAAGAAAAGTAGGGAGACAGACATACAGATGCAGATACACAGATATAGAAACATGATTGCAAATGCCTTGTTTCTTTAGCGAATCAGGCTCACTTTGCAGGTACGAGTCAGAAATCTTTTTTCTTCCCGTGATCATATTTGCTCACATCTTTTCAATTTGCATGGTATTGGTGGTCCCAGAAACAAAACACACCTTTAGCTGAATTGAGAGGCATGAATTAACGCAGAATTTAAATAAAGATATCTAATATAACTTCTAGTTCTTTCTTGAAATGAGCTTGTATGATGAATCCAATGAGGTATGTGTGCATGGACTGCCTAGAACCATTACATTTCTTCCATCACAAATTTAAATTGTCTAAATTTGTTGAATTTAATTTTCAATTATTCTTTGTTCAATCCTTTGCTGCAAACTGTTCACCGAACAAGACTAAGATTTCCAGGAACTCTACTGTCAATAAGAAGCACCAGATTTTGTTAAGAAAATCAGAATATAATGATTGCCTGGGGTATTTCAAAGATAACACACAACATTTAAGTTTTGAACTAACTGCCAAATACATCTCATCACTTCAGCATAGATAGCAGTGCAACAAGGAAAGAGTCAATTATGGTTACAGATAGTATAAGAAAATACTGGTTCTTCAGAAGAGGCCAGCTTTTTTTTTTTCTTTCTAACAGATGTGTCTGCACCAACTTGGTTTCTGTGAAATTCAGGGAATTAGACATGTTGTTTTGGTCAGTGCTGGAGAAATGATATTTACGTAATTCAGCTGATGTTACTGGTTTGAAGTATCTGGTTGCATCAGCTGAAGGGAAAGGGGAAGAGAGGAAGAGAGGGGTGGGGAACGGCAGGGAGGGGGTACGAGAAAAGGAGGCAGCAAGGAATGAAGGAAGAGAGGGAAGGAGGGAGAGAAAAACAGTAGAAGCTGATTATTGAATCATCTGCTTTATTAAACACAAGTTAGTGTATTGAGTCAGTGCGGGGAGGGTTATGATATGAATAAAGATGCATAAAAATCATAGAAAGATTTATATAAAATAATTCCTTCTTTTGTTGGCTCAGGCTTTTAAGACTTTTTTTCCTTAACATCTAGAAATAAATAAATAAATAAGGAAAAATTGCACCTAGTACATTTTTGCACTGGAAAACATTCTGATTTTGAATGTGATTGGAGGGCTGTATCTTAAGAAATTCTATAGATTATATAAGGAAATATTCTCAGACAAGTGCTGCAAGAGAAAAAAAAAATGACAAACCCAGAAAGATAAAAGAACTGTAATTTAGTGCAAGTTGCTAGATTGAGCTAAAGGAAAAGAGGCTGTGTTTAGTGTCACTGAATTCAGTAAGTGATTACACAGCACAGGGTTCCTTCAGGACCCAGGGAGTGATCTACAGCCTGTGTTCTCCAGGAGGTCTGAATGGAGATTAAAGTGACCTTTTCTAGCTTGAAATTCTATGATTCCAGGTCTGAAGCCAGGGTCCCAATGGAAACTATGTGACGATATGGGGTCTTTGGCGTGAGCTAACCCATGATGATGGATGGTTTTACTTCTTTATTTCCATAGAGTCCCCCACCACATTAGTTGCACAAAACAACTTTCTCACTTGTGATGTTCAAAACTTTTACAGACAAAGCACCAATGGGTATACATAATCAGAAGTACCTCCAGGCTGGAAATAAGAAAAGGTTCATAACTACTGGGAGATACAGTTTCTGCAGCAGCTTTCCAACCAAAATAGTGGGATATCTTCTATTTGAAGATGGAATATCATATATTTCCGGACAAGACTAAAAACCATGCTGATCTGCAATAGCAGGGAATTGGGCTAAGCAGTTGAGAAGATATGTTCAAGTTTTGTTGTTTTTCTTCCTAAATCCTTGGAAATGATAGTATAGATTTTCAAGTGTCACTTAATGCCTGAGACTCAGGAAACTTTCAGTGTCTAAGGTGACCTGAATTCTGCAAGCACTGCCTTTAACACCTTCATATCAAAACTCACGGTTAAAGAGGGAGAGCTGCATGAGTTGTCCGGAAAAGGAAATCCCTGCCTCAATCATTGCGGCCCCCTTCCACCCTCTCTTTTCAATCAAGTGTCTTCATCACCCTTTGTTTACGTGACAAGCTCTCACTGGGCTGGGTACATCGGCCTTAATTTCTGCACCGAATCCATTTGTGCGCTTCCACATTCAGGTAGACAGAGTATTGACACAGAGAGGGTTAATCCTGAAAGACTACAAGGGGAAAAAAAAACCTGTGTAGAGTGGGAAATTAGTCAGCAGAGACCTGACAAAGTGCTTCCTACACATGCTGTTCTGTCAGGCTGCACAGCTTCTTCTGCTTCAGAGGTAATTACATAGATTTTCTGTCTTGTACTTGCAAAAACACAGCACAGCACTCCACCACTGCTTGTAGCTCAGTGCTTCAGGGCTCCAGCTGCATGGGGCTGGAAAATGTTTACACAATTCCTTTTAAGATTTTTAAACCACAATAAGGGATGTGGCTAACTCTTCATCTGAGGGGAGAATGGAAGAGCTCCCTCAGAAGCTGGACTTGGATGGAGGGAAGAACTTCCTTGTAAGGCAATATAATTATCTCTTTCTCAAAGGAATGGCTTCTGCCATACTGTAAATCTTTTTTTTTTTTTCCTGAATGTTTTAACTAGAGAGGAACTCAAAGTAATTTGGACATTGATCTGGATTTCAAATACTCAATGTTTCAGATCCAGAATCTTGATTTTAAACATTGCTAATTTTATTCAGTAGTTTTCTGGATCCCCTTAAGAAATGTGTCTATTCTTTTTTATTTGACAAATACACAAATATACATATCCAACATATAAACAATGTGTTTATCAGTGAAAATAATACACGTGAATATGTATATTCCCCCCTCACTACTTTGACGTGCTTGCATAATTGCTTGGTTAAGGCAATACTGAGATGAGCATTTCATATCATACATAAATTAAAATTTAAGTAATATTTACAACTTGGACTAAGATTTTGAGACAGATGGAATATCCGAATTGTATTGAAAAGGTGTTTCTATACTTAAGAATAAACTTAACGTCAACGTGAACCTGCTTATAGTGTTGTAATCTCCACTGGCAAACATTATGCAGCAGCTTTATATATATTCACTTCCATACACAAGGCATGACACAATGATATAAACTACAGAAATTAAAAATAAAAAAAAAAAGAAAATCAAAGAAAAAACCCCAACAGAACACAAACCCCTGCGTTCAGGGTGAAAGGGACTTAGAGAGTCAATCTGATCTGTACTCTGAGATGAGAGAAATTTCTCTTCTGTTGCCTATGACACATGGTTGTCCAATCTCTTTGTAAAAGCTTCCAGGCAACCTCTGCAAATTTTTCCCTACATTCACCTTTGAAAGTAATTCCTGTTGCTTCTGCTACATCTTTCAGTTACCAAGTGTAATTGCCCTTACCTGTAATGCAGAATTCCCTTCCTCTGTGACACTACCTTCAGAATGGCTGAAATAGTCTTAATAATTCCCTCATCCTCTTTCTTTGACTAAACAACCTCTGTATTTTTCAAGTTTGTATTTGTCAAGTTTTCCAGACTTCTGACTGTTCTTGAGATCCTCAGGAAACTCTCTTAAAATCAGTTTCCTGTGCTGCAACACTTAAATGAAACAGTGTACATTTTAAAAGATTAAAACTAAAGGGAATTTTAATTTAGTTTGTAATTTTTTATGCATTAAAAAAAAAAGTTCTGATTAATTTGTGGCAATGGAGACCTGGTTCATTTCTTATGCATTTTTTCAATAAAAACCAGGCAAGTTGTTGGTGTGAGTCACATCTGCAATATTAACAGAGCAGTAGATTATCACATTTTTTTTTCCCTACATTGCTACTTACTCTTGATTTTCAACTCTAGAGGAAGAGATATGTAACAAAGTGCATTACAAAAGCCTGAACTAATGAAACCATCATGTTGTATTAGAGTAGAACCTTAGTTTTATATTTCAGCACTCAGAATGTTTTCTTCCTTTTTAAATTTCTATCCTGTTTTTGTTCATCACTATCATGACTTATGTACCCTTCTTATACTCTTTCAATCTGTCATCTCCAAAGACACAGAGTTCCTTTTCCTTGGTGGCAGATACTTGGCTCCTAAACAATTTCTCTTCTCATTGTGACCTTGCTACAGGCTGGAATATGAAAGGGAGAGAAGGAAAAAGGAAAAGTAAAAAAAGGAAAAATGGAAAAGGACAAAGAGAAACAGTACTACGGGAGAAAGGTGAGGTCAGACTTCAGTCCTTTAGAAAATGTCAGCTGATTTGAACAGGAACTGTACGAGGCACAAGGGAGGATCAAAGCAAGGTTTAATCATTGCATTTCAGGATGGAGGGGGTTTTTTTCAGAGTTTAGTATTTTCAGGAGCTATTTCTCACCTTTTTTTCAGGTATACAGATTTTTCTGTGTGGGGATAAGGTGAGAAGCTGACAGCATAACTTCACCACTGGTAAATAGGAAATATTTTCTTTAAAGCAACCACTAAGAATTTAAGTTGTGTCTAGATAATATCAGTGAAGTTGTATAGTAGATAATTCTAATGAGGAAATGTGCTTGTTTTATTGCTTAGAAATAAAGGCACCTCCACTAGACTAAAGGACTTTTCATACTGATTGGTTAATAATAATTCCCTCTAAATTGAGTGATGGGATTTATTTTATCTGTTTATTTTGGGGTTTTTTTGGTTGTTTTTTTTTTTTTTTACAGAATACATTTATTAGGGAGATTTGACTCTTGGACAAAAAAAGAGGGAAGCCAAGATACATCTATTTCTACTATGAATGGAGATAATAAATGTATGTGAATCCAGTTTCTACTACAGCTGAGGCAAACATAGTTCATAATAAATAATACAGATGTCTAAGTTAAGAGGATGTGTTCCCTCAATAACTAAAATGCAAGGAAAAATGAGAGAGAAAAACCTGTTTAGTGGAAAAATAGTCTTTATCACTGCATAAAAAAATGGTCATTTTCAAAGTAGAGCACACTCAGAGTTCAACTCCCTTTTACGTTAAAAAAAAATTTAAAAAAATAAAATAAAATCTGTGGGCATAGCTCCTTCAAGAGAAAAGGTAAATGGCAAACACAGAGTCAGAGGGGAAGCAGCTTCAAGCAAAAGTTATTATTTCTTCTCTCTTTGTGGGTTTAGGCCTAGATTGGATTGTGCTGTGTTTGAAGTTTCGTGTTAGAGGATATTGCACATGTACTGTTACTTCTTGTCATTAAGGCTAGTTTTTATTGCTAGAGTGCAAACCTGCTCTCTCTGTTCTGCAGGCCTTTTATATCTACATAGTCCTTTGGTTTCATCATTTTGCTTTCATCAGGAAGGTATTCAAAACGCTATCTGAGCAATGTATATTTATTTGCTGAAAGCATATTGTCATACAATGTCAGTTTAGAAGTGATCATCCCAGCCACCACTGGCAAAATAAAATGTGCTTCTTTCTTTAATGAAGTTTAATAATTTCCATCATGAATTTTGGACAGGAAGTAGAATACTGAGGCTCTGAAAATGTTCACTGAAATATCACAGAACACGCACAGGGCTCTATTTTCACACAGGCTTTGATAATTTCCCTTCATGAAAACCAGCACAGAAAACATTAGAAATCAAATTTTATTCACAAACTCAGCCAGGTTTTGTTCGTAATATTCCTTTCTGCTGGACTTTTACATTAGACTGTTCTTGAGCTCTTGAAAAATAAAATATATTTTAAGTATGATCTCAGTGCACCTCCTAGAAGACAATTAACAACACTCAAGCCATCAACACAATTGTCATTCATTGGCTACCTTGCCATAGTTCAGAAGTACAAGGGTCATAAAAATCAGGAGTTTGTTGGAAGATTCATAATCTTAGAGTAAAAAGAGCTGTTTTACTAGTGGTACAAAAACTTTTTTTTTCTTTTAAACAATGAAGTGATCCAAAATTTCCTATTTTGTGGGAGCTCAATTTTTACTTAACACTGTAAGGTGCTGAGGCATTACTGGGATGTGTTGAGCATTATTATTATAATTATAATTATTATTATTATTTCTTTGTTTTACATAAAGTTCCTTGTGCTTTACCAAAACTAAGCCTACCCACCACCATTTGGAACATGCAATGCAAATACAAAACCAGAAGACAATTATATATCTAACAAGGTGACAAGTCTTGTCAAAGCTGACACATCAGATCATTACAAAAGCAATGCTGTTTCCTCATATTCCCAATCTACTGTTCTAACACTGAATCAAGGTGCCCACATTCATTTATTTCTAGCCATACGTAACAGAAGAGAAAAAATAGCTGCAAAATGGGAGAGAAAGAGCACAACTAAACTGGTAGAAAAATATTTGCTTTTCACACTGCTGGTAAGGACATCACTCACAAGGAGCATTTTTTTTTTAATTTTTTTTTTTTGTTAACTCCCTGACAGTGTCCATTTGAGACACTGAATTTTGTTGGAATAGCTGAAACAGAAACATCTAAGACAAAAGGAAATGTGACACAAAATAGTTATAAAAAGATTAATAGAAAAACAAAGGGGGCTTTTTTGTTTGGTTTGATTTTATTTTTCTGCTAAGATTGCCTGCCCTATTACTTCCACTTGTTACTAAGAAGAAGGAAAAAAAGATAATTCATATCTAAAGAAACATCGATTTCAGTATATTTTCAATTCAAATAAACAGTCTACCTTCAACAATGAAATTCATAAAAGAAATAAAAATGACAGGATTTTTTTTTCTTCTTTACTTTCCTTCTTTTATTTATAAAACCACAGTCAGACAAACTATAATGCTGTCTAAACAACTATACACATTAAGAAACAAACATAGATCAATAGCTATAATTTGACACACATACACTGTTCACTGTGAAAACATCAATAGTACAAAAGCTTCATGCGCATAGCTGGGAAAAATCTGTTCGGTAGATGGTGTTGGCAGAATATTAAATAACCACATGTCAGAAAGAAGGAAAAAAAATTCAATGAAACTGAGTGCACTGGCAATGTCCAAGTACTCTGAGCTAAACTATTAGGATTAATAATAAGAAAATTATCTTTGTCTTCCAGTCGTTTGATTACTTGGTGAACAAATATTTTGGCTTGGATCTCTGATATTCAAATATATACTGTCTTTCCTATCTGCCAAATGACTGCTACTGAAAGACAAGAAAACAGGAAATGACTTGCACGTTGAACAGTAATATGTTGAGCTGCTATATGCTATTTCATAAACAGTGCTATAGGTGACTACTCGTCTCAGCCTGATCCCTAGCACTTTGATGGACTCATGACAGAGAGGCATAGCAGGTGATTATTTGGCTAGAAGAAAAGAGACACAAAGTTTATTCAAAGAAGCTAACAGAAAATAGAACTGGATTTCAGGGGTATATGACCATGTCCAGCATATCCATGGTAAATTCTTCTATTGGTATTACTCTGAGATATACATTTAAACCCACACTTAAAAGCACCTAGGATCCGTCTTTCAATGTCTCAGCTATTCATTACATTATTTCAATGTGCTAACTGATACATAAGACAAAATGAAATTATCTTGAAGACCGAAAGAAAATCTTTAATATCTGTTGACCAAGAAACTATACTCTCTTTACCATTGTTCATACTCCTTAAAGCCTTTCTCATTGGCTTATTTTACACACCAGTTTTTCTTCCTTTTTCTTCAGATAACCTTAACTTCTGGTTTTTGTTCTTCAGGTGATGGGAACTGTAGTTCTTTTGAACTCAAAGTTTTGAGTGATAACAATTTAGAAAACTGGTCCCATCACATCTCTTCCTCTCTCTCTCTCTCTCTCTCTCTCTCTCAAAAAAAAAAAAAGAAAATACAAAACAAGTTGGAATGCCACTTTGCACTGAAAAGATTTTATGAGGGGAGTCCTTCAAACTGAGCTGATATTGTTAACAAAGGAAAATAAAAAAAAAAAAGAAAAATATTTTGAAGTATGAAATATGCATCTCACAAAAAGGTATCTATGTATTCCTCCTGCCTGATGGTTATATATGACAAATGAGTACTTCCACAAATAAATTACCCTCCTAAAAGATAGTTTGTATGTGCTTGTGCACCTAGTAAGAATTCTGAATATACACATCTATCTAGTGTTTGCTTCTATGCTGCCAATTCTTCATTTCATGATGAGATAAATAATGAGATTTTGTTGGTGGTGTTTACATTTATAAAGACCCATAGAGTGATTGGATTATATGCAAATTCAATTCTAACTAAATCACCCACAAAAAAAAAAAAAAAGATACAAAATGTGTTCCAAACTCTTATGGTTAGGAAAAAGCTTTTTGGATCTTGAGTCTTAATAAAAAATACTTTCTAAAAAATATTATTTTAACAGTCTTTTCTTGAAATTCTTTTACTGAGGCCTTTATAATTTTGATCTAAGTCTGATCCATGATGCCTTAATGTCTATAGCTAGCAATATAGAAATTTGGGAATAGATTAGTCTCTCCAAGTTAAGGTGCTCAGCTGAGGTACCATACTCAGGAGCTTGATTATTCTAGTCTTTTGACATTAATGCTAAGATTTAGGTATCTGTACAAGGCTATTCATTCACCACAGATTTTTATTTTCCTCTGAAATTTCCAAGAGGAATATTCATGTTGATAGGACTCAATATTGACGCCATATTCCTGATACATACATCACAGTTAACATTTATTACATTTGTTCAATTCACTTCTACTTAAATTTTAATTTCCCAACACCGTGGATATGAGCAGCTCAAATGTTAAACTTTTTTTTCTGTCCTTGTATGTGTTGGCAGTTTGCATAGTGCTCCAGCTGCCAGAGTGCCGAGATACATCTCTCTCACCTTTAGCTGATAAGTTCTCAAAGACTTTATAAAGCCATATGCAGTCTGAGTCCCAGTAATCAAGAATCTGAAAGCTGAAATCAATGAGGATGTCCTGGCTGATATTTCCCAGCGGCAGGATATTGTCCCCTCTGTGGGTTTCTTATATTGTGTCCAAGAAAATCAGGCTTTACTGGCCTACCAGGAGTTTTGTTCTCTTGTGCTTTTACCCAGTGATGATGGTTCAAGTGGATAGTTTACATGAAATGACGAAGGAATGGTTGGTCAGAGTCAGGTGGTCCAATTTTAAGCTATGCAAGATCTCCTTTCTGCTGTGAAAAAAAAATCACATAATCTTCAAATACATGGAATTAGAAAACTAAGAACAGTCATAATTTCAGCATTTATCAGTGAGTCTGCTCTTGTTTACACTGAGGACTGAATACAGTCCAACCGCTCAGAAAATTATGAAAAAAGGCAGTTTAAAAGATTCAAGGCTACAACTACAATGCTGAAGGCATCCACCTGAACATACAGGCCAAATAGTGCAACAAGGTTTTCACACACATTTCTCTGTATGTATCTCCTCTTCTAAAGCCACAGTTTTCATACTTCTTAGGATGGGGTTTCGCTTTCCTAAGGCTTTATTTAGCACTCCTCTGTGCCTAAGATTTTTTTTTTCTTTTCTTTTTTTTTCCCCTTTTTTAAAAATTCTACTTAAAGTGCCTGAAATAACATGAGGATGATCTTCTGTACTGTAGATCATCTGACTGAATGATATGGGTATCTGGTATGATAAGGTCAAGGGTCTATATTGCATTTCTGACTCATGGAGGACATGTGGAGCTATTAATGGGGTAAGGCATGCTCAGATAGAGACTGCAACATCTGTGCAAATGGGGAAAAGGAAATATGGTACAGCATCATAGCTCCTGCCTGCAGATATGAACTGTTCCCAGAAATGTATCAGGATTTCGCTCCAGAGGAAAACTATTGGCTTAGTCCTAAAGAGCCTGTTAACAAACTAACATGAGGATAATTAAGGTACAGGGAGTAACCCAAAGACTTAAATTATTTGACAATTTAAATGCATCCCTAAAGAGTTACTTCATTAATATTCCTCATGCAAGAATAAGGATAACTTAGAATCAAAATCATCTTCTCTTTCAGTAAATGGTTAATTTACATTGACAACAGAAGAAGAAACAGCTGTGTTAACCTGATCATTATCTGGTGTCAAAGGGCATTGGTACCTGAGCTTCTAGAGTTTTTATAGCCCTAGAGAATGCTGCCCAGCTGATTCTTCCAGTGTTGAGAATGTCTGAAGATTTTTAACATACTGAAAAATGTCTGCAGACAAGGTTAGCAATACACTTTCCTTTTTTTTTTTTTTTTTTTCCTTCATGTTGAACCACTGCTTCACTTTTTTTATAACTTGTTATCTAGGGTCCACAGCTTTACATTTTCAGTATTTTGAAACTTTGTTAAATAACACAGAATTTTCTTGGAAAAAAAATGTATTGCTTCTTCTTTTTATATTGCTCTCCTCTTTGACAAATTAATCCTTCTTCTTTTGTCTATTCACTTATGTTTGTATTTCTTACAGCTGAAGCCATAGAGTGATTTCAGATCAACTGACTGAAAAGCTGAGACTTAGGCATCTGAAAGGAGTATAGAAAATCAGCATGGAATGAGGAGATTATCCTGGAATACAGCAGGAAGTGTGAGAAAAAGTAGTAGGCCAAATAAGAGCAGGCCAGCAGCGTTGTTTTGACATAACATTCTCAGATGCTCCTTGGAAGAAAGGAAAATTTGAAAATCACAGCAACAAATAAAGAATTCAGTGAATTCTTCCATCACTCTTTCTAGTCAGTGCTAGTTTTGCTAATTCTACTTTCAGCTGTTTTATTTTTCCATGATTAAACTTTGCTTCATTTTTCTGTCCATTCTAACAATAGATAGCACAAAACTTAATCTTTGCTCACTGTTCTTTTTAAGAAGTTCAACATTGTTCTTCCTAATTTGCTCATGTCGTCTTTGTACTTATTGTGATGCATGGGTTCTTTCATGTGTCTTCATACTATCAACAGTCTTTGTTCTTTTACATCTAACTTCAAATGTTAGATGTGAGCTTCACACTGTTCACATTTCATTGCTGATATAGTATTTATTTTTTTTAAAAAGATGGTGTTGCTATGTAAGCACTTTGACTTCTTCACAAATGTTGTTTCACCTCCCAAAGCTTCAGCTTTTGTTTTCCTGCTTTTTTTTTTTTTTCTTACTCTGTTCTGTTTTACCTCTAGAGAATGGATAGGATAATGTAAATATTAATGGTGAATGGGATGGGTTTTTTTTTTTGTTTTTTTTTTCATTGTCCACAGCGTGCTTAAAGTCAAAATAATCTACATATTCACGTCCATTTTGATGTTCCTGGAGTCTCCCAGGCACATTGTAAACAGACCTGTATTCCTGATGTTGAATTTAGCATGTTTGTGCGTAATACATGAGAGACTTTTTTTTCTTTCTTTCCAGGTTTAGCCTTGTTAAAATAACCTGTAATATTGGCAAGGTCAGGGAAAAATGTCAGTTATTTGTTCTGTAGGTGCTGGACAGGCAAGCTAAAACTCCCTAGAGGCTTTTCTAACATGTGTAACCAGGTTTTCAGAAACAAATAGACTGTTTTTTTTCTTTTTCTTTTTTTTTTTTTTCCTCCTCATAAATCTGCAGGCTCTGTGGTTCACGGCATTCTGACCCTTTGCCAACTAGCAGCTCCTTGGATGAATACACTACACTTAGGATTTGTGGGCTCTTTTTTCCCCATCTGTATTGTGTATGTTCCTAATGAGAATCATATTTGCTTTTCAGAGCTGTGTGCTTATGAGTCTTTAAACAAGAGAAAGCTGAGTACGACATAACCTGTGTGGTTTCTTTTCTGTACTTCATACACAGCTTTTGTTTGAACCTGATACAATAGTACAGATGTCCTCCATTTCCATTTTAAAAGCCAACAGAAATGATGAAGCACTATTACCAGTCTGTTTATTGTTGGCCATATACAGGGAGTGTTCAGCACTGATCCTAGATACGGAAGGAGAAGCAGCACACTGAAATGGGACAGATCTTCAAGCAGATTTGTATCCCTCCTTGTTTTTTCCTCCTAGTGGTCTCTTCTTTCTCTTTATGTATTTTCTTTCATTAAATACAGATTCTAAAGGTCCTGATTTAATTAAATAAATTCTAGAGGCAGAGGTTTGTCCAGGTTCCTGTATGTTTTCCATCTAACACCACCTTCTTCTACATGACCAGTCCTCATATTTTCTTCTATAATAACTCATTATCAAAATGTTTCCATTTTAGATGGAAACTCTCTTCCACTGAAGTAGCAGCATGTAATACTTCTGTGGCTTTTACTGTAAAATGATAATCCAATTCTTTCCTCAGTCTCTTCCTTCTGTATTTCTTCCCCTCATTCTTCTCGCTAAAGACAATGGCACCCCCCCCATACACTCGTCTTCCAGGCACTCTCTGTGGATTTCACAGTGGTTGCCTCTCTCATATGATGCTGCTCATTGCCAGGTGATGCCTGGTGCACACAATCCAAGAAATCAAAAGACTCCGTTCTAATCTATCTTTTTAACCTTGTTATGTTTTCCTGGAAGGTATCACATATTTAGGGGAAGTTACAGGGTTAAGTGAAACAGGCCAGAATTCCTGCTGAAGAGAACATTTGAGGTTTGGTTTTTCATGCTATCATCTGGAAATAAAACAAGGAGAAGAGATGTGTACTTTCCCTGAAAAGCTTTGTTTTCAGAGGTAGATATTCATTCCCTGTAATGGTCAGTGCAATCTGAGATGTACCAGGAATATAAGTTTATATTATGTGTCAGATAATATTTGGAAATTGAATTACTTTTTAAAAATATGTCCCTAAATTTGCTTAAGATGGTATGGGAAAGAATTCTTGATGGACAGTATATAATTCCTGGACCTTAGTGTCATCTCAGAAACAAAATTTAAAATTATATTTGCAAAAGAGTTAACCACTGTTTGTTTCACTCTTTCTGATTCTAATAAAGTTTGTTGTCATTTACCATGCCAATGCTATGAAGCTCAAGGATGAAGAGCGGTATATTAACTAGATGAAGGTAAGTAGGTTAAAAAAGGTAAGCAAGTTAAAAAAACCCAAAACCATGTGAACTGAACACTTAGATGGTCACATCCTACTTCTTGGTTTCCAAAGGAATAATAACTATGTTCCATATGATGTGCTCCCAAGAAGTGTATATTCTAGAACATTAAAAAAATTCAAGCAAACAAAAAGTTTAAATCCAAAACTCACCACAGAGAGACCTATTTTCTTCCTTGGAGAAAGAATCGGACATTGTTGGTATTATAAGGTTACTATTACACAGTTGATGTGTAACTGTGCACACAACTGTTACACAGTTGAGGTGCATCTGGGAAACACTCAGAAACCATAGGGATGAGATTGGGAGAAGACTCTGAAATGGAGTACTGCTGTCATTGTCTTTGTTCAGCACTTAGCAGTTTTATGGCTAATAGATTATTCAGATATATACATATTAATATCAATTATTAATGGCTAATTATCAAGTAAATAATTTTTTTAATAAACATTTCAAATGTCTTTCAGAATAAATTGATGTAAATGACCTAGCTAATCTTTTTCAACCATAATGTCCTTGACTGTGTAAAACTTAGGACTATTTGGGGGTTTACGTTTTTAGGGATAGCTTTACATTACTCAGGCCCTGAATAGGAAAACATCCTGTATGACAGGAAAGTAGGCGTTCATCCCATATATTTTTAACTGTCTAAATCTTAATTTAAGCTGATCATCTCAACTGTACTTATAATTAGTGAAGATTTATAAGCATGTTCAGAAATTTCTTTAGCCTACCTATGTTGGACTTAAGTTGAGAACAGAAAAATTGCCATTTGCAACTAGTCTCTTCCTGGTGTCTAAAGAACAATCCTAGATGGCAAATATAAGATTCAAATATAGCTCTTAAGAGGCTAACAGATAACAAATTCCTACCTTATGTGACTGATCTAGCAGTCACTAAAAGTTATGGAAAGATATCCATTGTCCATAGCAGGTTTCTGGCCAGTGCTTGTGTCAGATCAACTATCTTAAGAGTTTGAGTTAAAAGAAAGAAGAGTTTTGGATGATAGAACTTAAAATCACATGTAGACAATTTGACTGGACAAGTGACTGGACCATGTAGACAATTTGACATGTAGACAAGTGACTGGACCATGGACGTCACTGTCAGTTTGATAGGCTGCAAACTTACCAGAAAAACCCTTGGAAATTAAAATATTGAAAATAATAAACGTTGCATTTCAGTGTTAGGTAAAGATAACATTAATATCTCTATCTATGTCTATGTTTCTATCTAGCCACACATTTTAAGGCAATAAAGATTACCAATTCATTCAGTAATCATAGAATTATGGAATCATAGAATTGTTTATCTTGGGAAAGACTCTTAAGTCCATAGAGTCCAACTGTTAACCTAACACTCCCAAGTCCACCACTAAACCATGTTCCTAAGCTACACGTCTTTTCAGTACCTCCATGGATGGTAACTCAAGCACTTCCCTGGGAAGCCAGTTCCAATGCTTAATACCCCTTTTGGTGAAGAAATTTTTCCTAATGTCCAATCTAAACCTCCCCTACTTGAGGCCATTTCCTTTGTCCTATCACTCATTACTTGGGAGAAGAGACTGACACCCATGTCTCTACAACAGCCTTTCAGATAGTTGTAGAGAGTAGTAAGGTCTCTGCTTAGCCTCTTTTTCTTCAGTTAAACAACTCTAGTTTCCTCAGCTGCTCCTTACAAGACTTGTGTTCTAGACCCTTCACCAGCTTTGTTGTCCTTTGGACATGCTCAGGCACCTCAATATCTTTCTTATAGTAAGGAGCCCAAAACTGAACACAGTATTCAAGGTGCGGCCTCACCAGTGCCAAGTACACGCGCACGATCACTTCCTTAGTCCTGCTGGCCACACTATTTCTGATACAAGCCAGGATACCAATTGCCCATCTTGGCCACCTGGGCACACTGCCGGTTCATATTCAGCCAGTTGTTGACCAATACCTGGAAATATTCAAGGCCAGGTTGGACGGGGCCCTGAGCAACCTGATCTAGTCAGATATGTCTCTGCCCCTTGCAGAGGGGTTGGACTAGATGACCTTTAAAGCTCCTTTCCAACGCAAACCACTCTATGATTGTATTAATACCCCCAGGTGCTTTTCTGCTGGACAACTTTCCATCCGCTCTTCCACAAGCCTGTAGTGTTGCATGGGGTTATTTTGACCCAAGGGCAGGACCTAGCACTTGACCTTGTTGAATCTCATACAATTGGTCTCAGCCCGTTGAGCCAGCCTGTCCAGATCCCTCTGGAGAGCCTTTCTACTCTTAAGAAGATCAACATTCCCTCTCAACTTGATGTCTGCCAACTTACTGAGGGTGCACTCCATCCTCTCATCCGGATCATTGATAAAGATATTAAATAGAACTAACCCAAATATGGAGCCCTGGGGAAAACCACTTGTGTCTGGCCACCAATTGGATTTAACTCCATTAACCACAACTCTGAGCCCAGCCATCCAGCCAGTATTTTAACCAGTTAAGAGTGAATGTCTGGCAAGCAAAGTGCACTAAATCTTCTAGTTAGCAACTGCATAAAATATCATTGTTGTGAGTTTTAAATAGAAGCTATTTAAATATGTACTATTGCAGAAAGAGAAATATGAAAATAATATTATTTTCCAGAGGATTTCATTGTATTTACCTTTAGCATCGGAAAATTCAAACTTAGGAAGCTAGGACTTACACTTAATAAATAAGTCAGAAGTATAACAAGTGTAATGCCCTGTAAAATTTATTAGGATCCTGTTTGCTTCCATATCTGGAAGTAATCAAACACCCACATGGTGACTGTACAGTAGCCTATGGCAAGTGAGTTTCTGCTTTTTAGTTCAGCGTCAAAATGGTAATTCTCCATAGCACTGATGAAAGTATCATGACTGGCAGTGATTGACATGCTTTACTGATTTAGTAGCAAAGCAACAGGCAATGGTGATTGAACTAACTAATATCACACCAAGACGTGGTCTCTCAGGAAAAGAGTCATAGTGTATTTGCTGGAAGCAACACACTGCTTGTCTTACGGATAAATTGGGAAGTTTGGATACTGGAAATGAAAAAAAAAGAGCATTTATACAGAAAACTATGAGATAATGGATTGCTTAGGTAAGAACATTATGTCATGGCAAAGGTGTCCTTCTAACAAAAGGGGGAAAAAAAGCTTGTAGGTGTTCTGAAGCAATTTATTAAATTAGAAAATATTTAATTTTTCATAATAATTAATTACAGTACTCTGAAATGACTCAAACAGACCCTTATGAACACATATATGGAAATTTCTTGCTTTTCTATGACTGTTGGTTTAGTGACATAGCTTTCAGAGTCTTAAGGTGATGCTTAACTTCACACCATTAATACTCCCATAATTTGTGCTTTCAGACACATTGTAGAATGGTAGTCATCAGACTAAATATGCGTATATACTAAACTGGTTATCTAGACTTTTTAATATCATTACTCAATTAATTCACCATGTAGATCTTTAATAGGACCAGTTTTTCTCCATGTGATGTGAAAGGATCCCAAGATTATTATTATTAACTTTGTTTCCTAGATATTTGAAGTGGGGTGAAAAAAATTCTCAGTCAGACAGCCTAGGAGTCATATATATATCAGCTTTTGGATAATCAAACCAGTCAAAGTCTAATCTCTAGGTTATTTACAATGAGTTTTTGGTCACATTACTTAACCTTAAACACCTTTATCTCTTGCATGGGAAAGTCTGAAATCAGAGCTTTCCCTGGTCCCTGAAAGTGTGCTCCAGTTCACACCAAAGTCGAAGGAAGCATTTCTATTGACTTTAATGAAAGCTGACTTAGGTTCCTCATGCACTGCAATAATAAATGTCTAAATTTTAGGTCCAGTCTTTTTGGCTTGTTTCTCTATGTCCATTTTGAGGGCTATGGATCACTACATTATTAGCTAAGAGAACTCAAATAAATGGAGCACAGGGAATTTCTTGCTTGAGGGTCGTAGCTCTTTCGAGGACAAAGAGTTAGAAGAAGAAACTATGCATGGCTAATGCTGATGGAGAGAGTGTCCTGCAGACGGCATGCTACAGACGTGGATTCTGACAGAGTTACTGTGTGATGATGTGTTTGAGACCCACAGGCAGCTGGTGCCAGATCCTGTCGAGATTTGCTATAAGCTTTGACTTGCTGCAAAAAAAAAAAAAGTGACTAGAGAGACTGTCAGTCACATTCTAGTATATGGAACCAAGTTTATCTTCCATATCTATCTTACAGCTGTGTACAAATTCATGCCCATTTTCATGTTTCTGGAATCTTGTCAGTTCATAGGAAATTAACTATAAAGAATGGATGATGCTTCCTACACAAAGGGACACTTGAATTTCTGGCCACTCCAAAACTCAATCTACACCATGTTTTTTGTCTTTAAAGACAAAGAAAAATAGTTACACAGCTTACATACACTGAGGCATTGCTTCAGTAGCAATTTTCATTTGTGCAATAAGCTGCAGTATCTCATTTGAGACACAAATCTTTGTGGACATTAGACAAAGGGTAGTAGATCTGACAGTCTGCTTACTGTAGTTCAGGATACCACACCCTGACTAAGCTGAAATTTTCCACAGAGACTGCGGTTTATTGTCATGGGATCGGGTACTTATTGTTTAGAAACTGGCCTTGTTCCAATGAGTTTTGGAGGAAGGCTGATTTACACTTGCTGGGATCTAACCCAGGCTTTTCACTATCTGCCAGGGAAAGGAGAGGGGCAGAGCCACCCTATGAATTGGCTAAGGGCAACTGCTTCAGAGTGTCAAAATCACCCACACAGCAGACATAGGCATTCTGTAACTAAATGGCAAAATCATCCCTTTTTTCACTGACTTGGTCAATTCCATTGTACTACAGGTTTCTGAGGAAACATCAACATTTCCACAAATTCATTTCAAGCTTCTTATATAATGGAACACATTGTTTGGCATATAGATTTAGAAAATAAATAAGAGAAAAATCTGAAAACACAAATGAGCAGTGGAAGAGAGGAGGGAAGCACATTTATAAGTTTTTTTTTTGCTGTGAACATTTAGATTTAGAAGAAAGGAAATGGCAGCAATCTCTTTAATTTGAAGAAAAAGTGAGATCATTTGATAAGTACAGCCTAATCCTCGGTGCATGCTCATCAACTTCATAAAACTTAGTTCCAAAGCATCGTGGCCATCCTTCAAGTAGCAATCCTTTCAGAATGTTTCCACCGCGGATATTACTCTGGTGCAGTGGAGAGTGCCTTAGAGTTTGCTACAAAACTGCAACGCATCAGTGCACACTTTCAAATGAACCGTGAGAGGTAGAAGGGAAAGCTTAAAGTTGAAAGTCATTTTGTTACTTAAGGATAAACTAGACCCAGATGGTCCCTTGGAAGTCAGTGAGAGATGCACACACTGAAGAACTCAGTTCTCCCTTTTTATCAGGAATGAAGAAATAATTTCCAGCAATTAATGTGTTTGAGAAAAGTAATTGCCTCTTTTCCTACAGACAAGTTTAAAAAAAAAAAAAAAGTTCTATTATTATTCTAAACTGGACAAAAAATTGCTACTTCAGACGTTAAGATGGTTTACATCAGCAAAGTTTTCATTATGTCAGTGGAGACATGCTGTGTATCAATTTGCCTTCTAAGGGCACAGATCTGATATATTTCTATAATCAGACTTTCCTGAGATAATTGTCACAATTGGGTTTGGCTCGTAATTCCCATTACATTGCTTGTCAGTCCTGATTGGTTTGGGTTATCAGCATTTCTTGCCTTAAAGTCAGTGAATATTCAACAAGTCATCAGATTTTTACATATTACCTCTACATCTGAGGACCAGAAAGGTCACTGGACTGATTTAATGTTTTACCTCTACATTTTTCCTTCCTATGCAATACTCATCACTATTTGAGTCAAATGACAACTCATACCTCATTATCCTCTGTTCATATATTTTGTGGTTATTAGACTCACTTCTAGCATTATTGCTATTAGCATCTTATTATCACTACTACTGTAGCTTAAGGGGCTATAGATAGGTAATGCACAAAATTTAAAAAAACCATATATTTCAGTTATTCATAGCTTTTAAATGCATGACACACAGAAAAAAAAAAAAAATTAAAACCAAAACCAAATCACTACTTAAATTATTAAGTGACTCACCCATATTCAAAGGGGATATCCAAGGAAGCTTGGAGGACTTGGAACCTTTATCCAGATGAGCAGCTAGTTTCAATTATTTTCCTGAAATATAAAAGCAGAAGTGAAGTCCAGGCCTTATTATGGCTACTGGCTACTTAGCCATTTTGTTTAAGTGGTTAGGTCTCAAAGCCTTTTCTTTTTTTTTGTTTTTTTTTTTTTTTACATTTTACAACTACTCTTTAGCAAATCCATCAGAGCTGTTTAGTGTAGATTCAGACTCCGCACATGAGGATCAAAAAGGTGTAGTACCAAGTAAATCCAATGTTTTCCTTCTGTGAACTACAAAGCCCAGGCTCCTGTAACAGTTAACTTTGAAAGGGACAGAAGATACATTTTCGTAATGTAGCTTTCTTCAATTAAAACAGCAAAGAGAAACATATTGAGAAAAAAAAAAAAATAAAAAGGCTCATCTTTAGCTGCCAGGTTGGAGTCAGCTCAAAACCTTCAAACCAGCTGTGTTGATACAGCTACAGAGAGAAGGAGAGCTTCCCAGGCTGGAATATCTCAAGGGACCTGGAGGTGATGCAGCCTTTTTTTTTTTTTTCTGTGTGTCTCTATTTTTTTATCTGCCCTACAGTCTTACAAAGTGCGAACACACAAAGTTAAAAGCAATAAGCTTGTCTAACATCTAATAAGAGAAGAATCTGTCACTGCCGGTGATGTGAATGGGAATACAAAAACTATAGGCATGTCTCTTGTTCGGCAGCAAAAGCACAACAAGGCAGAAGGTTAGCCTAGGATCTGTTCTCGGTTGCTTTGGAAGCTCTGCTTAATTGTCAGTCACGATGCACTGTTGGCAGAACAATTAGTTGTATCTGTATTAGATCCAAGCTGTAATTATTTGTTACACTAATCATGACTAGAGTAAGAATTTAATTAGTCACGAACATTACTTTTCTTTGTTTCTTCTTTTTTTTTTTTTTTTTGAAGAGGGGGTAAGTGTCCAGTTGTCTTACTAAACACATGTTACTAAAGTGAGTCTGGGATGTCTGCAAGCCAGCATCATGCCCAGGATCTTCCCACCTGCTGAACACGCAGGATTTCCATCCCGAGAGCAGAGCCTAGCACTGACTTGCATTTACGAAGCCATGTATCAGAGCCAGGGCTGCCACGCACGGTGGTATTTGGGCTCCTTTGCACCTCTGAGCAGCTGCCGATGCAGGGGGATGCAACGAATGCCAGGGGAATGGCTGGGGTGGCTGCATTACTCATCGGAACATGAGGGCAATTGGGATTGAACAGTGGTTTCTTGAGCCACTCTTGGATCGCTGCTGTTGCTGTCCCTGTTACCATAGCACCTCGATGCCTAATTGCTCGCCAGCTCTCTGCAGCGTGAGCTGCTGTCTGAACACAGAAGCAAACTGCCATCACCCCTGTCCCAAAGAGCTAAGGGAAACATAAGTGATGGCCTCTGGATCCAGGCAGGGAAGGGGGAAGGTGAGAAAAGGGGAAGTTACCATCTCCAAATAGGTGACAGCATGAGTGCCTCTGCCTCCTGAACATCACTGGGTGTTTTGCAGGATTGACAGAAGAGGGGATAACAGATGAAGCTATGTGAAAAGGAAAGCAAGGTATATTTTCAGGTGCTTTTTAGGGAGTTTTTTCTTTAGTGCGAGGGACAATGTAGGCAAAAGTCTGAAGGAGTTATTTTGAAAAGGTTATAGAAGGGGAAAACTAGTCTGGGATAATGTGCTGCTTGAAGGAGGAGGCATTTTGACAGCAAAAGAGAGATGGCAGGCTGTTTCTGACCCTGGGACAGCTTGTGTGACTTGTCCTGTGGTTTGCCTGCATGCATGTGCATGCCCACATCTGTGCTGTGTATGCGCATCCCCACACTGATGTCAACAGGACTTTGAGCTGCTGAGTCCGGTTCCTCTTTGCAGGAATGGGACCTACATTACAAAAGCCATCGATTTTGTTCCACAGAAACAGTCCCACTGCAGGGGTTGAGACTATTTGTGTGAGTAAGAGTTCTCTCTGACATGACAGAGTTTGCCTGAAGCTGCAGGATAATTTTCAGACATCTGCTCCTTGCAGAAGGGGCTTCTTCTCCCACATTTCAGCATTTGGGAGTTCCTTTATTAGGCTTTCCAAGGTGAGTTCATGTATTATACTCTAGGCAGCAATTTACCAAAAAGATTTCAGTGTCAGGTGGCAATGCAGAAAAATAGTAACATTCATATAATAGTTGACTCCTCTTTATGTGCTTAGGGTTTTGTTCTTTCCTTCTGCTGATAATTAGAAGTGCAAATAAAAGCTGGGACAATTTTACAGCTGAAGTTTGAGGCATTAAAACTTGTCTGAGCTGCTTCTATGACCTATCATCACTCTACATAACACTGACCAAATCTGTTAACTTTAGAAATTTATCTCTTTGTGAGTTGTTTTGTTTGTTGGTTTTGTTGCTGTTCTTGTTTTCCCCCAGCCTATACTGTAAGAAACATACATTAGACTAGTTTGGAGTGACTTTGTTATTATTCTCATTTGTACGTGGATGCCTAGAATACTACTGAAGGGAAGCCAAATTATCAGAACAAGGCTTACTCCTCAATCCATCTCTCATAGAGTTACAAGAAAAGTAACATCTTTGTCATCTTAGTAGCTCTGCCCACCATCTCAGAAATACTAACAGAGATGATATTTTGAAAATGTACTTCATAGCATGTCTACCTGGAACATCTTTTGGGAATGAGTTGCTTCTTACAGCCATTGTGAACTCATCTTGGCATTGCTGCATGCATGTGAGAAAAACAAATTTGTAGGAAAAGTGACTCTCAGTTTTTTATCCCAATGCTGTTTGAGGACTGAGTAACCCATCAAGTTCCCATGAAGTGACATTTGCAATGAAGGAGCAGGCATACCTATTTCCAGTGACAATAAAGTCTTGATGCACTGACAGCTGGTTGAATATTTTATTTCTGTTTATTTATTTAATTACAGATTTCCTCTCATGGAAAACAAAAGGAAAAAATTGATAGATGTAAAGTCATGAGTTCTTGTCTACATTTCAATCAGCCCTAAATAAATTCCAATAACTCAAACAAATATGTTAGTTGACAAATTTCCTGTTTAGATATTTAATTCAAAAAGGTCATAAATGCCTCATTAATACATCCTTTCTGTGCATTTATCAAAGCATTTTGTAATGTTTGAGAACAATAATGAGCTAAGATTTAGCCATTGAGAGATGAAGTTCCAGCTCCAAGTCTAAACTAATGGACAAGTCTCTGAGAACTGCTGCCCATGTTGAACAGCACCATCCTTAGCACTTCCTTTTTTTTTTTTTTTCTCTTAGACCTTAATTTGCTTCACCTCATAGATGTGAGGGACATTGTTCCCTTTTACTGAGAGGTCAATGTTCAAATGATACCTTCTGTGTTCAATATGAAGGAAGTGGATATCAGTCTACATAATATCACTGTATCATGAATCAAGCCTACGACCTTTTAGTCTGAAAGTTCCAACCTTGAATTTTTTTTTCTAAAAGGTTCACATATTTTAGCAACAGGTAACCTAAAATTCTGTAGCCATGGTTCTGTGAGTAGAGCTGGGGCTTAATTTTCTTTGGTCCTCTTGGTGTTATAATGTACATTTACTACATCATTGCCCTTTAGATTGTTATGTTTACATTTCATCTCCTTATTTACAACAGGTTGCCAGCGTATGTCCCTGAATGTAATTTTATTTGGTTGTATTTAAGACATTACTGAATGTCGTGGTTTTGTTTAGTGAGGGGGGGCCTAAGGTGGTAGCTTCTGTAGGAAACTGCTAGAAGTCGCTCCCCTTTGTTCAGTGGACTTGGCCGGGCCTAGGGCGGACCCACTGCCACTTGGCCAAGGCCAAGCCGACTGGTAGCAGAATGTCTCGTGATAACGCCTCTGCGATAACGTATTTAAGAATGGGAAAGCAGAAAAAAAAAGAGAGAGAAGAGAAGATGTGAAGAAGCTGAGCAGGGGCAGAGGCGCAGAGGGGGAGGCGCAGGCCTCATGGGCCTTGCAGGCCTCACCCTCTGGCCTCTCGCCAGGCAGCCGACTGGGCCCGACTCAGTCCAGCCCGGCTGCAAGAAGTGGAGAGGAGATGAGAAGTGAATGAGATGTAAAAAGGATCCTGAGAGACATCTACCAGCCTGTTGTGAGGAACGGCTGCAGACGCCAAGGTCAGTGAAGAAGGAGGGGGAGGAGTAATGCGGCTCCTGGCCAAGATTCCCCTGCAGCCTGTGGTGACGACCATGGTGGAGCAGGTTGTCCCCCTGCAGCCCATGGAGGCCCACGGAGGAGCAGAGATCCACTTGGAGCCCGTGAAGGACCCCGTACCGGGGGAGGTGGATGCCTGAAGGCAGCTGTGGCCCGTGGAGGGCCCGCTGGGACAGCTGTTCTGGAGAGACTGAACTCCGTGGAAGAGATCACCCACGCCGGAGCAGTTCCACAAAGGACTGTGGCCCGTGGGAGGGACCCCACGCTGGAGCAGGGGAGGAATGTGAGGAGTTCTTCCCCCGACCATGAAGAAGCGGCGTGAAACAACGTATGATGAACTGACTGCAACCCCCATTCCCTCTTCCCCCCTGTGCCGCTCAGGAGGGGAAGGTAGTAGAGATAATGTTAAGCTTGGGAAGAGGGAGGGGTGGGGGGAGGTTATCTTGTTTTCGGTCTCATTCTCCTGCTGTTTGTAGTAATAAATGAATAGTTTTCCCCAAGTTGAGTCTGTTTTGCCCGTGACGGTAACTTTAAGGATTTCTCCCTGTCCTTATCTCAAACCTCGAGCCGTTTTTCCTTGTATTTTCTCTCCCTGTTCTCTCGGAAGGTGGGGGGAGTGAGAGAGAGACTGCGTAGTCTGGTCCGATCGGGGCTGAACTACGACACTGAAATAGATCTGATATTAGGGATAACATTATTGCTGCTTTAGAAACTATGAGGAAATCATCAGACAATTGCTCGATAAGCAACCTCTTACGCAAAAAAAAAAAAAAAAAAGAAAAAAGTTTCACTCTTTTAAGCTAGTTTTCTAAGAACAATCTTCATGAAAATGACTCCTAATTTAAAGGAAACTAAGGTATTGCTCACCCTATCAACAGGGTAAATGGCTCTTTTTGGCCAAATCATAGAAATGAGCTTCCTTAAGTACATTGCACCTTAAAGCTGACATTATTGCAGAAAAGCATATACAGCACCTTGTCTGCGTGGAATAACTGGGCTCGGCCAAGTTGTCATTTCTGACAGGTCGGTGTAATGAGCAAGAGAGCCTTGAGATGGTCGAAAAGTTTTTTTACTTGTTGTTGATGTGGGTTTTTTTTTTTTTTTCACCCGAATCAGCAAGGTAGAGCTGTTTGGGGTGATAAGACCATATATATGTATCTCATTATGAGCTCTACATTATCAAGTTGTTGTCACCCATGCTATCACACTTAGCCACATTTGTGTTTGGGATTCATTTTGTGCAATTTTTTTACATTCCTAACCTGGAAACAGCAGAAAATCTGACTCTCTGGAGCATCAGACATTAGCTAGCAGGACTGTCTATGTGTGTTAAATCTACATACACTTGCAAAACCACTATTAATGAGAAGCACCAATTGGATCGGAATTTTTGTTTTGCGTTTGTACTTTCTCAAAAGTTCTTAAAACATGTATTTACATTGAAAAAATATGGGAAAGAGAAAAAAGAGGGGAAAAATAAGAGCTGGAGCCTATAAATGAGAAAAAGAAGGGAAGATTTTTGTTGCAGTTCTATTGACTATGATATTTTTTTTGAAATCCTGTAAGGAAAGCAATACAGCAGACTGCATAGGGAAAATTCTTAGGAAAAGCTGAATTTATTTCAACACTGGCTTGCCTGGATTATTTTTTGCATATGGCCCTTTACTGCTCTGTGTCTTAGTTCCCCAGTATGTCAAGTAAGAATACTGTTTCCACTCTCCTTTGTAAAAGGTTTTAAGATGTACAGATGAGAAGCACTTTATAAGACCTAAGGATTAGTAAAAGCACAACAATAAAAAAGATGAAAGAAATCAGAGGTTGGAATTTAAAACACTAATAATAATCACACTGGCACAGAATTAAGATCATCAAAAATATATCCTTTTGAGCTGCAGTTTGAATAGCTGGGGATGGGGAAGAGACAAGAAGAACAGAGAAATAAAACCCTTTTTTAGTCAGTTGTCAATATCATCAGTACAAAAACACACATACATACTTTGTGATGCTATTTGAATTATGTAAAAAATTTGAAATAGGGCAGGAAATAGAAGCTATTCATGTGCAGAGAAAGATCAGATAAGTAAATTAAACTATATGTTGAATTCTACTGTAAGCAGATATCCCTTAAGGCTACAAAAAAAAAAAAAAGATTTGATTATCAAAGCTGTAGAATGTGTGGCTCATCTCCCTTTGTGTTACAAGAAGCCTTTCCATTAAATTTGTTTTTAAGCAAAATGTCTACGGGAGACTCATTTGGATACTGATTATGCACCTCTTAGGAGAAGAACTCATTGCTTTCCTTCCACATGCTGGAGTTACATTCCAGCAAGGAGCTGCAAGGTCAAGCCATCAACCCCATGTCTTCAATATACCTGGAATGAGTATATTCCATCAGCATATTCAATAAAGCAATTACAATAGCATTAATGCAAATGACCAATGCATCAGACAGAGTGAAGGGGTACAAGATGAAAGATTTTAGCATATTCTGCCCCAAAGTTTAGAAGCTGTTTTTTTTCACAAGGCTCCACAGGAATGAAGGTCAGCCCAACAGGCAACTCATGCCAGAGGACCGTATGAGTGACATGAAGGGAAGAGGTGGCTGTTCAAGGTTACCTTGATTGCTTTGGCTGAGCACTTGAAGGCAATGTCATTCATTTTCCGAGGCACTGGATCACCAGTGGTGAGGTGCTTAATATCTCTATTCTGGTGTGCAGTGGTTAAAGGGAGAAAAGGAGGTGCTCTCCTCTTCTGTCTTGATGAAGAGGCCACCCCCAGTGGGAAAACAATAATCCCTATTCACATCTGGGCATTGTAGAAGGCATGGAGAATGCATGGCAAGGCTATAGCAGCTACTGGATGGATATATTGTAAGGAATACAGCTGGTCTTCCTAAGAATGCTGCTTTTTAGACACATTTGGCAGCTGCTGTGCATCAGACACCCTCTATGAAGGTGAAAAGAAGTCTGCTGGATGTGAAGAGCAGCTGCCATGTAGAGACAAAAAAAGTATGAAGGATATGCTTATGACCAGTCAGATGCTTCCTGCCACAGCACGTCATATGTTACAGCGAGATCTGGGCATATGTTACCGTTGCTTCAGCAATGTGGGAGGGCCTGGGACAGCTTCTGCAGAAGTAACCAGGATGGGAACCTCGCAGGTAGGATGCTAAGATGGAACATAAAAGCCCAAGATCTCTCAGCCTGAGACATTTTCCCTTCTGTGTTCTGTGGCTTTGATCCCTTTCTTCATTCTAGTCTTTTCCCCACCTATTTCCACTAGAGGTGGTGAGGTAAAACCAGACCTCCATAATTTCCTATTTTTGGAAATTTATAAGTTTTATTATGCGCCCACATCAACATTTTACATTGAAGTCCTGTGTATTACATCTCACAGCTTTGATACCCCTTCGTTTGTTTTGTTTTGTTTTTTTTTTTTCCAGTAAACACATTTGAAGCAGGAAAACCTTATTCATTCAGCACCAGTCAAAAAAGGAACAACTGTTTAAAATGACTAAACATATCTTCTCAAGTGTGTTAGACTGGAGGAAGCACTTGGTGATGGGTTTGTGGTGACTTAGCAGGAGCTGCAGAGACTGCAGAGCAACTCGCAGCTGTGCTTGTAAGACTTAAAAATGACAAGATTCATGCTACACTAAATTTCAAAAGTAGCTCAGCTTGACATCTGATTTATTTCTGCAAGGAATGAACTCCAGAGGCAAATCTAACTTGGATGTCCTATATATCTTTATCTACAGGGTTCTGGAGAAGGAAGGAAGTTGGCAGCATAGGCCATATGGCCAGACTTCCACTGATGCTCTGCCAGAAATTGGACAAATTTGATCATAAATCTGATAAATTTCCAGACCCGTTACCAATGCTGAGTCAGATATTGCTGTCAGTCCCGTCTACCAACTTCATGGGGTTCCATGGATGTCTGTGGGATTTCAGGGGCAGAAAGGAGATCAAAACTATCATAGGTTTCCTAACCTGTATCTTTTTTCTTCCTCTTCCTCTTTCTCTTCTTTTTTTTTTCCTTCTACGTTTTATTCACTTATCATTTTTTTCCATTTAAAAAGGCACATTAATTTTGATCTTTAAAATTACACAAACAGAATTTGTGTAAAATTGTGAATTGTAGAATTCACAGTAGAATTGTGTAGAATTTGTGAAAAATTACACAAATTACAAAAATACACAGAAACAGAGAATTTTATCTGGTATAGGTCTGAGCAGGGAAAAGATCACACTATAAATAAAATTACACCCGTATGATGCTCTGAAACTTACTAAGGTTCCCGACTACCTTTTCTCCACAGCTGCATTGTGATTACCTCAGGAGAAGTAAGCTTGAGCAACTGCTTCTTACAGCCTGTTGCCCACACTGGGACCATTTGGCTACGTGTCTGTCACTACACCCCTCTGACTGCCTACTCTGTCCCACCTCCTGCTTGCATGACAAAGTGTCCAATGAACTGCAATGTGAAGCTAAGTGGTAGGAAAGAGCTGCTTCTTCTGACTCTCACTTCTGCAGAGAGCTGAGTTCACAACTTACCCCAAAGTGATTAGAGACATAAAATTCCCCCCTCCCTCCCTCTCTCGACTCAGTGCATTACTGCAATTGCTAATTTAAACGGGACGTGAGGTGAGTTCTTTCAAAGAGTGAACCTGACCCTTCACCTTTCCAGCACTACCCATGGCTGTTGCAAAGCAATTGTGCCCGTCAATGGAGAACAGAGAGCAGTAAAAGTAATGAGAAAGGTAATAAGACTTAAAACAAAGGTAGATGGACCTCAAACGAAAACAGGAAGATTTAGGATACCTGCAGAAAGACAAGTCAGCATTATATAGAGACGAATTAATACTTTGGGATTAAACTGTGTGTGAAGGGTAGGGGCATAGTGCACTAAAAATAGGAACAGGGTAATTTAGAAGCTAATCAAGCTCTGTCACAGACAAAATTAATAAGTAAAAAAAGTTTTAACAAGACATTAGCCATCCAAAGAACATAGGAGGCCTGTGGAGGAGGATATTGTATCAGAAGGTGTTATTAACACTGCTATTATTAGATTGGGTATGATTAACAGGACTTGGTCAGAAAGAAGCAAGGTGAGGTTTAGAAGTACAGTGGTGGATCACCCAGAATGTCATTACAAAGGTGAAAATTGTAAAAAGGAGCAGGAAATAGAGGAAATAGTTTTGGAAAATGATAGATGGAAAGACACTTCGTTAAATGTTCTGAGCTCTTCTATACGGTGTTAAGACACACTTTGTGTGTGGTGATGAGGTGATTGTTTTCTTTTCTGTCCGTGTTTTAATTGCCGCAATGCAGTGGTTAACATTTGCAAAGATGAGACTTCATAGAAAGAGGACCTTTGCAGTCTAATTATAGGCTTCCATGATTGTGTCTGCTTTCTTCCCTGCAATGACTTGCAACTGGGATTTCATACGAACAGCCAGCCAAATATTCAGCTAGTGTGAACTAGTGATACTGCACCAAAATCAGTGGAAATGAATGGATGTTCTTGCAATTCAGTATTCATTTTGAAAGCAGAGTTGAAAAAATATGAGAGATTTTCATAAAGGTAATTTTTGAAGGACAGGTCAGTTATAATCACCAGGTGAAGAAGTAATTTCCTGAGTGTCGAAAGACACATAAGCACACTGGGAAAAAGATCAGTGACTCCAGACATTGATTCCAAAGTATCTGTTACTGAACATCCCCAGAGGCAAGGTCCTGGTTTACATGGACATCTCTTGTTTTCTTTTGTTCTAATTAAAAGTAAAAAAATTATTTGTTCAGAAATGCACCCTTCTCTTGGAGTTTTTATTGCAGGATATTTTGGTTTCGCTTATGTTTTAGGCAATGAGTATTTTGGACCAGAGGATACCCTTTTCTAAGGTTTCCTTGCTGTTGCTTCTCAGCAGTACATATGCATATAATGAGCTGTTCTAAATTACTCCTTTTCCTCACCGAGATCCCCCTCACCTGCTACCAATTCTGCTGACCATTAGTCTGATCCTTAAAAAGCAAAACCCTACTAAGCCGGTAGGTACTTTTTTTTTGGGTTGTGCTTTGCTTAAGCACAATACAGCTTCAATTAATCAGGAACATCTAGAATCTACTCAATGCAGGTAGTTATTATTCATAAAGAACTGTGTTTCATCTGGAAAATAGATTATATTTCAGCACTCTGGCACTGGCACATTTCATTTGCACCCCTTCAGACAGATTCTTTAGTCTGTGGTGACAATCAGGAGTGATTTCCCTGAACTAAGTACCATTACGCGGGGGGTAAACCTGGCTGCGAGCTCAGATCCTGTTTGCCTGCATCCGCTAGGCTTTAACCACGCACTAATCACCAGGGCATGGAATCACCATTATTCCTGCAGAGACAATTTGACAGATGGCACTGTGACAGGAACATCACTGCTGACCACCAGCTAAGTCCCTGGCTCTGGAGCGGCACAACCACTGGAAAAACTCAGCAGATCACCTCTTCCCTGCCTGTGTGCGCTCACTGTATTTCAGCTGGGCGAAGGCATCCTCCTCTCCCCGCAAATCGCATTATGCTCCCTGTTTTCTCATGGAAAGCGGTAGTGAACCTGTAGAGCCCTGAAACACATAATATGCATGGCTGCTGTTTTACACTTGTAACATCTTGTATGCACTGAAATGTACAGCTGTTTACACTTGTAGCTCTGTCAAGTAAACAAGTGGTGATTTCTTACGACAGAGGGGAAACTGGCACAGGGCTGCTATTCACTCACCTACAGCCTGGCAACTCCTGATGGTGGAAATCATTCTTCAGGCACCAAATTGGCTTCAAGCATACTGTAAAACTGGCTTCTCCGAGGTGGAGGGGAGACAAGAGGAAATATGTTGGCTGTGTCTGTCCCTCCAGAAAAGGCAGCTACAGGGTGGCTGATGGTCTCTGCCTCCTGCCCCAGCGGCCCGCGGAAGCACCTCGCAAACAGGCTGTGCAGTGGCTGTACCAGGGCGTGCCGGCACACGAGTCTGTACCAGGCATTTTCAGGTAGCTGTTCTCCAGGAGCTGTGGTGCCTGTTAACCAAAATGCTTCTGAGTCTGCACAGGAGAGGGGCTTGGAGATATCTTTGTTGCCTAGAGGACACTCCATTGTAACTTTTAGGCTTAGTAAAGATGATTAGAAATCCTAAAATAGTTGAGTCTAGATGAAATTTTCAGGGATGAACTACAGTGAGTATTAAAAGAAGCTAGTAAATTGCAAGTTATAACAAACAAAAAGAAGCTGTTATTTTACATAGTGTAGATACAACTTTGAAATTGCTTTACCACAGACAGCTAGCGTGCCTAAATGCTGGCATGAGTTCTCAGGGAAGCTGGACATACTTGTGGAGATGAAATCCTCAAAATATTAAGAAAAACAAAGAGAATAGAATAGAGTAGAGTAGAATAGATTAGAATAGAATGGAATAGATTAGAGTAGAACACAACAGAATAGAATTGTTCAGGTTGGAAAAGACCTTTAAGATCGTCAAGTTCAACCATAAACGTAACACTGCCAAGTCAATCACTAAACCATGTCCCTAAGCACATGGTTTACATGTCCTTTAAATATCTCCAGGGTCGGTGATTCAATCACTTCCCTGGGCTGTCTGTTCAAATGCTTGATAACCTTCTCAGTGAATAAATTTTTCCTAGTATCCAATCTAAATCCCCCCTGGCACAACTTGAGGCTGTTTCCTCTTATCCTATTGCTTGTTACCTGGGAGAAGAGATAAACATCTTTCTTGCAGCAAGGGACCCAAAACAGAACACAGTATTTGAGGTGCAGCCTCAGCAGTGCCAAGCACAGGGGCACAATCACTTCCCTGCTCCTGCTGGCCACACTGTTCCTGATAAAAGCCAGGATGACATTGGCCTTCTTGGCCACCTGGACACACTGCTGGCTCATGTTCAGATGACTGTCAATCAGCACCCCCAGGTCCTTTTCTGCTGTCAACTTTCCAACCGCTCTTCCCCAAGCCTGTAGCGTGCCATAGGGTTGCTGTGATCCAAGTCCAGTATTTTGCCTTTTTGAATCTAAGAGACCATTTCTGTCTCAGCAAGTTGATCAGCAAACTGTTGGCAGCTGGGAGAGTATCCAGGGACATGTGTGCTTCCTCTGTTTTTATATGCTTGCTCTTTCTCTATGTTTTTATATGCTTGCTCTTTCTCTATGTTTTTATATGCTTGTCCTATTCCTGTCATATATGGACATCTGCTTCTGAACATAACTGCAGACAGGACATGGAACTAAACGGTCCTTTGCTTGACAAAGATGTTTAAATTCTCTTACAGTCTTCACTGTACTAAAAATCAAACATCTCTGTACAACATAATATCTGTCCAAAAGAAATTGTAACCTGACTTAAGAAACAGTAAATTATTTTTTTCCATCTATTTCTGGACGATAATTTTGTTGACCAAGTTGACCAAGCAAGCAGAACCATATTTGTTCTTCATGGCAGACTCTGTTTCAGCTAAAAATAAAAATAAGTATTTTAAAGGAGAAATCTGAAAACATCCTCCATGTGCAATTACATAGTTCTGTCTTCATGAACTGGGGACCAGCAGCACAGCATGTCACAGCTGACATGCAGAGATGTAAAATAAAAGAAAATGGGAAAGATAATCACTGCTAAAGCTGTAAGAGCGAAGGCAAAGACACCTACAAGCTCATTCTACCTATCTGAAAGCTCAGCGAGGGGAAAGGAAGATATTTCCACAAGTATTGGGGAGTGCTGAGGTGCTCCATCCCATGAGATGTGGCTTTCAGGTTTACCTGTGAGGAGTGACGTGGCGTGTAAAGTCACACCAGCTGGTGCTCATGACAAGAGGTTTCACATTACATCCAACACAGGGGCAGCAGCCACAGAATGCCAATACTGGGAGTCTGGAGGAAGATACAGGAGATCTTCCACTGGGCAGCTATGGAGTGGAGAATGCAGTCATGTTCCCTTCCAAGGGCACATGTGTTCGGTACTGGCTGGAGATATTTTGTCTGAAACTTACTGAGAAGATTCACTGGAAGTTTTTCTAAACATTTACAAGAAGAAGCAGAACCAAACAAAACAAAATTAAAAAAAAATCAATGAAGGAACAAGCAATATTTGAATTCCAATATAATATTGAAGCTGGTGGTCTAAGGAAAGAATTGAAGGCTTAATACACTTTTAAATTTCCATAATTAAGGAGTTTGGCTTACATTTTGGGACCTTTTTTTTTGTGTGTGTGTGTGGGGGGGTGAGAGTAGGAGGGGAAAGGGGGTTGAATGTAACTCCCTTTGGACTGCAGGGAAAATTCAGCCATGCTCACCATCTTTTTCACTGTTGATTTTTTAGCTTTGTTTTAGTGCCTATAATACATACAAAGAGTATTGCTCTAGCATGGAGAATTACAGAATACCTGAGTCCTACCAGGGTGCAATGCTCCTCTTCTAATATCAGAGGAATACATCCACAATATCTCATTTGTAACCTCTGCACACACATACGTACCCATACACATGTACTTTATTTACAGCTAAATATTTCTCTCATTTCTTGCAGTTCGGAAGAAAGCGCTTGAGATTTGCATTTCTGTGACCCAGGTAGAATGGAGCAAATTGGTTTTAAATAAAACCTATTGAGAAAAAAAAAAAAATCACCATTTACACTTCACCCAATATACATGTTTTTAAAAGTCCTGAAGTATTGATCACAATAGTTAGGCATAATCAAAAAGCCCCCAACAGGGTCATAAGCACAGCTCTGCTTGTATGTTTTTTTTTTGTTCTCAGCATTAGGTACATCTCCCCTGAGTTTTTCTGGAGCTGTATTAATTGGATGATTAAAGCAAAAGCCAGATCAATCAGAATTTGAAGAGATGGTGAGTGTTATAATAAAACAAAAAACAAAACCTTGTATCTACACAGTTAAAAAAAATCAATAAAGTTTAGAGGAATAATAGAAAGAAAGAAAATAAGAAAAGGCTAATTGCTCGATCTTTTTGCAGAGTTATTTCCTGAGTCACTTTCCAATCTTTATTCTTTTCTTTTTATGTCTCTGCAGAATGACCCTTGCTCTCCTTTTTCACACATATGCAAAACCACAGTTACATTAACAACTCTGCTGCTTGCTCCCTTGATTCCTTTTCTTTCCTGTTTCAAATTGCCCTTTCTGGCCTTATTACACACAGTGGCTAATGCACTCAGCTGGAATATAGGAAATTTGGGTTCAACCCACAGTTCTACCCCTAAATAAGTGTATAATCTAGGGCACAATCTTTAATGAGTTCCCCACTTGTGTAATAGGACTGACAGTATTCACTTGTCTATTCTGACTATTTAAATTGGCAGCCCATCTGGTAGGATCATTTCCTTTTCAGAGTCAGAGTTCGTATCCCATTCTTAGTTTGGGTCTAATGGCACTACAGTAGTTGGGGAAAAAAAAAGTCATAATATAAGTAAATCCAGTTCTACAGGGGGAAGTGGCAACGTTTGCAGTTCTATTAAGGATCTGTTTAAACACTGACTTGTCTCAGCAGTGCCCGACTCTGAGAAGAATCAGGGAGCAGCGCAGTGATACTTCTGCTGCTGAAAGTGCACCTCCATTAATTGGCAGGATGAAGGACAGGCTGTTAACTTTCCTGCTGGTGCTCTATGTACTGAAAAGATAAATCTTCTAAATAAGACATCGTATCCTGTGGTTCAGTATCACTTACAGACACCAATCAGGCCTCTCTTTCTTTTTGAAACTTGAGCAATGACTTGTTCCGCTCTGACGGCTCGGAGGTAGTCTTTTCAACCCATATTTGAATACCTAAATAAACACATTGCCTTGGAAAGATCCTGCCTACCCAGCATATAATTGCTGAAGATTAGGCCTCTTATTATGGGCTTAAACATGGACTTCAGCCTCAAACATTTTGTCGCCTGACTTGGAAGATCTTGGTGCACACTTCCCCTGTCTCCAGCTCCCAGATTGGACAGGCTCCCAGAAGTTCAGAGCTATCAGAAGTAAACATTGTTCCCACTACTAAGAATAGTAATTTTCTTCATTCCCAGAGACTTCTCTTTATTAGTTAAAGGCTTTTGTAATATCTTGTAAGGAATGTAAGTGGTGTCAAAGTAATATAAACAACTTATCTGACCGTGCCACTGCTGAGAAGCCATCTAAAGGACATGCAGATCACTTTTATATCAGGCGGGTATCTGAGGAGTTGGATACAAAACAAATCACAGACTAAAATAAACCATCTCCTGTGCTAAGAAAATGGCTGTGTGCGCTGGATTTCCTATGTACAACGTGGAGAAAAGGTATTCCCAGCAATCTCACGGTGTTCTTGCCTCTTCTGGTATGTCTTCGGCTATCTGGTGTTGAATGCTGCCAGTGTTAGTGTCTTCAGATATCTCATAACTTAGCTCCTGAAGTCCTGTTTCATCCTGATACTTTCCCTCTACCCAACCGTTCCCCTCACTGATTTTTTCCTCTCCTAGCAATACCCTTCCCTCCAGCAAAATCAGAAAACCAAAGAACAGACTTCTCCTTCTGGAAAATGCTGTATTTGTCTTGCCTGTGGACCACACCACCAGTGCTGGAGCTAGGAATGAGCTGGTGTGTTGTGAAGAGGTTCCTCATCATACGGAGTGCTCCTGCTCAGAAGAACTTAATTGCCCCAGTGAAAAGTTGCAGGAAAGTGTCCTGATTCATGTAGTAGGCAGTAAGAACATAGAGGCACATGGAGGCAGTGTGAATCAGAAGAGTGCTATTGATTTCAGGTCAGGGGAGGGACTCTGATTTACCGTAGCAGAGGAGCTTATGCTTTAAGACAAGAGGTGAAACCTTGGTTCCTTTGAAGCCAATAGCAGCTTTGCCACTAATCTCACCACAGCAGTATTTAATTTTAGGAGGACTGAACTGTTATTTTCTAAGGTAAAAATTAAGCAGCCTTGGGCATACTTTTTAAGCAATTCTTGCTCCCTTGTTCCCCCTCCTAGTGAGTGTCACATTTCAAGACTTACACTATAATAATAATAATAATAATAATAATAATAATAATAATAATAATAATAATAATAATAATAATAATAATAATTTTAAAATCTGTATTTTTATTATATTTAGTGTCTGAAAATTACTAAGTATATCCCAGGCAAACAAGAGAATACCATTCACCATGCCCTGAAGAATGAAAACTCCATGCACAAGCCTATAGATACAGATTAGAAGGAAAGAAAAATAAAAGAAAGATATACTGCTTTTAATTAAAGTACATATCCACTAGGCAAGTGTGGGCCTTTAGAAAAGAGACTTTAACACAGAAAAAGTGAGAGATCCATGAATTGTCCCAGTAACCTTATTGGGAGTGGGAAGAAAGGGAGGAGGGAAAGAAGGCAGGAGTTTCTGAACATAGAAATGAACTTTAATAAGCTATGAGAACGAGACATATAAACCACTAAGCAAATTTCACACCGCAGCTGAACTGACCTGTACTATACTTTAAAACAAACTGTGACTGAAGGCTTGCCTTCACATACTGGCACCTCAGTTTATATGATGTGTAAGTGGGATACTTTTCAAATACTCTTCCATAGAAATGTATTTTTCCTCCTCAGAGAGATAGAATTAATTATGCTTCATCGTTGGGTTTTGGGTTTGGGTTTTGGTTCGGTTTGGGGTTTTTTAATGATTCATTTCCCATCCCGTTAAGGCACCATTCTGTTTTGTGCAAGTTTTGAAAATAAAAACATTAGAAAAGGCAGTATTTGCTAACTAAAAGTCCTATCTCTCTCTACCTCTGTGTCTTAAAGGCTGAATTTTCCCCTCCCTTTTATTGTCTCCCACTCATCTGACTGACTTACTGTATGCTGTTATTTTGCACTTTGCAGTTCCTCAGCTGATACTTAAGCCTGTGACCTTATTTATATCTAGGTAGCCATTCCATTGTTGTAGAAAAAGCAACAGGAGAAATATATCTGTGTGCATATATATATATGTATTTTTTATATATGTATAAAAAATATTTCGGTCATAGTATACAATTTTAATATCCTTGCTACCTCCTATTCTGGAGGACTACTGGAGGTTTCCTTTACAATTTTTACTTTGGGTGAGTGAGTAAATGAACTTCTATTCCACTCAAAAGATGGGACTTCTACGTGATGTTTAGATCAGGGATCTATCTTGAGCTTATGAGATTTGTAAGGCTTTAGTAGCAGCTGAGGGGAAAATGTCACATCTCTTATTTATGAGTGACTTTGAACTTACGGAGAAACTCATTTGTATACATCTGGATAATCTATTTCTACAGTTAAAGCCACTCCAGAAAAATCTAACCTTGGAAAGCTAAAATAATAAAAATAGCATAAAACCAGCTGTATAGAGAAAATGCATAAATATTAGTCGAACAAAATGAGACATTTGCTAGGGGCCGAGGAACCAGAAAATTTCAAGCATTTAAGAGAAATGCTTCTTACTTTAAATTCACTTGCACATCCCAAAGTAATATGCCTCACTATGGCAGACTGCTAGGCAGAGGGGAAAAAAAAAAGCTTTGCGAGTTCAATAGCTACCCACTGATTGTAAACATAAGGAGCTCTGCGAACACAGTTCTGAAATATAGGGTAATTTCCTCTTTATTAGAGTCCATGAACTCTGCTACATTAATGGTTAGGCTCTGTATACAGTGCATATAACAGAATTATACAGTTATTTTCTGCAGTGCTTTACTTGCCTTTTTAAGTTCCTTTAGGAGAAAAAAAAAAGGCAAAATATTGTTACCTTTTTCCTTTCCTCCTCTCATAATACTTTCCACCTCTCATGTTAATATGTAGTACGATATATTCTGTGACTGATGTCTCTGTGATATCCTACAATGCTCTACACTAATTTTGAGGGGCATTTAACTCACATCGTGTACTCCAACTCAGCCTTGTTCATTACTTCTTAACGAGAAGAGAAAGAAAATGAGTGTCAGAGCTATAAAAAGAAATTAATCAATGTATAGTGTAGTCAGTCTATGGGCTGAGCACTCTAACATGTGAAGTCTTCACTTCAGTTAAGCCATGAAGTCCCTAAGGCAACAGAAGCACTGAGAGACCAAGCACATACCTCATATACTGCTTTCTGAGAGAAGGAAACTTAGATCTGGAAATGAGGAAGGAGCCATGGCCACTCCCATGGGTTGTTCCAAGCAGGTTGTGGAGAACATGTGGTGGCACTACCACTGCCACCTGTCTGAGGTTCAAGCGACCTTTGGGAAATAGTTTGGTTCTCTGCTGCACAAATATAAGATTAGTCCCACAGGGGGAGCGTCCAGACCCTAAGGACACCAATGGTTCTAAATGACCCTGACCAACCTCACTCAAGACACCTATCCACCTACTGCCATGGTGCAGGAGTCCTGTTTCAGCTGAGTCCTGGACACCAGTCCCTGTCTCAACGACACCATAGGATGCTGGTCTCCAGACTTGCCTCCTGAGTGAATCTCAGACATGCGCTGTGGATTGCTCTCCTGAATAGACTCCTCAGACGTATGCCGTTCCTTGTCTCCAGCCTTGTGTCCAGCTCCATCTCTTTTTCATCCTGATGGGACTGTGCTTCCCAAGTGTATTGCAGTGTAGAAAGAGTTCCATTTGTATTATGAACAGACCATGTCCTCTGCATACAAAACATAATGCTTTTTCTTTCTCTAAAGAAAAAAATAAGAAAAGTTCCATTCTGCACATAATCCTCTAACACTGTGGCACGACAAAGCCCTTTATAACGCATTTTTTTCTCACCTTACATAAATCGTCTGAAAAAAAAAAAGTTATCCAATCCAAGTTAATCTACTCGATACTTCATCGGAGGGAAAAAAAAATTAATAATCATTTTCCCAACATGAGGAGGAAAGAATGCAGGGGTGATCTTTCCACAGTATCATCCTGTTTCAGGTTTTCAGAGGCCAAAGGCAACATCAGAAGTTCTCACAGGTAAAATATTGCCTTTGTCACAGATGGAGTGCCATTCAACTAGAAGATCAGTATCAGTAATGTTTCTCTTTGCTCTTTTTCTACAACAGTTGCTTCAAGTTTAGATGTTAATGACAAGACTAATGTTGACTTAAAATTATGAAATCTGACGAAGAGGCTGTCCATGGTGCTTTTCTAAAGAAAGGTGAAACGTCCTTATATGTTGAGGACTGAATTATCTTTTCAGACTGGTCCATGTCCTTCTTGTGCTGGGGGCTCCAGAACTGAAAGGAGGAGGAGCGTGGCCAGCAGGTCGAGGGAGGTGATTCTCCCCCTCTACTCTGCCCTGCTGAGACCCCACCTGGAGTACCGTGTCCAGTTCTGGAGCCCCCAACATAAGGACATGAACCAGCTGAAGAAGGTCCAGAGGAGGGCCACGAAGATGATCAGAGGGCTGGAGCACCTCTACTATGAGGACAGGCTGAGAGAGTTGGGGCTGTTCAGCTTGGAGAAGAGGAGGCTCCGAGGAGACCTGATAGCGGTCTTCCACTACCTCAAGGGGGCCTACAAGAAAGGTGGGGAGAGGCTGTTTAGTAGGGCCTGTTGTGATAGGACAAGGGGTAATGGTTTTAAAATAGAGGGAGGTAGATTTAGATTAGTTATTAGGAAAATTTTTTCAAGGCCAGGCTGGATGAGCCTCTGAGTAACCTGATCTCATCAGAGATGTCCCTGCTTCTTGCAGGGGGATTGGACTAGAAGATCTTTGAAGGTCCCTTCCAACCCTAACCATTCTATGATTCTATGATAATGTAAAAGAGAATTAAACAGTTGAGTTAAGCAACCTTAAATAAGTTGATGTTACTGTTACTATTACAATAATTTCTGATAGCACTATTTGCAATCTTGACCAGTGTGCTACGTTGACAAAAAGAATGTATTTTAGGCCTGGATTTTTATAATGATCATCAATATTGTCAGTAGTAATAGAAACAGCAAAAGATGTGAAATTACATGATTATTTATTCCTTTAACCAGTCAGGGGTTATGTCCTGATGTCCTGCTTTTTTTTTATATATAATTTTTTAATGATTAAATTTAAGTGAAGGTTTATCAGAAGTGTTTCTTCCATTATCTGAGCTGCTTTGCTTATCATTCCTTCCTTCTCTTTGCCAAGCTTCAGTTTGCAAAATAGAAAACCCGAATCCAAGTCCCTGCATCTGGTGTCAATTGAAATAAAACAAAGACAGGCTCATTTTAGCCACATAATTTAAGAAAGAAGACAGTACGATAACATTTAGAACAAGCCTTGTGCACACCAGCCAGCCATTATCCTTCAGAAGCAGGTGGCAGATGGCATGAAATCATCTTCATCAGACCTCCAAAGCTTTGCTGCCACATTTGGGAAGATGGTTCTTGTAATGACTACTTGCATATTCATACTGTGTGATGGGCACTTCTCGATTTCTGTGCACCTCATTTTGGAAAGAAGCTGATGTGGCTACACATGTACTTTATTGCACCATTCACATTTGGCATCATTAAGACGAAGGAGAAGAGTTTTTGGTTTTTTTTTCTTTTTTTTTTTTTTTCTGTGTGCATCCTTCTCTGCCTGCATCAGAATGGCACAGGGAATCAAAATGCATGGCAAGATCTGGAACACCAAGGTTTACCTGAAGTGGTGATGAAATCAGCCTGTTTTTAATGCTTCCCATGAGATAACACCAGAACTATTTCTTCCTGAGTCATACAGTCATGTCTTGTAAAAATAGATTTTCCTTCAAGTCTAGAGCTCAAAGGTTGCTCTCCAGTTTTTTTTAGGATGGTTCTCAAAGTCTTTTTCAAAACTAGGTACGCAAAGATACCTGCAGTTTACAAATTGGCAATGTGAGGCATACTACATTTCCAAGATTGTCAGGAGAATCAATGGCAAATCTAGACAACTTACTTTGGTCACGAAAGAGTAATTTGCTTATTTGTTCACCTGCACTACTGAGTCCCTTCTGTTCCTGGGAGTTCACACAAGTCCATGAGAAGGCTTTCCTTGACTTCAGGAGGATATCCCAGTATTAACACATTTTGAGATTGTACCGTAAGTCTTGTAGTACCTTATGCTTCAGCTAAAGACCTTTGTAAGCTAGTGATGGTACAGGAATCAGTTATGTTACTGCACAATGTTACAAGATAAAGCTTTGGTTCCAGCAAGTACTGAGAAATGCAGAAAACTTGAATTCTAAAGGCTCAAAAATACAGCAAAGAAAAAACAGATTTATTACTTCAGTCTGCTTCATCATTAGCCTCACCAGCTTCTAATCCTGAAGCCACTATCATAGAAAGAGAATGAAGAGAAATATGACTGATTTTGATCTTTTAGCTGAGTGGTGCCATACCTGTGGTCAAAGGTAACACGGTGCCTTGGAAATCCTCTAATAAATTATATGTGGCTGTTGGAAGTCACTGCCACTAACATTTTCACTGGCAAGAAAAAGAAATTGTAACATTGACTTCAGCACTTCATTTTCAGCCTGACTGCCCACAGGAGAGCAAAAGACAAGGCCCACAGGTTCAGAAGAAGTGGTCGTGCTTTGCCCAACGCATGTGAGTGAGGGAGTGCAAGCATACATAGAAAAGCAGACCAGACAAGCCTACAGAAGAAACAGAAATAGAATAAGTAGCAACCTGTCTTGGTTCAGAGTACTAGCCTACTGCATCCTCATGTTTTCTAGGATGTTTGTTACAATGGATCTTCACCAAATCCCCAGGTAGCAAAGTGCTTGTACTCAATTTAATCACATGCTTAATTTAAGCATGTAAATAGTCCAATTTATGTTGGATCAAGGCCTAATTCTTTCTCATTAAAATGTTATTTTAAGAACCTAACAATGCTGTTACTGGTTTCTTTCATCCTCTTCATCTATGAGTGGCGCTTCTTTCCTTTTTATTTTTCTTTAATTTTGCTGCATTAAAATGTTGCATATTCATATGGCTTCTACCAGTTTCATCTGAAAACAATAAACTGCATTCTAAGACTATTTTGCCCAGCCAGAAGACATTATTAAATACCATAAACAAATACAGATACGCACTGTGACATCTGGATGGAAATAGCCCTACAGTCACATCTTACAAAGGAAGCTCAACTCAGAGGAAGAGCTCAGACATGTAAAATGGACATTAATGGCATCTTAATGTGCCTCAGCTGCCTCTAGGGGATTCAAATACGTTGCATCACAGTTAGTTCTAGTGGAGGTTTGTCAGCAGATGGAGCGTTGTGGGAACTCAAAATGCTCTATCAGATACATTAATGCCCCAAACTGACACATTACAATTTTCTGTTTTGAGGAGGGAGGGATGCTTATAATTAATTATATATATTTTGCTGCTGTTAAGCCAATCAGTATATGCTTGCAGGCATGGAAAGCTGCTCATTTTTTCTTTTTTTTTCTTTGCCAAGGGTGGTTCATATGCATAGAACATTATGAGAATATTGAGAAGGCGAAGAAAGGCATTATTTTTTTTTTCAAATTTTGTGTTGATTGGTTTCAGCAGAACTTTATAGTCCACCCACAGCAAAAATAAAAATGAATGGCAAAACAACAAAACAATTTGAGCTATGTATATTAATGTTTCTGTGCATGAAAACAATTTGAGCTATGTATATTAATGTTTCCGTGCATGTTTATGCCATTATAAATACAGGGTTCATACTGATACATTATATGATACAAAGGAACTCACTGAATGAGAGAAGGCAATTAAAGAAAAAAAAAAGTTGAGTAAAACAAAAAATATGGAAAGAAAGAAGTTTGTTACCTTTTTTTTTAACCAACAAGGATTAATGCAACTTTTCTGAAATCTGTTGTTAGAAGTTCTGTAAAGCCTTTCTGCAGATATCTCAAGGCACATTAGACCGAAAGTCCTTCACATGCAAATATCACTGGCTCTTGAAAAGAACAAAAACATGTTGTATGCCTTGTTTCTATTCAGTTATATGAGATTACGATGTTACAGATCATTGTGAGAGAGGAACTGTATAAGGAACAAGATTTCTCTTTTTTTATGTGTGACTAGACACTCAGGAGTTAGTTTTTGAAGTGGAATTGTTTTCCAGGACTGTGCTGTTAGTATTAAGTTTTTGTTCCTGGAAGACACAATTGCCTTTCCTATTCAGTTTTCTCAGTCCAGGACCAATATAAACACCTGACGGTTCTCAGTGGTTTGTCTTTGAGTGTGGAGCAAATACGGCTTATCACTCATGTCATTGCCTAGAAGAAAAATAAGCAATGGTCAGGTCAGGATTGTGTTTTTAGTCCTAGGTACAGTGATGTAATATATTTTTTTTTTTTTATGGAATAGGCCAAAAAGGAACCACTGTTCTTTGCCTAATGTACTGTTCATTGGGTAACATTTCTGTTACTCAAGCAGCTTGGACAGAAAGTTAAATCGTATAGACCTGGTTGAAACTAGAAGAATAATTTAGTTAAGTGTGATTTAACTTACACTCTTTCAAGCTTGGTTAATATAATATTAGTCTTCCAAACTATACAGTGTATTTTGTAGCTACTGCAGCTGTTTAGGTCTGTAAGGTCACTCATCTAATGGAAGTCATAACAAAAGCATATGTATATATATACCAAAATATTAATATATGAATATGTATACCAAAATATTAGCATATTGATTTTTGCTCCTCAATACCAAATAACCATGTTTTCATTTTCTAATTTGGAGTAGAAAAAAATTAAAAATGTTCTCAAATCATTTCTATATGTAAGGAAACCATCATAGTTCTCCTGGGATTAATATACGCAGTCATATTCACACACATGCACACCTAGAAAGATTTGTTTAAAAAACTCATTTCTCAAAAAAAACCCTTTAATTTATGATTTTGGGAAGTCACATTTATCTTAATGCTCACTCATCTTCTGTCAATTCTGTTTACACTACAAACTTCTACAATAAATACCATGACTATGTGTTTGAAAAGCCCAACATCAATTTCAAGCATTGCCTTCTGGAGCTACCATTAAACGAATATGCTGTGAATAGTGAACTCACTGCAAAGCAGGGTTAAATAGATCTTTTTGGTTCCATACCAAAGACCAAGGTCTCAATTAAAAAATATTCAGGAACTGCAGTGAATGCCTTCCGAATGTTGCCTGTCTCTGTGTTCCAACTGTGGCAGGAATCTCAGGCAACTACTGTCTGACTTCATATGTGTGTTTAAAATTAGTTGAGATCAAATAATGTTTAAATACCTTATACAAGCCTCTGAAAAAGTGTGTGTCTTTCACAAGCACTTTGATGAATCTTTGCTAGCCACTCCCTGTTCTACTGTACTGAGGGAACCACTGTTTCACTGTAATCTCTTTCGTGCTGCATTGCTGAAATAGCATGGGTATTAAAACACCAGATGTTAAGAAGTGATTGGTATGTGCCATGAATTAGCAGAAGAAACATAGTGAGATGAACTTGAAGTTATGGCAATTGGTTTCACAGGAAGGCTATTGCCCCTGTTTTAGCTGTTTAGCAGCTAAAAATTCACATGTAGACACATCTTAAGTAATGTGTTGAACTATCCAAAAGGTAATTTAGATGCTGTCAAGGCAAACAAGAATATGCTTACAAATTCAAAAGCAATATATGTGCAATTTGCACAACATCAATTTCTTTGGTTGTTTTTATGGATGGAGCCATCGCCATCAATTAAGTTAGTGACTCTTTGATTCAAATTACTTTTTGACGCATAGTGAACGGAGTGGCTCACAAGAGCATTACTTTCCCCATTGTTCCCTAGGCAGCCATACAGTAAATGCAAACAGGTGGAAGTGTGGAACACCACTGCTGCTGCATCACATAACTGACCAACCAGGAAGAATCAGCATAATAAATATAAATATTATTTTGAGATAAGAGACAGTAGAAACGGATATTTATGTCCTCCCTGTTGTTCAGCATTTGACGTAACAGCACAGTCTGCCAAAGAGAATTTAATAAAAATGCTGAGCCAGATTCTCAGATGGTGAAATATGATATAACTCCACAATGTACCCAGAAGATAGAGCCAAAAATGAAATCAGAGCACAGGACTGGGAGTTTGGAATAGTATATTCTAAGGTGGAAAATTCATCTACATAGAGTCCACGGCTCTTCCACTGAAGGTTATTAACAAAAGAGCAAATGGTCAAACATGAGTCACGAGATGAGAATCAGATGACAGTTTCTATTCAGTTATGTTACAACAGAGGTTTGCCATTCGTGGAATATTCAACTAGTTCTTCAAAAAAGGGCCTCACAAACCAAATACAACATAAACAACAGTAACTTGTAGGAGGAAGGTACTGGTAACCAGTCACCCCTCTTCCAGTGCCATGCCTTATAATCCAAATGCAGCTTTGAGTCACAGAAGTTTTGTGAGAACGGAGTGGATTAGGATTTCACCTTGAGTCAACTCGAGTTCTAAGCCTCCATTTATTTTTTGTTTCTCAGTCTGATACAGACTCATCATGATAGAGGAGTGGGGGGTTTTTCCTGCACCTTACACAGTTGTGAAGATACAGTCAGAGCCCACCATGTTATTAGCAACATGCATATACAAGAAAACTCATGTAACTCTGACATAAAAGATATTGAATGCTAAATTGAAGTCTACTAAACTGTTAAATAAAGTGCCTTAGGCAACCATTTAAAGTGAGATGGGAGGTGGCTAGGTCTTGCCGCAGGTCTGGACCTCAGTCTAGTTCTCTGCTGATGATTTTCATACAGTAGAGGCATGGAACAATAAGCGGGATCATCACATCTTCTGGAGATGCATTTGCTTGGGAAGTGCTGATATGACCATTAGCAAAGCCTTGTGCACCATAGGTGGCTATGATGCTCATGCAAAGGCTTTCATGCTCTAGTTTAAGCCTAATAGCTTGCAGAAGAGAATGTCTATTTATAGAGGTCCTTTGGGGCTGCTAGCTGGTCTGTTTGGCATGAATGACTGACACACTACAAAACAGTACTGATGATATGCTCCATATATAAGCTAACGATAATTATTAAAGTAATATGAGAGGGAAGATACTATGCCTGAAGAGACAAACTATATAAACATCTTGACTACCACTATGGTGACAGCTGAAATAAGAATAAATAGATTATGTAAGTCACTGATGCTATCTAGATTTCTGAAAAAGATGCATAAGAAATAAAGCTCGAATCATTTCGTTGCATGTGCCTGTTAATTTTCCTTCTCCATCTCCAGCTTCCTATTCCCCCAGCTGAATATTCATTAAAGATAAATCTGAGCCCCTTTGCTAATGATCGGACAATACCTGGAGGGTCAGAGAGGAATGATCTGGTTATCAGCTCTGTACACCTCCTTTATCAATTATACTGAGCAGCAAGTGCAATTGGAAGCTATTCTGGACTTGGTCTCTGATAATAAGCCAAAATATGACATATATGACAGAAACAGTTGATCAATCAAGGTCTACTTTAGTGATCGTAATATATTCAGATATGAAATATTCCTCTGGGTATATGTGAAAATAGAATATCAGAAGTTAATGTAACTTTTTTCCCCCTTTTTAAGAGTGGTTTGGAGAATCTAATATATGGAATAATTTGCAGGAAGTGAAATGATATCAACAGTACTGCAGAAAATCTACCATTATGAAGAAAAAAAAAAAAGGAAGAAGTTCTGTATCTAATTGGCAGATATAGAAGATGGATACCAACTATATTCATTCCAGTGAAAAGTATCAAAAATAGGACAACAGAGACAAGGATGTGGTTAAGCAAAGATAATAAGGAGAAGCAGAAGGCATTTGAAAAGTTCAAAGGATATGCTAAGTGGGAGGAACGGGCAGATTATAAGTGTAGATAAAGCAAGTAAGAAATAATTGGAGTGAAAATGAACACCGAACATGAAACAGGCCAAGACATCTCAACCCCACAGGGTTTTGAGAGATTTACACGATAGGCATCTGGAAAAAAAAGGCAGTCTTTGTAATCGTGATAATGGATTAAATTTTATGTAATGCATCAGCACCACAAAACATTCTGCTCCTCATTCCAGTACCTTACTCAAAGCCTGCTGGAGTTGGTGACAGTCTTTCAGTAGCTTTTGGATTATTAGATCAAGTCCTATTAAAACTATATATCAGGTGGGTTGAACATTCATAACCTAGGAATTTAGGCTCAAATCCTCAGCAGGCAACTAGGCACCTAGGACTCATCTGGTGCCTGGTCTTTGAAATGTCTTTGAAAATTCTATCAGTTTGTTTTTAAAGCAGGTTTCACCTCCATTCAATTTTTTTTATATATATATATTCAAATGTAATATTCTAAGAAATGCAAAAAAAGAAAAAAAAGAAAAAAAAAGAAACCAGTATAACCAGCCTAATAAAATTCTTAATAAATTACTAAGAAATTGAAAATCAAGAGCACCTACTGTAAAATTAAAAAAAAAAAAAGAATGGGCAATAAAACAGTAAACAAAATATTTGCTATTTTCATATTGCTTTTAAAACCCTCTGAGGAACAAAAAAAAAAAAAAAGAAAGTTTAAGAGGACTTTCACAAATGACAAAAAAATAGTCTGAAATATTTTCTGGGAGACAGTTGTAAACAGAAAGACCCTCTTCAGAAATGGCAAATTCGTTCAATCAGGCCTTTCCCATGGTGCATTTGTCCACTAAAATGAATGATCAAACCATAAGTGAAGCAGCAGTTTCTCAGTGCAGTACATGGAAAATGAATAAAGGCAGGCATTCAGAACAAGCCAAAGTAGGACAACTCAATTTTGTTCATTGTTTGTGATGTTAAAAACCATTCCTCAATTCAGCTGCAGCAAATAGAGTAATTGCTCCCATCCTTAAGCTATGTATAAACATCCCATTTTGTCTGCAGTTCTTAAAAGAGGAGAGAACATGAGGGAGGTAAGGCACCATGATTTGACACAGCCTGCCTCAACACAGTAAGTAAAAACTACGGACCAGACAAAAATAGGTGGGTTTTGGTTTGTTTTGTTTTTTTTTGTTGTTTTTTTTTTTTTTTTTTAATGTTCCTGGACAGTAGCCTCCTTCCACTAGGCTCCAGGAAATGAATCTGCATTACAACAGGATCATGTTTAAAGATGAGAATATTGAAGGAAATGATTTCCATGTGAGCTACAAAGAATAGCAAAGTCCAGCTGAGGATGCACTCTTTATACAGAGTGATTAGCTCAGGAAGCAAAGAATAGTTCAAAACATGTTTCAGGCTCATCATTTGGGATTGGTTTTCTCATTTTGTTTGTTTTCAGAAGGTATTGGCAAGAAAAGCAGCAGAAATTACTATGGAAAGTTATGGGCTGTGAAAAGAGCACCATGAAGAAATTAGACTCATGAGCAGGTTGGTGTCAGTGGTAGGACATGTGGGAAAGTTTCTGTCAAAACAGTGTTTTTAAAAAATACAGAGTTTGACAAAGTTCTATGTCAGTATCCTGTTGTGCATACACACATACAGATGTGTTTTAATTGTCCAGTTTGGAGAGATCTATGTTCAGGCTAAGAACAGATCATTTTGAGACAGAAACAGTAAAAAGGGCAGGCAGGAACATAGCTACTGGAAGAAGATTTAAAAGTCAGCTCAAGACAAAACCGTAATGTTTGGTCAACTAAATTGGTCTGAAATACTACTTGTACAGTCCTAATGCCTTTCAATGGAAAAACTGGAGAACTGAACATCCAGTACCATTTACTTTAGCTTTTAAATGTTGTAATGGTGCATCATGTAGTTCAAGTGTAGCCAGATTTCTTTAGGGTTTTGGCTTTGTGGTGTTTTAACTGTGATGGTACAATTCAACCCATCTGTTCCAAGGGGTAAGAAGTAAATTGTAGATCCTGGTCAAAGCAACCTGATTTAAGAAGATTTGAATACTGAGAGGAACAGCAGACTATAAAGAAGAGATACTACATCTACTAAACTGCTGCAGAACAGGATTTTTTAAATTATTATTTAATTTTGTACTTAAGAACATTATATTTCCAGGTGAAGAGACTATCAACTTTACCCATGCCTACTTAATGGGATGCTAATATTTTATGTTCAACTCACCACCAGGCTACCTTTCTCTCACATCTGGTATTTTGTGTTACCCAGAGGACAGTAATGTATATACAGTTGTTGCTGAAATCAAAGCAAAATATTCAGAATTATATGACTCTTCTTGAGGCAGAATTATTTCTCACTAGTGAAGTGCGTTGCCACACCGAGGTTGGTAAATATTGTTAACCCTAAGTTAAAGCTGGGGACAGTGAGGCAAATATTAAGAGCAGAAAGTCCAACTTCACAACAAGACAGTGAGTCAGCAGTAGAGGAGGAAAAGGTAGACATATTTTCTTTCCCTGTTACCCTCCTGTCACTGCTGCCTCTATTTGAGGCACTAGACAAGGCACTTTGTCATAAGAAAGCAAAAGAGAGGGAAATATAGACTCCTTCTTAAAACTGTTTTTTTTTTCTTTCTTTCTTTCATTTTTTTTTTCTCTAGCAGTGTACTGTGACCCAGCAAATAAAAAAGAAAAGGAGAGGGGGAGGAAAAAAAAAAAAGGGGGGGGGGGGAAATCAGTAAGTATATCTTATGAAACACTTGGGTCAGGTTATCTGCCTGTCAGCAAAAGGGGAAAACATGCATTTGGCATCTTGCTGCTGAGCATGCTTTCTATTTCATCCCAGTGCACACCTCAGCTGTACCTAGCATTTAATAAGCATTATATCCAGTGCCCTTTAAAAAAATGATTGAATTATTGCTCTTTTTATGGTTCCATAAAAGCCTTTATTAATTTGGGGGAAGCGGCTTCATCTTGCTTGCCTGCCCAATCCTCAGTGAGTGATTAAATTATTCATGCATCTTTCAGTTGGCTTTGTTTACTGTGTCCAGACCATAACGTCTTTAGTTTGGAAAAAGGAAGCCAAGTAAGTGCATGTAGCTGGTGGTTTCTGGGTGTGAGTGGGCTGTAGCGGGGTTGGTGATGGTGTGTAAATCAGCAAGGACTCATGTAAAAAATCCACAGAAAACGTATGCGTAGAGAATATTCATATAAATTCTTGTCAATAACTGCCCAGACTGGCCTGGAGAGGCAAAGGAGAAACTCAGATGAGAGAGAAAAAATTTCTGAAGCTTTTTATTTCATTGTTGAGACTGAAATTGAGGAAGAAACCGTCGAGCCCACTGAAGTCAAAGGAAGAAACCTCACTGAGGGTTCAGGCAGGACTTTGGATTTCTATCATAATGGACAGTAACATTTAAATCATTCTGTTAAACGTGCTTCAGTTTACTTAAGGTCTTGTTCCTTCTTCCACAGGCAGAAAAAATAGGTTAACCAGTATCATTCGCCAATAATAGAATCATAGAATCACAGAATGGTTTGGGTTGTAAGGGACCTTTAAAGGTCATGTAGTCCAACCCCCCCTGCAAGGAGCAGGGGGATCTCCAACCAGATCAGGTTGCTCAGACCCCCGTTCAACCTGGCCTGGAATGTTTCCAAGGATAGGGCATCCACCGCCTCTCTGGGCAACATGTTCCAGTGTTCCACTACTCTCAGTGTAAAAAATTTTTTCCTTATATCAAGTCTGAATCTTCCTTCCTCTCTTCTGAAATCATTACTCCCTGTCCTAGCACAATATTCACAATAGAATTCACTTATATTAGTCAGAAGAAATGCAAGCCTCTAGGACAAGACAACTCTCTCCCTTGATGTTACCACAAGTACCACTCCATATCTGTTTGTGCATGATACCTAGCCATACATCCTTAAAACCCCAATGCTGTCTCAACTAAGTTGATAAGCATACTTTGAGCTTCAGGATCCATTTTAGTGTCCTCAACATGTGTCCTGCTGATTTTACTGCAAATAGCTTATAAAAATATGCATTAAACAAAAATTCTGAATTCTTTATGGCTATGAGCTCAATGACTTCAGAAGTACCTGGGTAACTGAAACATAATTTTTCAGAAAAGGAGTTGCTAATCTCCTGATTGAGATGAAAGTTTGTAACAGGTTAATAAGTTTATCCGCCTGAATTGTACTGCTTTCTAGACCTGAGAGATTGCCCTTTTTGTGTTCCTAAGGGGAAAAAAAAAAAAAATGACTGAAGGTTTGACTGTTCTATTGGAAAAGGGAAACCAACTAAAAATAAAAATAAAAAATATTTTTAGTACCAGCACAAAAAAATTTTTTAATTGCCAGCACTTGTGACTTTCTAGTGCAGAGACAGACCTGGAAGGGTATTTTTGTGGGGTTTTATTTATTTTTCTTTCTTTATTTTTCTATCCCTGACTTTTTTTTTTTTTTTTTGGAGTGTGAGGTGTATCATTTAAAAGAAAAAAATCAAAGAAACAAGGTACTACCAAGTGCTGTAATCCACTAGATTACCTACTAGATTACCAGATAATTCTACCGTTCACTAGAGCATTTTGAAATCTTTTTCCTCCAGGAATTTTCTCAATGTCTGTCATGCTTTGCAATGTTCTCTCTGCTACTGCTGAAAACTAGTCCCTTCCCTTAAAATTCATTTTTCCTGTTTGGAAAAGCATTTTTTTGTTGTTTTTGTTTGTTTGTTTGTTTGCTTGTTTGTTCTTTTTACAATTCAGTTGCCCTTTCCTTCTGTCAAGATCAGGCACAATCTCATTTGGCCTACTGTGTTTTAAGTAGACAAATGTTGGGATTATCCTAGAGTTTTTACAGTATTGAGTTATGCCAGATGCTAATTTCAGTAACAGGGTCCCACTGTGCTGATGCTGTACAAAGAAAGACACTCCTGAACAGCACACTGTTAGAGTCTGATTCACTGTAGGAGTTCTCCAATCACTTTTCCATCAAAATTTCAAAGACTTCTTGGCCTTATAAAAGGGTAAGATTGAAGTCAATGTATGGTGAACCAGGTCCCTATATACAGTAACCTTTAACTTAAACAGGACAAGGAAGAAATTAGTTGTGTCTCAGGTCACAAGGAAGTGAGAACATTTCATGAGCATTCATTGCTCAGACAAACAGCAAAGAAAGAAAGCATCTGGGAAAGGCACATTGACAAAGAGCAAAGGACATAACCCACTTCATATCTACGCATGGCAAATCAATTTAATGTCTTTCATTACTGCTTGAAAACGGAAACTTACATGCGAACAATAAACTTTAATCTGGTTGACAACAGTTTAAAAAATGCACTGAAAGCAAGTTTCGGCTGCATGACATACTTTATGACACTTATTAAAAAGACATTCTTGTAAGTCAATTAACCTGCCCAATGGTACATTTTAACTTGTTTTCTATTAGGAAAGGCAGCAAAAGGGCAAAGTTTTTCATTCAGGAAGGTTCCAAGTTGATTTCTTTTTCCCCTTTAAGCGAAGGACATTGCTGGTGTCATCGTCCCTAACCAGTCCAATATGAAATATAAGCCATTGGTGTCCACCAACCCATATTGTCACAGGTAACGGCTGCTTATTCTCTAAAACTTTATAGTCACTGCAGTTTGCTATGGTAATTCATTAATTACAGTAATGATGACACCACAGGATGAGGTAGTTAACAAGACACATCTATCTGGATATTACAGAGAGCATCAGTTGCACCCAACATAGATAAGGTCGCAAAAGCATTTTAACTGAACTTCTTTTGTCCCTGAACTTCCCCAGACATTTGGGTGTTCTTGTTCCTGTTTTCATCGTCTTTTCTCCCTTTAAAGTTTATGCTATTAAAATATAAGCATGCACATAAACACACATACACACATACCTACTCTGTCATATATATACATTTATTTTATATCTATGAATTCTCTGTATTAAATATATAAATAATGTATATATATTAAATATATGTATACATTGCATATATTATAAATACGCTTCATGTGTATGTGACATGTACATGTATATGTATATACATGTATGCATAAAGATTCATAAGGACATAAGCACATGCAAGGATTTTGTATAGATTTAAAAAAAAAAAAAAGGTGTATCATTTCTGGTAGCTTAGCTTTATGCCAACATGTGTATTGGAAAGGCAGAAAGGGAAGGAGGAGAGAACTAAGATTTTCTTCCTTTTTGAAAGTGTGTTGAATTACAGCTTGGGTTATAGATAAGGGGAGCTGAGTCCTCAAATAAAGTTTAACTGTTTAAGCTCCAATAGGTTATGTAGATCAACAGAAATGTAGACAGGATGGGATCTTTTTTTGCGTAGTACTGTGGCTCCAACAGAAAAGATACAAAAAAACCAAACCTGTATAAATGGTATATTTAATTGCATTCTAATTAAATTACCTTGTAATGCTTAGTTCAACCTGGATTCAGAGGCACACTTTAGCTCTGAGTTCTGCTTAACTTGTATGATTTTAAACCGCCTGCCTACTTTTCCTACTATTGAAATCATAGAGCCAAGACAGAAACTGGTTGGTCTGGTTAGTGTTTGACAATTAAGAATAGTGAAACTTTGTTCAGTTGATCTCATGCTTGTGTCAGAGCTAGTTCTCTGCTGGTTTCAAGTCTAGTGATCCTGAACATGTTAGTTCCTTGAAGTCTGCCAGGATCACTTTGCTCTGCAAGTTAAAGTTCTTGCAAGATTTTTAAATGTCCTAACTTGGGCAGTATTCAAAGGACATTTTTTTCTTACAAGATATTTGATATTCTTACATCCTGTCTTTGCCTAGACTTGGAAATGAAGAGATGAACGGTTAACAGCAGTAGTATTTTAATTTCTGTAATAAATATAAGAGGGCAACTAGGCAGTTTAGGAGCACAAATACACACATATTTAAGCTGTGCATTGAGTTATCTCTGAATCATTATTATTTTTGTTTGAGAGTTTTGTTTCTTTCCTTTAATGACATGTGAAGATCTTGCATTAAATGAAATTTCTACAAATGTTTAGAACATTTCCAGTTTCTAATGGCAATGGCATGTTGCATAACCTTATGTATTAACATTCTTCTTTAGACCTCAGAACATTTTAGAAATATGGCTGGTTTCTTTATGTATGTCATTTTGTATATATAAGATGTATCTAACATTACTGCTCAAGAGTGGAAATGAACTGGGCTTGAAGTAACGATCACTCTCTGGCCACATTATTTAACTGCTAGATCCTGCCAAGTCGTGCTGCATGTTATGTGCTAGAGCAAATGGTGTGGTGTGTGTAATATCATTCTGTGCTTACAACTATAACCCTGTATATCCTCTGCCTCAGCAGGTCTGATGGGGAAGTCATCAGGGAAACATCAAGTAGAGACTTTCTTTAATAAGAATTGACACTACTTAACAGACAGGATATTTAGATGGCTAAAACAGAGTCAGTATTGCCTTCTAGAGGAAAGAATTTCAGTAAAGTCATATCCTGGTACTACCCTGGGTTTTTCTGGAACAGGAATTCCCTGCTTATGGGGGTGGCTATAAAGAACAAGTGGAAGGTGATGGATTGCTGTGTGACTATTTAAAATCTCCTGGGGGAATGAAGTTTTCTGAGTCTATCTTTCTTGGAGCAGCTTATTGTCAAATGTATGTTTTTATGGCTGATAATTATATACACATGTGTACATTTTTGAATATATATGCAGAAAATAAGCATGAAATATCTATAAGAGCAGAGGAAGGTCTGAGTGTTCCATGGCTGAGTTCTTTCAAATATCGAGAAGCATGTGAGAAAGAAAGGAGGTAGCCAGCAAATAGACAGCTGATCGAGCAATGTGGGGAAAAAAATGTATTGGGTCTGGCTGAGACGGAGTTAATTTTCCCCATAGCAGCCCTTATAGTGCCTAGCTTTATATTGGAAGATAGAAAGGTGTTGATAACACAACAGTTTTGGCTACTGATAAGCTGTGCTCACACAGCATCAAGACTGTCTCTCCAACACTCCAGCCTCACCAGTAGGCTGTGAGCAGACATACGTCCTCTTGAGAGGGAATATAGCCAGGACAGCTGACCCAAACTGAACAAAGGGATATTTCATACTTTATGATGTCTGCTCAGTGATAAAAGCTAAGAGAAAGGAGGAGGACAGGAATCATTTGTTATTGTGATATTTGTCTTCTGGAGCAACTGAAGCTCTACTTCCTGGGAAACGGCTGGACATTGCCTGCTGATGGGAAGTAGAGAACAAATATTTTGTTTTAATTTGCTTCTGCATGTGGCCTTACCTTTTGCTTTATTAATCTTCCTTTTTCTTGACCCTCAAGAGTTTTTTTCCATCTTACATTCTCCCCACTCTGTCCTGCTGAGGAGGGGAGTGATAGAGATGTTTGGTGGGCACCTGGTGTGTAGTCAAGGTTAACCCACCACAAGAGAAAAAAAAAAACAAAACCCCACACCTTTTAAAATGCATACAAAGCAAACCTCAAAAGGGCCTACAAGCTCAAATGCTCTCAAAAGGGCTTGAAAGGGAAAAGTGTTTTCAGTAGCTGTTTTTTTATCTTCAGGTTTTTTACTTTATCTCACTTTCTCCAAGGGTAGAAGTTGACCTCAAGAGGGTCATGGAATCTGGTTTGTTTAAACCAACAAAGTCAGTTTTTCAAAGTTATGATGGAAGTCTCTGGTAATCTTACTTGAACATACCTACCTTCCTCTTCTCCTCCCTTCATGTAATTTAAAGTGAGAAAGATTCTGGTATCACAAGGCCATAAGCACAAAAAGATATAATAATCATTAGAGTTGACTCCTGGTAATCAATCTAATTTTCCAAGTGCATGTGGTGTGAATGTGAACTGATTTTTGTTTTCCTTTCCTTATTTATTTATTTATTTATTTTTAAGTTAATGAAATGTAAGGTAATGAGATATATTTTCTTTTTGACTTCTTTAGGAACTGACATTTAAATCTAAACTTCTAAATTTTTTCCTTAATATTTCCAAATATCAAAATATTTTAGAAAACTATAGGTGATGTCACAAATTACCAAGAAAAATCAAGGCAACTAGAATGTATTAAACTTATCAATGCTAACCTATGAAAATAAATTATGTCTTTTAGTACATGAGCATTAAGGAAATGATATTAAAAGTAACAGTGCTCTGGACTGATGGAGAAACAACTTTACATTAGTGTTCCTCAGTTACACATCATTAATGGGAACAGAAAACTAACAACATAAAATAGGCCAACAAGCAGAGAAAAATCTGGTATATCTGTGACAAATAATTTATTTACTGCTTTTCATCATTGACTAGTAGGGGATGGGAAATTTTACCATTGGTCCCAAACTAAGAATGTGCACTGTTAGAATGAACTAGGACCATAGATATTGGTTACTTTGCTTGACTTTTTTTTTTTTTAACACATTCATTAATATTGAGAAAAAGTGAATGCTTCTCTTTATCACAGAAGACTTGAAGTGACTTGAGTTGGTGGGATGTGGGAACGGTATCCTTTCTGCTAAATTTCAGTCATTTGGTTCAGGAGCTTGTATTATAAGCATCTAAGCTTCCCAGTTGTCTCTTTAAGGTCTTTGACTATGGACTGAGCCTCTGACTTTCTAAGGTAAGAAAGATTGAGTTACAGCTGGTTTATATTTGAGTTTAATCACCCTAGGTGGATGTGCTGCAATTAACCCAAATAATTTGCCTTGGATAATCTTGCTTAAATTCCAGCACAGCTCCTGAAAACAACTGATATTGTACCATAATCCAAGTGAGAATTCAGAGCTTGTAAACCAAGGTGCTGTTCTGAAATATGCATTTGGGGTGCTGACAATGAAGTGGGTTTGAAAAACCTGTTCAGTTTGCGCATCCTGACATTTATATAATTGCTCTAAGCACTTGAAATGATTACAGCATAAACCCCAAGAATGATCCTGCCGTATTTCCATGTAGCTTAGGAGCTTATCAGAATACTGTGCTACCTCTATATCCAAATAATCAACAACAGGAAATGATATTTATCTGGAAATGAACAAGAACCCTTTGGGGTAAAGTTAATAACATAACACAAGTGACTATCTTTTTTTTTTTTTTTATTGCAGCAGTAGATTAAAAATAGAAACCAGTCTCAAAGGCTAGAAAACTTACAGAACAGTAAAGACAGTAGTGTGGTACCATGATTCTTCTCCTGTTAAACTGTGCTAATAGATCTTTAGTTATATTCTAATGTATCATGGTACAAACAGTGCAAGTAAAACAACTGTTTTAGATTAAACATGGATATTTTTGTGAATGTATTGCTCACTGTGACAGAAGGTTGCTGCTTCGTAAACATTTTTGACAATAACACTTATTGTTAAAAAAGCCGGCTATGATTGTTCTTCATTGTGTTTGTTTGCGTGTTTTTCAGACACGTGTAAGTACTTAAAAATCTATGACTTTAATGTCAAAAGGGGCACTTCCAACATCATCATCTGATCCCTTGTGAGCCATGAGTTAAGGCAATTTTTTTATTACATCTTTTAGAAGGACATTAAAATCTTTGCATAAAGAGCTCAAGCAATGCAGACTCTAGCATGCTGATGAACCAGACATTTGAACAGTCAGCCTTTACTCCCTTACTATCCTTCCATTCATGTTTCCATCCTAAACTTTGAAGCTTCAGCTTCCAACAATCTCATAATTTTTTAAACTTCTTTACTTACATACTGCAATCCAGTCAAAACTTTACTTTTTCTTTGATAAAGTAAATAGACTGAAACTGTCTAGTTTCTCATTATAAAGAATGTTCTGAAAACCTCTGATCATGTGGTAGACACAAAATCATATAAAAAAATTATTCCAATGGACTCTTTTGATTTTCTAGTCTCATATCCTGCATTAATAAGTTCTTTGTCTTCTATCTAGTTGTTCCTATGTTCAGTACAGCAGCCTACACTACACCAAACACTGTCTAGAAAAGTCTGTTATGCTGAATTAAACCTACTAAGAAGCTCTCCTTTGACAGTTGGTTTCAAAATCTGTTTATCTAGGCTTGTTACAAATGTGAGCCTGATTTCTCATTAGAATTTATTTGACTTCAGTTCAGCCATTGACTTTGTTACCTTTCTCTGTTCAATGAAAGAAACTTCCAAATATCAAGGATTTTCTCTTTACATTTGTTATTTTAAGACATTTCTTCCAGTCCTTAGACCATTTTTTTTGTGAACCTTCCCTACACTTAAGAATAAATGCACAATGTAGATACTACAATTCTGTATAATATTCTACAACAGGTCTTCCCAATACAGTGCCTGCACTTTTTCTGTAAAAATAGCCTTGCCTCTTTGTAGGGAAGTACTGCATGGGACCACTGAGTGGTCTTTCTTTGCTTGTTATTTTTGTGACTGGCATGATGCCGCTGCCCCCTTCAGATTCTGCTTTTCTCTTTCTGTTCCTGTGCCTTGAATGTGCATTTCTGCAAAATTTGAGAGCTTTCCCTTCTTTTAGCTGAATTAAGATACATTTTGTTTAAATGGACTCAGTTTATTTTCTTTTATTGGTTTACTAGTTGTCCTTTCATTTCTCAAATGTTTTGTTCATATCCCACACTCCCAACTTTTTCAACTGAATCTAAGTCCATACCCTTTCCAGATAAATTATGAAGAATGATTTAGAGATTTATTAATAATTACCATATTGGTGTGTCATAATAAATCCAGGGGCTATGAAGTTTCTTTCTGAGACATAGAAGAGCAAGGTTTGAGAAGGAAAGAATTGTTCCTCTGGATAATTTACTTCAGGATGTTGTAGAAAGGATGTGCCTCAGAGAGAACGTAAATATCTTCTCATCTCATGGGTAGTATAAACAGTCCTAGCAATAAATGGGAAAACGGAAGAGGTCATTCAGAAGGTGCTGAAATAAATAATAATGAAAATGTCTTCAAGATCAGGATTACAGAAAGTAATTCAATAGTCTCCCTTTAACTTATGGGTCAGAGAATTGGCTAAAGCATAGACTGATCTCATCTCTGACTGGAGAGGAGGGTCTGATAGAGAATCTGGTTTATTCATCACGTTCTTAAATTTAGACTCTAATATCTTCAATCATCCCGGTAATAAACAGTTCTATGACAAGTCCCTTTTGTTGGAAATGCATCAGTGAGTGTGGGGCAGGTAGCATGAAGTTCCCTACATTGCAGAAAAAAAGCCCAACATATTTATATCACTGTTGTATCTCATTCTGTTACTATAGGCTATTGTACAGATAGTATATAAATTTCCATATATTTCAATAGGAATTACTATTCTGGTTGTGTTAATTGACACTTTTGAACAGTGCCTTTTAAAACCATAATCACAACAAGCCCCACAGACACTATTAAGTAAGAAACCTTAGAATGTTAACTATGGTTTTCTAATGCAAAGCATAGGGTATTGGCGTGAAAAGCTGGATGTCAGCTCCTTTAAAGAAGATGAGAGCTCTGAACTGATAATGAACTGGTAATTGTTAAGACCAAATCCAAAACCCAATGACATAAATGGAGAAACCTCATGGATTTCAGGGGGCTGTGGGTTGGATACTTAGGCATGTTCAGTAAAACACTTACACATATGCAGATGGTCCTCATTCTCCAAATCATTTAAGGACACACTGAACTTTTCAGAGAGTGCTCACAGCTCTATTGAAGTAAATTTAAATGCATTTTAAAGTGATTTGTCAAACTGGGAGGAAATTATGAATCTGGGCCTCAGTGAATTTTATGGAAATACATGGTGTACTTAAATTTAACATATTTATGTAGTAAACTCAAATTTATCCACTGAGTCCAATTGAAAAATGAATAATACATAACCTCTGGCCCTGTGCTGCTTTTGAGCTGCAGAGGCCAAGCAGACCAGAAGCTAAATAGTTACCTATTTCTATTCCAGTCTTTTCCTCAAATCCCAGCAGGAAGTTTCTACTTAACAGAAAGACTAAACTTCTGTATTCAGCTTCCTATATATACCTTGCCAAGAGTATGGAAAACAACAAATGGCGCTTCAGCCGGGGGAAAAAATAATTAATAAATTTGTTAATTTTATTTGTGCCGTTTCTGACTAGATCAATTCATATGCCCTCAGATTATGATTGCCTTCATATAAGTTGAACTCAGAAGTTGACAACTTCCATAAACTCTCCATCAATGAGAAATACCAGTTATGTATAAAATTTAGTGCTCAATACAGTTTTTATTTTATTGCTAAAGGCTTCTCCATAGCTGAGATGATTTAAGTAGTCAGTAAGTTTCAAGGGAAAGTGCATAGTAAAATGAAGAACAATGCCTTGCTTTTCTCTGTAGCTTTTAACTTTGCCAAGAAATTTATTTCTTACTAAATCTGTTTTTGTAACAGGAACTCAATCTACGAAGTAAGAAAAAAAAAAAAATCCAACACGAGCTTTTTTAAAAGGTAGACTTATTTTCTATTTTATTCATATATGTATGCAAGGAAGAAATAATCATGCAATACTTCTACTTGACTGAGATTTATGGTCCACTTCTGACAACTACCTACATGTTGAAATGTATTTAATTCTGTGAGTGATCTCCAGAGTTTCAGAATTTTTTCCAAGCATTTTGCGTCTTATGCTGCTAGATTATATAACTCTGCTTGCCAGGCAGCATTTAGTAAAGAAAACGAGATGGATTTATCTATTCAGAAAATAGTCAATGTTTCTGCCACTGTTTGCTACAGCTGTAGTATTGCAAACACTGATGTATCAGATTTACCTATGTACGTCAAATAGGATGCTTCACAAGAATGAAGCAGTATAGCAAAATATTAGGTGTATAGCTATAGGCATAAATTACTGCCTTGCTCTATGGTACACAATTGTACAGACTAGATAGAAAAACTGCTGCTCTAGATATGCATTTGTAGGCACTTTCAGTCTTACTAACAATTTTCAGAGACAGCAAAAATATCATGCTAAACACTGTGCAAATGATACCATAAAGTAATTGATAGTATTAAAAGTGGCTTTCTTCTCATTGTGAAGTTCAGCATTCCTGTAAGTTAATAACTCAAGGAAGTGAATGGCTGAAATAAGTGATACTGAAGGGAATATCTTTCTTTAGATCAGAATCTGTATGAGAAGGAAAACTTATATGGGTATACTGCAATTAAAGATTTTTTTTAGTATTATTAAATATTCTTTGTAAAGTCTTAAAAAGGAAAAAAAAAAAGTAGGCAGTGAAAATGTGTCCTTCTGTGAACTATTTTTTTTCCTCAAACATGGCAGGAAGCCAGATGAAAAGCAGTTAGAAAAGAAGGAGGCTTTGGGAAAAGTTTTGCAGGAATGCAGCATGAGAGAGGATGATTTCAGAGGCATTATTATTTTACTTATTTTAATAGAGTTACTGGCCCCACATTAACAGAAAGTGACTCTTGGAGATATTTACCACAGTCACCCGTCATCTTTATGTACCACTATGTAGGGTGTGGGAGATTTTCACTAGCAGCAAGTTTCAGGGATGGCCTGAAGCTATATGATGGATTTTGCAAGCATTTGGACAGAGGCCCTTGAGATCTATATAAAATCTTGAACATAGACCTACTTGCAGGCTTTCTTCCACCTGGGTAGCCCTTGCACTCACCAGATTTGTTATGATACATGAATGCTTGCAGCTGAATACTTGTGTGTCCATTTAACACTTGTCTGAGCAGCGTATTGCATTGCAGCCTATGCCACACTATTTTGGTATTATATGTTAAATACATTCACTGCAATCCTAATTAAAAAGTCAAAGTAAAGATCCTAACACCAGGTGATATTACTCCAGACCAACTACGAAGTATCAGATATTTTGTTATCTAAGAAAAAAAAAAAAAAGGATTGCTGGAGAAAAATCACACTTAGCAGATATCACGCTATGCTAGAAGCAACAGTTGGAATGCATTTTACATCTCCACAGCTGCATAAATGCAAATAATGATAATGCATCTCTAGTATTTTTATGTCTGTTAATCCTGAGTAGTAATGAAAGAATTTAATCTAAGGTATAAAATAATGATATTTTTATATATCTATTTCTATATGCATATATATATGCACAAATGAGCACAGAGATATGCAGATGTAAATACATACCTGTGATTATAGTAAAGATACACTACTTTTCATCTTTAGTTTACAAAATACTAAAGAAGAAAGTAAGAGTGAATCTTGCTGCTTTTACACTTGCAGAAATAAAAGCAGAAAGATGTAAAACAAGTTACATAGTAAGTCACTTGCTAAACTGTGGAAAAAAAACCCTTGTCTCTTAACTGCAGGCTCCTTCTATCCTCTTGGCACCACTGCTTCTCCTAATGCAATCCCAGTTATAGAGGAGATTAGAAAAGCAGGATAAAACTAATCTTGAGTGTTCACTCCACTGATTGAAAAAACACCAACAACCTCTCCCACCCCCACAAAATAAAGGCTAATACCACCAAAAATCTAAAGCAGTGGCCATAGTTGTCACAGCCATATGTACCAGGGCTGCTCTCCTCCACCTCACTCCCTGATAATTAACCATCATTTCTGCACTTCCTCATCTTCTTCGTATTGATCTTTCATCATATAATGGGTGCAAACAGCAACAGGAAGGCTTAATAACAAACATTAAAATGAATAAATAATTACAGCCACAAATCTTCCTCAACCAACTGATTATTTGTTCAGTGACAATATTACAAGAAATTAGATTTACATAATTTAAAAGGACACTAGCAAGAAAGGATTTTTTTAACAGCATTTTTCCTCTCCACGCTCTCTGGAAAGGCTTGGAGGGGTTGATGGTCTTTTTTTTTTAGGAAAAAAGACCACAAGGGCTTAACTTTCTAATCACTTTTCCAGTATCTTTGTGATATTCAGTACATTTCTGAGGAGGTAGAAATGAATTATTAGTGATCAGGAGTGAACTACCTTTCTCACAGATCTACAAGAGCACTGATGCAGGGTGTACGTGTGCCTGATCTTCCTGTCCTGAACTTGGGTCTCTTACAGGTCTGAAGGACGAGAGCTCTAAGTAGGCTGGTGAGAGCAGACAAAATGAAAGGACTGAAGGAAAGGTCAGAAGATGAGATCCTGGATGAGGAGGAAACTTCCCATGTGGAAGGAGCTGAATTCATTTTCACCCCTTCTTCCCGATGAGCAGTGCTGCTGTGGCACACTCAGGGCCATGCGATAGGATAGGAACAGTAGCAATGCTTGGGATCCTACAGTCCACAAAGTGAAGGACCCTCCTGCCTCCTCCTCTGCAGGACACAGATCAAGCCTGTGCCTTGGCCCTTGCTTAGGCATATCCTTAATCCTATCATTATTAGGACAGATAAAGCTTTTGTGTAAGTGGCTCAATATTAGGAAGAAGGTCTCAATATTGCGCTTGGAAATGCAGCCCACAGTGCCACTTTGGAAGGTGAACATGAAGGAATGTCTCCTCTCAGTGTGTGAATCCCATGCCACAGTGACATGATAAGTCCCTGGTACAAGCTTGATATATTATGTCTAAATCAGAAATTCACCCTTATCACAGAGCCTGCAAGCAACAGCATGAAAGTTTGCTGTTGCCTCTGTCTTAAATAGTCGCTGACCCTAGTCTACACCATTAGCTATTTCAGAGCTGTCATGGGTTGCCTGGTAGGAACACCTATCTGTGACATGTCCCAGACCCCTGAAACAAGAAGAATTAAGAATACTTGCTTGTTTTGAGACAAGATTTTGAGGTGAGAGGTCAAGTGTGCTTTATTCATTAATGTACTTCTCATTCAGAAAGCTCCGTAACTAGATGTCCACAAGTTGAACAAGTAACGACCCGAAAATGGCATGATTTACAGGATGATATGCTGGCAGAAAGTTTTCTAACACCTCCCTGAAGTGCACTTTCCAGAAACCCACTGTACATAAACATAAAGGTCTGCAATCTGTCAGTTAATATTAATGTGGTCATTTGCTAGTGAGTTGTAATAACATGATGCACATGGGACTTGCTACACTGACCTTTTTGGTGGAAGTGATTCATTAAATGGTCACTCATTTAGACAGCAGTAACTATTTGCACAGCTATTAACATTTTAGAACTTCACTAGGTATTTATTGCTTTCAAAAAGAATTTTTTTTTCCCAAGGTTAGCTGAAGACCAGATTTTTCATTATTGAATAAATTAAAGAATTTGAAATTCAGGAGCATCAGTTACAAGGGGGTGGGACATTTTGTGTAAAATGTCTAACTTCAGATTAGTCTAAATGGTTGAGCTATTATCTGTGTGCTTTTGAGCCCATGGCTACAAATAATTGCTCTTACTGTCAAAAGCTAAAACAAAATATTCCTTTCTTTCCTAGGCTGTTTTTTCCTCCTTCACTCCCACTCCCATTTAAAAGTATTGAGAAAGAACGGAAAGTGGTAAGAGTTGCTAAATCACTAATAATAAACCCCTAATTCAAAAGTAATCAACTTTGATACCTACTTCAGTCACCAAGTTTACTGACTTCTGCTAATCTGGGTTTAAATTTTGAACAAAACCAAACTCAAATATAGATACAGAAATTCCTATAGGAGCATACTGATTTTAGTAAAATTCTAACACTTAGAAAGTAATTTTCCTCGATGTTCTGATGGATGACAGGCACTTTTTCTTTCAGTTTGCCTTCAAAACTCCTCAGAAGTGTTCCAGAGGGCTGGCAGATGCTCAGAGCTAGCAGAGACCCACATTCATCTTTTGTTGTTTCTCTACTCCCTTGGCTTTCTGGCCCTAGGTTAGTGCACTGGGGTTGTTATCTCCACCTATTTTAACAGATGTGGGACTCTCTGCCGTAGACTGGTGGCATGATATTGCTAGTTTGTGAAAAAATTTGAAACTTGAGTGAAACAGAGAAGATACTTTTGTCTTAAAGTGTGTGGGAGAGTCCCTGGTGAATTAAACATACATACGCAATCCCAGGCACAAATACAGGCTGGGCGGGGAATGGATTGAGAGCAGCCCTGAGGAGAAGGACTTGGGAGTGCTGGTGGATGAGAAGCTCAACATGAGCAGGAAATGCGCCCTTGCAGCCCAGAAGGCCAACCGCGTCCTGGGCTGCATCAAGAGGAGCGTGGCCAGCAGGTCGAGGGAAGTGATTCTCCCCCTCTACTCTGCCCTGCTGAGACCCCACCTGGAGTACTGTGTCCAGTTCTGGAGCCCCCAGCACAAGAAGGACATGGACCAGCTGGAGAAGGTCCAGAGGAGGGCCACAAAGATGATAAAAGGGCTGGAGCACCTCTCTTATGAGGACAGGCTGAGAGAGTTGGGGCTGTTCAGCCTGCAGAAGAGGAGGCTCCGGGGAGACCTGATAGCGGTCTTCCAGTACCTCAAGGGGGCCTACAAAAAAGATGGGGAAAGGCTGTTCAGTAGGGCCTGTTACAATAGGACGAGAGGTAATGGTTTTAAAATAGAGGGGGGTAGATTTAGATTAGAAATTAGGAAAAATTTTTTTACGATGTGAGTTATAGAACCCTGGAACAGGTTGCCCAGAAAGGTGGTGGAGGCCCCATCCCTGGAAACGTTCAAGGCCAGGCTGGATGAGGCTCTGAGCAACCTGATCTGGTCGGGGATGTCCCTGCTCCTTGCAGGGGGGTTGGACTAGATGACCTTTGAAGGTCCCTTCCAACCCTAACCATTCTATGATTATATGATTCTATGATTCTTATTTTCTTTTGTTGTAAATTTCAATAGTAGCTAGTAATTTAATAATCCCGAGGTATCAAATAAGAACCTAGAAACATAGCCTCAACATTAAATCAGCAACAGTATTCTTCCAGCAGAGCAGCATATTTTCAAATTTCCCAAAGCACTGCCTCCAGAGATGGTGTGATGAGGCATGCCATACATGACCAGCCATCAAATATTAAAAGCGACCATAGGAGTGACAAGATTGTTCAGCCGAACAGTTACAGTCGATGTGGTTAGCAAGGGATCCTTCTCTGCTTCCCAATGAACTGTTAAAGGGCTTACATTTTTGCAAACCTCTCTAGTGTCTCCTCTGTTTGCAAAAAGCAGTTGCATTAAAGCAAATCAAGGAAAACACAGCTCCACTGGGAAGTAGAGCAGCCATGCAAAATCATTATCCTAACAGCCCTAAACACTCCAAACTAGACTGTTGTTTCGTAACATGTTGATCACAGCAAGGCTGAGTGGCATGTGCATGTGCTGTAGATATATAGTACATTTGCTTATAAATGAAGTGGGGAAAACGGTCAGGGGAAAATAAGCTGTTAGCTTGGCCCATGGGAGAGCAGAGTTCAAGCTCTGATTTAACCACACAAACATCCACAGAGTAGTGTGACAGCTTAGTATCTCATTCCTTGCTTTGCTTTTCAAAATGAATGTGATTGATAGTCTCATTTACATAGCATCATTATGAGAAGAAAACAAGCCCTTTCAATAGTTTCCATACACTGTAAGACACTTGGTGATGTTCAAACATACAGATTGACACGTCAACCTGAAAACAACTTTAAATGACTATGCCCCAATTATTTTTTATATGTAAAGGGATCCAAAACTATGAAAACAGACAGCCTACAAATTAGTTATATTATAATGCCAGCATAAAGGAAATAATAATTAGAAACTAAAATAAATTCAATACAACTCTTGCATAAGACAAACTTCACTATATGAAATCTTCAGTGTTTTCACAACTCTTGCTTTGCCTTCCTGTTTTTAATATTTAGCAACATTATTTCATGAGTACTTCACCCTATGTTCAGTATTAATGGCATAATTATTTGTAGAAAATATTTAGTTGTCGCCTTATATTTATTTATGTGCCTGGGATCATGTAAAGTTCTGCTACATTAAAACTTAATTTGAAAGAAAAATAATTTTATTCCTTTTTCAGTGTAATGACCATTTCTGCTTGGCTTTTATGAATTATAAAATATTGTTTGAACACACTTTTCCATTTGTTTTCCAGGCATTTATGTAAACTCCTAAAGAAAACACTGCAATGCTTTGTTGGCTGACTATTTGACAAAAGAAATGTAGACACATATTTTATTCTCAGCATCTTGTCAGAAAATGTTCACAGTCCTATCTATTATTTAGCACTTAATTTGTTAATCGATTGATCGATTGATTTGGGGATATTTTACACGGAGATTAACATGCGCACACACAAAAACCTTGTCTCTATGGTAAATTCAGGAAAATTGTATCAGAACGTAAAATGTTCTGGTGTTTACAGACGTAGATTGAATCTGTCATGGGTTGACAACTACTGAAAATAATTCATTGCTTGGAACATAAATATTTTGGATCAAACCTCAAAACTCATTTGATTTACTGTGATTACTCCTTCCATGTTCAAAAGAATGTGAGGCCATTCTATGTGAAAAAAAAAAGTAGTGTTTATTACATCATTTCTTCTGAAGAAATGATTTCCCAGTCTAGAAACAAAAGAAAGCTATTGTCAGTCTCAGAAAACCAATGTTCTTCAATGCCATGGTGCTTAAGGACGTCAGACATTTTCACCACATTTCTGCTCACAGTACAGGGCTAACACTCTAGGAAGCCCTTGAACTGATAATTGTCAGAAGCTGTACATATGGACTGTATATACATTTGTACTCCTTGTATGGAGTTCATCTGAGTCAGGGCTGTAGTCTGAGGCTTCTTTCTTGGTGATAGTATTACTCTCAGCAACTCCCAGTTTCCCCTTACTTCCCTGAGTTGTACCAGGACGACTGTTTGTGAGACTACACGGTTGCTCATGATAATGGGCAGGAGGAATAGGAGTTAGGAGGAATATGAGTGCCGTTACAGTCCTCAAATGATGGATATTATGGCCTCTCTGTGACCCAGAATTTACTGACTAGCAAGTCCCCAGTCCCAGCTCTTAATGATTTAGACTAGCTACTCTTCCTACTGTACTGCTGAGTCTCCTTCAAAAGTTAATTTTAGTAATCTGCAGAATCTCAGTGGAGCTCCTGTGGTCCCCTTTGAGTCACAGTCTGGATGTATCCCACTCAGTACATTCAGCCATCTGGTTCCAGGTCTGTAACACCGGAGATGCAGAACCATATGATTTGCTTAACGCTCTTCTGTGCTACTTCTTCCCTATACTTGCAGCATTTTGACAATTATGCCACTAAGGTTCGTAAAGGAGTATTGAAAATAAAATTACTCGTAACTAAGCTTTGGCTTGAGCAAAATATTTCCATACAGAGCAAAATAACAATGTTATCTCACCAAAAAACTTTCGCACTGCTTTTGAACTTATGCAATGACAAACACTAGGCAGGATGTTAAATGGGGCAATTGCATATTTCCATAATTTATCCTTATGTTTTCTTCACTTATTGCTTTTGATAATACTCCAATTTTGTTTTCTACATTCCCCTTTCTGTTGAACATGTGATTGTGTACAAAGGCAAAGAGTCCCTTCTTGGTGAAGAGAGACAAAGAAAGAAGGAGCTATTGTAAAACTGGGATGAGATCCAGCCATGACAGGCCAAGTTCTGTGATCAGATGTGCATGTAGGTCTCCAACTGCCTTTCACTATGTTCTGTACATAAGCATCCAACAGTGGAGCGGAGTCTCTCATATTTGGATTTTTTAGTGGAGCAGGTTGTACATTGAGAATACTGGGACATGGACCAATGTGGGAGGCAATCCAGAGCCTAAGAAAGCTGCCACTGTGCTAACTGAACTGCCTGAATTAAATCCCAAACTCCTCAGCATCAGATGCTCAAGTGATTTCCACTTCCATCTGAATGCATTCCAGATTCACCATGAGGTTTACCTTTTGGTTTTGGAAGCCCTCTTTCCCCTGTTGATTTGACTGTGGTAAAACAACTTGCATACACACAAACATATGCAAGTGAAAGGAAAAGAAATGGGCAGGAAGATGGGGGGGGGTGATGGGGACCAACAACTTGTTTATCAGATTCAAGTTGAACCATCTGTTGTTAATGATTAGATCTTCAGCTTCCAATTTTCATTTGAATGTTATTGCTCATTTCTAGCTCGGTACTGAAACGTCACTTACCACTGCATGCAGGATTCTAAATAAGAGACTATTTAGATTGGAAATCTGTTGGAGGAGGAAATTATGTTCCCTATTATACAGTAAAATACCTTTTCTAACACTGACACTTTCTGGTATTGTGTTGTTGGCTTTTTAGGGAAGGAGACTCAGGGTCTGAGGCTGAAAAATGAATTCACTGGTGGTGCAAATTACATTTGAGCTAGAGGGGGTTTGGTAAACATCAGGGGTCCAGGTTCTTACCTCAGGCATGGTGGTATAAAACAAGAAAAAAAATATAGTCGTTGAGCATCTATTCCAAATCTACAGTAAAGGGAAAGGACTCAGTATCTGACTGTGGAAATTTAAGATGGTGCTTGCTTTACCATGCTGCTAGAAGACATGTTTTAAAATAGAAATAGCACAGCTTGGACCTGCTTATGCTTTTGTTACTTTTTTCACTATTTTCACCTTTTCTAATTTCTTTTGTAAATACGGCACAGAAATAGTAACTCTCCAGCTTGAACCTGGCTGGATGCTTGCTTTGGTGGGGACAGTGGAAATAAATAAAACCGAGTGTACCCAAATCTCAGATTTTCATTCTCCATGTATAAACCTGTGAATAACTATCCACATCTACTCCACACACAGTAAAAGTGGTTTGGTTTTTTTTTCAGAACAAAGGCCAATGTCACTGCACTTACATCATCTATTGCTAGAGCAATTAATTTTGTCTTATACTATAGTCTGTATATTCCTAACATTTGCGAAAGGCAGAGATATGCTATGTAGTTCTAATTAAAAAGAAAAATCACAGAAGAATGTTTCTTAACACCATTTCTCAGTTTGTACCCTCTCCTTCTTTGATTGCCTATAAGCAATTAAAAGATGGTCTGTGAAATTATTTAGAAGACTTAAAATGAAAATAAAAAAGCATGAATACAAATATGCACAAACACAAACAAATAGGAAAAAAACCCAAACAAATCAATGAACTAAAGAGCAGTACAAAGTCTGGCCTCAATGTGAATTTATTGTACACAAAAATCATTGACAGCCCTGTACACGATGATCTACATTAGTTTGTTTTTTGTTTTGTTTTGTTTTGTTTTGTTTCTTTTCCCAAAAGAGGTTAGGTGGTATTTTTGGCTTAATTTTTTTTTTTCTGAAATGATAAGATTACTTATCAAAGGACATCCATAGCAGAAAATCCTAAAGTATTATTTGAGCATTGAAAAATCCTGTAACAAAATGAGGCTCCTCCTCCTCTTTCTAAGTTGGAAATGAGAAAAATCTAGAAGTATCGTTCTCCAAAGCACCTAAGTGACTTCCGTATACACACATAAATCACATAGGTATTTTGGAGTCTAGATCCCACTGGGATCCTAAATGCTTATATGATTTATGAAAATAGAAGGTATGAGGCTGTGTTACCTAGGTAATTTAGAAAAAAAAAATATTCCTAAAGGAAGAGCTAATCTGGTGGGTTTTTGCAGTTACTTTGTTTACTTTGTAATCATATTTTACTTATGGAATCTTTGTGCTCTTACGCTTGCAGGCTGTGACAGAGCTTTAATTTGCTATTTTTCACAGCTTGCATTCAGCATATAGAATTTGCTACATTGATTGCAGGTAATTAAATTGTATTTGTTTGTTTTCATTGCTAATTTGGTTCGTGTGAGAGTCTGACCCACAATCTCTATAGTAAATATAATAGTGCTTTATCCACCGTGTACCTCAGTTTTAGCATCAAACAAATAGGACAGAGAGCACTTGGACAAGTCGGTGCCTTGCACTAAAAAGGTGAAATACTTACACTACCGTGTTGAAAAGCTGAATCCTTTATATTCTACTTCTTTTAGCACCTCTTGGAAAAAGAATAAGACATAGCAATTTACAGTTGAATCAAATGCAGTTTCTGTATCTCATGTGTGGCAAGAAAAGATACATCACTGCAAACTGATTTAAGTACTATGTGTATGTTAAAGCAATCCTACGCAAACATGAGAAATGCAAATCCTTATAGTTTCTGTGTAACAGAAGTAATGTAAAGATTAGAAGTATAACTGATAGGTAGCTAGATCATAGACTAATTAAAATGATGTTTCCAATTATTGAAAAGAATGAAAAAGTTTTATGAATGTCACCTATGATATTGTATGTTGAACACTGTGTAATCCTGGAAGTATATGAAAACAGTACTTAAAAATACACATCTTGAACTGAAAATATCATATTGGTAACAACTGGGGCTTGATTCTTCTTTAAAGTATGAACACAGTAATTAACCCATTAAAAAGCAAGCAATGGGTAGGTATACACGATAAGAATGATATTTAACATGAGGATCCATGACGTACAAATAAATGATTAAATCAAGAGGAAGGCAGTCATACCTTGTGGTCTCTAGATTCCTAGAGATTTCTCAAGGAAAGTGGTTTTTAGCTTTGGAGGGCCACGAAGATGATCAGAGGGCTGCAGCACCTCTCCTGTGAAGACAGGCCGAGAGAGTTGGGGCTGTTCGGCCTGGAGAAGAGGAGGCTCTGGGGTGACCTTAGAGCAGTCTTCCAGTACCTCAAGGGGGCCTACAAGAAAGATGGGGAGAGACTGTTCAGAAGGGCCTGTTGTGATAGGACAAGGGGTAATGGTTTCAAAATAGAGGGAGGTAGATTTAGATTAGATATTAGGAAAAAAAAATTACCATGAGAACTGTAGAGCACTGGAACAGGTTGCCCAGAGAGGTGGTGGATGCCTCATCCCTGGAAACATTCAAGGCCAGGCTGGATGAGGCTCTGAGCAACCTGATCTAGTCAGGGATGTCCCTGCTCCTTGCAGGGGGGTTGGACTAGATGACCTTTGAAGGTCCCCCCCCTAACCGTTCTATGATTTTATGATTCTATGAATACCTGATTGTGTTCTGCACTTGGCCTCAGCTGGCCATGAGTGCAGTAGTCTAGTCCGAGTAAGAGTCAGCCTGAAAACAGATCCTGGACCAGCTACCTGTGACTAGCTGCACTATGCAATGCTGTTAACATGCTGAGGTCCCTGAAGAGCTTGAAGACCCAGCTGTCTTGGGAATAATATGTAGACTACATGATCTGTGGGAAAAAACAATGTAGCACAAGCTTTTGAATTTCCTTGTCTCGTAAGTGTGTTAAAACACCAGCTAAAAATTTCTCTAGTTGTTGGAATGCTTTAAAAAGGTCATGACATGACCGCTGACCTTCGTCTGCTGACAGGGGCATTTTAAGCTGAAAGAAAAGAAACACATGTTTTTAATTTTGAAGGACTTGAGCTCAATTTCAATAGATAGTGTGCCCACAAGCACTATTAGTAGATTAACACTGTGGGGATTGCAAACCAATGAGCAATATGGTGTTATCTTATCTCCCTGTCCTTTATCTAGAGGATGATTTTAAGGATTTGAGTGTTCAATAAACTGTACCTGTCATAGATAAAAAGACATTTTAACAGAGAAACATTGCACTGCCACAGACCTTATTTGTGGTCTGGCTGAAACTTTCAGCCTTCAGGACATGATGCTTGAAAGTCAGCGTGACGGTTACCATCACGGCCAGCACACTGCTGCCTCAGTTGAAGTCTCAAGAACTGAACACAGGAGCAGTTCTGGGCTTTGGAGTCAGTATAAAACAGCCAGGAGCCATAATATGCCTGTGTTGTCTGTGAACTCAGAACAACTGTATCGTACAATTGCATTATATTCTACACATTTCCCTATGCTGAGGTACACTTCCCAGCTTCAGAAGAATAACGTTTGTTTATGGCTTCTGTTCTGTGGTTTTTGAAATATCAGGAGATACATGACCTCAGACTTTGGTATCTTTGTGACCTAGATAGTATTTTTCTCCCAGTATTCTTTCCAGTGTAAATGTGAAATAAAGCCATTTAGAGAACTTTAACTGATTTTTCAAATGCCTTCACTTTGGGCAGAGAAGAAAAAAAAAAGAGAAAATGAAAGACATCCCCCACTTCCAAATCAAAATGTCTTGCTTGACCATTTCCAAAATGCCTTAAGATTTGGAACAACTTCTATTTAGAAAGATATATAAATTTGGAAATATTTTCCTTAAATAAGAAGAAAAAAAAAAGAGGATAAACGTTTCACTTAAGATATTATAAAATAAAATCTATGCTTAGCCTTTAATTATGATTGCAATAAAATGTAACTGAACAAAGAAAAACGGCTGAAGCCAATAGCACCGTTCACATCAAAACATTTAAACTGTACCTGCACAGCCAGTCTAGGCTGGGGGTGGGCAAGAGACTAGTGGGGGCGGGGGGGACGTCACACATAACTAGGACAGTTGACCCAAACTGACCAAAGGGATATTCCATACCATCTGATGTTGTGCTCTTCAATAAAACTAAAAAAAAAAGGAGGAGGATGAAGCAGGGAGGAGCAGGAGAAATGTTCATTGTTAAGGTGTTTGTCTTCCAAAGAAACTGTGACACACAGTGAGGCCCTACTTCCCAGGAAGTGGCTGGATGTCATCTGCTGATAAGAAGTAGAGAATAAATATTTGGGGTTTTCTTTATTTCTTTCTACATATGGTTTTTTCTTTCTTTTGTTAAACTGCTTTTATCTCAACTCATGAGTTTTTATTCTTATTTTCTCCCTCTGTTGTTCTGAGGAGCAGGAATGAGAGAGTGGCTTGATGGGTACCTGGTGGCCAGCCAAGGCTAACTCGTCATGATATCCTTTCAGGTTTTTAATATTCTAATTTTGTTGTTTGTTTTTTTTTTTTTTGCCCTCAAGTTCCTGTATTAAGAGAAACACTGAATAACTAACTGTTCCTCTTTTACTCACTCATCACTCACCACTTATCATCACAGGTCATAGGTCTTCTTGGGCTACTCTTTCTTGCCTCACTAAAGCTGCACCTTTCTTCTTGAAGGAAAATATATTGTCTTATACAGAGTTAGTCCCAAGCCAGTGGCATTCATTCTCCAAGACAAGTTCCTTGTTGATGAACGAGAGTGTGAAGGCCTCTAGATTCTAGGTGGTTTAATTACCTGCTTATCTAAATGTTATTGCACCTACAGACAGAAGTATTTTGGCTATATTCTATCACCACTATCAAATTAACTTTGGCAAAAGCCAATTAACTACTGTAAATTATTCTACTTCAATTAAAAGAAACAGAAATGGTGAAGGACTTTAATATATTAATTTTAATCCACAGACTTATGAGGCACCAAAAAGAAAAGTTAAATTCTTTTTTTTTTATAAGAAATGAGAAATTTTCTGGAAGGAATGCAATAAAAAATAAGGATCAGGCTAAGTGTCATTATCATTTTAACTTAATTTGTCAACAGAGTAATATATCTAGCTATATTACTCTGTTGACAAATCAGTTACAGTTATAATGAAACTTTATACGATTTTACTTTTATTTAATTAGTTGCATCAATATGTTTTTTTTTTATTTCAGTTGCACATGAATACATCAAAGTATAAATGATGGAATAAGGTTAATTATGAGCCTTCAAAACATACATATTTTAGAAACAAAAAGGAATTTACAGTGCGAAATATTATAAGTAATGCAAGCTGCAAGATGGTTTGTAAAGCTGGCTAGAGGCCATTTTCTTAAATAATAATAACAACAATAATTCATGTCTTTGTCACAAGCTATTTGAATTTTACAAAACCATCTCAAATAATGGATGTGAAGCTATTCCCCCAGACTTTTTTTTTCTTCAAATATCTTTGCTCCCAAGGGTAACACATTTTATTCTCTGCAGGGAATGTAACTCCAACATAAAGATAGTGAGTCATCTAAAAAACTGTTATCCAGTTCATTGGTGCTAAATACATTTGATGCATTATGTATAGAGAGGGGGAGTGGTAATTTAAGAGAAATTTACACTATGCTATTATATATTTTTTTTAAATAGTAGACATCTTACAAACTTAGCAACTGCTGCATCAAATGACGATTATACTAACATTAAGCTATAGATCACCTCCTTAAACAGACACTGGGAATTACATTTCTGTGGTGCTACACAGAGCTTTTAAAGTAGGCTGTTGCAATTATACCACACAATTACTTAAGTGGCCCTGATTCAGGAACGTATTAAACATGCTTAAAATTAAATTAAAATGAAGCTTCCACTTAAATAATTTCCTACATGAAGAAGGTGTCCTATTTTTTTTTTCTGTTAGGTAGGAAATTGCTGTGTTAAATCAATAGATGCTCTATTCAAGTATTCTCTGTCATCCTCAGGAACACCACACTGAATCCCCAGATGGACAGCATCCATTCCAGCTAAGACCCAAACAGCTATCATTATATTCCCATCATTACAGCTGTTTCTCTCCCAGTCTGTGATGTGCCATAGGATACATGGATGGCTGATTGTGAGGAGTGGTGGTAGTGGACAGCAGTGTGATTTTCACGCAGTAAAATACGTTTCATAGTTTCATAGAATCATAGAATACTTTGGTTTGGAAAGGACTTTCAACGATCATCTAGTTCAACTCCCTTGCAATGAGCAGGGACATCTTCAGCTAGATCAGGAAAACTTCTCAAAATGTATCTTTTCAAAGTTAGACTGGACAGGTCCTGGCCAGAAAAGATGGAGATTTATTTATTCTTTAATAGCTCCCAGGATACCTGTGTTCACTTCCTTCCACCTTTGGAGTGAATTCAGGTCCACATTTCTTACCTCTAAATAAAGCACTTTAATCACTATGGTGATGGTTATTTAATAAGATGAGAGCATGGTTCTTATTCCTCTGAACATAAAAGAACTAAAATTTGTTGGACTGACAAAGCAAAAGAGGGAGAGTCACAAAAGCTCCAAAACCTCAAACTGCAATTCTTTGCTCAGTGAGTATGGCACTTTCTTGGCTTCTCTCCCTTCTTGCAAAGATTATTTCATGTAGAAGTCATATACTGCCTAGTGCTCAAGTCTACTCTTCTTCCAACTAAGTGTCCTGACACTCATAGCAGAAATTCATATTGAGTCTCACTCTGGCATTTCATTCTCAAGTGCGTGACTCTACCTCTCTGTCCTGTTGGAGCCCCATCTAAATTAGACCGGAGAATAGAAAAATAGATTTACAAAACCTATATATGTTTGCTGGTCTGCCAGAACAACCTGTACAGGGAAGATGGAAAGCACAGTTATGTGCACAGTGCTCCTACTGAAAAAAATAAAATAAAATAAAATAAAAAAGAAATGAAAAGTTTTGGCTTCATCTCAGTTCAGGCCTTCCTGGGATAATGTGTGCCACTATATAGCTCTGGGGTAGCATTGTGTTCCCCCAGAGAGAAGGTAGTGAGCAGCTATGTCCACAATGCAGTGCAAAGTGGAGCAGAGATACAATTTCAGACCACCAAATGTGTAATGGCTGCACAGCTGAGCACCTTCTGATTAACTGGCCATGGTACCATGCTGGTACATCTTGATGAAATGAGTGTAGTGATTTCAGTTTCAGAATTAACTTCTGGAAATCATCATTTGTAACTCCACTTTCACATCCCACTTTCTATTCCTGTCCTTTGCTTTCAGTTTTCCATGAATTAAATGAATAATTAATTACAGTAATGACAATATTCCCTTGTATCAGTCATTAGGCTGTATAGCATGACCTCTTATCTCAGCCTTTTAAATCAAGAAGAATATTTTCCCTTACAAGTCAGTGGCTATTTACACAACTTCACTCCTCAGATGTTTTTTAAAGGTTGGCTTCACCTCCTTTCCTGCAGAGAAGAGAGTTCTTAAAGTCTGCTTCTGCACTGACAAGAGGATTTAAAGAACAGAAGGAACCAGGCCACACCACAGCAGTCAATCTAAATGCCTGGACCATCAAAAAAGACAATGTGAATTTTACGCAATGTGAATATTTAGGTACAAATTTGCCATTAACAGAGTCAATGCTCCACTAAAGTTGCAAAGCAGAAGTGAATTCTTGTCATTTTTGCTGACTCTCTTCTAGAGTGTTTCCTTTTGCTGCTTTCTTGTAAAGATTGGGATGCTAATATCCCCTTGGGAACAGTCACAAAGAGATGTAACTGGTCAGACATCTGACATCTCAGGGGGGAAAAAAGGAAAAAGAAAATAATAAGAAAAAAAGTCATTTTTTCTCTTGGGTACTTTGTTTTTTTGACATCATTTTTGAAAATGGTAAAAACCAAAAGTTTGGGAGATAAGATACAGATTTTAACTTATAGATATGTGACAAGAAAAGGAAAGTAATACACGGAATTTTTACCTAGACATTGAGCACTGAAGATCCTCTCAGTCTACAGATACAATGCTAGATAGTTTTCTTCTTTGAGAGTTTTTGAAGAACACTGTCTAGAATTAATCATGGGAATTGTTTCAGTCCTTAGCATGGATTTTGTACAAATACTAGTATAATCTCAGAGCATATTAGTCACACACAAGTGTGTTTATTTTCTGTAATAATAAAAGTGTTTCCATTTCCACCACCTCATAATTGCTATAATTTGTATTAAATGCAAATTAACTTGTTATTCTCTTCTCTTTCCTTATTTTCCCATCCCTTCTTTTCTTTTCCCTTTTATATTTCACATACTTCCTTCCCTTTTATATTTTACTTAGAAAGAAAAAAATGTGTACCTAGAAAAGTAGTCGGTGTCTAACTCTCCCCAAATTAAGGCATTTTTGCCTTAGAAAAAGGCTTCAGTGTTGTTCAAGTTCATTATTCTGAACCATTTGTGCAAAAGCTCTGCAAGCTACATAATAAAGATATTTTTAAAAGAAACTTCAACATTTTTTTTCATCTGTAATGAACTTGTAGGTACATTGAAGTGGTAAAGTGTATTTTAGAAGGTATATTGAACAGGTAAGTGTATTTGTTTGCTTATATATAAATCCAAAGGTGAAGGACAGGCTATTCAGATGGTGTTATTTTTCTCATCTCTGAATTGCAATAACTGTTTTAAATTGAAGCAGCTGCTATGAAATCAAACAGCTATGAGTCAATGGGAATTCAGGAACACTGAAGAGGTATCTTGGCAAAGGTGACACTGTGTGTATACATAGACCTGGCTCCTAGAAATTATTTTACATCCTTTAATTTCTTGTTCATGACTAATTTCATCAGTTCCAAATGAGATGACCTCACATGCTCAAAATTAGACAAAGTAAATTTAAGTTTAAATTCAGAAGGGGGAAAATATCTGAACAGTAATAAAATATGCAGATGGTTTTTAAAATACATTTTGAGAAAGCATTTTGATAGCTAGAGAAGAGACTATATTAACAAGTGGGTTTATATCCACTACAGCAGCTTTCCATTGAAATAGCAAAACACCATCAGTTGAAAACTATACTGATGATAACAAATAACAGACTAATTTGTGTTACAAGGAAACTTTTTATCTAAATTATTTTGTAGTTCTTAAAAGTCTTTGTAGTGCAATTCTTTATGAATGTGTTCACAGTATAAATTCTGACATCTCTTGTGTCTTTATTGTCAGTTTCGACAGAAAAGCTTGGGAATGGGTGAAGCTAGGAAAGTGAACACACTAAAGATGAAATATAGGGTTCAGGACCTTGCTCTGCTCCTCTGGATGCTCTTTCTTATCTAGAGGACTAATGAAAAAGTTCTATTCTTCAGACACAATCACCTAACTTGCTGTAGAGGTCCACAAAAATAAGAGATAAGCAGATCCCTATATTATACTTACTTCTGCGGGTATTGAAACTCTCTTCTCATAACAGTCACTGACACAGAGATCGAGAAATTGTGCATTGCCACAGCACCCAGGGGTCAAATCCTGCTAGCCTTAGCCTATTCTACAATACACACTTTCATAGAAGTTTTGTTGAAGGCAAGCTCTTGATTTGACCCAGAATCTCAGAAAATAGGATTTTAAGAATCGCACACATTCAAATTTTTCCTCCACTTTGTTCTCAGCTTCTCCCCCCCAACCCATCACTTCTCCAAATGCCTCTTCACCTCAGTAAGATTTTGACATTTGGGAAAAACTCGCTTTGAAAAAAAAAAAGGATAAAACCATTTGGCACAAGGGAGCCACAGCTCTTCAGTTCCCATTAGAATTTCTGAAATGACAATAGCTGAAAGGTTAGGGCAAAACCTATTAGAAAAGAAAAGTTGAGGTAAATCAGGTGAGCTCATCGAAGAAAATAGGGAAAGATTGGTTCCCTTTTGGGATTAGGTCTAATTAAGGTGAGCAAGCAGCTGTGCCTGTTTGGAATAACAATTGTGCTAGCATGTCACTTTTTTTCTGCTTAGTTGAAATTTATATAGTTTGGGAATGGTGGATGTAAGAAAATTAGAGCTCATTTAGAATCTGTTGAAAGGACACTGCGCCTTCATTATTAGTTTTGCATCTGAATTTTCCTGGGGCTGTCCTCTCACTGTTATAGGTAATGGATTTTTCCCCAGATGTAATTGGATGAGTTTAATTTTTTCTTTCATTACCTGTCTAGAAGCCCTCTGCCCCTATTTCCCTTTGTGTTTTATTAGGACTGTAACCTCTATTTAAATAAAGGCTTTGATTGTGATTATATATGTTCAATCAGCACTTTCTGATTGAATAGTTCTGGTCACACAACGCTCTTGCCTAGCATTTTTTACTAATTACATTTTAGCCATGGTTGTGTACTGTAAAACTTAAAACAGTGTTTGTTTTATACCTTTAAACTCTGTCCGAAAGTTTGCATTTCCCATAGGCCAAAGCACTTCCAGCAGATGTAAGCATTTTCTGATACTAACGTATACGAGCTGATCTATAGATCATTCTACCAGGTTACAGTAGTTGGCCACTGAAAAGATGTAGCACTGATAACATCCTCTCAAGAGTCTTTAGATATAGAAATAAAGATGATTATTTTTTAAAAGTCTTCTGTAGTTTTGATTTTCAGAGCTTCCTTGTGTATTTTGTGTTTTGTTTTGTTTTGGGTTTTTTTTGATAGTTTGGTGGGGTTTTTTTTCAGTTTCAAGACTATTTTTTTTTTCCGGTTACATGTTTTAAAATTACTATTACTATGTAAAAGCATGGTGAGTTTTCTGCCGTCACAAATGGCCACACAGGAACTGATTTGTTTCTTACAAACATCTGATTTATTCTGATATAATTCTAGTATTCAGGTATTCTCCCACCACAGAATTTATGCCAGGGTGAGGAAGGAATTCCATTGTAGGCTTCTATGTTGTAAAAAGCTCATTGGGAACAAAATGTCTTCCTGTAAATACTCTTCAGTGTCTTTAGCTCCTTTAATTAGTATAAGAGAGTTGATAAAAATTTTTGATTACAGTTGTTAGAATCACTTCAGAAGTGTAACTCTGGAAATCTAAAGGCCTATCTCCACCCTCACACATTAACACATTAATTATATTTCTTCCCATGGTGCTTAAAGTACCATGTCATGTTAAGATTGCTTGAATTAACAGCACTCAGCTGGAGAATTTTGGGCCATTTTACCTCTTTAAACTGAATGCAAAGTGGGTTGAACAAAATGGTTGTGGTTGATATCATTACCATTTTATAACTCTCAGGAAAAGTGACTACACAAAGCTGCAAAAAAATCCATACCTAGTCTGACAAAATTTGCAGATCCTCCTTACACCACATCTCCAGGTCTAGAGCTAAGGCTAAAGAATTTGGCTCAGGATTTAACAGTGGAGAACGTACCAGCAAATCCTAGTTTTTCTTGTAACTGAGAAAGGGACCACTTCAGCCTAGATCTCCAGTCTAAATTAAACAAAGTTATCACCAGCTGTGGGATACATCAACTTCATACTAGCTTACAGAATCTCCTTTTTCAGGGTATCAGTAGTTAGAGATGTTGAATGGACACTTTATTATCTATGTATTTCCAGCATTGTTTTGCTATCTGCAGATGCAATTCGAGCAGATCTGTTTGGTATTTCAGCTTTGAAACATTTTTTATCCATCACATTATTACAAAATGACTAAACAGTGGGTGGTTATAAGAGATCACTATTGGAAGAAGCTTACAGATTGCTTTTATTACCATCCTATTGTGCATACAAACAGCTTGTATCCCTCCATACATATTTATATAACTTAGATGCTTTAGTATTCTTTTATCCTGAATAATTTCAACACCACAGAAAAGCTACTTCATAACCAATAGACAACCTCAATGTAAAACAATAATAATAGGACCCTGTACTTATAAATAAATAAATAAACAAACAAACAAACGAATGGATAAGTAAAATTAAGTTTCTCACCTTAAGAATGGCATTAATCACTGCATTTCTTTGGAGAATTGTCATCAGGCATAAAGTGATGAATTCATAACAACTGCCAAACTTTTTAGTTTCACAGCTTAAAAGGCAAAGCACCAAGGATTTTACTGACAAAACAAATGCTGCCTCTAAAAATAAGGGGATGAGATGTCATGAGAACATAGTGAAACATAACATTAAATCACCCATTTGCAAGAAATAAGTTTTAGAAATTCTTGTACCCACTTTACTAGTTTGTTTTTCTCCACCCATTTTGCTCCTTGGTTGTCCCTACTGCACACTTAGTGTCTCCAGTTCTCACTAAACCAAGCGTTCTCTTTGGTGATGATTTTTAGGTCTGATCTTTAAGGAATAACATACACACAAACTAGTCCTTTACAACTCAGGAGCAAAGTTTTTCCTTGGCATAGATCACAAAGGCAATACAAAGCTAAGCATCATTGTCAAAGAACAGAGTGAGGGAAGAAAGTAATACAAAGGTCAGATAATTTGCAAAAAGAAGGCAAAGCTGACCTCAGAACGATCAACTCTATGAGCTAAATGCTAGTTTCTAACTTTCCAGGGCAAGATATGTCTGCTAATATTTTGTGCAGGGCATTTACAAAAGCTCTATTGTTTCTCAAAACAGAATACATGATGATGGTCTTTAAGATAATAATTTCAAAATAAAATACACTGAAGTTAAATGGAAGCTTTCTAATGATTCCTACACAGCATAGTTATGTTAATAATGAGAGTTTTTTAAAACTGCAACAAGAAATTCTGAAACTATCAACACATTTCTTGCTGGCCTCTTCCATTTTCAAAGTATTTTCATAGTTTTAATATTGATATAAAATGAGAAATATTGTTGTCTTGTATATCCAACATGCATATTGCAGGCATTCATGATCTATTATCCTTCAAAAATACTGAAAATAACAAATGAATTTTTACATTATGTTTGTATTGCAAACAGCTTTGTGGACATCTAAATAAAAGCTGTAACGAAGTTACATCAAACAAGGAAGTAATGAATTTTTAATTTTATTTTATTAAAGATGAATTTTCATGATTCTTTTTTTTCTGTCCTCACATTATAAACAGTATTTGCTACTAACCATGAGCTTCAGTTAAAAATGAAACGAAAAATAAAAGACAAATGGTTTTCTCGGGGGAATTGAAACTAAAGTGTAATTTTTTTCATACTGCTTTTTCTTTTTTTAAAAAAAATCAAAAGAATAACAGTTGTTTGTGTTGGTTTTTTTTTTCCCCTCAGCTATTCTTTTTCTACTGTGTTTTTAAGGAATTGCTTCCTAAAGGTTCCAAATCTCACGATATTCTCTTTCTGCCTTCTGAAGCATATTCTAAATATTATTTTTATTTGGTTGGTTACATCTCTTAGTAGCTAACAATGGCATTGATATACTATTTTCAGTGCAAAAGGATTCCAGACTTCAGTGTTTAATGCAAATTCAGTCTATTTTGTAGAAGGATTTAACAAATTTACTCATTACCAAGTTCTCCACGGAATTATAGCTACCAATGGATAGCTAAAATTAGGGCAGTTATCTAACCTAAGTCTATAACATTTTATACTATAAGGAAATTATTCTCCACCCTCCAATAAGCCTTTTGGGGGAAATTTAACTTTAGAAGAATATAATTACTAGGGATATGCAAATAACAAATTTTTTTTCATGAATATTCATTCAAATAGAAAGCAATCTCTGTGATTATTTTGCGGCAAACAGTCATGAGTCCTTGTTTTCCTGACTTTAACACTTCTAAAACTGAAAATATATTGTATAAAGTTTATTTATTACACAAGCACATTATTTTTCTATTCTTCACTGAGCAATTTATGCAAGTAGTCAGGCTTCCTATTCAGGTTCTCAAGAGCTTAGTAAAGTTCTGGAATTTTTATTATTTTTAGGTTAAAATTTTGATGATGTAGATGCTTTGTGATATTCTATAATGTTTTGTAGGTGTATTATAATAATCGATGGCCATTACTACAATTTCTGATTTAAAGAAAAATAATCTATTTTTCACTGGTAACGTTAACCCAAGGGAAACAGATATATAAATACCTTTTATTTCATCCTTTGAGAGGATATCTACTGGCAGATATAGACCCCTAAATTTAAGTAAAATGTACTATAGGAGAAATCAGTATCTCAGCACTCATTGTAATTGATGGAGAACTAGTTAATGCACATTTAAGAAGCATACTTAGCTGAAAAACTGCAGACAATTGACTTAGGTGCCTTTATAGTCAACCAGGGCTATTTGATAGGCTCTTGTATTTTTTCTGTAGATGTTGCTCAAGTTTAGCTTAGATGTTGTGTGGATGTCATGTTCCAGGTCAACACTGGTAACTTTGGATAGATTGGCTTTGGCAACCTGAGTATGGGCAACTAGACTGAGCCCCATGACCTGATCTTAATGGCTCTTTGTCCTCCCCTAATGCTGAAGAAAGTGCAAGAAATGGCAGTGTACTACCTGTAGGTTGTGGTCTGCCAATCAGACAAGTACAGGGAAATTAAACTCTTTTTTTTTTTTTTTGAGACATCTATGCTGCATCTTTAGTAATTCAATAGTTCAATATTCTTCAAGTTAAGAGAATTTAACCTGACTAGTAACACACTCTAAGGAGTTGAATTAAGCAATAGATAACTGGACATTTTAGATTACAATATATTATTTCTGTAAAAGTTGAGAAATATGCAAAAAATAATTCAGTATTCAGGGAGGTAAAAGGAAAGAATAAAGATGGCTGCAGCACTATGGTCAGAGATGGTTGAAAGAAGACGTATCTGGAAGATGTCTGTTTTGCATGAGGTTAGACAAATGTCCAGCGTGGAATACGCAAACAGTCTGAAGAAACACAGATACAGTGAAGCTGGATGAAGAAATAATAGGCGCAATATTAACAACAGCAGCATAATTTATAAGAATCATAGTAACTTTACTTTAATTTGAAATTTCCAAGTCTATATTAACTATAGCATCATTTCCAGGAGAATCTGCTCCATGAACTTGCCAGAGGTGAGGCTGACCGGCCTGTAGTTGTCTGGGTATTCCTTGTTCCCCTTTTTAAAAATACGGGTTATGTTACCTCTCTTCCAGTCATTGGGAACCTCATCGTACTGCTAAGAATTTTCAACTTTTTTATTTACTTTACACTGAAATAATAGTAGCTAACATTCCATTTGTACATTTCATTATTGCTTTCAGACAGGGACATGCTGTAAATCATCTACTTCACAGAAGACATAAGAGATGAACTTGTTTTATAGTGTTTTCTTATTGACTGCCAGACACATCACAGATCATGCTCATGGACTTGGCCCTTGATGGAAAGGCTTCGAAGGAAGGAAAATACAGTACACAGCCATGACTTCCAGCTGGCAAAAGCAGCAGGTATGTCCCTGGAGCTGAACAAACATCTAGGGAAAACTTTTACTTCCATACGTCATCCTAACCTTAGTCTGTGGAAATCTCTCAGTGCATCCTCTGGAGGAAAGTCGACAACCACATCTGTAATGTATAGGTGGGATATAGCAGAAGCTTATATAATTGAGACTGCCATGGTAAGAAGGGGAAGAGTGCTGTACAGGTACATAACCATTACTATATTATAGTAATCACATATTGTAACTGCCAGCTAATGGGGAAAGATGAAAAAGAATCAGTTCCTGAAGTCCCACTTCACTCACAGTAAATAAATGTCGGTGGCACACACAGATTAACTGAAGGTAGTAACAAGGCTAGTAATCCAACCTGCATCACTTGAATCCTAGGTACACAATTTTTACCAAAGCACATTCCTCTTCTTCAAACTGCATTGCTAAGCAGATTTGACTCTAAACTGTTGTGCATTGTACACTAATGCTGAGACTCTATCAGTACTTATAAAGGCAAAATATTTTCAAAATCTCAAAATTTGGATGAATATGATTTGTTGGATTCTTCAGTGAACATTTTCTAAGTAGGATTTTTCAACTGGGAAGGAAATCTAAGATATATAAGTCTGCATTTCTATGCTAGTTGTTGCACACCACCTGAAAGTTTGATCCTGCAAAGAGCTGATTTCCCCTGCACAATATTCATCCCAGATAAAAAGCACTATCTATCAGCTAAGGGAATATTCCCAGTACCTAATGAGAGTTTTCTCTTCCCTTCTCTTCCCATTCCTGGAAATGGAAAGATCACAGAGTTTAGGAGGATAGGAACATTAGACTCAATGTCTAATTCTTTCCTTCTGCAGACATGATTTCTGCAGGGCAATGTTCTTTTAAGGGGGTAAAAGGATTACTCCAGCGATGCATATCATCAGCTTATATTTAGGAGCAAACCTGGAAGTGATTTGGAAAGAAGGGAATTCTGTTACCTTACTCATTGAGTCAGAATGTCTTATTAGTATCCTCTCTCAGTAATCTGATATGAAAGTCGCTAATATGATATGGCTGTAACATTGTATTAGCAACAATATATTCTGATATGATAGGAATGCTAATGCAATACAAAGGAATGTTGCTAATGTGCTAATGGGATAAGATATTGCTAATGAGATATGAGAGACTCCACTAAAAATCTTATTACTTCCTAAGTTTTTGAAGATAGCATTAACCTTGCTCACCAGGGATACTGCAAAATGTCCCTCTGCTCTTTCCTGGATGTTTAGTGTTCTGTCTTTCCACATTTCAGGCTTGTAGGCATTCTGTTTCTACTGACAATATTCGACCTCAATGATAAAGAGAATAAATAAGTGCAGAATGATTTGTGTAATCTCAAAACAAGATGTATTAGTGTGGTAGCTACTTGGCATGGGGATAACGTGCATATTTAGGCAACTCTGTCATAGAATCATTTAGGCTGGAAAAGAACTTTCAGATCAAGTTCAACAGTTAACCTAACACTACCAAGCTCACCACTAAGCCATGTCCCTAAGCGCCACATCTACACATCTTTTAAATACCTTCAGGGTATTACCACTTCTAGGGGCAGCCTGTTCCAATGCTTGACAACCCTTCCAGTGAAGCAACTTTTCCTAACATCCAATCTAAACCTCCCCTGGTGCAACTGGAGGCCATTTTCCGTTGTCCTGTCACTTGTTACTTGGGAGAAGAGACAGACCTCCACCTCACTACAGCCTCCTTTCAGGAGTTCCCTCAGCTACTCCCCATAAGACTTGTTCCTTTATTTCAACAAATCTCCCACAGTCTTGCAAAGATTAGAACTTAAGACTCACAGCATCCAGGTGAGAGATAGTTGTGTCACTCCCCACGTTACACAGGAAGAAATAGAGGCTCAGAAAAATGACTCATCCTTCACATAACTGGATGTGAATGTGGATAGAACTGTAGAATTCCTGTAGACAGATGTATATTTTATCAATGAGATTTTTCTTTCCTCTCCTACTGTAAATCTTCAACATCTTTTCCTTTTTCATTGTTTGGTGTATTCTCAAGCAGGAATTAAAAGAATGGTGGTGGTATGAAGGTATGAGAGCTGCAGAGGTTGTCCTTCACTCCCCCATTTATGAGATATCAAACGGAAAAAGACACACATAAACTCAGGGGTAAAACTTTTAGCTAATTTGCCTGAACGTGTGGCATTCTCAATATTTGGGCCATACTTCAGTTAATATAAATCAGAGCAGTTCTGCTGACTTCTGGGAAGTTATGATCTCTGTGCTACACGACAACCTGTGCGTTTGAGAAAGATATTAATATTTTCCTGTTTGTGGAGAAAGAGAAACATGAACCATCTTAAAGCTGGTAGTGTCCATTTGCAAATTCCACTGTCTTAGATAAGAAACAGGAAACCTCCAGAATTGGAGGCAGAATTGTCATGAAGCACTGATGAGATGCCAAACACCCAGAACATCATATCATTTTGTCCTTGTTTTCACAGTCCTATATGCTAGCCTGACAAACAGACATGGTGTTTTGTGAAATGGTTAATAAGTAGTGATGGGAAGTGAGGAAAACTTTGACTTAGTGTTAGTCTAACTACTGTAAAAACACTTTAGTGTTGCTTTTTCTATACAAATCTCAATAGTAGCCCTTTTTAATATAAATAGATATGACAACAAAAAAAAAATCAGCATCATTTATGGATTTTAAACAGTAGCTTTTTAAAATAATTTTTACTGTGGAAAGATCAAAATATTTGATCTTTTTTTTTCCTTTTATTTATCCATAACTGGGACAGAGTATAATCTAAAAAAAAAAAAAGCTAAACTAGCTGATTTAAAGTCTCCACTGAACTTTCCCAGTTTTTGTTGTTTAAGGCAAGAGAAGAGTTATAAAGACCAAAGTGAATCTTGGTAAATCAATGAGATTTCAAGCTGTCTCAGATTCGTCCCTCTGCATACATTTTGGAGAAACAGCTGTCTGCCCATGAGGTTTGCTGTCCTGCTTCTCACGTTTGTTTATTTAGGTCTGTTTAAGAGATAACATCACAGCCCCCTCCAAGAGAAGATCTGTGCTCTTCCCTGCTGTTTGTCACTGTCTGGAAGTGTCCTCATGTCAGCGTCACGTCAGCTGATACACAGACGGAAATTTATTGCAAGTCATCTTTAACTTAATGCCACATCACACTTTTGATAAAATAACTAGGGAATTCACCTGTGAATAGGTAATTCCCTAAACTCTATTGCAAACTGGAGCTCTTCAAAGACATCTATTTTTGTTTGGCTAGATAATGATCATCCTCACTTACTGCAGAAGGACTGCTTCATTAGGTGCTAACAATTTCAGTTCCTGTTAGGAGCTAAATACAGTATATTTAACCCAACACTATGTTCCCACTTCTTATTTTTATGGTTCTACTGACTTAATTTTCTTCTTGAATGAGTCTATACATTGTTCTGTACCACCAGGGAAAACAAAAAAGAAAAAAAACCCTCCATAACAACCTTTCCCCCTACACACACTTTTTAATTGTATAAGAATGAATCTTAAGATAAGAAAAAGAATTTTTTGTGCTCTGGTTCTGGATCTATGATTTTTTTTTTTTCAAGAATGTAATGAATTAATGAATCAAGTTGTCAGTTATGGCAGCGAAAAAGAGTAAGTTTAGATCAAAATAAATGCAAAATATTTTGTTGAGTTGAAGGAAGGTCCTGTAATGTACATGTTTTCTCTGAGACGGCAGTGAATTAGGTAGGCATGAGATGCACATGCATCAGTAGAAATAATGAATGTAGTATCTTTATGTAAACAAGAAGTGTTAGAGTCAACACTTCCAAACTCATGTTTAGCAGGAAGAAGCTTCAGTAGTGGAATTTACAGTTAGGTGCAGATTTATGCATCATTGGAATACATATTATGTTACATTAATCAAAATATGTAAAAAAGTATATTGACTTCCTGGACTGACAAGTCCTTAGCTTAAAAACTTTTTTAAAAATTCCTTTTTCAATAGATGTAACAGCTATTGTAAGCAGAAACGCCTACGAAACAATATGTGCTTGGAGTATGTTGTTTTTTTTTTTTTGGTTGGTTGGTTGTTTTTCATAGAATCATAGAATGGTTAGGGTTGGAAGGGACCTTCAAAGGTCATCTAGTCCAACCCCCCCGCAAGGAGCAGGAACATCCCCAACTAGATCAGGATGCCCAGAGCCTCATCCAGCCTGGCCTTGAATGTTTCCAGGGATGGGGCCTCCACCACCTTTCTGGGCAACCTGTTCCAGGGTTCTATAACTCGCATCGTAAAAAATTTTTTCCTAATTTCTAATCTAAATCTACCCCCCTCTATTTTAAAACCATTACCCCTCGTCCTATTGCAACAGGCCCTACTAAACAGCCTTTCCCCATCTTTCTTGTAGGTATTGAGGTACTTTTTGTTAAGGATGTACTATGTAAGATCATATTTTCATACTTAGAGTAAAACTGACATGATTTTCATAACAGTTTCATCTTTTTTTTTAGTGCCTGGTAGCTTGTAGGCAGAATATGTCTTCTTAAGAACAATGTTACTACAGGAGTTAGAACAGGAACCAAGACAAGGAACATAATCTTTCTTCTTCTTTTGCTTCTTGGTTCCCTTTTTTTTTGTGCCATTTTGGCAAAGCTATAGTTATTTTGTGGTATAGATTTTTTTTGCAAAATTAATAATTAGTTTCTTGCAAAGGTAATTATAAACTGTTTAATACTGATTAATAATTAGAAATATTTTAATCCCCTTATAGGAAAGGAATTAAATGCAAAGTACTATTATGACTGCTAATAACGCACAGTGAACCTTCACGCTCATATGCAGTGGTTTCTTCTTTTATCCATTTCCCAGTTTAATACTTACTTTTCAAATTGAGACTGTACTAGGCAAGGTTATTCAGGAGAAAGTACAATGGTGGATGCAAGGGTAAATTTCAGGTGGGTTAGCGAAGGCAAATGAAGCCACTGACTTCATTGTGTCTTACAATAGAATGGTGAAAAGCAGCACACAGAACTATTAGTATTAATATGAATAATAAACTATAAATATTGCACTTCTTAACCATGTAATCAATTCTCTGGTCTCAATGGATGTCGATCTTTCCTTTTGTATATTTGTATATTAAAATTTAAATGCATACATTATAATCACTTTTTTTGGCTTACTGGTTTAATGTATGAGAGATTATTCATTTAACAGTCAGATATTTATTCATTTGTATTGGATTGGAATTGCAAAGTCCTTGCTTAGCAGATTTAGTACACTAAGTAGTTATTCCATAGGGTAGTAAGGTTAAAAGTGATATGATGCAGGGATTTCTATAGCTGACAGAGGCATCTGGTGCTCAGCTTTGGGTACTGCTTGTAGACATATTGTTTAGACACGTTTCAGCCACAGTCATTGTTGGACCCCCTGTGTTGGATGTCTGACCTCCATACCAGAACATACATTTGTTTTTAAACTGTAGCCTGCAGATGCTCGCTAAGTATTTACAGACTGGCAGGGTAAAAATGGATATTTAGAACATTTATCATGCTGTCCTTAGCTCAGTATTAGGCAGAACCACGTTCAACAAAATTATTTCATCAGTATGAACATTTCCTCACCTGTTTTGTCCACCCAGCAAGCTTGTTTGACTCCAGGTAAACCACCTAGTACTTAAGAGTGGTTTGGGGGAGTGGTTTGTGACAAACAATGAGGTAACAAATCTAATGTCTCTAGCCTTAATCTTCTCTCTTCCCCAGGTTTTGAACAGATGCTGAGGTTTAACTCTGGTAGGTAACTAAGTACCACACAGACGCTTGCTCACTCCTCACCCCATGGGAGAAGGAAGAGAATTGGAAGGGTGAAAGTGTGAAAACCAGTGGGTTGTGATAAAGACAGTTTAAAAGTAAAAGCCACGAGTGCAAGCAAAGCAAACTAAGGAACTCATTCACTGCTTCCCATAGGGCCATCTCCAAGAAAGCAGGGCTCCACCAGGTGTAACTGTTTCTTGGCAAGACAAACCACCATAATTCTGAACACCCCCTCTTCATTCTTCTTCCCTTGTTGTTTCATTGCTGAGCATAATGTCATATGTTATGGAATATCCCTATGGTCTGCTGGGGTCAGCTGTCCCAGCTGTGCCCCTCTCAGCTTCTTGTGCACCCCTAGCCTACTCCCTGTGGGCAGAGAAGGCTCTAACACTTTGTAAGCACTACTCAGCAATAACTTAAACATCTCTGTGTTATCATCACAAATAAAATCATCACTGTTTTCATCACAAATAAAAAACATAGCTCCATATAAGGTACTATGGAGAAAATTGTCTCTATCCCATCCAAAACCAGTGCAATAGCTATACTAGACACTGGCTTCCAAAGATACAGATGGGATTAACTTGCCTTTTCCCTTCCTACAGGTAAATAGCTTTCCCAACTAATGGATATGTAGGCCACGGAAATCATAATCACTCTCAAAATTATGAAGTATACAAATATATTTCCTTAGACAAAAAAAAAAAATTAAAGTTACAGAAAAAAAAAAAGCCTAAAAATGGAAGAAGTTTTCACCTTCTTTTCCCTCTGAGAATGCTTTTATCTCCTACAGGAGGCCTGCCAAGCTGGTGAAGAGGGCTTTAAACTAAAGTTGCCACGGAAGGGAAAAGAGGAAGGCGCACAGCAACCTCTCTACCCTAGAATCAGGAGAGCAGACTTCGGCCTCCTCAGAGATCTCCTTTTAGGCTACCATGGCATAAAGCCCTGGAGGGAAGAGGTATCCAAGAAGGTAGTTAATGTTCAAGGATCACTCCCTCCAAGCTCAGGAGTGATGCCTCCCACCAGAGAAGAAGTCAGCCAAAAATGCCAGGAGGCCTGCACAGGTGAACAAGGAGATCCTGGACAAACTCAAACACAAAAAGGAAACCTACACAGCGTAGAAGTAAGGAAGCCTGGAAGGAACACAGAGAAATTTTCTGAGTAGCCAGGTATCAAGTTAGGAAAGCCAAAGCCCTGCTAGAATTAAATCTGGACAGGGATGCCAAGGGCAACAAGAAAAGCTTCCATAGGTACATTGGTGACAAAAAAAAAAAGAAGACTAGGGAAAATATAGGTCCTCTCTGGAAGGAAATGGGAGACTTGGTTATCCAGCATATGGAGAAGTCTGAAGTACTAAACAATTTTTTTTTCCCCAGTCTTCACTGGCAAGTGCTTTAGCCACACCACCACAAAGTCACAGAAGGCAAAGGCAGGGTCTGGGAGAACGAAGAACTACCCACTGTAGAAGAAGATCAATTTTGCAACTAACTAAGGGACCTGAAGGTGCACAAGTCCATGAGATCTGATGGGATGCATTCACGGTTCCTGAGGGAACTGGTGGATGAAGTTGCTAAGCCACTGTCCATCATATTTGAGAAGTCATGAAAGTCCAGTAATGTTCCCACCGACTGGAAAGGGGGAAACATTACCCTCATTTTTAAAAAAGGAAATAAGGAAAACCTGGGGAATCCCAGGACAGTCAGTCTCACCTCTGTTCCTGGCAAGATCATGGAATAGATCCTCCTGGAAATTATGCTAAGGCATATGGAAAATAAGAGGTGATTGGTGACAGCCAGTTTGGTGGCCTTCTTCAATGGAGTTACAGCACTGGTTACAGAAGGGTAGAGCAACTGACATCATCTACCTGGACTTGTGTAAAGCATTTAACACTGTCCTGCAAAACATCCTTGTCTCTAAACTGGAGAGAAATGTATTTGATGGACGGACCACTCGGAGGATAAGGAATTGGCTGGATGGTGTCATTCAGAGGTGTAGTCAACAGCTCAATGTCCAAGGAGAAAAAAGTGATGAGTGGTGTTCCTCAGGGATCAATATTGGGACTGACATTGTTCAACATCTTTGTCAATGACATGAACAGTGGGATACAGTGTACTCTGAGCAAGTTGTCTGATGACGCTAAGCTGTGTGGTGCAGTTGACATGCTGGAGGGAACGGATGCCATCCAGAGGGACCTTGACAGGCTTGAGAGGTTGGCCCATAAAAATCTCATGAAGTCTAACAAGGCCAAGTGCAAGGTCCTGCACATGGGTCGGGGCAACCTCAAGCACAAATGCCAGGCTGGGTGGAGAATGGATTGAGAATAGCCTTGAGGAGAAGGACTTGGGAGGGCTGGTTGATGAGAAGCTCAACATGAGCTGGCAATATGTGCTTGCAGCCCAGAAAGCCAGCTACATCCTGGGCTGCATCAGAAGAAGGTATAGAACTCTGTATTTTTATGCTACACGGCTTCAGCTGCATCTTCAAAATATAATAAATCTTCTATAGACTGTGTGTTGTATTCTGGATAACCCGAATGAATATTCAGTGACATTAAAGTTAAATCAGATAGAGATATACACATGCTTGTACAGATATATGAACAGGGGAACATCTGCATAAACATCTAAAAGTGGTCCAGGTGCTGACCTTTGATCTCACACAGATGTCTGTCTACTGTTCCATCTCAAATATAGGAGTCTATATAGGAACTGATGGGCAGAAAGACATATGGATGGTCATACAGTGGTCGAGAAGCTCAACATGAGCTGGCAATGTGCACTTGCAGCACAGAACGTCAACCGCATACTGGGCTGCATCAAAAGAAGCGTGGCCAGCAAGTCAAGGGAGGTGATTCTGCTCCTCTACTCTGCTTTCATGAGACCTCACATGCATTACTGCATCTAACTTCGGAGCCCCCAACATAAGAACCACATGGACCTGTTGGAGCAAGTCCAGAGGAGGGCCACAAAGATGACCAGAGGGCTGGAGCACCTCTACTATGAGGACAGGTTGAAAGAGTTGGGGCTGTTCAGCCTGGAGAAGAGAAGGCTCTGGGGAGACCTTATAGCAGCCTTCCAGTACCTAAAGGGAGTTTATAAGAAAGATAGCGAGAAACTCCTTAGCAGGGCCTGTTGTGAAAGGACAATGGGTAATGGTTTTAAAATAGAGGGAGGTAGATTAAGTCTTGATATAAGGAAGAAATTTTTTACGATGATGGTGGTGAAACACTGGAACAGGTTGCCCAGAGGTTCCCCATCCCTGGAAACATTCAAGATCACGTTGGATGAGACTCTGAGCAACCTTATCTTGTTGAAGAAGTCCTTGCTTCTTGCAGGCGAGTTGGAGTGGATGACCTTTAAAGGTCCCTTCCAATACAAACTATTCTATGATTCTATATGTTAATGGATGTTTCGTTGGATAAAGCTGACACTGGACATAGTAGTGAAGAATAATTTTAATAGAGATAAGAGCCATCACTTTTTGAGCCCTGCACGTACTTGAAGCTGGAACTTCTTAACTGCCATTACCACTAAGTGAACTGTTTTCCCAAAGAGCTTCCCAGATTGCCCTGTTACCAAGTTGTTACACGACTGTTTATTTTTTAGAGGCTCTCTCAAGACTTTAGCTTCTTTTGGCTCTGGAAGAAAGATAACACCTGTGTCCCACCTGCTGGATATTTCAGTTTGAAAGAGAAAGAAAGAGAACAATGTTTCAGTATGGAAGGGGCCTTCATCATCATACCTGTAACACTGTTCAAACTCCTTGTATATTTCCATTACTGTCTACATTAATAATATCTCTCATTCACTCCTTTCTTGCACAAACTTGGTTTTGGTTCCATTTATTCCTTTCCTTCTGATAGACCATAGATCTTTTCATCCAAAGTCATAAATCTTCACTTGTATGATACACAATAGAGATTCAGGGACTTTGCCTTTTGGGTCCAACAAAGACGTCAGAATGTCACTTGAGAACATTATCTCCTACCTTTTTAATTTCTCAGCAGAAGTATTTTCTGCAAAATTGAACTCCTTTATCTTAAAACTATAGATCTTAGCTGTGACCTTGGACCCTTCAAATATGAATAAGACCACTACTAAACGCTACCTTTCCTATTTTGTCTGGTCAGCCTACAGTACTGTCTACTACTTTGTAGTGCTTAATAAACAGCCATCATCTGTTTATCCACAGTAGTTAATTTTTTTTTTGGCCCTAGTGAGCTTAAAGGAAACGTCTCACACATAGTTTGTAGGTTTTTTTTCCTCACTGTGAGTTGGGTTATCAAGGTATTTGAACTACAACTTGAATTTGTTTCATGTCTTTTAGTTAACATAGTATCTGGAGTTAAAAATTGTTGTTAAAAAAAAAAATGACTTTACGTTCTATTTCTACTATTCTGTGGTATTTAATCCAGGGATTCTCAATGTCAGTCTATTTGCATTTATATTACACTTTTCAAGAAGATACTTTATAATTTTTTTTTTTTAAAGGAACTAGAATAAACTATTAGCTAAACTGCTAGAGAAAGAACAGATAAGTCATATTTGGGAAGTTTCAGACTGTTTGCTTCATGAAATTCATGTATCAGATATTGCACATGTGGATGAAGTTTTGCCCATTTTCCAGCTATTGCAAAACTCCCTTTTTTACAGATTTACATACATATAAAAAAAAAGAAAAAGAACAGCAATAGGACCACAAGCTATGAAAATTACCTTCAGTACTCCAGCAGGGTTTTTTTTTTGTTTTGTTTTGTTTTTCTGTTGTGTGCTACATGTTATGTTAGAGACATGGTACTGTTTCTTAGGGGTTTTTTTTTAGTTTTCAAATAATTTTCCTTCTTCCAAAAAAACTCAGCCAACGGATCATGTTCTCTTCTCCCTTAGCTAATTTGGGTTTAATGAAAGGGAACACTGATGACACAATTTGCTATAAACAGATTTTATCATCACCTATTTTACTGCTGCTTTTCCAGAATTCCACTCAAATAAATATTCACAGAAGTTCCAATCTAACTTTCAAGTAAATTTTAGTGTTTCACAGCTTTTAATGTCAATTCATGGGGCATGTTAATCTGGGCTAGCACAAGATGTCCTAACATACTGCACTGAAAGTAGGATATCCTGCTCATTGATTGCTAACAGATCTCATTCACCCTTTTTTTCACTCTTTTCTTACGAAAGGGAGGACAACGAGACCTCTGAATAAGGAAGATACCAATCTGTCTTGTATATCACACAAAATTAAACTGGAAGTAAGGCAGTGGTTTGTATTTTTTAATATAAAAAATTCAAAGGACTTAGAGTCCTGTGAATTCAGAGTTTCAGGTGTGATTCATTGGACTTTAAACAGACATAAACAGAGCAGACATTTTTCCTCTGAGCTAGTCATTGTACACTCTCTCTATAGTAAACGGAGAGAAGTAATCACGTCCAAGGCATGATTCCTCTCATTTTTAAGCAGGGTCTAAAACATGCTGTGAAGCACATAATTCTGTTCACTGGCTGTAAAGAAAGATTACCTAAGATGCAGGCATCATTGTATATATTTAAAGCTAAATAAAAGCTAACCCTTTTTTAACTAAATATACAAAGGTTACTCTGATTTTTTTTTTTTAAAATATTTAGAGATACCTCAAATTTCTATGGATATCAAAGATATTTATTCCTACGTCTTCTTTATTTAAGTAATTCTGTGAATTTAACAAGATACCTACAAAATTTTGATTCTATCAGTTCCTAAATCATTCTTTTAATATGGCCAGGAAAGGTTTGTTATAACTATCCCCATTTTGTGTCTTAAGATTTAATATAATTTATAAGTCCCTCCAAGCTGTGGAAGGTCTCCAGTTAAAAATTTTCCCCAGAAATGTCAGGATCCAGAGCTGTTTGCAGTAACACACGTTGACTTCAACAATACCACACTACTTCCAGCACAGAGAAAAAGAGGAAAAAAAACCCACTACATAATAGAAAAATCTGAAGTAAAGAATATACGATTAAAAAAAAAGTGCTCAAATGTGAATTAAAAAAAAAAAAGAGTCAACATGTGTGCAGCATGATTGTTTTGTTTTGTTTTGTTTTGGTTTTTTTGGAGTTCTTTCGGAGGAAAAAAAAAACCAAACCTTTACCCTCTGCAAACAAGAAGTGACAAAGCAAACATTGTCTGGAATCCTAGCCTTTCTTTTTATGCATATTCCCCTATGTGCAGCCTCTTAAGTGTCCATTTGTTTACTATGATAATTTATGTCATTCTGTATTGTATTAAACTCCTAATGCACAGCTGGTCTCCTAATGTAGATTTCTTCACTCTTGCTTCAACAAAACCCTTCTTTGCACCAAGTACTTATCTTTACAATCATTTCCCATGGTCTCTGACTCTCTAGGCAGCATAATATTTCTGGTTGCCATGCTGCTGGCACAGACTGGGCATATTCAAATCCAAATGTTAATGTTTTCTATTTTTTACATGGGTAAAATAGGAATTTTGCTTAAGCATACAGCTTGTTGTTCAATACTTTGCAGTATCATACCAAGCTGTAGCACTGAGGAAAGCTATGAAAAACAGAAATACATGTTTTGTTTTGTTTTGTTTGTTTTGGTTTTGGTTTTGTTTTTAATCAAGCTATGTTGCAAAACATTGATACGAAAACAGTACCAGTCATTTCTTAACTACCTTCTTGGAACTGCATGGGGTAATTTCAGAGGAACTAAACCAGCTTGCAATAGCCCCAGAAGCATTATTCTGAGCATTGACCTGGACTTTGCTAGATATGCACAACCAGACAACTGGAGAGCTACAGATGGCTAAACACCAAGATTTGCATGCATTTACCTTTCGTTGACTTTGCAAAGATTTCAGTAGGAAGTCCTGTGTCGTGGAAGGCATTCCAAGATTCATGGATGAGAATTTCTCCATGTTTGATCTGTTGTGTAAATGTACCGGAGTTAAAATTGATTGTACAGCAGAGGTCAGAAGGAACTAAGTACCCAGGTATCTACACAACGTCTCAGATGGGTTAGTGTACTTGCCCTGACCTCATAGCCTCAGTCACAGTAGCAATGACACCAGAGACAAACTATTCTATTGAAAGAGATTAGGCATAGTTTTTAAAGCTAGAAGTAAGTCAGAGTGAATTCTCCACTGAGCTAATTGAAAGAGAGTCCTTAGGAGCTTCTCATATGGTTGCAACATGTAAAGACTACAAAGCAGATTGTGAATAGAAGAGTTTGCGAATAAATGGCAGCAGCAGTCCTGCTTCCTGCTGCATGAAGCTTTGGAAGGTGTGGTATCTTCTCTAGGACTTTAAGGTTATTCAACAAGACTTCTCTTTGACAGAGCTGTAGGGAGAAGGCTTTGCACATTGAGAATTAGGACATGCACATCTCAGAACATACAACTCACAAAACACAGACCAAAGATAGAAATGCAAGAGATAGCACACTTCTTCCTTCCATTTCTTCCTTCTTCCAAGAGCCTGTGTAAGTCCTTATTGGAGTTACCCTTATATTTATGTCAGTGTTTCATGGAGGCCTTCTCAGGGCTGCTTCAAAGCAGCACCATAAACAGAAAGCAAAAGGGGACAGGGAAGGCACCCACCACTAACACACCACCCAATCTGGTAATTTTCTTATCAGGGGGCCTGTTATGTTAAAAGAACTGTTATGTTCTTTTTAAAAGAGAAAAGAAAACAACCAACCAAACAACCAAACAATAAATAAAACCTCTAGGAAGTCCAATTTCTCCCTTGTGCCCTTAAGGTGATAGAAAAGCCCAGGGAAAAAAAAAAAAAATTATCCCCCCTTAAATCTGACAAGTGATCGAGCCGATCCAAACTGTGTACCCCAGTAGGTGAAAAAAAGCATGGAATTAATGACTTTGGTGTCTGTGCTGCTTTCTCCTGCTACCCTGAATTACTCTTCATTTTGGCTAATATACTCTCGCTTGCTAAGATCATCACTAACTGAATGATTTTCCTCCATTTGTCTAAAAAGGCAAGAAAAGTAATGAATAGGTTAAGACATCCTCTCACCCCTAGAAAATGCCCTTTCTAGATCAAGGTTAGAGTCAAAATGTTAAGAGGTGTGTGCAATGGGAGCTTGTTTCTGTTGTAATTGCTAGCAGACTAAGCAGACCTGAGCCTCCAGGGATGTCAGACCGTCAGTGATAAATTGATACAAAACATTCTTGAAAAGTTTGTTTTGCTGCCATTATGCTAATATTTGCTTAGTGGATATGAGTTTTGCGTGAAACACTTACAATCCAGAGGAGAACGAGGTAGTTTAAATTGATAAATAACAATAACAATGATGACATCAGGGTCAAGAGAAAGAATTGGTAATGAAAACCATCACCTGCGCTCAGCCAGAGCATGAGAGTGAATCCAGCTTGATGTGCACTGGGGAATTCTGGGAATTTAACAATTAAAGGCCGTTTCTCCAGAGAAGAGAGGGCTCCATCTTCCTTGACATTGCTAATGAAGTGTAATTCATTTTACCTCTTCCCCACCTTTCAAAATCAAAGTTCAAGAGGCCGTAGCAGACAAATTTCAAAGGAGAGGCATGCATACCTCTTGCAATGCTGCTCATGCTCTTTAGAGAATATCCTCATGTTCTATTAATTATTGTACTTCTCTGGCATTATTATTCATGGACTAGCATCTCAAAATACTTGACTTAGCAGTGGTTCTGGAACTAATACTAACAAGTACAAGGCAGTGCCTGGGGTAAAACATGTTTTTTTTCTTATGGGCCACACTTATGGGTAACACTTTTCTTCACAATTCAGCCATGGTTTTTTTTTGCATCTGTAAGTAGAAGTCATTTGGTTAATTATATTGATCTCAGTATTTAAAAGGCATCGTTGGGAGCATATCATTTGGTACACTGGTGCAACACCCATATATGCACAACTCCAAGTGGTGTTGCTGTCATATAACCAGCAGTGTATCAACAGAAGTGTGAACAGATAGCCAAGTCCCATACTATTGTCAAGGATATGAGCCAAGCTGCTTAACAGAGCTTTGTAGGTTTGCAATGAGGTAAACATAGCTATGTGCAGACTTTTTGAGGAGACAGACTGTCAAGCCTCCAGCCTGCTACAGTACTTGTTTGTACATAAGCTTAAATTGCATTGGAGTATTGGTATCTCAGACAGTGGAGGTCACTGTGAAAAATAACTACTGAGAGACTAAGAAGTATTATCATAGTTTTCAGACCTATTAAGGCTAAAGCAACTAGCATTAGAAGCTTGAGTGTCTGGAAGAAATTCCCTTTCAAAAGTCCTTGACATTAAACTAGTTTGTTCTGTAGAACTGAAAGGCCAGAAAATCAATGTTTTAAACCTGAGTGAATGAAATTAGGCTTAAAAAAATAAATAATTTTACATGCTTCTAGGCAACTAAATATTTTCAAAGTAAAAAAGAGTAAGCTCTGTATTTAACCGTATTTTTTTTTTGCCTGCTGTTGTAGTTTAGCCCCACTCAGGACCAAGTTACGCAGTCTCTCACTCACTTCCCCCACCCTCTGAGGGAACAGGGACAGATAATATAACAAAAAGGCTCGAGGTTTGAGATAAGGACAGGGAGACATCACTGAAGTCACCATTATGTGCAAAACAGACTCAATTTGGGGAAAACTATTTATCAATAAAACTATTTATTAATAAAACTTAAGCAAGATAATAAGAAAGAGAAGACAAACAACTTCCCCTCTACCCCTCCCTCTTCCCAAGCTTAACTTAATTTCAGTTATCTCTATCTCCTTCCCCCCACCGCAAGGGTCACAGAAGGGTAATAAGGAATGGGGCTTATGGTCAGTTCATCACTTGTCACTTTCCACCACTCTTTCCTCCTCGTCAAGGGAAGAACTCCTCACATTCCTCCCCTGCTCCAGCGTGGGGTCCCTCCCACAGGCTGCACACCTTCACATACTGTACCAGTGTGGGGTCCTTTTCCATGGGGTGCAGTCCCTCCTGAAGTGGCTCCTCCAGCGTGGGCCCTCCATGGGCCACAGCCTCTTTCAGACATCCTGCCCTGGTGTGGGGTCCTCCCTGGGCTGCAGGGGCATCTCTGCTCCTCTGTGGGCCTCTGTGGGCTGCACCACGGGCTGCAGGGGAATCTTTGCCGGGAACAGCATTACTGCTCCCCCTGCTTCTGCACTGACCTTGGCGTCTGCAGCCGTTCCTCTCATAATAAATTCTTCACAATGGGCTCAGGCAGATGCCTCTCAGTTCTCTTCACATCTCCTCTCCTCTCCACTTCTTGCAGCCAGGCCGGGCCGGGTCGGGCCCAGACGGCTGCCCAGCGGGAGGTCAGAGGATGAGGCCTGCAAGGCCCAGAAAGCTCGTGCCTCCCCCTCTCTGCCTCTCACTTCTACTTCTTCACTTCTTTTTTTATTTTTCCCTTTCTTCAATATATTATCACAGAAGCGTTATCAGGGAAAATTCTGTCACCAATTGGCTCAGCCCTGGCCAGCGGTGGGTCCGCCCTCGGCCCAGCCAAGTCCGCTGGACAACAGGGAATCTTCTAGCAGCTTCTTGCAGAAGCTGCCACCCTAGGCCCCCCACTAAACAAAACCAACACGCCTGCCTCATTAACCTCATTTTAGGGACTCAAGAAACCTTGAACTTCAGCCTCACTTTGCTAAATATTTCTAGTTAAATTGAAAAGTTTTCCCACCTGTATTTTGGCCATTGTAGATGTTTGTTCAAGCTGCAAGCAAGGGTCTGAAAAGAGGTCCAACTCAGAGCTTTTCTATGACATAAATACGTTCTCTCATGGGACAGTTTAGTCTTTCTTAAACACAAAACTTAGTCTGTTATCAAGTGAATTGACTTACTAATACAAGCTGAAATATGTACCTTATAATTTGAATAATTTTAAATAGGTAAACATTATAATTTTTATTTATTTAAAAATAATTCAAAATACGTAAAAGATTTTAAGTATTTTTTTAATTTAAAAAGTAGGCAAGCATTCTGCTATCAGTCAGCTGGATATAATCCTAACAGGCACTGCACTGCTAGGAGAGAACAATTCCTTTTCTACTTTACAGAGATGTGATTTCTTCCTCTGACTACATAATAAATACTCTTTTAAAAAAATATATATAAATTTTGTCAAGAAAACAGGGAAGGAAAAAGTCTTCTTAGGTTTTGATTGATCTTAGCATTTCCTTTACTTATTGGATATCAGTGTAAAGAGCAGATTGCAATGCTTAACTGTCTCATATATAGTGAAAGATTTCATTGATACCGCCATGCTGAACTGTTAGCCATTAAAAGTCTTTCATATTACACACATTTCTACACATTGTTACTAGAGATTGCTTTGTACAAGAGTGCTTTATTAGGATAGGGCAATTTGATGGATGTTAAGTAACACGGAATATATATTACACTTTATACATATATATATCTAAAATGAGAAGTACAACTTCATGACATACAATAACACATTCTGTGTTTTTGAAAAGTATATGACAATTAGCACTATAGTTTTAGAACAATGATGTGTGCTGTTACAGCTTTAATTCCAAAAATATACACACTCTAATACGGTAGTTGTCATCCCAGAAATATACGTGCTGTGATAGTTGTCATTATAGAAATATACATACTGTGATAGCTGTCATTGTGAAATACATACTCAGTAATAGATGTCAGCAATGAAATATAATAATAATAATAATGTCTAGCAATTTTTCATCCTGGGTCCAAGAGAGCTTTAAAAATATCATATCATGCCCAATTTTCAGATGGAGAAACTGCTGTCCAGAGAGGATAAGTGATTTGCCCAAGGTCATGCAGTAAACTCATGATGAAGGTGGGAATATAATGCAGATTTCTGTTCCCCTGCCCTGGACATTGTGCCACATCTCGTCAAAGTTGCTTTGTGTATGAAAGAAATGGATATTCTCCCACAATGGGACTTAAGACTGTTTAGAACTGGCTTGGCACCTTCCAGAATCAAGGCTCATTCCCCTTGAACAGAGATAACAGAACAATTCACAACAAATAATTTATCTGACAAATTATCTTCCTTCTACTTCCCCGCAGATCACAGCGTTCTCAGATGTATTTGCTGTGTGAAATGCTTTGACAGACTTCTCTGCCTTTTTTTTTTTTTTTTTTTTTTTTTGTTATTAAGTCTGTGGAGATATTGTGATTTTTTTTTTTTCCTGGCATTTAAGCAGGGTGCTTTTTTTCAATTGGTCAGAGAAATTTCATAATCTTAATACACTCTTCTTGGCTGGTTAAAAGAGCAAGTACATCTCACTGAAAATATTTGCATCTTTAAAACTGCTAGTAGCAATAAGTGTTTAATAAACTAATTCCTGGCAAGAAACCTCAGTGTCTTGAATGTTCATAGAAAAGTGGGTATCAGAAAAATTAATTCATATAGAAATTCACATAAGATTTTTTACAATGCTTGTTGAACTCCATAAATGAGAAATATTAACTCCTAGAATCAGTCTGCACAAATAAGCTGATGAAATTAGGAGCATTCAGTACAAAAAAAAAATAATTATGATAAGAGTGCATGAATGTGTGAAAGTTTTTAGAAAGCCAACTGCATCCTGGGCTGCATCAGAAGAAGCATGGCCAGCATGTTGAAGGAGGTGATTCTTCCCCTCTACTCTTCTCTGGTTAGACCAGACCTGAAGTGCTGCATCCAGCTCTGGAACCCCCAACATAAGGACATGGACCTGTTGGAGCAAGTCCAGAGGAGGCCACAAAGATGATCAGAGGGCTGGAGCACCTTTCTGACAAGCACAGCCTGAGAGAGTTAGGGTTGTTCAGCCTGGAGAAGAGAAGACTGTGAGGAGATCTTATAGCAGTTTTCCAGTACCTAAAGGGGGCTTATTAGAAAGGTGGGGAGAAACACTTTAGTTAGCCTGTTGTGATATGACAAGGAGTAATGGTTTAAAAGTAGAAGGAGGTAGGTTTCAATTAGACATGAGGAAAAAAATTTTTTACAATGAGGGTGGTGAAGCACTGACACAGGTTGCCCAGAGAGGTGGTGGATGCCCCATCCCTGGAAACATTCAAGGCCAAGTTGGACGGGGCTCTGAGCAACCTGATCTGGTTGGAGATGTCCTTCTTGCAGGGGGGTTGGACTGGATGACCTTTAAAGGTCCCTTCCAACCCTGACCATTCTATGATTCTATGAAAGAGGCTGCATATTCTCTTTACAACTACACAATTAATATGTTGTCGTAGTTCAGCCCCGATCGGGACCAGACTACGCAGTCTCTCTCTCGCTCCCCCCCACCCTCCGAGAGAATAGGAGGAGATGATATAAGAAAAACGGCTCAAGGTTTGAGATAAGGACGGGGAGAAATCCTTAAAGTTACCGTCACGGGCAAAACAGACTCGACTTGGGGAAAACTATTCATTTATTTCTAAAATTAGCAGGAGAATGAGACAGGGAACAAGATAACCTCCCCCCACCCCTCCCTCTTCCCAAGCTTAACATTATCTCTACTACCTTCCCCTCCCGAGCGGCACGGGGGGGAAAGGGAATGGGGGTTGCGGTCAGTTCATCACGTGTTGTTTTACGCCGCTGTATCATCATCGGGGGAAGAACTCCTCGCGTTCCTCCCCTGCTCCAGCGTGGGGTCCCTCCCACGGGCCACAGTCCTTCGTGAAACTGCTCCGGCGTGGGTCATCTCTTCCACGGGGTGCAGTCCCTCTAGAACAGCTGTCCCAGCGGGCCCTCCACGGGCCACAGCCTCCTTCAGGCCTCCACCTGCTCTGGCGTGGGGTCCTCCACGGGCTGCAGGTGGATCTCTGCCCCTCCGTGGACCTCCATGGGCTGCAGGGGGACAACCCGCTCCACCATGGTCTTCACCACGAGTTGCAGAGGAATCTTGGCCAGAAGCCGTATTACTCCTCCCCCTCCTTCTTCACTGACCTTGGCGTCTGCAGCCGTTCCTCACAACAGGCTGGCAGACGCCTCTCAGGATCCTTTTTACATCTTATTCACTTCTCATCTCCTCTCCACTTCTTGCAGCCGGGCCGGGCCGAGTTGGGCCCAGTCGGCTGCCCGGCGGGAGGCCAGAGGGTGAGGCCTGCAAGGCCCATGAGGCTCGCGCCTCCCCCTCTCTGCCCCCCGCTCAGCTGCTTCACATCTTCTCCCCCTCTTTTTCCTGTTTTCCCCTACTTAAATACGTTATCGCAGAGGCGTTATCATGGGACATTCTGCTACCAATTGCCTCGGCCTTGGCCAGCAGTGGGTCCACCCTAGGCCCGGCCGAGTCCACTGAACAAAGGGGAGTAACTTCTAGCAGTTTCCTAGAGAAGCTACCACCTTAGGCCCCCCCTCACTAACAAAACCAGAACATATGTAAACATAACGGGAAGAAAAAATCCCCCACAAATGGAAAATATTGCCACATCCCCATCTCTAGAGGAGATGAGTTAGAATCTAGAACAGTCAAGGAACATTTTGTCCAAACAAGGAAGGAAAAAATTCAGTGACACTTTTAAGTCTCCTATGCTCTCGTTCTCCTAGCCCCGTACAGGAGTGTCCTAGCAGGCTGATAATAGACTGATTTGGTCTTTGGAGGCTAAGGGAACTGCAAGTAGCTCATAAGCTATGCTGGGAGAACACTGCAAAGCTTTTTTTTTTTCCAGTAACTCTTTGCTCGGCCATGTTGATGTGTGGAGTCTAAAATCGTGGTTTTCCTCTGAATAAAGAAAGTCTATATAGCATACAAACACTGAACACAGCCTTACCTGACAGGTGAGCCGGATACCTTTCAGGTCTAGTGGGAAAAAGAAAGAAAAAAGAGAAGGGGGAAGGGGAAAAGGGGGAGATCAACATTTTCTCAGCTCTGCTGTGAGTGATATTCATGCAGGACCATGATAGCTTTGCACCTGATTTTCTCATTTTCTATTCAGCTTGTCACGTTTGTTTACAATTTGTCTTTTTTTTTTTTTTCTTTTTTTTTTGTGCCTTCTACCCTGTGCCGAATACATGTGGAATTTATTTGCAGTTCTAGAAATATATTGCTGGTGAAGTGGGACAGCTTTTGATGGCTACCCCAAAGGGAAAGGAAGAGACTTCTTGTGAGCACAGGATAGGTGAGAGAATTGAGACAACAGGTTGGGTAGAATCAAAATATTCCCTCTTGTTCTTCAATTGCAGTATGGGGAAAGCATTTAATGCCTATGAGAAGTTTAATCCTTGTAGAACAGGGAAGGGACAAATTCACTCAGGAGAGGAAGAAAAATCATAAAATCTCTCTTCATCTGCTCATACATTTGACAACAATCTAGCATGACCTTTCATGGCACTGGGAAGAACAGGCCCTTGCTCTTCCGTGCATGTAGCATACAGGAAAAAACCAGAAGTTCTCCATTTTAATACTTTAACATTCAGCTACACAATGGATTTGCTGAGATATTTAAATATGTCTATTTTGAAGTAGCGTTCCACCTGAAAAGTAAGAAAAAGGAAACCTACAAAAAACCCAACATAAAGCCCAAATAAACAAACAAACAAGAAGCATAGAATTAAGGGAAAAAAAATACATAAAATCAAGTCCCTAGTGGTATTATTTCAGTTGAAAGCATAAGAAATATGTCAATTTACACCAGCTGTGGATCCGACCCACAGGATTTAATATGTTCCAAAATTGTTTGGAAACTGTTTCTATTAACTGGCTTCTCTGGTCTAGGCTAGATTTCAGTAAAGAACTGCTCTGGTTTCAGAATTTATTTTATGAATTAGTCACAGATTTTATTATTGAATATTAAGGTTACCAGATATATAATGTAACATGGTAAATGAAGTGGTAAGTGCATTCATATTTGGTAATTTCTGACTTTAATTAGTAAGCATTAAAAATGGCACTTTGCTCCATATTACCTTTTTTCTTGTATACTGTAATAATATTGAATTTACACAGAAGCCTGTTTTGGTGTGTATTTGCATTGTTTTAACTGCTGTGTGTACATGACTCATGAGGCTGGTGGAACGGTTACTTCACAGGGTCATTTGAAAATTGTGGCCTTGGCCTCCTGTGGTCGTTCCTATCCATCTTTTTTGTGAGCACCGGGGAGGTTCACCTCTGGAGCCCATGGCCATGTGCCAGTAAGACTCAATGCATTCCTTCCCTCTAAATTTCTTCTGCACTTTCAGCTGGCTAAATTATGCTTCCCTGCTGTTAGCTTGATCCAAACCTGCAGAAGTCAATGAGAAGACTCACATCTATTTCAAAAAGGACCAGACCATCAGTTTGCTGTTGGTGATTTCACTCCTGAAGTGACTTTCCTGTCTTATTCTGAGTTTATCACTTTGTTGAATCCTTCACATACTTGGCAATTTATTCAGATTAAAGACACTGTGATCCCTCTGCTCTCTCCATTTACATATCTGTGAAAGTACCCTTACATCATGCTACATATAGGAACTAATTAATAATTAGTCTTTACGAGGCAGCACAGAAACTCCTTTCCGGGTCTTTCTCCTTTGTTGTTGTCTCTTAGCCCTAACTTTAGGCAAATCCTTGTGCTGAAGAAAATGCACTTTTCTTGAGATTTCATACGTTACCTTCAGTAATGCTTTTAATACTGGACTTTGCAAACCATACCTGTTTCAATCCAGTTGAAGCACATATTGCACTGGTACCTTCAGTGACAAGCTCCTCCATGGAGCAGAATGTGTCACAAGGAAACAGAACAATGTTGTTGGGTACAATTCTGGTCTTACTAAAGGAGCATCTGCTCCTGAATGTGTGTGAGAGATCCAGAAAATAAGTCTGGATTTTAAAAGATAACTCAAATTTAGTCCTATTTAAATATGTGGTTTTGTTTCTGCAGAGTAGATATAGCTGAGTTAAGGTGTGTATGTATATATACACATACATGTAGATGCAAACATATATATATTTAAACATATGTGTATATTAAAAATGTTTCAATTAAATTATGTCAGAAAAAGTAATGCATCGTATAACGTATCATATGTATATAATATCATTTAGTATATATTTAGTGTAGTTTACATAGTGAAAAGAATAGTGATCGCTTATCAATATTACCATTGTTTACTGTTACTGTGATGGTTGTTCTATTGTTATTATTATTACAGCACTGCTATAGCATCTATTTTACTTCCTGATTCCAGAACAGCTATTTTTAGCTCTCTTAAATGAAGATATATGAAGCAGCTGAAGATTCATAAAGTTACAGAAGGATGAGCATGAATGATTTGCGATAGCGAAATAGTTTAGCATTAACCAACAGAAAAATAAGAAACAGAGGTCCTATGAGGCAAGTGGGAAATACACTCTGGAAGTCACCAGTGCAGAGACCTTCAATTTGCCCCTTCGATATATACAGCTGAAAAAAGCACGACTGCAGAGCAGAGTTCAATGTGGAATGGGAACAAGTATTTTGCTAGAGTCTATTTCTGATTTTTACTGAGAAGTCAGGAATTGATTTAATAAGAAGTCCACATTTAGGCGAAAAAAAAAAAAAAAAAAGCAAGCTAGATAGAGGAAAAGACCTAAACTGACAGCAAGGAGAGTCAGGCCAATCTTTTGTCTCAATTCTATATCCCTATATATCCTTTGAAGGCCTATCATCTAGTAAACTCAAGACAGTCTGGTTAAGTTTCCCTTAATAGTAACGGCAAGAGCAATGCAATATTGTTAAACATCTGCGCTGTGCTACTGAATGATGCTACATTCAACTCACAGTTAGCAATAAATGAGCAGGGTTAAGGTGGTTTCAAATCAACCTTGTTTTTCTCTCAACCACTAGGTTAAACTAGGGGCTGGAGAAGATTTTAATACCAACATCATCTGGATGAATAAATGGGACCCTCCCTATGGTGCAATATAGGCTGCAGCACCATCCAGAAACTTTTAAACACTAGTTCTTCATCTAATGCAGAAACACACGTGCTGTTCTAGGTCTGCATTGCACTGGAGGTCAGTAAAGATAATCATAATAGCTTCTGCTAGTTTTAAAATACAGGACTCACTTGCTTATCTCTTTGCTTATATAAACTTGCCATATTATGACGATACTCTGGAGAACATCTATACAATCTCAAAAGAATCTATCTCCATTGGATTTTTTTCTTTAATAATAAAATGATTTAATCTGTAATTCACAGCTATTTCAGTGATTCTATTCCCTCCCCATACAGCAAACTGAAATACAAAAGCAAATCTTTTTCGAAAGCCTTTCGTAGCAATTTACGTTAGGAATTTCTTTCTCAAAAAAAAAAGGAAAACATCTCATTCTCTTTCTCTGTACCAGAGTATTTCTACCTGCTGTTGGGCTTGGACCTAGGTATTTTCTACCCTGCTAACTTTTGTTTTGTTAATTTCCTTTCCTGTCTCTCATATGATACTTATCGCTTCAGTTATACTTTATCTGCCATTTAAACCAGAGTTCCTTATTTGATTTCACTTTTATCAAGCACATGTTAATTTCCTTCTCTCGTCCTCTGTGTCACTGCCTCTCCTTTTCTCTAGCAAAATCTTCAGGGCCAAAAATTACGCCTTTGCTCCTGAGCATTACAATATTTTACAGAATTTTTTTTTTCCCCCTTCAGACCTATCCATCTTTATCTTTCACTGAACAACAGCACTGCAAACTGGGTGTGTGACAACACAGCTGAATGATTGATGCTCTCCAAGACCTGAGTTTCTTTTCCTCATTTATTCACACAGTGACCCTCCAGAGTTAAGGGTTTTGGTTGGTACCTGTCATGGTGACTAGAAAAACAAGGATAAGCTGCCAAATCCAGCGACTGTTTTCTTGTTCTCATATTGCATTTCCTTATCGGTTGTGACAATGTGCCACAATTAATGATAGCAGAAATACCTATGTTTGATACCATATGCATCATACTTAGTGGTGATGGATTAGCAATCAAGAAAATTAATTCTACCTTTACAAAGTAACATCTGAACTTTGAAGTTAGGCAAAAGCTTTATAGGGTAGTGAAGATAAGAAGTTCTCCTGGAAATAGGATTGCCATGTTTCCATTGTACCTATGTAATTTGTTTTGGACTGAGCCCAAACGGAATGGTATATTTTCCAAGAAAATGCAAGAATCACTTATAAAAAATTGAATTTCATGTAGCTCTGTGTTTCTCAGGCAAAGCTTCAAGTATGAAACCAGTCCCAGTGAGTAGGAGTCTGTAAAAGGGTTGAGGACAGCAGAATTTAATGCCAGGAGCGCATCCAGATCTCCTAGATGACCTTGGATAAATAACCAGATCCTTCTACAGTTCATAAATTAATTTTGTGAATAAAATTTGTTAATAAATTTGAGAAACTTCCACATTGTAGCAAGAACTATGAATGTACTTTGATTGCTAGAACAACAAAACCCCAATAATAGAAAAAGCTATTCAGCCTATCCTCCTTGTTTCATCCTCCTTACTGCAGACAGCTGCAATGTCTTTAAAGAATCCCATACACAACTAAGACAGCCAGAATTTAATGTGATGTTGGACATCAAACACAGATTTTTTACCTTTCTGGAAAAGACCTTAGCAACTTGAATTGTGACCCAAAATTACGTACAATATTTCTGTTTCCAGATACCACAGTAATGTTAACAGTTTAAATTAAAATAATGAAAGTTATGATCATTTTACTATCTCAAATCACTCTAGAAAGCAGAACAGAAGCAGAATAGAGACTCCTTGAAAGCTCACTATCTCATAATGATAATGGTATTGATTCCAAAAAAAAAAAGCCTTAATGCTCTCTGTTACTCCTGGCTTGTTGCTGTCTTCCTTTTGATGCTAGGGCTGGGATTAATTGTTACCTTATTTCAGACAGGTGCAAGCTAGATATCACCATTGTGGGCAGCTGTTCTTCATTGTATTTGTTCTTAATGGATTAAACCAGGAATCTGGGGAAGGCATAGCATATATATTTGCCATATTTTATACATGCAGTTGAGAATGAGAGTGATCTCATCCTAGACAGCAATGACTGTAATAAGTAGACCTCCATTGGTTACAAATGCTGAGGGCTGCATCCTCTGATGAAGACATTCACCTTTCAAGCATCCAGCCCTATGGCATGAACCTCTGTTGTTGTATCTTTCTTTACCTGTCTATAAAATGAGAGGAATACCTTGCTTTATCAGATATAAACAGATAGAGGCACACAAATGCAACATCCAGTATTTTCTCGGGATCAACAGTATTTTTCAAATAAACTGAAGACTATGTTCATGTTGGAAGTTTTGAGAAACATCAAAAAGATTTTATATTGTGATACAAAACTGGTGAGAGTGAGAAGAAAGTCTTCCAAAGATAAAAATATATGCCTGAAGACAGAAGACCAAACAAGTGGATGTGATGCTGTAGCAAATAAGAGGACACCTCTTCTTTTTCAAATGAGAGTTTGGGAATGGTTTTACTTGAAGATATAATGCCCTTTAGCAAACACTAAAAGGAGAATTCAGGGGCTTAAATTTTTCATGTGGTGTGCCCTCATGTATATATTTATTTATTTAATAAAAAATCATAAAAAATATATGAGTGTTTACTAATCAGATGTGCTTTTGTGTGTGTGTGTGTGTATGGCATATAAATGTTCTGGTTTTTTTTGCTTCCTGACATACTTAGTCAGAGATTACTTTTATATAGACAGACTATGGGGATTACAAGTTTCTAAAAGAGTTTGCATTCACCATAAATATGGATAGTTTTAACCTACTGAAAGGTTGTTTACAGCAGTTTATTTTCATAACTATAGTCCATAAGTCTAGCTTTGAGAAACAGCAGGGCTGATAAACCATGAAAGAGCAATTTATGGAAGATCCTGTAACCCGGATTGCTGGAAAGAAGGGGAAATAAAGAATTTTAAGAAATGACCACTATTGATTGCCTCATACAGTGGATGGCATTTTACCTTCATCTTCAGGATAATTGGACTGGGGGATTGCAAATCCATAGCAATAGAAGGCTTTCCTTACTAGACAGTTAATGCACCATAAATCAGCTAGTAGAAATAGCTCCTATGTTGCAGTCTAAGTATGTTTTCATTCAGCTCATTTGCACTTCAAAGCTGAAGTCGATAATTCAGCTCCAAGTAGGTGCAATTGAGGGATATTTACCTTTTGTAGAATATGAATACAAGCTGAGAAAATCTCTACATTCATTTGCACAGGACATTACCGGTCAGAGTCTGCTACTCAGACAAGCAGCCCAGCTTCCTGCTGAAGGCAAGAGGTGAGCTTGTAGCTGCTCATAAATCCCTCAAGGTCTGTGTGCTGTGGCTAAACAGTGTTTACTCACTATTGGTGATCAATTGTTTTTTGCTTAAGAGGTAAGAATAGCCTTTATTTTTTAAATGCTAAATAAGCAGTACCTTCCCTGTCTTATCTCTGGCAGAGTGACTGGAAGTAGGTGCCTTGAACTCAGTTTGTACAGTTTCCCTCAGAGGGGAAGAGGGAAGGCAGCTCTAGGAAGGAACAAATTAGCTCCTCAGATCATGGGTCAATGCTAGCTTAAGTTCAGCTAGGTTTGAAATCAAGGAAATAGAGTCATCAAAGAGGGAAAAAAAATGATTGAAATCTGATTTTTTTTTTCACTCAGCATTTTATGACATTTCTTCCAAAGAAAACTCCCATCATAATAGCAATGAAGAAAATCCTTAATTTGTCTTTTCTTCTGCCCTCCCTCCCATGCATACACACACTCACACACACATATTAGATTACTTAGTCTTGTGCAGTACCTGGACAAAATTATATTGCCATGCATAGTTTTGTGTTTTTTTTCCTGCCTACATTATGTCTCAGAGCACAAAGAAGTATGCGTCCTTTCTAGTGTAGCTTGTGACTTTGAATTAAGTGAATGTATAGGCAGCTTTATTATTCCCATCTGGTTCCATTTTCTACTCTGCTAAAAAATGGAATCGAATCCAGGTTGGGCAGAAATGCTCTGAAGTATCAACTCCAACAGAAGATGAGGTGAGATTTTTATTCTGTGGTGATGCTTTTCAACATTGGAATGTTTCTCAGGTTTAGGGGATGAAAAGGAAGATGAGAATGGGACTTTATTCTATATTTTACAGATAGGAAATGAAACTCTTCAGTTCAAACACCATATCTTTCCCTCAGAGCTCAGCTCTGTGCCAGTACAATCTGAAGCTCACTTCAGTCATTACAGTTGGTACCTAAACATTAATTTTCAGCAATCTATTCTATTTGCTGGCTTTTACAACTTCTTCCAGGAGAGCTATAGCTCCCAGTGTCAAGAAATCAAACTTCATAGCAGTTAACATGTTTTTCTTACCAACTATGTAAAGGACCTTTTTTGAATAATCCTCTAACTCTCCCAAGAGTGAAAGGTCAGAGTTAGGAAACCTCAGTACTGAAATCCCGTTACTCCAATAAGAACAATCCAGTTTATAATGGAGTGAAAGCATTACATGTGTCTGGACGTTTCCCTTAAGAAACAAAAATGGAAGAGCGAAGAAGTCAAATTTTTTTTGGTGTCATGGCGTTAGTGGGTTGCTGGATAGAAGGCCTTGCCTAATGGTTATCTAGGAAGGAGATAACTATGGGACAAGCACTCCTAGCTTGGCAGAGAAGAGAAAAGAAACAAGGAAGAACTCGGGGAACTACAGGCCAGTCAGACTCACCTCTGAGCCTGGCAACCATGGTAAGGTACATGGAAAACACAGAGGTGATTGTTGACAGCCAACACATCTTCACTAAGGGCAAATCATGCCTGACCAATTATGATGGAGTTAGTGCACTGATGGACAAGGGATGAGCAGCTGATGTCTGCTACAGTATTACTTGAAAAATATTCCAGCATCTACCAGAGGTTGCTACATACCCCGAATCTTTGCAACTATCTTGCTACATAGATTTTTTAGGTTTTTTTCCACATATGTCTGCATCATTCCACACATAACTCAGTAGATGTGTTTTGTTGTGAATCTAGATTATGTGGATATGTAGCCATTTGAGTCAGTTTCTCTTCTGCTTAATTTCCAGGTACCTACTCAACGTGGAAGTAAAACCCCCATATTATACTAACCAAAATCAAATTAACTTGAAGCAATTTTGAATAATAATGGTGTAAAAATGACAGGTAACTTTGTCTCAAAAAGAACTATCTATTTTATTTTCAAAGTTGAAATTTTTTACCTATGAATTGCTGTTCAATTGAACTAATTTCCGTGGATATCAGTGGTAGAGTTTCTACTTCATTCAGTAAGCCAAAACCATAATTCTAATGTAATCCCTGTTCGTCAGAGATGTCCACATCAAAAAATTCATTTCCTGTATATAAAATATTTGATAAGAGCACCCAGACTGATAGCTTCCTCTGAGTCCTCATAAAAATGGAGGAAAAATCTGTTACTCCTCTAAACTTTTTGGAAGGGTAATTTCTGAAACAAAACTTAATATTCCTTCAACAAAAATCTAGGAGCCTTGAATACTGAAATGTATCACCTGGCTACTTGTGATGGGTAACATTTCACTGCTCATCAAGCATTTTGTCCAATGGTACTGTAACAAAGCTTGGAATAAATTTAGGCTTGCTGACAGTTTATTATTGATTTAGGTAAGAATTCAACCCCTGAAGTGTCTTTTTACTAATCTTAACCACCATCCTCAGTGTATCATTGTGAGAAAATGGTGAGGCGATGCATTCTTCTAACCACTATTATTTCTACTCCTCATTTTACATGCATAGGGTTTCAAGTACGAGTAGATCCATCTCTTGTTCTGCAATACTTTCTATTCAGTGATTTCAGTTCAAGCTCTGGGTACGAAAACCCTCTGAGCTAGGTTGCTTGTCCTTAAAGCTTCAATTCTGCCAGGGTCAACTTGGACCACAGCCTCATGGTGCTTGCCAAACAGTCTCAACTCTTTTGTAGCCTTTTTGATGGCCTCATACCATCTTCCAGGTTATGGTCAAAAGTGCATTTAACATGTTCCTCCTCTCTGAATCAAAACTGACCCTGTATTTTATTTTCTAAAAATGATTTTGTGTCTTAAAAATAAATCACACCTTTCTCATTCTCCCTGTTCTCCAACAACAAAAAGCTCCGTCCATTAAGGAATATATATCCATTTGATATTCTCAATCACTTCTTAAACCTCTCCTTGTATTCATCAACCCATCACAAAAACGGATTTCTGCTTTTAGGGCTAAGACTTTGTAAAGTCTGGGGCTTAATAACTTGAAGGGAAGACAGCATTGCCATTCTTGTAAACCCAAATATTTCAAGGTCTGCTGTTTCTAATTAATAACACTTCTTGCCTTTTAAGTATCCTATAATTTGTTTGCTTCATTCTCTATTTCCTGCATATGTTTGGATTCTGTATAGACTACATCTCACATAAGACCTCATAACTTTCTTTTTTTAAAGAATTTCCATGCATATAATAGATGCCATAGTATGTGTTGGTTTTGTGTAGCCAAGAGGTACTACAGTGGCAGCTTCTGTCAGAAGATGCTAGAAATTTCCCCTTTGTCTGGTGAACTCGGCCAGGTCTAGGGTGGACCTACCACTGGCCAGAGCTGAGCCAATTGATGACAGAAAGTTCAGTGATAACACCTCTGTGATAACGTATTTAAGGAGAAAATATAAAAAAAGGGAAGAAGCAGAAGCAGGGGCAGAGAAGATGAGGCACAAGCCTTCTGACCCTTGCAGCCCTCACCCTCTGGCCTCTGGCAAGGTGGCTGTTTAGGCCTAACTCAGCCTAGCCCAGCTGAGAGAAGAGAAGAGAGGAGATGTGAAGAAAACAGGAGAGGCATCTGCCTGAGCTTGATTGTGAAGAATTTCTTGTGAGAGGAACATCTGCAGATGCCAAGGTCAGTAAAGAAGGAGTGAGAGAAGGTGCTCCAGGTGCGGGAGCAGCAATTCCCCTGCAGCCCATCCTCGAGAAGGAAGGAGTGGGAGAAACAACACGTGATGAACTGACCATAAGCCCCATTCCCTTTTCACCCCTGTGCTGCTCAAGGGGAAGAATATAGAGATAATTTGAAATGAAGTTAAGCCCAGGAAGAGGAAGTGGAAGAGGAGAGAGGTGGGGGAGAAGTTGTTTTTGTTCTCTCTCATTATCCTACTTTGGTCTATTAATATTAAATTGAAATGCTTTTCCCCAAGTTGAATTTGTTTTGCCCATAACAGTAACTTCAATGATCTCTCCCTGTCCTTATCTCAAACCTCAAGGCTTTTGTTATATTATCTCTCCCCAATTCCCTCAGAGGGTGGGGAGAGTGAGTGAGTGAGTGACTGTATAGTTTATTCCTGAGTTGGGCTAAACGACAATATATTATGGCATAGTGCTTTAAATGATGGACTATATTCTCACCCAGAGTTTCAAATTTGGGGATTTTCACAACTTCTCTGAGAGAATATTTCAAGTCTAATATGCCTGACTGATAAGGATGTTCTTCCAACATCCCACTACAATTTTCCATTTCTTTACTATGATGACTTACTGGTTGTCAGACCATCTGCTCATCGTTCTAATTGTGGCTCCTCCCTTTGGTTTTTACAGACTTCACATACTAAAAATATCTGATCAGAACTCATATTGGCAAATTTTCACTCAGTCTCTGATAATGGAGCTGAATTTTCTTTATAAAATTCCACTGAAATCACTTGCAAGTGGTTTAGTAGAGGTGTAGACAATTACTTGTGAACTTTAGTAGCTTTTAAGAGGGAATGCAAATATCTCTTTAAAGTCATTCCTTCCAGTGACAGTACTAGAACAGTATTAATACAAGCAAATCGTGATCAAAAATATATATTTAAAGGTATTTATCTTCTATTAGTAAAGAACACATAACTATTAATTAGTTATACACACAGCTGTATTAAGATGGTCTAAATTACACGGCAGCTATTTTATTTTAATCCAAAATCTTTAAAATTGTAATCACATCTATAATCAGGTCCTGAGAAGAAAGAATTTTCTGGAAGTAATATAGTGGGAAGAAATCCTTGCTTTTCACTGAGTCATCTTTAGTGTAAGAATTCAATATTTTATTCTTTTTCTTTTTTTTTTCATTTGAAAATTATACTTATATTTAAAAGCTAAATTTTAAGAAGCAGGAATAATTTTTTTTTTAAAGAGTTCTACTTCTTTGTTCCTAAGCACCTGCTAGAACACACAGACCTTTTAGAATTTTATTTCAGTCATCTAGAAGAAAATTTTAAAAATGTGCCCAAAGCCATGGAAAAAACAAAAACCAAAAAAAAATCCAAACCCAAACCAAACATGTGTTAAATATCTCTTGAATAAGCAGGAGAATCCTTATGTCAGTACTCACTGATAGATATCTTCAAATAAAGAAGACAAGATAAAGAGCTAGTAGACTCCAGGGTCTTGCATGCTAGTCTTCAAGTCAGAGGACCTGACTTCTTGGCTAGACTCTGTTACTCTGTCACCATTACTCTATTTCATCTCCCACATTTTATCCAGTTTGTTTATAAATTCATTGGCCGAGCAACTATTTATCTATATATAGAGAGACCAACAAGCCCCTGAAGTTGGATAAGGCCACTAGATACTGTTACAATAATCCATTACTCTTTTGAGGTCAAATTGGTTGACCTAATGGACCTTCCCAGCCATCAGCTTAATAAATGACTGCTTCATAACAATCAGTACCAGTGCACAAAGGATTTTTAAGGAATAAGAGAAACTAAGTTAATAATAAACGTTATCTACATAAAATGATGTGACCAGCACTACCCTGATCATTTTTATTGTTCATGTCTCCAATACTGACGGTATCATTATATTTGCAGAACTGTTGCTGGCATTTCCAGCAACAAGCTCTTTTCTGTCAATGCCATTGTTTTTCAGGGATGCACAACCGGTGTTTCCTTTAGTACCAAGCATGTTTCTAATGCACTCTTTGATGTATCCAATGATAGTGTCATGCATACTGACACATCATACCACTTCAGCAGTGGAAGCTGTGTCTTAAAGTTTTGTCCAAAGCTTTTTGACATTCTCCCTTTTTCAGACTTTTTGCTTTAAAATTTGCCCTTCAGGGTTGCATTTAGTTAGGAGGTTTTTTAATTTTTTTTTAATATATTTTTTAAAAATTATGTTAGCTTGGTATTGTGTTTCTATGCCATGGACAGATGAGAAAAGTGTTCTTGTGATTCACTCATAGGCTGGCTCCCTCCCAGAAGTCTATGCTTATCCAAGCAACTGACTCACAAGATGAGGAAGGATAGATTTTTAGAGACTAAATTCAAAGATGTTGAACAGTCAGTGCCTTTTATAAACAAATCACTTAATTTGCAGTCTCTCTATAAATCAAGGGGACATCGTCCCATGATCCACCTCAGGACCTGCAAAATTGTTTAGATGATATAAGTTGCTTAGATGTCTCAGGCAAAGAGGGGAAATAAAGTAAGAGTTCCTTCAAAAAAAAAAAAAAGATTGAAATTCTCATAAGAATGAGATTGAACACATATATAAAATTATTATGTATGTATGATGCGTACATGACAGTTATCTCTGTCAAATTAGCATTGTATTGGGAGCTTTTGTAAACCAGGAATCTTGTTTCACTATTGTTTTTTGCTTTATCAATGAGTGTTTCATATTTTCTTTTTGGATCAACTTTCTACAGAAAATTAAATGTAAGAGCAGTAGAAGAGGAAAAGAGACGGTGAAGCAGTGGTTGCATAAAACTGGAGTTCAATTCTCTTTTCATCAACTGGGTTTTTTTTATGTGTCTGTGGAGCAGATAATTCTCTATTTCTTCATCTCCAAGACTTACTAACACCTCAGTCTTGTGAGGAAGAATCAGCTGAAAACTGGGAGACGCTCAGGCAGACATGTCAAAAGGAAGACTTAAGTGTCCGGCTGCTGTCTCACATGCCACAGCAATAGTGACAGTACTTCAGAGGTCTGCTGTGTTTGCTCAATGCTCCCATGTGTCAACACAGCCAGGCAACTTGTCATTGAGCTGTGGCTTCTGTGAAGCCAGGGGTCACAGGGAAGGCTGTGCTGCAGAGGAGGTTGAGTGTCCAAACAAAAAGAGAAACCTGTGTTATGTCCACCCCCTAATTGCAGAATGGTTTCATGCCTCTTCACTGATGACCTGCTATGAAATAAGAAAGGTGAGATTTTTGCTTCTAAAGTGTGTCAATAACAATGTTTTTGTGTGCCTTAAAATGTTGGGAAGAATTAATGGCTGGAGGACTGTAGTAACAAGCAGCCCCCAGGTTTGGTGATCACTGTTCCCTACAAGGCTAAAGGATGTTCTGGGTCTACTGGTTTGTGATAAAGGCTATTTCATTTTCAAATGCATAATGAGGCAGTACACTGAATAAAAGGTATGCCTATATGCATATTCACACTAGGAACACAGCATAGAGGACTCAAAATTAGCCACCAGAGCCAACTATAACCGAAAGCAATCCTTGCTGTTTCAGCTACTGAAAGAAGACATTTATAAATCTGGTCCAGGCTTGTGCTAATGCGATTTCTAAGACACACAACCAAATAGATATGAGTTTCACTGCATCAAGCAAGCAAAGTAAGGCCGTGTACCTTTACATCACACTCCCCATGACACAATAGAAACACATCTTAGAAAACTGCTTCACCAGAAAGTCTATCCAGTAATGAGAAACTTGCCCTACAGCTCTCCTGGAATGGTCTTCACTGCCAGCATCACTCAATGCTAAGCATCCCCCTGTGAGCCTGAACCACAGAGTATGTGAGTTAGTTACAGTTCCTGATGGTGGTAATTGGTTCTTATTTCAAGCTATAAAGACTTGTGCTATTTTCCTTTCAATAGACCATCCTGATTTAAATCTAGTATCACCTAAAATAGCAGGCAGACACCAGCAGTACTAAGGGACATATCAGAGCTGTCTGAAGGTTATTTTAAAATCTGTGCAAATGCTGATTACTTCTCTGAACCACCTGAGGACTTACAGGGTCCATCCTATTAACCCTGCTCCAGATGTGGAATGGGAAAACTAATAATTGTGCTCTGTATTTAGAAACAATCCTGCTTGTGTAATTTCTGCCATTTTTCCCTCTCATCCTTTTATCGTTCAAACATTTGCTTGAAGACAGGATCTTCATTTCAGAGGAGTCCATCTGCTCTGGTTGCTCATTCTCTTCCTGAAGTTATAAACTTCTATTTGCAACATCATAATCCTCTCACCATGCAACCTGCGTGAGGTCACAAGTGGAGGATTGTGACTTCAGGTGGGGAAATGAGCAGCAGGAGCAGATGAACTGTTAAGAAGCAGAGATCCCATTTTCATTGCAAATGTCCTTTGCATTAAAGAATGAGGCTAGGAAAAGGCAGCCAAGGGAGGACACTGAAGCAGAAAACCGTGCACACAGAAAGCATATTCAGAAAGCTTTAAGCAGTTGCATATGGCGAACTAGCTCTTGGAAGAGCAATATCTTAAGATGTAAAACAATTAGCTTCTTCCAGTCATGCTGAGAATTGAGGATGAACAAAAAAAAAACCAAAACAAAACACAACACTTCATTAGAAACCTCACTTTCTTCTTTCCTTTCCTTTTCTCTTTCCTTTCCTTTCCTTTTCTCTTTCCTTTCCTTTCCTTTTCTCTTTCCTTTCCTTTTCCTTTCCTTTCCTTTTCTCTTCCTTTCCTTTTCTTTTCCTTTCCTTCCCTTCCCTTCCCTTCCCTTCCCTTCCCTTCCCTTCCCTTCCCTTCCCTTCCCTTCCCTTCCCTTCCCTTCCCTTCCCTTCCCTTCCCTTCCCTTCCCTTCCCTTCCCTTCCCTTCCCTTCCCTTCCCTTCCCTTCCCTTCCCTTCCCTTCCCTTCCCTTCCCTTCCCTTCCCTTCCCTTCCCTTCCCTTCCCTTCCCTTCCCTTCCCTTTCTTTTCTTTTCCTTTCTTTTCCTTTCCTCTCCTCTCCGAACCTCTCTGAACCTCTCCAAACCTCTCCAAACCTCTCCTGTCTGAACCTCTCCAAACCTCTCCTCTCCTCTTTTCTCTACTTGGCCTTTCTTCAGGGGAAGGTAGCTGATGAACAGCTCGAGGGAGTGAAATCCCTCCTGTCATGTAAAGCAACATTTTAATCATAGGTAGTAGAAACCCAGGCTTTTACCTCACTGCCATGATGTAAATCTTGCACTGAGATCTGGCAGATGTCATCTTGGCATTGAGAAATACCACACTGGTAGAGCAGGGAATCTAACAGGAGCTGCTGCTAAATGAGTAAATATGAAAGCCAGTAAGTGGAGACCACCTCTGTGAACCATACAACACTCTTAATTATGAGATAATAATGACTAAATAGGCTATGTTATGGTCAGATCCCTGATTGTTAATTTTTACTTGTTTCTTACGTATTTTTGTAAACAGAAATAGAGTCATAGAATCATAGTTTGTGTTGGAAGGGACTTTTAAAAGTAATCTAGTCCATTAGCCCTTGTCCTGTCAGAACAGGCTCTACTAAGGAGTTTCTCCCCATCGTTGTTATAAGCCCCCTATAGGTACTGGAAGGCTGCTATAAGGTCTTCCTGGAGCCTTCTCTTCTCTGGATTGAACAGCCCCAACTCTCTTAGCTTGTCCTCATAGGAGAAGTGTTCCAGTCCTCTGATCATCTTCATGGACCTCCTCTGGACTCGCTTCAACTGGTCCATGTCCTTCTTACGTTAGGGGCTCCAGAGCTGGAAACAGTACTCCGGGTGGGGTCTCATAAGAGCAGAGTAGAGAGGCAGAATCCCCTCCCTTGACACTTCTTTTGATGCAGCCCAGGATGGAGTTGGCTTTCTGGGCTGCAAGCACACATTGGTGGCTCATGTTGAGCTTCTTGTCCACCATCACTCCCAAGTCCTTCTCCTCAGGGCTGCTCTTGATCCATTCTCCATGTCCAGCTTTCTGGAACACTTTCCCCTTCAGGAGTGTCTCCCAAGGCTGACTCTGTCAACCAGTGTCCTAAAGAAGTCAAAGTCTGCCTTCCGGAAGTCCGTGGTAGTGATTTTGCTGGCTCCCCTCCGTACTTCACCAAAAAGTGAGAACTCTAATATTTCATGGTCTTTAAGCCAGTGATGGCCTCTGACCACCACATCTACCACCAACTTTTCTTTGTTTGTAAACAGCAGGTCAAGTGAAGCACCTTCTCTGCTAGGCTTATGTACCAGCTATGTCAGGAAGTTATCTTCCACAATCTCCAGGAACCTCCTAGACTATTTCCTCTCTGCTGTGTTGTATTTCCAGCATCCAATAAGCCCCTACAAGAGCAAGGGCTAGTGACTGTGAGACTTCTGCCACTTGCTTGTAGAATGCTTCATCTACCTCTTCATCCTGGTTGGGCGGTCTGTAACAGACTCCTAGCAGGATATCTGCCTTGATGGTCTTCCCCCTCATCCTTACACTTAAGCACACAACCTTATAATCATCATTATTGAGCTCTATACAATTGAAACCCTCCCTAACATCCAGAGACACTCCACTGCCTCTCCTTCCTTGACTACACCTTCTGAAGAGCTTGTAGCCATCCACTGGAGCATGTCATCCCATGACATTTCTGTGATGGTGACTAAGTCACAACTATCCTGCTGCACAGTGTCTTCTAGCTCCTCCTGCTTGTTACCCATGCTGTGTGGATTGATGTAGATGCACTTGAGTTGGGCTATTGATTTCATCCCCAACATTGGCATGCCATCTCTAGTGAGCCTAGTTGTATCCCCTTCCCCCTTCGAACCTAAATTAAAGCATTCTCGATGAGCCCTGCCAACTCATGAGCAAGAATCCTTTTACCTCTTTGAGACAGCTGAACTCCATCTATTGCCAGTAGGCCTGGTGCTATTTAAACCTCACCATGATAAAAAATGACACAATTCCATTGATGGCACCAGCCCCTGAGCCACATGTTAGTTAGGTGAATATTTGTGTTCCTTTCAGTGTTGTTCCTTGCCGTTGATGGGATTGAGGAAAACGCTACCGGTGCTCCTGATCCTTCAACCAATCATCCCAGTTCCCTGAAGTCCTATTCAATAACTTTTGGACTTCTCTCTGCAACCTCATGACTGCCAACCTGCATAACCCATAGTGAGTAATAACCAGAGGGCCATACCAGACCAGGGAGTTTCCTAGAAATGTCTCTAACCCAGGCCCCAGGGAGGCAGCAAACTTCCCTGTGGGATGGGTCTAGTCAGCATATTGGTCCCTCTGTTCCTCTCAGAAGACATTTAGTTCATCATGTCCTGGTATGAGGTACAGAGTGAACTCCACTTTTCAAGAGTTCTATGTGAATTTGGTGGCCTGGAAGGCAAGATTTGCAACAGGGTATATCACTCTGGGAATTGGCTCTGCTTGTTTTGACTTGAAAAAGCAGGAGGAGGAGTGGACCAGAGAATATCTGTAATTTTTTTCTCTGACTCTTTTGAATACAAGATACATTACCTCTGGTGGAAAGTCACCCTGCGTATGTGACTCCTGAAATGCTCCCTGACAGGAGAAGGTGACATGGCTGTTTGACATTCAGGGCTACAAGGTTGCTGGGCTGTAATCTCTAGTTAAAATTGAATCTTGCACATTACACCCTGCCAGCACAGGCAGACTCCTGATAATTATTCAGATGCTACTGTATTTGGATTTTATTTTCCCAGTGAATAGAAGGGTTAGTTGGATTTACAGTCGATCACTGGTTACAGATTAAAGGAGGGTATTTTTTTCTTCTTCTCCTTTAATGGTTAATGTGGCAGAGACAATTAAATCTATGTGGATTTTTTTTTGTTGTTGTTGTCTTAAAGAAAAATCCTCTGTAAAGGCAAAGATGAAGAAATTTTATGTCAAGACACTTTTCAAGAAACTTTTTACTTACCCATTGTTTGTTAACTTGCTTGTGCCCATGATATAAGGAATTAGAAAGTGCTATACGGATACCACAGTCTGTAACGACACAAGTAACAGGCAGATTTTAGACAGAAGGAATAGAAGGTCAAATTCACTTAGGCAAACAGATAAGGCAAAGAAATGGATTTGAACTTTACATGAAATCTGGTGTGTTTTTGCGTTTTAGGTTATTGCCATTTACCGATGGTTTATATATAGATGTAGAAAGATACATATGATGGTTTATATATATGTATGATGGTTTATATATGTACACATCATATATATATGGTATAAAAGAAAACTTATCAAGAGGAAGATAGATCTGGATAACCCCTTAGATGCCCTATGTTATGTGTATTTGCAGCCATGAATTTCTATGGTTTGAAAAAGAAAGACCTTTGGTCCAAGCTACTTGTTTTAATAACTAGGACAGATTAAGATCTTGCCATCAGATTTTTTTTCATTACAATACAAGCCTGTTTGAATGATTAGGGACCTGAGGATTTAAGTCTTAAAAGGTTATTGACAGAGAGGAACTAAGTGACGCAGAAACTATATTCAGGGCATGGAAGAAGCTGATGAGTCTTGGTTTTGCTTGTCAGCCTGTATTTGATCTAATATTAGTATGTTGAACTTAACACTTATGAAGGTGGAATCTACATTTGTTTGAGTACTGTTTCTTGACTACAGCTTTCCAAATACACTAGTAAAGGCAATGCTCCAGTGGTGTATGTTTCAAAGTTTGTGATGATGGGCAATATACATTGAACAGCAGGAAATGCTGAGTTTAAAGAACAGCCTGAAGTCCTAGAGTCATCCACAAAAGTAGCTTTGATCCCTTTATACCACTTAAGTGAATTAAAGGAGAAATAAAAGAAGGAGAAATGACTCATTAAAGAAACCGCTACATAAAGAACTCCACTTTTAGTAAAAAATGTCCATAAGAGGCTTGTAGCAGCCTTAGCCTCAGAATATGGAAGTTCCAAATAAATTAGGAAGAAGGAAGAAGATAACAAGGAAAGAAGATAACATGGAAAGACTGTCATTCAGCTTTTCTGACTGCCCCAAAGTTTCTAATAATCAAAAGAAAGAAAAATAAATAGAAAATAAATTCGTGTGAAGGCCCTTGAACACTCTAAATAACTCTTCAACACCATGACTACCAAAACTCTCTCTTTCCCTCTTCCTGTGGTCCATGAAGAAAAGATGAAGCTCAGAATTTCAGTTATCTTGTCATACCTGAACAAGCAACACATATGCCATGTAAGCAGTTCTCAAGATCTTCCTCTGTACATTGTGCCCTTGCAGTAATATGCTTTCTTATTATTTCTTTAACTTCAGAAAAAAAGAACCAACCTCCCCTTTTCTTCCAGTCCTAAAATCTGCATTGTTTTGCAGTATAAATCTGATATGTTTAGAAATAGAAATGAAAAACCACTCTTCAGATGTCTGAAAAAGTATATCTGATGTGCTGGTCCCTCCAAAGGGATCCCAAGTCATTGGAAAGAAACCTTTTTTTTTTTTTTTTTTTTAATGTCACTAAGGTGACCTTTCCAAGTCAGGTTGTCATTGCTGTGTCAATAGAAGCTGCTTCTTTTTTTCTAGTATACATACAGCACTTAAATAAGTATTGACAGTGTCATTTGAAATGCTATATCTCTTTTCCTCAGTTGGAACTGTGCTGGCAGTTCTTCCTGTGGATAGTTTTGCAGCAAACTGTTGAAAGCCCCATAAACTTTCTAATTTTTTTTTTTTAATGCAGAATCTGAAAGACACACACACACACATGCACATCCCTCTTTTATAATGAAGCTAGTTTTCCCGCTCACAGAACAATGAGTTACCAAAATCAACGTGATCTGACTCACAAAGCAGTAAGTTAGCAGGACATTTTCTTCTGCCTCACTGAGGGCTTTTTTTTTTTTTTCCACTTCTTAGAAATAACTGATTTCTTGTTTCTGTACTGTCTATTCCACAACTATATGTGAATATCAAGACATGTTTGTAAGCTTATATGCCCAACAGTACATACATCCCTTCTTGTTTCATGCAAAAGGTACTTCCTTCCATCACACTCCATCAGCCTCAGAATTATTGCTTGAAATCACAGAATATTTCACTGATGGGAACAGAAGGTGTTTTTTATTAAAACTTGTCAAAACATGAAAATCAGTACCTGAAGGTGATCTAGAAATGCAGTTAGAAGAGTTAGCCTCTAATTCAATTTGCTCTCCGAAAGTGGTTACGTCCTTTTTCAAATCCTATTAGGTGCCTCCTGCACCTTTGGAACCTAAATGCAGCTGTAAATCTGACTGTCAAGCCCTACTTCTTTCAGGAAGCTGGAAAACTTCCTTTCTTATTGTATAATTACTTCCATTTCAATCCATGAGGGGGGAAATGTAGGTGTCTAAATCTGCCACTGATACACATCCCAGCTTGTATGTGGTGATATGTTAAGAGAAAACGAGGAATTCTGTTGGTGGTGGGGTGGGGGTGATGTAAAAAAAAAAAAAAAAAGAAAAAGAGAAAAAAAAAAAAAGAAGAAAGAAGAAAAGAAGACAATTACAGAAGATTTTTGTTCCAGGTTAAGTGGTCATCTTTTTTGTAAATGCATATCTGCCTATCCATCCACATCTTCATAATAATTTTTGAACTGCCTGATGTAGCGATGACAAAATATTCAATTCCAAGTTTTTATAAAAATGTTACGTAATAAAAAGTGTGAGAAGCCATTATTTACCCCTTTGAGGGAAAAGCAGCCATGCAAACTGGCCTCTTATGAGACATGAGAAAATCAGTGCTGAGATCCAAATTTTATTAATGTCCCATGTTCAGGAAAATGTTCAGTCAGAGCTAATTTCTTGTTAGAGATTGCCACAAAGCTGTAGGAGACCAAGAATCACATGCTCCATCACCAGGAGATGCTAGAGTTTTCATCTGTTTGCGGCTGTGCAGGATTGTTGTCAGATGTTTTCAGAGCAGACCAGGCAGTCAAAATCAATGTGCTTTATCCTCTACTCCTGTGATATACCTCAAGAACGTCCTGTAAGGGTCCTTTTGAGTAGATTCTTTTAAATTAACATACTTACTTGGCAAACAAATCATCTTTCGTGACTGCCGGAGCAAATATGTGCCATGCATGTTTTTATATGCATCTGCTTTCATATTCATTCACTGACCATGACCCTAACTCCACTGGTGTCATTAAAAAGAGCTTTATTGTTTGGGATCCAGCTTGTCTGTCAAGGTAAGTAAATGCAATCTTTCTCAAAGGTAGAGACACATCTAGCCTGACTTTTAAAGGAAGTTGGACAGACATGTTGCAAAATCCCCTTTCATGCCACCAACTGGGCAGGAGACTTTTCAAAGAGTTCATGGATTAATTAGCACTCAGTGAAGTGTATTGATGGCTTTTAATCTATTCCTCTGAAATATTTTGATTCTGAAATCATTGTGGCTGTGAGTCAGGGTAAATATGGCATCTAACTTTACTCCCAGGTGGGTAAACTGTAAACCATGGTGTATCTGGAAGAGGTTTTATTGTTATTGTTGTTCTTTTCATATGCAGCTCGGTGTGCCTTTGAAGAACATCAATAGATTGCTTTGATTCTGGACCAGCAATGCTAAAACACTCAATAGATGATTGAAGAGGATAAGTTGTAAGGAAAAGTTTGTCTGTAGCAGACTCAAGCAAAATGCAAAGATTATACTAGTAGATTTCAATAGATTTCCTCTATCTGTCTCTAAGACTCTAAACTTTGGGTGGGTCTGACATAAAAGTGTGAATTTGAGCCATCTGTTTATGTCAGTAATACAACAAGAAAAATCAGCCATCACAAGTATGACTTCTTTTTTTTCCATAGTTTTTCAATATTTGATCTTCCAAAGCTGATGACATTCTTGCTGGGCACTGTCAGATTCAGAGTTTGTAATTACAAGTTTGTTTAAATGTTCTTTACTGTCAGTCATTTTTTACATATACACACAATTCAAATCAATTCACACATACACAAACACATACAAACTACTTATCTTCATTTGTTGATTGGATTTTAGCAAAGGTTTTATCACAGGAGAAAAAACAAACATAAACCCAAAAACTATCCTTCTTTTCACTTCCTCCTGTTTTAACATACTGGGGAGACAAAAGCTTTCCTGACCTCAAAGGACTCTTCACTAGTCTTGAAAAGGGTATTTTTTTTTTCAGACTATTCTACTTAAGCTTCTTTTTAGTTATTTGCAACTTCACAATCCCATTCACAAATTGTTGCCATGGTAAATAATTATATCACATATGAATTGTGTATGCTCCCACTTCATGGCTGGAAGAGAAATTGTAAAAAGAGAGGTGAGAATGAGAAGGGGAGGGGGGAATCAAAATCCTTTAAAATTACAGAGGAGAGAGTTGAGAAATGATTGCCTCCTCATTAACATAATTAACTCCATGAATTATAAATTGGTATTAGAACTTCTGACAAAAGGAGTAATTATATTTACTCATGTAAAATTAAACAATACAAAAAAAAATTAATGGGATTCACCAGAAGCTCTCTTAATATTATCATAAATTTCAGAGATCCAAATAGTTCAGGTTCAGAAGTTATTTAAGCAGCATAAACTGTAGTGCTTCTTAGATTTGGATAGAGTGAATGCATTTTCTTAGTGGTTTATAATCAAACTGTGGCAAAAAGTATATAAAACCACCCATTCTTCAGACAAGGGAGTACTAATATACCGAGATAGCTGCATTCTTCCTAAACAGGGACTGCTCATAGGTACCTTTTTGGTTTTGTAGGCAATTTGTACACGCACACACACACAAAACTGTATACAGGTACAGAGATAACTTCTCATGAGAAGAATAAATCCTCCAGTTCATCTCTGAACTGTGGGACAACAAGGAGAATATAACATATGCAACTGTAAGATGAGAGGTAATCTAAGACACTGGTTTGCCTTAGATATTACCATGCCCATAAGTATGTATTTCCTTCTGCGTAATGCACATCAACCTCATGAACAGGATCCTTCTATCTTAAATTTAGGTGTACAAAACTCAGGGCTTAGTTTGACATGGGCCCTGTAGTAGATGGTGTTGATTGCTTTATGGAGATACTATCCTAGTTTTGATCTCAAAGGACACTTTTTTTTTTTTTAGTTTCCAGACTCCTATCTAGTTTTCCTACTTTTTCTTTGTATTGCAAATATCCAACAGCACTTTTTTTTTTCCCCTCTTGATAGCTTAAACTGTTGGCCATGCCCCAGTACTTTAATTCTTCATATTTGCTACCTGAGTTTGTCTATCTATTTATCTATCCTTTTATTTATTTATTTATTTTTCCACTGTTGGCCTTATTTCTTTCCCAGCACTCATGCAATCCTACATGCACTGTGATGCATTATTCATGAGGTTTCAACCATAGGTCTATAAAGTAGTAATAGGATCTTTGGAGCTAAAGAAGTTGATCCACTGAGCAAGAGCCAGTGTGACTAGATCTCTGCAGGGAGAGACTGGCAGAGACAGTGCAACATGCTAGTGTTAAGGCAGTTGCCCATTATGACTGTTCATGAGTGCAATATTTACCCTGATTCCAAAGTTGTTTCCCTAACTCCCACTCCAACCAAGTGTCCATAGTCTCTTTAGCTCATGAACACAGACAGATATTTTCAGCCTTATATGAACAATCAGCTTTGAAATCTACATTTCCCCCAATCCCCCCCACCAACAAATTGCACTCAGGAACTGCATTTCAATTCCAACAGGTTTTTGTATCCTGTATTAATCCTTCACACCTCATCCTGATCAGACACATAGAAAAGTGTAGTCATTTCACCCAAGGCTTGTCTGCATTTAGTATTTCACCCAGGGCGTTAATTTCAATTTCCATATTTCTACACTTCCCCCCCTCCACCTTTCTCTCTCACAACTTTGTATGTGCCAAAAGCTTTACCTGCCAACTGTTAGGAAAAAAAATGTGATTTCTATTGAATAGTGCACTTTGGAATGAAAGAAAACATTGTATAAACGAGGCTGAGGAACTAATTCACCTATGCCTATATTACTGTGAAATCAATTATGCAGGGCTCTTTCGAAAGTTACTGATTGTAGCAAATTGAATGGCCTCCATTTCAGCATAATTTGGAGAGGTTGATGTAATCAGAGACCTTACACCATGGTGAGATACAAGATTCGTGATATTCAGATGGGAAAAAGGCTACAATGGTTAAGCTTATTCTGTACTCTCCGCTTGCCAGCTGAAATGCTTTCATAAGTACAAATGAAATTGTTTTGATGAAGGCAGAGATGGTTCTAAGGGACAGAAAAAGGGGAGAAAAAGAGAGAGGGAAGGGGGAAAAAAAAAACCCAACCAACCTATATCAGGTTGTTTGAAATCAAGGTACTGTACTGTTATGCGAGGCGGCAGTAGAATCTAATCCTGAGAATAATTGGTTGCAAATGAAACACTTTAATATCAAATCTTGAGTTGTGCCCTGGAGCTGAAATTCAGGTTTGCATGAGCTACATGTAAGTGGAGGTAAAATGTGTCTTTTTTTTTTTTCTTTTGCAAATGTACATTCTTTTTCAAGCTGTTGGAAATTTGTGGGGCAAAATAATTGCTCTTCACCTTATATGCAAAGATATTCTGCCCTGAGAAGTTTTGTCCTCCTAAAAATAATAACAAGCAAATAAAAATAAATAAAACAACTCAAGAACAACAAAAATAAGCAAACTCTCAACAAAATCCATCTCATAATGTCAGCCTGTGGCTCAGTGTTCTGTGGTGTGTGGATGTTTATTAAACCTATGGTGATACTATAGAATGACATTTTATTTGTACTGACAATATTTTGGATAAATGTCACACTAAACAGACAGATAGCAGCAGGAAGTGAAGCTGTCTGGAAAAGAGGGGAATGTATATTAGCATTTTGGCTTCCTCCACGCACTTAGAAAAACTTACATTCCAAACCTAATCTGGAGGTGAATTTCATAATTTAGATTTGTCTCTCTTTGTAAAATGAAATTACACTAATTACATGCTCCAAGATAATTTTTGGAGGAGAAAAATAAAAGAGCTAGTTCTTGCAGTAAAATCTGGAGTGAACAGTTCAAATCAGTTTCTACTGCGTTCAAGCAATGCCTTCCCAGTGTGTCTTGTCACTTTAAAGGATGTTACCTCTGCCTTTGCTGTGCCAGTCTCTAAATTACAAATAATAACACTTATCTGGAGCAATGTTTTGTTTTTTGGTTTTTTTTGAGGTAAGACTTAGACCATACAATTTCCATGCAAAATACCGCACACATCGTGACATGTCCCTCTCCTTGTTGTTCAGTTCTTCTACAATACTGTCAATAAATGAAACTTTCATTTCTAGATTTTCCATTTCATAGCACTAAGCAGCCTTCCAGTTTTCTTGGACTTAATATAATTTGAGTATAGAAGCAGTAAAATTGTTAGACAATGTTGCAATGTCACCTTAAGAACATTTTTCAGTTTAGTCAATTCTAAATAAATGAATTCCTTTATTTGATTTTCAGTGTTTGAAAATGTAAATAATTATTGCTTTATTCCCTATGCTTGTGCTTATTTCTAAAGAAAAAAAAAACAGAAACATACAAAGTTAATAATGAAAATTTAAAACTTTTTTTTTTTTTTAAGTTATCTGAAACTGGAAACATGACTCTCACACATATCATCTTACTTCAGAAACTCTCAGTTCATGCAGATCTCTCAGTATAAAAAGCTCTCTACAGTGGCCCAAGATTTCAACTGTTGTGATCTTGGTGTCCAACTCTTCTCTAATAACCAACAAATTAGAAAACTCATGAATGATGGAAACCTGAGATCCTGGGCCTTGACCCAGAAATGCTCACTGAGTATGTTCCAAGTGGTTGGAAGTTCAGAATATTTTCTATAGGATCCATGTTTACTCAATTAAACTTACCATAAACCATAATGGAACTGCCTACATTAATTTTCCTACCTACAGAAAAAGGAAAATTGACTTATTTCTGGACACTTTAAGACTCTTTCTTTGCATGACAAATTTACTCTGTAGTATAGGTGACCGCAATGCCTTCCCAGAGACAAAAAATTAAGAAATCTGGATCGTTTATATTTAATACAGCATGCACCCTCACTATAAATTTCATACAAAATGTAAAAAGAGAAAAAAAAACATGGAAATAGTAGTGATTCTTGACTGATATTATATGTAAGGGTAACCATATGATATCAGGCTTATAGGGAGTTTGTCAGAAAGGAGCTACAGCATCCTCCGTAGCCTTTATATGTAGAAACTAGAATACTAAATCTTGTTTATCCAGATCCTTTACATTTACTATTATAAAACTGTATTTAATCCCAATAGGTGATTCTTGGAAACTATTGTAATCCTAGGGATGAAGTTCCCTAAAACACATTCCGTATCACCATATGCTAACCAGCAGCTTGCTGCCATGATGGCATCTCAATACCATTATAGAAAATAGATTAAAAGCAATATAGACTTAATTTGAATGTAGAATAACCAGAGAAGCACCTAAAGCAAACTTTTAAGTTTCTAAATACATTGACTTTGAAATCATCTTATTCTGTTTCAGATATGAACAAGTATATGTATGTCCAAAATAACATGTACTACACAAGCTGCTCAAATAAGAGACACTGCCTTTTCCTACAAGCACTGCTTTGCCTCAGCTGCTGAATGTAATTTCCCTGTGCAACTGTCTTGTTTCCTTAGCTAAATTCTCCAAATATCTTGAAATGCAATCTGCCTCATTTTGGACTTCTGTTTCCTTCACTAAAAAGACAAAACCAGAAAACTCCCTGTAACTTTCAGTTACTAGTTCTCCAGCTTCACCTTCAGTCCTTATTGCATGTAAGAAAAAGAGAAAAGGAAAATATTATGGCCTAACTTGGCAATTGCATACAACAAATACAATTGAAAGGCAGCTGGACAATGAACCATCTACAATATAGAATTCTTATTAATTTCTTCAGCCCTTAAACATGGAGTAGTCCACACAGTTCATAAGTGGAGAAACAGCTAAGTCACTCATCTCTACTGGCTGAAATATTTCTTGGAAAACGTTTCTTATTTGTCTGAATTTCACTTTGCTGTTAATGTGAAAGGAGATAGGGTCAGAGGGGAGGAAAGGACAAAAAAACACTCCAAATAAATTTAAAATTTTATAAGGGAAGAAATAACTATAAAACAAAGGGAAAAAATGCAATATAACCCAAAGAGAAGCATGTCTCTTGAAAATAAATATCTCCCAGGATCATAAACAATGAGGCCAATGGTCATGAATGTAGCAGATGTTTATTGCCTTGTGCACCCTCTGCTACTTTGGGATAATAACTTAAATATCACCAAAACGAGTCTGAATTTAACTTAGCTTCATATTTTCTTTCATGATTATTCCATTAAAAAATCATATGATTAGTCAATTAAACAGAGCGGGAGAAAGAAAAAAAAAAAAGGAAAAGAAAAAAAAAACAGTAGGAGAGCAATAGCCTTTGATATTTTCAATTAAGATGCAGTGCCACCAATAAAACAGGCTTACATTTTCATTTTATGGGCACCTATGGAGAGCATTATGACACAAATGACTCAGAGTAAGGTAATAATTTTAAAATATATTGTAGTGGAAGACTGTAAACAGTGCAGTGTATTAGCTTAGATGGCATGTGATGAAAATATCAAGTTTCCAGAAGTGTATTCAGTATTGGTTTCCATTTCTTAGGGCAGGCATTTGCAATGCATGTCGTCTTTTATGGGAGCTAAAGCAATGTCCTTACAGACAGCAAAGCCCACTGCCACGGAGGAGCCTGCTTCAGCTGTCCTTACGTGTCACACATACTTTCAAACTCTACCCAGATACATCAGGCTGAGGCACTGAGCTGTGGAAGAGGTTTCTAACACTACACAATCCCATGAAAGCATCTGAGGCTGGTCAAATGAGCTGTGGGCAGAGGCAGTGGATGCCAGGTGTCCACCAAAGCCACTCTGTCACTCTCCCTCCTCAGCTGGGCAGGAGACAGAAAATGTAATGAAAGGCTCATGGGTCAGGATCACTCACCAACTATGGTCATGGGCAAAACAGACTTGACTTGGGGAAATCTGTTTAATTTACCACCGATCAAATCAGGATAATGAGAAATAAAACCAAATCTTAAAAACCTTCCCCCCCACCTCCCTTTTTCCATGGCTCAACTTCACTCCTGATTTTCTCTACCTCCTCCCCTCCGAGTGTGCAAGGTGGATGGGGAATGAGAATTGCAGTCAGTTCATTACATGTTGTCTCTGCTACTCGTTTCTCTTCAGGAAGAGGATTCAGCGTGGAGTATCTCCCACAGGAGACCATCCACCACAAACTTCTCCAATAGGAGTCCTTCCCGTGGGTTGCAGTCCCTGAGGAACAGTCTCCTCCAGAGTGGGTCCCCACGGGGTCACAAGTCTTGCCAGTGAACCTGCTCCAGCGTGGGCTTCCCATGGGGCACAACCTCCTTCAGGCATCCACCTGCCCCAGCATGGGATCCTTCCCAGGCTGCAGGTGAATCTCTGCTACTCCGTGGGCCTCCATGGGCTGCAGGGGCACAGCCGGCCTCACCATGGGCTGCACCACGGGCTGCAGGGGAATCTCAGCCAGGAGCAGCGTTACTGCTCCCCCTCCTTCTGCACTGACCTTGGCACCTGCAGAGTTGTTTCTCTCACGTATTCTCACTCCTCTCAGCTGGCTGCTGTTGTACAGTTTGTTTCCCCCCGCCCCCCCTTCTTAAATATGTTATCCCAGAGGTGCTGCCACCATTGCTGATTGGCTTGGCCTTGGCCAGCAGTAGGTTTATCTTGGAGCTGGCTGACATTGGATCCACTAGACATAGCGGAAACTTCTGGCAGCTTCTCACAGAAGCCACCCCTGTAGCCCCCCCTGCTATCAAAACCTTGCCACACAAACCCAGCAGAGGGGGAAATCACATCTTTATCAGCAAAATGTCAGCTAGGAGCCACAATCACTGCCTATACATAACTTGAAGAAAGCAAGATGAGTTTATCATAAATCGTTCCATCCCTAAAGCACAGACAGAACCTCCATTATCTTTGTTATGGTAACATCCAATAGAGTATATTAATGCTAGAAACACTGGGTATGAGTTTTAGCAAAGAATAATCACTTCCAGTGAACTCCAGTAAATGACTTGATTTTTATGAAGGTCTTTTCCCAATTTAGAGATATGAATCACTTCAGAATTTATGTTTTTTTAACTTGAAATAGGACAAAATCTCAGGATAGTACTTATATTTACTTTCTCTCACAAAATATTTTTCTTTCTTTCATTCCTTTCTTCCCCCTCTTTTGGAACTGCATACTTTTCCCTTCATAGAAAAGAGTTTGTAAAATACAAACGGAGATAGATCTGCTTGGTTAATAGTTCACTAAATTATGTCTCACTACCTTGCTGACAGGAAAACACATGCCAAGCTTGTTACTTGTATTTTCGCTATGAGGTGGCTTCAGGTGGCACTCGTTTCAGCAAAGGTTTTAACTTGACTCTACTAGACCACTTGCTTGATCTTATCAATCTCTTCTTTTTAATTAAAATACAAAAGCAGATGTACAGTGATATGTAGGAAGGCACCTTTGGGTGACTCTGCTTTCCTTATTAAAGGAAAAATATGTCAGATGAAGGAATGCACAGCTCATTAGGAGTGCGAATAAAGCAATAGCTGGGACTGAAGTCTGAAACCAAAAGGTTGTTAGAGATGGATGAATTTTGGGACTGAAGTGGAGGAAGTAATTCTCCAGTTATTCTGCATATGCCTAGTAGAAGACTTGCTATTTCCTTCCCATATCCATAACCCCCACCAGGGAATTTCTGGAGACTAACTTCCAGCTACTTACTGGCATCCATGAGTTCCTTACTACAATTTTTTTCCTCCTTATGAAATGTAACTCAAGGGAAGGATGTCTTTGAATGTAAATGGTAGATGAACTTTAGGATCTGACAGATAAAACTCATCATAGCTTTTTATTGTTTTGCCAAGAATGTAATGTTTATGACCAGCATTTCTGAGACCCAAATATTTGAACAGGAGATCAAATTCTGTTGGAGTTATTTAATTAAAAAGTAAAATGTTATCTTTTCAATATAATGAGTAGGAATGGTATGATTCTGAATCAAAAGGAAATTGTCATGATTAAAGTGGAACAACAGTAAAGAACTTCACAATCTCCAGAGTCGCTCTGTCAGCTTGGATACTTTTCAGGAAGGTATTCTACAATAGGAGCAGTGTTTACACGTTTTACACTTCCCAGCAAAAGATTTTGCTGATTTCTTCTACTCTGGTGATTTATTACAGATTAGTTGTTCAGATTGACAATGGATGTATGCATAATCAGTTGAGATATTGGCCAATGACACCGATGGAGGATAGGTGTTACCGGGGGTTAACACTGTGTGCTGTTAAAACATTGCTTCATGTGCTGGTTTTGGCTGGGATAGAGTTAATATTTGTTTTAGAAGCTAGTACAGGGCTATGTTTTGGGTTTGTGCTGAAAACTGTTGATAACACAGGGATGTTTTAGTTACTGCTGAGCAGTGCTTATCCAGAGTCAAGGCCTTTTCTGCTGAGGGCGCACAAGAAGTTGGGAGGGTACACAGCTGGTATAGCTGGTCCCAACTGACCAAAGGGGTATTCCATACCATATGATGTCATGCTCAGCATATAAAGCTGAGGGAAGAAGAAGGAAGGGGTTGTTCACACTTATGGTGTTTTGTCTTGGCAAGTAACCGTTACGCGTGATGGAGCCCTCCTTTCCTGGAGATGGCTGACATCTACCTGCTGATGTAGTGAATGAATCCCTCATTTTACTTTGTTTGCATGCACGGTTTTTGCTTTACCTATTAAACTACTTTTGTTTCAACCCCCAAGTTTTAGCACTTTTATCCTTCTGATTCTCCCCTCATCGCACTAGAGGGGAGAAGTAAGTGAATGGCTGTGGGGTGCTTAGCTGCCAGCTGGTGTTAAACCAAAACACTTCATTAAACTGCAGACATGAGTTCTTATATACTTTTTAATATTAAAATTTTCAGGAATGGTTTCGTTTCAGTTTCAAATGAAAATCAAGTCATTTGTGCTTTAGATTTATTCATTTAGATGAAACAAATGGGAATGCTGATATGGGAGAAGCTGACCTCAGACTTTCAGAATGGTGGCAAATCCATGAGCAGAGAGGCTGATTTATGAATTTGCCTGTTTAGTCAGCTTCAAGGTGTGTAGGAAACTTCCACATCAACCCTCCCATCATTGAAGCTGAAAGAAGTAGGTTTTGAATACATTCAAATACAACTCAATAAGCATGCCTTTCAGACAGATTCTTTGCTAAGAATGTAACGGTCAGGGAAAACACTAGTGGCAAGGGTCTTACATGTAGCAGAGAATAAGGGGAGTATTCTCTTTTTTTGACCCTGAGCTTGGTTAAATTGATCTGATGTTACTCCATTGGATTTTGAGGGAAAGGATTCAAGGGAAAGTGTAAAGCTACAAAGGGTAAAGCTACAAAGCAGTGACAAAGGTATGTGAGAAAGGTAAGGGCATAATTCAGAAGAAGGCACTAGACAGAATTACTCAGTGACATATGCATTGTTTCAGTACAGGGAATGAAAATAAAGAAGATACATTAATCAGAATGATAATCAGTCAATGATGCAATAATGGTGATCTAGCTGTACTTAGTTAGAACACCTCATGTCCAGGAAAATATCCAGGTAGTCACCATTTTCATACTGATAATATCATGAAAAATGAGGGTAATGATTGAGGTTTGGCAGCCATAGGCTTCTCCTGCACTGAGAAACTAATAAATGGACACTAAATCTTGATATACTTATCACATTGGGGCTGTCAGGAGTGCATAATCTTCTCCAAAAAACTTTTCTTGATCATTCAGTGTGCCACAGTTTACTTTTCCCACTTGACTAGCACTTTAATGGCATAAAAATACTTAGTACTACATTAACAATTCGTTTGGCTATTATGCTTCTGACACAGTCAAATAGTACCTCTCTTCAATAGCAGAGGGTGTCTTAATTTAGAAGGGGCAAATTCTAATTTGAACAATATTGTTTGCACTATAGTGACACACTGTAGTCCCTTATGAGCTTCTTGAATTTAGTTCTTGGCACAGGCATGTTACCAGTTGGATTGGATCTGGATAGAATTGTTTTATTCTCTCCACATGCTCTACAGAGAAGACTTATTACTTGCTTCTGCTATTGATGAGAATTAAATTACTTCCCTGTTCCTCTAAGAAAGGAAGCAGGGCAGTTACTGAAGCTACGGACAGTGCTTCCATTTTGGAAAGCCTACCTATCAGAAGCTAGAAGTATCTTAACTTTTTCTAAAACAGTTTGTCATAATTTGAAATATTTTAATTTCTTTTTCTTTTTTTTTTCATAATGACAACCATAAAGCTGAAAATCAATGGTCATTCACAGATAGTCATAAATGAACACACTCATTTATAAGCTAATTTATAAACAGTTTTGAGCCAATACAGAAAATTGAAAAGCTACCACACCCTTTAAGGAAAAGCCTTTTTTTTTTTTTTTTTTCTGGGGCATCTTTATGAGTCTTTGCTTTTTACATTGATTTTTTTGTTGTTGTTTTCGGTTTTGTTTTGTTTTGGTTGGTTGGTTGGTTGATTGGTTTTGTGGAAGAAAAAGAGTGTATCATGAGACATGTCGAGTTTTTTTGCACCTCCAGGACAATATAGTTACTATATTCCTCCTCTATCACAGCATCTAGGGCTCTGGATGAGTGTGTTCTTATGCAAAGAGCCAGAAGAAAGGTCAGAGACATTTCCCAGTCTTTTACTGCCTAAACTATTTTGGAATGATAGAGCTAAGATTCTTGATTTAAGTAAGGTTTTTGATGTTGTTTCTATGATACTATGAAGCAACATGGATCAAGAACTATTTATTTCATATTTCCATGAAAAATCTGAATGAAAACAGAAAATTTTCCAATGCAAAGTTTCATGCTTGGCAATCAGTCAACTGTACAACCACAAGAATGGGAATGGCTGTTCAGGCAGTAGTTCATGCTAAAGGGATAAGATAATGTAGAAACAAGAATATGTTCAAGGAGATATGTGGAAATCTTCAGAAATACTCAGTGTTGATAAGGTCTCAGGTAGATTTTGAGCTGAGCTTGTCTGGAAACACTGTAGGAATTTATCTCTGAAGATTTTTAAGGGCACACTTTCAGGACTGACTTGTTATTTGTTGTAACATGTGACCTGAGAAGGCATTAGGGGAAGGGAGAGAACTTTCAGATTTATTTACTGTGATTTCTGATTTCTCTACTAAATTTCAATCAAGAAGAATGCAATCATATGAGCAGCTCTTCACACACACACTTAAAGTGATGTACCTCTGTAATGTACCACTTAGTTATCTGCTGTGTTCTTCCATGTCACATCCATATGAATAAACTTGTACATTCCGTACTTATGTGCATGTATGTGCCTGCGTGAAATAAAACAGAACAAGTTTACTCCAGAGATGTGCTCCTATCTTTATAACAATGCCACTGATGCATCCCACATCCTCTCAGTTCATGCATCACTACTGTGAGAGTCCCGTTCTCTTTTACGTCCATACCTGTTTGTTATTAATAAACACATTACAGGATTTTATTTGGGTTTTTGTTTGTTTGTTTGTTTTTGGCAAATATTTTCAGATAATACCAATAACATGATGCAACATGAAAGCCATTACCTTTAAATTTTCTTCCCCTCCAGTCCCTACCTTGGAGCACTTATTTTCCCTCCCTATATTCCCTATTTCTCAACCCCTTAAATACCTTGTGAGAGAATGAAGCCAACTAATTGTCCATTTGATTCCTTGGCACACTCAATGGCTTAAGGATGTCTTCTTTACATGGAATTTCTCATTATAAACAGAATATGCTGTTACCCACACACAAGTATGGCATCTTTGTCTCTGAAGAAATGGCACTTAAGCTCCAGGAAATTTTAATAGAGTAGTTCACAGTCAGCCTCTCACTCTTCTTTAAATACCTACTGCAAACGAGCTTTCTCTTTCCCGCTGCTTTGAAATGAACAATTAAAGGAAGATCAAGTTTGAGTAATCCTGGGAACACGTGGGCATTTCTGGGTTCGGTGGAGGATGTCTCATTGTGTGTTGTCACCATTTGGTTTTATTTCTCACAATATGTTAGTAATTTTCTATTGTGAAATAAAAGAAAAAAAAATCCTGATAAAAATAGGTTGTTGATAATAATCTGAGTTTACAGAACACTTTAACTCATTACTGTTAATTAAAACTTGAGACATTTATCATTAAGGAATTTAATTGGACAAAGGGGCAAACTTGACCACAGAGGGAACCTGTGAAGGTTCATCAGATTTTCACACATTACTTCATTTTTCTACTCCTGTTTTCTTCCCTGCTTGAATTCCAGCAGCTACTCATGTCTACAATACCTGATTCAAAACCCATCAAAGTCAATGGAAATGGTCACATTAACTTCACTGGGCTTTGGTCCAGGTTCCGAGGCATATGGAGCTTGAACAAACCTTGACCTTAGTGGAGATGAAACAAGTCACCTCTGACATTGTATCAGTAGTTTTCTACAGTCCATCAGTAAGATGTGTCACATATGCAGCATGAATAAATCCACCTGCCAAGAGTGATACTTTTGTGCTACTGGCTGGTGGCCAGTCTCGTCAGTTGTGCTATTTCATGGGTATGGTACAAGGAGTTATGTAAATTAGGCATTTTTTGCTCTTACTTAACAATGAGAGCCTTGGTTCTAACTTTGCATTAACTGCTCATAAAGTTCTGCAAATTTCTCTCCTTCCTTTTGTGATTAACACATTAATGATCTTCAGATGGTTCAGAGCAATGCTGCAGAAAGTTTGGATGACTAACAGGCCTTTCTATTGTCACTGCTGTGGAAGAAAGGTAATGCATTAAGAAATATTCATACAAACTATAAGAACAAATGAATTGTGGTTTTGAGTTAAATGGCAAAGCATTAATACATTCCTCATAGCAGAACGTACTGGCATCTTTAGTACACTGAGGTCATACCACTAAGCTGTGATTCACCTCAGTGGATTGAGTGAATAGTGTCCTAAAACCAACAAAGAATTTACAAACTGTACGTCACATGTGCAATGTAAAATGATCATAATATCTTAATCATAATAATAAAAATGAGGAAATTTTGCCTAGCTTGTACCATCTACATACCTGTTACTGAAGGATTCTTTTGCATGATGCATTCAGTACAGTAATAGGCTTATAGGAAATAAGTTTTTTTAATCTCATAAGTGTTTTCAAGGATTCATTGGTTTTCCTTGTTCAAGGTAACTGACAAAATTTTAAAAAGTTAAAGTCTCAAAACTGCCCCTGAAAATATACTGCCCTTACAACAGCTACAGTAAAACTAGTAAAGTTAATTCAGCTTGTATTAGTCAGCTGTTATAAATCCTTTCCTATCAGTATCAATATTTTTAACCACAATTCTTTTTACTTTGTTACCTGTACACAATTCTTTGCTTAAGAGAAACAAACTAAGTCTACTTCTAAAGTCTAATGAAAAAAAAAATGTTGATTTTTTTAAATTATCTTGCATTGGAAAACCTATACACTTGACAAAGAAATTTTTTTACTTTGAAAAATAAGAATATTGTGTATGAGTAAGAAAATGGAAGCAGGAAGTCACAAAATCCAAACAGTTGTACCAAAAGTTCCCAAGCACACTTACTGAGCAATACTAAGATTAATACTGAGCTGAAGAACTCCCAAGAATAACCAGAAGTTTCAAGTACTGATTTTCTATCCAGTAGACCTCTTTGTTTTCTTTTAAATCAGTACTAAAGTAGTGTTACAGAATACCAATAAATGCATTCTATGATTTGAATTAGTTTCTACAGTGTCCACAGCAAGCAGAGACTACATTCTGTGTCAGTGAGAGATTTCGTGTTGGGGTCCAGGAGCTGCTGTTCTGGTGCTTATTCTGTGCTATTTATCTCTTTGATAGTGCCTAATCAATCTCTCGTGGGGACACGCAGACCTTACAATCCTTAGGAAATCCTTAGCATGGAAAACACCACAATGATTATTTCCCTGAAGGATTTCTGTATGTGCCCCATTTTACAGTAAACTGAGTGAAGAAGGTGTCTTGCAGATGAAAGGGCAAAGAGAAAACTGACACGCCAGGGAGACAGTACTCATAGAGTATGGCGGTCCTGTGGGCAAATTTCCCCTCACTGGCAATAGGTCTTGAAACTCATTTAACAGTGTGTACCTCCAGTCTCAGAACTATTTCGTGCTGGCTCAAAGACCCAACTCTTTACCAATTATTATGAATTTATCTGTGACTTCCTTGGCTTGTTTCAGACTGAATGTTATAGGACTGGCAGCTGAATGATCCTGAAGAGCTTTGACGAGATATCTCCTCAGATCTATCTGATATACACAGCAGAGATGGTTCCCATTATTTATTTATTTATTCCCCTTCAAAATATGAATTAGCTCTTTGCTCTAATCAAGTAGCCTCCATATTTGTAGTCAGATCAGTGTATATTTTAAGCCACATCTAACTAATTGTCATAGAACAGTAATAGTGCTTCATAACTTCTACTTCTATCTTATTCTTATTGGTCACACAGATATCATTTCCACAAGGTTAATCAGCAAGACCAAACTCAGAAGTGAGGGATTGGAAACACAATGACTGTGAGATTTATGAACAAGAGATTATTATAAGCCGTTCTTAGATGGTGAATGTAAAATAGTATTTAATGTTTAGAGGAAGGGAGACCAGGGTCTAAATCATGACCACTTTTATAAACTCCGTAGATATTCCTGGCTCTTACAGCACCTGTTATGTAGGTTAACATGCAAGGGATGTGCTTGCAAGCAGGGACTGCAGAGTCTGTATTTGGGAACTTCATCATAACAATATGCTCAAAAGAAAGAAATAATGTCTCCATTAAGCAGGCATCATTTAGATTTCAGTGCTGCTTTTGTCTTCCATTGCTTTTCTTAGGAATATTTTGGACCAAGGAGGGGATTCTGTATTTTCATGTGATATTTATACATCAACCAGAGACTGTCTAAGAAGTCTGGGAGGTCCAACCTACTGCATGAATGCCATGGGATTGTACTCCGAGAAGCAATTGGGATATACTAGCCATAAGGCACATGGAGAAGCTGACAGCACAATATGTGGACAAAGAGTCAAGAGCTTCCAGAATACAACACGTTTCCTATGTATGTGTTGCACAGTTGATAAATGGATTGGCAGAAATCTTGGCACATTCCGAAAGCCTTTGGACTTAGAGCACCTGTGCATGCAATTGTGTGTGTTTGTGTACTGAAGATAGGTGCCTTCAAGGTGTATCTGTATTGTGCAAGCTTCATAAAATTGATTATGGTGTCCACAGTGATGTTTTGGCCAGCACTCCAGGTACTCAATAGTCTGTTCCAAACAATTACTCTGTCAGAACAAAGTCTTCATTTTTTGTTTGTTTGTTTTCTTGTTTGTTTCTTTTCCCCTCCTTGGAAATATGTCTGGGAAATTCAGTCAAATGGTAGCCCTCCTTCAGGGGAATCTGGCACCAAAGGCTGAATTTGCCATTGCTGTAAGGATCTTGTGTGACCTTGACTAAGTCACTTCTTCTTTTTGTTCCTCAGCTTCTATCTGTAAAGTGGAGATAAATGCATTTTCATACCTCATGGGGGCCTGCTAAAATGCATTCATTACCAAGAAGTATGTTTTATCTCCAATTTACACATTTTTTTCTTTACTGTCCTTGCTAGAAATCTGATTGTCCAACCAGTCCCAATATAAACCCTCTTGCTTCTGATTGGAAGCCAGGATCTACCTATTAACTTTTTAGAACTGCCTATTGCATACTTTTCCTCTCTGAGGAAAACCATCAGTACTGCTCTTTGTGTATACAGACTTCTGGACTGAACAGGAAGCTTTTGTGACCCAGTCTGACTGTTCCCGTATTGCTCGTTTTGTATTGCGTTCAGTTCAGGGAATAATGTCAGTGTTTAAGAGCAACTTCCCTTAAGTCATCAAAATGCAGCCATTATTTACAGAGGAACTGGTGCTAATTAAATAAGAGAGACACAGATTGGAGCATTTATGGAGGTCATCAGGTCTTGCATTTTCAGATCACTAGGAAGAAGGTAAACAACTTCTGGACCAATATCCAATTGCATCAAAACAATCTTATTATGATGTGATCACTTCTGGGAAAGATTACCTTGCTGCGTTCCTCTAGATCATTGATTCCTGAATCTGTTAACTATCATCTAACATTTTTAATACATACACACACACACACACACACACATATATATATATGCGTATATACATACACATACATAATTTTAAATCTAAAGAAAGAGGTGTGGGTCAAATGGATTATAAGCTGTTTCACTGAACAAAAATGAAAATGTTAGATGTCTTCATGTTAGCTGAAGCTATCTTCAACTTCTGCTCATGGTGGTTTTATTTTTATTTTTTTTTCCCCTGGGCAAACATTTTTTTTTCCCCCTAGGCTTTTGTAGATTTTATGGCTATGATATATGGAACTAGTCACTTGGCTGTTAGTTTTAGCTCGGTTAATGGTGACTACAGAAAAAAAACATATGTATGGTTGTATCACATGTTCTGATGCCAAATTTCAGATAAGCTGAGGTTTTCAAGGGGAAAAAAAAATAGAAAACAAAATAAAAAGGATGTAACTGAATGGGCCAAAAAGCATTTGTATTTCTGCAGTGTGGTAAATGGGACAAGAGGTTTTGATGATTTTTGGTAAGAGGCCACCTTTGCCTTCAGGAGTGAGGTCAAAAAGATCTGAACAAAGCAAAGTTCAAAACAAATTAACCGTAACCTAGAATCTGTGGTGAACGCTGTCCTGGTTTCGGCAGGGATGGAATTAATTTTTCTTTCAGTAGCTGGTTTTGGATTTCACACGTGAAAAATGTTGATAAAAACACTCTGATGATACGAGTTGCTGTTAATAAGACCAAGGACACTGTCTGGCTTTCCAAGTCTCATTAAAGTCTTGTTAACATACAGATGCAGAAAGCTAGGTGAAAGACAGACAGAATAATTGACCTAAACTGGCCAAAGAGAGTATTCCATGCCATAAACATCACGTTCAGTATGTAAGTGAGGGTTGCCCATGGGAGGAGGCATTCCATTTGAGCATCCTTGGCATCTGTATTCCACCTTCTCATCTCTCTTGCTTGCTGGCATCATTCCCCCTACCTTGCTGGCTCGCTTTCTCTGCCTTTGCTTGCTGCTCGGGGTCATTTCCATGATCACTGCTTGGGACGGACTGTGTCAGTCATTCGGACATCAGGTGGTAAGAAATTGCACATTGTTCATTTTGTATATTTTGTATATATTTATATCCTTATATTCTGTTATTTTTGAAGTTTTCCTTTGCTATTTTAGTAAACTGTTTTTATCTCAACCCATGAGTTTTCCTTTCTTCCCAATTTCTCTCCCCATTCTGCTGAGTAGGGGGAGGGTGTGTGAGAAACTGTGTGGTAACTTGGGCTAAACCACCACAAACACGTTGCTGAGATCTTGCCTGCTCCTGAGCTCCTCTGTAAAAAGTTGAAACATGGAAATGTTGCTTTGAGCAGCATTGAAGAGCTGAAGAGTGGAAGAGACATCAGCAGGAGGAGGAAGGCAATGGGAGCAGTGTGTAGAGCTCCTGTGAGAACTTGATTTACACAGACTTTTTCTACCAAACATAGCTCTGTAGGCAAGGGAACAAACTACGTCACTACTGCCATCACTTCATGTGGGCATCCTTTAGGGTGAAGAAATTTACCTATACCAAAGAAGAACTGCCTACAGTTTGGATAGAGAACTGCTAGTAGAGTACAAATAACAAGGGAAAGTAGTTAGGGGCAATTTTCTCATCGATGACTGAAAACCAAAGCAGTACTGGGTTTAAGACGGTGGCCTATGAATGTGCAGAGAAAATATCGCTTGTAGTTTCTTTATTGATCAGGTTTTCCTGAGCTGCTAGTTCACTCACTTTATTTTTTTTCCCTTTAAAATGGTTCTGCCAGTTTAGTCGCTATTTCAAACTACTTACAACTGGGTAGTATTTTAGTTCATGATGAGTATTCATACAATGCAAATTAGTGGGTTTTTTTTTTTACATTTTTAGGGGTGAAATGTAGAGCTACATTAGAGCTTTTTACATCTTATTTTCTTTCCAAGAAGAAATTACATATGACAAAATTTAGCTTTTTTTTTAACTGCCACATAGTACCCAGTAACAAGTAAATCCCATGAAGACCGTGTGCGATGTTTCTCCTATCTATTTCAGTCATCTACATACTGTTTCAGGTACACAGCCTTGTGCCAGCACTTATTCAGCCCAAAATGTGGGAATTTCAATTGAGTAGAACTTCAAACAAATTAACTGTATGAAAATATCTAATATAGCAATACAACATTTTAGCACCCTCTAGGTTTTTAATCTCAAAACTCTCTACATCACAAAGAATGCTGTTTATTCATACAATTGAACTTGCCTACTAGTAAAAATATGTTGCTGTGGTAGTAAAAGTCTTACTATTGGCAGAGTTCTGCAGCAATATGTTGTGGTAAGTTCAGTATTACTTTAAGGCCCATGCCATTGTATGGCAGTGTGAATGTCTGCTGGTTTCTGTTATGATGAAATGCATCAATCTGTCTTATGTGATCTGCATCACTGTTAATTATTCATTGATCATTCATCCTTAGTTTTCCAGGATCTTTAGTCTCATGAGTTTAGGTAGTCTTGGTCAGCAGATGCCAACTGTGGATAGTTTGAATACATCTCACACTAAAGTACAGAGCAGTCAAGAACTTTACGTTGCACAGATGCTAAGCTTAAATAACGTACTGACCCAGTAATTAAAGAATTTCATCAATACACTGTATAGGACTTAATACAGAAGAGGCACTTGTATATTAACCTTGTATGAAGGCCTGGATAAATGCCACCTAACTTTTTGGTATACAGCTCAGGCACTCAAACTGGGAAGCTAGTGGCCTTAGTCTTTATAGCCATCTCCAAGGAAAGATGCAGTCCATCCAGGATCTGAAAACTCTTCAGATACCATCAGCTCTCTCAGTTTTCTGAAAAACATAGCACAGGAATAGAAGAGTAGAGTAGAGTAGAGTAGAGTAGAGTAGAGTAGAGTAGAGTAGAGTAGAGTAGAGTAGAGTAGAATAATTTCAGTTGGAAGGGACCTACAGTTTTGTCCTTCTGTTTAGATATCTGATTGTGTTAAAATCAAATAAGTTGAGCTTGGACTAGAAAGTTGCACTTGTCACAGTGTCACCCTTTATGATTCTGAGAGGCTTAAAGTCTGAGGCTTCAACCATGTGTGTCCTGAAATGCCTTATTGGCCAGCAGTTTGTCAGCGCTTTAATAGAGACATTGGACTTTATCAGTATTCTTGCTTTATGGAAAATGGCTTTTTGCCAATACCACTTATCTTACAAACTCCCAGTTGTAGGAATCCCACACTTCCATTGTGGTTATAGCATCAAGAATTCCACAGTGAAGTCACAGCACTTTGTGTATGCAAACTTTAAGTTTACTTGCCAAGGTCAAAACTTCTCCCCACTCTGTGGGGTTGCAAGGCCACTGTTCAAATATTCAGCCAGACATCTGTTTCAAGATATATCTCCAGCATATTCCAGACAGAGAGCAACCCTGAATCGACTTGACTTTCATGAGACACTTGTCTTCACTCCACGTCTTTGATATGCCATGGGCTCCTCTGCATTGTAGGCTGGCCTTCAGCTTCAAAGCCTGTCTCCACATGAGAATTCTGCTCTGTGTCACTGTTTTACAGCAGTCAGAGAAGTGAAACCGCAAATCAGATGCTGATTAAACCATCTGTTCTGGGGCAGGTGCTTTCAAATCATATGGGGCAGGAACATCTGATTGCTATTTGTAAAGCTCAACAGCAGCAGTGTTTACTATGTACAATCCAATGTACTTGTCACCTGAGCAAACCCTAGCATAATCTTAAAGACTTGAACTGTATCTCTGTTGAACGAAAAAAAGAGAGGAAACAGTGAGAAGATAAGGTGCCAAAGCTCAGAATATATGAACATATGAATGTGAAGTGTTCCATGATATCTTCTGAGCAAAGGCAACTCATAGCTGTCCCACATACCTGAGGGAATGTGGCTAGGACAAGGAAATAGGAGTTATTGGACTATATAAGCAAAAATTACTTTTTATTTTCTTAGGTCTCCTGGCTAGCTCTTAGGTACTCTCTCAATTTTCAGCCACTTTCTGCAATAGCTATGACCTTTTTTATGTCACAATTGTAGAACTTGCAACTGTACCTGAAAGCTGAACTTGGTACTTCAAGACGATTATTAACATCTACAAAAACAGAGCCTGCCAGAAGGCACCATTGTTAGTGTAACTTCCTTACAAAAAAAAATGACAAAGCTCAATCTTTTTCACACTGAACATGGGACCCTAGGGAAATGGTAAGACCAATGACTGATATGATTTTCACTAAGTGACAAGAATCATCTTGGTATTGAAAAAGTACATTCTATTGTTTAAAAAAGTTGATTTAAAATACCATATTTTCATGTGAAAATGATTGGCTGTTTAGTTGCTTATTGTTGTTGGTGGTTTGGTTTTGTTTTTAACTGGAACACCCTAAAATGGGGTAGGGAGAATTTTTATGGGGGAGAGGGCTTGTACAAGCACATTAAAAGAATAAAGTAACAATCTGGAGAAAAAATAAGTACTTTTTTTTTCTTTATTTTCCTTTCTAAGGAAAACAAAGAAATATACCTCTCAATCCATTAATAAAACTCCTCAAAATCTTGAAAGAACCATCCCAAATATACTAGCAGTTTGAGAGGAAAGAGGATAAATTACAGACAGTCATACTCTCTTTGAGTAGAGTCACAATCTCTGGGACACCAAGTGCATTAAAATCTAAGGAAGACCTATTCATCTGGTTATGTTCCTCCTCAGAAGTTTTTATTCTCTGCTACCTTACCTGACTTTTAACCCTCTAGTCGCCCACAAATGAGATGCATTGAGGGGTGCCTGTCTGTGACGGGTCAGATAGGAGACAACAGAAAGCATGTTGTTTATTGCGTCGTATAACATTTCCAGCAAGCCAAGTGTTGCATCATTTTCCATTCAATGAGCACTTGAGTGTTAGCAGATTGCCTCCAGGCTGAGTGCACAAAATGCTGTAGGTGCTTTTTGTGGCTCACTGAAGGGAATGTAGCTGACACTGACACTATCTGGAGCTAAGACAACTTTAATACAATGAGACAGAAACAGAGCCAGGCCATGGAAAGTGGCTTGAGTGCTGGCTACAGATTCCTTTTCTCTTTTTTTTTCAGGAGCTACCCATGTCATACCTCAAAGGTGACAGCATTGAAGCAGTGGGTTTATCTTTATCTCCAGTAAAATAAATACTGTTCTCAAATGTGTCTACAGATTTTTCAGGGACTCAAAGGGAATTTTACTGTAGGAACATTGTTTTATCTTCCTTGGTAAATGCCTTCAGAAGCATCTAGGGTGAAAGACATGAGACATTTGTGTATCACACTGTAGTAGTAAACCTATATTTTTATCAAGGATCCTGTAACAATACCTGTACAAATAAATTGAACTTGTTTAGTGCCAAGGAAAATATATGGGCACAGGAACCTGATCAGCTACAGTGTTAGCTACTTAGACTTGCCTGTGACATATTTTCAACCTAAGCCATCTAGAACTCTTTGACTCAGTTCTCAGGCATGGATAAGGAGTTACCTTAATGCAGAGATTATTTCTAATGAGAATTTCACATGCAGTTAATTTGTTTCAGAGGATAAGCAAGTTAAGCCAATACAGGTCAGGGTCAGTCTGCTGCTCTCAGTGCCGGAGAAGAATCCCAGGTGCTTTTCATTTAAGAGGACAGATATACCCACTAGTGTCACAGAGACACTAGCAAAATTTCTTTTCCTTGAATGAAAACATTGGACAGCTCACACAAGATCATGTCACATTTTCTTATCTACTTCTTCTGGGCAAGGCTCCCATTTAAAAGTCCTTGTGGCAAGAAGTCCTTTGAAGAGAATGAGCAGCAGGACAAAGACCTCAGCTGGTTTACCAGGACACAAAATAGGAAGTAGCAGACCTAGCTCTGAATTAAAAAAAATTCACGGGTGTGCCATAGATTCAACATCTCGATGAAAGTAAAGAAAATAGCTACACTGCTACCACAAAAAGACAGCTACCAGGTTGACCTCATCTGGGAAAAACTAGTCACGAGAAATCCCACACTCTCTTGTAGGGTGATCCTATGAGTGTTTTGGTTTTTTTTTGTTGTTGGTTTTTTTTTCTCTGAAAGAAGATGGCCATTATTGCAGTGTGAGTGATGTGGGCTGCTTGCAAGGGCATAAGATTGTCCTGAGTGACAAAGCAGTGAATCAAAAGACTTGACAAGAAAGAATAAGGGGGGAAAAAAAAAAAAAGGAGCAAACAAGAATGATCCTCCTGAAGACAGAGGCAAGACGGAGGCAAGACTCGGTTACAAAGATTAAGAAGAATGAAATGCCTTAACCTCTAAGCTCTCCATTTAGTAAAGGATATGTATACATAAGATTTAAGCAGCTCAAGGCCTGAGATGAAGCCCAGTAAAAGCTTTTAAAAGACATCTGAAATGAACCAAAAAGACAGTCACATCGTAAAACTATGTGGGTAAGAGACTGAGACTTGTGAAATGTCTGTCTCCATTACCTTGACAAAGAAACCACTATTGTGATGAAAAAGAGAAGAGAGAAAAGCATAGTTTTCATATACTTTCATGTTAACTGGTCAGAAGTGAAACTGGACTTATCTTGTTGGATTATCAAAGCAGAAAAATGCTAAAGACAAAAAAAAGATGCAGTAATATAATCGTAAGCAGTAAAGCATCATACTTTTAAGCCTCTCAAAGTGATGAAGTTAGCTTAAAACAGTATAAGTGAGGTTGAGTAGTAAATATAAACATTTAAATGTTCAATCATAGATTCATAGATTCATAGAATAGTTTGGATTGCAAGGGATTTTATTATTTTACACTCCCTCTGTAGTCATTCAAAGAGTATATATCTTGCATGTCTTCATTCTTGATGGAATATATACTGAATCTAAGCCAACAATGTTCCCCACATAGGGTTTTGGTTAGGTGTCCTGAGTTTATAGGATTGTAGAACCATAGAATCACAGAATGATTGATAGAATAGTTTGAATTGGAAAGGACCTTTAAAACTCATCTAGTCCAACACCCCTGCAAGGACAAGGAACATCTTGAACTAGATCAGGTTGCTCAGAGCCTTGTCCAACCTGATCTTGAACGTTTCAAGGGATGGGGCATCTACAAACCCTCTAGGCAACCTGTTCCAGTGTTTCATCACCCTCATTCTGGAAAATATTTTCCTAATATGTAATCTGAATTTACCTCTTTCTGTTTTTAAACAGAAAACATTGGGCTGCTTTCAATCCATTCTCCACTCAGCCTGTATTTGTGCTTGGGACTGCCCCAACCCATGTGCAGGACCTTGCACTTGGCCTGGTTGAATTTGAGGTTTGCAGAGGTCCACCTCTCCAGCCTGTAAAGGTCCCTTTGGATGGCATCCCTTCCCTCCAGTGTGTTGACTGCACCACACAGCTTGGTGTCATCATCGAACTTGCTGAGGGAGTTCACTATCCCACTGTCCATGTCACTGACAAAATGTTAAACCAGTCCCAGTACCAACCTCCACTGGTCTCCACCTGGACATTGAGCCATTGACAACAACCATTTGAGTGCGGCCATTCAGCCAATTCTTTATCCACCAAGTGGTACATCCATCAGATACATGTATCTCCAATTTAGAGAGAAGGATGTCATGCAGGACAGGTTCAAATGCTTTGCACATGTCCAGGTAGAACGAATTTGACCAATTTCTAACCTGCATCTACATGTTCCTTTTTGGACTCAAGCCCACTTAATTCTTTGTGTTTCAGGATCTACCATTGCACCCTTTAGGAGCTCTAGCTCTTAGTTCCGCATAACCTTCTGCTTCTGCTTCTCAGGAAATACCCAGCTTAATCATTACTCTGAGCTGCTCTGATACCTTCTGGAGTGTAAAACCTGCCAGAATTGTTTTGTGAAATTTTAAAATGGAGTGAAACAAAAGGCCTATATTTTCCCAGATAAGTCATTAAAAAAGGAATAAAAAATAAAATAAAATAAAACTAACATTTCCAGAATTTTTAGAAATATTAGAATTTTAATTTCCATCTCAGACTGACTTTAAAAAGTCGTTATTGCTTTTCATATAGTTGTTCATATGTTCATATAGTTCATAGATATTTTCTCACTATGTAAGGATATATTAATTAAAACATATCTGAAGACTATATCCTCAGTAATTTGAATTTCTAAATAAACACAGTGCAGCAATATTTTAGGAAGCACTTACATGTAGGTGAAATGGGTCATGTTATACTATCACAAGGTTAAATTCTTCTCTGTACCATACTCAATGTTTTCAACCTCATTTCACACCTATGTATTTTATTCTTTGAGGAAACTGAGAGAAATAAAATGAAATAGCATCAAATAATTCAATACTAAGAAGTGCTTCTCTTTTAATAGTAAGAATAACAATATCTTTTAAAGAATGCTTATAAGTAGGCAGGGTGGAAAAGTTAAGGTGCTGAAATTTGAAAACCATGAGTGTTAAGAATGAAAAGAAAATTGTAAGAAAAAAAACGCTCCTTTTTACCTTATTTAATTTCTAGTGGAACTGATTTGTGATCACTAGAGTGTCATTGTAGTGTGTTTTGTTTCACCTATGTCTGCTTCAGCTTCATTATAACTATATATTCCCTTAAAATAGTTTATATGGAAACTACTGTATGCTCAGTGTCATTCCACGTATCTTTAACTCCTTATATTCTAGGAATGATTCTTTATCCCATAAGCATATGCCTATACATCTTATCAGTAGTAAAAAAAAAATTAATTTTGAAATGCAAAATTTACTCAAAAACAGGAAATGTCAGAATCAAGGTTAAGCAATGTGATTGTAACTGTGGAACACATGGAAATACATGATCACAAGCTATTTGATCTCCACAGTAGCTAAAGTTGTGTGAGTCACCGCAGTGTCTCGGCAGTTGTAGCTCCAGCTCTTTCATGTTCTTTTCCTGAGCCCTGACCTTAATCTGCTTACATCATCTGCAGTGCATTCATGTCTCTGTCTGTAGCTCTGGGGTAGAACTCCTACAGCAAATCATTTCCGGTCTTCTGTCCCCTTCAAATCCCTGCCCCAGATCCTCTCTCCCATTCTAATCATCCGTCCTGATAAGATGGTCTGTGCCGTGCTGCAGAAGTGGATATGCAAAGTGCTAGTGAAAGGCACCTAAGATTAGGTTTGGTTTTGCTACATTCAGAACACTTATTGTTATCCTCAACAAATGAGCTATAGGATGTGATTTTTGAATAAACATATTAGTATGTCAGAGATCTGAATGGCAGACTTGTGTTTTCCTTTGAATGGATATCCCTGAGGGGCTTTCAGGTGCCTTTTTTCATTGCCAGGACAGAGCAAATGCCCATGGTTCCTCATGAGAATGGAAGCTCTCTATGATAGGGAAAGTTTATCCTTTTTTGACCTTGAAATTACTAAGTGGCAGAATTTTTAACCCAGGATATTTATGAAGGCCTGTTTCCTATGTCATGGCAATGAGCTTTTCATGTCATAAGGCTGGATGCTAATACTGTGGAGTCTGGGGAAAACAGGCCTGTGAAGAGTGGTCAAGGAGAGACTTTGCAGACTGTATCTCTCTATTTCATTAGAAAAGAAGCATCACTGGGGACGTTAACAACTAGACTTCTCCGGTGATATTCTATATTAATTTATAAAAATTAAGGAAAGAACTCCAATGTTTCAATTCCCCAAACCTAATTTCTGTTGGAAGGATTCTCCAGATGAATCATGAGCAACACAGACTGCAAATAATACAGATGATATATTTTTATAATTTTTTTAATCCAAAAGTGGCAACTCATTTTTTTCATTAAAATTTATTTATTAAGTGTTTTAATGCTTTTAAAAAATCAGTATTAAAGCATTTGGAGGATAAAAACTTTATGGAATAAGAGTTTCGACTTAACATTTGTTCTTATCTTTTCCAATGGCTTTCCAGCAATGTGAGAAAGTGCATGACTGTGAAGAAACCAGAGGAAGGAATATTACCACCTTTTCCCAGTTTCATTCTGGAAAAGCAGAATAACTTGAAAAAAGCATCTTGAAATGTGGAAGTGTGACAAATATTCTGGTCTTCTAACTAGCTGCATTTTAAAAGCCCAAAGAAACCTGAGGAAAACAGAATAATTTCACAAAGGAAAGATTCTTTCTGTTTTCTGTGCAGAAGCTATGAACTTTTTCACTAATCAAAGAACATAGAAAATTCAGTTTGAATGTTATTATGCCAAGCAGGAGAGCAAATTCAATCTTTCAGCTGGAAAAAAAAAGAAAAAAAAAAAGATTTTGCTGCTATTTTAAATGTAAATCCCCAGACAACTTTGCATAGTGTCTCTATTCACCCCTTATAATGGATGAATTCTTCACTGCTGAAATCTTGAAATCTTTATCAAAACTAAGTGCCTTTCACCAATGTGTATTCTAGTTCAATGACAGGTTTTAGGATTAGGTGTAGGAACAGTGAAAGCCTATGCTGTGACTTATGCTGGTCAGATTACTTATCCACAAGGTCCTTTGTGGTTGTAAACCCCTATGAATCTAATAATCATATATAAAGGTGGAAAAGCACACAGGTGAGAAGGACGGCAAAGCAGAAGAGGAATAATTCAACAGTTTCTAAATTCCCAAAGGAAATATAAAATGATAAAAATTACTTGGAAGGGAAAAACGCAAAAAAGAAGTATTCTGATTTTCTTATGTATATGCATACACACATATCACACCTCAGAGTTGATCTTCATTTGGAAGTTCAGAGCCATGCAAATTATTTTTGTAAGAAGTCACTACATTAATGCAGTTTATATGTTACCTGCCACAGCAATTGATGATCTGATTTAACCCTACCAAAAACTTGTTTCACTGTGCAAAATAATTGAAGAGGTAGTGTCACTGTATGCCAACAATGGCTGCTGCCATCTTGGACAGTTGGGAAGCGATTGAAGAACCATTGCAAGACAGCAATATAGAATTAAACTTGTAAGCTATAAATACACAGCCTGGTGTTGCCCTGTGTTTATTAAAGTGAGATTTCTCAACCCAGTGGGTTATATGGGGACAAAAAATAATGAACCATTTGCTATATCTCAGAAGTCACCTCTCATCAACTGAAGTACAGTAACGAAACCTATACATATTTCTAGCCTGTTACAAATTAAAAGATTATTTACTTTAACCACTCTAGTTAGTCATTACAGGGAGTCTAGGTTGGAGAGACTCCAGGCTGTGTCACTAGGTTTTCTTTATGTCATCAATAATTTTGCCTATAGAAGAGAATTTTTGGAAAAGCTATAATACATTTATCAGTGATGATCTTATATAGAAATGTGTCTTAGCAAGATATAAAGAACTAGGATGAAGCATATTGTTGATTATTACAGCTGGGTTGACTTGTTAAAATCATGTTAATGATCACCAGCCAATGCTATCAGTGTCTCTGCCACTGCATTTCAATCAATTTATTGGATTTAATGGATTTTCATTCAATTTTAATACTACATTCTATGGACAACTATGGTGTTTGTGGAGCAGAGAAACAAAACTCCAGTGAAACAGCTGACATTCATCCCTGAACAGATAATCATTTCAAGACTTAGATCAAGTAATGAAAAAAAGTAAGTCTTTACCTACTACCCTGTGTGGGGACAGAATTTTAGACATCACTCTCTAGTCATGTAGTGTAAGAGGCAGGAAACACTTATTTCAGTTTTAATGATTTTTTGTTTGTTTGTTTGTTTGTTTCTAAGTGTTTGGGGAAAGACTAATATTACAATTCTTCTTTCTTTTTCTCTCATTTACTTTTATATGTGGGTGAGTAGGGGATAGTGAACAATAAATTACACTACTTAGAGATGTAGGCTAAGGCTTTTCTTGTCAGTTGTGTCAATAAAGTACACACATAACATCAGTTTCCCATTACACACATCATTCAGACTCATGTATTACTCAGTATAATGGGAAAAGGGGCCACTGAAATCTAAAATGAAAAGAGAAATTGAAGTACAAGCAGCAAGCAGCAGCTTAGCTAAAAAGCAGCTGTGGCAGTGAAACATTTAGTTACTGCTGATGGAAAAAGAAGAGCTATCAGCATTGAGGGCATACAGTGCCACATGATGGGAAGCTTTGCAGCAGATGGGTTTCTGTGGGACTGGAAGGTACTCATTTCTTAATCTTTTTTTCTTTTCCCTTTTTTTTTTTCCCTAATGCATTTGCATTTCATTTAAAATAATTGAATACAAGCACAAAACAGAACCCAGGTCATGCTACTGGCCAAGTCTTGCCAGCTGCCTTTATTGCTTGTTTATACTAAAGGGCAGATGCCACAATTTGTTCTTAGGCTAAATTCCTGTCATACCAGTTGTGCTACTGAGTTACATTGCAATAGTGCTGTAAAGACTCATATCTGGATCATCTTATGTTTGAAGTTAGTATTAGATCTGAGACACATGAAACATAAGGAGGTGATTGGTGACAGTCAGCACTGCTTGACTAAGGGCAAATCATGCCTGACAAATTTGGTGGCCTTCTATGACAGGGTACAACATTGGTGGACAAGGGATGAGCAATGGACATCATCTACCTGGACTTGTGCAGAGCATTTGGCACAGTCCCGCATGATAGAGGGAGAAGAGGAGGCTCTGGGGAGACCTTATAGTGGTCTTCCAGTACCTCAAGGGGGTCTACAAGAAAGATGGGGAGAGGCTGTTCAGTAGGGCCTGTTGTGATAGGACAAGGGGTAATGGTTTCAAAATAGAGGGAGGTAGATTTAGATTAGATATTAGGAAAAAATTTTTTACAATGTGAGTTGTAGAACACTGGCCCAGGTTGCCTAGAGAGGTGGTGGAAGCCTCATCCACCACGTTCAAGGCCAGGCTGGATGAGGCTCTGAGCAACCTGATCTAGTCAGGGATGTCCCTGCTCCTTGCAGGGGGGGTTGGACTAGATGACCTTTGAAGGTCCCTTCCAGTTCTAACCATTCTATGATTCTATGACATCCTTCTCTCTAAACTGGAAAGACAGGGATTTGAGGATGGGTCAATTGGTTGATAAGGAATTGGCTGCACTTAAAAGGTTGTGGTCAACAGCTCAACATCCAAGTGGAGGCTGGTGATGAGTGGAGTTCCTCAGGATTCCGTATTGGGCCCAGCCCTGTTCAACATCTTTGTCAGCAACATGGACAGTGGGATAGAGTGCACCTTCAGCAGGTTTGCCGATGACACCAAGCTGTGTAGTGCAGTCAGCACACTGGAGGGAAGGGATATCATTCAGAGGGACCTTGACAGGCTGGAGAGGTGGGCCCATGCCAACCTCATGAAGTTCAACCAGGCCAAGTGCAAGGTCCTGCACATGGGTTGGGGCAATCCCAAGCACAAATACAGGCTGAGTGGAGAATGGATCGAGAGCAGCCCTGAGTATAAGGACTTGGGAGTGCTGGTAAATGAGAAGTTCAACATGAGTCAGCAATATGCTTTTGCAGCACAGAAAGCCAACCACATCCTGGGCTGCATGAAAAATAGCATGGCCAGCAGGTAGAGGGAAGGGATTGTCCTCCTCTCCTCTGCTCTGGTGACACCCTACCCGGAGTTACATCCAGTTCTGGAGCCCCCAACATAAGAAGGACGTAGATCTGTTGGAGAGAGTCCAGAGGAGGGCCATGAAGATGACCAGAGGGCTGCAGCACCTCTCCTGTGAGGACAGGCTGAAAGAGTTGGGGCTGCTCAGCTTGGAGAAGAGGAGGCTCCGGGGAGACATTATAGCTGCCTGCCAGTACCTAAAGGCAGCTTATAAGAAAGATGAGGAGAAATTATTTAGCAAGGCCTGTTTTGATAGAACAAGGCATAATGGTTTTAAAATAGAAGGAGGTAGATTCAGACTGGACGTTAAGAAAAAAAATTATTAGAATGAGGGTGATGAAGCACTGGAACAAGTTGCCCAGAAAGGCGCGAGATGCCCCATCCCTGGAAACATTCAAAGCCAGGCTGGACGGGCATCTAAGCAACCTGATCTAGTTGAAGATAAACCATATCTTTCACTAGATCAGCTTGCTCAAAGCCCCATCCAATCTGACCTTGAACAATTACAGTGATGAGTCATTCACAACTTCTCTGAGCAACCTGTTCCAGTGCCTCCCCGCCTGTTGTTTCATAGTACGTCAAAAATAGATGAACCTCACAGGATCAGTTGCTCTATTTGGATAACCAGTTACCTCCTCTCCCTACTTAGGAAGTGTTACAGCTTGTTCTGAAGGATGCGTACAATAGAAAAAAAAAAAAAAAAAGTAAGATGTTATCATCCCTGTTTCGCGGAAATGGGAAGACTAAAGAATGAGGAATTAGACCCTGAACCCCAGGTGATTATTTTAATATGTAAGTTGTCTTTCCGTAAAATTTGTGAAGTGAATGGAATATGGAAGAGCAGCCTCAGTTCTAACTTTAAAGTTGTGAAAAGCAAAACAACAGTGAGGCTCATTATTAATTACAACACACTAGAAAGTGAGGGAAAGGGGTGGTGAAATTAAAGTCTATTTTCTGAACTAATACTTATAAAAACTGGATGGCATCATCTGTGATTTCATAAATGTTCTGGAAGAAAGTGTAGTGATTACATAATAGCCCCATCAAAAGGGTGGTTGATTAGTTTAGTCAATTTGGCATACATTTCAGCCATTATTTTCATTTGCGAAGCAGAGGCTGAATGACATAGTTGCTTTTATCCTGCACACTTTGCAAATGAGCACCCTAAAGTCTGAAGTACTTCTTTCTTACTTCTTCATAACTCGAGACATAACTGTGACAACGGTGCTCGAAGATCACGGAGTCAAAAAAATATTCAATACTTCAGGTTTGAAAGGAATTATGGATGTCTTATTTTGCAACCATCCACTCAAAACCCTATATTACTTATCTTCTCTAAGTGTTCCAAGCTATTTTTTTCTATTACCAGATCAGAGTAATATATCTAAGAAGATTATTAATACCAGCATGCAGTTACTCTCTGTGCCATTTATCAGACAATTGCATATTTGCATCACCTCTACTCCTCTCAACTCTAAGGTGGAGTCTTTTGATTGGAACTTGGTGGTCTCTGAAATATGTGCCTGCACTCAAAAGAACATTCTCACAGGACGAGATTTATAGCTGACTCTGTGCTGGAGAGTATGTAGACTCGCTCAAATAATTAATTTTGTATGACCACAAAATATGTATTTCAGAAGTTCCGTTTTTCTTTTGATAAACTCTTTGGTTACATCCACATTATGTTATCCAAATCTGATCTCATCGATTTATTCCTTTGTGGTGGAGGAGGTTTCTGTTGGTTCTCAACAATAGCTCATTGTCATACCCTTCCTCACTCATCACATTTAGAGGAGGATTCACTAGCTTAAATATACCACTATGTTAGTAGGACTTTTTGGAAACCACGTTAAGTGTTTGGACACCTTAAATTGTGACAAAAGGAGCTTAGTCCTGTTTTTATACATCTAAGTAGGCCTGTCCTGGATGAGACTAGATGAGATACAAGAACTGAAGCTACACTGTCTATATATAAATTGGGAGATCTTGGAGTACTTTGACCTTTTGAGTCCAAGGTATAAATCCAGTCATGGTCTAAATCTTCATCAGCAGGAACTGGCCATGTCCTAAGCCCTTATCCTGTGTATTTGTTTCTACAGGGAAAAAAAAAATAAATCTGTATGAACAGATCTAGCATCACTGACAGTATGTTACAATCAAATCTCAGGCAAGTCTGCTCTGGAGTGCAGGATCATGGGATGTGTTCTGCTGCATGCCCCAGTCCACTTGAGACATACCCACTGACTTGTGCTGGTAATAATTTGAAAAGGTTATCGTAAATTGTTTTTGTTAGTTCTCTTGCACATATCTTCTCTCCCAATCCTTGCTAGCATTCTGAAATATTCTTCACTCTAGGGACACTTTGTAGATTTTCAAGACAGTGTCTGAGAACTCTATGAAAGGATCAAAACCCCTTTAATCATCATTGTCCATAATTACATATTTACTCAGGGAAACACTGAAGTAAATAGAAAGTACAGTCAAGGTATATACCTCATGGCTGGAGGAATCCTCCATACTTCTTGCAGGGACTCTTGTGTTTTCTATAAATCCACATGGAGAGTACCAAATGGAAAGCAGGAGCAGAATAATTGCCATCATAACTTGCCGGAGGAGGAAGGCAATGTGAATTCTTCCAGACATTTTCTTTCATCTATTCTTATCTTGTGATCTCTCTGAGAATTTCATTTTTATTTCTCTCTTTTTAGTCCTATTTCTCCTTTTTTTTCCTAGTTTATAATTCATTTTCTTGCTTTTTGTCTTATTTTTCCTTATTGTTCTTTCTTTCCTCCCAAACCACTCCCTCTTTGTCAGTTTTCATCCATCCCCACCTCTATAAAATAGAGCTTTCAAAGTTTATGTAGTTAGTGCCTGTTGCTCACTCTGAGAGAACGAAGGACACAGAAAGTAGTGACTAATATCAGAATCATGAGTGGAGATATGTTTTATTCATAAACCCTGCATCTCCAGTGAAATTAAAAGCAAAGCAAAGGGTCGAAGCTCTGAACCCTCTTTCCTGGAGCCTGTAAACCAATAAAGGCTTTATATTAGCTATCGATATCTATCTCTGACTTGGCTTAATAACATCTTATTCCCTGTTTTCAGCAGCCATCAATAATATTTCTGCCTGCCCGCTCAGGTCCCCATCTCTGCGTGCAATTGCATTATAAGGGTCTATAAGCCCAATTTGCTTCACATTCTTATTTTTGGAAAAGGCTGGCTGGCTTTTGTAATGAGAGCAGCTGCCAAGAAGGCTTGACAGAATTTGTGGCCCATCTGGCTTATAATCTTCATTCAATATCGCAGAAGCCTAAACTCCCAGACCAACTGATAAGTCAGAGCGTATAGGCAAGCCGTGGCAGTAATCTTCCTTGTGATTTCTCATTAAGGAGTGGGACATCTCAGTGAATCTCTCATATCCTGGATATCATATCATTTTTTTTCCCTTTTTTTTCTTTTTTTTTCTTTTTTTCCTAACAAGACCAGTCTTGTTCTACTTTTAAAAATTATTGTTTAAAAAATGGCAGTTTAAAAAGTATTTGTGTTTCCTCGGACCATATCTAAGAAACTAGGAAGCCAAGGGTCTGATTGTGCCTTTAAAAAAACCAGCAGCTTGCCACTGGTCACACTTAAAGTATGTGTGCTGATATTGTCCCCTCAGAATCATGGAAAGTAAGGCAAGAAACAATCCTGAGAAATCATCTAGCAAATTTCCCTGCAACAAAATGGGATTAGTTACATCTTCAGGATCCTCAGGCCTGTTATCTTTATAGCATCCCCAGACCATCTCTTTATTGCTTTAAATTATCACTCTTCAAAGGTTTTTCCTGTGATGTCAAGTCCTCCACAACTTACAATTTCCACTCTGAACACAGAAACAAGTTGATTATCCTGCATAAAACAGTGCCCCAAACATCCCTCACTTCTTGAATGCAAATATCTCCAGTTCTTTTACTCTTTCCTTATAAGTCATGTTTTCTAGAGCTGTGCTCATCTCCACCAGATATACAGAGATACTTGTACCCCAGATTCACCTCCCATGTTAGGAAAGCTGCTCAGCTTCCTGAGTTGGAGCCCTGTTGTCCTTTAACATTTCATCTAGCTTCAGCTGTCTGAAAGTTAAGCCTTCACTTTAAGCTTATCACTTTGGCTATTTCTAGGAGCCTAGGCATCCTTCAAATGGCAGAGATGGATAGCTCCAGAGTGCTAATAATCTCACCTAGTTTAGAGATTTATCTTCAGAAAGTTTCAGATGCCTTTTGAGGTAACATACTTTCCCTTTTGACTACAGTGGGGACAAGCTATGACCAGAGGCCCAACTTTCATGGGACTATCAAGATCCATTCTTCTTTTAGCATAGGAAATGAATAATGTATATTTTTCTTACAGTTCTGCATGTCGTATCTAATTTTTTTTATTTTTCATAAGATGAGAACTCCACATTTTTTTTTTCCCCTCTGCTAAGGTATTCATCACTCTTGTGACAAAACTTGAGCTTATATAGTGGTTACTGTTAATATGCTGGGGTTTTTTTTACACACATACTTTTCACAAGAGCCTCTGAGATCTCGTAGCTCTGTGCAACCCTGATCAGAAATAGCCTGGAGATATTAAGGGGAGGGATACCAGGTTGAGTGCAGAAACATAGGAACAAATATACATTCACACAGTATTTTTCACACATTCTTACGATGTATTTTGTAGTGCTGGAAACCTCTCTCAGAGAAGAAAGAAAGAAAGGAAGAAAGGAAAAAAGGAAGAAAGGAAGAAAGGAAGAAATGTGAAGGATCCTCTCTTATCTGAAATTACAATTTCATAAATGTAACGATAAAGAACATTTGAAAGGCATGTGACCTCACACTGGACAAGATAGTGGAGAGTTTAAAAACTGTAGGAATCTATTTGTCCAGTTTTTTTGTTTGGGTTTGGCAGACCTAATTGCAAACTTGCTAAACGCTGTCATAAAAGTAACCAAATAGACATTTTGCTTTAAAACTATTTCAACTGTGTGGTCATCTTCTGTTTCATAACCTGAGGTTTTATGGAGATAACAAAAGTAAAATGCTGTTATGAAATTCTGCACAACACGGCAACTAATTTAACTCACAGATAGGTCTACTGATTTTTTTTTTAAAGCTTATTGCAGTTTGGATAAGGATGCTGTTTAAGTTCTAGCACTATTTATTGTACTGATACTATGTCATGAGAACTGCAGAATAAGAAAAATAGTCCAAAACAAATTTTACTTTATTTTTTGGTTAAACTGTTCTCAACCAAGTAGTTGCCCATGTTTTCAGCTACAGTGGATGGATATGGGAAGGATTCTCACACTAGTTTTCACATGAGTGCTAAGAAGTTATTTTGAAGTAGTATGTTTTGGGAAAAGTATCACTAAAACTAGAAATAGATAGCTAAAGGTGAACTACAACCTGGAAACTACGTATCACCTGCTTGCAGCAGAGAACCTCAGCTCATTAGATTGCTAGCTCACAAACTCATTAGCTCTCTTCTCATTAAATACTTACCTCCATTTAGTTCTCTGCTCATCTTTCTGTCCATCTCTCACCTGTTATTTGCTCCAAGCACCGTATCTGATTCAGTTTCTATAAAGCAATTCATTTCAGTGAAACTCAACACAATTTAACTATAAAACTTGCCCCTTCACCTTTTTTTTTTCAATCTGTATTGTATATGTTGTATAGAATTTATATGATGAGAATAATAAAATTAAAGCAAGCAAAAAAAAAAAAAAGCAGCCAACAACCTTCAGTGTACTTGGAAAAAATAATGTGGCAGAACAGATTTGTTTCCAAATTTAGTCTTTGTGTTTTTCTTCATCAAACTTAAAACCATATTTTCCTGAAACCTGCAAATTGGCTATCATGTGACAGACTGATGCTTGTTCAGTTTAGGGATTCATGCTACTGATTTGTAAAAGATCTTCAGCTCTTGCTTGTAACATTAAAAACATGAGTATAGTCAATACAATCAAAAGGATTAGTCATGCACTAAAAGTGAAGCAGAGTATGCTGCTTCCTTTAAAATTGAAAGGAAAATCACAAGCTGTCTAAAAAACCACTAAACTTAATTTATTGAACTAAGATCACAAGCACCAAAAGCGCCATAAATTTGTGGTAACTTCTAGCCTGAAAAGCTAACTTATGCTTGTGGATCTCCACCAAAGTCAGATAGGCTGAAAGGTATAATTATATTTCATGAGTTTCCAAGTTACAGATGAGATCAATGTCTCATCATGCCAGATTTGTTAAAGGACTTACTTCTCTTCTGTGAAGGGCTGAAATTACAACAAGTCAGGTAGGCAAATCATAGGAAGGACAAATTTCCCTATCTCAGCAGACTCCCATTTGGAGTCTCCATTTCAGAGTTCTGGGATGGAAACCTACAAGGAGAATTTCAGAGAGCAACCACTCACAAACCCCCAAATCTTGTTCTCATGTTTTTGCTACAAAATCAACATTTTCTGTCCACCCTTTTCCAAAACCAAATGCATTGAGTCCCATTCCCTTCTGACTTAGTGGTGTAAAAAGATAAGGAAAAAAACCCCTTCTTGCCTGTTGTTACGTGCTTGATAATTGATTTTAGGTACAACAGTTTGCCAGAGTGGTTATAGCTCCTTCTTCAGCAGAAAGGTATCATATTGACAGTGATGTAACTCAAACAAGGATTAGGCTCAGAACATTTTTCTTTTCTGTCTGAGTGTCAAGGAAGGGCATCATTGTAAGTTACAGAAGAATCATGTTTCCTCGTTTTGAGGTGATAAGACTTCAGGTGTTGCAGTGCTCTGGTTATATTTCCTAGAGCTGCTCTTGTGGTTTATTCCTGTCAGACAAATAGAGCGGTAGAAAATGGTGGCAAGGGTGAGAAAGAAATAAAAATAACATTAAATTAAGAATAAATGACATTATTTCCAAATCCTCCCTGCAGGATCAGTAATAGTCTACATCCTAACAATGTAAGAAGCAGAAAGCAATTGCGGGATGGGAGGGAGGGATGTGAGATGGAAAAAAAAAAAGAAGGCTTTATAAAAATTCAGCTTCATTAATGGGAGATAGTGCAAGAAGAGAGTTCAGGGATTCATTATCTCAAAAATAGCACTCCAAACTGACAGGAGTGGGTGAAAACTTCCTGACCCCATGGACTGGTGGATTTCATAGTTCCCTGTATTTGTCTTTTTAAAAGTTAGGAGGTGGGGGAAAGGAAAAGAAAAGGAATAGCCTGTTTTCTGAAGCCTTGGGGCTTTTCTGCTACTGTGGAATGGAAGTAGAGGGGAAAAGCAGCATAAACAAACTAGAGCTCCTGACCGCAAATATCCAATAGAGACAAAAAATACTATTACAACTGTACATTAGTTTAAGGTCAATGTATTCCCTCTTCTAATCCTGTGAAAACCTGACCCACGAAAGGTATTAAAATTCATAACACATGAAAATTAGGAACTCCTGGAAGCAGTTTCTCCTTCTATAAGTACAAATTTTCACTGCCTACATCTAGCATTTAAAGGAAATCATCCAGATAATTAAAATGCCTATAAATGAAATGTCAAAGTTAAATGTTTTTCTTCTTTTCTTTGCCTTTTTTTTTTTTTTTAAAAAAAAAAAAAGTCCTAATGCTTAGGGAAAGTGAAACCTTTATTCTAAAATAATATCCCTTAAATACCAGTATCTTTGTAAAAGAACAGAATAATTAAGGTTTGCCAAGTAAAATGGGTCTATAGGTCTAACCATTTCACTACTCACTCTGTAACCTTTATGAAAAAGGGGAGGTTTATAATAAGTATATATATTGTTTTAAATACTGCCATCATTTCATTATTTTAAACATGAGTCAGAGTGCATGTAGCTGTCAGTCCAGTGTTCTAGGAAGAAATTAATCATATACACAGAAAAAAAAAATAATAAAAAGTCAGTATTTGGCAGCCTTTTTCATAACTCTCATTTTTCTCTGATAGATGGAGCTGATGAAACAAGGAAATAAATCATGCACAATTAAAATGAGAAAAAGCTGAAAAGACTGTATCAGTGATTATGTTAAAGAAAATGGGATGTGGAGAGAAGCTGTACCATTAAAAGAATTCAAACATGGGCTGGATTCTCTCATTTGTCATCCATTGACACTGATACTTAAATTTTAATTGAAACCTCCCACGTGTTTGGCATCTGTCAGGATGAAGTAGTTCTTCAGCAGGAAGAGGGGCAAGTTTTGTTGTGAGCTGGATTTCAAGACTGACAGAAAGTGGTAGGAGCTGTTCTTATCAGTTGCCATCATAGTAGCCTGGGAATGATGGCTTTGTATGATCCTGGAGGCTTAGGCGATTCATCTTACCTTTTCATCATGAACAAGACTCAAGCAACATACAGCATTTTGTGTCTTACTTTGTCAGTTAAATGGGTATGCTACTTTTTACACTATGGGAGCTGTAATCCATTCATAGAAGCACAGCTGTGATAGGAATGCAGTATAAGTCATCAGCCAAAATATCTCTGAGGTGCTGTGTTACCATTTGAATGAACATATTTAAGCTGTATTTTTAATTTTTATTTCAAAAATGGTGGGTGAGGTGGGCAAAAAAATAATGTTGATACTGCATTTTTAAACACATAAACAATAACTTTTGCATAATTTTCCTGCTTATTTATACATTATTTAATTGCTATTCATAAAAAATGTTGTGCAAAGGCGAAAAAAAAGAGTCTGTTTTTAAAAGAGAATTATTCTTGTTGCTAGTTAGAACAGGGGGACTGATAGATTTGTCAATGCTATGGTCTTCTGCAAAGAAAAAAATGAAACAAAATAAAACAGTAAGTTTTGCTAAAGAACTAGCAATCAAGTTGATAGAGTTTAACAGATTAATTTCTTCTGTGGGTAAAGAATGGCACTTATTGACTAGTTGGTTTCCTTTGTGTGGACTCCCTTGCTTTTCAGTTTGAAAATACTCAAGCAATGCCTACCAAATTTATTCTTGCTTCTTCCCTTTCCACTGTGTGGAAAGGGGAAGGAACTTAATGCTAATTCAGTTGGGATATCTTGCACTAATGCCTTTGGACAGCAAGAGTCTATCTAGTAAGGAAATTATTCAACAAAGTACTACAACATTTTCTCATCTACTGAGTGATGAGTGAGTTTTACTACCATTTTCTCCCTCTTATATCAGAAAGCAGGAAGGATAGATGTGATGGTTATGGTTTTCGTAGTGTCAAAAGAAAACTCTACCACCTGGCTACAGATAAAGTGAAAAAGCAATTTAACTGGTACTATGCTGCCAGTGATACTGAAGCAAGTCTCAAGTTACACCCAAGAATACAGAGGGAGGGATTACCAAGGTTGTCTACTGAGATGTGAAAACTCAGTTTTCACCAGAAGCTTAAGGGAATTAAGCTTCAAAGCCAAACACATTCAACAGCCTTAATAATCATCCATCAACTATAAACGGGAAACAGACCCATCTGTTGAGAAACTAAGCTGAAACTTAGAAAATCCATTTTCCTTGTTAAACTGATACAACTAACTGCTTCAACATTTTCCAAGTTATTTCATCTCTTAGTTCTTCAGTTTTCCAACTGTAAAATGTGAATAACCTTACTCATATTTTTTTTTAATAAGTTCAAGATTGTTTGGTAATGGAAGTCAAACAAAAGGATAAGATAGGCAAGATAGGTGGGTATAAAGAAAAAAAAAATTCATTGGACTTATGGTATGGTTTCAAAATCTCAGCTGAATCCATGAAACAGATGGGTCTTTCCCAGGTTTGCATGTGACAAAAAGGGGCTAGCTTTCAATCCAAACTTACTTTTTTCATTGTTATTACATGTCCTGACTGGAGGAACATTTTAATCCCCAGCATTTTTCTCATAAGAAATTTGATACAAAGGAGAAAGGACTTTGCTGGGGTGATGAGCAATAAAAAGAGCATACAGCATTTTGTTTGCACTCTGAAACCTGTAGAGGAAGCAGCCCTGAAAGGCTACACTAGCAATAACATGTGATAATATAAAAAATATTGCAGTTCTAGGTGGAAAAAATGATTGAAATTTGACATTTCTGATCAGCATCTCAGTATTTCCTTCTGTTTTTTTTTTTTTATCAGAGAAAGAGAATAAGAACCAGAAAAATGAAGCCTATATTAATAAAAAGTGGGAGCAGCCAGTCTGATATCAACAGAGGAATTGTGCATAAAGCATTACCTGAAGTGTCATGCCATATGTAGGACTTGGTCTTCATAGACTCGGCAGGATCTTGCATATTGAATCATATATGTTAGTATGGATCAAAACTCACTGCTCCTGGCTGTAAATATCCACATCTGTAGGCCTGAGGATGCTTACCAGCACCTGACAGTACAGTGCTTGTGAATCACAACAGATTCTGTTGGCTTTGTGGTACCCTACAGCTGGACTTTGCACAATGGATATGTTTCACAAAGTCTGAGCATGGTAATCCATTTGAATTCGGAAGCCTATGGTTAGATTCATACAGAGAAGTTTTTAAATTAAAGGACTTTAAATTAAAGGTGATGATAAATAGTAGTGTGTTGAGTTGTGGGAAAGAGTCTAATGACGTGCCTTAAGGACTAGTGTTGGGTCGAGCTTTATCTTCATTAATGATCTGTAAATGAGAGTCAATAGCACAGTTATTAAATTAATGGATGCTACTAAATTGGGAGGCGTTGCAAAGCTGAGTGAGATGAGAAGAGTAATGTAAAAGGATCTACGAGGGGTGATGATAAAAGAGCAATCCACAACTCAAAGCTGTAGTGTAGTCTGAAAGGCAGCTGGAGAACAGGTATATACTGATGGAGAAAGAGAGAAACACATTGAAAGAAGTGCTACAAAAGGAAAAAGAAAATAGAACTTACATTTTTAGCAGAACAGATGTGAGTTTGCAATGTTATATAATAGATGCACTTCTATTTGCACACACAGAGATGCTATTTCAGGGACAAAGGTGTAGCAATTTACCTTTCTGATTCACTGTAAAGATAAAAGGTTTTGAGCTGTGCAAGTAAGAAACAGATTTCTAACCAGGAGAAAAGTATTAGTAAGCCTCACATTAGTTCCTCTTTACCTGTTGAAAGACCAAAGATTAGCTTTTTCAGAATATTCAGTTCTTTAGATAGATATGTGCCAAGTGAGATTTTCAAAACCATCTATGCATTGGTTTAGATGGGAATTAGACATATGTGAACAGTTGGAATACTCATTTGATGTCTATTTGCCTCTTTATGCATGTTAATAGCTATATAAGTGTTTAAGCTACTTCTGAAAATGGATCTTAGCTATTTAAATGAATTACGTCTTATGATGCTTAGGCTGAAATAGCTTGAAAAATCTAGGCATTAAAACCTGATTCTTAATATTTCACTTAAAGCTGAATGTAGGAGTCATCTTCCCTAACATTGGTGGCCTAAAATTTTAGCTTCCGGTCTAAGGTAGATGTCAAGCCTTTCTGTAATCACTGAAGGAGTTAGATACCTTCAGAGGCTGATTAATCCTAAAATGATCCCTAAGAGAGGTGACCCATTTCACCCTCTCTCCATTAAGTACAGAGACAAGCTAGACAATGATCCTTGCCCAGAATTCAGTTTTTAGAGAGCGTAAATTAGGAAAAATCATCCCCACTCCGATGATCCTCAAAAGCAAACTCTCAAAACATAGATTTCAGGTTAATGTCACCTATAAAAAAAAAAAAAAAAAAAGAATAAAGGTTTTATTTCAGCAAAGAGAGATAGGACGTTGGTCACAAATATCTGGAATTATGAAGGAGAATTTTCTGTCATTGTTAGTGGTGTAATATTCACCTAAGAAGTACTAAGAGAAAAATTAAATAGTAAGATTTATGTATCTCAGGTGGTATAAAACAATGATTATTTTAGATATTTGTCATTACTCTTAATTTAATTAAGTGGTCAACTGCATTTGAGGTATTTTTGACAAGTACTAGATCCTGTTCTAAGGTGATTTTTAGCTGAACTGAAATGCGCTATTTCTTTTCATTGTCTTCATAATGAATGTCAGAAAAATTATGAGGAATATTTGTTAGGTATGCCTCTCTTTACCATATGAAGTAAATAATACCCCTGTCATTCCAGACATTTGTTTTTCAGCTTTCAGCAGGTAATCCAGGCAAAACAGGATCTTGCTTCCAGACAAAAATAAGTTCCCCAGGCAGAGTCTGGAAAGGAGAGAGAAGCACATGTGACTGCAAGACAGTGCTGCCAGCCCGGGGCTGTGTGCTAGCAGACTGCCAAAAATAATAGCAACAGCTTTTCCTTTTCTATTTTCTTTCTTTAAGGAGCTGGTTACAGAGGACTTTTTATGTTTAGACAAGAAAAATGTATACTAAATTATTTTTAAACTTTTCTTTCTTTCTTTTTTCTTTCTTTTTCTTCTTTTTTTTTTTTTTTTTTGGTATTTCTTTAAGTCTATGTCCACAGATGTAGTGAGATGTAGTGCATGTGGTTTATGGAAGACAGAAAATATATGATTAAATTATCCCTCCAATTTCAATAACAAGATCAAGAAAAGTTGTCATAGTGCAATAAAGTCTTCCAATAGAATGTGGAGGGTATTTTTTTGTTGCTGTTGTGTTTTGTTTTGTTTTTTAAATTATCAAAAACCATCATTATTCATTAATAATAATTAATGCTTCTATACTAAAGGAACATTTGTTCAAAGAACTTGAACTCTTTTATAAACATACCAATGGCACCACTTTTTCCTTTTGTGGATATGAATATTGAGACAAAAAAAAAAGATTATGACTGTTGTCCAAGGTTGCACAGAAATCCAGAGAAGAGGGAAGGCCTAGAAGTGATATGTATGCACACTGGCTTCACAGAAGGAGGAAAGACAGTAAAACTTAGCTTTTGGGAAACCAAAGTACATACTAAGAGTCAGGTTTCATAACAGCACACTGAAGACCTTTAAATGTCCTTTTCTTTCTGCATCTGTATTTTATTGCTGCTTTTCAAGAGAACTGTTTTCTTTCACCTAGCAATGTGCTTTTGTTTTTCTTCACAAAAAAGAAATCTCATAATACCCTTCAATACTATTATTCTGAGAGCCAAATTATAGGTAGGCAAGTAAGTCACAGAGCACTTTAAAAAGTACCTGCAGGGCTATGTGAGGATTCAGAAGTTACAAAGATGAATCTATGCAGCATGAGCCTTCCTTTGGGAAGCTTGAACATTGGACTTATGGTTCTAATCTGCATTAATTTTATGAATTACGATTTCAGCATAAATCTAAAGTCACAGTTGGGTTATAAACAAATAAATGATTGAACAGTGCTTGAATACTAATGTCTTTGACATGATATCTAACTGGTCTTATCTGTGACCTAGATGTGGAAACTTGATATGTCTGTAGCTCTTATCTCATCCCTGGGGACAAACAGTCTTCTAAAGGTATATCTCTATTTATATCTATATCAGGAACATTAATCTGAGGATTATACCCTTAGGTCATCTAAATTACTTGTTGCTCAAAGAGATGATACTGTCAGATACATGCACAATTACCCAATCTGCATATGCAAATTCAGGCTCTAAATAATGATGTTCACTAATTGAACCCTTATGGGTTAGTCTGAGAGATTTAACATACGTGAATAATTGCTATAGAGTTTTTTTGGGCATTCTTAAATTTTTTTTGTTCCACAGTTCAAGCCATCTATAGGAAATTAATTGCCTCTAAATTTGGAGAAATTTCTCAAATTTAAGAAGAAGAAACACAATGATTCCATCATACTCCTTGGACACCATTATGTACTTCCACAAGCAAGTTTTGTATTTAATTATCTTCTTATAGGCGAAAGAATGCTGCACTTTGAGAAATGAAAGTTCAAAATATGTGAACAGTTATGGAAATGGGCAATTCCCTTCAGATATGAAAAATTATTGCCATCCACATAAGGTATTAAAGGGCACTCAATTATTATTATTGTATTCAGAATAAGCATGCTTATTTGCAGTAACAACAAATAAATTTATTATTATTTAGATTAAACCTTTTTTCCTCTGTCTGTGTGTGCATATGCTTTTATCAGGATATTATGTAGTCCTTTTAAATGTATAAACAGCTTCCTTAATTGTTTGAGTTTTTCATATCCTTACAACTGAAAGAAGAAAAATGGAATCAAACAATGAGACCAAAGATTAAGAGTACAGAAGGTAAAAGCTGGAATTCTGTTGTAACAGTCTCTTCTGAAATAGCTGTAGCCTGTTTAATTATTATTATTATTATTAACTAGATTCCAAGTACATATCTTTAAATGACATATCTTTCCTTCATCATTGTATGGACAGGATAATTGTTGCAAAGAAAGTGAATCCTTGATTACAAAACACTCTCATGGATTTAATCTGCAGTGGGGCAGTATATTTTCTAAAATTTGAATGGAAATTTTGAACTGAAATAAGTACCCTAAGAAGGTAAAAAAAGGATGAATCAGATACTGTTCTTGACGGGAAAGAATTGAGATGACTCTTCAAATGGGAACTTTCTTTGCGATCGGAAGATTTAATTCATTTGAGTGTTGACAGAATATGTGATTCTTAATTGTATAGGTTAGATCTTCATGTAAAATGGAAAAAAGTTATTGAAAGTGGAAGTGAGGGGGGCTTATATTATACTCACTGCTTCTTTACTCTAACAGAGAGTTAGAGTGAAATCATAGAAGTGAAAAAGTAGAGGTGAATATCCACCAACCTGGGAATAACTCAGGATCTCCGACAGTCTTCCGCTGTGGTTATTACTGTGTGCTAGACTACACTACAGTTACCTCCTGAGCCAGCTAGACAGAAGCTCATACAGTTATTTGACTCCAGCTTAAAATTACCATTCTTTTTGAGAAGCATCACTTGAAATACTTTTGAAGATCTCAATATACATCATTAAATAATATCTAAATCCAGTACCCACTTGAGTTAAGTTTAATAGATATTGGATTAGGCCCTTAAAATGCAGTGCTGCAGCCTCTACTTAGTTCATTAAGGGTATGATCCAATGCCCAGTGACATCAATAATAGCTTTTGTATTGACTTCACCAGGGTTTAGATCAGACTGTAAATCCTCAGTCCAAGCAAAGCTTTTAAGTCTATGCTTAAATGCATTGCTGGATCCAGTCCTGATTCGTCACAGATAACGCCTGTTATGGTTCTCTAGATTCTTTGTGCTGTTCATCTTTTACTGCTGTGATTAAAATGGTGAATGGGGACATATTTTCACAAAGTCTGATGTGTGTACAGATGAAAGTTACTTTTCCAACTGTTTTACTGCAGGAAAGAGCACAGGATGGTTCTTAGCAGATCTATGGACTCTCTAAACTCACAAAAATATATCACAAAATATTTCATTAAAGCTCAATGTTATTTCATTTTGTCTGTCTTCAGGCCCCTAAATTGTTAAAAGAATTGAGGACTATATTTCAGTGACTGAAAGGAAAAAACTAACCCACAAGTTGTAAGAGAAGTTAGCTCAAGAAGAAAAAGCTTTAGATCTAGGTTACAATATATCTGCAAATATCGACAGATGACAAAATGTGGATGCTGAGCAGTGTTAGACTCTTCTAATGTTATAGATTTTAACATAATTATCAATGCTTTCCTTTCAGCTATTATGCCATTTTAATTGCATGCAGCTTATTTCTATGGTTTATAGAGCTATATTTGCAACAAGAAAATGAAAGCAGCAAAATGAAAATGGAAGAATTATGCTAAAGAATCTTCTGAGTTCTGAATCAGTGCTTTCTCCTTTATGGATGATTCATTTTTTTTCTGTTTTTGCCTTTATACTGATGGTTATTATAGGTCAATGACTGTCTAGGTGGTTTTTTTTCTATAGAAGAAGTCACCTTGCAAAAAAATTGTCAGGCTCCAAAACTTCAGAAATGTTGCTTGTCAAAATTACATTTTCCATTTCTTCATTTTGTTAATTCCTCTAAATAACCAAGAAAACTTTTCCATTGTTTTGTATGTCCCTTTCACTCATGTTGTGGTTTCTTTCCCATTCCCAACTCAGATAGAAGGTCAGCACTTAACCAGAAAACTGAGAAATGTCTCAGGCTCTTTAGGAGCAGCCACATCCAGTGCATTTATCTCTATTTTTACCTCATCCAGTGATGTTAATCTACTCCTTTATACTCTGAGGGAATTAATTTCAAAACAAATGTGTTGCATTCTAAACTTCAGCTGGTTGCCTCCTTGGTTTCACTGGTGCTGGGGTTTACAGAGCTACCTACTTAAGTGGAGTTGTTCCTTTCCTCTTCCCTTAACACAGCCACCTTAGCACTCTAGGAGTTTCATCATTATTAATGTGATTACAAAGATGACCAAAGGAATTAATAATGATTAGATGTTTAACGCCAAGCTCTATGGGGTGAAACCATCATCTGCAATGTGTGTGCAAAACATCTAGCTCAAGAAAAACACGCTTTTGTCTAGTCTTCCAGACACTACAGGGGGTATATTGAAAGTGATATTATCTATCCACAACACACACAAGAATTTGGCCTGCCCTTGCTCCAAGCTCTGTGATTGCTGTTCAGCTCTGAGCCAAAAATAACAAGCTCTAGTGGGAGGGAAACTGAATTATCTTGGGCTGAACAACACAGTAATTCCACCACACAGCTTTTAAATTGGAGCTGGCTTGCTTTTCACGCCGTGGTCAGAACTATCTTATATCTGTCCCAAATCAGCCAGGCAGATCGATCCTAACACATACATAACTGTTAATAATAATGGTCTGTTCCAGCGCTTTTATTACAAGAACACTGTATTTACCCTCCAGGAACTGCTATCAGAATCTTGTCCCCTGTTTATACGTACACGTATAAATATACTAACTGCCAGCAGGTGTGCTGAAGAAAAATAAAAGGGTTAGAAAATGTCTTGCAGATAAGAATTTCTTTTTAAATGTTAATTTTTTAGTCTCCCCCGCCCTCGATATGTCTGACTGTAAACTTCATCTTTAAACTTTTTTTTATTATTATTATCACCATCATAGCTAGAGCACATACAGGCAGAACATTGGTTTTATGTGACCTTTCTGAAATCATAAGCAATTCTTTCTCTTTGTCATAGCGATAATAGAATGGATCAGATACTTCCTGAAGACATTATAATAGAGTTCAACTGTCTAAGCTGTACAGTAATGAAAAATGTAAAATCTATCTCTTCTCTACAGTGGTCTCTAGCAGAACAGAGATGCTGTCTTGCAGAGAGCTTTCCATATGGCACATTGGGATCTCTGATATTTCTTGTACTGAATGGCAGATTTCAGCAGAGGCAGGCCATTTTTTTTCTTCCCCTTCTGTGTGCCATTTCTATAAAAACATGAATCTATTAACTAATAAGCTTTTATCTGCCTTCACTCACTCTTTCCTAACTTCCCTTGCAATAGCAAACTACGGTATGATATATTTTCCGTTTCAAAGAGATGAGACAGCGGAGGAGTGTGATAAATGTTTAACTTCTTTGACTTTTAATACTGAATCTAATCCTTCAGCAGGTGTAAACCCACATAGCTTCACTCACTTTACTACACTTTTGCAGCCACACAAGTTGTGCATCCATCACACACTATTTAAGGAAATGATTGGTTTGTCTTGTCTTTATGTGAAAAAAAAAAAAAAAGGAAGTGTTTTAAACATTTTAGATTTAATTTTTTGGTACAAATATTGAATGGACAAACTGAAACTTCTGTAAACAGGTTTCTTGGATCTATTTCTAGAACAAATATAACATTGCTAATACAACTGACTGACTTTCCTTTAACTGCTTAAAAAAAAAAAATCCCAAACACTTCTTTCTGATTTTTAATTTTTTTTTATTTTAACAGAGATGTCATCGGTGTCATTCCCTCTTCCTTCTTCTCCTTTTAACCTCTCATTTTGGTGGAGGAGGAAAGGAAGATGGTGAAAGATAATGCAAAAGGCTTCTTGAATTGACAATTTTATGAAGTGAAAATGATCAATGAGATGTTGCATTTGGATTGAAAATAGTGAATTTTGCATTGTGACCTTTACAAACAGACAGATTTCAGAAGTTTTTCTTCTGTAAAATGTTCATTAGTTGACTTTTCTTTGTGCTTCAGAATAGAAACGTATACTGAAATATCCGAGTTTTTTACTGGACAGGTACTTTATTTTCAGGACAGTTCTAATTTTAGTTCCTGGCCTTTCTGGTAAGACTGCCAATGGGACTGGTAATTAGTAGTCCATTTCAATGGTAACATTTTTTATCTGTATATCTATATATTAAATTTTAAAAAGGAGAGGACATTGTCTTCCTAGTACACTTTTTTACATCTCTCAATTCTAAAATATCAGTTAAGTATTTCTTTTGTACAGCACTTCTTAGGATGTTCTGCAACTATGCAAGGCTCAGTTTCAGCCAGGAATTTGGAGACTGGATTTCCTCATCTGCCAGTATTTTTGTATGCTATTTTGGATATTTCAATTGACTTCTATTCCTTCTCATCTCATTTTTAAAATTCAGCTAGGGTACAAAAAAGAAAAAAAAAATCACATCAGCTATGAAAACAGTGAAATTTAAACTTTTGTTCCAACAGCCTGAGGAAAGAGGTTAGGGTTTTATTTTTGTCTTCAGTTTTAGAAAGCAGAATGTGGGACATGTAACTGGCCACTGTGATTTCCATCTGGATTTTCTCTGTTGCTTCCTTTGAAGGCTTAGCTGTAGTCAGGCAGCATTTCTGTAACATGACGGAGTTCTGGAACTGATGTAGCCATGAGATAAAAGTGGTCAATCTGTTATATTTGTTTGCACGGTTACTTAGAAAAGTAATCATTGTTTTCCAAGTTCAAGGAGCTAAAATTAGGGTGGCTGAAAGACAAGATTTAGTTTTGTGAAAAATACCAACATATATGTCATCTTAATTCTGAGTGTTAGTGACTGAAGTCTTTCAAACTTTACACTACAAACCCGAAAGTCCCTAAAATGTCTTAGTTATATTGCTTCAGGTATGCTAGGTGTAAGAGACACACATTAAAAAAAAAAAAAAGAAACAAACAAAAAAACCTACCACATCTGGAATAGAAACTTTGGTTACATTTTAACATAGCAAGTGAATGTTATGCTTTGACTATCAGTGTGAAGAATTGTCCTCTTTCTTGCTCTGTGACTTCCTGAATATTTATCAGAAGAAAAATAGATTCAGCTGAAAAGACTCAGAATTTAATTCTAGAATAACAGGTATTCTAGAGGTTAAAATAGTGAATTATGAGTATGGAGTCATAAGTTCATACTCCAAATCAAACAATAAAAACCTTAAAAATGAATTTGTGAACCAAGTGAACTGCTAGAGAAACTGGACTACTGACCAAATTAGGAAAATTTTATAGAGAATCAATAATCTGCTTAATCACAAATTACTGACCCAAAGTCAGTAATTTTCTATAAGCTTGAGTGAGACATGCTAACCAAAATTAAGTATGTGATGACAACATGGAAAGGATTTAACCCCATTGCAGTTTGAATTGGAGCATGGAGTGGATCAGCTTGTGTCCTTTCTCCCTTAACATATATCACAAATACGTTTACTTTTTTAACCCCTCAATCTCTTAGTAAAAACAAACAAACAAACAAATGGACAGACAAAACCGCCACCAACAATAATATTCTTAGGCAGGTCTTTATGATGTTCCTTCAGGAAAGGAAAGAAAGTCTGTCTGGTTGTGAGCTTGTCCTTCTTTGCACCTGAAACACATTTTACAGAAACGGAGCATGAGAAGAAAATCAAGAGCTTATTTAATTGTCTCCAGCCAAAGTGAAGAGAGCACTTTCTTGCTAGCGAACTTTCAAAAGATAATTTCTGATTTTCTTGTTGCTGCTCATAAGTTGTAGTAAATTCTAAGAGCAGTTCAAAAACCTCTACTTCCCACTCTGAGAAAATAATGTTGGTACTATTTTCTGATCTTTTGTATTATTTTGCTAGATAATGATCTAATTCTTAGGGTCTTTGGTGATAGGATTTAAAAGGATCCCCAGAGGGCACCTAGTCCTCCCCTCTGCCCCAAAATAAGATCAACAACTTCTGTCGTTTCTGACAGATGTCTGACAGCTTTGCCCTTACTAACTTGCATGGAGCTTCTTCTAGCATCTGAATAAAATCTCTCATGCTGCAATGTATTTCTTGTGCCAAACACGGAACGCAAATTTTCCCCTACTTTTGCATCAGACTTTCCTTTACACATCCAAAGTGTGTTTCTTCTTTTTCTTGCTATAATAACCAATATTAAACTTCTTTCTAGGCATCTGACAGTTCACCTTACTCCCCTCTCAGCTTTTGCAAGCTGATCCATGTATTTCTTCAAATGTGAGACTTCAAACCAGCTGTAGTATTTTGTTTGAAAAATGGTCAATAGCAAGAAAAACAAAAAGATTATGTTCGTATCTTGCATGTGATGCTTTTGCATATACATGCCAGTATTTTGATGGGGTTTTTTTGCCTTTTTTTTTTTTTATTCAAGTCTGAAACTGTTGTGTTATATTAAGACTGTAACTAAAAAAAAAAATTAGATATAATTTATTCAGAAATTTTGCCCGATCACTATTTCCTCATCTTGTATTTGTGCAGTTAGGTATTTTTAAATGCATATATCCTTTTTAAACTGCATAATATTTTTCTAGACCATTTCTCCAATTTGTCAAGATCATTTTACATTCTAATCCTGTTCTCTAAAGTGCTTGCAGATCCTCCCTGCTTGGTATCCTCTGCGTACTTAATAACCATAATCTTTCTTCCATTATTCAACTCCTTAATGTTTCTTAAAGGACCAAGGACTGAAATTATGATAAATATGGCTCAAAACTACAATATCTCCAGATATCCCCATCTTTTTAAAAACATAGAAGGCAACTTTCCATTAACCCTTTAGCATTTTAGAAAAATATTGCACACTAATCAGACTGCCAAAACTGTTGTTTCTCTAAAGCAAACAAACAAAAAAAAAGAAGTGTAATGACTAATATTAACTACTGATATAACTATTAATATGCAGAATGAAAAATGCTTAAATTCAGAGAACTTAAATTGCTGAATAATACCAGTCCATATTTTTACTCTATGGCAAAATCACAATAGCATAACAGCACTGTGGCAAGGAATAACAAATAGTGGGCCAACGTGCTCTGAAAGGTGCCCAGAAACCATAGAAGTAACTTTTTAAAAAAATTTTTTTTCAAGATTATAGTCTTCATTTGGAATTTAGTAAGGACTAAAATAAAGTTTCAGAAATACAGCTAACAGGACTGACTGTTATGTATATAGTGCAATTCCTCCACATTTGGTAAGTTCCTTTTGTGTACTTGCAGTAATGACCTTCAGTTACCTTTACAGCTCAGATACCTTTCAGTTGGCTTTAGATATTGAGCAGCTAACTAACCCTAACCCTACAGTACAGTAGCTCTGGCACTGGTGCTCTCTGGTTTATATTTTTGTTAACCTTGAAACTCTCTCAGTATATTTTTTGCTACAGACAGAAAAAGTTCATGGAGTATGAGGCTGTATTAATTTTTATTTATTTCTTCAGGGGTTTTTTTTTTTCCCAGATGGTATTTTTTCCCTCTTAAAATGTAGAAAAAGAAAACTGTAAGAAACAATCTTTCACACTTAAAAAAATAAATAAAGCAATCTATACTTCTTTGTGTAGGAGAGAAAAATAAACTCTATGTCCATGAGCAGTGTGAAATATTCTTGCCCCTAGAAAAGGATGTTTGTTTTTTTTTTAGGGTCTTTTTCATTTCATAGGCAAAACTCCATCATTTCTCTCTCTTTTTTTTTTTAATGCAGTTGTTATGTTTTCAAGAAGAATAAACAATGAAAAAGTTTGGATTTTTTGTAGTGTTACAAAACCAGGAATTTTTTTTGTGGGTTACAAAATAGGTAACTTGAATTAGGTATAAGGTTTTTTTTTTTAATTACTTTTTTTGTTTGTTTGTTTTCACCTCACCTGAAGGTGATCAAAAACTGGAGCATGAGGGCTCAGAAAAAAGTGTGAGAACTCCATCCTTGAGAAACTTTCAGAAGTCAGCCAGATCATGCCTGAAAAACCTTCTCGAACTGGTTCAGATTTGAGCAGGAGTTTGGACTAGAGGAACTCCCAACACAAGTATGATTCTGTGATTTTATACATGCTTTAAATGTGAGGTCTTTGCCTGTATCACAAGGAAGAAAGTCAACACAATGTTGGGAGAGTCAACAAAATCGTAAGAAATCCCAAAGACACTTGGAAAATTGTTCTTACAGAGATGAGCAAGAATGCTGGAAAAAATTGCTTGAAGCAACTTCATGAGAAGAGAAAGTAGTTCCTAAGAGTGGGAAAGAAGATTCATTAATCTTTTTGAGAAGATATTGCTCCTCTTGCACAATGTCTGATAATTTCTGGGCTACGGGCTGGCCATGGTGGATGCGTAAGAAAATCCTTATGTATCAAATAATAAAGCTCTGTCTGGGGAGAAGAAAACAGTCTTCTTCTCAGACTGTCTTTATTCTTTTTTTAAAATAAATTTATTTATTTATTTATTTATTTATTTATTTATTTATTTATTTGATTATACCAGGGCAAGATCCCTTCAATGTCTCATTCCTAGGGGAAAAAAAAAAAAAAAATTCCTCTGGAGTTGAGGCTCCTTAGTGTATCTTTTCTTAGTAAGCAGTTCAATCTGAAAATATTGGCCTCTGACTAAGGTTTTCAAGAACATTTAGTTGATCTTGATGTCAGAGCATATCAGCCAAGGCAATTCTAGCCTATCACACTTGCAATCCACCTATAGTGCCAATAGAATCTAAGCCTCTACCTGCCTTACTATTTCTAAAAAGAAAACCAACCAACCAACCAAAGTAAAAGACCCCAGAGTTTGGAATCACAAATCAATAAATGTTACTCAAAGAGTTCCAAAGTCCTGCAGACTGTAATGATCAAAAGTATTTAAGGAACCATGCAGAGAGATCCCTTTGGACTTGCCCTGAGGCACTTCAGCAAATGGTATCTGATTCCCTGACACATTTTATACTAAGGCCCCACCTATAAACAGTTTACAAAGAACTAAAACATGATTGCTAGAAGTTACAGACATAAGAAGTCTGTGTTATGGAAGGACATGAGTGAAATGTGTTACAGATTGTTATAAGCCAACTATTGACCTTTTAGCCTCCAAAACCTACTCTAACAATTTATCAAAACCTCTATTAATAATTTATTAACTATTTAGAAACTATAAAAGAAACTATAATATAAAGTGTGGCTTCTGCATTTCTACATCTCCTGCCAGGGGGAATACAGTGGCAACAAAAAAAAAGAGAGACTGAATGTGACAAAGATTCCCATTTTCTGAAAAATAAAGATGTATTCTGAGCCTTTAGCTGGGATTTAGGAATAAAAATAAATACGTCTTCCTCTTGCTACTCTTTAGTCAGAAGTCCATCCTCTTCTCACTTGATTTTGTTTCTATAGAATAATATTTATTTTATTATAGAATAATTATTTAACTATAATACTTTAAAGTTCTTAGGAGCTGGCATACAATAAACATGTGAACAATAAAAAACAAAAGATGAGCCACGATCCAAGTCAAGAATTATCCCATGTTATAGCTCAAAATTAGTAACAATTCAGCTCCATTTGGCTTGAGCTAGCTACAGATTCCACATTTTTCTTCCATTGCATTTCTAATAATCCTAAGGGATAGAGTTAATGCCACTTAGGAGTTACTTATTGTCACCTGAGATGCAAGAATTGATCAGTGTCCATTGGAAATGGGTACTAAAAGTGGATTAGTTTAAACCACTTGCAAGGATCTGTTTAAGTCTTCGTAAGGAAAAAATAAAAAGGACTAAAATGATTTCTTCTCCTTTGCAATTGTAGTGGGCTAGCTTCAAATGCATGGAGTTGTTGTGCCTCTGCTGAAGTGTTGTAACTTTTAAATAATATTTGATTTCATGACTTCTATCATATTGTCAGTTACTCAGGCTTTGCTTTCTCCTATTTCCAAGAGGTGCAATACAAGGTACCTATGAAACAGATGCTGAAATAAATCACTATCCAAACAGCGCAACTGTTGCGTATTAAAAGCTGGAAAACTGGGAGCTAGTTATGGTTCAGAAAAGAACAACTATGCAACAGAGCTGGGAACAAAATCCAATCTTCCAAATCCCCAGTTAATGTCATTCCTAGAGGATTATATTTCCTACAAAAATAATTTCCGGTCAGGTTTTCCATCTGAGAAAAAAAAAAAAAAGTAATTTGTGAGACCCAAAGATCTGAAGTGAAAGGGGAGAAGCAAAAATAAATAAATTTTATATAAGCTTAAAAGTAACACCATGTTTTATTTACCCTTTATGTAAAAACTTTAAAGGTTTTAGGATATCTTGTCTAAATTATTATATCTGAAGCCCTAACAGCCTTGCAATGGATTGAAATAATCCCTGTTGTGTCAAACCAAAAATATGTTAAGGCAACAAAAAAAACCTCCAAACACTCAACAAAATCCCCCCAAAACCCCAAATCTAATGCTAAAATCTGCTTACATTTGTTATTCTCAATCCTACATGTATTAGAGTACTCCAGATGAAGGTGCAAATTCATATATCGCTGTTAGAAAAGATAAAGAAGGTGCTTCTTAAACTGACGTATCACTGAAGGTGATTGGAGCATCATCTCCAAATTTGAAATCCAGAAAACTCATGTTTCTGCATGGTCTTTATGAGCTCAACAGTTGGGAGTTCTACATTTCAAATTTAACCACTCCTTCTCCTACATATATTTGTAATACTGGAAGATTATTCCAGGACCATTAAAATCAAGCCGCCTCCTCCTGTAGGCAGCCATGGTGTATAATCTCGTTTATAAATTTATCAATCTCCATTTTTAAGCTAGTTATGTTGTTTGATCTCACTACTCCCATTGAAGGACTGTTCCAGAACTCCACTCCTCTGATGGTAAAAACCTCCTTCGAATTTCAAGGATAAATGTATTCATGGGCTGTTTATAACCATTTGTTCTTGTGCCAATATTGGCCTCTACTTTAAAAAGCTCTTCTCTCTCCCTGATGTATATTGAACTGTTAAAATATCTGTTAAGCTGGAAATACATTAGACACTGGGTGAAAATTCACCCCTTCAAAGATAAATAAATGTCAGAGACAAAGGAATTGCAATTCATGGTTGTGTCTTTAGCCTATAAGCTTTTTTAATGTGGGTACCAATAAAGCTTGTTTATTTTATCCTTCTCTTCTGGACCAAACCAATGCACCATATAGTGCTGTGTCCTTGTAAAATGATATTAATAATAAATACCAATGGTACATCAGTTTCTGTCATGAGAATCAAGAGATCCTGCTGGTAATTCCTTTCTTTAGCCCTGTGAATCAAGATTTAAAAGTTGGATCTTACAGTTGTGCTTTAATAAAAATATAATCAGGAATGCTTCCCTAATGTGCTGATACCTATTCTCTTCAATGAGAATTGGCTCAGGCCCTTATTCAGTTTTAATCAGAGTGATTTTCTTCTGCACATAGACTTTTGGAACTGAAACTCATTAACTGATATGGGAAATAAGTTCCCTTTTTCCTCTTTTTTTTTCCTTTCCTTTTTTTTTTTTTTTTAAAGTAATAGGAGCTATTGCATTGTGTTTCCTTAATTACACCATGTCATGTCACGTCGCAATGTAAAATGACACAGTGTAACACTTTGTGACATGTGATAACTATGATGAATTACATTCAGAACAAAGACCTGCTTTGAAAGGATATATCTGATTTAGAGGAGAGCAGGTATTTCAAGAACTCCATGGATATTTTGGATTAACGGATAATTCCCCATCACATATCACAAATGTTTAATAATAAGATTATGAACATGCTGGCAGAGGATTTTTCCTGACTTTTATCCTAAGATATCAATTTTTTATTTACTGTAGCAAATTAATAATTTCTATGCTTACAGTGTGTTTTTTTATATATATAGCTAACTATTTTCAAAGAGATAAGCTTCCTATTTGATTTCCTGGAATAATCATATTAAGTGATTAAATTAATGTCAGAGAGGAGAGAAGTGTTAGCAGTATTCCCCTAATAGTAAAATAAAATTAAAAAAAATTATACTGATACATCAATGGAAAAAAAAAAAGAAAAAACAAACAAACAAACAAAAAAGCTAAAAACCAAAACAGACTACCACTGGTAGTTTTATCACATGTCATAGAAAGCTTAAAGCATGAATTCTCTTAAACTGTAGTTGAAAAGTAAAAAAAAAAAAAAAAGTATGTGAAAAGTGTCTAGAAAATGCCTTTTTTTAGACTCTCGTAGTAACTTGCAGATCAAACGTGCCTGATTCATGTCAAAACACTTTTTTTTTTTTTTTCCCCTTGACTGCCAGTAGTACAGCTGCTAGTTGGGATATGAAAATCAAGCCATGTTCTTCTGTCATTGCACCATCACCAGCAACGAGAATCTTGCAAAGAGGGCTTAGCTGCTGACAATTTTGTTGATGATGCATGAGGCAGAGAAGAATCCAGCACTCATGTCCAGAGTTATATTGATTCTGCAATGGGAAGTTTATAAAAAAAATCTTTTTCTTTTCTTTTTTTTTTTTTCTCATGAGCAAAGTTGGCAGATATAACTGGAAAACAAACAGGGAGTAGGGCTAGAGAATTAGTAGTTATGTTTCATGTACACCTTTCTCTAACTCCAGACTTATTTCTAGTTCTTATTTGAAAATACATTAAATAAAGAGTGATTTGTAATCCTTTGCTGTGCTTATTGAATTTACTGTGTTTAAAAAGTAACTTATTTTAATATCTCTCTTGATTTCATAGAATCTACCCTATCCAAGCTGACACAAACAAGGGAGCACTTTGTAATACACTAGGAGTTTCAGACCAATGTAAGGCAGGATCATCAAAATCTATTTAAAGGGGTTAAAAATGTCCTTGTACAAGCTGATGAAAACAAAATGTGTAGGCAAGTGATAGAACTGAACTGAACTGAAAAATAATAAAACTATCAGGACATTAGTCTCTTGTTGATTTGGAGCAAACTCAAATCTCCTGTGTTTACATTTGAGACCTACTTTCTATTTAAAAGCATCACAAACCATCATGGAAAATACGTGGCTGAACAGCCCCTCTCCTTCTCAGATTCTTCTTCCCTCTGGCATTTCCACCGGACTTTGTATGTATACAAAATCTATATGCTTTATCAGGCTGAAATTTGCTATGCCTCTGGGAAAGCACTTCAGTACTCTGATATTTGGTATTTTAGATGTGGAACTGCAGCCCTAGCATTTTAGATCATCTCCTTTTTAGAAAGATTTTTTGGGACTGGTTTGGTTTGTGTGTGGTTTTTTTTTTTCTTGACATATTTGAAACTCAAAGTGATGGCTCCATTTGTGATTACTTTTCCATTTCTATCACCTGAGCTATAGCTCCTCCTACTCCTATTAGGGAAAAAAAAAAAATATTGGAGAAGTTACCAGATAATGTGTTCAGCTCTCTGTAAAAGCTTATGCAGAAATAGCAAGACTAAGCAGTAGATTTGCTGATAGTTTGTGGTGGCAACCATTTAGTGATTCCAACAGTCAAGCTGATGTCAGTGAAACCAAATCATATTCACACACTCTAGCAAAAGAAACACGGCAGGGAAACCATGTTTCTTTTTTCTACTACTCCTTACAGTTTATTGTCCAGAAAAAAAACCAAAATTCTGCTTTGCTTAAACCCCGAGGTGACCTTATACATTAGATTTTTGAACATGTTCCTTGGTACAAATCTAAGAACCACTCATAGGCATGTTAAAATAAGACTGAAAGGGAGCACATGAACTTATTTGGGCCATACTTCTCCTCCAAAAGGCAAAGTCACCTCTACCCCAGTCATTTCTCACAGCCATTTCTCTTAACTGCTCTTAAAGTGCTCCTACAGACCTCTAGAGATGGACATCTTGTCCCCTTAATCTTGTCTATCTCATAGGAGTTGAGTTTTTTTCTTAAAGAAAAAAAAAAAGAAAAAGAAAAAGAAAAAAATTAAGAAAGAAAAAATCAACAACAACAAAAAAACTTTTGGAAAACTGTCTGGCTAATTTGTAGAACTAATTTAGAAGGGGCTCTAACCATTTCTGAAAGATAATAAATTACACATTCTCGAGGCAGAAATGTGAGAAAGGCTGCTGGACATGTTGCTCCTTTTCCACATGGGGAATTATTATAGCAGAGCGCCAGCTCTGATTAACTAGAGGGGAAGATGAAAGACAGTGAGGATAATGTAATCATGTTTGCTGAACAGTGGACTCAAATGTGCTTAAGGTCAAGAGTCGCTAATATGCAGTCCCTTAATAGGAAAAACTCACAACATTTTTGGACAGAGTAAAATTGTCTTTATACCAGTTATGAAGAAGAATACATTTGGAATAAGGGTAGTTGGATAAATTAAAGTTAGGCAGAAACACTGCTATACAAGTAGAGGAGGAGAAGACCAGGGAGGGAGGCAGGAAAAGAGGAGGAAGAAAGGAAGTGTTAGGCCAAAAGCAGTGAAACACAACTGCAGTTCCTGGGTGCTGTTAACAGCCCCTGGGAATTATCTATTTTCCAGCTGAATTCAATAAAGTGATATTAAGTGGAGAAGAGATTAGCTGGAGAAGCAAAGCAGATTTGCTTTTGTAGTCTGGGGATCTGCGAGTCCCAGCTTTTCCTGTACCCCATGAGTTTGCTAAATCTGTACTTGAAAGGATGTGGTCTGCTGAGTTATGCCGTAGTAAAAAAAAATCCAAGTCTTTCCTTCCTGCAGGGAAAGTCAGTAGTGAAAGGGGAAACAGGATTCATGCAAAGGTTTCATGAGAGCCACATAGACACACCATGTCAGACACAAGCACGAAGAGGAGTTGTTGAAGTACCTTGGGGTGCTGTCAGCTTTGGGTAGAGCAAGTGGAGAGAACTTATTTTCAGGTATTACACAGAAATGCCAGGTTTTTTAGCAGAGAGACGGTTTCATATACCATCCTCCCCTATGCATACCCTGTTCCCTGAAAGTTCTGCACTATCCAAAAAAGGGTGAGAGTAAGTCTGAGTATTACGAGTGCATTGGGTCATCGCTCAAGGAGGGAAGAATTAAGGTCGAATTGGCATGTACCTTAACGCTTCATTACTTGGTTTTCAGAAGATTCATTTTAGGCACTCTCTACATTCTGGAAGGCCATTAGGTATCACTGGGCCACCTAAGCTCTATAATAATGAAGTCTGGATCACTTTCTTTTTTTTTTTTTTTTTTTTTTTTCACTTAGAAACAGAATAACAGTCCTAACTTCCATGGTGTCCCTTTGCATTTACAGTGATGTAATGGGGAGCAGAATAGGATCCAGTACAATGAATAGTTGAAAACACAACACCTTTGGACAGTCACAGTTCAAATTTGCTCATTATTTAATTCAATGCGCCTTATCCTATGGGATACCCAATTATTGGTGCCTGACCAAGTACCTTTAAAGATAAAGAGATTTTTTTCATTGTCTTTAAAGAGAGTTGGTTGAATGGATCCAGTATTGAACATTTCCAGCTGCCATTGATATTGAAAAGGACTACCCTACTGAAAGCAAAATTCTTTCTCGATGAAGTTTGTAAATAACATCATGCAGATCAATAGGAGTTACAGGCCTAAGTCAGATGTGCAACATTCCTCACATCCACAGATTTACTTACAGTAGAAAAAACAGGGCTGAAGGCTGCATATGAATTCAAAATATGTAACTCTCTCACATAGTAATTCTATCATTACAGGCATAAATTATTTTCCTCTCTAAAGGAGAATGTCCTTTGTCAGTTTCCTTAATGGCATAAGTGGACATAATTCTGTATAGTTCACATTGTACACAAGGATCTACTTCACATCTCTAACAACTATTGGAAAGCAGATATATTAACATACAACTACATACACAATTGCAGCAGAAACTGAAATATCTGAAAGATGAGAAGTATGAGAAATTCAAAAGACTTCTAAAAGGAGAGAAAAAATGTCCACTAGAAAGATATAAAATAGTTGTGTTCATATCTGGAATATACTAAAGATCTTGAAAACCTTGAAGGTTGGGAGGTTTTTCTGTTGTGTTTTTTTTTTTTTAAAAAAAAACCAAATGTCTTCACTTTAAAGAAAATGTGAAACTGTTCCTTTAACATTTTATAATTATAAGAGAGGCAGAAAGTGTTGGAACAGGGAATTGTGTGTGAATGGGGGTTAGCATGCTGAGACATTGTATTTCAGCTGTGAAAATCAATACATGCTCCAGAGATAGGGCACTTGATCAGAAAGGATATTGCAAGATACAAAAGAGCAGATATGAAATACCATTCCTGTGAAGTTCATTTCTTGTTCTTATTACATCAGTTCAGCAGAAAACACGGTGTGCATGAAACTATGGCAGTACCAGCAATTTATTGTTTCTCTTCCAGGATTTTTAGAAGATTTGCGTGAGATTTTAGCAGAATTGTGTTTTATGTTCCTTCTTTACCAATAATTCTGAAGCTGGAGGTCTAGATGATAAATTTGTGAAAGGTTTGTTGAGTACTAGTCTCTTTTTTTTCCCCTCTTCCCAATTAACATAACTGCACTTCCATATGACTCTGCCCTGAAAATAAGATCATTATTTATCAAAATAGAAGACTTCAGGATTTTTTTTTTTCCTACTTTTGAGAAGACTTTTTTTTTTTTTTGTGAGGGCAGAAAAAAAAAGAAAGAGAAGGAGATGCAGAGGAGGAAATTAACCCTGGGAATACATTAGCTTGGGAGACTGTTTTCACACTGCAAATGGCAAATATACCCTTTATGTGTCTTGCTTTCTTGTTTCTGGCCAGCAATTGTGAAAATTTCACAAAGTCATCATTATAGAGAGATTTAAAAAAAAAAAAAAAATGTTCATTTGAGAGATTGGTGGTTTCCAGCCAAAGATGCTTTCTGTGGGAGAATTACAGCTTGTTCTTACTGGCACTCTGTAACCCAGGAAGACCTTTCACTGTCACTAGCTGTGTAAACTCGTTCAAACCATTTGACAATTCAATTTTTTCCCTTCAGTTTTCATGTGGATGAAAAACTTACCAAGCTATGCAGAATAACTTGAATTCTATGAGGAAAGTAATTCAGAGTGTTTGTAAATTCTTCTATTTATTAGTTGTCTTCTTTCTTAAAAAGAAAATAAATAAAAGTACTAGTAGCCAAGCTTAACTTAATTTTGGAGCTCCTGAAAAAAAAAATAATTGTATCTTAAATTTTGTATGAGTGAAAGAGAAATTTTAGACACTTTGAGTTTCTTTGGGTTAGGGTTTTGAGGGGGGTTTTGTTTGCCTGTTTGTTTGGAAGTTTTTTAGCAATTTTCACCATAATCTTGGTTAGATACCTGAAGCTAAAGTGGAGCTTTTAAGAACAGAAATAATGAAGGTTTGACAAAGGTCCAATACATTCAATGCCCTCCAGGCCACCCAGAGATACCTGTAAGATGAATGCATCAGAGATGTATGTACCATATTGGCCTTTCCTAGCAAGGAATTAATTGCTGCCAGCTTCAACACAGGAGTGGAGCAAACTTTGAGAGGAATCAAAAGCCCCTGTTTCCCTTTGTGACTTTCTAACTATGCCTCAGCTGTGATACTTTCCTGTTTGACTGGCCAAGTTCAGACCAGCTCACAGAACTGGTCCTTGCAGCAATGTAAGAGGATGAAGCGCCAGGGGTGAAATGCTTTATCCTGGTAAAGTGTATTTTCCTTCCTTCCCCCCTTTCCCAGTAAAACAGAATATCTGACTCTCCTCCACTGACAGAGCCATGCTGGCAGAAGGCTGTGTCATCAGTAGCTTTCATATGGCAGCTGGTTGCTGGACCACTGCTGCAGCAGAGCCGTGACACTGCCTTTTCCATGCAGTTCATAGCAAAAGAGCTATTTAACTTCGAATAATACCCTGGTGAGAAGGTGGGAAAGGCAAATGAAATGGCCTATGCTGGCAATCATTCCAAAGCCAGTGTTAATGTCTTTAGATTGCAAAGTGGAGAAAAATAAATAGATGAAGTCCTTTACCAATTAATGCAAAGCAAATAACTCTCAACAGCCAGGGTCAATGGCCGTCACTGTTGCAGCTGTGATTATCACGCAAACTGTCCTTACTTCATTCGTGTAATGTCTTACACCTGCATGCTGGCTGTAAAGAGTCCCCAAGGTGCTTGCTGAGTCACAACAAATGGCACTGGAATGGGAGGAGAAACGTTGGTTTAACTGCCCAGATACTAATGCTTGCTGGGGCACACTTGGTTGTCATTCAGAGGGCATTGACAAAAGTTTTTCAGCACCAATGCCATTCTCACAGCTTCTCCATTCTAATCCATCCCAGGTTTCTCTAACAGCTAAAAGAAATAAATAGCTGACTGAATTAAATATAACAAGTGGGACATTTCCTTTTTCAAATGCTTGTCAATAACAATATACTTATTTCATGTTTCTGTTTGAACAAAATCCTACAGATTAACAATTAGGAGGAAATAATAGGCCCTGATCTTATGTGATAGGGAAAGCATTGTTATTCCTGCTATACAGATGGAGAGAAAATTGGAAAGGGTTCAGGAAAAAAGACTAAAAGGATAAGTCATTCCTTCTAAACATGGCTTATAGGCAGCTCTGTCTACCTAGCTTGTTAAAGAGAAGGCTAAGAGGTGATTTGGTTGTAGTCGATACACACAGAAAAAAAAGTCTCATAGAGGATGCTGTAAGCTAGAAATTATAGCATAACAAGTTTCAGGGGCTGGAAGTCCTCCCTAGTATAAAGCACATTTATAACAGCAAAACTAGAACAACTTCGAGTCATAATGGACTTACAATTACCAAATGTCATTTCATTAAGGTTTCATTTCCCCTCCACTCTATAAAGGACCTGCTACAGTTCATCCACCAGATAAGTATTTGCTTTACAAGATAATGAGTGAAATTCAGTGGTTACACTTCATCATGATAATATAATTTTCTGTTTTTATAAATCCATCTGCGTCTCATGAATGAGTTTTGCTTCTCTTTTTGCTTCTGCACTGCTGATGCAGGGGGTCCTAGGCTCTTCTCTGAGAATATACTGCTGTTTAAAAAAAAATTAAAAATCTTAATTCTCATAGCAGCCATCTTCAAAGATTTACACAAATTCTGGCCACAGTACGGGGAGCAGTGGGGAAGTTTCTGTCACATCCAGCCACAGTTAAGGCTCCTAACAGTGATTTTCTGAAGTGACAAGTTCTGCAGTATTTTCTGCTGTAAAGTCTAATATGATTTTTAGGTGATACACAAGTTAAAATGCTTGTGAAATTCAGGTGAAACATAGATAAATCTGAGCTTACTGGCTTTTAATTTTGGAGGTGTCTGCCACTCAGCAGCGTGTCACAAGACACAAAATAGAAAAAAAAAAAAAGAAAAAAAAGAGTTTTTTTGCTTAAGCTGCAACATCTTATGCTTTTATTGGGAACTGGAAGTTTCTAGTTCAGACCTCAGTGTCTTGACCAAGATAGCATCTATCACATTTAGATACAGAGGCTTAATTCAGTGCATCGTCAGTCAACCATGAAGTTCATATTTGGTTCTGGATATTATGTTCTCAGGCATTCAAGGAGGCTTGTGTCTGTGGAGTTGCTCTGGGCTCATGTCTAGCACAGTGCAAAAGAGAATAAGGTATGTTGGTATGTGGTAGGAACCTTCGGTCTGAAAGTCTGGCCCTTGCTATACAGAAATGTGTAGCATAAGCCAAAAAGGCTGCTAAACCATAAGCACCAGAAGAGAATGACAGCAAGAAACGTGGCTAGTACACAAATACTGTGAATTTTCACAGCAAACCAAATAATGTTATTTGGCACAGCTTTTCTGTAATTGTGATACAGTGGGAAAAATCACAGTGTTCAATGGCCCTTAAACTCCTCCTTCCAACTCTGTGATGGGGTCATCTTGCTGCAGGTACCTAGGGTGCAGGGGGCCATAATACAGAACATGCAGAAATAATGGATGACTCAAGATCTGTTAAAGAGCCTTTTTGTTTCCAAGGCTGTTAGTGTTTCAATTATATGTCTGTGTCTTTGTCTCAGTATTTATAGAAAGGTTCACAGTTCCTTTGCCACTCCTGCTGTGTTACCATCAACCATTAACTTTCCTTTGAAATCTCTGAAATGTGAGGATGTACCTGGCTCATTCAGCACCACAGGAAGTTCTAATGCACTGAGGCATTTTCAGGCCAGGCAGAAGACGATCATATCCTGGTTACCTATGCAAATCATTACAACTCCATGAAAAATCAGGAAAAAAATTCATGAACTTCAGCTATATCTGAGGAGATGAGAATAAGACTGATAGATTCTCACTGAGAAAAGAAAAGTACCCAATGTTTTCTACTAGGCAATTTCCAGAAGTCATGGGTAAAAAAGAAGTGGTAAAGAATGTGAAAATTTTGGTCAAAATGAGCTATGAAAATGGAAGAAAAGTTCTAGGCAGTCCTTTTCACTGCCAAGAGGAAATAGGGTTGTAAAATACAGAAGGAGAAGTGGACAGTGTCACCAGAATGAACTTAATATCTGAAAAAGGAGTCCAGAGACCTAAGAAGTTATGAGTACAGGTAATAACAGGCAAAGCTGGGTGGTATTTTAGTGAAAATCGGAGGGCAACAACACAGTCATAAACGGCAGAGAGAAATGGAAAATGTCAAACAGACTATGTCAATTTCTACATAAACAAGAAAAAATAATGAGCTTTAGCCAAGAGAGGTTCACTGGACAGAAGCTAGTTTGCATCTCAGACACTCCTGAGACCTCATTCCCTAAAACAGTCACTCTGAAGTTAGCACAAATTCAAAACTCCCACCAAACCCTTTAGCATCTTGCTTGTGTTGCCCAGAGCACTGGAAAGGTTTGCACTAGGAACATGCACAAGTGCTTCCAAAAATGTATTATATCATCCTTAACTATTTGTATCTAATACAAGTTCTGTAGTCATGCGAAATCAACATCTATTGTCAACACTCAGGTTTGAAACACCAGTGTCTGTCATCATTCTTGGCTGAGAGAGGCCTTTTTCCAGCTATGATCTTGCTCAGGACACATTGGATCCATGTCCACTGTCCTGTTCCTCTCACTGAACTCTGCAAACCCATCTGAATTATTTCAGCCACTGGGTGGTTTTATTTCTTTAGAGCATGCTGCAGGGTGTTCACACAATGTTTCATAGCCACAGGACAAAATTTTGGATATGTTCCTGCTCTCCCCAAAAAGTGGTTAAAGAATGCCACACTGAAACTATACCAGATGACTTGGAGAATTCAGCTTTCAGTTTGAAAACATAGCTGTCTGACGAACAGCTAAAGATTACATGTATCCACTTGAGGGCATTGTTATGGCCTCGTTAAACTGAAATAAATTGCATGCTTTTAGACTTGCAAGTTTTCTAGTGGGAATACTTCAGTGTAGAAACATGTTCTAAATATTGGCCTAAATGGGAGGGTAGGACCCAAGTGAAAATTGTTGATCAGCTTTGGGATGAAACATTGTTCTTTAAATATGAATGGGTTTACAAATGAGAATTCTACAATGTGAAGCACCATATAAAAATTATTATTATTATCATAGTAAGGAAACAAACAAAAAAACCTTACTGAGCATGGTAATTTGAGTATATTTCTTCCTGATCTGCAAATTAATTGAAATAAGCTACAAAACAGTGAATGAGGGAGTACATTTGTCTTTTAAAAAGACATCTACAAATGCTTTAGCAATTGTAAACTCAAGTGCTAGAGTCCAAAACAGGTGAGAGAAAGACAGCATTCATGGATGTGTATATACAGCTACAGGATATATAGGTATACCTATGAATATGTTGGTTAATAAAATATTTTCTGTGATGAAAAAAAAATGTAGTTTAATATATGTTTCTGTTTTTCCAAAAGGAAAGAGGAAAAGATGAAATTTTCAATTTTGGAATTGAAAACCTTGTTTTAAGCTGGAGTTCCCTTTCCCCTCTAGCAGTTTTCAACTGAGTTTTACTTGGAATTGTTGAAGGGAAGAAGGTAGAATTTATTTAATTTTTTATTTTAACTCTCGCTATTTTCTACTGAAAATATTGATGAATAGAAATCTATTAGAATCTACATCAAACATGGTCTCTCTTCTCTTCTTTCTTTCATGTTACTCTTTCACACACACTGATACAAACCACAAGTACTATATGAGTAAATTGTTTATGAACAGTACTTTTATTTTACTATTCAACCTGTCTAGAAGTAGTGGTTGAAATAATAGATATTTGCTGGCAGTTGAAAGCCTTAAGTTTAAAGGCTTTATATACAGTGATAAATACTGATCTTTCAGTGTTGAACACTACAAAAATTAAGTCAGAGGCACATATTAATTCAGCCGTGCACACCTACTTATAAGGTAGGAAGTAACATCCCACTCCTTACATGTGGGCGCATGAATGAACGGAGAATTTGGAACAGCTTCCTTTGATTTTATTCTCCGGCTATCAAATTGTGTGATTTATTTTCTTGCTTTTGGAGACCAGTTACTAACAGGTTAATCCCCGAGCACAGTATCATACCTGCAATTGCCCTAGTCTTGAGTTCCCAGCAGACAGCCTGCAGCTCTGCTGATGTAATGCTGTTTGGCTGCACTTTAACTTTCCTCTTTGTTCTTTGTGTATGTACACTTTATTATGAGGAAGAAAGATAACCTGTTTCCAATCTATCTCTATCCCAATACCATAAGAAGCGAAGGCAATAACAATTATCTCCATCCTTACATTTTCTCTCTTCTCTGGATAGTTCTTGTACAGTAATGAATTGTAACAGCTCCTTCACACAGACTTCTCTCCCATATAATTAATGTCCTAAGATATTCTATTTACTGGTGAAGCAGTTTGAATCCAGAAGTGATTACTTTTGAAGTAAACAGAGCTGCTAACAACATTCCACAAAGACGATGGCAGTTTCCCTTAAAAAAAAAACCAAAACAAAACAAAACAGAAAACCACACGAAAAAAAACCCCTCAAACAACAAAACCACAAAGAAAATAAAAAAAATATATATATTTGCAAAACCAGAGTCTTTGCATTGAGATATGTTCCCTTCACACATACCCTTTCCAATAACCATCACCAATTTTTTCTTTCGTATTTTTTGTTCTTTAAGTAGAACAGGGAGTGTCTCAATCAGCAGGCTATTTTTAGACTCTGGATATTCATAGGTTGAATTAGAATACGTTACTTTTCTGTGAATTAAAAATGTAGTCAGATCCACAAACCAGTAGCAAGCACTCTTTTTCTGAAAGACAGCTTCCCAAGGAAATCTCAGTGAAATACTTTTGGTCTTGAATATGTGTGATGACCTACTTAATATTCTTATGGAATGGTAGATATATAACGAGCATACACAAATGAGATAACTGGTGCTAACTGGCACTGGATTGACAGCCCAGAAGTTCCCTTATAACTTAGCCCCTACAGTCTGAGCAAGGGCAAGGGATACTTTCCATTACTTAGAAAAGGAATTGCTTCTGGAAGCATTGCTTATTTTCTTACCCAAGCTTCTTCTTATATCCTGGATTTGAGCCTTCTAGAAAGGTAATTTAATGCATGTAAAATAAAATGTTAGGGAAAGGAGGGCTGACATTTCCTGTTATAAGCCAAACATAAAAACCTCCTGTTTAATTCCCCATATTTACAGCACAAAGTTTAACTATGCTGCATTGTGCTTTAAACATACAAAGTCCTATCCAGCTCTTTGAGAAGTTAAGAGTGATGCTTCTTCCTAGCCCGACCTAGGGTTAAGGTATTTTCCTGGAAAATGGGAGCTGATCATCTGTGATTCTCCCTGCTCCCTGTCAGGAATTGAAGTATTTTGTATTTTAGCATAAGCCATAACCACTAGGCTGTGGCAGTGTAAATAAAAAACACTTTGCCATTTGCCTCAGTAGTTTCTTCTGATCTGAATCCTGAAAGTATTGCTGTGAAACTCTGAACTAGTAATCTCTTTCCCTGTCCCTGTGCCTATACTTCTCCTAGCAATTTTTTTTTGGCAGCTCAGCTTAGGAAAACTCAGTCAACCAACAGGAATAATGAAAAGGGAGACATTTCACCAGTACACTATGAATCACTCTTCAGAGATACCAAACGCTCCTCTGATCTTTGTACAAAGAGCCTGTGTGTCTAAATTGCACCCCTAGAAGCACTCTGTTCGTGCCAGACATCTACATTTCAGATACTGATAAATCTAAATTAAGCTTCTGAAATAAACCATCAAGGTTCCCTCAGTTAGTTTGCAGATTACACCAAACTGGGTGGGAGTGTCAATGTGCTTGAGGGGAGGAAGGCTCTGCAGAGGGATCTGGGGAAAACTGGATCAATGGGCCGGGGTGAATTGTATGAGGTTCAACAAGGCCAAGTACCAGGTCCTGCACTTGGGTCACAGTAACCCCATGCAATGTTACAGGCTTGGGGAAGAGTGACTGGAAAGCTGCCCAGCAGAAAGGGACTTGGTTCTTTATTTCATTCACACACAAAGGGTAAGGGCGGGGAAAGAAAGAGAAAGAGAAAGAGAGGAGAGAGAGGAAAAGAGAAAAAGAGGGGAGAAAATACCACCACGGAGAGTCAGCATCCTGAAAGTCCATTGTACAGAGTGGGTGGGGTGGGTGCCTCAAAAGGATGACGATGCCACCACAGACAATTGGCGTCCCGAAGGTCCATCTGAGTGGGGTGGAGGTCCACACAGGGGTTCATGTGGCGACCCTTTTTGTAGTCCTTTGTATCAGCCCCCTCTTCTTGATGTTTGGGGGCCTTTACCAGTCTTTCTGTCTTAGGAGGTCAGGTGCTTCCTGCCTATGGTTTAGCTTGTGATTGCTGCATCATGCTGATCTGTCTCTGTGGTGGTGGGTGTTAGCTCTCTGCAAATGCAAGGCCCGCTTGTCCTTTGTAAGCCGTGCGGTTACCTGAAGCATGTTGTTACCTAATGTCTAGTAAGACAGTGTCCACAAAGTCATTTTGCGTCCCCCAGAGCTGGCCTCCATTGTGCAGTCACTTGGCAATGCTGTACATGCTTAGTACCGTCCAGGGCCTGAGCTCATGCACAAGGTTTGGCTCTATTCTGAAGGAAGGGTACAAAAACAAGATACCCCATTTTGCAGTTCTTAGAGTTTTTAGGCACATGTTGCTGCTTCAGCTACAAAACAGGATATTTGTCTAGACATTCCCTCAAAGTTGTTGAAGTTTTTAGCATTGTGCTTTGTCGACGTTTTGGTCAGTTCTCTCCATTGTTTAGTCATATTGAGACATTAATTAACCTTTTCAGTCTCTGACAACAAGTCTTACAAGAAGTGGCTGAAGGAACTGCGGTTGTTTAGTGTGAAGAAGAGGAAGCTGAGGAAAGACCTCATTGGTCTCTACAACTACCTGAAAGGAGGATGTAGGGAGGCAGGTGTTGGTCTCGTCTTCCACAGAACTTGTGATAGGACAAGAGGAAATGGCCTCAAGTTGCATCAGGGGAGATTTAGGTTGGATATGAGGAAACACTCTTTACTGAAAGAGCGATCAGGCACTGGAACAGGCTGCCCAAGGAAGTGGTGGAGTCACCATCCCTGGAGGTGTTCAAAGACCGTGTAGATGTGACACTCCAGAACATAGTTTAGTAGGCACAGTGGTGTTAGGTTGATGGTTGGACTTGATTATCTTGGAGGTCTCTTCCAACCTCAAGATTCTATGATTCTGTGATTCTAAGGCATGGTCTGGGTATGCTGTCAGAATTAGTACTTGTTTTCTAAAACATTAGAAAGATCAAAACAGGTGCCTATATTAACGCACCCAAACATAACCTGAGGTTAAAATAAGGAACAGAATCTGAATTGTCCATATTGCCATTAACAGTATTTACTCTCTATTTTGAACTCCTTATATTTTCTAGGTCATATGCAATCATTTACCACTCACTGATGGATCTCCTTAGCAAGGACATGCCTGTGCTTTTAACAGAGGACATGATTTCACATTCATCAGAAACAAAGCACCTAGTAAGTCTCATAACATCACAGGCACTTGCAGCACTGTATCTTCCTAATGTCCTTCTGACCCCATACCTTTCACTGTCTTTCCCTACTTTCTTTGCCTTTGAGATGTTTGGAAAACCTTGGCACTCACATTTTAATATTCATCTCCATAGTTTAGTGGAGGATCTCCTTATTTGAACAGCTGATTTATTAGGGGAAGATAACTAACAGGAATAAGTAATGAACTGGATGTTCCTATAGAAAGAAAAAAAAAATGCCTTCCAGTAATGTTTTTGTTAAAGATTTGCTAATAGTAAATAAATCACTCTTGGAAGAATCCCATACAGCAGAATTACATTTGTACATGATGGTCTGGAGATCTACTCTGGATCTTCAACTGAGAAGGCTCAACAAATGCTAAGTAGAACAAGCATTTGCAAGTGTCCAGCTTTGGACTAAAGGAAGGATACAACCTCATAGTTCCATAAAAAAATTTCCGCTTTCCAAGACCTTGGTCTGGACATGATCTAGTCTATGGAAATGCTCATAAATGCAAAACTGTCACCTTTGATGGCACAGGGACTTTCAAAACTGAGGTTATGACCTGATGCAGGTTAAGATAAATACAGTGCAAGTCCCACAGGTGGTAGTGGTAGGAGACCGATATGTTTCCTTGCTCACACACAGATGGAATGTGTAATAGACACTGAACAGCTGAAGATGTGAAATATCAAGTCCTTTCCTTCTAAATCTTGTGCAAATGCTTGCATGGTTCCAATGGCAAAAACTGCAGTGATAATGTGGACCTAGCTTTTATCAAAGTATAACTACTAATTATGTTCTCTATTTAATAGGAAAATCAATCCATTATTGTAACATCAATTATTCACTCATCCAGTATCCATGCAGTCTCAACAAAACTTGTATCTTCTTTGCTGAAGAGAATTATGTTTTTCTCTTTCTGTTCTGTAGGTAAAACTTCAGTATATAATGGAGTTTCTGCTACGTTATGTTCAGCATTGCATTCCTCCTCATCGATAAGATTCAGTAATATGACACAAAATCTTAAATTAGTCATGAGCAAATAACTATGGAACAGAGTGGAACAATGTAAGCAATGCTTAATGCTGGAGTCTTTGTTTAACTATGTGTAGAGAATGTCTCATTAAAGAAGTAACAGTTCGAATCCTATTGTTGCCCCTGCTTACCAAAAGGTATTGTGTTAGTTAAATGTCCACAAAGCAAAAGTGCTTGCAAATCTTTGTACTGCACAACCTCAGTGGAGAGTTTGGATTAAATATGTGATAGATACAAAATATTGGTTCCTGTAACACCTATGTGAAGAATGCAGACTTCTGAGGAAGGACGTTGTACAGCGAAGCCGATGAGGTGAGAAATAGAATTTCCCTCATTCCCTCCCCTTAGGAGAAGCGTCCCATGCGACTTCATAACAGAAACCTTTTACTGTCTGACCTTTAGTTTCCTACTTGCAAATTAGTAATAGTTTTCTTTCCTTTTTCTTTCTGTCATTACATGGAGAAATTTTTCAGACACTGACTTTCTCAATAAATGTTTATATGATGCTTAAGAATTTGGGACTATGGTCTTCCTTGGATAGTTACTTCTGCTGCAAAAGAAATAAAGAATAAACAGCAAAACCTACTTTCAGACTTGGTGTGGCTAAGGAAAACCTGCTCTGCAGACTCTTGCCAATACAGAAGGGAACCATAAGTTCTCTACTAACATCTTCAGACGTTCATGCACTGATCTCAGCAATATATTACCTGAAAACTTTGCCTAATTTCAAGCAATGTTATTAACATCTCTCATTTATGATTGGTCCATGGGAAAGTGTGCACAAGAAAAAAAAACAAACCTTTTTTTTTAAAAAAAAAAAGAGTAGGCTTTTCTGTTTTGATTCGAGGTGGGCAGTCTAAATATGCTTGTTATTATGGGTTTACCTAGAAACTGCACTGCATTTGGGCACCAAACAAGGTGATGCCCTTAATTTTTTCAATTTTTTTTTCTTGATCGGTTATTTTTTGAATCATCTGACTCCAGACTCTAAAAAGTCTGTCTCTGACACAGCGAACCTTTAAGCCAGCTATCCTAAGAGACAAAATAAACAACATAGTCTTCATCCTTATGCTCTTTGGCTGCTCATTCAGATTATGTTGAGCTCATTGAGTCAGATACAGAAGATCTTAAAAAATCCTAAGCTTCTTTCCTAACAAAGACAAAGTAGGAAAGAGAGGGCAATTTTGAATTTTTCGTAGTAGCTAGTGGAGCTAGAGCTGAGTAAGTACTGTGCAGGTTTTTGTGCTAGTCAGACTTTCTTGCAAGCAAACAAGTCCACAGCTGGATCAGAGGTATTTATTTTTATAAACTAGACTGGAGGCAGCAGTTATTTGAAGTGAAGCTAAGTCTATCAATTTGGAAGGTTTTTTTTAGCCAATCATCAGCTGAATTCCTGAGATTTACTGATGCAGACGAGTTTCACCTCCAAGAGGATCCCAGCGGCAGTCATAGACTCCAGTTTACCAGTAGGTAGTCCACAGATGCCTGCTAGAAATCTGTAAGACTGGGATGTAAGATCTTACCTGCAGATTTTGTAGACTATCTTGGCTACAGCTGTTTCCTGAGGAATTCTAGTGTCAATTTTCCAAAAGGAGCAATTATTCTGAGCCTCTGTCACATAAATGGGCTCTGGTCCTGCACAGATAGGAAGCAGGAGAAATGCCATGGTAAAAACACTGCACATAAGCTAGAGTTATAATGTATTTTGCTTGTTTTAATTTAATGTTCCATATTAGGTTTCACCTGGCAAATTGGAACATAGACGCTGTAGCAAATCCGTTGATTTAGAATAAACCTCTGCCCAATGACTTCCTGGTCCCAGTCAGTCAATGGGACAGGTAAACATCAATACAACAGGAGTTTTATGCAAAATACAGGCGTACATGCACTCATCTATAGTCAGGCTTTTGCACATTGCTACAGATGAACATTCAACCCAGATCCCTGTCTTTCCAAAGTGCTCTTCAAGTCATGCCAAATGGGACCCTTCTTGTGGTCGTGCCAGCAAGCACCACGCTGAGACTGTCTCAGCTGGAAGCCACCCTCAGCATGCATTACAACACTGCAGCTGTGTTAATAATATTTGGTGACTCCTTTGTTTCCAATTTGAAGCTGAAATGTGCAATCTGTACAGGATATGAGCTTATTTCTAAATCCTGATGGATGAATGTTCTGTATCTTAATAAATTATTTGTGGAATAGAAAAGCTAGTTGTAAATTAAGGAGTCTGTTCTGATGTGAGTTTATCTTGGATAATGCTGACACTTGCTGGAGGGCTCAGGTAGTTTGTAAGCTGTATTGGATTTGTCACTTCCCTCCTCCAAACTGAAAAGTCAAAACCTGTCAAGTTTGATTTTGGACAATCTGAAAGGAGTTGTTCAGCCTGGTGAAGAGGAGACTCTGGGGAGACCTTATAGCAGCCTTCCAGTACTCAAAGAGGGCCTACAGTAAAACTAGAGAGAGACTTTTGACAAGCACAAGTAGTGATATGACAAGGGGTAATAGCTTTAAACTGGAAGAGGGTAGATTTAGATTAGATATAAGGAAGAAATCCTTTACTGTGAGAGTGGTAAGGCACTGGCACAGGTTGCCCAGAGCAGGTGTGGATACTCAATCTGTGGAAGTGTTCAAGGCCAGGCTGGATGGGGTGTTGAGCAAGCTGGTCTAGTGGAAGATGTCCCTGCCCATGGCAGGGAGGTTGGAACTAGATGATCTTTAAGGTCCCTTCCAACACAAACAATTCTATGATTCCTTGATTCTATGATCATTAAAATGATGGGAGGGGGAGAAAAAAAAAATCAATCTTCTAAAATATATTTTTTTCTAGATTTAACTGAAGTACATATATCTCAGGGAAGCAGAGATCCCTCTTGTTTGTGAAATACGGTAGGAAAAGGAACAGTCCAAAGGGATACAATTTACTGTTCGATAAGTACAGGAGCTGTAGCAAAAATCAAGCCAACACATAAGGTCTAATTCTAAACCTATTGAAGTTCAAAGAATTTTTACGTACCACTGGAAAATATTCTAGATGAAACTAGATTTGGGCAAAAGGGTCTGTCTACATAACAGAGGAAGAAAATAAGATCATAGGACTAGGCTCTTAGAGGAAGAGACAGGAACAGCATCACAGGGATCATTGAAGTTAGAAAAAATAAAGCATTGAAAAGGTACTGCAGCACGCATTAATTATGTAATTGCTAAAGTACTCTCTGCTCCCTGTAGGATTTTGCTGCCATTTGAGTTGGGATGGAACAGCAAGGCAAGAAGATGGACAACTTCCTCCTGCAGGCGATAGAGGAGCCGACAAGGAGGGGTGCCATGCTCGACCTTGTGCTCACCAACAGGGAGGGGCTGGTAGGGGATGTGAAACTAAAGGACAGCCTTGGCTGCAGCGACCATGACATGGTGGAGTTCAAGATCCACGGGGCAGCAAGGAAAATACATGGCAAGCTCTCTGCCCTAGACTTCAGGAAGGTGGACTTCGGCCTCTTCAGGGACCTGATGGGCCAAGTGCCATGGGAGGTGGCCCTGGAGGGAAGAGGGGCCCAGGAAAGTTAGTCTATATTCAAGGAGCACCTCCTCCAAGCTCAGCAGAGGTGCATCCCGATGAAAAACAAGTCGGGCAAAAAGGCCAGGAGGCCGGCATGGATGAGCAAGGAGCTCCTGGACCAACTGAAAGTGAAAAAGGAAGCCTATAGAGGGAGGAAGCGGGGACAGGTAGCCTGGGAGGACTACAAAGAGGCTGCGCGAGTGGCTAGGGATAAGGTAAGGAAGGCCAAAGCCCTGGCAGAACTGAATCTGGCCAGGGATATAAAATGCAACAAGAAGAGCTTTTACAGGTATGCAGGGGACAAAAGAAAGTCCAAGGAAAATGCAGGCCCCCTCCGAAAGGGAACTGGTGTACTGGTTACCCAGGACGTGGAGAAGGCTGAGATACTCAATGACTTTTTGCCTCAGTCTTCACTGACAAGAGTTCCTGTCCCACCACCCAAGCTGTAGAAGGTGCAAGCAGGGACTGCGAGGACGAAGAACCGCCCATTGTACTCGAAGAGCAGGTTCGGGATTATCTGAGGAACCTAAAGGTGCACAAGTCCATGGGACCTGATGAGATTCATCCGCGGGTCCTGAGGGAATTGGCGGATGAAGTTGCCAAGCCACTGGCTATCGTATTTGAGAAGTCGTGGCAGTCTGGTGAGGTCCCCGATGACTGGAAGAGAGGGAACATAACCCCCATTTTTAAAAAGGGGAATAAGGAAGACCCGGGTAACTACAGGGCGGTCAGCCTCACCTCTGTGCCTGGCAAGGTCATGGAGCAAGTTCTCCTGGAAACCATGCTAAGGCACATGGAGAGCAAGGAGGTGGTTGGTGACAGCCAACATGGCTTCACCAAGGGCAGATCATGCCTGACCAATTTGGTGGCCTTCTATGATGGGGTGACGGCATCGGTGGACAAGGGACGAGCAACTGACATCATCTACCTGGACTTGTGGAAAGCTTTTGACACTGTCCCGCAGGACATCCTTCTCTCTAAACTAGAGAGACATGGGTTTGATGGACGGACTACTCGGTGGATAAGGTGCTGGCTGGCTGGCCGCACTCAGAGAGTGGTGGTCAAAGGCTCAGTGTCCATGTGGAGACCAGTCACGAGTGGCATCCCGCAGGGATCCGTGCTGGGCCCGGCCCTGTTCAACATCTTTGTTGACGACATGGACAGTGGGATAGAGTGCACCCTCAGCAAGTTCGCCGATGACACCAAGTTGTGTGGTGCCGTCAACACGCTGGAAGGGAGGGATGCCATCCAGAGGGACCTTGACAGGCTGGAGAGGTGGGCCTGTGCCAACCTCATGAAGTTCAACCAGGCCAAGTGCAAGGTCCTGCACCTGGGTCATGGCAATCCCAGGCACAAATACAGGCTGGGCGGGGAATGGATTGAGAGCAGCCCCGAGGAGAAGGACTTGGGAATGCTGGTGGACGAGAAGCTCAACATGAGCTGGCAATGCGCCCTTGCAGACCAGAAGGCCAACCGCATCCTGGACTGCATCAAGAGGAGCATGGCCAGCAGGTCAAGGGAGGTGATTCTCCCCTTCTGCTCTGCCCTGGTGAGACACTACCTGGAGTACTGTGTCCAGTTCTGGAGCCCCCAGCATAAGAAGGACATGTATCAGTTGGAGAAGGTCCAGAGGAGGGCCACGAAGATGATAAGAGGACTGGAGCACCTCTCCTATGAGGACAGGCTGAGAGAGTTGGGGCTGCTCAGCCTGGAGAAGAGGAGGCTCCGGGGAGACCTTATAGCGGTCTTCCAGTGCCTCAAGGGGGCCTACAAGAAAGATGGGGAAAGGCTGTTCAGTAGGGCCTGTTGCAATAGGACGAGGGGTAATGGTTTTAAAATAGAGGGGGGTAGATTTAGATTGGAAATTAGGAAAAAAATTTTTACTATGCAAGTTATAGAACCCTGGAACAGGTTGCCCAGAAAGGTGGTGGAGGCCCCATCTCTGGAAACGTTCAAGGCCAGGCTGGATGAGGCTCTGAGCAACCTGACCTAGTCAGGGATGTCCCTGCTCCTTGCAGGGGGGTTGGACTAGCTGACCTTTGAAGGTCCCTTCCAACCCTAACCATTCTATGATTCTATGATTCTATGATTCTAAAATGAACTGTTGTTCCAATGACATGAGGGAAAGGATGTGATACAATTGATGTTATTATAAGACTAATGAAAGAAATTCACTCACATGTCTCTTTGGCTCAGAACAACTCCTTCATGTACCATCTCATCTCCCTGACCCTGCTGTGAAAAGCAACCACTTCATGTAGATTCTTTATTTTTTATTAACTCGACTCTTAAAATATTTCAACTTATGATTGAAACATTTTCATTACATAGTTTGTTTCACATATCCTACTTCAGTACATTTTGGGACCCAATGTCTCAGTCTGTATTATATTTCAAAACTCAGAGCTGTACTATGCCTCTACAAAGAGCAATTGTCATGGTATAAATAACGCAAGAATAGGATGCCATCTTGTGCACTGGAAAGTGTCAAGTGACCTAAAATTTTGATCTAGAAAGAAGTAGAATATTTACAACCTTTACCACAACAACTTTTCCTAAAGCGTTTTCAGGTAACATTTGGATGAAAAAAAATAAATTAAATTATCTCAAGAAAAGTTCCTATGGGAATGGGAAGAGGGAGGAAAATACATCACCTCTTTTTATTACTATTATTTTTAGTAGCATTTCTAATGTTCAACATTCTGTTTCTCACCGGATTTGGGAGTTTCCCATTCTGTCCTGCTTGAGATCTTAAAGTGCAAATGTACTCTATAAAATGGGCAAGAAACAATAAAATATCCATTACAGCAAGCTTTTTAGCCTACTGAAATGAGGTATTGATAGTACAGTTTATATGCAAATGTCCTTATTGGCATCTGAAATATAACATCTGACCAGGCTCGGCAACCTATATTTAGGCTTCAAATCTTCCCACCTTCTGGTGTTTACAAGTCCAACTGGAAACTTAGCTACAAATATTGAACAGCATTTAAATGTTCAGAAAAAAAATGAAAGGCTCAGGAAAGAGCTTTAACTGTTTGCATTTCATGGGAAATATGTTTTTCTCAATACAATTAGAGGTTACTGTAAGAGCTAGATGTAGGATATCCTTAACACTTACTTTAATGTTATTCAAGTGGCTATATATAGGCATGAATTTTCAAGTGGTGAATCTCAAAGAGTGAGGATTCATCCCATGCAGCTTTTGCCACCCAGTAAAAAAAAACAGTTGACTATGCTGACTCTACAAAGAAAATCAGACACCTCCAGAAACTGATTCAACCCATCCTACAGCTGCTTTAGAGCAGACAGACACATTTTAGAATGCTGAAGTTATGGAAAACATGTATTATTTCAAAGGGTAAGTATGCTTATAAATAAAGAAATACAAATGTTTTACTTAATAACTGAATACAGCCTCTCAATAGGTTGATATCTTATTCCCTTGCTATATTTAGGAGTAATATTTAATAAAGCCTTCTCAAATTTCTGGGCTCCAAAGACCTCAGCTCCCATCCCAACAGAGGTGAGGCATCCAGAGCTCAGTGCTTTCAGGGTCTCGCTGCAGTTTGCACTGAACACAACTGACAATGAGCAACTTCTGGTGCTGGTCTGGCTCTCAAGACAGTAGTAGAGAGGAAAGCTGGTTTTGCATAGACACCCTAAGGCCTCCTTTGCCATTGGCAGAGCTTTCCCTATGCATTGCCCAGCACTTCCTCAGCCTCCCTCAAGACAACATTCTTCTTAATGTGAATTTAGAAGTCCAAGATAATAAGCAAAGCCCCTTCCACAGCTCCCTCTCTCTCAGCCTGACCTGCAAAGAGGGAATGGTCGGGCCTCTGTCCTGTTATAGCCTTTGCTATAGCTACTCGACCAATTTGTCTTCTTCCAGGTGACCAGAGATGCCTACCAAATGATGCTGTTGCCAGAGTAACTACTTCCCTTCTCATTAGAGGAAAGCTTATTTTATTTTATTATTTTGTTTCAATGGAGGAGCATCTGCATTTAAAGATCCTCAGACATTAAGTCCATGCTGCCTCCTCTCCTAATCTCAGTACAACATCAAAAAGTAGAGGAAGTGAGGAAATGATGGAAGTAGAAGGCCCTACATCCACGTGGTGCCGTCATTTTTAGATCCATCGAGAACTTGTAGCCACAGGCAGTACTCGTAGGTTATACAGATGGGTATCACAGATTATGACTTCACTCTTTCCAAAGGTAGCACATACATTGAAATTTATTAAAAGGATGTACACAGAGTACAATTAGTCTGCATAGCTGATTCCCAAAAGATGTCTCTGTGTCCATAAGTTCAGCAACATGCAGCTCAAGTTTTATTTAAGTAAGATATTTAGTGACATAATAATATATAATCAATCATAAATGTTATCTATAAAACACAATACATAATATAATATAACATAATTATATATATGTATATATAAACACAAACATAATGACAGAAATTAAAGAAGAAACATGGATAAAACTGACTAGCATGCAACTGAGAGGTGACTAGGAAGTAAGTTTCCATGTGGGAAGTCTGTGTCCCTTTGGCCTAATACAGTTTTTCAGGTATCTTTGTTTAAGGTGTCTGCTATTTGCCATTTTTAGACTAAGAACTACAGACAAGGAAGACCCTGAAAGCCAAGATTATATTCCTTATGTTCCTATAACAAACCAATGCAAGACTTTCTAATTTCCTTCAAATAAATTGTATCCGAATGGGAACAAAACACCCAGTCACTGAGGGAGCAAGTACGTGGCTCCATGCTACTTTCTTATTTACTGAAGACACAGATGTTCATTTTCTATCCACTTTCTTTATCTTTATTGCTACTTGTCCTGTTGCCTGTTTGCCGCTTGCAGGAGGCAGAAAAATATATAGTGTTTTCTTCTTCTGTACTCCCCTGAAGAAATAAAATTAGGTTTAAAAGTAAAGTCTTTATAGGCAAAATAAATTACAAGCAAGTGTTGTGGATAGTTGCAAGGTAAATTGATTTCTGTGCACAAAATGTCCTTTTTGTGATCTGTTGATAAAATTTTAATGTTATACATGTAAGAACTGTTAAACACATCATCAGGACATGGAAAATTTATTCCTTTAACTATTTTTTCCTTTTATCACTTCATTTTAAAAAGCAGTTTCTAGCATAATATTGGAAATCTTGCACCTCAAGTAAGCAGCAAATAGAATCCTTAGCCATTATGAACACTACATTATGAACATTTCATATCTCAGCTATTGCACACTTGGTTATCTGGTTATCTCTCAATCAGGATGAAGGAGAATAGAAGTTAAAATTAGTAATAAAGCTGGGAGAAAATATAAATAGCAAAAGCCCAGTCCTTTAATTATTGTTTTAAAATTGCTGAAAAAAACCAAATTAACTCTTAAATTTAGAATTAAAAAAGTCCCAACAGATAAGGCATATTCAAATCTGCAAACAAATATGCACAAAGGTGGAGTAGGAATTGGGAATACTGTGCCAGCATATGGCATGGAAAGCTTCCAGGAAAAATTAGTTAAAGTTTTGTAGAAAGCAGGTGTGAGAAAGAGATCAATTCCACATCAGAGACTACTTGTAGGAAAAAGGAATACCCAAAAAACTAAATACATATAAGTCATTTTGGGGATAAGCCACCGAGTATTTGAAAAAAAAAGGAAGGCTGTTGTGCTTATTTCTTAATTTGAACTACAACAGTACCATATAGTTTGAAAAAATTTTTGAGATCCAAAGTGCAAAACATTGCACATGGAAATTTTAAGTTTTGCAGCTTTTCGAATCAAGGCAGCTGCAGCATGGAAAAAAAAAAAAACAACAAAACTTCAAAAAGTTCCTGCAGAAAAAAAGGAAATGTAGGGTTAATCATCTTGGAAAGGTTGTAGAAGTTTTGACACTTTTAGTCAGGATGATGATTACAGGGAACTCTTTTCAGTTTTCAAAAGGGATTATCTCAAAATCTTGATATAAGTCTAAGCCTTGCAACTTTCTCTTTCTCATTTTCTTTCAATCTTTCTCCCTTGCTTTCTCTCTCTCTTCATCTCTCTTTCTTCCTCTTTTTTCTCCCATTCTCCCCCTGTTTCGTCCTCTTCTAATTCCTTGTTGCTTGCTTGCTTTCTTAGTCATTCATTCATCAATAAGACGAGGAAAAACTCACTCTGGATGTGACAATTTCTATATTGACTGACAGGTGGACAGAAAGAAGGACTTCAGTACTAAACTTTCCTTCTGGCAATAAATATTTGCTAGTGTATTGTTCTAACAATTTTTAAACAGTTAGAGAGTTCATCTTTGCCCTTGGGATGACTGTTGAACAAGGCAGAACATAGCACGATCATAAAGATTTCCCTGGTATTCAGCCAAACTTTTAATGTTATTTCATTACTTGAACTGAACCCTAGTGATTGTCCCATTAAAATGTCCATGTTCTGGCACAACCTTCTATCAGGGACACTTAGCTCAGATTTACTTCTTCAAACCTTCCCCCTCAAGTTTGTTCCTTTAACTCATAGATAGGCTGAATAACACTGTTCCAAAGCCAATGAAGTCAACAGGATCCTTTCCAACATCTTCTGAATTTTGAAAAAGTGGCTTTTTAGAAAGAAAAGAATAGTGCATATGGCAAGAGGAATAACTAGTGAAAAAAAAAAAAAAAAGGAAAGAAGGGAAAGTAGATAAAATACATTAGAGAAGGAAGGATAAGAAAAGTAGAGAGGTAAAAGGACTTCATTCCACCTTTTAAAAATCTTCCAGAGACATACAGGATTGGTTTCATGTCTACTGATCAATCTCTAATGCTTTGTTGAACCTTATTTTAAATTACTCAAGCAACAGGTCTTTCACTTCTTCCCTTGTTCAATTTCATCCCATTATTTTTAATTGTACTCCCTTGAATCACCCTAAAGTATTTCTGTATCTTGTTGCTCCACATTTCAAATACCCTTGGCTCTGTATCTTATTCTCCCATTCCTACATCCTTGTTTACTCAGGCTAAACAAATTCCACTCTTTACACCTATCATGTCTAAATACTGAAGAGGGGGATGGTGACTCCGGAATTGTTTCATTCAGAGAACAAGGTTAAAAATATATTTCTGGCTGAGTATCCTGTTTTATTAACAGTGCTTAACTGATCATGGTAGAAAGGCTGTTATAGTCAAGTGGAGGAGGGTGTTACCTTCCAAAGCATTTTCCAGCAAATTTACTTAATTGTTTCTGTTTACTACAAACTCATTAGTGCTCTATCACGCATTAAAAGCAATGGGCAAGATTAATAACAGCCTGCTCACCCCCAAAATATCAGAGCCACATTATGTATTGATGGCAAGTGACTCATTAAGTTTAAATGGGTATAAGCTATAATTTTCATCATATTCATGTCTTTTTTTTCCCTTTTCCTTCCTGAAACTCAACATACCTCTAATGATTTAATACTTTATAGAAACAGGGAAGATCAGAAGATTTGCCAACTCCAGTCATGAGGAAGGAGAAATACTTGGTAATATTAACGCATAATGCAACAACAGTTAATTAACATCCTTACTATGTTTGCTGCATTTCTTATTTACAGATTACAAAGCACTTTTTGAAAAGGAGTAAGCAGAGTCTAATGGAGACGGTAAGAAGAACAGTGTTCTGTGTGCTGTTTTGGAGGGCTCACAGAGCACAGAAAATTATTTCTGCTTGGGAAAACATACCTGCTACTTTCAACTTAAGCTCATGTTGAGCTTCTCATCTACCAGCATTCCCAAGTCCTTATCCTCAGGGCTGCTCTCAATCCATTCTCCACCCAGGCTGTATTTGTTCCTGGGATTGTCACAAACCACATGCAGGACCTTGCACTTGGCCTGGTTGAACTTCATGAGGTTTGCATGGGCCCACCTCTCCAGCCTGTCAAGGTCCCTCTGGATGGCTTCCCTCCCTTCCAGCATGTCGACGGCACCACACAACTTGGTGTCGTTGGCGAACTTGCTGAGGGTGCACTCTATCCCACTGTCCATGTCGCTGACAAAAATGTTCAACAGGGCCAGGCCCAACACGGACCCCTCAGGAACGTCACTCATGACCGGTCTCCACCTGGACATTGAGCCATTGAACACCACTCTCTGAATGCGGCCATCTAGCCAATTCCTTATCCACCGAGTGGTCCATCCATCAAACCCATGTCTCTCCAATTTAGAGAGAAGGATGTCATGTGGGATAGCGTCAAATGCCTTGCACAAGTCCAGGTAGATGATGTCCGTTGCTCATCCCTTGTCCACTGATGCTGTCACCCTGTCATAGTAGGCCACCAAATTGGTCAGGTATGATCTGTCCTTCATGAAGCCATGTTGGCTGTCACCAACTAAAACCATAGAACCAAACCAACAGAATGGCATTGTTATAAAACGATATTGCACTTTTTTTTTGACACATGAAGAAATTAAGATAACTGTATCTCCCTCTAGCTGGAACTGGTCTCACGCTACATTGCCTAAATCCTCCCTTGAATATGAAATTCCCAGGCACTTCTTAAGATGTGAAACCTTGGTTTTGCCTATTTACAAATCTTGGAATCAGATTCAAGCTAATACTCAACTACTTTGAAAGTAACTGGAGACTTGATGCAAGTTCCTTCCAACATTGAAGGATCCTCTGCAGTCAATGTGGAGTACTACCAAAACAAGACCTTAGAAAATCATAGAATCGTAGAATGGTTTGGGGTGAAAGGGACCTTTAAAGGTCATCTAGTCGAACTTGTCTGCAAGGATCAGGGACATCTCCAGCCCGATCAGGTTGCCCAGAGCCCTGGCCAACCTGGCCTTGAATGTTTCCAGGGATGGGGCATCTACCACCTCTCTGGGCAACTTGTTTGAGTGTTCCACCATTCTCATCATAAAAAAATGAGGGATTATTTGCACCTGTGATCTGTGCAGTGATCAAGTGAGCTCTGTTTTCTTCTTGTGTCACTGTTCAAGGGAGGAAAGGAACCACAAGGCTTTCTCCTCTGTCTGCCCTCCGTTCTTTCGTAGCTCTGTGTATATCTACTTCTGCTTATACGGCTGACTTTTGTACATCCAGCACTTAAATTTCTATGTATGGTGTCTAATTTTTCATATAAACTCAGAGTGGTTCTACTGACTTAAATGAGGTGAATCCTATTGTAATTTAACATTACAAAAGAAAGTGCAGTATATATAAATATAGCTAAGCACAGGATTATGCTCAGCCAAGTCTTTCAAAACTTATGGTGTAGAACACAACTGGAAGCCCTGCTTCATTCTTCATTCTTCCTACTCCCTTATTCACACTGTGTATTTGTCCCTAATACAAGACTGCAAAATGTATATGCACACAGTGAAAGCAGCAGATTTCTATTTATCATCTGTTTAAGTCAGATAAGATCCTTGTTGTGTATGTAATTTCTCTTTATCTGAGGACTCCTTCTGTGTCTCATTTTTTCTTTCATTTTAATGACTTTATTTTCAGCTTTGATTTCATTCTCAGTATCTTTCTTAGCTACTGGATCTTTGGGACTGTTTACCCCTTGGAAAGCCAGCTGATTAATTTTAAGACTCACAGAGACAGGTTCTCAAATTATTTTTGTTATGGTCACTATTCTTCAAGTTTTATGTTTTCAACAGTACTGATAACAGAATAAGTAGCAACAGTACCAAAACAATGATATCTTTTATATTTTAATGCAATATCCAGTGAAACTCCTGAAACTCTTCCCAGTAACTTGAAGAGAAGTAATTTTGCAGACTCAAAAATGAAAAAGTGTTGTGGTTTTGTTTAGTGAGGGGGGGGCTATGGTGGCAGCTTCTGTAGGAAACTTCTAGAAGTTGCTCCCCTTTATTCAGTGGACTTGGCCGAGCCTAGGGCAGATCTGCTGGTGGCCAAAGTCCAGAGGGGGAGGCACAGGCCTCAAGGGCCTTGCAGGCCTCACCCTCTGGCCTCTTGCCAGGCAGCCGACTGGGCCCAACTCGGTCAGGCCTGGCTGCGAAAAGTGGAGAGGAGATGAGCTGGATGATGTGAAGAGATTCTGAGAGGCATCTGCCAGCCTGTTGTAAAGAACTTTTCTTGTGAGAGGAACGGCTGCAGACGCCAAGGTCAGTGAAGAAGGAGGGGGAGGAGTAATGCGGCTCCTGGCCAAGATTCCCCTGCAGCCTGTGGTGACGACCATGGTGGAGCAGGTTGTCCCCCTGCAGCCCTTGGAAGTCCACGGAGGAGCAGAGATCCACTTGGAGCCTGTGAAGGACCCCACATCCGGGGAGGTGGATGCCTGAAGGCGGCTGTGGCCCGTGGAGGGCCCGCTGGGACAGCCGTTCTGGAGAGAATGCACCCTGTGGAAGAGATGACCCACGCCGGAGCAGTTTCACGAGGGACTGTGGCCCGTGGGAGGGACCCCACAATGAAGCAGGGGAGGAATGTGAGAAGTTCTCCCCCCTGGCCCTTTTTGCTATCAAGTGTGTGCTAAATGTCTAATTAAAGAATTTAAACTAATTGGAGTGTTAAACTTTATGCTTAGTAACAAACCTCTGTACAAGGGAATTGTATCTCTTGAATTGTTTGTCATGTTATCGTCAACTCGTAGGAAAGGCTGCCTTTTAAAGCAGCCTATGTCCTTCACATGTGTCCCTCTGGCTTCGTAACCATGCATTCGTATTTGCAGATTGAGTAGGTATGCTGCTTGATAGCATTAAAATTGCCCTTTGCAAGAAAGAGGTGCATGTGTGAACACAGCTGTCTGAATCATTGATCCAGAAGTTTGTTCAGTTTCAAATCATTTTGTTCTCTAGTAAAATACACATACATGCCTCAACACAGGTTCAACTCTAACAAATGCTCAAAGGTAAACTTTAAGGCAACTTATCTAATGAAACAAACAACACACCAATATTGCATTGTAATTAGTATAGCTTGTGCTTTGAGTGGTGTGAGGGCATTAAGTTAAAAACCAATCAAAACCAAAAATGAAGCCAGCTACTGGAAGATCTATGTGACAGCAGATCCTCTTGGATAATAAACCTTCTTTTATGTTCTTACTGGCTTCTTTCTGGAGCTGTGATGACCAGCTGGTTAATCGCAGATTTTAGCAACTGGTGACTACTACAGCTTCTCTTCCAGGAGTTATTGGAAAGAGTGTTCTACAGGCACACAACAGTTAGTACCTTTGTGAAGGTCCTGTGAGATCCATTCAGCATAGCAAAAGCTTTAATTTATATCCCTTATCTATTCTGATCTACCTTTCTGACACAGTAACTTACACTGAAATGTCATTTGTCTGAAAAGCACGGTTGGCATATTCTAACTCAGGGTTAAGTTGTTTTTTTTTTTCATTATCTAAAGGAATCTTTCATTTTCCTTAGCACTGGAGACCAATTGTCAGTGGCCCATTCTTGTGCACTGACACTTCCCTGGACTTTGCATAATGGGGGCTCATTGGGATGCATTGTTGTTAGGGGTTTTAACACTCTGCCTTTAAGAACAGTTTAACACTGCCTTTAGGAACAATTGCATCACTCCTTATTTCATCAAGTCGTTTATGTTGTACTGATTACCTGTGAATGATTACTTCTTATAAAGTGACTAGTCTATATTTTCACAAACAGTATGTGATTTTGTTGTGTAGCATTCCTGACTCCATGTTCCTAAAAACAATGAGTAAAAATTTTCCAAACCCATGAAGTTTTAATTAAAAATATGTCCTTACATGATATGCATATATTATTATAGATATTTTCCTATGAGTTCTTTATATATACAGATCTTCTATACTGTTCTTCAGAAATACGAGCTAAAAACATATTTATAAAAATCATAGAATCATAGAATTGTTCTTCAGCCTTCAAATGTCATCTAGTCCAACCACCCTGCAAGGAGCAGGGACATCCCCAACTAGATCAGGTTGCTCAGAGCCTCACCCAACCTGGCCTTGAACATTTCCAGGGATGGGGCTTCCACCACCTTGCTGGGCAACCCATTCCAGTGTTCTACAAGTCACATTGTAAAAAATTATTTCCTAATATCCAATCTAAATCTACCTCCCTCTATTTTAAAACCATTACCCTTTGTCCTATCACAACAGGCCCTACTGAACAGTCTCTCCCCATCTTCCTTGTAGGCCGCCTTGAGGTACTGGAAAACCGCTATAAGGTCTGCCCGGAGCCTCCTCTTTTCCAGTCTGAACAGCCCCAACTCTCTCAGCCTGTCCTTATAGGAAATTAAATTGATTTTTTTTATTAGTCATACCTGAGAGTTGGTGCTTTAATAACATGTCAAGTACTGTAAAAAAATGCAAGGAGATAGGAAAAAAATTGAAGAATGTAAGGAAAAATAGAGACTAGAAGGAATTTTTGAGATTCTACTCTTCAACATAATAATGTGGCCTTTCTTCAGTCACATAGTTGCTCGTCCCATTGTTTCTGAACACTCTTTTCCCCACTACATTGTGAACTTGGCCTTCCAAATATAATTACAACTAATACTGAAAGTCACTTTTGAACAAGAAAAAGAAGTACTGTAATATGTTCTTAAAACAGAATGAAAGAAATTGATTTTGATTCATATAAATTAAGCTTCTTTACTACAGCAATTTCTGAATCAAGGAATTAGATTTATCCAACCAATGTTAATCTTGCTCCAGATAATTGTGAGGGTTCTCTTCTGACCCAATACATAATTAAAAATCAAAATAATAAGATTTATGTTCATTTGTTTATTCATTTTGTAAATCTATAGGCCATTTTCCTGGCAAAGTCTGGAGTAGAAAGATCCAAGAAATATTGATTTTTTCCTTCTTCATGACTATTTAATTGGTTAAAGTGTGCACCATCCACACAAGCCAGTGAGTTGATGCTGGTTACATTTTAATAAATGTACTCCTCACCCGATCAATACATCCCTGGGAAAAAGTGCTGCTCTATCATATGCTAATGGGAAGAAAATCTTTTTACTATAGTCAGTCATCACGACAAACAAGAATATGAAAAGTGTTAATGAAATGACCAGCTGTCTATAAAATGAAAGACTCACAAGACAGTTTCTTTTCTTCCTTTAATTCAATGAAACAAAATGGAAAATTACACTGGAGCTTGTTGAATAGGAGGTAATGTTCATAGTCAGAAATCAAATTACATAAAGAAAGTCAGAACTGGACTTAATAAGCTTATGAATCAGAGACTGGAATTCACTATAGCCTTGTGTCAGCATAAGACATCCATAATGGGGCAATTCAGGCCCAGTCCCAAAGATGGATTTAGAGTTCTGACTCCTATTTGGGTTGCCTATTGATTTGATTGATTTCAGGAAATTAATCTGAGGTTAGGAGAGTTCTCAGCAGAACCTGAGAGCCTAAATATTTTGATAGATGTTAGACTTAGGATGATATTTTTTTCCTTTATCTCAATATTTCCAATGGAGTCAGTGGGACTACCTGCGCCATGACATCTTTTGCCTATGTAACTCATTATGAGTCTAAACTAAAAAGATCATATTCCATCTCCTGGATTTCATAGATTTAAAGATTTTAACACCAAGAGAACTGTTAGATTATCCAGTCTGATATCACAGGCTCCTGGTATTTATCTGTTGATCCTGTTGAGTTACATTGCCTAATCAAACCTTCAGTGACTGCAAGAATAGGACGGTTTTTAGTTATGCATTTATAGCATAAGTTTTATAGTCCTGTTTTGATTACTAAATGAAGTGTGCTTGTAAGGCACCAAAACTTTATACTTTACTCTCTGATTTGATGTTGAAGATCAGATCCAAAAAAGGTATTTAAGTATCACATCACTTGGAATGAGCTGGCTAGTTCCTGGAAGACATTTAAACTGTTAACTAATTGAACAAGTTGGAGCCTATACGCTTTACATACCAGCCAAAAAAAGTATAAGCAACTGAAGAGAAGAGTCCACAACAGCTATACTAAGCATGGAAAAATCTTAGTGAGGCAATAAATTTCAGTAAAGAGAGAGGGCCATGCTTGAAGCTTTATTTATTTTTGAAGTTCCAACACTTGTATCAAAGGGATAGTTAAGGCCACTATGTTAAAATGCAGTTGCAAAGAGAAATGAACCCTTGAACATCAGGCATCTCAGTCAATCATTTAAGAACAAAGGAAAGAGTCTGTTGCTTGATTTATTTGTTATAAATCATTATTTGGGAGGTGAAAAAGCTGTACTTAATATCCTTTGATTTCTAAAACGAGTGTTCTCTAAGCAGAAAACTTTATTTTATCTGTGCAAGTTAGACCATGACACTGAAGCCTACTTCTTAAGAAGAATGGGAAGAAATCAATGCTGAAGCTTGTTGATAGTTGAAACTGGGGATTTTTTTGTGGGATTTTTTTTTATAACTACTGTGATTTTTCCATATCTCATTAAACAGCAGCCTATAACGTGTGGTGAAGACTATGCAGAGGTATGCCAGCCTGTAGTACCTCTACATAGTCTGAGTAATTTGGGTTTCCTCCTCTGAAATTACCAATATGTAGAACCAGTTCCTTCCTTTACAGTTACTTTATTTGAATGTTATTCTAACCAAAGAGAAAGCTATTCACCAAGTGAAAACTCAGGGGCAATGGGATGGGATACAGTGGGGAAAAACAGCAGAAAGTCTTTGCTCTTAAGTTCTTCAAGAACCTTCTTTCAAACCTCTATTCTAAATCACAGAAAATTTCTTACATGGTATAATTCTGAGTCCCTGTGTTCCTTGATAATTACAAAGGAAATAGCTATGCCTCTTTCCTTTTGCCCTCTTACCCAAAATTCCTCTTCATTCACACGTTCTCAGCAAACTGTTGTTCTTCTCTTTTCCTAGAGCTTTGTCAGAAATTTCTTTCCAACTCCAATAAAGATCTCTTTGTTCAAATACCATTATTCCTGACTCAGACTAAAATCTATTTCAGAATCACTTGCATTTCACAAACAGAAACATCTAATCCACATCTTTTAAGAAAACAATGTCATTTCTTCATAACATTAATTTCAAGTTTCCTGCTTTATTATTAAAACCCACTGGGAAAAAACTGTCTTTTAAATGTTTCTTATACTTTATTTCTGCTCATCTTACATTGACTTCTGTTTAGCCTTTCCATACATCTTTTTTTCCTACTAGTAGGAGAAGTTTCTTCCACCAAGACACTGCTTCTGTAACAGCATCTCTGGCCCATTTCAACTGTTTTGAAAATTCAGCTAATATCAGATCTCATTTTAGTTCCTGTCTGTCTTCTGTAGTGATGTATTTACTTCAGCTATTTAAGTGAGACAAATACTGAAACATACTTTATGAGTAAATTGGACAACTAAATACCTTGTAAAGCAAATTATTAGCAAGGCCCTTCTCCATCTAGTAAATAACTTTGCTTATCTGAAATGTTAGCATCTAGCTACCCTAGTCAGACAGGAGAGAAAATACCTTCAGGCAACAACAGATTAGGGACATCTGGGAGTGCCTACCCCTAAATATGGGTTAGAGGAAACAACCAGTTTTGACTGAACACACTACTTTTTGAAAATAACATTAGGTGTGACAAGGTCAACCCTAAGTGTGGTAGAAATGCTGACTTAGATTTTTAAAGTAAATTATTATTGTAACCTTTATCAGAATGTATCTTTGTGCTACTGTTAAAATGTTTTGTTTTGTTTTGTTTGATTTTAAAGATTAAAAAACCCACAAAATTAAAAATGAAACCCACAAAAAAAAAACCTGAACAAAAAAACCAAAACCCCATGCAGTCAGGTTTGACTAGCTGATATAAGAAACTGCATACAATGACTGAATCTTTCTCTGTGCTACTTACTTTGCCTCATTCTTTTATTACTTCTATGATCTTAGCAGATGAATGCACCAATAGCTCATTTTGGTCCTAACTCAGCTCTGCCTATCTGGTTTACTGCCATCAATATTGCAGATACAATATTGCATCTGGAACTTAAACTCAGTGAATGCTTTAAGCACAGCTAAAGTCTTGAGCCAGTTCTCACTGAAGAGATTCACTGAATGTGAATCTTCCGGCTGATTTCAATAGGCCCATTAGCACTTAACTGATATGTTATATCAGAGATAATTCACTAAATCTGGGTCTAAATTCGTAGTGTCTCTTAGTTTATAATTCATAGCAAAAGAACATAGGTAAGAAGTATTTATACTTACAAAAGTGCAAAAGAAAGAGAAAGAGCTATCTAAATGAGGGACAATTTGCAAAACATAAAGAACTAGTTTGTTTAAAAGCTGACCTGACCAAAGACCTTACAAAGATGAGTTAGTGGAGAAAAATTGGTGGGGACCCATAGGGAACACATATTGCCACGAGCTGTTTTTTAAAGTACACTTTAACTTCTCTCTAAGCTAGGAGCCTTATATACTGTGTTATGTATTCTGAGAAGATAGCTGTGTAAAATAAATTCTTCCTTAGTTATCTTATTATTGCTTCCCCCGCCCCGCTCTCTCCCTCATCTATTTTTTAAAATTTTTTTTCTTTTTTTTTTTTTCCTAACTTCTGCTACTTTTCAAGGAACTCCATGGAGACAGACTGCAGAATGTAAGAACACCTGAAAACCTCAAGAGTTTCTGAAGCCTCAGTCCGTAAGTGAGGCTTTAATCACAACAGGCACACAACTGAATTTTTCCACCTCTGGCAAGTGAATACAATGGAAGAAGAAACCTAAAGATTCTAGCCTAAAGAGGTGGTAATTAATGGAAACAGAAACAAATGCCTTGGTATGTTATGTTAAATGTTGATCTTTTGAGGATTAATCTTATTACCTGAAAGAATTGATCCCTCTTTTTATTTTCAGAAACACCGTAATTATTTCAAACAAAGTTTCTCACTTCACACATGTCTGTTCTACCACCCAGTAAAATAATTCGGTCCCTGGCTCCATTTTCTAACTCAGTATTTCATGCAAAGACAAGTATCAGCAGCAGCATTCAAGGGAGAAAAAACGTACCAGGTAAGTGTTTTCTTCTTCAGGTGGTCTCCAGATATTCCCACTCACTGAATGTCTTGGCAAATAGAAAACTGAAGAAGGAAAATCAAGTCTTGATTTAAGAAATATTGGGGACTCACTCTTCCAAATATCAAAGGTAGGTGTTAAGTACTGGATTAGAGTTGGATTGTAAATTATCAAAGAGAATTCCACACTGTAACATATACATTTATGAAAATGGGATGTGCCCAAATATAACCACTGTTTTTGTATAGGACTTTGTGAGATTCAATCCATTTCATTCTGTAATAAGACAGAATGTCACCATGTAGGAGTGCTACACTAATAATCAAATTCCTCTTTACAACATTTGAGAAATCGTAGTGTTGCTGAGAAATGAGGACAGGTAATTTTCATTATTAGAGATACATAGACTAGCTGATTCTCTGATTTTTTTTTTTTTTTACCTCTCAAGGAATCAGTTGAAGTCTTTTTGAATTGAAATGCAGAACATTGAAGAATACGCGATCTCAGAGAAATATACTAGAAGTTGATTGTTGAAATATACTTGAAGTGATTACTAAGAAATTTGGCTGCCATCTGAAGAAGACTGTTAGGGACCATCTTTTATAAAATCAAGAAGACTGTAGGTCACTTATAACTGTCTGCAGCATTCTCACTCTTTCTTTAGATTATATGGCTATGAAAAAAATATATTTTTCTATTTGTATAATAAAATAAAAGTAATTTTCCCATTAGTTCAGCCTATGGTTCTGTGATGGAATGGCATCTTTGTATTGCATATATCTTACAGCCTCCTTCCTCAAGCTCTTCCTTGTTTCCAGGGTAGACATTATCAATGGGTGGCAACTAGATGTCTCCCCTATGGGAAATGTCAATATGCATAAATTTGTTCATGTTACTGAACAACTTGATTTATTTTACCATATGTTAATTTGGAATGGTAGTAATTATTTTTTTTAATCTTGCAAAGAATTAATTTCTTTTCTGTTATTTATTTATGAAAGTTGATGTACAAATTTCACAATGTATTTCTGAATGTCTGAAGCTTCCAAGACTCACGGTGTGAAATCTGAAAACTTTGGGAAGTCTGTTCAACATAAGTATCTCAAGGACACCAAGGTCCCTCCAGCCCTGACAAGAGTATGTAGCACTTGCAGCTGTCTGTTAGCTTGAAAAGCTTTAGATTGGCTCCTAAATTCAATAGTAAAAATGAACTTTGAAACTTGAAAGCTTGTATACCACAACTTCGGGCAGGCTATATAGCAAGAATGCATTGGATCAGGGGTCTTTGAAAGCCAGGTCTTCCTGTGTACCAATCTAATACACCTGAAGACAAGGATCCTGGAAACCTGAAATCCCTGCTGACTCAACAGTCAGTATGTGACACAAACTCCACACAACTCAGACTTTGGGTTGCTAAAACAAAATAAAGTAGGTTGTCAAAAGCCCTTTGGAAAAAAAATGTTAAGAAAAGCAATATCTTATCCCATAGAAACCTGAATGTATTTTGGTATTGGTTAGTGGAAACTGACATTTAAATGAGATATTTCAACTTTGATGAATTGGGATTTTACATCAAAATCCTATTTAATCAGAGAATTCTCAGGTAGCTCTAATCAGACACTTCAATCAATAGTAAGCAGTAATTGCCTTTAATTATTTAAAAATAAAATAAATATCTTCCATATTAAATTCAGACATATTATGGTATGATACGTATGATACGCTATGAAGTCAAAGAAAGTGTGGAACAATGTAAAAATACTAAACATATAATGAAAGCCTAAAAAGTAAAAGTGGAAGCTGACAGTATACATTACAAAATCAAATTCCTGCATTTCTCCAATTATACTGTTTTCAAAAAAGATAAGCCATCAATATGCATACTGTTTTGTGAGGGTAAGGAATGAAAATGCTAAACAATAACAACATACCTGACTTTTTTATCCAAGTATTTGAAATTACTTTTGATGGAAAAAAAAAAAAGATATTTTAAAATATTAATTTATTTTTTAAAAGGAGTAGTCTCAATCTCAGAGCACATGTTTTCTCTATTAAGCAACACCATAGGTAGAGAAGAAGAGCTTAGAGTTCTGCATCAAGATAAGAACTGCTGGATAAGTATAGTATGTACTGAGAAAGCTGTAATACCAGTCAAATGTAATTGTAAGAGAACAGGAAAATGATCTGTGATAAGCTTATGTGTTTCATCACAAAGATTAGCTGGGATTTCATGCGGGTAATTCAGCACCAGTGTCCTTTCTATTTGATCTAAGCAACAGTGCCTTAAAGAAAAATGCAAATTGTTTTGGTTTTCTTTTTTTCTTTTTAGAAGCAGACATGGTCCAGAACACCAAAATTAGGTATATTAGAGGTAAAATATGTGAGATAAAGAAATGGAAAGAAGGAGGGAATAATGTCTACCCTTTGCTGCTTCTCAATCTTTATAGCCTCATGGTTGGCTGAGTTAGTTAAGGGGATTTTTTTTCCCACAAATTAATAGTGAAATTAATCTGTTCTAACATCAAGCCATCTGGGTAGTAGACTGTCAAAACTTAGCTAAGCTCCCTGTAAAGTAATAATCTCGGATTCCTCTGAATGATTCAAGACGCTCATCACAGAATCCAAAACCTGCCCTCTGGATGGGACTATTTCTGCTCACTGAGGTAGAGCAGGAGCAGGTTACGACTAAGTCACGCTTCCTTTTTGATGCAGTGCTTATCTGAATGTTGAGCGGTGCTGGTGCCCAAGTGTGTCTCAATATGGGATGCATTGGACCAGTCGGCTGGACCTGAAGGTCAGTCAGCACTCTCCTCCCATTGACCCTTCAGAGTAATTCTTAGTAAACTTGTCAAAATATTTTACTGCAACTTTAAAAAAAAAATCAAATAGACATTTCTGAAGAAAATGCTCATATAGAGATTCAAGCAGATACAGAGATATCAATTTTGTTCTTTCTCAAAAAAAAAAATCAGTAAAAATGAATATGGGGTGCTTTTTTTTGTGGAAAGTGGGGTTTTTTTGTTTTGTTTTGTTTTGTTTTGTTTTCTGGATGTGGGTTTTAGGGTTGTTTTGGGGGGATTTTTTTTGTTTGCTTTGTTTCACTCAGTTTTGTTTTCTTAACACAGAAACTAAATATCCAACCAAACCAGGAACAAAAAAAAAAAAATTTGCTCACAATTATTTTTTTCCTTTGTAGAAGACAAAACTAAATGAAAAAAAAAAAAGAGTTTCAATAAATACCAGAAAATCTGTAAGACAATGTCAATAGTGATGAATTTGTTTTTATTGCATTTTCTTTGAAAGTACATCATAATAACCAAAAGATCCCAATTCTAATTAGAGAGAGTTGATAGTGTGCTTCAGGTAGAATGCTCAAAGAGATGTGAAGAATATTATTACCTTAATAAACAGTCAAGACTACAGAAGAAATTATCTATTCTGTAGTTGGAGTATTATACCCACGTGCCCTGCTGTTTACGTGTCAACTGATAATGTATCAAGCCTGTCCTTCAGCCTTTATGCATCTTGTAATAAGTATTTTATCTGAATGAATCTTTATCCTGCAGTCTAAATAAATTCAACTGTATAAATAAGTTAAATCTTATTTTTGAAAGATGCATTTATTTACATCTAGTCTTTTACAGCACATCACTGGAAAGTATTTCAGTTGATTTGAGAAGGAGAGAGCAGAATGACTGCAAGAAACAGAATTAACATACAGTAGTATTCCTGTAAAAAGCTATCTTTTTTTGCTAATACTTGTGCATTTGTGGGAGTGCTCTGTGCAGCCAGGAAATGTCACTGCAGATGAATTTTAAATAAAGTGTTCATATTTCTTTGGGGACCTTCAGATCAGAAAAGGAAATAGAATATTTACAATTTGGTGCATAATTCATTTTCTGTGGGTAACTACCAGTTTTATTTCCACCCCTGGCCTGAATGTATTGAAATATTGTTAAAAAAAAAAAATATTCAGCTATAAACATGAAGGTTAGGTGGTAGTACTACTAATAATAATAACAACTATTATTAGTTTAATTATTTTTTTTCTTTAGCTATCCACATAAAATAAAAGAAAGGAATAGAAGTTTCTGATAGATCTCTTGCATTATTGAGGAAGAAATATGGTTAAGCAAAACGCTGCCTCTTTGACATTGTTCAAATACAGATTTTGTGCACTTGTAGATCATGTGTATCTCTCTGGTCCTATCACCAATTTTACCTTATCTAAGTACCACTGACTTTAGTAGAGTTGCCTCAGATTTACCTCTGTGCAAGTGTATAATCATTTGGCTCAGTAATTGCCGTTCTACCATGGCACTGGCATTTCAGTGAGTAGAAATGATCCTTTTACATGAGTTGCTGGTGCAAAGCTCAGTAAAGCTGAGCCCTAATTCCTGTCCTATATGCCAGCTCAACAATGATCATGAACTAATAATTAGTTAATTTGACGGTTTTAAAGTTCTTTAAGATGAAAGAGGAAGAGTGTTGTATCTATGCAAAATGCTCATACATTTTGTTTTCCTCTTTGAGGAAAAAAATGTAGCAAAGGTCATCTCATCTCACTGCTAACCCGATATACAGCAGATAAAAAGTTCCAGTCTGATTTCATGCCTGTCATAGTCCCTATATCACTCTGCATTTATGGAATATTTCAAAGCTGCGTTCATTTCTATCCCAGTCAGAACTCAGCGAGGGCTCTGCACTTGATAACAGAATGAGCCTGCCAAGTTCCTTATAAAGGAGGAAATGGCAAGAGTGCATTTAACCTATTTTGAACAAATTGCATTGGCTGACAGTCAAATATCATATTGATTTTAACATTGCTCACTTTATAATTTGCTACATGGTCTTAGTCCAGCATATCTCGTTGACCTTCTCATACCTAGCATTACAGGCAGCTTCAGGTTTACAGAGGTTTACTTCCAACTTGTTTTAATGATAAAATATGCACTGCCCCCTGCTGAAATGCCACGAAACAGCCTTCTGTTTGTTGTTTTTTGTTTGTTTTTTTGTTTTTTTTTCCACACCAGTGACTGTGGAATCATTATACTAGTTAAGTTTTTAGCCATTCAAAAGTCTGATTGAGTGCTTCTGGATTATATCTCCAATGTCAAACAAGTCTTGTATCCTGTGTTTAGGTTCACTGAGCAATCACACTGTTAGCAGAAGTTAAAAGTCTTTTTTTCAGGTAATAGCTGTCTTTTGGAACAGTCTATCAAAGTGCATTTGAAGATATTCATCTTGCCTAGCTTGAGTAGTTTAAAATTTAGCTGTGTAGTCTATCCTACCAAAATAGGTGTCTACTTTAGTCCAAGGAAGGGTATCGAGTCTCCAGAAGGCAATTCATCCCTTCTCAGAAACTTATCTTAGAATGAGACAAATTGTGCTCTCTGTCTGCCTCTCCCTCATTCACTAGATCTGTTTCAGACTATGTAGCCAAACTGAAGAGACATGATTCTCACCTTTAAAGCACAGAAGCATCCAACTGAAATTCATTCTATGTCTTTAAAACTAAACTGTAGAGTTTGTTGCAGTTCTTCGTTCTTATTTTTCTAAATTTGGTAACCTTTTGAGGATGTATTTCTTCAAAAGCTATCCTCATTTATTGAATCATGAATAAGCCAATACATAAAAGGTCAGCATGCCTTTGTGATTTTATAAAAATAAACAAACAAAAAAATCCACCCCCAAACCAGAAATCACAGTTCTTTTTGCAAAACTACACCTGCTCTTTCCCTTGTTCTCCTCTCCCAGTTGATGCTATGCCAGTTTAACACAGTGCTTTGCTTTTCTTACATGTGATCATAAACTGTTCTGTTTTGGACTCTATCCTTGGTGTTTCTTAAACTTACTGTATGGAATCACTCTTTACATTACCAGAGCTGGCAGAGTAACCTTGTAGGCCTTTGATAGCTCTAATTTCCTGCCCTCCACTATGTCAGGCTGCCAGCAGGCTGTTGGAAAGTGCTAAACTGGAGCATAAACTAATATTAATCAACGACTGCGCTATGAGTCAAGGAAGATGATGAGGGTTTCTGTAACAGTATGTCACATGCCCTTACTAGTCAAATGGCGGTGTCATTGGGTACATTCCTCTTGAACAGAGCTTTTTTTAGTGACATATTTGTAGGCTGCTTAATATGAACACAGCCGTTTTCGCTGTTGTATTTCTTTGTGACTATAATGGTTAAACATGAAAAATATCCCACTCATTTCAGGTGAATTTCTTTTTTTTACCTTACATGTCTTCTCCAAGGGAAGAAGCTGCAGGTAGTTCCAGAGATTAATTACTGAACCCACCTTCTGTGGGGGCACATATCTTTAAAAAGAATCCTGCTGCTACTGCTATTCATCCCTTCATTCCTAAGCACTTACCTTTGGTTTGAATGTAATGACCATTTCTATTTGCAGAAATCAGTACAGGCTGCTGAAGAGTGACATTTCTGATCTGCAGAAAGCCTCTCCTCATAGGATCACCTGTATTTCATCTTGTGGTTTGTTTTTTTTTTTTTTTTTTTTGGTTTGGTTTGGGTTTTTTTATGGTACTATTTCTGTCTGAATATAGCTTTTTTTTTTTTTTTATATTTACATGGTACTTGCTTCAGGTCAGAGCTTGTCTTTTGATCTCAGTTCAGGCAGCACAGTGATATTCTGGTATATAAGAACTGTTCTTAAATACTGTCATAACTGTTCCTGTGAAGACCAGATGGCTATATCCATTCCTTAAACAACTAAGCAAAATACTTAAGTCAGGGAAATTATTATCTTTGACTCCCTCCCTAGTCATTCGAAGTGTATATGTCTTCTGTGTCTTCTTTCTCTATGGAATATATACCAAATTCAAGCCAACAACGTTCCCCACATAGGTGTTTTGATTAGGTGCCCGGAGTTTGGAACTAATTTTCTCCCTGCTGCTTCTCCTTATTCATTAATTCCTCTAAACGGTATGAAAATAACACTGCTGAATGAAGAGACCTTTTGTTGAAAATAGGAAGATTCTGCAGTGGTTTTTTTACTCATTTACTGATGTCTCATGGTGTTTGCTTTACGAATATGTCCCTGTTCCTATGTGTGCTGAGAGGTGTCTCGTGTACTAGTAAACACAGCACAAGGGGGAACACAGAGCAGACTGTTTTAGCTTAGAATTGTAATGAACAGAAATTTCATGCTGACCAATAATAATAACAAAAGTTATGATCCAACTAATGTGGAAACACTTTATTAGTTCTAGGAGATTATTTGTCTTAATAGTAGACAGATCGAGAAAATAAGCCTTATTGTTGACATAAGTAAATTAAGGTTAAGTTAATAAAAATAAAACTTTTTTTTTTTTCAGTATTTGCAATGAGGAAAGTATGTAGTTTCAAGCCTTCTACTTTAAAGTCTCATCTCTACATGCTTCATTCCTAGAGTGACCTTAGCAGTTATTAGGATAATTTTGTAATCAGACAAAACACTTCTGTTAAGGCAAGGACTGACTGCAAGTCACTAAATTCAATAATTCATGGAACTCAATTTTTCTTAATATTCATTGGGAAGAGGGAGTGATAAAGTTTGTGCTTGATTCAAACAGAAATTTCAAGAAAAAAAAATTAGTCAAAGAAAGGGAAATACTTAAAGTGTTCCTGGATTTGATTTTGGGACTTCAAACGCTTTTTTATGTGTTTGAGAATAGTCCTTTTTTCCAAATAAAAAAAAAGGCTTTAAAATACAATTAAACCATATTTTCCACACTTTTTTGGACAGTGCATTGAGTTTGAGTTTAGTGTTGCAATAGTTTGACAACCAGGAAAATAAATTTCTTAGCAATTAAATCACAATTTCTAGTTATAGTAAAGGTATTTTAAAATAATCACCCTCTCCCACTTAAATCATAGCAAAAAAAAATTGTGGTTAGCAATTTTGCAGAATTGGGGAGCACTGCTGACTCCTGATTTATCAAGACCTTCAAGTAGGTTTTTGTATTTTAGAAGCCTTAAGCATATGTTTAATTGCTTCCCTGAACCAGGGCCTGAATCATGACTCACACCTATTCTTTCTCGACCTGCATCAGCACTGAAACATCAACTGCATTTCTGCTCACAATTTTTTATGACACCATCAAAGCATGAACAAGATCTCTGTGGGTATTTTTTTTCCCCCTTGCCTGCAAATAGTTTTCATCAAAGAGGCTGAATCAAATAACTATCCAAAATAATGCAGATATTTGTTTATCTTACCCTAAGAAGAAATAAAACACACATTTATACACTCTGAGGCACACACAGATGTGCTAAAGGGATGAAGTGCTGCCTTCATTGCAAATGACAAAGAAACCAAATGGATTGCTAAAAGCAATATAGCCACTTCTTCCTCCGCAAGGAGAAACGGCTGTAGCTTCAGTACGTTAGCTGTCTAGAAAAAAACTTCATTATGCTTTCTCTGTCTTGCCCTTTCCCCTCCTCTCTTTCCCCCTTTTTCTGTTTCAGTTTATCAGTTCATCACATACCAAATGCAATGTCTCCTCAATATATCTCCCTTTTGGATTTCATTGACCTATGACCCATAACGTCCCAATTTGCTTCCAGTCCTTTTATTAATGTCATTCCTCGGACCTATACATTTTGATCTAAGAAACAGTACTCTCTCCTCTGTACCTATAGAGCACACTTTGCAGGTACCATCAGTTCAGAAAAAGCAGTCACCCAATATATGAGATTGTGACAATGTATAATGTAATGGTAGTTATGTGAACCTCCAATAAACTAGTGGTACTTCACAGATTACTTGGAGAGAAAGTCTTTTAGCGTGCTTGAAGAAGTATGAAATGAATTTCATTTCCTTCTCATTTGCCTTGCTTTTGAAAGGTTTCATGCAAGATATGTGACCAACTATTATAGTACTAATCCATCCATGACAGAGCTCAATTTTCCCTGAGAATTTACTTCTGAATGGGCTGCAGAAAAACTTGAAAGCTAAAAATTAAAGTACACTGAACAGAGCAACCACTGAGCTGTGGGCAGCTGTCTGTCAAGAAAACCAGTTGGAACAAAAACGTAAATTAGATTTTAGTTTTATTTATGTTTTTAAAGCAATCCGCAGAGGTGAAGTTTTACAGCCCTGTGTGTAAACAAGAGCAATGAGATGGAAGTGATGACAAGCTGCTGTTGTTGTGAGTTATTCTCATTAAAGGAAATATTGAAAAAAAAGGACCATGAGCTGCTGACAGTTTGAAAACAGAGCACTGTTCTGTATTTAGTCACCCATTATGAGCAAAAAGTCTGTGGTAATTCAGGATTTTTTTTTTCCCCTTCATGTTGCTAGCCAGATAACTTTGGCATGTTATAGACACAGTTCCAGAGTAGGGTCCTGAGAGTGGCTAAAATGGATTTTAAAATACATGGTTCAATTTAAGATAATACTATACAAGTATAGTGCTCAAAAGAGTGAAGTAAGCCTGTAACTGCTAAGGCACAGACGAGGCTGCGATGGTTCAGGGATGTGGTACTTTCCTATGCCACAATGGAGACAGTGAGCGTCACACTGTACGGTGCAGGCAGGAAGCCTGCGGTCCTTCCCACTGCTGCTTCTTGTCAGAGGAATAAGGATGAGAAGGGAGATGGGTCAGGGAAGGTAGCATGTTTAGCCCATTCTACACCAGGGAAGACACTCCATAAGGGGATTTTAAATGTGGATTCATTAATTGATGCCAAAAGCTTGCTTGGCTGCAAATAGACTGGAAGCAAGATAAATGAATGGGAGGCTGATTTTCACCTGTTTCCCATCCACATTGTTTATACAAATGACATCATATGCAAAACTCAGGGTGGGATTTCCTTATTTCTGACCATGGACGGCAGAATATAGATGTTTCTATCCAAAGTAAGTCAGCATGGCCTGGTCAAGGGGGAAAATCAGACCCTTTTAGAGCATGCTGCATTTGACCTAACTTAGATGTGGGCTTGAGATGAGTATTGTCCTAAGAGCTTCCATTTTTCTTCACTGAATGTGAAGGAGTATGGGTGAGTAGCTCTCATGGAGATGTCTACACGTAGGCAGAGCAATCTCATCCATTACATTACATTACATTACATTACATTAACAACGTAGTGATTCTCACTCTGCAATTGCCTGTACATGAGGACTAATTTCTTCACAAATATTGACAAATTTAATCTTGACCTGAAAAGCTCTCTAGTTTGACTGTGAAAAGAACTATTTTTGTGGCACATATGATTACATTCTACCTCTGCCCTGCAGCAAAACTGCAAACATTTGTGAATTTGCCTGAGGGAAAAAGTCACCCTTTCCCAAATTACATGTTGTCTTCAACATCTGATAATCACTGCCCTGGAAAATGAAAGGTGAAATGGAAGGATATTTGGTGAAACCAGAAAAACATGAGATTCCCTCTCCTATGAACAGAATTGCAAGTAATAGGACAGATCACTAGAGCTGCAGCAATTTATGCCAGTTCAGAACATGAGCCAGAGCCCATTTCTCAAAAATGTTCTCTTTTTTTTTTTCAATAAGTGTTACAGTTAATATAAGCTAGAAGAAGAAAATACATCCATCCCCTTGCCACTCTATGACATTGAAAATATATTCCTGAAAATATTTTTCAGTGCTTTGACAAGTACATTGTTCTCAGATCCGTACAGAAAATTTTCAAGGTGTTGGCCACAGGGAAGCTCACAGCATCTATAAAATAATTATCCACAAAGTTAGTCAGTAATGGAAAAACTTCATTGGAAGGAGTAGGCTTTTTGTGAAGATGGTCCATACAACAAAAGGCATTTGATGGGCACTTCAAATTTTTGAGCATTTCAAATTTTTTCAGGTTCAAGTTGAAAAAATTACTGCCAGTCCCACGATTGATCCCAAAATACCAATACCCATATAAGTGATTTACATGCTGTCCAGTACTCAGTTACACTTTTCTATATTTAATTCTTGATACTTTTCTGTACCTAACTTCATCCTATCACAACTCCACCCACATGCATAGAGATATCATTTAATATGTCTTGTTCTTTTTTTTCTCTTTTTTTTTTCTTATTCTAACAAAAGGAATGGCAAGAACGCTTCATAACTGGTTTACATTACCTATTTCAACGTATACCGTATAAAAACTCATCTCACATTAAAAAAAAAAAGAACAAAAGACTGTTGTAATTAAATAGTTAAAAATTATTTGTCACAAACATTTTCCTTCCTTTACAAATTAAGTATTTTCATAAAGATATTGTTTATTTGTATTTAAAAGACATCAGTTTTCATGAAAGGTCTTAATATTGCATTGGGAAGCATCTGTATTAAACCAGAAGTTTAAAATCCCATTTATTTTTAAGACTTTGGGGTCCTGGAAAAGATATCCTGTCTTTTTTTTTTTTTTTTGCTTGCAGTTATCTTACATCATTGGCAATAAAGAGTTGCTTAATTATATTATAAGCTATGGTAGTATTAAAAGAAAGCATAGTCTGCCTGAGTATAACTGTCCACATCTCAAAATATTTGCTCTCCTTGAAGGGAGGATACCTCCTGCTACTTTTCCTTTCAGGATGCTTTACATGTAATATCAGTGTTGCAAGATCTCAGCTATCAGCATCTATCAAATGTGACATAGTTTTTGCTATAAAGGAGAACTTGCCTGGTCTCCAGCAGCAACCATATCTTAATGTTTGTTGGCAAATAATGGTTTAGGAGCTGCCATGCTGGATCCATGTTGGTTCATCCAGCCTAGTGTCCTGCCTTTGCTAGCGGCTGATGCCTGGGACTCAAAGGGTGGTGCAAGATACACTGCTCATTGAAGGCGTCTCTTTGCAGGAAAACTGCTTTCAGCTTCCCAGAGTCTCTACTGGCAGTTTAGAGAATGACCGACTTGAATATTTTATCCTCTTTTCTATTTACAATCCAAGCTGTGGAACTGCATCCAGCAATTTCTGCCTTTGATGAGTTTAAGTACTTGAAGACAGAAAAAGGCAGGAAAAAAAAAGCAACTGCCTTCGAAAAACTTAAGAATAGGAAGGAAACTACTTCTGTCTAAAATTCCATTTACTTGAATACAGAACTAAAACTTTACTATTTGCATGTGGAAACAAACACCATTTCTCTCTAACATTTTGCCTTCTGTAATTGCATGGTAACTACATCCATTTACAAGCTGCTTGGGCGATAGGTCATAAAGTATTGGAATTTATGTCAATTCTCAGTGACATCATATTCGTTTGTCATAGTTTAGCCCTGACCGGGACCAGACTACGCAATCTCTCTCATTCCCCCCCGCCCCAACTCCAAGAGAATAAGGAGACATAATATAAGAAAAAGGCTCAAGGTTTGAGGTAAGAACAGGGAGAAATCCTTAAAGTTACCGTTATGGGCAAAATAGACTTGACTTGGGGAAAACCATTTGTTTATTACTAAAAACAAAGCAGGATAATGAGAAAGAGAACAAGATAACTTTGCCCCACCCCTCCCTCTTCCCAGGCTTAACATTATCTCTACCTCCTTCCCCACCAGAGTGGCGCAGGGGAAATAGGGAATGGGGTTATGGTCAATTCATCACTTGTCGCTTTACACCACTCCTTCCTCCTCAGGGGAAGAAGTACTCACGTTCCTCCCCTGCTCCAGCCTGGGGTCCCTCCTACAGGCTACAGTCCTTCATGAACTGTACCAGCGTGGATCATTTTTTCCACAGGGTGCAGTCCCTCCAGAACTGCTGCCCCAGCACAGGCCCTCCATGGGTCACAGCCTCCTTTAGGCATCCGCCTGCCCCAGTGTGGAGTCGTCCCCGGGCTGCAGGGGGATCTCTGCTCCTCCGTGGGCCTCCATGGGCTGCAGGGGCACAGCCGGCCTCACCATGGGCTGCACCACGGGCTGCAGGGGAATCTCTACCGGGAGCAGCATTACTCCTCCCCGTCTTTTTTCACTGATTTTGGCATCTGCAGCCATTCCTCTCACAAGAAATTCTTCACAATCAGCTCAAGCAGACGCCTCTCAGGTTCTCTTCACATCTCCTCTCCACTTCTTGCAGCTGGGCTGGGCCGAGCTGGGCCCAGACAGCTGCCCTGCGGGAGGCCAGAGGGTGAGGCCTGCAAGGCCCACAGGGCTCATGTCTCCCATTCTCTGCCCCTGCTTCAGCTTCTTCACATCTTCACTACTTACTTTTTTCCTGCCCTTCCCCTTCTTAAATACATTATCGCAGAGGCGTTATCATGGAACATTCTGCTACCAGTCGGCTCGGCCCTGGCCAGCAGTGGATCTGCCCTAGGCCTGACTGAGTCCACTGGACAAAGGGGAAACTTCCAGCAGCTTCTTAGAGAAGCTGCCTCCGTAGCAACCCCCTTGCTAAATAAAACAGGGACATCACTGCAGAGTTCAAACACTATTGTGTTTCAAAGCATTTCCTCTACCTCCTGGCACCTCTGTTTTTGTTATATGTCTTTCTTTCTATGAAAAAAAAAATTTTTGGCAGGAGAAACTTGCACTTTTTTTAGATTATTAGTAATTACAATTACTACTCTAAACTAGACATTTGTGGCCACTTAGTGACAAGGAGGATAATAAAAACCATAAGCGACCACTTCTGCTGCACACATAGGCAATATGGTAAAGGCTTGATCCTTCTTAGTACCAAGTGCCTATTGCAAGTCGTTGACCAGTTTTTGGTTGGTTTTTTTTAACTTTTGCCAACACTAATTTTCTCGAGTTTATCCTGTCAGTTCAGATTCATCCAGTATCATAAATCACATTTTGACATAGCCACAATTAAATACTTTTATTTTCTCATGAAGTGGCCGTTCATGTTGGATTATTATTTTTCTAATTGGACTTTAAGACAGACATATTTCAATCAAAATATTTTTTTCCAAGGGATTTTTAATAAAGATTTTAAGACTTTCCCTTTGCAAGTTTTGTTCCAATTTTTATCTTTCTGCTTGCTTCTTCACAGAAGAGGAATTCTCCAATTCATTGGATAATAATTGTCAATTTCAAATTCTTCTAAAATTCTTGAGGAATCTGTCATATCATTAACTCTTTCTTTTATTTCATCACTAGGGAAAACTCACTTCTTCTTAAACTGCAAAACACAGTGCTCACCAGTGTAGGACATTAATTAATTAGCTACCAGTGGTAAAACATTTTGAAATGCATTACTTAATGGAGCATCTACAACAGTAGTATAGTGCAGTCTCTCTTTTCCATCAATAGTGGTCATATGTTTGCACACATGTGAAAGACAAAAATAAGTTTACACTGGGGTAAGTGGATGAAACATAATGCATTGTGGTTGTGACGACTCTTCCCAGCCTAAATTACTCAAGGTCATCCCTTTGCATCTGTAGGCACCAAAATAAATAAAATCTTAAAGTCTTTCTTTAGAGCTTTAAGAAGTGTCCTAGCTTCAGCTGAGATAGAGATAATTTTCTTTCTAGTAGGTGCTGTGTTTTATTATGGGATTTGTTATGTGACGAACTGATGTTGTTAGTTCCTAAGAGATCAAGGACTTCAGCTTCCCAGGTTTTGCTAATGTGCAGGTCAAGAAACTGGGGGGATGATAGCCAGTGCAGTTGATACAAACCAGCCAAAGGAAGTATTCTATACCATAGACAGCATACTCTCTATATAAATGAGGACTTTGCTAATGGGCAGCCCTCTCTCTCTCTCCTTGGGATCATTCTCTCAAGATCAGTCTCCGTTCCATTCTATGATTACTGCTAGGGATGGGCTGTATCAATTGTTGGGTCATCAGGCGATGAGAAATTGTGTATAATTAATTTTGTATATTCTATTGTAATTTTTTAAAATTATAATTATCATTGTTTATATAGATATTATTATGAAAGCTCACTTTGCTGTCCTATTAAACTGTCTTTATCTCAAACCATGAGTTTTCCTTTCTTTCCAGTTCTCTTCCCCATCTCACCTGGGAGCGGAGAGGGTGAGTGAGTGGCTGCATGGTACTTAGTTGGGGGCTGGGGTTAAACCACAACAAGACATTTCATTTAAAGCTTAACCATTGAGCTGGGATATAGCAGAGCTATATGAATTCCCAATTCTGCCATAAAATCTTAGTGTCATCAGAACTGGAACGAATGTGAACAGTGGAAGATTCAGCTAGGTAAACAGCAGGATTTTCATTTTACCTACACACTACACAAAGATGGCCAAGTTGGACCGTGGTTGATCAGTATAGTTTTCTGGCTTTTCAGAGTATGGGACAATATATATCATACTACCTTAAGTCTGCAAACAGATTTCTCACTAATTTTGACAGAAACTGCTTTCAAACAATGTACTTTATGACCTGTGATTTGAAGAATTCAAGAGGAAACAACATTTATAATGTACCTAATAAATCAGCTGCAAGAGGAAAAAAAAAAAAGAAAATATTTTCTTGGGGTTTATGCCATTTAATTAAATCTCACTGTTCTTGTTACATTAAAAAAGAACAAATACAATTTTATATGTATATATTTTTTTTTTTCCCGAAATACATTCCTGTGAGGAAACAAGAAGTACCAGTACACTATTTTTAAGTAAAAGCTTAGAAATATACTCCAGGAAAAAAAAAGAAAAAAACAACAACAACAGCAAAACCCACAACAAAAGCCAAAAACCAGATAGCAAATGTAATGCAAATTTTGTCTGACGTTATACTAGCTAATACTTATTTTGATGTGGCTGGAGATTGGGGTGGAAAATAATGACACACAGACCACTCAGGCATGTAACCTGCTGAGAGATTTCAAGGGAAAAAAAAAAAGAGTTATTTTCACTTGCATGTGTGAGTGCCTTTGAAAATTTAGTTCTTTAATCTCTTTATGTATCATTTCATTGTGTCCTGTAAAATGGTAATGTTGTCTCTCTCTACTTTCTGTTCTAACAGAATAATTTCTGTGTTTAAGCAGCACTTAGAACATGAGACTCTGGATTTAAGACCTTGAGCTACTACTGTGATGAAAATAATTTTTAAGTAAATCCAGGTGGGAATCTGCTATAGCCAGTCTCTTTACCTTTTGATGCAACTGGGGAAGTAGGTTTGTTTATCTTCCAGCAGAAAATTTGAAAGCTTTTATTTCTGTGATTTTTTTTTTTCATATTTTTGCTCATATATCAAAGCTGAGACTGGAATATTTGTATTAATCACAATAATTCTTTGAGGTCTTCCAATAGTAGATATACTGCAAACAGAAAAGTTATTTAGTTTTCTTCTATTTGTCTATTTTTCTAGTGGAAGCTTGATGCAAATGGCTAAGATTTCCCTGCATGGAAAAACAGATATTTAGGGAAGCATAACTTCAGATTCTGTGGTTTTATTGTAGTTCCTGCCTGCTTGCAGTTTTGAAGCCCATATTGGTGCTATGTCCAGAAAGCTATTGATAATCATTATTGAAATTAGGTTAAAACGAGAAGAAAGAACATACAAATAAATATGACAGAAACAGAAAAGCAGAAAGGGTGAGAAGACTACAAAATATTAATATAAAAACCAGTAACAAAGAGAAAGGACCAGGGAAAATAGGCAGCTCTTAGGAACTCATGCTGGGATTTTTGTTACAGAAGGAAGAGCCTGGAAAACAAACACAAACATAAAGTCTGCACTCAGTGTGTGCCTTTAAGCCATTGGCATTAATTAAGATTCTATGGCTTACAAACAATTATGACATAATTAAAGTAAGATTCTTTCTACAGTAAAACAATAAGAAATGACTTTTAGAAACTGTGGGAACTATTAAAACGGCACATCAGTACCAAAATGAGCAATATTTACTAGTATTAGCACTATTAAAACGCCATTTGAAGACAAACTTAGGCAATTATTACTCAGAAAAAACTCACACTTAGAGATATAGAACAGTGATAATTAAATCCCTTTCTCTATATATCTCTGGTTTTGGTGTTTGACGGAATGGAGTCTTTAAGAGGATCGATTTTAATGGTCTTGAATTAGCAAGATTTTCAAACTGAGAGTGTGCACTTAGTAGGAAGTTGATATCTACTGACAGCTTTATTATTGGTATTATTATATAGGTTAGTGAGCTCTCTTAAGGACCCATTCTACAGAGACATATCCATGATGTGGATTTCTTGCAAATTGTGCATTTAGGCTCAGTCTCCACTTATTGTACAAAGTTTGGAGCACAATATGAATTCTTCTTACATTTATGCTATTAAGATTACAGGGGAAATTAGGTTGTATCTACCTTTAAATAGTCTTATTTGCTTGACATTGTAGATGTCAAACAATGAAAATAAACATACCACTACAACCTTGGCTAAAGAAAGGAGGAAGGAAAAAACCAACAACAAAAATACACATTAAAAAAAAAAAAAACACAACAGAAGAAGCAGCAAAGACTGAAAGAGTGATATGACTTGAAGTGAGTGGGCTGCTGAGTCCAGTGTTTGGAAGTAGGAAAAAAATTAAAATTTCTTGGTCGTTATCCTTTGCATTGTTCATTATATCATAATGTTCAGCTTTGGAATATAATTATATTAGAAGAGATAAAATACTATTCCTCATCTTGATTTAAAAATACATAAATTTGTTAGAAGATCTTGAAAAGGGAATGAAGTGATTCCTGTTTGTGATAGACAGTGGGTGAACATTTCTGTTGCAAGTATTATTACAGGGGATTTGACACTAGGTATGATGGCATGGTCTTTTCACAATAAAATTCAGTCCTTGATGCTGTTTATTCATTCTGTATCAATTTAATTAAAGAGATGTGCAATATCATTTAAGGAAGGCTATGTAAATTTGGGTTACATAGAAAAGAAAAAGGTCAAAATTTGGTATGAATAATATTTTTTTATTATATTTAACCATACATGAGAATGAAAAATGTAGATAAGAATAATTATAATAATAATTAAAAGCACAAAAGTGTGCTTCTGATGTTAAACTTGGTGGAATTTCTCTAGCTAAATATTTTTGTATTAATAAGCATGATTTATGGAAAACAAAAATAAAAAAAAATATTCAGACAAGTCTTTGCGTCATGCTGATTTGAATTTTTCTGCTTCTCCAAACAATGATTGGAAGAAAGAAGTGATTCATTTCATGTCAGTTCAAAGTCAGAAATTATTAATCTCAGCTGCCCTGGAAGCAGATGTTATAAAGTTCATGACAATCTTGGTTCGGATGTGTTCATCTTCTACTGAATCTTACATCCCATGATACATTTTTATTCTGTAGTCCCAATCATGGGAGATTTACTCCAGATACAGACCTGAATCATAGTTACATGAGATATCCATTCTGAAAAACTCATCAGAAATTACCTTGACTCAAGTGGATTCTGGTCTCTTTTGAACAAATTGACAATACCAAATTGTTACACAGCATTTTAATAGCTTGGCTGTTTGCTTCAACACCAGAACAGATATGAATACAATGAATGAAAATTCCGATTCTCAAGTCATTTATATTCTGTGCTATTTACAGGAATGGCATCTTTGTCATGAGAAGCCCACTCTACTCAGATCAGTATAGTACAAGATAATGCCCTCACTCTATGAGAGTGTCCTGGTTCTGGCCAGGATAGAGTTAATATTTACCTGAGCTGGGTGAAGAACGACAGAGAGTTTTTAGCTTACTAAGCACACGTTCTCCTGCTAAAACAACTGTCTGAAACTGAATAAATTTAATCAAAACTTCCTACTTCAATGCTAAAGGCCAGATCTGCTGTGTATAAACCTTAAATGAGACTACTGGCCTGATCAGCCTTGCCTTTCACCCCAGCAGGGCTGAGTAAAGCCCTCCTTGAAATTAATGGCTAGACAACTGCAATATTAGGCAAATATTTCATAGGAACTAGCTCGAGCACTTGTTGACCTATCTGCATCCCCATATTTTGATCCTCCAGGCAATAACAGAACACACTAGCATTAGTTTTTCAGATCAGCCCATCTTTTCCTCAGGGACTCTAGCCTCCTGAGAGCTATTCCAGCAACAACAATGATGTTTTTGCCCTTCACAGATCTGAAGAGGTTTTGTTTCAACTCTGTTCCATATCTTTGAAACACAGAGCTCCCTTACACTGTCAAGGAACTTGGTATACTAAAATTTTATTATTTACCACTAGGTCATATCCATGATAACTCCTTGTTTAAAGTGTTAATCTGTTGAACACAGTGGATCTAGTTTTCTTGTCATTTATAATTAGGAAATTGGCAAAGTTAACAAAAATACACTACTTACATATAAATTGGTCTAAAGACTAATAGTTGGTCTCATCATTTTATCAGTGGACTAAAAAATTTACTCTGCTTAGCTTTTTCTTTTTTCTCCCCCCCCCTTTTTTCTTTTCTTTTCTTTTTTTTTTTTTAATGGCTGAAAAAACAAAGTCTTGAAACTTTCTTTAGATAGTTGGATAATTTCCCAGATACTCTCTTTTCTTATTGTTGAAGGAGAAAGAAAAGCATATTGCACAGAGTTCTTTACAAACTAGAATATTTCTGAAAAAAAATCCATTGTAGTGAAGACCATAATCTTGGCTGGTGATAGTGCATGGTGTCTGGACCCAAATAAATTAATCTACAAATTCAGATAGTGGGTCATTTCTAAGGCAATGGTTATTATTAGTAGATTAAGCATAAAGCCTTCTCTGAAATAAAGACTGCATTAATGGGCTACCATAAATTGGGCATGCCATAAATATGTGTCTAAGGATCACACATACTCCTTAGATTTATTAAACTTAAATTCTACTCTCACCTCATTCTTCACTGCAAGACTATTCATCCTTTTCTACCACTTAATGCAAGGGATTCTTTCAAGAATTGTCTTAATATATATTTAATCACCAAAAAATATCACATGATCTCAGAAGGAAGTTGGTTTTGTAACTGGAATAGGATGTCATGGCCATAAAAATGATTGATTCCGGGATTCCAATGTTCTAGAAAAACATACTTCAAAAGACAACATCTTTTCCTTTTCTGTGTGCTGCCAACTTTAGCTAATGGCAGTCTACAGTAACATAAAAGCAAGGACTTTGACATTTACAGTATTATATGGAATAAGGTTCACATCTGGGTACAAATTTTCCCTGTTTTTTCCTGTTCATATTTTCTACTTTAACTCCACTTGCTAAGATAGTGAGTCCTCATTAGAAGTCCCATTTAGTCCCACAGACAAACAAAAGTGAAACAAATAATGTTGAAACTCTTCTTACATCTCTCCCTATATTTGGCACCTAGAAAATGACGTGTTGGGGAATTTCTGCTCTTGGCTTCCAAAATTCATTCAGTACCTGGCTCATCGTTCTTGTAAAAGAGTATATTAACACATAAAGAACAGGAGTATGCTAGCAATCATAATTTCTTTCAGGTACTAACGGCAGTTCATTTTGTTGGTGCAAAAAGCCTCAGGTGTTAAGTAGGTGGTATAAAAGCTGGAAAAAGAACCTCATAAATAAATGATAATTAGGCATAGCTACATGGAGGGTTAGTAGTTATTGCCATAAATGGACATCCTGCATATTGGGTTAGCTGATGTGACTTTTTTTTCTGTGATAAACCATAAAACCTCAGATTCAACCATTTTCATAGCTACTGTTTTGCATATCCTGTAATATAGTGTATTTTTTAAAAATCACTACAGATGGAGAAATGTAATGGCTCATGAAATTGGTGAGGGAATATAAGGTCTTTGGATCAAATTTGCTCTTATACAAGTATGACTTTGTAGCTATAAGACTGCAAACTCCAGTCCTTTGGAAGAAGACAAACCTTGAACCTTAAACTTTGCAAGAAGGTCAGTAAGAAAAAGTGCAAGAAGAAATACTTGCAACTTTCTGCTCATCCTCTCTGTATTGGTAAGAGGCAGAGCGTCAGCCATTTCCAGCCTAAACTGAAGCCTGGTGAGAACTATCTTTAGGTGCTCTCCGAGTCACAGCACTGACAGAGGTTGCTTGAACATGGTTAACTTCCTTCTTGCCTGTTTTCCTTACAGTGAGAGTTACGTTTGGACAAGTAGACAGATACACATCATCTTGGCATGGTTAGTGTTTATAGAGTCACCTTTAGGTTGAATCAAGTTACCTTCACTCTGCCTGTGAAGGACCACAAATACTGCAAACTGGGATCTGGCTAAAACACAGACAGTAGATTTTTTAACACTGGTTTGTATCTGAATACAGATGGATCTGCTGTCACCAAAGGGATTTTTTGTTTGTTTGTTTGTTTCTTTTGAGGGAAAGAGGTGACATTGGACATTATTTCTTTTTTTTTTTTTTTTTTTTCCAAAATACGTATCATACTGCATTATATCTGGTATCTTGTTTCTCCTTATAAGAGCTAACAAAGCGTCTGCTCTGTAAGAATTCCTTCATTACCAGAATTAAAAGCTATATATAAAGGTTAAATATTAACTGTTACCACTATTTTGCTTTAGCATATGCAATACTGTCTTTTGAAAGCATTTCTAGAAATTAGGGAAATTAATTATATAACCTAGTGGCTACTGAGTGGCCTTTATGAAATCCTTTTCACAGTCTTTTGGCTTACAGGCATATATTCCCGTTAAGAAAAAACATGCTGCTGTAATTAGCTCTAATTGGAGTCCTTTAACACTACTGGCCTGACTGAGTCCCTCTGAAGTCAAATGGAGTCAGCTGAAGGACAGACTTCGGATTGTGTTGTAGCTCAACAGAGAAGTCAGCTTGCAAGCCTTTCCATTCATTGGTTTGCAAGCCTTCCATTCCCCATGGCTGGGAAACCATCCATGAGCTATGAGGAAAGAAGAAAACAAATAAGTAAATAAGAAAGAGCTGTGAGAAGGGAGTGAGAAGAGAGATGGAGGTAACACTGGCAAAGATTAATGCACTGGTTCTTATCCAATTGAAAACACAGGTGGAAAACCTAGTCCAGTTGTCCTAGACCAAATAAAAACTACAGCATCCTCATCACATTTCTGCATAAATCAGCTCAACATTGTGCAGATATCTGTAATGCAATGTCTAGAATGTTCCATTTGAGGAAGAAAAACAAAATAGGTGGGAAATGTGATGGTCTACAACTGCATTTGTCATACCAAAATAAATAGGTCTTTCCAGATGAGGAGAGAAATTTGTTGTTGGAGAAAGGCCACAGGTCACTTCCTCCAGCTGAAGAGAGCAACATGAACCTTGCTACTGCAGGAACAGGCATTCATCATCTGTTTAGAAAACAAACAAGGGGAAAAACCAAAAGGATATCTGAAAAGTGAAACAGATCAAATAGTGTCACCAAATTTCACTTGAAAAGAAAACATAATAACTCTTGCAATAACTGTAATTCCTTATATGAATATATATGCAAGAAAAACAGGAGGGGTTTTGATTTGAGAAATGCATGCACACACATACACACAAGCAAGTTAACAAGACCTGAACCTGACCACAGGTATTCTAATCTGACTGGTTATGAAGAATCTGGAGGATCAGTCTTGAGTTTCCTTTTGAAATAATGAGGTACAGTACTAATGCTAGAGATTGTTTCCCTAAGCATTTCAGCTCATCTTCAGATGACTGGAGAATGCCTGAATATCTCATCCTAGTTTTCCAGTTCCTATTTCCCCAAATGTTCAAGTCAGACTGCACCAGTTGCTGATATCTGTGAAATGACTGATGCTTTTCTAAAATGTATCAGAAATATTAGTTCAGATGCTGCAAGCGTGTGAGTATTGCAACACCAAACCAGTGCAAGCTCTTAAGTCCAATTTGTGCCTGAGTACATAAATGGAACAATAGTCCCATTTAAGTTTCAGCTGCTGTGAGCACTATTGCAGTCACTTCTGGAGTTTGTTGATTTAAAGCTAATTTATGCTTTGAATATCTATGTGACTGCAAGGTATTCCTAGACCTTATATTTGCTGAAAAAGTGTAGGTTCACCAGAACTATTCCCATACAGTTTTGTCAAAGTATAGCTTGTGGAAGAGTGTAAAGAAGACTTGGGATCATAGAGATTCAAATGCATCTTCAGGCTGCACAGTGAGCTGGAAGAAAAGTCTGTGAGCTCCCTAACGGGGTCCACAGCACAGCCTAACATCACCCACCTCTACTGTGCACACAGTCACCTTCATCCACACCTCGAGGTATGCAGAGATCATAAACTTCACCAGTGTAGTTTCATTCTGCTTGACAGTAAATTATTCCAGCCCGGCTGCTGGACGTACCTGAATTCCAACAATCTGCTTAGCATCCCACAAGTGCGTTCAAATGACATGTATTTTAAGGTGGTCATATGTAAGGTTTGTCCACATACTTTAATGTATATATATGTGTGTGTGTGTGTGTGTGTGTATATATATATAAAAAATGCAAAATATATATATGACATGCACATGCATACTGACATACAGACAAATAAACAATTATAGATAAGGATATAAAATGTGAAGAAGAAACTAGGGCATATTTACAGAAGAGGCAAGATCCATCCTCAAGCTCTTAATAAAGATGTGATGGTGTGAAAAGTTTACATAATTCCTGAGCATGCAGTCCAGATTATGTTATAATGACTAGGTGTGAGGCTTGTGCTGGAATGCGCCACCCCATTGCTGGACCAAATTTTTAGCAAATATGTTAAAATCAGAGAAGATAGATAGAGAAAAGAGTCTTAAGAAATGTAAGGTGGAGAAAATTATATGTATTGTCATTCGAAGGACTCAGACTGTTAAACTTACATAGATGAAGATCAAGAATAGTCTTAATTACAGCATATAAATACTGTGGTGAGAATGTAAGTGAAGAACTTAAGAGCCCTCAGAAAAAAAAGAAGACCAGGGTAGGGTGAACGGTCTTACAACAGTGCAGTTCATATTTTTTCCTAAAACTTAAGAAAGAACCCAAGAATATTGAATTCAACCATTTTTAGGCTCCAGTCAATACTGATGTAAGGTGATGGAAAAGATGCATTCTTCACTCCCTATCCAAATGCAAACGACAGCTCACTTTTCTTACCCCTTAACTTATTTTCCTCTGTAGTACTGCTTCGAGGAAAATGGGCTAAAATTCTGAGTTTAATTTTATATTTCCATCTTTGCCAAAGATCTAGCTAGTTGTTGGTATGAGACTATGAGATGGCTATCACCTTTAAAATGTTTGGGAAATACATGTACACCTTCTCCTTCACCGTTCTACTTCTGTCTGTCTTTCTCTCTCAAAGATACAAAACCAAAACCCTATGTTAAAATAACATAATTAAGGTTGCAAAGTCAGGCCTGCAGAAATTAGAGAATGTGAAAATTAAGTTTTCCTCTGAACCTTAATTAGCTGAAGGTAGCAGGCACCCTGCGGAAAAAATAGCATGTGATCATGTAATTAAAGACTGTGCCATAATGCCCCCACACAAGGGTGCCAAATTAATGTTGCGCGGGCAAACTTAATTCGAGCATTCCCTAACTTGTTTTGAGTGCTTGACTTTGCAACCTTAATAATGTTCCTTTAATGCAGTTTTGTATGTGTAATTTCAGACAGAACTATCTTAAAGAAGCTTTTTTTTTCTGAAATATTACTGTCACTGAATCTTATTTAGACTCTTATTATATTATCATGATTTCATGGCATTTTAATTTATACTGCATTATTGGACTGTTAACTTCCTTCCACTACTCAATTAGGCTGGCAATATTGTTTCACTTCTAATATACTTCTCTTGCTATTCAACATATTATTATTATTAGAAGGCTATTTATATTTACCTAATGCCGGTTGAACACAATTTTGTTGAATATCACCATGTTAGCTACAGACTTTGGTAGGAAAGAAATTATCTTAATACAATCATATAAACATGTTGATAAACTTCTCAAGGTTATGTTCAGAACATAATAGTACAAATAAAAATTATAAAAAGAAGAGTAGTGTAAGACCACATTTAACATAATAGAGTCTGCCATTGATTAAATCTTTGATTATTTGATGGCATACATTTGAGAATATTGCATGCATGCTTTTATTGGTATCCCTTATAACCTTTCATAGTGCCATGACCATTTAATAGATTTTTGTATATTGAATGCTTTTTATAATAAGTATTCTTATAATTTTACCTTCTGCTAATATCTTCTTGTTGTTTGAAGCAACACATCTAAATTCAGAAAGCTGTACAAATCAGAACTCACTGATACATGAACTCAGAAAGCTGCACTTGCATTAATGGTTGGCTTTTTTTTGAGATGGTGCAAGCTGAAGATACCTAAAGTAATCTACACTAGCATATGCTTTTGAAAATGCCTGTTTCTCTCCATTGATTACATAGGATACCAATACAATAAGTTAGGTAGTAATTACTGTTGGGATCCAATCTGAATACTCTTCTTCTAAAGATTGATCCCTAATGGACCTCATCCATTAAAAGGAAATATTGAGGACAGCCCCTTTACATTTAATCTTTACTCAATGGTTTAGAAAGTGAGCAGGTCTGTAACTGGAATTTTTTTTCAGTCTGGGTGAAGATTGCAAGCAACTGCCTGTTTTACAAAAAAAAAAAACCAACCAACCAAACAAAGAAACAAACTAAAAATGCTTCTGCTATCTTGGAGGGCTCTCTCATGACTTCAGCAGATCTGGGCAGCCTAGAACATAACAGGGCTCTTAACAAGAGGAAGGTGAACAGCTTCCCGGAGCAAGACATCCTGAGTCTCCATGTTTGGTAGAAGTGAAATAGTTGGAAAATACACTACAGTCAGGGCAATGCCTGCAATTTCAGCTAGGCTCAGCTTGTAGGTTGTTAAGTTAACATTTACATTTTTGTAAATGCACAACATTTCTGAGGATGCACAACATTTTTGAGGATTTAGTCCAAAAGGTCTGTGCTACACTGTAGCTGTATTAAATTATCTCATTTTTAATATTAGTTTTAGTAGTGCCTTCAGGACCAAAATGGTGATTCAGCCCCTCCCTGGAGTTTAAAACAAACACTGCATATCTAGGTAATAATATCGGGTGCCTTCCTCAGTAATCAATTAGCAAAGCTGTACTTATTTGTGGGTGTGTGCGAGAGGGAGCTTAACTCACCTAATTTTGCAGCACAAGTTAATAGCTTTCTTCCTCTAATTAATTTTGCTGCTAGTCTGAACTCACGGTAATTGTTATATCCAAAAGCAAGGATTAGCAGAGTGGACCAGACCGTTGGCCTGCTTATTTCAGCAGCTTGCTTCTGACAGTGGATAGTTATAAGAATTCAGGAAGATGGTACATGAAACCCTGCAATGAACAGCTACCATGTAATTTCCTGTAAAGCTCATATCTTCCTCAAGCTTTTTGTATTTTCTTGCATAATATTTTGCAGGCAAGGGAGAGCTTGGACTTGCAGCAGTCCAGACATAAGCAGTTCTTCACCAGAATCCAAATAAAGACTTATTTGCAGACTTACACAGCTTGAATGTGCATCTGTGCTGAACATGGCTACACAGCTGATCCTGCTAACCTGGATAATTTAAAATTATTAATTTAGATTTTAGGCAGTGCTTTCTTGGATGTCATTGGGAAATCCTATGGATATGTACTCTGCTATCATTCAGTTACTCTGCGAAACACAGGAAATGCCTAAGACATGCCATATCAGGGCCTTCCAGTTGATAACCGTTATTTCCTCTGCTTCACCACCATTTACATTGAGAATGCTCTTGCAGACTCTTCTCATCCCATTTCTGAGGCAAAGCTGACTGTATCCTCTGACACCTGTGTTTGACCCGAGTTTGACAAAAAGTCTTAAACCCATCTTTTCAGAAGTCTTCAACAGCCTAAAGAACAAGTCTGAACTCCACACAGAAAAGGAGGTGGTTCAAGGGAATATCCATAGCTCCTGACTTGAAGAGTAATATATTTTTTTCAGCTTTGCTGCACTCCTCTTTCTCAGCCCCATCCCATGGTGTCAATAGAGGAAGTTTTCCATTCTTCCCCACTAATCATCTCTGACATGTACTTGGCAATCTTGCCTATGAGAATCTGCCTGTAATATTCCAGGCCAGTCTCAAGGAGAAAAGACACAGATACAGCACCTTTGAATAGTAAGATCTAAAGAGATTTTTTAAACTGTTGTTTTGCTTTGCAATGTTTTAAATAGGGACAGAATGAAGGCTGAAATCACTGGATAAGAAAGATTTATTTGGTGTGAGGCAGGGCACACTGATCACTGATCCTTAATGAGATTAAAAAAAATCATCTGTTATTTCTTAACAGTAGGAGGAAGTCTCAGCTTAAAGTTATGTGCTTGCTTTTATGACAGGGCTCTCATCAGCACTCTGTAAACTGCTGGACCAAATTCTCCACCATGATTTCAGGGGGGTTGTGCGAAATGAGAATTTATCTCCCTGTTGATAGATGGCTGGCTGTGTATGTGGGAGGGGGCTGAGGGGAAGGCTGTTAATTAAATTTGAAGGCGAGATTCTGCTCTTTGCAGCTGAATTAAAAATAAAATACCAATTGAAGTTTAATTACTGTCTTTGCTTACTTGTGCATTCAAACTTGAAAGATGACTTCACACTCCGTTTTTAAGCTCCTGTAGCTCAGAGATGATTATGGAGTTTGAGTGCTATGTGACACACAGTCTTATCAAATACCCCATGCTACCACAGAGGCATTTATGCAGCTGATAAGGTAGGCAGCAAGTAAAGTCTCTGGGCCAAATTGAGAGGGACGTTACCCTGCAGTGTGCAAATAGGAAGGGGGCCTGCTTTAGGAAACCCCAGGCTCCCATTGGCTTCAGTTGAGGTAATGATTACTCATTAACCAGTAGCAGTTATTCATTACTGGTTAACTATGAGATAACTATTGTGGTCCTGCAGTGGGAGAAACAATTTAATTGAGGCTAAATAAGAGGAAGAAAACCTGAAAATATTTCTGCAACATTGTCTTCTGCCCTTTCTGTCTGTGAAACAGGGATATTTTACAGGGTAAGGACTGCAAGTCTATAGGCTGGATCAGTGTTGTTCCTATTTAGAAAGGGAGAATATGAAGAAGTATAATTATATGTTTTTATAGTAACATTTGAAAGTCAGTAGCATTTCTAGTGGTGCACTTTTGTATTCCCTCTTCTTTCTCCCAAAGCACAGGACTTCTGTTATTTTTAACACCAGTGAGCATTCTTCTGCAAGTACCCTATATAGACTGTATCTGAAACAAAGCACAGGCTTTTTTAAAGAGTCTTAAGGAGTTTTAAGCACTCAAATAAGGAGAAAAAAAAAAGGGAATACAAGCCCCAAACTCCTCTGAGTCCTTTTTATGAAGATCTTACCTGAGGGCACTGCTGTGTTTGAGTAAGGGTGTCAGAGCTGGTCCCACACACTTCTTTACTCCCCTGACTGCCTCTGGCTCTCTGCTTCTTCTTTTTAGTAATTCACTGGAAGCTTAGGTGGAGTTGGTGGCCTATAGCTATAGTAAATCAAACTAATTACATTTGCACTAAACGTGAAAATGTCTGCAGTGTTTTTTTTTTTTTCTGCTGTTCTCTTTTTTTTTTCTTTTTCATTTAAAGTACAGACTGTTAATATGTCTTTACTTAGCTTAAATTATTCCTTCAATGTAAAGCTAAGCTGAAGCAACTGCAGTTGTTCAACCGCAGCAACTGTAAAGTCTGAACACCATTTACACTGCTGAATTGTTAGGATACTTGTTCATCCAAGACCCTAAAAATGATGGCTGATGTCAAGGAAGACAAGCATATCATGCTGAAAAACATGATGCAAGAGATCTATAACCCTCTAGAAAGCCAGCTATAACCAAAGCAAGATCCACTGAGGTGTCTAAAATAACAACAGATATCCATGTTTAGTCATATAAATCATTCCCATAAGAACTATTCAGTTTATCCTGTAGTTTGTATACATTTAGCAAGCAGAATAGTTTTCCAGCATTCATGGACTCTGCTGGGCTTGATTCAGCTGTGCACAGGCAGATATTTTGTACTACTTCAAGTGTGAAGGGGTATTCTGTCTGTCCTCAGTTGTCAGTCCAGGAAGTCACAGTTCCTGTGTTGTAGCTATCACAGCAGCTAGAGATGATCTGTCATCTGCTTGGTCAGCCCTTGGTACCTGGGGTGCTCCTAGCAATGCCAGGCACATACCTGTGGGCAACTGAACTGAGGTCATCAGTGACATTGATGACATGGAAGTGTAGGAACCTACATCTGGAATATTGTAACCCATGAGTTCAATCTCACTCCTCATCTCCACAAGGCTTTTTTGGGCATCTTTTAGCCAGTGGACAATCTGCCAAAAAAAAAAAAGTAGACAAAGAACCTTACACTGTCTGGCATTTGTAGATATTTAACACTCAGTCACTGGCTGCTTTTATGATAACAACCTATTCTTTCAGTCAGCCTTCTCATGTTTAAGAGATCTGAGGTCCCCTTTTTAAGGCAAAAACATCCTCTTCTACAGACATCTTCTACTATTGCAAGTATTGTTGCTAGGTGCTAGTATTACCACAAGTAGTGTTAATTAGAACTGGATAAAGGAAAAGGTAAACTGTAGTTTTTCAATTATTTCATTATTCAATGGCATTGCTTAATTGGTAAAATAGATAATTCAGGTGTAAACACAGTCCTTTCAGTCTATCAGACTAATCAAACCTAAACATATCTCTCTTTCTGTGAAATAGTTAATGTTTGGAGCCGGGAAGATAATGCAAATGAAAGCTATTATGCAGAGTTAGTTTAACGATACGCAATTTAAAACTGTAGCAATTGTTTTTGGTCAGTTTCTTGCAATCTGCAAGGTAATTTTTTTCAATTTATTTGGAATTAGTCAAGTGCACTGTTGAAAAGGCAGAGTGAATTGATGTTAAATAGTTTTTGGAAGATGTAATTGTCTGATGATTTGTAAATAGCCAAGCTTATCAAAAAAGTAATTTAAATGTTATGCTGACAATTTTGTTCAGTTTGGTGTACTCTGTAAACTTGTGAATCCAATTTTTAGCCCTCATTAGCATCAGAATTCTCTTTGCACTGCTAAATGATTTCAACTATTTCATGTATGTGCCTAAAGCATCTGGTGCTGAATTTCTACTGATCCTTAACCAGCACAGAGAGCGTATAGTCAAGTTGTAATCAAAAGTGCTTCTGTTTTCTAGTCACCATAATCTAGTTATTCTCTTAACACAGAGAATTTAACCAATACTAGTCATTTATAGTCATGCACTATAAGCCATGGTGGTGAGTTTAACTCAAAACACTTTTCATGTTTTTCTCTGAACAATAAAATTTGAAAATTTCCCTTCCTGCCCTGTCCTTCCCTCCCTTTCCCTCCAACAGTCAAAGGAAAGAAAAAAAAAAAAAAAAGAAATTCATAGATAATACAGAACTCATAACCAAAAAGAATTTGACTCTCTATATCTTCAGAACTAGTAACAGTTATACTATGATCTCATGAAATTGTAAGTAATGGAACTTTCATTCTTAAAATTATACAGTCTAATTCTTAACAAGCATTCAATTTTACCTCATCATAGAATCATGGAATAGTTTGGGTTTGAAGGGACCTTTAAAGGTTGTCCAGTCCAACTCAGCTGCAAGGAGCAGGGACATCTGCAACCTGATCAGGTTGCTCAGAGCCCACTCCAACCTGGCCTTGAGTGTTTCCAGGTATGGGGCATCAACAACCTCTCTGGGCAACCTGTTCCACTGTTCCACCACTCTCATAATAAAAAATGTCTTCCTTATATCTAGTCTAAATCAACCTTCTGTTGTATTTCTACATTCACACATTCCTCCATGCATTCCAATGTTTTATTATATCCAGAAGTACCGTATTAAAAGAATACCAAGATATTAAGGTAAGCACTCAAAATTAAGAAACATTAAAAAACCAGCATTGCTTGTTTAATCTTAATCCATCTTTCTTGCATATATACTTTCTGAAATAGTATTTTTATTATAGAATCATATCCCGTTTCTGCTACTGGTCTCTTGCTGGCCTTCCATACAGCTATTAGACGTTGTTCTAAAATGGTTAGAAATAAGCCAAAGGGGAAGGAAGACGGGTGGAAATTGTAAAACATAATGTGAAATTAGTTAAATTTAAGAAATAAGCATCATGGATAAATATGAATGGGGAAGAATTTTGGGTGACCCTTTGATCTAGACTCAGAAAAAAAACATATTGAAAAGGGGAATTAAAAATAAAACTCCCATAATCTTTACTGACTCTATTAAAACGTAGCCTGTCGCCTTCCAGAACATAAAAAGAAAACTAAAATAATTTAATATAAAAATGTTTTTGACAAAAAGAGAAAATACAAAACATTCTAGAGGAGCCAGTTATGCCTTGTAAATAAAAGTGTGGTGGTTTTGGTTTTTTTTGGTTTTCTTTTCTTTTTTTTTTTGTCAAAAATCACAGAAAATACTGACATTTTGGCAATTAAACTTATGTTTGTGGAATTCCATGTTCTTGATGAAAAAGACTTTGACAAAGAATGGAAAGCCAGATTTTTGCCTTCGTAGATGTTGTGGTTTTGTTTAGTGAGGAGGGGGCCTAAGGTGGCAGCTTCTGTAGGAAACTGCTAGAAGTTGCTCCCCTTTGTTCAGTGGACTCGGCCAGGCCTACGGCGAACCTGCTGGTGGCCAAGGCCGAGCCGACTGGTAGCAGAATGTCCCGTGATAATGCCTCTGTGATAACGTATTTAAGAAGGGGAAAACAGAAAAAAAAAAAAGAGAAGAGATGTGAAGAAGCTGAGCGGGGGCAGAGGCACAGAGGGGGAGGCACAGGCCTCATGGGCCTTGCAGGCCTCACCCTCTGTCCTCTCACCAGGCGGCCGACTGGGCCCGACTCGGCCCGGCCCAGCTGCAAGAAGTAGAGAGATGAGAGGTGAATAAGATGTAAAAAGGATCCTGAGAGACATCTACCAGCCTGTTGTGAGGAACGGCTGCAGACGCCAAGGTCAGTTCAGAAGGAGGGGGAGGAGTGATGCAGCTCCTGGCCAAGATTCCCCTGCAGCCTGTGGTGACGACCATGGTGGAGCAGGTTGTCCCCCTGCAGCCTATGGAGATCCACGGAGGAGCAGAGATCCACTTGGAGCCCATGGAGGACCCCGTACCAGGGGAGGTGGATGCCTGAAGGCAGCTGTGGCCTGTGGAGGGCCCGCTGGGACAGCCGTTCTGGAGAGACTGCACCCCATGGAAGAGATGACCCACGCCGGAGCAGTTCCACGAAGGACTGTGGCATATGGGTGGGACCCCACGCTGGAGCAGGGGAGGAATGTGAGGAGTTCTTCCCCCAACCATGAAGCAGTGGCATGAAACAACGCATGATGAACTGACCGCAACCCCCATTCGCTCTTCCCCGCTGTGCTGCTCGGGAGGGGAAGGTAGTAGAGATAATGTTAAACTTGGGAAGAGGGAGGGGTAGGGGGAGGTTATCTTGTTCTCTGTCTCATTATCCTGCTGTTTGTAGTAATAAATGAATAGTTTTCCCCAAGTCTAGTCTGTTTTGCCCTTAACGGTAACTTTAAGGATTTTCTCCCTGTCCTTATCTCAAACCTCGAGCTGTTTTTCTTATGTTATCTCTCCCTATTCTCTCAGAGGGTGGGGGGAGTGAGAGAGAGACTGCGTAGTCTGGTCCTGATCAGGGCTGAACTACGACAGTAGAAAAAAAGAAAAATACAGTGAAAGGAAACTTGGGTTGACCATTTCTACCAGCAGCTGGTGGTATATGCCATTACCCATCTACACTGGTTTGGACTTTTCTGCAGTACGTATGTGTCCATCTGAACTAGTGCCCTTGGCTCTCCTTTTAGTTCATGGAAAGAAGCAGACATTTTGAGGATAAATTGAATTATTTCTTATTTAGAAAACAGATTAAAGAGACAAATCATGCCTTATACTGTTTATTTTAATATGTCTCTATTACTATGAAATTATCTAATGCTTCATACTCTGAAGAGTTGTCTTGGTGGAGATGTCTGTATACCAATGCTCTTGAGTTAAAGGGCATGCAGGTACCTTGACCAAATTAAAGAATAATTCTAAATTTATAACCCTTCAGATAAGTTTAGCATATGAAAAAAAAAAAGAGATAACAAGAGAGAGATATTGGGATAATTTCATTGCAATCTACACATACCTTGACAGGAAAAATATTAGCTACTAAAGGGTACTTTCATTTAGTAGAGAAAGACCTAAAAAATGCAGGGAGTCACGCAAAATCATGTAGTAAAGTAGATATTTTCAGCAGTGAGAAAGATTGAACAAACTGCACAAGGAGTTCTAGATTCTCCATCATGAATGTCTCCATATTAGGAGTGCAAAATTTATTGGAAAAGATGCTAAACATATACAAAAGGGTTAAAAACAGGGGCAATTGTGTTGTCCAAGAGCCTAGATAGTCTGATTTGTCACTTTCTCATAATTTAGAAAATAAAAATCTAATAATCTATTTCTTGCCCTTTTTCTTCACACAGTATTTCCTTTTATAATGTAACAAGTTGTTGTGGAATTGTTTATTGCTCTATACATGTGACAGAGGTCTGATAGTCCTTACAGAGATGCATTGAAAAGTCTTATCCTATGCATTTGAGTAATAGGTTTGTAGCTGGGGTGGTGGAGGGGCAAAGTGTATCCCTCACCATTTAAATTCTGGGTAAATTATTCACTATTCTGACTTCAGAAGAGTAGTCCTGAACCTGGTACACGATCTCTTAAGATCACACCTTGTCTTTCCAAATAAGTGCCGCTGCCTCAGGACAGCACTAGGAACACAGAGCAGCTCGGTTTGTTTTACTTTTCAGGACTATATTTTAATTAGAGTTTAATCTTCCTTTCTACTCCTTCTTTCTTTTTGTCTCTGTTCCTCCACTCCCTGGTCCTGATGTAGTAGAAGGAGAGCACATGAACCACAGGTGTATATATACTGCAGGCATCACTGCTCTGCTGTTATGTTCTACTGCATTGAAGAAAATGAATCTTTTCAAACAGGTGAATTTTCCAACAGAAATGGACCAAACAGACTCAGTTCATTGAATAGAAAATGTAATGGTGATCTAAACCTATTACCTTCAATGGAGTCTGTGACATTTTCTTCAAGCATATTGATCTGCTGGAGGGAGAGGTGGGGGAATGAGGGAGAAAGGGAACTTTATTTTTTTACCCATCATGTTGCGTCAGTCATTGTAATGCTAGTCACAATGTATAAAAGACTTATAGAATCAGCACGTCTAGTCTTTTTGTAAGAGCTGCAATAAACACTTATGCGGGGCTAAATTAAAAAGCTGCTTTAGAATCAACTCTATGTATATTCTAAGATTGCTAAGAATAAACTTCATTTTCTCCTGCTCCCCTCCAATATTTTCCCTTGCACAATAATAAAACTGATTTCAGCTGATACACACCCAGTGCTTGTCCAATGGTCCATTCTTCTTTTGTAATTTGTAATACCGTTCAGCTAGTTAATCACATTTCTCCCCATGCATATCTCTTTCTACTAGACTGTTAATAGAGACTGAACTAATTTCAAATCTTATTTAACCTAATTTGGATTGGCAGCATGTCCTTTAGGAAGGAAAAAAAAAATAAGAGGAACAACACCAGCCTGTTTCTTGTATATTTTCTAGGATTTTTTTTTTAAAAAAACTTTTTTATTTTATGTTGTTGTATAATCATGTCTCTAGAGACTAGCGAAGCAGCAGAGAATTCTGCCTCATTAAAGAACTGACATTTGTACTGTTGTAGTTAGGGTTATGTCAGTGTTTCCATTATCATGTAATTCTTCTGTTTTACTGAATAAAATGTCCTCTTATTTGGAAATTTTTATATAAACAAAGTGAATTCAGGTTTTGTTCCTATACTTGTGACAACAGACACACCATCTTTCACTGTATAGATCTACTTTTGAATATGTTGCAAATATATATTTTTTTTATTTAGTGAATATTATTAAGACTTTCAAACTAGTATTTTGCAGGTAACATCCCCAGTAGAGATAGAAGCCACATTAAAATCCCTTGGCAGGATCACAGTGCTAGTGAAGTTCTTTAGTATTAACATAATATTGAGTCCATTTATTTTGGCATTATCTTAATTTGATCCATTTTGCACCTTGTCCATGGTATATATATATTTTAATTTGTACCAGCACATGAAGCTAGTACATTTTATTGTAATCTGAATTTTATAATCTTGCCTATTATTTACAAGCAATCTGCTACTACAGTTGTTCCTAGGTGTTTTAATAAACTAATTTAACATCTGTTTATACTATGTAACTGTATCAACTTACAAATGGGCAATAGAACTTAGCATTGTTGAGAATTACCATGCAGATAGATGGAGCTGCATTAGTAAAAGTAAAAACCACTCAGTATTTCATTGTAACTTCCTAAATAAGCTTTGTTATCAAGATTGTTTTATTTTCAGTAGGGCTTCTGAATTGAATGGCTAGGTTATTTACAATAAAGAATCAGCCAATATGTTTTATGTAGAAATAAATAAATAAATACTTTAAATCATAGTTAAATTGAGTTTTAAAGTTGCAAACCATTCTTTATCCATAATGTGATTCTGGGATCTGAAGGCATATATACAGTACGTGTTAGCGAGTGAACAAATGTAAAGCGGGAGTTAAAAAATTGCTCTGAGTCATTAGAAAGATTTAATTAAGATACAAAGCCTCTAAACTTGTCTGGGCTGCACTGAGAGTAGAATTTAGCCACCGAAAAGTACCAGCCCAGAGCACTGAGTGTACGTGCTACAAACACTTCTATTCAAATCTGTTTACTTACCTTGGCATATTTAAAGGAAAAAAACCCCGTTGCTTAGTGCTGCTTATTTCCTTCAAGTCCCTACCATAAAGTGTTTCTCTTCAAATATTTGCCAAAGCTGCTCCCGCTACACATGTTAAGAATTGTATCATTAGCAGAGATAACATAGGAACTCCTAGATGTCCACGAAGATTGAGGTCCTGTTTGCCAATGTGTTACACATGTGAAAAGAATAAGACTCTGCCCCAAAGAGGTGAAAAGAGATAGGAATTTATTCCTATCCTTTTGGAGAAAGGTTTCATACAAAGTGAAAGGTATTTTGTCGAGTGTCATACATGTATAGGCTTTTTAGAAAAGACAGGAAGGGGAGACGAGGAGGGGGTGTCGCTCTCTACGTCAGCAACCGGCTGGAGTGTGTGGAGCTCCGCCTGGGGATGGAGGAGGAGCTGACAGAGAGCTTATGGGTCAAGATTAGAGGATGGGGACGGACAGGGGACGTTACGGTGGGGGTCTGTTACAGGCCGCCTGGCCAGGAGGACAGAGCAGATTAAGTGCTCTATAGGCAGATAGGAGCAGCCTCACGGTCACAGGCCCTGGTTCTCATGGGGGACTTCAACCACTCTGACATCTGTTGGAAAGACAACAGGGCAGGGCACAGGCAGTCCAGGAGGTTCCTGGAATGCGTGGATGACAACTTCCTCCTGCAGGCGGTAGAGGAGCAGACAAGGAGGGGTGCCATGCTCAACCTTGTGCTCACCAACAGGGAGGGGCTGGTAGGGGATGTGAAACTAAAGGACAGCCTTGGCTGCAGCGACCATGACATGGTGGAGTTCAAAATCCATGGGGCAGCAAGGAAACTACATGGCAAGCTCTCTGCCCTAGACTTCAGGAAGGTGGACTTCGGCCTCTTCAGGGACCTGATGGGCCAAGTGCCATGGGAGGTGGCCCTAGAGGGAAGAGGGGCCCAGGAAAGTTCGTCTATATTCAAGGAGCACCTCCTCCAAGCTCAGCAGAGGTGCATCCCGATGAAAAACAAGTCGGGCAAAAAGGCCAGGAGGCCGGCGTGGATGAGCAAGGAGCTCCTGGACCAACTGAAAGTGAAAAAGGAAGCCTATAGAGGGTGGAAGTGGGGACAGGTAGCCTGGGAGGACTACAAAGAGGCTGGAGCACCTCTCTTATGAGGACAGGCTGAGAGAGTTGGGGCTGTTCAGCCTGCAGAAGAGGAGGCTCCGGGGAGACCTGATAGCGGTCTTCCAGTACCTCAAGGGGGCCTACAAGAAAGATGGGGAGAGGCTGTTTAGTAGGGCCTGTTGCAATAGGACGAGAGGTAATGGTTTTAAAATAGAGGGGGGTAGATTTAGATTGGAAATTAGGAAAAAATTTTTTACGATGCGAGTTCTAGAACCCTGGAACAGGTTGCCCAGAAAGGTGGTGGAGGCCCCATCTCTGGAAACATTCAAGGCCAGGCTGGATGAGGCTCTGAGCAACCTGACCTAGTCAGGGATGTCCCTGCTCCTTGCAGGGGGGTTGGACTAGCTGACCTTTGAAGGTCCCTTCCAACCCTAACCATTCTATGATTCTATGGTTCTAAGTCCATGGGACCTGATGAGATCCATCTGCGGGTCCTGAGGGAACTGGCAGATGAAGGTGCCAAGCCACTGGCTATCGTATTTGAGAAGTCGTGGAGGTCTGGTGAGGTCCCCGATGACTGGAAGAGAGGGAACATAACCCCAGTTTTTAAACAGGGGAATAAGGAAGACCCAGGTAACTACAGGCCGGTCAGCCTCACCTCTGTGCCTGGCAAGGTCGTGGAGCAGATCCTCCTGGAAACCATGCTAAGGCACATGGAGAGCAAGGAAGTGGTTGGTGACAGCCAACATGGCTTCACCAAGGGAAGATTGTGCCTGACCAATTTGGTGGCCTTCTATGATGGGGTGACGGCATCGGCGGACAAGGGATGAGCAACTGACATCATCTACCTGGACTTGTGCAAAGCTTTTGACACTGTCCCGCACGACATCCTTCTCTCTAAACTAGAGAGACATGGGTTTGATGGACGGACCACTCAGCGGATAAGGAGTTGGCTGGATGGCTGCACTCAGAGAGTGGTGGTCAACGGCTCGATGTCCATGTGGAGACCTGTCACGAGTGGCGTCCCTCAGGGGTCCGTGCTGGGCCCGGCCCTGTTCAACATCTTTGTTGACGACATGGACAGTGGGATAGAGTGCACCCTCAGCAAGTTCGCCGATGACACCAAGTTGTGTGGTGCCGTCGACACGCTGGAAGGGAGGGATGCCATCCAGAGGGACCTTGACAGGCTGGAGAGGTGGGCCCGTGCCAACCTCATGAAGTTCAACCAGGCCAAGTGCAAGGTCCTGCACCTGGGTCATGGCAATCCCAGGCACAAATACAGGCTGGGCGGGGAATGGATTGAGAGCAGCCCTGAGGAGAAGGACTTGGGAGTGCTGGTGGACGAGAAGCTCAATGTGAGCCGGCAATACGCCCTTGCGGCCCAGAAGGCCAACCGCATCCTGGGCTGCATCAAGAGGAGCGTGGCCTGGGGTGATTCTCCCCCTCTACTCTGCCCTGGTGAGACCCCACCTGGAGTACTGTGTCTAGTTCTGGAGCCCCAACACAAGAAGGACATGAACCAGTTGGAGAACGTCCAGAGGAGGGCCACGAAGATGATAAAAGGGCTGGAGCACTTTTCCCATGAGGACAGGCTGAGAGAGTTGGGGCTGTTCAGCCTGGAGAAGAAGAGGCTCCGGGGAGACCTGATAAGGGTCTTCCAGTACCTCAAGGGGGCCTACAAGAAAGATGGGGAAAGGCTGTTCAGTAGGGCCTGTTGCAATAGGACGAAAGGTAATGGTTTTAAAATAGAGGGGGGTAGATTTAGATTGGAAATTAGGAAAAAAATTTTTATGATGTGAGTTATAGAACCCTGGAACAGGTTGCCCAGAAAGGTGGTGGAGGCCCCATTCGTGGAAACGTTCAAGGCCAGGCTGGATGAGGCTCTGAGCAACCTGATCTAGTTGGGGATGTCCCTGCTCCTTGTGGGGGGGGTTGGACTAGATGACCTTTGAAGGTCCCTTCCAACCCTAACCATTCTATGATTCTATGATTCTATGTCTGTAGGGCAAACAAGAACTGTAATCCTTAAATTCATGTGTATTCAAACTCAAAGTCTACAGAACATGGCACAGAGCCATCAGAAGGCTCAACTGAGCCAAATTCTCATGATCCTATGTCTTGGCTAGTGAGAATTCCCAGGCTTCAGGACTTAACAGTGCAAGACATCAAGGCTAGAGCACTTCTGGAGCCAAGACAGGGCAGGCAGTTAGATCAGCTCACAGATATAGTGCAGAAACCAAAACAGTATGTTCTGCTAGGGTTTGTCTCTAACAGTCAGTGTAAAACCCTAAGCTAAGATTTTGTTCAGTAAAAAATGTCTAGTTTGTGTTATTTCCTCAGATAAAGGTATTTTCTGTGTTGGTGTGCTTTTTCATCATTGACCAGGTAGAAAAAAAATCGTTCAGGGACATTTTGGGGCATATAAAAAAAGATCACATCCTTTTTTCCTGAATTCTGCCTTTGACCTTTCATTGTTGGCTACTGCCAGAACAATAATAAACTGGTACTCAGGGTTTGCTTTAATGATATTGTTCAAGTATAAAAAAATAGAAGGGAGAGTTGTGATTTTGGGGTTATTTTTTGGTTCTCCTCCCCCCCCCGCCCCGCCTGGCAACCAATGAGAGATAACATAGAGGAACAGGAAAGGAAGAATGTGATGGAAGTTAGACATATACTCACACACACGTACAAAAAGAGGATTTTGAGAGGTGGTCATTTTTTTTTTTTATCGATCCTTTGCTTTCTGTTTGTATGGACGGATACACACATCTTTTTATTTTATGGGAAGATACATGTATATATGCATTCAAGTCATCTGCGTGATAAAGCTAAAAATGACTATGGAAGAATGGGAAATATTTCTAATGCTATTACTCATATAACATGCATGATTTTTTAAAAAGTATTCTTGAATAAATAGCAAATTAAATGCATTGAGACAATAGAAAATGTGCTGAATATCTCCAGCAGAGATAATATCTCTCTTCAGAGAACTAAACACGGCATAGAACACCACTTCAGAAAGTGTGACTAGCAAATGATATCCAGGAAGTGAGAAAAACAGCAGCAATAGCTAAGAATTTGTAGATATCCAACGATTTCACATAGTAGTGTTTACTTTTTCTTCCCTTTGGTCAGACACATTCTGAAGCTATGAGAGAAGTATATTGTCAGATTATGAGAGAAGCACATATCCAAAGGAGTACAGGGAAATGCAGGATTAGGAAGAACAACAAAGCAAATGATTACTAGTGACTGTATCAGTTTTAATACATCATCACTCGCTTTGCTTCTGCATCTGGAGATGTGACTGTGAAGTATGAGCCCCATGCAACTCCATCTAACATGAGAGTTAGCCTTGCTATTGACAGGGGTTGGATGGCCTACTGAGGTTAATTCCCACCCAAACTATTCCATGACACTGAAATGCCTAATACCTTCAATGTCTCTAGGATGGGTAGTAATGTCTATTAGGTGTTGTGACAGACTTCAGCAAGAACTATAAATCTTAATACTGATATCAAGACCAAGGGGACTTGACTGACATGTACAGCCTTATCCAAAGTCTGTGCTGCTGCAAAGCCACTAATTAGAATAAAGGCAGCATGTATTTGCTCCATCTTATTTTAATGTAGGCATATTCTTTGTCTTTTGCTCTCTAGACTTTTTTCTGTTCAGAGAGAAATGGTCGTAACTGTCAAGTCATCTAGCAAACTAAGTCACTTCTTAGAGAAGCATGTAGTGTGATCTTCCAGGAGATTCCTGGAATGCACTGAGGATAAATTCTTAAGCCAGGTAATAGCCCTTCCGGAGGGGATGCAATGCTGGACCTGACGGTCGCCAATGCAAGTGAGCCAATCGGTGACATCAAGATTTGAGTCAATCTAGGCTGCAGTGACCGTGCACTGATGGAGTTTGCAGGGATATGGGTCAGGTGAAAAGTAAAGTCAGAACTCTGAATTTTGGGAAAGCAAGCTCCTAGCTCTTCAAGGAGTTAGTGAATAGGACCCTCTGGGAAACGGCCCTCAGGCACAAAGAAGCAGAACAGATCTGGCAGATCTTTAAGGACACTTTCCACAGAAATCAAGAAAGGAAGGCAAGAAATCAGCAAAGTTGAGTTGAGACCTGTTGGTCAGACTAAAGGGCAAGAAGGAAATACATAAGCAGTGGAAGCATGGACTGATGTCCTAGGAAGAGTATAGGGATGCTGCCCAGTTGTGCAGGGATGGGGTCAGGAAGGCCAAGACGTGGGTGGAGCTAAACTTGGCAAGAGATGCAAATAATAATAACAAGGGCTTCTACAGGTGTGTAAGACAGAAAAGCAAGGTCAAAGAAAGCATACCCCTCTGTGATGAGCAAGACTGGTAAACTGATAACAATATATGAAGAGAAGGCTGAGATACTCGACAATATTTTTGCCTCAGTCTTCATTAGCAATTTCTCTTCCCACACCTCTTGAGTGGACTGCAAGACAGGGACTGAGGGAGCAAAGTCCCTCCCACTGTAAGAGATCAGATTGACCACATGAGGAACCTGAATATACAGAAGTCTATGAGACCTGACCAGATGCATCCCAGAGTCCTGAGGGAATTGGCTGATGTAGTTGCCAAACCACTCTCCATATTTGAAAAGTCACGGCAGTCAGGTGAAGTCATCAGTGATAGGAAAAAGGGAAACACTGCAGTGACTTTTTAAAAGGGTAGAAAGAAAGAAAGACCCTGGGAACTACTAACCTGTTAGCCTCCCCTCTGTGCCTGAGAAGATCACAGAACAGATCTTTCTAGAAGCTATGCTAAGACACATGGAGGACAGGGAGGTGATTTGAAATAGCCAGCATGGCTCCACCAAGGGCAAGTCCTGCCTGATGAACCTAGTGGCCTTCTATGACAGAATGACTACATTGGTGGACAAAGGGAGAGCTATGGATGTAATCTATCTGGAATTCTGTAAGACCTTTGACATGGCCCCCCACAACATCCTTCTCTCTAAATTTGATATATATGGATATATATATGGATTTGATGGGTGGGCTGTTTGGTGGGTGAGGAACTGGTTGGATAGTCACATCCAGAGTGTAGTGGTCAATGGCTCAGTGTCCTGATGGAGTCTGTATTGAGATGAGCATTGTTTCATCAATGACATAGATAGTTGGAATGAGTGCACCCTCAGCAAGTTTGCAGATAACACTGAGATGAGTGGTGTGGTTGATGTACCTGAGGGACGGGATGCCATACAGTGAGACCTGGACAACCTTGAGAAGTGGGCCTATGTGAACTTCATGAGGTTCAACAAGGCCAAGTGCAATATCCTGCACCCGGGTCAGGGTAACCCCTGGTATCAATAGAGGCTGGAGGGCAAAGGGATTGAGAACAGCCCTGCCAAGAAAGACTTGGGGGTACTGGTGGATGAAAATCTGGACATGAGCTGACAATGTATGCTCTCAACCCAGAAGGCCAACCACATCCTGGGCTACATCAAAAGAAGCGTGACCATTAGGTTGAGCGAGATGATTCTTCCCCTCTACTCTGCTCTCAAGAGTCCCTACCTGGTGTACTGCATCCAGCTCTGGAGTCTTCAGCACGGGATAGGCATGAAGCTGTTGGAGCAGGTCCAGAGGAGAGCTATAATATTTTACTGTAGTCGACAAGATAGGCATGCAGTTGTAAACATACTGTGAGATAGCTCACTTGACAGTTCTAGAAAGTAAAGGGTGCATGTATCACTTTGGTCTCTACTATTCATAGTACAATAGTTTGTAGGACTCCTAGTCATGGACTAGAACCCAGTTATTTTAGATGTCTGACATTTCTGTAGATGTTAGTTACCTGTTTTAACATCTGAACTCACAGAGAAAGTATTTGTCATTGTTAATGAAACATTAAGAATCTTACTAATCTGCACATAATGCTCAGAAAAAAATATCATCAAAATATTGTCCACTTCAGAACATATTTGCAACTGTGAAAGGCTTTTAAGTCTGTACTAAAACAATTTTGCATTAAAATGTCTATTTTTTTTATATTGAATCTTTTATTTCCAATGGATTGACATTTGATGAAATATTTACTCAGAGAATATTAGTGACTCATTTTGACTTTTCTGTTTCATTTTAATAGTGTTGAAACATTCAGTTTTCCTAAATGAAAAATATTTTAATAAAGGGAAACAAATAAACACGTATTTCTAATGTTGATTTTTTCTTTCTGTTAAAACATTAATGCTAATCCCACATGATACAGATTTTTTTTTATAACAGGAGATGTAATTACTATGTGGGTACACATATAAAGGTAATCTAAGCAGGGGAACTAAACACATCAACGTTAGAAAATAGAAATAAAATTATTTAACCAGCTGAAACAAAAGAAGTATTTGACTATATGGAAATTAAATGTTTCCACATTAAAAAAACAACAGCAAAACCCACGTCCTCCATCCTGCTCAAACCCAACCTTTTTTTTCAAAAGAGATTACTTTACACATTTTACCCTCTAGTTTCCACTTTAGGGGAAAATAGCCTCATTCATCTCAGTAAGTTCCTAAAAAGATCTTAGGATATACTATAAATGTCCCCATGACTAAGTAACTGCTCATCAGATTATGTAAAAAGGAGATTGACGATCACATTGTGATATTCTGATTAATCTGCTGTGTGAGAGAGCTCACTGCAGCACAGCCCTCAGCTGCCAGCATCTTTTAGTACATTACTAAGATGGTGGTATATCTTGTTGCAGAACAGTCATATTCAGATGTCCATGTTGTGAAGTCTGTAAAATCTAAAAGTGCTATAGCAAGATGGCTCTCTTGTTCTCATGAATTATGCCCAGTTATCCACAATATTAGATCTTAATTTAGTGAAGACCCGTTCTGGTAAACTTTGACTCCAATTGATCTGCTTCTACATTTAGGAAAGCCTACTTGGACTCGTATGGGACTAATGAGCTGCATCTGCACTAATTTCATCTCCAGTTTCTTATGTATTTTCCTGAAATTAATGGAATTACAATGGAGTAAAATGACCAAAGAGAGAATCAGACTCACAGGAACTGTTCATATGAGTGGAACAATGTTGAACTTTTCAGACAATGATAATTATGATTCATTGAATTAACATCCAATTTTAAAATATCTGGATGGATGAAATCCAGGATTTTGACTTGCCTGCATTATAAATAAGGACAGCTCTAAAATAAGGCCAGAAACCTTAATCTAAATGATCATAGACAAATTTCAAATGAAAAACTGTGAGAGGAAGCTTCATTGATTCAGAAGTGTGCAGTTTTATTGTGAAAGAAGAAAGAAATGGGTCTGAAGGCTTATGGGGATTAGCAGGAACTCACATTGATGGCATACAATATGTTCAGAGTAATAAACAACAGTGTTATTAGTAAATATAAAGCCTATGATGAACAATGCCATGATGTTTCATTCACTCTAATAGGCAGCAACAGATAATTGGGACAAATAAAGTACCACAAACTATCTCTAACCACCTCTCTGAGCTGCTCTTAGAACATGTGAATTAGGTCCTGGCATGCTCAGAACTCAGCAGTATTTTTGGAAACCAGCTTTTGTGTTTCACTAAAAGAGTATGTTCCCCCTGCTAATGGAAAACAACAGAAGCTGAAGACGCTTGCTTGAATTGTCAGATCTTCTATTTTTTTTTTTTTAAGTGGTAATGAGAAGACAAGGAGACAATTCCACACATGCATCAAAGAGCTTGCAGAAGTCTTTGGAATTTGTTTCTCATTGAAGTCCCAAACATTTCTAACTCTGGAACTCTGGGTGCTTTTAAAACTAAACTGAAGTTATTTGTTTTATCTTGCAAAACTCCTCTCCTGCTCCCACAGAGCAGTTTGTGCATGGAATAGGTCATTCTATTTTATTTTCATCCCATCTGTCCTTATCTTTCTTCTTTTTTTTTTTTTTTTTTTTTTTTGTGGTGCTTTTTTCGTCATTATTTGAGAACCAGCTAGAGATTTGCCTGGCACTAAGAGTGCTAGGGGAAATGCTGGAGTTGTTGTAATGCATTTGCGTCTGGGCTATCCTCAGACAGCAGGGGGGCTTTGTCATGTCAGCCATATTTTAAAGTTATGACAACATTAATCTTGACATTGAATCATAATTACTCCTCACCTGGGGTTTGATGTACCCAGAATTGTCACTTGCTGCTGTGAGCAAGTGTTTCACATTAGCAGTGATATAAGCCCAGGTAATGCTTAAAGTGGGAGGATAGGGGAAACGGGTCTCGGCAATTTGCTAAAGCTTTTTATATAGTCTTAGTAATGTAAAATGCCAGCCTAGATTTCAGTAAACTGCACGCACTGAAACGCTACTGCTACAAATGCAGCGGTCTTGCAGCGCCGGCTGACTTTCAGATCAAATAGATACCAACACTTTGTAACTTTTAAATGAAAGAAAGTAATTTTCCACCGCACTGACAACTCAGATCAAGTGACAAAAGCTGTACTCTGAGCAACAATTTTGCATGTGTGCGGAATATGTTTTGTCAATCTTCATTCACACGCTGTCCTAACTTTCATTCAAGAGTTTTGCCAGTTTTACTTTAATGAAGACTCCAAATATTCCTGCTGTAGAAGCACAGCCATGAAAACATGTAAATTGAGGCAGGGAGATACTGATAAAGTGTATGTGTGTGGGTAGTTTAAAGCACTGGATTTTGAACTCTGTGAGCTGACTTTGAATTCCTGTTCATCACAAAGTTCTTCTGTGACTTTCAGCACAAAGTTATTCATGCCTTGGCACATTTTACCTAAATTTAAGTATTAAAGTCATACCTAAAGAACACCTGTATTTGAAAACTTGTTCTCTCTGGGTTTCTCCTGCCATCAATTGGCAAAGATGGAGAACTCAAAAGAGTGATTCAGATTACAGGTGGCCTGACTTTCCCTCTATCAGGAGCTTAAGTGACTAAGCATGTCAGCTAAACGACTCAGCTTAGTGCAATGCATCAAAGACTTAGGACTCAATGGGATATAAGGACATGAGTATCTAATCTAGGACTTACACAAAATGTATAGTAAGCACTTAAACTGTCATCCTTAGCTGACCCCTAATGTCCAAGGAGCTTAAATTCCTTTGCCACCTGACTTCTTTAGTTTAAAGTTCCCCGGATACCTATAACTGTATGAAGGTTTGGCAGGGACGAGTAGCCTAACTCATACCTAATATTGATTACAATGCAGCAACTAGGCTTTCTTCTGCTCAAGTCTTCCGGGGAATCTAATTCTAGAAGACAATCTTAAAAGGGCTTAATAAGCATTTATAGTAATAGGGATATCTGTGTGCTGCAGTGGTTTCCACCTCTCTTTTCAAGCAGATTAATGGTTGTCATCTTTTCTTTAAATTAACATCTTAGTAGTTCAAACACTTTGCAAAGAAGTGAGAGACATGTTCATTTCCACACTTTAATGTGCCTCCAATCTTTCTCCATCAAGCATGTACCAAACAATGAGATACACATCACTCCAGCTGGAGGTAAAAGATAGAGTACACTGATCTTCACTTTATCTACTAAAGCTATAGTATTTAATAATCTGGGTTTTTTTGGTTTTTTTTTGTTTTTTTTTTAGTGGCAGGAGGCAGGGATGAACAGAGAGGTGGAGAGAAAAAGAGATAAAAGGAACACTGGAACAGAAAAGTTAGGGCACAGTATATTTTCTAACAGTGTCTATAAATTAACATATACACTATATGTTTGCATTCTAGTTTATCTTGCAGTATTTCTTTTTTTTTCATGCTGGTATCCAAAGGATCTGAAAAGTCCACTTAGGACTTACTTAGGTCTAGTAAGAGAAATGCCTAAATACTATGTGTTCTGTTCGGAAACTTGAGTTACATGCTTACGCTTTTTATTTGGTATTTAAGTAAGATGCCTGAAAACATATTTAGTTTTGAATCACGTGATAAGTCAGCACTGTGTCCAAACCCTAAATCTGCAGATGTAATAAAGTGATGTTAGTAGTTTAATGCTCAACAGAGAAGAAAAGATGCATGAAAAGATATAACTTGTTCAGATACAAGAGAATAAGTATCAAAACCCTGAAAAGAGAGAGACCTAGTTTTAGCCACACAACATCATGACTACATTTATAACCCTTAGTGGCAAATAAATCTGCAGAGATGCTTTCTTGGCCTTACAGGTCTTTGTGTCTGCCGTGTAACTCTGTGCGTTTAAAGGGAAAACTCTACTCAGAGTCTCTTAACCTAGATGAATAAATAGTCTGGGTCCACTTTCTACAGGACGTATGCTCACACCATAGCTGGCAGTATCAGGTAAGCAGTGAGGGAGTATACACCGACGAGTTATTTCCATGATTAGAAACAGCCTTCCTGCATTACTCTCAAGGAGCATGGGTTAGATGTGGAGAAAGGCTCTACTGGTACTGATGGAAATCCAGGTCATTGCTGGCATACACTAGTAGTAAAACCATAGATGTGTGCATTAGGTTTCATGCGTGTGTGTATGTATATAGACATACACATGCATACACAATCGTTACTTCGTTAAGCTAAAAGACAGATGTAAAATTCTACTCCAGTTAGGAAAGTAAGTAGTCAGAGTACAAACAGTGAGAAAAGCTGTTGGTGACTAGGACCTTAAATGCTCTGTGGTAAAACCCAATGATAGACCGTATTAAATCCTTGACACATTAGCACATGTGTTGTGCCTTGCAGAGAAGGATAAATTCACTTGTGAGGTCACATGTATAGTGAATATAATAATAAATATAACTAAAAAGAAATGTCCAAGAAATTAGACATCATTTTTTAAGATTTCTGTTATATGTAAGTTTACTTTACTGACCAATCTTACTCTGTTTATTTTGACAAAACCTTTTCTATATGTGTTTAATTTTGCCAAGTTTTGACTGAAGGATACATTTCACATAGCTCATATAGCCATATTTGAGCAAAATTAGGGCAAAACATATGAAAATATTCCCTTAAACAGGTGACTTCCTGAGGGGGGATGTATTACAAACCATAAAAGGCAGTAAAGAATTGGACTCATGGGTTGTTTTGTGCTTATATGAGACATGACAGTCTAGAAAAAGTCAGGTGAGATGTTTTACCAAGTAACTTTATTCGTCTCAGATTCATACTGCTACTCACTAGCTTTTTGGCTGCAAAGTTTTGTTTGTTTGTTTCGTTGTTACTTGTAAGTATCACACTTAAAGAGAAAAAGAACATCTCAGAACAGATCTATGTCATATGAAGTTTTTTTTCTTTGGCATAATCTATTTATATTTTAAAGAAACAACATAAAATTTTCAAAACTCTTAAGTCGACTAAAGGAGAAAATCCTGCAGGAGTGCTATGATCCATGGACAAGATCCCAGTCTTTCTGCTCATTATCTGAGATCTGCACCATTACATTGCATCACACCAACCATCACCTTATCTTGCCAAAATTTTTCATAAATTCCCTCAAGCAATGGGAAAGATGGATAACAGCAAATCTTTGTATTGAAATGTATGCCCCATTGTATTATTTTAACCAGATCTTTCAGATGGTTCTTCTATTCTGTTTCTATTAAATCAAAACTTCAAAAGCACAGAGTTACATTTCTTCACAAATTGAATGAGATGTGGAATTATTGTGATGGCAGCTGAGCCACCAGAGGTTGTTATACTTGTCTCAGTCAATATAAAATGCCACTCTCTCACACACATACACTCAACTTACAATCCACAGGAGAATGAAAGAACTAAAAATGATAGCCACATGCATATCTTATGAGTGTTTACTTCTGAAAAATTTCCAAGGTTATTCAGCAGAAACACAAATATTGTACATTTGTTATATATAGTTAACAATAAGATTAAAAAATGTGCTGAAGCAAGCAAAGGAAATTTATCAGCCAATTTAAGTCTTCACATCTAAAACAAAGCTCCTGCTTCTTTTCTTTGTCGTTTGCCTTTTTTATGTGTAGAGTTCAAAATGTGCATAATAACAATGACAGATTAAAATAATTCTTGTTTGTAAAGCTACTGAATAAATTTGTTAATTGTCTTAAGAGATTTTTGCTTTATAATTTCCAACAGAAATAACTATTGTTATTAAAGAGAAACTAAGTTCTGAACTGGATTTTACTGGCATGTGTTTAGTATCAGGTATATCTTCACTGCCTTTAATGAAGTCTAATCCTAATTTACACCCCTTAACATTAAAGCAGAATCAGACCTTTTCATCACTGAAGAGATAGTTGCTCAATTCATGCACCAAATGTTTTTCCTTTCTTTCTTTTCTGTGTCTTGATTTAACACTTAAGTGCTATATTTAGCACTTGAATATTAGTGCAATTAGTTTTATGCAAACAGGAAAGGACTTGCCTCATAAGGACAGCTTCTGAAGTACTGAAGTCACTTAAAACTCTAAATCCCATTGACTTTGAATTAAATAGTAATTGGATAAAAGATATTAAATACCTATGAAGAAAGGCTGGAAAGTTGACCTTACTCAGGTAGGAGTTCTAACCACTACTCTAGGGAATCATATTCCCTCAGTGGCCAAATAAAATTAATTTATTGGAAAGGAAAGTTGTCAGAGGGATGCACTTGAAGTGAATTGCCACTTGGTGTGTTACTTTTTCACCTATTTTTGAATAGCCAAAGTGACAAAGCCACCATTTCCCTAACAAAAGTGGTTTTTTTTCTATATTTCATGAATATGTTGAGAAGAGAAACTGGTTTGCTTATGTCTGATTTTTTTTTTTAATCACTCAACATAGAACTCCTGTATTCAGAACTTTTGAGTTGCTGTTTTTTGTGTGTATTAAATTAATTTAAATAGAACATAATGTATAGGATGATGATGATTCTTCCTTAATGATTAAAAACATGAAAAAAATCTCAGCATCCATGAGGCTGAAGGGTTTTTAAAATGGAGAACTACCATTTTCCTTCTATTGAATATTTGGAGAAATTGAGAGTTTTTCAAAAGCGTCCATTTCATTCTGATGCTCTTATTTTTGGGGTACTTAATATGAGGCAAAATGGAAATCATGATCTCCTCTAAAAAATGAAATGTGGAATTTAGCTCAGAACTGTAGTCATCTAGATTTGACCAGATCACTGTAAGCATCTCCATGTGAGTTCTGCACAGAACACCTCAAACCTGACATCTGCGTGTGGGCAGGTGGGTGCCTTTTCAGCCTCCGTTAACTGCATTAGCTGAATTGTCATAGACTATAATAGAAACTTACATACACAGTTCACAGAAATACCAAAATTTAAGTGCCTAAAGTCTCCAGATGCTTTGGAATTTAGCAGCAGTATTTAGCTGTCCAAGAATCACAGACTAGCTGAGGCTGGATGGCACTCTGAAGACCACCTGGTCCAAACCCCTGCTCAAAGCAGGGTTTAAAACCATGCTTCAAACCAAGCTTAAAGCCTGGTTCAAACCCCTACTAGAGCAGTTACCTTAGTGTTATGAGCAATGTCTTTTAAGCGCACGCTAATAAGCTTGAAGAATCTGAGTAAGCAGTTCAGGAGACTTATGTCTTTCTGAGATGCCAATTTTCTGGAAAATGTAGAGGCAGTTCCACCTCCAATTTGGGGCTGACCTGGGACCCCATCACAGTTCAGAGGGAGTAGAGAACTGATGAGCAGATAGCTTTGCCTAAAGTAAATTGTGGGTTTACATACTAAAAAATTTGGGGTAATCTGACTTTACAATATATTGAATGATATACTAAACAGACTAACACAAAACCTGCAGCCTTTTGAAAAAAAGGTAACAGCATCCTCATTGAAAGTCCAGCTAAACTATCAGTTTGCCAGTTGATCCTGTTCACCGATGGAGAAAGCAGATATTTCTCACTTTCTACATGGTCTGCTTACGACTAAAGGGCACTGAGGCTAACCACACCCTTATGATCAGCCATCAGAATACGTATACAAAGACATAGACTTCCTATACATTCTTTATTTGTGCCTGAGCTACTAAGCACCAGGATCAGCTGCAAGTGAATAATTGAGGTCCATAGTTCTCTCAGCAGCAATACTAGATTATATCTCAGGAAGTCTCAGCAGACCTATTGTTGAAGTAGGTCTTGGCAGTGTTTTATAGATGGAAGAGAGATCTGAGGGCTGCTCTTGGATTTTGAACTTTCTTGTGTCATGGTTTGAATGTGTAATCTTCCACAATTACAGCTGTCAAACACCTTCTGGCCCTCATTTTACTTGACTCTAACATATGTATTATACTATCTTCTAAGGTGTCAGAAAATAAGTTAACTACTTTTCTAAGGTTGTGATTGTTTTTGGTTTTTTTTTTGTCTATTTGATTTTAATTCGGAAGAAAATCAGAACAGTTTTTAACAGTTGAAATATTTACAAAGTAGACTTTAAATTAGCTTTATAGGTCAATAGTAAAAAGTTAATAATTAGTCATTGGTAATTAAGACTTATCTGATTACAGCCAGCCACCTATGAATAGCTTCTTTGGAGCTGAATATTCTTCCAGTGTCTAAGGGGTAAGAGTAAACAACTGGTTTAGAACAGATACCAAAGTTTTAGAAAATTAAAACTAGGGTAGATTGATCCAGCCACTCGTGTAAGGTATTATTAATTTATGAGGTATGATAGGACAATAAATCACATGGTATTGATTCTGGATTATGAGTAGATTGTGTTTAATTATTTCCACAGCATCCTTTACACCTTTTCCAACCCTGGAGAAGAATTGTCATTATATATTGCATTCTACTCTTCAAGAATACAATGATCCTTAGATTTCAAGTGTAAGTATTCTCCTGACCAGAGAGTAAAACAGGTGCTTGAATATCTCTTAAAGGTTTTTTAAAAAACAGATTTATCTATCATATAGCTTTTCTTCATAAGTGTGCTAACAATACTTCAGTGCTGGTTTAAAATAAAATCTACCCTTTTAATCAACACCTCAGTTTTTTTTCTCTATGAATGAAGATATCCTCTTCTGACAAACTTATTTTCCATTACTGTCATCACTTATCCTACTGCATTTCACAGCACTGCACAGTAAAATGATACAACATCCATCACAATTCCTACTAAGCTGCAGCAAAGTCCATAAGAAGAGAAGTCTAGTTCTGCACTGTAGATAGACATTATTACCCTGCAGAATTTGTTTCAAACTATAGTCTGAAAAGTAAAGGTGAAAAAAAGTAGAGTGATTACAAAAGAGGTCTCTAAAGAAAAAGGTAGAAATATTTAATGTAGATAATTATGCAAACAAGATTTTCATATTCTAAGTTTTAATAAAATTAGATTTAACACAGCTCTCCAAGGAGATGGCCTTTAAGAGTTTATCAAGATAAGCATTCTTAATCGAAAAAAAAATGAGCTTAAGACTAAATTGAATTAACGGTGAAGAAATAAAAAGTATCATGGATGTTGTCGTGGTTTTGTTAGTGAGGGGGGCCTAAGGTGGTAGCTTCTGTAGGAAACTGCTAGAAGTCGCTCCCCTTTGTTCAGTGGACTCGGACGGGCCTAGGGCGGACCCACTGCTGGCCAAGGCCGAGCCAATTGGTAGCAGAACGTCCCGTGATAACGCCTCTGCAATAACGTATTTAAGAGGTGGAAAACAGAAAAAAAAAAAAAAGAGGAGAGAAGATGTGAAGAAGCTGAGTGGGGGCAGAGGCACAGAGGGGGAGGCGCAGGCCTCATGGGCCTTGCAGGCCTCACCTTCTGGCCTCTTGCCAGGCAGCCGACTGGGCCCGACTCGGTCCAGCCCAGCTGCAAGAAGTGGAGAGGAGATGAGAAGTGAATAAGATGTAAAAAAGATCCTGAGAGACATCTACCAGCCTGTTGTGAGGAACGGCTGCAGACATCAAGGTCAGTTCAGAAGGAGGGGGAGGAGTAATGCGGCTCCTGGCCAAGATTCCCCTGCAGCCTGTGGTGACGACCATGGTGGAGCAGGTTGTCCCCCTGCAGCCCATGGAGATCCACGGAGGAGCAGAGATCCACTTGGAGCCCGTGAAGGACCCTACACCGGGGGAGGTGGATGCCTGAAGGCAGCTGTGGCCCGTGGAGGGCCCGCTGGGACAGCTGTTCTGAAGGGACTGCACCCCATGGAAGAGATGACCCACGCCGGAGCAGTTCCACGAGGGACTGTGGCGTATGGGTGGGACCCCACGATGGAGCAGGGAAGGAATGTGAGGAGTTCTTCCCCCGACCATGAAGCAGCGGCGTGAAACAACGTATGATGAACTGACTGCAACCCCCATTCGCTCTTCCCCGCTGTGCTGCTCGGGAGGGGAAGGTAGTAGAGATAATGTTAAGCTTCGGAAGAGGGAGGGGTGGATGGAGGTTATCTTGTTCTCTGTCTCATTATCCTGCTGTTTGTAGTAATAAATGAATAGTTTTTCCCAGGTCGAGTCTGTTTTGCCCGTGACGGTAACTTTAAGGATTTCTCCCTGTCCTTATCTCAAACCTCGAGCTGTTTTTCCTTGTATTTTCTCTCCCTGTTCTCTCGGAAGGTGGGGGGAGTGAGAGGGAGACTGCGTAGTCTGGTCCTGATCAGGGCTGAACTACGACAGACGTACTGGACAAGAGTTGTGTACAACATCACTCTTTTTTTAGAATAATATTTTAAAAGTATAAAATGTGGAAGAAGAAGAATTAGAGAAAAAAAAAACCCAATAGAATAAAATTAGTCTTTTCATCCATTTAAAAATATATTTCCTACAGTAAGTAGAAATAGTGGAACTGGGATAACTTCAAGGTGAAATCAGATGCACTAAACTGACCAAGGTTAAATTAAGTCCCATTTTTCAAAGGTAAAATGTTAAGGGACTTAGGCTCCCATACACTTATGTGCCTACATGCTTCTGAAAACTTTGCTCTGGGTCAGTCTAATTCACAATTAGATTTCAAAAGACTAGCTATGCTGGGAAGATCAGAAAAAAATATTCCAATTTGCTCCACCTCTGCTAGAAACCCTCCAGGACTGCTATCTGAAAAAAAAAGGAACAAATATAGTACAGGGTACAGTAAGCTGCAGGGGAGTTTAACTCTCCTGTTTAATGTCAAGTGGAACCAAGGGTCATGCACTGTTTGACTCCTCACCTCTCTGCCCATTCCTCTTGAGGAGAAACCATGTTCACCTCACACAGACACTGAACCTGCCATTGCTGAGCTGTGCTGGCTTTTACACGATGACAAAACTAGTAGGAATCTCTTGTATTTCTGTCTTGTGTCTTTTTCGGTTAAACCACACATATAGCAGTGTTAATAATAATAACACAAACACACAGAGTCAGTTAATGTATCATTCCACTGGCTTATCAGATCACATTCTTACTTCTCTATAACCCTCCTATTTTTTTTTTGTCTTTTTACTAGGTATCATTTTATCTGTGCAATGGTATAGTCCTCTTTCTCCACTATGTAATTTTTTCTGAAGGTTTTTTTTTCCTACAGTGCCCAAATTTGTAAAGTACCACTGTCCAAATCCATCTGTGTATTGCTGTCAACAGTGAATCTAGCTCTACTGTGTAACCCACCTTAGCTGAAGAGTGATGGCTGACAGATATCACTGCATGAAATCTATATTTGGTGGTGTGTAGAGGTTACATTGTTCTAGTCTTCATTATGAAAGGATCGTAGAGGCACTTTTCTAGCCCTAAAACCTATGAACTTAAGATGAGTGGAAATATTGTAGATTTGATAGGTCTTCCCTTTCTGGAGCTGGTATTATTAGAGTATGTGCTTTTATGTGTTCATATTTCTGCAGATATTTCTTATCAAATGCAATTCTCGATGTATTTTTCCCCTATATTATACGACTATGCATTTCATAATCCTGCAGCATGAACTGCATGGTTTCTTTGTGTCTACTAGCTTTGATGCAAATATCAATAAGCAGTTGCTGTTAAAATGCCATTTATTTTCTGTTTAAATGTAATCAATACAAGGATAAAAGAAAGAAAGGAGGAACTAATATTTTCCCTCATAGAATATTACTACTTTGTCCAGAGGGACAACTTTGATCACGTTATCTTAATTCCCAGGTGACATATTGGATAAAATGTCACCTAGCCCTTTCTGCTTATAGCCTATACCTTCTAGTTGTTCTCATATATATAAGTACACATCTGTAAGGGCAAATAGAGGCTTGATCTGAATGATGGAGAAATTCCACAGAAAAATATGAAAGAACATACAATAAATCAGGTGGATTCTGAATGTAACAGACATATTGCACATGCACACAATGACTCACTGGCGCATGGATGTGGCACAGAGATCATAAGTCTTCTCTGATGAGGCTGCTGTATGTTCATAAATCCTTGCCAAACTACACTTCAGTGAGTGGAGCTAATGGAGTAGGGAGGTAAATTCCCTAAAGTCAACCTAGTCAATCTGTGCTTTCACTCAGATATAATTCTTTCACCTTCATATTGCTGTTTTACAATGTAACCTGCGTCAGAAATTTTGTTGAGGCCTTTAGCAGCCACCATGGTTGACTGTGGGATCTAAGGTGGCTTTTCTTGGCTAATTCCACTGAATGTTCTCTCCACAAGAAGAATTTGTGCAACCTGATGTAAAAAGACAACAGGAAAAAAAAAACAAAACCAAAACCAAACCCACCCAAGTCTTGAATTAAGTTGTTAGCCTTAACCGATCATAAGAACCTTAAGCATTTATGCTTCCAGATGTAGCTTAAAAATCTAGGAACTGTAATTCTCAGACAGAACCCTAACTAAAAATTTGCCACTGCCTATGAGCAGACATGATTCAGGACAAAGAAAATATTTCTTTTGATTCAGGAAAAGTTATGTCTTCTTACACCATCTTGCTTTTTCTTCATCTAGTCACTTAGATATATCCACATAGATTTTCCATTCTGAGAAACGAAAATTACAGTATTGCCCCATCACACCAAGGTGTTCATATTGTGAAGTACTTAGAAAAAGTGTTATTATAAACAAATGTATAATTCTATTCACAAGAAATTGTCTTGGTATCTTCGGCATGGAATTCATCTGACTACCCCAGAGAGAGAAATAATGCAACAACCTTAACAGATGAGAGCTAAGTATTTCTATATTTATGTTACAGATGGCCTTGAGATGTAGGCATGAATAATTTCTGTGGATTCCAGGGGAGTTCAATTTTAAATCCCATGCACCCAATTTCCCCCTGGAATGCTGGATTCATAGATCAACTCTTAAAAGAAACATTATTATCTATATTATTTGAAGTTTTAAGAATCCGTGAGAGAAATAAGTGATCAGTTAATACCTCAAGCCCCACAAGAAATACTCACAAGACATTAAGATTAACCATGGCACAGTTCCTAACCCTCATTTCACCTTGATTCCCTTGAAGAATGGAAGCTGGCAAAACCAGAGAGCTCGATTTAATACTGTGCTTGCTACAGATGCCTCATTAGGCCTCATGTAAGTTACAATGAGCACAGTTCAGATAGTTAACTTAGTTGTGATTACTTGACTTGATTGGTAATACAGGGAGCCAGAGTGTGCCATACATGGATAATAGATGCTCTGAACCGCAGGGCTGGCCTGAACTTGGACTTCGGATGAGTCACTATTCTTAACTTAGGCATCTGTACTAGCAATCTTAATCTTTTCAAATCTCCATGCCTCAAATGTGAAGTGGAATGATAACATCTTCCCTAACTGACAGGCCTAATACAAAACCAAATATATTAAACTTGTTGAGTGGTTGACAGCTATCAATAATCATTAGGACTTTCCAAATCTCTAAAATAGTTACCCAGAGTCATATTATGAAATGTTTGGTCAAAGCAATTTCTTGTTTGCCCAGTAAAATTGAGTTATTTAATCTTATCTCCTTGTTATTTCCTTGGCATGAGATGTTCCCAATCTAGCTAAAGAAAACAAAGAGATTTGGGGAGAAGCTCTTCAGCAGGGTCTGTTGCGATAGGACAAGGGGTAATGGTTTTAAAATAGAGGGAGGTAAATTTAGATTAGACATTAGGAAAAAATTTTTTACAATGAGGGTGGTGGAACACTGGAGCTGGTTGCTCAGAGATGTGGTGGATGCCCAATCTCTGTAGATATTCAAGGCCAGGTTGGATGGGGCTCTGAGCAACCTGATCTGGTTGCAGATGTCCCTGCTCCTTGCAGGGGGGTTGGACTGGATGACCTTTAAATGTCTCTTCCAACCCTAACTATTCTATGATTCTATAAAAAAAGCAGGGAAGGGAAGGTGCGGGAAGGTGCGGGAAGGGAAGGGGAGGGAAGGGAAGGTGCGGGAAGGTGCAGGAAGGTGCGGGAAGGGAAGGTGTGGGAAGGTGCGGGAAGGTGCGGGAAGGGAAGGTGCGGGAAGGGAAGGTGCGGGAAGGTGCGGGAAGGTGCGGGAAGGTGCGGGAAGGGAAGGGAAGGGAAGGGAAGGGAAGGGAAGGGAAGGGAAGGGAAGGGAAGGGAAGGGAAGGCAAGGGAAGGCAAGGGAAGGCAAGGGAAGGCAAGGGAAGGCAAGAGAAGGCAAGGGAAGGCAAGGGAAGGGAAGCCTGGCAGCATGACTTCTCCCTAGGTTTTTTTTGTAGTCTGTTTTCAAGCAGGAATGTTTTTTTTTTTTTAATATCAGATACTGTCCTATTTTTACTCATTTTTAATGCCCTCCATTGTATGTAATTATCTAGTCGAAAGCTCATAAGCAATGTCAGCTTTTTATTTTTGCAGATGGAGCTGGCTTGCCAAAAGGATATTTTTATCATGAGTTTCCACATAAAGGCAACCAAAGATCTTTGCAGAAGATAAGTGAATACCATTAGGAGGAGTCTAAAGGGAATAGTCCATGACAAAGCCACTGACAAATTCAGCACTTGCCCATATTGGGAAGCAGTGGGCAAAGAAAATGTATGTTATACATGTAGTTATTACCACATTGTGGAAAACACTTCCTCTGAATAGATGCAAGGGGTGAGATTAATTTACAATGTACACATCTACATCTGAATTAGTCACCCTAAATTCCTCTATGAGGAGAAATAAACAATTTTAGAATTCCGTTCATCAGGCCTTTCCTGGATACTATGCCTAGGATAAAAATTTACACTAAAAGGAGCTATTTCTCTCACTTACTGCATTTTCTGAATTATTTCTACTATTTAAGAACTGGAGTGATTAGCTCAGACAGAGACCTCTACATTGTAGAGATTCATAGCTAGTCAGAAGAAACTTTCTCTAGGAGTCAGGAAAGTATGATTATAAGAATGCAGAAATAAGGGGAGAAAAATAGGTGTGGCTTTTCAGAGAATGGGAGGACGGCAGTATTTGGAGTCTAGTCACCTGTATATATCCTCTGAGGTTGTGTATGTGCATATGTATGTATATAATGTTTCCATAACGGGTGGTGTTCTTTGAACTTCCATGCCTTTGTATACATAGAAACTATTTCTTTAGGGTGGGATTATGATGAGTAAGGCAGCTATATCACACAGAAGTTCCTTGGAATTCACATTTGGTCTTGTTTCCTTTGCATTTATGTTTATGTTAATTTTAGGCTCTTCTAGTAGCCCCAGGATTAATTCATACAACTAAAATAATAAAACATTTAGCCCTCTTGCTGAATTTCAGTACCCTGAAATACAGGAAACCCTCAAAACCCCGACTTCCTTGTTATCTCAGCTGCAGAAATTGCCACTTGAGGCAAAAAGAAAAGCCTGCGAAAAATGCAAAGACGGATATGAATGATGAGATCTTGAGGTTTATTTGGGTTCCTTGGGAATCAAAACACTCAGTCAGAAAGTAAAGAAAGAAAGAAAAAGAAAGAAATAACAATAAAAATCTAAACCCTTATCATCTTATATGAGAAAAAAATAACTTTCTTTTGTTTCTCAGTTCACAATAAATGGTGTTTAACACTGTGCATTGAAGTCACTTTTTGTGGCATTTTAATCTGCTAATTAGTTTTTCCATGAATCAAATACTTTTTAAGGAGATCAAACTGAAATAGCATTTAGCTTAATTCTGATGAGACTGAAGCTATGCTTCATTTGACCAAGGGTGTTTAAGAGTTGAACAATAATGTGTAATATAGAAAGTCTTTAGCAGCAACCTTTTCCATTCTAACTAGTGTATAATATTGGTTTTGCAATCATTTAGTAATTATATAAGGAGGACATATTTATTACGAATTATTGATTTTATAATTACTGCTGCTGGTGTTCACATTATTACACAATGAAAATCTTTTAATATACAATGTTCTTCACCCTCAGCTGGCAAGCAGATAGTGCAATGCAATTTACTGAGTAGCCAAGAGTAGATTTTTATCGGCACTTTTTTTTGCCAACTACTTAAGTGGCTTGCTTTCTGAAAAAAAAATATTGCTAATGGCACTTAAACCAAGAAGAATGTCCAATCTCTCAAGGTCATTCCTGGAAGATTACTACAGTCAGTCAACGAAGAAAGAGAGAGAAAGAGAGAGAGAAAAATTTGTTTAATTGTTGAGTTATTTTACTGCTAATATCACCAGGAAATAAAAGTTACAGCTTTAAATTTGCTGTAAGCTAAATAGACATAAAAGGCCGCTATCATACACTGAATCATGACACATGAAGATATATCTCATATGAAATTGATTTTTTTGTGTGTGCAGACTGACTGCTCAGTGCAGCTAACTTGCCTGTAGAACTGCAGGGAAAAGTTATATTCAGAGCTAGTGTATAATTGTCAATATGTTTTATATTCTTGAGCAAGGGATTTTTCTTCGAGATGTGTACAAAAGGGATTGTCCAAATTCACCATTTGATTGGGTCTGCAGCTTCTCACTAATAGTTGTTGCTAAGAAACTGTCACCCCAAACAAAGAGGAGTTCTGCACCATCAGAAATCTTTGGAAATAGGGCTCTCCATTACCAGCATCAGAATTTAACATCCTGGTTACAGAACTTAGACCTGGCAGGTGCAGGGAAAAGGATGCAAGCACCTTCCACTACTTCCTCTGCACTTGCCAGGATTGAAACTTTGACTGGAATCATGCAAGACTGGATCTCTATTTCCTACAGACACATGCACACAGGCCCACACACACACACACACCCCAAGCATATATGCATTCAACAATGGGCCCAAAGTTGAATGTGAGTCTGAATTTTTTTACTTGATTGTTTTCCCCTGCATAAAATAATTTTATTAGGATATGGTTGTCATGCAATATTTTTGTGATAGAAAAAAAAAAATACTTCACACTGAGATCAGCCTGTCCAAGGATAAGTAGTGATGTTTCATTCGAGTATAGACTCTAGATCATGCCAGTTACATGATATCCTGCTCAATGCCTCACTACTTATGCATACACACATACAAACATGGAAAGAAAGCGAAAAAAAATCAGACTGGGATCTTTGAAATGTCAGAAAGAAATTGCTGCTATATGACAGACCTAATATAGTCTGGTAGGGAACATACTTTGAATTTTACCACAATATGGAATTAAAGAATCATAGAATAGTTTGGGTTGGAAGGGACCTTTAATGATCATCTAGTCCTATCCCCTGGCAAGAAGAAGGGACATCTCCAACCAGATCAGGTTGCTCAGACGTCCATTCAACCTGACCTTGAATGTTTCCAGGGATGGGGCATCCACCACCTCTCTGGGCAACCGGCTCTGGTGTTCCACCACCCTCACTGTAATTTTTTTTTCCTTATGTCCAGTCTGAATCTGTTTCCTTCTATTTTAAAGCCATTACCCCTACCGTATCAAAACAGGTCCTGCTAAAGGGTTTTTACCCATCTTTCTCATAAGCCCTCTTTAGGCACTGAAAGGCCACTACAAGATCTGTCTAGAGCCTTCTCTTCTCCAGGCTGAACAGCTCCAACTCTCTCAGCCTGTCCTCATAAGAGAGGTGCTCCAGCCCTCTGATCATCTTTGTGGCCCTCCTGTGGACTCACTCCAACAGGTCCACGACTTTCTTATGTTGGGGGCTCCAGAGCTGGACACAGTAGTCCAGGTGGGGTCTCATGGGAGCACAGTAGAAGGGCAGAATCACCTCCCTTGACCTGCTGGCCACACTTCTTTTGATGCAGCCCAAGATCCGGTTGGCTTTCTGGGCCGCAAGGGCGCATTGCCGGTTCATGTTGAGCTTCTTGTCCCCTAGCACACCCAAGTCCTTCTCCTCAGGGCTGCTCTCGATCCATTCCCTGCCCAGCCTGTATTTGTGCCTGAGATTGCTCCAACCCCTATGCAGAACCTTGCGCTTGGAATATGTTGAACTTAATGAAGTTTGAAAGGGCCCACTTCTCCAGCCTGTCAAGGTCCCTCTGGATGGCATCCCTCCCCTCCAGTGTGTCAACTGCACCACACAGCTTGGTGCTGAGGGTGCACACTGTCCCACTGTCCCTGTCACTGACAAAGATGTTAAACTGGGCCAGGACCAACATCAACCCCTGATGAAGACCACTCATCACCGATCTCCACTTGGACATTGAGCTGATGACCACAACTCCTTGAGTGCAACCATCCAGCCAATTCCTTATCCACTAAGTGTTCCATCCATCAAATCCATATCTCTCCAGTTTATGAACATATGTACAAGAAATCTAAACAGAGGAAGTAGAAATGCACTCAAGTTCTTCACATGTGTTTGACTCTTCAACATGGAGGGAAAGTCCTGAGTCATGTTAATACTAGGAAATGTTATCTTTTTTTTTTTTTAAAGAAAGAAAGATTAAATAATATTATGCCTTCAGTGGCTCATGGAAAACAACATACACACACAAAAAGAATAGAAAAGAGAAGATAATCTTTGTTTTTATAAGAGAAACATTTCCACAAAATTATAAATGTGTTGCTTTTCTGAGGTTCGTGAAATATAAAAGGATGATTGCAAAAGTACTATTGTTGTCATTCGGTCAATAGTATTGAGGCTATTTTTTTTTATTTTGAGTATTTTAAGCTATGTCTGTTATATCCCCAGGTTGAGATAAAATTGTTCTAACACTTTCCAGGTAATTGTGTCTATAGCTAAAACGAAAGAGTCAGGAGCATGTCAGGATATCATGATTCCATAACAAGATGACATTAGTGCACAACACTTCACCTTGTTCCCACTCATCCTAAATTTTCATTTCAAAAAAGAAGAAATTGGTCTGTGGACTTTCTAACCAGGTGCAGATGGGTTAGAAGCACTCTGCGATTGCTTTGCTTATACTGTGTTAGAATCTGGTGTTATAAAAACTGCAGGAGTATATGCAATGTATCATAATGATTGTGATATGCTGGCCAATGGTAAGTTTCGCAACTGGGTGTGCCTTATCATGACAAATGCCTGAGTGATGCAATGTAAGGATGAATCAATCTTGACTCAGTGTTAAGATGAACTGGATGGCCTAATAAGTCTTTTCTGTCTCTTATGGTAAGAGAAGATCAATCAATGCAGAAAATCAGATCAGTGATGTAAAAAAAACGTGGAGTTTTTTCAGTGTTTGTATAAAAAAGTTTTAAACTTTGAGAAGTCTGTGAGCTAAAAGAACAATATCAAAAAATAAACCTGTTACTCCTTCCTTTTTTTTTTCTCAGCAAAACAAAACAGGCAAGCAAACGTTGAAACTATCTCATTGTGTTATACTCTATTTGAGTTTTTGAAATGTGTCAAAAAATGCAATCTTAGAAGTACTATTAACTGGAAATTTAACAGAACATTTCATAAAATATCTTTGATAAAAGGTTTCAGATAAGATTGACTCTCTGAAGTGCCTCTTTCTCTTTCTGCTGCCCTTTTCTCTCTCCATTGATAACAGAATAATCTGAAGATAAATTTTCATATATAACCATTTGGAAACCTAAAGAGGGGTAAGTCTGATCTGTGGATGTTCTGTGACATGTGGGCACAACCATGACAACTCATTTAGTAGTGCAGTAACTTGGGCATTTAAAAAGTAATACTATTAACACACCTGCAGAAAACATTCCTGCATCAGAAACTCATTGTTTTCTACTTTAGTTTAATAATATTAAATAACTTTCAGAAACCAGTAGCCAGAAACAAAATATTTAAAGGTAATTTTTAAAAAGAAATTAAATTCCTGTAAATCTAGACTACTAAAATTAAAAATTTAATCTATGTCTATAACGTCAGCTATAGTCAACAGAGAGGAAAAGTCTACTTCAGGGTGTGATTCACTCTACTCTGCCTAGGTACATGATGTAGCAGGAGCTGACGTCTGCTGGAGATACCTAGCTCTCTTTGTTGATTAAGGTAGAGAGTCCAGATGGCAAATTCAGACTACATACAGGACTTTTAAATTAATTACTTTGAGGTTCTCAAACCTAAGAAAAACAAACACATTATATTTCAATCAAAATCATTTACATTACTAAGTTCTGAATATTATCATTACCTTGGCTGAAATACACAAATGGCTTTTTGGATTGAGTATCCAGCTTTATACATAAAAGACTCAAAATTATCTAGGAAAAATGCCCTGTAAATGTCAAACACCTTTAACTGCCCAGTATTTCAAGAAGGAAAAAAAAAAAACAGATTCCAAAACTATGGAAAAACTTTGTCCTTCATCTTTGTAGTTTATTCTTTTTCTGTGGTTCAGTCTAGGAGTCCTAGTGAAAGAAAATTTCCTTGCTCTGTCTGCACAAATAAAAAAAAAAATAATAATAAAAAATATTTTTACTGCCCCAGAAATGTTAAATTTATGTAAAAGGTAAGAAACAACAGGACTTAAAAGCAAATGGAAAGTGGGCATCTGATTTGCTCACAGGTTTTGAATGTCACAGGGTTTTTTTAGAAATATTTTAATTAACAAAAGTGAAAGCAGCTCCTTGTCTTAATGTGACCAGCTATGGCTCCCACAAAATTCTTTGTGCCTTTTTTTTTCCCTTGAAAATGTCAGGGAGTGCAATAATAACAATTAATGATTATGACTGTTGCTTCAAAGCCAAAGACTGTGAGTTTAATAGGTTCATAAGTCCATTTCTCGCTGTGGAAGTTGATTTGTGACATCCTGTCACAGATCTGTCAGGCATTTTATTTGTGCTGGTACAGAAATATTTTATTTTTCCTGAAAATAAAAGTAAAAATAATAAAAATTATAAGAACTATTTTAAGTATTCTTCAATGTTTAAAGGTGGAGGTTTTAATTTTTTTTTTGTAAGAAAAAAGAAGTACAGATGTATTTTATCAAAACATAAAAATGCAACACTCTTTGTAAAACAGACATTAGCAATGATGAGTCTAATAATAATAATAATAATTTTTTTTTTCTTAGAATACAGGTGAAAACCACTGGTTTCCACAGAGAAAAAAAAAATAAGAAATTTACAGAAGATAACATGTAATTATGAGATCACTTCAAAATTTTTCTTCTGTTAGTTTGCTTCGATGCTGTACTAGGTGTCAACTGACCATCTATCTGTACATCTTGAAAGCTATTTTTGTGCCATCAGCTGTCTTTCTACTTATAAAACACACACAATATTTTATGTAGCTCCTGCTTTAAGCAAAGACCATTGGATGTAATTGCACAAGGGATGACGGGTTGAGACCACTATCATTGACCTGAAGGCCTCAATGATTTCCAAACTTCCTTCTTATAGGCTCAGCTATTAAAGAGACAGAATAATTACAACCTGTCAGTACAAAGACAGTTAAGTATTTTTAAGTGGTTTTGGTATTGTTTTAGGGTTTGGTTTTGCTTTTTTTTTTTTTTTTTATTTGGCTGCTTGGGTTTTGGTTTGTTTGTTTTTTTTTTTAAGACAGCTAAACTAAGCATCTTCCTCTAGCTCATATTGTAAACCACCTTTTCAGCCACCATCAGTTACAGAGGAAGTTAAGATGACTGCCAAGAAACCTCACAATTCAGTAGTAATATTGAGGTGAAATGGAGCTCTTTTCTACAGCCACTTCTTAATTTAATGGAAATAATATAAACTGAAAAAAAAAACCTCAGACCTACCACTTCAGGAGTCTGTAAGTTAGTATGATCTCAGAGTTGCTGTTTAAATTGAGGTTTCAAAGTTTTCTTTACATTTAAGTCTAAAAGTAAAACTTTGGTTCATTCTCCAGTTTTGTCTAAGCAAAATGCTTCAGCTGATAAAACATAAAAATCAATGTATGTAGAAACAATAATAATAGTAATTACATAATATTGATACACTCTTATTTTTACTTTTTTTTTCTTGAATAAATAAGGACTTTAATTCCACGACAAAGCCATAAACTTTTTTTTTGTCTCAGAAGAAATTATGATTTTTGCACTTACTATAAATAAATTTCTATAAAAGAAGGATTTTTATCTTTCATGGGATCAGATAAGAAATTAAATATCCTAGAATGAAGCCTACATTTTTCTAGAGACTAAATCACAAGTTATTTGAAAGCAGTTCTGTCTGTCATTTACTTTTAGCTTCACTTAATTGGAATGGCAAATAAAGCTTTACATTGCTCCATGTCACCACTATAATGTTTGTGACTTCTGTCAGAGAATGTAGATGCTGTCTTTTCTCATTAATTACCTGCTTTTCATCAACTGCTTTATGGCAGACAAACCACTGGTGAATCTTTATAGGAGTCTTAGATTTTGAAGTTAGAATATATCACCGGGTTTATTTAGTTTAGCTGCCTTCATAGCACAGAACATATGAATACGATTTTTAATTCCTGCTTCAAGTCAGTAGCACTGCTTAGTAGAAAATAATCTTTTAGAGAAGAACAAAATCCAATCTTGTTAAAAAAATTTCCAGTGATGGAGAATCCAATATAAATCTTGTTATTCTAGCAGTTAATTACTATCACCATAAAAATGTAAATATGTCTACTCTAAATTTCCTCTCACTTTTTATTTTATTTTGTCCACTGGATTAGCTCTGTGGTATTATAGTCTTTATTTTTATTTTTATATTTTTACTGTGATATTTCCATATTTTGTAAATGTGACAAACGTGCTTTTCTCCTAAATATGTTACTTGTTATTAGCCACACTGAAAATATGTACTAGGCTTAGGCACAAAACCTTTTATTGCATGTCAGCTGATCTCTACTGTCTGTGCTACTGTGTACAATAAATACAGGTTAAACGTAAGATAAGCAGAGTTTGCTTAGCACTCTTTTCACCGAGCTAAACTAATTCAAACAGCCTTGATCTTGTGCAGAGTAGACTACTCCCATGGACAGTTATCATGAATCAGCTGACTTGTTATATGTGATGCCAGAATAACTTGTTCATATATCTGAGTCTAATTGTATCTTTGTACCTAGATTATAGGAGACAGAGAGCATTGTGTATCAGTTGCCTGTATTCTTCACTATTTATCATTCCTTTAGTTTTTGTATCAACTCCAAGCTTTACTGGTAATGATTTTATGTTTTCTTCTACATTGTTGATAAAATGTTTACTAGCATAGAGCCAAAAATCAATCCCAGGGAGACCCCAGTCAGAACACACCTTATTAGTATTAATTCCCAATCTGCAATTACATTGTGAGACACAGTTATCAACCATTTATTTAATAATTCAATGTGATTTGAAAAACAATGGGTTTTTAATTTTTTGTTTGTTTGTTTCTTGTATGTAAGTGAACTTCTTTAAAGGAAGTTTAATTATTATTCAACATTATTACAGTACTGAATTGAATCAGTCCTCTCATCAAAGCATTGACAGAGCTGGTGCATATTCACTGCCATTAATGCATTACTTTCCTTTAATTCATTGTTAATTCAGGCTTGTCTCAAATGGTCCATCATTTAGCTTCAAATCTAAATGAAACTTTTAATTGCTTGGATTATCATATTTATTTTTCCTTATGAAGTTTGTTAGTATGCATTCTTTCCATTAACCTCCTGGCATATCCTGAAGTTTTAAAGACTGGATTGAATCTACTTTAAAGCTCTGGGTAGCTCCTGAGCCAGGTCTTTACAATTCTTAAATACAAAATTACGTAGTCTTAATAATTTTAAAAGGAATCTCACATGAACACAATACAATTTGAATGGGAAGTATTTCATCATGATGTGACAACCAAGTACTGGTCGGAACCCTTCACTGATCATTTCTAGATTTTCTATTTCCACTATAGGTGTTCCTACTGAAATTTCTACTACCATCTCAGTATCCTGTTGTCATATGCAATAGATACTCTTTTGAATTACACATTGTCATAGACTGGTAATTGTTCAAACAAATTTGTATTAGCAGTTGCAAACCAAGGTGTCTTCACTGGAAGAATTTACCCTTCATGTGAGCTACATAACTGAGTTGTAGTGTTCCCTGGAGAACAGGGATGTAGTAAGGGCTCCTAGTTGTTTTGACAATTAACACAAAAAATGAGATCAAGAGATCATCCCAGCAGAGTCTATCTGTGCTTCCAGAGCTGGACTACCAGCTGTTTCCTTTAACATTGTAGAAAAGGACGGGTAAGGCAAAAATGGGATGAAAAGACACCTGTCTTTAATATGACCTGAGTAACAAAGACATCATGTCATTACATCTTCAGTGATGTCTGATCAAGCAACTGTAATGATATCTCCTACTGTCACTCCCATCCTCATAATTTTTACAACTGTGGTAGTTATGCTACCTCTGGTGCTGCTTGCCATGTAGAATTACTGTTGTGGCTGCTTCAATCTCTATTGTGCTGTTAATAGTAAATTTAGCCATCTGAGTAGATCCTCGTATTGGTACTTAATGGCTTCTGAACTAGTTCCCACTGCAATAGAATTGCTTTGTTGCTGTCTAAGGACATGAAGAACAAACACACATGCACACAACATTCAGGGAGAGCAGCCAGGGACCATTTACAAAATCACCCTTTGTTTACTAGCCAAGGAGCAATAACTCTGTAATCTGCATGAATGTGGAAACCATCTGATATTTAGATGCTTAAATGGTTAGAACACTTGGTGGGAAAAGATAAGCCTCAACTTCTGGTCTTTCATTGGAAGTTCATGGCATCTTTCACAGTAATTTGCAAATTTTATGTCTGTTCTTTTAGTTAAGACACCAGATGATAGTAATTCAGAAGGTCTGGGTTCAATACAGACCTGCAGCTGCAATCCTGCTCTCAGTAGTATATGTACATCAATAAAATGAAGATAATGATGACTCCTCTACCTTTATTATCTCTTTAGATCATAAACTTCATTGCAGAATGTTGCGTGTGAGGTTTTGTGTGGTTTTTTTTTTTTTTTTCATTAAAAATAGTAATATCATTACATGGACTCATCATTTCTTTATCTTTCTCTGGAGTCTGCAGTGCTGCATACGTATGGAATATCTTGTATATCCCTCTCTTCTTACCTTCCTCAGGAAAGAAAACTTTAAAAGTGATTAATTTAATTGATTTTATCAGAATAATTCTATTGGGCCATATCTGAAATCATAAACCTCAAACTGGCTGAGGAGATGGCAGGTAATATCTGTAGCCATGTGTTCATCATGTTTTTCCCAGTGAATGAACACATGTTGAAAACCAGAAACATACCTCAACTTTAGACAGTAAATAACATTTAAAATGGCATATAAGTTTAATCAGTAATTAGGCACTAATCAAATCAAGCCAGTCATTCCAGATTCTCATTTGTGTAGTAGATATTTTGTCCTGTGCTTCTTGACTGACATTATCTGAAAACATGCAAATGAAAACAATCAACTCAGTTGTATATGAAGTACAGGAGGAAAAAAAAAGGAACTCTTATTTCATATTGTGTTTACCTATCTATTTTAAGGGATTGGCTATGTTGTGGAAATACATTAATATTGTTTGGTTTTTTTTTTTTTCAATTAATACAGAGTAGTCTGCCTTAATGGTAAACAGTGAGAAAGATTCCAGCTTTTTCAGCATTTGCTACTATGTTTTGGGTTTTTTTCTTCCAATCTTAATCTCTGCAGCAACTCCGTTTACCTGGAATTGCATCACCTAAAGCATTTCTCATTACATGAACTGTGGTTCTCTCAACTTTTTTCATATAAAAGAGAAACAAGTATAAATCTTGCTTCTACCCAAATGTAATGTACAAGTATGGCTGTTTAACGGATACAGCTCTGCCTGATTTTCTGTTGGGCAACAAATTAATGTACTAGGAAGAAAAAAAAATAACTATTAAAATATGAAACAATAATGATTAAAATATGAAATAAGAAACAGTTTGTCTAGTACTGTACACTGTTAGGTTGTTCTTCATTCTATTTTCTACTAGAGGTCTGTCTTTAGTCTTCCTAAGATCATATGAACCAATTAACCAGGTTTAATTTACATTGATACGAAAGTAGCCAGGTCAAAGATATTTATTTCCTGTAAGTCTCTTGAGAAAAAAAAAAAAAAAAGAAAAAACAACCAAAGAAAAGGAAGTCTAGTTGTACCTTACTGGTAGCTATTAGGGAAATAGTAGTACGTACTTAATCCTTATTTACATGAGGCAATATACTAATAGCAAGAAGGAAATTAAGTTTAATCATGCTTTCTTAAATTGTATGTTTTTTGTTGATCCTGCCTCCTGCTTTTTCTACATAGTCTGTTGTCATTCCTTCATTCAGATGTTTCTGTGATGGCTAAGTTACTGGCAAGTGGTGACCAGGACTGCTTTTTCCCATAATGTCTGAGAAAGGAGTAATTGATAATTAAATACCTTGATCAAGACTGGTTAAGCATGAAATAACACAGTAAGAACATAACAAGAATATAAAGAGATTAAATTTTTGAATAGTTTACATAATCATCACTGTTAGCATAAGTGAATTTTGTGTTTATGGATGTGTGTTTATACAAAAGTAGAAAATGTAAAGGGAAAGGATATGGAAAGCTAGGTGCAGAAAAGAGAAAATATGTTTGGGTACACATACCCCAAAAAAAAAAAAAAAGTTGAATGTCAGCTCTTTCTTAAAATTTAATCATACCAATTCTTTGGTACATAAAATATATTTAAACAAGAACTTATGTAAATTACTAAATAAATAATTTCTGTAAAGAAACAGAAATGTCCTGCAGTTTATCAAGGTACCTAAATTTGTCTACATCTGCATGTTCACTAAAAAGAAGGAAAAAAAAAATACTTCTCAAAGCTAGATGAATAGTCCAGATGAAAATTGAATTGCTGTCTAGATATTCCTGTTCTTCATTAACTACATTCTAGGACAAGAAGACTTTTAACTTCAACTCATTACTGGTCTAATGCCAAAGTGAGATGAATAAAAGCCAAACTACAAATGTGAGTTTGATTCCTTCATTAAAGACAGTAGAAAGCAGAGGAATAATAATGTTTTATATTCTCCAGGGTAAATTTGTGCTCTTTCAAGTCTCTGAAGAAATAGATTTTGGCTTCAGAAAGATCCACAAATGTTGGTTTTCTTATGGTCTCAAAATATCCAAAATAGGACCCATTTTCAGTTACCTAACTTAGAAATAGAGTTTCAATTTTTTTTTTCTCAAAAATATAGTTCATACAAGCTTGGAAATGGAAATGTTTTTGGGTTTTTTTTCATAAATTGATCACAACAACCTTTTATTTTTTAGCAAATTAAATTCAAAGTTTAAAACAATAAAAAAGTTTAAAACAATAAAAAAATCTTTTTTTTTTTCCTCTAGTTTTGTGTTAAATTCATCATCCTTCAAAGAATAACTGTGAATTTCGAACACACCTTATTTATGAAGTTAAAAATAGATCAATATGGTACTTAACTGGAGTATAAGCCATGTGGTAGCCTGATGCGAAGTTCAAGGATGGTCTTATTTTATCATCAAGCTCCCCAAAAGGTAAGAGCAAGTTGAATTCTGGTTTGGAATCCAGGCAAATCCATCATTTCATTATGAATGTATCTTACATCTTTCAGTAACTTTGATCAAGGGTATGGATGTCTGAAGAAATCACCAATAGCTAAGTTTTGGTACTGCAATTTTACATTATGTCTGTTGTTGCACGGTCATTGTCTGAAGATGCTTTTTTTACCAGCTGGTATGCAGACAGCAGGACACCTGTAGAGCAGTTGTAGAGTTGATATACTCATTCTTTGTTGACATATACTGTGTTTTTTCACCTACAAAACAGAGAGAAGTGTGATTTCATATGAAGTGTTTTGAATGTACTCCTACAGAGTATAAGATAATTAGCTATTATTATTGTTATTGCTATTAATCATAATACATTTGCTGATGCATTGAGCAAAATCTTTGCTGATGTGTGAAGTTCCAAGAAAAATAAATCTCTCTCTCTCTCCTGCTATTAGCTGACCCTTTCCTTCACTCCTTTCCTTCATTAAAATGAAAGCAGTATAAAAAGGTCCGATCAGGATTGTACCTGCAAATAAACTCAATAGGAACCAGTCATTTAACTTCTTTAGGCACCTTTGAAAATCCCAGCCTGACATCGCTACAAATTAGCTGAACCTGAGCAGGGATTTTAGTGGTAAATAATATGAGAGCCACAAAGCACTTGTGCTTAACAAATGTTTCCTTTTCATTACAGAACTCTTAGACTTTTTTGAATTTGATTCTCAACATGGATTTTTCAGTGGAACAATAGTTCACTGTCCACCTGACAGTTAACACAGTAATGAACAATTAGGCAGTAATTTATCTGCTATAATGTATAGCTCCAATTAGATGAGACAATTCTTAAGATTTCTGGCAGGATTTTTGGGGTCTTCATCAGATAATTTTTATTCACATCTGTCTGTAGTTACACTGGACTACTATGTTATGCAAAATGAACAAAATTTCACTGACTTCATTTATTTTTAAAGGAATGCATCCATTTTGATTTTTTTTTTTGTCCAGATCCTATTTATCTGAATCTCACTACCAGAATATCCAGTATGGATTAGTTCCATAAAGGTTTTAGACGTTGTCATTTAATAAAATGCAGAATTAGGTATTTAGGTAACGTAGTCTAATGCATGGGAAAAATCAGACACCAAGAAAACAATCCATAAGGCTGAGAAGCTACAGTAAGAAATGCACAGGGTGAAATGAATTGCTGATTTCAGAGCTGTGGTGAAGGCATTTTGATCTGGTTTGATAAAAAAAAAAAAATTGCTGTTAGAACTGCAGCTCATTCTTGAACTTACTGTTAAAATATATATATAAAGTCTAATGATAGATACTAGAGGTTGATAAAATCTGAGCAGGATACCCACCCTTTTATACTCAAAAACAATTCAGGAGTACATTTCATCTGACATGTATTTTTGCCATTCTTAGGATGAGATTAATAAGTCTCTTGAGCCTTTTTGCATTGACTTTACAGGATAACTAAGCTGTTCATAAATTAACAAATCTGTGCATATGAACGCCCCCTTAGTTGACCAAATCTATGCTAGTTCCCTAAATCTGTCCATATTTCCACAAGGCCACCTTCAGAACCCTAAGAAAGCTTCAAAAGTTAGATGCAATCAGTTGCTCTCCAGCAGTATTTGCCATAGACTGTGGAGAGAGCCTACATGACTCCTCCATTGAAGAGTTCTAGAGATAAATTCAATTAATCTTTCCCCACTTTATGAATTCCATTGGAGCTTTATGGGACTCACTAGCCATGTCACTAAAAGGTTGGTTATGTGCATATAGCAAAGAAGAAATTCATATGTTCAAGGAGAAATTCAGAAGGCTAAGAAATTTCAGAACTGCAATGTGAATGTCTAATAAAGGCATTCTGAAGAATGAAACTTTGGGCTTGGGTATCTAAACCATCAATTTTAGTGCTCAGCAGTATTTACTCAAAGGATCAAACAACTCTTCAGTCTTACATCTTACTGGTATCAACAGCGCTTTCGCACTTACATGCTATTATAAATCTAATGCCCCCTGATTTGCCTCAAGGTCTGTTTATAGCAATTAACACAGGGAATAAGATAAACAATTAAAAATTAGGTTATTATTAATGGTTAAATACATTAACATTATTTCAAGATCTACTTCTGTTAAAGAACTAACCCTTCTATGATCATGGTCCCAAAGGTAATCTTTTTTTTTTTAAGCAAAAAAAACCCCAGATCTTCTGCAAGCATCCTTTAACGATGGATATGGCTTTAAGTCATTCACTCAGCTGTTTTATTACTTGTCTTTAAGTCTGATGAGTTCAAAACAGATGTGCATCACTGAGTTCTCAATAAAAGGCCACTGCTTGTCCTGCTGAATAATAAGAACTGCTAATGACACCAATTAAGAGCTGTAAATGTCATTTACACTTGTTTGTTATTTTTCAAATCAATAAGGCAATGGAAGGCAGAGGAGCCTGAGATTACTTTGACTGGAGCAGTCTGAGGGGACATTTTAATTGAAATAGTACATAGAGTAATAATAATTAAAAAAAATATAATGGAGCAATTACATTTTTGATTGGGTCAGTTGCAGAAGACACTTCAGTGCTGTTTTTTTTTTAAAGAATTATGAGCTACAAAGAAATATCAGTCCAAAATTGGGGGGAAAAATATTTCAAAACTCCAAACCTGCATAAAAACACCCTCCCTTGCCCTATTAATTGCAGAGGATTAAAAGTAATTCTGTTCTAATACCAATTTCTTGCTCTACACTGCATTAGCTCATGTGTATCAGGTTTGATATATACATTCAAACAAACAGTTGGGATCTAGACTGAGAAAGAATCTCAGTGTACTATCAGAGCAACTAGGACTGATGAATGCAATAAAGCTACATTTATTTAATACTAGATTGTAGAGGAATTATAACAGCTATTCTGAATGGAATTCAGTCATCCAGAATCTGATGTGTTTAGTCACAGATCTAGTTCTAGTTCTCAGTGTTGCAGAAGCCTATTCATAGGTACAGGGACTCCACATCTATTTTGCCATCAAAACTCTCATTGGAGTATTCCTGAGAACACTCCTTTGAAATTGTCTTGCAAGGAACAGGAGTCAAATGAGTATAAATGGAAAACCTGAAGCTTCATGGCCCAAATATGTAAAGGAGAATAGCAAAGATAATTCTCCACTTGTCAGCTTGTGTAAGCACCTAATTCCATCAATTATATGTCACAAATGTACTCAGAACTACTACTGAAGTGGCTCAAAAGCTCTCTGCATTTCTATGGTACTTGAATTTCTCGTATTGGTCCTGTGCAAGGTCTCCACAGCATATCTCTCTCTTCACTGTTCATCAAGCTGCAAAGTACTGCCGTCATAGGCATGACCCTCAAACAAGGAGATTCTTTCTCTGTCTTGAGTAAGGGTCTCAGTGCTGTGGTCATGGATTCTGTTCACAGAAAAACTACCAGACAAGAACTGCATCCGTGTCCCCACATCAGAGTAGGTCAGTGGAGGATTTTGACCTGCTGTGTGAGAAATACTGATTAAAATAATTTTCTAGAAACAGAAAAAATACACTTTAATCTTTTACCACTCAATTTACTGCCCTCTCCACTGACTGAAAAACAAGAAAAAGAAAAAGATAGAAACATAGCTACATGATTCCTAGCTAAACTGTGGCACTCTAAACTGTGGCACTCACTGCATCAGGGTACTCTGGATGACAAATGTTCACATGAATTCACAGACTCCCTGAATCACAGACTACAGTGCTAGAAAAGCACAGCTGCAAACTTGCCTGTATTTGTACTCTTCCCTAGATACTGCTGCTGGCTATTTTCAGGGGCAAGGTACTGGTCTAGATTAAATTGTTTTCCCACTTGGTATAACACTTACAATAGTATTATATTCCTAAGTGTCTGGCAGCCTAAATTTGAATGGCATCCCAGTAAAACACTATGATTCTGATTTTTGCCTTTTCTGTATTTTTGTATTTCTTCAGGGGGCGGGGAAGACGACGACCTGGGGGGAGGCTGGGAAGCAAAACTAAAAAATGCAGAAAAACAAAGCACTTTTACCTTTGCAGACTACCATTCCATCTACATCTGTCTTGTTATACTTCCACCAACCAGCAGTTATTGAGTGCTTCTCAACTGGCATTTATGACTGCCTCTAATGGCTTGCTTGTACATGAGACTTGCATATCCTAACTAAATATTCAGTGATTTTTCCTTATTCTAATGTCCTTAATTAGATTTATGAACTCTTTACTGTGTTTTATGTTGATGAGGGACCGAGAATAAAATCCCGAAATGCTCACTCTAATAAAATACCACAGCTAACCCACTTGTGCTTTTGCATGTGTTATTTCAGTGAATAATGAGCTTTAAATAATGTTCTTAATATGTTACCAAGGATGAGCTAAAGAAATATAGACTAGTGATCTATTACAACACTTTAATAAATACACTGGTACATATAGTCTGCTGTCCATAAGGAATAATGGATCATGCTTTAAGAACAAGTTAAGGAATAAAGGGCTTGAGGCTTTTTTGTAAAGTCTTGTATATAACTACCCATTTTATATGGAAAAAATTTATATCTGGCAATTTCTATTCTATTTTGACTTCTTTTTTTTTGGTTCTTTGAATCTGAGGTAAATTATTAAGTAAGGTATAAAATATAAAAGCTGGTTGTAATATAAGATAGCTTTGCCTTACATTTTCATACTTAGAACTAATTAGCTTCTTTTCCTAGATTAGATAGTGAAAATGTTTAAGCAACATAAACCATGGAAGTTGTCAGGAACGAGCACTCTAATCAAATTGATATAAAACTTGTCAAAAAGCTAAGGCCTAGAAATATTTACAAGAAAACTTACTATACTTATACATTTCTCCAGGACATGAAGACTAAAATGAATTTTTCTTACCAGTATCAGATCACTCCAGTGTGAATTGTCTGGGTACTGAACCTTTAATACACTTTGTAGGTAATCATGCTTTCTATTCAGGGGAAAGTGTACATTTCTCAGAACTATGTCCACAGCTAATATATATCAATACAGTGCTACTGACTTCAGTAGATTTGCTGTTAAATGACATCAGTCCAGTGAAATAAGCAAAAGCATATTCTGCTGACTTTTATCCTTCCATGAGTCCTTGGTACTGTAAGAGAGAGATGAGCAGAGTTACTCTAGTTTTGTGATGTCTTTGTGTGAGCAGGTAGTCATATCATTCCTTATTCTGCCAAACAGAATCATTTTGTGAATGCCTTCCATCATTCCTTCTTCCCTCTTTTATATGACTCTTTTGCTGGCATTGCCAACAGACTCAAAACACTTAAGTCTTTCCACTGACTCCATTGTGCTTTGTATAAGAATCTATAATGATATGCTCTTTCTGCCAGAGACCATTTTTCACTGTTTCTGAATAGCCAAGTGGATTCTGAATGTTGATTAAGGCATGTTGATGTTCCTGAACCTGCTACTGCAACTAAAATGATCCTATGAAATAAAAGTGACATACCAAGGAAGGTGGTAAAAAAGCTTCTAAGAAATTCCCTGAGGAATGCCAGAGGAATATATATATATACTTTTTGACTCACACTGAACCATATACAAATACAGAACAACATATTTCTTTCCAATGTTGTTACTAACTTACAGAAATAGAGTTTTCTGTTAACATATATCTCAAAAATTAGACATCAAAAGCTTGGAAACATGCATTCGTATGTATGTAAATACCTGTGTATCTAAACTCCAAAGTAAGACTAATACAAATCAGGTGGCTTCAAGGGTCTGATATTGAAGTCCTAGTCTGATATACAAGTGTGTTGTTAGTTCTCTTTTATACAGAAATTTTGTGTTAAAGACAGTAATTGAACAAAAGCCACAAAAGATAAGAAAGTTTAAAACAGAGTCAGAGTGTAATTGTTAAGACAGAAAAAGTTATGCAAAGATTCAAGGTGAAATATGTTAACATAGAAAGTTAAGAACTCTAAGTAAAACTTAAAAAAATCAAAAGGTGGCAACCTAGCATTGCCGAGGTACTCCTAAAAGCAATGGAAGCCAATCTTCACCCAAGTGACTGAGTACAGGCTCACCAAATTTCTTTTTTGTTAGCTATTAATGCCTTGCTCATTCAACCTTCATATCTTCTATTAACCACTAAATTATTACATTTATAATTGTAGAATAGAATAATTGAAAAATTCAGACTGGATCTCTGAAGATCTAGACCAATCTGCTCTTAAAGGAAGGGCCTTTGAACAAGGGTCTTGTCAAACTGAATTTCCAGTGAGGTAGATCCTACCACTTTTCTGTGGAGCTTATTCCAGCATTTCATTGTTCTTACTGCAAAAAGGTTTTCCATCTCCCCTCATAAATCAGACTCTTCAGTTCTTTAACCATCTTGGTTGGTAGTCCTACAGAGCAAAAATAGGGTGGGGAGTAAACTGAAGCTGTGTTCCGGGTGTATCCAAGCAAGTGCTGGTCAGAACGAAATGATCACATCCCTCCATCTTCTGGATATTCTTGCTCCTTCTTGCTCACAGAGCTCAGGAAACAGTGTTCCTTCTGACTTGGTTTTGTGTAGGGTGTGGGAGGCCTACAGCGGCAGCTTCTGCACAGAGCTGCTAGAAGTTTCCCCTTTCTCTGGTGGACTCAGCTGAGTCTAGGGTGCACCCACCGCTGGCCAGGGCCAACCCAATTAGTGATAATGATAATGTCTTTATGATAACGTCTTTAAGAAGGGGAAAACAATTTTTAAAAAGGGTGAAGAACAACAAGCGTAGGGCAGAGAGTGGGAGACGTGAGCCTTGTGGGCCTTGTGGCCCTCACCTTCTGGCCTCCCACCGGGCAGCCATCTGGGCCCAACTCAGCCCAGCCAGGCTGCAAGAAGTGGGGAGGAGAGGAGATGTGAAGAGGTCCTGAGAGGCGTCTACCTGAGCCGGTTGTGAAGAATTTCTGGTGAGAGGAACAGCTGCAGACACCAAGGTCAGTGAAGAAGGAGGGGGAGCAGTAATGCGGCTCCCGGCAGAGATTCCCCTGCAGCCCGTGGTGCAGCCCATGGTGAGGCCAGCTGTGCCCCTGCAGCCCATGGAGGCCCACGGAGGAGCAGAGATCCACCTGCAGCCCGGAGAAGCCTACAGAAGAGCGGAGATCCCCCTGCAGCCCAGGGAGGACCCCACACCGGGGCAGGAAGATGCCTGAAGGAGGCTGTGGCCCGTGGAGGGCCCACACTGGGGCAGCTGATTCCTGAGGGACTGCACTCCGTGGAAAAGGACCCATGGAGCAGTTGGTGAAGGACTGTGGGAGGAACCTCATGCTAGAGCAGGGGAGGAATGTGAGGAGTTCTTCCCCTGAGGAGGAAGAAAAAACGTGTGGTGAATTGACTGCAACCCCCATTCCCTCTCCTCTCTGTGCCACTTGGGGAGCAAGTGAGAAGGAGGTAGACATAATTTGAAAATAAGTTAAGCATGGGAAGAGGGATGGGTGATGTGGTTTTGTTCTCTCTCATTATCCTGCTTTGCTTTTATTAATAATACATTGAAGTAGTTTTCTCCAAGTTGAGTCTGTAACAGTAACTTGAATAATCTCTCCCTGTCCTTATATCAAACCTCAAGCCCTTTGTTAGATTTTCTCTCCCCAGTTCCCTCAGAGGGTGGGGAGACTGAGAGAAAATCTGCCTAGTGTGGTCCTGAGCAGGGCTAAACTATAACACCTTTATAACTGCAAGAGTACTCTGTTGACTTTTGTTAAGTTTGGTATCCTTCAGGTCCTTCCACCAGAGATACACCTAACTGAGGCAGACCTCAGACTGTACTGCTGCTACTTCTGTCCTAGCAGCAGGATTTTACATTTAGCTCATGGGAAACATCATGGAGGTCTTGTTGTCCTAGCCTTGTTTGTATCCTACTTTAAAAGTTCCTTTGCTCAAAGCAGTAGTTCTCCAAATCCATGTGACTTGTGGGGGTGAAGGTGTCTACAAACAAGAGAGAGTGCAGTTAAAATTGGCATTTAATGTAATCTATTTATCACATATCCAGTCTGAGAGACTTTTAAAGGGTTCTTAGCAAATTATGAAGTTTGCCAAAGAGACAGGTAGTAAGAGACAGCCTGTGTTCTGTGAAGACCTTGAATGTGAAATGGGTTAAAGTTTTTACTGTATTTACTGTCCATTCAGAACCACAAACTGGGAGCTCCTGAGCCAGTCACTGCCTCTTTCCCTCCTTGCTATGCACAGCTATCTTTGATTTAAATCAATTACATCATTATTTGATATTTTCTCCTGTATCAATCTCACCTAGCATTCCCCAGTTCAAACTGATTGATGCTTCCAATCTGTATTCTGTAACTGGGAGGATGATGAGGATGACTGATCAGCTCTGCAGGGAGATCTGTCAGCTCGAAGAGGACTTTCCTACCTTTCCAAAATCCCCAGTGTCATAGTTCAGCCTCGATTGGGACCAGACTACGCAGTCTCTCTCTCGCTCCCCCCACCCTCCGAGAGAATAGGGGGAGATGATATAGGAAAAATGGCTCGAGGTTTGACATAAGGACAGGGAGAAATTCTTAAAGTTACCGTTACAGGCAAAACAGACTCAACTTGGGGAAAAATATTCATTTATTTCTAAAATTAGCAGGAGAATGAGACAGGGAACAAGATAACCTCTCCCTACCCCTCCCTCTTCCCGGGCTTAACATTATCTCTACTACCTTCCCTCCCGAGCGGCACGGGGCGGGGAAAAGGGAATGGGGGTCGCGGTCAGTTCATCACGTGTTGTTTTATGCCACTGTGTAATTGTCGGGGGAAGAACTCCTAGCATTCCTCCTCTGCTCCAGCGTGGGGTCCCTCCCACGGGCCACAGTCCTCCGTGAAACTGCTCCAGCGTGGGTCATCTCTTCCATGGGGTGCAGTCCCTCTAGAACAGCTGTCCCAGCGGGCCCTCCACGGGCCACAGCCTCCTTCAGGCCTCCACCTGCTCCGGCGTGGGGTCCTCCACGGGCTGCAGGTGGATCTCTGCCCCTCTGTGGACCTCCATGGGCTGCAGGGGGATAACCTGCTCCACCATGGTCGTCACCACGAGTTGCAGAGGAATCTTGGCCAGAAGCCATATTACTCCTCCCCCTCCTTCTTCACTGACCTTGGCATCTGCAGCCGTTCCTCACAACAGGCTGGCAGACGCCTCTCAGGATCCTTTTTACATCTTGTTCACTTCTCATCTCCTCTCCACTTCTTGCAGCCGGGCTGGACCGAGTTGGGCCCAGTCGACTGCCTGGCAAGAGGCCAGAGAGTGAGGCCTGCAAGGCCCATGAGGCCTGCGCCTCCCCCTCTGCGCCTCTGCCCCCGCTCAGCTTCTTCACATCTTCTCTCCTCTTTTTTTTTTTTTCCGTTTTCCACCTCTTAAATACGTTATCGCAGAGGCGTTACCATGGGACATTCTGCTACCAATTGGCTTGGCCTTGGGCAGTAGTGGGTCAGCCCTAGGCCCTGCTGAGTCTACTAAACAAAGGGGAGCGACTTCTAGCAGTTTCCTACAGAAGCTACCACCTTAGGCCCCCCCTCACTAACAAAACCAGAACACCCAGGTAAGAACTGAGAAGTGCAGGGAGTGTTATTTTTCCTCCTGAAGTTCATCCCAGATTAGCTAGAAATCCACATCTCCCCTGCATGGGTGCATTGGTGTGAAAATAGAAGCAAAAAAAAAACAGGTCCCAGAAGCCTACAAATGGTCAACTGGAACTCTGTTGGAAAAAGATTATTTTCAAGTAGGAAATGTGTTTTAGTCAACACTGTCTTGATGTTGACAGTTTTTTTTTCCTTTTCCCAAATGACATTTCAAACTGAACACCACATGTTGAGAGCCATGTTAAAATACTGCTTTTCAAAGTGTTAATTTGACTTCAAATGGCATGTAAAATGGACTGTTGTTTCACAATAAATTGTAGTTTGGCACATCAGAGTTGGACAGGCTGAAATATCAAAACTGTTTTAGTTGCTAGATTTGCTTCTCGTAGAAATGCAGAAACTCTTCTTTTTTTTTTTTTTGAGGGTGTCCCTCAAAAAATCGCTGTTTTTGAAAAGGACAAAAATACCCAAACTTCTTTCTTATCTGCGTAAATTTTCAATGATTTCAACTCTGTCCCAGTGAAAGTAAGTGTCAAAGTACTGGAACATCAAAACATTGACAGAGATTTTATTTTCTGATTAGTTCTAATACGTGCATATAACAAAATGCTTCAAAGGAAGAGTTTGTCATTTTTAAACCCCAAATTACCTACAAGATCTTTTGGAAAAATGCACAATGCATCAGACTTCATGTTTAAGGATTCTTTTATAATACACTGTTTGGGGTTTTTTTTTAGACTTTATTGACAGTGGCTGGAGTATGACATCAATGGTTTTGCCAAGGAAGTCACAATTTACAACTTGTGAGGATTTAATGACTGAGCACAGAGATATAAAAAAAGACTTGCAATCTGTGCTTCTTATATGAGAGTTGTCCTGTTCTTAAAGCACCAATTCTATATTTATATTTATTAATATTAGAGCAATAGTCTTTGAATCAATATTTATAAAGAATGTTAATCTTTTATAGATGATTCATTAACAAAATCAAAATTTATTACACCTTTATAACTTACATAAAAGTTATTCCTGAGATACTATATTAGCCAATCTTGCAGTTCAAACTGACTGTGTAACCGACTGCATAAATATCCAGAAAATGATGTATTTTCTCTGTTTACTTTTCCTTAGGATAAACAGTGAAACAGTAAAATGAGGCTAAGACACAACAGGGGATGCAAAACAGACAAGCTGCAACAGCCTACGTGGGAGGATATTACAGAATTATAGTTGTTGTTGCAATGGCTACCAGCTGTGCATCTGGAATGAGCAGGTTCAGAGGCCAGGAGTTTTTCATTCAGGAAAAAGTGTGCTTCAGATGTTCACTCCCTTCCTTTTTATTTCAGTCTTTACTTGAAATATTTTAAAGAAAAATATTCCAACAGCTCCAGTTATTTCTGTTGTTCTTCTTGTTAACTACTCTGTCAACAGCTACAGGCAGGTAGAGGAATATTAAAATCTGTGTTGCCACTATTTCAGATCACTGCATTTGGTTACTAAGGGTTATCTACCTGCTTGCTTTGTGTTGCTTTTGCAATGATAGGGAGAGAAAATTTTTGGATGCATGAGATCTGCAGTTGTCCCTTTACTGTTATGGATCTTTACACCAGCCACACAAACAAGGCATTTTACTGGACCACATTTCATATGTCCTGACTCTAGAAGCTGTAGAAATTTTCTGGGTGTTTTTTTTTTTTTGAGTGGATGTGTTTTACCATATGAACATCCTCCCTTTCAAGACCTGGTGGGTTTTTTTTTTGCAGTAGATGAGACTCTGGCCATTCTGAACACAAGTGCTTTCAATTAAAGACTGTGTTCAGGAATGTATCTCCATGCATACAACAGCAAGTGATAGCAAACTCAGATGGCATTATAAATGTATTTCTGGCATTTTATCACTTATGAGGGCTTGACTTAGCACACCTATTCATGGCAGGTAATGAAAAAGAGTTCTAAAAAAGCAAAGAGGGGAAAATACCTAACCAGAAATGTAGTTATGCTGTGCTTGTGCTGATAATCTCATTGCTCACACAGCATTTGAGCAACTGAAATAAAGAAATAAAGTTGGGACAGATTAGGAAGTCATTCTCCATATGACTGACAGCTTTTGACTTGCAGATCAGTACCCATCCAGACTTCCACCTGGTCCGAGTGCACCCTGGTTACCACTTGAGATGCATGACCAAGTTGTCTTTGATGGGAAATTAATGTTTTGGCAGAAATACCCATAAATCTTCCTAGTGGCAGAGCCAGAACAGACATTCCCTCCCAAGAACTTGTAGGCTTCTCCAGTTTTCATAGAATCATAGAATCATAGAATCATAGAATCATAGAATCATAGAATCATAGAATGGTTAGGGTTGGAAGGGACCTTCAAAGGTCATCTAGTCCAACCCCCCTGCAAGGAGTACGGACATCCCCAACTAGATCAGGTTGCTCAGAGCCTCATCCAGCCTGGCTTGAACGTTTCCAGAGATGGGGCATCCACCACCTCTCTGGGCCACCTGTTCCAGTGTTCTACAACCCTCATTGTAAAAATTTTTTCCTAATATCCAATCTAAATCTACCCCCCTCTATTTTAAAACCATTACCCCTCGTCCTGTCACAACAGGCCCTACTAAACAGCCTCTCCCCATCTTTCTTGTAGGCCCCCTTGAGGTACTGGAAGACTGCTATAAGGTCTCCCCGGAGCCTCCTCTTCTCCAGGCTGAACAGCCCCTACTCTCTCAGCCTGTCCTCATAGGAGTGAAGCTCCAGCCCATTTATGATCTTCGTGGCCCTCCTCTGGACCTTCTCCAACTGGTCCATGTCCTTCTTGTGTTGGGGGCTCCAGAACTGGACACAGTACTCCAGGTGGGGTCTCAGCAGGGCAGAGTAGAGGGGGAGAATCACCTCCCTCGACCTGCTGGCCACGCTCCTCTTGATGCAGCCCAGGATGCGGTTGGCCTTCCGGGCCGCAAGGGCACATTGCCGGCTCATGTTGAGCTTCTCGTCCACCATCACTCCCAAGTCCTTCTCCTCAGGGCTGGTCCTGATCTGTTCTCCACCCAGCCTGTATTTGTTCCTGGGATTGCCATGACCCAGGTGCAGGACCTTGCACTTGGCCTGGTTGAACTTCATGAGGTTGGCACGGGCCCACTTTTCCAGCCTGTCAAGGTCCCTCTGGATGGCATCCCTCCCTTCCAGCGTGTCGACGGAACCACACAGCTTGATGTCATCGGCGAACTTGCAGAGGGTGCACTCTATCCCACTGCCCATGTCACCGACAAAGATGTTGAACAGGGCCGGGCCCAACACAGACTCCTGAGGGACGCCACTCGTGACCGGTTTCCACTTGGACATTGAGCCGTTGAACACCACTCTCTGAGTGCGGCCATCCAGCCAACTCCTTATCCACTGAGTGGTCTACCCATCAAAACCATGTCTCTAGTTTAGAGAGAAGGATGTTGTTCAGGACAGTGTCAAAAGCTTTGCACAAATCCAGGTAGATGATATCTGTTGCTCATCCCTTGTCCACCGATGCCGTCACCCTGTCATAGAAGGCCACCAAATTGGTCAAGCACGATCTGCCCTTGGTGAAGCCATGTTGGCTGTCACCAACCACCTCCTTGCTCTCCAGGTGCCTTAGCATGGTTTCCAGGAGAATCTGCTCCACGACCTTGCCAGGCACAGAGGTGAGGCTGACTGGCCTGTAGTTGCCCGCATCCTCCTTATTCCCCTTTTTAAAAATTGGGGTTATGTTCCCTCTCTTCCAGTCATCGGGGACGTCACCAGACCGCCACGACTTCTCAAATACGATAGCCAGTGGCTTGGCAACTTCATCTGCTCGTTCCCTTAGGACCTGCGGATGGATCTCATCAGGTCCCATGGACTTGTGCAACTTCAAGTTCCTCAGATGTTTTGCTGGAGATCACTGTTCTTGAAAGCCAGGATGACACAAGAATGACATTATTTATCTGTTGACTACTATCAAAAAATGAATGGAAAATACCTAAATTTTAGGTTCCTCTTCAGTTTCTGAATATGAGTGTATTCCAATGGATAAAAACTTTTGTTACCATTTTTTCCTCACTTGGACCAGATCTATCCTGCACCTGATACGAACAAGATAGCAAGATTATTACAGTCTAAGGTGTTATCACAATAATGGTATTAAATCTAATATATATTTTTAGTAGCAAGCAAAAAAAAAGTCATCAACAATTTCCTTAGTAATATTTAATCCACTTTTTCCAAATTTCCTCTCTCAGTCAAAGATGGTGAGTCTTTCAGGACTATCTTTTCACGAGATGAGATAAGTCAAACTACATTGAATTTATCAGAATCAGATGATTTTAAAAATTATTCTCAAAAGCAAAACTGAAGAACCAATATCTGACTTCTAACCCAGCCTGACTACTTTATCTGTGGTCTGCAAACCATCAGTTCTTTGTCCTCCATCTGTTGTTGATTACCTCTTCCAGAATTGTTCCTGGAAGCAATCTGTGAAAATAATAATTCTCTAGTTTCTTCCCTTCCTCTTTTTGAAAACTTGGACAACTCAGATAATCTCCTGACATTCTCCAGTAGCCCTTTCTTTAATGAGAAGATCAGCTGCCTGTATAGCTTTCTTCAGTGTATACTGCCAGCTAATGGCAACTTTATTAGGTATCTGCAGTGAGATGATGAGCCACTTGGGAGTATTAACACCTGGATTTACAGTCACAGTGGTAGGGTATATTGAAGTCCTTCACTACACTGAATTACTCAATAATAGCTTTTGGAAACATAAATAATCAAGAAGCATCATTTTTGAAGATAAAAGCCAGGAACATGTCTGGCTAATTGACCATGATGGAGTTATAATAGTGAAATACTGCACACTTTTGGAGTAAAGTTCTCTATTGGGCTGCCTATATCTAAAGCATTGAGGGCTGGCAACTCTACCTAAGTTTATAGATAACGACTTTTGCACACTGCTTCTGCCAATAAGATGCACATCAGAATTTACATTGGTCTAATCTGTTGCAATAAACTGTGGCAACCTAAGAACCTAAGAGATAATGTGAAACAGGAGGAACTGAAAGAAGATTAGCTCATGGAGAGTGCCGTCAAGATTGCTGATTCAGTTTGCATAAAAACTCAGGAAAGGTCAGATCCTGGTAATGACAGAATGACTGTTGAAATCAGTTTTTGTTTTTTAATCTTTTAAAATCCAGCTATTTAGAAAAGTGCTCCAAGTTGCACGCAGCTATAACTGCTCTTTTGCAAAGAATAGATTTAAGTGTGAGCTTTACAACTTGACCAAGTTAACACCTATATTCACTCAAGTTACTTCAGAGGATTCAAGCCAGTGAAAAAATGCAAAATATAAAAATATAAAAGTCTCTATTAATATATGGATATATTTTAGTTTTAAATTTTATGTGTTTGTGCAATGGTTTTCAAATCTTTTCTTTTGTTTGCTTATTGTTGTTTTGGGTTGGTTTGTTTTTTGGGAGGGGTGGTTTACTGTAAATTTGACTTGATTTTTCATTTCCAAAATTTCCACAGAAAAAAAGTTGTAAAAATATTCATATAATTGATACGCTCACTTGTGTTAAAGTGTAAATATTAGTTTTAAAAAAAAAAAAAGGACAAAAATCCTTAGACATGTTTTTATTTATATTAAATTTCTTCTTAATTTTCTATTTTTATTGTAAAAAAAATAAAAATAAATAAATAAATAGATTCTCCACCTCTCCTTACCAACACCCAAAATTTCTACACATACTTTTTCTTGGAATATCAACATTTGGGAATTGAAAAAAAAATCACACAACTAATAGATATTTAATTTCAGGAGTGAAACAAGTGTTTCAACTTACATAAACTAATATTGGAGAAATTATTCCAATAACTATTTGCAAATAGAAACCACAACATTTTACTCACTGACTCTCTCCCCAACCCAGTGAGTATTTAATTATTCATACAAAATGGAATAGTTCTAACAGAACAAATATAAGAAATCCACACTGAAGATTTTTGCAGCATAGGACAAGGAAGTGCTGGCTCCTGTTTCTAGACCAGATCAATTCCTTCGTGCCCCAGGTAAGTGTCTGCTTTGTAGTTGAAAGGAAAGTTTTATATCCTAGCAGCCTTCCTGTGCCAAGAACAGATCCTGAAGTGTTGTGCCTGTTGGGTCTGTGGAGCTCAGGTCACTCTGGCATGCAGGGTGCTGGGGGCTGCATGACACTGGGCTCTATCACAGCACACAGGGCTTTGCCAGGTTTTTGTACTCATCACCATTATTCCCATATTCCCCAGAGATGCAAATGTTGTATTTGATCCAGAGTTGCTCCCTTTTGCAGGCTTGGTGTTCAGAAGCACACTGGGATGCTCCTACCCTTGCTGGGGGGACACTGACATCCCCCATCCTGGGAGAAACAATGGTCCTGGGGTCTCCCACCCTGCCCCAAGCTCAGGGGCTGCCATTGCAGCCAAGAGGGGCTCTTGGCTTTGTTCCCAATCTCATAGTCTGGTCCTTAGCACGAAGCCTCACAGGTTCCCATTTTTCCTCCTTTGCACCATAGAGGAGGAAGACTTTAATTCAGGCCACTCACAGTGTGGGTGAAGGCCCCAGCAGGTTTCAGGGGACTCCCTGGGCCTGGTCTCAAAGGTGCTCCCGGGCCCAACTTGACCCTGGGTAGAAGAAAAGACGGCTGCTTTGCCTCTTCACCAGAAAAAAATCTGACTTTGTTGTAACCCATGTTCCTAGAACATGTTCCTTCATTTGTTATGCGAGCGCAGTTCAACAAATTAAGTACAATTTTATCTTTAAAATGCAGCAACTCACACTGCCTGCCTGTTGTGGGTTCACAGGGCCATCATGTTTACACAAATTCACCCTCACCCTTGCAAGCCCTTGTTGCTATTATCCCTACAGCTGCCAGGGTTACAGGCTGCTCCACAGCCCTCTTTCCCAGGAAGGCCATACTGTCACCCAGTGACATACTCCTGTCATAAGGTCTGACTTGAAATCGTCATAAAACACATGTGCCTTAAAGCCTTAACATGTGTTATTTAAAATTGTATCTCCTGAAATGCAGTGTAGTATTCTAGACTTTCTTATCCTGTCAACAGCTCTTACAAGTATCCATTCAATCACAGATGCGCTTCGTATTATTGGCTGAGGGGAGAAAGATTGTAGTAAACTAATTAGAGCAACTAGGTTAATGAGTGTTCTTCCATATACATGCAGGTGTAAACCAGGCATATCACACTGTCTTGGGACTCAGTATTTGGTTAAATGAGGCAATGCTGAATGGGATTTGTGGATGTTGAGATCAGGAGAAAAACCAAACAGAAGTGGGATATTGCAACCAGGCTAGGATGCTACATGCAAGATACAGATACGGGGGAAGTAAGCCAGTGACAGCTGTGGGTATTCTTCAAGGGCAACAACTGCAGAGAGACAGTTACCTAAACATAGAGGTTATTGGAGTGGTCATGGTAAATATTGTATACTTCTTGTGTGAATAAAATAATAATATAGCAACCTTATACAAAATTATTAATGAATTAGGCATGAGAAGATATTCCTTGAACAGACAAACTAAGAAAATGCCTGGATTTCAGTTAAGCAGTTAGAGAATTCACAATTTTATTTTAAAAAACTGGACACGAGAAAGTCAAGTAGTGCAGGAGTTGCTCAAAGGAATAATTAATGAACTGAGAAACACGGAGCATGAAGCTTTTTAGAGTTGGTGCCATTTTCTTCCTTTCACTGCCAGCCAGTCAGATAAAAATTTGCTTAGACGAAGGCATCCCAATTTAGACACATGGGACCTCAGTGTCTATTGGAATCAAGACAATCTAAAAACAGCTCTGTTCTGCTTCGAAAAGGTAAATGAACCTTCTGTGGAAGGCAGAAGTGTGAAAGGTTGAGAAGAAACCCATTACAAGCTTCAGCACACACTTGTGACAAGAATTGTGACTCTCTATTTGCAGAACAGTCTCCCCTAGGGATGCCAACTAACCTGCAAAGTTAAAGCATTGCATTCACTTCATCTGTATAACTTCTCTTAGATAGTGGTCTAATTGTTCCCTGTAATGTTATTCCTAAAACAAATGGAGAATTTTTTTTTTTTTTTTTTTTTTTTTAGCGTTCTTAAGAGCAGAGCTGTTAAAGATTGCTGGTCAGAACATATTAAGTTAAATTGTATTCTGCTACGTAGTTTTGTCAAAATAGAAGTATTATATACAAGTGCATTCATTGTAATAAAATTTTAAAATTTGAGCCAGAATAAGTTTTATTTTTCATTTAATCTTTTTTTTTTTTTTTTTTTTTTTTAAGAGAGAGATGGGAACCTAAGTTCCTTTGGACATGAATCCAAACCCCAAATCGTTCCTTAGGAAAATAGATGTTTTAACACAATGTAGAAAAAGAACAAGTTTCAAAACCTTGAAAGTTGCCTCAAAACGAAAGTGTCATCCTGTTGACAGCTCCAATTCTTTAAATTGTTTTGTCTGACACTTAGTAGAGCTTCCAGTAAATGGACTACTTTGATCATATCTGAAGAATTATACGTCAAAATTGTGAAGCTTCTTTGTTCTCTTTCACTCTTGCTTTCTGTCTTGCTAAATAAACCTTTGTAGCTTAAGGTATTACCTGTGTTAATATAGAGAATTAGCATTGCAAAAATCAACATTGCAGATAGTCAAGGTGAAATAACACTTCAATTGCTATCAGAATTTTATTATATATCCATCCACAGACACGCATGCACCCACATATTAACATAAGTGCACAATGTTATGTGTGTTTATGTCCTGGATGTGTTTACCAGTCATCCTCTGCTACTGGGGTTAACCCACAGCACCAGTCCAGTCACTTATGAGACATGCTGCTGAAGTCCTGTCTTTGATAAATAGTACCTGCTGCAGATCAAACACTTTGCTTTTAGTCCTTCAGACTTCACATCTGTCACAGACTTTGCAGAGGGTTCCTGGAAAAAGAATTCTAGGAGCTGGGTTTTTTTAAGAATTAAGTAAGGGAAGCTGCTTGAAAAAGCAAAATTCTTAAGAAACACTAGGCAGTTACGAGAAAGGTTACAAGTTCTTAGATTGCAGCAGGAATTATTCCTATTAAGCAGAATCTATGTAAACTATTTTATTTCAGAAAGTACTCTCCTCTGACCAGGAGTAGAGGACAACTAAGGTAAAACAGTTTGTGAGATCTCAGAATTCCAGAAAAAGAATATATGGATGAAGCTATTCCTAGTTTTCCCCAGATGTCAAAGACTTACCGCACCAGGCAGGATAGAAAGGCATTTGTCATGGTTTTGTTAGTGAGGGGGGGCCTAAGGTGGTAGCTTCTGTAGGAAACTGCTAGAAGTCGCTCCCCTTTGTTCAGTGGACTCGGCCAGGCCTAGGGCAGACCCGCTGCTGGCCAAGGCCGAGCCGATTGGTAGCAGAATGTCCCGTGATAACGCCTCTGCGATAACATATTTAAGAAGGGGAAAACAGGAAAAAGAGGAGGAGAAGATGTGAAGAAGCTGAGCGGGGGCAGAGGCGCAGAGGGGGAGGCGCAGGCCTCATGGGCCTTGCAGGCCTCACCCTCTGGCCTCTCGCCAGGCAGCCGACTGGGCCCGACTCGGTCCAACCCGGCTGCAAGAAGTGGAGAGGAGATGAGAAGTGAATAAGATGTAAAAAAGATCCTGAGAGACATCTACCAGCCTGTTGTGAGGAACGGCTGCAGACGCCAAGGTCAGTGCAGAAGGAGGGGGAGGAGTAATGCGGCTCCTGGCCAAGATTCCCCTGCAGCCTGTGGTGACGACCATGGTGGAGCAGGTTGTCCCCCTGCAGCCCATGGAGATCCACGGAGGAGCAGAGATCCGCTTGGAGCCCGTGAAGGACCCTACACCGGGGGAGGTGGATGCCTGAAGGCAGCTGTGGCCTGTGGAGGGCCCGCTGGGACAGCTGTTCTAGAGGGACTGCACCCCGTGGAAGAGATGACCCACGCCGGAGCAGTTCCATGAAGGACTGTGGTGTAGGGGTGGGACCCCACGATGGAGCAGGGGAGGAATGTGAGGAGTTCTTCCCCCGACCATGAAGCAGCGGCATGAAACAACATGTGATGAACTGACTGCAACCCCCATTCCCTCTTCCCCCCTGTGCTGCTCGGGGTGCGGGGAAGGTAGTAGAGATAATGTTAAGCTTGGGAAGAGGGAGGGGTGGATGGAGGTTATCTTGTTCTCTGTCTCATTATCCTGCTGTTTGTAGTAATAAATGAATAGTTTTCCCCAAGTCGAGTCTGTTTTGCCCGTGACGGTAACTTTAAGGATTTCTCCCTGTCCTTATCTCAAATCTTGAGCCGTTTTTCTTACATTTTCTCTCCCTGTTCTCTCGGAGGGTGGGGGGAGTGAGAGAGAGACTGCGTAGTCTGGTCCTGATTGGGGCTGAACTACGACAGCATTACTGATTTTTATAAGCATAGCATTTAATATAAAAACAGGACAAAATTCAGTCTTTTTATGTCAAAAAATGCAAGCTCAGATTAAAAAACTGTTATGATTGGAAATAACTACAAGCACTATCATCTCACTGGCTCTTTTTTATTTTTTGTATTTTCTTTAGTTCTACAGTACAAAGTCTGAAATAAGCATGAACAACTGGCTAATTTTGTCATGAAGCTTCATTTTGTGCTTTTTTTCCTACATCTCCTAACCTCTAGATTCCTTATTTGGAGTTTTTTTTCTGGTATAGATTCCTGCTCACTTTGCCTGCAGCATCAGTTAATGAGCAGTGCCTTTTTTTCCAGAGCAAAGTAAAGCAGTCATTATTGCACAATTTTTTTTATTTTTTTTTTTTATTTTATTAGGGATCCAGGGCCTGGCCAAGGTTGGGAATCTGTTTGCTATGCTTCTAATGTTTAATTTTCAAGTCCTCTATTAAGCATATACAATGGTAGAAGTGGAGGTAATTTTTGCATTTGACTGCTTCTCGTTCACATCTGAACTTACTGTAAGTGAACATGCAAATCCTGCAAAACTTTCGTTCTATCCACATTTTAGATTTATAAGCAATCGTTTGCAGGTATGGACTGGCATATGCACTTTAAGTGTTTAGTCTTCATGGCATGCCTGACCTTTCAAAAAATGAACAGAGGTGCGTACAGATCCTAGTGCAAAGCTCAGAATGGAGCTCACAAATGTCATGGGAAGCAACCTCCTAATTGTACTTACTTTTTTATTCTTTTTGTTTTCCATGTAATACAAGGTTAAATGAATCTAAACTTGGCAGCTACATAGTTTCAAGGTTCTAGTACCAGAGTATTGCCTCTCTCCTCTCTAAAATATTGTAACTAAGCAACTGAACTCTCAGGCTATTTAACCAGTAATCTAAAGTTATAATTTTGTTATATTAGTTATAAACTGATGTCTTTCCTTCCAGCAGAGTATTGGTTTTCAGTATATACTTTCTGTAAGCCAGGATGAATTTGACTGATTTCCCTCCAGAAGGTAGCAGGGGACTGCAGGATGCAAGATACTCCACATCTTAATGCCAGAAGCATTTAAGCGTTATTTATTTTTCACTTTAAAAAAAAACAAACAAAAAACAAATGGAAACTTGTAAAGTTTCTCACCAGTTCCCATATAGATATAGACAGCCCACCCTTCTCTCAATGTTCTTATCTTAAATCTATGCAATTGCAGAATTTTAAAAACCAGACAAGTTGAAGAGTGTTGCAGCACAGCCAAGGGAGTGATAAAGGAGAAAAAGAGAAAGAGGTAATAAGACTAGGCTTGAAAACAGATGAAAAAGGAAATGCTTAGCCTGGCAGGTTAAAAAAAAAAAAGGCTCTGTGAGGACAAGTCCACCCAGTTTGGCACGGATAATATATCTGACTGGCTTGCCACCTTGTATGTACCAACATTCAATCTGTGAACCTCTTCGGAGCCATAATGTTTAGCACTGCAAATCACCCACTGAAAGAACCTTCAAATCTTTGGAACTTATTGATACAATTACCTTTGTGCTGCTGAGCTGAATGCAGTGTCCATTGTTTGTCTGTAAACTTTGTCTGCAATTGCAAGAAAAAGAAAAGAAAAAAAAAACCCTATTAATCTTTGCAGCATGTATTGTGTGGGTACTCTTCCTGTTTGAATCAAGCTAAGCTAAGAAATTCATTTAACCTTTTAGTGTCAAGTTTGATGGAGCCAAGGTGACACTGTATTTTTTCATTGTGCAGTACAGTTTATGAGTGCAATAAACCTGAAGGAAAAATTGATGTTGACAAAGATTATATATATTTTTTTCTTTTCCTCCTGGTAAGATAGCAAAGTGACAAATGTCACTTTTAAAAAGCAGTAACCTCACGTGCAATCTAAGGACAAGGTTAGTCATCAATCATGTCTTTTCCTAAGTCTTCACTGATGAGTTTGACTTTGGACCTGCAGTCTTTGAACGCTGTTTCAGTTTTTGTCCCAGAATCACAGATTTTGTTCATTCATTAATAAATTCATGGAGTTTTAAGGCCAAAAAGGACAATTACAATCATCTTGTGTGACCTCGTACATTACACAGGCCACAGACTCCAAGCTTTTATTCTCTCTACCCTTACTTCTTCCACAAGTAGTTTCACATTGTTCTTCTCTTGCACTCAGTTGCTTGCTAAACTCATTGTGATGCTTAAACCTTGTCCAGTACTGCCTCTGCCTCCACTTCTCCTTGTTTAGAATGTATTCCTGCCATGAATTTCTTGCAGAATAACTCTTGCATAAAGCTTGATACTAACAACCTACAGCAACTGCTTCTTAAACACAGAGAATGTTACCTCAGTTTCTTAAAAAAATGTCTTCCCTGACCCTAAGTATTCATCAACTAATCTCTTCAAACGTATGCATTTAACAAGTGTTTTTCCAGAAAACAACTTTGTCTTAGTAAATGTAGGGGAATTAAGGGTACCATTTTGATTCATTTCCATATCTGACACTTTTCCAAGCCTCAGTCTCCCATTTCCCTTTTTGTCCTCCCCATCTCTCAAGTCTGTCTGAGTCTGTCTCTTTCTTTTGCTATCTGCCTCATAAAAGTTTAAATGCAAAGGACTTCTCAGTTCACAGGTAAAATAAATTGTCAATGTGTGTCTAGTAGCAGTTCATAGCCTTTTATTCCCCCCACCTCTCATACAAAAATTAATGGTATGTACCAATCTGCCATTGTGTCCTTGACATGTAATTTGTTATAAATAATAATACAAATGATTACAGGGAAAGCTACTACTGCTAGAAGTGCATCAGTTTGCCAGCATGGGGATAAATAAGACAGCTCTCTCTGTGGGTGACTCTGTCATCACGTTTTGTACTGGCGCTACCCAGCAGGCTTAACAACGTGAGTCCTGTCATGGCTAGTCTCAAAGTTTCTTCAGAGAGAAGCTGGAGGGCTAAAGTCCTTTTTAAACAGAAATAACTAAAAAGAGTTAAAAATAAGTGGCTCTCTGATGGGCCGCTGTGTCAAATGTATTTAATTGCCCACAAGTCGCATATCTTCCCTTCTTCGTATTATTGCACAAACCTGCTGCATTTCTATGGTACAGCAGTTACTCAGGTTTTATCTTCTACAGAGACAAGCTGTAATTTCTTTTATAGAGAAAGGGGGGAAAAAGACTCATAACAAGGAAGGCAATTACAGGAGCAACAGTCAATGCCAAGGATGGAGAAAGGGTTGCATTGCTATTCAGGTGCAAGCTTGAGAATTAAAAGTCCTGGAATGTATAGCAGTTCATCTCCGTACTTCTGTGGGTAATTTACTTAGACTTAGCAGTAAACTGGAACAATCTACAGAGAAACTCTTTTTATAAGCGCTCTCCCAACCTTGAAACTGATTTCACCTTCTTACTGATTGTAGTATGTTGATATGTCCAGATTGTTTAAATTGCGATACCACTTAGGAAGTCTTATATATATTATATTTGTATGTTACCATACAAATAATTATCATGAAATAATCAGTTACAAGAGGAATTTAGGAATTTTAAATCCTGTAGGTTTGTTGTTTTTTTTTTTTTTAAATTTATGTTTGTACATAAAACACATTTTCTGGTCCTGCTTGACTAACTTGATCTCCTTCTATGACAAGGTGACCTGCTGAGTGGATGAGGGGAATGCTGTGGATGTTGTCTACCTAGACTTAGAAAAGCCTTTGACAATATTTCCCATCCCGTTCTCCTGGAGAAACAGATTGTTCATGTCTTATATATGTGTACTCTTTGCCAGGTAAAAAAAAAAAGTGGTTGCACGGCCAGGCCAAAAGAGTTGTGATGAATGTAGTTAAATCCAGCTGGTGGCCAGTCACAAGTGGTGTTCCCCAGGGCTCCTTATTGATGCCAGGTTTTTTTAATACCTTTATCAATGATCTGGACAAGAGGATGGAGTGCACCCTCAGTAAGTTTGCAGACAACACTAAATTGGGTGGGAGTGTTGATCTGCTTGAGGGTAGAAAGGCTCTATAGAGTGACTGGATAGGCTTGATTGGTGGGCCAAGGCCAACTGTATGACATTCAACAAGGCCCAGTGCTGGGTCCTGCCCTTAGGTCACAACAACTCCATGCAATGCTACAGGCTTGGGGAAGAGTGACTGGAAAGCTGCCTGGCAGAAAGGGACCTGGGGGTGTTGGTTGACAGCCAGCTGAATACGAGCCAGCAGTGTGCCCAAGTGGCCAAGAGGGCCAATAGTGTCCTGGCTTGTATCAGAAATAGTGTGGCTAGTAGGACTAGGGAAGTGGTTTTTCATTACAAAAATACTAACATTGAGATACTTGTATTTCCCCAGAATGTTAAACTTCCTCATCTTATTATTCATCTTCTGTATTACTAAAAGCTGTCAGAGAATCCACTAAGATAGCATTTATATAAGAGTGGCTAATAGTCTGCTTTTGCTGCAGCAGTTTGCAATTGAAATAGGTGGTATTATCAGGTTATGTTATCTGCCCAAAAAGTTAAAAACCAAAACTATTTTGCCTTATAGAAAGGACATAATTGTAATCAATGGCAGGTACTTTTTAAGAACAGTGCATCCTCCACTGCTCGAGCAGCTCTCTCATTTCCCTCATTTCTGTCACATTCACAGACACACATCCTATTATATAAGAACATGATATTCTAGGTCCAGCAAATTGTTCTGCAAAAGCAGGAATGTATGTGAGGTTTGCAAGGCAGGATCAATGGTATGAATTACCTTTAACCACTTTGTAATGGAATGTTCCTATTAGACAGGTGAAGGAAATATCTCACAGGGAGTGATAAGATTGGTAAAGTGGCAGCATCAAATCAATTAAATTAATTAGTATAAGTAGCTAGAGATTTATATTTAAAAAAAAATTATAAGATTGCAATAGAAATGGCAAAATATTTTATATTTTATATATATATTAATACCAAGAGGTTGTGTCAACATCTTTCCCTAATGTTCTAAAAATACAAATTCCACAGTCAGAACCCCAAACCCTTATTAAGCACTAACAGAAGGAAAACAGATTTTCAGAGGAACCACTAGACATTCCCAATTTGGATCAATACAGCCAGGAGCCACACATGCTTAGCTCTTCAGAAACTTGATGTTTAATATAGTTGGTTTTGCCATTTTGGTGCCTGCCTTTGAATTCTTCCATCAAAAAATCTTGATCTACATTTATATGCCTCTGTTGTTTATCCTTTTACTTCCAGTTTGATTTTCAGCATAAATAAGAGTTCTAAAATAAAGCTAGCATGTACTGACAAGATTTATAACATTATTTTAAATATTTCTAAAGAAAAAAAACTTTAAGACAAAAAAAACCAAAAAAACCCAAAACCAACCACAACCCTGGTTCTGAACAAACAGACAATAGCTGTCAGTGTCAGAAAATTGCTTCACTGAATTCCATCCTACATATGAAATTTTCAGGTTTCTCTTCAATCTCTAGAGAAACCGCCTAATCATATAATTAATTTCTACTTCCAAAGTTATTTCCTGTGCATTGGTGGAGGGTGGTTGCATAAGGTTTAAAATGTCAGAGGCCTTTCCGAGTGGACTTAAAAAGTGATAGCTTTGAACTGCAGGCTCCAGATTATTGTGAAACTTAGTTCTAATAAATGGATGGCCTGGTTGATATCCTTATAGAAGCTCTGAGGTATTGGAAAATATTATGAATAATACAACCAGACTATAAAGTATGAATGTTTTAAAGTAACCAAGACACATCTTTGCGTTGCCATATAAAAGTGGGTTGCTTTGTTCAAGCTGCCATCAGGGATGTTACACTGAATAGTGTTGTAGAAGAGAATACGGCATACACAGGGCCCTTCATCTAAGGAGTAGCTGCTGCAAATACTGAGGTGGAATGAAAAAACCACATATTTGAAGCATGTGTTTACTTCATAACCTGATAGTAGAAATAGTGTAAATGTAACTATACGATTAATCTTCTCTATTTCTTATTTCCTTATTTTCATGTCCACTGAAATTCATTCCTTTAAGCAAACAGTCTTTTTTTTCCCCCCTGTTTTAAGCATATTTTTTCATTTGTGTCATCCTTCAAAGCGAAGTAACCCCCTTCCAGTTTAGTTTAGAAATAAATCAATATCTTTCAAAAGTGGAAGGCATGTGCACTTGATGAAAATAGCAAAAAGCTTGACTGCGGACAAGTCAAATGTTAAAACATAATAAAAATAGGATGAAAAGATTAGTGTGAGAAACAAGCTGCTGAAGTTTCAATAATAAAAAGTTTTTCATATCCATCAAAACCAAGAAACTTGCCAGAGAGTTTATGGGATTTACAAATGACCAAGATGTAAAGGAATCATACAAGGAAGATAATGTCATAACAGAAAAGAAAAATGAATTCTTCATATCCATGTTTACTGTGAAGAAGGGAAATTCTGTTGCTTTCTTGTGCTTGAATGTCAGTCTCAAAATGAAGTGTCAGTAGAGGAGATTTTAGGCATATTGATAAAGAGTAACAAATAATCAGGACCAGATGGTATTCACTGAAAGGTCTGAAAGTCCATAATTACAGAATTAACGGTATTTTAAACATTACTGCTTCAGGATAAGAGATAAGGGAGAAATAATGTGAGTAAGCAGGTAAGGGAAAAGGGAACGGGGTAAAGGGGAAAAGGGAGTGGGGAATGGGGAAAGAGAAAAGGGGAAGAGAAGAGGGAAGAGAAGAAGGAAGAAGAGGGAAGAAGAGGGGAAAAGAGGGAAGAGGGAAGAGGGAAAAGGGAAGGGAAGATTCACTGCTTATAAAGAAATTTTGTTCAATAAGTGAAATCATAAGCCAAATAATAATTCCTGTGAATTTCAGTGTCCCTAACTTAGCATTGCATTGAGATTGCAAGCAGAGCTTCTGCTAGTAGATATTTGCTGTTTCTCATTTGGAAAAAAAAAATAATTCAATTATTTGGAAGACCACTTTAGCAATGTCATTAATGTGGAATAACTCCTTTTTAAATATTCTGAACATTTAACATATTTTTTTAATGTCAGAATTTCAGAAAATTCATATTTTCTTCCATTTACTCCACAATGTAGTGGCTATCACATACTGCTTTGCTTATCAAGGAAAAAAATCACAACATTATTAACAAAAGCTTTCTAAAACTGTATTTAATTCTTGTTCTTTTAAGGAAATGAAAAAATCATTGCTGATGACGTGGTAATTTTCCAATCAAACATTTATTTTTGTTGCAGAGACAGAAAGAATGTGAAAACAAAAAGGCATTTTGGCAATGACAGCTTTAACAAAGCTCACTGCACAGTGGCTACTGTTGCTGTGAAATATCGGTCTTTGAAGGGTAATACTAATTCAAGTAGCATAGCACTGCATACAGGTAAGGGGTCCAAAGACCTTGAATGTTGAAAAGAACTACAGATCTTCAAAGTCTCACATACAAACAAACAAACAAACAAAAAGTGGTATGTAATGGAGACCTGAATAACGTAAAAGGTCTTGTCTGTGAGGAAGGAGGTGAAGGATAAATAGGAGGAAGAGTTGAGGAAAAAGAGAGAGAAGTGGAATATGAGTTTCAAGTATTGTAATCAGCATATGTGAGTTGTCACCTCTTGCCTAGATCTCACAAACAGCAACATTCAGACTTCACGAGCAGCAGCAGCCCAGTGCTGGCTTGAGAAAATCAGTAAGGTAATTACACCAAATCAAACAGTAGGTGAGGTTTTCAGATAGGAAAAGGGATGGATGATTTGGATACTTGGCTTCTACTAAAAAAGTATATAAAAAAGAATATGTCAGAGGTAGAGGAAAGTTGGTCACAATTATTGGTAAGAACGTCTGGTTAAAAACTGAAACAAAAAATATCTATTGATTTAGGAGACTCACTGTGTAGGGGGAAAAAAAAAAAAAGCAAAGGCAGTGCGATGAAAGACAGAAGAAAGGCCCAAAAGTAAGAGAAGTAACTGAGATGGCAAATTATGCAAATGCATGTACTTACTCTTTTTTTTTTTTTATTCTTTATGATGATAATATAATTCAACATTCTTCCTCAATAAAGCCAATAACATTTTTCAATTTCATTTTCATAATTTCCACCCACCAAATACATTTTTCAGCCTAACTCCTAATTTAATTCATCTTTGTTCAAACTTTTTATCAGCTAAGAAAAAAAAACCTCAACAATCCAAAACTTTCAACTAGTATTAATAAGATATTAATAAGATATTAATGTTTCCAGTTCAAGGGCAATTTAACCCCTACTTAGAGTCCTTCAAAAGGCTTCTTAAATGATGAAGTAAATAAAGCTTATAGCAAAACTGTTTCATTTTTGTAATTAAATAAAAATAATTCAAGTAAATACTGAAACCTGGAGGTCCACCTACGACTAGAAATTATTGTTATTCTCACCCTATGACTCTGTTTGTCACTTAATAGTACTAAAGCTGAAAAGGACTTTCCTCTGCATGCTTTGAGTTTAGGAGTAAATAGGTCACTGCTCTGGAAGGCAGTAAGCAAATGCTTTGGATTAAAGTCTTAACTCACCAGAGTGGGTGATTTAGTGGTTGATTCCTGCCTCTCACTATGTTGATGGCAGGGTTTTCAGAGGGAGATTTTCCTCAATCCTTCTTCCTCTTGGAACTAGCCAACATAGTCACTTTTTAAGTTCAAGGTGAGAGAGAGGAATTTTAAAAATTTGTGGTTCTGTGAGATACCTGAATTTTAGTTACTTGAAAACAAAGGAACAATCAAAACAGAAGAGGTAGAGAGATCTTTCTCCAGCTACCCAGGAGATAAAAATGTTGAAACATTCTTTTAAGAGGTGAGCTATATTGCTCAAATGTTGTCAAAGACAGAAGTGAATTGAAGCTGTTCTACTCACTGAGCTTTGGGATAAAAGGCAAAATCTGCTCCAAGGAAATTGCTCCTTGCATCTTGAACTCTTCTTCCAGGTATCTGACAACTAACTTGTACTTCATAATCAAACATAACATTTCACTGAAGGAAAAAAAAAGAGAGAAAGAACCTTTGCATTTAGTTTTGTCTAGTCCATATTACTGTTTTATTTATCTTCTGCTTATTTTTCCTACAACTAAGTCAGAAAATAATTTTCATAAACCTATTTGCAGTGCTTTAATTTTCTGTGATTCCCTTTGATTTAAATTTCTTTATCGAGAGATGAAGTTTGAAGACTATTGAGAAGCCTACTTGTATTGGAAAGGATTTAAGATACAAATTTCCTGCTCTGTAATTAAAAGCTTCCCTTAGATATATTTATTAATTTAAACTATAGCTAAGGTTTTATTTAAAAAAATGTTTTTTTCATTTAATTTAATTTTGTTTATTGATAAAAATACCTGAAGGTAATATTTCCCACAGGAAACTGAGGACAAATATATTAACAAGACACAAGATATTTAAAAATTAGTCAAATGGCCCCTAGTGTCAGTAAATTTCCTTTGTCCCATATGTATTCTTTTTGTTATAGTTTATTTGGATTTGGTTTTTTGTTTGTTTATTTATTTATTAATTTGCAAGATTTTTTTAAAAAAAGTCTATCAATTTAAATGAAAGACACAACAGAATTCAAAGAGTAGAATAGATGAAATAATAATCTTAGCATCCATAAAGACAAGGCCATGTTTTATACTATCAAAATAAACTATTTGTATTGAGGAAACTGCATTTTTAAGTTGAATTGCAGAGAGAAGCTTTAAATCTCTTTGCTGAAATTAGGCCAAATTTGAGGGTATATCCCTTTCTAAGCCACAGTGCCATTATTTCAAACCTTCACAGGAGGAACAAGAGTGAAGGGCAATACAATGACCCAAAGCTCATGAAAGTGACTGCGGACAAGCAAGACACACCTGTGGATTTCAGTATGTGAGGGACTTGGGCTCTGGGCAAGTGAAATCATATGCCCAGCCATATGAGGCCTTTATCCCCATTAAGACCTTAGGTTCTTCCTCAGTTCAAATGCTGTTACTAGTACTAAATTTCAGCATGGAAGTCATCTTAAAAGGAAATCACAGTTCCTGGCAGGAAATGCTTTCTCTTGATCCAGTCTATATCTTACTGGATTGAGCTGTAATTCTGCTGCTAGGATCTGTCATTGCCAGGGGACATACTTCCAAGCTTAAAATGACGACTGATGAAACTTGTAGCTTTTTTATGTACTGGTAGCTAAGATCTCTTGGCTACCGGGAAATATCTGCATTGAAAGGTATTGAATTTTGAATCCATATATTTCAGTGAAATTCTGATAAAACAGAGACAGATGGAAGACACAGTGTACCTGTATGTTTTCTATTTAAATAGCATACACACATATAATGCCATACTACCTCATAACTCAGGTTTACTGATACTCATCCGAACAAAGTTTAGTACTACTCCCTACAGATCAATAATTTGGGGACTTAAACTGTGAAAGTGTAAAGAGAAAACTGATACTTTAAAATACTTGCAATTCCTCTGTGGTGAATGTTTGAAATTTCAGTCACTCTAGAAGGTTGATTCTCTTCTAATCTATTTTAACTGTATACCAGTGTAGCTCCATTGGCTTTATCAAAGGTCCTAATTTATACCAGTGGAACTTATAATAGATACTATTAACCATTTCACAGAATATCTGTAGCCTATCTTTAGATACTTCCGCAGATCCTATTCCCACCTCCCCTCCAAATGTGTCACATTTTATTGCTGTCAGGTCTGCTTTTATCAGCTAGTTAAATTCTGTCTTGACAATTTTTTATTCCTGGTAACTTGGAGATTTCATCTAATACCAGAAATTTAAGCTAAACTTATTTTGACTAACAGCTTCCTTTAAATTGATTGTTTGTCGTGGTTCAGCCCCAATCGGGACCAGACTATGCAGTCTCTCTCTCACTCCCCCCACCCTCCGAGAGAATGGGGAGAGATAATACAAGGAAAAACAGCTCAAGGTTTGAGATAAGGACAGGGAGAAATCCTTAAAGTTACCATCACAGGCAAAACAGAACTGACCTGGGGAAAACTATTCATTTATTACTACAAACAGCAGGATAATGAGACAGAGAACAAGATAACCTCCCCTCATCCCTCCCTCTTCCGAAGCTTAACATTATCTCTACTACCTTCCCCCCACCCCGAGCAGCACAGGGGGAAGAGGCAATGGAGGTTGCGGTCAGTTCATCACATGTTGTTTTACACCGCTGCTTCATGGTCGGGGGAAGAACTCCTCACATTCCTCCCCTGCTCCATCGTGGGGTCCCACCCCTACGCCACAGTCCTTCCTGAAACTGCTCTGGCATGGGTCATCTCTTCCACAGGGTGCAGTCTCTCCAGAACGGCTGTCCCAGCGGGCCCTCTGCAGGCCACAGCTGCCTTCAGGCATCCACCTCCCCCGGTACGGGCTCCTTCACAGGCTCCAAGTGGATCCCTGCTCCTCCGTGGACCTCCATAGGCTGCAGGGGGACAACCTGCTCCACCATGGTCGTCACCACAGGCTGCAGGGGAATCTTGGCCAGGAGCCGCGTTACTCCTCCCCCTCCTTCTGCACTGACCTTGGCATCTGCAGCCATTACTCTCACAAGAAAAGTTCTTCACAACAGGCTGGCAGACGCCTCTCAGAATCTCTTCACATCATCCAGCTCATCTCCTCTCCACTTCTTGCAGCCAGGCCCAGTCGGCCGTCTGGTGAGAGGCCAGAGGGTGAGGCCTGCAAGGCCCATGAGGCCTGCGCTTCCCCCTCCGTGCCTCTGCCCCCACTCAGCTTCTTCACATCTTCTCTTCTCTTTTTTTTTTCTGTTTTCCCCTTCTTAAATACATTATCGCAAAGGCGTTATCATGGAACATTCTGCTACCAATCGGTTGGGCCTTGGCCAGCAGTGGGTCCGCCCTAGGCCCGGCCGAGTCCACTGAACAAAAGGGAGCAACTTCTAGCAGTTTCCTACAGAAGCTTCCACCTTTGGCCCCCCGTCACTAAACAAAACAACAACATTTTTTTATTATGATAGAAAGCATTAGGCCAAAAAGACCTATGAAGAATTTGTCCTTAAGGTGACTTTGCAAAACTGATAATGGATCAAAATGTAGATATATTTTAAGTCAATGAATCAGAGAAATATATCTTAATATATTTTGAATCTGATTATCATAGATCTGCAAATTGTTGTGAGAAGATAAACCTTTGACAAGATGCACGTATGAGTCTGTAAACTCAGAGGCATAATTCTATACTTATAGGACCTCCAAATTTAACTTCTATTAAATTCTTCTGTTCAGGATGCTCCTTGAAGACGACAATAGACATTTTTCTGAGTAGAATCAGTAAGTAAAGGAAAGTAAGAAATTAATCTATTAAAGGTATTTTAATATCAATATTAAATATGTCTTTAGCATGTCATCAGTCGAAAGATACTGTGCACACTTAATAAATACAGATTGCTTGCTAGTGAATCCTTTACAAGGAACATTCTGGAAATACAGTAATTCTGTGTTATCAGTAGAATTTCAAGAACAGCATAGCATTAAACAGATGGTGAGATTTATTTTTCCTGTTTACTCCACATCCTGCTTAACACAGCTATCAAAATGATTGGCTAGCATCTTTTTGTTGTGTATTCGACAGTGATGGTGACTATTATGATAACTATAATGGTAATAATAGCAGTTGTAGTAATAATCTTTTCTCTTGCTACTTCCATACAAACATCTCAGATAAATTAAAAATCTGTGTGTCCCATGCAGAGAAAGTAACAGAGTTTTTCATATATAAAAAGAGGCAAAAGGAAGTTACACTTAAATATATTTGCATTCTTCCTTTTTACTTTTGATTTTATTATTTGTTGCAAGGATTAACTTTATTCAAAATAATTGTGCAAATTATCATCCAAAATAAGACATTTCAGTCATATGGTAATTTTTCATTAGATCAATCAAGTATGTATGTAGACGATAAAGAGATACTTTACTGCCTTAACTGCCTTTCACATGAGTTTCTTAATCTCTTTGTTGCCAAGACATACCAATCTCACTTTGCTTATTTCACTCTCAGTCTTTTTTTTTTCTTTTTTTCTTTTTTTTTTTTTTTTTTTTTTTCCTAGCTTTGTCACTGTGGTATGCTTGTCCACACTGTGAGCTTGTTTTGAATTTAGCATGTGGAGATCTTTTCTCCTTTTCTTGATACCTGCAGGACTCTAGCCCTGTACTCAAAACCAGCTCCTGGGAAGAAAAAGAAGTCTGAAGTCTCATCTGCAGACTAAAGAAGGAGGTGAATAAGAGATTTTCCAGTATCTTCTGCCATTATGAAAAAAAAAAAAAAAAAAGCTAATTCTCAGCTGTGTACAAAATACTTTTATAACATATACATAAGTTTACTGTGTAGGTTAAATTAGGGTAGTTCACCTTTTGTGTCCTGATACGTTATGAACAGCACACTTCAGAAAAGTAACTTATCTCAAGGAAAGGAAGAGATTTCAGTGACAACCTTCTCTTTTGTAGCTGATATTGCTATCTGGCCTAGATGTCACCACTCTTACAGTGTTAATACTTGTGAACAAAACACTGTGGGCAGAAATGGCCCAGCTCATCCCAGGGAACATAGACGTTTATCTCAACGTTGGCATTTCCACTGCTGGAGCCAGTTGCCTCACATCTAGATATTTTAGTACCAAGAATCACCATTCAATTCCTCCTATGCCTTCAGATTGCAGTGTTAAGAACATGTGGAAGCTTAAAACTTAAGAGTTACTCCTGAAAGATATTCTCATATCAGAATAATATGAGTATTATTCTGATGACATCATTTCATCTTGTCCCCATCAGTGGTTTCTCAATACAATCTGCTCCTCCTCTGAATACAGAATTGGGATGTCTGAATCTATTTGAATCCCTAAATGACCCCAAGCTGCTATGTCGCAGCCCAGTTCCAGATGTCTCCTGCCTGGGCACCCCTTCTATGCAGGGAATCAGCTGCATGGCTGATCGTCTCCAGGATCCACATGTTTCTCTGTTGACTTAAATGAGCATCAATCCATTAGGAAGCAGCAATTACATGGACTTGGCCACAACACATTTGTCCCATTAGACCCATTCCTCTTGTCTGTTTTCTCCGTGCAGTGTACTGAAAAATGGTCAGAGGATGGAACCTAAGGAGACTAAGCAAGAAAACAACACCCAAAAGGTACAAAATGTACTAAAAATTGAAAGAAAATAGGCTCCCGAGCTAACAGCCAAGCAAAGCCAGCTTATATTAAACAGCTCTTCAGCTAGCAGCTTTCACAAAGCAACTAGTTAGTATTCCATTTCCAGGCTCTGGCAAGCACCTCATCCCATTATGAGTGAACATAATCTTCTTTTTGCTACATCATTTGTTTTTAATAAATCACATACAGAGCCTGTATATCATAAGCCTCCAAAATAAAACTCATGTGCACATATCTCACATAAATAAATAAAATAATAAACACACATGCATACACACACAAGCAGAAGCCAAATAATTACTGAGTTGATAGGGTCCCAAATGCTGGGTTGTAAATTATAGATTGTTTGGGAATTTTGCCCTGTTTGATTCAGTTGTGATAAATACACTTTAAAATGTAAACTGTGATGCTGGCTGATATACTGTTGGTATATTCACAGAGAGTCTGTGTTCCTCTGATATATTATTTTGGCTGCTATAGAAAGGTCAGCAATTTACCTGCTCCTGGAGCAAAGACAGACTTTTGTAGGCCTGGACTATGCCACAAGTCCTCTTTGGCAACTCACTCTGTTTCCATATGTTAAAAGTGGGAGTACTAATTTCATACTTAACCTTAATGAGGGCTATCGTGTAATTTTCTAAACAGGCACAGTTATCAACTCCAGATCTGCACAGTAAAATACATAAAATTATTCAAAATTATTATGTTTATTATAATAAAAATGTAACTTTCTGTTTCATGTGTGTGGGTACTTTTAGTGCATGTTTTTCCAGCCTCTTCCTGTGATGATAATGAGTGCAAATTTATACAAAGAGACCAAGTTTTACTGTCAGAAAACCACACAAATATAGGAAGCAGAGATTGAAGAAATTAAATAAGTTTTGTGAGACAAGACAAAATCATAACACTAAATAGAGATTGTCTAATACAGAAGTGTAAGAAACAGAACTTGAACGTAAAGTAAAATTAACTTACTTTCATTCAAACCTTCATTTCAATTTATTGCCACCCCAAGCTGCAAATAGGTGACATATCCATGAAATGCAGCTCTTCCTGTGTGCAACTGTAGATACGTTGGTAGCGAACCATAAAACTTCAACATTGTGTGCTACTCTACAGAAATGAGAAAGATGTCCTGAAAAGAAAAAAAATAAAAAATCTTAAACAGAAATAAATAAAATAATTAAAAATCATCCCAGAGAGAAAATTGTTTAAAAGTTTATTTGCTTTGTTTTAAGTTTGGTTTTCGTAAAGTGTTATGGCTGGCTGTTTTGCATTCATAGTGACATGAATTATATGGACCATCCTTTTCCCTACATGCTATAGAATGATGGGTGACAATTTTCTCTCAGGAAGTTTCTGGACGACATAAAACTGGACAGAGGCTAAGCACTATGACTCAGAGGTTGCTTCACAGGTTGCAGAAATGATCTTTCATAAACCTCATGATGTTCAAAAAAAGGCAAATTTAAGTCCTGTGTCTGGAACAGAATAATACCATATAACACTACAGGCTAGTAACCAACTGCAAGAATAAAGCTTTGCTTTATACTTTATAATTCTAACTTCTGTTTTTCACTTTGGATTCCTACAGACTGGGAAGTGCAAAGACATGGATAGAGTTGTAGTATTTTTTAAGAATTCGTTGCTAGCTTTTTGTGTATCTGTATGAAAGGTAGTTCCAGCAGTGATTTTGCCATGGGTAACAGCCCCAGAAAATAAAAACAAAAGAGAAGATAATAATAAGATAAGTTCACGAGAACAAATGCCAAAATGGATAATATCCCTTTATGCCTCTGCATACTTTTTCATTATTTGAAGACCACTCATATCCTAGTTTGAGAGTTCAGACCACTGATTCTAATGGCCTTTAAGAAAAGTTTTATGTTTCCCTTTATAGTAGCAGAAAGGTTGAAATGCAACAGATGTAATAAGAAATATTCTGTGCAGTTCTGAGGGAAAGGGTGTCGTAGTTCAGCCCTGATCAGGACCAGACTACGCAGTCTCTCTCTCACTCCCCCCACCTTCTGAGAGAACAGGGAGAGATAATATAAGGAAAATGGGGAGGTTTGAGATAAGAACAGGGAGAAATAATCCTTAAAGTTACCGTCACGGGCAAAACAGACTCGACTTGGGGAAAACTATTTATTACTACAAACAGCAGGATAATGAGACAGAGAACAAGATAACGTCCCTCCACCCCTCCCTCTTCTCAAGCTTAACATTATCTCTACTACCTTCCCCTCCTGAGCAGCACAGGGGGGAAGAAGGAATGGGGGTTGCAGTCAGTTCATCATACGTTGTTTCACGCCGCTGCTTCATGGTTGGGGGAAGAACTCCTCACATTCCTCCCCTGCTCCAGCATGGGGTCCCTCCCACAGGCCACAGTCCTTCGTGGAACTGCTCCGGCATGGGTCATCTCTTCCACAGGTGCAGTCCCTCTAGAACGGCTGTCCCAGCGGGCCCTCCACAGGCCACAGCTGCCTTCAGGCATCCACCTCCCCCGGTGTAGGGTCCTTCACGGGCTCCAAGTGGATCTCTGCTCCTCCGTGGACCTCCATGGGCTGCAGGGGGACAACCTGCTCCACCATGGTCGTCAGCACAGGCTGCAGGGGAATCTTGGCCAGGAGCCGCATTACTCCTCCCCCTCCTTCTGCACTGACCTTGGCGTCTGCAGCCGTTCCTCACAACAGGCTGGTAGATGTCTCTCAGGATCTTTTTTACATCTTATTCACTTCTCATCTCCTCTCCACTTCTTACAGCCGGGCTGGACTGAGTTGGGCCCAGTCGGCTGCCTGGCAAGAGGCCAGAGGGTGAGGCCTGCAAGGCCCATGAGGCCTCCACCCCGCCCTCTGCGCTTCTGCCCCCGCTCAGGTTCTTCACATCTTCTCTTCTCTCTTTTTTTTTCTGTTTTCCCCTTCTTAAATATGTTATTGCAGAGGCGTTATCACGGGACATTCTGCTACCAATCGGCTCAGCCTTGGCCAGCAGCAGGTCTGCCCTAGGCCCGTCCGAGTCCACTGAACAAAGGGGAGTGACTTCTAGCAGTTTCCTACAGAAGCTACCACCTTAGGCCCCCCCTCACTAAACAAAACCACGACAAAGGGGAAGGGGAGAAGCAAGGGGAAAGGGGAAAGGAGAGAAAAGGGAAGGGAAGGGAATACAAACCTGAGTATAATTGATGGTCTAAAAAAATTACCTTTCTGCTCTGGTATTTCATAAGGAAGGATTTAAAATCTTAAGTGACATAAATTCTTTATCTCTGCAAAGGTGTGGTAGGCATTTGCTATATATTACAGAGGCATTAGACACGTAGATAAGATTGTAAAAGGCATGGAACAATCATTGGACATGGAACTGCTTCAGGCACACCAATCTACAGGTGCTAGTGTACTACAATTACAACAACTAGGTTGAATTACAGCTACACAGCAGAGATGTAATAAAGGTATGAATTATTGACTTGGCATCATCCTGAGACAGCTTTGGTCGCAGCCTTGCTATGTTTTGGAGATGATAGAATGAGATTTGTGTGGTATAAAATTATAATCAAAGACAGTTCAGGATGAAAGATGACCGCCAAGGTTATGAACCTTAGTGAGAGGCTGCATACTCTGATAAAAAACGAACTGCAAGGGAAAATGTATTGATCATTTGGTTGCATGGAGCCAACCCAAAATGCCAGGATCCATTCAGAATTTAACTTCAGGATTTATTCACTTGTCCAAACAGCACATATAGCTCAGGAAGTTAATTTTATCAGAGTGGGTGAGGATGGGAACAAATATACCAAATGATGCCTTCAGCAATAGTAGTGACATACTGAAAGAAGCTAAGTTTGAGAGCAAAGTCAGTACAATATTACTCACAACTTCTTTCTTTCTCTCCTCTCTCTCAGCTCCAGTTTATGTTTTTCACTGGTCACTCGTAGATTAAGTCTGCCTTGAATTTTAGGAATCATGAAAAAGAGAAATCCTGAAAACAAAGTAGAAGGAATTGTAGAAATGGTGAAAAAAACCTGATGGTAAAATGAATGTAGAGTTTTTGCCAGATCTGAACAGCAAACCATTATAATTAATATTAAGTATCCCTCCTCCTTTCTTGTCTATTCTTTCCCTAGCATTTTACCATTTGTAATCAACTCACACATTCTCCATTAGTTCCAAAATTTTTGTTTTGAACACCTTTAAATCAAATTTCTTACTGATGATTATTTATTTCAGCCCCTTTCAGATAACTGATCTTTTCTTTTCTTTGTTAGTATATATTTTTATTAAACATTTTTTTAAATGTCAGGCTTCTTCCAATAAGTAACTTGTACTTTAATGCAATAAAAACCAAATATTAGAACATATTGACATTAATCAGAGAGAGACCATCTAACCTATCAGAGTGTGTCATATGTGCTTTAATGATCTTGTCTCAATGATCATATGAAAGACTTAATATAAGAGCCAAGACTAAAAATGTTAATTACAAGCTGATGGTTGCAAGCATTTCATGAGGTAGTGAATCAATTAGTTTTTAAACAGAGAAAGATTTATAGTGAAAGACTCAAAGTCATTTTCATTTCTCAGGTTTATCTGAGAACAATACTAGCTGACTGAAAAATTCCTGTGCAGAGTTTGAAACATAAAATTATAGAGAAAGAAAGGGTGGTGGGAGGCTAAGATGAGATTTAACCTGGTCTTTACTTTTCCAGTTTTCTCTTTTCTTTTTCTTCATTTTGTTACTTAAAAGTTATTGTGAGAAAAGAAAGCGAGAATAAAGACAGGAAAAAAAGGGAAAGTGAATAAGCAAGTATTCTTTTAATACTTGGAGGTCATCAAGAAAATGGAAAACTTATCAAGCAATAAAAAGCAAAAAAATATCTATCAGATGTTTTTAACTTATTTGTAGTTCTATTAAAGTATCTACTTTCTATAAAAACATTTTATTTGTAAAATTTCACTTACAATATTGTTGTTGTTATAGTTCATCTATATCTCCATCTGGTACTTTAATGACTCACCTAGTTATTTCACCCATTCTGTATATTTCCCTTGTTATTTGTCTTCCATATTTGTGCAGAACGAGAGATGGAACAAAAGTCAGTTTCTCCCTTAGCCCTGTCCTTTCCTTTCCTTTCCTTTCCTTTCCTTTCCTTTCCTTTCCTTTCCTTTCCTTTCCTTTCCTTTCCTTTCCTTTCCTTTCCTTTCCTTTCCTTTCCTTTCCTTTCCTTTCCTTTCCTTTCCTTTCCTTTCCTTTCCTTTCCGCACCTTTCCGCACCTTTCCTTTCCTTTCCTTTCCTTTCCGCACCTTTCCGCACCTTTCCTTTCCTTTCTGCACCTTTCCTTCCCGTTCCACACCTTTCCGCACCTTTCCTTCCCATTCCACACCTCTCCTCTCCTCTCCTTTTCTTTTCTTTTCTTTTCTTTTCTTTTCTTTTCTTTTCTTTTCTTTTCTTTTCTTTTCTTTTCTTTTCTTTTCTTTTCTTTTTTCTTTTCTTTTCTTTTCTTTTCTTTTCTTTTCTTTTCTTTTCTTTTCTTTTCTTTTCTTTTCTTTTCTTTTCTTTTTTCTTTTCTTTTCTTTTTTCTTTTCTCTTTTCTTTTCTCTTTTCTTTTCTCTTTTCTTTTCTCTTTTCTTTTCTTTTCTTTTCTTTTCTTTTCTTTTTTTTTCTTTTCTTTTTCTTTCATATCTCACATCAGTCTAGCAGCATTGTCTACTTACTCAAGTTTAGTTTGTAGCCAAGCTTTTCCAGATGTTTAAGACATTTGGGCCAAAGTCTTCTTTTTTTAATCCTGTTTGATCAAATAAATGTTTAATTCAAAATAATAAAACTGTAATTAATGTATTTACATTCTGCCATAGGAGAGTTTTACATCTTTACATAATTTCAAATTACATATGAAAATAATACAGTAACTCATATTAATGCATTTCCATAACGTGATCAATTGTATTGTATTTCCCAGCCATTGAAGTACGGTTTTATGACACCAATAACAAAAGTAGTAAAATTGTACTTCCTCATTAGGCCTATTTTAAAAAATAAAACAAAACAAAACAATAACAGAATAATTTTCTTCGAAGTTACTTCTTTTTTTTTAAATGTTTTCTTTGTTCTTATATTGCAGAATAAACAAACAGTATTGACCAAATTAATTCTAGAAAAAAATGGTTGCTGTTTGTTTTTCTATCTTCCAAAAAAAGCATAATGCTTGACTGGAATTTGAAAAATGGCCTAATAAAAAGAAATCACTTATAAAAATATGAGAATTAGTGAAATAATTGTTTTACTCTTTTTTTTTCTGTCATTCAGTAGCTCATTTGAAGAACTGTAAATGACTGTAAATATTTTGACCTGAATTTGATTTGAAGTAACATTATTTGTAAATATTCTAACTGAAAAATAGAAAAAGTTCTAGAGTGGGATTTTTTTAATGTATACTTGATACATATTTCCTTTCACCAGACATTTCTTGTGTTTCCTCTCCACTTGCTGCACAAAGGCTTTTATCTTCAAAACTTTTTTCTTCCCTGCTGATACACAGGCTGGGAGAGAAGGGAAACTTACTTACTCAGGAAGGGGGTAAATTAGCCTGTAGAACTTCTTTTATGAGGTCTGAGAGATTTTCACTGACCTTTGGCTGACTGAGGAAGTTGATGTTTGTGTGGATCACAGACATCAATAATTCTGTGATTCTTTTGTCCTGGGTCTTTGAAATCACAGTCAGTCTTGTCCCAGAACTTGTCTGGGTCAGTACATCACCTAACAAGGAGACTGTGGAAGCAGATTGACATAACAGGCTGCCTGGCTTTCCTGTCGTATGGAGTTTGGGCAAATAGTCGGAGGGAAAGTGCCTCTTGCTTTTGAACACTTTAATTTCCTAATCTCAAACAAGAACACAGACCATATGGAGTCATTAATATTTCTTATGTCTTTCTGGAATTTCTTATTTAATTGTATTTTCAAAATTCTTCCTGAGAAGAACTGTCACCAGTCCGTGTAACCTCGTGTTCTCACAAGTGCAGCTGTTGGTCTCTTTGAGACTGGACACTTCCTGCTTCTTCTGTACCTATCCTTTGTATAGGATCAAATCTAGTAGATGTTATGGATACATTAAAGAATGCTGCATAAAAAGCAAACAGATGGTATGGTTTAATGCTTCACTTTGCCATGTATTGCTTTTCTAATATCACTGTGATATATTATGACGTTTAGAAAAACATATCAGACAATTGGTTAAAGTTAGGGTATTAACAACATAATGCCCAGTACCAGAAAGACTTGATTTTAATTGAGGTGTTTGATTACCTCTGCAGTGCAAGTATTAAAGAGAAGCAATTTATGGTTCCTTTATGTTCTTCTATACCAGAAAATTTTGAAAGTGGATGCCTGCAACTATGTCAGAATAGGGAAAGGACTTCAATTACTTGTCAACATTTTCCATTGAAATTTAAGATCTCAAAGACTGAAAAGAGTTTACAGGTGTAAACTTCCTTTAGTTAGCAACTTCCACAATGTCCATGTAGTTTAGTTCACAGACTGCTGGGATCTCCACATTGAAGCCTTAAAACCTCTTGTGTAAGGATAATACCTTAGTATCTAGATAGTGTCTACCACTAGAGATTATTGTAATACTTGTAGTAAAAGTAATTTTAACAACCTTGGCATTCTTAAAAAAAAAAGCCAAAGAATTCAACATGTTCCAAGTGCAAAGTCCCACACACGGGTCAGGACAATCTCAAGCACAAATACAGACTGAGTGGAGAACGGATTGAAACCTGCCATAAGGAGAAGGACTTGGGCATTGTTGCAGTTTAGCCCTGCTCAGTACCAGACTACACAGTCTCTCTGTCACTCCCCACACCCTCCAAGGGAATAGGGAGAGGTAAAAAAAAAAAAGAAAAAAAAAGGTTCGAGGTTTGAAATAAGGGCACAGAGAGATCCTTAAAGTTACAATTATGGGCAAAACAGACTCGACGCGGGGAAAACTATTCATTTATTCTTAAAACCAAAGCAGAATAATGAGAAAGAGAACAAGATAACTTTGCCCCACTCCTCCCTCTTCCCGGGCTTAACATTATCTCTACCTCCTTTCCCGCCAAATTGGCACAGGGAAAATAGGGAATGGGGTTATGGTCAGTTCATCACTTGTTGCTTTATGTCACTCCTTCCTCCTCGGGGAAAGAACTGTTCACATTCCTGTCCTGCTCCAGCCTGGGGTCCCTCCTACAGGCTACAGTCCTTCATAAACTGCTCCAGTGTGGGTTGTTTTGGATCGGGTGCAGTCCCTCAGGAACCAGCTGCCCCAGCGTGGGGTCCTCCTGGGGCTGCAGGTGGATCTCTGCTCCTCCATGGGCCTCCATGGGCTGCAGGGGCACAGCCGGCCTCACTGTGGGCTGCACCACGGGCTGCAGGGGAATCTTGGCCAGGAACAGCATTACTGTTCCCCCTCCTTCTTCACTGACCTTGGCGTCTGCAGCCGTTCCTCTCACCAGAAATTCTTCACAATTGCCAGGCCTCTCAGGTTCTTTTCACATCTCCTCTCCACTTCTTGCAGCCAGCCCAGGCCAAGCCAGGCCCAGATGGCTGCCCAGTGGGAGGCCAGAGGGTGAGGCCTGCAAGGCCCACAAGGCTCGCGCCTCCCCCTTTCTACCCCGGCTCTAGCTTCTTCACCTTTTCACTTCTTTTTTTTTCCTGTTTTTCCCGTTCTTAAATACGTTATCACAGAGGTGTTATGAGACAACATTCTGCCACCAATTGGCTTGGCCCTGGCCAGCAGTGGGTCTACCTTAAGCCTAGACGAGTTCACTGGACAAAGGGGAAACAACTTCCAGCAGAAGTCACTGTAGCCACCCCCGCACTAAATAAAGTCAGGACAGGGGTGTTCGCTGATGAGAAGCTCAACGTGGTCTGGCAATGTGCACTTGCAGGCTGGAAAGCCAACCGCATCCTAGGCTGCGTCAAAAGAAGTGTGGCCAGTAGGTCAAAGGAGATGATTCTTTCCCTCTACTCTGCTCTTGTGAGGCCCCACCTGGAGTACTCTGTCCAGCTGTGTGGCTCCCAACACAAGAAGGACACGGGACAGTTGGAGTGATTCTGGAGGAGAGCTGGAACATCTCTTCTATGAGGAAAGGCTGAGAGAGTTGGGGTTGTTCAACCTGGAGAAGAGAAGGCTCCAGGGAAACCTTATCGCAGTCTTACAGTACCTCAAAGGGGCCTACAAGAAAGATGGAGAGGGACTTTTGACAAGAACACATAGTGATAGGACAAGGGGTAATGGCTTTAATCTGGGAGAGGGTTACAAGAAAGATGGAGAGGGACTTTTGACAAGAACACATAGTGATAGGACAAGGGGTAATGGCTTTAATCTGGGAGAGGGTAGGTTTTTATTAGACATAAAGAATAAATTCTTCAAGTTGAGGCTGATGAGGAACAGGTTGCCCAGAGAGGTGGTAGATGCCCCATCCCTGGCAGTGTTCAAGGCCAGATAGGATGGGACTTTGAGTGACCCGGTGTAGTGGAAGGTATTGCCGTCAATGGTAGAGAGGTTGGAACTAAATGATCTTTAAGGTCCCTTCCAACTCAAACCATTCTGTGTATCTATAATTCTATGATTCTGTTATGCTCAGGCTGAATCATAGCAGGAAGATTTGGGAGAAATAGCTCTTAATATGTCAAAACATGAGGAGGTCTCAGAAGTTAGGGATAGGCATTCATATTTCTTTCCTATATTTTCACTAATGTTTCAGTGTACATGAGTATCTGAGTACATGAGACAGACAAATTCAGTTTAGGTCTGAAAACTCCACTACAAAATTTACATTCCTATTTAAAAATATCAAATAAAAAAACCCTTCTATGAACATCACTATTTCTACGTAAGTGATTTTTACCTTGAACCATAAGCTTGTCTTAGCTTCATAGTAGGGATCTATTTTGTTTCCTGCTGTTGTTATCCTAAAAAATATTAAACTTCTTAGAATGATTTTACATCATCCAATCTCTTTGCCAGAAAACACAACCAGTGTTACCTTTGTTTGAAGTCAGTAGGATATCAGATTAAGTAAAAAAAAAAAAAAAGACACCCCGCCCCCCCGGCACAGTTCTCTACTTAATTAATTGATAATAAAGCATTTTGATTGTGGAGAACACCTCTTAGTTCAGTTCAAGAAAGGGACATCTTTGCAATAAACCAACATCCGTATCATATTTATGTTACAGATCTTGAAAATCCCATCCTATATGGAGGGGAATGCTACATAACATGTAACAGTAATTTTCTTATTTTCATATACCAGTGTATTTCTGTGACATTTTATTTTCATGTATGTTAAAATACTTTATCTGAGTCTTATAATTTTCAGTGTCCTAGAAAAAGGAGAGTCCTATCCATTGTCTCATTAAAACCTGTCCACAGGTGAGTTCTTTCTTCCCAAGTTTCCAAATAATGAGAATTTGAGAGAGGAATTTTGACTATGATCTGTGTCTAGAAAAAGACAGGGATCATTATCTAGACAGGTACAGAACATTTTGTCAGACCAGGAGAAAGACATATCAGAGACTGTCTTCAAAGACATTTTTCTGCATGCTCCTATGTGATTTCCTGTCTCAATTCAACACATTGCACCAATTGTTATAATAATATTCACACATCAAAATTATGAGCTTTTTTCCCCTCTGTTGTAGCAGAGACTAGATTGATTGAAATGAATGTAACAATTTGCAGACCTTAACTACCAACATTGTTCCCTGATAACTGTATTTGGGCATCTGTAAGAAGATACTCAGATGACTGATTAATAGAATATATAACCCCATAACAGCTTTGTAGAAATTGAGTAGCTCACATTTTTTATTCTGAAAGAGGGCTCTTCAGTCCCTGGTAGTTTGGCCATTGGTATTTGTTGTTAAAATCCTGAAGTTTAACACATTTTCATCTGGGAAAAAAAAAAAAAAATTCTTACTCACTCTGGATAGTTTGTTTTTCAGGTCTATCTCTATAAATAAGTCATATTTTGTGTATAAAAGAAAAAAAAAACTATGCACTTGTGGAAATATTATATGATAGTTCTCCTACCGAATTCCTATAGTTATCTGGTTTTGAAATATGAATGGTAACAAGTCCCTAGAAATGGAGAAGTTCACATATTGAAAACAGCTAAATATAATGTTTTATGCATAGGTTTATGAGGTATAGCTCTTGGATATTTTAACTTGCAATAATTGCCATTTTTTAATATTTGAGCATTTTTTCATCATCTGTTTTATTCAACTGTTATTTTATGACACATTAATCATGCAAAATGGCATTCACACATTAAATGGAACTGTTCTCATTGTTTCCTCTGGGAAACTTCACACTGATATCTTTTATCCCCCTACAATTTAGAGAGTTAAAACCCCATTTTGTTATATTTCAGCTCCTGGTAGACCCATTTCCATAAATGCCACCAACGATACTGCTCTTTAAGGTATTAAGATGCCTGCAAGGCATCTGCATTGAGTGAAATAATGACTATTTTAAATGCAACTTGGGTGTGGTTGAAACGAAGTATGTCTGAAGAACATTTCTGAAGAATAGACATATTAATTTTCCTTCTCTGTCAAAGAAGTGCACAGCATCAGAAGTTTTGGTTTGTTTTTCTTATTTTATTTTATTTTATTTTTATTTCATTTTGTTTGACATATGACTGAGATTAATGGGACAGGCAGCATTAGTTGTCTGCTCTAGGACACCTTTGCAGTCAACATGAAAACTCAAGTACCTGAAAGACAAATAATGACTTGTGCCTTATGTAAGTACTATCATAGTTGCATCTATGCATTATGGATGTTTAAAATTGGACTTTTCCTGCCCAGTGTCTCTCCTTGTTGCAGGTGAGGTCATGGGACTGAGTGTGTGAAAAGATTATCAGCTTCCTAGGATGTGTACTATCAGAGGCTGACATGAGAAGGATACCAAACGCTTGTCTCAGAACAGCTGTGTGGAGTTTCATGTAGTAGTAAGACGATTTTGTGCAGGATAGATGACTCTTGGAGTTCTGACTCCAGGAACTGGTTGCAAAGGGACTTGTTAAATGAGCATCATAAGCAGCAGAATCTCTTGTGATTAGGGGAGACAAAGTGTGATCAGATCAAATATGTGATATTAATGCAACTGGTTTAATACACATTTGGCAAAGAAATGTCCCATAGGCATGGGGTCTCTACCTGTTTCTTTTCTAAAAATAAAGCCTTTGGGGACAGAAGTGCATTAGTTCAGTATTTTTCTTCCTTTTTTTTCCTGCAAGGCAAAGTATTTAAAGTTTAAATCATGCTGGATTAATTAGTCATTTACACTTTTTATTGCCCATAAAAGCTAAGTGAGGGAAGGTATGAAGTCGAAAGTCTCTGTGGCCAAAGGTTCCAGAAGCCAATATCCAGCAGTGGGAGCATTAAGAAGAGCTCTTTTCTAGAGGGAAAAAACAAAACCCTTTTAGCTCAAAGTCTGTGTAGACAAGAGTTACCTTAACCGGTACTCTATCTGTGCTCACCTTCTGTGGGTGAAACCGTAACCCTACTAAATCACTTGATTCAAGCAGAAAATTTTGTTATCTGTTTCTCTGCACCCTTCAGAATTAGAAAGTTCTTCTTAAGGACACTAGGGAAAAAAAAAAACAAAACCAACCCAAAAACTAAAATACCCAACAACAACAGTAAAACCTCAAAACTCGGATGATTTCATTTTGTTATTGAAGCAGGCACTATTTAGACATGGGAAGGCTAGATTGAAATTACCAGTTTTGTAGGTGCATTTTATTTTCTTGAAGGGCATCATCCATATGGTTTGTATTAAACTTTGTAAGTATGCTGAATATTTTATTTAAAACTTTGCAGTTTCTGCAGCTCAAAATATTAACTGTTGTCCATTCCTTCTTTCTTTCTCTCTCTCTCTCTTTCTTTCTTTCTTTACTTCTTTTCCCCATTCTAATTTTTAAAGGAACTATAAACCTAAATTATAGCCAGTCAGGTTGTACTCACAGCTGAACTACTAGACCAATTGCAGCTCATGAAATTTACCATGGGTCAGGAGACTGAGTAATTTCATTTTAATCAGTCTTATTTGAAGCAGAGATGCCACTGCAGCAAAAGATTCATAGCAAGTGAAACCTGACAGAAAGAACACATCAAGAGATAGACAGTTGTAGTCTTTTTGTTGTTGTTGTTGTACGTTGACTAGTTTCCATACCTAAGCAAATAGTCTGAAATATTAGCAGAGATCTTGCAATTACCATCTAGCCTGAAATGTATCATCATTCAAAACCTGCAATTTACTAAGGCCTTTATTACTGGTACAGCTAAGCTGTCCCTAATTATATCCCAAGAAGGTGTTTATCTGATGTTGACTCTGGTGGAATCGGTACATTTTTACACACAAGGTCTTCATCCACTCACTGTTTTCTCTGTTGCTCTCTTCCTTTGGGTTTTGAAAAACTCTGCAATTTGCAGTGTTATTGCATGCTCCACAAGCAGAATAAAAGTACAGCTCATCTGCATAGCAGATTTTTTTTTTAAGGAACAACTAGAATCTTTAGCTAGTAACTAGAATTACTAATGTAAATTGCATTAAGATTTCCCTCAAATTGCTTGTATTTCATAATCATAACTCTGCATGCCGATTAGGTTATAGCTGTAGGGAAGAGCTGATCTTAACATATGAGGAATTACTGACTGTAAAAAAAGAAAATTTATTTTAAAAGTTCATTTCTAGTTTCTTGGGGAAACTAGAAGTAATAATCAGTCTTTGCAAGTATTTAATTTTAAAAACGAGATCTTTAAGTGTTTGAGCCAAACAATAAAGAAGATAAAATAATATTTTCCCCCAGCTAGAATTTAGAAACAAAGTCAGGTATATGTAGTTGCTGAAACAGTACTTAGCAAAGAAAAAAACATTAACATTAAAGTAATTCCTTCCTTGTCTTACACAGCTGTTCAAAGCCTAGAATATGTATCAATGGGTTGAATGGCTCTTATCTACTTTTCATTAAAAATAAAATGAAGAGTTTAGCATAATTATTTTAACGAAGCTAATTCAAAGGTCCATTCAGAGCTTGCTTTTGGAGAATTGTTGGACTTTGTACAAAAAATTTTATTAAAGTCTTATATGACTGCTTTTGTCTATATAGTTATATCAGTATCAGTCATTATGTAAATGTGTTTATGTAACTGATGAAGTACAGTGATCAGTGTCACCTTCTACTTGGTACCAGATCTTCCCTTCCCTGTTTAATAATATCAAAGTACTCAGATACTATGTAAGAACAGGAAAAAGGAGAAAAAAAAAAAAAGAGGGAAAAAACAAGAACAACAACAAACCAAAACCACCAGACAAGCTCCCAAAACCTCAGACTCTACTATTTTGGGCATCTAAAGGCAAAGAGGAAATCAAAGTGAGAAGAGTAAAATTTACGCCTAAAAACTACATGGAGATAAATGTTGATGTGTAGTCTCTACTGAGAGGATTATCCAAGCTATCTGTTTACATTTTTTTTAACCTTTTTTTTTTTTTTCCACTCAAGAAACCATATTATTCTTTTGTAGAATCATACCCAAAGTGTTACCAGTGACTATATGAGATAGTTTTGAAATACACCTCAGTTATTGCTGATATACCACAATAGAATCGATCCCATTGTAGGAAGCATCTGAATACAAATAAATAATAATAGAATTTAACACTAACTTTAAATGATGTGATGTATTTCACAGAGAGATTTCATGTGTGTAAAGATTTCATGCTCTACATCTCATCTATTTCTTGCAAATGTGATATTATTGCTTTTCATTTTAAAAAGCAAGAATTAGATTTTTCAATAATATCTTTGCTTAAACTTATGTATTTAAAAAAAAAAAAAAAACAAACAATACAAAAACCAAGAACAGAAAGTAGAGGGAAAGGATAGTATTCAATTCATCTGTTCTGGAGAAAAAAAAAATATTCCCTTTGTACATCCATTTTGCTGAGTACTTTACCAGGCCTAACTGGGAAACTGCATTTATCAACATGTGTGGTTAATATGAGCTCATCAGCTGGATGAATGGGCTGACCGTACAAAGAGCTTGTCAGCTGAACGATAAGTTCTCAACATGATTGGTGTTATAATGTCCAAATAGAAGATCACATAACAACTAGTCTGGCAAATGTCTTGATTTCTTTCTTTTTTGTGTATAGGAGCAGGACAGTTTAATGCATGTAGGAGCCCTGAAGGTTGTGGCCAGAAGGAGCCTTCTTCTGTTAAGTGTAGTAATGTCAGTTTTTCCATGCTAGCCCAGGAGTTAGTACAACCAGAATGATCAACTGTGAACCAATAGTTCCAAGACCATATATATGAACAAGTGGACACTTTTAGAACAAAAATATATGTCTAAAGAGATAGAAAAGAAGTATCTCAAATATGAAGTATGATGAATACGTGAATCATAAAATATTTGATTATGTCATCAATACTGTACAAATTAAACTGATTTACATATGATTTTTATGTTATCTCTTCTCTTTAGGTGTTTTACTTACTGGTGACTTCACAAACAGAGAAAGTTATTAATTTCTTTTTATTTCTGTATTTATTGAAGCACTCTTCAAACAATTATTTTAGCACCTAAAATACCCCTTTGAATTTAGACCTGTTTTGTACCATCACGTAACACTTTTAGTCCCATTGTGGTGTCCTCATAAAGCTGAATTCATCTCACTTTACATTAGCCAAATAAAATATAGATATCAAAATAGAAGTATAATTGCAATCTTATTATATTTTAGTCACACTAGAAATAATGATATTAGGAAATTCCATTCTTAATTATTCCAGTTTACCAAGCCAAAAGCATTCCACATAAGCTTGGGAGCGGGAGCAATATGAAGCTACAAGTTGCTCCTTTATTGCAGTCTAGAATTGCTAACTACAAAACAAGTAGTATATACTACTATGTCGATCTTTACCTGTGGCTAGACTTCCATTTTAGTCAAAGGAGATACAGTCAAATCATCACTGGAGTGAAGCAATTCAGATCCTGAAGTAGAATTTACATTTGGCCAGTTCTTCAGATTACATTGGTTTTAGGGGTCAATCGAGCCACCAAAACTAGACCACTAGGTATGACACAGAACTACATGGAGACCTACATCCTTTTGGTGATGGTAGCTGGAGGGGAGAAAACACTCAACAGTGTCTGAAAGGACACTAGACACCTGTGTTAACAACAACAAAAAGGAAAAAGGAAAAAGAAAAAAGGAAAAAAAAAAAAAAGGAAAAAGGGAAAAAGAGAGAAGAAACCAACTGTGTTCAATTGTGAAAAAAAATAAACTGTGTTTGAATGTACAAGAGGGGCAATGTTGTATCTCTTTTCTCTTAGTGGGAAAAAGATAGAAATTTATTATTATAAAAAATGTCAACAACTATCAGCAGCTGGAAAGGAGATAGGAATTTAGTAAATCTAGTATCTGCACTTAAAATGAGACAAAACGTCTCTGTGTGTGTGTGTGTGTGTGTGTGTGTGTGTGTGTGCTGCCACGTGTCAACCAAAAAAAAAAAAAAAAAAAAGCAGAGATTGTATTTACATCTCCATACAAACAATCCCTTCATTAGAACAGGGTTGTTTGAAGACAGATTATTTTTTTAGGATATATTATTAGGAAGAATAAATCAAACCCTGGAAAATGTGTAATCTTACAAACAATGGCAGGTTATCTACCCAGAGAAAGAATCAAGACTGCCACTATGTCAGTAAAAGTTCACAGCTAAGACAGGTGGGAAACAGATCAACTGAGAAAAAGGACTTATTGATCCATTGTATATCCTGTGGAAAGCAGTGCTAAACATAGAAAATAAAACAAAACAGAAAAGAAGTCAAATCTAGACAGAGACAAAAGCATGAGCTATGAAAAAAAGAACTACTTTATGATCCGTCACTGCAGCTCAGCCAGCCAGCAGGACATACAATAATTGAAACTTAGGAGATCTTTGTGCTGTGACTGTAATGTAGCCAAAGAGCCTCACTGTCCTCATATTGTTCTATTAATTTGTCATATTACAGTTACTTTTTGAAATCAATGACCAACTTGATTCTTGCCATGTTTTGTAGTCAGTGGTGATATAATCCCAGAAAAACTGATAGGCAAAATTTGAAGACAAAGGCGATATAGCAAAGTACTAAAAAAGTAATTTTAAAGCTAAGGAAAAAATTTTACTTTTCATTTACAGAAAAAGCAGAAGAAATATTAAAAATAAAAGAATTACAACCAAAAATATAATATTATTGGTACTCAAAGCAGTTTACATGGAGCAGTACCACATACTGCTAAGTACAGGCAAAATCAGCAGTTCAGTCATGAGAGGGCTCCTGAGTAGTGTAGAAGTCAGCTTCAGTCCTGCCCAGCTCTCCAGGAGGCTATCAGGACAAATTTCAAAGAGATAGACACTTGGAAGGCAAGATAGATTTGGAAATATATCCCTCTCAAACAAGCTCATGAGACTGTCTAAGTTTCCATTACAGATCAATATAGATGCACACAGGCATATAATCCATCACTTGTCTATTTAGATTACAAACTTCTCCACCACAGAGATCACTTTTGACTCTGTGCTTCACAGTGCCTGGTGCAATCATGTTTCAGTCCTGGTAGGATCTTCTAGGTACTATCATACTAAATGAATAAGTTAATAAAGAGTCTGGGCATTCTTTGCCCCCGTAAGGAGTTTTTGCTGTATTTTCTCTGGAATTACGCACAGAAGGGCACCTGTTCTACAGGAACAAAGTAGAACATTCATATCATCTAAATAGAGGTGTCTGTAGTATACAACTCTATATCTAGACATTCCTTATAGTCAAATTATTAAAAAAAAAAAAAGATGCTTTCAGGATAAGACTATATGAAGTATTGGCAAAGTCAGTTTTAGGGTGAGATTAGCCTTACTCTACAAGTGCTTGTTTCTGTGTGTGGACAATACAGGGGATCTAGATGACTGGCCCAGATATACATGGTTACATGTTAGATTTCTACTTTTGTACAGATTAGACCCAACACAAATCAGTTGAAAACCATAACAAAACAAAACAACCAAAAAAAAAAAACCCACCAAAAAAAAAAAAAGAAAAAAGAAAAAAAAAGAAAATAAAAGGCCTCCCCCCAAAAGGCAAAAACAAGATTAAAAAAAAAAGCTATGATTTATACTGTCCTGAATTTCTTGATGGTTGGCACCAGTCTTTTTCTTTATTTTTCCCTAAACGTTTCTTTTCTCCACTATAAGATAGCAATACTAATTCTCAGCTGTGAGGGTTAAAAAAAGATAACTGAACATTTACAGACTACTTAAAGCAGCTAAGCAAATAGTGAAATTAAACAAATCTTATTTGTGCTTAGCAAAAATGTTATTGTTTCACAGGTGTGACAGGTACCATTAAGACAAAATGTTAGCTTTTAAGGAGGATTAAATTGAAAGGAGAAGTCCAGGATCGTTGTTTTGCCAAAGCTAATTTCTGTGCTGGTGGCAAAAACAGTAATTGTGCTGTGGCTGACTATTTAACCACAAGTCTACCTGACATCCTTATTAGCACTTTCTATAGCTGATGTGCCTATGATGGAAGAGAGTTAATGTTCTCAAGCTTTCCACAATATATAATCCTGGAATTACGTGTGCTCCGGTGGTCTACACAGAAGTTAAAAGTAAGCCTGAAGGTGACACACACTGAGCGTGAGTCATTGGTGTCAACACTCATATGTTGTTTTGAAGAGTTTCTTGGCTATAATTCTTACCTCAAAACAGTTTCTTACCAGCACATCATAACCTGTACCAGGGTGACTTTTCCTTTCACAAAATTCTTGATTCATGGCACCTTCTCTTCCTCTGTCATTGACTTCCACATCACAGTTTGCTCCACTAGGTCTCTTATTTCAGTGGAGAAGTTAGACAGTAACATTTGAAGAAGTCATTTAATTGCTCTCTTCCACTCCCAAAACTGTAAAAGAAAACTATTGAAAGACAGTTTTGGCATTGGCACACTATTCAGTATATTTAGTATTCATATCATCTACCTGGACTTGTGCAAGGAATTTGACACATTTTACAAGGCGTTTGATGTCCCGCACAACATCCTTCTCTCTAAACTAGAGAGACATGGGTTTGATGGACGGACCACTCAGTGGATAAGGAGTTTGCTGGATGGCTGATCTCAGAGAGTGGTAGTCAACGGCTCAATGTCCATGTGGAGACCAGTCACGAGTGGTGTCCCTCAGGGGTCTGTGTTGGGCCCGGCCCTGTTCAACATCTTTGTCGGTGACATGGACAGTGGGATAGAGTGCACCCTCAGCAAGTTCGCCGATGACACCAAGTTGTGTTATGCCATCGACATGCTGGAAGGGAGGGATGCCAACCAGAGGGACCTTGACAGGCTGGAGAGGTGGGCCCGTGCCAACCTCATGAAGTTCAACCAGGCCAAGTGCAAGGTCCTGGACGTGGGTCATGGCAATCCCAGGCACAAATATAGGCTGGGTGGAGAATGGATTGAGACCAGTCCTGAGGAGAGGGACTTGGGAGTGCTGGTAGATAAGAAGCTCAACATGAGCCCTTGCAGCCCAGAAGGCCAACCGCATCCTGGGCTGCATCAAGAGGAGCGTGGCCAGCAGGTCGAGGGAGGTGATTCTCTCCCTCTACTCCACTCTGGTGAGACCCCACCTGGAGTACTGTGTCCAGTTCTGGAGCCCCCAACACAAGAAGGACATGGACCAGTTGGAGAGGGTCCAGAGGAGGGCCACAAAGATGATAAGAGGGCTGGCGCACCTCTCCTATGAGGACAGAGTTGGGGCTGTTCAGCATGGAGAAGAGGAGGCTCTGGGGAGGCCTTATAGCAGTCTTCCAGTACCTCAAGGGGGCCTACAAGAAAGATGGGGAGAGACTGTTCAGTAGAGCCTGTTGTGACAGGACAAGGGGTAATGGTTTTAAATAGAGGGGGGTAGATTTAGATTAGATATTAGGAAAAAATTTTTTACACTGAGGGTGGTAGAACACTGGTCCAGGTTGCCCAGAGAGGTGGTGGATGCCCCATCCCTAGAAACATTTAAGGCCAGGTTGGATGAGGCTCTGAGCAACCTGATCTGGTTGGAGATGTCCCTGCTCCTTGCAGGGGGGTTGGACTAGGTGACCTTTGAAGGTCCCTTCCAACCCTAACCATTCTATGATTCTATAATTCTATGTTTCTATAAAAGGCAAGTAAAAGGTAAGATCAAAAACTTAGATAATGCTAAAATAGTTTTTAAAAAATCAAACAGAATATATACATGTATGGTAAATATTTATACACTGTGACACTAATGAAACACACTTTAAAGAGGGAATTGTAGTGATTCAGGAACATAGATTGTAAGTGGGAAATCAGGGAGCTCTTCTGTTTCTGTGCCTGTCATTAAGGTTTTTTTCTTGTTAAACAGTTATAGCCTGATTCCAGTTTTGCCAACTGCAGAACAAAATATAATCAATGCATAAAAACCATATTCTCTTGTTCTCCTTTAACACCTTAAAAATTCTTAAAAAGCATGTTTCTGGCTGAGCATCTGTAGCTAATAGGTCAACCAGAAGCATGATGTACTAGAACACAGCGAAAACGCATATGCATATATATATTTCCATTAGAAGACACTTTGTCACCTAAAAGAAAATCATCATATGGAAGAAAAGATGTTACACTTTCTGCACTACAGTACATATAGAAATAGATTTTGGTCTTTTCACACAATTGGCCTGAAAACTGTAAACCACTATATAAAAGCTTGGGGAAAGTGTTTTAAGAACATTTAAAAAGTTGTGCTTTCATGAAAAAGCTAACCTGTGAACAAAACTAAATTTAAAAAATAAACCCTCCAAAAGACGTATTGGAAATATACAATTCAATTTTCCAATCATTAATCTTGAAAAGTAAGAACTGTTTCTGAACAAAATCTTATCAAAACAAATACAACTTCAAATTAAAAAAAAAGTTTTTCCAGAAACTTTTTCCTGAAATGACTTTTTCTGATGGAGACCTTTTTATGAGTTTTCTGTTTTGTTTTGTTATATATTTCTTGTGAACAGCTATACAAGGTATAGATATTAACCCCTCCATTTCTGGCGTATTTCCTGTCACTTGTGACAGTGTGTGATATTTTCAAAGACATTGTGGGTTGCTTGAGAGTAAAGGAAATCTTCAGAGAATGTGTACCTTTTTCCCCTTGAAAATTGTTTGAATCACATCAGGCTTCTATCACTTATGTCATTTTCCATGATGTTCCATGACACATACTGAAAACACAGAGAGAAAGAGCCACTTTAAATGTTTGGTTTTTTTAAAGTCCCAGCCACCTGCCACATAGTATTATGCTCAAAAGTACTGACAGAACAAGTTTTTTTAAAAACTTGATTAAGAGTCAAGGAGTAAAAGAAAGGATGGAAACAAAAGACACAGGCTGCTAATTACGGATTTACATCTAAAATATTAGATTTAATAGTTGATTAACTTTTCTGGAGTTATTCTTATCCACTGATATAATCTAAATGTAACCTCAGTTTATATTTCCCATATATTGCTTACGGATTATATGTGTACATGTCTGATAAAAAGAAAACATGCTAGTTAAAATATATGCTCTCCACTGTAACACTTATTATTTACCTCACACATTTAACGCAACTTTATTTTGCCTGTGAGATACAGAAAAATATAATTATTTCTTCAACATCTTCTACAGAAAAAGAAATATAGGAAAAATCTTTATTGCCTCTGGAGAGTTTTTTGTAGCATTTTGAAATAGCTGTGTCAACATAACATCACATTGGAAAAAGATATAGATGTTTCTTATATCACTTTGACCAGGCGAGGTCAACATTAAACTCACTTCCTAGGGTTGACTTTGAATGCTCACATCAAGTTTAGAACAACAATGTCCAAACTTCACGCAGTGTGACATCCATGCTGAGATACTACTTACTGTAAAAAGCTCATCTTTTTACATTGAACACCTACTTTTGAGAAACTTTGTATAAAAGTTATGTCTGTGAAAGAAGCCATCTATATTCTATCTACAGGCAGTGGAGAGAAATTAGTGTCACTGACGTGCGGAAAATGGACCCCCCAATCTATAAGGTTGTAAAGTAGGTATGTTTATTCAACGCTGGGCAGCATGGGGGGTAGTCCCACCAAAACTGTGCGCGCCTGACGCGGCAACTCACTTTAAATTTATACAACCAAGTGTTACATATACATAAAGTTTCACAATACGCCTATACATATGACCTATCCCTGCTTCATATTAAAATTAGGCCCAAGGCGTCATTGTCATAAACTCCTCCCGCCCGCGCCTGTGCAGTGTCTCCCAGTGGTGGCCATCGGGGGTCGTGGGGATGAAGGCAGGCGACTCCCCCTTGTCACCCCCAGCAATCTTTTGTTCTTGCGCAACTGCAGGGTTTGTTTTAGCTGGTTCTTAAGGCAAGTCCCTGGTTCTTATCAGGAACTGTCTCTCCTGTCTCTGGTTCTTATCAGGAACTGTCTATCGTGAAGAATCGCAAGATTTTCTGCTTCCGATAGTTTGCACAACAGTTAGTAAATCATTGAGCACTATTTATCAGCTTGATTCCTTAGTATTAATCCGTTCTTTCATCTCCCTGGGGAAATTTTATCCAATCCTAAACTGAGATGTCTCACAGCCATCTTTAGATATTTGATATTAGGTGACATGAGTTATACCTTGATTTATTAACTTCAGAGCAAATAGGTTGGACACTAATGAATTAACTTTCCCTCTATGTTCTTCACCTAAACAACTTAGTATTTTAAATTCTCATATATTTAAAAACTACTGAAGCTACAGGTGAAACTTGAGAGTTTCAGTCTGATTCAACAATTACATCTCAGATACTTGGAAAAGACTCTGTAGCCAAATGTTTTTAACCAAAAAAAAAAAAAAAAAGAAGAAAAAACAAAGCCAAAGGATGAAGGTCAGTGGATAAAATAGTTGTAGTATTTTTATAAAACATGAAATAGGAGTTGCCTTCTCCCACTTTTTGTCATGTGATTAAACCACAGAGATGTGACTTACTTGTTTAGTGCAAACACAATTAAGATTTTTAGAGAGTTAGATGAACCACTAGTGAAGGCTACACATAAAATACTGAAGACTTTCTATTTCTTTTCACTGTGTCAGACCTGAGGTTAAAAAAGACATGTAAAACAGCACTATCTACTCAAAAACAGTTTTTGTAAAAGATAGCAGTAGGAGGAAAATACAGAATGATACAGCGTTCATTTCAACAGCACTGTGCTGCATCCAGAAAAAAAACAGATCTATGTGTGACCCACTGCATGAAAGTTCACTGGAGGTCGTTCAGCTGGTGCTTACAAAAGATACACCAGCACTCATAAAACAACAGCTGAATGAGCAGACAATAAAAGCCTAACTGCAAGAGGCAGTTAAATGATAAAGAGATGCTGCAGGACTGATCTTGCTTAGGTAAGAACTTTCTGCCCAGTGCCACTCCATTATGATTAATGTGTGCACATGCGAACTTTATGAAAAAGATAATGAATTGATTGTGTTCCTAAATGATGCCATTTTAGACCTGTTTGGATTCCTGCCTTCCCCGGGGAGCAGATGACTACAGTCTGTTAGCTTAAACAAATGAACGTTTAATGGTCGTCTTTCTGCCAGCCAAGTGGAAAAGGGGAAACATTTATCAAGAGAAGGGAGGAAAATACTGATCAGGTTGGCTATTCATCTGGGATATAGGTGCCGCAGAGTGGCTATTGAGAAGGGAAAACTGCAGCAGTTACCATGCCAAACTCACTTCAGGCATTGTTGGAAATGTGGAGGTCACAGAATCTATAAATGGTGAGAATTTCACATTCTGTGTTTCTCAGAATACAAAAACCAAGAAAGGTTAGTTTAATTACTTTATTTAGTTAACTGCACAAAAATGCAAGCACAGGAAGATCTTGCAGTTGATGTAGTTATTCTACAATGTTTTTATTTTCTTATGTTCAGTGCTATGTTCAATGAGACTGGGAAAATTCACAAAAGGTTTTGTCTTTGCAGGTATTTAGTTTTCCTTTGCTTTATTTTGGTTTGTTTTTTTTTTTTTTATATCCATTTTGCTTTACATATTTTTTAAACCACACTTAAATTTATCTCCACCAGTCAATTGCTTTTATTCTAAATTGATAAGTTCCTTAAGCAAAGCAGATAATCTAACAATTCAGTGTCATTCCACATGTTGGATTTATTTCACTTGTTTTCAGATGTCTCTTTTCACTGAGAAAAACTAGCCCAGTGACTAGTTTAAACTGAACACCTAATTTAGGATTATTAAAATGACACAAATCCTTTATCCAGAGATATGTTTTCATCTTTCCTGTGGTAAATCATCATCCATATTTTAGTGCTAGTTATGGTGATTAGACAATTAAAAAAAAGGATGATAAAGAACAAAACGAATCTATGATATGGTAACTATGGGTTGATCATGTCGGGACAGAAACTATTTAACTTTTTGACAGTAGTATTTGAAGTGCCCACTGGAGCAATGAACACTAAATATGTAATAATACAGACTGGATGTCCATTCAGTAGAAAACAACTTTACCAAAATAAAATTGATATCCTAGTGGATAAGTTGAAGATGTCAGCAGTGACATCTTCACCTTGCATAGCAAGCTAACTACATATGAGTCTGCATTTGCAGTAGTATAGTCAGAAGACTGAGAGATTTTATTATTTTCCTCTATTCTGCCCTTAATGAACTGTATCTGGAGGACTGTGTCCACTTTTGCGCCTCCAGTGCAGGAAAGAGGTTGGCAAACTAGAGCAAGTCAACGTGAGGGCCACCAAGATGCTTAGGGGACAGGAGCATGCGGTGTATGAAAAGGCACTGAGGCATTCAGGTTTGTTCAGCATGGAGAATAGAAGATCAGAGAATGGGAAGGCTTAGAGCTGTTTACCAGTTGCAACAGAGGAAATTACAGCTAGGTATTAGGAATTTTCTTTTTCCTCCCATCGTGAAGATGATCAAACAATGAAATAGGAGCCCAGAGAAGTTGTGGACTGTCCATCTTTTGAAATATTAAAAATCTGACCGGACCAAGCTCTAAACTACTTGATGTAACCTTGAATTTAGCTCTAAATTTGAGGTTGGAGCAGGTGCCTTGTAGACATTCCTTCCAGGCTGAATTATTCTATGACTGCATGATTCTGTGATCCTAAAGCAATGATATACAAACACTTATTTACATTTAAAGATAATATTCAGACAGGGAAAGACTGTAGAAGAAAGACGCACAAGTTAACTACAGGGTACACACTAGCACCTACATATTTACTGTGGTGCCTTATTGACCATGTATGAAAAACAGATAAAACTTTGGTATAGTTTGTTTTTAATGAGTTGTAGTGTAATGAAACCAACAAATCTAAGCTTCTTAATCATTTAAATCAGAGTTACTATTCTAAAAAAATAAATACACCTCCATCTCTGTCCAAGAATAATGATTTTACTTTTTATGAAATATTTTATTTTATTTTATTTTTGTCTCCTTGAGACACAACAACAGAAGTAACTATTCCAATTGTGCAGAACTAATCTTTTCGGCCTCGCTTACCTATATGTAGTGGTTCCTCTACAGTTTGTAGCTCTACTATTTTGAAAACTTATGTATTCTAGAGATAGTTTTCCAGTACGTCTAGGTACCATAACAAGTAAAATTTTTCATGCAAATAGCAAATTTCATTCCATGTGTTGTAAGCGTGGTTTAGAAATATTAGTCATTCACACACAGAACTCCAGTCAATGCTGAATGGGAGGCCAGCAAGCAGAAAAAGTAACAGCTAGGCAGCATCCTATTTTTAAATAATCTGGACAGTTTTCTGGGATCTTTATTCAGTACAGGCAACCAAGTATTCAGTTTTATGTCTCATCCAAAAAATACTACTTCCCATAGCAGAGCACTGTTCTAATACAGTATTGAGATATTGGCTGAAAAATGCTTTAAATAGAAGAATATTGTATATTGAAGAAGTTACTCACTTCTGTTAATGAATAGTCTTGATTTTCCCAAAAGTTGGTCTAGACTTTTTGAAACAAGTGTAGTCCCTTTCCTAGGAGTTTTCATGAATGTTGGATGTCCAACTAACAGTATTTATGCTTTTATTTGCAGAAAATTTTAATCATCAGCGCGTACTCCTTGATTTTAACATATCCAGAGCTAAATGTAAGTGATCATTGAAATTTTAATTAAGACTTTCTCTGAAGTTGACTTACAATTTCCCACAAAATGAGCTGGATTGCAAATGTGAGTAGTCATGAAATTGAGACTGAGCTGTATGTTTGTTCTGTCAATAAATGTTCTAAGAAGAAGATCTCTATTAAACACTATGGTTTTGTTCTTCTGTCAGGTTTCTCTTTTCAGTCTACCTGAAGAAACACAACTCCAGTTAGCGATGTAAACCAGATGCTTAGCTTGTTCATTCTGCTAACTACATTTTCTCTTTGTAAATTATAGAGATGCTAACCTATTTAAAAGATAACTCTGGTGGTTGGTGAACCACGGCGCCTGCCAGCTCCTCATATAAAGAAGATCCACTTACTCATCTGCTCTGTCTCCATCTGCCTGCTAAATTTGGATTGACTGCTCACTGTCCAAACTGATAGCGTGAGGATCTGCTTGAGGAGAAGAAATCCTCTGAACATTTTTTGAAGTTCTTTTTCCTCTACATTACCCTCTCCTTCTATAAAATAAGTTCGTTGCTCTTTAGTAATGTGGTATGATGTAAGATGAACCACCACCATATGTCAGAAATTAGAAAGAAAATATTTCTTCAGACCAGAATTCCTTATGTGATTTTTACTTCCTTCGGCTTTTAGCAGATTGAGTATTGAATTATTCAACTACAACCTGTGGATAATTTAATACCTGGAACATTTCTCCTAGTGTGAATTACAGACATATTTGACTTGTTCAACAAGGTCCTGAACATATAGTTTCAGTCCTTATCTATTTCATGTGAATCTTGTAAATATCAATTGATGAAATCCCACAGAAATCTCTTTTAACAAACTGTCGTGGTTCTGTTAGTGAAGGAGGGGCCTAAGGTGGTAGCTTCTGTAGGAAACTGCTAGAAGTCACTCCCCTTTGTTCAGTGGACTCGGCCGGGCCTAGGGCGGACCTGCTGCTGGCCAAGGCCGAGCCGATTGGTAGCAGAATGTTCCGTGGTAACGCCTCTGCGATGATGTATTTAAGAAGGGGAAAACAGAAAAAAAAAAGAGAGGAGAGAAGATGTGAAGAAGCTGAGCGGGGGCAGAGGCGTAGAGGGGGAGGCGCAAGCCTCATGGGCCTTGCAGACCTCACCCTCTGGCCTCTTGCCAGGCAGCCGACTGGGCCCGACTCGGTCCAGCCCAGCTGCAAGAAGTGGAGAGGAGATGAGAAGTGAATAAGATGTAAAAAAGATCCTGAGAGACATCTACCAGCCTGTTGTGAAGAACTTTTCTTGTGAGAGTAATGGCTGCAGATGCCAAGGTCAGTTCAGAAGGAGGGGGAGGAGTAATGCGGCTCCTGGCCAAGATTCCCCTGCAGCCTGCGGTGACGACCATGGTGGAGCAGGTTGTCCCCCTGCAGCCCATGGAGGTCCACGGAGGAGCAGAGATCCACTTGGAGCCCGTGAAGGACCCCGTACCGGGGGAGGTGGATGCTTGAAGGCAGCTGTGGCCTGCGGAGGGCCCGCTGGGACAGCTGTTCTGAAGGGACTGCACCTGTGGAAGAGATGACCCATGCCAGAGCAGTTTCACAAAGGACTGTGGCGTAGGGGTGGGACCCCATGCTGGAGCAGGGGAGGAATGCGAGGAGTTCTTCCCCCAACCATGAAGCAGCGGCGTGAAACAACATGTGATGAACTGACTGCAACCCCCATTCCGTCTTCCTCCCTGTGCCGCTCGGGAGGGGAAGGTAGTAGAGATAATGTTAAGCTCGGGAAGAGGGAGGGGTGGAGGGACGTTATCTTGTTCTCTGTCTCATTATCCTGCTGTTTGTAGTAATAAATGAATAGTTTTCCCCAAGTCGAGTCTGTTTTGAATGTGATGGTAACTTTAAGGATTTCTCCCTGTCCTTATCTCAAACCTTGAGCCGTTTTTCCTTATATTTTTTCTCCCTGTTCTCTCGGAAGGTGGGGGGAGTGAGACTGTGTAGTCTGGTCCGATCGGGGCTGAACTACGACACAAACCTGCTTAAAAAAAAAAAAAAAAAGACTAGTCATTATCCTTTGTGTCCACTCCCATGTACAGACACTAGATTATTATCAGGTGATGTGAATCAGCATAAAGCCACTGCTTTCAGTAGAACAATATTAATTTTCTCTATCAGGTAATCTTACTCTTAAAATTATTTTACTCTTGGACACTTTGACGGAGGTCACAAGCTTATAAGAATAACTTGAATCATATTTTTCTCTTAGTTTTATCAACATATATTTACAGTAAACATCAGTCAAATCCTTAAAATTACTTCACTGAAAACTATGACAATTAGGGAAGAATCAAGATCACTATATTTACATAGGAATTTCCATCAGGTAGACAAAAGGCTGCTACTTTCAGTGAGGAAAAGTTGTGCAGTGAAGTTGTGCAAAGTTATAGCAAGATTGAGAATCATATTAATCTTACCCAACATTAGCTGTCTACAGGGAAGGGTAATTCATCTCAATAATCATCTCAGATATCTGTCTACATGCAGAAAAATCAGTCTTTGGAGGTTCTTTCTCTTTGTATAGACTACCAAGGCAGTCTATACTCCAAACATAGATTAGATATGTAAAGTTACGTGACTAACATTAAGTGAGATTAATCCAACCTTGGGATGACCGTCAAAGCAAGCAAGCAAACAAACAAACAAATCCACTGTTACCATGTAAAAATAGAATTAAGAAGTATTTTCCGTTTTCTCTTGCATGAGACACTCTTCGTCCTCTAAGAGAAAGATTAAGAGAATTCACCAATATAACTACAATGTTAAGAACTTGGAGACAATTTTTGAAGGACTTGAACAAAAAGTGGGGTGAGAGATCATAAGTTGGTAACTGTTAGTCAGTATACTGAAATATATAAAGAGTGTAGAATGTAAACTATTCCTCATTCAGTAAAGAAGTTGGTGGGGGGGGGTTTCAGTTGGTTTGTTTGTTTCATGAAGTATACACATTCTAAACTGAAAATAATCAAAGGAAAAATTCTCATACCACTTTCACAGGACATTACATTCTTCCTCAAGTGTCATGGGGAGAAAATATATCTTAACACAGTGTATGATAAAAAAGGAGAAAAAAAAATATTTTCAGTATACTATGGGCAACAGGAGGTTTGAATAGTATACGTAAATACTAGCATTCATTTTGGGCAAATGAAGTAGTTCCCAATACTGCATTGACTGTATCAATTAGTTCTCTACTATCTACAGTACAAGCTAGTAGACTATTTTCATGCAGCTAATTGTGTGATACCCAGGGATGGAATTACTTTTAGCAAAAGTGATGCTTCTAAATATACAGTTTGTGTCGTCTTAAAATAGGTTCAAATATGTGAGAAGACTTGTAACTTTGGAGTGGCTACTTTTCTTTGCTGACTATAAGGGGAGTCCAAGCTGTCTAGCTAAGCAGTATCTGCTCAGTGTAGATACCTAAATTTAAGTGAAATTATTCACACCTCAAATTTCTTTGGAAACTCAACTTTAGTTCTTAACTATCAAAGTGAAAGGGAAGTAATTAGGAAAGGGAAAGAAGTGAACAACAGAAAAATTGTGAGAGGATATTGCTTGTAACTGCTTGGAACTACAGCCACCTTTTAGGGGACCTGAAGGAACAAAAGTCTAAGTGTTATTGATTTGAGGAAAGACAGAAAAACTTTAAGAATGAGAGAGACAGAGTATGAATGTTGGGGTAAGAAACCTTTTGTTCCCCAAGAAAAAAAATATTTACCGAGGAGGTTGTGGATATTGTGGGGTATCTTTAAAGGTCATTCTTTTATATCATTTATGTGTATATTTATTTTATCTCTGTACTAAAAAGTATCTTAATTGAAAATTGATCCTAAAACCTCTTCCTTCATAAATTTTCTTTTTCAGTTTTGAATGTATTAATCCAAAACATACAGGCATTTAAAAATGCAGGTTTTTTTTCCCTGCAGTTGGAATGAATTAAAAAGTAGAAGACTGAAAAAGTGCCAAGAAAATGTAAATGTAATGATTTATGTGTTTATTTATATGTGTATTTGATGGAAATTACTTTTTCTTTCTTTTTCTTTTTCCCTTTTAATAACTTTTTTTTTGACATTTTAAGACTAATCTAGTTAAGTAAGCAAGTAATTGGTTCTGAAAAAAAGATATGAAAGTAAAGGGAACATGTAGTTTATGTTGTAATTACAAAGTTTCAACTTTAATTAATTTATAGTCATGCATAAGAAAGCAAAATGGGAGGATAAAAACCTTAAGAAAAAATAAACCATAAACTCTACTTCACTGAAGCATATTAAAAATTAGCAACTCTATGTAAAAAAGCTGTTGCGAAACTTACATGAGTGCAAACACCAGTGATAGCTTTGTATTTCCTGAAAAAGAAACTACAGCAGGACAGGCTGAGTTTCTACTGTGAATTTGAAAAGACAAAAATCAATGTAATATTTGGTTTTGTATTTTTCATTGATGAAAATACTGTGTATGGAAAAATAGGAGAAGACTATGAGGAAGGAGAAAAATATGAAGAGTAAGTGAAAAAACTAGACAAGTTCCTAGAATCAAATACTAGAGAAGTTGTTTAGAAAAAAAAAAGGTGTGGGCTTTTTTATTGTTTGCTTGCTTATTTTTTTTTTTTTCTTTTAGAAGAGGGATGTTATTTAAACACTGTAGAAATGTGTACAAGTCCCCTGAGAAACAGTAGGAAAAAATTCCAAGAACTCCACCATCAGCTGTGTGTGTCATTCTGAAAATACCCAATGCAGGATGAAAAAGCTACCAGGCAAGAATTTATCACAAAAATCAAAGAATATAATCTTTTGTGTCCAAGTCAATGAAGCAACCTTATCATGAAAGACAGAATCTGCAGGTGAAATCAGTAGGCCAAAAATGTGTTTAATTTCAAGGAGTGAGTTTACAGCATGTAAAGCAGTAGCAAGTGAAACCTGAATAAGTCCACTACAGAACTGTTAGGCAAATTAAGCGAAAAAAAATAAGGTGCTAGTTTTTCACAGTCTCAAGCCACTTGGTATGCTCTTAACTACAAGGATTAGAAGTGGTCTTCTGAAAAAAAAAAAAAAGTGATATTTCTGGAAACCTGAAACTAGAAAAGAACCACTGTCTCATTCCCTGAGCTATTAGAGAGGGGTAACAAGATTATGTTATAGGTCAATATCATAGAGAAAGTATCACACTCCATCTTGAATATATTTCAATTGTGGTTTTTTTTTTTTTTGTCATGAATATTCTATGTCTTTCACAGAAAATATAAGCATTATGCAGAAATGTGTCAATTTTGTACAGAAAAATTTTACAGAAAAAGTTAAAACGACTATAGAATCAAGGCTCAGAAATATAAGTAACACAGCTAGTCTATCTGTCTTCTGTCCCAATGCTCAATTCTACCAACATTATTACTAAGACATATGTTGCTGAAGTCCTCTAATTCTGGCTACTGCACAGCTTTTCCAGCTGAAATATTCCATGTTGTTTCAACATGAGGAAAATTGGTAAGATTTTCCTTGAATCCAATCTGATTCTTTCTTCATGCATTATAATCCACTAATTTGTCCTTATAATTACAGACTTGGAAAATAAACGACTATTTTTTTTTTTTAGCAGGCTTTTATATATTTGAAGGATGTTATCTGTTACTCTGGCAGTCTTCTCTACTTCAGTAAAATGACCTCAATTATTTTGATCTTTCCCTATAGCTTCTTTCTAGACCTCTGACCACTGCTTACTTTCCTATGCGTGCTTTCCATTTCTATCTCTGAAGTGCAGCACTCAGAATTGGATGCCATACTTTAGCTGAAGTCTTATCATAAAAACCAGAGGATTAATTAATGTATCTCACAGGCTACATTTATGTTTATATATCCCATTATGGCATTTGCCATTTCATCATTCTTCCTTTGTTTCAGTTGTGTGTCAAAACATCTCACTTAAATAATGGAAAAATCAGTCTAGTCTTATTTTTATAAAATACAGTGTTTTTTTTTTTTTTTTACTGCCTCCAGCATTGCTCTGATAGTTGTCCAGGAGCAAGTTACTTTATTTTTATCTGCCTCATTTTTCTTGTTTTTGAAGTCAGAATACTATCCACTGACACTACCGTCTTCGTAGTTCTTTGAAATCTAAGGTTAACTGTTACAGTATGTGAGGTAACGATTATTACTTTAGGTTATGGATAACATTTTAGTATAATGTTTTACCGTTGTCAATTCACTATATTCCCACAATAAACCATTCATATGTTTTTGAGAAGTATGAAAATTTGAAATCTTTTCTGCATACATACAGACTACAGCTTCTGAAAATCTTGCTCTGTTATGATCAGTGTTCTTTACTGATTACACCAAAACCACTAAATGACTACTTGTCTAGACTTCAGTCCTACATGCTCAGACTGGATTTATCAAAAACATATCTTTGATTTTGTTGTGCTGTTCCAATTCATATCATGTCCCCACTTCTGCAATAGTCATTTTTTGCCACTCTCTGCCAGTAAAATTCAACGATTAAAAAATCTATGAGACTGGGCCAAATGTGTGTATGAGAGTCTCTTAGGCACCAGTATGGATTCAAGACTATTGGGATTCATCAGTAGAATGCATTTAGAAGAGGATTAGCAATTAAATGACAATAAAAACATAGTTTACATGTCCATTACACACAGAATTCAGTTGTAAATGAATTTATTAAATTCTTGTTTTATTATTCTTGTGTATTACCAAGACAAAAAAATAAAAGGCTGCACACAAGTATTTTAGGGTCCCTTTTGAAAACTTAACAGATAATTGGAGTGTGAATATTAATTTAGAAAGTTATGCCTAGGAAGCTGCTTAGACATCTCTATGTCTAAGGCTATGCTTGTTTCTTAAAAGCAATGTTCTGCTTCTGAAAAAAATGCCTTTTCTGAAATGAAAAAAATAAATTTAAAAGAACTTTTAGTATTACAACAAGGTACCAAGCAAGCTTAAGAAAGTTAGTAATAATATATCAACACTGTTAATGTGAAAAGACAGCATATTTTTTATAACCTGCCTTGTATTATCTGCTAGTTCTGACAGTCGCCCTAAGAGCATTGTGGCAGAAGTCCTGGTGCACCAGAAACTGTGCTCACTATCCAGAGTTCAGGGAAGTCCAGTATACGTGCCTGACTATTAAGTGAAAAATAGAACTAAAAGGAATCTGTGGAATCCTCATCATGGATACCACATCATACTTCTCCTAGTTTGTTCAGAATACTTGTGTATTCCATTGCCAGATCTCCTTAACTACACTGGTATCTCTGATAACTTCAAAAAGCTACCTCTAAGCCTCAGTCATGTTCAAAAGCAGTACCTATTCACACAAGGTTTCTGCACAAGACATCAGTGAAATATTCAAAAGCGAATTAGTGATGAATTATGACAATTGACAGCATTTAAAACATTAAGCCTAGAGCTTGTATCCCAGTCGCCATGACGGCTTTTCTTTTACCTTATGTCAGCTCCTCTAAGCAACTTTTGCAGGAGATAAGCACAAAGAGGAGCATCTCCTTTCCTCCTCACTGCTAGTGTAATTCCTTTTTATTTCTTGTTGGAGAGACTTGCTTGTCTCCAAACTTACCCTTAACCTTTCAAAATGCTACAGACTAACACATATGTAGAGAAAAGCCTATCTTCTTAGGGTATTCTGTTCTGTTCACACGGTGCTCCCTCTTCCCTGGGGTCTCTCTCTCCCCACCCTGCTGCAGATCAGGGCTGGTTTTTTGCCCACTTCAACAATTGTTGAATAGGAAGCTCCCAGCTCTGCAGAGCTTCAGGCTGCAGTATGTATATATGTTTGAATTGCTAAAAACTATTTTTCCTATACATTAGCATGGAAGCAAACTTACTATTTATGCACCAAGTTCTTAAGCATCAGCTCAGAGAAATTATGCACAGATTGAGCAAAAGGCTTTAGCTATGATTTTCAGTGTGCAGAGATGTTGATAATATTTCTCTGGCAGGAAACTGCCTGTAATCACTGATCAACAAACCTCTTACTTTGATTTTGAGACTGGGAGAGGGAAGGCAATTTTAGTTTTAGCTGTTCCGATGATTCAGAGCAAGAGGGATACTGGATGGTGGTTTAGAAATGGTGTACTGAACACTCATCTTCAGCACAACAGTTTCTGATACTAATGGACTTCACTCCAAGGTTGTGAAATGATTCTACAGTTAATATAAGATGCCACAAGCCAGAATACTCTCCAAATCAACCAATTACTTGAAACAGTGAAGCAAATCTTCCAGGTCAAACAAAGAGATAACTTTTCATCTGAAATTTTAAGCCTTGTATAAAAAAAAAAAGACGAACAAACAATTTTTAAATAAAAAATTCTCTTGAGATATTATTTTTATAGGAAGAATGTATCTCCCATGGTTTATAAGACTCATTGATCTGGAAAAGTACTGTCATGAAGTTTGAAAAGACTTTTATCAAAACTCACTGGTCCATAAGTAAGGTTTTTAGGTGAGTATGGAAAAAATAAGATACTGACCTGTATTAAGGAAATCCATGTGCAAGGATTTAGTCTTAGCAATCAAATTTCTGGACATATCCAATACAAATAAGAAATTGTGTTACTTACAGTTGCTGTCTTATGACACTGCTGTCTGATTGCAGTCAATATCTGAAACCATTTCTACATTCTCAGTTAATGTGAGCAGACTGTAAATAGTTTTGTTTCACTTTTATGTTATATACATTATCCAGTCATAAATTTTACCATATGTCTTCATTTCAATCACACAATTTAAAAAAACATTTTACTCTACTTTTATTTTTTTTTCAGGATAACATAAACATTTCGTATGTTTTTCTTCTTTTTGCTGTCATCTATGATGGACAAGATTAACCTCTAATAATTTTATAAACCAACAAAAATATTAAGGGAAAAATAAGTAGAAAGTATATTTATTCCCTTAAATTCTGCCACATATATGTCTGTATGTTCTGTATTAAAAGCCATATAAAATTTTCTTAAAACTGATATGTACAAAGATCATGTACAAGAATGGAATTTGTGAGACCTTCAGCAAAGAAATGTGTCTATAATTATTAGGTAAACAACTGAGTAAATAGATAATACAACATAGTTTGAGGTCTCTATATAATGTTGAAAACTCAGTTTAAAAATAGGCAGTGAAGTTCTACTTCCTCTGAAGTGCATTGTATCAGGTAGAAAATAGGAAATGAGACTTTAGCCATATGTTTCTGTTTTCCCTGAAAGTGCTAGGCATCTGTAGATGGAAGTTTTGCAACACGGAAAATTGTACCATCCATGAACTCCACCATCATCTGGAAGGCAAGTGCAAAGTCACTGAATTCCTCGCTTTTGTCACCATCTAACTAGAAGTCCTGTTACACAGGTCTGGAGCTTGTTATTTTTGGAATTTCACCAATATAAGAACATTTTTAGAGGAAATATCAGCCATTGTTGCAAGATGTCCAGTGACATGCTATTTGTATGACACTACATCTCTGTGTATATTAATACATATATACTTACATACAGCAATAAAGCATGCTGGCTTTTATTGTCACTAGCATGTTTTCTGTGTGCTGCTGTTTCATTTTACCTGTCAAAAAAGAAATTTTCTGAAGTATGTCTTTGTGAAGTGAGTAGTCTGGTCTTGCATTATTGTATAGGAAGTGGTGCAGGCAATTTGTTGCCAGTCTCAGTCTTCACACTTCACCAAGATCTATTAATTAATAAGGATGTATTTGCCACAGAGGGCCAAGAGGACTCTAGCTCCCCTTTAACAGTAGCTTGTAGAGGCTCACATTCCCTGTTACATTACAAGAATGACGCTGTATGCCTTCTTTGTCCTCTCATCAGATTGTGGCTGTGTCCAATCCCAATTGCTATTTGTGCTGTAATTGCAAACAGTTTGATTTCTCAAACAATCTCAGCTCTTGCTATGCTCCCCTGGTCCTCTTATAGAAAAAAAAATAATTTGTTTTTCTTTCTCTGCCTGCAGATTCCATAAACATCAGATCACATTTTGAAGTGTCCCCTCCACCTCCCACTCACTCTTTATGGAACCTGCGGTGACTGATAGGATCATGAGGTGTGTGTTATTGGCAGGATGTTTTAATAGGTAGGGAGTTTTAGGGCTCAGACACAAACTCCCTGAGTGACGTCAACCCATTCACTTAGTCCTCCCTATGCATCAGTTGAATAAAAGGGGAATCTTATCTTCCTTTAAAATGTTATGAGATGCTTGCTTAGTACTGTGTTATTTACGCACCTATGTGACCTTTAGGTGGATTGCTATTCTCCCCATTGTCTATTTGTTTTATCTATGGTTTTAAATAAATACCTAAATCATAAGAAAGCTTCCTACATTACTAGATTCTGTTTCTGTTACAGATACATATATAACATAGCTCTAATATTAAAGGTTATGCATTCCTATATAATGCCAAGGAAGTGCCTTGAAAATTATAAATTATTAGCTAAGGTTGGCTAATAAGGTTATTATTGGTTGGCCACTTAATTTTTATATTGTTGATGTTTATGTCATGTCTTTTTAATTAAAATGGGGGAAGGTGGAGGGGGCTAATAAAAAAAATATCCTTTGCTTATAGGAAATGCCTCTTTTAGCACATGTTTTCCTGTCAGCCTTTTGCAAGAGTTGTCCTTGACGCCAAATGCCAAACATATTTTCTATATAAATTATTAAGAAGGAGCATTGCATATATGCATATATATATGCATATATGCATATATATAATCTAGATGAGAAATAAGGAATTCCTATTCCACCGCACATCTGAATTTTGTATGAAATTTTGCACATACTGTGATGTTGGGCCCAATATTTTATGCATCAGCATATCTCATGTTTTCTTTATAAACTGCAGAGGATCTGCACACCAAGTTATGTGTTTTATAAAAGGGAAGAAAGAATCCAAACTTAAAATAATGTAATCAAACAAGGTGGGGCGTTTTGTTGTTTGGGTTTTTTCTTTCCCATTTTCATCCTTCTTCCCTCTCTCTTTACCTTTTCTCATTCTATTTTGGATCATTTTGACTCTCTTCAGCCACGTACAATTTCACAAATTAATTTCGCAATAAAAAGTTGAAGAAACAAAACATTCAATGTACCAGATCTGATGATTTAAATACTATTCTACTCTCCAGCCAGAAACTTTTGCTCATTTGAAGTAAACTCAAACTTTTTTTTCCATTTTTTGAATGTGTTGAATAATGCGTTTACCTTATTAATTTTCACCATGCTTTTAGTTCTGCCAAGATTGCCTGTGGCAAGGGTTATTGATACGGAAAGATGAGAAGCATAAAAGGTTAACATAGAAGGGCAGATAAACAAATAGGATTTGATCCAAAGCCTGTTTGAGTCAATGAGAGATTTTTCCATTGACTTTAGGAGACTTTGGATCTGACCCATTGGGCATTTATGTATTGATATGGTGAAATGCTGAGCAGCTTCTAGCTCCTATGAAATGTCAGTTGTCCTCAGCTCCCATCTATGTCAGAAAGCATTAAGATGTTTCAGTACCCTGGAGATTTGGAGTATTTAAAAGTTAATAAGAAAGTACATGGCTGAAAGAGGAACGGGGGACAGAGGCTGCATACTTTACTTACAGCTTCTGAGAAATCCTGTTAAAGTCAATCAGATCAAGCAGGCACAACTGCTTTGGTGAATTAAGTAGAAGGTGAAGAAAGAGACACAGGGAGATAGAAGCTGAAGTAGAGGAGAGCAAAAAAGACAGCAAAAACCAAACTGAGTTTAACAGGACAGTGGAGAATGGAGGAAAACTTAGAAGAGAGCTGAGATTAAACATGAAGCAGGAGGATGAATACTTGATTTTGTCTGACTTTTGCCTCCTGAACACTTAATATGCCATAGTAGTTAAAACTTCTTTTTTTTTCATTCTTTTTTTTTTGGCACTGTTTAGTTTTCAGTTCTGATTTTGAGTAGAGTCCTAAAATTGCATAAGGTCTTTGGGACGTTACAAGCTTGTATTTCGCACACCACTCCTGGGATCTTCCCTTAGGGGCTGTATTTGAGAGGCAAATGAATTTTGTTCACAGCTGGTAACATGACATGAAGACTCTTTTCTTCCTTTGCAAATTTAACCCTTTACTATGTATTTTTTTTTTCTGTTCTGTGCCAGAAACAATTTCAATTTCTGAGATGTGAGTTTTATAGAGATACAACTTTACAAATCTGATATATTATTAACAGAACAGTGGCAAAATGGGAAATGCTGGGGAAAGAGAAAAGATTTGAGTTATGTCTTGTAGGGCACTAATACTAAAAAGAGTCAAGAACTGAATTCATGGATTCTCATATAGAATAGAGGGGATCTCCAGAGATCAACTAGTCCACCTAGACACCCTAAAGACAGGTCAAAAATTTCTGAATTATGTTGTAAACCTGCTCATATAGACCAAAAACAGTGATATTTTACATTTTATAAAGAACTACAGCTAATTAAATAAGTTCATCAAGGCAGAATCTATTTTTTTAATAATAAATAAAAAAACAATTGAATACGACTGTGTAAGAGTTTAAATGAATAGTAATAAGAAAATAATCACAACTATTGAAATTTGATGGAATAAATTATTTTACTATAGTGCTGGTTCTTTTATGCGTGAGCTCTGACGATGTGGAAAATAATATTACTATTGTGCTTCTGAGGGTAGGTGTCATTCTTTTTCCCTGGGCCAAAATAAGGTTTATGTGCCTGTTATGCTACATGGAAGTAATAAGAATAATATCAACACTTTGAAATTTGCCTTAAATTGTGCACTGTTTTTGTTTATATTATACTTCCAATGGCTAAGAATAAAAGTCAAAAGAAGCATGAGAAATAAAAGAGAGACTGTTGAGCTGATATTTCTTTTAGGAACAAAGAAAGGACAATAATCTTAAGAATCTGATATGGATAACATTTCCAGCCTTAAAGAGGAAAGAAATATGAAAATCATTTCACAATATTTCTCTGCATTTTTCAAGTCTTCTCAAAAACAGATTTAGCAAAATAATGAAAAAAAAAAGTGAAAGATTTTTCTCATTCTGATTTCAAAATACTACAGTGAACAAGGACATAAAATACAGTTCATTAAGATTTCAGGGATGACATTCTTTATTGTAAATATTTGGAAGACTAAGATGATTTTGAGGACATTTTATTTAAAAATAATGTATTTCATTATAGCTGATATTTCTTCCAAAATTCATATTAACTATTAAGATACTTTAAGGAGAGGGTAAAATTTTCACAAGCACTCATGACTGAGACCATCAGATGACTGATAAGTTCAACAGTACAGCACTAAAGATGAAGTTTATTTCAACTGATTTTGTAATCTGACTACTTTAAAATAATCATGGATATTTGCTTTGTAGCTATTGATGAAAAAAAACATCTAGAAAGGACAATTCAATGAGTAACATATGAAATAAAATAAATAATACTCCACACTTATCTTTCTTCTTTCTTTCTCTTTCTGCCTTTCTCTTACCTTTTCTCTTCCTCTTCCTCTTCCTCTTCCTTTCTCAAGATCTTTCTCCTTCTCATCCTCTTCCTCCACCTCTCTTTATTCCTATTTTTCTCTCGTTTTCACTACAAAGGGAATATACATGACTACTTAGATTACTTATCTAGCATTCAAACTAATGAAGGTTTGGTAAAGGCACATTGTGTTCTTCTAAGTAGTATCATAAGGTTAACAGGGAAACTACTGATCTTTTGACTCTGTCATGATGTAAACTGGCAATATTCTTATTCATCAACATTTGATGTTGATATCATTTTATATATATTCATATACACCAAAATATATAAAATCTACTGAAGACTCAACACTAAGAATCATAAGACACTAGCCATCTTATTAATATCTAGTGGTATTTTTTTCCACTAAAATAAATCAATCTGAAAATTAATTATTCCAACTATTTGGCAAATGATTATATTAAAGAAACATTCACAATTAATTCAAAAAGCAAAATCTTTAGGAAAAACCTATTACAAATAAGCTCAGGAGAGTATTTAAAGTAGTTGATTTCAATAAGATTTGAGGTTATATTTAACAGTTACAGTGTTTTAGCAGATATGAATGTTTTACTTGTAGCATGCTGATATATTATCAAAGGGTGTGCTTGTGCTGTTTTTACTCAGGAGGCTGACATGATTCCTGGAAAGGGAATTGAACTCCTTGATTTTCCTTAAAAAAAAAAAACAAAACAGTTGTATATGTTCCTCCTTACTCAACAAGTTGGAACAATGAATTTTTTCTGGCTTTTTTTTTTCTTTTTTTTTTCTTTTTTTTTTTAATAGAAGAAAAAGCCATCCAGAGACTGTCTTTCTGAAGCATGTTTCCACACTTGTGTTTCTGGCTGCTTAGAAGCAGACCTCAGCTGAGTGCTGGTCTGTTTCTTTTGTATTTGCTTCTTCCTGTGCATTCACTTTACGTGCTATCTATCTGTGCTGTGTAAAGAGGTTTGATACAGAGGTCATTATGACATCTCTGCTTCAGAGGCATTAAGGAATCCATTTTAAGTAAGTAAAGAACCTTTGTTATCATTGTTCTGCAGTATGATTAATAATTTTGAGGTTTCTTCTCCCCTCCCACTCCTTCCCATACGTTATGTTAGTATGAAACTTTGACCTTGCAGTGAAAGATAATAACAGAACATATCAGTGGTATCCATGTGATTAATACAGTAGTCTGGGAGTCACAAGGAGACTTATGGGATACAACTAAGATGCTTGAATACACCAATGATCTCTTTCCGTCGTTCACCTTCTTACTAAATAATTTATCAGCTTAATGATAATGACATTCAAATATCGTAATTACAGTCAACTCTTTAAAAAACATCAATTCAAAAGCTGAAAATGTAGCAATTCTTTCTTTCTCCCTCCCTCCACGCTTTCCACCATTAGCTATTAATGCCAAAATATGGTCTTTATTCATTCTACTGACATAATATAAAACCAACGTAGATTTCCCATTTTTCATAAAATTTCCATCCGCACTATTAGTTTCATTGATAGCAGGCTGGGAAATGTTGTTAGGCTACAAGATGGACGACACTGCAAAACCTCAGCATGTTAAGAAGCCATAAAATTTTATTCAGTTCATTTACTGCTACAGTCCAGTAACCCTATAGTAACAGTGTGCTATTTTTATTTTGTATTTATTTAAAGGTTGAATATTCCCTGTACTGGGCTATCCAGCCAAATTACTCTAGTTTCCTAACAAACTCTATTTTAGGAAGACAAGGGTGTGCACCTGACCCCACCTGATATTCTTGAGAGAGTAGTCTGTTGTTTCCCAAAAGATAAGTGAAAATAAAAAAAAAGTTTGCCTTCAGGAGGAATGGAGGGATAGCATCATGGGATCTGAAAAACAAAAGTTAAGAGTTTTACTGAGATGTGTAGAGACACTTTTCTCACAGGCAAAGTATCTCCACCCTTGAACCCATTTTAAGCAAGTGTAAAGACTCCATTCAGCTCAGTAGACACAGGCTTCTCTCCTACAAACAAATTAGTGAAAATATTGTAATTTGAGGTAGCTACTGAAAGCTAAGCATTAAAAACAATATTTATTTATATATAGTAGCTCAGAAAAATGGCCTAAATGGGGGAGGACTGCGGCGGGGGAGGATGTTTAGGAAAGACCTAAATTCTATTATTTTCAAACCAGTCAGTGTGCAAATCACTCCCTTTCAGGTTTGTTTTGTTTTGTTTTGTTTTGTTTTTTCCCCCCAAGTATGTGTGTATTTATTTATTTATTTAAATTATGTTACCTGTAAAACTTTTTGTCAATAAATATGAAATAACCTTTTAATATTTGGTTAGGGATTAGAGAACACATTGACAAAAAAAAAAAGTTTCTTGTTCTTTAAACCTTGCAAAATAGATACGAAGTTTAAGGTAGTTGACAATGTGTAAATGTGGTAAACAGGTGGAAGGGCCACAGGGCAAGACTGTAAAGATTAAAAACCACATGACAAGTGGTGGTCACAAGATGATAGCTACCTAACATTACTGACTTTCTTGTAAAGATGACAGTAGACAGGTTCTTCAAAGCCTTCAAAAAACATTGTGTAATTTTGCATAAAATGTTGCTCATCTAATAGGCCTGTGTCAGAGAGACCTGTACTATTGAATCATAGAATCATAGAATCATAGAATCACATGGTTGGATGGGACCTATAAGATCATCTAGTCCAACCGTCTTCCCACTACCATTGCAGCCACAGCTACTAAACCATATCTTGTAGCTCCTCATCAAGCCACCTCTTGAACACTGCCAGGCACGGAGACTCCACCACCTCATTGGGTACGTGCAATACTAGTTGACCAATTAGGACAAGGCACAGGCCAAAAAAAATGTTCCACAGTCACCAGTGCTATTAAATTGTCAGGTGAGGTTGAGCCTAGTTTGCGTACTGCTCTGTCAGACTTCATTCCAACACAGTCTGGGGTTAGTATAGTGTTGGGCCAGCGAGTAGTCTGGGTGCAGCTAGTTTGTTTTGAGAGGCAAATTAATGTCTGTGAGTGCACCAGAAATTGGTTCACTTCAGATTTCATTTACTAGCATAGCTGTAGGTCTGTTTGTTAATGTGTTAAAAAGAAGGCAAAGTGCCTGATGTTTTGGGTCACTAATGTCACATTAGTGAAGTGAGGAGAGGAAAGAGTTGCACAACAGAAGCTGCTCTCATCAGTGAAGGTGAGATTCTTCTTAAAGATAGCCACATGAAAACAGGGCATCTACACTATTTTGTTTATCTGGGCTCCCTGTTCAGCCAATATCTAGAAAGCAATTCATTCCAACTATCAGTCATTTATCTTGCAACAGGCTAAATTGTACTCTGGAAGTGCCTCATATCTCTTTCTGCTGACTGCAGAAAGAACTTAGATGATTATTTGGAACTGAATGCCTAGATTCCAGATGGCTGTATTTATATGAGATGATCTTAATGCACGACTAGAAGTTGCCAACTCAAACTAAGTAATGAGGAAGAATCTCTACAACATAGAATAAAGTAGAGGTTCATAAATTAATTATGAGAGCCTCATAAGGACTAGACACAGCTGTGCCTACCAAGACAAATCCTTAGCTGAAGAAGGTGGCAAACTGCTTTTTAAAAATTCCTGTCCTTGCAAGCAAGGAGGACTCGACCTAAGATGTTGTTAATAACATGCCATATACAATCTGTCGTTGAGGAAGTCCCAATACCACTGACTACTGGAAACTGAAAACATAAGAGAGGACAAATAGCTTTATACTTTTAATGTCTCAAAATCTTTCTGTAGGCACCTACAGCCTTGGTCAGAAGCTAGATGAAAGGTCAGATGGTTTGTATGGACATTCTTAAACACACACTCCAATATATTAAAAAGATTCACCCACAAAAAAAAAAAACAAAACAAAAAAAAAAACCAAAACCAAATGCAAAACACCCCAAATGATCTCTTCATAGTTCTCCGACTTGAGAATTTTCTCTTCCATGTTGCAGAAGCCATAAATTCCTCCCAGGACCTGCAATGACGTATGTTTTTTATAAAAATATCTGATTTCATGCTAACAATTTCCAGCAACAGGGAGTCCACTATCTTTTCTCGTGAATTGCTCTACCTTTTGAGTTGTTCAGATAGTAATGTCTATTTTACAGGAAGTAGTGGTGTTTCAACATAGATTTTTATTTCAAATCAAGACACGAAGAGGAAAGAGAAGCTGACATTTGAAATTCACTGAACACTACCAGTTATTTTTAAGAAATATAGGTTAAAAATGTTGGTTTTACACTGGTTAATTGTTTGAATTTTATACTGAATCATCACAGTGCCATAATCAAAAATAGTTACAAAACATTACACTTAGTGTATATAATCATTAATTTAGAATATTATAAATATATTTTAATTAACATTATTGAAAAAAAAAGCTTAAACAAAAGTACTTTAAAATATAATGTAGAAAGGAATATTTTTACTTTTTCAAAATGAGACAGTTTAAGATTATGAAACTTAACTAACTTCAAAATGATGCACTGAGAGCTTTTCTCCCTGGCAATATTGTTGGAACGACACATTCCTCTAAAACATTTCAGTTTGACTATTTGACATTTCCTCATATAGAACTATTATGTCTTTTTTGTTGATCCTACTGATTTTCTTCAGATTTTGAATAGTGTTATGAACATTTTTAATTAATACTGTACACTGAAAGTCCTCTCAACACTTTCTTCTCAGTAGGATATTTTATGGTGAGCATGAGTTTCTTTTTGACATGGAGGGGAGGCTGCACAAAGAAGAGGAAACACAAAATACAGTAATAAAAAGAAATAAAATATAAAATCAACAGCAACCTCTCATTCTCTTAAACCTTAATTGTATTAGAGACAAAGTCTGGAGACTCATCTCTGCTACAACTGGGAAGATGATGATTACAGCTGGTGTTACGAAGATACTTCTTTCTGCTACAAATGATATGAATTGGACCTAGAAGAGCATACAGAGCTTGTTTCCCCCTACCCCAAGGCCAAAATAGAAAGGGAGCAAGATGTGTCCATTTACATTAGAGTAAAAGGTTTTGAAGGTATTTATTCCAAAGATCTATGTTAATGACTAAGGGGTCATGAGGAATATGCCAGAGACATTTCCCAAGGGACAGGGAATACATTAAAATGAAAAGAGAAACATGTACAAATTAATCCAACTGTGATTATGGGTGTTTTCAGCATCTTTAACACTGGTTGGGGAACATTTAAGAATCAATATGTGTAGTAAACAATAGCCTCTTACAGCAAAATGTCAGGCACACTTCCCAGAATGACAAATATCAAAATACAAACTAACCTACTGACCAAAGCAAAATAAAGAAAATTCAAATAAATAAACCAGACTGTGTGATTAATGTTGATTGAATACAGCATTGTTGAAAGGGATAATTTTCCCTATCAAGAAGCAAGGCCCTGCTTTTCACAAGAAAGGAATACCAGACGCTTTTTATTGCAGCCCTTTCAGGCACAAAGTACATCAAGAGATTGTGAGGAATGAATATGTTGCTCAGGAAGACTGCAATGTTATACTACAGCAAAACGGCAGTACCACTGTGAAATGAGAAAACCCCAGATTTCCCTTTTGACTGCTAATTTAAGAGATAAATAAGGAAAACAAGGATTAGAACACAGACCTCCTTTCTCTCAGTGGAGTATCAGAGGCATTAGGCTTCCAAATTATGTTTTCTTTTTCATGCTCTCTCCCTATGAATATTGATGAGCCAGTGTGTATCCAGGAATGTCTCAACAGGAGTCAAGAATTTACATATATTTGGGGGACAGGGCTTGTCCTTGGGTAACAGAAGATGCGGAATTCAACCCATTCCAGTTCAGGAAGGTTAATTCTTAAGTAAATGCTTTAAGCACTGGGTTCTACAGAAGCAAACATGAAAACTAGGGATAAAAAAATATTGCAGAAAATTTTACCTCTTGTCTCGTAACAAAATTCCCAAACCTATATGGTATTCATCTTTCTAAGGGCTGATTTGAACAATAAAAAGTTGCATGTAATGTCCCAGTAAAAATCCTTTGTGTATGAAAACTGAATGTACCATGATATTCAATACTTGTTCTCACTAAATATCTAGTGTGGCAAGTGTTTACTCTGGTCTTACATCAGTTTAAGAAAAGTAAAACACAGAATGGAAAGTCACCATAATAGAAAAAAAAAACCAAAAAAAAACATGATGGAGATTCTGGAAAAAATGTATAAATATTCTGAAAACTTATAACATAGTAAGGGAAAAATAAAAAGTTCAGAAAACTATACAGAAAAGAGGCTGAGTGCAAACCTGAGAAGAGCTTTTATGAATCAACATAACCAAGATACATTTCAGGGAAAAATAAAATAAAACAAAACCATAAAACTATTATTCAAAAAGAAGATTCTTTGCCCCAAGGCTGTAGCTGAGGCTGGGGCTCATCAACCCTTGCTCCCTGCTGACTCAAAGAGAACATTTTCAAGTAAGAGAGTTTGAAGAACAAAAGATGTGAATCTCAAAGCAACTAATGAAAAAAAAAGTAAGAGCAAGCTCCACCTCCCACCCTGAGCTAACTCAAGAAACAGCAAAAATTATGAGCACAGCAGAGCTTTATTTTCCTTTTGTTTTGCAAAATCTTGAGGAAAAAAAAAAAACAAAAAAGAGAAGCCCGAACACTCCTGGTCAGAAATTTCAAACATTTAAAGCAAAAACTAAAGCTTCAATAGGCAGAGAAATTCTCCTTGAATATATCCTTCTATGTGTGCATGTGTGCAAGGTTTCCTCTTTTTTTTTTGTCTCTAAATATATTTCAGGAAATATTTTCTGGAAAAAAAAAACAACCTTAAAGAAACTTAACTTCTGCTTCTGCTTCTGTACCTCTTTCTTTCACTAAATGTTCCTTATACAAAAGCCATCATTACATAATTTTTTCAGACACTGTCACAGTGAACTCTGAAGTCCTTTTAGGTTACATGTGATTCCCACAGGTCTTCAATATCAGGCTGCTTGGGTATTTTTTTCCAAATGCTAACTTTTTACTTCAACAAATATTGCTTTCATGAGTAAACTTTTATCTGAGTTAGCCAGGAATATGTGGTCCAGTATTCAGTGAACTGCAGTATGGAGTGATGAGGAAAAGCAAATGTTTTCAGACACTATCAAAGCTAATTTTTTTGATCCAAGTGAAAATTAACAACAGTGTTTCATGAAAAAAAAATCTATCATTCAGATAAAGTTAGTGGAGAAAAGCAGCAATTTGTTTTTTACTTTGAGAAACAGCAAAATATTAAGTCATGATAAACTAGAAATCTAATTTTGTTTTATGTAGATTTTTATGTTTTCCTCTTTATTTTCCAATTTTGTTTTTTAAATGCACTTTTTTATTATTTCAATTTGAAAACAATACTTTTTCCAGGATACAAAGTCCTTAATTAATACCAAAATGAGAATAAAAACTTTGGAGAGCTAACAGTTGAACAAGTAAGATCCAACACTCTTCTGAGAGGTTGCAGAGATGCAATCCTCACACCATGCCCAATGATATAACGGATCTATGACAACCCAGACAGTTCTAGTGAGCAAAGAGAACCACTTATAACTCTGGTCTGACTTTAAATCAGCTGAGGAGCTGGCAGGAGGATATTTGACAAAGGACTTCAGTACTCTGACATTCTTAGATCATAGAATCATAGAATCATAGAATGGTTAGGGTTGGAAGGAACCTTCAAAGGTCATCTAGTCCAACCCCCCTGCAAGAAGCAGAGACGTCTTCGACTAGATCAGCTTGCTCAGAGCCTCATCCAACCTGGCCTTGAATGTTTCCAGGGATGGGGCTTCCACCACCTCTCTGGGCAACCTGTTCCAGGGTTCTATAACTTGCATTGTAAAAAATGTTTTCCTAATATCCAATCTAAATCTACCTCCCTCTATTTTGAATCCATTATCCCTAGTCCTGTCAAAACAGGCCCTACTGAACAGTCTCTCCTCATCTTTCCTGTAGGCCCCCTTGAGGTACTGGAAGACCGCTATCAGGTCTCCCCAGAGCCTCCTCTTCTCCATGCTGAACAGCCCCAACTCTGTCCTCATAGGAGAGGTGTGCCAGCCCTCTTATCATCTTTGTGGCCCTCCTCTGGACCCTCTCCAACTGGTCCATGTCCTTCTTGTGTTGGGGGCTCCAGAACTGGGCACAGCACTGCAGGAGGGGTCTCACAGCAGAGCAGAGGGGCCGAATCACCTCCTTCAACTAAATATGTCTGTACTGTACAATCCAATACCAAGTCAAGACACTAGGCCATTTATCCTTATGTCTTCAGTAATATCCTGATGGTGTTCTGGCATGAAGGATGCTCAGTTGCCTTTCCTACACCCCTCTTCCCCTTAAATGCCCTCATGTCCCTGGATGAAAAAGCTGTGTGCACAGCTACTAAGGTGTAAAATATTTGTATTCTTCTTAATAATCAGAGAATGAAGACTTCAGAGAACTTTTCCCCTAGAACACAGAGTCAGGTAACATAACCCAAGTCAGCTAAACATCTGATGCCTCATGAGAGACAGTTATCTCTGTTTCTTCACTTCCTGACGGGCTCCTCTGTTCCACAGGGGCTCAAGCTAATCTTTTCATTTCAACCCTTCAGCTAATTAAGAGAGTCAAGTGAAATGTAAGCCTTGTACAACACCAAAATTGGGAGAAAATTTATTTTTGCCTTTCATCAGGTTAGCAATTTAGTTTACAAATCATTCTTGATGAGTTGTGCTGAAAGCTGGGAGGGGAAGGCAGACCAAACACCAGTGAGACAAGTGGACAGAAAAAAAATTAATCACTGTAGAATTACCACAAGAACCACATGAAATTACATGTTTCCAGGCTATACCTTATTTCTTAACAAACCTAGAAACCAATGCATTATTTGCTGAGAAAACTGTTACAAGATTCTTTGTATTGCCCTTTTTTATTACTTAGTTTCTGCCCCAGAACAGACTGCATTTGCAGAGTATCATGTCTTCATTTACCTATGCATAATGAATGAGTCTTACAAAGAGCTTAAGTGTTCAAGTTCTATGGCAATTGTATGGCAATTCTGTGCATGCAATTGTCATGGCAATTATTGCCTTTAAGAATGCAAACACAACAAATGTTTATTTGAAATGCTTCTACAGCCAAACCACAGAGATAACTGCATGCAAAACTTTAAAGAGATTAAGAGTCAAATCAACCCTTGTCAATATTGTGTCTACTTTCGTCAAACAATAACACTTGACAACATGATAACCCCATCACTTTGATTTCAGAAGAAGAACATGGAGAGTGAAAAAAGCTTTTCTGAATTCCCTGTAGTTCATATTTGATCAAAGAAACCCAGATAAAAGACTGAAAAAATGTTTAAAATATATAATAAAAACTCTCTGTATTTCAACTATCATAAAAGTTACTACTAAGAAGAAGACAGCAATCTTCTTCAATATGATATAATTTTTCTGAAACTACAAAGAGTTTCTTACCTGACTTACCTCTTTAAGAGAAGGCTAGGTATATTTTTGTTTTGTTTTGTTTTTTTTTTTTGTAAATTCTGTTGTCAGGAAAAGTATCACAGGAAATCTGTGAATGTGTGACAAAACTTGAGATGTATTCAGTGTATTCAACAAATGAATTATTTTACTCTAGAGAATAAACTATTTTTTTTCATAATCCCACTCTTGCTGATGGTAGTTGTAGACAGCATAGTGTTATCTATACCTTTCCAATATGATACTCAGAAACTTGAGTATGTAACTTATTTTCACATCACTTTTGTCAATGATCAAAAAATATTCTTTCTTCCTCATGACTCTTGGCATGGCTGCTGGGAAATGAAACTTGAAAATGCTTGAATAAATAGAATATAGAAGATTTATTCAACAATTAAATTATTTAAATCTACATAAGGAATGAGACCTGTAAGGCAAAACTTCCATTTGCAATTCTCCAGGCTTTCTGGAAATTATTTGATATATAATTTCCTTAACTGCTTTCTGTGGTGTTTGAATCTTATTATTTATTTTTCTTGAAATTACTACAGCAAGATGACTTCTGGAGAAAAAACTACGCTGAGACAGGTTTCACTGATCAATTAAAGCCTCATTTTCTCTCGACTTCACAAGTGTAAATCAGGAATAACTATTGTATATAGCAGTTGCATTGATGTTATTCTAGATTTATTGATATAAGTGAAAGCAAAATGGAGTCCCTGAGGTTCTTTTTTGCTCAGGTAGTAATATTAGATGTATTGAATTGCCAAATGGATATTTGCCAGTGTTTGAATTCTGTTGTTTCATTTTGTCCTTTGCAGTAATTTTAAAATTTGTGAATGTTTTTCTCCTTAAGGTGAGTAAAAGAAATGATAAAAGAATTTTAAATAAAAATACACTGCCTAGTTCTATGCCTCAATTATTACTTGTTAATTTATTGCATGATTTTATATCTGCAGACAAATTTTTAAGAAGAAAGGAGAAATCATGGATTAGATTACTTCACATTAAAAGGCTTATAACTGTGGGATATCTCTGGTTGTGACTTACCGTGTTTCACCTAATTTCACCTTGTTTACCTCTGCCTTGGTTTCTCCATCTACAAAACTAGTATAATAATAATGCCAAAAAGAGCAAATAATTTGCTAGAATGTACATTGACAATTCTTTATGGCTACATTATGCAGACTTTGCAAGATACTGAAAATAGACAGTCTTCTGGGAGATGTGGATTTCTGTACATTTTTCTGAAGACTATATTAGTTAAAATGAGTTGGGTTGTTGTTCTTTTAAGAAGAAACAATGGATTAATATGTGTTCTGACTCAGATAATAAGCCAGTCTATGAATAAAGAGGCTTCAGAAGAAGATATTCTGATCTGGGAGTTATTTCATAGTAATTCCATGGAGAATTCCATAATTTCCTCCTGAGATAGTGAAAGCTGACTGGTCCCTAGAACAGAATGTCCAGTCTCTTGCAGTCATCTTTATGCATGGAGTTTAGGCATTTGGCAGTATCCTTGTCAGGAAGAGTTCAAGGCTTTTAAAGAAGCTACTTTTATTCTTTTCTTCTTCTTCTTTTTTTTTTTTAATATTAGAGCCTTACTTACTAATATAATTATGAAGGAAGGTATTCGGAAAATAGCTATGTGGCTTGTAGAAGAGACACCTTGAAACAAGATCCTGGTTCAGCTGTGTGATAAATTTGAATGCCTAGGTTAATATTAGCATACACTTATTTCCAACGTAATGTGCAGACAAAATGCCACAGCATTACATTGGTGCTACCATTTGACTACATACACAGTGTAAAGTCAGCTAAAACTGATAGGGAAGATGGAGAACAGTACAAAGACTTGAAGCAAGATACTTGATGGCAAACCAAAGTTGTTTCTACAGAACAGGCTTGCTCAGTTTGTTTTGTATAATGCCTCACAGGAATGCTAACAAAGACAACAGGTCTTATTAGAGGAATACACAACAGCTTTAATTTGTTTTCTTTTTTTAGAAGAACTGATGCAGTATTCTGTAGCTTGAATAGCATTATGAATATGATAACCAGCCTGGAAAAGTGATCCCCCTCGACCCTTATAATGAAAGCTAACCTACACCCAATCTGTTCAGAAGTATTTCAATAATTTCCGGGTAGGTTGATCATTATTGCTTTTGGTTGTTACTTTTCTGAGGGAGAGGCGGATTACAGCAAGCAACAAAGTGAATTCCTTCACTGCTACTTCTGTCTTGATTGGTAAATCAGAATGTCAACCAACTTTTAAGAGAAATCTGAAGATATACCTATTTGTTTTCTTGTCTTTGTACAACAGTCTTTTCACGCACAACCAAGTTTAAGTAAAAACGTTTACAGGAACAAAGCTCTAGTTAATCTTTTTGACTAGGTTTCACAGTCTGCCGTGACTGACAGATTAGCCGTTTGTGACCTGTTTTCAGCAAAGAAACCATACAGACATAGACTTTAAATTCAATATAGGTGCAAATGTATCCTGCTAATATTCATCCTGCTAAGACATATACTCTTGCTCGTTATAAAGCTCTGCAAATTGAGTTAAATAGCTAGACAGAAATTTAAGATATGCATGCATACTTATCAAAACTGGCCTTTTTTTTTTGTGTGCATGAAAACATTTCTTTTGAGAAAAGTTATTTACTCGAGTCCAGGATCAAATACTGGCCTCAGAGAGTCATGCTAACCTGGGTAAAAGCTGAGATGTCAGGATATGTACAGGGAAGACAGAAAAACAGTTATAGCTCATTGACCTCAATGTTTTTTTTGTTTTTTTTTTTTTCTACCTAGATAATAAGAAAACAAATAGATTCAATTTTGAGTTTGCATCAGAACAAAAACTAATTTTGAAACAATCTTATTTTTTCATAAAATGGAAATGTTGTTTTCCAGACAGTCCTAATGAGCTGTCATAATAACAAATCATATGCTCATGAGATTTCCTGCACAACATTGTAACATAAAAGGGTTTATATCAGATTCAGAAACGCATCTTAAGTTTGGTTCTATATCCAAATGGCCTGACTTCACACTTGTTTCTCTTAAATTTCTTCATTTATGTATGACACAAATGAAGGAAGAGCAAGATAGGGGTTTTCCTACACTCATCCATCCAAAGTAGTCTCAGAACAAATTACCTGTTTCTGTATACTCCGTAATATAACGATTTCAGTAGGATTAGTCAGGACAATTAGTTGTCTGTAATAGGGATGAATCTAATGCATCTACCACTAGATAACAGTTGATACCAAAAATGACTCTGCATATCTATAAATGTTTACTAAACTCAGACTTAGCATTGTGTTAAGTGAAACGGCAAAAATACGTTTTCTTTTTAAGAATACATTCTGCTGGACTTCTCTTCACCCTCCACTCAGTAAGTTTCACTTTAGTCTACTTTTGATTTCAATGAACTAGTTAGTGGTGCTTCCTTTCATTGCATTCACGGTATACAGTTGAAAGACTCAGACAACCTTTCTAATCACATGACAATTTTCTATAACTGAAAACAAGGAATCTTTTAAACGCCAAAAGGAGAGGAACTCAGAATGAAGGATCTAGCTGGTTCAAGGAAGAATGAATTGTAAGCTAGTGGAATAACAGTAACAAAAAGGATTAAAAAAACAGTTGGGGCTGACTGAAATAAATAGCAATAAATAGGAAGAAAAAAAAATCAAACTCAAAATATGCATATAGGGGAAAATAATTTGTGACAGACTCAAAGTTTCAAATATCTAGAATATTTTTTCCATCAATTTTGAAAAACTCAGATAAAAAACTAGTTCACTGACTATCATCTGCTGCTGTTGTTTCATGCGGGCACCATTGACACAGCCAGGAGCAGCCTTAGAAGTATCAGAAGGATTATAGAATTCATAGAATTCATAGAATCATATGGTTGGATGGGACCTATAAGATCATCTAGTCCAACCATCTTCCCACTACCATTGCTGCCACAGCTACTAAACCATATCTTGTAGCTCCTCATCAAGCCGCCTCTTGAACACTGCCAGGGACGGCGACTCCACCACCTCCCTGGGCAGGCCATTCCAGTGCCTGACCACTCTTTGGGAAAAAAAGTTTTTCCTCACGTCCAATCTAAACCTTCTCTGGTACAACTTGTGGCCATTTCCTCGGGTCCTGCTTGTTGCCTGGGAGAAGAGGCCAAACCCCTGCTCGTCACAACCTGCCTTCAGGAAGCTATAGAGTGCAATGAGATCTCCCCTGAGCCTCCTCTTCTCCAGACGAAACAATCTCAACTCTCTCAGCCGCTCCTCATAAGACTTGTGCTCCAGACCCCTCACCAGCTTTGTTGCCCTTCTCTGGACACGTTCCAGGGCTTCAATGTCTTTCTTGTAGTGAGGGGCCCAAAACTGAACACAATACTCGAGGTGCGGCCTCACCAGCGCCAAATACAGGGGGATGATTACCTCCCTGCTCCTGCTGGCCACACTATTTCTAATGCAGGCCAGGATGCCATTGGCCCTCTTGGCCACCTGGGCACACTGTCGGCTCATGTTCAGCTGAGCATCAACCAACACCCCCAGGTCCCTTTCCTCTTCACAGTCCTCCAGCCACTCAGCTCCGAGCCTATAGCTCTGCATGGGGTTATTGTGGCCAAAGTGCAGGACCTGACACTTGGGGCCTTGTTGAACCTCATCCCATTCAGCTCAGCCCAGCGATCCAGCCTATCCAGATCCCTCTGAAGGGCCTCCCTACCCTCAGGCAGATCAACACCACCACCCAACTTGGATTACAGAGCCCTGGAAGCAGTATTTTTTCATCAATGCTCCTGGTCAAAGGGAAGGGGTTTGAAAGGGCCAGTCAAATCTGGTGAATCAACAAATGGCTAGAGGACTGGTGCCACAGTGAGGAGTTCAGCTACTTAGATTATGGGACTTTCTTTGAGAAACCTGGTCTACTGAAGGGTGATGGGGTCCATCTATCAGAGAAAGGAAAGAGCATCTTTGGTTGTAGGTTTGCCAAGCTGGTGAAGAGGGCTTTAAACTAATGTTGCTGGAGGAGAGGAACCGCAGTCCATCCTACTCATACCAGTTTGATGCCAATGGCAGGACTAGATGTCCAGAGCCTGGAAAAGGATCACAGGTCAGCAGAAAAGCACCTGAAGCACAAAAGAATTCCAGCCACTCCAGTCAGCAAGTCAGCTTAATCAGGGGCCCATATTAAATGCCTCTATGCAAATGCACATAACATGGGGAACAAACAAGAGGAATTAGAGATGTGTGCATGCCTGAAGAGTTGTGATCTTATTGGTATCACAGAGATGTGGTGGGATGGCTGCTATTATTGGAGTGCTGGAATGGAGGGATACAGGATCTTTTGGAAGGACAGGTAGGGAATATGAGGAGGGGATGTCACCCTCTGTGTCAAAGATGAGTTGGAGAGCATGGAGCTCCACCTGGGGATGGATAAGGACCAAGAGTTTATGAGTCAAGATTAAAGGGAGAGCAGAGACAAGTGATGTTATAGTGGGGGTCTGCTACAGGCCACCTGACCAGGAAGAGCAAGTGGATGAGATCCTCTACAGACAGACAGAAGCAGACTCACAGTCACAAGCCCTGATGCTCGTAAAGGACTTCAACTACCATGATATCTGTTGAAGCAACAACATAGCAGAACACAAGCAATCCAGAAGGTTCCTGGAATGCGTGGGTGACAACTTCCTTCTCTAAGTGATAGAGGAGCCATTGAGGAGAGATGTTACGCTGTACTTTCTTCTCACCATCAAGGAGGGGCTGGTGGGGAATGTGGATCTCAAGGGCAGCCTTGGCTGAGGTGACCATGAGATGGTAGAGGTCAAGATCCTTCAGGCAGCAAGGAGTGTGCACAGCAAACTGTCTACCGTGGACTTCAGGAAAGCAGACTTTGGCCTCCTCAGGGATCCAATTGGAAGGGGCATTGGAACTAGATGATATTTAAGGTCTTTTCCAACACAGACCATTCTATGATTCTATGAAGTAGTTTTGTTATTAAGTTACTGAGGTAGCATTCAGGAAACTGCAGTCTATTTATTGCTTTTTTTTCAGGTTTTTCTATGCAATTAGAGAACATCTCTTAGCTACCGGGATTTAAAGGCCCTGATGGCAAAATGAAGACAGTAATATTTCTCTCTCTACCCCTTATTTCCAGTCCTGTTCCTTTAAATTATGTTCATTAGGTAGAGAAAACAAGTACAAGAAGATGATTCTGTACCTCCATGATCTAACAAGGGAATACGGCCAAGTCAGATTTTGGCTCCTCTATTAATGAGCATTATTATACAAAAAAAATACATTCTATGGAGAATATTATGACTATCTCACGCACAAGTGAAGACTGTCATGCTTATCTTCAAAAATGTCAAGATTTATAGCTTGCCAACATAGCTGTGTTCCTTGGCATAGCCCAATATATACAATTCTGCTGTGACTAAGAGGCCACAGGCTTTGTGCTGACCTGACTGTGCAAAGTATCAGGGCTGTTCTAGACTTGTATTGACCTGAGATTATCTCAGTTTGCTTTTGCTGTTAACTCTGGTCTTTTGGTCACATGGCTATAGCCTAAGTTATTTCAGATTAGCTCTGCTGATACTACATTTGATGAAGATCTAACAATCTCTGTAAGCAATGAGCAACAAACATTAACTCTTTATGTTAATTAGTGCTGAGGAAAGTTAATGAACAACCTAAGCTAATAGTTTACAGGGGAATCAATTTTGATAGGAATTAGTGAAGAAAACATAAGAAGGAAACTTCTAGAAATCTTATAAAAACATCCCCAACAAATCCAAAATGAAGAGGGTTGAAATCAAAGTCATCATCCTGTTTGCTCTGGGTCTCTATTTTATTAGGAACCTGGTTACTTTATAACCTTTTAAACTCCCATTCTTCAGGAAAATTGAACTGGTTGACTTTAAAGAACATCTGAGGGTAAACTAAGAAAAAGGTTAGAAACTGTAAGGTTTCTTTGTGTCACTCTTAACTGCATTATTAAATGGAAATGTTACTATCAATCTTATTGAAATAATAGGAGTTGTATTTTTATAAGCCTGGGCTTGATTTAAACTAAAATTAAATTCTTAGCTGCACATACTAGATGTGTTCCATTTTGGCCATAACAAGATTTTTTCATGTAACACTAGGAATACTAGTAAATCTTCCTCAGGCCACGTCAAGTATGGGAAGGGATATGAATGTGAAGTGGCCAGCCTGGATCTACAATGGGAAAATTGTGCCTAATGAACTAGAGCACATTTATGATGAGATGACTGCCTTGGTAGATAGTGGAAGGTAGTGGAAATTACTTACTTTATCTTTAGCAAGGCTTTTGGGATGGTCTTCCACAGTGTCCTTGCAGTAAAATTAGGGAAAAAAAAAAAAGTTTCTTCAAAACCTGCCTAACCTCTAACTTTGAAGTTCACCCCTACACAAACCTCTGAGCAGGACATCGCATTGTACAGTTTTATGAGCATGCCGTCATTCAGTAGAATGGTTGTTTAAGGACTCCTTTAAAAAATATAAGTCTCAAGTGCCTTTGAGTCAAAAAAAAAAAATTGGAGACCATTCCGATGATCAGTTCATTTCTAGTTCAGCTTTATGGTGTAATCATAGGTCCACACCCCAGCTTATTTCCCTTCTCTCTTCAGTAAATGAATGCATGACTCCTAACTGCCAAACAAGGAAAGCAGTTTCTACATGAACACTGACTCTTACTTGCTTGGGAACTCAGAGTCACCTTCAATAAAGCCCAGCTGTCTCAAATTCAAGAACAGAGATTTGTTTTGTCTTGTTTTCCTGGCTACAGTAAAATACAAATTTGGCAGAAATAGTAAGATTCAATTGCTCATAAGTAAATGGCAGCTTAAACAAAGACAGTTGGGCACTAATTGTTTCTGTGTTTCCAGTTATTTCCGTTTCAAGCTTTGTCATTGACTTTATCGGTGCATATTCTGTGTTGCCTAAGATTTTGGTTAGACATGCCAAGAAAAATAATTTACAAGTTTGCAATCTAACTAGTTAACAGCATTTTGTTACCTCTACCATTTTCCAAGTACTTTCTTATGTCCTTATTCACTGAATAGGTGTCCTGGATTTATTTTGTGAGGGGGGTTATGGTGGCAGCTTCTGTAAGAAGCTGCTAGAAGTTGTTCCCCTTTGCTCAGCAGACTTGACCAGGTTTAGGGTAAGACCCACTGCTGGCCAGGGATGATGATGGTAGAATGTTCCCTGACAATGCCTCTGTGATAACGTATTTAAGAAGGGGAAAAATAATTAAAAACAAAAAAAAAGAGTGAAGAAGCTGAAGCAGGGGCAGAGAGGGGGAGGCGTGAGCTTTGTGGGCCTTGCAGCCCTCACCCTCTGGCCTCCCGCTGGGCAGCCGATGGGGCCCGACTCGGCCCAGCCCGGCTGCAAGAAGTGGAGAGGAGAGGAGATGTGAAGAGAACCTGAGAGGCGTCTGCCTGAGCCAGTTGTGAAGAATTTCTGGTGAGAGGAGTGGCTGCAGACGCCAAGGTCACTGCAGAAGGAGGGGGAGCAGTAACGCTGCTCCTGGCAGAGATTCCCCTGCAGCCCGTGGTGCAGCCCATGGTGAGGCCGGCTGTGCCCCTGCAGCCCGTGGAGGCCCATGGAGGAGCAGAGATCCCCCTGCAGCCTGGGGAGGACCCCACGCCAGGGCAGGCGGATGCCTGAAGTCGGCTGTGGCCCGTGGAGGGCCCATGCTGGGGCAGCTGTTCTGGAGGGAGAGTACCCTGTGGAAAAGTAACCCATGCCAGAGCAGCTTCACGAAGGACTGTAGCCCGTGGGAGGGACCCCAGGCTGGAGCAGGGGAGGAATGTGAGGAGTTCTTCCCCTGAGGAGGAAGGAGCAGTGTAAAGTGACAAGTGATGAACTGACCGTAACTCCCATTCCCTCTTCCCCCTGTGCCACTCGGGGAGGGGAAGGACGCAGGGATAATGTTAAGCCTGGGAAGAGGGAGAGGTGGACGGAAGTTATTTTGTTCTCTTCCACTATATTCTGCTTTGGTTTTAATAGTAAACAAATACTTTTCCCCAAGTCGAGTTTTGCCCGTAACAGTAAATTTAAGGATCTCTCTCTGTCCTTACATCAAACCTTGAGCCTTTTTTCTTATATTATCTCTCCCTATTCCCTCGGAGGGTGGGGGGAGTGACAGAGAGGCAGCATAGTCTGGTCCCGAGCAAAGCTAAACTGTGACAACAGAGAACCTGAATTCTGCACTCATGCTGAGTATTTCCTTCCTGGATGCTGTGAGGAAGGCTTTTAAATATTGATGCTGACTAAAAGGTGAGATGAGAAGACCAAGAATACCTGAAAAAAAAAGTGGAACTTCTAAGGCAAAATTTATTGCCCACTTTGGGGTTTCAGCAGAACATCTTTTACATACAACTTTGCAACAGCTGTGAAGTCTGTGATAGTGTAATGAATTTAAAAGTCCCAGAGAGTTCAGTGGGCCAGGTCCTCGATGCAGATTAGTTTGTTGAGAAGGTTGCCAATAAAGGCTAGTTAAGCCACCAACAAATTTTTACCTGCAGCTGAATATAATCTTTGTGAATGATGAGGGCATATATCATATAGTAACAAGGCGTGGGACTCACCTCTACTTTTAGCTGTCTTGAATTTGTGTTTAGTTTAAAGTATTCCTTTACACTCTCCATAGTTAATGGAGAGATATAGCTAAGAGGGATCACTTTCTGTAGATCTCCCTCTTAAATACCCATCATAAAATGGAATTAATTGTTCTCCAGAGGCACTAATCTCCCACAGTTTTCTATAGAGGGACCCCAATTGTCTAGATCAGACTAATCACTTAATCTGTTCTGTGATACCATTGTACCTTTCTGTGAGACAATTAGCTGTCAAATCCAAGGAAACCACCATTGTTTTCAGATAAGAAAAAACATTCCAGATCTGCAAAACACATGACAGGACTGTTCTGTAATTTAGGCCTGACTATAGGTGTGTTGGTTTCTTTCTCTTTGCTTCCTTTTTGCTTTGAATGATAAAATTCTTAAAAGGGAATTAAAATGTAGTGTGAATATCCAGTGAGGACAATCCCATGAGAGTTCCAAAGCTAGGTTTTTGAGCACCTTGAAATTGCCCTTTCCTTCTCCTCTATTATTGCATTACTTATCCTGTGTTGGCTTCATGCTGTTCTGCAAAAATCAAAGAAACATCTTTAACAATCAGCCAGGAAACCTGTTTTCCTATCAATCTGTCTGGTTTCTTGCTTTGCCAAGAGGAGAATGCAAATTGTTTTGTACATAGAGATGCAAAAGCAATATGATTCAGAACTTTTTTGCAGGTTATATTTCTCTTCAACTTAATAAGCAGCTAAAACTCTATTCCAAATCCAGTATCATTAAAAACAACTTCTGTTAAAATCTTACTTTAAAATCAATGATCTTTCAAAGTAATCCAAGACACAAGGGGTGAGATACTGCTTCAATTTATTCCTGATGCCAAAGTTAGGAGCCCAAATATCCTTCACTAAGGGAAGGACTTGAACAGACTCAAACTGACTTATACAGATACTATTGGCTGACCTCCTAATTTAAAAAGTTGTATAGATTGGACACAAATTTCTATTTGGAAATTATCTTAAAGCAACAACTAATACTACTTTATAATTCTCTCCTGTGAATTTTATAAATAGATGAGAAAAAGATAATGAATGTTAATTCTGACTGCCATATTTTCTGTAGCTTCAAATGGTAGTATGTGTGAAGCTGGAGTGTGTCAGGGTCATTTTAAGGGGTTTAGATTGATCTCCATTTCTGGAATGAGAAAAGGTACCCTTGCCCACAACTTTCAGGTATTTCAAAGGATGCGAAGGAGTTGGCTAAGAATAACTTACTGAGCTTGTGTGGACTTCCCTCAAACAGTTTCAGAAAAGTAAATGACAGCCAGAAAACACTAATAGACCTAAATACTTTTGAAGACTAGCAGCAACATGTCCATCCTAATAATCTCACTTTCTTCACTTTCCCTAACCTTTCTGGAATGCTGTCTTTGCTAATTGTGTGAAATACGTATAAATTCTGACATCTCTGAGAAATTCATACTCTATTTGTTTGTGGATAATATTAAGTGTTCATATTAAATTCTACAGATTTAGTGTTGAAGGAAGGTTGTTGAAGGAAATATTACATCCCATCTTTAGCCCAGAAAAAGGCCACAGGCACTGCAAGGACCTAATAGTGCAGGATTTCAGGCCTTGTCCAGGCTTGTACTGACCTGAGATGGTCTTACCTTACATTGTCTCTGATGATAGTACCTGTATTTTGGTCAAGTGGCTATTATCCATTTTGTTTTACCTTATGTTTGTAGTGCCATATGCAGTAGAAGTCTAACAAACCTCTATAGTCACTGAGCGACAACTAGTAACTCTTTGAGTTCATCAGCTGGGGGAGATTAGTGTAAAACATTTAAATATTTGCTGGATGCAAATGTAAAGAAGGTAGAGTATGTGTGAAAAAAAAAAAAAAATACATTTTTGTCAAGTGGATCCAAGCAGAGCGAAAACCAGAGTGGAGGAAACACCCATCATTGGCAGCATGGTCCTCCCAGTGGAAGATTCAGGACATGGAGGAAGCATTGTAAGCCCTCTTCTCCTCAACAGCCCTTCTCCTTAGGGAAAAATGATGTTGTTGACTTAAGAACGCAGAAGAATATAGAAAGGTTAAGCATAATAACAGGGAAAAAGACTAGATAAAGGACAGTTTCAAACTTTAATTAAAAAAAAATGTTTAAAAGTAAAAAACCACAAACCTCCAAACCACTTTCAAGTCCTTTTTCTGAAATCAATTTGAAAATGTTATTTTTTATTTGGAAAATGCAGAGAACAAGCTGTAATTCACATGCTTTATGCCTCCATGCAGCTTCATGACCAGATCTTATCAGTAATTCAATTTTTCCCGCGTTACACTTAAACCGGATGTATTTCATTGTATCTTCATGGCATCAAAAAATGAGAATGGTTAGAAATGTATAATAGTAAATACACATAGTAAAAAATTTAAAAAGGAAAATGGAGTCCCAAGGTATACAAATTCCTCAGAGGCACTACAGCAATAACTTCTGTTTGAAAAAAAAAAAAATCTAAAATTGAAAATTCCATTTTCTCTAGGGATTTCCTCGATTCACCATACTTTGTAGGTTTATTGTATTCACCAGCACCCTACAACATCCAGTTTTATGGAAACAAGGTTATTTGTCCTGTTTCCTCTTACAGAATCTTTCACAGTCTGACTGATATCTCCATAATTAAGTATTTTCTAATGTCCAGTCTACAAATTGTGGATCAGTCCCTTCGGAATGATCTAAATGATACTTGTCCTTTTCTGTTGTTTACTTCCTTGAGTGAATCACAAACAATGATCATATCTTCTCAAACCTTTCATTTGGTCATTATATATTTGGTTTTTAGGCTACACACAGATGAAGCCCTTGTGGATACAGGGTTTATCGTCTGAGGGTTATCCTCTATTTGTTCTTTTTAGTAAGTACCAGTGCAGAAATGCATTCCAGATTTGATCAAAGGTATCTAGTATCTTACTCTGTTCAAAGGCTGCTCATTCATATTTTACAATTTCAAGAACTTCATTGACCCAGTAATCAATAAGAGATGTTAAGGTTTTTTTTTGTTTTTTTGTTGTTTTTTTTTTTTGTCCTTGCCTATAGTTGCTTGAAGGGAACATTTATGTTTATGAGATGTCACCACAAAGTATTTTTTTTTCATAATTAGTCCATTAATTATAATGATTCAAACGTAAACCAAAACTTTTTAAAAGTTAGTTAATGTTGTTACTGTAAACCATGAAAGATGACTTTATATAAAAAACAAAGTTGCAAAGTATAGCAAGGAAAGACAAAAGAACCTGCAATACCCAAGTCTTTGAAAAATAAATGTAGAGGTAAAAAACTCAGCTATAAATTTCAGGAACATGTTAAACACTTTTCAATTTATCTCATGGCATTTAAACCTCTGAGCTATTTACTATTTCTCATCATATACATCTGAGCTTTGTTGAAAACTAGAGTGGTAGTTGTTTTCTTACACCTAGGAAATTCCCCATCTCACAGAATCACAGTAGTCTGTCACATAAGTAAATACTAAAACAAGGTATTTTAAATAATAAAAAAAAAAACAACCCACAACAGAACGTAAGATATCCTTCAAAACAGTTATTGTTTTCTTTTGTTCATTTTGGACTTTGCTTTTCCCTGAGAGGCATTACAATTTTTGCTCTAGAGATCTACTATTCTATTTCTTGTGATGAGTGTAAAGGGCAGAAATCTGAAAGGCATGAGCCCTTGAATGCCTCGGGATATTTTTAGGGAATACAGAAGGTATAAATCTGAGGTCCTAATTTTATACAGCAACAAGTCAGTCGTATTATGTGAGGAGCTTCCCTTTGCCTCTCACCTGCGTCTAAGGTGCATTATACACTCCCTGCATTCAACCTTTATGTATAAGTAATGAAATATTTACTGGATTAGATTGAATACACAACTGTTTTTTTTCATAGCCCTGGGGCTAGAGTACTCACTGGAGGTGAAGAAGATTCCATTTACCTTGTGGAACCTGGTAGAGGGATTTGAATTCGAGATTCTTGTAGCTAAGAAGAGTAGGATCACCAAGGGCTACACCTCAGCTTATGACTGACTTCTACGACTCTTTGGGAACACACTTCTCTTCTTGTCTCCCCTTCTTCAAAAATAAAGACACAGGTACAGCATTTCAGGAATGCTGAAGGGATCATTTTAATATTTCTGATACTTTAAAAATAGCTATCTAAAATATACATGTTTGAATCAAATTAGTGATTATTTGTGTGATGCAAAACAGCCACATTTTATGGAAGACAAATAAATCCTTCAGACATTCTTTACTTCTTTCACCTTCTGAAAACTGTGGTCTACTGATATCTTCCTGAAGAGTGTCATAATGTTGATGAAAAATATCCCCATGTACAGCTAGACAGGTAATGATAATAAATTTTTAATGGCAAATAAAAATAAAGTAGCATTGATCAGTAAGGAGTTATTCTTTTTTTTTTTTTTTCTTAAACAAAGTTGTATGTGTATGAATCATGTTGCTATTGAAGCTGAGGATGAGGTTTAACATCTGACTGGTAGATGCTTGGATGCTACACTTGCAATAGTGATAGCATGTGAAAAGAGTAGTTTTATTTTACAAACGGCTTTTGGAGTTCAGCTTTTAGCATGTATCTGTATTGCTGCCATCTACTGAAGAAAACAGGTCATTCCTGTTCAGGAGCACTGGTAATCCAGCAAGCAAACTACCACTGCTTGTGGTTGCTTGAATTACAAATCTTATCTCAGATGCAGCATATGTGAAGTTAACTGAATGTGTGCTAATAGCCACTCACTTCTTATAAAGCAAGCCCAGCAAGTACTTTCTTAGAGATACTGTTATGCTGCCACCAAGTGAAGCTCAACAGGTGATAGACTCAGTATCTGCCTCTGGGAGAATCTGAAATTACAGAAGTTTATTGCATTTCATTTATCATGTCGTGCTTGTTAGCATGCTGTTTTATAGGCACATTGCTCTGCAGTGTAACCATTTTAGTGTGCAAACTCTGTGTTTTTAGTTTAATTTGCAACAGATATGATATAAAGATAAACGAGATGGCATTTCTTACCCACCAATCAAAACTGTCCCCAGCAGTTTGCTAGCCATCAATCACAACAGGGATGGAAGACCTTCTGCAACACCCATTAAGAACTCCTCATTTGCAAAGACAAAAATGAAGTAAAGAGAAGTCACTACATAGAATTTCATTCAGCTCTATATATTATGGATTACAACTATGCACAGATTTCATATCCCAGAAAATGACTGTGGAGACAAAAAAAGATTCGCTGAACAACATACATGTCTGCATTATCTCTCTTAAAAGTGCGTGTGCGGCTTGTAATCATGATTTATTGATATGGTTCGACAAAGGCTCAGATTCATTTTAGCTAAATTTTGACACTTAGATGAGATGCTTAGGCATTTTGCTTCTCTCAGCAGAAAGATAAGGTCCCCTCTAGCTGTAACTAATAACAGAAAAAAAATGTGGAGATTTAACTAGGCAAGACATCTACAGGAACTACCCTCTTCTCTCAGGTGCTTCACTGAGGTGTCTAAAATTGCAAGAATTAAAATGCCTGTGGGACTAATAGGTGACACAGAAGAAGATGATTGGAAAACTTGATGGAAACCAGGAGAACTGCATTCATAGCTGTACCATGTTTCCCTTTGCAAACATGTCACTTTTCACCTCTGTATGAAAGATGGTGTTTTCTTGGGCTGCTAGTCCTTCCTGTTTCAAAGGAATTCTTAAGAGAAAGTGCTATCTCCTATTGCAGAAAGGTAATGATCGTGTCTAAGGTAATGCAGGCCATATTTTGATTTCATACCTTTTGCTCACATCATGTATCATTGCCACAATAACTTTAGTTCTGAACAGAACTTTTCCTTGTGCTGGAAGAAAGGTATTTTTATGACTTGAGCAGAAACAGTAAAACTTATTCCTTTTCAGTTAATGGACTATAATGGATATTAATTTATTGATAAACTTCACATAAGAAAGAATACAGTTTTTAAAATGGAAAACACTTCATAATTATTTTATTGAAGTTAGATTTATTATGAAAATAAATCCCTGTAGCATTAGAAGTGCAGTGTGGTAGTGAACGTATTTTACTTGCAAGTTAAATGTTTCATCTTTTAAGAATTTTTAAGAAATAATTGTTTAATAAAGTTTTGAACATATGCAATACTGTTAGTGTTGCTTTTCTTGTTATTGTTGTTGTTGTTATTATGAATGGCTAAAATATTACTTTTTCTTTCCTATAAATATTTTGGACTTTGACTTTTCCCCACTGCACAGAATCATAGAATCTTTAAGGTTGGAAAAGACCTCCAAGATCATCAAGTCCAACTATCAACCTAACACCACCATGTCCACTAAACCATTTCCTAAAGTGGCACGTCTACACGTTTTTTAACACCTCCAGGAGTTGTGACTCAACTACTTCATTGGACAACCTATTCCAGTGTCTGACCACTCTTTCAGTAAAGTGTTTCCTAATATCCAACCTAAACGTGCCCTGCTGCAACTTGAGGCCATTCCTCTTGTCTTATCACATGTTATTTGGGAGAAGAGACCAACACCCACCTCCCTACCTCCCAACATCCTTTCAGGTAGTTGTAGAGAGCAATAAGATCTCCCCTCAGCCTCCTCATCTCTAAACTAAACAATCCTAGTTCCCTCAGGTGCTCCTCGTAAGACTTGTTCTCCAGACCCCTCACCAGCTTCTCTCTCAGCTCTCTTGGGCAGTCCTCCTAGGAGAGGTGTTCCAGCCCTGTGATCATCTTCATGGCCCTCCTCTGGACTCCCTCTAACATGTCCATGTCCTTCTTATGTTGGGGGCTCCAGAGCTGGACGCAGTACTCCAGGAAGGGTCTCACAAGAGCAGAGTAAAGGGGCAGAATCACCTCCCTTGACCTGCTGGCCATGCTTCTTTTGATGCAGCCCAGGGTGTGGTTGGCTTTCTGGGCTGCAAGCGTGCATTGTTGGCTCATGTTGAGTTTCTCATCCACCAGTGTCCCTATCCAATATGCTCCACCAATACGCCCTCTTAACACAAGACTTGACTGAATTGCAAACATCTGGAGCAGAGAATGTTATTAGGCACGACTAGTAGGAGAACTTACATCTCAAAAAAAATATATTTTCCTGCAGTGATTTTTATTTATTAACATTTCTTGGAATCTTAGTCTGAGGTGGAAATGAAGAAAAGCAACTCTAAGGGCACAGTATGATTTAATAAAGAAGGTGAAAAAGAAAAAAAAAATATGAAGGAAAGATGAAAATAAAAAGAGATAAATTTGTGGCCATAGACAACACCGTTTCATTTTTTTGTCATTTTACACTAACAGTCTTTGTAACATTGTATCAGTACACGCATGCATAAACATGTAAATGGTAAATGCATATGTAACCAACAAGAAAAGAGAAAACCACCAAAGATTCAGAGCAAAACTAGATCTTAGAGAAACTGTGCTGTGGTCATTGTATTTTACCTGAAATACATTCAAGCACCTTCATGACTACTGTAAAGCACTAGAAAAAGGCTAAATGAGCTACTATATTTTCATCAGGTTTTATGCTGTGAAATCACTGGAAGGGGAGGCTCTTTTTTTCAAGAAGATAACACCAAAAAGGACAAATTCTGATACGGCTTTTCTGTAGAAAAAGCAGCAATAATTTATAGGTACAGTATTTGATGTATCGTTTTTGGTCTCTGCATACTCACTTTAAAATTTATCCAGGAGAAAGAAAAAGGTCCTTGAAACACAGCTGCAATGATCTGTATAAAAGAAACTTAGTTCAGTCTAAGTATCCACCTTGATGCTCTGAAAATGACAGTATGCAAACTTAAACTGGGAAGCAAAAAGGGAAACAAAAACCAAAATGAAATCACTGAAGCCGACACCATATAGAAAAGGTTCTCCACTTGCTTAATTTGACCATTTTAATGGAGCGTGTTGTGTTTATGTTCTGGCTGTTTATGTGAGGAACTAATGAAGCTGTTTTTCCCTTTAAGGGGCCAGAGGGATTTGTGGAGTCACTGCGAGGTTAGCACTCAGGCTAGTGGTCTGTTCAGCCAGAGAAGCTGTCGGGCTATGCCCGTGTCTCATGCTGTGTAGCAAAGCTCTGCCCAACTTCATTTCCGAAGGGACGTGTGTGTTTTATGCATGCAACAGCTGTTCCATTACCTCCCTTAAAATGACTTCATAAAGCAGAGAACCTTTTCCCAATTTATTTTACTTGCTCTCACTGAACAGCTTATCTGGGGCTTGATCCAAAGCCCATGGAATTCAATGGAGAGATTTTTCATTAACTTTTTAGAGCAGGCATCAGACTGATTAAAGAAGAAGACTTTGGGTTATTTCTTGTTTCCTTTGACAAAAGTCCTCATTGTTCTCAGCATTAAGCCTACGATACCCTCTATTTTAAATAGAATTAAATGTCAAAATTTCCACAGGTTCAGAGCTTTTGCTCTGTTCATGTATATGTTTTGATTCTTATCCAAAGTTTAGTCCGATACTTTTGTGTGCTGACTGGAGTTACAAATCTTGAAATACTACTTAACTTTATAGCATTTTTTTCTAACTTTGTTAATGTTTACAGACTGCATTTCAGATAAGAATTTGAATAGACGAGACAAGCAAAGCTTTAGTTTTGGACTGCATCAGGAAAAAAGATCAGTTGGATATTATTTTCACTAATTGTTTTTTCCATCTAGGTTAGAGAGTTTCAAAAAATGTTACGTAAAAATTAAATCAAAGATTATAACAAAATTAAAATATTTTATTCAGTAGATCTGCAACAAAATTTCTTCATTTCATGACATATTTCCTTAATAAAAGAGTTTATAAACCCATTTTGCCTTTATTTGAGTTCTAGAAGAGAAAAAATTTGAAATACTTTTTAAGAAATCATGAAATAACAAACCTAACTCTCACCTCAGTGGCTATTTGTAATTTTCTTTCTATACTGCCAGAGTAGGTGGCTGCTGGAAAGGTCAGGAATTAAAATCAAATCACAGACTGCACTTGTTTCTCACATTACTTGAAACATGATGTCAGACCAGCCAAACTGTGGCCGACTGCCAAGATACTTAAAATCCTCTGAAAAGTCAATTTCCAGTGGCTGGAAGACCAGTTTTTTGTTTGTTTTATTGGCAAGGGAGATGAAGACTAAACAGCTGCTACTTAGAGTCTTCATGAGCAAACAAATAAAGATAACATGCAAACAAAACGAGGCAGCTCTTACTAATGTAGGATATTCCTTCCTTGTCTTGTCGAGGGCAATGCAAAAAAGTTTTGCTTGTGCTTTAGAAGCAATGCAGACATGTTATCATTGAGTTAAACTTAAGTGACCATATGTATGTATATCTAAGCAGGCTTACTCTTGTCTACTTGATATTAAAAAAAAAAAAAAGAAAAGAAAATTTACAAATAGTTGGGGCACATGTTCCACTAGCCCAGTAGTCTTTTTTTTTACTAGACCTGAGGATCAGTACAAAACCAAAGAACATCATGAGCCTTCCTTAACAACCTGTGTGAATGTAAGCTTAAGAGCTTCCTAAACCAGGGGCAGTACCTTGGTATTTAACAGACTTTGAATGTGTCCCATCACTACTTGAGTTGACTTTTACGTTTGGACTCAATGATCTTAAGGGTTTTTTCCAACCTAAATGATTCTATGATTCTATGATTCTGCTTGGGCCATGTGCTAACAAAATTTGTGTTAACTTCAGCTTTGCAGCTTCCTGATTAAAGCTGATTCATTTTTGGGCGGCTAAGGGCATAAGCAGGGTCTATGAAACTTGCTTTCTATTGAATTTTGTAAGAATCGTTCAAAGCTTTAGTCTTTGAACTCTGTTGAAAGACAGTGTTGATTCTGCGACTATTCCCCCCGCCCTCCCCACCCAGTTCTTCATCTTCGCATATGAACATTTTCTGCAGAGCTTGAGCAAAGAAGATGCCTCCAGAAACTGAAATGCAGAATCTGAGAGAAGATGTAGTGGGAGAATGATGTGGTTTTGCTTTGGAAAGCACCAGCATTTGAAAATCTACCAGAAGCTTTTGTGTCAGGAGGAGTTTGAGAATAAAACCAGGATTTGCTGGAGGGAGAATAAAAGAGAGAGAATGTAGAAGAACAGAAGGTACCATGGTGTACATCAGTGCATGATATCACTCCAAGGGGCATTTTCATTTACACTGGTTTAGTTATTCCATTCAGAAATATTAATCCATTTGCCCGCTGTGCTGTTCTACCCTCTTCACTCCTCTTTGCCGTTTAATCTTTCTCTTTCCACCCTGCTGTCAGAATATCATTCTCTCTCAGGTTCATTAGGATACAGTTATGAGAGGCCTTCTAGTCTCATTTTGTGGCTAAACCCTACAGATCTTACTTGGTCAAAACTATTGCTGCAGCCTAGTGTGACTTGTGCTTGAAAGCAGACATCAGGATTGGCTTCTGCCAGTGTAATAAGCATGTTGACTCTAGGGCCACAGCCATGCCTGGAAGGGCCAGAAGTAAGGATCTTGCTGTGACAGATGCTGCACATCTCTACCAGGAGCCACTGTCTTACAGTTTGCAAGCAGTCTAAATACTGTGGATTTGGTCTGAAGGTGGGAATGTGAGACACAGTAAACCAGATGAATGTCATGAAGGATGGAAATGGAGATGTTACTGACACCTCCACAGGACAAGTCATCTACCCTCTCTCACTCCTCTCTTAAGATGAAATGAATCTCCTCCTGAGCATGCCTACGAGAAGGATATAATGATATAGTCATATTTAGATATCTAATTGTTCGATGTCTAATACAGGGCAGAGACATCCCCTCATGTGTGTGGGAAGTGACCACAGCCTCTAATTGCTACTGAATGACCCAGTATTCAGTCATGTATGTGATGGTCTGAGCACCTAGGAAAGTCACTTTTAAATACACGTAATTTGTGTCTTGAAAGAGCTAGTAAGTTATGAAGACCTATGAAGAAACAAAACAATAGACTAAAATATTAAGGAGCTTTATGAGAAATAAATCAGCATAACTGATTGTCATGGGCATAAGTTGAGTGCATGAAATTATTTCAGTCACTTATCTTAAAAAATTGTCTTTTTGAAAATAATTTAATGTGTCATATAGATTAAATAGCTAATCATCAATTTTCTTTGTGAATAGATCTTCCTTTGGAACAGGACGAGAAAGGAAGTGGGAAAGGAAGAGGAAAGAGAGGATGTTAATTAATCAGTGGGAAGGATGCAGAAAGTTGCTTCTAAGGCCTCAAATTTAATTTGAATGATCTCTAGAGAGAGAGGTACAAAACAAAGCTGTGAAGAAGTAAGGGTCAGTCAGAACAAACTGCCAAAATCAGTCTACACCCACTGCCACAAGAACATGAAACCCTTGTGAATAGCATCTTGGACCCTGAGCAATTTTTTGTTTCCCAGGCATACTACGGAGGTGCAAGAGACTTCTGATGTGCGTTACAATGCAGGACGTAGGTCAAAGCCTGATGCTGATCCCATTTTAAACTAAATTTAAATATCATTGAAATCAGGGAATATTTTTTCAATCAATTTTTACTTTATAATTTTAATTGTCTTCTGCCTTCAGTTACTACTGGTATGACTGAAAGAGAGGTGCACTACTATAAACTGTCTGCAAAGTGAGCATCAGTTACCCTGAGGTTCCTATCAATACAGAAGGCTGCAGATGTGGCTCATGCTAGGAAGTTTCTGTACATCTCCAAATTGAGATCTTCAACCTCTGCACAGTCTGGGCAAGTAAAAATGGTTCTAAAAGTGTAAAATTAATTTCTGATCAGGTAGTTTGCTCTATGTGAGTGAAAAAACTTACATTATTTATAAGATTTGCCATTCTTCTTCTGAAGATGAGTATTATTCCAGAGGAAATTTTGCAATATAATATTGTTAATGATATGGGAAGAAATAGAGAAAGATCTATTCATTTCTTCATCCTAAATTCTGATGAGTCATGTGTATTTCCATTTTATCCTTTGGTATGACAGTTATTGTTAAGAAAATCATGTAAGTAAAGTTATAATCATGATTTGTTAATTTGAATATAAGGCTTAGCTAATATTTACTATTTAGCCAACACTTCTCCTTTTGTCTATTAGAGATGCAGATTAAGACAAGGAAAAGGAATATTTTTTTGTTTTGCTATGCTATGTCATGGTTTATCACAACAGATAATTCGGTTTAGGGACTTATTGCCACAAAATGCAGTGTGGGCCAAAACTGCAAATTGGTTAAACTGCTTTTAGGTACATTTTTTTTCTGAATCCAGGAAAAGTCCATTCCAAAATGTTAAGCAAAATAATATAAATATAAAGTTTGACTCTGGAAATCATTAGAATTTTGTCTTCCATACTGACAGAACCTGAGGAGGGGTAGCAGAGGAAAGAATTGCTGGTCATCTTGTTCTTCTCATCTATTCAAACCTGCTCCTGGCCACTGTCAAAGACTAGACACTGGAACAATTGAACCTGTGTGTGACCTGTTTAGCTATTTTTATATTATGTCTTTACAATGAAAATGTGGAAGTATCCCTGTTTTAGAGGAGAGAAAGAACAAGAATAGAAAATTACTTACTCAAGGTCACAAAGTGCATCATCTGTGTCAGTTGGACAAGTCAATTTGGTATGTGTTATACTCCATGGCCAAGTGTTTGTGCGACCTGACTTTGCTCTCAGGATTCATTCTGGAGCAAAATTCCACTTCTTAAGAGGGGAAATACAGATGTAGAACAGAGAAGATTTTCTATAAGCAACATCAATAGGAACACTAGAGATAGTAGTCAGCAGCGATTTGTGTACAAACATTGTAATATGTATGTAAAATTTATTGTCCCCTTAAGCCTTCATCTTCAAAGAACTTAATGACTTTTACATTATACCAAATGCCTTTGTCTTCTAAGGCATGATGAGGAACATTTTTTTTTTTTCTTCTGAATCTTATGATTCTGATTTTTTATAATGATTCGTATGAAAATGAAATAGGTTAAGGTCAATGAGATAACTTTTTTTAAAGCAGGAAAATAAAAATTGTTGTGCTATTTTTTGTTTTTTTGTATTCAAAAATTGGTTTTGAGAAAATATTTGATGTACTTCTGAGAGTTTTTGATTGGAGCAAAGGTTATTACTTTACTTGTACACATCCTTTCTGATATCCCAGTCTCGAGCAAACGCTAAACCATCAGTGAGCTTTACAGTTTTAAATTATTCACTCACCTTATAAAAGCAACAACAACAAACCCAAAACAAACAAACAAAATTTAAAAAACTAATATTACTGTTGAAAAAAAAAAAACAAACCAAAAAACAGCAGCCTATACGCGAATGTTACTTTACCAGAAAAGTACGAACTTGAGAGATTGAAATGAGCAAAGTAAAAAAAAAACATCACAGAAGTGAGGTTATGAATGTCTTCTCTTACATTGAGTACTAACCATTTAGTCTTGAATATTGTGATGCTTATACCTGCTTGACTTTTAAGATGAAACACATTGATTGATAACTATATTACTTTCTAGGGCCTGGAAGCTGAGATAGAAACCTTTTGCTTCAAAGTTTTGACAAGTATTGAAGAGTTTCTGCTATTCAAGAATACGTGTGAAAGGGCAAAGAGTCATTAATTACGTTTTCCATGCTGCATGTCTTCACATTAACAGCTAACTGCTGTGTCTGTATATATGAATGCAGCCAAAGACCATTACTGAACAGTCCTGGAGCATAAAATTTCCACCTGTCCTGCCAGAAGGAAGTGTGTTTCTGTTTTATGCTGTTCAATTGAACTGACCCTCCAGGAGAAGAAAATCTCCCAAACAAAGAGAAACAGCTTATAATTGTTACAGGATTTGATGTCTCTTCAAACATAAAAACACTACTTTCCACATTAACATCTGTGGGAAATCTAAACACACAAAAGTTAGGAAACCTGGCATAAAGACTCCCGGTCACTGTAGCTCATTTTTCATTGTCAAAAAAGAAAAGGATATGATGTTATTTGCCATATGTGTTGCTATATCAGAGCCTGGCGAGCTAAGGTTAGACTTGCAGTGGGAACCTCTTTAATTCTGTGGATTTAAATCAGACCTATAATGTTGGTATAACAGCAGTGTCCTCAATGTACGATATGGTTTGATGTTAGATTCTTTATCTGTGAGTTGTTGCTATGGGAGACTGAAACAACTTCTGAGAGAGTAAAAAGGATTCTGTTTGCATATTTAAAAATATACACAGATGGAATATGTACATATGCAAGCACACACAAATCCACATGCATTTGTGCATGCATATATAGACATTTATTTCTCTTTTGATATTTACATATATATACATTGTCTGTCAGAAAAAGGATACCTAACTGGGTTGTAGTTATGGACACACTCTTGTAAAACAGAGACAAACAAGAGTGTTGGGTTTTTGCTTGTTCAAAGGCTGAAACCTTATTGACAGTGTATTGTCTGGTGGGGAGCTCGTTAAAAGTGGACTGCAATTGAGGCAGTAAAATACTCTACTATTTTTTCCTCCTTTTCCACAACATGAAAGACTTTACAAAGAACTCAGCATATTGGCTGCTGAGAGTTTTTTTGACAGTCAAAGTCCATCTGCTCAGTATTGTGCAAGATGAAAAATACATATAGTCTGAGCCTTGGAGAGTGTATAATACGATCTGGTCTAGGTAGGTACTTCACTGACTATCCATTTGACAGATGCAGTGACCAGATCTGGGCATAGAAATGCAGTATTTGCATGAATTTCCTGGCATATGCTACTATAAGGCTTCAGAACCTCTTGAGCATACCACTACCAAATTTTTTTTCGTTGATTGCTGGACTAGACAAGCCTCTTTTAGTGCTAGAGAAGCAGTTAGTGTATAACAGATAAATACTTCTAAAGAGCATCCTACATATACGAGTAGCTAATTGCAATTGAAATTGGCAGAAACCTGGATCTTGTGAAGCTTTAGGGATTAAGGCTTCTTTTTAATTTAAATCTTCTCTTGAAATAAATGCATATAAATATTTATTTTTAAAAACCTTCTACATCCATCATTTTGGAAATGAAACTAAAGTTTTTCCTCTCCTTTCTGTGTGTCTTTTCAGAGAAGAGTTTAACAGCTTTGCCTTCCGGTATCTTAATTTGGGTAGAAATATCCTGGTCACCCTTCAACTGAAGAGTTACAACCACTACTTCAGATAGATAGAATATTTTCTTCTATCATACTCCGCAGCTGTGTTTAAAAAAGGAATCCCTTATGTATGTGTGGGTAAGCACACAGAAAAATATATGTGCAGCATAGAGTTTTACAAAACTCAGTGACGAAAACCTCACAACTGGGTTTTTAATACATTTTCTAGAAGGTTGAGAGGTATAACGTTAGCTTTCTGGATATCCTAATAACATGATGCCTGGTACCGCTGATGTCATTAAATAACACTTACATTAAGAGTCACTGTATGGTTTTACTACTTATCATAAATCTGAGCACTATGAAATGGAAATCTAGCATAAGAAAATTTATCCCACTGAAAATAAACTGGTTGTCTTCCTCACTCTACAAATAGTAAGATTGCTATCCCAACACATGTACTGGTAGCACACACTGAAATCCAGCTTACTTGACAGTAAATTAATATGTGAAATATGTAAAAGCAACAATACCTTCTCTGAAGGGCAACTATCCTTCTAAGTTTTAGCACAAGAAAAAACTAGTAACTCATATGAGTTCAGAAAAGGCATCTTCTTAAATTAGAGTTGAGTTTTCACAGAATCACAGAATGGCTAAGGTTGGAAGAGACCTCTGGAGGTCATCTCGTCCAATTCTCCTACCACCTACAACCATTGCCGAGGACCATGTCCAGACAGTTACAATGGCTTTTTTTTTTTTTTTCCTTCAATGGACTAATTTTCTACCAAATTCCGAGTTTAACACTAGTATAAAACTTTTGTTGAATCTTCCTGGGATCTGGTCTAAATGTGGAAAACACAGAAAATTCCAGTGCTGTTTATAAAATCCTGACCATTTATATGGTCAAAATCCTAAGCAACTTTAAACTGCAGCCAGCGTGGTCTGTCATTCTACTTTAATCTTAGCTAATTTACTAGCATTTATCAGCACAGTATGTAGAGGGTACGAGGGGAGGGGGCTAATGCATAAGTCTGTCTGTAGACAATGTACCTTCTTAACTAATTTAAGGTTGTGTGTGAGATTTAGACAGAATGGAAGCTATGTGCTGATTCTTTGCACAATGTTGTACTCCTTCCATTGACAACAATTGCGTATGCTGCTGCCTATTTCAAGCATTATAGTTTTATTCTCTGTTTGTCTACCCTCTCTTCCTCTTTGTTATTCTCCAGAAGAAAATTAATAACAATAATTTCAGCAATATTTCCAAATTAACATGACAAATTTTCTCTTTTTTTAAGTAAGCTAGGTGAATTGGGATACTTGGAAAGTAAAGTGATATTCTCCCTCTCTTTTTTTTTTGATCACTTTTAACCTTGTGCTAGCAACAAGCTGAAAAAAAAACCTCAAGTCTATTGTTACAAATACCTACAAATAAAATACTGATTTTGGTTTCTTTTTTTTTCTTTATTTTTCCCTCTGTGATGAAAACCCATGTTTGCTTCCCAGTGTTGTCCAAAAATTGGCTAGATTAATTGGAAAAAAAAAAACAACAAACCAAACAAACTTATTTTTGATCATTATTTCAAATTTGGTAAGAAAAGCAACAGACTTTGACCAGATATTCAATGAAAATACCATGTCTATGTAAGAAGAATGTCTTACATAGCTAGATATACAGGCAGACTTTTTTTTTTATTTAATATATCAATGAAAAAATTAATTCAGTTGGAAGTCTTGATCTTCAGGTAATGATAATTGAAATAGATTAATTACAATTAATGTGACTATGGAAGTTTCTGCCAGCTAAGAATAATTTCTATTTTCTTTTTTTTTTTTTTTCTTTTGAAAGAATTGAACTTATCTTGTGATTAAAAGATTGGGGTTGTTTTTTTTTTTTTAATTCCTTAGTGAAGGATGACAAAATATGCTACTAATGACAATTTAAAAATAAAGTGGTAAGGTGGACAAATCAGCAAAATCAGGGTTTTTTTTTGCAATGAGATCCTTTTTTTTTTCTAGAGTATTTTTTACTTTACTGACTACTTATATCTTTGCTTATTTGTTTTAGGGAAATTCACACCATGCATAGCCATTTAGATTTTCATTGATTATCCCAATCTTGTATCTTGTGGTAGAACAGCATCCAAATATTCCCTTTATGCCAACTCCGTTCAGCGTCATGGTTTCTCCTTGTAACAGAGTCTTCTTCCATGAACTGATGATTCAGATACTTCCCAGATCATCACAACAATGTGTAAAGTCTTGCTGTAGCCTTATACCAATAAATTTGTCTCCAAAGTAGACAAAAGCTTTCATCAGAATAGGAAGTACTTTTAGGCAGTGTTTGCTTATTAATGAGAAATATGGTTCTGTTTCTGAATCATTCTTATTGTCAGCAAATAATGTCACAAATCCACAACAACATTCAGAAAATGTATGAAAAGTTATACTTAGCTATAAATACATACCTGGTACAACTGAAATCTAATTCCATTTCAAGTACTTCTCAAGATCTCTTTTGGACTTGAACACAAAAGTCTACTGAGGTTTCAGAAAGAAAACATAGCATAAAAACCCCATAAATATGAACATGAAGTAATGTAACGCAACATAACATAACATAACATAACATAATATAACATAACATAACATAACATAACATAACATAACATAACATAACATAACATAACATAACATAACATAACATAACATAACATAACATAACATAGTGTATAATAATATAAGGCAAACCCTAGCCCATCCAGCAGGGAATATTTTCAGGAGTTAAAAATTCTCTGCACTCCAAGTGAAAGAAGCATTTCATATCTACCATTATGAAGCAAAGACACACAGTGAATAGTAGCCCAGAAGAATAGCCAACTTTAGCTCTAACAATGGCCTTTGGGTCATCTACTCAGCTCCTTTTTGTGAGTTGATGTTATTAAAGTTTTTTGTATCAGTCTCTTCTTAAAGTTTTGAAAGGTCCAGAAACTCAGAGGCTTCCTAACAGAGGCGACATGTGTACTTAGTATAAAGTTCCATACTATTAAAAAAAAAAAAAATCATTAAAATATTTCATTTATTTTTGGTTAAGGACCCTCACTATAAAAAAGAATCAAGTGTTTCTTTTGTCCCTATTGCCATTATCCATAGCTAACATGCACAATAATCAAGTGTCATGAGTGCAATCCCAGAAGTTAAAAGATCCGTTTCACCCCATCTCCTTGCCCTTTGATAAGCTAGTAATTCAGGCTGGCCACCACAATGGTGCTTGAATTTTCCAGAAAAATTTTGGAAATCCCCATTTTGATTGTGCTCAGCAACGCCTACCTCCTGCCTAATTTCAGAGCATCTGAGCAATAATTCGTAGAGAAAACCAGATGGGGTGCTCAGCATCTAAGGTACAGGTCAACAGCTCAAACTTGGCAACAGATAACATTGTGGCCATTGCCTTCACTATGTCTCGTGTGTGTCAGCAATTAAATCATAGAATCATAGAATCATAGAATGGTTAGGGTTGGAAGGGACCCTCAAAGGTCATCTAGTCCAACCCCCCTGCAAGGAGCAGGGACATCCCCAATAAGATCAGGTTGCTCAGAGCCTCATCCAGCCTGGCCTTGAATGTTTCCAGAGATGGGGCTTCCACCACCTTTCTGGGCAACCTGTTCCAGTGTTCTATAACTCGCATTGTAAAAAATTTTTTCCTAATTTCTAATCTAAATCTACCCACCTCTATTTTAAAACCATTACCTCTCGTCCTATTGCAGCAAGCCATACTAAACAGCCTCTCCCCATCTTTCTTGTAGGCCCCCTTGAGGTACTGGAAGACCGCTATCAGGTCTCCCCAGAGCCTCCTCTTCTCCAGGCTGAACAGCCCCAACTCTCTCAGCCTGTCCGCATATATTACCATGGTTTAAGACAGTAGGATAAAGAATAATAAAAAGCCCAAAACCATGATAACAAGTAATAAGTGGCAGATTCTGTGGCAATGTAACTATGTCCAATAATGTATTCAACTTCTATTCATTTAGCAAAAATATGGGGCAAATAATTCCGTGCATCAACATCCAACAAAGAAATGAACCTCAAGCAAGACTTACTAATGTATATTGAGATTTTGGATGGCAGAAGACTTAGCACAAATTACAAATGTCGGTTAGGGTAATAATTGAAATAAGTGTTTCTGTTTGCACTTTAGCATCAGGTATAACACATAATAGTTTTATACTCTTGGGTGGAGTAGTTGGTTGCTTCACATCTATTCTTAGGTAAGAGTGTGGATGTGCACAGTAGGAGAGTAACTGTTGTGCTAATCTAGTAACCTATGTCTATTTTACCAGGTATCTATGTAATATTATGTTATAAACCCCGCTTTGTTTAATTGTCTCAGGTCAATTGAATAAATTAAAGTGACTTTAATATCTGATTGATCTTTAAATTATATTTTGTATTGTCATATGTAACATGGAAAAGTCAGTAGATGTAATGTCAGAGATAATCCAAGGGGCATTATAAGAAAGTTTCTGATCTGTGATTAATAATAGTCTTTGTTTTTATACGAGTAGATCTCAAAATCCTTTAAAACATGTAGCAAAATGCAACTAAGCTATTTCACAGGCTAGAAAACAAAGGCACAAAGAAGACCCAGGGGTAAGTCCACTTCTTCCAAGTACCAAGCAATGTGCTGTCACCACAGCCACACTGTTTCTCGGTGAAATCTCATGTGGTATGGTTAGAGGTAATCGCAGAGCAGGATATATAGGCATATTTAAAATCTTTCTCAGCTGAGAGCATGAGTTTATTCACTTGCTTTCATAGTGTCCATTTCAAACTCCAGAGGCTAGACTCACTGGGATATTTTGCAATACACTCATTAACCTTGTTTGGCTGATCAGATTCTTTGTCCTGCATTTTTGATAAATTTTTAATTTAATTTGGCACTGTTGTGACAATAGTTCAGGTCCATCAATTCTTAGTCTTTCTGCTGTGTAATACTTGAGTTTTCTAATTAATCTCAACACCCGTGTTTTGAGGCTTTCACTTTTTTTGTGAAAGGTTATGTTTTAGAAGCAGAACAAATCATTTGACAAGGTTACAATATTATGGATTTTTTTTTTTAAGCATGACTTGTAATAAGTATAAACCAAATGCTGAAATCTTTTACTAAGTTAAACTCAAACTGAAGCTTTCTTAATTCAGCCTAAGTAATAGAGAATCAGAAGAGCGGAAAGCTTTCTGAAGAAATCTTCCTGTGCTTTTCTGAAGCATATGGAGAAAAATAAGGGTCTTGTCTCAGAAAATGTCTAACAGATTTTAAAGCATTGGGTAACTTGCTGATTGATTACACAGAAAAAGAAAAAAAGACTGCTTCTCTGTTTTACATGTGCCATCCAAGAGTATAGGTATTAAAATGCCTTAACATTTCTATGTTGGTGATGAATAAATAGTGAGCAACTGTAATTAATAACTATTAAAGCTGTTTGACTGATCATATCTTCTGGCTTGCAAAGTCTTTTATGTGCAGGTGTGTGCATTAATGGAATCCATTAAATTCATATATTTCAACAGATAGTAATTTACGATCTTTTATAAGATCTGTCACGAAACACAGTCAGAGATATAGGATTGTCTCAGTGCATTACATGGCAAATTGTACTCCCCTTTCCTCCAAAATGACTTGACTTTAGAGACTAAATATGAATGTCAATGCATTGGACAGCCACATTAGGTATACTTTTTGCTCTACCATCGCCTGGGAATTTGTGGAATAAACCTTTAATCACTGGCAAAGCTGAGAACAAGAGTGAACAATATTCAAAGTGGCTGGAGGAAAAAATGTGTGGGAGTTCTATCTATTTCACTTTATACATAAAAAGAGAAAGAGATTGAATGTGTAACCCTCACTTATGAATTGTAATGTCTCTCCTATGAGTTACTAACTATTATTTTCATCTTGTATTTGTTACTTTTTTTTCCTCTTAGTTCTTTCATATCATCCAAGGAGATGAAGAGCCATTTTTTTAGTGTCTCCACATACAGAGGCCTATTCAGCCTTGGATAGGTATAAAAATCACTCATTAATGTCTATAGTAAAAGTTATTTCTTTTATCCTGGAGAAACACAAGCTGTAAGTATGAGAGGTAAAAAAGGGATATAACAGCTGATTAGAACAGAAAACAGATGGAAAAAATAGTCTTATGTCCAGACTCTAATGAGTTAGTGGAGGATTATAGGTAAATTATATCAGCTCTTTAAATACTACTGACTAATCTCTCAGGGAGTCTTTTATATTGCTTGTCTATTTAATAGCACATTGAGATTATCATAATTAAGTACAGACGGTCAACATATTAAATTAATATCTACTGTATATACAATCTTCATATACTTACCTAAGTTTACATTCATTAGGGAGGAGCTATATCACTATCACTTAAAGCTTGAACTTTAACCTCTTTTTTTAGTAAATGAATTCACAATTTTAAAAACTCCGTTGTACTTCAGCTGTTAAATATGACAGGTTGTTGGCCTGGAAAAATCCAGTCTCACTGGAGTTTGTATCCATCATCCTATATGTAGACGTACAAGCTAAACTCCTACAGATAACTGAGAAAACAACTTCTTGGTCAGTATTGTGTCCTGCTGATTTCTGTGTACCTGCGACCCATTTTGTCTGTAGGATGTTTGTCTACAGTTCAATGTCATATAATCGTTCGTAGTAGATGACTTTTTTTTTTTTTAAGGAAAATAAAGGGATATGATTGAACAGAAGGGGAAATGGCAATGAAACAGGTCAGAGTAGCTTGACAAAAGGGACAAAAGAGCAAGAGAAACTAACTCAAAAGTGGGTACTTAAAAGCAGAGTATGAGAAGGTAAAAATGTTGTCCTTCCCCTTTGTGGGTTGTTTTGGAGGACAGAAAGAAGGAAAGTGCTATGTGAGATGTCCAAAATTTGATATATTTCAGAGCAAAGTAAACAAAATGATCAAGGAGTTGTAGACAATGAGTCATGAGGAGAGATGAAAAAGAATAAATCTACATTGCTTGGCTAATGCTAACTAACAGACAATCTAGAAACTTTCTTTGAGACTATAAAAAAAGTTTCTTTAATTTATCTGTCTAGATTTGTAAGGACTTACTATGAAAGGGAACTTCTGAGGTGCCTTCAGGATAAGTTACAAAAACAAGCATTTAACTGAAACTATCACCTTAACAACCAACTGAGAACAGAAGAAATGAATGTTTTCTAAAACTAAGAGTGCAGTGTTATGTAACAAACAGTTATGGGACAGAAGGAAGATCTCCATAACAGAGAGCACAGCTGGACTGTGAACAAATCTAGGTAGGTGATGAAAGCTTCCAGACTGGCTAGCAAATGTATACAGAATTAGAGACTCCCATGTGGGCAGTAATGATCCAGAAGATCCAAAGCCATGTCCTCAGGTAATGGATGTCACTCCAATGATTTCTGTGCAACTAAAGAAGCTGATTATTTCACGTGAGGTTTGGTTGTGGTTTTTTTTTGTTTGTAGTTGTTTGGCTTTTGTGGTTTTTTTTTGTTGTGTTTTTTAATTTTTTTAATATAGATATTATGAAAGAAATGACAGGCCAAAGCATGATCATTTGAAGATAATGCATTTTGTCAATCCTGCTATACGTCTTACACATGTGTGTTTATGTTAATACCTATACACTGATAAATAAAATTATCAAAGAAGTAAGGCAAAGTTTTTTGGATTCAGGATGTCTTTTTGGAAATCGCCCTTCGTCCACAGTTTCTGTTGCAAAAAAAAAAAACCAAAACAAAACCTGTTATTATTGCTGAAACAAAGACAGGGTTTGAAAATTGCTTTCAAACAAAAAGGTACAGGGGGAGGTGTGTGCATGTCATAAATTGCTCTCCCTCTGAGATTCAAGTCCATATTTTGGGGGAAATGAAAGTGTGCCTTCAATCAGGTCAGTAACAAAAGAAGGAAACCAAGAGTCGTATGTGTGAGAAAGAAGCACTGATTTTCCCATGTGTTTCCATCATTCCTCTTCATTCTATACCACAGGGACCTAGGCTTTTGAGAGATGCGTTAGGTAAGCAACTGAGTCTGCAAGGTTGACAATGAGCAGTTAAGAAGAGCTGTAATTGTGAAAACAAGAATGAAGGGCAGTTGTAACTTTGGACTGACATTGAGAGCTGCCTTAAAAGAAGCTTGATAAGGTCAAACTAATAAACCTGGGAGCTGCTCAAGGGGAAACCAAATTCTGGAGCTGTGAGACACTTTGACAGATAATTAGCATTAAACAAGGCGAGTACCCACAGAGAAAGTAAAATCACAATCATAAATAGAACTGAATGTAAATTAATCAAAATGATGGAACAAATATTTGCCTTTGAACCCACAAAAATACCAAGTATAAGATTATGTCCATAATTCCTAAATGAATGGGGATTTGCGCAGCTCTATATGAGTCAATGACAATGAAATACATGTATCTGGTGATAGCTGCTGTATTTTGGCTTCTTTGTAATCACTAAAGGATATTGCTAAGTGGAACAGGTGATACACTTTTACAAAATGAAATGTTTTGGTTTGTGTGGTATATATGTGTTTGCTTACCTTGCCATATAGTTTTCTATTAATCATGTTCCCATTGTGTAGAGTTGTCCACTACATGCATGACGAATAGCAGTTTGTTTCATACAAGCTGCCATTCAACAGATGATGATTACTTACTGTTTATATCCAAATACTTCTTGCAGTGTCCTGCTGACAGGCCTAGACTTATCTTTCTCTCCCTTTTTATTTTCCTCAATATATTTCTCAGCTGTCAGGCCTTACATCTTTACCTCTTCTAGACTTTCCAAAGGTCCTTACTTTTGGATCAGGCTCTATTATCTTCTGAATCCCAGAATGTCTTCCACAAAAGTGGCTGTAGAAAGCACAAGAGAAATTGCAAGAAGCAACTATGTCAATTTGCATCACCTCTTTTTGGTCCACTTCCCTTTGAAGATGGATTGTGTCATAAAACATTTCAATTTTCCACTCTTTTTAATTAATACACGGGTTTTCAGTGACACTTATGGTATAAAATTTTGCCAGTATAATCGTCTGTAGCTCACATGTGATCTAGCTATACTTTTGACAAAATTTCTTTTATAAATTAAAGCATATCCAAACCCTGACTGGGACACAGAGGAGCTCCTCCTTTACCTGGTCTGCTAAAAATCTCATGTATCTTTGTCTTAAGACATTGGTAATAGCCATTGTTCTTGACTGAATGGTGAATTAAAACTCCAGGCTTGCTATTCCTGAAATAAGTATCACTTTCATGAAGTAATCTTACATATCTCTGAAAACTGGACAATAGATAACACTGACTCTCTTCCTTCGCATCCACTTCTCCACAATGATGTGTACATTATGTTACTGCTATAGCAACATGAACAGTGCAGGGCTTGATTAACATAGGGAGCCTTGTTAATTGATCCCTTCGTGACTTTTAGCAGGAGCTGGGACCTAGTTTCCTCTTGTATTCTTTTTGAGACTTTTGAATTTCACTTGTTTTTTTTGGTGCATTTCAAATACCACTTAGCTTTTGGAAAATTATCATGAAGCTAAATAAAACAAGATCACAGCAGAGAGATTTTGAAGAGGACAAGTGTAGAGCTTATGTCTTGTTCAGCAAGATTCTTGAAGCCCACACATTTGTTTTAACTTGTTTGTGAAAACATTAAAGCAGCCATGTCATGTTAGACCAAAACTCCATCTATCCTAGTATCCAATCCAATAGCACTAACTCTGATGAGAAAACAAGAACCAGATCTGTATGTAATTACACTTTCCTGTTATATCCTGCACCTTTCAATAACCTGCAGATCAAAGTTTTCCTAAGACGGAGGTGGCCTAATTTTTTTTTTGTTTGAAATTTGTAACTTGAGTCCTTATTGCTCATCATCTTGTGCAAAGTAGAAGAAAAATGCTGTCATTGTGATCGAGCTCCATTTCACACCCATTTTCCACTGATGCAAATAACAAAATGAGAGGTAAGGAAATGGCAAAAGAGACACTCAGCCTGAATATGCTTCTCTTTGATTACACTTCTGATAAACATTTCGTAAAAGCAGTTCTGTGTTAGAGAAAACTTTGAAAAAGGAGAGGATGTATAGCAGAGGAGTGAATTATTATTATTATTATTATTTACCTTTCAATGCAAAGTGCAGCATAAGATCTTTGCAAAACTCTAGCAAGAATTTTCTGTATGCAAGCTAGAGACAATATTTGTAGTACTTCTGTTTGTGTATGTATCTCCCAGCAGACCTGTTTGTAAGTCTGCTTCTGTGCACATTTCTTTGTGTGTATCAGTCCGTTTTTTTTCCTGCTGCCTCTCTCTCTTTCTTTTATTATGTATGTGCTGTCTCCTTCCCAAATCCCTTATGCTTATTTTCCAGACGCATTTATTTATGTTCCCTCGCTAATTGAAAATCTCATATTTGAAGTTATTATTCTGATTGATGTCTGTCATTTTGATCAAGCAGTTGCTCACAGATGCTTTGTTAGAACAATTTTGCTTGTTAGTTTGTCACCATCCATCTCCCTCCTGACCTTCTGTGATGTTTGGTAGCAAAATCATTAAATATTTCCTGCAAACAAAGAGACAATTGGACATCCTCTCACGTGCACATGGCTGTAGCTACAACTGCAAAACTCTGGACATTCAACTGCATAGGCAGGTTTAACCTCATACTATAATGGAGATTTCTTCCTAGACAATGGAATTCCCTAGACAAGGGAAAATTTCTTGTCATAATACAGTAATGTTACTGTTCTTCCTTCTAGTTACATGCTTTGGACACTTAGGAAGTAGGAAGGTGGCTGTGTATTGTACCAGGTTTTTGCTCAGCAGCTGACAGTTCAATCACCTCAATCCAACACAGACTTTATGTGCCTTCTGAGAAAAAAAATGCTAATAAAAATAACAGAAAATGAAAACAATGCTTAAGATTAAGTCTACTAAGATGTCAGATTCTCATTTTTAAAGCTCAGATTTTCAAAGCTGCTACACTGCAAACTCATGAGTATTTCTGCAGAGAGGTTCCCTTGGTGTCTAGAGTTCTGTTCTGAGCACACCAAGAGCTTCAGTCTTGACAAGAGTGAGGTATCTATTTTATGCCTAAATCCTCCCGAGATTCGCAAAACAGGCATGTCTACCTGTCTTGTGTGAAGGACTTGCTCCCAGAGTTATGCACTGATATGTATTAAGTATTTATTGGAGCAGGGACCAGAATCCATGTGTTCTTCTCCCACATTACTACCCAACCCAATAGACAAAAGAATCTTACTTATTCATTCTTTCTGGCTGGCTTGATGAATATTTCATTTTATCTTGCAAAGTGGAATAACTTCAAGGAAGAAACTCAAGGAATACGTACCAAAGAATACCGAATAATACAATAGTTAGAATTATCTGCCAGGAAAGCGGACATGTGAATCCAAGCCCATGAGTCAAAGAGGTGGGACCACACTTGTCCTCCCATTGCCGTGTCATAAAAGAAAGCAATGCTTCCTGCTGCATATTACTTGGAGGTCAGGCTTTTAGGAAGTTTCAAGAGCACCCTGACACTCTATGAGGAGTTTGTGGTCAGAGTAGATTATTGGATCGTTCTTTTAAAGCCAAAGTTCATTTATCAGCAACTACCAGTATTTCATGCAAAATGGCCTTTAGACTAAATGGCTAAGGTGACAAAGTGGTGACGGAAACCACATCTTTTTCTTCCTGTATTTAAAGACCAGTCTTCTGAGTGACTTCTTTCCCTCTCAAGGCAGTCCACAGCCCTAGTGCTCATGATGTGTTCATTAAATTGGCTTGAATCCTTGCAGCAGGAAGTGAGAAAGTTTGAGTCACCCATGTCCTCTTCAGTTCCTTGATCTAAGTCTCTGTATCTAGACTATTCACTGAAATGTATAGCTCCTCTGCAGGCCATATATTTAATTCATCCACCTTTCATTTATGAAAAGCATACTTTTAAGAGAGACTCAAGGATCTAAATCCTGAGTGCAGGGTGGAAGTCACCTATAGCCATAAGGAAAATGCTTTGCCTTGTAGAAATATAATACAATTCCAAGTGGCCACTTTCAGTCAGAAATATGTGTGTTAGATATAGGGGAGCTCTCTTCATTTTAGAGCTGAGTGCTCGTGGACTAGAAGCTCAACATGAGTCAGGAATGGGCGCTTGCAGCCCAGAAAGCCAACTGCATCCTGGGCTGCACCAAAAGAAGCGTGAACAGCAGGCTGAGGAAGGTGATTCTGCCCCTCTACTCCACTCTAGTGAGACCCCACCTGGAGCACTGTGTCCAGCTCTGGAGCCCCCAACATAAGAAGGATGTGGACCTGTTGGAGTGAGTCCAGAGGAGGGCCAGAAAGATGATCAGAGGGCTGGAGCACCTCTCCTATGAAGACAGGCTGAGAGAGTCGGGGCTGTTCAGCCTGGAGAAGAGAAGGCTCTGGAGACGCATTATGGCAGTCTTCCAGTACTTAGAGGGGGCTTAGAAGAAAGATGGGGAGATACTCTTCAGCAGGGCTTGTTGTGACAGGACAAGAGATAATGGTTTTAAAATAAAGGTAGCTTTAGACTATGTATACAATGAGGGTGGTAGAACACTGGCACAGGTTGCCCAGATGCCCTGCCTCTGGAAACATTCAGGGCCAGGTTGGACGGGTCTCTGAGCATCCTGAACTGTTTGGAGATGTCCCTGCTCCTTGCAGGGGGGTTGGACTGGATGGGCTTTAAAGGTCCCTTCCAGCCCAAATCATTCTATAACTTCAGATGATTCTATGACTTTATCTGCTTTTCCAGGGTTATTTATTTCACAGTCAGAATACTAAAGCAAAGAGAAACTCTGAGAGATTAAAAAGCAGGAGAAAGTATAAAGGAAAAAAACCAAACAAGAAAGTAATGGAAAAAGTGAAGAAATTAAGAATGAAAGATCCTTCTGGGAATACTGTTCAAAATACTTCTTCACTGGTTTATGACAGTTGAATGCTAATAAAGGCACCAGATGTAATGTACTTGTAGTAAAAAAATTTTAAGGATCTTAGTTTAATTATATACTACATGGGTAGACACATAACTTTTAGTTTGAGTTTGTTATTATTTTTTTTTTCTCCAAAACCAAAGCTTTCTGGAAGAGAGGGGAGATAAGCACTCTTTTTATCGTTTTTTTTTTTTTTTTACAACAAGACATCAGTGTTTAAGTTGTCTTTCCTGATATTTTATTTGTCCTCTGACTCATTAACAGTTTCTGAGGACCCAAACTCCCATACTAGAGCCAATTTTTCCTTGAAATATTCCAATCTCAATGCACAACAAGTTTTTGATAGCAAGTTTGTACTGTTCCTGACCCAAATTCTGTCCATCACTTTTAAGAAGTAATCATAGTTTCCTGTGTTAAATTGAATACAAAAGTACATGTGGCTGTAATTAGTGTCTTTCTTTTTTATTATTTGTAGTTATGACTACATGTATTTCCTAACACAGTGACTGAAAAAAATTCTGTAATATGGTTATGTACTTGTCCTGTACAATTTTGTCTACAGTGATAATTCAACTTTTGGTCCCACTGACCCCATTCTGTGCATTATACATATCTCAAGCCAGATTTGGAGTATACCTGCTTATATTATGAACAGTTTTTGCTGGACTCTGGGCACAAATTCTACATTTTGGATGTACTGTCTGTCTCATGTTCAACATACCTCATGTGAATAACCTGTTCCTGTATCATTCTAATTAAGCCCTCTCTTTCTCCTCTTAACTCTCCATTGACCAGTTACTTTATAATTTGCAACCTTCTTCTATCGAGGTTTTTTTTATTCCTTCAAAAATTCACATATACTTCTTTTCTCATTGTTTTCTGATTACTTCTCTTTCAGCTCATGCGTATTTCTCAGTAAGAGCATATTCCTCATTCATGCTTAAGCGCATGCTGACTCATTCTGATTCATCTTGACCCAGAGTTTTACTTTTAGAATTTTTCTTTTAAAAAGAGAAAAAAAAAAAAGGTGGGACAAACCTCAAAGAGGTAAAAGTTGTACATGTAATTTAGGACATTACCTTTTAAAAAATGTGTTTGTTTGCTTGATTGGCTTTTTGTTTGTTTTGGTCAAGATTCAGTATGGAATGTATTTTAAGATGATATAGACCCCATGGCTACCTGTCTTGGAGCACATTTTGATGCCATACCCTTTTAGTCCCAGGATGGACTCTCTGATTTCATGGGAGGTATTTTTATAATTGTGTACTCCTAAAGGCATCAAAAGTACAGTTATTGTAAGGTGATTATACTTGAGAACAATTCTGATAGTGGTAACCTCAATATGAAATATTCATTTAGTCTTCACAATCAGGAAGGAAGAATTTTGTGGCCCTAAAAACCTTGCAAGATGAAATTCTAGGTTGGATTTACCCCTTGTACCAAATAAACTATACCTACCTTTAGAAAGTATGAGTCTTTGACATTGGAAACACAACACATACACTGTGACAAACAGATAATTCTACTAGGAAAATAAAATTGTATTATTTTTCTTCTACAACCTTGTATTTGCAGTTGTGACATAATTTATCCTCTCTAAACATATGACTAAATAGGAAAAAAAAATGCTATGCATAAATTAGTATGGAATCAAATAAGTATTGATAATATTTGCAGTTGTTTTTAACTAGAAACTAATCCTTTGAGAAATTAACCCCAAATGTGCTGCTTCTTTCTTTTTTTTTTTTTTTTATGGTAGTTACAGACAGAGCTTTTAAGCCGGTGGGGGAAAGTATGTTATTTCCATCCCCCTCTTAAATACTCTATAAAGAACTCTGTCGTTCATAATAGCTTTGTTTACTGCGTAGTACAGCATGTTCTAATTATCACCTCTGCCTCACTAACCATACGGTTTATATTCTCGCACTCATCAGTTATTTTTATGCCCCCTGCAGAAATGAAGAGAACATTAATAAGAATAATTTTTTCAGGATATCATTTTGGGTAAAATTACAAGAAATAATGCAGTAAAACACAAAAATTCAGCTTTGCTTTAGCATCTCCCAGGATAAATTTGTCTTTCTTTCTTTTTCTGTCTGTCTCCTCTTTCTTTCTCTCTTTTTCTTATTCTTTCTTTTTTTTCTATCTCCTTCCTTCCTTCCTTCCTTCCTCCCTTCCTTCCTTCCTTCCGTCCTTCAAGAAAAAGAAGAAGAAGAAGAAGATACGAAGAAGAAGAAGAAGAGGCTCCGGGGAGACCTTATAGTGGTCTTCCGGTACCTCAAGGGGGCCTACAAGAAAGATGGGGAGAGACTGTTCAGTAGGGCCTCTTGTGACAGGACTAGTGGTAATGGTTTTAAAATAAAGGGAGGTAGATTTAGATTAGATATTAGGAAAAAAAAAAATTACAATGGGGGTTGTAGAACACTGGCCCAGGTTGCCCAGAGAGGTGGTGGACGCCCCATCCCTGGAAAAGTTCAAGGCCAGGCTGGATGAGGCTCTGAGCAACGTGATCTAGTCAGGGATGTCCCTTCTCTTTGCAGGGGGGTTGGACTAGATGACCTTTGAAGGTCCCTTCCAACCCTAACCATTCTATGATTCTATGATTCCTTCTCTTGCCTCTTTTCTTTCCATTTTAATTAAGTACTTAGAAATACAAAAATAATTAAGACTTATGTTTTGATGTATTTCCTATCAATGACTTCTCTGCAAATACACAACAAATCCAACTTTCGGAGCTGTTACTCTCACTGGAAGGTACTCTTGACCTTTACTGGTCTGTCATGCAGCTATTATATGTGCCAATGCTCAGATGTACAAAGGTTGCCCAGGGCAAAGGTATTTAGTAACTTGGCTCCAAAGGTGGCAGAAAATGAAGGTAAGTACTAATAACCAATTGGAATAAAATTCCTATTTTGACTTTTCTGTTAGCACCAATACCCAATTTGCATTTCACTTAAGAAATCTCATGAGCAGTATTTATTAGCTTATCTCTAAAACTCTTCCTGTCACTGAATGAATTTCATATACTTTATCCAGTGGTCAGACCCATCTAGACTTCTTGAAAACAGTGGAAAATATTTAGTCCATGCTTACTAACAAAGAACTTTTATTTTTCTTAGTAGTAGTAGCATTAGTAAAGAACATATTATCTATCAATATCAGATGTACACACATATATGTATATATAGTACTGCACACAAACACCCATGCTTATATATCCGTGACATTTGTATTACACATCTGCCATGCAACAGAGGATGCCTTTTTATATTTCATGGTAAAAAATGTGTATCATCAACAAGAATGAATTCAGTGCCTTTTGACAGTTAGGCTTGTTGGTATACTTGTTGATACCTCTGAATAAGAACGATCACTAGATTCAGAAAACATATGCCATGTTGAAAAAAAAAAAGGTGGAAGCAAAATGGTGAAAACTTATTCCAATTCTGTATGATATTATTAATGTATATTTTAATAGAAATGTTAAAGAGTAAGAAACTAACACAACAAACATACATAACTCCCCCCACCCCCCCACTCCAATTGCTATTAGTATACTCATTCACAGCAAAAGTAATGGTTCCCAGGTTAGCAGACCTCAGGTCATTTTAGGCAGCTGTCCTGATCTTCATGGAGGAAACCAATGAATTTCACCAGCTACTTCCTATTTTAAGACAATTTTGGAAAGAGATTTAGCTTAAATTTTGACGTCTTTAAATGCTGGAGAAACAAGGATTCTGAATACATTGAGCCAAAAATTAATTATTCCCAAGGTTTAAATGGATGCAAAAATATTTAATTTTATTTTAAGACTAAGCTTTTTTTTTTAATCCAGATTACAGTTTTAAGAATGTTGATGTAGTTTGTGATCTTTTTAAAAATAATATCTCTTGTTATAATCTTTTTGTTACATGTCAGTTTATGAGATTGGATCAAAAAACTTCCTACGTTTCTTCTTTCAAAGTTAATAATGTGGCTATTAAATCATTACAAGGAACTAATTTTTAGCCCTTTTCCACTGTCAAGACTTTTTTTTTTTTCCAATCACCTTTATAGGATCAAGCACAAAAATTAAATCAGTATTACTGTCTTTTAAACAATACCAGAATTAGGACATTTTCCCTTGAACCTCAGTGCTCGTGCATCCCTGTAATTTCTTTTAAAAAACATTCAATTGCTGAATTTTGGTGGGGAAAGGGAAGTTAGGGGTTGGGGGGAGTCCTTTGCAGGGAGAAAAGTTATTTATACATGTATTACCACACATGTAAAAAAAACTACAAGTACTTTCTTTCCAGAGTAATCTGGCAGTTCTACTCCAAAAGCCCTGCAGATGTATTATGGTAGTATGATACCCAACATAGCAACCATTCTATTTAGGCACACACCACAGAGCTCAAGGAACAGACGGAACAGTCTGTTGTCTGTGTGACTTTTCTTTATACAAAATGATTGTTGGAGAGTTGCACTGTTTTCCAAATGAGTCTAAATCTCAGGTAAAAGGCCATTCTGTGATTCCCGCCAGCATCAAACAGTTCAACCACACATTGACTTCATTGTACAGCCCCATATTATGCAGGACAAACCAAATTCTGTCACCTCACTGCTAAATAGAAATCAGCTGAGAGATACACAATCTCTCATTTTATTTTTCCTTAAACTCTTTTGTGATTAAAAATCCTGCAGGATTTTTCTACATTATAAATGTTGAGGCCAGAAAGTTAATTGCCGTCATCATATAAACAATGCATACATGAAGCATGAGCACAAGAAATCTGATTCTCCAACCAAGGGATGTAAATTGATAATACAGAGGCAATTGCCGTTGTTGCCCATGCCAAATAAACTCTACAGGTCTCTTGTCCCACTGTTTTCCAAGGGCTAATAATGGAAGTAAATTGATGCACAAGGACATAATGATAAAAACCTTCAACACAAAATAACATTTGATATTAACAGCTTCCTTTCATTAACTGTGAAAACTAGCTGCCCATCAACGATATAGTGAATTGAAAATAAAAGTATTTCTACAAATTCCCACTTCCTCCAAATACAAAAGAAAAACAGCATTCTCTCATTAAATTTTACAAACAAATTCAATTCATTGGCTTGAGCAAAAATGATGACCAAAAAATCTCCAACACCAGTACTGAAATTGTAATGACAACTGAAAATGAGTACCTAAATGCAGCTATGTTTAAAGGGAAAAAGCAGGCAAAGCATTTATTCAGTATATAAAATCTGCAGAACATCCTTCTGATCATTCTGTCTGTATGCAAAGCCATTTCTTCTGTAGAAAAGAATTTAGTTGCTGAGGACTTTTTCTTCCTAACTAGCTGTCAGCTGTTACTGTCAGCAGTGATTAAACATAAGCAGGAGTTGTGATTCATCAACGGTAGATAGAATCATCACGGATGTAAAGTATTCTTTGTTCCAAGGTCAGATCTTGTATGAAGCTAGGACAACTTTATGCACAAGTCCCTATGTCTGGTTTATTTACTGTAATTCATTTACTGTCATACCATTACAGAACAAGGATAAAATCTATATGCAATTGAAGAAATATATTCAGAAAACACGGAAAGGATGAGGTGTGTGTGTATATGTATGTGCAGCGTGTGTGTGTGTATGAATGATACAATATGATGATCTATGGCTATGCACATATATTCTGGTGTGTATATTAGTGTTTGTATCTATAGAGAACCTCATGTATTTAGAGATCTCAGATCAGATTAAAAGCATTACAGCATCTGTCCTCTGGGCATTGCTTTGGCATGTTTCTTAAACAGTAAACTCCTCAAGAAGTGTCACTTACCAAATCTTCGTACACTACCTAAATCAACAGGACTCTTATCAGGATCAGCAACACTAGGCATTTTTAATACCTACTTAATAATAATAATTACACATGGCTAAAATGAAGTATAAAGAGATTAAGTGATTTGTTGGACTATGCACAGCAAGAAAATAACTAAATTGGGAATATGCCCTGTGATTCTGTGTTCCTAACCCTATGTCTCAGTTAGCAAATTTGTAATTCCAGAGAAGCTGAGAAGAGAATTTGATCTTTATGTCTCAAGATCTCATCTATCCACTACAATCTCTAGCAAACAAAAACTAACTGAAACACTAAGGTTTATTTTCCCCTGCTATTAATGCTTTTAGATTGTTCTCTACATATTCCTAAGTATTTCATAGAATCATAGAATCATAGAATGGTTAGAGTTGGAAGGGACCTTCAAAGGTCATCTAGTCCAAACCCCCTGCAATGAGCAGGGACATCCCCAACCAGATCAGGTTGCTCAGAGCCTCATCCAGCCTGGCCTTGAATGTTTCCAGAGATGGGGCTTCCACCACCTTGCTGGGCAACCTGTTCCAGTGTTCTATAACTCACATTGTAAAAAATTTTTTCCTAATTTCTAATCTAAATCTACCTCCCTCTATTTTAAAACCATTACTCCTCATCCTGTCACAGCAGGCCATACTGAACAGCCTCTCCCCATCTTTCTTGTAGGCCCCCTTGAGGTACTGGAAGACCGCTATCAGGTCTCTCCGGAGCCTCCTCTTCTGCAGGCTGAACAGCCCCAACTCTCTGAGCCTCTCCTCATAAGACAGGTGCTCCAGCCCTTTTGTCAGCTTCGTGGCCCTCCTCTGGACCTTCTCCAACTGGTCCATGTCCTTCTTATGCTGGGGGCTCCAGAACTGGACACAGTACTCCAGGTGGGGTCTCACCAGGGCAGAGTAGAGGGGAAGAATCACCTCCCTCGACCTGATGGCCATGCTCCTCTTGATGCAGCCCAGGATGCGGTTGGCCTTCTGGTCTGCAAGGGCGCATTGCCTGCTCATGTTAAGCTTCTCATCCACCAGCACTCCCAAGTCCTTCTCCTCAGGGATGCTCTCAATCCATTCCCCGCCCAGCCTGTATTTGTGCCTGGGATTGCCATGACCCAGGTGCAGGACCTTGCACTTGGCCTGGTTGAACTTCATGAGTTTGGCACGGGCCCACCTCTCCAGCCTGTCAAGGTCCCTCTGGATGGCATCCCTCCCTTCCAGCGTGTCGACGGCACCACACAACTTGGTGTCATTGGCGAACTTGCTGAGGGTGCACTCTATCCCACTGTTCATGTTGCTGACAAAGATGTTGAACAGGGCCGGGCCCAACATGGACCCCTGAGGGACTCCACTCATGAGCAGTCTCCACATGGATATCGAGCCGTTAACCACCACTCTCTGAGTGCGGCCATCCAGCCAACTCCTTATCCACCGAGTGGTCCGTCCATCAAACCCATGCCTCTCTAGTTTAGAGAGAAGGATGTTGTGCGGGACAGTGTCAAAGGCTTTGCACAAGTCCAGGCAGATGATATCCGTTGCTCGTCCCTTGTCACCTGTGGACATCACATTTTACTTGGATAAATAGAAAGGATGTGAGGTATAGAGAGAGAGAAAATTGCTCAATTAATGCAGCTGAGAAATGAATTAGACAGTCTGAGAACTTCAAGACTTTTTGAAATTAAATTGAAATCATTAACAATTGAGTCATGGGAATTCAATTTTGTTTTAATTTTTCAATAATAAATTCATGGCCCGCTAATTTCCAAATTCAGGCAGATTTGCTTTTCTCTGCTGTATAGTCTTTTTAATTGTTTCTGTGAAAGAGAGTTTTTCAAAACAAATAATTGGGGAGTGTGGGTTTTTTTTTTTTTAATCTGAATCCTGTATTTCCATGATTCATGGGCTTCTGGGGATAGAAAGAAATGTTATGATTATGAAATCTTACCTCCTTCATAACATATCTTAGAGAAATTACTTTAGTTATTCTTGCAGAAATTATTCCTGACTCTCCAGTAAACCATTACTCCCAAGGCCATCAGCTGAAATCCAACTGTAATTAAATAGCACTATCTATTTCTTCTTAATTTCTCTTTTAGGGGGAAAAAAGAAAAAAACGAAAGAAAAAACTCTTTCAACAGACACTTAGAGACATAATATGGGGAATAATCAGTGACTTAGACTATTCATATGTCTTAATAACAGGCAGCGAAAAAGCAAAGAGAATGAGACATTGGTAGCCATTGTTTTCTCTTCCAAAGAGCCAAAGTTTGCTCATCTGTTGCGTACCTCAGGTAGTTAGATACAAAAGTTTTCAGCAGTAAGGATCATTCTATGCATAATTCATGTCAAGAAAAAAGGGCTATACGTTCAGAGGCTATTATGTTCATCAAATAATTTGACAATCTCTAATCAAGAGTCAGGAGAGGAGATATAAATGACCCTCATATGTTCATTTTTTTCAAAACAACCCACAGAAGTCCGAAAAATGCTGGCAGAGGAGGATAAAGGGCACAAAATAGCTGAAACTGGATGATGATATGCTGGATTGAGACAGCATATTATATTCTAGGATCTCAAAGCCCTTTCTAGACTTCAATTCACAAGGCTCCTTGAAGAAGCTAAGTATCATTATTATTATAAGTATTTTGGGAATAACCAAACTGACAAGCGGAGTATCACCGCTCATTTTAAGTTATGCAGCATCTCTCAGGAAAGTCAAATACAGAATTCAGAACTTAAGATCTTCAGTACCATTTGCAATTACTACAGATGGAGTCAAAGGTCAAAAAAACATCCCCCCCGCTAACCAATCTTGTGAATAATACAGGAATTTGCTCAATTTAATTTTATTTTGTTTAAATTATTTCACAGGACATTGAAGAAACTGTCCTTGTCAGGCACCCTCTGAGTGTCTGTGGTGGGACCTTATGTGCTGAGTTTTATCTGTTCCAAATAAACAACTGTGGATGTTTCCTTTCCTTTACCACAGCAAAGGACATAGATTGTCCATAAAGCATTCCTGGAAATGGTATCAAACCTCCTCCTTGACCCAGTTGATCAGTATTATATCTGTTACGACGCCATTCTCTCTAAATGAAGTGCAAGATTTCCCAGAGCTCCAATTACGCAGTCAATGTCTCTCTCTTGTGATGGATTTTCCTTTCATCTTCCTAAGCATCCTTTTTCCCTGCATTCTTGCTCTCAAACTTACAGAGTTTCTAACTCCTGTTACTAAAATATTTTCTGTTCTATTCCTTGTAAATTTTCTACTTTCCAGATTTTAGCCACTTTAGACAAATTTGGCTGGATTCATTTTCCTAAGTGTCAGCTGTCTCAGTGCATTTCCACTTGAACAGGACCAAGAAAAGTTGACTAACCCTTTATACTCATTTTGGTCTCTGCTGCAACACAAAGCACAAGGAAGCAGTTAATTCCCACCACTGAAGTCAATCTATAAAACAAACGGGATTAATAGGTAGAACAAGTCACCCATAGTATTTCATTAGCACCGTTTGGAAATCAGCAGTGTTTTACAGATTATTGTTCAGTCATCCCAAGCTTGCCGTAGGCTCATGATCCTGGCTGCCTGTAGAACACATTTCATTCTTCAAAGTTATCATTGCTCTTCTTCTGCTTGTCATTTGACTCCAATGAAGACTGAAAGATATATCAGATGTTCAGCAGTATCCCATTGAGAGTTCTCATGGCACTTCAGTCACTTAGGCATGATCTATGCTCTCAACAGTTAAAGATAATGACTGCAGGAATAATCTTTCATAGATTTTATATTAAATGAGACTAAAGTGCAAGCAGCGTATTAAAATACCTTGTTATTTGCAGAGTGCTTAGAGTAACCTTAAATATGGAGATAATAAAATTTCATGACCTTTATTTTTAATTTTTCCTTTTTTTTTTCTCTCTTGTGTGTGAAAGTCTGGCAGGTATACATGCTTCATCCAGACAGGTACACAGACATCCATAACCAGGGTGTATGTGCATATATACACAAGCTGTATATCGGGTAGTATGAACAGCTCTGTCCTTTAAGCACTGCGTAGAGAATATTCCAGCCTGTGTATTCATCTGGGTCCATTTTCTTAGCTTCATTTGGCAGCTCATCTGTATTAGAGTGATCTGAGCTTTCAATTCATACACTTACAACATTTTTGGCAAGGAAAAAGAAACAGAGGCCTAGATAGTGTCTTCATGGGCCTCTGTGATTGCAGGATCAGGCCTTTCATCTTTCAGTTAGATACAGAATTATTCACCGCTCCTTCTCCTAACAGCAACGATCTGCACTGTTAAACAGTCGCTGTATTGCATGCCACCACTGACTGCATTTCAATCGTGCTGAGGTAACTTATTTACAGAAACAATGCACTGTGTATAAATACATCTACACACATACACGCACACACAGAGACCTATCACAGAGGTGATTATGACATTCCTGTGATGAATTGCAGAGTCAGGTAGAATTTAAGTTGTTGACGTTAATGTTCAGAAAAAGCTTCAAGAAAGTTGAAGTCTCATTCATAGTTTTTTAATAGAATAATAAACTAATTTGATCTTGCTTCCCCCACTTACTATTAAATGACCTGCATAGCCAACTGATACAATTTAACGGGCAAAGAAAAGACATATTTTGTGGTACATTGCAAAATATTTGTGTTTGATTCATTTTAAATAGAAACTTCTGTGAAGCTGTGTGACATATTAGAAAGACTCTTGGCAAGTATAAAGGTGATTCAATTACAAAAACGGCAATTTACCCTGTGATTTTTCACATGTAGCTCAACAACAAAATGAATATTCCAAGTATAATGGAATATTCGGTGCAGTGCCAGCACTGTCAACCTTTGCTGCTCTGCTGCTCGAATTTTCCCACACCGTATTTTCAGTTTTTCTCGCTCGGTGCATAGGGAACATCTGCATGAATACCTACAAAGCCATGTCACCACTTCTTTCAAATTCTTCCTTTACTCTACACAGCAGCAGCTTGTTAGAAATACATCTGAAGCACTTTTGCAGTAGATTGCATGTGCTTGTAGAAAGGATAGTCTTTTCTTTCTCTAACTAACTCATGTCACGTAGAATTATCTCACCTGCTACTTCTCCACCTCCTCCCTTTGCCATCCTCACTTCTTGTCTCTCATTTTACACTTAAATGATAAGCCCCTTTGGGGAAACACCATCTGGTAAGGTTTAGGCCTGCCTAATGTACAGTGCTGAAGGACCCAGACCTCAAAGCATTGTGTGCAACTAAATAATAATATCAGTAACAGCAAACTCTTGCATACTCTGGCTCCTTAAGGCTGATAGTGTCACCAGTTCAGGCTTGGGAAAACTACTAATATGGGCTGACATAACAAATTAACAACACGGGAAGTTCACAGAAGGTCAATCCAGCCAAAGCCTGCCAAAGATATTAGCATTCATTTTGCAACCTTGCCTCCAGTTTGTGCAAAGTTGGTGGTTGGAGGTTACACTTTCATTAAAAATTGACAACATTTAAATGCTAATCAAAACCACTTGTCCTTTCTACCTCTATTTATCTTGGGGTGAGGGGAGGGGAAAAAAAAAAGGGGGGGAGGGGGGAAGAGAAACAAAACATGAAAGAAATCTAACTTTGAACTTCAAAAAATAGTCCCCCTCCCTCCTTCTGTGCAGGACAGATAAGAGCTATGCAGATTGAGTGTCAGGACCTCAGCTGCAAGGGGGAAAGCTCAGTTTCTGGAGTTCAGGATGCTCTTTGCAAGAAGAGAAGGTAAAAGCCTGCAAGTCGGGGAGGCAGAGGGACAGAAGAGGAAGCAGTAGAGCAGGCTTTTCACTGGCAAAAATTGCTGTGAGATGTAAGTCTTTTTACAGAGAAAAAGAAAGTACAGGAACGGAAAATAAGAGACCAGCAAACTGACAAAATGAATCTAAAAATAGTGTGTATTTATAGAATGTAAAATATTGATTTGAAGTAATCCTCGGGCACAGGTGATATCTAAGTGGAGGCTTAAGGTAGCAGCTAGCTGGGAAAAACTAACACATTTCTGTTGCAGTTAGAAATATACTGAAAGGAAAAAGGAAGATACCCCTTAAGAATTAAAAATATTCGAGCATTTCTACGCAAAACTCTCTTTTTTTTTTTCCAAATTATTTTCAAGAACACTTAGAACATTTTATTCTCACAAAGTAAATACAAATTCATGAAACAAACAGAAAATAAATTTTAAAATGTGCAGTCAACCTTTTGAAACTTGATCAACTTGAAAATATTCATTTTCCCCAAAAAGGTCTTCAAATAGAAAACACAATAAACTAATAAACAAAAAGAGATGCTTTTCTTCTGAGCAGTTATACTCCGGCTCCCCTGAAGTGGTTGTGTAACACTGAATTACAGTGGAACTGGCAGTGATGTGACTGTTCCAGTTAATGTAGTAACCGTTGTACAATCAAGCTGTAATCTCACATGTACCCTCTGAGATAAGAATGAATTGTTGCTAGATAAGAAAAAATAAAAATACCATAGAACACATACCTACACCTATATCTGTTTCTATACATTTGCTTCCTTTCATTTTCTGCCTAAATATAAACTCTATTTTCTAATCGGACTAGCTGTAGCTAGACTTTTAGCTTTTAATTTGGCTCCTAAATCCCTGTTTTTAGGATATAAAATGAAGTGTTTGTAAGCATAGCTTTAGGCAACAAGTCAGAACAAAATAGGTTCAACTTCTGATATGCTGCAAAACAGTATTTTACATTTAACTTCAAAGAAATTCTATCACATCAGATACAGCTTTACTGTATTCCTTACTCAAGAATTCTCTATATGAAGGTAAAATGTTAAAATAATAATTACCTAAGACAAGTATAAGCAATCTGAATATATTAGATATTTAAATTTTTTTTCTACTTTCAGAATATCCTTCTTTTTTTTTCTTTCTTTTTTTTTTTTGATTTTAAGGGCCCAATGGCATTTAAAGAAAACAAAACAAAACCAAATAAAAACAAAAAAAAATCAGATCTAACCAAACAAATATAACACCTGTGTAAAAAATTAGAGTCTTAGCCAAATTTCTGTGCAATCAGCCTTTTATAAATCCTATGTCTGCTCTTCTATTGGATCAAATACTCTTTATATCCTGTGCTGAAATGCTGTAAGATGTTCCTAGATGCTGCTGAATGCTATATTTCATACCCCAGGAGTGGCAGCTTTTCAACAGAATGTTTATAAATGTTTCAAGATTTCTGTAGGATCCTGTATGAAATAAAAGATGCTATTATTCTGAAATCCTAGTCAGCCATGGAATTAGGATCCCAAAGCAGGGACTGAAATAAATATGCCCTTTACAGGGGGAGAGAGAAGAGAGAGAAAAAGGATTAAATTAATAATATTTCAAGGATTTTTTATTTCAAATTAAAATGCATGGTTTAGACCATATTTCAATTATCAGCTCAACATTACTCTTTAAGCAAATGACTAGAGTTAACGAGAGAGCTACTACATATTGAATACATTGATTTTCTGCTTGGTGTAAACTCTAAATAGCCGATTAGAAAGCTGTGAATCAGAAGGACTCGGTGTACCTAATATACCCAGCAATAAATTACAAGCTGAAAGCCGTACAAATCTTTGAAGGAGAAATGTATTCTAAGCACATGACTATGAAACTTAAATGCATAAATGTTAATGGCAAACCTGCCCTATCTACCAATTCAAGAAATAGTGCACATTTTGATATACATATCAAGCTAATGCAGAAAACTATTGAGCTTAAAGGTATAAAGATACCTCAGATTTATTTAAAGAAAAAATATTACTGTGAAATGAATACTTAATTGAACAACTTGTAATAGGGTGTTCACAGTGTACTATCTTTTTTGTCCTTCCCTGTCATCTTCATATTGGCTCATCTGGTGTCATGCTCAGGCAAACCAGAAATTTCTGATTTTGAACACTGCATAACTGGACTAAATCAATCTTTGGAGTAACTGTGAAACCAATGTAATATTATCAGAGCTGAGTATGAATGTATGAGTCCAGGTTTATATAAATATATGCTCTAGATGAACTATGCAGAAGAAAAAAGGTAACAGCTGTTCTTTCTTTAAAGATGGGATACCACGTTGGTGATAGACTGGTGATATGAGGTGTTATACTCAAGTTCCTTCTAGCTACCTGCCTGTCACATCCTTATTCTTGTTTTAACTATCTGACTGTCCATCTACTTAAATTAGTTGCCTATCTTACCTCCTTCTCCTTCCTAATAGCTGTATTTGTCTATCTACTACATCTAGTTGTTTAACATCTATCTGATCCTTACAAAGGTGTTATCCATCTATGATATACATACAGTACTTCAGTTGTGTCAATCAAAGTCAACTTCAGCTTTCCGTTTAACATCTAAATGGATGTCTGTTGATAATTTTTTAATCTCCTGGGACAGGATCCATTTTTCACTGCATGTATCCACATTACTTGATACTTATTCTTGTCCAGAATCTTGACAAGGAGCTCTTCTTTTACAATAATAGCTATAGAGAATTAGTAGGACTCTTCACATTAGGGACAAAGATTTCTTCTGTCAAGACCTACAGGTTGTTCTGTGCATGTCCCTGCTATCTTTTTACAGACTAAATATCAGCAAATATGATCTAGGGAAGTATTTCATTTTAGTATAATACCAATTTCCAACTTTAATAACCTCAGATTTTATAAAGACAGATATTGTGAAAAAATGATATTTTTAAGTTATTCAAACATATTTGTAAAATACAAGATTGCTCTCCCTGAACTTTAGACCTCAGATAGTTTGTTCTTTAAGTCTCTGTAAGTTGTCTTTGCTTAAAAGAGAAGTCACCTTCAGAAGGTGATTTATATAATTTTTTTTTTTTTTAAGGCATCCAACTTAGGATGGGACAAACTTGCTTGTGGAAGCATTTTTTTTTTCTCTCTGGCTATAAAAAGAAGCTAGTGAACTTGCTTAGAGTGTGCAACTACTTTCTATGCAAGTAATATATGGCAGAGTAAGCCCATATTTACTGTCATAAGGCTAAATAAAAATGTAGGTAGCTATTGTTTCAAATAAGTAGTTGTTTCTATCTAGTTGCAAAAGTTCAAAAGTTCAAGCTTTAAATGCAAACCCTAATATAACAAAATCGTTACTTTTTTTCCCTCCTTTTCTGCTGTGGTGGTTTAGCCCTGGTCACCACACAGTTTCTCAGTCACTGTCCCCCTCCTGAATGGGATAGGGGAGAGAATTTGGGAAAAAAGGAAAACGTGTGGGTTGAGATGAAGACAATTTACTAAATAGCAAAGGAAAACTACAATAACAACAGAATAAAGGATACTAAAATATACAAAATGAACAATGCATGATTTCTCATCTCCTGATGTCCCAATGACATTTACAGCCTGTCCTGAGCAGTGATCACGGAAAGGAAACTGAGCAGCAAGCAAAGGAGAAAAAGGGAGCCAGTAAGGTAGAGGGAATTATGCCAGTGAGCAAGAGAGAGATGAGATGGAGAAAATGGATGTAAAAATGGATGCCCTCGCCATGGGCAACCCCTACTTATATACTGAGCATGATGTTTATGCCATGGAATACGCTCTTTGGTCAGTTTGGGTCAATTATTCTGTCTGTCTTTCACTCAGGTTCCTTCATCTGCACATCAGGGAGACTTGGAAAGCCAAACAGCTTCCTTCGTTTCATTAGAAACAACTCGTATCATCAAGGTGTTTTATCAACATTCTTCACATATGAAATCCAAAACATACTAGCTACTGAGAGGAAAATTAACTCCATGCCTGCTGAAACCAGGACATCTGCCCACTGTGACATGAATCCTGAACATAGAATCATAGGATAGCTTGGGTTGAAAGGGACATTTAAAGGCCATGTAGTTCAACCCCCCTGCAAGAAGCAGGGACATCTCCAACCAGATCAGGTTGCTCAGAGCCCCATCCAACCCAGCCTTGAATGTTTCCAGGGGTGGAGCATCCACCACATCTCTCGGCAACCTGTTCCAGTGTTCCACCACCTCCATTGTAAAAAATTTCTTCATTATATCAAGTCTGAATCTACCTCCCTCTATTTTAAAACCATTTCCCATAGTCCTGTCACAACAGGCCCTGCTAAACTATTTCTCCCCATCTTTCCTGTAGGCCCCCTTGAGGTACTGGAAGGCCACTACAAGGTCTGCCTGGAGCTTTCTCTTCTCCATGCTGAACAACCCCAACTCTCTCAGCCTGTCCTCATAGGAGAGGTGTTCTAGCCCTCTGACCATCTTCGTGGCCTCCTCTGGACCCTCTCCAATATATCTATGTCCTTCTTATGTTGGAGGTTCCAGAGTTGAACACAGTACTCCAGGTAGGGTCTCATGAGAGTGGAATAGAGTGGCAGAATCACCTCCCTCACTCAGCTGGTCATGCTTCTTTTGATGCAGCCCAGGATATGGTTGGCTTTCTGGTTTGCAAGCTCACATTGACAGCTCCTGTTGAGGTTCTCATCAACCAGCACTCCCAAGTCATTCTCCTCAGGGCTGCTCTCAATCCATTCTCTGCCCAGCCTGTATTTGTACTTGGGATTGCCTTGGCTCATTTGCAGGACCTGGCACTTGGCCTTATTGAACTTCATGAGGTTGGCATGGGCCCACCTCTCCAGCCTGTCAAGGTCCCTCTGGATGACGTCCCTTCTCTCCTACATGTCGACCGCACCACACAGCTTGGTGTGATCCGCAGACTTGCTGCGGGTGCACTCTATCCCACTGTCCTTGTCTGAGACAAAGATGTTAAACAGTGCCAGACCCAACACTGACTTCTGAGGAATGCCACTTGTCACTGGTCTCCACTTGAATGTCGAGTCGTTGATTGTAACTCTTTGAGTGTGGCCATCCAGCCAATTCCTTAACCACCGAGTGGTCGATCCATCAAATCCATGTCTCTCCAGTTTAGAGACAAGGATATTGTGTGAGGCAGTGCCATCATCCTGGAAAATATTAGGGGTACTCTATACTTAGTTATTTTGGGAAGTGTAGATTTGACTATTTCTTTTCAGATTTCTAAGCCAATATAAAAATACAATTGTTTATCAGGGATGGTAAGGCAGCTAATATATATTTGAATATCTGTTCCATTTCCTATCTACAGAAAGCTCAGCTACCTAACTGTGTATGACTAAGCTACCATTGCCTTGCAGGAGGAGTTTAAAACAAAAAAAGAAAAAAAAATGAGTGTGCGGGCTTTTGTTTGTAATCTTAGTTTAATTTTCTTAGAAAAATATCTGGCAAGTGTGCATCACTGTTTGGGGTAAAATCCAAAAATATCTTTGACCACAAGCTGTAAAATAACATGCTAGAGTTGGCCAGAATGCATATGGATCGTTGTTGAAAGAGGATGTCATGAGGGTGATCCTGAAAGTATGATAGAAATATCTGGCTAAAATACCAAAGACCGTCTACCGGCCATTGCCTGGTAAGAGGAATTAAATTTAAGGGAAAAGAAGACATTCATAACAAAGACATTGAGTAAAATGGGGAACTGATGAGCCATACAGCTTCTTATGGCTCAGGTAAAGGTTCCTGCTGGCAATATTTACATTATTTTCCCAGTCTTGGTCCTTATTTCCCCTTAGTTAATATCTTGAACACTGCTGGAAGAATGAGTCTGAATCCGCCTTACATGTAATGTGTATGAATGTTTAGATCCTGCAACAGAAATGGTATAACCAAGTCTTTTCCTCCCCTTTTATTTTTTTTTCCCTTTGGTAAATCAATAAGGGAAGCTTTAAAAAACCAGCTTGGTTTGTACTCAGATTGTAACAGCTTTGTGCTGTGGTTGTACAGCTCATGATACAAGCAGATTCTGGCCTACCTCTGAGGCAATAAAAATATTGAAAGTATCATAAACCTCTTTAGCTGAAACTCTCCTATTTCCCCTGCTTAGTAAAGCAGAAGAGAAGCAGGGTAGAGATGGCTTTCTCCTCCCTCTCCTGTGCTGAAAGTGGCAGCTCCAAAAACAGAGTCAGACCAAGTGTGTTCATCTGATACAACTACAGTCCAGCAGTAACAAGCAGAGCTTGTGCAGTTTGTTGAAGGAAGAGGAAGAAGAAAAGGAAAAGGAAAAGGAAGATGAAAAGGAAGAGGAAAAGGAAAAGGAGAGACAAAGACAAAGAAAAAGAAGAGACAAAGACAAAGGAAAGGTGCAGAAAGGAAAGGTGCAGAAGGGAAGGGAAGGGAAGGGAAGGGAAGGGAAGGGAAGGGAAGGGAAGGGAAGGGAAGGGAAGGGAAGGGAAGGGAAGGGAAGGGAAGGGAAGGGAAGGGAAGGAAAGGGAAGAGAAGGTGCGGGAAGGGAAGGTGCGGGAAGGGAAGGGAAGGTGCGGGAAGGGAAGGGAAGGGAAGGGAAGGGAAGGGAAGGGAAGGGAAGGGAAGGGAAGGGAAGGGAAGGGAAGGGAAGGGAAGGGAAGGGAAGGGAAGGGAAGGGAAGGGAAGGGAAGGTGCGGGAAGGTGCGGGAAGGGAAGGGAAGGTGCGGGAAGGTGCGGGAAGGTGCGGGAAGGGAAGGGAAGGGAAGGGAAGGGAAGGGAAGGGAAGGGAAGGGAAGGGAAGGGAAGGGAAGGGAAGGGAAGGGAAGGGAAGGGAAAGGGAAAGGGAAAGGGGAAGGGGAAGGGAAGGGAAGGGAAAGGGGAAGGGGAAGGGAAGGGCAAGGGGAAGGGGAAAGGGGAAGGGGAAGGGGAAGGGGAAGGGGAAAGGGGAAGGGGAAGGGGAAAGGGGAAGGGGAAGGGGAAAGGGGAAGGGGAAGAGGAAGGGAAAAGGGGAAAGGGGAAGGGGAAGGGGAAGGGGAAAGGGGAAGGGGAAGGGGAAGGGAAAGGGGAAGGGGAAGGGGAAAGGGGAAGGGGAAGAGGAAGGGAAAAGGGGAAAGGGGAAGGGGAAGGGGAAGGGGAAAGGGGAAGGGGAAGGGAAAAGGGGAAGGGAAGGGGAAGGGGAAAGTGGAAGGGGAAGGGGAAAGGGAAAGGGGAAGGGGAAGGGGAAGGGAAAAGGGGAAGGGAAGGGGAAGGGGAAGGGGAAAGGGAAGGGGAAAGGGGAAGGGGAAGGGGAAGGGGAAAGGGGAAGGGGAAGGGAAGGGGAAGGGGAAGGGGAAGGGGAAGGGGAAAGGGAAGGGGAAAGGGGAAAGGGAAAGGGGAAGGGAAGGGGAAGGGGAAGGGGAAGGGGAAAGGGAAGGGGAAAGGGGAAAGGGAAAGGGGAAGGGAAGGGGAAGGGGAAGGGGAAAGGGAAGGGGAAGGGGAAGGGGAAAGGGGAAAGGGAAAGGGGAAGGGAAGGGGAAGGGGAAGGGGAGGGGGAAGAGTTTAAGAACTGAAGTTCTGTTTAAGTTCATAGCAGGCAATGATTTACCATAGTTTATAATGTGTGACCAATGTGTAGCCACAGATAACCACTGAAGATATAGTCACAAAATGGATAGTCTCTATCTTTTATTCAATACCAGAGACAGGTAGTTTATTGTGGTTTTTGCAAGACTAATGATAGAAAAAAATAATAATGATAATTAAAATAAGAGGAAAAAGTGATAATTGTAAACCACTGATCAGTTATGACAAAATATAGCGATTCATCAGATTTAGAAAAAAAATACTGTAGTAAAGTAATATCCATTTTGTACTGCAACATGCCTAATACAAACTCTTTGCAAAAATATATAGCATTAATTCCAAATTTCTGTAATTAAAATATGCTTATTCAAAAAGAAGTACAATTAATTCGAGCTCTGACTAGTAGGTTACATAATGAGACATGCTTTCTTTAACATTTATTAGGAGCATGAAATAGAAATATCTTGCAGACCAGTTTCTGCCAAGGCCAAAGAAATAAATGCAATTTATGTAATTACATTCTGCTTCCTCTGAGGTCCTTGATCACTGAATTGCACTTATTTCCAGTCCAGAAGAACAGGCTTATTATCCTGTCTTAGGATCTATTGCATTTCAAGTCCATTCTCCTGGCATCCAAAGGCCATTAGACTGTATAGAAACTTTTCAGAAGCTAAATAAAAGTAGTGTGGTGCAATAAGACTGTACCTACAAGAAAAACAATTGGCGTGAGTGAGGATAGAGCCACGTCATACGGGCAGTTGCATCAAACCAGGATGAATTATATCCTGTGGATTGAACTACTGTTATTTAAGGTTAATACATGTTGGTTGTGCATATTCTAGTTAATATTTTTTCCTAAAGAAATCTCATACATATACTTTGAGACTGCTTGGTGTCAATAAATTAAACCTGGTACATGTGGATGATAAAAAGATTAATTTCAAATGTGCACTTTTGATGTCAGGTAAAATGCTGATACAGGCACAGCCGGACGGGTTCTTATATTGGGATGAGAGCCAGGCCAGACCAGACCATAGCACAAGTGGAACACCACTTCCAGCCTGCTCAAAAACTGAACAGTAATATGGACAGTGGAAGCATAGTAAATAATAATTTTCTTTTGATTGTAAATCAGTCCTGGATATAATATTTTGCAAATTTGGCTACTGGTTCCACCTAATACATAAAACTGAAGCAGCAAGAAATTACACCAAGTCATCTACTACACATCTTATCCCAGGGCAGAATCCATCACATCCAAATAATTCCTGAAAGGTGTTTTTCTAACTTGTTCTTATTTGTTTTGGTTTTCATGAATCCTGAAGGAGATCTTACCAAATGCAGTGCTAATATAATCTTCTTTATTTAAACTTGCTTCTACGCATTGAGATGTGCAGAGTATTTATTAGTGCATTTTCATGTAAGGTGAGCCTGCACACCCTTCACACCAGATACGGTTACATTCATGGTGGTAGGTAGCTTCTAACATGATTTCTGACTTATCCAGATGGGAGATGACATATAAATGTAATCTTCTTTTATTTTATTCTGGCACAACAGGATTTAAAAGAAGGACAAGAGTAGACTTATATAAAAGATATTCTGAAATGCAATACAATGCAGTTAAGAATGACTTCTTTCTATGGAATTGATAAACCATTATACAGAATTTAATAGAAAATTGTATACTTGCAATATACATTTGATTTGAAAATCCTGTAGCAGGTTTATCATGCTCTGTCAGATTTTGTGGGGACTTTTTTTATAAATCTATATGTAAGACAAGCAAGACAGAATATCCTTGGAGAGGAAAAAAAAAAAAGAAAAAGTAGTGGACAAACAGCAATGCTTACAATGGTATTGGTAATATTATTTATCCTCACCATGGAAAAATTGTGAGTTTTTGCAAAATTGTGAATGATTCTGTAAAATTATTTCAGAGACTTGTCACTGGTCAGGATGGTTTTTCTGTGGTAAAGATGTATAAGTTATTCTGTTCTGCTAGTTTCTCAGAATCCCATCTTGCCTGATAACCTGCCAGCTAGTTTAAACCAAGTCTGATTAAAAGTTTTACTTTTGTTGTTGTTGTTTATGAGCTTGTGGAATACATTGTTTTAAATTCCCAACCTTTTATCTGGAAAAAAATCTTTTCTCTGTGAAGGCTGTTTCTCAGCCATTCTCATGATTTTACCAGCTTCCAAAAAATTAGAAAGAACGAAACCTCAACAACCAATGATAAATCAGAAGTGGTTAAAACATCATATAATTTTACATAAAATTATATAAAACATTTACAGATTTACAGATTTTAATCTGGGTAATCAGATTTCAATTAGAGTAATCTGTTTTTAAATTGTAGGCTACAGAACTTCAACCTAGTATTTAATATTTCGTACTGAGCAATTCTCACTGAAAAAAAACCAAGTTTATGAGAAAGATACTCAATGCTTATTTTTTTAATAATAAAAGTATTGAGAATTAGCCCTATTTGATAAAATGAACTAAAGATTAATCATATAGACATCTTTTCCTTTATTTTTTTCCCGACATAAACATCCAGCCAACAAATCTGTTAGACTGAAGATGCTGATACATTACAGCTGATCTTGCAGCTTGTGGACCAAATTCACTGTTTCTGTAAGAGAATGTAACTCCACTGGAGAGAATTAAGCTCTGCTTGAACTACCAAAAACTAGAAGCATCAGAACTCAGAGGACCTGTTATAAAAAGACTTCTAGTTCAACATCCAGATATATGCAGAAATGTGTTGTCTTTTTGCTTCAGTGTGTCTACAAATCAATCTAACTGACCCAAAACAGACTTTTCTGATCAAAAAAAAAAAAAAAAGGAAGATATGGACAATAACAATAGATTCTTGGAAGCTTAAGATTTGGATTCTCCTCTTGGTATTACATATGGAATACATAATACATTACACAGGATAATTTTCCTGTACACTAAATTATAGATTAGTCCATGTAAATCTGTTCAACTATTTAGTAGAAAGTAAATCTGCACACACATGTCAAGACTGAAAACAATTTATTAACACAGCTGCTGTTGCAGATTTCTGTAGTCTTGTGATAAACTCTGATTCCAGAAATGTTGGTGGTTCTCAGGAATCAAAAACACATAAATCTTTATGAGCTACTCAGTGACAGAGATGGGACGCTGTCAGTTCTCCTTTTATGCTTCGGACCACTGTGGGATCTTCTGTGGGTTGTAAGTTTTTTTAGCTGGGGAAAGAGGCTACATGCAGTCAGGCTGACTGTCTCCCAGCACTTCCCATCCACACTGAAAGTGCCCACTAATAGGTTTGAAATTACAGTACATTTGTCCTCTGGGGAAGATTAGGTAGAGCTGTGAAAGATTTCTACTTCTCTGACACAGAAAGTTTTAAACTGGATGGTTTTCAAGAAGGAAGGGATTTTATGACCTTCTTACTGTGTGCAGAATGCCAGAAGCTCTTCAATGTAATAGCAACCTATATAAAAGAGTGTATGAACTAAAATGAGCTTTTATTATGTCCAGCACAGTCACATTCCCCTTAACTTTCTGTAGTGGCACATAAGTTTTCCAACTGCTTTGCTACTAAAAAATGTCATTAAGCAATGCTTTGCAAAAGAAATTTATCTGCTGTATTGAACTGTCAGGAACCCAATTAAATACATGTATGGGTGTGTGATGGAGGAGGGTATAGGCAAGGAACCAAGGTTAAGCTTTCCAAATTAGAAAAGTATGCTTTGTATGCCACAGTTATCCTAAAAAGAAAAAAAAAATGAAAACACAAAACCCCTATGTTTTTAATGTCATTTTGCTTTTAATACATTTTACATTTTACTTTTAATTGACCAAGAACTTACTGAGACTGTGTTTCAAAGACAAGGGTACTCCTTTCATGGGTCATTGCTAAGCCTTGTTTAAAAAGGAGCTTGTGATCTGATTGCGTCAGTTCTTCAGAGCCTGGCTGAGGCTCAATTTTCTGCGCTGCTGGGCTCTTCAGACTTCTGGTGGAGTTTATGAGAAGTGAACATAGGCAGCAGTAATGAAAATTGGGCTCTTCAGATATCTCCAGTGGGGCTTGGGAAATATGTTCAGAATTCATGTCCATTTCTCAGAGACACTTTCAGGACCTGAGCTTCACAATACAGGAAAAATTTTAGTTCATCAGGCACTTTTTCACTACAAATGATGGTTTAATTCAGAGGGAACTTTGAATATCTTTTCAAATGAGGCTCATGCTCAGAAGTGCTCTCTGTTCCTGATCACACGGTAGAAACATTTGGAAATACTAAAGCAATCTCAAAATGGCCTGGCCTGTGAAAATGACACAGTATATCCCAAAAAGAAAATAGCCCAGACCCTGGAAATGGTGCAAGTTTGCTTGCCTGGCACTGAAAGCTATTGGCACATCCTTTTGTCGTCAGGCCACAGTATCTGCAGGTCCAAGTAACGCAGCTGCAGAACTGTATGGTATGTTGTAACCACTAACTCCGCGTTAACTATCAAGCTTGACAGTTGTGCTTAATTTAAACTTGAGGCTATAAATCAGCCCCCAGAGAAGACTGAACATCAGTGAACTCTGTCAAGAAAGTTGTCTGTAGGTATGTTAAAAGAGTAACTGTTGACTTGATCGTAGTTTTGTTATGACAGTGTTTTCCTTGGAATCTCAAAGTAATACTCCAGGTCCCTTCCTCTAATCACAAGCTTATGAAATTTAGCGAATGTTTCTGAAATGGCTTCTCTATGTACTGAATGTCACTACTTCACTGCAGAGGCTCTTGATTTATACATCATTGGAATTTATTATTGTTGTTGATATAGTGACCTTGTATGAATTTTTGATCCATCATATTGAAAGCTAGATTACAAAATGCAATGACAAGTACCCTCTACTGCATAAAAAGTCAAATGTGTTCTTGAAAAGTATCAGGTACATAGAATGAGTCTAGGAAATTGACCGACCCTTTTTTTTTTATTTGTCATCTAGCAGGTTCAGGTCCTAAACAGAATTGCCTCTGGACTCTAAAACTGGAATTAAGATACATTTGACTTAAAAGCTGAAAAAGCCTCATACCTATATTATTTCTTTATTTGGGATAGTTACAATTTTTGCTTGGACAGTTCATCCCCTTTTCATGGTCAAAATTCTAAACAGTGTAGAAAGCCAACATAAGTTCCAGAGAAAAGTCTTATGGATGACTAATGGATTAAACGCACCTCATCGTGAGACATCAAAGTACTTGATGTATCCAGCTTATAAACAAGGGCGACATGAAAATAGTTTATAAATATATTTCTTATAAACATGAGAAAGAGAATTTGAATACAAAAGTTGTAGCAGACAAAATAAAAGTAAGACTGAGTGTCTGTAAGTTGAAGCTAGAGAAATTCGAACTATAAATAAAACTAAAGCTTAACAGGAAATATAATGAACAATGTGTGGGAATGACATGTCAAGGGTTATGTTGGATTTTTCATCACTAGAAATGTTTAAATCAAGGAATTACCTCAACACTGGAAGAAGTTGTCAAGAGAGGCTGTAAAATCTCCATCTTCAGAGATATTCAAAATGTGACTAGATATGACCCTGAACAACCTTGTCTAACTCTGAAGTTGTCTCTTACTTGAAAGTTAGTCTAACTCTGAAGTTATCTATAACTTGAAAGTTGGTCTTGGTTTGAGTCAGAGGTGTCTTCCATCGGAGGAAATGTATGACATTTGAAACTTTGTACAAGCTTCAGCTTGATCTCTCTCTTCGTATGTCAAAGGACCTGTAAGTCAACACAGGAATTATGACCTTCAAAAACAATGATGCCTGTGAAAAGAAACACCAAATTCTACCTTTTATGATACCTCTAGTTCTTCTCCGTCCTTCATTGCTTTCTCATCTAAGCAGCTTTGACTCTTTTCTACTGTCACTTGCTTTCCACATAGCCTAAAATTGAAATAAAAGAAGCACTAATAAATACCAAAAGAAGTACTCAACTTAGCAAACTGGCTCTACATAAGGTCAAAGTAAAAGCCTTTCTGAAACCTCTTGATTGTTTGTTCCTGAATACTAGCAAACAGGATTACAAAAGGTCTGGGCTTAGGCTGTTTCCTTGACTAACCTGACTGAGCAAGGCATTAAAGGGCAATTTGTTCCTCTTCATCTTCCTTCTAAACTACCTCAACATCTTACCTGAATCTCCAACCTTATAAATAGCCTGAGCTGCTTTCTAAGCTGAAAATTTCCGCTTTACATCTATCACACCTGAATGGTTAAACAGTAAACTGAGGATCTATCTCATGTGCTCTCATGAGAGCACAGTGTATATGCTGGGAACTGGTGGCATTTGCCTCTGAAATATTTTGTTGAGTGATTGGAGTGTCTTGTTCTGGAATTTCCCATTTTAGGTTGAGTTTTTGGAAACTGAGAATAAAGAATTACTCTACAAATATTACTTACTGGTTAAAGCTTGTAAAGTAGCTTTCTCTAAAGCTCAAGGACTGAGATTATAGGCTCTGAGCAGTTCCAGTGGCCAGTTCACCAGGGTACACTACGTTTCACACATGCTATGACTGAGCACATAACCTTTCCTTTGTGTCTTAAATCAGATGGGGAACATACAAGTCTGCTTGGCAATGAACATTTTTTGAGCAGCAGAGGTAGAATGGAAGCAAAGCACTTGAAATGGTCCACCGGTTTCTGGCTGACAGCTCAGGTTCACTGTAGAGGCCTATTGTCTTAGTGTTATGGAGAAGTTTTGGAAAGCTTTGCTCTTTATAGACATCTCCCAATGTAACAGAACTGTAAAGAAGCTAAGCTTTAGAGAAGTAACCACTTATGGCTCTTTTACTAATGATGTGACTTGTGTTGTTCCAGTACATTGCAAAAGTCTTTTCTGAGGTCATTTAACCATCTCAGTACAGCACAGTTCATATATGTTAAATATTTCCACATTAAGAAGACATATTTTGTGGTGTTTAGACAAATATTTTAGGAACAAGCTGTTTAAAAAAAAAATAAGATCCCTGTATATTTTAGGACTTATATTTAAAACTTCATTTTGTTTTGTTTTGTTTGCTTTTGTTTTCTTTTTTTTTTTTCTGAAGATAACTTTCTAGTTCAAGTAAAGCCGTTGGGCTTGTAACAGTAATTAATTCAAGGAAAAGCTATGATAGTGTTTTGCATGAGGTGAGACTCGAAGATCAGAATGGTCCCTTCTGGAAATTAGATCTATGAATCTATGAAAGAATCAGATCAGAAGCCTTATTTACATTCAGAGACTTCCTTGAAGATCCCATCAGTGATATGCCTGAGACAAATCCACAAAAGCAGGGGGAAAAAAAAATATATATATATATAAACATACACGCACATATAGAGAGAGATACCTTCTTTGCCTCTCAAACAGAGCTAATGGCTACAGTCTGTAACTATATCTCTATCTAGAAGGGACAACAATACATATTAGCAAAAAAATTTCTGAAGTTTCCATGTTTATCTAAATGAAAAATAAACCAAAATCTTACAAATATTTATACATCTTCATTCCCTCTCTTTCTGTCATCACATGTAATTAGGTAGCTTGAACCTCAGAGACTTCACCAGCAAAAGCTTTTTAAAAATCAAGAAGCCTGCATGAAACATTTTGGCTTCTTTCAAATATTGTACTTCAATGAAAATATACTTCAAGCTAGAGTTTGTACCTCTTCTGCCACTCTGGATAACACAGTATAAACTTAAGGCTTCTTCCATACAAGTCACAATTTATTATCACCATTCTCCCTCGCTTTCTTATACAAGCCCAGGTTACTACATGTCTTTCTGCTCATATTATTTTCTGGGAATCTCCCCAGTCTGTCTGCTTTGTGTATACCTGATATATGTAGAGTAGTTCTTTTGATGAGGGGAGGGACGTAAAGCTGAACTTTGTATTTCAAATAGGCAAGAAGCCACATCGGCATCTGTTGTCCTAGGTCCACTTTCCATAAGTCGGCAAAGCCCCTTTGGGACTTGTGTGCTTATATTTAAGTCTTTGTGTGTGTGTGTGTGTGCGCCTGATTATAAGCACTTCAGCATGGTGGACAGTGGAGAACACATAATTTATTTTTTACCAAAAGCAGTAAAAACTGGTGGGATAATACCAGAAATTAAAAACCTTTGACTTGAGAGAAAAATCAGTTTTCAGTTTCTTCTCAGCAGTATTGAAGAGTGCTGCAGCATCTCTTTATCGGGTGCTGTTTTCACATGAGCATGTGAAAGAGAGCATATGAGACTTGGCCCCTCTCAACATTCACCAGCCTCATACTTCGGAGTCTGGTTCTATGTGTATTTTCTTCCTTGTGGGAAGCACCAAGAAAAATTCCCACCCTTGGGGACTCATTCCCATACTATCACTGCAGTTCATTATCTCCTCAGCTGTGCCACGACGGCTCTTCCTGGGACTACTCTGCAAATATATTTCCAAAATACTTGCATTAAAAATAAATAACCAGCTATTGTTGCTCTGCAGATACAAACTGTGCATGAGGCACATATCTGTCTATAACAATCCTGCTTTTTCTTTTGCAAGCATTTCAGAGCAAAGCATTTCAGTGATTCAATTTCCAAGGTCCCTTAGGCATATAACCTTTGCTACAGTTCAGGAAACAGTGCATTATGGCACAGGAAGGGGAATAGGGCAGCAAATGAGCACCTCTGCTATGAAGACAGGCTGAGAGAGTTGAGGTTGGTCAGCCTGGAGAAGAAAAAGCTCTGGGGAGACCTTATAGTGGCCTTCCAGTACCTTACTGGGGCCTACCAGAAAGCTGGGGAGGGACTTTTGACAAGAGCAGGTAGCAACAGGGCAAGAGGCAGTGGCCTTGAACTGGAAGACAGTAAGTTTAGATTAGACAGAAGGAAGAAATTATTGACTGTGAGGATGGTAAGGCATTGGAATAGGTTGCCCAGAGAAGCTATGAATGTCCCATCCCTGGAAGTGTCCAAGTCCAGGTTGGACGGGGCTTTGAGAGACCCGGCCTCGTGGAAGATGTTCTTGTCCAGGACAGGGTGGGTTGGAACTGGATGATCTTTAAGGTCACTTCAAATCCAAACCATTCTATGATTCTATGATTTAGCTGGAGTGCATGTGTGTATTTTAAAATAAATTATATATGATATTGCACTTTTCTCTGCTTATCTTTACAGAAACCACTTTTTGTCTCTTATTCTTCCTATCACCTATCTCAGTCCTTGCTACCTAATGCATTAGGAACTTCTCATTTGCTTTGCTCTTTTCCTGACCCACCCCAGGAAAGAAAGCTTTCTTAAGTGCAAAGAAAGGTTTAAGAACTTCTTATATGTGAACTGGACACTTAGTAATAGCATGTAGACTAGTTGAATAGGAACTCATTAATGTTAACTTAAATAAGCCAAGGTAAATTTCCACCTATTGCAAAGTTATGTCATTAAACAATTACTTAATATAAAACATATTGAACAAAGTTGTGTAATTTACACAAGATTCTTTGATTTGTTGTCCTCCACTTGCCCTAAACAAAACACAAATAAGATAGTTGAAATATTTAAAGCTATACTACAACCCAAGTTTTTTGTTTTACAAACATCTACAAACCATATTTAAATGGCTGATGACTTAATAGTTATGTATTCAGACACACAGTCAAGTTAACTTGGCTTATTTTTTGAACTGAGTCACAATAAATTGTGATTTGCACCTCCACATTCTTCAGCAAACACAAGGTATATGCATTAATGGAGACCTGAGGGAAGATAGTTTAAATTAATGTTCTTTACCTCATTAGTAATGTGTTCACTTCACTAATGGTCAGTTAGTGCAGCAATATACTAAAACAAATTAAACCACAGTAACAAAGTTAAGGTAGGATATGCATATTTGTTTTAGCTATGGTTCAGAGCAGGAGGTGTAAATGGTTATTTTGAACTCTCTAGGAGTCAACAGGATTCAAGTGAAAATGGTTTTAAGTTAGTTTTTAATAAAATAATTTTATTTTTGTGAGCCTCCATTTCTCCTTTTTGTAGGGACTTGGCAAACCAGGAAGTTTACTCTTACAGATTCGTTTGACCTTTCTGCTCTGTTTTTATACTTTAATCAAAAGCCAAATATGATAAGATGAAATGGCATTTATTTTAAGTTTTTTGGCCTGAAAGTCCTTTATGTTTTATCTTATGTATGTGAACAAGCCCAGAGGGTACTGCTTTGTCCACAAAACAATGTATAATGGTGGAAGGAATGCTATTTTTAGTACATATCTGACATGTGGTGACCCATTCCAGAAATCTCAAGTGTAAACTTCTTAAAAAACTACTAGTCCACAATGCACAAAGGATGGATTGATATGAATTATGAATAATGATAATTCATATGATTATTCATAATGAAATGATTCATTATAATGATTAAATAATAAATAATTTTCTAAACTGGATTTTCATCTTTAGCACTGTAGAAGCAGTCATCAGGAGAAAAGATTTTGGATTTTGGTTTGTCCGTAGACTCCTTAAGTGATGTTGAATCTGACTAAATTTTAATATAAAGTCAATTTAATCCAGTGGAAACACCAGCTTGAATTAGGTAGCCAGATATATTTACCACAGCTAAACAAAGATATATGAAACTAAAAATAAGGGGTTAGAAGAGGGAAAATTGAGCAGAGACTCAGTTGAGTTTGCCAGCATGTCAAGCTTCAAGCACTAACTCTTTAAAGCTCTTTCTCCACCTAATCTGTTGTGGATATTCTATTTACAGTATAATTTTTAATGCTCACTGAGAAAGGAAAGCAAAGGCTATATAATATAACAACTCAGACTCACTCACGAAGGATGGAGTCTTGGGATAAAATTATTCTTTTTGGTTTAACAGGGCAGATATCTGCATCTCAAGATTATACATGCTAAGAAATATTTAATAAGGACACGTAATACAGCATGTATGCTAGTAGTTGTGTTACAAAATTTTCTTTCAGACTGGGCATAAACAGTAAGAAGTGGGGAGAAAAATGGGAATCCTTGTAAGTTTGCATGCAAATCTGCTCACATATAGTATACGTTTGTTCATACCTGGAGATAAAGTCTTGTCGTCAATCAATGTCTTTAATTCCTGAGAAATTTCAGCATCCCTGAGAAGCAATTTTGAGGGTCTATATTTTGTATGTAGGCATCATTCAGAACTAGATACAGAAATATATTGTAGATAAAGTCTCTAATCTCTCTGTCACATTCTTTGCTCGGTAAGTTTGGTCTCAGTTTTTTGCGTACTCTATGACAAAGAATATTTTTTTGGGGTCCGTATTGGTATGGAGTCTAGAACAGGGCAGTCATGGTCCAAAGCACACTTCCTATGGACTGTTACACAAACAGATGAAGAATGATGACAATAATAAAAATGTCTACTAACATGTTAAATTAAGGAGAGCCACCTGCAGGTAGCTGATAATCATATTAAAGAAACTTGTGAACATCTGTAATTCTTTGTCCCCATTTATCATTTGGTGAAAGAACTAGGTCCTAAATCTAGCCTTACTTCACCGTGTATATTGTAACAGCAATCTAAAATAGGACTTAATAAACAGAGCAGGAGGTCTCTGATAGTTGAGAACATGTAACATTGGTATATACAGTTTATGGCTACTTTTTTCCACTATTACTTTGAGGTAGCTTGTAGAAGTTCTGTGAAATATAGAAGTAAAAAAAAAAAAAAAAAAGAAAGTGTCGTAGTTCAGCCCTGATCAGGACCAGACTACGCAGTCTCTCTCTCACTCCCCCCACCCTCCAAGAGAACCCCTCACTAAACAAAACCACGACAGAAAGAAAAATGAAAAAAGAAAAAAATAGCTCCATTGTTGAAATATTTACAGTCTTATTTCAAGTTAATAAGAAATGTCACCAACAATAATAAATAAATACATATATACATACATACATACATAAATAAAGCACTCTGTAAGGTGAAGACAGTGGACTGTTTTATTGATTTGTTTTATTTCTGATTGCTTAAAGACTATTAATGTTGACTGTGACATTTTAAGATTATAAATTACTTTCCAGTTAGCAACACTTCTGCTTTTCATATTTAGAGTTTAAAAACAAAAATTAAAAATACATACTCCTTTTTCCCTTTTAATGGTTAATTAGGTCACTAATCAAAAGAAATTCTTAAGAGGAAAATGAAATGTTGACATTTTGCAATTATTTGCTACTGTGAATAATACATAAACACACTACTTATGGTTAAAGTGGCTTTCAAACCCTTTTTCTGCCATTAGGGCATGAACTGACTGCAGAATCAGTGTATTTTACTTGATATATTGCCACATTATCTACTTCAGTGCTTCCATTTAGTTTGGGTCACTTACATTTCATTATACTGTACCTTGGCTGAGTGCAATAAAAAAAAAAGTTTATTGCAACTGCAAGCTCCTAATTAAACATCAGCTGTAAACTGAGCTACCCATTACAGACTATATATATAAAAAGATGATATTCTTGGGAATCACTCTATCATGCAACACGATTAATATATCTGTGTCCCTGTAAATAGGAGTTGATGTGCTATATACATAATGGATATGATTAGCTTTTATTGAGACCCAAGACATCAAAGATAAAGGGATACATAGATTTCTCATTCAGCGATCTTGTTAAATATGATATAAGTATGTATATCCATACACAGATAACACATGCAGAAATATGTTTAGTGTATAATAGTGTTCTTAGCTACTATCACTGCCATTGCAGACAGATTTGAACTTACATGTCCAGTGTAAATTTAACCTCATATTGAGGAGCAAAAAAAGATGTTAAGTCAGTTAAAAATCTTTTTTCCTACAGGAAGGAGGAAACTTCAGACCTTTCTCTTTCAGAAAGTACTGTAAGCAGACTTCATATCTTCCAGTAGAAGGTTCAGATGGATCTCATGAAGGATACATTTGAAATTTGACTGGTATTTTGTATAGAAAAGGCTCTTTTTAATTGGACCACTGAAAAAGGAATTTGACCTTAATTTCTACAACAAACATATTAGTTCTCTTGTTTTACAGACAAAGGAAATCTAGTCTGTCTGGAGAGGAAGTTAGAAAAGTTTTAACCAATGGAGTTGCATGCCTTAAGACCACAATTTTGTATATTAAGGAACTAAAGGGCAATAAAGTTTGATTTCCACCTTCCTTCCATCCTTCTGCCTATTTATGTACACTTCTTAATTATGATAGTAGAAACTGTTTGTGGGATCATGCGGAGAACAGTTTTCAGTAATTGATGTGATTTCAGAAAGTATGTATTTTTTGTGCTTTGTTATTTGCAAAGGTTTTTTTTTATATATAGATTTATGAGAGCTGTGAATATTTTGTCATGTAATAGTACATAGTAGAACAATTACAGATCTAATTCTGAGGAAAGAATGACTAAAGAATCCAGAATCTATGAACCATCTGTTTAATTTTAGTTAGAATCATAGAACGGTTTGAGTTGGAAGGGACCTTCAAAGGACATCTAGTCCAACCCTCCTGCAAGCAGCAGGGACATCTCCAACCAGATCAGGTTGCCCAGAGCCCTGTCCAACTTGGCCTTGAATGTTTCCAGGGATGGGGCATCCACTAGCTCTCTGGGCAGCCTGTTCCAGTGTTCTACCACCCTCATTGTAATTTTTTTTTTTCCTAATATCTAATCTGAATCTAGTTCTAGTCAGTGAGGCTGAGTGTTGCTGTCCATGGACCCATATATTTACAATTTAAAGAGAAAATTGTCCTTGGGGACCTTTCAAATCTCAGGTGGGAAAGTATATGACTAACTTAAAAATTCAAATTAAGTGTTTGAAGGTGGGCTGAATTAATCTGTACCATCATATGAGAAGCTACAAAAATTGTTTCTCACATAGAAATACAGATTTTTTTTTTCTTTGTGATTTGAAAATGTGACAATAGGATTTGGATTGCACAAGTGTGATAGCCCTAAATTGTGTTACCTTATCAGGGCTCAGAATAACACAAAAATGTTAAGTATTTGACCTCTGAAAATCAGATTTTCTGATATGTTCATTATTAGAAAAAGTAGATATAAGGAATACTCAGTAGTAAATACTCTTGTCCTGTACATTTGTCATTAGATATCTACTGTTGCTGAATTGTTTACAAAACTCAGGTGTCTGAACACAATCTGAGGTCTCTTCAGAGTCCTGTGCTGTCCCATTTAGCTGGACAATATTCCTTCCTTAATTTCTGCCCTTAATCTTCAATAAGAGAGAAAAACATTTAAAAAGCATCCTTGCCAGCTTGCAAAAAGTCATGCAAACAAGCCTAAACTGAAAAAATATTAGACTAGTTATTGCTTATATGTTGACTATCTTTCTTACATTAGCTCATTTAAAGCATCATTGAATATAACCCATATAGACACTGCTGTTACAATTTCCACATCCCACAGATTCAGCCGGTGTAAATCATATGAAGCTATTGCAGTTTCTCCAGCTGAGCATCTGGGTCTGTTCTTCTTCAGGACTGGAATTTTTAAAAGAGAAATGAGTGTTAAAAAGAGAGGTTACTTCCATTAAAATCTGTCTCAAACTGAAAGCAAGCTGTCATATTTAAAAACAAATGAACAAACAAAAAATCCAAACGTGGGCTTGCAGTCTCTCACAGAAATGCTGCAACAAAGACAACAGCTTGACAATGGCAGCTGCCTTAGAGCAAAAATTAAAGGACAATGTCATTTTTAATGATTTTTTAAAATGAAAAATTAAACCAAAGTAAACGAGATGTCCTAGGTATTCTTTTTTTTTTTTTTTTTTTTAAAGGATCTGTCTTGCTGTCGTCTTATTTATAACTGGCAGTGCAGACAGACGACAGGAACATATGCTGAGAAGAGTCTGAAATTAGACAAAGTAACAATGGAAGAGGGATTTTTTTTTTAAGTTTCATACAGAGGCTACATTTTTTTTGTGTCTGTGTATCAAACTTTAGAAAAATAGACACATACATATCCATCCACATATATAGATATGTACATGCACAGACTCATAATGAATATATTAATATATTTACATTCACACATATTTTCTTGTTTATAAATTAATATCCACAAAATTTAATACACACATATAAATACTATGTTTGTAAAATAATATATGTAGGTGTAAAATTTCCAGACAGGCACTCCTAATTATTTTTAGAAAGAGAGAAAGTTGTACAATAAAATGTCATATACCAAGAAAAAAAATAGGATTCTATTTTGAGATATTATTCTCAGCTTTTTAGTTTTTTTTTATTTAGTTTAATTTTTTTTCAGTAATTTATAGGACAATTTAGATTATTTAGTTGCCTTCATACTGCCCTGAAGTCTTATGTTTCTATCTATCCTGCTGGAAGTACAAAAAGGTTTTTTTTTTATAACAACTCAGTGCTATTCAGTGCTATTTCTGCAATTAAGGGAAGAAAATCTCCTTCAAGGAAAGGAAGGGTTTTTCTTAAATCTAATTTTTTTTTTTCTCAACACTTCCAGTAACTTAAAAGTTGCCTGAAAGTTATTTACTTGAGTGAGACAGATGAAATTGTTAGAATCACCATTAGTGTCTTAGTCTCAATTAACACAGAATAATCCTGTTTGGATTTAAGTAGTTATCAGTAGTATGAAAGAGCTCATATTTAATTTGTAAGAATACTTTTTAAAAGATCAAAGGCTTTCTATTGTATACTACTAATGATTTTATTTTTTTTTTTTATTTTCCAAAAACTGAAATAACCTAAAGTTGACAGAAAGTGTAATTTCAATTTTCTTATTTTCAAACCCTCTATGTTCGTTTTGTGAATATGTTCATATATTAATATGGGGATTTTCCCCTAAAATTTTGTTAACTAAATAAAATACTAAAAATCTTTTATTTATTATTCTTTGTTAAGTATAAATGGTACTTCACAAAAAGTTATCAAAACTGCTTTGAAAAATTCTGTAAGTTATTATCAGATAAGCTCATTGCCTAAAAGCCCAGCAAGAATTAGTTCTAAAAATAGGCTGAATTCTTACTTTCAAAAGATTGATTAAATGAGGGAACAGTTGTGTCTCTTGTCTGTTAGTGGTCCCAACACACTCTTGATCATGCAGGGAAAACTGCTATGTACTTCTATTGTAGTTAACATTTTGTCGTAGTGTCATGTAGAACTTCAGTCATAAATACCAGAAGTCTTGATCTCTCCTGGGTATGCTTGAAATAGGCTTTGGTTAGTTTTGTTTGTTTGTTTGTTTGTTTTTTTGTTTGTTTTGTTTTGTTTATTTCAGTAGGACTACTCTGGTAATCAAAAATTGCAGGGTGGCAACCCATAAAAGTATGTTCTACCTATTGCTACAACACTGCTTTATCAGCAAGTGAGAGCACATCAGCAGCACGGTGTAAAAGAAGTCACTGTAGTTCCCCCCTATTCTGAAACTCATTCTTTAAATCACTGGAAGCTGTTGATTTTTACACAAAATGTGTTTCATGTTTGCATTTTTACCTTTTCAGTTGTGAAGAACATGTCAGCACAAATCATTTCAGTGGGGCACTATCTCTTATTATGCCTAAGCAGAGTGTGTTGAGCATTACTGCAATACATGTAATTGTTCTTAGCAAAACCTGCAGTCTAGGCATGGAGGACGAGAGCAGCAGACTCTATGCCTGCTTGTGAGATGTTTTGCTTATGCTCTTTTCTCATCAGTGGCATCGGAGTTTTAGGGAAGAGTCTGCTCAAAACGTTTGTTGTGACATAGAGGGGCATTCTGCCCAGATCCTGGGTTTTTACTGGACCAGTAAGGGGATGCTGACTGAGAGCCAGTGGTTCAAGGACACCTGTGCAATGAATTCTCCTGTCTCAGGCTGTTTCAGTAAACCCCAGGTAAATGCTGCCCGTGCAGACAACAGGGTGCTGAAAGCAGCACTGTAGAAAAAGGGGCTGGTGGCCCTATGGGACGTAAAGCATTTAGGAATGGTTCTACAGGAGTGCTTCATTAAGGGATATGAGACAGGCTGAAAGATGCTAGTGAAGAAAAGACCTTTTTTGCCCAAGTCATAGCTTCTGTGGTCACACAGTTGTCAATCCAGCACCACCCACCAGAGTTAAATTTACTGTTTGCTCTTTCTTCTTTTCTTTTCTTTTCTTTCTTTCTTTCTTTCTTTTTTAAGAGACAGCTAAGAGATTGAATAGTTTGAAAAAGACACAATTGCACCTAGGCAAAATTCCCCCAGATAAAGGCCAAAATAAAAGCAAAGACATAGAGACAGGAAAATGTTTTCATATAGAATGACCTTTGCTGGGAGGAGAGGGGGAGAGGGGAGCTGAGATTGTTCACACATTTCAATCTCAACCTTGCTAGGTGGGTTTTAACTCTTCATTTTCCCCACACCTTTACCCTCTTTTCTCCCAGTAACACCAGGAAGCCTTTTCCTGTCTGGGGTTCTCCTCATTGCCCTTTTCCTTGACTTTGTCTTGTCACTCTGACCACAGTCTTGTTCTGCCAGATATGTTTCATTTTCTGCATGACTTCCCCTGGATGGGCATTTCAAGCTGTGATTTCTAAGCTTGATCTCACACTGTAGATCCTGTTATCTCAGTAAAAAGCTTTAAAGTTCAAAGTGAGTTGGATGAATAATACTTTAAAAGCAGTGTAAAGTGTAAGCATTCCTTGGGTGGGAGCAGTTCAGCAAGAAAAAAAAAACAAACAAACAGGTGTTTGCATGCTTTTATATGAAGAAAGAAAAATTAAAAATCAAGATGCTAGTTTGGGGAAAAAAAAAACTTTATAAAAAATTATTACAATGTTTGAAGAAGTGCATGTAGTTATGGTTCTGTACCCACACAGAGCTGCCATGGGGCTGTCACTCATAGTCCCAAGGCTTTACTTAGTAGCCGAGTTTATTCTAAAGCCATTGAGCTCCATAGCAGTCTGCTAGAATTTAGGCCAAACTCCTTAAACAGAAAAAAAACCCCAGGGATTAACTAGTATGTTGTTAGCAGCTAAATGGAGAAATTGGATAACATCACTGGCACAAGCCTTAGTACAAGAAACAAGATGATGTTTCCTTATTTCCCATCTATATCTGTTCCACTCTCCTTCACCTGGACCCTCTGGTGCAGCTGTTTACTCTGCCTTGTTACACAGGGATTTTTGACAGTCTTTCCAGAAGTGTGTACATGCAAGATCTATGCTTGTTTGTTATGATGGATTTTATTGTCCCTCAAGGTTTTCTGATAGTACATCTGAAACAGACCAAACCTCCTACATCCAGAAGCACAGGCTTTCCACTGATGTCTAAAAAAGCATCTTTAGTAACGTGATCAGTGGTTTTGATATTCGTAGGAAGAGACCTGAGCTTTCCTTTCCTAGAATACAATTCTCCTAAACATATGCTGATGATATCACACAGTAGCCAGAGGAAAAATCTCTGAATTTTCACAAAACTTTTGATGGAGTAGGGAACAACGTGTTCTAGCTAACATGAGCCATTTAAAAGTTATGAGAATATTCTCATAAATAAGAGATGTGACAGAACTTTTGGAGGGATTTTTTGGGCAGCCCTTCTCCAAATAATTCACTGGTAGTACCACATATCTCACTAAAGTACGCATAAATTAACCCAGTTTTAAAACCTTTACACAAAGAATTGAAGCAAGGGAAGAAAGTTTACACGGCAAAAATTGCAGGGTTGACAAGGAAAATTAAGATCTAGTTGTGTTATACACAACAGAGGTTGCAAAAGTTTTGTGCTGTCTCCACTAACTTATGAATAAGATGTCAATAATTATTGCTCAAGAGGACTTGGACGCCAACTGGACATTCTAAAAACACATATATTAAAAGCAGAAGGTTTGATTTGTTTGGTTTTTTATCAATGTTTTAAATATAGAGGCATAAAGCAGAAGAAAGTCTAGTGAAGCCTTTAGAACATAATGGTGCACAGCTCCAGGTGCTCCTTCCATCTGTGACATAGTGGTGAGGCAACCTGTCATGCAGCTAGCTGTACAGTCCTCCCTTTTTCAGTCTTTTTTTTCTTATAATTTTTTTTTCTTTTTTTTTTTTCTTTTTTCTTTTTTTTTTTTTTTTCCCAATAGGAGTCAAAGATACACAGGGGAATGTTGAGCTTTCAACTCTTATTCTAGGAAAGAAACAGAAAAAGAGCAAAGGGAGACAAGTTTGTTTATTAAAGTAACAAATCAAAACTCTATTATAGCTGTCTTCACCAGAGACATGTAACACATGGCATTGCATTGCATCACATTGCATTCCAGACTTAGGGTTGCGATTATTCTGCCTGGGAACGGGCTGGATTAAGTAAGGGCTCCTGCTTAGTCCCTTGTATCACAATTCCTTTTACTACAAAAGAAGAAAAAAAAAAAAGTTGATGACAGAGAGTATAGCATATCATTATCTTTTTCTCAAATATATCTCGGATGTTCTAGGAACCATGCTATATTCTTCCTAGGGGATTCTGTGTTGCTATTGTCAGAGAGATATGCTAAACTAAATTAATATTTCATCTGACTTGTTACAGCTATTCTTACATTGTTATGCTTGGACTTGTTCATGAAAGCTACTTGATAATAATTTACCAAGAGAAAATATAATTCTCATGAAGATACTGAATAGCAAAAGGTCTAGAGGCAACACAGTTGTATATAAAAACAACAGCAACCTGAGCTTGTAGCAAATATTGTTGGCAAAAGTGAACTTGATTTGGACCAGTTGTGACTCAAGTCACAGCTTTCATTTTGTAGAATTCTGTTCATTCAGCTCAGCCTCAAAAGTGACAAAGTTAAGAAAGCTTTTTACAGATTCCTCATCTTTTGAGTGGGCTAAGCAACTGCAGACAAATTGCAATGGCCCTGAAAGTAGATACATATTTTTGTTTATGTGTTCAAATTGCCTTAATTTCTGTTCTTAAGTTACATTTTACAAGAGTGAAAGCAATTAAACCTCCATTGTCCAATCTTTCAAGTCAGTATGGCAGTACTGTCATGCATCCATTTCATTTGGGAATAGACTAATCCTCAGTCGCACTGCTAAACAGATAAATGCAGCTCCTTAGGTTGATCTTGTACTATTGAATGACATTCAGATGTTTGCCTCAGTTCAGAACTGTGGACTCTTCCTTAGTAAAACATCTTTTATATTATGAAAATAACCATGATTTGCAAAAGAGAAGCACAGTTGGAAAGTTCTAACGAATAAAAAGGAAAAGAGGAACAAAATAACGATTGTTAATTTTCCGGTTATTGTGATTCAGAGGAAGAAAATCAGGATATACCACATGCTGTTTAATTTGTAGTTAATGACATTCACTATAATGACACATTAGGCATTCAGAGTTTTGTCTTCTATTGTTTTTTTTTTTAAATATTGATATGTTCAGGTTCTCAAATGAAGTGGAGTTACATTGTACTGTATTGCATTGTGTTATGTTATGTTATGTTAAGATATTTTCAGAAATTTATGTTAGAAAATATTATTTGCAGTGTTTCATAAACAGAGCTTCTTGTCTGGTTTGGACATTGATCTGATGTGAAAAGATGTTTCAAACTCAGTTCTAAAGTGTGAAGGGGACAAGTTCTAGTACTTGGTCCTCCAGGAATTATAATGGAGTTTAATAACTTCTGAAAGTTGTTCTGCTAGGACAATTAATGGTGATTTTTTTTCAGAAAAGTCACAACTTGAAATCCTATAGGTAGCACATATTTATCAAACTTATGTCATATTTGAGTAATGAAGCAAAGATGGTAACCCCAGTTACTTTGTAAGCAGAGTAGACAACCCAATAGAGCTTGCATATCACAAGAAAAAGAGCAACAAAATGCATTGGGAGATCACAGTACGGTGGTATCTGAGAAGAATATATCAAAACAGAAATATCAGAAACTCAGATACCATTTATTTTACTAGATTTAGTTTGTTTTGCCTGGCAACAAGGAGTTGAAAACAGAGACACCGAAAAGAAGAATTGGAAATAATTTACAAAGATTTCTTAACAAGTAATATTCTCTATGAATGCTTCATCCTAAAACTGCACCTTCTCATTTTCTCTACGTTACTTGATCTACAAAAGTGTAACTTAGGTGAAAATAAATATGTTGACACTGTCCAGCACAACATCCTTGTCTCTAAACTGGAGATACATGGATTTGATGGACAGACCACTCAGTGGATGAGCAATTGGCTGGATGGCCACACTCAAAGAGTTGTGGTCAACAGCTTGATGTCTGAGTGGAGACCAGTGATAAGTGGTGTTCCTCAGAGTTCGGTATTGAGACTGGCACTGTTTGACATCTTTGTTGGCAACACAAACAGTAGGATAGAGTGCACCCTCAGCAAGGTTATCGATGACACCAAGCTTTGTGGTGTAGTAGACACGCTGGAGGGAAGGGATGCCATCCAGAGGGACCTTGACAGGCTGAAGAGGTGGGCCTGTGCAAACTTCAAGAAGTTCAATAAGGCCAAGTGCAAGGTCCTGCACATGGGCCAAGGCAATCCCAAGCACAAATACAGGCTGGGTGGAGAACGGATTGAGAGCAGCCCTGAGGAGAATGACTTGGGAGTGCTGGTGGACAAGAAGCTCAACATGAACCAACAATGCGTGCTTGCAGTGAAGGAAGCCAATTGCATCCTACAACAAAAGAAGCATGGCCATCAGGTCGAGGGAGGTGATTCTCCCCCTCTACTCTGCTCTGGTGGGACCCTACCTGGAGAACTACGTCCAGCTCTGGAGTCCACAACATAAGAAGGATGTGGACCTGTTGGAGTGAGTCCAGAGGAGGCCATGAAGAGGATCAGAGGGCTGGAGCACCTCTCCTATGAAGACAGGCTGAGAGAGCTGGGGCTGTTCAGCTTGGAGAAGAGAAGGCTCTGGGGAGACCTTATAGTGGCCTTCCATTACCTAAAGCGGACTTATAGGAAGGACGGGGAGAGACTCTTTAGCAGGATGTGTTGTGACAGGACGAGGGGTAACAGTTTCACAACTGGGAGGGAGGGAGGGAGAGGGAGGTAGGTTCAGACTGGACATAAAAATTTTTCTACAATGAGGGTGGTAGAACACTGGCACAGGTCGCCCAGAGAAGTGGCAGATGCCCCATCCCTGGAAACGTTCAAAGTTAAGTTGGACAGGGCTCTAAGCAATCCGATCTGGCTGGAGATACTCCTGCTCCTTGCAGGGCAGGACTGGACTAGATGACTTTAAAGGTCCCTTCCAACACAAATTATTCTGTGATTCTATGTTTTAGTACTGAAAATATGATAGAAATGTATAAGTAGAAATCTGGTTGACTGAAACATGCAAAACATTCCAAATTTTTGAGCTTGTGTATGGACCTTTTCAGTGTAAGAAGTTTACAAAGCTAGAGTTCTGCTACAGTTTCCATTTTAATCATTTGACTTGCCTGTCACATCAGTCAGCAGATCAAATGCATGCAGGATGATGCTCTGGTAGGGCCTATCTATAACAGGAATCCCTGATTTCACTACAGCTAAAACATTTTTCCACTAACCCTAACTCTGCACCCTGCCTTGGAAACTTCCACATGAGGCAAAGAAGTACATGCTATCACACTGGCAACCTGAGAGGTGTGTGAAATAAACAGCCTTTCTCCAGTTCTCATTGCAGACCTCTTCTGGATACAGCTGCCTCATAAGGACTCTGGCAACACGTTCCTGATACGAGTGTCTCACCAACACCAGCAACTGCCACAGAATCTAGTGTCAGTATAACTCATGACAGATAATAGACTTCCTCTGTTTATTTCTTTTTTTTATCTTTTTTTCCCTTTTTTTTTTTTTTTTTTTTTTTTTTAGGAAATCAAGAAGGAAATTGCTTTGAGAAACAACAACTCCCGTCTGGCACTCAGAAATCTAAATTAATGTGACAAATTGCCATGATTTTCAATATTGATTTACAACTATGTCCCAGTTCATAAACCTACAGTGGTGACTTCTGCTGTCACATTGTATACGTGTAGTCAAGAAATAGCATTTTAAGCTGTAAAATAATCATTCAGAAAATAGAAATGTTACAAATCATCAGTGTGTTGAACTAAACCACATCAGCATTAAACTTTTGTCTGATATGGGCTATTCCATAGTATTGTCAGTACTAAAAAAAAACCCTGCACATGAAGCAATTTCAAATAAGAAAAATAAAATAAAAAAAAAAAACAACAAAGTTTACTCCCAGATTTTTTGAAGTGAAGAGAATAAATTCCATTCCCTCTGGAATAGGCCTTTTTCAAAGACTATGATTTTACAATTTGATATGAAAGGCAAAGCGAAGATTAGGAGAGTGAGAGAGTTTTACTTGGATCATATGTGTTTATAAAGCTACAGTTCTGACCTTGGAATATTTTTCGCTTCTATTCTCCTTGAACAAGGTCATAAGAGGGAAGGGAGAAATGGCTTCAGTGTTAGCAAAACCAATTTCAAAATCTTCTGTTTGATCCAGTGACGAGGTCTGTCAAGATTACTGAGAGATACATTAATTAATGTGCTGAAACTCGATAGGGTTAAGTAAAGTAACTATTGATTAGCCTTTGTGAACATGACAACATTGCTTGGAAGTCTAGACATAACACTTACTAAAACCAAATACTGTGGTATTACACAGTAATAGATAAAATAGTTTGGCTTCCAATAGCAGTTAGAGCCATTATCATAGAATACTGTAGTGAGTTTTGTGAGCCCAAGTGTACCTGACATGCTCAGAAACACATATTCAGCTACTTCTGTGGAACTAATCTGGTGTATCAGCTGATCAACTGCTAGCTTTATCAATTATTTATTCTCCAACCGTATCTTTTGAAAGATTTTTTTTTTACTGGGACTTTTATTGTTGCTTTGTTTTTCAACTTTAAAAGTACTTGCGTAAAGGATAGATTTGTTCAAGTGAAATGTGAGTGTGTATCTGTTTGAACCGAACATGGTTGTTTCTCAGCAGTTACTGATTTCATTTGTCACTTTATTGCTTGAGTCAGGGGAGTGGATTAAGGAACAGGATGTCACTGCCACTTTAAGAGAGCATCCTTTTTGGAAAGCCAGTTTATTGTTTGGTGTTTATTTGAATAAAAAGCTCTTCTTCAAAATGTGAGCTGTTTCCTGAGAGGAGGCAGAAGCTGAATAGTATTCTTCATGGGAAAGGGAATGATTTAGTGCACCATGTTACCCAAGAAATTTGCTACAATCTACTCATGCCTCTGCAGAAATGAAAGGATGTGGCCTCCTTTCGTAGTAAAAAAATCATAGTCAAACCCATAAAACACATTGACAGCCAGGAGAACAAGTTCTAAGCACTGCTACCAGTTATATTGACCAGTGGAATTTTTTTCTTAGTAGAAAATATACTGTTGATCACTCCAAGATTTACATGGGATTGACTAATGAATAGCAAGTAATCAATTATTTAAGGACAAAGTTGGCTGTTCCATCTTCCAGTTCTGTATTTATTCAGATTGCTGTTTGACTAAGGTTGTCCTTGCCTTTTGTGTTAGCTTTAAAGAAGACATGTTGAGATTAAAGTCATTAGCCTTTTTCACAGGTATTTCCTGACTATAAACCCACACACAAATGTGTTGTTTGTTTTATTGCAATTACACATTTTCCACTGACTACTAGAACTAAGAGTATTTTGTTAAAAAAGTCTGACTATTTTCTTCTGACACTGTGTTTCAAAATTGTCTTTGTTTGTATAGCTTCATGTATTGTTTGATTAGTTTTTCCATTTTTTACTTTGACATGGACAAGGTGATATTTAGGATTTATTTGATTAAACACCTGTTTGAGGTACCTAAATTGCAAGTACTTAAAACTCTAGAGTCCCATGTATTAGCTCTGAAAAAACAGTGAAGCAACCTCACAGTAAGCAGTAGGTTTAGTGTAAATCCTTAAACTCTTCTAAAACCTAAAAACAGATGTAAGATTCAAATTCTGCAAACCTGTTGCAATTACTGAAAAAAAAAAAGGGTCTCATTTATTAACTCTAAACTTCAGACATATTTTAAACAACTACAGGGCCCATGATTACAAATTCCCATTAAGCTCCTAAGAATTCCAAAAAGGAAATTGAACATCCAGCAGAAAAAAAGGGAAAACAAATATAAAAGATCTGTGGATGATCCTAGTTTTGCCTGTGTTCTTCTTATGTTAGAAAAGCTTTCCTGTTAGAGAGGAAAGTCATCATAGAGAAATATTTGCAATTTTAATATCATAGAGCAGAGTCGGGCAATAGAACTTTCTGTCTGGGTTCGGTCATCTGGTGCAAATGTGCAGAGTGCAAAGATGAAAGCCTCAAAATGAATAAAAGACAGCAAGAGTCTTTGCAAGCACCTTTCTGCTTAAGGATTGAGGTGATGTTTCTGGAATACAGTCCTTGAATTTGAAATCAGCTCTTGTTTCAAACAAATTCTGCAAGAATTTCAAGTAAACATGAACTATTTGAATTTTGGACAATGGATTTTTGCTTTGGTTTTATTGCAGTTATACTAGAGTATCTTTAATTCATTAGGAACAAAGAGACCTTAATTATAAATAACAAGTGGGGGAAAAAAAATCCTATGATTTTTCTTCCAGGTTTATTTCAAAATCCTTGATAGTTCTCATTTCATTTCTATATCTTGTGATGCCCCATATGTTGTAATGCTTATCTTTTTTTTTTCTATTAAAAGAGTCAATTCTATAGATTATAATGCCATTTTCATCTCCATTGTATGCAAAGAAACTTTTTCCCATTTTGCAGTAAGTATGTATATTCCTTTGCCTCATAAAAGCACCATCTACTAACTTTCAGTAGTTCTAGAAGTCTATTAAATTAGATTTGAGAAATACTTTTATTTATTGCATTACTCTTTTTGTGTGTGTGTGTGTTTTTTCTGTAATAAAAGAAAAATAATTGGACTGTTAACACAGTGACTGAAGTCTTTTGTCTGCTTCCCAACAGGACAGCCATGAATAGTGATACTCTGCCACTACATCACCTCCCACTGCTGAGTTAAGTGAACTACAGCAATTCTCAGCTGTATCAGAAACTCAGTTCTCCGTGATGAGACAGGTAAAACTAGTTTTGATATAATGTTGATTTTCTGAAGGTTAAATTTTCCTTGGATATTTGTGGTTACTTATCTATGTATGAGATTGTCACTGGAAAATCGAGATCAAGTTCTTTCACACACGGAAATTATGTTTGCTTTCCTCATCCCATACAGGATTAGAAAGAACAACCTGGAGGTAAAAGATGTAGCTACATTTAAATAATTATATTACATGGTAACACTACTATATCTTTATATGAAATTTTGGCAAAGGACGAAACATGTGAAAAGAACGAACAAGCAGTGAGCCATGAAGGAAAAAATGCACTAAAAAACCTACTACATTTGTGGTGCTTCAGAACTCAAGAAGTAACACAGAAGTAAATAATTTGTAAGGGAAATTGTATTTTTTTTTGTTTTTGTTTTGTTTTGTTTTGAGGTTTTCTTTGCGTGTGGGTTTGCAATCTTCAGGAATCTTAGTGATATGACATTTGAAATCTAAATCTTAGCCCTGGCTCTGCATCATTCTTGAGAGGTCTAAAGTTGTGGGAAATAGAACCCCTAAATATGCACATATACAAGCTCCTCTTCACTAAAGAGAAATGATTCTCATATCTCAAAGTGACAGCCATCTCTAGAAATCACAGTGACCTATTCATTAAAGACCTGAGTCCCATGTGCATGGTAGAATTCATTAAGCGCTGTTATTCTCTGAGCAAAAGCTATACAACTCTGTGTTCTGCCATTCATAAATATTTGTGTCGGGCAATTACCTGGTAGAACTTCAGCATGCTGGAAAAGCTATATTAAAATAAAGTCAACGTTATTTTATTTCTTTTTTCTTCAAGAATATTTGACTTCTGTCACTCAGGTTTAGAGCCCTGCTTCTCTTGCATGAAGAATGGGATAAGCTCTCCACATCAAAAAATATAATCTTGGCCAAGGTCATTTAATTCCACTGAATCAGAGCTGAGGCCTTAGTATGTTGAGACGTTTATAGCCTGCTGTCATTCTGGCAAGTGACAGAAATAGAGGGTGGAGCAGATGCTGAGCAGAATTGTCACATTTCCATAACAAGGCCGGAGAGCTTGGTGACTCATGGATGCTTAATACACAACTCTGATGCCCCACAAGTGAGTATAGAAGTTGCAAATCTGTAAACAACTATGGTGGGAATTTGCTAATCTCTGGCTGCTGTAGCTTGTTCTGTACAGGTCCTCGAGCTTTGTATAAGAAATTTTTGACATTGTACTCTGTAAAAACACACACACAGCAGCTTGCCAGGGCTTGTCAAAAGGACAATAACACATTTTACTAAGTCTGTAAAACCTATCATTGTTCATAATGTCACACTGTTGAGAACTGGAAAAGCAGAACTAATAAGGCCTTTCTAGAACAGTTTCTAATGTTCCTTGAAAAGCAAATGTGCGATTTTACTTATTATGTTGAATCAACGTAATCCAAAGCTCTGAATAAAACTAAGACGACCAGATATTTCTTTACATTGAGCAGACAATAAACTTCATAATATCTGTCTTAGTTGGGATTAGATATTTTTTATTTCTGTTTTAGTCCCCACCAACTATTACCTTTTGCTTGTATTTTAAAGGAAGTTATGGTCAGCGTCTTTTACTATGAATGGAAGCAGGGAAAGGAAGGAAAATTGGTCAGAAAATTTTTAAAAGAAATCGGCTAGCTTTTAAAAGAAAATGTGGTCACCTTTTTCACTCACAAATGGCTATTCAAATGGCAAAACCCACTGATAAATGTGACTTCTAAGTGAGAAGCTTCCTGAAAATATAACTGTGACAGCACAGGCCTAGATGTGTATTTTATAATAAAAGCTTAAAAAATGTCATAACATAGTGTATTCCGGAGATTATAGGAGGTTTATCAACACATTTAGAAGTTTAATTCCTTGGAAATTGGGCCTAGAATCAGTGTAAACCTTGAATCTTCAAAATTGCTGCCATTGCAGAAAAAGTTCTTAAAAATATTTCCAGAACATCTATCAAAGAACCCCACTACTTCCCAGGTTTTTTTTCATAGAAATCCATCCATTAGCAGCTAACTATAGATTCCAGGATCTGGGTGGACCCGTTACAAACAGCTGTAGACCCACGTTACTTAGCAAGACCAGAAATATCTCATACAGGTAGATTCCAGTAATTTTCCAATCTATTTACACTACAGGATTGGAAACTTCTTAATCAGTTCTCTTCTTTGAGATGGAGAAAGAAGGATGAGAAAGCAAATAGAAAAGTGGCACTCTTTGGTTCATGTTCTTTCACAATGGAGCCCAACTTGGCTAATTTATGTGATTACTTTAGACCCTGCTTCATGGAAACCCTTATTATGTCATTAATCCAGGGTACCTAAAGCTCCATAGCTTGAGAAATACTTTCTCAAATCCATTCTGTTCTCAAGTGGTGAGAAGAAAATGCCTTTGAAAACCACCACAGGGTTCTGGTCTACCTATTATATCTCCTCCCTGACTATGCTTACTACATAAGAGATGGTTTTCCTTCACAGTATGATTCATTCAGCGTACTTTAAGTATTAACCTTTCTTATCAGAGCCATTTCTTTGAAGCTCTACCACAATCTCCAGTTACATTCTCTGCTGTTATAGGAGTGATGCTAATTCAATTGCTTTAATGCTGAGCGGTATCTGGCTCTCCAGATTCTTCAGTAAGAGTGCTATGATTCAGAAGATGGGGCAAAAGACCCATCAGGGCAGGGCAGGGCTGAATTTTTACCCTCACTGAGGAATTCATTAGTTGCTGGTACCCCTACACTTTAGGTTGCATTGCAGTGAAGTTTCAGGGAGAAGAACACCACCCATTGTTTAGGATGTGCATTTCTGAGAATGTTTAAGCATCTGAACCTGAGCACCTGAGGAATTTGAAGGTTGATTAGTGAAGCACCTATGGATTAACAAACCTTTAGGTTAGGCAGTTAAGAAAATAGGCAGTCTGAATTGTTGTTTAGAATTTAGCTTACATCTCAATTAAAGGGGGTAATGAGAAAAACATAGTATCCTTAGGGAAAGATACAGTTTTAAAATATGACCTAATTCTTTATATATGGATTTGTGTGGGATAGCCATAGTTAACAGTTTAATAGTGACTGAGTTTACACACTCTGCTGCCACTTACAGTTTGCGTGTTATCCTTAAGGGTATGTTTGCATTCAAAATTTTTTATTAAGAAAATTTTAAATGTAAAAGTATTGTCATCCTGTTCTGCAATTTGGCCCTAGATGTAGGAAGAAACAGAGGGATCACATCAAATCCCTCTAAATAAATCCCCTCTAAAGGGGTTTGATATATTTTATTTTGTGAAAAAAACCAAACCACTTCCTATATTTATATTATTGAAATTTCCTGGATAATTCATATTCCTATTACTCTTCAAGCAAGCTTCAGCGCTTAGCGAATTGGTGATGTTTTTTGATTTCTATTTAAAGCATATATGTTCACATGGAGTAAAACATGCTTTATTACACTGATGAAGAAGTTATTCATCTGACACTCTGTAAAAAACTGTGTCAAAAATTTGTCTCAACATTTTTCAAACATCAAACCACCCCCCCCGAACAACGGAACTTCAGTTACTAGAGTCTTCCTGTTGTCTCGCAAGCCAACTCCTGTTATCTTGCAAGCCAATTCCCATTATCTTGCAAGCCAACTCTTGTCCTGCAGACCCGAATGCAGAGCTGATTCTGAGAAATCTAGCCCTACCCCCCGGCATGAGCCCAAACCCGAGGCCAGAAGAAAAAAACAGAGGGGCCCAGAGACGGTAATGGGCATGCGTATCACCGCCAGGTGAGGGGTGTGGCTAGGCAAACCAGCTCTTGGAATACAATGAATATGCAACGAAACCAACATGAAAATGGGAACAAACATCAAGGGGAAAAACCATCAAGGAAACAACACATCGACGGAAATCAACATCGATGGAATCAACATCGAACAGAACGATCCCCCACTGAGTGAACTGGACTGTCGAGACGCCGCAGCTCCATGGTGGCAGCTATTGCAACTGAAAATCTTTTTTTTTTCTCTCTCTTTCCTTTCTTTCATTTTTTTTTCTCTTGAATTTGAAAACTTTTACTTGGTGTTCTGGTTTTGTTAGTGAGGGGGGGCCTAAGGTGGTAGCTTCTGTAGGAAACTGCTAGAAGTTGCTCCCCTTTGTTTAGTGGACTCGGCTGGGCCTAGGGCGGACCCGCTGCTAGCCAAGGCTGAGCCAATTGGTAGCAGAATGTCCCGTGATAACGCCTCTGCGATAACGTATTTAAGTAGGGGAAAACAGGAAAAAAAAAAGAGGAGAAGATGTGAAGCAGCTGAGCGGGGGGCAGAGAGGGGGAGGTGCGAGCCTTGTGGGCCTTGCAGGCCTCACCCTCTGGCCTCCCGCCGGGCAGCAGACTGGGCCCAACTCGGCCCGGCCTGGCTGCAAGAAGTGGAGAGGAGATGACAAGTGAATAAGATGTAAAAAGGATCCTGAGAGGCGTCTGCCAACCTGTTGTGAGGAACGGCTGCAGACGCCAAGGTCAGTGAAGAAGGAGGGGGAGGAGTAACGCGGCTCCTGGCCAAGATTCCTCTGCAACTCGTGGTGAAGACCATGGTGGAGTGGGTTGTCCCGCTGCAGCCCATGGAGGTCCACGGAGGGGCAGAGATCCACCTGCAGCCCGTGGAGGTCCACGGAGGGGCAGAGATCCACCTGCAGCCCGTGGAGGTCCACGGAGGGGCAGAGAGCCACCTGCAGCCTGTGGAGGACCCCACGCCGGAGCAGGTGGAGGCCTGAAGGAGGCTGTGGCCCGTGGAGGGCCCGCTGGGACAGCTGTTCTAGAGGGACTGCACCCCGTGGAAGAGATGACCCACACCGGAGCAGTTTCACAGAGGACTGTGGCCTGTGGGAGGGACCCCACGCTGGAGCAGAGGAGGAATGCGAGTTCTTCCCCTGACGATGACACAGCAGCATAAAACAATGCGTGATGAACTGACTGTGACCCCCATTCTCTTCCCCCCGCCCCGTGCCACTCGGGAGGGGAAGGTAGTATAGATAATGTTAAGCCCGGGAAGAGGGAGGGGTGGGGGGAGGTTATCTTGTTCCCTGTCTCATTCTCCTGCTAATTTTAGAAATAAATGAATAGTTTTCCCCAAGTCGAGTCTGTTTTGCCCGTGACAGTAACTTTAAGGATTTCTCCCCGTCCTTATCTCAGACCTCGAGCCGTTTTTCTTATATCATCTCCTCCTATTCTCTCGGAGGGTGGGGGGAGCGAGACTGCGTAGTCTGGTCCCGATGGGGGCTGAACTACGACACTTGGGTAAATAGTTACCTGGCGCTTGACTTCGTTTTGAGTCTTAATTCTGTTCCAGAGAATACGAGCAAAACCACGCTCCGGTGTGTGTGAGGTTGGTCCAGCCGCCCCTAGCCTCCCAGACTTGTCTGAGGTCGGCTAGAACGCAAAGGGGCCTTCCTCTTATCCGAAATCGGAAAGTGACACCCTCAAACAGAAAACTATCTTGATAATACACCTTTGAAATATACAGCAGTTTGGTTGAAAAATACTCTGATGATACTTTAATGGCTGACATTTATTTTTTTTTTTTCCTCTTCTCTATTTTAATACGTATTGTCAGATTTATTTGCTGTAGTATTACGTTTTAAAGCCTAACCATTTCTAACCCAGGACTTCTAATGTGATTCAGTCCTTTGACTCAAAAGTCTCATTCTCACATATTAAATCAACATGTGCCTTTATGACTCAATATTTATCTATGGGATTATTATTGAATTCATAATTTAGAAAGGCGTCTGTATAAATAGATATTTAGTAATTATTGCAAAAGATAATCTTGCCATTCTCCTTTTCGTAAAAAGGAAAAAAAATCAATAAAAAAAAAGATCTTTAAAAATCTGTTCTTCAAACAGCTGTTCTGGATATGAACACTCCCCCACACTCCATTCCTCCCAACAGGCACACATAAATGCATTTATTTACATCTGCATGAAACTTCCATACGTATCACTTTGTATACCTTACACGTAAAGGTAATTTACACTAGTTTTAAGTCTCCTTTCCATTCCAGCAGTGATGTAAAGAAATAAGCCCCAGAGGGTCTTACTATAAATGAATGCTTATAGTTTGAGTGTTATTAATTAAATCACTCTTCAACCAGGTTATACTTGAAGCATTCATGTTATGCATATATGAATAGACATTAGTAAAATCCATGTCAGTAACTACATCCTGAATTCCTTTCTCATAGTTTATAAACAGGAAAGTGTTGCTAGATATTTCTGACTTCAACTTTTTTCCATTTCCTTTCTTGGAAAGAAACCCAAAGCTGACATTATTTTCTCATTACGATTTATTGAACCTGTGAGTCATTCTGCAGTATTCTTATGTCGTGGAATTGCCAGAAAAGACAAGGAACTCGAAATGTCTTCTGTTGCCTTTGTTGGCGCGGCGACCTGGTTCAGGAACGGCACGGTGACCAACCCCAGGCCGCTCGGTCCATCAGCTCGCTGACACCAGTGTGGTGGACGGCAAATGGCGTTTATTGAGGGGTAACACGACCTTATATAGCTTAGGTTTACAACGTTATTTCCGTCTGCTTGCATCACAAACTGACCGCTATTGGTCATCAGGAGAGAGACCCTATCTTTCCGTACAGCGCGATATCTTCCGGTCGCCAGACCCTAGCTACCCACATTTCCCCCCTCCCTATGCGTAATTAAATTGATCAAAATATCACAGTCTTTTCCCGTTCGAATGCAAATGATTTTGACTGGCCTCATGGAGAGGGAGGCAAAAGAAAAAAAAGCGTCCTTTCAAATCCAGAGCAGCAAGCCAAAGTGGTTCAGGTGTCATCACAGTCAGCAGGGTATATGGATCCGCCACTGCTGGGTAGAGGTCTTCTTACTTTCCATACGTCCAGTCCCAACGATATCTTTCCAGTGAGCAAGTACACAACCTTTTCTTTAATGTTCCTCCACTCTGACCTCCTCCCATATTTACTGATTCATTCTCTGATCCTGTCTTTACTCCGTGTCCAGCAACTCAGTTGCTGTACCACCCCTTCCCCAGAGTTTGAGGGGTGCTGCCACCCCCCCAGAATCTGAATGGGCGACTACTTCCTCTCTTCCCTTAGTCCGACTTCCTCTTTCCAGTGTACACATACACAACCCTCTCTTTACTCACCTAGGACACTCGAAATTCCAGCTAAACACTGCTCACAACTTTTCATTACAGCACTTACTTGCACTCTGGAACAAACACAGGTTTACAAGAGGTATCGCGGTGTAAAGGATACCATTCAGGGCCATCGGGGTCCCACTACAAGGGAACAAAGAAATCTACAATGACAGAACACAATAAATTAGTACCGCAACTACAAAGATGCACTTTGGATCCAGTTCAAGAATACATACACCGTGACCTCGGATAAAAACATACTAAATGTATAGTTAAGTTAGTTAAAATATTCTGTCTTGTTCTATGTTTTACAGCAATCTTAAAGAATATATATGTCTTAAAATAGTTGTTACCTTAAAAAGATCGATTAATGGCACTTTGTGAGTAGGCGTAAAAGCGAAGGCAAGCCTAATACTGTTAGTAAACTTGATTGAAAATACTGTGTAATCATCTCGTGATAGCGAGTATAAGGCACGCTGGGCGGATGGTAAATGGGGAATGATTAGGGATAATTCTAAACAAACAGAACCTTAAAGCAATTGTCGGTGTTCCATGCATTCCACTAACATGATGTTGACCGTCTCTAACGGGCTCTTGACAAACGACACGAGTCTGTTTAATATACAGGGTCCGAAGATCAATGCTAACACGATCATTGTGACTGGCCCTACCAGGGTAGATACCAGGGTGGTTAACCACGGTGTGGCGAGTAAACCCTTTGTCCCCCGTCTGCCACCTGGACCGGGAACGCCAGCGTGGCTGTTGGGACCCAATCCGCACAGGCAATCTTTATTTCCCTCCAGTCCGTGAGAGGAATTCCTTCCCCTCGCGATTCCTTTTTATTTTGGCTGGGGATATTTTTGCTTTTAATTTTATTTACCCTCGTGTCCTCCTCCTCTGAGTCTGAATCGGTTACGAGCCGCTCGTCCGAGCTCGTATATGTTCCGGAGTCAGAACTCGACTGACTGGTTACTTCCGGGTTCTGATGCCTTTTTGTTGGGCGCCGCCTACTTCCTTTGCGGGCGGGCCGTTCCCTCCCCCTTGGCTTGTCCCTCCGTTTTGGTTCGCCCCGCCTTCTGCTCGGCGGGCCGCTCTGATTGGCTGTCGGCGCTTTACTCACACTCCCCTCCCCTCCCCGGTCGCCCCCACCACTCTCCTTCTTGTCCTCCTCGCCTTCACCTTTGTGTACGCTTGTTAGCTCTAGCGCATCTTCTTCGTTCCTTCTGGGGACATCTTCGCCCCGCCCTCCCCCCTGGGGTTCGGCGCCATTATGAGGCACATAAGGTGGTGGTCTCGCCCAGGCTTCAGCGCCCCTGGCTTCCTCAGTTAACCCACCCCAGAAGGACAGTGCGCGCTTCTGTGCCTCCGTAATTGGGTCAGGGTTCGGGGACTGAGGGGGCAAGGGGTTCAGGGGTAGAGGGGGTGTGTCGCCCTCTTGTAAGTGTTTGGACTCCGTGGAATCACCGCCGTTTGGGGGGTGCGGAGTCTGCGTAGCTGCCCCGACTCCCAATTTCGGAGTGACTAACAGTCCCTTGCTGCCCTCCAGGTTTCCTGCTCTTGTAAGGCCTTCTGCAGGGCCTGTATGACTTTCCCCCACGACTTAAGGTTTTTCCCGCTACCCGAGGACATCGTCTCCTCGGCTAATGCTTTAGTGCATTTATCCCACACTTCAGGGTGGAGAATATCCACCGGCTGGTCAATGACCCCAATTTGTAAAAGCCTCGCAACTGCGAGAGTAAAATCTTTGGGCTTACAATCAATACCCCACGGCTTATGTAATTGTGATACGACCTTCACAAGGGCTTCCATCCTCCTTGTTGGTCCGGGAGCGTCCTCCCCGCCGGGCTGGTCCTGCCGCTCCGGCCGCCGTTCACCCGTCCAGGCGACTTCCTGGGTTTCGGCACCACTTGTTGCCTTTGTTGGCATGGCAACCTGGTTCAGGAATGGCACGGTGACCAACCCCAGGCCGCTCGGTCCATCAGCTCGCTGACACCAGTGTGGTGGACGGCAAATGGCGTTTATTGAGGGGTAACACGACCTTATATAGCTTAGGTTTACAACGTTATTTCCGTCTGCTTGCATCACAAACTGACCGCTATTGGTCATCAGGAGAGAGACCCTATCTTTCCGTACAGCGCGATATCTTCCGGTCGCCAGACCCTAGCTACCCACAGTCTTCCAGTCCCATGATCCTGTGTATCTATTATAAGTGTCTCCGTTATGGATATTATGGCTTCCATGTTCCATTTTGCAACTGCCACTCTTTGTGATGTTTGTCTTTTCACTTCTGTCCATTCTTTTCTTGTCCTAAAAAGTGGTTACTACTTTTTCTATTTCCATGAGAATTAGACACATTATGAAAGAGTGTGTCTTTGCAGATACAGAGCCAGTATCAATGGGGAGGAATTAAAAGAGAATTACTCAAGTGAATTAAGATTCAGTAGACATGAGACTCAGATCTCACGGGGATTAAAATTGTTTTTTAGCTTACATTAAGTTCAAAAAAAAGAGAGATGAAACTCAAAATTATCCTAAAAAGTGTGTGCCATATGCTATGTGATTTTGAACAGTTTTTCTCTATTTGAAAGATACCTGCAGAATAATTTCTCTACAGGCTCACTAGCTGCATCTAGAGAGTCTGGGGATTACCTAGCTGCATGGTCAAAGGATTAAATCTGAGAAAAGACCTTACTAGATTTACTTCAGACTGCCTCTGAAATTGATGTGAATGTAGGTCTAAGACTTAAAAATTCAGCTGCTCCAATGTTGGAAACACCTTCTGAGTGTTGCAGTTTAGCTCTAGTCACCACATATTTTCTTGCTTACCCTTCCCCTCCCATGCAGGATTGGGGAGAGAATTGGGAGAAAAGGAAAACTCACGGGTTGAGACAAAGACACTTTTAGCAAAGGAAAAATACAATAATAACACAATACAAAGATACTAAAATATACAAAATGAGCAATACATGATTTCTCACTACCCAGAATCCCAATGACTGATACAGCCCATTCTAAGCAGCAATCATGGAAATGAAACCGAGCAGTGCACAAAGGAGTGACAGGGAGCCATGCACCCCAGGCCAACCTCCTCTGACATACTGAGCATGACATTTATAGCATGGAATACTCTCTTTGGCCAGTTTGGGTCAATTATTCTGGCTATATCCCTCCCAGATTGCTGCACCTGTCAGACAGTGTCCTTGGTCTCCTTAGGAACAACTCATATCATCAATGTGTTTATCAATATTTTTCACATACGAAATCTAAAACACATCAGCTACTGAGAGGAAAATTAACACCATCCCTGCCAAAATCAGTGGGAAAAGATGAATGGTAATAATATGCATACAGGCTTTATGAAGTGCATTTACCATTTCATAGAATCATAGAATGGTTAGAGTTGGAAGGGACCTTCAAAGATCATCTAGTCCAACCCCCCTGCAAGGAGCAGGGACATCCCCAACTAGATCAGGTTGCTCAGAGCCTCATCCAACCTGGCCTTGAACGTGTCCAGGGATGGGGCTTCCACTACCTCTCTGGGCAACCTGTTCCAGTGTTCTACAACCCTCATTGTAAAAAATTTTTTCCTAATATCCAATCTAAATCTACCTCCCTCTATTTTAAAACCATTACCCCTTGTCCTGTCACAACAGGCGCTACTGAACAGCCTCTCCCCATCTTTCTTGTAGGCCCCCTTGAGGTACTGGAAGACTGCTATAACGTCTCCCCGGAGCCTCCTCTTCTCCAGGCTGAACAGCCCCAACTATCTCAGCCTATCTTCATAGGAAAGGCGCTCCAGCCTTTTTGTCATCTTTGTGGCCCTCCTCTGGACCTTCTCCAACTGGTCCATGTCCTTCTTGTGTTGGGGGCTCCAGAACTGGACACAGTACTCCAGGTGGGGTCTCACCAGAGTGGAGTAGAGGGGGAGAATCACTTCCCTCAGCCTGCTGGCCACACTTCTCTTGATGCAGCCCAGGATGCGGTTAGCCTTCTGGGACGCAAGGGTACCTTTCCTGCTCATGTTGAGCTTTTCATCCACCAGCACTCCCAAGTCCTTCTCCTCAGGGATGCTCTCAATCCATTCCCCGCCCAGCCTGTATTTGTGCCTGGGTTTGCCATGACCCAGGTGCAGGACCTTGCACTTGGCCTGGTTGAACTTCATGAGGTTGGCATGGGCCCACCTCTCCAGCCTGTCAAGGTCCCTCTGGATGGCATCCCTCCCTTCCAGCGTGTCGACGGCACCACACAACTTGGTATCATCGGCGAACTTGCTGAGGGTGCACTCTATCCCACTGTCCATGTCTCTGACAAAGATGTTGAACAGTGCCGGGCCCAACACAGGCCCCTGAGGGACGTCACTCGTGACCGGTCTCCACATGGACATTGAGCCGTTAACCACCACTTTCTGAGTGCGGCCATCCAGCCAACTCCTTATCCACCGAGTGGTCCATCCATCAAACCCATGTCTCTCTAGTTTAGACAGAAGGATGTTGTGCGGGATAGTGTCAAAAGCTTTGCACAAGTCCAGGTAAATGATATCTGTTTCTTGTCCCTTGTCCACCAGTGCTGTCACCCCATCACAGAAGGCCACCAAATTAGTCAAGCATGATCTGCCCTTGGTGAAGTCATGGTGGCTGTCACCAGCCACCTCCTTGCTCTCCATGTGCCTTAGCATGGTTTCCAGGAGAATCTGCTCCATGACCTTGCCAGGCACAGAGGTGAAGCTGACCGGCCTGTAGTTGCCAGGGTCCTCCTTATTCCCCTTTTTAAAAATGGGGGTTATGTTCCCTCTCTTCCAGTCATCAGGGACCTCACCAGACCGCCACGATTTCTCAAATATGATGGACAGTGGCTTGGCAAATTCATCTGTGTCGTAGTTCAGCCACGATTGAGACCAGACAATGCAGTCTCTCTCTCACTCCTCCCACCCTCGGAGAGAACAGGGGGAGATAATATAAGGAAAAACAGCTCGAGGTCTGAGATAAGGACAGGGAGAAAATCCTTAAAGTTACCGTCATGGGCAAAACAGACTCCACTTGGGGAAAACTATTCATTTATTACTACAAACAGCAGGATAATGAGACAGAGAAGAAGATAACCTCCCCTCACCCCTCCCTCTTCCCAAGCTTAACATTATCTCTACTACCTTCCCCTCCCGAGCGGCACAGCGGGGAAGAGGCAATGGGGGCTGCAGTCAGTTCATCACACGTTGTTTCACACCGCTGCTTCAATGTCGGGGGAAGAACTCCTCACATTCCTCCCCTGCTCCGTTGTGGGATCCCACCCCTACGCCACAGTCCTTCCTGAAACTGCTCCGGCGTGGGTCATCTCTTCCACGGAGTGCAGTCTCTCCAGAACAGCTGTCCCAGCGGGCCCTCCACGGGCCACAGCCACTTTCAGGCATCCAATTCCCCCTATGTGGGGTCCTTCACAGGCTCCAAGTGGATCCCTGCTCCTCCGTGGACCTCCATGGGCTGCAGGGGGACAACCTGCTCCACCATGGTCGTCACCACAGGCTGCAGGGGAATCTTGGCCAGGAGCCGCATTACTCCTCCCCCTCCTTCTGAACTGACCTTGGTGTCTGCAGGTGTTCCTCACAACAGGCTGGCAGATGTCTCTCAGGATCCTTTTTCATCTTATTCACTTCTCATCTCCTCTCCACTTCTTGCAGCAAGACCGGACCGAGTCGGGCCCAGTCAGCCACCTGGCAGCAGGCCAGAGGGTGAGGCCTGCAAGGCCCATGAGGCCTGCGCCTCTCCCTGTGCGCCTCTGCCCCCACTCAGCTTCTTCACATCGTCTCTCTTTTTTTTTTTCTGTTTTCCCCTTCTTAAATACGCTATCGCAGAGGCGTTATCACGGAACATTCTGCTAGCAATCTGCTCGGCCTTGGCCAGCAGCAGGTCCGCCCTAGGCCCGGCTGAGTCCACTGAACAAAGGGGAGCGACTTCGAGCAGTTTCCTACAGAAGCTGCCACCTGAGGCCCCCCCTCACTAACAAAACCACAACAATCTGCCAGTTCCCTCAGGACCTGCGGATGGATCTCATCAGGTCCCATGGACTTGTGCACCTTTAAGTTCCTCAGATGATCCTGAACCTGCTCTTCGAGTACAGTGGGTAGTTCTTCATCCTTGCAGTCTCTGCTTGCGCCTTCTACAGCTTGGGTGGTGGGACAACAGCCCTTATTGGTGAAGACTGAGGCAAAAAAGTCATTGAGTACCTCAGCCTTCTCCATGTCCTGGGTAACCAGGACACCAGTTCCCTTCCGGAGGGGGCCTACATTTTCCTTCGACTTTCTTTTGTCCCCTACATACCTATACAAGCTCTTCTTGTTGCTTTTTATATCCCTGGCCAGATTAAATTCCGTCAGGGCTTTGGCCTTCCTCACCTGATCCCTGGCCACTTGCACAGCCTCTTTGTAGTCCTCCCAGGCTACCTGTCTCTGCTTCCTCCCTCTATAGGCTTTCCTCTTCACTTTCAGTTGGTCCAGGATCTCCTTGCTCATCCACATGGGCCTCCTGGCCTTTTTGCCTGACTTGTTCTTCTTCGGGATGCACCTCTGCTGAGCTCGGAGGAGGCGCTCCTTGAATGTGGACCAACTTTCCTGTGCCCCTCTTCCCTCCAGGGCCGCCTCCCATGGCACTTGGCCCATCAGGTCCCTGAAGAAGCCAAAGTCCACGTTCTTGAAGTCTAGGGCTGAGAGCTTGCCTTGTAGTTTCCTCGCTGTCCTGTGGATCTTGAACTCCTCCATGTCATGGTCGCTTCAGCCAAGGCTGTCCTTCAGTTATTTTTCCCTTTGGATTTCCACTCTTGGAAAACATTTGACTTACGAATATCTGCCCTGCTTCAATTGTGCCACCAGTTTACCAGGAGACATTACTGCATCTTGAAGCTTTGACTTGGTTCTGGGTTGAGGTGCCTCAGGATTTCATCAGAAGGCACCAAAAGACATTCTAGATGTTAATGTTTTTGTCCCCACCTCACACCCCATGCTAGGGCTTACTATTTGTATGAAAAATATCTCTAGCATAAATGTAAGGAGAGTTTCACACTCCAGCTTTAGGTCTAAAAATGAGAGGAAGCAAATCAAACTAGAATAGTGATAAACACTGACTGTAAAATATAACCAAGGAAGCAAGCCCTAAGTAGAGAGCCAGGAGGAGGGAAAAATAGAGTGGGGAAGATATGTAATTCATTTAAAAACGTAATTTGATAAATTGTGCTAAAGATACTGAAAAATGCATTTAGCTCTCAACCTCCAGGACTGTACTTTGTGAACCAGCATCTAGACATAATAGGGTTTCTGCTCGATCAGCTGCAATAATTATTTTCCTTGATTTGCCTTGGTCATTTTATATAACAATTTCTCTGTGTGTGTATATGTGTCTGTGAGTGTGCATTTTTGTGTGCATTTCCTTTCATTCTATTTTCTTACATATTTTTATTTTCTAAAAAAAAACCCCAAAGACACAAACAAAAAAAAAAAAACAAACAAACACACCAAGAATGGAAATTAAAGATCATTTAAGACACATTTTGATCACTGTCTTTGCTAATATTTCTTACAAGGAAGTGCAGTTTCCTGTTCAGTGCTCATTGCAGACTTTCTCTACCCAGTTAGAGAGAATAAGCGTGCCACTGAGCTCAAGGTCTTAGTGCTGCTTGTTCCCTAATATAGCAGTTAGTATATAATGCTTCACCTTTTACCGCAGGTAGCTTACCTGCTTTTGCTACACTCATTTTGCAAGGTTGAAACAAGGCCTCAGGGTCCTTAGCAGTGCTCAGCAGACTGCAGGCTTAGATTTGTATACTTGGGACTTTAAAAGTGTGTTGTGTCAACTACTTTAAATCATCAGCTGGTTTTTTCACTTGATTTGCTCAAGTACTGGGTGACAACGTGGATCTCAGTTTTTCCTTCCTCCCTGTTCAGAATCTCAATAAGACCTTTTTCTCCATTTAAATGCTGGTGGTGTTCCACAAATCTCAGATTTCTTACATTCTCCAATGAGACACGCTTACACACATGGTCTTAAGAGTGTGCGAGTGTATATGTATTAAAAAAAAAGCAAACAACGAAACAACACAAAACCACAACCTAACAACAACACCAATTTCGATCCTGCTGTGATGTGTATTTATATCTTTTTGATCTATATTTTTTTTTATCAACCATCACCTTGCCCTGTATCTGAGAGTGTTAGCTACTGTTTCTCAATTACACCCACTGGTAAAACCTGCCCTGCAGGGTTTCTCGCAGCGGTTGCCCTTCTAGCATCAGCTCAGCAGATGAAAAGCAGATGGAAAATTCCAGGGGTTCGGGTCTGAATGTTTCAATGATAAGTTAGCATAACATGGACTGGTGAGAGCTGTGTTTTGAGTCTGCTATGCAAAATGAGACAGCTGCATTCTAGCAGAGCTGTTTGCACGGGAGACTTAGCACTGGAAAGCTGGAACAACAAATAAAGGATTCAAAGAATTCACACACAAAGAAAGAGCAAAAAATTAAAAAGGAAAAGGTGATTGCTGGGAAAGTGAGTAGCAGGGACCATTCACCCCACCAAGGGCCCTTTTAGATCAGATTTGCTTCTGTGAAGAGACAAATTACGCCAATCCAGAGACATCCTCTAGCTGAGGCACTTACGTTCAGCTACTGCAGGCTCCTTCTCCATTCAATAGAAGAAGACACAGCCCATTTAAGCATTGTTCTGACTCATCTGAACTGTCCTCTCTCTCCTGCTACCCTCCCTCTCGACTGACTACTATGGAAATCCAGGTAAGTGGGGTTCCTGAATCAGATACCTCTGCCAGATACCTTGAAAAGGTGAATTGGCTGCAGTTTCTGCCCATAATCAGAGCAGATCAAAAAGACCCTGAACAGTGGATGAGAGTTATCTGAGTTTGAAACCCATCTCAGAACAGGCATAATTGTTCAGTTAAGGGTTCTTCTTTTCCATATTGGAGTCAACTTTGGACCACCCATTACCTTCAAAATGAAGACCAAAGGTAATTTTTATCCAATCTGAAGACTGGTGTTTATGAAGCCCTCAAATTACCTCCCACATCTCTTCCTCATTCCTATTCATTTTATTTATGTATTTAAGCCGTTGCTTACTGGGATACTATCATTAGACACATATCTCGCTTTCAGGAGAGTTCCCAGGGGAGAGGCAGTCATACAGTATTACTACAGCCCTCTTCAGTACAACACAAACAATATCCTGCAGTATAACTCAATCTAAGCTAGCAGGCAGCTGCACACAACAGTCATCTTATCAATTAATTTCAATAATAATACTTAGCACTTACAAAGTATGTTTCAACTTCAAAGTGCTTTTCAAACAGAGAGGGTCAAATTGGGACTGCCCTGATGTGGCTGTATTAGACAGAAGAAGTATAGTGAAAAATATTGTAAACACAGTTCTGCACGTCTCTTGCCTTTCCTTTTCTCCATCTGGACGTACAGTAATTTTACTTCTGTTTTTCCCCTTCATTGGACGATATACAGCTATTTCAACAAAACACCACTGTGCCTTTTTCAAAGAGACAAAGCCTGAGACATGAGTCACTTTTGTGTATCTGGGCAACATGTAGGTTAGAGTTAAAGCTTTTCCTTTTTCTTTCTTTTTCCCTTCTGTCTTAAGATCAGAAAAATGCCACCATGCAGACAGGAGCCTTTTCTTAGTACCCTGGTGTTGGAGTGAGATGGTATTGCAAAATTCATTATTTCTTTTCCTTTTGTTCCTAGTTCCTGATTCTGTTTTCTCCAGAAGGATGCCAGCATACTGCACAGCATATTTGTGGGTGTAAGTAGAAGAGCGTAAGAAGTTTATTTCCTTTCCATCTTTTGCTTTCTCCTGCCCTATTTCATGGCAAACTAGCTTAAAATTATCTAGCCAAAAAAGAGTACTGATGTCAGAAACCACTTTTATTTCCTTTGATATATCATTCCCACAACCAGTCTATCTGCACATACTGGACAAAAACATGCTGTAGGGAGGATGTGATGTGTGATGATGCCATGTTCATTAATGCTCCAGTTATGCTGTTATTATGTAACATGATGCATCCATACATCAATAGCAAACACATCGACTACTAGGAAGAGGATTCTGTCTGGGACTATTTAACATTAGATGAAAAATCTCAGCCACATGTATAAAGACAAATTAAATTTTTCTGTTGCAGCATGTTCTAGGGTTATCTCAACCATTGACATTGCCAACAAGTGCCAACTGGAGCTTCACCCATTTTTATTTCAAGTACTGACACAAGTTACCTTCTAGGATAAGACCCTACAAAAGAGTCACGCACAGCAGTTCCTCTGTTCTTGCACACTGAGTAGAATTAATTTTGGCTTAAAAACTTAAAAAAAAAAACAAACCCTACTTAGTGAAAACTCATTTGCTGCTATGCTTATAGTCTATTTCTCTCCCTTTCTTTTTTTTTTTTCACTTTTTTGAGATTTAATTTTTTATTGTTTTATGGATATAAAGCTCATAAAGAAAAATATACTGTAGATCAACTGCAATCATTTTGTCACTGTTGAAGGATATTATTATCTAAAAAGCATTTATGGAACAGAATATATGATCCATATATTCATAAAACTCGTTCAAATTGGTTTAATGTTCTCAACAATATATCACACAGCTTTTTCTCTGTTAATCACATGTTTCTTGAAAACAGATCACATATATCTTTGTATTTTATCATATCCCTTGTTTTGTTTGTGTATTTTAAATATATGCTGACAAGATAATTTAACTCATTCTACCATTTTTGAGATTTAAATAATGAGGATTTTTATTATATCTATTTTTTACAAACTGCTTTTGATCATTTAAAATCAAACATGAATCCTAAAAGGATGCCTTTATGGACCGCTGAAAATGGTATTCACATTCTCTCTGGGAAGATGCTATGTTATGCCAGTGATTATTTATCTGTACAACTCTAATTCTGGAACCTTATCCAAATAAAACCCTTAAATCTATAGTAAGAGATCTATAATAAGATATGTTTTTTAAAATTGTTATATTCCCCAAAGTTTCACTGCCTAGGAAAAAAAAAAAGATTGTCATTAAAAAAAAAGAATTATATATTATTTGTTTGTGAGGTTTTGACATTCTTGTTTTTTCTCTTTAAGTTTTTTCTGTTCTAATTTTTATGTAATTTTTTTTCTATCACTTTGAAAACTGCACTGTGACTCTTGCCTCTAAGTATTGACAAAGCAGAGAAGATTATTACAAGCGTGATCACACACTGAGATGTACAGAGGAGACTTCTACAGCTACTTCTACAGGTATTTCTTAGTGGAGCTCTGGCTTCGTGTGAGTTATTACGTTGTTTACCCACAGTTTTTTATGATATTTATTTTTAATTTGAATTTGATTACTATAATCACAACAGAGCATCAGGATTGGTTAGAGTTTCATCAGAACAAAACTTTCTTGTATCACACAGAGAAACAGGATATGAACTACACATTCCATGTGACAAAATCTTCAGGATAAAGTGAAAATGGTACAAGAACTATGCTCCTCTCCTTTCCTCAGTATTTGCTAGTAGATATTTATGTGTGTCCTCAATTAACTTGTATTTTGGATCATTTAATGTTATTTATTAATTTTAAAGGGAAAGCAGGGCATGTGATGCAGGACTGGGCATTTTACAAAATGATAAGAAGCATACCATATAATATTACGATCTGGATTTAGCCCAGAATGATATGCCTGAATAATGTCTCCTGAATCACTTAATACTATACGATGCTCCCTTATCTCGGGGTAACTGTTACATTCATACTTCTGGTTTCCCTTCTTTTTGATTGACTTGTTAATTCATCACTTAGAGAAAATATTTCCTATCTCTGTATAAGGCAGCACAGAAGATAATAAATGGGAAAAAAAAACCCTTTAATCATTACTCCAAGTACCTTGAGGTAATTTCCACTAGTTTCATCCTTAGTAGTTTTCACAAATGAGGAATACAGTGTTAAAGACTATGACTTGTTGGTTTTGCGTAAGTTGGTCCTGTCTGTATGCCCTAACACTAAGATGCTACGGGATGGCACCCTTTCTTAAAAGTTATGACTGTAACAACCAAGTAGTTATAGTCATCCTAACCATATCAAGGATGTAAGTTAAAGTTTAAATGAATAAACAGTAGAAAATATCAAAGAAATATAAACTCAAATTTCTAGTAAGCATTTCTGCACTTCAAACTATTCCTAACTCCTTCAGAAAGCCTTAGATTTTCAGAGTAGGACAGTAACAATATAACTCATTAAATTTCACATTAATTCACTCCACACCCCATGCCCCTGTCAGACACAGTTCAAATTTGCTGAAATGTTACTTGCTTTCAAAATAAGTCGTCATCCTATCAGGATCTGAAGTGTGCTTGCCCCCACTCCATCCCCCTTGGTGACTATATGGCCATTGCATTTAATTTAATTTAGGAAAAATCTGAATTGAATCTGCTTGTATTCAGCCCTGGGGACAACACACTTCACAAATGAAGTACTGCAGACAAAAAGAGAGAGCACACGAGAGCTTGGAAGTCATGCATCCTCCCAGACGTTCTTTGCATATATCCTCTCCTCCTCAGTTGGCACTGGAAACAACAGTTTTTATTTATCCTGAAATTAACTATTCCTCATTCAATATCATGGAGATCTAGTGCATTCTGATATGCTGTTTTTGAAGACATTTTCATGGATTTTTCACTTTCTTTTTGTGCTCTTTTTTCCTCTCGAGAAATAATAAATCGTAGAATCAAGGAACAACTTGGGTCGGAAGGGATCTTTAAAGTCCATCTAGTCCAACCCCCCTGCAGTGAGCAGGGACACCTTCAACTAAATCAGGTTGTTCAGAGTCCCATCCAATCTGGCCTTGAATGTTTCCAGGGATGCGACATCTACCACCTCTCTGGGCAACCTATGCCAGTACTTCACCAAGTCTACATAAAAAATAAATACATAAAAATGTATTACATAATGGTGTTGTAGATTTTAGTATTTAAAGTACTGAGCATTTTGAAGTGACTGGTAAAGTGCTGATGGATGTGTGAAGTTGATGAATTTTGTGGTAAGCCATACTGAAAGTTTTCAAGACTTAAAATAATTCTAGAGGTAAAGACTTTTTTTGGTTTATTTAACAGGGTCTGGAGTTAATAATCTACCTTTTTTATTACTGGTTAACCCAGTTATTCTGGCTTGCCTACTTGAATTATCATGGATCACCAGATGCCAAAACACACTTAAGCCAACCTTGGTAAAAATCTCCCTATCTTACATTTTAAAGTAATTCTTGAACATCCAACTCACTCTACTGGTAGAAGATGCTATACATTTTTGTATGAAAAGTGAATGAGGTGGAAGAACTCTGTTGCTAGGTCACAATCCACCAGCTCTGCATTCCCACTGTTTCTACGTCTTTGTGTTTTGCAGTGTTAAGGGAATTACACCTTGCCTCCAAATACTTGCATATATGCAAACATCTAGGAAAGTGTGTGGGCACCTTGCCATGACTAGTTTCAGAGACTGAATGCATAAGGCTGGGGCTAAGTTATAGCTTAGAGTAGTTACAGCTAAGAAGGGAAGTAATAAAAAACTCCATCCTTCCCAGTTAAACCATTGTTATCTGTTTGTTTATTTTTATGTTCCCTTTCCCTGGAGAACAAAAACAAAAACAAGAAAGTCCTTTCAATAAAAATTTCTCACCATTGTATTGCTTCTTTATGTTTTAGCTTAACTTTACCCCAGCTCAATTTTGTCATTTGGAAGTTAGGGGCACAGCTTAAGTCAGGTGCTTGGGTGCTGTCATTGTCAATGGAGAGTTATAGTAGACCTGTACTTCTAATTTCTTCTTTTTCTTCTTTCTTCAGGAAAATACTGTGTGTCAAGAAAGAAAAAAAAAAGTGAAAAAAATAAAACCATGTCATTTCAGGTTTCATTGTCTTACGTGTCGTCTTGTTAAAGTGTTGCATTTGGCTTGGACTTTCTTGTCAACTTACAGTTCAATGTAAAGTGATAACTGCAGACAGACATGGTGTGAGTTCTAAAAGGATGTGTCTGTCAACAGAGCTTTAAAACTGAGGGGGAAGAAAGGTTCACAAAATAGACTTACAGCAGTTTTCCCCCTAAAGTAAACAATAAAACTTCAATTAAGTTTACATTTCAAAATAATTTAAATATTTTGAGGCTGATGTTTCTGTTGGATTTTTTAAATTTGTTTTTTAAAATTAATTAAAGCTGCATGCATCTAGAATAGCACATTTAGATGCCATTCAGAAGGGTCTTTGAAAGCCTCTTCTTTTCGTGTTTGAGACTTACCGTTTTAGGAATGGATAACACATCTTGAATTTCTATTAGTCATCCAGAGGTAGCTCAAGTAGTTGTCCCCATTCTGTGCTCACAATGAGCTTTCCGGTATAGAAGGAGATCTTCTTCACTCTGTAATAAATAAGCAGAATTCATTAAAAAAATAGATTAAAAATGAAAATTATTTCTATGGGAATTTCCCATTTCAAAAAGAACAACGTCAATTTGCTTTTAAAGTAATGATCTGGTTGTTGATCAGCTCGTCAAAATTTCCTAGTATTCCACATCAGTAGGCACCGTTATCAAACTAAGCATCATCTATATCTTAAATCTGTCAAATCTAGTAATGACTGTACATTGGTTCCAATTATTTATACTTTGTAAGACATTTAGTTAGGAAGGAATCTGGAACTGAGAATTCACTGATAATCTTGCAGCTTCATTTTCCCAGTAAGCTAGTTCTGAAAAAAAAAAAAAAAAGAAAAAAAAAGAAAACAAACAAGATAAAACCAAAGCCGAGGCAATTTCTTCCGGTTTTGGTTAATATGAATACAAAATGTTTGGTATGCATTTTATCTCTGTATTTCTCTGCAAGATAATAAAGTGGTTTTACACCAGGAGTTTTTCCTCTCTTAAGGTACTTAAATGTTTAAGCAGAAACATCCCTCTGTCTTCTTTCTGATAAAATAAACAGCTTGATTTCTTCAAGTTTCACATTTTTCTCCAGACCTCAAATAATTTCAAAATATATTGACTGTTATTTTCCTCTTCTTCACTACCTTCTTAATGGTCAACATCAAACACTAATTCAGTCTTTCTGTCCTTGTCTCCCCACCACCATATATGAAGATACAAAAGATACAAAATTTCTTTACTCTTGCTTAGAACTCAGCAATTATTTAATCAAGGACAGTAAACATCTCTTATCTCCAGAAGCTTCTTCTGAACTTTTTAACCATTGAAACTTCCTTAAGGTCAAAGTTTTTGAGAATTCAAAATGCTATTCCATGATATACAGTGTTCTTTTATAAGAATAAATATGTATCACCTCGGATGATCTTGTTCCTTGGTTCATAATCTTTCCTGACTATAGGGAAAGTGTCCTTTATAACATAACTAAGCATCTTCTGCAGGTATTAACTTAAATAACCAGTGAGAGACAGAGGGAGAGTGTATGATTAGAAGCTGCTGCTTCTGCTGCCACTTTTTTCATTTATCAGTCACAGTCCCCTCTGACAAAACAGGTGGCTGCAAATGTTGATTGCATACAATTTTGCTCTTAGTGTTATACATTTGGAATGCCACTAATATAAACCTTTGTTGACAAAGAATAATATTTAAACAAACAAACAAACAAGCAACCCATCAGTTCTTACTAATCTAAGTGGGTCTATTAGTGCTTTCCAAAAGCCAATTAAGTGTAACTGGCAGCTACTGGTGCTAGACTGTTCTGGTATTTTCATAGATGCGGAGGAGCTGCTAGTCTGTTATGGATGTCACATAGTAAGTTTTGCCTGAGATATGCTGAGCCAAAGCATACAATCAAAAAGTTACTCAATATAGTAGTATAAAGCATATGGAGTGTATTTATATACCCTCCACTATGCATTGAAGGGAAAGGTGTGCTATAAAAGACCTCATAACCACACAGTAGAGTATGTCACCTGCTTCTGCACTCTATATTGTTATGTCAGTGAGTGACTTTATTACCTAGACAAGAACTGCAGGCAGGCAGTAAGTGATGTATATTAAAAACTTCTCTCAATTATATCGGGTCCTGACCTTGCTCCCATTGAATTCTATGGCAAAACTCCTACTGACACCAATTGTATAGGCTCAGGATTGCATTTTTTTATCATTTTCACACTGTCTTTAATTTTAACTGCATTTTATAAAGACTGAGACATAGGAGAATATTCACTTCATTTTATGAAAGGGAGAAAATAATTGGTGGCTGAATTTAAGGCAGTTTCTGAAGGTCATAGCTGGAATTACAATAGACAAAGCTGAACTCACATTCTTGGTTTCTGCAAATGTTCAAAGGCAGAGGTGAACTGTTCCAGGACAGAGGTTTTGAAAGGGTTACAGGACTTGTTCTGTGGAAGGTGTTGCACCTGATCTGCACAGCAACTCCTAGGTTTGCAAGGGAGCCCTGAATGGAACAACAACAACAACAAAAAAAAAATCAGTGCTCAAAACTTGTGAAGAAGCAGAATATTGAATAGTCTGACAAAGTAATTAACTTACATCCATTTTTAGGGATATGTAATTACCTTGCAACTAGCACTTATGCACTGTATGCCCAAACCAAGCATGGAAAACCAGGTGATCGCAACTGATTGATATTGCACAGAAACCTGACTGACAGCAGACAGGAGCACATAAACCTGCTTAACAAGGATGTTTAATGCAAAGTGTATGCCTTTGGTTGCATATAAATACTCTCTCCAGAGTTACACTTTCCTGTCAGATATTAAACTACAAAAATAAAGGGTTCACATGCAGCTACTGGCACATAAGGCTTTCACAGCTGTTCCTGAAGGAAATAATTTCTATCACCAGCTGTACTTCTCCTCCCCAGGGATGTAACCTCTACAATTCTGTCCCTTCCTTTCTATTCATGCCTTCTCAACTAAGCCTTAAAGACCTAAAGAAATTAATAAACACACACATACACAAATGTGTGAAAGTTTGGAATAAGTGGAAAGCTAAGGCTCTTCACAGCAAGGGCATCACATAGGACTTTGCTTGAGCTGTAGCTCATAGCTATTGTGTCCCGCAAGTCATACAGACCAATTTTTATTCTATTTCATGCAGGTTTCTGTTCTCCACTTCATTCATGCTTCAAAAATGTTTTGTTATGAAGTCATGCATGGTCCACAAAGTCAATATAACGAAGCACAAATATTTAACACTATTAAAATTGGGGGATTACAATGGTCTAGTAGAAAATTATATGAAAAAGGAAGAACGAACAAATTTAAGGTGACACTGTGCATCTCATATAGTAAACATACTGACTAGTTATCTCTCCATGGTCAGAGAACTAAGTGAAGTGTTATTTGCAAATACTTTATTTGATCCGTTGGGATACATAGCTACTAGTTGTGGTATGTATGTTATAGCCCTGTTTGCTGCTGATGTCTATTAGTATCCAGAAGATCATCTCTGATGGAAGGCTGGTTTGGGGGGAAAACTAAACTGAAAGCTAATACAAAAGGATATTGAAAATAAGCCTTTATTCCTATGGAAAAGCCATATAGATTTCAATAGGAGCGAAAAGATCAAATTTCTGCAAAAATTAAACAGGGTAGTTTTCAACTTTAATTAAATCTCACTGCATTGAAAACTCAGCACACAAAAGCATTTTATGTGTGTAACTTAAATCATATCAGCAGAACTTCAGCTTGTGCTTAAAGTTAAGCACACGCTTAAGCAGTTCATTGAACTGAGGTTTTAATATGCAATGATATATTTTTTACAGTTTTTAAACTGTATATTAATTAGTAATTTTATTCAATTCATAGTTATACTTCTGTTATAAAAGTTGTGATAAGAATTATGCAGAAAAGTTCTTTTTTTGCTATTGAACTCTTTACCATTTTTCTATCAGGAGAATATTTTAAAGTCTTCTTTCCTCCCTCCATTTGATGTGCTACATAGCAAATATCCCATTTTAATATTTGTCATTCAAGTATATAATTTATCCCCAAATAGTGTAATCTGCACCATGTACGTATCTTTATACATATATTTTTACACTGTCACCTCTTTATCTTCCCTCTCCCTTTGCTTGTACTATTTATCAAACACACTACCTCATGTTAAACCTCTAAACTTTTTTTTCAATAAAAAATTAATGCTTTCTCTTCATACATGAATAAACTTCTGGGGGCTTGAGAGGCAGATAAGAGGAATTTGCTGTGGATGTTTTGTTTTCTTGAGTTTCCTAAAATGGAACACATAATTACACCTTTTTTTTATAAAAAAACTAAGTGATATGTATGCAATATAAATAATGATAAATTTTATTAATTTTAAATATTCTGTAAAATTTTGTGAAATTGCTATATGAATAACTGTATTATTATTTAAGTATTTAGCTCAAGCTTTACTCAGTTCTGCAGAGCATTTCCTGATAATCAGGTTTGAAAAAAAAAAAATATTATTTCAGTGTTTTCCCAAAAAATAGTCCTTGATTTTTAGCAATGTAATAATTCTGAAGCTATCTTATCTCAAAACATTCAAATAAACCTTCAGTGAAGAACAGTACTTAAAATCTTGGCCATATGTGAAAAATTTCAATTTTTTTTTTGTAGAATTTTCAATTCCAGAGCAAAGATTTCCTGCAGCTGTTGTCCTTGAACACTTGTGGATGAATAAATAAAATAACTTTTTAAAAATATTCATGGTCTAAATCCCCAATGTACCTTTTTGTATGTTCCCATTTATTGTATTCTTCCCAATCTTTGCTGACATATTTTTACATTATCATTTGATCATAGTTTATAGCATAATATAATATGTAGCTGATATAAACAACGAGTAACCACCACAATTGTAATCATTTTTGACCAATATAGCTATCGTGACCTTCATACTTACTACAGAAATAAAAATCCCCTTCACCTCTTCTTCTTAGGTGGAAACAGCTTTACTATTGCACAGAAGATGAGTATCTAGACTGCATTTGTGGCAGAGAGTGGACAAATTTATTTGTAATATCATGTAATGTTAAGTAGACATTTAAATTCTTCTTGAATCTGTTAATCTGAACATAACAATGAACAAAATTAGTTGAACCTGTTCAGTTTGCATGCACATGAGTTTGGCATCAGTTACTGTAAATCTATCACCAAGAAATCACTACAGTGCATTCTTTTTAGCATAGACAAGTCCTTGTCAAGTGTTAACAATGCAAAAGCAAAGGTATCCAATTGCTCTGAATGAAGCATCAGGGAACAGTGAAGTCCAGATATGCAAAATAATGCATTGAAATCACCATTGGCTGCAGCTTTGTATTGATTTGTTAAAGCACAAGTCAGATTGGAAGATCACTGCATTGCACAATTTAAGCCACTGTGATACAACGTAAGTAAAGCTGACATTCAGAAGGAATACAGTTTAGGCTCTTTTAATCTGTTTTCATTTCTTTGCTTTGAATCACTCTCCTTACCTTGCAAAAAAAAAATGAGGTCTATATGGAGAAGCCAGTTGTAAGAAACAGAAACTATTTCATATTACTAACAACTTTGGTTACAATATAAAATTTCACAAGAGTAGAAGGGAAAAGAAATTAAAAGAAACAGAAGATATTACAGGTATTTTTTACTTTTAATAGCAAATCATGACATCTTTTTTTTCCTGCTCATAGTTTAGGATGATTCATATAGTATCCTAAGGTTATAATATTATTCAGGTAGTTTTTTTTTTCTTTTTCTTTTTTTTTTTTCTCTATGTGTGACAGTTTGAGAATACACACGCGCACACACACAAACACACACACAATAGATTAATATTCCATATGTTTAGGATTTTTTTCTCATTCTCAAAGTTTAGAGAGTATTCTGTTAAATAAGCTTGAGAAATCTTAAATTTAGAGAAACTTTCACTTCAGTTGGTTTAAAACAGTTGCAGATATATGTCAATTTATATCAGGTGCAGATCTCACCTCTGACTTTCTTTAAGTTTTATTCACATTATTATCCACTATATTTCTACATTTATGTTTTGAGAGTCATCCTTCCCTGATACCTGTACTTTGGACAACTTTCTCTGTCAATCAACTAGACACATATGCAACACTCATCACTCCTATTTGAATACTTAGAGCTGTGCTCTCTAGCTGGATGTGGGAATTTCAACAGTCATCATTAAAACCTATGACTGAAGGTTGATCTTTTAGGGGTTCTGCATACAAATCCAAGTTGTCTAGCAATATCATATGCAGAGATAGTTATATGGCAAAGGAATTCAGGGAAGCTTAACATGAAACCATTAAAGCAATTGGAAAGCTAAGAAAGCTCAGCCCCGCTACCGAAATGCAGGTAAGGTACTCATTGTCAGATGAAAGAAAACACTTCTTTTAGTTTAGAATTTAGAGTTGTGAACACACTCTTGGAGAATAACTTCTGGGCAAGACAAACTACTTTTTGAATATAAGTGGGAAGAACAGATTCCAAGGGTCTATTTCTTCTGGTTTAACAATTGTCAGAGTTGCTTAGAATTGAGAAGAGAGAATAAATATCCTCCTAGATAACGCCTAGCAAACTAACTTCCAATTAGCGGTGTAGTATTCTGTCACTCATCTTTTAAAGCTATCATACTTCCTTTAAAATAATGGAGTCTACAGTCAGATTTAAGTGCATTTAAATATGAAGAAGAGGGACATGTAAGTCAATCACTACCACCCTATATATATATATATATAAATATATATATGAAGACATATATTTATCTGTCTATCAAGATCAAGTGTCCTTCAAGGAATCCCAGTGGAGTCATTATAAGTGAGAAGGCCTTTAGATAAAATATAAAATAATCCTGTTTGTCTCCAACTCTGCCAAAAAAAGAAGAAAGTTTGTGCTGACTTTCTGTGCTGCAACCTCTCTTCACTACTGAAATACATTAGCTTATCATTTTCCTTTACAATGTGTTGCTTTTGTTGCTGCCCTCCATGTGTTCTACTGTAAGACACAGTGGACCTTAAGATAAACAATCAAAAAACAGCGTCAGTCAAAGATAAACAGTGATCATTACATTAATAATTCAACTCTTCCTCAAAGACTAATTTGTAATTATATTTGTGTAATTTACTGGAAGTTTCAGCAGCCAAAGTATTCATGATTTTATATGTATGTGTGTGGGCAAGCTTGGGCATATGTACAGTAATGTTCCACTGTGCAAAGCTTTGATGGCTCTGAAACCTCCTGCTATTTACACTTGTTATCCCTTAAGAGTCTCAGGATAGCGATACTTTCTTCCAAGGATTGCCTCAGTTGTGTTTTGTTCTCCAGTCAGAGGAAAACAAATTTACCACGTGACTATAGGCCCAATTACAGAAAAAAAAAAAAAAAAGGCAAAATTTGCATACCAACCTCTGGAATCTAAAATACTTAAAATAAAACAACAACAAAAAAAAATGAAATATAGGTCTGTTTCTACTATGACTGAATCAAAAAAAAAACAAAAAAAAACCAACAAACCAACAAATAGATCCTGGGGTTTTGTGTGATTAAGAAAGGAAAAAGAATACACTGAGGAAGTTATTCCTTGAGAATTGTTGGATCAGATATAACAATTATTATTTAATTATGTTGTCTATATTTCCTTCCAACTTCTCCAAATTTCTCATTGTTTACATTTTATTTTTCTCCTCTTTACTTTCATACAGAAGTTCTCCTCTGTGTCAATCTATATTTAATGATTCTGATTTAATCTTCATTTTAAAATCACATGCTCTGTTTTTTATAGCTGAGCTTCTGTGTTAACTCTTTGGCATGTTTTCATGTCAGTAGCCTTTGAACAGCATGTGGACCCCTCAGAGTCCAGTGGGAATTCAGTCAGTCATGTCCAGGTTTTCTCTCTCCCCAACCCTAGTTTGGTGGTTTTTTTTTTTTTTTTCTTTTTGCTAATATTTTCTGTTAAATGATTTTGAAATAACTCACTGCTGGAATTCACCTGTCACAAGAAGGTACACAGGAATTAAAGAAGTATGCATGGGGTAGAGCATAGCCATGTTTGGCAGATGTAGATGTGTGATAACCCCTCCCACAACCAGATGTGTGCATTCAGATCTGTGGAAATCAAAGAAGAAAATCTGGCACAAACTTCAACGCCCTTGAAGTATACCAGGCATCTGCCAAAACTGTCAGACTATGCCTGCAGATCTTCAAAAGGGCTGCATTTGGCTCCGTGTTCAGAAGTAGTTTATAGAGTGCCCTGCCAGCATAATGTTGGCACAGATAGTATCTCTACCTTGAAATTAGTTTTAGGTAAAGACAATTTTATTTCAGCTCACAGAAACATAAAAATTGCCATAGCACACACACACACAAAAAAAATAGATAGATCTAGAATGAGCTTTTAACAACGGCTGGCACCAGATGCTCCAGAGAAATAAATGAATAGTACAACTATTTGCCCAAAGGGGAAGTTTCTTCCTAAGCCCTTATAGGTAGAAAATAGTTTATGCCCTGAAGCATATGAACTTATATCCCTTCTGAAATTATCTTTTCTTATTGTTGTTATCACGATTAATAATATTTGTTATCATTCCTTTTTATATTATAATTACAGCTGTTTGCATGTGTTCTTGGAAATGTCCAGTTCTTTTTCTTCACTTTTTTTGTTTCCCCCTCTGAGAGTTTGTTAATGGATATAATACAGAAATAATAGTTATAATTTGCAGTTAGAGAGTTGCACCCATTTAGGCATATTAAAGCAGTTTTTCCAAAGATTATTAAATTTAGCTTCAAAACATCTATTTCAAATTGGGTAAATACCAACATTTTGTCCATAAAGGAATTACAAAATGGGGACAAGGTTGGTTTTTTGAAAGTGGTATATCTACTATTTGGAGACCTAAAGAGACCATTTTGCAGCTTAGTTTACATCCATACCAAAACCCCAGGGTCTCTCTGAAATTTTAATGTGCAAAGGAGACTGCCTCATCACTTTTTTAACCAAATAAGTGAGTTTCTTCCCGTACTCCTGAGCAAAAGAAGGAGGAGAAAGAGTAAACAAATGAACAGCAATGCCTACCCAATCTTGCAATTTGTGAAGGGGGAGAAAACATATTGTGTATCCTCTCTCATTTATCACTGTCACCATCAAATCCATGACTGGAGGAGGACAGGGCCTTCCAAAGATCTCTCCCTCACTTCTCACTGCCTGGTGCATATCATGCATTGTTTGCTGAGTGATTAGTGAGGATATATTAATGTGGAAGGTTGGATGTGTTTGACAAGAAGTCAATGATTCTTCATGACATGACTTTAATAGACTGAAAGAGGTGGTTGTGGGATGATACCTCTAATGGGATATAGATATAAATGACCCAAGTTTTATGACAAAGGTCAATGATATTGATGATTAGTGTGGAGAAGACAATTTTACTGGCCTGGTAGGAGGCAACTTGCATGATTCATGAATGCTTTCCCCACCCACGCCATTAGTCAGGGTAGCAAAAAGATCACAGCAACAAACAGTTATACAATTTATCACATCATAGTGCATGGTTTTAGATATATGTTGGTGACTACGTGCAGAAGAAGAAGAAGAAGAAACTTTTCCTATCACATGTGTGAATATTAGGTCTTTTCTACCAGCATATCACATCTGAGAAGGAAGACTCCAAAGAAAAAACTCAGTTAAAAAACAGCTGCCAAAGCATTGCATATCCTTGCTATCTAACATCAATATGGGTCACCGTATCACAAAACAAGCTATACATGAATCAGCTAGTGTTTAGTACTGAAATGCAGAATGAACTGAATGTTTTATATATCAAGAGAAGTAGTGAAATGTAGTGTGACAGTCATCAGCTCCCATAACAACTTAACCAACTTTTGCTATGGATGTGTGATGGCAAAATCTCAGTGCCTTCAGTAAGCATATGAATGGGGTCACAGACCAAAAAAAAGAAACATTGTGATAGCGTATGCTATGCATGGTGCTGTTAGAGAGAAATAAAAACTGGCTATGTGCTTTCAGCTCCAAAAATATTAAAGTTCAGCAAACTGTTCCATTAACAATGTGAATCTTAACACATTTATCAATTTGGGGATTGTCAAGAGATTCCTAATCAACAGCTGTGTCACCCAGTAATGGTAATATAACTGCTCATGTAATGACTCTGTAACGTCCAACAAAATAATTTTTGAATTTATTAAAGTTACTAAGCTGTGATGAGCAAACCACTTTTTTTTTTTTATCAACGCTTATCACAATATTGTCTTCACATGGACCGGATCTGTACAGCTAATGCAATGATATGCTCAGAAGTGATTAACAAAAAAAAAAAAAAAAAAAAAAAAAAGAGATAAAAACCCACACAGACCTCTTTTAACTCCAAAACTTGTGTATGAGGGAGAAAAGGAATAATGAGGAAGACAACAAGGTTATTATCAAATGTATTTGTAAACCCTTTAAATAGAGATAATACCCCCAAGCCTAAAAGCCTGGAAATAGTTCCTTCTCTTCACACTCTGCAAGATCTAATCATACATCTTAATACTAACACATTAGTCCTAGGTTAATCCTATCTTGTGATGAGCATCAAATTCAGAATATACTATATGATCTTTGAAGTCATACTCTGTGTTCTTGGTAGGAAGCATGTTTCTGATAGTGACTCAAAGCAACCAAGAAAATAAATTTATTTGTGGGAACTTGTAATGTTAGTTGAGGTACATTGTTAGCAGGAATTATCGTTGGTTAAGTTGTGTATTTTATAAAAAAGATCTACACTGTGCAAAACAGGAATTTCTAGATGCACATTTATTAAAATAGTCTAATTTGATAAAATACTCATGGTTCTTGACTACCCCTTTTTATGATGGTATACTTCTAGCATATGACTTGATAGGCTGCTTGTCTGAGCCAAGATGGCAGATAGTGAGAGATCTGAAGACCCACCTTTTTCAAATCTTCTCAAGAAGTGCCCTTGTTACAGTGTGATGGAACAATTTTTAAGTATTGAAGACAACTTGTTTAATTCCCTCCTCTTCAGACTTAATGAAATTTAAGACTGTGCCTGAGGTACTAAAAGTAATTCGTTGCTCTTTCTTGTCTCCACTTCACACACCAGTGACATATACGTACTCACTCTGACACCGTCTTTGAGTCATACTCACTTAATAGACTTAGCACTAAATTATGTAAATTTTACCTAACTCTCTCAGTTGATGTTGGGAAGAGATGGAGCTCCATGTCTTCTAATAGCACCACTGAAACAGCAAGGGATAACCAGTCACTGCTAGCAGATTTTGCCAAAAATAGAAAAAAAAAAAGTCAGGCAAAAATGTTTACCTTCACTCTTTGAACACCTTTTTTTCAGAGTGGGGAGAAGAGAGATGGAATTGGGAAACAAATGATCAGTTTCAGAAATAATATGCAAAGATTACTCCAATATTAAATGAAACTTTATTAAAAGGTGTAATATAAAAATCTAAAATTAGTAAAGCCTAGATAAAGAAAACAAAATTATGTCCATAGTGAATATAGTTTCTTTAGTCTCCCTTCAAAAACGTGTTAGAACATTATTTATTGCAGCACTAGACAATTAAAAATATTTTAGGCATTATCATATTATCTGTAATAATAATAATAATTGTCTCCTAAGATTTTTTTCCTAATTTTTCCTTCTTCTTACAAAACTTTTTAATTCAGTATGAATGTGTGTGAACTGGTATACAGGTTGCAACCATAAACACTCCTGAGATATGATACTACAATAAAGCCCATGCAGAGCATCTAGAAGTTTTTCAAAACACCTTGCTCTCTCTTGCCCATGTTTTCTGACATAAACCTAACAGATATTGAATTTATCCATGCTAATATTCAACTGTCATCAAGGAGTACAACATATGTACACATGAAGCCAGTGGTTCCATCTTTGCATACCATAACATTCCTCTGTTGCATGAACATTTTCTTCTTTCCAAGACTCATTAAGAGTACCAGACAAGGACTGCAGCTGTAACACAGAGGTACATGGTTTTATTCTGCACCTTGAGCATAGGAGTTACGGCAGAACCTAAAGTACAGTTAGAAGCTATGAGTGACAGCAGAATCTAATACAACCCTACGTAAAGAGATCCAAATCTACAAGCTTATTTAATGAACTTTATTTGATATATTGTAATATAGTTCCTCATAGGTATACTGAAGTGGAAATCCCTTTATCTTTCACATTCCTTTTTAAAATTTTTTTTAATTACAGAAAGCTTTTCGTTTAACTTAGTAAAAATAAATACAAAGAAACAAAAGAGATAAAGTATAAACAAATTATATAGAAATAAAGTGCTGAAGCCATTAATTATGCTGTTGAATTGAGTGTGTAATGTATTTTCTAACAGCCAAGTGTGCCAGATCTACTTTGGCATATGAAAGGACATCTTAGGAAAATCACATCTTTTCTTCAGATAATCAAAGACCTGGTCTGAAAAGGAAAATGAAGCTTTCAAAAATATGTCTTTCTTGCCATTTAACATGCTGCCTCAGTAACAGGACTAAAATCCTTGTAATCTTCTGCTTTAAAGAAAAGAAACATGATCAAACTGATAAAGTGATGTATTTTATGAATAATACATTGCTCAAGGGCTTCAATCTACATTATATATTACATAACCATAATTTGTAATGTTTACTTAAACAGTGGCTCTCAACAAAACACTTAGAATCACTTAGCATCTTGTCCCTAAGCAGTTTGCATTAGAAATCTGGACTGCTTAATTTCATTGTGCTAAAGGCATTAACACAAGAGAGAGAGAGAGAAAAAAATAATGTTGGTCTGAAAGAGGAGAAGAAGGTCTGTTCAACACCATTTCAAAAGTATATTCTATTTGAAGTCACCATCCTGTATAAGATTTAATTCTTTTATGATTGTCCAAAATTAGACAATAATATTGTTACATACATTAGGAAAACTCCTACTTGGGACAGGGCCTTTAACCTTCAGAACGTTATTTTTGTCTTCCTGTGATACAGTCTGTGAGTTGCCTTACCATTTAAAATGAATTAAATGATACTAAACCTACTTTTAGGCTGTTTCATCAATGCAGTCTAAAGGGATATAAAGTAAGGAGCTTTTCTTTGGCTGGAATCCAGATACTAATGGTGTTAAAATGCCTCCTTATTGCATTTAAGTCAGTAGTTAGGTCAAGCAGACAAACAGATTTCAGAGGATGTTTAAATAAACACTCTATTTAATGTTGCCTTGGAACCTGCATGTTTTATTTGTCTAGCCTCAAAATGCCAGCTAGTTAGGGGCTATTAAAGCAATGGTGACGGTTTAGTCTGGAAAAGAGCAAAAATAACATAGGGGTTACAGACAGAGCAATATCTTTAATAAAAATAAATCAGGTATTCATGCATATTTGTCCACATGCCTGTGAAAATATGAGGAGACTTTTTTTTAAGACAATAAATAAAAAATTATCATAAGAAAAACTATTTTAAATCAAACTTATTAATAGGCTGGCAGAAGTCACTGGTACAAACTATTATTAGCTAAAAATGTATTAAACATGAGACAAGCTTTTTGAAATAAATGTAGTTCCCCAAGACACAGTGGAGAAAACAGAAAAAAAAAAAAGAGAAGGTATTAGCTCCATTGTTTCATGATTTAAACTAGTAACAGATACAGCTAAGAGAAACCCTCGTAATGATCAAGATCTTTCATAATTTTCCAACTCTTACTTTTTTAATAGATTCAGAGACTAGTTGTTAACATTATTCTATTAGAGATATGTTCTAATCAATAGTAATGGAGATGGTTTGGATAGCTGTACTGATCTGTTCCCATGGAGCATGCCTTATTAGAGCCGAGCAAAAACCAGAATTTCTACTCATTATGAATCCTTATGTTTTGACAACTCTTTTAATCTTGAAATGAAAGGTCAAAATAACCAAATCCTATGAAGAAGAAAAAATTTCCCAGTAATTTAATTTGAAATCATTGAACTGTTTTGTTTTGAAGTAGTGCTTACCTCTCTGTTGACTTGAATCTTCTGCCTTTTGGAAGTTTCCTGCCATTAAAGCCATGACACATCAGCCACAGTAACTTAACGCTTCACTGTGTCTTTCATTGCACTAAATGAAGTCCAGCTTGGAAATACAGGACATTTTTCATAAAAGAAAGGGGAGGAGGTTACTTTCTATTTATTTATGTATTCGTTCATTCAGTGGACCTTGTTTTATCCAATATGTCTAAGACATAAGACGAAGACTTGTAGAATAGTGGGTAGAACATAAAAATAAATGGCATCGGGTGAGTTCCTACAGGAATGCTCGTCCTGTCCTTCTTTTACCCTAAATTTATCCTTAACTTTTATTAAAAAGTAAACTAGACATTTTAATATAGAATAAGTAAATCTTACAAGCCATATTGGTTGTGCTATGACTTAAGGTTTAGGTTTCTCTGGTTATTTTTCTTTAGAGGTTTATCCAAGGAAGATCCTGCTGAATCCACAAAGTGGATTATATAATTAATATTTGCCTTAAAAGAGTAATCATACCAAAATAGCATAACCATGGATTGTACATAAGGATTTTATAACACTGTGATGCTACTATATAACATCACTATAATGCAGGAAAACACAATTTTTAACAAAGCTAAGCATAAATATTTAATTAATATGTAGTCACCAAGAGGTGAACAGAGACTTGTAGGATAGTTATACAAGCAGGGTGAAGGAAGACATGTTCAGGTAGTAAAACCTGTAAGTAAGAACAAAGGATGTAGAATAAGCAAGAAAGATGCCTGGTGGAACCAGATTAAGTCTTGTTCCCAAAAATTAAGGGAATATGTTGGATGCAGATGAGATCCCCCTTTCCATTTAGGTAGGGAGTGAGGAGAACAAAACACCAACAAGGAGCAAGAAAATGGGAAGAATAAGCCACTCACTCTACTTCTGACTTCCCCTATCAATGAGTTCTTGAGCTTCATCACCTCAATCCCAGTGGCTATGACTATCAAAGAGCACAATACTAATTGTATGGCATCAGACAAGTATTCCAAGAGCAATTAATTTTTTAAGTGTCTGGGCTTCAATGACAAGTGAAATGACCGCTGTCTCCACTGCTTAAAGGTCTGAAATATCCCTACATAGAAAAAAAAAATTAACAGTGAGGCAATAGAATTTAAAAATACAGTGAAAAGCAATATCATTATTTTAAGTCTTTTCACCCGTAATACTATGTCGCATTTATAAACTCCCTTTATGTTTTTTCAAATTACAGTATTTAAAGATGTTAATTGTCATTATATTCAGTTTATTGATATCTGAGACATGATGCAATAAAATAACTCATCTAGGGTTTCTACTTGGCCATAGGTTACTCTTCAAATAAAATATATGGTTTCTAATACATAATACCCTGTTCAATCATTTGGGCCATAAAATTGAGGATACTACAGTGGTCATTATTGTGACCTCTGATCCCTTTCTGTGTTATCAGTAATTTAAAAATAGTTCTGTAATAAGAACATTCTAGGAAGAGAAGAGCTGCTGACCCAGAAGGTTATAAGCTACTCTCAGCAAAGACTGAGCAAAATTTTCAGTCTAGATATTAATATGCTAGTTATCTGTACAGGTTTCTGGAAACTATCACATTTTGTCACACTTACAAGATATAATGTTGGGAATCTTCAACTGACAATCCCAGCTAGTGATATGAAGTTGAACAATTTATTCTAAGTTTGTTCAGGAACTTACACTTCTGTATGGAACCTGACTCTCTGGAGCAAGTGACAAATGAAAGCTTTAAATGTGTCCAGAATTAATTTATATTTCATTACTGAAATATTTTACTGATCTAAATTATTCTGTAGCTGCATTTGATCATGCAGCTCCCAGACCAATGTTCATTTAGACGAAGGTTAGTACAGCTACAACTTAAATTGCTTAACAGTTGGTAGCATCAAAATTCATTCTCTTTTCTTTACTAAACATTTCTATTTTAAGTAGTTGAAACTTGATAGAGGGAAAATAAAAAATCAGAAGTCCAGCCTAGATGAAATATCCTTAATTATTCCCTGGAATTCCAGCACAAGATCCTGAATTGGAACTAGAACAAAAACAGAGCTCTCGACAGTGTGGATGAGGAAAAGTGAATTTTACTTCTCCAGTCAGTAAGCAGTGTTGGGATGTATCTGTTAGGGGAAGAAGAGGAGGAGAAAAAAAAAAAAAAAAAAAAAAAAAAAAGATTGACAGGTGTGAAAGAAAAGAAGGAATCCTACCAACCCAGAAAAGTAGGATTGTTGCTTCTACTGCCATTGGAAAGATGGAAAGTCATTCCGCATGAGGGACGATTGCCTGATGAAAAGCATACAATTGCTGTAGCTCACTGAAATAATTTTCTCTTCTGAAGTAGTAGCACCTTTCTCACAGCTCCTTCCTCAGGGGCAATAACAGCAAACTTGTCTTTTCATTATGCCAAAAAAGTACCACAACTATATTATACCCATCAGCAATCTACCTCTTTAGGAAATTACCAGCTTGGCCTGTGGCTAAAACCAATAGTGCTGACCAGTAACTGTCCAGCTCCTTTGGCTCCTTTGGAAGTGCCATCTAAGGAAATAGCTTAAAACTTTTTGCAGAAAGCCTAACTGAGGGGCATGTGATGCACTGGGGTAGCCCCATGGCTAGTGAAGGAACTCCTACCATTTCCTGTGAGCTTTGTTATGGTAATAATTTAAATCTCATAGCAGTCTAAAAAAAAAAACCCATACACTTTTCTCTGTTCAATATTAAAAGAGTATTAATGGAAAACAACTTTATGACAACTCTGCTTGTAATTAGATGTGACATAAAGGCTGAAAAGTTGACGTATCAGGGACAAATTAAGGATCAGAATAGTTGAACTTAATCCCTTTTGGACATAACAAAAAGAGATACGGGGCAAAAAGGAATGAAGAGGAATTATCAATATTGTTTGTCTGCAATTCAGTGGGATAGTCAGCTCTGCAGAAATGTTTCAGAAGACCTAAAAAAAGTTGTTTAACCTAGCTCCTGAAGCAGTAGTACTGGATGTAAGAAAGGTGTCAGGATCTGACTTGCAGTTAGCTGAAGATCATAGAATCACAGAATCACAGAATATTTATGGTTCGTAGGGAACTTTGGAGGTCATCTAGTCCAACCCCCTGCAAGAAGCAGGGACATCTCCAACCAGATCAGGTTGCTCAGAGCCCTGTCCAGTCTGGCCTTGAATGTTTCCAGAGATGGGGCATCCACCACCTCTCTGGGCAACCTGTTCCAGTGTTCCATCACCCTCATTGTAAAAAAAAAATATAATTTTATCAAGTCTGAATCTACCTCCCTCTATTTTAAAACCATTACCCCTGGTGCTGCCACAACAGGCCTTCCTAAAATGTTTCTCCTTGTCTCTCTTATAAGCCCCCTTTAAGTACCAGAAGGCTGCTATAAGGTGTCCCCAGAGCCTCCTTTTCTCCAGACTGAACAGCCCCAACTCTCTCAGCCTGTCTTCATAGGATAGGTGCTCCAGCTCCTCTGATCATCTTCGTGGCCTCCTCTAGACTTGCTCCAGCAGGTCCATGTTCTTCTTATGTGGGGGCTCCAGAGCTGGACACAGTACTACAGGTGGAGTCTCACCAGAGCAGAGTAGAGGAGCAGAATCACCTCCCTTGATCTCCTGGCCATGCTTCTTTTGATGCAGCCCAGGATATGGTTGGCCTTCTAGGCTGCAAGTGCATATTGTTGACTCATGTTGTGTTTGGGATTGCTCCAATCCACGTGCAGGACCTTACACTTGGTGTGGTTGAACTTCTTGAGGTTTGTATGCACCCACCTCTCCAGCCTGTCCAGGTCCCTCTGGATGGTATTCCTTCACTCCAGCGTGTCGACCGCACCACAGAGCGTTGTGTCATCAGCGAACTTGGTGAGGATGCCCTCTATCCTACTGTCCATGTTGCTGACAGAGATAGTAAACAGGGCCATGATCATCAAAAATCATCATGAAAATCACTCCAAAGACATAGACTTAAGCTACAGTCTTCTCTACAAGACTGAATTCCACTGAATGCTTTTACCCATTGATGTTTCTGCTCACTCAACGATATCAAACATCATTATGTGCCACAGAACACAGCACAAAACAAATCTCATCTTTGTACTGTGATGAAGCCAACAAGTGTTAAAAGTAGTACTCAGCTCATCTAACTTTAGATATCAAATTCATAGCCTTTTAATTGTCAACTAGCTACTGAATTTCTTTTTTATGTCAATGCACCTTGTATAAAAATTATATATATATATATATATTAATAAACATGTCTGAAAATATGAAATTTATTGTTCACTGAGAAAATAAGCATCTTCCAAAGGATATAGTCACCTTATTTTAAAATCTATCATGGGATGAATCATTCTTTTAAACTGGCTATTTCTTACTGCAGACTGTAAAGCCAAACCTGGGTGGGCAGCTTAGGTTCAACTGCATAACTTTTAAGTGTATAAGTAGCATAAATGAGTATCATAGATACTTTCTTTCTTACTCTCCTTAATCTCTCCAAAAACTCCTTGAGTTTCTAAATACTAAGGGGAAAGGGAAAGGTAATGTTGCCATCCTGTGCTTACGGAGAACATCAGATATGCAAAGTTACCATTACAGCTAAAACTGTTTCTATATGCTATCGTGGCTGACCAGTTAAAACGTGATTTTAAATTTGAGTAGCCAACACCAAATACATTTCAAGAAAGATTCATTATTATGCTGTTGATTACGCAAGGTGTAACCATTGTTCACCCATTTTACAGCAAATTTCTAAAATAACTCCTTTGTGCATCTCTTAATAGGATGAATTGCAATGTTAGTGAAGATGAGTTGCCTCCTTATTCCTAGGAAGGCCAAGTTTGTGCCAAAGAGGTGTAAGAGAAACTGTTTTGTCCAATAGATCTTGAAAAGTTGGATTGCTTATCACTGTAAAGATTTGAGCAGTTAAGGTAATTTTATTCTAAAGGGACTTGATGTACACCCAGTATACAAAATTGTGTTAGCCTCAGGGCACCATGAAAAACGGAACGAAAAATGCTCTGTATGCATTTGTAAATATGCCACATTTAAATATTCATAACTTCAAACCTTGTTTCTTTTGAGGCTTTGTTGTCTGTCCTTTCTTGATGAGTGTTATAAGCTTGCTAAGTTTGATGTTTCCAGTTCCAGCTTTTTCGAGTTAGTCAAGCGCAACAATCCCAAATGGAACATATGGAAATATCATTGTATTTTTTCTTATATACATAAGTCGTAACTGGTTGAACTGACTCAACTCAAACTTTCAGACAAAGAATCACCATTGGTCTGAGACCAAGCCTAGGAAATGCAAGCCTATAAAGCACATGTTGGAAAAGCTGTGCACATATTACATTACAAAATAAATATGTGAGACTTAACAACTCTTTGTTGCTGAATCACAAATTCATGGAAGCTACACAATTTTCATACAGCTGTACCGAGGAATAGTAATTATCAAACAAATTCAAGTCATTAGGATATTTAAAAGAATACAGGCTTACCCATGACTAAAAAGATATTGGAGAAGAATTTGCTTGAAAACAAAAGTTGGACATTTGACTACAATTTCACCAAAAGATGGAGTTCAGAGAAGAAAGAGATTCAGATATCAAAAGCATTCAAAATATATTTTGTTAAAAATAAAGAAAACAGAATTCCAACAACATTGTTGTTTTATTTAGCTGTTTGATTCTACAGAAGTGTGTTATAAGTAAACTTATTCACAACATTAATAGAGGACATCAAAATGTAGACATTGAACTCAGAAAGAAACAGAGTTCCTATAGAACATAACAATTCAGGGATGAAAAATGATTTTTAAAAAAGATGGGACAAAGGAAAAAGAAGAAAAAAATGACATTCTAGAAAATAGAAGAAAGCATACTGGAAAACCACTTAGGCTTCAGGATTGATAATGAGTAGACAGCAAAAAAGAAATCTGTTTTTTCAATGCCATCAGCTCTTGAACTGAGGATAACTGCTTCTGATGGAGTGGTATAAAGATGACACCAGACTTCAGAAGCTCATAAAATCCCAAATATTAATATATAAAAATATAAACAGGTTTTTTTTTTTTTTTTTTTAGACAGAAATTATCAAAAGTGTTTTGATGGATTCACTAATAAGGGAAAAACACTTCTAACACTAAATAGAGCTGTGATGGAAATACTTGGGACTGTTCAGTCCAATCATCTGCAGTTACAGCTGTTGTTATGGATAAGACCAGAAGCAGTAATATCTTCTGTCAAATTTACTAACCAGTACAGCAGATTATCTCCTTCATTATTACATTGTGAACAAGGAAAGTGGATTTCTGCTTGATTCCCAAATTACTTTGCAAGTGAGGATTAATTTCTGATACTATTTCTAAATCTTCTATAAAGTTACATGCGTCATGCTTGAAGTCTATGTATATGTGAGTACGAATCAAGAGGTTACTTCATCACATGTCTAACTTTTGTTTTTTACATAAGAGAACTAGAAGATACAATCACTAAGGAGCTTAATGAGGGAACCAGCTGTGAGAGATCATTACTGTAGTAACCTGCAGCATGAGGCTAGAGACAGAAAGCAAGACAAAGAACTTTCATCCTATTTAACTGCAGTTACAGAAGAAAGAAACAGTTTATATATTTGCTGCCTTTTTACAGCATCTGTCTGGTCATAGGAAATAATGAGGTTTGCAGAAGATACTGTGGAGTTTTTGGGTTGTTTTTTATTGGGTTTGTTTTGTTTTCTTTTTTTTTTAAGGGTAAAAATCTTAACAAAGGCTATGAAGGTTAGTTCAGTCCTTGATCACTCATAATGCACAAATAAGAACATCTAACAGGATTTCAATGTTCATTTCTCAGTGAAAGCATCACTCAAATGGTGCTGGGCTCTCTTGGACTGAGATTATAAATACAAATGAAATGGCAATATTGCTAAAACTTACCACACAACATTATTTCATAAGGGAAAGGGGAGTGTGTTATGATCTTCAGAGTGTCTGCAGAATCTGGGAGTTAGAAGGTCAAAGTCTATGTATGATCCAATCATATTTTACTTTTCTTCCACTTCTTAATTTTGCTAGAGAGACTTTACAGCTTGTTGTTGACTAATGTTTTTATAGAACAACTCATTTTTAGTCATCTTATAATTTTTTACAACTTGTAGCAATAAAGGTCACTCACATAAGATATTCTGTCTTCTGTGAGGCTAGCCGTGAGTTGTAATTTCTCAGGTATTTCCACTTGGAAAACACAGAAATCTTTTCTACACATAATAGGTTTAAATTCATTCAATTTTTCTACATAGTACCTCAAAATTCCACATACTGCCAAGATTGGGGAGATAGCTCAGGTGATATTTTCAAAAGCAAATATTACATTAGGTACTGTTATCCTGTTATCCCAGGTTTTTTGGTTTGTTTTTTTTTTTTTTTTAAGTAGCTATTACCTAGATAGGGGAAGAAACTGCCCACTGCTGTTGATCATCTCTTTGTTTATTACTTATTGACTTACTACAGAAGTAGTTCATGTGAAAGCATTGTTCAGTGAGGGTTCATGCTACCCTGTTAATGCATTCAGGGTACTTAGAGATGCAAATAATTATGTTTGTTTAAAAAAGACACTGTAGAAAATGTGTAAATGTGTACAAATATACTGATGTGCAGGTTTTTCCAAATTTCTAACCTCACCCTCTCTGTTTACAGAAAAAAAAAGAAAAGACATATGGTTCACTTTGCTATCTGAGATTAAAACTTTAGGTGTTAAATGAGGTGACCTCCTGAAGTAACATTATCTCCTACCAAGACAATTTAAAGAGCGCTTCCGTCCACTTGATCCAGTTGCCTGAACGTATGCAGACAATAACTGTTTCTGGAAGCATTCAGAGACAGTAACAATCCTCTACTACTCAAAGAGGGAGTTTGTGCTAAAATGGAAAACTACTTATAGGAAATAATTATGCGTGCTCTATACAGGACATGAGTTTAAACTTTCACTTACAAAGAATGGTGAAAATCTTAGAAAAAAAAGACTTTTTTTTTCTAAGTAAAATATGTATTTGACTAGATCTGTGAAGGAAATACACTTCTCATCTTTTGAAGATTTTCAAGAGAGAAAATAATATAAAAATACGCAGATAATCTGATATCCATCTCTTTACCCCTAAAATGTTTTAAGTTTTTTTTGTGAAGTAAATGAGCGAATAAGCCCATTGAAAATAAAGTAATGCCAAAATAATTTAATTCAGACATTAATGACCATTTCTATTTTCTCTCTTTGACTAATTAACATGTACATATTGTGGCAGGTCATAAAGGGGAATTAAGCTGTTGTTCAGTGGAGTTTCTTCAGTCAGCTGAGGAACAAAGCTCATTTCAGATGCAGAACAAACAACTAGTGATCATGATGAGGCACAGACATTTTTGACACATGAAGTTGATGTCATAATCATTTATACATTAGATATTGTTGATTATATTCAAGTATATGTTGCATATCCAAAGGCTGGTTTTGCTAATGACCATGGACATGTATGACCAGAAATCAACTCAAGCTTCAAGAATGCTAGATAATTTTTTTGTTAGTTACTGCTGCAGAGATAAAAATGGTTTGGACTTTGGACTTTGGATGTGAGAGCGAATTAAGGACATTATGATTTACACTTATGTTTGAAAGGGCATCTTTTTCATTTTAATGGAATCAGAATAGCAGTTGACCTGCAATGCATTAATGTGTCAGGTGCAAAATGTTTGCAAGCTAGGAGCTTGACATCAGATACCTTAAAGCATTAGCAAAAATCAAGTTTCTTTCCCAGATAGTTGAAAATTCAAACAAGACTGGTTCCAGTGGTATTGTAGAAAGGATGCTCATAGATTTTAACATAATGCATAGAAAAAGTGTAAATGATGGACAGAATTTGTAAATGGCTATATAAATAGAAAGTGAAATTGTAAAAAATATAAAGTTTAAGGATCTTAGGTGATCTCCTTTAGGGAAAAAGAGGAACTACTTTCCTGTGAAACCATCTGATTTTATTTTTTCTGGTTTCTCCTAAGCCACAAGGAAAATAAACAAAACAAAAATTTAGACTGTGTTTGTTAGAAATGGAAATGCTAGAAATGTTAGAAAAACATAAAAGTACAGTTTGTGGATTTTACTATTCAAGTGTGTATTATGTCCTACAACAGCTCTTAAATAATCATTTAAAAGTGCACACTCAACAAGGGAACAGATATTTAACTGGCCTATCCTCATCTATCAGTCCACAGTTTGCTGGATATAGGCTGTTAATATCACATTAACCCAAATTATCCACAGATGGAGGATCCTGGATGATATGCTAGGAAAAGAGACAATTTAATTCCCACAACCCATGAACATGCTTCTTGTTTGTTTCTCTTTATATGTTTTTATAAACTAAATTAAGGTGCATTAACATGTAGACCCACCAAACAGAATGCACCTAAGAAATAGTTCCCTATAACACAAGGAAATTAGTCTCCATACCCTTTCATATATTCCCCCAAACTTGCTTCACTTTGACTGACTTTACTATTTTATTTTCTAAAAGCAAAAATGCTTCATACAAATACTCCTGACCCATTCTGTAGCCTGCCCTGTAGGTATCTAATGAACCTTTTCTCTCTTACAACACCATTTTCTCTAAGCTGGCTGAAGGAAAGCCAGACTATATGGCCATGGGTCACTTTTCCTATGCCTAGCATCTTAGGAAAGGCTGTTCTTAATCACACATTTTCTTAGCCTTATTTTGTTATTTATTTAAGTATATATATACGAAATTTACTTTATACCACAATATCCAGCCTGGCTTCTCTGAGACAAATAGAACAATGCTAGTGTTCATGGAGGGAGGAAGAGGGGGGATGAGAGGCAAACGCTGAAGGAACAGGAGGCTAGGAGGAGGAAGAGGGTCCTGCTGCTTGGTAGGCAGCCCTGCTGGGAAATCTCAAATCAAACTCTTTTGAAATGAAGTGTTATTAAAAGTAACTTTAATCCTTCCAGCCAGACAGCTCATAAAAGCATACAATTAAGTCAAACAAATGACAAGAGCACTCTCTTTCCTACCTGTTTCCCCCTTCAGAGAGTAATTACTGCAGGGTAGGCTTGTCTCATTTTGTGCAAATAGCAGTGGAGTGCTTGAACGAGGTGCCAATTTCCCCCTCCCCAGCCCAACTCCTCTTGTTCACTCCTACCAACACTAGCTAGGCTAACATACAGCCAAGAACAAAGAGGTGAATTTCAATACTTCCTCTTTGTGCAAGGTTAATTGAAAATCAAAAAGTCACTTTCCGCATGTCATATTAAAACTGTTAGTGCATCAATTTTCTCCTGCAGGAGAGCAGAAGAGGCAGGAGCATGCAATAGGATGGGAGTTAATGAGGGGAAAAGGAAAGGAAATGTGCGAGAAGGTGCAGAAAGGAAAGGTGCGGAAAGGTGCGGAAAGGTGCGGAAAGGAAAGGTGAGGGAAGATGAGGAAAGGAAAGAAAAGGAAAGGTAAGGAAAGGTGCAGAAAGGAAAGGTGCAGAAATGTTCGGAGAGGTTCGGAGAGGAGAGGCGAGATCATTTTCTTATCTGGGACCAGATTAAGGGTATGTGAGGTAAGCAGCCAGCTGTCATGGTGATCCTTTTAGGTGTCAAAGGAAGAAAACGCTAATATTTATCACTCACTACTTGCCATAGTTGTTTCCTGTTAAAATTAGCAAGCAGATGAGAATGATGAATCTTGGTCTCTATATGTTTTAACAAGGACTTAAGAAATTACAGGGAATGATCACTTTATTTTCCTGCTCTGGAAAATGGCTGAAGCCTTGGTATTATTTTCTGTTTTGATTATAAACTGTTCAGGTCTAGGATAGTTACTCATTAGGCATTTGCAAGGTGCCTTGTTCACCTAGGGCCTCCTAGGTTATATGTGCTGCTGAAATAGAAACAATTATTTGTAAGGTGGTGGAGAAACATGCATTAATGAAATTCATCTTTGTGAAGAGTGTACACATCAACTTACAGATTCAATTATAAAGATTTCAAAACTGTTCAGCACCACCTTGAAAGCTGTGGATGTCACTGTGGTAGTGGAGATCACTTTTACTCCTAAGGTCAGGGGTGGATTCAAATAGCTTCCTATTATTCATACAGGGTCAAAATCAAATAATTGGTGGCACCATTAGAATAAAACATGATGCTACTTTCATACTGTGTCCTTGTGAATTAAAGTTTCCATCATTAATTTCTTGAATTCAAGTATTTTGTATTATCCTACATTTACCATGAAAGCTACATGAAACATTTTCTTTTTCATTGGCGATCGTGCAGTATTTAATATGAGAGAAATGAGTAACAACCATAATATTATTTCACATTCTGCTGTAACTCAAATTATCTGACTTCTGTATAGCACTTTCTTCCAGAAAAACCTGGGTAGAGTCCTTAAAGAAGTTCAGTGAAAATAATCCTCTCCTGCTTGTGAATTTCCCCAGAGTACAGGGAATCTGTGTCCTAATCCAAAGCTCATTAATACCAACTGAACTCTTCCTATTGAAGTTTAGAACTGCTCTTTAGTAAGTACTTTCTGTTATCTTAACTCTTTACTCCATCTTTCTCATATAGTTAGTTCAGATTGACAATAAGATACTCTGTGTAGAAAAGATTCCTGCCAAGACTGGCACATAAGGTTAGTATTTCTGCACATTATATCTGCCCTCCAATATACATTCCCCTCCCTTGTTTAGATTAAGAGCTTCATCCAGTCCTGCTTTGTCCGCAAACAAGTTTTTGTTTGCTCTCATACATTTTTTGTTGCTATTACTATATTCAAAGTATGCATTTAATCTATTTAATTTTACCATGACAAGTGTCAAAAGCTGAGTAAATGCTCAGTCATGCTAAGCTTGAAGCTTTCAGTACACTGCTGAAACCAGCCGTGACCCATTACTAAAGCAGAAGCACTTGTGCCCAAGACTGCTGACTGCACAGAGCATATACACCCTTTTTAAGGTTTGTCACAACAGCAACAGGGCTTTTTTTCTTCTTTTAGAAAACCTTTTTAATTTTGTATAGACAGTTCTAAAAGCAGCTTCCTAGGGGCTGTCTGATCACACAATCCTCTTAGTCTTTCTTACTCCATAGGAGGGCCATCATATTTCCTGCTCTCAGTCAGTAGTTGCCTTTTCTCTCCCCTCTGTGTAATGACTGGAGTCAAGAGGCCAGCACCTTACCCACCTCCAGAGATGATGTTATAGCTCAAACTTTAAAACGAGATTTTTTTTTCTTTCTGTTTTCTTTCAGTTAACACTTTTCAGACAAAATCTCCTTTCAATTCTACGCATTAGAAATACTTGAAGTGAATACTTTCCATTCATTATCTTGTCCCAAAACAATTCATTTTTTTTTAAATGCAAATGGAAAATAAGCCCTTTAATTCCAGCTGTGACACAGTTCCCAGTTGTTATTTCTACTTTAGTGCAGCTTTCTACATAGCAATGCCATGAAAGTGAACGTTTAGCATGAAGTACGTAATATTTCTGATTCTTAGAAACAAATCAGATAAATTTTTCTACTGAAAATCTTATATAAAGGTGCATGCAGTGGGTGCAGGACATTTCTGTTAAGTAATAGAGACAGGCTTAAAGAACACAGCTCTCAGCACAGAAAAAAAAAAAAAAGTTCATTTGTCAACATATTTTGCACTTGTGATGTGCCATCAGCCCCAGGAAGAACATATTTTGAAACATTGGTGTATATAAGATTGACAGTATGTTTCATATCATTCTGCCTCCAGTACTAGGCTGGTTTGGCTAAAGGTAAGAACATTTTGGGGTTTTTTTTTTGAGTTTGAGGTTACACATGCAAAACTTTTAGGCGGATACTGAGGACTGATAAATACTCATGAAACAACAAACTTTAGTAACTAGAAGAAAAGAAAAGGAAATGAAAGTAAAGATATTTTGTTGTCCCTGTAAGCAGTGAGGATGAACAAGATCTCTACCTATATGTTGATCACAGGATGCATATAAAATACCTGTCTGGTGGAGCCACGAAAAGTCTAACATAGTTCTAGAATGGATCAGATTTTTTTTTCATTTCATACAGAAATTATTTTTTTTAATGTTACAGTGCAAGGCACTAGTAAGATCTTATTGGGAATCCTGTGAGCTATTCCACTTGCCTATGGGCATTATCAAGGGAGTTAAACTGGAAGAGATACAGAGCAGGCCACAAGCATATTCAGAGGGATGGAATGGAACATATGCATCAATTTCCAGTTATATGTCAGTATATTAAGACTATTTGAGGTGAGAACAATTAAGAAAAATTTTTAAAAGGAAAAAAATTATGATTAATAAAAAGAGATAGGAATTCTAATGTTTCTACTTATATATTACTATTGTTATTATCATCATCATTAAAGGTAGTATAGGACAAAGAACCTGGTTTTGTTTTGATGGAAAATAGCAAGTATTTAGAAGGACCTGCACTGTAATTCCCAAAGTCAAAAAACTATTTTTTGTCTTGTGAAATCTTGAGCATCTCTTGTGTCTGAGAGGAATCTGTGTTGCTATTTTTTTTCACTTTATTTGTACCTTGTGAATGCCAAACCTTAGCACTTTTATTGTTTGCCTAGCAGAGTCAGAAAATATTTCCTCTTCCATAGCCCCCATTCATTAATAACTTAACATATTTTCTTTTGTTTCTTCTTTTTCTCTGATGCATCGGAAACTAGCTCCAGGTAGTAGCAGCTGTGGGACGAATGCCTTACAGGTTTTTGGGGATATAAATTTCTCAGATGTCTGCATTATAAACCCATAACATGTGCCTAAGGTTAACTAATCATAAAATGTGAGGTCAGAAACGATTTTCCAGGACAAATTTACCAGGTGTTGTGGATTAGCCCCACCTGGGACCAAACTATCCAGTCTCTCTCTCACTCCCTCTACCCTCCAAGGGAACAGGGAGAGATAATATATGAAAAAAAGGATCGAGGTTTGAGATACAGACAGTGAGAGACCCTTAAAGTTACTGTTACGGGCAAAACAGACTCGACTTGGGGAAAACTATTTATTATTAAAACCAAAGCAGGATAATAAGAAAGAGAATAAAACAACTTCCCCCCACCACTCCCTCTTCCCGGGCTTAACGTTATCTCTACTTCCTCTCACAACTGAGCAGCACAGGAGGGAATAGGGAATGGGGGTTATGGTCAGTTCATCACATATCGCTTTATGCTGCTCTTTCCTCCTCGGGGGAAGAACTCCTCACATTCCTCCCCTGCTCCATCATGGGGTCCCACCCACAGGCCACAGTCCTTCATGAAACTGCTCCAGCATGGGTCATTTTTCCACAGGGTGCAGCCCCTCCAGAACAGCTGCCCCAGTGTGGGCACATGGGGCACAGCCTCCTTCAGGCATCCTCCTGCCCCGGTGTGGGGTCCTCCCTGGGCTGCAGGGGGATCTCTGCTCCTCCGTGGGCCTCCATGGGCTGCAGGGGCACAGCCGGCCTCACCATGGTCTGCACCACGGGCTGCAGGGGAACCTCTGCTGGGAGCAGCGTTACTGCTCCCCCTCCTTCTTCACTGACCTTGGCATCTGCAGCCATTCCTGTCACCAGAAATTCTTCACAACCAGCTCAGGCAGATGCCTCTCAGGTTCTCTTGACATCTCATCACCTCTCCACTTCTTGCAGCTGGGCCAGGCTGAGTTGGGCCCAGACAGCTGCCCAGCTGGAGGGCAGAGGGTGAGGGCCACAAGGGCCACAAGGGCCACAAGGCTCTCGCCTCAGCCTCTCTGCCCCTGCTCCAGCTTCTTCACATCATCTCTTCATTTGTTTGTTTGTTTTCCCCTTCTTAAATACGTTATTGCAGAGGCGTTATCAGGAAACATTCTGCTACTAATTGGCTTGGCCCTGGCCAGCAGTCGGTCTGCCCTAGGCCTGTCCATGTCCACTGAACAAAGGGGAAACAACTTCTATCAGCTTCTGTAAGAAGCTGCCACCATAGCCACCTGCCCCTCCTCACCCCCCATATTAAATAAAACCAGAACACCAGGGTGTGGAGACAACTTGCCTTTCCCTGTAGCATGGGTTCCTCGTAGCTATATAAGGACTTGACCAAATTTATTATTTTATTAGGGAACACATTATTTAAGAGCTTGGACACTGTCAATGCCTAAAATCTCTCCTGCTGTATTCCTGAGTTGATTATAAATTTGGCTTTCAGCTTTTTATTTAGTCTGTTTTCAAAGTGTCTGTAGCAAGCTCCTTCCCCTAAGCTCATTATCCAGATTGACACAGAGATGTTTTAGGTGAAGCTACACTATCCTCTCCAATCATGGGCACAGATGATGCAGGTGGTACTGTCAAGCCCTGCTACCTGGAGCCTCCTGCAGGGGTAGAGAGAGGGGAGGAGGGTTCTGGATTTATTTTTGCCCTGCTGACACCTTAACACTGCAAAGTGCCAAGGCAACTAGCCCAACTCATCCCATTTATTCAGAACTCTTGAAAAGAGTTTTTACCCTGTGTGAAGATCTCATTTTTTACCTGGAAAGGACAGTCAGAAGCTCATAAATTTTCAGGCTAAGGAGTCTGGATCCTTAACTCCTCTACAGAGTGTCAATATGAAAGACATAATCTGTTTATCTGTAAGGTGCTATATTAATCTGCAACAATGCAGAAAACAAAATCAGTTTGTTAAATATGCAGCTAATGAGAGTATGGAGGTTTTTTTTTTTTCTTTTCTCTGTGACTCCGTATCAATTGATGGGAAGTTACTAGTTTTTTCATGTTGCATTCACTCAGGCACAATACCAAAAAAGGGCTTAAGTCTACACCAGAAGGCTCCTTCAGTGACAGATTGTCCCAGAAACGCAGTTACTGCTCAGAAAACTAACTTTTAGGTGGTAGGATGGCTGTGACTTAATTTCTTAGTGATAAATATCAGACTGGCAAAACATAATTTGTGACTTGGAAATTTGAACAGTTAGCCATTTTATATATTTGTGCACTTATACAGTAAACTCAGTTGCCAGAAATAGGGTTCTTTGAAGTCAGAATCAGTAAAACTTCGCCCAGTATAGCAGAAGATGTTCCTACTAGAAGCAGCAACCCAAGCAGTCTACCGTTGAAGTGATAGGTCTGAAAGTATGGTGAAGGGTCTCTATTGTACATAAGAATAAAACATATCTAGAGTTATAGAATCATAGAATCAACAAAGTTGAAGAAGACCTTTAAGGTCATTGAGTCCAGCCATTAACCTGGCACTGCCAAGTCCACCACTAAACCATGTCCTTGAGTACCACATCTACACATCTTTTAAATACTTCCAGGTATGGTGACTCAACCACTTCCCTAGGCAACCTCTTCCAGTGCTTGATAACCCTGTCAGTGAAGAAATTTTTCCTAATATCCAATATAAACCTCCCCTGATTTTGCTGCGGAGACAAGCTTCAGAGCAGGTAAAACTGCACTGGGCAGGGGATCTGAAGTGAAATAGGCAACCAAAAAAGCTCTTTTAGACTTTTTTTTGGAGCCACCAACAGCCAGCTACAGTACCTCTGCCTGGGCTGGCTGCTGGCAGCTAGTGGGCGGGCTCCTGACTCACCAGGGGTGGAGCTGACAACTGACAGCTGACCACTCTTAATCTCTTAATCTCTGAGTGTGACCTTGACCCATTGTCTGTGTGGTTAAAAGCAATTTGGGGAGGGCGAGAACTAGTTCACATGTCACAGTAAGTGAGTAAAGGTGTTACTGACCACCTTCAGAGAAGGTGATCAGAGTGTGAGCAGCCCGCACTCCCCATTCAATACAGTAGCAGCGGGAGTGGGAGTTGGGTCTAGTCTTTTCTCGGGTGACCTGCTCTCCTATTGACAGGCCCTGACGTCACAGCTTTGAACATGGTCCTCACCAGGAAGCGGGCTTCCCCCAAGAAGACTGTGGCAACCCAGACAGAAGGTCTGCCCAAAAATGTGGCAGTTCAGGTCTCTGGCTGCAGGGCATGCCTGAGCCTGCTGCTGCCAGGAGAGGACGGGAAGGACGCCGCCTGTGCGAGGTGTGAGCAGCTGGACGAGCTGCTCAGTCTGGTGATGGAGCTTAGGGAGGACGTAGAGAGGTTACGGAGTATCAGAGAGTGCGAGCAGGAGATTGACTGGTGGAGTGACTCTCTGCAAGAAAGATGCAGAGATTGCACCCCCTGGACCAAGGGAGTAGTGGACCCTCTCCCTTGCCATAGTCAAGCAGAGAGGGACTGCTTGAGAGGAGAGGAGGGATGGCAGCAGGTCCCAGGTTGGCTTCGCAGGCAACCCCCACCCCGACCTACCTTGGTTCCCCAGGTCCCTCTGTGAAACAGGTTTGAAGCCCTGAAACCAGAGGGAGAGGCGAGTGAGGATGACGTGGTAACACCGCCTCCTAGCTTGCGTAAGGTGAGGCAGTCGGATCCATGCTTGAAGACTGCCTCCTCCAAAAAAGAAAGAAGGGTGATAGTTGTAGGTGACTCCCTTCTGAGAGGGACAAAGGGCCCAATATGCCGGCCTGACCCTACCCGTAGGGAGGTGTGCTGCCTTCCTGGGGCCCGGTCAGAGACCTAACCTGGAAACTCTCACAGCTGGTTAGGCCCGCTGATTATTTTCCACTCCTCATAGTTCAAGTGGGCAGTGATGAAATTGCACAGAGAAGCCTATGAACTATGAAAAGAGATTTCAGGGGTTTTGGGCGTTTGGTTCAAGGAGCAGGTGCGCAAGTCATCTTCTGCTCTATACCTTCAGGGTCAGCGAGCGGCACGGAGTGGGCTTGGAAAGTTCCATTAATGAATAATTGGCTTAGAGGCTGGTGTCAAGAGGGAAACTTTGGGTTCTTTGATCATGGGGCAGTTTACTCGGTCCTTGGCCTGTCTTGTGTTTGTGGAACCCACCTTTCTCACAGGGGGCAATGAATCATAGCACAGGAGCTGGCGGGGCTTATCGACAGATCTTTAAACTAGCTATGAAGTGGGAAGGGGACAAAACAAGGCCCACAAGGGAAGAGCCCAGGGGAACGGTGCTTGATCTGGGGCTGAGGCAGCTGTCTCGGCTGAAGTGCATCTCCACCAATGCACGCAGCATGAGCAACAAGCAGGAGGAGCTGGAAGCGATTGTGCGGCAGGATAACTATGACCTGGTTGCTATTACTGAAACGTGGTGGGACCACTCCCACAACTGGGTGCTGTGATGGAAGGCTACAAGCTCTTCAGAAGAGACAGACGAGGAAGGAAGGGTGGTGGTGTGGCCCTTTACATCAAAGACTATTTTGATGTTGAAGAGCTTGGGGTTGGGAATGATACAGTTGAGTGTCTATGGATAAGGATCAGAGGAAAGGCCTGTAGGGGTGACATCATGGTGGGGGTCTGTTATAGACCGCCTAATCAGGATGAAGAGAAGGATGAGGCGTTCTATGAGCAGCTTGAGCGAGTCGTGCGATCGCCAGCACTCGTTCTCGTGGGAGACTTCAACTTCCCTGATATATGCTGGGAATATCATACAGCGCAGAGGAAACAGTCCAAAAGGTTCCTAGAGGGTGTGGAAGATAGTTTCCTTATGCAGCTGGTATGAGAGCCTACCAGGGGTGGTGCCCTGATTGACCTACTCTTTACTAACAGAGAGGGACTGGTGGGAGACGTGAAGGTTGGGCACTGTCTTGGGCAGAGCGACCATGAAATTGTAGAATTCTCTATTCTTGGAGATGTCAGAAGGATGACTAGCAGACCGGCTATCCTGAACTTCAAGAGGGCGGACTTTGACTTGTTCAGGACGCTTGTTGCGAGGGTCCCTTGGGAGTCGCTCCTTAAGGGTAAAGGGGTCCAGGAAGCCTGGACGCTCCTCAAGATGGAGATCTTAAAGGCACAAGAACAGGCCGTTCCTGAATGCCGTAAGGCGAACCGTAGGGGAAGAAGACCGGTGCGGATGAACCGGGAACTATTGTTGAGGCTCCGGAACAAGAAGAGAGTCTATGTCCCCTGGAAGAAGGGACAGGCTACCTGGGGAGATTACAAAGAAGTTTCTAAGGTATGCAGGGAGGAAGTTAGGAAGGCAAAAGCTCAGCATGAACTCAGATTGGCCACTGCAGTAAAAGTGAACAAGAAATCCTTTTACAAATATATCAGTGGTAAGAGAAGAAACAAGGAGAATTTACACCCTTTACTTGATGCAGCGGGGAATGTGACCACTGAGGATAAGGAGAAGGCTGAGGTCCTCAACACCTTCTTTACTTCTGCCTTTAATAGGCAGATCAGTTATCCTCAGGGCACTTTATGCCCTAATCTGGAAGTCTGGGATGCCAGGCCGAATACACCCCCTGTGGTACAGGTGGAGACAGTTAGAGAGCTCCTCCTTCATCTGGACTGCCACAAGTCCATGGGACCGGATGGGCTCCATCCTAGGGTGCTAAGGGAGTTGGTGGGGGTGATTGCCGAGCCGCTCTCGGCCATCTACCAGCGCTCCTGGTTATCTGGGGAGGTCCCGGAGGACTGGAGGCTTGCCGATGTGACTCCCATCTACAAGAAGGGCCGTAAGGAGGATCCGGGGAACTACAGGCCTGTCAGCCTGACCTCAGTACCTGGGAAAGTTATGGAGCAAATCATCTTGAGTGAGATCACTCGGCATATGCGTGGCATCCAGGGGATCAGGCCCAGCCAGCATGGGTTCACAAAAGGCAGGTCATGCTTGACCAACCTCATTTCCTTTTACAACTGGGTGACCAGAGTGGTGGATGAGGGAAAGGCTGTTGATGTGGTCTACCTGGACTTCAGCAAAGCCTTTGACACGGTCTCTCACAGTATTCTCCTAGGGAAACTGGCTGCCTGTGGACTGGGTAGGTATACCCTTCTTTGGATAAAGAACTGGCTAGGGAGCCGTGCCCAGCGGGTAGTAGTTAATGCAGTCAAGTCCAGCTGGCAGCCTGTTACAAGTGGTGTCCCCCAGGGGTCGGTACTTGGGCCCATCTTGTTCAATATCTTTATTGATGACCTAGACGAGGGGATTGAGTGTACCCTCAGTAAGTTTGCAGATGACACCAAGTTGGGTGGCGGTGTTGATCTGCCTGAGGGTAGGGAGGCCCTTCAGAGGGATCTGGATAGGCTGGATCGCTGGGCTGAGCTGAATGGCATGAGGTTCAACAAGGCCCCAAGTGTCAGGTCCTGCACTTTGGCCACAATAACCCCATGCAGCGCTATAGGCTCGGAGCTGAGTGGCTGGAGGACTGTGAAGAGGAAAGGGACCTGGGGGTGTTGGTTGATGCTCAGCTGAACATGAGCCGACAGTGTGCCCAGGTGGCCAAGAGGGCCAATGGCATCCTGGCCTGCATTAGAAATAGTGTGGCCAGCAGGAGCAGGGAGGTAATCATCCCCCTGTATTTGGCGCTGGTGAGGCCGCACCTCGAGTATTGTGTTCAGTTTTGGGCCCCTCACTACAAGAAAGACATTGAAGCCCTGGAACGTGTCCAGAGAAGGGCAACAAAGCTGGTGAGGGGTCTGGAGCACAAGTCTTATGAGGAGCGGCTGAGAGAGTTGAGATTGTTTAGCCTGGAGAAGAGGAGGCTCAGGGGAGACCTCATTGCACTCTATAGCTTCCTGAAGGCAGGTTGTGACGAGCAGGGGTTTGGCCTCTTCTCCCAGGCAACAAGCAGGACCCGAGGAAATGGCCACAAGTTGTACCACAGGAGGTTTAGATTGGACGTGAGGAAAAACTTTTTTTCCCAAAGAGTGGTCAGGCACTGGAATGGCCTGCCCAGGGAGGTGGTGGAGTCGCCGTCCCTGGCAGTGTTCAAGAGGCGGCTTGATGAGGAGCTACAAGATATGGTTTAGTAGCTGTGGCAGCAATGGTAGTGGGAAGATGGTTGGACTAGATGATCTTATAGGTCCCATCCAAGCATGTGATTCTATGAATTCTATGAATTCTATGAATTGAGGCCATTGTTTTTTTGTCCTATTTCTTCTTACTTGGAATCATAGAATCATAGAATGGCTAGACTTGGAAGGGACCTTCAAAGGTCATCTAATCCAGCCCCCCTGCAATAAGCAGGGACATCTTTGACTAGATCAGATCGCTCAGAGCCTCATCCAATCTGACCTTGAACATTTCCAGGGATGGGTCATCCACCACCTCTCTGGGCAACCTGTTCCAGTGTTCTACCACCCTCATTCTAAAAAAAATTTTCTTAATATATAATCTAAATTTATCTCTCTCTATTTTAAAACCATTACCCCAAGTCCTATCACAACAGGCCCTACAGAAAAGTCTCTCCCCATCTTTCCTTCAGGCCCCCTTGAGGTACTGGAAGACCACTAAAAGGTCTCTCCAGAGCCTTCTTTTCTCCAGGCTGAATAGCCCCAACTCTCTCAGCCTGTCCTCATAAGAGAGGTGCTCCAGCCCTCTTATCATCTTCGTGGCCCTCCTCTGGACCCTCTCCAACTGGTCCATGTCCTTCTTATACTGGGGGCTCCAGAACTGGAAGCAGTACTCCAGGTGGGGTCTCACCAAAGCAGAGTAGAAGGGAAGAATCACCTCCATCGACCTGCTCCTCTTGATGCAGCCCAGGATGCGGTTGGCCTTCGGGGCCAACTTGGGAGAAGAGTCCAACACCCACCTCACTACAACCTTTTTTTAGGTAGTTGTAGAGAGTGATAAGATCTCATCTGAGCCTTATTTTCTCCAGGCTGAACAACCTCAGTCCCATAAGCTGTTCCTTATAAGACTTGTTCTGTAGACCCCTCACCAGCTTAATTGCTCTTCTTTGGACAATCTCCAGCACCTCAAGGTCTTTCTTGTAGTAGTTTTTTTTTTTTTTTTTTGACAGGTATCATTAATTTGTGTTACAGATGTAATTCTCATCTATTAACATATATACTGGCTTTGGTGCCACTAAGGATGCTATTAATGCTTGTAAATAATGTGAATCAAAACAACTGAAATAACGGTTGAGAAATCATCACAAGTTTGTATTATGTTGATTACAATTACTGATTTTTCTTAGGTCATTATAAAAATGTAGTCTAATTCAGTTTGGCAAAATCTAGGTGGACTTAACTCTGTGGCTTTTTCTAAGGTCTATATTCTTCAAATAAATTTCACTTTTGTGAAATTTGATTGTGATCACTCTTCATTTGATTGTTATGTGGTCAGCATTCACTGCAGCTGTTACAAACTATACACTCCACTCATACATTGTCAGAGACTTGAAAGGTTAATTAATGTCTCAACATCGCTAAACGATGGAAGGAACCGAGCAAAACATCGACAAACCACAATGCTAAAAACTTCAATAACTGTGAACGAATGTCTAGACAAATATCCTGTTTTGTAGCTGAAGCAGCAACACGTGCCTAAAAACTCCAAGAACTGCCAGACAGGGTATCTTGTTTTTGCACAGCTCCCCCGGAACAGAGCCAGATCCTGTGCATGAGCTCAGGCCCTGGCATGCACAGCATTGCCAAGTGACTGCACAATGGAGGCCAGCTCTGGAGGATGCAAAATGACTTTGTGGACACTGTCTTGCTGGACATTAGGTAACAACATGCTTCAGGTAACCGCACGGCTTACAAAGGACAAGTGGGCCTTGCATTTGCAGAGAGCTAACACCCACCACCATGAAGACAGATCAGCAGAATGCAAGCAATAACAAGCTAAACCACAGGCAGGAAGCACCTGACCTCCTAAGATGGAAGGACTGATGAAGGCCCTCAAAATATCAAGAAGGAGGGGCTGACACAAAGGACTACAAAAAGGGTCGCCACATGACCCCCTGTGTGGACCTCCACCCACTCAGACGGACCTTCGGGACGCCGATTCTCCATGGTCGCATTGTCATCCTTTTGAGGCGCCAGCCCCACCCATTCTGTAAGACAGACTTTCAGGATGCTGACTCTCCGTGATGGTATTTCCTCCCCTCTCTTTCTCTTTTACTCTCTCTTCTCTCTTTCTCTTTCTCTCCCCCCCCCCCATTACCCTTTGTGTGTGAATGAAATAAAGAACCAACATATGCGTATGACACCGTTGTGTCTTACTTCTGTAACCGAGAAATTCATACCTCTCACGACCAGACCTTTATCAGTTTGTGACATACATTAAGAGTGTGGTAGGTATCATTGTTCCTTATACCCATTATGGACTATTTTTAAGCTTACAACATTTAAAAGAACAGCCAAGAAATAAAAATAATTTTGAAGAGGATTGCATTTACCTTTTTGTTGTCTAACAGACTCTGAAAACTAATCAGAATTTTATGTGGTTTACCTCTAATGGTCTTTTGCTTTTTTTATCAAAGGGAACTGTTGGATTTAATTATTAGGGATTGGCCTTCAATTAAAGTTTTCTTTAAACTCTTTATATTTAGTTGTAATTATGAAGGGTTGGGCATAGCAGCAGAAAGATAACAAACAAAAAAGAAATTGAAGACTCAGAGATGGGTGTTTCAAAGTCATACTAGCTGTCTTCTGAAGTAACTTAAGGCATGTTAGTTCATTCAGTAGTGCTGTAATTTATGTCATCTCCCTAGTTTCTGCAAGACTTTTGTTGGGTAGTGGATGAGAAATGGATTGTTGCTTCAGGGCTTGGTATGGCTGTTGTGCTGCTTCCTTCATATTGGTCTCTGAGTAAATTCTACATAATAGGGGTTTTTTATCATTTTGAGAGTTCACATATGCATGACAAACAAAATCAGATCTGATACTGGCAAAGTAGATCCCATTCAGTGGTTCAAATTAATCTCTGTGACCAATTTGTGAAGATATTTCTAAATGACTATCTGTATGTTTTATTTATCAGTTACAGTTGGCCTTGACTCAGTTTTAGCTATCCGCCTGCCAGCTGTCTAGTTAAAACTTATTATTTGTGCCCCATTTAAAGTCAAAACAGAAAGATGAGCTCTCCCAAAAGATGTCTCACTCCATATATCTTAGACCTAGCATTTAGTTTTCTCCATTCACTGGAGATGAAGATAAACCAAGTGTCTTAGAAAGAACAGCCAATATCTGCATATATAATGTTAACTAAAATTAATGTTAACCTTAATGTCTTCTAATAATTCAGTTAAAGTAATTAGATCCATATAAATATTTTGACAGATTTCAGTAGGGTTTGGGATTGGACCCTAAGGATCCCTTATGTTTTTCTGTTTGTATTTTTTTTTCCCTGAGTAGTTTATAATAATGCTGTTAAGTGTTGGACCCCTGAACATCTATACTAATGTTGGCAGATAGTAACAGAATTCCACTGACCTGTTTGGACCAAAGCTAGTTTTAAGAAAAAAGAGGTTTGATTTCATCATGTAAACACTTATTGGATCTAATAAGAGATTTTTACCATATAAATGTTATGATGATTCAAAATAGATTAGTATTTCTGAACAACTGAGCGAAGGGCTCGTCAGGCCATAGGAGCCAACAGAAAAACACCAAAGAAATACCTCAAAGGAATTAAGGGCTCTACTTCTAAAATGGTAGCACAGCCAACAACCCAGCTAAAGTGCCTCTACAGCAATGCACGCAGTTCAGGTAACAAACAGGAGAAGCTGGAAGACACTGTGCTGCTAGAAAGCTATGACATAGTTGCCATTGTGGAAACCTGGTGGGATGAATCCCATGACTGGAGTGCAGGTATCAATGGCTACAGGCTATTCAAAAGGGGCAGGCAAGGAAGGAGGGTGGAGGGGTTGCCCTCTATATCAAGAAAAGGATAGAGTGTGAAGAGGTGTCTCTGAAGAAAAACCACGAGCAGGCTGAAAGCTTATGAGTGAGAATTAGAGACCAAGACAACAAAGGGAACCTTGTGGTTGGTGTTTATTACAGTCCGCTCAATCAAGGGGAGCCTATTGACAAAGCCTTCTTACTCCAGCTACAGGAGGCAGACTTTATAGTGGCCTTCCAGTACTTAAAGGGGGCCTACGAGAAAGACAGGGAAAAAATTTTTAGCAGGGCCTGTAGTGAAAGGACAAGGGGTAATGATTTTAAACTAAAAGATGGTAGATTTAGAGTAGACATAATGAAAAAAGTATTTATGATGGTGGTGATGAAGCACTGGAATAGGTTGCCCAGAGATGTGGTGAATATCCCATCCCTGTAGACGTTCAAGGTCAGGTTGGACAGGGCTCTGAGCAATCTGAACTAGTTGAAGGTGCCCCTGCTCACTGCTAGGGGATTGGACTAGGTGAACTTTAAAGGTCCCTTCCACTCCAAACCATTCTATGAGTCTATGATTTGCAGAGATTACTTTACCCTGTGAGTCTTGAAAAAGAACCACATATCAGCTGACTATGTGGCAGGTTTCTTTGTTTCTTGAATGATTATTGGGTTCATCCTTATTCAGATGTAATCCTACATAGAGGCTTAGACACAAGAGAAACAGAGAGTGTATCAACATGCATATTTAAGCAAACAAAGAAACAAACAAACAAACAAGCAACTGTCTGAGGAGTTGGCCTTAGTGGGAGATTGCAAATTAAAAGTTTCTGGTTAGGTTTTTATTCCAATTTAATAGTGAAATCTTGCTTTCTTTTTGGTATCTGAGTTTGGGAATATTTTGTATATTGCAGTTTAATATTTGTCATTGGTGTACAAATTAGCAATTTACAGTTGCACAGAATTGATACACTGGGACACACTGTGGAAAACCAGATAACCCAATAGCTGAAGTGAAGTCTTGGAAATAATCAGAATTGCTTATAAATGTGTAGCATCTTTCATATCACTGGAAGTCTCTGAAATGGAAACTTGCCAACAGGTCTCATAGCATGAATTTGCTTACAACTTCTTCAACTCAAGCATTACTTTTTTTCTCATCCTTAAATTGAGTTAGTGAACTCCTCAGTGTTCATCAATGTGGCTGCAGTTCAGATGAAAAATCTGAATTTTCTTTTGCCTTTTTCATGAAGGTCACATTGTATCTCCTTGGTTTGCACTCTAGTTTTGAAAGAAGAGAACTAAGTTGTCAATGTTGTGTCTCTCTCTACTTTGTTATACAACCAAGATAGAATTGCTTTTTTAGAAAAGTATGACTTAGAAAAGCAAGGCAATAAACTTGAAATACATCAAATCTGCCTGTCTGTGCCTATTTTTTCATAAACAGATACCAAAACTTAATGCTTAACTAAAAGTCAGACTTTTGCAATCAAGAGATCGCAGAACAAACCAGCACAAAAACTGTGCTTTTCTAGTCTCAGAGTTAATTTGACACAGGATATTTGTTCAATCCACAGTAAAGAGGGAGCAGCTGCAAAGTGCATTTCGAAAAGAGAAAAACATTCTTGAAAGCCTCACACTATTGAGAGAAGGAATGTGACTTTCTGTATTAGAAAAGCATCCCTGGTAAGAATGTGTCTCATTTAAAATTTAGCCACAGATATGTCAGTAAAGATCTAATGGTTCCAGAATTGCAAATAGGTGAAATGGAAGGGGCATGAGTTGAAAAGGGACACTTTTAGGCGGTGCACGTAATTCCCATCATTTTCTTAGTGCTCCCTTCTTTTTCAGACTTGTAAAGACCCAAGTAAACCTTCTGCTCGTGTCCCCTTTCTAAGGCGGATGTACGAGCTGGGAACTAGGTTATGACACTCTCATGTCTCTCCTGAGCCTGCTAACAAGGATGATAACTAGCACTGAAGAACCTGGATAAGGAATATAAGCAAGGATTAGAACAAGAATTTGACTCAAAAATTAGTCTTAAGGTGACTTCAGGCTCCTAAAGGGACACCAAGATAAGATTTAAACACCATAGGTCCAAAAGAGAGGACTGGAAAACCTCTGACTCACATCCATTCAGCCTTTAGTTTCTCATTTTATATCAAAGTATTTCTGATTTCACCTAGGAGACTTTGGAACTATTTAGATCTGGCTTTTTCTTGATAGAGACATTTTAGCACTCAGGTCACAATCAGTTGCTTTGCCCAAGTAGCTATCAGAGCAGATAGCATGCTCTGGAAATCTGACAAAACAAAGTTTGTTTTTCTCTCAAATGTAAATTTGGCTACTTTATTTAAAGTACCAACATCTGAAACTATGTGGGTCCAGAATAATTTTTAACCCTACAGCTGGAGGCTGCCCCAAAATCGGGGTGAAAGTATTTCTTGGCCTCCTCTTGAAGCTGTGTTATTTTGCAGTAAATTTATTCTCCTTAGGCCACAAAGAGAGAAGAAAGTTGATTATATATATATATTTTTTTTTTTTTTCTAGTAGTCTTTCTGCTACTACCAATTAACTTGGAGGCGGGGAAGCTGTGATTTATAGAACACATAGGAAGACATACAGAGTAATATGGAAATACATTACAAAAAATGAAGGATCTGAAAATTTAACTTTGCAATGGTTAGCCTTCCACTTTTTGGCCTCTGAAATGTAATGTTCAGGGAAGTTCCTGTATTACCTCCTCTGTTAATGATGTGAGAAATCCAATGCATCGAGTATACTCCAGGAGCTTGAGATGTTGCATCTCCTGGCTCCTTCCTGGCTGTTGCATCTCTACCCACTGCATGCTTAGAACCTGGAGGTCTCTCCATCCCCATCCAACAGATGCAGCTACTGCTGTTTCCCTTTGCAGATTTGGCCAGCAGCAAGGTTTGGGGTGTATTCCATAGACACACTCACAGAGGATGCAGATATGTGGACCAGTCACAGACAGTACCACAGGCGCAGCACTGCCTTTAGCAGCACTCGTGTGCACACCGACAACATTCACATAAAATATAAATAGACACAGCCCCGGCTTGTTCCCCATCCCCAGCTGATCAAGATTGAACCTCACACACTTGCTCACACAGTAGTTTCACAAACACTCTCATATTCACAGATCCTCAAATTCCAGAGTGGCCTTTAGGTCTGTCTAATGTATAGGTCCATCCAGCATGCAGGTCTCCTCCTAATCATTGGCTAGTCCAGCTTAATGTCAGATTACAAATAAATGCATGCAATCACCCAATCATCTCACAAGCATCCCCAAAGTCAGAGATGCCTTGAGTATTAGCACAAACTCTCAGTCTTCTTAATATCCGTGACCCCATGGACCCCCTACACAACACTGGCTCAAACTATGAGTCTTTGCAGATGCAGGTATGCTCCTACTCAGCAGTTAGTTCAGCTTGAAACTAGCTAGCTGTACATAAACACATATACAAGCAGAATTAAGCGGGGGAAAACACGCAACTTTGTGTCTTTCTAGTTGGTAGCTTTTAGACCTCTCATACATACACACACAATCTGACAGACACATACACCACTGCTGACATACAGACCTATGAGCCCTGGTCTGTATGGGCTAGTGGTCCCTTTCCCAGCTTCTGACAGCCAAATCTGTCTTGCATACTGGTCTCTCTGAATGCTGATACCTAGATCTACAGGCCTCGTGACCCTCAGCCCCTTTATTGGTCTCCGGCACTTAGATCTTGCAGCACTTACACTTGGAGAGAGAATAAGTTTGTACATTAATAAACGGTTAATAAAAGCATTTAATAAGAAGGTAGGAGAGACTACTGTCATCGGGCACAGGGCTCCGTCAGACAGGCACACAGCCCAGCAGCCTGCTTGTGTGTGACTACCCATTTTATCTGCCCTCCTTTGTATTTTCCCACATTTCTTCTTCCCCATCCATTCTTAGCTTCCCCTTCCCCCACCTTGGGTACTTCCACTAATCATCTTCTTGTGATAAGTCTTGCACAGTTCCACAAGCGCCTTCTGATGTAACATTCACGTCACTCTTGAATCTCTCTTTTCAGGTGGACCCTCTCTGGATAGTTCCACTAGTGGCTTCTCAGACAGTGGTTGAAGAGGTCAGATCTTCATTATTGTCTCCATTATCACCTGTTTGTTAGCTCTATGTGTCTATGTGTTTAATTTCCTTGTTTTTATTTTATGCTGAGTAGTTCTGAAAAAAGTAAATAACAAACCAGAGGCTCTTACATGCTGCTTACCTTCACGTGTACAACAAATAAAAAGAATAAAACCTCGTAGAAAGAGACTAATAGTAGCTACCCACTGAATAGATGATGATTGTGGTTAGTAAATTAGAACAAAGGGAGAGAATCACTAGAAAATATTGACAAGAGTGTAGGTTTGGCCTTTCTCTCTCTTCGTTCCGGACTGCAGTGCACCAATGTCCACCCTGTTGAGGGTCTAAATTCCAGATTTTTCTTTTCCTGACACCAGGAGGGATGCATGCCCTCAGAGGAAGGCTACTGAAGACCAGGTGAAGTACTAGGGTGCGACTATAAATTGTATACTACGTTTCTACAGTGGAGACATGTAGGTTCCCTTTTAAGTCAGTACGAATGAGTGAGCACTTTTAGAGAGTACTGCTTCTGTTCCTGTACTAGACGTTCAGAATATCTCATAAAGATCTCCCTTTAGTCAACAGTATGATACCAGATCACCAGAGGATGATTCATTTAACATATCTGTGCATCTGTCAAAGCAGGATACTTAGGAAATCATTCTCTAGAGGTAGCAGTTCTCTCGTGCTACAAAGGAGACAAGAAAGTTAGCTCGTGTATAAAAATCAATGACATAGATATTGACAAGCAGGTAGTATGGTTCTTATGCTGGATACCCATAACGTTTCTTTCCAAGAATTGATTAGGTTTAACTTTTAAAGGCTAAACTTATGTTGTAAGTTTATATTTTTTTCCAGTCAGTGAGAGATAATTAATCTACCCACAGAGACATTGTGCAGCTGGCAGTTTCATCGTCTCAGGGAAGTGTATTTCCTATTCAGATGTCTATATACCTTCAGAAATATTTCTTCATATGTAGATATTTTGCTTTTGCTGGCAGTGTATGTACTGTTTGCAATAAAAATCTTCTGTCCTGTTCAGGTGAGAAGCAAGGATAGGGAAGACAAAACAATGACGTATTAACAGTGGTTTATTGGAGTCTAGAAACTAGGACACTGAAAGATTCAGTAACTTGCTTACAGTCACACACATCCTATTTAGTACAAATCAGATTGAATTTACCTCTTCATCTACTTAATTTTAATATCTGGATTGTATTTCCTCCACTGACATTTTTAATAGAGATTTTATTTTATATTATAAAATCTCATAATTTTGTTTCAGTACACATCACCCAATATATTATATAAAACACAGCATTTTGCATAAATGGATCATCACTATTAGAGTACATATTTAGGAAAGATACTTAAATAATCATATGTTTGAATACTTTTTAAAAACAAGGTAAACAACAGTAAAAAAAGAAATTGAAATATTAAAGAAAAAATTGGTTCAACAAATATCCCCTTCTCCACAGCCATTCTTCTTCCAGTTCTTCCTCATAGGTATAAGTAAGAAAACAAAATGTCTTTAATTAATTAATTAATCAGTCTTAAAGGCAGAAAGAATCATCTTTTCTAAATGGACCAAGGAATTCACTCATCAATTACTGCAAGACTTTATTACCACATTTTTTCAGTGGCCCTGGAAGAAGCATATTCTCATGGAACTACAACTTCAAGCAGAGATATTAAGGATAACTTCTGATATTTTGCTTTAATATTTGCATTCCTTTGTTCAGAAAGCTCCCAGATTTCTAGAAGATGGTAACTTATTCATGTTTAGGAGCACAGCAAATATTCTGTCTCAGTTTTATGCATTTGGCATATTACCAGGTGTTTCACAGTTATCTCAAGTGGATAGCTTTTTTTCTATCATATCTTTATTTTATCTTCACAGTATTAGAGCATTCAAAGCAGAACCAGTAAAAATACAGGGTTAAGCAAAGCTGTGTGACCTGTATTAGCTGGCAGAAAAAGGTTCTTTAATGTCTTAACCACAACCTCAGTACTCACCTAGCTACTTATTTTGTTGAGATATAGGTCAAAGATCAATTACATTTGTAATTATGTTATATATCATGAAAAGGTGATTCTCCAAGAGTCCAGGACCAACATGTATCATTAGGAAAGTTCTTAAAAAAAAAAAAAAAAAAAGAAAAATACTTAGTTAACTTTGAATAGCAATTTTTTCCTCCTCTGCAGGAAAAAATATTCTGAGTATAGTCATACCTGCCACTGTGTAACTATAAACATATATCATCAAGTATTTTTTCACTTCTAGTGATTTTTTTTTGTTTTCACGTACAATTTAGTTCCAGGTTTTGATGCCAATGGAAGAAACTCTGTGTTACTTTCTACAATAGAGAATCTGAAAATGCATTTCCCTTTTGTTCAACTTAGTATTTTAAAATTTTAATTAGAAAAGTGTGCATTGCATAAACTTGCAAGAGTTCATGAGAATTTGAATTTATTGAGATTTACATACAACTGCCTGTTTAACATAAAGATGGCCTTGTTCACGGCATTGAGTATGGAATTCTGAAATTCTGTTTCTACCACCAATTTTACTTCTGATCTTTTATGTCCTTGGCCATGTCCTTGGCCATGTCATTTCAGCTTCCCAGACCCTTAGCGACTCTTCAGTTCTTTACATTTCCTTGCTATTTAGACTATTAACTCTAAGAGGGAAAACAGCTATTAAGGGAAAGGAAGAATCCACTTTCTATAAATTAGGAACTTACCAGAACACAGGACAATACTAAAATAATTATGAATAGTTAATGCAATGTCTGTGAATTAGCAGCGTACTATGTTATTATAACTACATTTTAACTTTTTGTCTACTTGTTTCTCAAAATGGAGAGAGAATATGTTCAACTGTCTATCAATGTTGAAGTGTCATTTGCACAATGCCCTTAAAGATATGCTTTAACTTTGGGCCATCCCTGAAGTGGTCAGGTAGTTGGACTAGATCATCATTGTAGGTTCCTTCCAACTGAACTATCCTATCCTATCCTATCCTATCCTATCCTATCCTATCCTATCCTATCCTATCCTATCCTATCCTATCCTATCCTATCCCATCCTGTCCTATCCTATCCTACTCCTCTCCTCTCCTCTCCTCTCCTCTCCTCTCCTCTCCTCTCCTCTCCTTCTACTCTGCTGCACTCTGCTCTACTCTACTCTATTCTACTCTATTCTACTCTACTGCACTCTGCTCTACCCTACTCTATTCTATTTGAGAATACCAACAGGTATAGAGAGTTTGTTTAGAAGCTTTCCGGTGTGAGAAGGTCACATCTCTTGGGTAATGTGATTTCCAGAAGTATCTTGTCTCTAGGTCAGGATTCAGAACTACGCTGAATGGTTAGAGGTTTTCTTTTGTATTAGTTGTGCCTAAGTCCACATTTTGTATTCAAGTAAACTGTCTCTTAAAGAATACCTGGGTTTCAACTGCAAATAGAGTAGCAGGTACTGCAATTCATAGTCTGATCCTCAGGGTTTTTACTAGATATTTTATATGAACACTGAAAGATGGAAGGAAGTTAATAGCTGATTTATTACTTTTTTTTTCCTGTTGATAAAATGAGCTGTGCTATGGAGTGTGTCAACATGAAAATCATAACAAAATGTCATGCACTTCACCATTATAGTTCTTCTCTTACATTGCTTACATGACCCAACTGAAGGAAATGCTTAAGCACATGCTCAGGACTGATTGGTTTAGAACACTTTCAGGCCATAATGAGGAACTATATAAAAGCCCCTCAGATCTGTATAGACCGTAATAGATGGCATTTATCACTCTCTTCTATTATACAGCACCATAAGTTTTTTTATATCTTAGCTAGTCACTCTAGATAAATAATCTAGCTAAACTAGATTTTCTTCATAATGGGTGCAGATGAGTAGTAATTTTTAGCATGTGACCCTTCAACTTATTTTATTTACATTACTATCAGACAATGGAACTATGTCTAGTTCAGTGAATCCTACCCTCACTTTGTTCTGACAGGTCATTTTTTCCTTGTTTGTCTCATCTTATTTCCCTTATTGCCCCATCCCAACAAAATATCAAAGGGAACCATACCTGGGCTTCTTTTGGGGCCATACCTACTCAAGGGCTATATGAGGGACAAGGCAAAGTACCAGCTTTCCTGGGATAAGCACCACAGTTTTGGGGTGTTTTTTTTTGTTTTTGTTTTTTTTTTTTTTTTTGTCAGAGGAGGGAGGAATCAGGAGGATTAGGGAAAGTAAACTGAATTGTTTTGCCCATAAATACCTATGTGTTTTGCTGGTGTGCTACAAGAGAGATTGCCTTTAGGCTGCTTTATGTGCCAACTGTTTGGGGAATTGTGTTGTGTTGCTGTTGTTTTTTATCCCTTTCCTCCTCTGTTTATGAATTATTGTAGCCTGTATGATCCAGCTTTGGGGCGTGTATGTGAGGATTTTATTTATTTATTTATTTATTTGCTTATTCGGCTTCCCTTTTTTACCTTATTCACCCCTTAGGAACGGGGAGGGAGTGTAATAGCAGCCATTGTGTACAAAGAAAATGACCATGGAGGACCCTAGAGAGGGCTCAGGGTTTTAATGAAATCATTAGGATATGGTTCTTAGATATTTTTACGGAGCAGCTATTCAGCGAGAGGAAGAATCCACTCTTTATAAGTTAGGAATTGACCAGAACACAAGACAAAACTAAAATAATTATTAACAATTAATAATAAAAATAAAGAAAAGGTTAGTGGTTCTAACTGAAAAATAGAGGAGCATAAAAAACTCTTTTAAGTATTCTGTCTCAGCAGTTAGCTGATTTATCTTCTCTATTGTAATCAGATAGACAAAGTAAATTCTCTTCCTTTTTTAAAAGCAAATTCAAGGTGCTCTGACTTTCTTCACTGCTTTTCTCTATAGTCTTTGTCCTGCCAGGGGAACTGATGTGCCTATTTCTATGCATTATGTATAGACTGTACGGATGTACTTTCTTTGCTCAGATGCAGTCCTCTACTGTACAGATGTCTTCATCAAAGCTCATCATCCTAATAATCTTCTGTAATCCTTGGAGGAAAATAGTCCATTTTAAGGGTGATTCCTCTCATCGTAATGCAGTCATTAAAAATATATGAGAGTTCAGATACTAGGTCTTTTTTTCTTTTTTTAATAGGGAAACTTCAAATATAAATGTATGGAATATTTAGCTAAAACCAGGTAAAATAAATCTCAGTCTGAGTGATCCAGAAAGAGGATTATGAGTTTCACTATCGAGACACCTACAGGTTAGACACTGTGTCTCAAGACTGCAAAATCAAAGGCCCTTTTGTATCTTAGCTATTTACCTTGATATGACAGCTGAATTTTTGGAGCCAAAACACTTCTCAGTACTCTTGCAGGAACACAGGAAGTATCTGTGTGTAGCAGAATAATTGTAAAAAAGATACTTATGTATACCATTTAGACTTAAATCCACAAATCTTCACATCACATTGCCAGTACTCCTATAGTTCAAACATGAAGTATATGTTTTCTGTTTCACAAAAGCACTCTGCAACAAGAGCTGCTGGGCCTCAAGCACATGAAAACATCTAGCAAATTTTGTCCATGTTGTATGAATATTTGTTTAACCAATAATTTGGATCCTTTATCCATTTGAGCTCAGGTACTATGGTTTTCTGGTAAAGCCTGAAGTACAGTCTCATTACAGTCTTTTTTTACTGAAACAATTTAAATATGTGCATGCATTATCACAACAACAACAAAAACAACAACAAAAGAAATTATTGATTTCTGCACAAATTAAGCTCTTTGCTAATTTGCACAGATACAATTGAAACAATAAACTCAATGAGAACAACAAACTGGCTAATTAGCTTAATGATAATTTAATTTTACATTTGGTAATGGATACCTTTTTTTTTTTTCCCCCTTTACTAATAAGATGTAAATTATAATCAACTACTTTAAATCTTAGAAGTATAATTTTGTGGATTTTAAGTGCTATGGAAAACAATGTGATGGAAAATCCATCTCACACCGTTAATAGCAGTGATTCTTTGCTTTGTATATTTGATTGTGTAGGGCAGATGCCAAAGACTAAACCAGACAAAAAACAGAAATACAGTCTGAAAAGTGCCCTAACCTCTAATCTTAGCTTTCCACATAGGGCAATAGTGGTTGTATTGCAGCTCTGTTACTATACGGGCTGATCTATGTTACCTACAAAAACCAGAGTTACCTAAAGGTTGCTTTAACATGTGCCCTAGTGGTATGGCCCACTAGAAGGAGAATGACTGGTATGAGAGACCTCCAACACATGAGCAAAACAGGAGCTGCCTTTACCAACTTAGTGCTAAAACAAAACTGAAGCAAAGTGGCCAAACTGTAATTGACTTTTTTTTTTTGGCTCAAGATCTAAAAAACTACATGACTTGACACAGACTTTGAAATGAACTGATTTTTCAAAGTATTTAAAGCTCAATATCTTCTACTCATGTTTAAGTAATTTTCCCATATTGGTGTTTTCTTATATTATGCTTTCTCTGGGTATCACTAACAATAAAACTCAATTGCTAAAATCCTTACTGAAAGCAAATATAATTAAAATTTAAACACAGATTCATTTGAAGACCTGAATAGATTAAAAAAAAAAAACTACTTAGTCTTGTGATTTGGTCTGACAAATGCCAAAGCAGTAAGAAAGAAAATTACCTTTCTAGTGATATTGTATAAGAAGCTAGTCTCCACCATTCAAAAATTCTTAGTCAACATTACCTTCCCAAGTGCTTTTCTAACTTTATTTAATATAATCTCAGAAGAGAATCTTCACCACTCATTGTATTTTCTTGTCTAAATTTCTCTACTTTATTCCATCTATTTCTATGAATTCTCAAGCTACAGAAGTAGCAGTTTTAATTTTACATCAAGGAATATTTTTAAAACAGAAACATAGACACATACAACTTCAAACCTTCGGGTAACTTGCGAAAAGTTTCCTTTGATAGACAACCAGAAGGAATAAAGAGGGTTCAGATCTCAGTCTAATGCCATTGAATTTACTGAAGGATAGCTTGAGGGTGTGGTAAATTTTCTTGATCAAGACCATGAGATACTCCAGACTTAGAGGAATGTGAATATGAATACTGAGATGAACTTTCCATCTGACACCATCCCTAATTAATAGACCAAAGCAATCACCAGGTATTGCCATGCTTTATGGTAATTTGCAGGTAGATTCACAGCTAAACCGTGCTGTCTGAGATTACCTCTATCAAGAACTTCAACATAGTAAAATCCAGTTGTACCAGTCGACTTCTTGCCTGACTAATGGAATGTTGCAAATGTATTGCTAGTAGGACAAAAGCTATGTGGCCACCTACAGCTTTTTGTCAAGACTTTAAAAAGAAATACCAACTGTGCTATAATAAGAAATCAGTTTGCCAAAACATTACAAAAAGCAAGAGCTTCCAACTCACTGAAACTCTACTTAAGTTATTATATGCTTGAATGGCCTCTGGAACAACAGATAGCTGTGCAATTAATGCAAACCTTGTCATCCTTCTCCACCTCCCTTGTCTCTGCACAGGCCAGTAATGAGGCTTCTTTAGGCACAGAATGTGTGCAAAGCCCTGACAAACCACCTAGCTATGCACAAAAAGCTGAGGGGAACTGCAGGAAACATGACTGCAGTTACAAATAAAGTCAACTCTTTCTGTATTCACAGCTTTGTCTTTTGGATTCAGTTTACACTGAAGTGGAAGCATGTACACTCGACTGTTGTTAAGTACCTATCTCCAAGGGAAATATTTTCACTTTTGAGGAACAAAGGAACAAAGTTACAGGGGAAAAGCTTGCTCTTTTTCATGGACTAGCCATTTCCCTGGTACGATCTATTGTATGCCAGGTGGAATAATTACTGTCTGAAGTTTCCTGTTCAGACGAGAAAGCATTGACTGGTAAACCATTTTCTAATCAATTCTAAAAAAAAATTGTAAAGAAAACACACCTGTTTTGTAAAATCACTAAATAAAACACAGTGTTGGACACTCTGAACAACTTAGTTTTGAATTACCCAGCTTTAGAACAGACTTGTTTCATTGACTAATCACATGCTTTATTCACTCTCTTCTTCCACAGCTCTTTTTATAGAGCTCAATTTTGCAAATTACTCCACTGTGCAATTGACCTCACTTCTAGAAAATACTGTCTTTCTTAAATATTCTACCTTGGTCTTTTCAGTTTGAGGACATTATTCCCTATAATACCATCATTAAACACCTTAAATAGTTCCTCCAGCAATTTCAAGTTATCAAGTATTTATAGACAGTTACCATCATCTTTATTTCTTGAAAGAGGTTCATATAGCTTCATAGCTTCATAGATTATGAAGCCAGAAGGGACCATTGCGAACATCTCATCTGACCTTCCTCATAACAGAAGTCATAGGACTTCTCTGAATTAATTTTGTTTGAAGTAAAACATATTTCTTAGAATATTTTGATTTAAACATTTCTACTGTTAGTGAATCTACCAAAAGCCTAAGTAAGTTGCTCCAGTGGTTAATTACCCTTCCTGTTAAAAGTATGATTTCTTTCTGATTTGAATTTCTGCAGCACTGAATCTAGGTAAGCACAGTGTGTTTCCATTACACAGATAAGCAACCCAATGGTAATAAAAGAAGTGACAGAGGAAGGTCTCCCAGTTTTGATCTGTGAGTGCTTATCCAGTCCAGCTTATCAAGGCAGTCTTGCAGCTGTGCAAAGGAAAAAGGTATTCAGAAGGGCTCGGCCCATACTAAATATCTATGTGTTCCTGATTCTGTGGCCTAATTCACCTCATTAACACTGCTGTGTTAAAAAAATACGTTACTGATTTTGGGGTTCTTGACTCTCACTGCAAAAAGAGACAGAAGCATACATGAATGTTTAATGCAAAGCAATATATTTTAGGAGTTTGAGTAGGACACTTGGAGATTTCCATTTTGGACTTCTCAGCACTCCCATACACACTCTTTCAGCAAGTCACCCAGCCTCCTGTGCATCAACTCACTTGCCTCCAGTAAGACTCACCAACCAGACAGATGTGCCCAAAGACAGAGTAATTCATATCCTTGAAGTATTTAGAGAACTTTTAGTGAAAGATTTTATCATTGCAGATGGTGAGTTTTCCTCTCCTGTTTCTCATGCTTGTTGAGCCAATTTTCAATTGGTGTTTCTGGATTCCTTTGTGTAAAAAGATTACAAACTGTCAAGAGTATTTTCTTTTTTTTTTTTTTTGTTCTTATTTGCAGCTCTTATCACTCCCCCTAGAATTACAGTACCTGCTTGCAATCATGTAGCATTATCTATTGAGAAGCAGTAAGAATGGACTAAAAATAAGGACGCTGCTGCAGCTGTAACACAGAACAGCACATTTTGAAGCTGTTTACACTTGTTTTGTGCAACCCAAGATCAGGAATTTCATCCGTTACAGAACATCAACTTGCTAAACACAAATCTTTCCTAGCCAAAAAAGTCACTACATGTATGAAGCTCAAATCTTGAACAAGCTGATATAAATAGAATGGAAGTGAGCCTAATGAAGATACTGGATCTCATGGAGATGTAGCAGTATTAAAAATGAGGGATGTTAGGAAAGTCATGCTCAACAGTGGAATCAAATTCAACATTTCAGTCTGAGCATGACTGGGAGATAACAAAGAGCTTGGCTACTACAGGGGATATTTTGGAATGAAGCAAACTCTCATTTCTCTCATTGGACCACTTTAGATCCGTTGCCTACGGAGGGTGTATACTGGAAGGGATAAAAAAAATGCTTCTAAATGAACGCAGATTAAAATGACCTTGTTGGATATTTTAACAAAAACTGCATTTGCAACTGAAAACTCTCAGCGTTCTTTCAGTGAGTAACTAAGGGTGTGATTCATCGGCCTTAACCTAACCTTTTGAGTATGGACCTGAGATGGTCATCATCAGTTTCTTGATATCAATACAAGAAAATGTTCAGCATGCGGTTATCATTCATCTCATCCTAAGATAGAGGTCTACAATAGATGTATTGCCTCTGGTCATGCCTTTCTCTTGACTGGTTATAGGCAGAATTTCAAACAACTGGTTCAGACTTAGACAGTAGATTTTTATATATCTAGGATCAGATTAGTTTAACACAACCCTAAACACCTCTAAATAATCTTTATGTAGTAGTAGAGTAAGATTTCCCCCAAACCAGAAGAAATTAAATACAAAATCTGACTTATTCTGTTTAGTCTCCTAGTTTCATACCACTGATTTCCCCTGGGGGAAAAAAAAGGAAAAAAACCAAACCAAAACAAAACAAAACATCCACTTTTCACTTTCAGTGTTAAGCACTGGTGTGGTTTGTGCACATGAAATATTTACTTCTTTGATCTGATAAATTACAGGTGTGTGAAATCATTCCTCTCTTCACTCAATTCACATGCATGTTGAAACAAACTAACAATCTGAGATCTTTGTTATAATTCAGTTATATTGACTATATTACGTATAAAAAGAGTGTGCAACAGACTCAGTGCAAGGCAGGGCATACTCATTTCTAAAATTCATCAAATATATTAGAAGCCTCAAATGTTTTGTTCTTTTCGTTATGAATCAGTATACCTCACTATTTCCTACTTTGAAAAATCAAAATATGATTATATTAAGAAAAGCTAACCACTCATAGTTACCTCACTCACAAAAATTTCATTCCTTTTCTTTTCATTCACAAATATTTTGTGATTAAATCTAGCTTATATGATTCCCCAAGAATATGTAACAAATCTTTCTCCTGATTACCTCCCTATATTCACAATACTGACTAAATGATTTTGTTAAATGGGTATATACCATGTGACTGGTCATTTTAATCTCCTTATAATTAGCATTCATCAGCAGGGCCATGATAACAGCAATAAAAAAAAAAAAGAAGAAATATGTCAACAACTCATCCATTTATCAGTTCTTGGCTAGATATTGACAATGAAAAAAGGTTATCAGCTTTGTGAGAAATGTAGGGCATTTTCCTTATAACTTCAGCTAACACAAAACATGATGATTTGCAGTGTTGTTTCAGACTACATTTTATCATCTTCCATGAGAGTCAAATTACAACTTCGTCACATTTAGTGTCTGTACTAGAGTCTCATGGAAACTACTTCACAGGAAGAATCTGGAAATCATATAACACAACCACACAAAATTACTTTGGATTGCATGGACCTGCTGAACCGTAGCTGAAAATGGTGAACACAGGATTTCAGTGAAACATCTCTAGGTTTCAAAAACTGTTCAGTCATTTTTGGATGTGGGGGCGTAACATATGACTTCTGCTCAGATTCTGAAATATCATCTTTAAAGAGAAGTTACTGATTTTACAGTGATAACACTGGGAAGTAAAGGCTTCCACCTTAGAAGAAAAAGAGTTTGAAAAAGACATTTCTTCTCTGGTAGGTACTGGACATCCTGGATGCTATGAATACCAATCTAGCTGTAGTTGTCAGTTTTCAGCTCCCTCTCAAAATCAGCAAAATTAAGCTTAGCACTATAAATTACACTCTTGGTGCTGAACAAACTTTATCAAGTCCCCTTGCAGGATGTGCCCTTACTGTTCCTAAGACTTTTATTTTTTCAGTTGTGATATAGAAATAATCAAATTTAGCTACCTCATGCCATGTTATTAAGTGCTGAGATAAATAGATATTGCAATCTCTTACAAGTCCAACTAGAAATGATTTTAATATCTTGATTTTACATAGAGATTTCCCTCTTATTTGTCTCTTGATCTCTTGAGAGCATGGCAATTAACCTTATGTCTCATGAAAGTAAGGAGTGAGACAGATTCAAAACTCTCAGTCCCTAAATCTCAGGGCTTCCATGTTAGTGCCCCATGTCCAAACAATATTTGATACGTTCTTTCGTCTCAGCCAAGTAGATTTTGCCAGGATCTCAGGGGCAGAAAATTCCAGATAATATTTACAGCGAAAAATATGTGTAAGAGGGGAGGGATGGTGAGGGATAGAATATATTTGTTTAAGCTGTAGCTGATTTTCACTTTCAGGATTTTGTCTACGTGCTTTACTGAGCCTCTGCTCAGAAATTAGACTGCTGTCTTTAAATCTTATGCCCTGCTTTGGCTTTGAAGCTGTTTCAAAAGCTGCCAGCTTGAATGTGGCACAGCCATGCAGGTGTATTTTAAAATATCACTTCTAATACTAAGCTTTTCAGTGTTGGAAAATAAATGTAATTTGCTTTGAGGGCTGGACTTACTGAGAAACATTGTTGTAATCCAAATTTTTCATTAAATCGCTCTCCCTCCCTCTTTCCTTCTATTGCTCCCTCTCTTTCCCTCTGTCTCCCACACACATGAAATCATACGCACTTCTACTCACAGGCACACTTGCACCTTGTTCTTTTTCTCTCCCAGTCCCTCTTATACCAGAAAAATAATTAAGCTGTGTGATTTCAGAGGGAAGTGGCAGCTTGATTTAAATACATCATTAAAAAAGGAGAAGATAAGCGATTTTGAAATCTTCTAGATATTGTTTCCTTATTTGCTAGATTTCCAAACCAAAATGGACTATTTTACTGCTTAAGCATAAGCCAGATGTTGTGAAGATCCTGATTCAATAGTCTCAATACATAAGACTTTGCATTTTGCACAAAACAAAATATTGATTATGCATACCCTGCCACATCCTTATGCTATCAGAAAATAAGACGAAATATCATTAGTTTACGATGCTCATAGAAGGTGAAGGATGAGAGAGATAGAAAAAAGATAAAGGAACATTTCCCTGTAGTCAGAATAATCTGTTTTTCGAGCTCTCGTTCTGTGATTTGTCCTTTCACTTCAGTATTTTAGGACCTAAGCAGAAAGACTAGAGTTAAAAGAGATGTGGCAAATTTCCACCACTAGCATTTACAGAGTGTACATCTAAACATTTACCCAAAGTAGTTACTCCAGCCACTCACATGATATCCATTCAGCTCTGTGTTGTAATCACATACTGTGTCAATGTTAAATCTACAAGTATTTTAACACATCTGTCTGCTAAGTACCAGCCAGGACCCTGTATTGGGGACCTCCAATGCAATGCTATTGATGAACAGCTGGTGGCAGGAAGATCGTGCTTTTCAAATGAGCCTATAATGATCTGCATTTCAGATTAATTTGGATGTCATGTCAAGAGCTGTAGAGTGGACCATACCCACCAGGTAAAGGTCACTAACCACGTAGTTCCTTGTCCAAATATGTGATATAGGAATATATTTACATATATACACATATATTTTTTTTTCTCCATTATTGCTTGGTTTGCTAATACCAAGCTAACACTCTCATTTTTAGCATGTCATTTGGCACAAAGTGGGCAACTTTGCCTATTATTACAGAGAAAAGCCAGTGAAGTAGAAATGCCATTCTCTTAGGTCTAATATCCGTTTTAAATGCCCAGATAAAATTGCTCCCTTTTATTTATTTGTGAAAGAACTTGATGACTATCAAACCCCAAAGAAAGCAAAGAGAAACATCAACCCTGAGCACATTACTATTTGACCAGCATTGTTCTTACTTTACTTTCAACAAATGACTGTAAGTGCTGCTGTAGGAATAAGGCTGTACATCAGAATCATCCGAAGGGAATCACTCATATAAGTAAATCTGTAAGCACCTTTCAAAGGGAGAAAGAAGGGTAAATGTCTTGAAGCTCTCTTTTCTCTAACAGTTAAATTAAATCTACTTAGTATGATTATAATGTTTTAACCAGGCTGAGTTCTTGTTCCTTTGTTTTATTGTCTTGCTTTTCTTATAACTAAAAAAAAAAATAAAGCTAGGTGGTTTAATTCTGTCTTATGGCTTCAAAACTATTAAACTAGTTTTATTAATTGCTGATTTTTAATAATCATATAATTAACACTCATTAATCAATGCGTGTTTTAAAGCTATGGAAATAGTTGTTTTTTTTCAAGTGCCAATTTAATTCTCAGAGAAAATCAGAAGCCCTGAAAAGAAAACCTTAAATCAGTTTGTCTGTAGATAATAGTAGTAAGAAAAACACCTTCTTATTAGCAGCATCTGTCTTGGCAAAGTTTAATAACAAATTCAGTGTCTATGGATGCTGACACTTTGTAATTTGCTAATGAGAGAAGAAATTATAATTTATCTATATTTCAAATTGTCATCAGGTATCTTCTTGAACAATCAATGCATTTTAATACTTGTTCCCAAGGAGAAATGCATTTGTCTTACAAGGACATGAAAATTAGCTAAGAAATCTATGAGATAAGGTTATATTGTGGTTTTGATATTGCTTGTTTATACATCCTCTCTCTCTTTCCTCATGTACATATATGTATATACTTACACACACACAAATTTGTTCTGTATATTTACATATGAATATGTGTGCATGCATGTGTATTTTTATATGTATGTATTTGGATACACATGGGTGGAGCAAATCTGGGTCAGTAATTACTATTATAGTCTAAGTATTGCTCAGAATAAAGTTACCACATGATTTAATTTCTTGTTTCTATTTCCATGTGCGTATCTGTGTACATTTACATGTGCACATGTGTGTGTAAATGAGATTCTGGTTAGAGCTGCATTTATTTACCTCGTTTATGACTCAATTAGATGGATCCTAGAGTAAAAAGAGCAGTAACTAATCCAAGGGGCCATCCATGACCATTGAGACTGTTGAACACCAATTAGATTGCCTTGAAAAATAGAAAGAGGAGAAAAAAAATATTATTTGGTTTCCATGCTGTCACGTGTGGGTCACACACTGGTGCGAGGTTTTGCTCATATTTTCATGAACAGAATTAAGACTCAAAATGGAGTCAAGCGCCAGATAACTTTATTTACCTAACAACAAGTTCGCAAATGCAAGAGAAAGAGACAGAGAAAGGAGAGAGTGAAAAAACTTCAGTTGCAATAGCTACCATCACGGAGCTGCGTCATCTCAACAGTTCAATTTATTCGATGGGAGAACATTCCGTCTGACGTTGGTCGTCTCATTGCATATTCATTGTACTTCCAAGAATCATATGCTATATTCCAAGAGCTGGTTTGCTTAACTGCACCCCTCACTTGACAGTGGTACGCATGCCCAATATTGTCTCTGGGCCCCTCTGTTTTCCTGGCCTTGGGTCTGGGCACATGCATGGGGATAAGACTAAATTTCTCAGAATCAGCTCTGCATTCAGGTTTGTAAGAAAGCAGGAAGCCTCTAGTCCTGTGGTTTGACTGCTGCTCCATTGTTATGGCGGTGATGGCAGGTGGTGGTTTGATGTTCCAACAATGTTGAGACAAACACCTGACACAGTCTCTTACACATGCATACAAGAGATCGTTCTTTGGTTTAAAACAAGTATTCTCAATTTTTCAATGACTTTCACCTTCTCTATCCTTTTCTGTCTGCATTTTCTGCACTCTGCTTAGGCCATCATGTGCAAATTTTAGCCAATGCTGTAACTAAATGTACCACATAAATCACATTCCTCTTTAACCAAAGACATCCCTTTGTCTTTGAATCAAAATTCTCATCAGATAAAAATTAGAATAGTTTCCTACTTCAGCTATACCCGTGTATACTAGCTATCTGTTTATTGTATGGATGTTACAATATTAGTATGAAATTATTGTGTATGCAACACTGTATAGAAGTAGTTTAAAAAAAAAAAAAAGAGAAACCAAATTGTAGTCAAATCTCCAAGCTCAGCTGCAGATTTATACCTGAAAGCTATGTCTAAATGTTAAATAATGCAGTACCAGTAATAATTATTATGCTAAATTGCACCATTTTGCTTGGGTAAGATTTGAGTTTGCCATTCAATCTTTTTACCAAAGCAAGTGCATTCTAACCTTGAGTTTAAAACAACCATTAAGTGATTTTTCCTAAGCTTTTGCAAAGATCTTCCTTTTAGAAGGACTAAAATAAATGTTTAGGTTTTTTTGAGGGCTGAAAATATAAACATGGGGTCATTTTAACTGATAGACTTGAGGTAAGAAAGGCCTGGAAATGGCTTCTGCACAAATATCAGTGTTTCCTCTCTTCCCATCTCTGTCCCATTTGAGAATAAGTAGCAACAAAAATTGTTTTTTAACACCTGATGGTGTACTTAACGCTGCCAGAAGTATGTGTCTTCTATGGATTTATGGTGAGAAATGTCAACATCAAAGTGTTTGTGACAGCTCTTATCTCTGCTCTGTTGGGCTGCACGTGTATTAAAAGCTGAAAGCTAACATGGTTTTTCTTATTTTATGTCTGTTTTTGCAGCTGAGACCATTCAACCATTCACAACAAGGTCACACGAACACATGGTCAATGTTATAAGTGGAATCATAAAAGTTTGGCCACTTACCTGAAATGAACCAACACATGACCATTGACTATTTAAAAAACTCATAGTAAAAATAAAAAAAAAACATTAAAATAGCAACACGGGATCAGATCAGGGATTCTTCTTGTCTGTATTGCATTACTAACAGTGACCATGAAAAATGCCTAGGGAAGAGCAAAAGGAGGGCAAGTTAACCATAACATATTTTATAATTAAACTGTATGGAAGGTGCCAGTACTCTGAGAAATATTTATGAATGTGACTGCTTCTATATAATGGTTAACCTCGGCCTGCAACTTACTGTCATTCACGGCCTTATCAAAGTCTGCTTCAGTGGTAATATATTATGAAAAAAAAAAAATCAATCAATTAATCAAAATAATTACTAGAGGGGCTCCCTGCCTCTCTACTCTGCCCTGGTGCGACCCCACCTGGAGTACTGTGTCCAGTTCTGGAGACCCCAACATAAGAAGGACATGGAGCAGTTGGAGAAGGTCCAGAGGAGGGCCACGAAGATGATCAGAGGGCTGCAGCACCTCTCCTATGAGGACAGGCTGAGAGAGTTGGGGCTGTTCAGTCTGGAGAAGACGAGGCTCTGGAGAGACCTTATAGCGGTCTTCCAATACCTCAAGGGGGCCTACAGGAAAGATGGCGAGAGATTGTTCAGTAGGGCCTGTTGTGACAGGACTTGGGGTAATGGTTTCAAAACAGAGGGAGGTAGATTAGGATTAGATATTAAGAATTATTTTTTTTTTACAATGAGGGTGGTACAACACTGGAACAGGTTGCCCAGAGAGGTGGTGGATGCCCCATCCCTGGCAACGTTCAACGCCAGGCTGGATGGGGCTCTGAGCAACCTGATCTAGTTGGGGATGTCCCTGCTCCTTGCAAGGGGGCTGGACTAGATGACCTTTGAAGATCCCTTCCAACCCTAACCATTCTATGATTCTATGAAAAATTACTTAGAAAACATTTTTGTCCTATGCCACCAATGGATCAGATCTTCTGCACACCCTAAGAAACAGCGTTATAAACAAGATTTTTACCAGGTAACTTCAGAGGTGCTAAGTCAAAATGTGCCATACAAAAGCAGAGTTGTGGCAATTATTCAGGAATACAAAGCTGTGTTTGCCACTATACATGTGTGTGATTGCTTCTGTATACATGCAAAGATGTCCATAAGCATCAGCTTCTGGTGAGTGTGAACTGAGAAGGGATAACCTCCATGTGGTCCTGTGTTGCACCATGTATTGATTAAAGCAATAATAGTGATTTCCACTTCTACAGTCTACTTTCGTTCAAGGACTTTGGCAAGATTTAATTTATTAACCTGTACAACAGTTCTGTGAGGGTGCCTGTGTAGTAACAAGTCTGGATCAAGCTCTGTCACAGTTATAATTCTCACTCTTCCTCTGCCTCTATCCCTTGCTGTTGGCACCTAATTTAAAGTGTGGTTCTGCAGCACTTAACTCTGACTAAGTAACATTTAGTCATACAGATATGCATCTTAGGGTAACATTAAGAATATCTGTGCCTGCAAGCATTGAGCTTCTATTCTGACGGGTTAAACTGGCTTCCCTGGTGCAGAAACTTCATCTAGGGCCTCTGCTTCCCTGAACTCCACCAGTCAAGCATAAATAAAATAGCTTCCTCTGCTTTCACTGTGAAGTACACTTGTTAATAGCTTGTTTACTTTTATACTGTTTCTTCATTTACCTGGGAACACTGTGATACCACAACATAGAAAACAAAATAATGTTACAGAATTGGTGTCATTATAACTTCTTCAAGAGACTTTTCAATGAAATTCATAGTGAAGTACTATGCAAAACAATAAAGCAGTATCTATAACATTAAAATAAGGATGATTCTTTCAACAAAGCTCCGTTGTTATGCAACAAACAAAACAGGGTCTGAATTATTCCAGTGCACTGAGTGGGGCTTGTATCATGCTCATTAGTATCATTTCACCCCCACAGCACATTACATGCACTGACTTCCTAGCTCACTCCTAATTCAGGACAAGGATGTGCTCATCCCTGACAGCAGTGCAGTTTTATAGATTTTTAAGGCTGAAAGGTATCATTCTACTGTTTAATATCAGACAGCTAGGATTTCATTTAGGATAGTGCTTGCTAGACTCTTACTTGCTAGAGATCTTCACCCTCAGAAAACATGTAAACACAGATGCAAAAACAAAGAAGATTTCTGGAAATAGTCATTTTTAATCTGTGCTGCTGGAATAACACCTTAATTCAGTTATTTAAGTAAACCTACAGTCCCTTCCACTATCTTAACAATTTCCAGGGGCAAAGTTTTATCCCAAGAACAAAAGACATGGAATCAGAATACCACTATGATTAGCAGAGGTTTGTGTACAACTAAAATCCTCCACCTGAAAAGGAAATACTCTTTTCATTGAACAGATTAAAATGATTTGGGGCAGAAGTTGCAGTCCTTCTGTTCTGACAACTCAGAAAATTAAGATTAAAAAAAAAAATACTCCTTTGCCTTATGCCTAGCAAAAGTAGAACAGCCTTTACACACATTCAGTGGCTGAACACATGGGATGGCTTCTGCCTGCACAAATCCTCATTGCCACATTCAGCTGTGATGTCTACAGAAGGCTGGTGCATGAGAATGAAAGGGCTTCTGATTGTTCATGGCCATGTACCTGGACTTCATGTCCGTTGAATGACTGAATGTCTGACCCTTTTTTCCAGTGGTACCTTTTTTTGTGGATGTCCCTACCATAGCAAGGAATGACTATTTGAAGGACCTTGTGCTGTAGTGTCTGACCTAGTCATTTGTGTTGTACCTAATTTGGGTGATTCTGGCTATCATGTAGGTAAAGCTATGTCCTACTTATGTTTACCTGAGGTAGCTCTCTGTCAATGAGTTATATCAGGTTAAATTCTGCAATGTCAGAAAAAAAGAACTTAATTAACAGTTTTCCCACAAAACACTTTCCATCAAGACACCTGTTTCCTTTTTTAAGAATAAGTGGTAGCTCAGGTCCACCTAGGTAGTTATTTCTGGTAAGTGTTGGTTTCTACTGAGACACTATTCTATGGGTATGCAAAAATACATTTATCCCTTGAGCACTGATGGTTTTAATTCCTACCTAAGTAAACTTAAAGGATAAATTAGCATTTCTAAGATATTTTGAGATAAAGATCACAAGATAATTGCTAAATATCATATTATTATTATGAGTCATGGCATTGTTTAAATCACTGAATAATACTGCATTTCTAGTAGGATTAAATTACACATCAGACATAGATGGTGAAGTACTACAAAAGAAAGGAGTGCCATGACATCATGGACCCTACAGTATTTTCTGTATTTGTGGAGAACCAGAAAATAACAGCAACTGAAAAAAAAAAAATAGAGAGGTTGGCACATCTATAGAGCTACAGAATGTGGTCCTTCCCTTCCCTTCCTTTCCCTTTCCCTTTCCCTTTCCCTTCCCTTTCCCTTTCCCTTCCCTTCCCTTCCCTTCCCTTCCCTTCCCTTCCCTTCCCTTCCCTTCCCGCACCTTCCCTTCCCTTCCCTTCCCGCACCTTCCCTTCCCTTCCCTTCCCTTCCCTTCCCTTCCCTTCCCTTCCCTTCCCTTCCCTTCCCTTCCCGCACCTTCCCTTCCCTTCCCTTCCCTTCCCTTCCCTTCCCTTCCCTTCCCTTCCCTTCCCTTCCCTTCCCTTCCCTTCCCTTCCCTTCCCTTCCCTTCCCTTCCCTTCCCTTCCCTTCCCGCACCTTCCCTTCCCGCACCTTCCCGCACCTTCCCTTCCCTTCCCTTCCCTTCCCTTTCCTTCCCTTCCCTTCCCTCCCTTTCCCTTCCCTTTCCCTTCCCTTCCCTTCCCTTCCCTTCCCTTCCCTTCCCTTCCCTTCCCTTCCCTTCCCTTCCCTTCCCTTCCCTTCCCTTCCCTTCCCTTCCCTTCCCTTCCCTTCCCTTCCCTTCCCTTCCCTTCCCTTCCCTTCCCTTCCCTTCCCTTCCCTTCCCTTCCCTTCCCTTCCCTTCCCTTCCCTTCCCTTCCCTTCCCCTTCCCTTCCCTTCCCTTCCCTTCCCTTCCCTTCCCTTCCCTTCCCTTCCCTTCCCTTCCCTTCCCTTCCCTTCCCTTCCCTTCCCTTCCCTTCCCTTCCCTTCCCTTCCCTTCCCTTCCCTTCCCTTCCCTTCCCTTCCCTTCCCTTCCCTTCCCCTTCCCTTCCCTTCCCGCACCTTCCCTTCCCTTCCCTTCCCTTCCCGCACCTTCCCTTCCCTTCCTTTCCCTTCCCGCACCTTCCCTTCCCGCACCTTCCCTTCCCTTCCTTTCCTTTCCCTTCCCTTCCCTTCCCTTCCCTTCCCTTCCCTTCCCTTCCCTTCCCTTCCCTTCCCTTCCCTTCCCTTCCCTTCCCTTCCCTTCCCTTCCCTTCCCTTCCCTTCCCTTCCCTTCCCTTCCCTTCCCGTCCCTTCCTTTCCCTTCCCTTCCCTTCCCGCACTTTCCTTTCCCTTCCCTTCCCTTCCCTTCCCTTCCCTTCCCTTCCCTTCCCTTCCCTTCCCTTCCCTTCCCTTCCCTTCCCTTCCCTTCCCTTCCCTTCCCTTCCCTTCCCTTCCCTTCCCTTCCCTTCCCTTCCCGCACCTTCCCGCACCTTCCCGCACCTTCCCGCACCTTCCCGCACCTTCCCGCACCTTCCCTTCCCGCACCTTCCCGCACCTTCCCGCACCTTCCCTTCCCGCACCTTCCCTTCCCGCACCTTCCTGCACCTTCCCGCACCTTCCCGCACCTTCCCTTCCCGCACCTTCCCTTCCTGCACCTTCCCTTCTCTTCCCGCACCTTCCCGCACCTTTCCGCACCTTCCCGCACCTTCCCTTCCCGCACCTTCCCTTCCTGCACCTTCCCTTCTCTTCCCGCACCTTCCCGCACCTTTCCGCACCTCCCCGCACCTTCCCTTCCCGCACCTTCCCTTCCTTCTTTCCCTTCCTTTCCTCCCTTTCCCTTCCTTCTGAACACTTCCGCAGTGTGTGTATGAAGGAAAGTATAGCTTACATTTGTCACCCATTGCATTCATGCACAAACACGCACAACTCCCGCACACACACACAAATAAATAGACTTGGTTATACAAAAACTGTTCAAGGAAGAGGCTGTCCTTGCCTGAAGCAGAGGCCAGATGCTTTGACTTCCAGCTTTCTTCCATCAAAGCTGTGCAGTTTCGAAATTAAAATCTACAGCAATAATGAAACATATTAAAATGCATGCAAAGTCTTGAGGGCTTATAATATGCTAAAAATTGGCAATGCATGTTTACATCCATATATCAACTTGGATGTGCTGAAAAGATTTAAAGTGTAAAATATGCAAATATGTGTCATATTGTCACACTTGGTCTCCCTAATGGAACTCCCTTTCATCTCAACTCTCCTTAATTTCATGAATATTGCATACCCCTCACACCTTTTACTCCTGCTGTTGCTAGGCTGAGAAGATTATGAAAATATGTTAATAGTAACTTTCATCAAATAAAAGTTGCAACATTCTAAATAATAAAAAAATGTCTTTTAAAATACAAATGGTTGAGTTTTTTTAAGCTATTTCCATTGGAAGCTTAGACAACTACCAGACAATTAAATTAATAAGGAAATAGTGGGGAAATTATTTTCTTTTTCTTGCAAATTGGTGAATTCAGTAAATATTTGTCTGCAACTGTGCACGGGTCTGTGTGTTTGTGCATACAAACATTATAAACATCTTGAGCAGATCTAACTGGGGCAAAGATCTTGGAGAGGATTTCAGTTTGGCCATGCTTTTGCTTAGGCAGCAGATTTTTTCCATTATTTGCTCTGATTTACAAGGCTTGCTAAGCAAATAAAAGTAATTTGAAACTTTTCCTCACTTTCACTATACAGTTCAATTCTAAAGTTTTCAGAAAGAAGCACATCTTTGATTAAGAGAGCTCTTTGGACATTTGGGACCAAAAAAAAATTGAGTTCAAATATAATTTTTGAAAGTATTTTTTAAAAAAATAAATACCACCTATATATTTTAAAACTGTATGCATCATTTGTAATGGATTGTCAATTCGTTCTTGTTATTTCAGTTAACTCCAGCTTAATTTAATTTTTTTCCTATGTATTGCACTTCTGTTATTTGAAGAATTTATTTTTAAAAAACATTTTTTTTCTATTTTCAGATTTTAAAGGTAAAGGATTAAACAGACAGAGGAAAGGAAAGAAAAGGAGGGATCACAAGAAAAAAGCTGAAGTAGACATATGTCGTATCTTAGCCCTGCTTCAGACCAAGCTACGCAGTCCCTTGCTCATTCCTCCTTGCCCCGAGAGGGAATGGGGAAAAGATAATATAACAAAAGTCTCGAGGTTTGAGATAACAGGGAGAAATCATTGAAGTTGCCATCATGGACAAAACAAACCTGACTTGGGAAAAATTATTTGTTTCTTCTTATTATTAATAAAATCAAAGCAGAATAAGAGAAAGAGAACAAAACAACTTCCTCCTACCCCTCCCTCTTCCCGGGCTTAAATCTCTACATCCTTCCCTCAACGAGTGGCACAGAGGGGAAGAGAGAATGGGGGTTACAGTCAGTTTATCACTTGTTGCTTTACGCCACTGCTTCCTCCTCGGGGGAAGAACTCCTCACATTCCTCCCCTGCTCCAGTGTGGGGTTCCTCCCATGGGCTGCAGTCCTTCATGAACTGCTCCGGCATGAGTTCTTTTCCATGGGGTGCAGTCCCTCCAGAACAGCTGTCCCAGTGTGAGCGCTCCACGGGCCACAGCCTCCTTCAGGCATCTGCCTGCCCCGGCGTGGGGTCCTCCCCGGGCTGCAGGGGGATCTCTGCTCCTCCGTGGGGCTCCATGGGCTGCAGGGGCACAGCCGGCCTCACCATGGGCTGCACCATGGGCTGCAGGGGAATCTCTGCCAGGAGCTGCATTACTGCTGTCCCTCCTTCTGCACTGACCTTGGGGTCTGTAGCTGTTCCTGTCACCAGAAATTCTTCACAACTGGCTCAGGCAGACGCCTCTCAGGATCTCTTCACTTCTCATCTCCTCTCCACTTCTTGCAGCCAGGTTGGGCTGAGTTGGGCCCAGTCAGCAGCCCGGTGGGAGGGCAGAGGGTGAGGGCTGCAAGGCCCATAAGGCTTGTGCCTCCCCCTCTCTGCCTTCATTCCAGCTTCTTCACATCTTCTTCTCCCCCCCTTTTTTTTTTTTCCTGTTTTTCCCCTCCTTAAATATATTATTGCAGAGGCGTTATCAGGGAACATTCTCCTACCAATTGGCTCGGCCTTGGCCAGCAGCAGGTCTGCCTTAGGCCTGGCTGAGTCCACTGGAGAAAGGGGAAACTTCCAGCAGCTTCCTACAGAAGCTGCTGCCTTACACCCCCTACTAAAAAAAAAAAAAAACAACACAAAATCATACAGGCAATGACTCAGTACCATTTTTACAAAGTCACAGGATAGTTTAAGAAATTGTGTACCATCTGCAGGTATAGCATGGTCTTCAAGACACATAGTGAGTCATATTTTTGTTGGAGAAATCACAGAGAGAAACATGTTGCCACCATGAAGGGGAAAGAGGAAAGCTGAGATGCAGAAGCAAGTGTCGATACAGGTTGCTGATATGGCAATTATTAGGCTATCATGGGCATAACTCTACAGGGTGCCCCTCGTAGCAGAAGTGCTGAGGAAAAGATCTAGACCCAAACTGGCTTCAGTGACAGCGTTTGTCTACTCCTGTGGAAGAAGATGAGCTCCTGAGAATGTCTCTACTTTTAAAATCAGACCAACACACCAAAAAGTTTCCCTTTCTTAGCATTCATCCAGATACACTTTGAAATCCATTAATTCATAACAGTGTCAGCTGCAATGGGCTTATATTGTAAAGGTAAAAGGTCTGTCTGATTACTGTTTCCTTTGTTTAAAATCAAGGGAATAAAATGAGGAAAGTTTTCTACGCGTGTCTGCTACAGCCTTGCTAAAGAAGCAGAGCTGTAACATGAAATAAGACTTTTTTTGGAATAAGAAATTTCAGCTCCGCCTCTGTTCATGTGTCTAGACATTAGGCTGGGGCAAACTCTGACAGCAAAACAGGTAAAGGTTTAATTGTTTCAGACGTCTTTCAGAAACATCTCCCTACTTCATCACAGCACTCACCAAGGTTGCTGTCGACAGATGGCATGGTGAAACCTCTCTGTAATAATCATGTAACTTTCTAAAACTGTTCCTTTTATTATCTGTCCTAAGCTCATCTATTTTTAACTGCTGAGATTTATTATAAATGGAATAGCACAGCTTATAAGGTCGGGTAACCATTGATTACTGCTACTGTAAATCAACCTAGATTCATTTTAATGAGACACATCATTCTTTTTATTTTATTTTTATTCTAAAGAGTTTCTCAAAGAACAAACTTTTTCATTGATGATGACTGCATGATATTTTTTTTTGTTTGTTTCTTTTTCCCCCGTATTTCAATCAATGAATTTTCATTTCTTATTTCCAGAAACTCTGAAAGTTTTAGTTTTGCTCTTTTTTTTTTTTTTTCCCCAAAGGAACCACTGTGTTAAAATGCAGCTGGAGCTGTTGAAAGTGAAAATTTACATTAAACAACAAAATACATCCTTCTGATAGCTCTATAATTCTCCTACAGGTTTGGGGTATGTAAGCTAGCTTGCACAAATAAAGCCACATGGATTAAATGCTGAAATCATTTTAAGTACTTCTGTTGCACTTTAAATGGTGTTTACTCCGCATCTATTCATAAAAATCCCACCTAGAAATGGATTAGGTATCTCAGACTTCAGACATCAGTTGAACTAAAGATGCTCAGAAATGCATGTGCCCAGAGAGAGTATTGCCCAAGCACTGTACATGTAATTCACTATTGGGTTCCAATAAAAGGACAGAGGTTCAGATTGTCACTATGTCTGCTCTTGAATTCTTTCAAAAATATCCATCATGGACTTTCCAGCAGGGATCTAGTTGTGACATGGGAATTCCTATGGGAATAGCACAGCTGGACACAACTTAATCCCAGGACCCCAGATTCAAGTAAAGTCTTTATTACTGACCAGCAAGACTATGTCTGCTTGATCAAGCTGTCTTTGGTCCTATATATTCTATAATTTTGGCTTAAAAAGCAGGCCTGTGTCAACTTAAGGGACAAGGAGCAGCCTTTCTCCCTCACTGATCTACCATTTCACATCCATCTTTTTGAGGGTTGGCACTGCTGGATTGAACCTCCCTGTGTTACTGTAAACTGTAGTCCATTTCTGATGTTCTAGTTGAACACAAACTACTGACACAGTAAGCAAAAAAGTGCCTGCTTCTTTCTGTCCTCATTAATACCATCTGTTTACCTGTATGCAGCAAATATGACATTTGAAAATATGTGTGATTAGATGGCATGTCTGTCCCTTTAAGAGACTTTATTTCTTAGCAAGGCTTCTGAAGAGTCTATTTCTTTTAATTTTTCATAAAGTGTAGCTTATGAAAAATTTAAATGAAATCATTTAGTAGTGATTGCTCCATAAACACAACATGAACTCCTTTAAAATTCCAATTATATAGGAGCTCACCTTTTTAAGTGGTTCTGAATGAGAATAGCTAAGTGCAACCGCAGTCCTTTCAGATGTATGGGATGTAAAACCAGGGGCTTGACCATTTTTGGCCATTAGAAAGCTATGGCTTTTTTCCCTCCCATGCAAATAGAGAGTGGATAGTCAGATGATCTGGCTAGATTCCAGATGGAATAATTACATTCTAGCTACTTAAAATGCTCCCTTCACTTTCAGTTGCAGACAATATTCTTTTTTGCTTTCTCCCCTCTGACAATGTGCTTTACTGCAGCTCACTGTTAAACAGCTGCCACATTCCATCCTGAAGTTAGTAGCATTTTACTGGTTGTTAAAATAATAATAGATTAGGACTTGCACACTTAAAGAAGAGTACAGAAGAGAAGCCAAGTGATTTATAGACTGCTAATAGATGGATGGTAAGGCACAGTACCATAGTAGCTATGAGGGCTACTCTCTGTGCTCTCATGGTAGCTATGACAGCACAGAGATGTGCATTAAGATGATTCCACTAGACTCAATAAAGCTATGTAATTTACACCATTTAAAAGACAATTTCAGATTAATGAGTAGATTCAGAAATGTAAGCCTGATCTTTATCTTTATGAAACATAAATTAGGACCAATTCCATCAAGGTATATCAGTTTAGTAGATAGTAAATATGGGCAAAAGTAGACCTTTACTGCCTTCAGTGAGAAGACTTTCCTGCTTTACTTTATGCATGGACAACTTTTTTTTTTTTTTTTTTTTTTTTTTGTGAAAGGAGAGACTTGCTGGAATAGAGAAACTAATTTAAACTTTCATGTGAGAGCCAAGCCCATTGTAATAGTATTGAACATCTCAAATAAGAAGTGATATGCTTTTAAACACAAGCTCACAGCAAAGTTTCAACATAAATATTTCTGAATTTGAACACAAATGCATGCTTTCTGTTGGTCTGGCAGCATGTTCAGTAGCACATCCTTTATCATGCTTTTTGAGTGCTTCTGTGTTCCTGAGAATAATTGTCCTTTTACTAACATGTATATAAAGAGAAAACGCTTGTCAGAATTTCTGTACTAAACCAAACAAAAAGGAGATAAATAATGCCAGCTGAAATTTAGCAAACATACTTGCAAACACATTTTTCTATTGTTCAAGGAGCTTGATTTTTAACATATATTTCCTGCCGCAGCATAAGCCTGTTACCTCTTGCTTCTCATGGACCAGGGAGAATAACTCATTCCTCCTCCCTTTACAATCTCTCTTTACATATTTGTAGACAGATATTTTATGTCTCCCTTCAATCTGCTTTTTGCCAGAACGAACATGAGCAGCTCTGTTAACCTTTCCTCAAACTGGTAGCGTTATTTTCCAGTCTTTTTTTATGATTCTCTTGCTCTTCTCTGAATTCATTCCAATCAGTCTTCTCTTTTTGAAATATAGTGCACAATATTCCAGCATGGCATTGGTTTCCTTGAGAAAGAGAGAGAAAGAGAGGGACATGTCAACATTTGCAAGTTCAAAAGCGAAGTTTATTGCAATTTAACTACGTATGTTCAACATGTCCGACAAGTTCAGAACTTACTACTTATGAAAACTGAATGGATGTGATTGAAATAAGTATGGTGGCAAGTGGCAATGATTATCTAAACGGATTCAAAATAGACAGATATATTTTAACTACGTCACTTGTTTCTTACTACCCACTCTGCATAACGCTTCTAATAAGGCATGTGAAGTTTTGATCTTACAAATTCTTATACATATCATTGAGTAGCCGTGTTTGTCTTCTTAGGACCATTTCCTCCACCATGTGAGAAAGCTTGTCAGTGTTCCCAGACCAATATAACATCCAAGACAATACTGTACTGAAATTGTTATTTTACTTCCATCCTCCTGATGACTTGCTGCTGTACTGCTTCATACACAGTATTCCCTCAACTTATTTTTACATAGTATAGTTAATGCTTTTACGTCTTAATTATTTTTTTTAAATTTCTTTTCATTAATTTAATGCCATTCTTCCACATATCAGGACTGCATTATATTTTCTTTGCAGCTCAGATCCTTGGAAGATATTATCTCTAGAAAAAGTTAATGCATTCTGTTCCTCAAGTTGCTAGCTCAAGCAGAGGACCGCAGGGAAGTTGCCTGTGACCTTCAGGCTGTTTGACAGGAGGTGTCAAACACAGTCAAGTTGGGTTCACAATTCTAGGCACAGATTAGAAAACTGTGTAGGCAAATGTCAAATGATAACTGTGTGTGTACATAATTACTCAATCTGCACATGAAACCCTCTTTATGCTTGCAAATTAGACATGCAACTTCATCTACAAGTTAGTTAAATGTGTTTTCACACTCACCTAGATAAAAAGTCAGGCATCCAAACTGTAATAATTATACTATTGCTATGATTCTGCTCTGTCATAGTTCAGCCCCGATTGGGACCAGACTACGCAGTCTCTCTCTCACTCCCACCACCCTCCAAGAGAACAGGGGGAGATGATATAAGAAAAATGGCTCAAGGTTTGAGATAAGGACGGGGAGAAATCCTTAAAGTTACCGTCACGGGCAAAACAGACTCAACTTGGGGAAAACTATTCATTTATTTCTAAAACTAGCAGGAGAATGAGACAGGGAACAAGATAACCTCTCCCCACCCCTCCCTCTTCCCAGGCTTAACATTATCTCTACTACCTTCCCCTCCAGAGAGGCACAGGGGGGAAGAGGGAATGGAGGCCTCAGTCAGTTCATCACGCGTTGTTTCATGCTGCTGCTTCATCATTGGGGGAAGAACTTCTAGCATTCCTCCCCTGCTCCTTCGTGGGGTCCCTCCCACAGGCCACAATCCTTTGTGGAACTGCTCTGGTGTGGATCATCTCTTCCACGGGGTGCAGTCCCTCCAGAACAGCTACCCCAGCACGGGCCCTCCACAGGCCACAGCCTCCTTCAGGCCTCCACCTGCTCCAGCGTGGGGTCCTCCATGGGCTGCAGGTGAATCTCTGCCCCTCCGTGGACCTCCATGGACTGTAGGGGGACAACCTGCTCCACCATGGTCGTCACCACAGGCTGCAGGGGAATCTTGGCCAGGAGCTGCATTACTCCTCCCCCTCCTTCTTCACTGACCTTGGCATCTGCAGCCGTTCCTCACAACAGGCTGGCAGACACCTCTCACAATCCTTTCTACATCTTATTCACATCTCCTCTCCTCTCCTCTCCACTTCTTGCAGCCAGGCCGGGCCGAGTTGAGCCCAGTCTGCTGCCCGGCAGTAGGCCAGAGGGTGAGGCCTACAAGGCTCACACCTCCCCCTCTCTGCTCCAGCTCAGCTGCTTCACATCTTCTCTTCCTTTTTTTTTTTTTTCCTGTTTTCCCCTACTTAAATACATTACCACAGAGGTGTTATCATGGGACATTCTGCTACCAATTGGCTTGGCCTTTGTCTGCCCTAGGCCCAGCTGAGTCCACTGAACAAAGGGGAGCAACTTCTAGCAGTTTCCTACAGAAACTACCACCTTAGGTGCCCCCTGACTAAACACTCTGACTTGTAAGAATTTAGATTGCACATTTTCATTTAATGACAATTCTCATAAACTGTATAAAAGTCTTTTAAGTTTCTTTCTTTAGTTTCTTTCTCTGCATTTTAGATGCACTATGAGAACAGCACATGGAATCCTGTTTAAGATGTGATTGAAACCATCACCTGTTAAACTATTTGCTTCTTTCTGTATTTTCTGGCCTAAGCTAGAAGAAAATTAAAATATATATTTATGCTATGTTCTGAGCTTTAAGTTATTAAACTCCCCAAATAAATGTATTCATACTTTTTTCTTTACTTTCTGTAATCCTCTCTGCTGGACCTATGAAAATAGACTAGAACATTTCAGCCTGTGTTTACACTCATAATCCCCTTCTCATTCTCATTCAGAGCGCTCATAGACATGCTGATGGGAAGCCCACTGAAGTCCACAGAAAAATTTCCTTTGACACCAGTGATCGCTGGATCAGAACATAAGTTCCTTAGACTGCCAGGGATGCATTTATTCTCCTTCTGCTCCTGAAAGATGGAAAAATAGTTTTGTATTCGCTTTTGGGGCAGATGAGGGTTCTAATGCATTTGGGGTCTAATGCTAATTAACATAGCACCAAAGACAAATTGCAGACCTGCAGTTTCATTTATATACTTCCTTCAAATCCCAGAGTATAACTGCCATTTCCAAGTTCATTTGGACCTTCTTGATGAGTTCTCAAAAATAGTTGCTAAAGGTTCCCTTACATTTCTTCTGGTAGACACTTTAACAGTGTAAATTAAATTTCATCAGGCCTTGCTGATTTGACAATGCTCAGGTTATCCCAATAGTCTTTAACCTGGGCTATCCTAATTCTGCCTTGTGACCTCTTTCTTTCCTTGTTAACTATTACTGCCTTAAGTACCTTGTTACTATCGGCCTTTTCAGCGAAAGCTAAAGCAACGCACTCATTAAGCGTTTCAGCCTTTTCCTTATCATCTGTTATCTGCTTCTTCCCGCTCTGCTAAGTAGAAGACTTAACATTTTCTTTTGTCCACTCTTCATTTCTTAGACACTTGGAAAACTTTTCCTTGATCCATTTTACATCCTTTGTTAATAGTACCTCATTTTGTGCCTTTGACTTTTCGACTTTTGCTCTTATATGTCCTTACTTTTCTCCTATAAGAGACTCTGTGTCAGAGTCTGTGAACCAATTTCCACTGTGCTGTTTCACATTTGAATGGAATGTTAAATATTTAAAGTTCTTCTTGTGGTTGTTAAATCAGTGTTAAGTGACAGCCAGAGTCAGTATTCAGGGAACAGAAGGGTCCTCTGACTTACTGTCTCAGGTATATTATATTGGGACCCAAAAGCTTTTCAAAATGAAGATATTATGCTTAACTGAAGATTTTCTTACTTTTCTTTTTCACTTTCTCTTTCTCTACAGATAGGTTTAGTGCCAGCTTTTCTGCTCTTTAATAATTTTTTTAAAAGTAATTTTGGTTTATTTTTCTATTAAAATAATGTAGTTGAAAACAACATAGAAATAAATACATTTATATATTTTAGTTCTCACAATTTTTAATTTGATTTTGACAGCTTCTGTCAAGATATTGAAAACTTCAAAAACTCATAAGAAATATAATTTGGAGAGGATTTTCTGCCAAAAAAAAAAAGTTGTGATTTCTACTTAAGGGATAGAGATAAAACATTTTGTGTTTTTTAGGGCTAAGCTGTCATATTTTAAATCTCAGTATTTTTCTGTAGAACGTTACATAAATAAAAAAAATCATTTTCTGCTTAATAAAAATAAAACAGAAATCAGAAATAAATTGCTCCTCAGAGTTCTACAGAGAAATAATTAATTTTCTCTTCAAAGACTTGGTTTATAGGCCTTGGAAAGTCAAGAGCAGTGAGTGCTACATCCTTTTCCTTTCACACTACAATCTATATTACCCCTTGGTTAGTAATGATTTAATCTGAGCTAATGAACTGAACTTTTACTTGCTGTATTTCCATACCCCAAGAATCAGGCATAGAGGATAGAGGTATGGATGTTTGGGAGTAGAGGATCTTTTCCACCTGTTATAGTAATTGGCTTCAATATATTTGCACCAGTCCTTTGTGGTCTAACACATCTCTTATAGTGAAAGTTAATTTGTGTTTTCTGATGGTTTCTGAGATAAAGGAGCAAAATGTACTCATCCATTTAGTAATATACACTACTAACCATCACATCTCTCCCCTCAGAGCCCTAACTGATAGAGCTGGACACTGTAGTGAAAATCTTTGAATATGAGGCTCTATGGCTGCACAGCTGGGAATGTATGTTTCTTTTGGACTGCATGGTGCTGAGATAACATAAAGTGAATGGCTTCCTTCCATTACTCTAGATCTAGAAGTTTTTAGAAAAGTTTCTGATGCAAGACCAATAGATGGAGTATGTGGTTGATAGTGTCTTAATTAAGGGGACCATTGCCAAATCGGGATCAGTGTGCGCTCTCTATCAGATTTGTAATGACATTTAAATCCCTAAGGCTATAAATAGATGACTAACAATATCTCAAAGTGTCTGAGCAGGTTAAGTATCTGTTTTCTCTTAAAATAATTTAATCTAAAAATCTCACAAAGTTTCTAATGGATTTTTTATCAATGGGATACCAGTTATGTTTACATTATCATACACAATAAGAGGAGATAATTTACCTCTTGGAAAGTCTGAGTAAAGAATGTAGCATCCCAAAAGATAGCTGCAACTGAGTAAAGTAGATAAAGGTCTTTATTCATATATTTACAAGTCAGAAATTCACTCTAATAACTTCCAATTTTAAAGTTAACAATTATCTAGTAACAAATGGTCTTTGTTATGCCTATGTCTGGATGTAAATCTATTTGTCTTGACTTCACAAGACAATTTAGTTTTACTTGAAAGTTCAGAGCAGTTTCGAGTTTCAGTTTGAAGGGAAAAAGACCACATATTTTGAGAAAAGAGTTATAATAATCCAGGTACCACAACTGTGTTTTACATAGTGTTCTCTGCCTGCCCCCCACCCCACCCCCCCCCCGGCCCTTGCCTCATTTTTCCTCTTCTACACCTATTTTGTTTTTCTTTAGCTCTCAGCCAGTAAAAGAATTGACGAGACTAAGAACTTCCCCTCAGGAATGGCTACAGTTCTGCAGTGCTTGTCAAATTTTGTATGACCACTAATTATTGCCAAAGGGGTTTTAGTTTTGGTTTGCTGTTCCTTTTTTTTTTTTTTTCTGTACAATTTATTGATGATCTGACTGTGTCAAGTTAAAGCTCATATTCCGCTTCATAAAGTAGCATATTTCAAACAAAACATCCATTTTGTTTCTCTACATTAAAGATGAGCAAGAGATGGAGATGCAAAAGAGGTTACCTGGATGTCATTAAAAGAAAAAAAAATCACTACTGTCGAGAGAAATAATTACTCTGTTTAACCTTATATCTTGTTCCTTATAGGATTTCTTCCTAGTTCCTTCAGATAGAAGTAAAATGAGACAGATCCATAACATAAATACACTAAATCTGCATGAAGTTCATGGGTTAAGCTAGTAATAAATCTATGGAAAATTTCAGGACTGGCACTCCAGGTTGTTTTTTAAAGGAAGAGCACGGAGATGGAACTCAGAAGATTTGAGTACGGTTATAATTATTGCCTGGTCTGTTTAAGTTTTATCCTTTCTGTATCTAGGAAAATGCGATAATCATACTGACATCATTTGTAAGATAATTTGAGACAATAGTGATTTAGAAGAACAAGGAAAGTAGGAAGTGTTTTGTAACAACTATATATGCGTGATGAACTTCAGGCTCAGTAAAAGAAAACTTTACTTCAATATTAATGCACGTTTACTCTAAAATATTTAAGAAATTCTGACCGCCACAATCAATTGCTCTTTCTAATCAACTAGATATTTAATTTCTCTGTTGTAATAGAAACTCCATTTCTTCTCCAGAATTTACATGTATTTTTGCTATTAAAACTGCTCACTGACTGGTCTAATAGACAGCAGGATCCTCAGTTTTCTATAGGAGGTCACTGGTTAATATCACTTGTCAGTGTGTTACAAATACTGGAGCAGATGCCCTTTGGAACCTCTAACTTCTGTAATAAATGGACAGAAATTACTCAAGATTAATATCTCTTTAAATGAACACCAAGAAGGATCTTGGTTATGCCTCCTGCATGTGAGCATGCTTTAGCAAGGATGGACTTGTTGCTGAAGTCAAGGTATCTCCACATTGCTCTTTGGGTGGATGGGTGGTGGGTACGGGTGAGAAGCCTGGATATGTCCACCCATTAGACTTTTGTATGCAAAGTGGAGTCACAGCCTCCTCCAGTCTTTCAAGAGGAGCAAGTTAGTGCAGTTGTCTTTAGACAAAAGAATGACTTACTGCTCTTTTCAGATCAATTACAAAATTCTTTCGAGAGCCTGTGTCTTATTATTATTTCACATATTTTTAGAGGTGTAAATATATACACCCTCCACTCCAACAAAAGACAAATAAGGCAGACAATTTCTTAAAAAAAAAAAAAGTGTGATTAAAAAAAAATTATTAAAAGCAAGACTGAAACAAGAGGAGTTTGTTTGCAGAAATGTGTAAATCTATTTCTGTGGTTAAAACTCAATCATTGTTTTCTTTTCCTAGTTTCACTTTGAATTTCAGTTTTGAATGAGCTGTAAATAAGAAATAGTGAGACCAAAACTGCTATCTGGCAGGTTACTTATCTTGAAGTCTTATGTGAGCCCCAGTTTGGAAACTGTAGTGAACCTTGGAGCTTGTGACAAAGCGTGGACTCAGAAGACCTTTTATAGAAATTTCTCTCAGCTCTTTAATATCCTCATATATTTATTTCCTGAGGTTTCTACTGTAGTTTACCAACGCCTCTGAATGCTTTCACGTAATACTCCCTCTCTCCACTGAAGCTTCCCTTACTTACAATATTAGTACTCTGGTGCGTCCTGAAGTTATTTTCCATTTTCATATTCCCTTCATCCTGCCTGATTTTTTTCTACTCCCCCATTCCTCTCCATGTTAAACTACATAAACCACACCTAGGTTTTTGTTAATTTAGGGTTTTTAAAGTTATATTGCTTTCCTTCCTTTTTTTTTTTTTTAGAAAAAAAAAAAAGACTATTTTTCTTTCCTTAGTTATGTATCATCAGCAAGTTTCCTCTCTGTGGTGCATATTTTTTTCCTACCTTCAAGTTGCTGGTATATAAACCAAACACAATTGGTTCTTGTACTGATCCTGTTATCACAAGGGACACTTGAAAACTTCAGTTGCCCCAAAATTGTCGATACTGCAGTTTTAGCATCTTTCTGAAAAATAAAAAGCTTATTTTTGCAGGTTACCAAGACTTTATTAAATATATATATCTCCTCATTTTTTGTTTTTTCCTTCCTCCTGTATTGCTAACATGACCTTTGACTAAGTAAGATAATATCCTGTTTACTTTTTAAAGATGAGCTGAAAAAAACTAAAATGGAAATCGACTTAAGTTTGATGTATGTGCTGAGTGTGCTCCACCAACCAGTCTGTGGAGGAATTAATCATGTGGAAAAGATGTAGATACCCTTTTCTGAACTGAGATTTCCTCTTTGTTGAAATCTCATAGTTCCTGGTATGCTGACACCAACTCAGAATACATCAGTGTTGCATTGCAGATACTCCAATATTAATTGCCCAAACCAGTAGACAATGTTGGATTGAATCAGTTTTACTTTATAGCTAGTGTCATCATCTGTACCTAAAGAAGTTGCATATCAACATTTAAGCTCATGATTGTCTATGTCACACAGGACTTGCAAAGATGGCAAAGGACTTGGTTTGGGGAGTAGATTTGCTTGGGAAAGGCAAGTTGTGTTTTGTATGTGTGACTGTATGCGCGACTGTGTATGATCATGAGAAGGTGATATATCTAGCTTTCTTGATGCCTATTTCTATAATCTTTCCAAGCACGCAATAGAGGAAATCTTAATGAAGTTCAACACAAAGCAGTGAAATCAGGGTTGTAGAGAAGGAAGTAAATATCAACATTTTCTAATTTTGCAGTGATTAACTTTGCAAGCTCAATGATCTTCTGATTTGCTATTGTGTAAAATTTACTAAACAAAAATAAAAATCATAAAAATAATAAAAAATTCAACCTTGCTCCCTAAATTGAATTACACTGTACCACATTGGTACCTATGTCATTCTGCCAAGTTTAATCATTAAAACTACAAACAGCCTTCATAGGGACTAATATAGTAACCGGTCATGAAGCAGGGGTTTGTTTTAATCCCTGAAAGAAATTAGACTCACAGTTTCCTTATTGCTTTCCCTCAAGGATGAATGCACAACTATTGGTCGCCAAATTGAAGGGAATGACCTCTGCTTAAAATAAGTTCCCTACTGCCTCTATCCCTATGATTTCAGCTTGTCTGCTTTTATATTTGTCCGCTAGTCTTATTTTCATCTTCCCCACCGCTGCTTGTTGCAGTTTTGTCCAGAATGTTATTGTCAACTTCATCAGGATTTTACTTCCGTTCTCATATCTTCTGGTAACTGTGTCCCTCTGGTTTACATGCTTATTTTCCTCACTCTAGTCTCACCACCACCTTCGGAGTTGGATTTCTTACTCTTGTACACAAATGTTAGTAGGAAGGAGAAGAATGGAATCACTTCTAGGTCCCTATGCATTAGATTCCTCTTTTTACCCCTGGGTCCTCATGATGTTAATTTGTTTGTGTACTCTCAGGTTTCAGACTGACACATTAATAATTTTCTGTTCTCTCTTTCTTTACTCACTTCTCTGTATCATTATATCTCATTGGCTTTGAGTTAGCCTGCGCTCTACAGAAGCACAGAAGCTAGCCCTTTTTCTGACTGATCTGATCCCATTAAAAGCATTTTCAGGCAGTCAAGATGAATGGCTGGAGCAGGAGACAGATCAAGTGTGGTCCAACACTTTATAAAGCTAACAGGAGCAAACTCCTTTTACATGGAGATCCCCTGCTGGGGAATAAACATGCACGATTCACAAGGAATTATCAGACAATGTAGCTGATAAGCTGACAAGTGTCACCAAAATATTTTTTCTTTATTGGCTTGCTTTTTGCACAAGGAAATTATTTTATATGTTTTGGAAAAGAGCTAAGCCTGAAGCAGATGAACATAAGAAAAAATGGAGGTTGAAAGTAAAACTGAGAAGAAAAATGAAAATCTTGGGTATATGCACTGTTAGCAACTTTTTCTACAACACATACAATAAATACCACCCAGTGCAACTTATTTGAATTAGTGACTTAGGACATCTTTTTAACAAGATCGAACATCTTAAGCATGTGTATGAGCTGATATTTTTAATGTACTTCTATTTTTCTGCACAAACAATGGATAAAAAATTAACTGAAACCTTCAATTCCTCATGTCTTTTTTTTTTCTCCCCTACGCCTTAAATATATCCGCTTGATATTTAGAAAAAATAAAATCAGATAAATAAGTTCAGTGGTAATGACAATGTGATGTAGACAGTTTGTGCCAAATTCAAGCTTCACAGGAAATTATTTTCCTCTTACTAGTAGAATTATAAACTAATTAACCCTCTGAAAATAAGTGAAAATGGAGACCGTGTTAGAAATTTAAAGAAACATTTTTACACAGCTTATCTTATTTCTTTTTTTTTTTTTTAATGTGTAGAAATGTTTGAGGATTACTTAATTTTTCTTTTTCTCCTCATCCCTCCTTGCTGCTCCCATCCAATGTAGGCCAAATCTTGCCAGGCAGATTAACACAAACTCAATAAGCCAAATTCCAGTGTGATTTAAGTAGGAGGTAAATCGGCAATATAAACAAGCGTAATTTACATACTGAGTGTTTAGAGTTGGTTGAAAGAATTGCATGAAGTCACTCACAGTGCATATCAGGGTTTTATTAGTCCAGCAGAACCCGGAAACTATGCCATATAGCACTGAATGCTATCTAATGGTACTGTATATATTAATATTAATAAGGTTATAGCTTATAAAGTAATCCAATAAGAACAGAAAAGGAAAAGTAAACTAAAGAGTTTGTTTTTCTTAGTTTTCTCATCTCCAGATTGTAGAGAAATGTATCTATTTACCTGTTTATGTGGATCTAGTCCTATCCAGTATGTTTCTTAATGATCTGGATGAATATGTTTGTTAAATTTGTATATGACATCAGAACAGGAGGGACAGCAAATGTTTTACAGCACATGATTACAGTTCAAAGTGAACTTGAATTTGAGTTAGGAGCTCAAAAAAAAAGGAACTCTTCTCAATAGAAGCAAATAAAATCTTTGATACATAAAGCTAATGATTGTGAAAATACAGGATGGAAATCTTTTACGCAGACAGCAGATCAATAGAAAATAAGAGGTCATGACTTTTTAATGGATCATTAGATGAATATAGCCAGTGATATGACATTGCCATAATAGAAGTAAACATTATGCTGAGATGCATAATTGAAAGTTATCCCTACAAAACCTGTTCAGCTCTGGGCCCCAGCAAGGACATTGTCCAGTTTAGATGCTACCTTTCAGGATAAACAGGAAGGAACAGAGAGAATGCCAGCCATCAGAGGCCTAAACACCACTCAGCCTGGGAGCATCCTGAGGGAGGACATGATCACAGTCTTCAAATAAAGTAATAACCTTTATTTTTCATTGTCCTCATACACTGGAAAAGACAGAAAGGTTTTAAAATCCAACAGGGAAAATTTACTTTACATATTAGGAGAAGCTCTTGACAGTGAGGCTAGAAAAGCAATAGAAAAGGTTGGCTGTGGAAGCTGTGCAGTGTCTACCTTTGACAGCCTTCAAGATGAGATTAGAGAAACATCTGTAAGGAGCGACAGTGACAGCCAGCGAGACATGGGAACAGAAGGTGGACTTCCATCCTCGGGAGGCCTTAGAGGCCTCCTTCTGCCAGGGGGAAATGTTTCAAATTCCAGGAGATTCTCTGATGTTACGAGCAATGACAAGAAGTCATCGGTGCTATCACTCGTTTGAATAGCTAAATGGAAGTGCGATGTTGCCTGTGACAAGTTATTTGCTTAGCATTATCATTCTTGGTCCAGGGAGGGTTGAACAGTATGTCCTTAAGCAGCCATGATGAATAATTTCATTATCTCTAATCCATATTTTACAGTGACTTATCTCGTTCTATAGTGTTACATACAGGAAAGACAAGACAGACAAGACTATTATAGCCCATATTCATCATGCTTTTTTTTTCATGTGCTTGGAGAATAGCTTCAAACTGTAGTCGATGGAAAATAATAGTCTCTGTCAGAAGTTAACTCAGATTTTAGGGGCACTGAATCATTGGACAGAGGTGCTTATCTCTTCCTACTGAGTAGAGAGAGGACCTGAGAGGCAGAGGCCTCTGATTCAAGCTCCTTTTGATTAGTTATCTGAATTTAGGAAGGATGGATCTGCTGTACACCAGCACACACATAAAGTGAATTGTAGGTTGGACTGAGACCTGTCACAATAAAAAATTATTTTTGTTTTGTTTAACAGAACTTGATTTGTTGTAATATGGACAGATTTTAGCTATCCTCATCAGTTTACTATTGTTCCAAAGACATTTTAAATAGATCTATGAGCAGGTTTCTTTATCTGTACTTCTTGATACTTCTGTCAGCACTAAGGCATGGAGCCCATCTGGCCTTGGGAAGATTTTCTTTTTCATGATGCTGATTATTCTGAAGACAATTGTCCAAAAGGAGAGCAAGAGATGGTTGCTATTTTTATTTGATTTTTCATTGGCTAGAATGTCTGTCCCCTATTGCAAATTGACTTAAATTCCTTCCATCTGCTGCTGGGAACCTAATCTAAATGTAAATTAAAATAAATACATTTATTGGGAAAAAAAAAAAAAAGAAAAAAAAAAAAGAAGAGGGGAAGTAAAAAAACCCCCAACTTTAAACACTCAGAATCCTGGCATATTTTGTAGTATCCTAATTATTTTTGTGTCATCTCTCTCTGGCTTCCAAATACATTTCTAATGATATCACTCAATTTCTTGGAGACATAAAGAAGGTCTCCTGGGCTGCAGTTATTTTATGAATAATCAGGGTAGGAGTTTTCAGGAACCTCCAAATTATTTCCAGACTTACAGATAAACGGAGATGAGGCTATTCGCCCACTTTAAACAGTGGCATTAGGCGGAAAGAAGCCAAGCAGAGGACTTGGAGTGTTGTTGACTAGAATAAGAAAGAAGAAATATTTAGAAGCAGCTTTTATGTTTTTTTTGGTTTTTTTTAATGACTTTTTAAAATATTAGCATGAATACAAAATCTCAATTTGGGAAGAAATCGTGCCTAGGCAATATATTTACTTTCTTCCTGCAGCTGCTAGAAAGGCTCAACATACTGTGGACTTCAGCTTTTTGTATATAAAATACCTTTATATTACAAAAGTTTACTTATCTTCCTTTCTCCCTTTCCTTTTCCCTTCTCTGAAACACATACTCTATGGTATAAGATTGCCCAAGATTCTGGATCCTATTTTGAACTTTGCAATTATAGGACTACATGGCTAATTTTATTATGTGAAACATGTGTTCTTTTTAATTTCTTCTAAATTATTTTTCAACAGGGAAGGAAAATCTAATTCAAAGAACAGATTATAGCTTATGCAGGCTTTCAGCACAAGGTTATCAGTTCAGATCCAGCACATGCAGCAAGGGGTCAAAAGCAGCTGACTACTGATAAGTGCTTGGTATCCTTTCAGAAAGAAGCTCCCAGTGTTGGGTTCCTGGTGGAGCAGTGTTCCCATCACACTGCCACAGGTTTGACACAAGCTGGCAACCCCAATTCCAATTTCCACAGAGCGCTGAAGGAGAGAAACGGACACGGAGTTTTTCTTTCCCAAGCATGGCTGATATTTTCTTATCAGATTGGAGGCCTGACAGCAAAAGTTCATTTTATCACACCTCCCTAAGATCTACTGCAAGTCTCTGGATAAATGAAAGGTTGCTGGAATTTAAAGACAAAAGAAAGCAGGTGGTTTCTCAACCCCAGCACTGCACAACTCCAGTCATTGCACGCTACGGGCACTACTTTACCTATGTATACTGAGCACAGTAACACACCATTTCTGTAGCTTGCCTTTCGGAGTGATATCTCTTGATATAAAGAGAATTAGAGATATAAACGCATTTCCATTTGTAGTTAATTCCAATAGCTAGTAATTTTGACTGTCAAAAAAAAAATGTCTTTTTTTTTTTTTTTTCAGGTATTTTTCTTTCTGCTCGTCAGATTTGAGCCATGTGTTATTTTATACATTCCTGTTTAATTACATTTGGTCACCAGTAAATGAAAGTCTTTATTTTCAGTATCTTTAAGAAATCTAATTTAGACCACCAAATAAATTTAAAATTTAACTTTTACTTTCACCTTAATTCTACAAAGGACCGGAAAACAAAATTCTATTAGTCAAGTCAACTTGACTAATAAAGGCCACTCAGGTTCTTTATTTTTTAATATTTAAATGACTGTTTGAAACCCCTTCATTTCAGACAATGAACTCCAAATGGGCATATACATATCTGGGTGCTTACCTCAGCTGGAAGTGAGCAAGTGAGCATGTCATTAAATTTTAAAAGCCAAGACTAAATAACGACAGTAAATGATTAAAGGTGGCCTAATAACATATCAAAATAACACCAGCCAAACAAATAACTAAAAAAACCAAACCCAGAATCAAAGTTAACCAACCAACCAACCTCTCTACAATCCACAGAAAACTAGAGTTCGGCTTAGTTACTCTTTTATATTTTTGTGTGTGATGTCCTACAGTAGTAGCAGGGCATCCATATAGTTTTGTCAGAAATGGTCAAGAACCTGTGGGAAACCTATGCCTTTCAGTTGCACCAGCTGGAAGCCAGGCAGGATGCTCAAGGGCGTCCATCCCTGCTGCTAATAGATGTCTGTGTGCAAGGAGGAGCTCCAAATGGTGAGTCCCAAAGAAAATCCCCATTTGATGGTCATATCTGAAGTGTGTCTGTGTTTCTGGGTGCCACATTTCTTGCTATGTATTTGCAGAGATTCTGCAGCCCAGCAAATAAAGTAGGGCGAATAAGAAGCCATGGAGTTTCTTGTAAGAACATACTGATACATGGTTAAGGCTTCTATTAACTGAACAGTATAAAGCCTCAGAACCTGACAGACTTTGCCTGGACTTGTCTTGGCTGGTCTTGAGTTTGTTTTAGCTTATTCATTAGTTGTAGCAGTAAATTGCCACATTGATTGTTCTAACTGGTGATAAGTTTCAGCTTAACCTTGTGTAATTTTATAGTTTAGCACCTAAAGAATTTACACCATATATGGCAACAGTCTAAGAAACTAAGCAATGGCTTTGTAAGCAAAGCTGTGGGAAAGTGAGAAAAGGAAGAATGATCAAATAGATTGTCTGAAGACATGTAAAACTAACCCCCAAATATCCCAGACTAAGGAGAAAATCCACTGTTTTCAGTCCACATAAATTGCAGGAGGTACAATGACTGCAGGTTCTGTACTGGCTGCATAAGTCATTCACTTTCTACTTCACCTGACAGAAGGCTCTCCTAAATTAGCATATTCCAGACAAACTGTAGTTTGTTCACCATTTAGATTATTTAACCTGCTTCCAACAGCAGCCTGGACAAGCAAGAAGGCTGTCTGCTACTCTGCTTTGGCTTTTAGTAGAACAGAGGAAAGAGTAACACTCCATAAAACATGGGCAAAAAAATGCAACAGCTATGTCACTCCTCAGAAGGATGTCTCCTGTGGAAGAATAATTGTGAGGCCTTATGTTATTTATTATCTCCACTAATGATTATGAAGTAAGCATAAAATATAAATATAACATTGCTAATCATAAAATGCAGGGGAAAAAAAAAATAAAAGCACAATAAATACGGATAAGATTGGCATCTTGTTCAATTTAATGTAGATGGTCAGTAGGTAAAATGCCTCAGTTCGGTGAAGCCAAATGGAAACTAAGAAATCTAAGCAGCACCACACTCTGCACCCACTCAGTGAGAATCCATACCTAGGAAAACCCCAGTTCAAAGAGAATACGGAGTCTGTAGTGGGTGTTTAACTGGATAGAGTTCCTAGGTTAACACATTAATGCTGATTTTCTTTCCTTAATTTTTCTTCTTTTTTTTTTTTTTTCTTTCAAAGGTATTATGGGAGAACTGGAGCAGATTCAGGAAAAATAAATTCTGAAACTGTAGAAAATTGTAGTGAAGTTTTCTAACTTTAATAGGTGACTTCATTAAAGGTAAGGATCTTCATATAAAGAAGAAAATAGTGCACTATGAGATGTTTAGCAGTGAAAGGTATAGCAAGAGATGCATTAGCCACACCCAAGATTTGAAGTTCAGTTCAAGAGTAGTGAAATGAATATATGACCTGTGAGATGCAGGAAATAAAACTAAGCCTAGGATTAATGTAAACTGATTTCATCTAACTTTATGATAGAAGTAGTTGGTTTAAGTTCGCTCTCCAGGCTTCTGCAATAGTCATTGAAGAGTCAGGTAGCTCCACTGGATGAATAATCAAATAAGGCTGGTCATGTATCATAGAATGGAGACAACTGTCCTCTATACACTTCCATCAGCAGGGAGGAGGGGGAGCCAAGTAACCAGTTTTAGTTAGACACTACATTTAGATGGCTAACAGGTGTATGAGATAAATCCTATTCCAAAAATAGACACTTTTTTTTTTTTTTCATCTGTAGCTCAGGGAACGTGTGTGTAACTGAAGCATTACCATTTAAAGCTTTTAAAAGATCTTTTGAAGTGCATCTTTCTCTTCAGATTTTGGCTTAATGAAGCAACACTGGTCTGGCAGTCCTAATTGTCCTAAGTATGGATAGCTTATTGCAGAGAGAAACAGCTTCTTATGGAGAGCAGCAGCACACTGGTTCCTAAATTGCGCAGAGATTTTATAACCTCTGTGAAAGTTGTATGCTCAACCAAAGCACAAGAGGCAGATAAACAGTCACAGAAAAAAAATAGATCTATACGTATAATCTTTATTTATCATTCCAATTACTATTAAGGTATGAGAATAAAATGCATGTAACTGTTTAATTTTGTCATTCTCTTATCACAGAGAAAGAAGAGTTTGATTCCTAGAAAAAAAATCCCAGAACAAGATTTGTTCTTCAAATCAGTCAGAACTCTTTACTTAGTTACCAGGTAGGTAGGGGAAATTGACAGCTAGGATGAGCCACAGAAAATGCAAAAAAAAAAAACCAAAAAAAACCAAAACCCCTCAATTTAAATGAAAGAACTTATGCAGTATGAATGGTGTTGTTCCTAGATGAATAAAATATTGGAAACTTGGAGCAGAGGTTGGCGAGGATAAAAACATTATGACATAACTTTTTTTTTTTTTTAATTAAGGGCAAAGAACCTAGGATCATATTTAGATTGCTTATTTTAGCATACTGATTTACAAACTGCACTGTATAGAAGATAAATTTATTTTAATCCACTGGCTGTGAAATACAAAATTCATAAGCTGACCAAAGAAGAAGGACCTAGTCATATGTATAGTCTAATATTTAGGACAGTATTCTAGAAAATAAGGAACATGAATGGGGAGGGATTGAAAAAAAAAAAAAAAAAAACAAACAAAAAAAACCCAAATAGGAATACTTAATATAAGGAGGATGTGTTGAGATGTATGTTACTAGTTCTACATGCGAATGTAGTGTTGCGGATTGCTCAGCCTCACGTAGATCGATGCTTTCTCCTAAGAGGGATTAAGTGCTGCCATGAGTAGGTGGAACAGAGAACAAGTGTTCCTAATTGGTTTCTTAGAAGAGAATGTCCAAATTTCAGCCAAACTACAATTTAAGTAGAATATACTCAGTATGAGTCTTGCTTTCAACCTAGAAACTGAAATTTTCCAGGAAATAGTATTGGCAGTTCTCTGTATGGGTTTTTGAGTGGGCTGAGGTGGGGAAGGAGGAGTATAGCACTTTGGATCTGAGTAATTTCTTGTTAATTTTTCTTTAGACAAATAGAAGAAGTTCGGTTTCTAGGGACCACAGTCTGGTACATTTGCCAGACTTCATTTGGTCTTGTAGAAGTAATTTAAATTAATAAATGATTAGTAAGTAATATGTATTGTAGGCTAGCACTTTCACACTGCAACAAGTGCAACTGTGATGGGTGAGCAGTTAAACATTGCAGTATTTAGCAGCTCTAGGCAGGTTTTTATTGCTGGGTAAATTTCAACTGTATGAGGGCTCCAAGGGACTTGGATGGGACTCATATTCTAGCAATAACACAAAATTTTTCTTCTAATATATAAAACATATTCCTAATCTCTATGTTAAGTTCATATGTAGGTACTACTTTCTACAGGATTTTATCTCCCTTTTTATTTTTTCAGCCTGTCCATTTTATTGTTATGTTGATTGCTTCCTTTAAGAAATACTTGTTTTAAATTTCTGCTAGTGAGGCTCTTTTGAAGCTTCTCATTCACACAAAGGAATATATTAAAGATATCCATATTCATAAGTAAGAACCAAATACCATAGCAGTAGCTAAAAGTATATCCATGAATCCTGTGGGAGTTAAGTTGTCCATGGAAGTATTTGGAGTTACAAAATTTATCTGTAAATTATTTACAGAGATAAAAAAAAAAAAACAAACCATGGGAATCATTTATTTGCAGGTTTGGGTGTACCATCTCTGTTCTTCAGCTTTAGAAACCTAGGATATAGGAGCCTTTTTCTGTAGCATCAACGGAAGACTCTTACACTCAGAAATCTTGGTGAAAGAGGAATCTTCTGACCTACAACCTCCTTCTTTGCACAAAGTGAGTCTTTCATTGTGCTCAGAAATGCAGTGAGTCAGGCAGGAAAGTGGAGAACAGGTCCCCGTTCATATGATGGCAACATGGAGATCATTCTAGGTGATGGTGAAACTTTTCCCTCCTCCCAGTCAGGATTTCTCTATGTACTTCCTGAGTTTGGTCAAATGATAGTTTTAGCAAAAGGGCCAAGAGAGTTCAAATTACCTCATTAAAATCTTAGCACTTCAGTGTCCCTTTCAATTGCAACTCAAAATGTCCAATGAAAATTTTCAAAGTGCTAATTTTTTGCCCCTTCTGGGAAGAATCATATTGGGAGACCTAACCTGAACTGTCATCACCTGGTAGTAATTCTGCTGTTGACTTCAGCTAGGGGAGGATCTGTGTCTCCCTTCAGTAACACAGTCCACTAGAAATGTGAACTCCTGTGCCATCTTGTCCCTATATTATCCTTGTTTGCAAGTAAAAGAAGGTGTTTTCCTTCCTTCTTCTCATATCCCTCTCTTTTACCATTTGGCTTATAAATTTATGTGAAAAGTTTGGGAAATATTTGCTTAATAGTAGATAACAGAGGTATTTTTTTTTTTCACCAGGAACTGAGACAAATTCACCAGGAGGAAGAGAACTGAATGACAGTTTAACTGGTTGAATCAAGCGCAGTGTCTCCTAGTTACAGCTCATCTCCACAGCAGAAGAAGAGAAAGGCTTGAAGTCTTTTATCGTAGTTTTCCTTCTTGGATCTTCTAGTAAGCAAACTCTGCTGTGCAAGCCACTGGGGTCCAGGGCACGCTCATGAAGGGCCTGGAGCAGACGAGATGCAGTCTTTGTCTCCCTTCACACAGAGCTGTCCTAATTTATTGAAAACACTTTTGTGTGTATTTAACTTACAATACTCCTTTGCTGTGTTCCCATGATTGGATTTAAAATCTGCCAGCATGAAACATTGATATTTCCTGAGGACTAGGGTTAAAACTAGAGCCGAGGCTGTCTGGAATGCAATTAAGACCTCAGAACTACAATGCTAACTTGATCTGACAATATCAGGAAAAGTCTTCACTGGCTTTGAAACAAGTAACTACCCACACTCTCCCTCCTGCTCCTCCCTGAAAGCCAGCAGCATCTGGGAGAATGCCACATGAGAGCAATTTGATATAATAACAAAGGTGTGCAAAGTCATATAAATCCAAGGACAACTTTCAGTCATGACCCTCCAAAGTAAAGGAACCACCAGAAATGTTTATTCTCTCTGGAGGAAATAATAATAATAATAAAAATAAAACAAAAACAATAACAATAAAAAATGTTCTGACTTTCCGAATGTAGCTATGTTTGTGCTTTTTTTTTAGTAAGAAAACCACATTCCCCTGATGACAGACCTGCTGAATATTTCTTTCCTTTAGCTAAATCCTGATGAACTGACATTTCAGGTTCACGCAAACAAATTCCCTATAGGATGAATTTATTATTTGTATCATTATTAATATTGCACTTGGATGTGGAATTGCTACTTGAAAATATTTCACCTCATTTTAGTGAGCATGTGTTTATCCGCAAATCAGCTGCAACTGCTCTAACTTTCTTCCCTCTTTTTGTAAGACAAAGCAGTTAGAATAATTAAAATAAAATCTATTAACTGCTTGTTACTGTGGGGGGAAATAGCAAGCTCACATCTGTAACCATTGATTCTGAAGGAGTGACTGACAGTACCCAACTGACTAAGTAGGTTATAACAAGCTAGCTCGAGGCTGGAACAGCCAGTGGAGTGCAGAGGAGAAACACTGGCCTCTAAACTTGTCTTAAGCTGAAAGAAAGGCAGGAAAAAATGAAATAAAAAGAAAAAGAAATATGGAAGAAAGGACCCTCTGCCAACAGTTGCTGTCCCTGTTCTCTTGTTCAGCAGCAGCAGCTTGTAATTGCCGGCTTTCTTTAATTCATAGTTATATCTTGAGGGGACAAGAAACAAAATTCTTTGTAACAGACAGCAATAAAAGTATTATTCATCTAATCATTCACAAATACATATGTTCGTATTTGGAAGCTATGCCTTCATATATCCATAGCATAACGCATAACCAGACAGGCAGAAGCAAGCACCGCAGCGTACAGGGACTCAATCCAAATGACTGCCACTCCACAGCACAAAGACACATGTGCACACAATAGCATACAAAACGCAGCTGAATGTACTCTGCCCAGCTGGACATAGGACTGGAGCGCATTCAAATGCAAATAACATATATTTCCTATGAGAACTTTGCCCTTCTGAGACTTTGTTTCCTCTTTTTGGGTGACTCCTTTCCCTGGCTCTCTGCAGCAGCCGTGAAATGCTTTTTCTCCCACCCAAAACCCACATGCTTTGCACTTTTACTGTCATGCAGACAAATTATATTGCTCTAAGTGTCTAAGCACTCAGTGTAAATGCAAATATATAATATCACAACATGAGGCAAAAACACACTTCAAGACACTTAAAATGTCATTTGAAAACTAAAGTCCTGATGACTCTCAGGCAATATGATTTCTATTATTGCACTGCTGCAATGTGGTAATTATAATTTCACTATAGGTCAGGCTGCAAGAGACCCACACAAGCAGAAAATCTGTTCATACAGCATCATTCCCCAAAACGCTGGCAAGCCTCAGCTGAAAATGTTCTTCAATTTGTCCCAGTGCAGAATGGGAAATTGTCTGAAATCTAGAAAATGTTCAAGGGTAGCAAATGCTATTTCCCACTTTATTTTACTTAAAAAAGAAGACCCTTGATAGACTAGTTAGTTCTGCTTCAACGGACTTAGGTTCCCAGCTGGACACCTATAGTATTCAGTAAAGCTCTGGCTAAGGCCAGGATTTGCTTACAATTTGCATGCTTCACAGATTTTAAAGGTAGAGGGAACAATGAGATCATTAAAACTATTTCCTGAATACTGTAATTCCTTATTTCCAATAGAACACATCCACATAAAGCCCACTAAAACATCTTCCTGTCCTTAAGTAAACATTCCTCTTCTTTTTCAAGACTCACTCAAAACTTAGATACTTCAAGAGATGCTTAATCTTCCAGAGGGGCATCCAAGCTTGATTTAAAGGCATCAAGACAAAAAAAAGAATCCACTTTTTCCCTTAGCAGTTTGTTCCAGTGGTTAATCACCCGCACTGTTAAAAAAATATTGTGCTTTATTTCTAATTTGTCTGGCTTCAGCTTCCGACATCGTCTCTTGTTATGCCTTGCTCTGCTAGATTAAAGAGCTTTTTAGTAGTTAGTGTTTTCTCCCTGTGAAGGTACTTAGACACTCTAATCAAATCAACTCTCAATCTTCTTCTTGATAAGGTAAATAGGTAGAGCTCTTTAAGTGTCTCACTATAAGGCATTTTCCATGGCTCTTAAATAATTTTTGTAGTTCTTTTCTGCATCTTCCCTGATTTTTCATCATTGTTTTTGAAAAATGAGCATTAAGGGGATTAAAAAAAAAGATAAATTCTACAATCTATTTTATTTTTGTCATATATATATGTTAAACGAGTCCCTATTCCTACTCATCTGTTTAGACAGTTAGGGATTGCAGTAGCTTTTTCTCATTATAGCTACAGCTTGAAGGATTTGCATTGGCTTGTTTGCCCGCTGTAGCCCCAATAAGCAGAGCTACTACTTCCCACAGTACAGTACAGTCCTCTGTTTCTTAGGTCTGCCCTTCATTTGTTTGACTTACATTTATTTCTTTACATTACGTCAGAAAGAAGGTAAATATTTCCATACACACTTAGAAATCCTGTTGGAGGAATGGCATTTGAGTGGCAGTCTCCTCAGTAAAAAATCATTCCTCAGTTAAAAATCAAAGCTTCAACAAAAAAAAAAATAAGCTGATGTAAAACCACTGCATGAAGTGAATGAGAATGTGTGGAATATCATAATAATAATGAAGACCACAAGAATAGTGATCAAATTGAAGTGGTTTGTTTATATTTATATTTCTCCTTGCTATTCTGTAACATGTAAGGTAGGACTTATTTACCCACATTTACTCAATTTAAGTAAACATTTTGTCTATAGCAGTCATCGTATCATCCTCTAAATTAATAGCAAGACACAAACCTCTACCTGGAAAAGTCATCCTACCATCTTAAACACTATTTTAGGATGGGATGAATGGCCCTCTAAAGATGCTTACCCTTTTCTATTTGCAACCAAATTGTTTTACATGATTACTTTACATTAATGACATAATTTTTAGCTGGCTAAAGTTAGGTGAGGAGAATCTCATCCTAATTGCCTTGTGGTTTAATGTTTTTGTGAACTGTTAAAAGTACTCTTTATCAGTACAGAGATGGTTGCTATGTAGTAATGGGTGACATGAAGCATGAAATGTGTTTAAAGTGTTCCGACAATTGAAAGAAGCAATATTACTGTGTGAACTCAGAAATAGTTTGTGTTTTCAAAGCAAAAAAAAAAAAAATAAAAGGTAGTTGTATTTAATTCCAGAACTGGAAACTCTTTTATTAAGTTACCAAAGCTTCAGTTACCTGAAGCACTGTAAAATCAGTGGTCATCATATCTAGAGAGACGTGTAAGGCATTCACTACAGGTTCTTCTGTAAAATTAAGGAATATTAATGGATGGTCTGATGGATAACTTACAGATGAGACAAAGTCTAGCAATTAACTAGAAGGTAAGTTTAAGAAATAAGATAGCTTAAAGGTACTAAGCAAACTGTTACGTAAACTGATGTATAACTGAGGCATAAGGAAAGTTTTAGGGGAAAATAGAGGCTCCTTCCAATTACTACATTGAGGTATGTCACATCTTGGCTAAGAGGAAATTTCTGCAAGTGATTGATTCTATGAAAAGGAATAACTTTCAGTCCTAGGTGAGATGAAGAGAAAAAGCTGAAATGTTATGAAAAACTTGAAGAGCACTTTTTCAAATGGTTGAAAAAAGTAAATATTTCACTTCCAAAAAATTGTGATTGGCTCTCAGATTAATTTAGGCCTTTTGTATTTTTATTAGCTTTAAATCCATACCTTTGATTAGTTGTCAGTCACAACTTGCTTTGCTTTCTTGACCTCTAAACTCTTTCTATGATGTTGCACAACTAGACATGTACATTTTCTAGAAGTTCTGATGATATGAAGAAATAAATGAACAAAATTCTCTTTTTCTTTTTCTTTAACAAATTGAGAAGGACAAATTGGAACTATTAGCAAGTCAGTTGTTCATTGAAACTAAGGTATAATTATTGCTTCAAGAAATGTAAGTGAATTGCTCATAATTCAGTAACTTCATAGAAAGGGTAAGCAGGATACTTACTGAATGAGTAAATATGAAATCTAAATCCTTTACTTTTGAATAACAACAAATGTACTTAATATTAGAGATAGAATTGTTATGCATACAGGAGTAGTATTCATCACACCTTGTTTTAGACATTGAAAAGGGTTAGGTGTCTAATCTAAGAGAATTTTTTAGACTCTAAGTATCAAATAAGGGGAATTTTTCCAATCTCTTTGTTCTTTTATAGCCAATACGGTAATACGATACAGATTTCGTATGTTGTTTCTTGCAACCCCTCCCGAAGTCAGGAAAACTAATACAGTATTTATGTGTGCAGCGCATACGTATCACTGTATATCTATAGTAGAATAATATCAAGAGTCTGCCATGATATGGAGTGCTGTAATAATATAGGAGTTGTAATAGAAAATGTTGCCAATTCTGAAGGAGAGTTGAACTGCCACTTCAGTATTACCATTACGGATGCTGTCCTAAAAAAAATCTTTTTCATTCTGAAAGTATTTTGCATAACCTTTTTCATGTTACTGTTTTCATTTTAGACTATGAAACATATTGAAAAAACAAATGAGGCTTTCATATGTTTTCATTCTTCTCCTGTTTTATTTTTTATTATTATTATTATTTTAACATTGTTTCCTCTGCATCCTATCCCTGAACAAAAACTCACTTATGAAAGTTTGTCTTATTCTTCCATAACTTTTTGAGACACATACAGTCTTTATAGCCAGCAAGGACAAAACACAAATAAGCAAACAAAAAAGAGATAGGTAGCTGAAAGTGTGTTATGTTGACTAAAATATAAATTCTTTTAGTAGCAAGCAAGTCATAAAACATATCAATCTCTGTAGTGTCTGTTTCAGAATACTGTTCATGTAATCAATGGATTGCTTTACCACTCATTTTATTTTTGTTGAACTTCAGCTTTCCATATCTTGCAGGATTCAGCCTGATTCCATTTTTGGTGCATGCATCTTTCATGTATTTGTGGATGGTTATTATAACTAAGCAGCAGGGCTTTAGGAGAACGAATCTTGTCAGATGAACTTGATTGCTTGTTTATGACAGAATTACAAAATTAGTGGCTGAAGGGAATGCATTTGGCATAATATATTTGGATTTTAGTAAATCATTTGATACACTGTCTCAAAAAATTAGTTCAAATTGGCGGAGATATGAACTCAGCTTCATACACTGAAAACTAACTGAATGCACATAAAGCAGGAGTAATAGTAAGTGGCACTGAATGGAGATGTCTGGGATTCAGAAGGCTGGCCAGTACTGAACTTCTTCATTAAATGTGCATGCTGCTGTGATGGAAATTTGTACAAAGACAAAAACATATAGTCTAAGAAAAGTAAAAAGATTTAGGAGATAATAACTATTCATTTACAAGGAATTGTAATTGATTTATCTCTTTATTTTCATGAAAATATTTAGAATATATATTACTGTTGAAAGAGTCAGAATATAATCACCATCATAAACTCTTCTTTTCTCCTCTTTTTTTTTTCTAAATATACCCAGCATTACACAGTTTATATTTTATTTTATGCATTATCTATTGAATATTACTCATGTCAACTAAGAATTTGCTGTGTATCTTCCTAAATCTTTGCTTAAGTTTTTAATTCTCAAATAAAACCAAAAGAACTTAAACTGTGAAAAAGTTGGAATAAAGACTAGCTCTATGATTCTCCCAGGGAAAATCAAAGTAAGACCTTATCAAAGTAAGGCCAACTGACCTATAAATGTCTAGGTCATCCTTTTGGCCTTTTTAAAAGATGTACTCAATATTTGCCTTTCTCCAGTTATTGAGAACTTCACTTGATCATTACAGCCTTTCACAGATGATAAAGGGGTTCCTACAAGGACATCAACCAACTGTCTCTGCAGCCTTGGATGCAGCACATCTGGTCCCATGTAGCTGTGTGGGTCAAGATCTCTCTCTCTCGAGTTACTGCAGCACTTACTTAAATTTATTTGTGTTATATCCCTAAATTTTTGCTTTGGTGAATGTAGAAAGCAGATAACCTGACTTATTATGACACAGTATATCACCGTCTGAGGCAAATTAGTACTTCAGAATTTACAGAATCATACAGATGTAACATGATTGTTATATCATACTATTATGTTCTATTACTGTATCATATACATATGTAATGATCTTAAGCTAATCTAAAGTTTTGCTGTGTGTGAGAAGTGATTTGCAAACACTTTATCTTAGTGATATTTCTCTTCTCTTAGCTCTCTATACACCCCATCTTGCTACTCTTTCCCTCTCTCCTTCATATTAGATTGTAAGCTCTTTGCAACAGGGCCTGTTCATTTGCATTTGCTCTATAATGTGCATGTCATGCTTGAGAGATACCGACTGTTCCAGTACACATGAGTGCTAGCTACAAGCACTGTCTCTGTTAGCTGTACCTGAATTGAACTGTCAAATGGTAAATAGTGTATGTGGCAAATACGCTAACCGTGAGTGGCAAAGAAGCCCTGGAGATTGATGAATAATAAGTAACAGCTCCCCTTTCTTTGTTAGCATGTCGTTGTTCACCTGTGCTCATGCTGGGCAGATGGTAAGCACCGAGGGTGAGTTCCACAGTGCTGGCGTGTGGGTGGAGGGGATGTCTTCACATGGGGACACTTAGTGTTAGCTTAGCGTCTATGTCAGTGCAGGGCACAGCTTCAAAAGGATTCCTTTTGCCTTTGCCATGTTTTTGCACTGACAGAGAAAAATAAAATGAGTACTGATCAAAGCATGGGGTCATTTCACTACAGATTCTGCACTGCTACATCCAGACATCACTGAAATTTGATTAAAAGCAACAAAAAAAAAGAATGGGAGTTATTACTGATATTGGTAAAATGTAAACTATTTGATTTTTTTCTCCTTTCCATATATTCCATTATCTCTTTCATAAAATTGCTGCTAAGATCCTTAACAGGTATGTTTTGAGCTTCTTATTTGTGCATGTGTTTATGTTTATCAATAATGAATAGGGAAGACACTGTCCAAAAAGTCCATTACCAATGAGTCATTCAGGTGGGTTTTAGTCTGTTAAAGTTTGCTTAAACTATCCGTAGAAAACTGAACAGTAACTTGTTGAACAAAATAAGAAATATTATTGCTCTGGATGAAATTCTGACATCCAGACGACCATCATTGGGTTTTGGATCTACAAAAAAGTTATGCATGACTGTATAAAATTTGCATAATCACTAGTTTTCCACCTATCCAAGTATAGTTATTACTTGATCTTTTAACTATCACAACCAGTGCCTGTTTTTCTGAGTCTGTGGGTCACTCTCATCTATTTTATTTACTTTATCTTTCATTGGCAATGAAGCATGATGCTGTAATGGAATTAATGAAAAAGAAATTGAATGTTGTGGTTGAAAAATGGTCTCCAGCTTTGAAAATAAACATGTCTGCTTTGCTTGAGTACTTATATTTGCTATCTGTTGGAGACCATTATACAGTAACAACATTCAATTCCAATGACATTATGAGGTAAATTCTGCTCTTCATTTCCAGCAACTTACAAGCATTTGTGCTAAGTTGTTTGAAACAAAGACAAGCAGGTGAAAATCAAGTGCCAATGAAATGAAAAGAGACAGAATTTTGGCCACAACTCTAGAATAACTTTTTTTTTTGCAATGTAGACAATTCCTCACAGTAATTTAGGCTTTGACATTCAATAGTGATCATGGTGGAGTCTTACTATAACTGAAAATATCAGCTCCTCTCCTTTTGCAGATCTACAAGTCTTCAATTTTATAGAATCATAGAATCATAGAATAGTTTGGGTTGGAAGGGACCTTTAAAGGTCATCTCTTGCACAGAGCAGGGACATCTCCAGCTAGATCAGATCAGGTTGCTCAGAGCCCCGTTGAGCCTGGCCTTGAATGTTTCCAGGGCTGGGGCATCGACCACATCTCTGGGCAACGTGTTCCAGTGTTCCACCACTCTTATTGTACTTCTTTTTTTCCTGATGCCTAGTCTGAATCTACCTCCTTCTATTTTAAAATCATTGCCCCTCATGCTATCATAACTGGCCCTGCTGAAGAATTTCTCCCCATCTTTCCTGTCAGCTCCTTTTAGGCACTGGAAGACTACTATAAGGTCTCCCTGAAGCCTTCTCTAGGCTGAACAACCCCAACTCTCTTGGCCTGTGCTCATAGAAGAGGTGCTCCAGCCCTCTGATCACCTTCGTGGCCATCGTCTGGACTCACTCCAACATTTCCATGATGATGTATTTGGTTGTAAGAAACATATTTCTATGGACCTGAGAGATCTACAGCTCTGTAAACACTCAGGTAACATTACGCTCCTGAAGTCTGATTAGTCATTGACACAGATGGTAGCTTCATAAAAAAAGGCTACAGTCTAGCGCCAAATGCAGTGTAATATCCCTGCAATTTTTCCATTTTAAGGCAGTTAATATTAGCACTTTAGAATACCTTAGTGTGGGAGGATTGGGGTACTTAGAATCATAGAATCATAAATAGAGCATCACTTGATAGAGATGAGGTAACTACAGTTTGGATGTCTTGAGGAAGAGCAGGAAAGACAGGCTGATTTCTCACATAAAAGTTAAATATACTAGTTCCTTAGGATTGTATAAAGGCATTTTTTGATTGTTCAGTTAAATTAAAATTGTGGTCATTGTTCCATAGTAGATAAAGTCCAATTACACAGTTTTATGAACAGCCTTAGTGATCTTCACCAAGGTTCATATGTAGGACAATGTGTGATTCACAAATCTCGATGGAGACTGACATCAAATAAATGCAGTTGGTCAGCACAGACAAGACAGATACTTCCTGCCACATAAAGTAGCAGAATTCCTGGTCAACATGTGATCTCTCATTGGAAAATCAAAGGCACTCTCACCCTGTAAATACTGCTTACAGGCAAAGAGGAAAAACACATCATATGTAAGTAAAGTGCATAATTCATTGTTACTACAATTTAAATCTTTGAAGTCTAATCATTATCAGCCCAGACCTAATTGTACAGAAAAAGAAAGGATGATGCAGTTAAAATTGTTATACACACTTCTGAGTTTTCACACATTTTCCTGGTGTTATACTTACCCTTTTCCTCAGGGTCCAAAGGTCAGTGCTTTAATTCTGGTGATGGTGGTGATGACGGCAGCAGGGATTATGATGATTTTTCAGCATCCAGAGTTCTTAGCTGGGAAGATTATCATGCTGATATTGATAGTTGCTTCTTCTTTACTCTAGGATCCATGTGGGGTCATTTTTACATATAACCAAAAACATTTTAATATCTTGCTCTTTCTTCATTGGTCTGCACCTCCACATTACACCTGAGTGTACCATATGTGTTCCCTTTTATGAATGTTACATATTATTTCTTTGTTCTTTTTGATACCCCTAAAACTAGTTTTGCCCAGCTCCAGGTCTGTTTGTCATTAACTGACTATGGATGAGTTGGTAATAGCCATGGGCTCTCCAGTGGCAGAGCGTGCCCTATCTTTTATCAATCCATGACTGTACTTCTGTGCAGCACATCTCATGTCCCCACTTCTCAAGTCCTTTGCTGTGATAACAGAACTGTATTTCTCTACACTGTCATTGTGTTAGTCATAAATACCTAATTCTACATAGAATAACTGCTTATTACTGCTATCTATATATATAACTGTGGTTGTACCATACAAAGATAAACAAAAGTAAAGAGAATAAGCCATAGACATCTGGTCAATTAGAAGAAAATGTATTTACAGCTAAATAAAGTGAAACAGATCTGCAGGCAGGTCAATAAAAGACCAAACAATGCAGACCTTGCTAAACCCAGACTTCAGGCCTTGCAAACTCAGAACAAACTGTGTGGCCTACTGTCAGGAACATCAATACAGTATTTCAGGGCTACTACTGTCAGATCACCAAGACTGGAGGAGCGGCTGAGGGAACCGGGGTTGTTTAGTCTGGAGAAGAGGAGGCTGAGGGGAGATCTCATTGCTCTCTACCACTAACTGAAAGGAGCTTGTAGGGAGGTGGGTGTTGGTCTCTTCTCCCAAGTACATAGTGATAGTACAAGAGGAAATGGCCTCAAGTTGCAGCAGGGGAGGTTTAGGTTGTATATTAGGAAACACTTCTTTACTGAAAGAGCGGTCAGGCACTGGAACAGGCTGCCCACGAAAGTGGTGGAGTCACCATCCCTGTAGATGTTCAAAGAGCGTGTAGATGTAGCACTCCAGGACATGGTTTGGTGGGCATGGTGGTGGTAGGTTGATGGTTGAACTTGATGATCTTGGAGGTCTCTTCCAACCTTAAGTTTCTGTGATTTTATGAAAGACAGGCAAATAATTTCAAGTAGCTGTGTAGACTTATTCAGTAGTTAATGAAGTAGGGGTGTCCGGGGGGAGTTCATCCATTTCTGAGGTGATTTCTTAGTAACTATGAAGCTGAGATGGAAAAGACTCTGGAGCTCTGTCTATCGACTGTAGCAGGAGCTTATATTCCTAGCTTAGATATTTAGAAGTTGGATGCAACTTATCTGGATGTCTGCAATTAGATGAGGTAAATCATATCCAAATTTTAGGTAAGCAAGTTCTTAAGATAGGATTTGGAGAAACATAAACATACTGCTTTATTGCCTCCATTTGTTTCTAGATTTGGCAGACTAATTCTATTCTGAAGAAGACTTTCTTTCTTGAGATGTGTTTTGTGACAGTGTTTTGTCATAGATACTTTATCTGACAAATAAATAATGGAACTAATGTCAGCATCTAATGGAATTAGAAAGCTTTTAATAAGCTGATTTGTTTCCATTACATTTTCTACCCATTGTTTCTCTTTTTATATATTTTTTTTTTATTTGCATAAATTATAATGTCTCCTGGGGAAAAAAAAGTCTTATTTTTGTTTCCATGGCATTATGTTATTGGATCCTCTTTCTGGTTTAGGACCCTAAATGCTACCATAATAAGGACAACTACTGTTGCCATGTTATCATGCTTTCTAAAATTGCTCCATTTAAAAAATAATAACAAAAATGTTGGCTGAAATGGCTCAATATCCACTGCAACCAAATCCTAGTGCTTCAGAAACTTTTACTGCAACTTTTAGAATGCAGAATGAAACTGCATTTCATATATTGAGATTTCTACCAGATGTATACTGATGACTACCAATGTCAATCACATGTCCTAGAAAGATTAATTTATAAAAAAAAAAATTTGCATGGTCATTTTTAGCAACTGCTGTAAGATCTCTAAAGAGAATAAGTGAACGAGAACTTTGTTTTACATCTCAGCTGTACATGTAGTTTTTTATCATAATTCTGTTTTATCCCAGATGTTATATTTTCCAGAAAAAAAAATATATTCACCTGTGGTTTTTTAAGGGCTGCCTCAGTAAAAATGTGTGACTGGGATTTCCAATAGAGTTTACAGAAAAAAAAAGTGCCTAATTGCCTTTGAAGAGGACCAAGATCTTTGAATAAAATTTGCACACATGAAGGTAGCCAGAATAAGCCTTTGTGGTTCTCAAAATCTAGTTATATAATATTCCTTTGGCCCATCTTGTGTATATGGGTGAATTACACTCTTAAAAAATTCTCAAGACACAGCAAATAATAAATAACAAATGCAGCCCATTTACACTAACAAATGAACAGATCATTCATCTCTGGGAGCTTGTGCATATGGACTATTTAAATTGTCTTCACTTGATATTATAAGAAATATCATTCTTAATTTGTTTGGCATTTCATTATTTTAGTTCTAAATAAATGAATTCTGAAAGGTTACAGTAGAGATTCCTATCAAACATCTTATCTGGCAATGAAAAGAGAATGAAAAAAAGCTGCCTATGTACATTGCAAACTCTAATCTAAATGTGTCATTAGATTCTGAACAAGTTGTTAATGTCATCCTTGAAAGTGACCTTGTGCTGAAGACATGTAGAAGGTTGCATTGCAATTTTTATCTGAACTGGCCTCCAAGCTTACTCATTCTGTGCCTACTTATGGAGAAACGTATCATTTAGATATTCATATTCAAATCAAAGGATAAGAAAATGCTTTCAAACAGCTTTGGTAGAAGGCCTTGGAAACACAGAAAATACTTTTTGGAATAATTTATAAAAATGTGCATGCAGAAGAATCTGGTGATAATTCAGGTGGAGAGAGAGGGTTGTGGAGTCATTAATCTCAAGAGTTCTAAGTGTAACCAGATCCTGATTTTCTCTCTGAGATTCATACAGTATGCAGTTTCCTTTTCTTTGTTATGCTGGCAAATAAAAATTCAGGTTTTAGCACTTCAATTTCCCTTCTGTGAAACAGGAGATGATATTGCATTTCCTTACACAGCAGAGCTGGGATTTTGATTACACTTATATGTATGAGACCCTTATATTTGAAAGTGGTGGGAATATTAAAGTATTTAGAAGTGGGGGTTTTTAGGTGCTGAAATACATTGCAAAGAGGGAAGACATGCCAATAGGTGAGTTTTGATGTACTGTGTGAAGAAGCATGATGCCTGTACCTTCAACTTATGAGGATTCTTTTATACTGACTCTTTGCAAAGCCATCATAACTAAACTGGTGTTGCAATTTAACCCCAGTCTGCAGCTAAGTACCAGACAGCTGCTCACTCTCTCTCCCCTCAGTGGGATGGAGGAGAGAATCAGAAGGATAAAAGTAAGAAAACTTGTGGGTTGGATCAGAACAGTGTAATGACTGAAATAAAATAATAAGAACAACAATTGGCAATTAAAATAAAAACAACAAAAAGAGAGAGAAACAAAACTCAAGAAAAACAAGTGATGCAGCCACTCACTACCTGCTGACTGATGCCCAGCCAGTCCCCGAGCAGCAATCACCACTTGCTGGCCAACTGCCCCCAGTTTATATGCTAAGCATGACATCACATGGTATGGAATATCCCTGTGGCCAGTTTAAGTTAGCAGTCCTGGCTGTGTCCCCTTCCAGATTCATGTGCACCTCCAACCTTCTCGCTGGCAGGGCATGAGAAGCTATGAAGTCGCTGACTCAGGGTAAGTACTACCTAGCAACAACTAAAATATCAATGTGTTATCAACATTATTGTCATACTAAATCCAAACCAAAACACTGTACCAGCTACTATCCCAGTCACAACCAGGACAACTGGATAAACTACTAGATTAGCCCATTATTTGTAGGCGTCATAAGCCTGCTTTTCACTATGAACTTGAGTAAGTGATTGGTGGAAATACAGTAGATTACAGCACAGTAGAAACACAGTTGAATTTGCAGGGGGAAATGCATTCTTGGAAGAAAGCTCATTTAGTCTTTCTTTCTCTTTCTCATTTGCTCTTTCTTTCTTTATGTGGTGAAACATTTTTTCCCTGACATGCTGACAGTCAGGGCCAAAGCTTTCTGAAATCAAATGTGAACTCATTTTGAAATACCAGCAGCGTTTGAATTTTAAATTAACCTATTTACAATGAAACTATGCCTGCTGATTGCCATCATCTTCAGGAAAATTAACAGTAACGATCATTGGTGTCATAATGCAATTTCCCCACAAAAATCACATAGGCTTCATTACTGTTTACATAAATTGTCATAAATACCAATTATAGCTGAACATAAAATGTAATGCTCTTTTTTTTTTAATCATAATCATGCAATTGTTCTCCTAATTCATATGCTGGGGGAATAGGGTTTTGATTCAACCTTTGTTGTGAAGGAAATGTTTTGCTGGTAGTTAGTTTTGCTATAAGTGCTTGTTGGCTTATTTTCAAATCTTCTCTCTCTCTCCCTCTCCCTCTTTTTTCCTCTATCCATTTGGATCATTTAGTCCTTGTTCCCTGTTTGGTTTGCCCTCTAATACACCAAAAGGAACGTGTAGGCTTGCTAATAGCAGATGGGGGAGATGCACTGCTCGTGTCCTCTAGACATCGGACATCAGGCTGCAGAGGAATAACTATTTCCGGTGGGGATTTATAACATCATTTTGTGCAATTACGTAGAAGACCCCATAAAGGAATAATGTAATAATAAACCTGTTAAAAGCGCAAATTTGTTGCACCAATTTCTGTTTCTCTCATAAGTCAGCAGAACAAAGAGCTGATAAAGGGAATGACATGTTAAATTACTAAATTTAAAAAACAAAGGCCAGAAGAAAGGGTCTGGCTTTATTTTAAGCACATTGTTTGCTACATATATTTTTGAGTAACTACATTGTAGCTGTTGACTACATGCTGTATAAGCAATGCAAGGTAAGTGCTGTGTAATCACTGGATAATTATCTTGTTATTTCTATCTTCTAGCTTGAATAGCAAGTGTTGAGCCCAGTTGTGACTGGAGCTCAGGGTCCGCTGCTGACCACCAAATGCCCTTACCCTGGACTGTCATATGTGAACATATTCATATATATGCATGCACAAATATACACATATATATATGTGTGTGTGGTTAATAAAAGATAAAATAATGGTTACATTATAAATTCAGGTTATTCACTTGAATAATTTAATTTCTGGAAAGAACAGTTCTTTCATCTGTATTTAATGATGTGCTTACAACTCTGCTGATGCTGTGGCTTAAGTTACAGTCCGTCATTGTGTAGATTAGGTGGGATTAAGCTCCATTTCCAGAGAAGAGAAAGACAGAAAATCACTGAATATCACACAAGATAGTCTGGTACTTGGGTAAGCATTCATAGAGGGAATGGGAATCTAGTGCTGAAAAAATGTTGAGTTTTCTGATTCTAGTCTAGGTTTTAGAGAAGACAAATCTGTTCAGAAAGACTAGAAAATCTACCTTGGAGGTTTTGCTAGTCTGCATAGCAGTCCAGAACTTTCCCCCTGAGCTTGACATATTCAATACATTACTCCCTTTTCCACCTTGCTTTTATTAGATCCATGTCAAATACATCTGTAACGTCTGCACATTTTTTTTTCTAAAAAGCCTGTAACAGTCCTGTGGTTAATCTTATTTGGTTTTTCTCCTGTGGTATAAATTCTTAGGATAATCTTGATCTGTGTTTCTTTACAGGGGTTCGATGAAGAGCACTCAAGTATGTAACCCCAAATTATGGACCATCCATTGTCAGATGGAGCAGATTCATCTGCAGGTCTATTTGCTGATATAAAGTAGAAACATGATTTTTCTTTTGACATAATGAATGATCCCTCTATAATATGGATAAAATATTTCTTGCAGAGATTTCAATGTCTTCCTTTCCCTTCTTTGTTTCTGACTGTACTATTTTGTAGCACTGAACTGAATTTGTAGATTGCAAATAAAGTAGGTTATTAGTCACAAATTTACCAGCTGTAGATTTTGCAAAGAAACAAAAAATTAGAGTGTTGAAAATCTGTGATATTTTGAAAAAAAAAAAAAGATAAAATATTTGCTATAACTGCTGTTATGAATCTGATCCTGATGCATCAAAGTCAATGAGGATCTCAATTTTTTTTCAGGGAATATTGGATAATTACTAGTGGACATGTAATTGAAGTGTCCTAGATCCTGAAATTTTAATTCCATATCTCTTTGCTGCAAATCTTCCCTGAAGTCCCTTATATATTGATTATTTAAGAACGTAACAATTCTATCTTTGGTATTTTGTTGAATTGTTGGGCACAATCAAAGTATTTCTAAAGCTGTTGGAAAGATGTGAAGCATTCATATTTCTTAAATAATCTCCAGACCAGAAAGCACAGTTTAAAGAGCCACCTTCTGATACTGTCTGTAGTAAGTGACATTTTGTGTGCATCAGCATCAAATAAGATATACATTCCACCATCACCACTGAAAATGTAGGAGAAATATGTATCCACTACAAGAGGGAATGCAGCACAATAATTATTATTGAGGATTTTTTAAAAACCTCACAAACAACAAACAAGTGACTTGGCTAAGATCATAAAGAAGGCTGCTATGATTGCATAGTTCTCAGATAATGTTTAACACTTCAATTTTTCTTTCACAAAACAATAAAATTAAGAAAACCTAATCTTATCTCTCAGTAAGAAACTATCACTTTGGCCCATCAGAAAACTGACGTTTTTCTTAGACAAAATAAAAGTATGGAAAGCATTAAAAATGACTTGAAAATACTTTAAAAAAATATTTAAAATCTGGGTATAATTTTTATATAAAGGTTGTTTATACATACTAACGCAATGTAATAAAACATATTTTTGAATAATTTGTTAAATCAGTCAAATTATTTTTTGGAAAAATCATATCTTTCTCCATTTTCCTTACAGATGCAGACAGACATAGACACATACACAAAATTCATGTTGTTAATTTTTGATAGGCCAATTCTGATTTAAGTGACTGTATGGAGAGGTCATAAATATTAATTAATCTCATAATTGTTAGAGACTTGTTAATATAAATAACCATCATGCTAATTTTTCTGCACATAGATAACCTGTGACATTGGCTATGAGTGTTGTTACCCTCTTCCATCTCTTGCCGCTATTGTCGCAAAAAGGAATGCACATTTTTAGGAGTGGGAGTTGTCTATCCCTTTGTGCTTAATGGGTTTATAACACAAGATTCCTTTAAACCAGTGTGTTGAGTTTGTGTAGTAGGGAGGGTTACAGTGGTGGCTTCTATGAAAAGCTGCTGAAGTTTCCCCTTTGTCTGATGGATGCAGCCAGCTCCCGGGTGGATCTGCTGCTTGTCAAGGCCGAGCCAACTGGTGACAGCAATAACACCTCTGTGATAAGATATTAAAGAACAGAAAATAAAAGAGAAGCCTGGACACAGAGGGGGAGGTGCAAGCCTTGCAGACCCTGAGGCCCTCACCCTCTTCTCCCTCTTCTGGATGTCTGGGTCTTGCCTGGCTCACCTCAGCCAAGAGAAGAGAAGAGAGGAGAGGAGAGAAAAGGAGAGAAGAGAGGAAGTGTGAGAGAAGCAACTGCAGACACCAAGGTCAGTGCAGAAGGAGGGACAGCAGTAACGCTGCTCCTGGCCAAGATTTCCCTGCAGCCTGTGGTGGTGACCATGGTGAAGCAGTTTGTCCACCTGCAGCCCATGGAGCCCCACGGAGGAGCAGAGATCCCCCTGCAGCCTGGGGAGGACCCCACGCCGGGGCAGGCGGATGCCTGAAGGAGGCTGCGGCCAGTGGAGGGCCTGCACTGGGGCAGCTGTTCTGGAGGGGCCGCACCCTGTGGAAAAATGACCCACGCTGGAGCAGTTTCACGAAGGACTGTAGCCTGTGGGTGAGAGCCCAGGCTGGAGCAAGGGAGGAATGTGAGAACTTCTTCCCGAGTATGGAGGGGCATAAAATGTGTGATGAACTGACCACAACCCCCATTTCCTATCTCCCCTGTGCTCAGAGGGAGAGGTGAAGATAGTCAGGAGTGAAGTTAAGCCTGAGGAGAGATCGGGGAGTGTATTCTTAAGATCTGTTTGTTGTTTTCTTTTTTTTCCTCTCTCTCATTATCCTACGTCAGTTTCATTGTTAATAAATCAAATTCGTTTTCCCTGAGTCTGTTTTGCCCATAGTGGTAACTGAGTGATCTCTCCCAGTCCTTATCTCAGTCCTTGAGCCTTTCATCATATTCTCTCTCCTCTGCTCCTTTGAGGGGTACAGAGGGTGAGCAAGTAAGTGCTTAGGGCCTAGTCCTGAGCAGGACTAAACTGCGACAACCAGATAAGGATGTGTTAAGACACTGACCAGCTCAGTTCGTAGTATGTTTTCTGGTTCTGCAAAATGCCAGTATTTCAGTCTAGAGGGTTCAAAATGGATGCCTCAGTCTTCTTGTCAGAAGAAATATTTGGCAACAAATGTATTTTGTGCAATTTTGACAAAATTACTACTACTACTCTTACTAAACCCTGAAGTAAGCTAAAATACTGTAAGAAAGCATTAGGGAAGAAAAAACATATTCTGCAGAAAAAGTTATCTTTCTCATTGAGCATAACGTTATCTTTGGGAAGGATCCAAAGACTGAAAATTACAATCACATACTGTTTTCTGTTGATTAGTCAAGGTGTGTGCAATAGATTAGCCAAGTAACATAGTATGGTTATAGTATCTGATTTGAATTCAATAATATACAAAGAATGACAAATAATGAACATGAGAGGAAAAAAAAGAATAACAAACAACAAATTATCTGCACACATGAGAATTTCAAGGTTAATCCAATACAAGTCAAAGTAATGAAAAGATTCACTTTTTACTTCAATAGAATTTGGATCAGACCCATGAGTTACTGTATAAACAACATTAAACATTAATTTCTTTAAATAGCTGTGTAATAAAAACTCTTATGAATCAAAGCAAATAAAATGGAAACAAAAGGGACTGAAACTGCATACTGAAGAGTAACAAAGAGTGTGAGAGTTTGGGGAAATGGCTGGGTTTTTTTCAGTTGTATTGTGATTTTGGGATTTTTTTTTTTGCTTTTATTTTTGCAAGTATTCAACGATCTCTGTTAATTAATTTGATAAAATTGGCTTCAGGAAGTGTATCTGTGGCAGAGATGAGGGTGATTATTCCAAATATGGAATCTTCATTGTTGGTCTACAAAAGGAAGTTTTTCCTTTCCATGTTGGGATTTTGCAAAAACCATTTCAGAAGATATCTAAATAGAGGATGTCTAATTGTTCATTTAAATGCCACATAATGCTTAGAACAGTGGAAAAAAAAAAAAGTACCTGTCATCTTAGTTAATGTAAAACTGAGTTCTAGAATTGCACATAATGAATGCATTTACAACTGCTTGGTGAAGGATCAAAATTTTGTTTCTCCATTTTCAGAAAGTAGAATGGGAAAATGGAAAGACAGATTTCTGATATGAGTTAAGAAATCTCTTGGGTTACCGTGCTAGTTGCCTATTATTCCAACAATGATGTATTTTGCTCTGTTGTAATTCATTGAGTTCCATCTTAATTCTGTTGTCTTTGGAAGTCTCTACCTAAACTTCTACTGCTCTAAAGGTTTCAGAAAAACCTGATGATTTCCTGTATGAAGTTCTTTTATGCCATCATTATCAGCTACTTTAACTGCTCTCTACAGAAAGGAGTCACTTCCTCATTCAGCATTTTATGATACGAAAGACTTTATTTTCTCATTTATCCTTGTAAAGCAGAACCTTTGTTCCCCTGCTAAAGGTGTAGTTCAAGTCTTTGTCTTCTGCCAGTTCCAAACCCCTTCTTATAGCAGATTTTTTCATTGATATTATACAATGTTATGATACAGTTTTATTTTACCCAACTTCTACTGATTAGGTTTTCAAGGGCATACAACATATTCTTTACAGCATTCCAACTTCCATTTGCATTTGTAGTTCCTTCCCATGCTATGTCTCTAGTGAATATACATAGCATGTCATTTTTTTTTTTACAAAGCTCGTTAACAAAATCATTGAGTAAGACCAGTGCTGAGGCAAATGTTTGAGGGATACCATGAGCCATCAGACACATTAAGTCAGTAATTTAGCCCAGAGTTTATCAACTTTAAGCAAGTTCTGAGAGTTCAGCATGGGTTGTACAGGGAAGCAATAGCTTTAAAACCAAATTCCTATTGCCCAAAAATATGCATGTGGATCACATGAAACCACCGAAAAGGAAGACTTAAAAAATCTCACCATTCAGTTACACTTACTCAGTGATACCCTAGATAAACTGTATTTTTTAAAATACTATGTATCAGCAGTCTCCATCATTATCAAACTCCTGTGTAAGAATAAAGCAGGTCGGTGAGATAATTGATCATATGTGAAAACTATGCATTTTAAGGAGTCTCTACCACATTTGTATTTTATCAAATAGTTCCTAATGATGTTCTATAATACAAAATTAAATATTTCTGTCTCCATTGTGTGTTCTTATTCATAAGTCGAGCATTAATCATTAAAAAATGTACCTGCTTGTTCATTTCTACTAGATGTGATTATTTATATTCTGAGTAGTCTGTAAGGTCTTTAACTGCATTTTCTAGCCATTTTTATGAGTTTAAGATTGTGTGGGGAGAAGGGAAAGGTTAAGTTATTGAACTCATTTCTCGGCTTTTGTAATGGAAGCAGTTTTCTTTATTATTTTATTAAAAATAAATTTATTTTTTTTAAAGATAAGAAATAAGAGAGCTATAAAAATATATGTTTACACCTAATACCTTTTCAGTTATATTGTCTAAAGTAAATTCACTTTGATATGAATGATAGATGTGTATTTAAAACATGTTCATGTTCCTGTTCACAAATATTTGAGTGGTGGAATTTTAACACATTTTAGGTGCCTTACTAAATCTGTTTTTTCTTAAGGAATGAAATTTTCCTGACCAGTTACGTACACTATCTGTCTCACTGAGAGCTATCTAGATTTTCCTTATACTTACTAAAAAGAAATAGGTAAATTTAGATAAAAATTCATATTATCTTTTCTTCAAAAAATGCCTAAGATAGATCAGAAAAACAATGCACTAAAATACTTAACTTTTTTCATTAATTAGGGAAAAATTTCAGATATACTTTGCAAAATTGGGGATTTTGGTAAGAGGAATTTTCTCCACTCCAAACTTCTGTCCATTGTTCTTGTATCAGGCCCTATGAGCAATATCAAGTGTCAATTTACTAATGATAACGGTAGGATATAATAAGATTATTAAGATTACTTTGAGTATACTTGTCTTTATCTTTTAACAAATGTCACATTTATTGTGAACTACATATTTACAGAAGTTTGAACAGAGAGAGAGCAAAGAATTTTACAGTTAACATGACTTTTAAATCTCCAAAGAAAGCAGACTTTATCTAAGTGCTTACTAAGCAATTTGTTGTCTTATGTAAATACTTTTGGTTTGGTTTTTTTTTTGTTTTTTTTTTTTAATGTGGATATTTTAACTTAAAATTTACTACAGACTGTCATAGAGTAACAGAAGTTTTCTTTGCTTAATTATCTTAGCCCGAGGTCTTAGATCTGTGATCAAAAATTGATCCCCTCTCCCTTGATGTAAAGGTCTTTATCTGATACAAATATTAGAATATCTAGTTGAATAACCAAAGTAATTTTTTATATTTGCCATAAGATAACTACATATATAGATAGGCAATGCATTAACTGATCCAACTCAATACATTCATCGACTTCTGTCTCACTCTGATTTTTTTCAGTTATTCTTAATTCCATCCATATATTACATACACCTAATAAGCTTTGAGATGTGTTTATTTCTGTAGAAGACATTAAAGTATTTAATCTATATTCTCTTTTTTTTTTTTGCTAAAGCCCTCACATGGAAGAGGAAAACGTCTGTTGGAAAATTACCCAGGAATGACACTTAGAGAGGGATTAATCTTCCCTTATTTTATATGCCTATAGTGCAGAAAACTGGAGCACATCTCTTTGATCTAAGCATCTTTGGAATGAATGACTCTGAATTCTCACATATTGTCTATTTTAGAAGCCTACTTTAGAACAGAGGAATTTTGTCTGAGCTGTGGTTATTTCTCTCAATTGATTATACAGAGATGTTTTGTAAGTGAGTAGTTCAGATAAAGTTGTTTATAACTTATATCTGATCAGTTAAATCCTTATTTGAAGTAGCTTCTTTTATCTTTCCCATGTCATATATCACATTGGCCGGAGACGAGAAAAGTAGGATAATTTAATTCAAGATTCAGAGACAACAGACTAAGAGTTATCAGTATTAAGCAATTTTACTTCAGATCAGTAGTGTGAGAACTAGCCAGTTCCTTGCCATAGACAGTCATAAGAGAACTATGTAACCTGTTCAATTACCATTATCATTTCCTAAGAGCCCTGAGGGTTTCTTTTTGGAGTTTTCTACCACGGCACTGTCTGCATTTAGGCAATGCACAAGTCCTCATTAGTTTCAGACAATACAATTGATCTGCGAGAATACAGAAAATACAGACAAGATGGAGAATTCCCTGTAGGGAATGATGGAAGTAGAATCATGCAGCAGTAATAATAATGCAAGGCCCAGTGACACTAAAAGTAGTACAACAATTAAAACAATAGCTATCAACTTTAGATGAGAGAATTTATCAGATCTCCACCTCTAAGTCCCTGGTCTGAATCCAGATCTAACGAGAATGACCAAATGTCACTCTAATTACACAGCGATATAAGTTCCAGAGTAAAATGAATTCCACAGTCTGAACTCAGCTCCAAGTGGGCATTTGTCTTCATTACAAGCCCAGCATATATTTGGCATAGTCTGTACTCCTGTCTTTAAAAGAGATTCATAAATTAATGAACAGGAAGATTGAAACATTCGCCTAGTCCCTAGTACCACATATCTGGCACTAAGGTAGGGGTAGAGTGAAGGACTTCATCTGCAGCATCCTTTCCTCTCCCTTTTTCACATACAGAATAGATTTGCTTCTTGTAGATCTTTCAATTGTTAAAAACAAACAAAATTCCACATGATAAAACATGCAAGTGACAAAGCTCCTCTCTTCCCACCCCTCCCATCCCTTCCACTCCCCTTCCTTCCTCTTAACTGTCCTTGAGTCACACTCAAGGACATTACACAAGCATGCCACAAAGATTCTGAAGTTTTAGATTTTCACTGATCTTCCATAACTCAATGTTCCATCTAATCTTTTAAGTGTGATAACTGCTGAAATTAAGAAAAAAAAAAAAAAGATTGAAACATTTCAGGATCAGACAGGAAAGAGTCTTTTTGCTCTCTTACTTAATTCTTTCTTTCTCATCAGAAAGCCCTCCAGACTTCAGTTGATGGATCCACAGAGTAGTAAGTACATTGGTCTATACCACTGATTTTGTATTTCCTATTTCTCATTCTTCTTTTTAAGTTTTTTTTTTTTAATAATTTGATTTTCTGATGGACAGCACAAAAACACCTTTGTCTTCTATTCACATTCTGCCCATGCATGTCTTAGAACAAATGATTCACATCATCCAAGGCTTTTGCTGATGCTGTATATCTGGAAAGCATTGGCATCATAAGGAAGAGTAATAGCTTGCTTAGGAGTTTGACAATCTGAAACAAGGAGGGAGCTGATTAGGCAGTAATTTGAAAATGTTTGGAATTATAGTACTAGCAGAAATGCACTGTTTAATATTTTTTCCTCTGTTTGACTGTAATGTGGAGTAGAGTGGATGGAGATGTTAATGTTTTAGAATCATAAGCGTTAGTGTTGAGGAATGCTCTTTGGCCAGGACAGGGACAATGCCAACAACTCGTCATACTCTCAAGTGCACTGTGAATTCAAAGTAACTCAGCTGAGTCCTGTACTATCACCTCGCATATGCACAAATAAAACTAAGAGCTTGTTTATTTCCTTGTCACTGCTTAAACTGAATTTCTCACACATCCAAATTTTACTGTTCAGAGTGTGTATGATTAATTTAAAAGTCATTCAATCCTACAGCTTGAGCAAGACTGCAAAATTACTAGAATAGTCAGAAAAAGAGCATCCTTCTTTTGGGAAAATCCTGAAAGAATTTCTTTCATTGAAGCAAGCAAAATTAAAGCTGATATGGAATAGAGAGGGAGAGAGTAAAAGCAGCTACTTGAACTAAAGGCAATTTTAACACAGAATAAATCAGTATAAATGACCATGAATAAATTATATTTTGTCCATTAATAGACTTTTATCCACAGGGATCTAGAAAGCTTTCTGGAGAACCACCCATACAACAACAGTGGGGAAAAAAATAACAGCTGTTTTAAAAATGATTACTCTAAGTTTACAGCAATGGTTATATGCCATTATGCCAACGGCAGCAGAGATGTGTTTGGATGGACAAGGACACTCATTCTACTTCTTATCTTTAGATTAGCATATAGCCTGAGATAGATATCTCCTATCTTTTCTGTTGATGCTATTCCATATCCAAAAAAAAAAAAAAAAAAATTACAAATTCAACAAGGAGGAAGATCTAGAAATTTTTCACAACAAGCTTCCAGTTTCTGTTTCATTAAACTGATCCACAAGCATGCTCTGACTACGAAGTTAGCAGGTAGCAGCTCCTCTTGACTCTTGATGGCTTTTGAATACTGTATTCTTAAGTCAACTCTCTCCACGCCTTGCATCAACCTTCTCAGAACCCAACTAAGAGCTCTGACTCATTCTGCCAACAGGGTACTTAAAATGAGGTGTTATTCAATGCTGAGATTTGCCACATGGCGAGATCATAAGTAACTTTGCAAGTCCATTGACTTGGACTGTGAGTCAGAAGTCACTTACAGGATTTAAGAGCATCCATATATTTAACTGCTCTCTTTTTACCACTTTCTCTTATACAGCAGACAGTACCTTTATTAAAAAGCCTTAAAATGCTTTTCTTTACCTAGGGCATTTTATTTATTCTTCAGGCTGTCTCAGGTAGCCTGTAAACTCCATTGTCACAGACAATCTCTCAAAAACATGCAGAAATGGTCTTGACTTATTAGCACTTACAATTTATTCAATTTCTTTTTTTTTTCTTTCTTATGTTGAATACTTTTTCATTTTTGTTTAATTTGGATAAACCATCTTTTAAATTAAATTAAATAACTGTTGATTAAAGGAGAGAAGAAAAAAAAAATTAAACAAATAACAGGAACATGAATGAGTAGACGTAGATACTGTGATGATAAAAAGAGAAAGAGTTCTACCACTGACCTTTTGATCACTGATATAATAGAGATGTAGGTATCAAACTGTTCCTTCCCACTTGGTGTCAACACTTGTGGCTTATTTGTAGATGACAAAATATAAATGATCGTACCTGGGCTGTCTCAGGTACAGGTACAAATCAGAAGCTTTGAAGATAATATGATGTACCATTTCAGTATTCTTAAAAGTGACAATCAGCTGTGTAACTGGATGTCTTGGTTTCAGCTGGGCTTGAGCTAATTTTCTTCCCAGGAGCTTCTGAGTTTTGGATTTACTATGGGATTTGGTATGTAAAATTGTTTGTAATACATTGATGTTATTAGTTGTTGCTAAAGAGACCAATGACCTTTTCAGCTTCCCAGGTCTCACTAATGTGCAGATACGAAAAGCTGGGAGGGGTATAGCCAGCACAGTTGATCCAAACTGGCCAAAGAAAGTATTCCATACCATAAACACCATGGTCAGGGTATAAGTGGGGGTTGGCCAGTGGGCAGCTATCTCACTCTGTGTATTGTTGCTCAGAATTCTTCTGGGATTGCTTTTGATTTTGTTCTGTGATTGCTGCTGGAGATGGGCTGTATTGGTCATTGGGTTGTTGAGTGGAGAGAAATTGTGTATTGTTCATCTTGTATACTTTATTATCCTTATATTTTATTACTGCTATCATTATTAACATATATATTAATATCCCTTTCTTTGCTAGCATAGTAAATTGTCTTTACCTCAACACATAAGTTTTCCGTTCTTCTCGATTCTCTTCCCCATCCCACTTGGGAGAGGGAAGGTGAGTGAGTGGCTGCATGGTACTTGATTGCTGGCTGGGGTTAAATCATTATGCTGGAACATGGCACAGAGTACTGGAACATTAACCATGGTCCTTTGGTTGGTCTTGCTTCTCTTCCTCTGTGGGAAGATATTTCTAGGACCTTATTCTGCTAAAAAAAGATATCAGACTTTTCATTTCTATAGGGTGTGGAGAGGGGGGTTGTACAATTTTAAATTTCTCAGTTAGACCAACAGTATAATTTTGCCCTCCTTATTAGTGTTAAACTGGGCACCCAGCTCACCAGATGAGGAAGATCCTCCATTTTTTTTTTTCAGATAAACAGATCTGGTGTTTTTTCCAAGATTATATGACTGCTTTTTAAGAGTAAATATTTGCAGGATCTGTATTTTACTTTACAAGAGATTTAGGGCAGGACCTATCTTAATGTTTTTACATGTACAATGCTAAACTATTGTCAGTATTAAGAAAGGAGACTTTCATTAAAATTATAAGTAATTAAATCTTCTGATAGCTTTATATGTGCATCTATTGTTAAGGAACTAGTTCAACAGTTCCAGTTCATTTTTTTTTTTTGTAATTCAATACTACTCAATAATAAACCAGCCTTCTCATCATCTCAATTTCTTGAGCTTCTTCTACTTCAGATTTTTATTATAAGAGATACCTTTTACCCTAGAATTAATTTAAATATATATATATCTATTTTTCCAAGTAACTTTATTCCAAGAAATGCATCAATTCAGTATATTTCCTAATTTATTTGGATCCTTGTAAAGTTTCATCTGATAGACATAAAACTGTAAGATGATAGCATTGAAATGCAAGTCACAAGCTTCAATTAGGTACAATCAGAAATCATGCGGTGACTTCATTAAGTATCATTAAGAATGATCAAAATATTGCTCTTAGGAAAAATACATCAAAAGCATGCATTTACACATTGATTAAACAGGATCTGCAATTTCTAAAATCTGGTATGAGAAAAAAGAATGTAGTAAATTAAGTGCTCATACCCTACTTAGCAACAAGGGACTGCTTAGCAACCAACAAAGTGAAAAATAATGGATATGGCAGAGCACAAACTCCCAGCCCCCTTCGAAATAGAAGTATTGGTCAGGTATAGACAGAAACTGAAAGAAATTGCTAGAAAAAAATATAAAGGAAAAAAAAAAAGTGTTTCTTCTCTCAATAAGTTTAACTTGTATCAAAGATAGCTAATTTGACCTAAGAAAGGAGCAGCAGGCAAGCATAAGCCACTGAATAACTGCTATAGTCACAATTCCTCAGTCTACGAATCTCCTAGTCAACGTTCACCCTCTCTTGTTACACATCCTCAGTGTCTTTGTCTGCGTGTCTGCGTGTGGACTCAGCATTTACTCTTCATGTGGTTTCAGACAGTTCAGGCTACAGCATCTGTACAGAAAGAGTCCATTTCTTAACTGGTCCTTCTCATATCCTTACGTATCCCTGCCAGATACAAGCAACTTGTCCAGATACAAGAGAAAGCAAGAGGTATGAATTTTTTGTAACTGGAGAGTCTGAGCCTAATAACTTGAAATAACATGAGTTCATAGATATACCCTGCAAGAGAAGTTCTCTTAGGTCTCAGTTTCCTAGCTTTCATCTTCCTCCAAATTAAATTTTTCAAATCTTTCACATAATAGTAAAATCTTACAGTTCTTTCACTTTAACCCTTTTAGCGCTTTTAAACAGAAGGGAATTATTCTTTCTCTTAGAGAAGAGAATTGAAAAAAAATCTGTTACTTGCCTTGCTTGTTTACTTAGAAGCCTGCTGAACCAGGATTATACATTTGAATCACTGATGAGAGAATACTTAAATATTATGGAAGTGTACACAATTGTCAGTGGATACTTCGATTCCGTGTGGTCTATCTGAGACAAAATGATGAAAATGCTCTAGTGAGATGCATAGACCTCTTAAAAAGCTGTGCAGGAAAATGCTGTCCAGCACACAGTCCTGCAAATGGTTCTGGTTGAACCTGATGGGGCTCATCTGCATTTTCAATATAAACGTAGATTAGAGTATGCTAATAACACAGTAATTATTATATTGGCTAAGACCCATAAATTCCTCAAAACTGGTGGTTTTTTATTTGATGGAATATTTTTTCCATGTGGTTTCTTGCCTATGTTGTGATCACTAATGTTAGAGATTAACTTACTTCCTGAATATATGAATCTTTAGATCCTTTCGGAATTTTTATTGCTGTAACTCACTTATGGTAACAAGGGAGATTTCTAATGTGTATATACATATCTACTTGTATTCTGTAGCTGTGTAAGATCTTGTCTTAGCAACTTCCGGTGACTATGAATTCTACCATGTAAACAAACATAATTCAAAATGATAAATATATTTTCCATCACTCTTTATAATTTTCTCTTTTTTTTTTCTAGTTCAGTTATGGCCCCTTCATAACAGAAGAACAAGATCTCAGTCTTTCTTCTCCGGATTCAGCACTTGGCCCTAACAAAACGTGTTTTATTCAAAAATCTCAAAGCAGATAACGAATATTAAAAGCAATATTTCTACAGTGACCTCAGATTTTTACTTGACTCCTGCAAGGGAACTACAAATCTGAGTAGGTATGAATGGATATGCATTGCCTAAGGTTAATAAATTACATTTCTCAAGACCTTTGAGCAGTATGCAAATGAAGATACATTTGCTTACAGTCGAATAAACTCAGGCACTCAGGTTAAGTGCCTGGCTCAAGGTTGCAGAGGAAAGGGATGCCAGTGAGCAGACCCCCAGGGTCCTAGTTTCCAGAGTTGTGTTGTATATCTACTGTATTGATTCTCCCTTTACAACCACTCCGTGTTAATGGGCTACAAAGCTAATAGAATATTAAAAGAGGCTTAAGAATTTTATCTATGGAGGTTGGCTGGCCACTTAATTCTACAAAAGGAAGCTTGAGAGAGAGAGAGAGAGAGAGAGAGAGAGGAATAAAAGGAAAAAGGAAAAATGTCAGAACTGATTGATTAAAGGAAGAAGTAGGTACCTGAGAAATGCCTGGTCTGATGCCAGCACTGGTTCAGGTCAGACAGGGCTATTTTAAAATTATTTGGTATTTTCAGAAATTGATTACCTGGCTAACACATTAAGAAGCAGCTCTACACATTAATTTAATGGGCCAGTGCTTCTTGTACAGGTCTGGAACAGTCACATTCAATCTCATCTACTCCTCGTTAAGTAGTGTTTTCTTCTTCAGTGTGTTTATTTACTGCCAATGCTGTAAGCATAAAATATATAACAAAAAATAAATAATCCCTTAAATAGTCTTTCAGTCATATGGGCCTTCAGGACAAGTGACTTCGCTGCAGGCCTTGTGAGCTGAGTTAGGGCTCAGACATCAATTCCCATTCTTTCATATACCTGCAAATTAAGCAATAATTTCTTTTCATACTGTTAGCTTTTTAATATATAGCCACCTCAACCTATAGCTGTCCTGAAAGAAAACATAGTAGGTTCTTACAATAAGCAAAGACAAATGCATAAGGAGTCATTTTTACTTGATGACACTGTATGCACTGGAGTAAGATAAAAATATTTTAGGTGAGGCAAAACCAGTAAAAACTTTTGTGGAATAACTAAGAGTCTGCTGATATATTAATTAATGTGCAAGTAGGGTCTGGCTATTGGAGTATTTCACTTTTTTCCCTTTCTCAAACAAGATGTTCCCACATTTCTAAGTAATAGTATCTTCATTTTTCTAAAATACATTTTTAATAAAGGCATCTCTAACCATAATAAAGACTTTTTCTTAACCAAATCATCATTTTCCCCGATGACTGGAAGAGAGGGAACATAACCCCAATTTTTAAAAAGGGGAATAAGGAAGACCCAGGTAACTATAGGCTGGTCAGCCTCACCTCTGTGCCTGGCAAGGTCATGGAGCAGATTCTCCTGGAAACCATGCTAAGGCACATGGAGAGCAAGGAGGTGGTTGGTGACAGCCAACATGGCTTCACCAAGGGCAGATCGTGCCTGACCAGTTTGGTGGCCTTCTATGACGGGGTGATGGCATCGGTGGACAAGGGACGAGCAACTGACATCATCTACCTGGACTTGTGCAAAGCTTTTGACACTGTCCCGCATGACATCCTTCTCTCTAAACTAGAGAGACATGGGTTTGATGGATGGACCACTCGGTGGATAAGAAGCTGGCTGGATGACCACACTCAGAGAGTGGTGGTTAACGGCTCAATGTCCATGTGGAGACCGGTCACAAGTGGCGTCCCTCAGGGGTCCGTGCTGGGCCCGACCCTGTTCAACATCTTTGTCAGAGACATGGACAGAGAGCACCCTCAGCAAGTTCGCCAAAGACACCAAGTTGTGTGGTGCCGTCGACACGCTGGAAGGCAGGGATGCCATCCAGAGGGACCTTGACAGGCTGGAGAGGTGGGCCCGTGCCAACCTCATGAAGTTCAACCAGCCCAAGTACAGGGTCCTGCACCTGGGTCATGGCAAACCCAGGCACAAATACAGGCTGGGCGGGGAATGGATTGAGAGCATCCCTGAGGAGAAGGACTTGGGAGTGTTGGTGGATGAGAAGCTTAACATGAGCAGGCAATGTGCCCTTGCGGCCCAAAAGGCCAACCGCATCCTGGGTTGCATCAAGAGGAGCGTGGCCAGCAGGTCGAGGGAGGTGATTCTCCCCCTCTACTCTGCCCCGGTGAGACCCCACCTGGAGTACTGTGTCCAGTTCTGGAGCCCCCAACACAAGAAGGACATGGACCAGTTGGAGAAGGTCCAGAGGAGGGCCACAAAGATGATAAAAGGGCTGGAGCACCTCTCTTATGAGGCCAGGCTGAGAGAGTTGGGGCTGTTCAGTCTGCAGAAGAGGAGGCTCCGGGGAGACCTGATAGCGGTCTTCCAGTACCTCAAGGGGGCTTGCAAGAAAGATGGGGAAAGGCTGTTCAGTAGGGCCTGTTGCGATAGGACGAGAGGTAATGGTTTTAAAATAGAGGGAGGTAGATTTAGATTACAAATTAGGAAAAAAATTTTTACAATGAGAGTTATAGAACACTGGAACAGGTTGCCCAGAGAGGTGGTGGAGGCCCCATCCCTGGAAACGTTCAAGGCCAGGCTGGATGAGGCTCTGAGCAACCTGATCTAGTTGGGGATGTCCCTGCTCCTTGCAGGGGGGTTGGACTAGATGACCTTTGAAGGTCCCTTCCAACCCTAACCATTCTATGATTCTATGATTCTATCAACAATTACATGCTCATTGCATTATCTGCTGTGATGATGGGAATAATCGGATGGCTGGAACTAGGTAAAACATTTCAGTTACGAGAGTACTCTACTTTGATGTCACATTAGTGTCTCAGGAAAAAAACACAGAGGAAGTCTGTAATAATAATAATAATAATAATAATAATAATAATAATAATAATAATAATAATAATAATAATAATACATCCTGCCCATGACAAACTGTGTTCTCAGCATGAATAATACAGATTTCTCATCTGCACTTAGGCCTGCCTTCCACCTTACTTATTGCTAATAAAACAGCACCGCAGAAAAGCTCAAGCATTCCAGCCAGTGAGGGAGAAAAGGAGTTTCAGTCTCTCAAGTTGTATGGTTAATTTTGAAAGTGGATATTTAATTTATAATCCTGCATCTAGAAAATTTCTCCTTGGTCTTTTATTTTTCTAAAAGGGTGATCTTGCAAGGTTTGGTGTGTCTTTGTCTGCTGTTGCCCTCAATGAAAGCCAAGACTGATGCAAACCATGAAATGGATAGTCTTCTGTTATTATGATGGCATCTTAAATTATTTTTCTGTAGAATCTATTCACTGATTTTCTACACAAAGTGTATATAAACAGTTTACAGAATAGTTCTACTTGAGCAGAGCTGTATTACAAAAAGATATAGCCTACTCTCTGGGATTTGCCATCCCATATTTCACTCCTCATCACTCATAATATATGGTGACCCTGTCTCAGAAGTAATCTGATCCTATAACAAAGCTGAGGTCTACCCTCAAGATAAGTTTTCCCTGCATGCTGGCATTCAAATCCCAACTTGAAATTACATTTTACATCTCCAAAAAGATTCTCTAAAGCTCCTCTAATTTCATACTACTATAAAACACAATGAAAAATAATTTGATTAATGTTTTTATTACTTTATTAACTCGAATATTATAATGATGATGATGATGGAGAATAAAACTATCATCAGCTTCAATGATACCTTATGAGTTGCCTTTCTATTTAATTTCTTCAGCAGAAGGTATATAACTATTTTTCACTGGAACTGTTAGTAATTTTTTAATAAATGTCAAGTATTGACTTTTTGATAAATAAGTAATTCATCAATTATTACAGAAAATTGAATGAAAAATCAATGTCACAGAATTAGACAGAGGTGAGGGAACAGTCTTTATTCCTTTCTGTTAAGGGGATGTGCAGAAGATGTTGGATCATCTAATCAAGTTCTATGACTTATAGTCATCCAGTTTTTGGATACTCACTAAATGCCTGCTCTGAAGTATATTTCTATACCAAGTTATGTTTCAGTAGTTTTCTTGTACATTAGTTATGCCTCTGCACTTCCCTATGTCTTTTAAAAGGAAAAAACATAGTTAAGCTTTTCTTTTTCCTTCTGTTGTACGTATCCGGCCCTTGCAGTACCTCATTGCTTGCCAAAGAGACTGTACAGATGGAGAAACTGAAAAGAGCTCTCAGGTCATATTGCTTATGCCTAATGTTCAGGCTCAGCATAGACCTCATTAGTCACTGCTTGGTAGACCCAGAGGTTTATCCATTCCAGCAATAAATATTTCCATAATCTAATAGATCTCACAGTAAGGTGCATGCTGTAATATTTTAACACATTTTTGTTTCTTGATTTCATCCCATCATTCCTAATTATACCCCCTATGAATCTCTTGCTAAATCTCTTTAATTGCACAATTGTATATTTTCTTTCAACTCAGTCAAATGATAAGTTCCTGATTCAGCTCATCAGGCTTTACTTTTGGTTTGGTTTTTGATTTTTTTTTGTTTTGTTTTGTTTTGTTTTTGTTTTTTTTTTAACATGGAAGAAACTACTCACCCCTCCTTCCACAAGAACTAAAAAATCCTCAAGCATACACCCAAAGGATGCTTCTGGGTTAGAGGAGTTCATAATATAGGACTGACATACTCAGTGCAGGGGGATGTGGCATTTGCTACAAAGTATCAAAAATCTTGTTATCTCATATTTAATATCTGCAGTTACATTTTTCTGAAAAAGTTTAAGAACAAAATTGCTTTATATGCCACTTCAAAAATAATGGGATTTGTTACTCATTGGAATGATAATAATTTGCATGTCTACTCACCAGGAATTTTGAACTCATCTTTCTAAGTGGGGACTGTAAGGCACAGAAATGCAATGGGACTCACCTGAGGTAAAACAAATCATTACTGCTGGGAACAGAAAAAACACTGCTTCTATTTCATTGAAAATATTTCACTGTTACAATCTTCATTCACAAAGCCACATCAAATTACTCTTTATTGTTTCCGAATATTAACAAGGAGAACCGATTGTATCAGGCATTTTTTGGGGCATGAATGTCCAAACATGTATACATTTATATCTAACTCATAAAACTCTGGGATCATTGAACATTTTTTGTCAATGTCTAGTTGTTGTAGTTCAGCCCCGATCGGACCAGACTACGCAGTCTCTCTCTCACTCCCCCCACACTCTGAGAGAACAGGGAGAGAAAATATAAGGAAAAATGGCTCGAGGTTTGAGATAAGGACAGGGAGAAATCCTTAAAGTTACCGTCACAGGCAAAACAGACTCAACTTGGGGAAAACTATTCATTTATTACTACAAACAGCAGGATAATGAGACAGAGAACAAGATAACCTCCATCCACCCCTCCCTTTTCCCAGGCTTAACATTATCTCTACCACCTTCCCCTCCCGAGTGGCACAGGAGGGAAAAGGGAATGGGGGTTGCAGTCAGTTCATCATACGTTGTTTTACGCTGCTGCTTCATGGTCGGGGGAAGAACTCCTCACATTCCTCCCCTGCTCCATCGTGGGGTCCCTCCCACGGGCCACAGTCCCTCGTGGAACTGCTCCGGCGTGGGTCATCTCTTCCACGGAGTTCAGTCTCTCCAGAACAGCTGGCCCAGCGGGCCCTCCGCGGGCCACAGCTGCCTTCAGGCATCCACCTCCCCCAGTACGGGGTCCTTCACGGGCTCCAGGTGGATCTCTGCTCCTCCGTGGACCTCCATGGGCTGCAGGGGGACAACCTGCTCCACCATGGTCGTCAGCACAGGCTGCAGGGGAATCTTGGCCAGGAGCCGCATTACTCCTCCCCCTCCTTCTTCACTGACCTTGGCGCCTGCAGCCATTCCTCACAACAGGCTGGTAGATGTCTCTCAGGATCTTTTTTACATCTTATTCACTTCTCATCTCCTCTCCACTTCTTGCAGCCAGGCCGGGCCGAGTCGGGCCCAGTCGGCTGCCTGGTGAGAGGCCAGACGGTGAGGCCTGCAAGGCCCATGAGGACTGCGCCTCCCCCTCTGCGCCTCTGCCCCCGCTCAGCTTCTTCACATCTTCTCTTCTCTTCTCTTTTTTTTCTGTTTTCCCATTCTTAAATACGTTATCGCGGAGGCGTTATCACGAGACATTCTGCTACCAATCGGCTCGGCCTTGGCCAGCAGTGGGTCTACCCTAGGCCTGGCCAAGTCCCCTGAACAAAGGGGCGCAACTTCTAGCAGTTTCCTACAGAAGCTGCCACCTTAGGCCCCCCTCACTAAACAAAACCACGACACTAGTGGTCATCCATATGCCCTGGTATAAAAAAATACTGCAAATCCAGTAACAACTTCAATATGGATGTCTATATTAAAATAATAAAAAAAAAATTTGCAGTACTATCTGACCAATTGTCATTATAAACCTAGGAAATCTGTGTATCAATGCCTTCGTCTTTAATAACAAGAAAATACAGATTTTTGTCCTTGTAAAGCCGAATAAACTTCATTGTTACACTCATTCTGAAATGTCATGCAGTTAGTTCTTTTACTGTTGTTATTAAAAACAGACAGACTTCTCTAAAAAACCAGAATGGAGGTTAATTATTTAAAGGTTCCATTGTATAGCTTCAGAAAAAAAAAACAAACAAATTCATTATTATTAATTGACAATATTTTACCAGTGTGTAGGGACCCCAGTGAACTAAACATTATGCAAGCCACAAAACACAGAATTACATCTTAATTCTGGTAAAATGAGTACAATAATTCTATCAAGTTCACTGAAAATTTCATCCCTGGCTAGAGACAGTCCCTATTCGGAAGAGTATGTAAAATTTAGTCCCTACTTTTGCACACACACAATATGCATAACTTTTCTCAAGTGATTAGTAAAGCTCCTTTTTTTTTATTCATTCCCTGCACCAGAACAAATTACAAAGATAAAAGCATTGCAGGGACTGAAGTGAGGTTGGATTAGTTGTCTGTGATGCCTTTATCATCTGTGATAACTTTACTCAAGGTTACACAGGTTTTTAAGAACTAGATTAGGGGTTAATTTAATAGATGATGTAACCAGTGGGTGTAATAAACAAATCTGAGGAAAAGAGGAAAGAAGTCTCGCAGTAATGCGAACTGATATTTAAGAGAGACAGATTAGTGCTTTATTTATTTGTGAATGTTTTATGTTGGACATAAACTGCATGTAGAAGAAAGCAGAATGAGCTCATGGCATGGCAGTCTTTCTTCAGAATGTGTCTTGCCAGCTTCTTTTTCTGACTTGCTGTTGTACTGTGAATGCTGCAGGAAACACTTCTCTGTGCTTTTCTCATCAAGATCCCCTTTTCATTTTAACTCTTAAAAAAAAAATCTAGAGAACTGAGTTTCTTTTCTAAAGTTTGAAAGGCCTGTACTCTCTTGATTGTGAAGCTTAAGTAAGGACAGTGAGTTTCCTGAGTGAGACATTCCCCAGCATGACTCCTCTCCGTGCACTCTTGCAGGGCGGTCACTAGATATACTGCAGTGCCAGAATGAATCCATGTGCTTTCACTGTCTGCCAGCATAGGCATCATGGCAAATCACACAACTTGACTTCACTCTGTCTGGACATATTTTGTTTCTGCAGTTAACTTAGAAATTGAATCCACTGAAGCCAGAAACAGGAGTTTTAGTACTTACTTTTGAGTACCCAGTATCTATTCCATTTATTCTGGTGAGATTCTTATCTTTAACCTGTGACTGAACTGAGTATACTCTGAATATCCAAGGTCCCAGTTAGCCTCTTGTGCTTGTTCTGGCTGTGACAGAGTTAATTTTCTTCATAGCAGCTAGTATGAGGCTATGTTTTGGATTTGTGCTGAAAAGCGTGTCGACAATACAGAGATGTTTTAGTTACTGCTGAGCAGTGCTTACACAGAGTCAAGGCCTTTTCTGCTTTGGGTGAACAAGAACTTGGGAGTGAACACAGCTGGGACAGCTGGCCCCATCTGACCAATGGGATGTTCCATACCATATGACATCATTCTCAGCGTATAAAACTGGGGGAAGAATAAGAAAAGGAGGAATGTTTGAAGCAATGGTGCTTTGTCTTCTGAAGTAACTATTACAGGTGATGGAGTTCTGCTTTCCTGGAGATGGGTGCCAACGGGAAGTAGTCAATGAATCCCTTGTTTTGCTTTGCTTGTGTGTGCAGCTTTTACTTTCCCTATTAAACTGTCTTTATGTCAATCCACAAGTTTTCTCACTTTTATCCTTCCAATTCCCCCATCCCACCAGGGTGGGGGAAGTGAGTGAGCATCTGTGTGATGCTTAGTGGCCAGCTGAAGTTGAACCATGACACCTCTATTTCAGAAAGGGGCTTGAATATTTTTTTTAATTTAATTGTATAAATTTTCCCTGCTGATATGAATTTCTGACTCAAAAGAATTAGCAAGAATAATGAGTAACTTAGAAATAAGCCCCCAAACAACAGCAACGTCCTGAAACACATTTGTCTTCAAAGCTCAGGGGTTGATTACTGCTGAAGTTCTATGAGGTTTTTCAACAAACCTCCAGAGGGTCTTACAAGTGGATGGAACTTGTGATGGCCATCTGGATGGAGGTCTTTACACACTGAGCACTCTTCAGCATTAGTGCTATTGTCAGGAGAAAAATACCTAGATCACTTGTTGCCCTAGAAAGATGAAAATGCACCCACCTGGTACAAACCCATTACAGTTAAATACGAACTAATGGCATCAACTCTTATTTCCCCTCTGCCTCTCCATTTTCCATCATGAAAGCAAACAAATAACTAAAAACCATGTATGTGGCATCTAATTTATCCTTGTACTTGTAATTTATTAGTACTGTCCATTTACTTTTTAATGCCTCTGCAGCAATGATGGTGATTTTCACTTCTCTCATCTGACTATTAAGATAAATCTTCAACAAAACCTGAGGAATGGGGAATAGCTTAAGAGGTGCTATTGTTCAAAGTTAGTCTTTTCTACTTATTCTAGTGTTGTATCATTCACCCATGCTTTGAAATCTGAAATTAGGGAAGGTAGGGCTGGAAAGAGAATAGCAGACCAGTGACAAGACTACTCTAAATCTCCATTTTTAAGAGATAAGGGGAAAAAAAAACCACAACTAAACCCATATTTTTTCATATACCTCTTTTTCTGGTTATAACAACAGCACAGAAAAATGGCACTTAAAGCTGGATTGATCACTGGGTAGATGACATATAGCCTTTATGAGTGGGAGAAAGAAACTGATAAATGTTTTTTTTTTCCCCTTCACAACCTTTTTCTAAAGCTGCAGAAAATGTGTCATGCATAAAAAGTATGCAATTTTCATGTAATTAGAGGAACAGGAGATGAAAATGAGTTCCATCAGAGCAATCAAGGATGGTAATGTGGCATGGATTTGTCAGTGCCTATTTGTCATGAAAGCAAAAACCAACAAGTGTTCTACATTTTATTTCATTATTATCATTACTACACCTTAAAAAAACCCCACTTTTAAAACATAAAAAACAAATACAATTTTGGTATAAAACTCACAACCAACAACCCATTGAAAAAGCTAAAAGAATCTCAAATTTTCATAAAACTTTCTCATTTTGTTTTTATATTAGAGACTAGGTTAGCTTTGTTCCTTCAAAGAGAGTAAAAAGTGTGATTCATTCTTATGTTATTGTAGTTTTATTGCAGTACCATCTCTGAGTTAGCTCTTTCCATTCTGCAAATTCATATAGCAACCTCTGCTCTGTTAAAGACTTCCCCATTCATCCCACTAAGTAATAACTAAAGCATTCAAATTAGGAGTGCAATCATCCTAAATTGCCCTATAATCTGTCAAAAAAAGAGTGCGTCTCTCTATGCCCGAGAAACGTTTTAATTCCTGACCTTGTCTCCACCTGCCTATAGAAGAAGGTCAAGCAAGTGATTTCCTAAATTGTGTGACTCTGGTAAGCACCTAGAGGTAGTCAGGGTGAATCTCAGCCTTGTACAGAAAGCTCAGGAATGTCACTCTCCATTGGCCCTGTTACATTTTCACTTCTCCCTGTGAACTTCAGATAACAAATAAAAATATAGCTCACATGCATGGTAGCAGCGAGGCCTCTGTGCTTTATCAACAGCAATTAAATGACCAAAGAGATCAAAATGTTAACTCATGTTGTCTGTTTTCCTGACAGTTCCATGGAGAGTATAAATTCACTAAAATTGTGGCTGCATGTTTGCATTGTTCCTGGGGACACCACTTACAATAAAATAACAAAAGCAAGAACATTGTAAAACAATGTCAGTAATAGTAATTCAGGATTATAAGATCTGCCTTGCAGAGGCAGATCAAAGGTCTATCTGCCCTAATATTCTGTTGATGACAGTGGTCAAAGACAAAGACTTAAAGAAAAGAAATAGCAACCAGGTAAATATGAAATGGTTGTTTCCCTGGTTTATTCTCCCAGCTTCTGGAAAATCTGTAGTTGGGAGGCTGACGACTCAAACAATGATATACATGGTTAATATGGTTCAATTTATTTCTAGAAGGAAGCACTAAGCATTTACAACAGTTAGTGACAGCTTTAAAAATTGCTGCTCAGGAAATATCCCTTCATTTATTTCCTATAAATATTTTATTTTATTATAGTCTAGTTATGGACCAAAAAAATATAGGCATTATACACAGAAGGACACACTCTCCAATTTGTTACAGGCTACTCTGATTAGAAATGCAGAGCCTTTTATTTAAAGGTTGCTGATGGTTAATATATTCCCTGTTTTCTCCCTTTGGGCTGAAGGTGGGAGACAGTTGCTCTCAAGTTGCATATGGCTCTCTCAAGCAACCCATGATAGGTCTCTTCTCAGTCTTTCAAGCTAGCATATGCACAGATTTCCTGCTAATGCAATAGGAATAACAAAAACAAGAACCTGAGAAGACAGAGAGTAGATAAGTGTTATAAATGGCTACTTGAGCATTCTGAATGATGGATTCCTCCTGACGGTACTTGCTGAAAGAGTGCATCTGAGCTTGCAGCAGAGAAGGAATTGTTGAGGTCCCCCCTCAAGATGCGCTGAATAGTGATTGTGTGTCTTCATGAATAGTGACATTGTCAAAGAGCAGAGTATACACTGCTGAACCACACAGCTCTCTGACCTAAAAATCCCTGCTGCATTCAGTGTATCTGCTGTACACCTGTACTGGAGGAGACGGTATTTTTCCACTGGTATTTTCATTTTAGAAACACATAAGACACAAAGCTGAAATGCTTATTAAAGGAAAAAACAATCTGTCTCTTTGCTGGGAAAGTAGATTATCAGGCACTTCTTAAGATAAAGACTTTGGGAACTATGAAAGCTCATATCTGCTGTCTTATGTCCATGGGAAGAACCAAGAGATTCAATAATTATTTGCTTCTCAAAAAAAGCAAAACAAAGCCCTGAAATAGAGTATCTCACATGGCGGGCTCAGTTTGGGTTGGAAAATACGTGAATACTTTGGGGGCTGAAAGAAAGCTGGAGAAGATAAATAAAAATTCCTGGAGGAATATGATCAAGAGAGTAGATATTTGCGGTTGTTATTTGCTTTGATTAATTTTGAGTGTTTTTTGGGGGATGCACACAGACACACAGTCTTTCACAAAAAGAACTAGGAGGTGATATCTGCCATTACTTTAAAGCATGTCCTTCTGCCGTACCTGGCCAACTCCAGTGGCAAATGAGAAGAGGAGCCATGGCCTCACTTCCTTTTCCATTTGAAGCATCTAGGACTGGCAGTGCCTGACCGACTCAATGCTCAAGCTCCTTGCTCAAACTGATCCTTGACTGGTGATGAAACTGTGATAAAAGTTTTAAAATTGTCCTCCATGTGCCAACAACCATCATGATCTAGTCCTAAAAAGAGCAAAATTCATTTCTCCCTCGGGAGCCCATGCAGATGCTGGTCCCATCTCTGCCTCTGGAAGATGAGTTAATGTGCTGCATTGGCTCATTGCAGGGCCTCATACCTCCTTAACTTTCAGTCAATCTGCATTTTGCATGAATATACACATGACTTCAAATGGTCTCAGTAAAATAAAATTACTGACATTTATCACTAATTAGCTAATAATATAATTATCTAGACTAGTTAAAAATAATCATGAGGAGGAAAAATATCTGGGGAAGAATTATTCAATTTAGTAAACTTCTTTTTTTTGAATTGAGTAATTATTCTTCTAAAGTCAAGATTTGCTGGGAGGAAAAAAAAACGCTTCAAGCATTTTTTCCTTTTTTTCAGTTCTGCATAAGGTTGTGATAAAATGTTAACTATATCATGACAAAAGAAATGTATTACAGTTAAAATGAACATAGTAGATATTTTTTAAAATTTTTTAATCTTTTTTTTCTAAGAAAACTAAACTATGCAGGCCTATTTAACCCCTACAGCAAGGTAAGAGCCATGAGGAGTTCTCACTTCTCTGTAAAAAACAGAGTTCTATACTAGAGGAAGTGAGAGAAAATGTAACAAGGGAAATAAGGTCAGTCAATGCCTTGACTTTGCAGACACATGATTGTGAAGGTCAAACCCATATGGTTGGTCATTGAGGTGTCGAAAATGGAAGAATTAGATAAACATAAAATGGTGAACATCGCCACAGAGCATCTGGTGGAAACCAAGAAGGTGTACAGAATGAGGAAATCTGGAAAAGTAGTTTTCTATCCAATCTGAAGTGGTGGCAATTCCTGTTTTTTTGGTAAGTTTCCAGTTCCCTGTAGTCCAGACTCATCTGTGAAAATTTGTGGGCTCTCACAGTCCATTAGGGCCAGATATGAGGGTGTGGTACCTTGCTTCTTTTCTCCCATGGACACACATGCCTTCTGTTTTGATGTGAATTATTAGAAAAAGGACAGTTCACTTGGTTAGCATCTTTTTTTTTTTTGCATGATCTCTTACAAACAGAAACATCCATGGTTTTCCAGACAAAAATAACACGTGTATGTGCATATGTAGTAAGTTTATTACATTCTGGGAAGTGTCTGCACAGCTGATCCATCCAATATTCCCTAGGCATTTCAGATTTGCTACATCAAAATGCAACAGTTCATATGTGTAGTATTTCTGGAGTTTCTCAAAAGTATGTACTTGGTAACAGCAGTGTACATATTTGTGGAATTTTTGGATTTTGGCATACAAATTGAAGACACTATATGCATTTTAAAGCATCTGATTTACTGGGAGTGCCAGACACCTGGAAGTTTTAGATAAATACAGCATATAGCTATATATACTATAGCTATAGACTATAACTTCAGATTAAATAGAGAACAAGCACCTATTCCAGCTGTGACTGTGACAGGATGACTTTCTCTGCCAACCTAGGGTTTTCTTTTCTGCAGAGGTACCAGGACATCAGAAGTAAGAGGTAAATGAAAAAAAGGTAATTCATTGCTAAATAGAATGAGCTCTCCATAGTGAAACACTGTAGTGTTGGTGCTGTTGTCCAGTGAAACCTGAATGCAGCCATTTTTCTCATGAGGGACAGGGAAAAAAAGGGAGAGTCTACAAATTACAGCCTCTGAAGGAGAGACATATAAAAGTGACAGGACAGAAATACCAAGAAGCACTAAGTGATCTTCAGGACTAACTCCTGACCCCCAGACAGTAAGAGATGTAGAAATGTTACATACCATTACCTGAAATGTTTTCTGTATGTCTCTGATTCCCCTTAATGTGAGTCACTCAGCTTCCTGATCACCACATCAGACATTTAGAAGGAATAAACTGTCCACTTTAAGGCAGATTTGACTCTGTCATATTTTGCAGCTCTTACTGATACTGGGGAAAGTTGAGTATAAATGAAGTAATAACATGCTATAGCCATAACATTTTCAGAATCCTCACTTAACTGCTTTAACATGTCAATATTCTCCTTGGTATGTAGCTTTGGTATCTTACTCTTTCATGTCTGGGGAGATGGGGAAATAACAAAATGTAGACACAGCACTGAACACAAAGGTGGCACGATCTGATTTTCTTCTCTGGCATGATGGTTTGGGGTTTTTTCAACTTATTATCATATTTTCTGATCGTGGCTGTTGTTCAACCCCCTCCACCCCCCTTCTCCTTTCCCACCCTCCTTCTGCTTCCCAGAGATGAGCAACTTTGCCATTCTTATTGTGTAAATAAATAAATAATTTTCTGTGAGACAGCTTGGAAGAATGTTTGATAATCTGAACCATTACGGAGGTGAAATTTCATTACACAGATGGTGACATCTCAATGTCTATCATCAAAACACAGCAGGTAGAAACGATCAGCTAGGCCCATTCCCCACTATAAAATTACACTTACATTAATGTCACTCTAGATTTCATTATGCGGAAAATCATATTGCACAGGTCTCTGGCATGAGGGAGACTGGGATAGGAGGAACAAAAAAGGAGATATGAGAATTTGGGTGAGGGAGTCGGGGGAGGATGGGTGGGCACAGCAGAGAAGTAGAACATGGGCTAGGAATGATTGACTCTGCCAACAAAATAAATACACAATAACATCAAAATCTTTCAGTCTTTGCTGCAGTGTCATATCACTTCCTGATAGCTCCCAACCACAGCTCTCAATTCAGGTTCTGATGGAGTGCTTAGAAGCCCTCCTGCGGAAGTGAGAGAGCTTCACAATTAATTTTTATTAATAAGGCCTGACGGTCCTATTTTAGTGAAGAAGGTACTACATAATTTCAGGAAGTGTCTTCTGTATGCTGAAAGTATAGGCAGAGGTAAGCCCTCATACACACATGAACGCATATATGTGATTTCACACATGCAGTGAGCAACCTCCCCATGTGAGTGAGGATTTTGAGCAATTACTAATAACAACTGCTAGAGGCAATATAGAAGGTCTGAATGAGTCCTGTAGTGTCATTGTTGTCATCTGAGTTTCCTTCTATGTAGCTGAACAGGCTGTCCACTAGAGAGATGCATTTGGAAAAACAATAATAATAAGGCATCAAACAGTTTGGAATCTGTCACTCAAATTAAGGAAAACATTCCCTATTTAAAAAAAAAATATTTTGTTTTCTTTCTTTCTCCTTTTCTCTTTTCTCTGTACTCTTTTCTCTTGTGTCTTGTGTCTTTTTTTTAAATTTTCTCTTTCTTCTCTGTTATCTTCTGTTATCTTCTTTCCTTTTCCGTTTTTTTTCTTTTGTCTTTTTTTTTTTTTTGTCCTTTCTTTTTTCTTTTTTTCCTCTTCCTCTTCCTCTTCCTTTTAATCTTATGGACAGGGAAGCTCAGTGTTTCAGTTAATGCGAGACTGACATTCAAAAAGTGTCCATGCAGAATTATCAAGCTCAAAGCCTTTTTAATTCCCAGCTTTAGAGTTTAAGGTAAAAATTCTAGTTGTCTTCATCTATCTGTCTCTCTGTCTCACTCTCTATCTCTCTAGTTAAAATTTTTGGAAACAATTTTTGGAGGGTGAGTTTGGAATATAAAACCTTTCAGCAAAAAACAACATGCTTTCGACGTGATATTCTTTGAAAATATCCTGCTACAAGTTTGACACTTCTTGTTTAAAAAAAATATTCCACAAAAGCTAACGCTGTTCTTTTTCAGTATAAATTTACCACAGTCAGAATATTTCTGTCTGAAATAAGTATTAACACTGTTGTGGTTTAGCCCTGGTCACCACAGTTTCTCACTCACCCTCCCACTCCCCAGCAGGATGGGGGAGAGAAACGGAAAGAAAGGAAAACTTGTGAGTTTAGATGAAGTCAGTTTACTAGAATAACAAAGAAAAATGACAATAATAACAGAATATAAGGATACTAAAATATACAAAAATAACAATGTATGATTTCTCACCACCCGATGTCCCAATAACTGATAAAGCCCGTCATGAGCAGCAATCACAGAAACGAAACTGATTAGCCAGCAAAGGAGCAAGAGCGAGAGAGACACCAGATATCCCCCATGGCCAACCTCCACTTAAATACTGAGCATGACATTCATGGCATGGAATACTGTCTTTGGCCTGCTTGGGTCAATTATTCGGGCCATGTCCCTCCCAGCTTCCTGCACCTGCACATTAGTGAGACCTGGAAAGCCAGACAGTGTCCTTGGTCTCATTAGCAACAGCTCATAACATCAGTGTGTTTATCAACATTCTTCACACACTAAATCCAAAACACACTGGCTACTGAGAGGAAAATAACTCCATCCCTGCCAAAACCAAGACAGATGCTTACCCAAGCTTGCCTTTTCTCTCATGAAGACTCTTGAGTATCGTAATTAAGATAACTCAGCGGCCATTCACCAGTGAGATCCAAACATCATGGCTTGATTAAATGTCCCATGGTGCAGTCTACACTCTAGTTGCACCACTGCAATTATCATGGGAATATTGTTGCTGTGGTGCAGGCGAGAGGACATAATTCACCAAGAACACATCTGAAATAGATTAATGAGTTAGCACAGCAGCTATTAGTTAATGCTAAAACTTACATGAAATATCTGATGAGGTTTCACACATAAAAAGAAAATAGTATGGGATGCTAGAAATGGTTCATTTTTATTTAAAAATTTCATCAAGAAATGTTCTGTTATTTCTGAGTTTCATGTTTTTAAACAACATACCACTATTTCTACTTTTTGGAAGAAGAACAAGTCTTGAGACTGGAAAACAAACTGACAGGAGAGGAAATTCACATTTAGGTTGCTCACTCATATTTCTTTAAGCAATCCCACATTTTTTCACTTAGAATCCAAGTTAATTTTTAAACCTCTGTATCCTATTTGTTAAATGATGAGACATGATAGAATTTCCTTATCAGTGAGCTGTATGATGTTTCAATCTTATATTTCAAAACAAACTATGGCACATATTTGTACTATAGTAGGAAACTTAGTATTCAAGTTTCCTGGGCTTTCATACTTAAGGGAGAATGAGTAGTACTTTTAGAGAATAACTTTCATAGTACAATAAATACTATCTGGCTTTATACGTTCAAACTGAAGGTGTCTACATGAAGGTTGCTTTTATAATCAATAGGAATCTGGTCAACAGAGGTAATAGAATTTAGCATATGAAATATCTAAGCAAATCTAGATGTCTACGTTAGGATAACCAGCACCTCATCTGAAATTTACTGCACTTGTCTGCGGATTATGTAAGAACCACTTCTGACCTCAAATCACAAAGCTAATGTCTATAAAAATTTGTCTTCATATTAGACTAGGGATTCATAGTAATGCTCTAAAATGTAGCTAAATAAAAAAAAAAAAAGAGAGAGGGGATTCTGAAAGTGTTTATCTCTTTTAAATATGGAGAAATCTGAGATGCTAATTTAAATGAGACAATAAAGCTCTAAATAGCTCAGATTAGATGAAGGGACTCATACCAAAAACTTGAGGAATTTTGATTCTGGGGTTCAAAATCTTTATAAGTGATAAAACATTTTATGCATATATATATACACACACACACAGGCACTTGTACACAGTAGGATGTATATATGCAAGCATTCTGACTAAAGGAATGGCTTTAATAAGTAGTGATCTGGCAAAGGTTCTTCCAATGAAATTTTATGTTCAGTTTTGTAAAGTGAAGGGTATGAATAGTTTAAACAAACATTTGGATATTGATTCAAACAGAATAAAAACCCTTATCTTTTAGGTATTGCTGTGTTACATCCTTTATTAAGTAACAGTATCCAGGGTACAAATAATGGATCTTCTTTGCATTTCATTTAACAAATATATTGATTGAAGTCCCTTTTCAAACCTCAGCAGACAGGATGCTTTAGGGGTAATTTTTTCAAAGGAAGTTTGCATGGGGATTTAACCAGCCAGCTTCCCTTGATGTTAGCAGGAACTATGTGACTAAACCAATACGCTACTTTGAAAAGACACCCCTAAACACCTCATGTTGAATTGCTGGAAGTCTTTGAACTCAGCAGGATCATTGCTTGAATAAGAAGTGGTGGTTCAGATCCAACATATGAATCAGTTATAAAGAGTGCATTTGTCCAAAGAGAAAGGGAAGGCTTGGGTAGGGTAGAGCCAGTAGATTTGGCCTTAAATATTTTCTTCCTCCTTATTCCATCTTGGAGAACTGCTTACAGTATTGATGAAGTGGTTTCATTAAAATAATTTTCTTCAGTCATTTACTAGTACCGTTGTCCTTAATGGATTTTACTGTAGAACATTTTAAAGCAGACCGTACCTTGTTCTAAGAAGTCATTTACAGATAGCAATCTGAATCTAAGGGTGTAAACCAACAACAAGAAGAAGATTCTGGAGACTGGTCCAACATAAGGTATTTTTTAAGATTATTCAGAATTTGATTCAAGCAATTCACTGTATAACTATATAATAATTCTCCTTCTGACTTGTTTATCATCCTAGACAGGAACTAATATATGATTAAGTTGAGTCAAGCAGGAATCACTTCCTATTCTTTAACTTCATATACTGTCTCTGCAGGAGCTCTGTGTCCCCTTCATCTCCCATGGAGAAGAAATAGAAGTCTCATAGATGGCTTTTATAGGTAATGCTGAGTAGGAACACACAAAGAAGGTCAAATTCAGCCCATTTCAGATCATAATGTCATTCCCTGAATAAGTCTGTCTTTGTACTTTATGAAAACTTTAAAGGAAAATAGTTTGAGCCATTCAATTGGAGAATTTTGATTTGACTTAGTTTATGCTCCTGATGTAAAAGAAATATTATATTGTTTCAAGTGGAAAAATGAAAAAGAAATGCAAAGGATTCCTACAAAATATATACATTAAAATTAAAAATAATGGCACAACTATAGGAAACGTTAGACTGGCAGCATTAATTTGATAGAAATATTATGCCCAGGAACATATTGTCATTAGATGTGATTAAGGTAATCTTCCTAAAATTCGACAGATAGAGATGTACCACTGTTATCTCCTGCAGCTGTCTGCTTACCAGATTTGTGATATTTTGGGGGTATCTTTTCAAAGCAGCATACAGAGTTTTAGCTACATGACTCAGAAACATCAACAAAACCAGATCGACTAAATCCTGCACTTGCCCTAGCTTTGAAAAATTTTCCCCTAAGCATCCTGTCGGTCTTTTGGAAAGGACTTCAATATTTACACATAGAGAAATAAAAAAAAAGTATTCAATCTGTATTGTAAATTAAATTAAATTAAATAATTAAATTAAAGTAGAATAAGACTAAAATAAAATAAAATTAAATAAAATAAAGATCAGCATTACTACTTGTTCTCTGCTCCCTTGATTTCTGCTCTGGTAGTGTGAATGCATTCCAAACTTTGTTACATCCATCAGGGATGGTACAGATGGACATTTTGCCTGTCCAACCTGACTCAACCGCTTGAAGATTCATCAGAGAGAATCTGTTGGCAATTGCAAATGGATCCAGTCCAGAGCCAGCAGATTTTGTCTCTCTAGAGGAAAGGGCAGACTAGACTGGCAACAATATTTACTTTTATATTTCAGCACTTCAAATTTATAATGGGACAAAATGCCTTTAAACTTCACATTTTAATAGGATACGAACAGAGAATTTCAGTGCAATTCATTTGCTGACAAGTCAGACACTTGATAGCAGAAAGCATTTTAACCTTAAAAAAAAAAAAAAGGAAAAAAGAAAAGAAAAGAAAAAAGCAATCGGCAGGGTGACATATACTTTATTAGTCCTTCTCAAAATCACTTCCTCTTCTTTCTCTGTTTTATATTTCTTGTATTTCTATGTGCTCTCTTTGTTACATTACATCCCTCATTTTAGGCATTTTAATCCCTCCAAAGGGATGCATCCCAGTGGCACAGACAGTTGTAAGGCACAATTCTCAGCTACACCATGGCTCTTTTATAGTGCTGCTGCAGCGAAAAGTGGCCTTATAGCCCATGGAACTGGCCACTGTGGAATATTCTCCCCACTATGCACAAAACGGGGTTTCAAAAAGTGAGTAAAGTCAGCACATCAGCTATATAATAGCCTCTGTCACATCTCTCAATGTATAAGACCCCATGCCCAGGGTAAGCATGGGGAATGAAGAAAAGAGAGCTTGCTTGGAGTCTTATCATGGCCTTGAGAGAAAAATTTCACAAAACTCAGGTTGTGATAAAAATAAGGCTGCTCAAAAGCCCCAAAGGGTTGCTTCCTAAACGAGCCATGGTACAATGACGAAAAGCAGTCATCTACTACCTCTTGTAGAAATGTGGGGAAGTCCTCAGAGGTTTTTCTGGAGTAAACATGAATATGTTGAATTTACTTCTGTCACACCTGTGGAACTGTCAAACAAATATTCTCGTGCCTTCTCATATTCAGCAGCTGAGGTATTTTACCTATTTTTGTATTTACAGGTGAAACTCTTGTTTGCAGCATAGTTAATAAGACTTTTTTTTGTGTGTTTTATATTTTGTTGTAATTGAAGCTTTAGATGGTCACTACAATCTGTTTCTATATCCAACAGGGATGTATGACTTGGCTTCTCCTTTCCTTCTGGGCCTTGTTTGGATAGTTGTTAAACCACACTGAAGTTGGTCAGAACACTTTTCTTCCTAGGTTTCATGTGTTTAATATGTTTTCCTCATCTTGTCTGTTCTTCATCTACCATGGGTACTGTTGGTACTCATACAAAATGAGCTGAGTTTCCTTCTCACTCACCTCAGGAGTGCAATCCTTTGTAGGGACGCAACAGATGAAGCCACGCAAAAAGTGCAGAGTCAGGATAACCTTTCTGCTGGTTCTGCTCTCCTCTAATGCCCTCATTGAAACAGTGAGTCATCCTGCAGCTATACCACTCCACTTGAGCATACTAAATAATCCTGATGTAAATGTTCATAGCCACATAAAGTACACCATTGAGTGCTCAATAGCAGGCACACTTCACTGCGTATTGTCAGTGGACTCCATGTATGTAATTTATTCCTCTCAAAAAAAAAAAAGCCAACCCACTCTAAAAACATAACTAACTACAACACGATTTCTTAGGAGTTGCTCTGTGACAAAGGTGTGGAGTGGACCTTTATCACATTAATGGCTGCTGGAAATCCAAGTGGCTTTCTCAGCCACGAAATGGAGGGGAACTTCAGCTTTATCTGTCTCCGTGCTAAGCACCAGCTGCAAGATGTTGTATGTTCTCAAGCCCCATGAATTGCAACTGAGTTGAAAACCCCTGTTTCTCATTATTCTCTTCCTTTTAGTAAAAAGATTCTTATTACCTCCAGTGAGTTTTGGGTCAGTACTCCCTAACTACAAGACTAAAAGAGGGGTTAAAATGGCATTAGGTACCTTTCTGCCTCCTGCATTCTCAGCCCTGACAAGCCCCTGAAGGAAGGTAACGCAGCCTTAGGATGGCTAGATATTATATTCTGCACACAATATGGCATGCCTTTTAAATGCTGCTTTGTAAAAGTGAGTGGTTTTTATGTTCTTACATTTCCAGCTTTTTTTGTATTCTGGAGATTATAAAGGAAACAAGATAGACCATTTCCAGCTCCTAAAAATTTACTGCTATACTTTCCTACATCTCCCACACCCTCCAAGAGTACCTTTAGTAAACTGTTTTTAGCTCTGTTTACTTTAGCACACTCTTTAAATTAAACTAGAAAAGTGATATTGCAAACATTAGTTGATTTCACAGTGGGCGCCGGGTACATAATTTACTTAGAAGATTTGGTTCCTTCAGAAAAAAGTTCCTGTACAAATGTAAGGTTTAACTGTATAAAGGTATATATATATATGTATAAGTATCTATATGTATGTACACATGTATTTGTGCACATCAGTACTGTTAAAATTGTTTTTATTATTTTCTTATTTCACTATTCATTATTTATCGTTATTTCTTCTTTTGTTTTTGCTTTTTCATACCCTTTCCTCCAGAAAAAAAAAAAGTCATGTCACTTACTGTGAGAAAACGTAAAAGCTTTGAAATCTATTTTCTTCTGGTTTTAATCCTACTCTAATCCTTTGGAGCTATAAACCAAGGAAAATGCCTATTTTCTACTGTATATATTTACAGCTTCTATTCTAAATAACTTCAGTGCTTTAGGATTTGCAATCACCATAATTTCCTGTATGGAGGAAAAAAGAAAATCAGACTTTTAAGCCCCAGAGGGAACAATTCAGCTCCATTGGGTTCTTTAATGCAGGATCCATATAAAAGCAATCAGAGCTGTTCTTTCTCCACTCTAGCTATTTGACTCCTTTCTGCCATTATCTGGCATATTCTTACCTTCAGTTCTTGGGCACAGATGCATATAATAACTAAATGCACTGAATCAGTTATTAAATTCAACATCATGATCCTCCCAATGCATGTAGAGGATAGACAAAGCTTAGAATCATCTTCCAAAGATGATAAATCTGCAGTTCATGTGGATGTAAGAATTTGCTTTACAAAATGTTTAATTGTGTTATAAAGAAAATTGTTGATGGAATATAAATAAAAAGTGACCATGAGTTCATAAACCTGTTTCATCATATGAGCTTCAGAGATATAACTGTTCACACCCCTATCTTTCTATTAACTACTTTTATACTCATTAAGTAAAATGTACACAAAAAGAATAGGGAACAGAGATGAAATTCATTAAGCTACCGTATTTTTGGATCATTACAGAATTGTTCTATATATGTTCTTATTCTTCCTAAGAGAATAAAAAAAAAAGAAAGGAAAACATTTGCCTATGTATGATTTCATAATGAGTATGTTTGGTATGAGCTTGTGGGACATTTAATCTGTAGTTTACCTGGTCGAAAAGTGGCCATGTTCATGAAATGACTTGAAAATTAATCCATTAATGCTTCTAGATCACAGCTGAGTGTTATCACGGATAAGCAGCACATGGAAACCAAAATGACAGCACTGACTATAATTGGTTACTCTACAAGAGAAATAAGGTCCATTATTTGATGGAATGTTGACTGAAACAAAAATCTGTGACTAAATACTATGATTCACAGGATTATAATGCAAACTCTTAGGAACACAAAGAGCAAGGCCTCCTTTTCAAAAAGGAAACCTAACAAAACATATGACAAATCGAGATAATTGCCTTTATCTGAACAACAGTAATTTTTCAGTGAAGAATCATGTTTTGCTTTTCACATTTTAAACAAAATTTATCAAGCTGAAAAAAACCAGCAAAAATAACTGAGAGGAGCAAAGACAATGAACTCCTGTGTGGATTTTCTGATAGCTAATGCAGGATGCTTTTGGTCAGGGTGCAAAATTGTGTCACAGTTTCCAACTATAGAAGACTTCTCTCTTCTTTAAATAGTCTTTTTTTGTGTGTGTGGTTGTTGGAATAACTTAATATCATATTATTCTTCACATTGTTCTTAAATTTAGTTGCAAAACATAGAAGGGACCCATATACATGGGCAGGCATAAGTCAAAATAGAATATGCCCCATATTCTCAGGAAAATAGGCTAAAAATGTGTCTGATTTTGAACAAATGAGAATAAAGTACCTTTGACATTTAAAAAATACTATCAAAAGTTTTTCATTTTCCCAAGCAATTCTAAAAACCACAAGTTAGAAATTTAAAATGAAAATGTCCCAAATGAACATACATATAACCTGAAAAACTTTATTTTTTTTGTAACACACCAGTTCATTTTGGCTTCATTCTGTCAGCACATGCTGTCATGCTTTTGGGTTTCAGCTGGTAAGAGAAAAACAACAAAATGTGATGAGAAAATGCTATAAAAGGAGTATTAGTGAATTGGCTGAACTCACTGTGTCTTTGAAAGCCTATAAGAAAGCTTATTCTTTTGGCCATCCTAATGTCAAGAACAAAGTTACAGTGATATTTGGAGACCAGTTCTCAGCTGGCTTCAATTGGCATAGCTGCACAATGGAGCTATTCTGGATGGAGCTTTGCTGATTTCCATCTGTAAGGGATTTGGTTTTAATCTTCTGATACTGACTACCATTATAGTCTTCTCCAACTGATTCAAAATAAAAGACCTACTCTTTTCCTTTGGGTAGCGTAGAATTATTCCCTAATGTTTATATCAAGTATTAAATGTCTATCACCATAGAGAGAGTGTTTCTGGCTTCACTGATCTTCTTAAACTCTCCTATATCTACTGGAATCATGAAAATGAGTGAGGATAACTGATTAAAATGTGATGCTTTCCAACAGTCCCTTTTCATAACCTTGTCATAAACAAAATTTATATTTCTATTCATCTACTGCTTCACAGCTTAGAAAATATGGGACTTTATTGTCTTGCTTTAACAGTTACTTGTGTATTACTTTTTTGTATATATTTATTTATTTTATTATAAATCCTCTCTTTGTTTCTAGTCTTTATGTCTTTTCCTTTTTATTTACCAGTAGGGAGACTTAGATAGGCTCAGTTTTCTTAATCCTCTTTATAAATTTAAAAAACCCAATTAAGTCTGCACAAAGTCTTGTTTTTCTGATGGAAAAGAAAATCAGGTTTCCTGCAACATAATAATGCTTTGCACTTCTATTGACCTTTTTACCTGAGGTTCTCAACTAGCTGTAAAACATGCATTCATTAATTAAGCCTTGAAAGAGTCATGATACAAAATATTGTGCCTAGACTGAAGATAGGTAAACTGAGAAACAGAAATTCCATGTTTTGCTGAAAGTAACCGAGATTGTCAGAATTGAGACCAGGACTCAGAAGTCCTAATTTCTAAATGACAACTTTCAGATCAACATTAAATCCAGTCCAGTACTGACTGTTTTACTACACACAATTCAATGTTTCTTCTAGAGTTAACAACAACAAACCTTATTTTGTTGTTATCCAGAATGTTCCTAAGTCACAATCTCCTTTCTCAATGAAAAGATAGGCATGCAGGTTCTCAGTAGGTATAAACAGCTGTAATTGGACGTTAGCATATTGAGATCTGACAGTGTCCTAGGTAAGATGAGTCTGTCCTTAAGAAAGTCCACATACATGATGGACAAGAGTAGAACTAAGAAGAGCATGTCTCTGTATAGCAACTACTGAAAACTCAATGGCTCTGCCACTTGCAGTTATCCTGAAAACAGAATGCCAGCAAAAATGTATTGGTCGTCTAAGACCAATGTTGAAAGACAAAGTGAATTATGTGTTCTAATAACTGGGTATAACTTTGTATTAGCATCAGGAGAGAGAGAGAGAGGATGAGAGGAGAATTAAGGTTTACTTGTCTGTCTTAAGAGAACAAGAAAGAGACAAAGGCAACAAAAAGCTACTTGCTCATTTTCATGGCCACTATCTCTTCCTGATGTTATAAAGCAGGGAGAAATAACTGCAGTTTGTATATTAAAGTAAGAATGAAATTAATCAGAGACATGTCATTTCAGTATCATGTTATAGATGGTTCAAGGGAACACAGTATTATAGTATAGTTGATCTGGGGGAACACACTTTCAGGACATTACTAAGGAAACAAGTTGATTTTGTTTCACGTGCAGCTTCTTTATATTCACTCCAAAGGATCCTTACACTACAACTCAAAAGAATATTTACACAGTTTCTTAAATTTAGTTATGAATTGAAGTCTATAGCCTTTAGGAGATTAAATTGATATTTCAAATTTAGAACTAATATCACTACAGTTTTTAAAGGTTTTGATTAATTGGTAACAGGACTTACTTCATCTAACTATAGATGTCTGCAAGTTAGACATCTGAATTAGTCAGTCTCAGCCCCTTCAGAGTGCAAGAAACAGGTACTTCAGGGAGGAACTGCACCTGAACAAGTGTTTCCATCGGAAAGTGCTTATTTCTCACCACTAAGTATAAAAGAAACCTTGGTTGGTTAGCTCAGACATACACAGACAAATTAAAAATAGTTTAAAGAAGATAAACCTCAGCCTCAGCTGGTTTTCATAACAGACATTCATGTACGCACATAACAAACAGTCTTTGTTGGCGGAATGAAACTTCCACCATCCCACAGACATGCTGAGGATAATTCATTTCTACGCAGAGGCTCTTAATTGAATCTTTTCATCCAAAATGAGGAACCGATTAACAATCTAGAAGACAAATAGCACCACAAAAAGATAACGCTCATGATAGTTAAGAAGGAGGAACAGAAAATAAAAGGATTCAGAAAGGTGCACTTCAATAAATTCAGATAATTGGTCAACAATATGGCATGGAAGAAAAGTAATGGAGAGATAGTATTTCTTTAAATAAGCAATATTAAAAGAAAAAAAAAATCCTAATATGAAGGAAGAGTAGAAACTCCAGTAAGGGATAAGATTAGCTACATCAATATGCCTTTACTGATCTTAAATACAGAAAGGAAGAAAATGGAAATGAGAAGAAATTTCAAAGCCAGCTTATGTTGATCTCTATCAGTGCTATTGATGAATTGAAGATATGACAAACCTTCCCTCATTCTTTTCAACTTCACTTATGCTTACCATACAAATCCATTTGAGCTGATCCAAACCAGCCCCTGAGAAAAACTGATTATTCTTCTGTCAGATCAACAGGTTGATCCGATTCACTGAGCAGCTGCACCATTATTAGTGCCAATATAAGGGATAGGGTGGAAATGTGAGGAAGGACTGCAGAACCTAGCAGTCTATTTCAACAGTAATATGGTCTTTTCTTGGCATTTGTTGACCATACATCTGCACTCTGTAAAGTCTGTAGAGACAATAACATAAGAATATAAAGACAAAATTAAAAAGGAACAATGCACAAAATTTAATCATACTACAAAAGTTTATAAAATACATTAGTATTAAAACAGGGCCAAGAAAGGACTATGCTCTTTCTGCAACAAAGAAAGAAAGTTTTGTTCCACAAAACTTTATGAAGGTGCTTTTTTTTCATAATTTTTTAGAGAATTTGTTTCAGGTTGCAGCTGCCCTCAGACAACTCTCAAACACTGAATGATGGGTATGTACTCACTCTAAAACAGTGAAAGTCAGAGGGCACTAGAATAAATATACACATATGTATATCTGTATGTGTTCTGGGTTTATGTTGATTGCCTTTCACATCAGGATCTGTAAAGAACTTTGAAGAAGTCTCAGGGTTGCTAGTGGTTTTCTTTGAAGATTTGAGGATGAGTGTACCAGAAAAATGGGAGAAAGAAAATGTTACTCCTGTGTTTAAAAAGGGGAAAAGCAAGATAGATGACGAACAGATCATGTATATTTCTGCTGGGTATTATATAAATTCTCATTTGAAGTGCATTTATCTAAAATGTATACGTGCATGTTATGTGCACGAGTTATCTACTTGTGTAATGAATACATTTTCTCAATAAACTGCTATTATACAAAGATATAAATATTTGTATTTGTATTTATATTTGTCCTTATATAAAATAACCTAAAGAGACTGATAATTCTAATATTTGATTAATATTTTCTTTGATTTTTGAATTTGCTATCATTTAGTATTTAATGGGATAAAGAAAAAAAAATCTACTTTGTTTCAGGGGAACTAAATATGTGTATGTGTCTCTGTGTGTGTATATGTCTCACAAGAGTAGAGAACTCCCATTGTTCCTGGACCAGTGACTGCTCCAGTTTGCCAGTAATTGAAAGGCATTTGGCACATTTCTATTAAAAAACTTATTCTTCATAATTTTTTAAGCAAATCAGTTTAAACAAGGGGCATATAAACAAAAAAAATAATAAGTCTGTAACCTAAAAACACCCTCTTGGTGCACCTGCTAAGATTATTTTCAGCTTTGAGGCATGTCTAAACAGTACAGCAGAACAGAAACCTCTATGAGGATCTCCCAGAAAAGCTGCAAGTTCTAGATTCAGAAGATAGTTAGACCCATTATTGTGATGCTTTAGTAAAGGCTTCTTAGTAACCCTAGTTAGCACACTAGCATAATGCTCTCATATCATTCCTACATTGTTTTGAAGGCTCCAGATTTCATCTCTGCATAGGTTCACATAATTCTTTTCTCTTGTATAATCTTCCAATGATGCAGACCTACTTACTGCACTATACCTTATTGCTTAGGGTAGATGTCCCTTAAAGAAATGAGAACAAAAATGAGAATTATTATTCCTATCTACTCAGGAGAAAATCAACACCCAGGCAGAGGGAAGCAGTTCTCTGTCTCCTAAAAAATCAAGAGCAGTCTTGGAAATGGAGGCTGCATAACATCTGAGTCTCACTCCAAAGTCTAAAATAAAATAAAACAATAACAAAATCTAGTTTTCCTCCCTGCCATTTTTCTGTGACACAAAGAAATTACTCCCATTTAGTGCCACTCTGATGTTGACCTTGGAGTTGAATGTGGTTCATACACAAAACCCTCTGAATTTTCCCCTTCTACGTACCCTCAGCATGAATTTCTACTTCATGCTTTGACACCGATTTTTCTTTACCGATGTGTTGACTTGTCTTCTCTGATTTGTTTGGATTTGAATCGTAACTTACTCCTCAAACCTGGCTTATGCTGCCACTAAATTTGACCTATTGCTCAGATTCTGACACGTGTGTCCAATAAAAGATTGTAGATAGAGAGTGGAAGTGTGTTTAAAATTCCAGTAGCGATCCTACCAACACCCTCAGGTGCTGGATGGAAAGGGAGTGATTACGTCTGAGTTTTATTTCATTTTTTTCACTGTGAGAAAACAAAATCCCTGTTAAATTAGTAGCTGGTATGACTGTCCTGTGCATTTTCTCTCCCCATCCTTTCTTCCCTCCCTTCTTCATGCTTTCCCCCATTTTCTTTTTCTTTTTCTTTTTTTTTTTCCCCTGCAATCTGTTGTTTTCTTTTACTTCTAGAGATAACTATGGTAAATAAATACAGATTTAATCTTCAAATCCCCCATCAAGAGAAAATGCACAGTCCAGGTGAATGGGGGAAAGATAGGCAAGAAAGGGAGTGGGAAATATAAAGAAAAGAAAAATCACTCTGCCGATCAAATCTTTCATTTCCAAAGAGAAATAATTACAGTGATGGTCAGTGGGGACATTTTGGCAATTTATAGTGGTATAGCAACAAGTTCGTATCAACAAGATTTTATATTCAGGGCAAGCCATAGAACTACAGGTCCTGAAGCATTGCCTATAATCTTTATTTCATTTTTAGAAGTTATGCTGTAATAAAATGTAAAAAGGGAATACATAAAAAGTTATAGAGGTGGGAAAAAAACATGGTTTGAAGTTGTATGGCATTTCTTGACAGGGCATGTTCCTAAGGATATGCAGAGAATAACAAATACTATTTGAAATAACTACAATAGAGATCTGAAACGAGATTGAAAACCCAAGTCAATTTTCCTGAGTGTCATTTGATTAGCTTTCTTATATAGAACTGAAGCTTAAACAATGCTGGGGATTCAGAGTGGAGAGGTGCTTGGGAACACAGTGAGAAATGGGTTACTCCTACCAATTTCATTTCTGTAGCTTTACAACATTATCATTGCACATTGTTTCAGTGTTTTTGCAATAATCCATAAATGAAGCAATGTCAGAGGGAATTTGATTGATAGCTGGGAAAATACAAAAACTGTGAAAGTTATTTCTTTGCTCTCTCTCTGTCTGTCACTGCCTTCTGGGCACGAGATGTTACCAGCAGCTGTATAAAATAGCTAGAGCCTATTGCCTGGCTGTGTATAAGGGAAAACACTGACGAATTTGTGGATGTTGCTTTGGACATCTAAAAGGTGACAAATATACACGTAACATACTTGACCTGTGGACTGGTTTGAGCGTTTTATGTTGGTGGTCCTTTTGGTCACTAGATATTACTTACTTTCTATCTCTGAATTTAGCAAAAGGGGAAACAGCTGTCTTGCAACAAAATTAACCTTGAACTTGGTTTTCACCTTTAGGGAGCTCTAGATTGAGACTGAGTGCACAGATAGTGTTTTGATCTGAATCTAAAATACAGAGATCCTTCAGAGCTCAGATTTGAGCTTTGCATGCTTATACATACACGTATAGCTCTCCCAAAAGGATTGAGATATGCAGCAAATTCATACTGATACTAAAATATGCTCTTTGCTGTTTCATCTATATGCTCTCCATTTCTCTCTTTTTCTTCTTCTTATTTTAATGTTCAAATCCTCCAACTGTTCTTCAAAGTTAGATTATTTTAAAACGACAATTTGTTGGGAAACTTTTTTTTTTTTTTTTTTTTTAACCCATAGCAGAACATCTCCTTTAAAGTTTTGGCAAGGAAGTGCTTGGAAAGCCTCTGTTATATGTAAGAATTAACATCCAAAGACTCAATGGAGAGAGCAATGGAGATGGTTCTAAGTCTGTCAGGGTGATTCCAGCTTTCGTTCAGATATACTGCACTTTGAATCCTACACAGGTGGTCTTTGAAACAAAAACATTCCCCATTGCTTTAGGAAAAACAATGCTATTTTAAGAGGAGTTCTATATTACTAATGTTATTTCCCTCTGTTTTTTCTCTCTCTCAGTACTCTGTCAATACCTTTATCTCTGTGCAAAACAGCTTCTGTTGGAAAGGTATTTGAATACTTACTGAAGTTCCTAAAATATGTACTCTGAAAGCAGTGCAATGTACTTAACTCATGATCATGAGAAGAGATACAGCATACATAAGTTATAATTTTCCTCTTTGGCTTGATCCACTTCTGTTCTACCATTTGTGTATACCATGGCCTCCTCTAATGGATGTTAATAAAAATTTCAATTAATCCTGTGCATTGTGGCATATATTGTGTTTGAGTACCGAATGATGACAGACTTGGTGGACTTCCATAGCAAATATTGCCCATGGGAAAAAGTTGTTTCTGAGGCTGTGGTAGGCTGTCTCAAAATGCTATTTACTTTCCTTTTCTTTAGGATTTATTGTATTTTATCATGTATTATATATTTTATTCACAGAAGTGTTTCTAGGGATAAGGACTTCAGTATATAACAACAGCTCCCTTGAGTGGGAGATTTCAGGGCGACCTGCCAGCTCTTCTTGCTGCAGATGTCAGGCCATCTGGCTGCCATCTCTGGGGCAGGACACATCAAGGGAGTTGGCTGGTGCATCTTCCCAGTAGGACTTACTTGGTAGGGGTAGAAAGGGGAGGGGAGTGTGTGAGGAAAAGATATAGCTAGCTACAGTCATGGGAAGTTTGTGAGTTTAGTTGTTTTTATGTATACATGTGTGTAAGTAGATAGAAAAACAGGTGCTGAAAGACGCTACTTCCAGCAAAGATAATTCAGGGTTAAAACTGAGCTTAGGTAACTTGGCTATGAAAGACATCTTTTTCATTGTATTCAACATTTCTAACATTTCAATTCAACCCTTTGTTTGTTTGTTTTTGTTGGTTCTTATGATAATGCAGATAATGTGTGCAAGCCTGACATATAAATTCTGGTATGTTTTATGAAAGTGTTGTATCACCGAATGTGTTTGAGTGGGCAGCCATCTGTTGCCAAGAGAGGTACAAATCTTTCTCTGACCTGGAACACAGGATAATAATTAAATTACTTAGTCTTCTATGCAGACAGGTGTACCTTGAAACAAGAGGATGGTGCAGTCTCAGGAATCAGACCTTTCTGGTTTTTCTACAAGGATGAGGATTTGACACAGTGGATATTTGTAAACAGACCTGAAAACCAAAGACAGTGGTAAAGACCTATTTTTGTAAATGGAGAGATGGTTGCCAAAAACTGAATTTTTGAAGCTGACTAGAGTGTGCTGCAAGAGTTAACAGAATAAAACAGGGGAAAAAAAAAAAAAAGAAAAACCAAACCCAAAACCTGGTTAGGAAGGGACAGGAAAGTGATGTTACTGGACAGTTTCTGAGAAGACCCTAGCAAACTTCAAGCAGTAGTCTCATGTTTTGAGGTTTCTGAAGAATGGCATATGAATCCCGTACTGGGACAGACAGGTCTAAGAGAGGACAAATGTTTATGGTACTGGTTTCAAGAAGTAAAAAGGGGTCAAATCAGTAACTTCATATTAAGATTCAAGACTTCTGCTCACAGAAGACTTACGTCTGAGTTTTGGTACTGGGTACTGACATTGCTTCCTCAGTAATTCTTCTGCAAGCAAGTAGACGGCAGGAGGATGAAAAAGCTATCTTAATCATATCCTGTCAAGCTGCTTATTCAGAAATGAGCTGTTGCCCTACCTTAAGTTGTGTTTTGTTTTTCTTTTAATGGGAATGATTGTATGGAAAACACTTATTTTTCCTGACATGGAAATGCTGACAGTACCACAAAGACGTAACAACAGCATGTTCCTCAGGAACTGGTGTTTCCTAATGAACTTCTGGGAATGTAGCTGGCATGCTTTGGGAGTGTCCCATTGGTGATTAGAACAGATGCATGACTTTTTCCCCTCTGCCACTGTTTGATTGCCTTGGCAGCAATGGGAAGGGACAGATATCATATCTCTCGGAGTGTCATTACACACAGGTAGAAAACAAGTTTAAGTTCAGCATTAGCCATAAGTTTTTTTCCATGGAAATCTCTCCTGCATGGAATAATCAGACAAAACAGGAACATATCCCTGAAAGAGATCCCTGCAGTCAGCACCTTCTAACTGAGGACAATCCTTTTTTTCTCACAAGCGGCTATGTAATCAGCCAGTTTTACTTCTCTTTTTTATCCCTTATGTAAACTTCTTAACAGGGCTAGTCATCCAAATGGTCTGATGGTAATTCAGGTGTTGTGTGTTAGTAGAAAGGAGGGAAAATAATGTGTTAAGATGCTTAATGAATAATGAACTTGGCCTCTAAATACAAAGACTGGACAATGGGAAATAAACCAACCTTACACTTCTGTTAAAGACAATACACACTACTGGTATCCACTGGTCAACAGGATACTTGAGTGGTTGTTTTTTTCTTTCAATTTGAATGTTGCCCTTATGCAATCTCTCAAGCAGGGTTTCAGGTCTTTATTTTCCCACATTTCATTTTTTAATACAATTGAAAGGTAATCTTCTTTTCTCTTGTTTTCTCTTCTCTTGTTTTCTCTTGTTTTCTCTTGTTTTCTCTTGTTTTCTCTTGTTTTCTCTTGTTTTCTCTTGTTTTCTCTTCTCTTCTCTTCTCTTCTCTTCTCTTCTCTTCTCTTCTCTTCTCTTCTCTTCTCTTCTCTTCTCTTCTCTTCTCTTCTCTTCTCTTCTCTTCTCTTCTCTTCTCCTCTCGTCTCGTCTCGTCTCTCTCTTATCTTTTCTCCTACTTTATCTCTTTTTAAAAATTTCTGCCCTTGTTTAAAGTACAGCAAACCGCAAATGATAGCTAGAATTAGTCAAGTGTGCTTTAAGACCATGAGGCCCAGTAAATGCAATCTGTCCTCTCTAGACCTAATATCCATGGAGATGAAACAAAATGTTGTTTACTGAATCAACACTAACCATAGCATGGCCTGCATGGGGGAACCAGGCACACATTATTGCAGAGGCTAAAGAGCATAAAACCACTGATCCTGCAGTTACAGGGTCATAAAATCCTGCTTTCTATGTGGAAAGCATTTAATAGTGGACATTTTTAATACCTCCTCTCTGGGAGACACAAAATACAAGGGACCTTGAATAATTACTCAGTATAAAATATTGGGAGTAAACTTCTGTCAACAAACCAGATGGTCCTCCCCCTCCCTCCAACACCCCCTGAATCCTCCAGCCTTGAACATACAAAGTGTGTTCTGACAATTTGACAGTTGATAAGGAAAAGACATTTACCATTAACTCTAAATAGAAACAAGGAGCACAAAATGAGAATACGGCCCTTTGATGAACATAAGTGTGAGTTCCAGTCAGCTGATCTCGGTTGTGCTTTGTGAAACGGGGCTGTTTTGGCTGTCCCTGTGTGTGCTATTTTTGATGGTAATAAATAGAGCTTAACTGAATAATATTTCAAATGCGTTGCAAGCTGCAGTTTTATTTGAGGTTGTGGTTGCTTTTAGTGCTGGGCAAAGGGATAAGCTAAGTGTAATCTTTGCATTTGTTTTGTACAGCACTTTCTGGATTTGTGTGTGGTACAGAAGAAGGTTGTCGTTTGACTTTATTGCAGTGAAGTACTCGTGGTTGGAGATCATGCACACATGGGAAGGATTCTTCTCTCAGCATTTACAGTGTAGCTTACCTTAAGACAAGTTGGATTTATAATGGTTAGTGTGAGAGGGATGAAACTCATGGTTTTTCCTTCTGGCTCAGCATTTTTAATATTTATAACATTTTTACTGTGTATTTGCTAAAATAATTTTAAATATAAAAAGAACATTCTTGTCTTGCTAGACAAGGCTATACTGGTGCAAATGCAACCAATAAGTGGATATCAGGTTTTGATATCCATCTCAAACCATGAGAGATATGAGACATTTATAATCACCTACAATATTAAGCTTATATTCCAGAGCTGGGTGGAAAATGCTTCCCCTAAGTAAGTAAAATCCTTTTTTAAGAATTGATTCCCATTCAGCTGCCCTAATTCTGCCATCAGATGAAACTGCCCTTCAAAAATATAGTGAATAATCGTAAGAAATAACAATCCACTCCTTTTTTCCCCTCTATCAGCTAGTGCCATATTTCTTTTTCTTCATAGCATGGATTTATTCCATCTACACAGATTCTAGTGTTAGGACCCTGCTGTCTTAGTGATAATGGTTGCATTTCCAAAGGCTGTCCGAGTCACTGTTCTGCTCACCCAATGGAGATGCATTGTTTTAGAGTGAGGGATCACTCGCTCTGTGTTTCTGTGTTAATGCAGTATGATTCCCACCGTTGCTAGTTCCAGTGAGTTCAGTATCATTAAGCACTAGATAACAATCTCTGAGTAAAAAGTACTGTGGATGTTAAGAGAGTGTGTCCTAATTTTTCAGTAGGTCTGTATTGATATGAAGTCCTGCACTTATTTATGTTTCAGTCAGGAGTAAAGGGAAACTTCTTTGCTCCTGTTTTATAAGAATGCTGCATGAAATGGAAAAGGCAGTTCTGATTTTCTAATGGTTTTGAATCATTTGGGTTCTGTCTCAGACTTCAGATCCTGTATCTGTGGTTTGAGACTTTCTGCAGAACTTGAAAAAAGAAAAATATTATCACTCTAATGATATTCAAATGCTGAGTCAGAGAAAACAATGTGAATCCAAGATTCGTCTGTGATTTCTGAAGAATTACTCAAGTGTTGCAGGATGTAATGCAGACACAGATTTCATCCTTTCTATACAAAAGCACAATAATGGAGCAGAAATAAGGCCAAGACCTCAACTCTGCTAACTGTAATGTTGTTATACCAATGCACAAAAGCTGAGACTGTTCCCTGTTGACTGTAGTGTATGTACAATGATTTTAAGATTAACCATTTTTAACAGTCTGCATATGTACAAAAGTACAGTATTACAAGGATAATATTTTGTAATTATGCTCTGTATAATATAGCAATCCTGTCTGAATAATGTCAGATTACAAACGGATGTAATCCTGTATGAAGAGTTTCTTCACTTGTGAATTACATTACATTATAATGCGGAGACTCGTGAAACAGAGGGCTCAGTTTTTGAATAGGAGGGCCTTTGTGATTTATTAACAGGTGCAACTGATTGGTGAGCTGCCTATTTTAACAGATATCTACTTACTACATGTTGTGAGAGAAGAACTGTGATATTGCTGTGGAAAAAAATGAAGCATAAAAACCCACCAGTGGTAGTATCACTTGACCTAAATGTAATGTAGCTGTGGCATGGATTATGGCCTGTTCTTTTCTATGCAGGAAAATCAAGAGCAGTGGAGGTACAGCTGCATAAGAAGTGCAAGGATCGTGTCCATTATCTGTCCAGAGCTGTCCACAGCTCTGTTTTTCACTATTCAGAGGAGCAGTGAGGAAGTTTTTCAGAGCACAAAATAAATCATAAAAGAATGACAAGAAGAAGGAAAAAAAATAGAAAGAACTTTAATTTGAAATATAAAGGCAATTTGCCATTAACTACTGTTGTACCAATACCTCACCCATACTTTCAAGACATAGCTGAGATGTGATAACTGCAGCTGCTGTTAGCTATCTATAAGCAGTATATAAATACAAGAAATTCAGATGTATTTAATTGTTGAAATCCTAAACATTTAGAAAACAAGAAGAAAAAAAAAAAGGAAGAAAATAAAGTACGTCTCAAAGTGGATAGAAAGAAAGACACAAAGATGAGAAATGATAATTTCAAACACACACGCCAAAAAAAAAAAAAAAGCCACTGCCAGGAAAAAATAATTTAGCACACAAGAATACAGAGGAGCTGAAGAGGAGCACTGATATGCTTAGATGCAGCAGCTGAACACCCAGTTCTATCTCCTGTTTAATCAAACAGAAACCACTTGTCATTTTGATGTCATACCCCAAGGGTCACAGGATGAGAATCTGGAGTGATATCTGCATATGAATTCTTACACAGATAGCAGGTGGTAGCCTTGTACTTCATTTATGGTCCATGAAGACATTCACCCTAGAAGCTTGATTTTTAGCAACCTTGAATTGGCTGGGAGACATTTTTAACCAGTATATAACCTAGGGACAACTGGCACTTAGAGTCTCTTGAGGGCACTAACACTAAAATATCCATTAGATCACACCTGTTTCTTCCTGAATGTTCTGTCACTCTAAAAGAGGATATAAAGGACTATGTATTCTCAGCTATGTGAACCTTAAACTACCAAGTGATCCTGTCTTCGATGGAGTCTCTACCTTGTCCCTCCACCTCATTCTCCTGCAGTTCTGCACTACCTGACCAGAATATAAGTTGCATTAGGGTCCTGTCTGTTTCTGTATATACGTTGTTTTATTTCTTCCTAAGGAAAAGTTTGATATAAACCAAGAAATAAGGCTAGAAAGTAAGATGATTTGTAAAAATTGCAGCAGTGCCTAAGATGGTAGTGGTCTACACATGCATATTTCTGTAGTTATAGACTGATAACAAAATATCTAAAATTCACCAAATGCCTCTATAAATCTCTTTACTGAAACAGCAGTGCAGGAGCCTCCCAGGAGCTGTAACACCACACATGCAAAAGCTTTATCTCTCCCTGTACTAGCCTGCAGCTAGACCACCACTGTAGGTGGTGCTGTGGGAAGAGTCTATTGGCAGTTGGGTCTCTACAGTGGGAATAAGTAACAGAAAATTGCCAAGCTTCACTCCCTTGCCCCCACCAACTCTCAAAAGCAGTTTTTAGAGCTGTGGAAATGTTCAAAATAAGATTAAAAAAAATCTTATTTCTACCTCCCAGTGTCTCTCAAGAAGGAAACCCATAATGGAATTATTTAGTTCCTACAACAGATTTCAAATTTTAACTGTGAAAGCACTAGAGGAAAAAAAAAAGAGAGAGAGAAAGAGATGGGGGGGGGAGAAGGAGAAAAATTAAAAAAAGAGGGAGAAAAAAAAAAGGGAAACCTTTAGGGGGAAAAAAACACTCAAAAACCATGGATATAGTTTAAAGAAAGAGACAAGCATTGTCGTTGAGAGATTGTAACTGTCTACAAAATGTAGACCAAACAAAGGTACACAGGAAGATAGGTGCAAGGGAAGACAAAATAGTTATTCTAGATCTTCAAGAAGAGATAAAGATGTAATGATTAAGTTTAATGAATTTAAAATGCAGCAGGGAAAACAGGGTTAATACAGGATATGATGGAATTAAATACAGTAGAATACTTTATTTTGACAAAGAATGTAGTTCTCTGCAGAACAGGAAATCACTCAAAGTATCAGGTGTTTGGTTTTTTTTTTGTGGAAAACTATGATTTTTTTTTTTTTTTTGTTTAACCGTACCATAACAGGTTTTGGTTTTTTTTTAGTTAATATATATATATTTCTTCCCACGGGAGAAAATCTTTTATCAACTTTAATTACATGTTGCAAATCCTAACCACATTTCCACATAGATAGCAATTGGCTTCTGACTAGCTTCTGAAGGGGCTGTCCCTAGAGACAGTTAGCTACTGTCCCCCTCAGAAAGAATTCTGGCATTGCAATACTGTGGCAAAGAATGGGCCAGAATCATCTTGAATGAGGAAATTCTTTGCTGTGAAATCCAATACCTGATGGAAAGGATTACTTACCAGCATAAACTAGATCTCTCTGTCTAGTCATTCATACAAAAACTTGAAAATTTACACTGTCTTCATTCAGAAGCAGGCTCTTTATATCTGATATTGCTCCTTGGTGCTGTGAAATCAGTTTGTCCATCACTGATGGACAAGGACTATATGACTACAAGAACTGCAAAGAAATGTAAAAGCCATGCCATTTTCCATCCTTCTCTCTTCAACAACACTGTTCAATGAGTCAAGAATCAGATCTGGATTGTTTTCCTTATGTCGTTCACAGAGGTATATTTAAAAATCTTATGAAGAAACTCAGAGTCAGACAAGCTGGTTGACACTCTGAAGAACGCTTTCCTCAGTCTTCATTTGAGGTGTGCTTGATGTTTCCACAGAAGCATATTTGCTTAATTAGGCTAAAATTCTTCAGAGGAAATTCTAAAATAAAAGAAATGAAGTAACAAAATCAAAAGTCTTTTACTTTATCCTCTAATTGCAGATACGAGACCATTTACAAGGTACAAATTTTACTTTGGTTATGTTTAAGGTCTCTGGCTCTTGTTTTCTGTGAAACCATGATAATAGAACACACAGTACTAGATTGCGGAAATGTCCTATGGATCCTGCTTCAAGTAGTAACAGAAGGAAAGTAATCCAAATTAATGGATTAATACATTCTAGTACAATTGCATTTGGGAAGGATTAGACAATATAATTGGTACCAACAGTACTGATGCAAACAGCCAGATGTTGTTGTTCTCAGGCACTGAGCTTGGAGAAATTAGAAAGACCTGATACCTCCCAGCTCCTAGCCAGTAGTATGCATCTTAATAACACGGACTGCCACAGTCTCATGTAACCTGTTTCCTGGTGCGTAAGTAGAACATTGTGTCATATACAAAATGTCAGCCCTTGTCTTGAATATCCTATACCCAAGGATATCTAAGCTTCCAGAATGGAAATCTGTAATTAAACTGCTGAACAATTTGGTTTATTTTGTTCATGCTCCGACTCTGTGTCATACACTATTAGACCAAAATTTTTAATGCACTCAGGTTTCTCTTTCAGGAGATGATAAGGGAGAAAGCAACCAAATAAACAAAAAAAAACCAAACAAACAAACAAAAAAATCAGAGTATCTGATCATGACAAAGAGTAACATCTATTAGTAAGAAAATTTAGTAGCAGCTCTTTTCTCACCTCTGGATGTGGATAAGACACATTTTGGCTGCAACTGCTTTCTTTATTTTATCATAATATGTAGAAATAACAGGCACACTCAAACTTGAGATAAACGCGCTTTTGTCTTCAGTGAGGTATCATTATTTGTCAGAATCATGGTAGTTTAGTAGAATTGGTAACTCAGAATTCAAATAATCTTAGTATTAAATTAAATCCTTAGAGCCCTTAAAACAACCCTTAAATTATCCCCAAAACCTATGACTGTATTTTAGAGTGGTTGATGCTGGAATAAACAGATTTAGGGACATTTTCTTAAGTTATTTGATAACTATGTTAATTAATGTATTTTGTTAAAGAGCACAGGCCAAATTCAGCAGAGTGTTTATGATCTCATCTGCCCAGTGTGGTGCTAGCATGCAGTTTGAGCTTCTACAACTTGGATTCTCTAGTCAGATCCGAATTCTGCTGTAAATGCTAAAATGAAGCACAAGCCCACCACTGTGAAATTTGTTGCTGTCTTGGTTTTAAGGTAGCCATTTTTTACAATGATGGGACATCAGGGAGGACATGGAGGTAGCTGGGGTAGACCTTTTACAGCAAGTTCTCTCAACTGAGCGTATTTACTGTACATATCATTCATAAAGAGATGTGCTCCTGGACTGTCACAGAAATCCTGGCCACAGACAGTTGAACAAAGAATGTATATATAAAATGGGAAAAGGCATATATAAAATGGGAAAAGATATATATATATGTAAGAGACAACAGTAATGCAAAATTTGTGATTGAGAGAGCAGTAAAATGCATAGTAGAAGCAGTAAATCTCCCCCCATTTACAAGTTTGATGGGACCTCTTCTGACTCTTGCTTCATAGACTTTCCCCTTTAACATGTATCTGAAAAAATAAAGAATTGATTGTACAAACTGAATTTCCAGGACCTACTTTTCAAAATTACTTTTGTGGTCTTTTAACTCCTGATAATGATCACTCTGTGCACATGAGGAGAGATTTTTTTTTTTTTTTTTTTTGCTTATTCTTTTTCTAGGACGGACAAGTTGACAGATCTTTCCCTAGTTCTTTCTTTGCTCATTTGTGTAAACCTTTTTTCTGAAGTACCTTTCAAATTTTGTTGCTAAATAATGAAAACCAAAATGTGCAGACAGCTAGTCTGTTCTGAAAGGGCTACCCTTAACTCCGTTTGTATCACTTCAAATTAAAGATATATATTATTTTCTTGGATGGTTTCAGAAGTTGATGGCACTTGGGATATTTTTCCTGTTACTCTCAAGGTGGAAAGTGCAATGTTGGTGATTCACTGTGTTGCATAGGAACGCTAGTGTGCTTTCTTTTTTACGATTGGGGAACTTGGTAGTAGTGACATAATTGGCTGATCTTTTGACTGACGTGAAAAATGACTCATGTACAGATGATACAGTGATGGTATTACAGTATATATCATATATCTAATGCAGAACTACCTAATTGATAAGAAGGCACAGATCTGGAATGCAAAGAATGGGCTTCCAAGAAAGGGAAGATCAGGTCTCAAGAGATACAAAGCTTTTCATATATTAGTCATAAAACAAGGCTGGGCATGCGTTATATAAGAGTAGTACAATGTCATAAGATTTTGAAGTATATGTATAAATAGCTCCTTAAAAATCCTTGAAGATTTAAATCTTCAAAAGACATGAAATAGGGTTTGGCCATTACAGGGGTGGCTACGTTCCGTGATGCAACAAGGACAGAGACAGATATTAAGTTTAGCTATGTCTTTTAGGCCAAAAAACCTCTATGAGCAGAATCATACTCCAAGAGACAAAATTAAACATAAATAATCAACAAATAAGATCAGATGCCTCACACAGGGTCAGATTAATGACGCTTCAGAGCTCCCTGTTTTGTCTTTGATTCAAAAGTCGGACTAGAACAGGCTTAAAGAGTGTTTAAATAACTAGTCTGACATAGTCTAGAGAAATCTAATATAAATGATTCAGAGCTTATAGAAAAAAAAATTCTTTTGTGATTCATCATCTTTACTTTTAGATATCTACACTGAACGTCTACTTCTGAACCATTCATATAGGCTCCATTACAGTTTAGGGAGAAGAACAGTAATTCATCTGATATACTGTGAACATTTTGTTAAGGACAAGATGAATCATGACCTTGTTTCTTTCATTGGCTGGGGTGACAAGATAAAAAATATGTGGCTACCTCACTGATGTCTACATTTAGTCAGATGAATTCCAGCCTTAATAACCAAGCAGAAGCTAAAAGTCCCTCTAATAGCTATTTGGAAGTGTCCACATTATCTGAACTGTCTTGATGAAATAAAAGTAGGCTAGTGCCTAGATTTCTAAACCCTTAACCGAGTGACAGCTGGCTCCCTCAGGAAGGATGCTAAAATTTGACTGAAGATGGAGAATGAAAACCATCACTTTTCAGTAGGAGGTCTCTCTAGGTCATTTGTAAGGCAAGCTAAAATTATTTTCTTGAATACAGATTGCAGAATAAGATTCCAGTCTTCAAAGTTTGTAATATTTTTGTTGAAAATATACATTTTTATGGTGAGTAACCACTGCTGAGTGACAGGAGGAAATTCATATTGAAATATGTAAAGCATATTTTGTATTGATTGATTTTCAACACCACTGAGTAGATTGCACAATTAGATTGACGTTAACAGATTTATTCCATTTCCATTATTCTGTCCAAGCTTTTCAAGCTGTGTTACATAAAACACAAAAAACTCCCCTCCAAACTGATTGAAATAACATTAGGCATAACAGTAATGAAATGAAACATTAAGCATTAATTTAAGCATATATTAATAAAATAAAAAATAAAACCCATTATGAAATAATATTCTATCTAATCTTTCTACCCATTTAATCCATCCATCTAATTTATACATAACGCATGGAAGCAGATTTTCTTTCTGTGTGTTCTCACTAAAAGCTGATACTCTTTGGAAGACATGTATGCATATTAATTGTAATTTGTAATTTGTGTTACAGATAGAAAAAGCTCACTCTTTCCAAAAAGTCATAAGCTGTTACATCTGCTTAGTTGCCACCAAGGTTATGAAATAGCTGAAATGTTCTTTGCACAATACTTACATTTTCAGATCACATGTTCTATATAAATATTGGGAAATATGGGAAAACACATTGCTTTTGCCTATTATTCAAGAATCTTTATTCAGAAGTGCCCTGTCTGTCCTTGCAGTAAAGGGGTAGATTAGGGATCACAACTTTAGTCAAATATTAAAAGTTTCTGGTTATTTTTCATCTCATATGTCAAGTTGCTAGAGGAAGAAAGGTGGAAGCAAGCAATCATTTTAACTTAGGATTCAAAGTTCTCAATTCATACACAAAATGTCCATGCACACTGCATATACAATTAGTATTCCCTAAGAAACAAGTATTAGTAAAGCAGCAATGTGTTTCACTATGTTCTTAAAACTTTTCTATACACAAAAGAACTACAAACCCATGTGAGGAAAAAGAGTGTTAAGAAAATAAAATATTTAATCAAAAGCAAAGCAGCTGAGAAAATGGAAGATAAAATTAAAAAAAAAAAAAAAAGGAGGGAAAAGGAATTACAGAAAATGTGAAGTGGCACAAGACAGAGAACAGGAGGAATGAAAGTCAATACACCAAACCATAGGAAGCAGGACCGGCTCATTGCAGGTGCTCATACAACGAATTATTTGAAACTCTGCTATAATGTTGTTGCATTTGGTAGCTACCTTTCTCAAGATTTATTGCATAAATGATACCTTCCACATCCTCATTTCAACTTCTATTCCGAAGGGCATGATTTTCATATATTCTGGATACTCAAGACATCTGACAGTGCCAGCAGAAACTGCAGATGTTCATCCCCTCTGAAAGTTTTATCAACACAGATGTCCATGTGCATAAGGACAGCCAGGGGCTTCTGCCTCCCTTTCACATTCTTTGTGGAAAAAAATTTGGACAAGTTAGAGATTTATTTTTCCATCCACTAATACACTGATTTTTACAGAGGAAAGTTCCCTTCCAAAGGAAGTGAACTTAATTGGGTAACAGGTGGAATTTAAGACCTCAGAAAGTGATCCAGTTCCTCTCTGGTATCTCAAACAGCTTCCTCCCCAAACCTCAAAACAAAAGAAAACAGAAACAATTATTTATTATTCCTTCACTAAAACCATTCCTATTTCTATCAGAGTGAGTGTACAATAAGTAAGAAGGTAATTCAGCCCAAAAAAAAGTTTTTAATAGCTTCCTTCATAAGATTCATTAACAGTATCCAAGGGAATAATTCTATATGTATACCAATATTTTAAAAAATTATTCTTGTATTATTTCTAAATGTTTAAAACTCTTTTTTTTTTTATGGGAACACATACAGTGAAAAATTGGTTGGCACAGGTCATTATTGAATTTCATCTACATTCATTTATGGTTCTTATTAAATTCTAGAGCATAGCAAAATCAAACCAATTACATGGGTTGTCCAATATAACCCTTTCACAGGAGGAACTAACAGCACAATTTTACTGCCTTTTATGGTATGCAAACTTGGGCAATTTCAATGGCATTGCTTTTCTCCCCTCTTGTAAATAATTTGAAGACAAAGTTCTCATGCAAGCCATGAGGCCCCAAGAAGCAACAGCCAAACAACAAAGTATTTTGATGCAAATTGAGTTTTCTGTGAAAATTAATGAATCAGAGAGAGATATACAGTACACAGCAAGATTCCCTCAAACTGAAAATAGAACAGCAATAAAAATGCCAAGAAGTGATAAGGCAGCAATAACACATGAGAGATTTTATGTATCACTTGAAAAAAATTGTTACTGTAAATGAGTGGGTGTTCTTCTCATGCTATATTTTCCCTCCTTCTTTCCTTTTTTGTTTGTTTGTTTCATTTTCCTTGATTGCTGAACAGAAACATGTCTGCAAAATGATAGATTAATTAGAAGGAACTTAGAGCTCCAGTTCCCACCACTACTCTCTCTTTAAAAAGGGAAATAACTTATCTCTGTAAGATCCCTTCCAAAGTCCTCATTATTACAGTGTGGTGGGCTTTGAAAGTAATTTACATAATAGCTAACAAAAATGTACTCAGGAATACACCGGGCCCACTAAACACGGGAGATAATTATACTGGGAGAATGATATTCCACTGCCAGCTCCATTTTCAAGATACATTTATTTGCCCTGTACACGGCCCTGAACAACCAAACACGCATTAACGCATCGCGTAGGTGTGTGCTATTGCAATCTACATGATGGGGGAAGGGAAGAAATACAACACACTATTCTTGGCGTATATGTACCACCTGAATGGTATTTTTCATTATCTCCTGCACTGGGAACATTGTATTATTCCACTGGGAAGTCATAGCGAAGAGGATATAATTATCAGCAAAGTAATGGGGATCCTCTTGCTAATGGCCAGCTATTCAAATATCTCAATATAATCGCCTTGCCCAATCTCTCCCCATTGCCTACTCTTCTGGAGAAACTCATCATTTTTTCCACTTACTCCAGCATAATGAATTCATTTTGCATTTTCTTTGTGAGAAATTAAGAGGAATAGCAATGTAATGTGTTGACATTTGAAATGCAGCATAGAAAAGTTTAGACTGGCAATTTAGTTTAATCGCCCACTAGCAGGGAGAGGCTGCTTATTAAATTAGTTCTTGTTGTATAGGACATGTGTTTCTTAGTTGATCTCATCTTTTTTTTTCTCTTTCATCCATGACTCAGTTCACTAGAAAGACAGTAGAAAAACAACACACTCACCTCAAAAGTTTTAATCTATATATTTCCCTTTGTGATCATTGGTATTGACAAAGAGGATGAGTAATGGGTGAAAGTACTTACATACAAACAAGAAAACACATCTTCTGAAAAAATAGGAGATGTTACTATTAAAAATCCCTTTAAGATAAGTCCACCTAGAATAGCACTGATCATTTGTTATTATAAAAGCTCTCATGGTACTTTTCCAAACATCCTGAATTAATCTCTTACTTCCTGATGAAATTTCAACATAGACATTGACACTCTACACCTGCTTATGTTTACTCTGAAGTTTTAACAAGATACAGAATTATTCCACTCCAAGATCACTTACTTAACAGTCGCTCTGTGTGGTAGAAAAACAGCTTCACACATTATATTTTTGAAGTGGGTACACTGGAGGGGCAGCTGGACAAATCATAGCGGTATTTTTTTTTTATTTGTTGGTTTTACACAGATGCAAAATATAAATGTAGGATATAAAATTGTGGTCACCTGTGTTTGGGATGTCAATTCAGCCTATAGCTTGTAGAAAATACTGGTGACAGGCAGGTCATCCAAAAGGAGGACAAGACAGTGAAATAGTAATTACTTTTCCCACCATCACATAAAAACTTTTGGGTAATATATTAACTGCCGTAATTATTTCCTGATACTTTCATAGTCTATAAGTCTTTCAGGTGCCTCACAACAGTAAGAGTACACTATTATTTCCTACAAGTGAGCAAAAAAATATTTAATGTGGTCCATACTGAAAAACTTGACAAGTTAAACATAATTTATTTTTCTTTTAAAATGGCTTTATCTCAGTGAAAAAAAAAGCATAATTTGAAAATGCATTTAGCCCTACTATTAATAAGATAATAAAGTCTACAGCAAGATATATTATCTGTGGCTAAAAATGGCATAATTTTAAAATAAAAATACAAAATAATCCTCTCATGTAATATGGGTTGATTCTGGTGTAAGGAATGGAATGGAATAAAATAAACTGGAATACATTGTGTTTTGCATCCCTTCATCAAAGATCTTGATAGTAGAAAAATATTGATGGAGAGAAGCCATTTTTTTTTTCTCACTACTAGCAGAGATTTCTAGAGAAAATTAGAAGAATCTGGGTATGGATGAGGACTTTCATTACTGCATGTGTCACACTGTATAGAACAGTCACTACTTCAGAACTTTTTTAGATGACAGCCATAATGGCTGCCTGCATATCTCAAGCGTGTCTTACTGAGCAAATGACTGACTATTTTTTTTCCTCAAAAGAAATAGGGCAAATTCTTCTTGCATTGCCTTGTTTTACTCTAGCAGAATATTCCACTGGTTTATCTGAATTACTCCTGATTTACAAGGATGGAAGGAAAGATTCAACTTGCATGGTTCTATGAATTTCTTCCTCTGGTAGTTTTGCTCAAGTAACTAAAGTTGTGCTGTGACTTACTGCCTGAAAAATCTCTATGATTTCCCACAAACATTACTCAGAGCTCAACACATACTATACTGGAGCAAGATGCCAATAGCAGGTCCTTAACAAAGCTGTTGATTTCCCACAGTAAAATAGGTTTCTGCTTGAAAAGTCCTGCAATTTCCTCTTAGTGCCAACAAACCTGCTTTCCTCTTCTCCCTCCTTACATACACTCTGATATTTTCCTTCTCTTCCTTGCAGTTTCCAAGTCTCTGAAATATTGGCTTTTTTTTTTTTCCTTGCTGAGGAACTTTACAAGTATGCATGCTGCTTACCACTATTCCAACCTCCTGTACTTAGCCTCAGCAACAGAGACACGCTAATTTTCACATCAGAGCCTACCAGTTTGTAAACTTGTCTTACGCCATTAATTTCAGGAACCTTCCGATGTCTTTCAATGGGAAATTAACAATCAAATGTGTTTAGTTTGCGGAAACAGCAGCCGTACCATCAACAAGACCGAGAACTCATACAACTCTAAATTGTTAAGAATAGAATTTCTTCAATTATGAATGCATACATTGTCAATGGTGAGTGAAAGAAAGAGGCAAAAGGGAGAGATGGAAGGGGAAAAAGTAAAAGAGACAGAAAGTGCCACAATAGGCTCCAAAACTTTCTGCGCTAGTCAAAACCTGTCAGCATTCAGCCTGCATTTCCAAATGACTATTGTTAAAAAAGTGTTAAAAAAGCAGACTGGTTCTATTGTTCGTCTTGTGGGGAGGAAAAAAAAAAAAAAAGACTTGAAATTTTAAAAGCTATTTTTAAAGGATCCTATTTAAAGTTTTGGCAGACTAGCGAACCTAATTACTATATGTCATTTTTCTAAATGTAAATGAGAAAGCAGTTAAAGAAAGAAAGAAAGAGAAAAAGAATCCATGGTCTTTTGGGGTTTGAAAAGCCCCCCTGCTGCTGACTGCATTGCTTTTTTATCCCTCCTTCCTCTGTACGATTACATCCCGGACTACAGAAAGCACTCTTTCCCCACTGAGAGCACACAGAGCCACTGTGAGCATGATGGGGTGCCCTGGTGAACTGAAAACAAGGAGGCAGCAGGTCTCATGAAGTTGACAGTTGTGTTGAGACATCTGCTGATCACTGCCGCCTGCGCTTGGGAATTAAAAAGTGACGAGGGAGATGTGAACCCAGATCCCACCAGCTGCTTAAGGCAGGTTCTGCTGTTTTCTTTAAAAAACACCAAATACGTAAAAATTCTGAGTCAGGAGCACAGTGCCCAGGGGTTACTGCAATACAAATTTTGGTATTAGTGAGAGATGACTAGTAAAGGTGACCTAAAGTTGCCTATGGGTGTAATGGGTTCACGGAGTAGGGAATCAAGAGCCAGTGATAGTGGCCCCGAGAGCAGTGACAGAGGATGAGCACCCAGCTCTCATGGATTGCTTGGAAACTCTCTACGCTGTTTACTACCTCTTTTCTCAGAATTTCTGTGTCTTAACTAGGAGGTATTTCACATTTTCCTCATCCCCTCTTCACAACGCAGGGCCCTCTGGTCCATCATCACCCTCCTCCTCATCTTCATCATGCCTACAGCTTTTTAAGGTTTAGTAGTGGCTTGTTCCAAATTGAGAAAAAAACTCTATATTATCATGCTCATGCCCTTCAAAAGACACCCAAGGGGAAAAAAAAACCAACCTGCAAAGCTGTTCCCCTCCTAGATTGGCACAGCGGCTCTCAATGTCGGTGTTGTGCTGCATTTCCCTTTCAGTCTTAGCTGGATATTTCTTACCTCAGGATATGTAAGGAGGTACCCTAAGGCATCCCCCCCAGGTCAGGATGTAGAGTTATAGATATGAGGATAATGAGGAGCCATGGGCTACAGTGTTTTTCAGCATGCTCTTGTCATCTGGCTTTCTACATCTCTATTTCAGCAGGCTGCTGAGTGCCGCATCCTCTCTCTGTCAGGCTGGTTTGCTGGATCAGGCCTCAGCCCTGACACAGCCGGCGTGGTGCTGAGGGAAGGGGGAATCAATCACAAGATATGAGGAGTCATACACATTTGGGAGAGGGGAGTGCAGGGAGTGTCTGCTATTTATTATTTGTGGTTTGCAGTCTGGATTATGACTGTGTCTGCCAGGTATTACTAAATGAACCTGCAGGACAACCCAGTGGATGCTTTGATTTTTTTTTTTTTAAATTATTTTTGGTAACTTTACCTAACTCCATGCTTTATTACATCTGTTCTTTAAATAAATCTGTGTCTCACACTGGCTATGCTTTAATTCTGAGACTGAATCTGCTAGCACCATGTTGTTTTGGTGAGCCCTCTGTGGCACACATCAAGACCTTCTCATCTTAGCAAAGTGCTCTTTGTCACAATTGGTCTCCTATTCAAGAGTGTGGAATAGAAGAGGTGTTACAAGTCATGAGTGACATGTGTTAGCATATACAAAAGTGCATCTTCCTTCTGTCTATCTTGTACATACATTTAAACATGATTTGGTGCATTAATCTCTACACATCTCTTTTTCTTTTAAATAAGATTGTCAACCTGCTAAGGCATATATATGCTTTCCAGCTTAAGTAAATAAATATGGGAGAGTTTTTACCAGCTCTTAAATGACTCAGTCACAGAAGTTTTTGATGGCTATGTAAATTAAATCAATCCCTGAGACCGTTCAGTCACAAAAGCAAAAAAGCACAAAATGACTCACATTCAAGCTGTTAATCCTCACAACCTTAAGAAGAGGATGGCCACCTTCCAACTACCTGTTGGGTCTTTAACCCATCACTAATGATCATAGATGAACAGGAATTATTTGGGAGTGCACCAAGTAATTGGTTGGTTCAGACCAAAACTAAGCCAGGAACACTTCTACCAACAGTGTAGACAATCATATCCAGTGCACACAGCCAAGTGACAACTCACTAAGATGTTCTGACATCTCCTTTTGACTGGAGGTAAGAGGAAGGGATAGGTGGATAAATACATATATAATTGTTTTAATGCACTGTTTTCTTTTTTTTAGGACATCATTCAGTCATTTTCTCAGACTAATAAAGCTGGGGATAAATACGGTTTATTTATTTCTAACTTGGTCATTACAGAAGGCAACTACTTATCATCTTTTCTGAAACAGCAAAAATTGTTTATTCACTTGTTATTTTTAACGTTTTTATGGCATCATAACAACCCTAAGTTTTTGTCCCACTGAGATCCTAAGGGAAGATAGTAAGATTGATCTTATCCAGTGCTGAATATTCAAAGTGCTAAGTAAAATGACTTTAGGAAAAGCCCCTTCCCCAATTACTTCTATTCATGGAAGAATTTTCCATTACAGCTCTGAAGCTGATGCAATTTTTATGCATTATAAGGCCACACTCTATCAATTTATTGCCCCTCAAATGAGTGCATTAATATTGATGGCAGCTAAACACATTGCAAACATGTTCTGCCCATTAATGCCCTGGAATAGAGTCATTATCCCATTTTATTCCTGCTGCAGTGGTGGGACTGATGGGTGCAAAGAAGGATCTGAAATATAAACTGAGAACTAAGTATCTTCAGATATCAGGGCTCATATCACCAGCAGTAGCTCAGATTTGTGAAAGGTTCACAGTCCATTACCTGTCCCTGACATCTTGAGACTCATAGCCATAAAGAATAATTCACCAAAAATAAATTTGAAGACTACAGTGGTAGCATTTATGGGTATACACACTTCCTGACCTCGACAGACATATGCCACAGAGTACCCAATAGCCATTAGCCACATATTTAGGAGAGAAGCAAAAGGATATTTAAGTGTGATTTCCCACTGCTCCAGTTTTCCTGACAAGCTCTGCAAATGCCTACTTGGTTCCTGCTAGCCTGAGAAGAAGTAGTTATATTCTGATTCTCTTCAGAACAGCTGCCTATGAAGTGTCACATTTGCTAGGCCTCCATTCGGAGGAGAAAGAACAGGAGGTGATTTCTGGAAACATGAGAGACAAATCCACCCCCCCTTTATTCCATCTTAGTTCCTCAGATTAATAAAAAAAACTATAGTCCTGAATGCTACATGGAGATGTAATACCAGTGATTGTGTCTAATTTCCAAACACTGAGATATTTTATTTTGGAACTAAACACTGCCACAGGAAAGCATGCCTCTTCCTCTCTCTTTTCCCCTAGCCTAAAAAGTTCAGAAGTTATATATATGTACATATTTATATGTATAAATAATGTCTGAGTGAATAATGTATCTATTACATATATTTAATAAACATCTATATTGCATATAACGATGCACATATACATATAACTATGCACTGGCAAAATCACAACTACATTAATTGAGTCTCTTGGTCTTGTATCCTACCATTCAACGAAGTTAGGGTGCCCTCCATACATCACATAGAAAATTCAAGAATAAAAACTTGTTGATGTCAAGTTTTTAAGCCACCAAACACTACTTAAATGCAAAAAGAAAAAGTAAAACAAAAAGAGTACTTTATTTCTTTCTTCTTTTTTTTCTTTTTTTTTTTTTTTCCCCTGGTTCAAGGGATTTTTTGTTACATTTTTTTTGTTTGGAATCCTACTTAGAGAATTTTATTCCTGGGCTTCCTAGCGGGGCTTTTATAAGTAGAAGAAACTAAAAATAAAACCATGAGGTTAAATACATGAAACAAAAAGCTGGGGGAAAAATAATAATTAAAAAAAAGACTCTGAGCTTGAAGGTTTAGCAACTGTCTGCAACTACCTCTGGAAGAATGAGTTACATTGGGGTCATAAGAATGCCTCTGACCACCTGTTCATGTCAGGAAAATAGCTACCTCATTTTCTCTCACCTTTTCTTATTTTTATTGCCTTAAGGTTGGACTGCAGCTATGCGCTGTAGGTAGAGAGATGTCTTTGATTTAAGAAGGAGTGAGCACTGATGTGGAGTGCAGTGGGCAATGGCAGGGGATGCACCCTACCTTAGAGTCTCAAATCAACACCCGTAAGTAGCTTACACCTGATTTGGAGAACCCAGACCATTCTGAAAGCCCAAATGTAAATAATTTTATTTCCAAAGACAACTCCTTATAGTCTTGGAGTCCTGCACATTTACAGTCTCTGGGTCAAATAAAAGTTACTAGTTTTATTCAATTAAATCCTGAACGTATTATGACCCTGTTATTTGAGACACCTTTCCTCTATACATGAACTCTTGAGGACTAGTGAGCTCTTCTCATATATAAACATCTTGGTTAATCAGGAATAGGACAACCAAGGTTTCTAAGTGAGATCCTCAAGTCATTCCTGTGGGACCTGAATTTAACTGCCTTCATGGTGAACCACAATGCTCATCTGTCCCCTCAGCGTGACAGAAAGAAGAATAATGATGGAGGCTGTTACAATTTGCTGCTGTGGGAGGTAGGGACTTTGTCTGCAAAGTTTGTATGACAGGGGAAGTATTTTATGCTTAATTAAGGCAGAAGTATTTTTCTACTAGAAGATGTCTTGGGTTTAACATAGGCAATTAACAATTTGAAGTAGGAGAAATAGAAGGAATAATCTTTTCTTAGCTGCACTGTGAAGGCAAGAAGAGAATTTGGCCCATTAACATTGTTGCACTGTGCCCATTAACTATTATTTTAATGTTGTCTCTCTCGCTTATCAGTAGTGCTAATTAGGAAGCATTCTTTGTGGAGTGTACTCAGTATACTCAGTGTTGTAATCAAGTAATCAAGCCTGAACTGGGGAAGGATGTTCTCAAGTTGGAAAAATTAGCTGAAAAACAGAATGGGAATTTGGAGCCACCTATTCCTGCGTTCTAAAGCTTCAGATAGAACTTCCACCAGAGACCAACATGGAACCTTTGCAGGGGGCCTCATTAAGGTCTGAAGTCAGCAAAGCACTTAAGCCTGTGATAAAGTCAAAAGTATTTAATAACTCAGTTGAAGTTAAGTGCCGAGTCAGAGCCTAAATCAGCAAGAATATACTTTATGGTATATTTCTTTTGAATATGTATTTTCTGAAGTGAAGGAAGGGAAGAGTTCAGGCTTTTTCTGAAGTCAGTTGTGCTAAGCATATTATCCCACGTCCTACCTTCTAATTAATCTATCAATAACGGTAACTGACATGATTTGTTAAGCTACTAGAACTATGCAAAAATCACCACTTGTTTTTCTTTCCCTGTCAAAATGCAAATATTATTAAAAAAAAAAGATCATTTGCCCATTATTTAAAAATAAGCCTGTTGCAGCTTATTGAAAAAAAAAAAAAGTGATACTTTAACATTACTCATCATCTTTTCTTCAGCATAGTTTAAACTTCAGTTTTATGCCAACTCACACTTTACAATTGCACCTAGTTAGATCTTCCCTCCCTGTGCCTCAGTTTTCCGATCATTTAAGTGGAAGAGACTGATGCCAGTGACCTTGTAATAAAGTCTGAAATACAGAGTTCAATACAGATACATGTTATGGAATTAACAATATGTCTGCAGCGACCACGACACGGTGGAGATCAAGATCCACGGGGCAGCAAGGAAACTACATGGCAAGCTCTCTGCCCTAGATTTCAAGAGGGCAGACTTCGGCATCTTCAGGGACCTGATGGGCCAAGTGCCATGGGAGGTGGCCCTGGAGGGAAGAGGGGCCCAGGAAAGTTGGTCTATATTCAAGGAGCACCTCCTCGAAGCTCAGCAGAGGTGCATCCTGACAAAGAACAAGTTGGGCAAAAAGGCCAGGAGGCCCATGTGGATGAGCAAGGAGCTCCTGGACCAACTGAAAGTGAAAAAGGAAGCCTATAGAGGGTGGAAGCGGAGACAGGTAGCCTGGGAGGTCTAGAAAGAGGCTGCGCGAGTGGCCAGGGATCAGGTGAGGAAGGCCAAAGCCCTGACAGAACTGAATCTGGCCAGGGATATAAAATGCAACAAGAAGAGCTTGTATAGGTATGTAGGGGACAAAAGAAAGTCCAAGGAAAATGTAGGCCCCCTCCAGAAGGAAACCGGTGTTGTGTTTACCCGGGACATGGAGAAGGCTGAGGTACTGAATTACTTTTTTGCCTCAGTCTTCACCGATAAGGGCTCTTGTCCCACCACCCAAGATGTAGAAGGTGCAAGCAGGGACTGCGAGGATGAATCATAGAATCATAGAATGGTTAGGGTTGGAAGGGACCTTCAAAGGTCATCTAGTCCAACCCCCCTGCAAGGAGCAGGGACATCCCCAACTAGATCAGGTTGCTCAGAGCCTCATCCAGCCTGGCCTTGAACGTTTCCAGGGATGGGGCCTCCACCACCTTTCTGGGCAACCCGTTCCAGTGTTCTATAACTCGCATCATAAAAAATTTTTTCCTAATTTGTAATCTAAATCTACCCCCTTCTATTTTAAAACCATTACCTCTCGTCCTATTGCAACAGGCCCTACTGAACAGCCTTTCCCCATCTTTCTTGTAGGCCCCCTTGAGGTACTGAAAGACCGCTATCAGGTCTCCCCGGAGCCTCCTCTTCTCCAGGCTGAACAGCCCCTACTCTCTCAGCCTGTCCTCATAGGAGAGGTGCTCCAGCCCTTTTATCATCTTTGTGGCCCTCCTCTGGACCTTCTCCAACTGGTCCATGTCCTTCTTGTGCTGGGGGCTCCAGAACTGGACACGGTACTCCAGGTGGGGTCTCAGCAGGGCAGAGTAGAGGGGGAGAATCACCTCCCTCGACCTGATGGCCTTGCACCTCTTGATGCAGCCCAGGATGCGGCTGACCTTCTGGGCCGCAAGGGCGCATTGCCTGCTAATGTTAAGCTTCTCATCCACCAGCACTCCCAAGGCCTTCTCCTCAGGGCTGCTCTCAATCCATTCTCCTCCCAGCCTGTATTTGTGCCTGGGATTGCCATGACCCAGGTGCAGGACCTTGCACTTGGCCTGGTTGAACTTCATGAGGTTGGCACAGGCCCACCTCTCCAGCCTGTCCAGGTCCCTCTGGATGGCATCCCTCCCTTCCAGCGTGTCGACGGCACCACACAACTTGGTGTCATCGGTGAACTTGATGAGGGTGCACTCTATCCCACTGTCCATGTTGCGGACAAAGATGTTGAACAGGGCCGGGCCCAGCACGGACCCCTGAGGGACGCCACTCGTGACCGGTCTCCACATGGACATTGAGCCATTGACCACCACTCTCTGAGTGCGGCCATCCAGCCAACTCCTTATCCACTGAGTGGTCCGTCCATCAAACCCATGTCTCTCTAGTTTAGAGAGAAGGATGTCGTGTGGGACAGTGTCAAAAGCTTTGCACAAGTCCAGGTAGATGATGTCAGTTGCTCGTCCCTTGTCCACCGATGCCATCACCCCGTCATAGAAGGCCACCAAATTGGTCAAGCACGATCTGCCCTTGGTGAAGCCATGTTGGCTGTCACCAACCACCTCCTTGCTCTCCAGGTGCCTTAGCATGGTTTCCAGGAGAATCTGCTCCATGACCTTGCCAGGCACAGAGGTGAGGCTGACCGGCCTGTAGTTACCCGTGTCTTCCTTATTCCCCTTTTTAAAAATTGGGGTTATGTTCCCTCTCTTCCAGTCATCGGGGACCTCACCAGACCGCCACGACTTCTCAAATATGATAGCCAGTGACTTCGAAACTTCATCCGCCAGTTCCCTCAGGACCCGCGGATGGATCTCATCAGGACCCATGGACTTGTGCACCTTCAGGTTCCTCAGATGATCCCAAACCTGCTCTTCGAGTACAATGGGCAGTTCTTCATTCTCGCAGTCCCTGCTTGCACCTTCTACAGCTTGGGTGGTGGGACAGGAACTCTTGTCGGTGAAGACTGAGGCAAAAAAGTCATTGAGAACCTCAGCCTTCTCCATGTCCTGGGTAATCAGGACACCAGTTCCCTTCTGGAGGGGGCCTACATTTTCCCTGGACTTTCTTTTGTCCCCTACGTACCTATACAAGCTCTTCTTGTTGCATTTTATATCCCTGGCCAGATTCAGTTCTGCCAGGGCTTTGGCCTTCCTTACCTTATCCCTGGCCACTCGCGCAGCCTCTTTGTAGTCCTCCCAGGCTACCTGTCCCCACTTCCACCCTCTATAGGCTTCCTTTTTCACTTTCAGTTGGTCCAGGAGCTCCTTGCTCATCCACGCCGGCCTCCTGGCCTTTTTGCCCGACTTGTTCTTCATCGGGATGCATCTCTGCTGAGCTTGGAGGAGGTGCTCCTTGAATATGGACCAACTTTCCTGGGCCCCTCTTCCCTCCAGGGCCACCTCCCATGGTACTTGGCCCATCAGGTCCCTGAAGAGGCTGAAGTCCGCCTTCCTGAAGTCTAGGGCAGAGAGCTTGCCATGTATTTTCCTTGCTGCCCCGTGGATCTTGAACTCCACCATGTCACGGTCGCTGCAGCCAAGGCTGTCCTTTAGTTTCACATCCCCCACCAGCCCTTCCCTGTTGGTGAGCACAAGGTCGAGCATGGCACCCCTCCTTGTCGGCTCCTCTATCACCTGCAGGAGGAAGTTGTCATCCACGCATTCCAGGAACCTCCTGGCCTGCCTGTGCCCTGCCGTGTTGTCTTTCCAACAGATATCAGGGTGGTTGAAATCCCCCATGAGGACCAGGGCCTGTGACTTTGAGGCTGCTCCTATCTGCCTATAGAGCACTTAATCTGCTCTGTCCTCCTGGCCAGGCGGCCTGTAACAGACCCCCACTGTAACGTCCCCTGTCCGTCCCCATCCTCTAATCTTGACCCATAAGCTCTCTGTCAGCTCCTCCTCCATCCCCAGGCGGAGCTCCACACACTCCAGCCGGTTGCTGACGTAGAGAGCGACACCCCCTCCTCGTCTCCCCTTCCTGTCTTTTCTAAAAAGCCTATACCCCTCCATGTTGACGCTCCAGTCGTATGTGTCATCCCACCACGTCTCCGTGATGCCAATGAGGTCGTAGCCCTGCTCGTGTGCAAGCATCTCCAGCTCTTCCTGTTTATTCCCCATGCTGCGTGCATTGGTATAGAGACACTTCAGCTGGGCCCCCGACAAAGCCGACTTGCTGGCTGGAGCGACAGGGGTGCTATTGGACCGCAGTTTAGGTTCATTTGCACTTATCTATGATCCCTCCTCAGCTTCTGGACCCTCGGTGCTGGCACTGGCGCCATGCTGACAGCAGTGGGCTGAACTGTGCTCCTCCTCCCCCAGCAACACTAGTTTAAAGCCCTCCAGACGAGCCTGGCAAGTCTTTGTCCAAGCACACACCGCCCACTGTACTCGAAGAGCAGGTTCAGGATCATCTGAGGAATGAGCAACGGATATCATCTACCTAGACTTGTGCAAAGCTTTTGACACTGTCCCGCACGACATCCTTCTCTTTAAATCAGAGAGACATGGGTTTCATGGACGGACCACTGGATGGCCGCACTCAGAGAGTGGTGGTTAACGGCTCAATGTCCATGTGGAGACCAGTCACGAGTGGCGTCCCTCAGGGGTCCGTGTTGGGCCCGGCCCTGTTCAACATCTTTGTCCGCAACATGGACAGTGGGATAGAGTGCACCCTCAGCAAGTTCACCGATGACGCTAAGCTGTGTGGTGCCGTCGACACGCTGGAAGGGAGGGATGCCATCCAGAGGGACCTCGACGGGCTGGAGAGGTGAGCCCGTGCCAACCTCATGAAGTTCAACCAGGCCAAGTGCAAGGTCCTGCACCTGGGTCATGGCAATCCCAGGCACAAATATTGACTGGGCAGGGAATGGATTGAGAGCAGCCCTGAGGAGAAGGATTTGGGAGTGCTGGTGGACAAGAAGCTCAACATGAGCTGGCAATGCGCCCTTGCGGCCCAGAAGGCCAACCGCATCCTGGGCTGCATCAAGAGGAGCGTGGCCAGCAGGTCGAGGGAGGTGATTCTCCCTCTCTACTCTGCCCTGGTGAGACACTACCTGGAGTACTGTGTCCAGTTCTGGAGCCCCCAACACAAGAAGCACATGGACCAGTTGGAGAAGGTCCAGAGGAGGGCCACAAAGATGATAAAAGGGCTGGAGCACCTCTCCTATGAGGACAGGCTGAGAGAGTAGGGGCTGTTCAGCCTGGAGAAGAGGAGGCTCCGGGGAGACCTGATAGCAGTCTTCCAGTACCTCAAGGGGGCCTACAAGAAAGATGGGGAAAGGCTGTTTAGTAGGGCCTGTTGCAATAGGACGAGAGGTAATGGTTTTAAAACAGAGGGGTAGATTTAGATTGGATATTAGGTAAAAAATTTTTACAATGAGAGTTATAGAACACTGGAACAGGTTGCCCAGAGAGGTGGTGGAAGCCTCATCCCTGGAAACGTTCAAGGCCAGGCTGGATGAGGCTCTGAGCAACCTGATCTAGTCAGGGATGTCCCTGCTCCTTGCAGGGGGGTTGGACTAGATGACCTTTGAAGGTCCCTTCCAACCCTAACCATTCTATGATTCTATGATCCTAAATAAATAAATAGTGATAAAGATAGATAAATAAATAACAGAAAAACAATTCAGGATAGATTGATTAGGGGAGATGAAAAAGGCCCTTAATTTAAATCTTAGTAAACCAGGTGTAATTTATAATTTTTTTCCTTATGCAATTTAATCACTTCTCAATAACAGAACTTATTATTTAGCCACAGACAGTTCTGCTCAGAGTAGTCACTTTTATTAATAAGATCCAGTCTGATCTGATTAGAAAACAAACTTCAGGAACATCTCCTGTTACCTTCCATTCATCTCAGCAGCAATTTAAAGTGCAGCTGATGCCTCAAAAAAAAAAAAAAAAAACCCACTAAAAAAAAAACCAAAACCCAAAAAAGCCACAACTAAACCCCACAGTGGAGTATTTTACAAGCACTCCCACTAATATATTAGCTATTCATTTTTGCCCTTTTTCCCCCTTACTTCTGTTTCCTCAAAAAGTAAACATTTGTAGATGATAAGGCTGCCAATACTGTACCTTTTATTCAAAGGAAAAGTAAAAAAAAAAGAGATGAGCAGCTGTCCAGAAAGGATGAGGAATTTGCATGTAAATCTTGCATCAAGCTCTAAATGGAAACACTGTATAAGCCAGGTTTATCACAGAGGTGCTGACCAATACAGTCTCAAAGCAGGTACTGTATATCTTTCTTTGCAAAAAGTAATGGTTTAGAATCAAGTAATCTACCAGTGAAACAAAAGCAAGGGTCTGTAGATGCTGGAGTACGAGAAACAGTACACAGAACAGTCACAGTTCTTGTTGCTGCCTTACTGATGAGAGCATTGCTTCCATCCCTTAGCATGTGCAATTTGGAAATACACCTTCAGAATCCTGCCTGTAATTTTTATTTTCTCTATTTTCTGCTGACTTCACATGTAGGGGACTGTGTTGGTTTTGTTCAGTGCAAGGAGGGGCTACGGGGGCAGCTTCTGCAAGAAGCTGCTAGAAATTTCCCCTTTGTCCAGTGGACCCAGCTGGACCTAAGGTGGACCCGCTGCTGGCCACGTCTGAGCCAACTCATGACAGAATGTCCCCTGATTACGACTCAGCAATAACATATTTAAGAAGGAGAAAAATAAAAAAAAAAAAGAAGAAGATGTGAAGAAGCTGGAGCGGGGTCAGAGGCGGGGAGGTGCGAACCTTGTGGGCCTTGCTGGCCTCACCCTCTGGCCTCCTGCGGGGAGGCCGACTGGGCCCGACTCAGCCCAGCCCGGCTGCAAGAAGTGGAGAGGAGAGGAGATGTGAAGAGAACCTGAGAGGCGTCTGCCTGAGCCAGTTGTGATAAATTTCTGGTGAGAGGAACGGCTGCAGACGCCAAGGTCAGTGCAGAAGGAGGGGGAGCAGTAATGCTGCTCCCGGCAGAGATTCCCCTGCAGCCCGTGGTGCAGCCCATGGTGAGGCCGGCTGTGCCCCTGCAGCCCATGGAGGCCCATGGAGGAGCAGAGATCCCCCTGCAGCCCACAGAGGACTCCATGCCGGGGCAGGCAGATGCCTGAAGGAGGCTGTGGCCCGTGGAGGGCCCACTGGGGCAGCCGTTCTGGAGGGACTGCACCCCATGGAAAAGGACCCCATGCTGGAGCAGTTTCACAAAGAACTGTAGCCCATGGGAGGGATCCCACGATGGAGCAGAGGAGGAATGTGAGGAGTTCCTGCAAGGAGGAAGGAGCAGTGTAATGAAATGATGAACTGACTCTAACCCCCATTCCCTATTCCCCGCTGTGTCCCTTGGGTTGGGGAAAGGAGGTAGAGATAGTTGAAATGAAGTAAAGCCCAGGAAGAGGGAGGGGTGCGGGGGAAGTTATCTTGTTCTCTTTCTCATTATCCTGCTTTGGTTTTAATAATAAATAATTAGTTTTCCCCAAGCTGAGTCTGTTTTGCCTGTAATGGTAACTGTAAGGATCTCTCCCTACCCTTATTTCAAACCTCCAGCCTTTTTTTCTCATATTATCTCTCCCTGTTCCCTTGGAAGGTGGGGGGAGTGAGAGAGAGACTGTGTAGCTTGATCCCGAGCGGGGATAAACTACGACAGGGACTCTTCAGCATTTTCTATACTGGCAGGAGTAAGAGGGAGCAGATTTCATGGAGCTGACAATGTAAAATAGGGGGAGAGGGAGAAACACAACAGAGAAATTAAGACATCACAACTTGCTCACGATTTCAGAAGAAAGATGCAGAATCTGTATGCTCTTGCTCAAGGATTTTGCTTCTTTATTTGTACTCTTAAGAAAACATAACTCACTGAGCCACATCCGCACCCATTAATTAAATGTCTACATTTTCTCTCAGATTGAGTGGTTTGCATGAAAAGCACAGAGGAGCACTGCCAGCCAAAGGCTGCTCCTCCCACTGAAGACACTCACAGTGCAAGATTCGGCAATAAACCAGCTAGGAGTACAGCTTGCCTCTCCTCCCAGTCATGAAGCTCAGCACTTTCAGCTCTTTGGGGTACAATGCTGCCCCTTGACCAACTGCTTGTAATGGCTTTCATCCTCACTCTGGTAGACAATTAGTACCTTGTTAGCCACACACCTGCAGTGCCTTCACCCAGAGGTCACTAAATCTCATGGGCCTGATTCACCAGTCACTGCTCCAGCCCCAATCAGAAATCACTCCATTAAATCAACCACTTTAGAGGAGCCTAAATAAAAGGGGAACGAGGTGATCTGCAATATTAACCCTTTTTCTCTATGTTTTTTCCTAGCCCTTTGGCCATCTGTCAGTGCTGTGAAAGTAATTAGCTAACAAAAACATTTCTCTAATCAGGACTGGGTGCTAGCAAAAGCAAGAACAAATGCAGCTCTCAGGCTATTGTAGTGTTTCTCCAAATCCTTCTGGAGCTGCTACATCTCAGGAAGAGTAGTCAGGAAACTTGACTGATGCAGTAACCGAATCAGCAGTATGCTAAAAGTTGTGCATCTAAATAAGTCATTCATGATGACTGCTTTGTGTTTTAGCCTCATCAAAATTCAGGCCTACTGCAGCATGGGGAGAAAAGCTCTGGGAAGTGAAATGAGAGCAGGGAGGCACAAATGTAAATAGAAAATATGTTTCTGAATTGTGCTACAGGGACTAGTCTGATTATAAGCTACTGGTAAATGATGGCATTTCACTCAAAGAAGGATATTGTCCAGTGGTGCTAATATAAAGAAATAAAGTTTTAAAGAATTGTCACAGCATAATATTGACTCAAAAGCACTGTCTCCAAGACTTAAGCTAAAAGAAATCTCCTCAAGAGAGGTGTATATGTAGCTATGAAAAGATAACATTACCACCTACATTTTGGGAACAATATTACACTAACTTTTCATCTCAGTAAATTCAGTCTTCGCTGCAGTAAAGTCCCATATTTGGCTGGGGGGGACAGGAGGGAATGTAGTAAGTTTTGTAATTTCTGATCATCTGGCACAGAGGATGGCTTGAATTTAAGAACAAATAGTACAAATAATGTGTATGTTAAGGAGGTGTGGTGGTTTAGCCCGGATCACCACACAGTTTCTTATTCACCCTCCCCCTACCCAGTGGACGGGGGAGAGAAATTGGGAAGAAAGGAAAACTCGTGGGTTGAGATAAAAACAGTTTACTAAAAATACTAAAAACTACAAAGCTAACAGGATATAAGGATATTAATATCTACAAAATATACAAAATGAACAATGTACAATTTCTCACCACCCGACGTCCGAATGACCGACGCAGCCCGTCCCGAGCAGTGATCACAGGAACAACACCGAGCAGCAAGCAAAAGAGGGGAGAGCAAGCTAGCAAGGTAGCGGGAATGATGCAAGCAAGCAAGAGAGAAGAAAAGGATGCCAAGGGTGCCCGAATGGATACCCGACAAGAATGTCCGAAAAGAAAAGGAATACCAGAAAATTATGCCCCCTCCCATGGGCAACCCCCACTTATATACTGAGCATGACGTTTATGGCATGGAGTACTCTCTTTGGCGAGTTTGGATCAATTATTCTGTCTGTCTTTCGCCCAGCTTCCCGCATCTGCACATTAACAAGACTTAGAAAGCCAGACAGTGTCCTTGGCCTCATTAACAACAACTCGTATCATCAGAATCTTTTTATCAACATTCTTCACACACAAAATCCAAAACACACTGGCTACTGAGAAGAAAATTAACTCCATCCCTGCTGAAACCAGGACAGGAGGGCTGCACGAATGAGTGTAAATTAAGGAAACACTGACTTTTAACATGCAGGAGGTTGGTGTAACCCTTAGATATACATTGTTTTCACACATAGGAGCAAAAGATTATACTGAAAAATATGGTGGAAAAGTGCATTTACAAAGTATACTAGCTTTTAGGGAAAGAGAATGCTCAACCTTCACAAAGCAGCCCATTCTCCTAGTTTTTATACTGTAGCATACAGACCCAAAAAGTTTACAGCATTTGGATGAAGAATGCTACCCTATAGCTTTCTACTTGAGCCTTTTGAGAAGTACACACTTTAGTAATCTGTCAAGAATGCTGTTTTTTAATGATCAAAGCTTTGTATTTAACACTTCTATGTTCACTATTGGCCACATCTGCTTTTCTGAGGTTACTTACTGAATGCCACACCATACTTTGTACAGACCTTTTCAGGCAGGGAAAGGGAAACTAATGTAGGATTATTTAACAGTTCGGTTCAGGGTTACCTGATTTACTGCCAAGATCTTGAATGAAATAGAATCAGTAGAATTAGTATTAGTATCTATACACATCACTGTAGTCTCAATTAATTAGAAAAGAATTAAATGAGTGATGCATTCTGCTTACATCTGATGACCATGTAGGGGAATATTGGCTGACTGTAAAAGTATCAACAGTGTAAATAGATTGGAAGCAGAAGGATTTTTGAGGCAGGCAATACTCACAAAGACGTAAGGCAGAAGTACTGAGAAAGGGTAGGCCAGGCTGCGAAGTTATTTCCATAACTTTGTAGTGTGCTAATTTGAATTGCTGGTAATAGCACACTCTTTAGACTGCTATAGTAATATAGCTGCTTTTATGGATAAAGTGTGTACCTGAAGTCAGGAGATATCCTTCTGTCTACTTTTTTTTTTTTTTTTTTTTTATGGTCATAAGCTAATCACTAGGACTAAACCTGCCCACACAGTATAAGTTGAAGCCAGTCTTAAAACTGGGAATCTAAACAATGCCATGCCATTTTCACTAGATGATTGGTGTAATCAAAACACAGTTTCTAACGGGTCTATTCCATCACTGATTTTTTTAATTATTATTTTCCTTCTTTTTTTTTTCTTTTTCAGTTCAGATTTACTGCAAGATAGAAAGCTGAGGCAGGAATTATGATAAGGCAGCCTCTCCCACAGATTGCTGCTGCCAATATTCTTATGTCTGATGCTAGATTTTCTCATTATACTCAGTATATCTGAAACTAAGCTCCACTACAGGTAACTAGTCTATGGCAGTGAGCAGAGGAAATAGCATTTTCAGTAAGTTAGAGAAAATTAATGTAAAAATATAAGCTGATGTTATTAAGTTGGTTGTTGATGCAGTAGAATTGAGGCTTGCTTGTTTAGACAGTTGACTGTGGTCAAATTAAGCATGCCTGAAATTTGAATAGAACTACAACTTAAATAAAAGATGACAAACAATTATATCCCACATTTGCTTTTGTGCTAAGAAGAACTGTGACATTTCATTCTGAGTAGCTTCTTAGGCAATGTAAGGATGTGAAAAATTCTATTTCTCTTCTGCTTGAAGTTAAGGCTTTGTGAAGTTGAGGCTTTCTCTCAGAAGCTTCCTGTGATGTGGTAATGCAAGGAAAAATCTTTGCTACTGTGACCAACTCACCCATCTGTTATGTTGTTGCTTGCTGGATGTGCAAAGATTTTCTAACACTGTAGTTAATACTACCCTGAGGGGTAGACTAATGCCACAGTTCTTCTGTACCACGTGTCCAGACAAACTAGATGTCCCTAATTAAAAAAAAAAAAAAAAAAAAAAAGGTGACATAAAATGAAACCTCAATTTTTTCTACTTTTATTTGGTGGGGAAAAAAGTAGTATCATTTTCACAAAAAGTATATTCCACCTTTCATCCAGGCACAGGCAGTCAGTGATTCCATGCTCCTTTAATTCAGAAATTACCTCATTTTTACATCTTTTCCTTTTGAGTGTTGGAGGTACTTTTCTAATTAGTTCCACACCCATCATTCCTAGCTAGCAGTAATTCAAAATCTGAAATAAAACCCCACCTATATTTTAACTGCTGGCTCGTCATCTTAATTTTACCTTACAGATAGCTCTGAAAACAGCTAATGGGCTTCTCTGTTTATGTATTTATGGATCTGAATGATACTGTTGATCATTCCACATCACATTGCCTCACTTCAGGTATGCTGTGGTATGATGAATATAACAAAATTCTCTCATTTGTTTTTGGGGTGGGGATTTTTTTAGTGCAAATTTTTAGTAGAAAAATTAAAGGTGGCGTATTCCATCATATAATAGTATAATTTTATATCAGAAAATACAACTCAAGGTATGGCTCAGAAGTCATATGTGGTTTACTATATATGCACCTGTTCAACTGACAATGAGAGCTGACATTACTATAATGGAAATGCCCAATGTATATTTATGGAACCTTAATTCAGCCTATAATATTGCAACTGTCAAAATCTACTGACGTAGATTTTATTTCATCCGTTTTCCTTCTCCTCCTTCTAACTCACTTTGAATCTTTTTTTTTTGTGTCAGAGCTTTAAAAGGAGATTGGTTAAATGTCTCATTTGAACTATTTTCTTTGTCTTCACATTCTTTCTCTTAATAAGTTAGGCTGAGCATCTCAGTCTTTTCAGAAGAACATATTCAACGAAAGTACAACATGTTTAATGTAATAGGCTGCTTCTGTCTAACAAGAGGAATAGGGCTGAGATAATACCATATAAACTGACAAAAGAAGATTCCCATAAGTGGAGGATGTTCATAGACTTTCCTGGTCCTCTAGGGAGAGATTTAGATAATGCAAGGTTAAGAGGCTTGGCATATTACCTCAGGACAGCTGTTCTAGTCCTGCAGAACAACATGAAAAAAACACAGATGCAGATCAGGATGGGAGGTGTTATCATACAAACAACGCTTGTCTCACTGGTATAACAACGAGCACAAGGTGCAATGCTGGGACAGATGGGTAGTAAGAAATCAGGGGGGAAAAGCAACAATCATAAACCAGAACTGAGGAAAACTTACTTAGACAAAAAGTGAAGGTGCGGGTCACTCATGACACTGAACATCCGACCTTGAGTTCTGCTGAGGGACTGTTTGTCCTCTCAACTAATGCCCTGATGAAGTAAGACTGGTCAGGGATAGAGGAAGGTGTCAGGAAGACATTCACTTAAGGAATGAATGTGCTCTTGAGGCACAGAGTTGTGCCATGCCTCAGAAGTACAGGCAAAAGGTTGAACATACTGCTGTGAATAGAAGCAAAGTCTGCTCCGGGTGGTAAGGAAGGAAGATGTGAGGAAAGGAACGGTCGTGTTAAACAGGTAGGCTGTCATGACTGGCACACAGGTTGTGGTAGTCAGTATAAATTGTCAGCCTCACCCAGTAAGGTTTGGGTACTTCTAACAGTACAGCAATGCTTGTTTATAATGTATTAACACATTACTTTATTCAAGTAAATGTCAAATCTGTAAGTACTCCTTGTTGGGGTGAGGGGGTATTATGGCCCAATTGTCTTTTGGACCCTATTTTCTTTTCCATCCTTAATCCTTCCTTATCATAGCTTATCCCTAGCCACCATCTCTCTCTTTCATTGGTTGTATATATGTCTTTGTGAGACATTACATGTAATCTCTCCATCATTTACTATCTTCTTGTAAATTTGTCCTTCTCTGCTCCTCATTTTCCTAGATTGTTTTGAATTTTCTCAACTTCCTTTTCACTTTTCTATCGTTGAGGCACTCTGTGATCTCATGAGGAAAAAACGTGTCATCTTTTTTACTGATCATGTGAAATCTTCATAAATGCATATCAATATGACATGTTTTTGTTATTGATCCACGTTACAACCGCACTTTTGTTTAATTTGCTGTCTTTTACACTGTCTGACATGCAGATATAATTGCATGTTAAGAAAACTGTAATAGTGGAGGATGTTATTTTTTTAATAAGTCTACTAAGTACTAATATATACTACTTATTTGTGATGAAAAGGTAAAAACAAAGCCTAAAAATGGTATGACTGTCAGTCAACATAAGCTGGTAAAACTACTTGGACTTAGAGCAGTTGAAATTTGCACCAAAAAACGTATTAATGCCATGGGAGCTTCAAGACTTCTGCAGGGGTCTTATTTCAGAAAATAAGGTCAGTCTGCTAAAGTTAGTGACACTCATTTTTATCAGATAAGCTTGATAGCCCTCATTTGAGTCTATAGAGATTGACTGACCTATTCCACCTTAAAAAAAAGTAGGAGAGTATGTTCCTCATCAAAAAATTTCATGGCATAAAAACATTCAGAAGCCATCAGTTTATGTGATGTGAAAAGTAATTAAATACAACAACAGCATGACATCAGCAATGGATAATTTTCAGACCTTAAATGTCATCCTCTCCTTTTAAACTCACAGTTGTTTGAGGTTTTTGTCTCCATTTCACAAGATAGAGTACAAAACATTGTGACATGCTTAATATTTCTTCCATCGAGCCGTCCATTCTGATTTCATTCTCACCCTTTACAGAGTTGTTGATTTCAGCCTGCATTTGGCTGCCAAAAATGCGATTGCACACGCAGCACAAAGAACAAAGTGAAAATGAATTATGCATTGGGAAGGAAGTTACATTTGAGTCAAAAAACTTAAGACTTCAGCACCTCCAAATTACAATATAATTTAGGAGGGAATACATTTAAAGAGATAGCAATGGACTGAGGCGAGAGAGGGTCAGCCATGCCAAGGCTTAATATAATTTCCAGTAGCTTTCAATTATTTTTAAGAAGCCACTGAGCACACTGGATCTTTTCAACGGTAATGTCAAAATATGGATATTGGAAAAAAGACATGAATAATAGTGACAGGTTGTTATGCATGATAATGGTATATGGGGACACTTAAAATATGGATCGCTCACCAGAGCAAAAAGCGCATGTCATTTACTCTGAGAACACATGGCTGTATGCTTAGTGGCTCTTATTCTGCACTATAAAAGTTTGCTGAATTTGATTTTTTTTTCTTTCTTCTTTTCCTTTTTGATTTAAAACTTTTTTCTTTGAAACAATGGCCAGTGACTTCAGACTTACTGCCCACAAAGGAAAAACAGCTAGAGCTGTTTGCAGTGATCCAGATAGCATAAAAGGAAGCCTTTTAAAACTTTCAGTCCATGCAATGAATAGTGTTTTGCATTTTATTTTGCTGTTTGATAATATTATATTTAAGGGAAGTGTATGGCTTTTGAAGCCCTGGAATGAAGTTTGGAAGATTTTTTTTTTTTTCATATTCTTGACAGGCTTCTTTCATAGGAATAGGCAAATAACTCAGCACTGACTTCACCAAGTGCTTTTTGATTGTCAGAATCCCTATTTAACTTTTGCTTTAATACTATAGGCATAAAAATCATTGATACTTTGGTTTCTACCTGCAAATATATGCAAAAATAAGGAGCTCCTGTAGCTATTTACTTAGGATCCCAACCTGCACCTAGACCGTAGAAGGATTCTGAAAACATGAGATTGATCAAGTGCCTCCAGCTGCCAATCCAGAAAGAAACAGCCCTCCTATAGCTCCTACATCATATCTGCCAGCCTCAGACAGATCTCAGCTGCTTTAAAGGTAGACATTCAGGCAATTTTATTTAGTCATCTGAAATCTGGCTAAATATGTCCTATATATCTCTATATAGGCCGTTCTGCTCAGCATTTTCAGAGGGTGCTTGTTGGATCAGACTTACACAGAAGATTCCTGGGGACAACTGAGTCATGTTTCACAGACTGGACGATTGCTCATATCTGCATTGAGTTTGCTCTAAAAGCTAGTCTCTAGAGTAACAATAACTTTTATTTCCTTTGGTGACCACTGCCATTTTGCCTATTTCCTACACACATTGTTGTCATATAATTTTGAGGCGAGCTAGTTGGACCTGGAAAGTGACCACCTTGTCTCTCATCCCATAAGGCAACAATTTAGTTCTGCCTGAGTTTTGCATGGAAACTTTTCTCTTGCATGATCTGTGAGCCTGAACAGGTGGTATAGGAATGCTCTGCCTGTCCATTCCTCATTCATCCAAGACCACTGTGTCCAATGCAGTGATCTGAAATGCTGAAACATCAGATTTGAATTGCCCTGAATGAGTTAACAGTAATCTTATTAAATTCAACATTGTGAAGTCCTGTAGTTGTGAAATAAGATCACCTTTCAGTAGTACAAGGTGGGAACAGACTGGCCAAGGAGGAAATCTGTGGAAAATACTTGATTAGATAAAACCCTGAGAAACTATGTCTGACTTCAGAGCTGACAATGTTCTGGGTAGGAGTTTGGAACTTCCTTACATCCCGTCCAACGTGAAATATCCTATGATCCTGTGGCCTATGATATGGAAAAAAATCTATAAATCCAGGAGCCTCTAATTTGTCTATCCAACACTTTTTTTTGGCAGTTCTGGGTAGGTAGTTGTCTTTCTCACTGAGGCTGATCAGAACTGGAGAAGCAGCATATTTTAAAATAATAAAAGTAATACCTAATATTAGTGAAGTATTTCATACAACAGGAACTGGTACTTAGCATTTCCTCCTTCTTAGTTCATTGATTTCTACACCTCTCTTTTGCTATCTTTCTTTTTTCTTTTTCTACTTTTTATTACCAAGATAGAAGTGCACTGAAGAATACCTGATCACATGTTAGAGATTCTCTCCCTCCTGAGGTGTGAGAGTTCTGGTCTCATAAATTAAACACTGGGTGTTTAAAGTTTTTTCAAAGGAAGTGCTACAACTGCTGAACATTTAAGGTACATTGCATACACTTGTGTTCCTTTATATGTTGTTTCTTTACAGGAAAAAAAAAGCAATATGACATGAGTTGGGACTGTTCAGCCTGGAGAAGACAAGGCTCCATGGAGAACTTATTGTAGCCTTCCAGTATATAAAGGGGGCTTATAAGAAAGATGAGGGCAAACTCTTTAGCAGAGCCTATTGTGATAGGACAAGGGGTAATGGTTTAAACATTGAAGGAGGTAGATTCAAACTTGATATAAGGAAGAAATTTTTTACAATGATGATGGTGAAACAGTGTAACAGGTTCCCCAGAGAGGTGGTAGATGTCCCATCCCTGGAAACATTCAAGGCCAGGCTGGATGGGGCTCTGAGCAACCTGGTCTGGTTGGAGATGTCCCGGCTCCTTCAGGGGATTGGACTAGATAGCCTTTAAAGGTCCCTTCCAGCTCAAACTTTTCTATGATTCTATGATTCTATGGCCTGCTGTACCTCCAAATTTCAGATTAAATTCACAGTTTGCAGTCTAAGGTAAAGAAATGGAATCTTCAGCTGAGAGCTAGGTGTTTGCATTATGATGTATAAGTGAATCTTTTACAGTGCTGATAATTTTCAGTAAACTGCTCAGATTTTAGCTTCTGAAGATCCCATTCTTATTACGTGTCTCTTCCCAAACTTTGTATGAAGACCCTGTTTACCTCCAAATTATGGCATCTAGTGGTAGCCATGAGAGTTTCAATTAATGTCACCACTATCATTATTTCAAGTACTAAGGGTAGGTTTCATCTGAGGAAGTGTAGATCTGAGGAAGTGTGAGCTAGTGATTCTTTGGCTCTGCTAGGAATCAAATGAGATAAATAGTTACTTTTAGGGTACAATAGGCCTTATCCTTGTGTAGAAATCTAAATATGTCAGCTAAAGAGATTGTTTATCTTAAGGGATTCTTTTTGGTTTGGTTTGGTTTTTCCATAGAGTATAAAGGCAACCTTAAAACTAGCTGAGGAATAAATACAAAATGTATATACATCTAAAATTAGCTGAGGCGAATATATCTCTGGATTTAGCTCTTTCTCAGAGGTAGACTGTGTTTATTTTAAAGAGAGACATATAAGGTAGCATTGTGGGTTTTTTTTTTTCCTTTTTGGCATTTAAGACTTTAGGAAAGCATTGACCTGAGTTTTGTACTTTAGAAATAAGTTTTGCTTGGGTTTTTTGCATGTTTTTAGTTTTCACTTATTTTCTTCCTTGAGCTTTTGGAGAGAAAGAGACTATGGCCAGTAGGTTTTACTGTCCTGTCAGCTGCCTTGCTGGTAGAGAAAAGGAAAGACTGAAATTGTAGAGATGTTTGGTGATTCAATTCTGCAACTGTATGTGCAAACTCCTCTCATATGCAAGGATAGTATAATTTAATTTTTTGTTTTATCAAATTAGCATAACTGGTTCATATTAACATCTGCAGTTCTGAGCAGACCAAGCGACCAAGTGGGTATGAGTATGAGCTGAAATCACCATTTTCCTGTTAGTCATAATAAGGAATATCTAAAGACACTGTAAATTAAAAAAGGAAATAATTTTCTGACCATTACATCTTCTGAAATTACTTATTGAATTTCTAGTATGATCTTGTCTGATATCACAACAGCAACAAGAGAAAACGGAAGTTATCTGATCTTTGGTTTATCCATAGATTTCATATTTTAGGAAGAAAATAAGTCACAAACACAGGCCAAATCCCAGAGCTAAGTAGCTCCTTAACTGTTCATTCTATATTGATCTTGTCTTTTCTATCTTTCCAGATTTAGGAAGGGAAGATCACTGTGTCTGATCATCAGTCATGAAATACATTCCATGGGGGAGGGAAGAAATGTTTGGTTTTTTTTTTGTTTTGCATTTCCACAGGGAGTGAACTTTATGAAGAAAAAAGGCTATTTCAGGTGCTATTCAAGAACACCACCTAAGAAAGGTAGAAACAAACAAGTTATATATACCCTCAGGCAATCTTTGAATACTGGGGAAGGCATTGCGATATTGTCTTTCTGGCTGCCACCACAGGCATGTGGAAAAGTGAAAAAGTGGGCAAGATGGGCAATTAATAGCCACCTCCTCCTTGAGGTCCCAGCCTTCCTTGTTTCTTCTTTGTCCCATTTCATGACAACAAACACAAAAAAAGCTCTCAAACCAGAAGCAAACAGTTCCTAACCTTCTACCAAGAGCCACAAAGGGACAAATGCTGAGCTTAAAGATGAGAATTGCAACTGATGGATACAGGGATGAAGGGTAAATAATACCCTTCTCCTTTCAATATGTTGCTCTGTTGTTCCCTTTGTGGGAAGGGAGTGAGCTGACTCCAAGTTTTTTATCTTCTTCCAACACAGACGGACTGTAGCCACTCTCATTTATCACTCAGCCCAGGACTGCTGCACGTATGAAAAGATCGGCCTGGAAAGCTGCGGCTGTATCACGACAGTAAGAATTGTCCAGTCTAGTTTCTTACAAGACAGGACATTTAAGTGGCACTGTTTAGTAATGCTGAATTTGCTAAGGGTTTGCAACAACAGGCCATCGTGAACTGTACCTGCTCAGCAACCCAAGAAAGTGTGACTTTGTACTTTATTGCTCTCTGACCCTATGAGACATCACTCCTAAGTGGGTCCTTTGAGCCAAGTACCTCATAGACAAAGAGTTTTCCTGATGATCTTCAATCTGGATTTGGAGGTGCCAGTCTATGCCTTGCAAACTTTCATGTTTTTCTCAGGAATCTTGCAAAACTCTTAAGGTTTAATGGTCTCTCACACTCTGTTTCCTCAGGTGACTCTGCCCTTCAGGAAGATTTATGCATACCTGTCAAAAGCTGCTAGATTTCTTTCTCTCTTTCTTTCTCCCTCTCTCTCTTTTCTTCCTACCCCTTAAGTTTCAGAGCTGGTTGTCACTCTCGAACAGTTTATTTTCCATAAATACACAGTGAGCACCTCACCCTTTCCTCAACACTGGAGCACATTTTGCTTTCATATGCAAATCCTCTCAGTCAACAACGTAGCAGGAATATGTTTAAACTAGAATAGAGATAGCTAATCAATGTACTTTCCTAAAATTACTTATTCCTGAGTTGCTGATTCTGCCTTTGCTTGGTCCTTGCTCGGATACAACTCTTACGAATGTCTAGAGAAGTTTAGCTTGTGAAACAACTGAGAGAAATGTGAGTAAGAGTATTAGCATATGATCCAGTATTAGTCTATTATTATATTGGAGATATCACTAGAGAGGGCTCTTGAGGGTATAGCTGCACTGCCGTCTTCTTACTCACATCCTTCTATTACAATTACCTGTTTCCTGCAAATCAGGTGCATGTTACAACTTGGTCTGTAAATCTGGGCAGCCCCACAGCATTATATAGATATTCCAGGAGTACACAAATTAATGAATATATCAGATCTGTTTTCCCCTCCCCTTATTTAAATTATTACATTACAATGTTTTCATTTAACTATGTTACCTTTTGTCCTACTCATATTTGTTTAGAGGGGATTCTGATGTCTCTATGTTAGCCAATTGTTTCTCAGATCTGCAGATATGTGTTCAGAAACACAAATGATAGTTTCCAATCACTTATTAAACATAAATTTTACAAAAAAAATTAAACAGTTGTATTGTGGCTAAAGGCTTTCTTATGATTTTGATCACCTGATGACCATTGAAAATGTGTGTATTGAATGTTTAGTATCATCAACCTGTGCTGTGCATTCAGAATTACTTGTGAAAGTTTTCCTGTGGCACAAATCATGTCACCTACCTTCAGTCTTTTAAAAATTAGTCATTCAGTTTACATTAGCCCTTCGTGATCCTTCTATAGTTCATGGAGACAGAGATGGACAACTTCAGAGAGTAATTCCTTTTATCCTAAGATAATTGAATAGACTAAGTGATCAGCTTATGTGTCTAAAGCTGAGTGGAATAAATATCAACCTAGATCACTGGGTCTGGGATACGTGGTCATGTGTTTTATACAGACATAAAGCTCAGTGTCCATTTAATAGAACTTTAATTTGGAGTAAAATTCTTCACATTATAGTGATCCAAAAATTATCTTCTATTGGCTATTGGCAGATAGCTGAAGTTTTTTGGATGAATTGCTTATTCAAATGAACATTAACTTGCGTAGGTGCCACTACATTCTTTGTCAGTAACTAATTATATTTCTCCAGAATAAGATCTATGCCTTACACAATGCTAGGTAGCATAAGCATCAGATAGGGGTTGAACCAGATATATTAAGGGAAGATCTTTCATTATGGCATATTTTTAGAAAGGTACCTCTGATGTTTCAGAATGTCATATCCTGTTGGCAGAGCTACAATTGTCTTTTCAAGATCCTCTTTGATGTCTTGCATAATGTTGACCAGTATATGACTTTCTCAAATGCAACCCATTTTCTTCTGGAATAAGCTGGTCTTAAAAAAAAATGCTGTTAAGTACTTTAGTATGAGGTAGTTATGTTATTTATAAAGCTGGTATAGTAAAGGAATAGGCCTGGAGTTTTTCAGCTTTGAATTATTCTCCTCTGACACTCTAGGAGTGCCTCAGACTTTATTAGTTGTAATACTGAGATTTTTGTAAACAACTTTAATGAGTGTCCTGGTTTCGGCAGGGATGGAGTTAATTTTCCTCTGATGTATTTTGGATTTTGGATGTGAAGAATGTTGCTAAACACACTGGTGATATGGGTTGTTGCTAATGAGACCAAGGATGCTGTCCAGTTTTCCACATCTCACTAATGTGCAGATGTAGTAAGCTGGGAGGGACATAGCCAGAATAATTGACCCAAGCAGGCCAAAGAGAGTATTCCATGCCATAAGCGTCGTGCTCACTATATAACTGTATAACTGGGGGCTCACCAGGGAGGGTATCTGCCTTCCTGGCATCCATCCCTCTCGCTTGCTCTCTGGCATTGTTCTCTCTACCTTGCTGTCTCCCTTTCACTCCTTTGCTTGCTGCTTGGTTTCATTTTTGTGATCGCTGCTCGGGATGGGCTGTATCGGTCATTGGGACATCGGGTGTTGAGAAAATGTACATTGCTGATTTTGTATATTTTAATTTTCTTGTATTCTGTTATTACTGTAGTTTTCCTTTGCTATTTAAGTCTTCATCTCAACCCAAGAGTTTTCCTTTCTTCCCAGTCCTCTCCCCCACCCCCCTGGAGAGGAGGAGGGGGAGGAAGAAACTGTGTGGTGACTAGGGCTAAACCACAACAATGAAGTAAATAATTGAAGTAAACAGTCCTTTACTGTAGGTTCAGAATATTCTACCTTTTTGGGGGAAATGTTAGGAACATCAACTTTTCCATTCCTGAAAGAATGAATATCCTCCTCGTTACTCAATTAATGATTTTTGTTTCTTGTTTTAACTTACCTCTTTTAAGGAACAGACACTACTTGTATTTTTATCATAGCTCTGGCCTCAAAACAAGCTATCATACATAACCAAACTTTAATCTACATAGTTTTGGTACTCATAGCAATTTTATCTGTGGTGGCATGCAGTTCAACAGAATCCAGTGATGACTGAGGAGTCATTGTTATCTGCACTAAAGTTGTACTAATTTGGATATATCTACTATACAAACCAAACTGCAGCTGCAGTTGGAATATACTCATATGCTGCCCTATAAAAATACTCTTGTTAATCCTTAGAGTGAACAGTATGTGGTGGTCACATAGCACCTTGCTGATTTTTTCTGATACATACATTCTTCCAATTACATACATTCTTCTCTGAGACTTTTAGAAATTTAAGGTAAAAATGATCAAGTCTAAGACTATTAAGGCTATAGTAGGCATAAATATCTGCTGGAGAATATGTAAAACCACTGGAGTATGCATTAAGCACAGAGATCAGAAAAGCATGTTTCTAACATTTATGTCAGGTGTATCGAAGGACTAGATTCTGCCTCTCTCTAGAAATGCTGGACAGTAAGAACAGAGAAGTGGAATATCTGTTACTTCATTGGTTTTCCACTTACTGACAGTCCAGGATTCTTCCCTTTAAAATACTTTATATCCTTCTTTAAATATTCAAACTGAGGGCAAAAAGATTATCCAACAGTGTTAATGTCAAATTTACTTTGCTTGAAGTGCACTAGAAAGGAAAATTCGCCTTAACAAGGATCAACATTACACGCTGAAGGACTTGCACTAAACTACTTTGATTAATTTCAAAGATATTAAGAAAATATGCACATGTTCCAGACTATCTGTTTTTAAGGTCCTATGAGATTCTGTAGGTATTCCTCAAACAATACAGGATCAGAAGCATCATGATTCCTTGCCTACACAAGCCCTCGCCAGATCTTTAGCTTCAGTTTGGTAGGGACTTCCTAGGGAGACAGGGATATGTCCAGGATTAGAATAATGATCCTGAAATTCTCCTTATTCATTGGCAAATTAGGGAATAAAGTTATTGCGTGTAAAGGCTCTAAGGCACACTGGAGTGACAAGAGAATTTTGCATGGGCAGTAAAAACAAAAGCATTTCCAAAGTAAGTAAGCAATTTTCCCATCTACCATTGATCACGGCAGTGCCCTTGTGTGTTCTTAAGGATCCAGACATGGTTTCTCACAACTGCGAACAGTTACAATTGAAGTAGTCCTCTTGTTATCAGTGGGGATGTTGGGCAAGTAGCAATTCCCTGGTATGAATGAGCAGTGCACAGATGGTTCTACATCTCATCAGTATGCAATAAGATAGAAGACCTTGTACTCTACTCATTCCAGCAATAAACAAGGAAATTTTACAGTGACACACTGAATGGATTTTTCCTCACTGCATTTGTGCAAAGAGACTGAGTTGGACTCAGTTCAGGTAGCAGACTGGTTTTAGTGAAACAATGCTTTGGGGCTTACGTTAGAGGGCAAAATAAAACTTAATGCGTCCCTATCTCCAGCTTCAGAAGCAACTCTTGCTGTGTTTTTCAAACTCCTTTTGAGGTTTCTATTGGCAGAACATCAGTCACTTTATTTCTGTAGCACCACTCTTCATAGGTCTAAAAGTGTTTCACAGAAACCAGTAACATCTCAATTTTGAGCACTGGCTGACAAATGATGTGTTCGGAAAACATGTCACAGTTCTTTGTTTCAAAACCTGGTTGATCTAGTTTAGTTTAAAGTAGGGTTTTTTGTTTGCTTGGTTTTTTTTAATAACTCTTTGTAGGTTGCATGGTTAATTTACAAATAATGCTCATGTAGCAGCAAATAGTATTACACATACAAATATGCTGCTTTGCTCTCTTGCTGTCCCTCATACAAATATATGATAAATATGATTATTTCTACAATGCATGCATATTCTGAATCCTACTTTTAGGTATTAAAATCAAGAGCTGAATACACTGAATATGAGATATAGCTTCTTATGGATTTTCGTTTGCACTATTTTCCTTAGCAATCTGCTTCCACAATACTCTTATTTAAATAAGTGGCTTAATTCATGGTTTCAGGTACTATTCGGTATAAATTGTCTTTTCACCCTAAAAAATAATCTTGCTGCCATTTTCTCCAGAGATAATCTGTATGTTCATTGAGAAAACTGCAGTAGAATTCAGTGGTTTCATATTTAAACTAGTGCATTCATCTTACTGTTGTTTTCCAACCAATAGTCTTGAGTCTGTCACAGTGGTAGAAATGGCTCCTATACAATTAGAAGACAAAATACACATCTTCCAAATGTGATTCAGTGGAACTAAGTTCCAGTGAGTATTCAGATAATTTACATATCTCCATGGGATTAACAGATGAGACAGGAGGACACTTAAAGGTGCAATATTAAAGAAACAGAAAAAAGTATAAATCCAAACTGCACAGAGAATACTTCTCTCCACTTGAAGCCTACAGTCTTCTCAGAATAGACTGTTTTAGAGGTGAAGTCTCCTTTACAGTTTATCCTGATGGTCAGAATACTTCCTTGAGAAATGGGGAGAAACATTCCCAAAAGTCTCCATCAAGCTGGGTTTGAGCTGATTTTGAGCTTCCACATCCCAAGTGAGTTTTATTATCCTTTTCCTGAACAGAAACATCTCTCTAGCCTATGTACTGCAGCTAGATTACTTAATCTACCATAATAGAATGTATGGCAATGTCGTGTGGGACTAAAATACAAGTGAGCAAGAGTGAGTTAATCTTATGGAGACATCTTCCTGGATTTTAGAGTCTCGTTTTAGTTATGTTTATGTGTTTTATCTAGGAGATAGTATCCCTCAGTAGCGGGCAATTAAATCCAAATTCTACTTGATTATTCTGCCTTTGGCTTACACATTGCTTTACTGCACAGTGACCCAGATTTAGCAGTAGCGATGGAATATGTACTGGCCCTTGGCTGTTCCTTAATATGGTTGGTAAAGCACACTTTTGGAAGTAAAAGCTGTGGCCTCCTTCACCCACCTCTAAAGACAGAGCTGAAACCAGTTTTATCATATCCTAGGACAAGATATAAACTATGGGCCAGTGGTATAAAATCATAGCTTTGAACAAACACAAAAGATCATTCCTTGGCAGGACAGCTGTAATGTGACAGGCCATCTAGACTGGGAAGTCAAAGACAGCACAATGGGGTCGTAAGTATATCTGATATGACTAGCTATGGCATCGTGCCTTGACCACTGGGCCAACAACTACTCCTCATCCCTTTGATGTTGATAATTATAATAAGCTATCTAGAGTTCATTCTTTGGTGTACTATCCAGACCTTCTTTCTTCTGTCAATATATTACCATCTTGAATTGTTTCAAAATAAATTTTCTGTTACGTTTAACAAACTAACTTAAAAAGACAAAAGTAAAAGATTCTTTGAAGGCAGAAAATGAGTAAGTGTAGCATACAAAGAGTAGTTTGTTACAGCAGATATATCTCCATTTGCACTTCTGCTATTATTAACATATGCACTTAGAAACATGAAACAAACCTTAAAGCTATGTTTTTACAGAGCCCTAAAGCTGATTAAATCAAATGCAGATGTGGAATTGGTGCAAAACAGATGTTGAAAAGCCATGTCAATATCCTAAAGAAATCCATTCCCTATCAGAAAGAAACTTAATTTCTACTATAAAGAATTTGATTATGTATTGTTATACCAAATGTGATTAATGTTTTGTGGTGATTAATCAACTGCAAAATATACAATTATGCCATCTGTATTTTTCCAGCTTCCTGTCACTTAAGAATTCCACTGGGGAGTGGGAGGTGGGATAATGAGTACTGGTGGCATTTCAAGTGCTTAAAACCGTACTCTGAAAGCCTGGGGAATCTAGTAACAAAAAGAACTGGCATTTATTCTAATAGCAAAACCTCTAAGCATATTAAGTAAGAACCCAGAAGACCCATTGGCTTGATAGCTACTTATGTGGAAGACCCAGTTAGGGGGTTCAAACAGCCTGGGACCCATGAGGGCTTGCTCCAATTCAAAGGTAACCCATTAAGACCTCAGGGGAGCACTCAGAATTTGGCTTTTGGACCACCTCCTGCTGGCTGATTTATGAAACAGCCCTGACACTGACACAAAGATCATCAACTGTCTTGTGGTTGCAGGCAAAGTGAGGCATATTTGCAGTGGCAGATCAGGGCAAAGAATAACACTAACTACTTACATATTAAAACAACTTGTCTTTTTTTTTTTTTTCTTTTCTTTCCCCTGGGTAAAGCACTGGGTTAGGTTCAGACCTGAAGTAAGACGCTTGGCCCACAAAGTCATCTGCTAAACTGAAGAGATGCCTTTTCAAAATGTCAGGCATAATTGAAGTAAAAAGTAAAAGAGGTAAAAGTAAAGGTTCCTTAAGCAAGTTGGTCCCAACCACACCACATACGAGTGATCTGTATCAGTCTTTTGTCTACTCTTAAATTAAAACACACCACTTAGGAGAGCCATCCTTCATCCACTTGGTGTTTGCAAAGGGAAGAAAATGTAAAGACTGAATCTAGAGTCTTAATGACTCACACATGTTTGTAGGAACAGCATTCTGTTAATATTTTGCACTCTATTTTCTTTACAGTAATTGCTTACTTTGTGTTTTGGTGGTGCACGGTCAGTTGTTTTGTTTGTTTTTTCTTTTTTTTTATTTTTTAATTATATAAAGACTATGGAAAGCATAGTCTAGCAGTTCTTCCCCTTCTTCTCTGCCCCATTTGACATTGTTGTAAATTAACATGTTGGAACAGCCCAAGTCCTTTACTGTGAGAGTGATTTTGATGACAGTGGAAATAAATTTTCAACTTGTAACACTCTCGAAGAGTTTCACTGTGGCTTTGGGCAAATACATTATGTACGGTGAAGATCAGAGTCACCTAGCTGGCAGAGGCATTTCTAGGCTCAGTACGCCAGCAGATGTACGTCCCAGGAGTGAGTGCACAGACTCTCTGTAGATTCAACAAAAAATTAAACATCTCCAAAGAAAGAGAAGAGAGACGCAGGCCCCAGTATGTACCTTGAATCTTGATCATGGTGTAGCTTTGAATAAAAGATTTATGGTGTCAGATGGAAACTAAATGTATAAAACTTAAAATTGTAAACCAATTAGTGCGCTTATCTTGTGTTACTTGGGTCATGTTTCTGGGAAGAAAAAGACAGGGTTTAATAAGTTTCACAAATCAAAAAAAAAAGCCTGTTTAAAAATCTAGAAAAAGGAGTAATACATGTGCCCATATAGAGGCACCTACTGACATTTTAGACACACACCAATAGCTGTGAGTGTTCAGCTGTAACTCCAGAAGACCATGGACAACACAGAGATGTTGTGTCATATTTAACAGCTCCTTTGCCAAACTCTGTGGATAAGTTGGACATCAGGGATATCATGTGCTCTGATACTGCATGTTTGTTTTGGCCTATTCTATGTCTTTTAGTATATGGATCTCCATAAGCATGAGCCTCCTAATTCTCCCTGTAAAAAGGTATCTTCTGTCTTTTCCTTGCCTTTTTAATTTGTACCACATTTATACAAGGTCTGCCCTTCCTGATCTGCTGCAAGATTGGTCTTGATTGGTTCAGGTCTCTTGCAGCTCTCATGGTAAAAAACACTATGATGTTACTACAGTTAGTCTCTGGCATAACTCATTAAACAGATGAGAGATACAGACTGATAATGGAAAAGAAAGAGTCTGCTTACATGAACACATGTTTTGGTAATGAGCAATAACAGGACAAAAAATAAACTACAATAAAAGGTGCAAGACAGTTTGATTTTGGGTGATATATACTAGGTTTTAAAGTTGCCTCAGTGTGTCAGTGTTTTATTCATGGCTGGCAGCTAGTGTGAAAACAGCAGAAGCTAGTGTAATAGTTTGAAATATCACTGCAATTATGTTTTAGGGTCAAGTACCTTTTTAACATTCTTCTTGGTTTAAATAAAAAAAAAAAGAAAAGAAAAAAGAGAAAGGAAATGGGGAGAAATTCAAAAGCAAACAAAGTATGCTTCTTAAAAAAGAACATAAAAAGATAACGAAAAGACAAAAATATTTGGAATCATACTGCTCTGTCCAATTTGAGACATCTGGGTAGCTGCAGTACCTGTTTTGTGTCTCTCACTGTCATTTCCTCCCTTTCAAAGGTCCTTCAAATTGCAGAACATCCTGAGCAACAGCAGAAGAAGCTAGTGTTTCTATGTAAAATTTATCACCCTTTGTTCATTACTGCTTAAGTATTTACAACTGATTAGTCACAACTATTGGTCTCATATTGTTGTTGGTACAGTTTGGATGAAACATATTCATTACAAGTGTATGCGTGTGTGTGTGTGCGCGTAGTATTAATGAGTGCATAAGTATGAATGATCAGCAGAAGTATTTGTGAATTAACATAAGACTAGTAAATGTAAGTTAGAAAAGTAGGTACTGGAAGCTTCCTTTATCGTCAAAGAAAACAGATATTACGAAAGAATGATTCAGACCTGTCACGCTCCTATTTCGGGTAGGAAGAAGGCCCCCTTGCGTTCTAGATGACCTCAGACGAGTCTGGGAGGCTAGGGGCGGCTGGACCGACCTCACACACACCGGAGCGTGGTTTTGTTCGTATTTCTTGGGAACAGAATTAAGACTCAAAATGGAGTCAAGTGCCAGGTAACTTTATTAACCCGACAAGAAGTTCGCAAATGCAAGAGAAAGGAGAAAAAGAAAGGAAAGGGGGAAAAGAGTTTCAGTTGCAATAGCTGCCACCACGGAGCTGCGGCGTCCCGACAGTCCAGTTGACTCGGTGGGGGAAACGTTCCGTCCGATGTTGGTCGTTTCTGTCCTTTTATCGTTCGTCTTATCCACGTCACATATTCCAAAAAGCGGGTTTGCTTGGCCGCACCCCTCACCTGGCAGTGATACGCATGCCCAATACCATCTCTGGGCCCCTCTGTTTTTCTGGCCTGGGTCTGGGTGCATACGTAGGGGTAAGGCTAAATTTTGCTCTGCATTCAGGTTCATGGGAAAATAGGAGGAAAAAACAGGAAGCTTCCAGTCCTGTGGCTTGACTGGCTTGCAAGATAAGGGAATCATCTTGCAGGAAAACAGGAAGACTCCAGTCCTATCGTTTGACTGATGGACCATTGTTTAGGTGATGCTTTGACGCTTCGACAATGTTGAGACAAACATTCGACACAGTCTCTCACAAGACCACTGGTGATTTCATGCCTGAAATTTGCATCCTAATTTTCACCTTAATGGAAACAGGGAATAATTGCATTGATTTCCATGGTTAGTTTACAGCAGTAAAGGTGAGAAGAAACTTTGTTTCCAGAATGTATTCTCTATTCTTTCAACATGAAATGCTCAAATTTGAAAGAATGGACAAAGAGCTAGAAAATGTTCCGTGGAAAAACCACCTACACTCTTCTATGTCTGGAAATAAAAGAAAAAAAGCCTGATGACCCAACAGGTCATTCCCATTGCTGTTTTTTATTATTTCCTGCCAGTTCTTTTCTCCAAGTGTTGATTAAATATTCAGAAAAATCGTTACTTATATATAAACCTAATAATTTAAAGGTCCTTCAAATAGAGCGGACTACAAACACTTTGCTAAAGGAAGGAGCATTCAAAAGATACCCTATCTTTGAGCCTCAATTAGACCAGATCATTAAGGAAATATATTGCAATTAAGTTTACATCCACTGGATGGAACTTGTTGCCAGATAACAGGAATCTCTCAAATGTTTTTTTTTTCTTTTAATTCTGTCATGATTATTATCACAGTATGAGTTCATTATTTCAGATAAAATATAGTCAAACATTATTGAATTTGGAAAAAATAGATTAAAAAGTCAATTTACCTAATTAAACAATTATAAGTTCAAACTTACAATTACAAATGAAAACAAATATGAAAACTATGTGGCACAAAGGGATTCTTTTATTTCAGATGTGTACATCTATGTCTCAGCAGTGTTAACTCCTAAAGTACTGTGGGGAGGTGGATATACTCGTCTTAATCACATTACACTAAGGACCTAAATGATTTCAGGTCACCTCATTCTGCCTCAAGGATGATCCAAATACTTTTCCATTATGAATTCATCTGTCTTCTTCAGAGTGCCAAATTCGAATTTCTTCAGTCTCTAATTGCAATGCATCTACTCTAGCTCCAGTTATGAGATATGCACTAGCTCTCAAACACTGTCATGAAGCTTATACTTCCTACTCTGCCTTTGATTTCTTCTAGAACCTGCTGTTGCCACATTCAGAACATCCCAGCTCTCAGCATAAGAAGCTGCTGCTCTAATTGAACCCATTTTCCAAACTGCACAATTGCCAGTAAGGTGTCCCAGCGCTGGATGTACTCCGAGTTCAAGAACACCCTTGCCATAAAAAAAAAAGTGCTATAGTCGACTTTCCAGTCACTTTGTTTTGTTTCCGTCGTGAATCGTATGTCCCATCTTTCTCTCCACCCTGCTTGTACAGTTGTGAATTACAGAAATCACAAATTGTTTTAGTTTGCTGTTGCCTTTGAATTCTGATTGTTTTTCTTTCAGGGAACCCATCCTGAGCTTGAACATGACAGTGTTAAACAGATTTTTTTTTTTTTTTATTTTGGCTAAAGTTCTGCCTCCTGCATTTGCTGAGCACTGGTTCCTACCATGTGATTTTTAGCAGAAAACTCAGAGGACTGTGAATTAATGAGTTTGGGATTTACTGTAGGCCAGAATGAGACATGCACAAAGATATTCTTAACTGTTGGCTTTTGCTGTTTTGTGTGATGTTTATTTACACCAATGTGCCTTACCTGAACATATTGGTTGCAGGTGGTGCTTTTGCACTAGTGTATTTATAAATACTGTCAAGAACCTCAGGTCCCCCTCATAGCCCTCCAGCTAATAAATAAATAAATAAATAAACAAATAAATAAATAAACCATAATTAGTACTGCAAACTCAGAACCAATAGTTAATTTTCATAGGTACATAAGACATTTTAAATAATGTATTATTAAATAATACTTTCCAGCTGGTAATCACTTTGGCAATAGTATAAAATAGATATTTAGTGAGGAACTTTAAAAAGACTGAAACACTTTACAAACATAAAATTGTCTGTGTCAGTTCTTATCATCTGCCTTTAAAAAGAAACTAGTAGACATTATACATCTCTGGATAAAGGAGAAGTTCACCAGCTTTTTAGACAAATAACACCTCCTTGCTTTTTTAAAGCATTTGTTTAGGGCCAACAAAAACCAGCAGTTAAAGTATAAAAAACCTTGAAATCTAATTCCTCATTTGTCTGTTGAGAATGGACAACACCGATAGCAACAATTAAGCTTTCCTTCAGTTACACTCAGTAATAGTGTATTCTTTGGTTTATAAAGAATTTATATGAAAGAAAGAATAATCAAATCCTACTCTATGTTTTCCTTTCTTTTTTAATCTTCCTGCCACCATCAGTGATCTAGAGCAGAGTGTCTATAGTGCTCCTTGCATGGCTGCTGTCAGAAGCATGAGCTTTTTGTTTGTAGTCAGCAGAAGTTTTTACAGACGTGCCAGCCACTTCTCATATGCTCATGTCCCTCATTCACTGCCAGAATGGGCTGAATATGAACCAGTTGTGAGAGACAGAAATAGAAGGATTTTTTTGTAAGTATTAATTCAGGCACACACTACAGACTAGTTTGGATAGTATATATGTAAGTCCTTTTCTCTGTTCACAAAATAAGGTGCACAAGTTTCTTCTAGGAAAGAAATAAAGCAAATACTCATATGAAAATGTAACTCTATGGGTATCTGCAATTAGTTCTCAATCATATACATGTAGTTTGTCCTAACAGTGAAGTAACTGTGCCCTTGAGGCAGACTCCATCTGAATTTGAGAATGATGCAAGGCAAAGAAAACTTGATGTCATCACTTTCATACCTTTGTTACCCTTTTTTTTTTTCCCATGTTCTTCACTTTACAGTCATCTAGAGGTTTTAATTGTAAAGGATATCCCAGATATCATGTTATCAATGTTAATAGAAATCTGATTGTGATCTCACAGAATTCTTGATTCCCGCCCCTCAACATTTGTCATCCAAGAAGCAGAACCAATAATAAACAGTCTAAGTGGACAATTAGTGTTGATATTAAATTACTAATAAAGAGAATATTTACACAATAACAGTTAGCAATAATGTATGAGCTCTTCATGGGCTACAGTGTTATTTGCTTAAACTACTCATCCAGTAAGTCTGAGTATGATGAATTAAAAATTTCTTCTAATAATTTATAAATATTATGTTGTGACTTGCTCATTTTGATGTTTTCTTTGTTTATATGTATGCAGTGAACTAATGTAATAATCTAGACTGTCCAGAAAGCCATTCAGGAAAGTGGAGGAGGAGTTTCTGTTATATATGTCTTGACATACTCTTTGCAAATGCACACAGCGGTCTTTTACGGAGATGTCCTGTATCTGTCCTTCCCTAAGTTTGTCCAGGTATTTTTCTAGAATACAGTTAAGTTCCTGAAGAGTTGAAAATAATGGGGGAGGAGGTGGAGAGTGAACACAGAGTCAAGCCAGTGTTAAACAATCGGAAATGCTTTGTGAGACTCAGACCTCAACACCACACTGTAAGAATGTAGGGTATAGGGAGGCCATCTTAAGGGATTTTTTAAGGGCACATGGATAAAAGGGCAAACTGAAAGAAGTTTTGTCTGTATTTAGAGTACATCAGATTCAAGTAACTTCTGGTTTGGTGGTTATACAGCCACTTTATTATCATATGCAATCTAATGAATCTTTTTGAGAAACAGCTTATATGGAGTTCATGGGAGCTTTGGGAATTTGTTGAATATGGAGTTTACGGAGCTTTGGGAGTCTCTTCTCCCAAATAACTTTTGATAGGACAAGAGGAAATGACCTCAAGTTGCAGCAGAGGAGGTTTAGGTTGGATATTAGGAAACACTTCTTTACTGAAAGAGTGATCAGGCACTGGAACAGGCTGCCCATGGAAGTGGTGGAGTCACCATCCCTGGAGATGTTCAAAGAACATGGAGATGTGGGCACTCCAGGACATGGTTTAGTAGGCATAGTGGTGTTAGGTGGATGGATGGACTTGATTATCTTGGAGGTCTCTTCCAACCTTAAGATTCTATGATTCTATGATTTGATGATTCTATTATCTGTTATTAAACCTTGTATAAATAAGGCCACTCATCCTCTGAATAATTATTGCTTTGGGTCCAACTACCTTGGCTACTGAGGATCTCCCATCAATCTACCCTGTCTCTGAGACATAAAATGAATAATGCACACGTGTGTGCACTGTGTGATGCACTTCAATGATTTCCGTACTAAGCTTTTATCCTTCTTTAAAGGTATATACTACTTATGTCAGGATGCTTTAGTTCATTCTGTGAGTTCTAATTCTTAAGGAAGAGGGTTGCATGCATCTTGATTCATTAAGATAATTCAGTATGTTGTAGAAGATGAGCATAATCTTATAGCCAAAATCTATTCTGAAAGTGAGAACTTGGTGATTCTTTTCTCAAACCGTGCCTTCTTGAACAAATTACTGTAAGGTAATTTAGTATACAGTCTGATAATGTTACATAAGTTTTGCATTTACTGCAGAGTATTAGCATGCACAAGGACAGTTGTGAAAGACTAATCCTATAAAGACCCATCGTCACTACCCCATGGCAATATCTTAATGTAACTCATATCCTGTGAAAACCATGCACACAATATAAGACTTGAAGAGTCTGGAAAGAGAAAGTCCAAAGAAAGGATTAAAAGTACAGCTACTCCTGTAATTGTGACATTGAGTAACAAATCTGTAGAAATCCAAATCTGTTTGAATATAAATTCATGAGCCCAAGAAGGGGCAACTTTTGAATAAATTAGTCATGGTGAACAGTTTACCCAATTTTATTACAATCTGGAAGTGAGGAGCTCGGTGTGATACCTTTTTCGCTTGATTTTTAATGTCCTGAGGCATATGCTGTGTTGTTTCCTTTGTAATAAGCAGCTTTTTTACAGGCAAGCAACCTCCCAATTTAAATATTATACAACAGAGCAATGTGCTTCAGCCGTATCCTGTCAGTTTAGGCTCTATAGCCTCAACGCCCTGTTAATACCTCAGGTGAACCTTAGAGTTGCTTCAGCAAGAACATGGAGTTTTAGTCTGAATATGTTTTAAGGTGACCTCCAAAATATAGTACATTTTTATAAATAAGGCTGTTCTGCAAGATTGTTCAATATTCTCATTTAGAGATTATCATCTATAAAAATGAATAGATTCTTCAGCTACTTCATTATATATATCCATACAGGAAGATGGAAGACAGAGTTAACTATCTCAGTAGAAACTACACTGAATTAGCATCAGTCCAGCTGAGCCATGGATCTGAGAAAGATCTCACCCCTTTTTAAGTTAGCTGTATTTGTTAATATTTTTCTCAAAATGTGAATACATTTCAATAATTTCAGAAAAAGTTTCTTGCATAAAGTCTCACAGTGACTTGTATTGAAACAGATAGCAATGCAGAAATTATTTAACGTGCTGTCCAGTGACTGCAAAGTATAACTCTTGCTTCACAAAATAATTAAATATTTCAGGCAGATTTCCTGACCTACAAATTGTAAACAGATTGGACAGGTTTGTATGCCAGTGTTCTGGATTTTTGAATAGGAGCAAGCTCTGTCACATCAGTATTCATCACTCATGCCTCAGGTTGAAAGGAGAAGGGAAAACAAAACATAACAAAACAAAATAAAAAAAAAACCAGAAACCTGAGAAGAGGAGATCAAAGGACCAACCATGAAGGAGGGAAAAAACACTTTTCAAGTGCACTGTGTTTTTTCCCTTGGTAACAGATTCTCATCACAAACCCTAAGCAAAGCAGCCATCACATTGTGTTAATACAAGTTTGGGTTGGTTTTTTTTTTTTTTGGCTTAAGGAATATATGTATTTGTATATATACAGGTTTGTTGCTTATTAGAAATTACTAACTTTTCTGAAAAGGCACTTGAAAGCCAAAAGAAGAGAAAGAGGAAAGATGTAAAGTCAGATATCTAAAAAAACATATATTTCTTGGAAGAATAGAGGAGTGGCCTATAGGCTGCATTTCCTGTCCCAGTGTGTCTCTGTGAGTTGTGAGGTGGACAATATTGTAGTCTAGAGCTTAACATGGAGACAAAAAAGGCAGACCTTGTGTATGTAGACTGTTAGTTAAGAGGTAAAGAGATTTATATCCATTTGGTGTGAAATGCATTGCAGGCACATGGTTGTTGGAGAATTCAGCAATGCAGGGCTTCTAAGGAAGATGCAGAATAGAAATCTGGAAGAAGGCTTAGATGGAGTGTTGGAGCAATCAAACAAGACAGCAGAGGAAAAGCTGTTAGATTTGAAATGCTACTTAGGGCAGTTTGGCTCTGTAAGTAAGTTAACTTCTTGTGAAGGTAAGGAAAGGGAAAAACCTTCTTGCAGGAGTAACAGGGCACTAACTTTGACCCCACAGATGGAGTCTCTTAATGCTTATTTGACATGAATGGTGCTAAACACAGAGCCAAGATTATGCTGAGAAATAAGCTATGCACAAGTCAAAGGGAGAGTTTTCTGCTTTGCACTTTATAGCTTGATCTAAACTGTAAACTTCAGGTCTTCTTTGTCTATAGTCTCTTTTGATCACTGCCTACATGGCTGGGTCTAACCAACTGAGGCAAATTCTGTGTTTCCATGTCAGAAGAATCTAGGTCTTGCTCACTGACTCTAGTAGTGAATACAAGAAGACACTGTGAAGTAACCTGAGTCTTTCCTCCTTTCTACCAGTATTGATGCCTTTGGCTTTAAAGTCAAGTAAAAAAACCAACCATTGACATTTGTGAATTATAGTAATTGTACAAGATGATATTGCTTGTATTCTTAGGATAAGAGTAGGAAAAAATATAGTTTGCTACAGTCACTGACTCTGTAGGAAAAAAAAAATTGCTCATTCATAATTTTATTTTTATGGTCTATGAGCTGTAAAGACCATTTAAGGTCAACACTTCATACTATATTAAGTAAACATTTAAGAGGTAAATACTTTTATCCAACTTTGCTGCAAGCAAAGAAATAGACCATGAAAACTCAAGAGAATGGGCTTGATGTTTTCATACAATTTTTACTGAGCTAACATTTCAATATTGGAGGTGTTCAGAGCCTTATATTTAATGTGCAAGCTTTGAAATATCACGAAAGGAAAATTGCATTGACACAGCTATAAAAGAAGAGTATTATATAGTCTAAGGATCACATGTTCTGTCATTGTGGTAGCAGAACAATTTTTGTTCTCACTAGTGTTTATGTCAGGGAGAAGTGGGAATCACAATGGCTGAGGTCCAGCCACAGCTCTGCCTCCGTCTTCCCATCTCACTGTACCCACTTCCATAAACTGTTCCAGTGTTTTACTATGGATATCCCAACCATAATAAACATTTTATATGTTTCTTTGGCTGCAAAGAGGTGGCTCCAAACACCTAAGTGAGTAAGAGGTTTACTGTTTGTAATGGTTGATTAATGAAACAGAAGAAAGTTCTATGAGTCACTCAAGCACTTGCATGTTGATTGGAGTGTTACTTAGAATTAGATAATAAGAAACACTTATCACTACATATGCGAACATAAGCTCTTCTGCCCATGGAGGAACTAGTACTAACTGAGTAGAGTTCTCTCATTCAAACAGTATAAGAGAGTAGAGTTTAACTTTTGTAGTGTAGACTGGTCATTAAAAGACCTACTGAAGTTCCTATCTTACACTATTGACAATATTTCCCATGAAGCTCTCTCTATCTTGTTCAAAGTGGGCTACTGTTCAGACAGGAAAGTAGGAACTGTGGCATAGAAGAAGAACAGCAAGATGGAGCTTGTGGGTGGAGACTGATGCTTAAGATACTATGCTGGGAAGGGTGCTTGTGCCCCAATTTCTTCTAACGGTAAGGAATTTTATGTTAGATAGACATTGGAAATGCCCTGCACTTCTACCACACAGGAATACATTTTTCTGCTTATTTATCTTTACAAATCCAGAGGAAAACATTAGAGGAGCAGTTCTTAGATCATAGCTCCCTTTCCTAACTATGTGATCAAAGATTCGGCAATGGAAAACACGTTCCCCTCATCCTGGATTCATTATTTGTTTTCTCAGCTGAAAAGAATAAGGTGTTCTATCACCCTCCTGTCTCTCCGATCACTGTACCCTGTAATTTCCTGGGTAAGATACTGGCAAGGGAAATATGAGATGAATATTTTAACACTTTGAAACCAAAAGGGACATGAAGTCAGACTTTTGGGTTTTTTTGGCAAGTACACCCTTCTCTGTCCTCTTACTGAAAGCTGGATTATTCCAATATCAATTGACTGTATTTTGCTATTGAAGAAAATACCAATGGTTAACATGCAGAAATCAGCAGAGGTGGGTATGCCCACACACCTTTCAGAGTCAATAGAAGTTTAGACAGGTGCTAAAGGTGAAATCCAGGGAATTTTTAGGATTGTAAGATGATCTCCTACTGGATTGCTGGTACTTGAGAGAAATATTGTTATTCTGAATCTGTGTTTCTGAGATTAGTTTTAGACAAGTTAATTGCACCCGTTCTTGCTCTTGCCCTCACAATAGCCAGTTCTTTTAACCTGAATGCCTCTAACTGTAAAACAAGAATGTATGTTCCCATTAGACTCACAGGACTGTTTGGCTTCTTAATAATTAACTGGAATAAGCACATGAAAATTCTCACTTTTTTTTTTTTCATGCAAAATGTCACCATTTCAACTTCCACTGCCAGGATGCTTTAGATACATCTGTGGCCTTTTGATGCAAATATGATAAAGCAGCAACCAGAGAATGCTCTTCACAGGGTGCAGGAGAAAATGAACATTAAAAGATTGAAAGTTTTGCTTTTGATGTTTAAATTATTCGTGGTGGCAACCTCAATCGTGCTTTAATGACTGTTCTACCCAATTAGTTTCCTTAGATATTTTTGTTATGCTTTAAAAATACATTTCCAAATTTTGATTAGTTTATCATTTTCTTTTCTGAAGTCTCTGTTGTGTCTTCTACATTGTGAACTGCAGAAATGTTGCTGCAGTAAATTCCTTTTGTTTTGCCTTGTACAAATCGTAAAAGAATATATTATCTTCATTTGTCTTCCTTCTTCCCACTTAAATATGTACAAGATTTTTTCAGAGGATGAATAGGGAGAGTAAATATATATAATGATGTTTTGTGTTACTGATGAGAAATTGTCATGCCCTTACATTAGGCAGGGTGAGAACAGAGTAAACTGATAAAACAGCAGACAACATAAGCAATATTTAAACCACAAGATCTTGATTCTCAGTTCCTTCTTTCTTGCAGCATATGTAGTAACAGACTCTGAAAGAGTCAATAACCTCCAAAAATAATAATAATCTCCAAAAACCTTTGATGTTACCTTCTGAACCCATCACTGGGAAAAAAAAAAACAAGTCCATTTTCAGAAGGGTGTACATACTCCTTCCACAGATTATATGGTCTTCATAAAAAGAGGGAGTGAATACTTCTGTGCCCCAACATTGTCTTCAGATCATCTCTGAGACACCTTCATACTATCTTACTCCAGCTGACATTTTAAATAGATTCCTCAGGTAGCAGAGATAAAAGTTTTTCTGTTTTCTCTGTGAAAGACCCCAAGACACTAGAGAATTCAGGGAAAAAGAAATAGACAAAATCCCTGTGGGGACTTTAAGGCTTGACTTATGAAGTCAGTAGATTAAAATAACCAAATCTGTATAAATCAACAAAACAGGGCCTAGGGGAAAGCAGGGTAATGTTCTGAAAATATCCAAAATGGTGTAAAATATGTGGAGTGAGAAGGATTACTCACGGGTCACAAAAAGAATAACCAGTGATGGGATGAGATTAGGGAAGGGAACATTTCCACTTGATAAAGTCTATTTATCCTGTGCAACAATCTTCCAGTGGATGAAGTGAAGGCAACTATTCCAACCCATTTATAGATGGGCTGAACGATACATTAACAAATGATCTGTAAATCTCTTCATTTCCTGAGTTAGAAGAAAAAAAAGACAGGATCTCCTAGTGAAACAGGTATTTTACCTCTCTAATGCCTATGATTTTATCATACATGGTCTCTTTCAATTATCAAGGTATCACGTGCTCATTTCAGCAACATGACTCCGATTAATGTCACAGGGAGACTCAAGATTAAAAACCCCAGGCATCACTTTAAAAATGCAGAAATTAAAATGATGTATCATTTCTCCAATAGAGAAACCAGTTCCCCAAATATGAGACACCTTTGCGTTCTCTTTCAACAGGACTACACTTGCTTATCCTCAGCACCCAAAAATAAATACTGAGGCCAGATTGCAATTAACCAAGAACTTCTGAAGGTGAAAAAGAGAAAAGCAGAGACATGTTTTTAACCATTAAAAAATTAAATACTTTACTTTTCCAGGGAGAGTGTGATTTAAGGGCTAATCAGCAGCATGGTCCTACACATTATCTAAGAAATTGGAAATTACTGGCTACTAAACCCAGCTCTCAGAAACTCCAGGGGGAATCTCTGCAAGGCCTCTGATAACTTTTGAGTCTAGGCTTGAATGTTGTTCTCATCTTAATTAGAAATTCATTACGTGTGCATTCATATATATGCATTTGTATATATGTTTATTGCTGTATGTGCAGATACTTACATACATACTTTGTCTCCATATGGATGCACACACATTACAGAATGTATAAGTCTTCACTCTAATTGCTTGGTTTTTTCCTTGTCATGTTTAGCAGATTATGCTCTCTACGCTCTATTTTCCTTTCGCTGTATTGGCAAAGACTTACAAATGCCCTGTTTGCTTTCTTTTATCTCATTACATTATTCAGTGGTTTTCAGTATACATACATTCAGAAACATCAGCAAATAACTTACTTTCAAAGAGATTTAAGAACAAAACAAACACATTTGTTAAAGAAAGAAGCGTAAGACTAACTCAAAGCATAAGCAAAGTAGTTACTGAGGGCAAAAGATTACCAAGGATACTAAAATGACTACAGTCCCACTACTTTGCTAACGCCAGAAGTCACCATGATCTCCATACCTACAGCTGTCAACAAGGACAGTTAAGTTGACAGCTGATGTAGAAGCACCATTTGAAGAACAGTGCAGTACCAGGGTTGATTTTCAGCTCACTCTTGCCCATCTGAGTTCTGAATAATCCCCTGGAAATGCCCGATATTCTCCTGTAAATACCAAGGGAAAAATAGAACGTGCATTTGCCTTAAGGATTTCATAAGCTAGTGATATGAACATGCTTTGTATTAGTACTTGGATTCTTGCTGTAGAAAGCTGGGACCACAAATAGTGTGCTCAGAGCTAGTTCCCTCTACGGGAATCGGGGCAGAAGGTGCTCACCAGAGCACTCTAGAGTCCACCTCTTGCAATACAGTTGCTTAGGTGCCCAACAGTTAACTCTCTATGATTTGTGAAGCACAAACACAAGATTGACACAGGTACAAATTTCATCATTGACAGAGTCACAGTATGGATATATGTTCTCAGAGCAATAATGGAATGGAAATTCTGATTAGATATGGGCAAAATCTTTCTGCCATGAGGGTGGTCCAACACTGGAACAGGTTCCCAGAGGACTTACAGGATCTCCATCCCTGGAGATACTCAAAGTTGACCAAACAAGGTTGTGAGCAGCTGAAGCTAGCCCTTCTCTGGGTGAGAGGTGGGGCAAGATGATCTCTAGTCATCTCTTCCAGTCTAAACTACTCCATTATTCTTTGATTTGTTAGCAATGGCAGAAAATAAATGTTTATGGATCTTTAGGCAGATGGAGCTGAAAATAAACACAGAAATTGTCAGTTTAAATGTGCCCAGCACTGTTTTCTATCACTGAGGCCAACTGGCAAGGAAAAGGCTATATCCATATTATTAAATGCTTTTCACCTTCAAAAGAAGGTGGATATGTGGAAATTGGTCCCTGGTTTGTGCTAAGCCCAAAATGTATCTGTAAATTGGGATGTCTCGAGTCAGATGGTTCAAAAGTGTGCAGGGAACCAGTATTACAATTTAGTTGTGGAGTCAATTGGTCTCTAGTGTCCATAAATATTCCATGTAAGTGTTTAATTTATTAGAATTTGTGTAGACATGACACCAGAGATTTATACATAACCAAAGTAAATGTAGAAAAATACTCCCATTCCTGATAATCATCACAAGTAAGATATCTGGATTGCTAGTCTTTCTAGCATTGTTTTTGTTTGTTTATTTCTCAAAAAAAAAAAAACCAAACAAAAAAAATAAAAACCAAAACCTTGAAATGGAGATGTTTCTTTTTTTTTTTCCCACTGTAAATTCTAACCCACAGTTATGAGGTAGTGCATATACCTAATGCTCTTAAAGGCATATAAAAGAACATATTTACATGTAGACTTGCTGTTTTATTGGTGAAATCACTATATATAAGGGGAAGGTGACTCTAGAAGACAAATGTTTTTGTCAGGAATGAAAGAGAAATAGCAGAGTTGAAGGCTAGACAAAGAGCTACAAAGAGTGCAAATATGTTATATTCAGAGAAGGTGACTTTTAAATAGTTGGGGTTTTTTATCCACACACTTAAAGGTATTTTCATAGCTCCTTACTATTCTTTTTCTCCATTATAAGTTTTATCACTTGTAGTTTTTTATTTCTTTTCTTTTTTTTTTTTTTGTATTTTCTTTGGAAGAATAATGTTTTGTTTTGTTTTGTTTAAGTTTACCAAATCTCAAACAGAAATATGCCAATGTCTGGATAATTTATTCTTACTTTATCTTTCAATATAACATTGAAGATCTGCTTAAAAAAAGGGAAATGGAGCAACTGGGAGGAAAAAAAATGTAGAAAATTATGAAAAAAATGTAACATTTACTCAACTTCAACTTTACTTATTTCTCATTCTTCTGGAACAGTCTTTTTTTTTAGTCTCTCATATACTGAAAAAAAAAACCAAAACAAACAAAAAAAACCCCAACAACCAAACAAGCATTTATAAGCAGTATGACCATAAGAAAACAGACACCAGCAGCTGCTTGAAACAAATAAGAGTGTACAGAGAATTCCTTACTGACTATAAGATGCTATTTTAAGTATGGTTAGTGATGACAAAAAGTGCTGTACTGACCATTCAGAGCAATGAGTGATTTGGTTTATCCACAAAATACAAAGCTTCTTTCTCATTCTTACCTGTGAAATGCAGCCATAACTATCGACTCTGCTTCAGCAATTTACTTCAGTGAAGGGCAAGTTTAGACTCCTTGACACTTATCCAGAGGAACTTATATCTTTTGCATAGATTGAAATCCATTGAAAAGTTTTTATATCTGTCAGAAAGACTTCATTGCTACTGATCTGGGCTGGATTTCAACACGTGACCTCGAGGTGACTGTCTCTGCAAGCTATCACTCTTGTGAGGCTTACTTTGAATAATAGTTTTTCATGTTGAAATTAAGCCAAGTTACCTCATGAATGAACATAACATGAAATAAACAAAAAATAAGCATAAGGAAAAGAAAAATTATGGATTTTTTTTTTCCAAAGGGATATCCCAGTTTTCGGTTCTATTATACTGATATAAGCAGAGTGTTGCTCCAAAAGAGCCAACAGAATTTTTGATCCACATCCCATGCAACTGAGGTCAGAATTCTACTTGCAGATTGCTAAATTAACATAATTAATGGAAAATCCAAATGCTGGCTGCTGCTTTTCTCAATGGTGACCCACAGATGCTAGAACATACAGAATATTAAACATAGAATGGATTTGCTAAATAGACTATATACAGCTTAGTTAAAAAATTCATTGATCCAGAGGGCACACATTCAAACAAAAAAAAAAAAAAAAAAAAAAAAAGAAGGAATAAATCCTATACATTCTAATGCCAAGGCCATTAATGTGGGGAAACAGTAAGTTAACTCCCTGACATTCTTCATTTGGAGACAGGAAAGGTTTTTTTTCCCAAAAGACAGAACTGAGAAGGATATATTCATTACACTGTCGAAGTAAAAATCATTCAACAGAAAATATAGGTAGTATGGCTGACGAACAAACAACAAAGTAGATTCTTAATATTCTTTTTTTTCTCCTAACCAATACATTGTTTCTTTTTACCCCTTCCTTAAGGGCATAAAAAGAACAACATAAATTCCTACAACTGAAAAATCAGAAGCAGACAAACAAAGAAACAAAAATTTCACATTAACTATGTTACTGTATCACGCTTTGACAATATTATACAGACTTTCGACAGACAGCCTGGGATAAGTTCATAACCTCCCCTTCAGAATCAATCTGAATAACCACTAAAATAAGAGAACATTACAGTACCATAACAATGACTTTATGAAAGGGATTACATAGCATGAATCGTCATAACTCCATCTCATCAGGAATGACAGTTTCAATCCTTCAGAAGTAGAAGTAGTAATGCTGAAGTAACACTTGGGTATTGCAACATACAGAAATAATATTAAAAGGAAAATGTATCTTGAGGATAGGTGGTAAGTTATCCATGATCTGAAGCTTATAAACGTAGTTATCCAGTATACTACCTGTTCTGGAGCTGCTTTAAAAAAAAAACAGGAAAAAGCAGCTGATAACCCACTCTAATTTCCTGTATCCATCTACAATATATGCTGGATATGTAATGCCTGAATATACATGCTAGATTTCTTTATGGAATTTTACACTGCCTTTCACAAAGACTCTTGTTTTATCTCATAAGAGCTGCAGGTGTGTATGTACATGTTGGACGGTCATGAACTCTTTCATACTCAACTCAAAGTTTTCTTTAATGTCTTTTTATGTAAAGGGCACATCAGGGCTAAATCTAGTCTCCTGTTTTTTCAACACCAACTGCGGTAAGCTGCTTCAGTGGACGGTAAGCCAAAGATACTTTCAGTAATAGTTATCAAGACTAATAACAATCAAGAATGCATTTACTTTGCAGAACGGACTACATCTCTTGACTATTCCAAGGTTTGACAAAAACAACTCTCTAGGTGAAAATTGCAAGTTACTAGACTACAGAAGATTAGGGTAGAAAGCAGTTGCCGTACCAAAGTAAAGTCTGAGTCCAAATTTGTCCAAGTTTGAGTTCCTTAATGGATGCCAGACAAACATTCTTAACAACATTTTGTGCCTTCAAATAGTAACAATAATGAATGATATGTAATATGTTAAATTAACTCCACCGAGTGTGAAATAAAGTAGTCTTCTGAAGCGACAGTGAGTTATGGCAAGCAGTCCATCATTTCTGCATCCGAACCAATAAATCCAAGGTTAATCATAGAATCATAGAATGGTTAGGGTTGGAAGGGACCTTCAAAGGTCATCTAGTCCAACCCCCCTGCAAGGAGCAGGGACATCCCCAACTAGATCAGGTTTCTCAGAGCTTCATCCAGCCTGGCCTTGAACGTTTCCAGGGACAGGGCCTCCACCACCTTTCTGGGCAACCTGTTCCAGGGTTCTATAACTCTCATTGTAAAAATTTTTTCCTAATTTCTAATCTAAATCTACCCCCCTCTATTTTAAAACCATTACCTCTCGTCCTATCGCAACAGGCCCTACTAAACAGCCTTTCCCCATCTTTCTTGTAGGCCCCCTTGAGGTACTGGAAGACCGTTATCAGGTCTCCCCGGAGCCTCCTCTTCTGCAGGCTGAACAGCCCCAACTCTCTCAGCCTGTCCTCATAAGAGAGGTGCTCCAGCCCTTTTATCATCTTTGTGGCCCTCCTCTGGACCTTCTCCAACTGGTCCATGTCCTTCTTGTGTTGGGGGCTCCAGAACTGGACACAGTACTCCAGGTGGGGTCTCACCAGGGCAGAGTAGAGGGGGAGAATCACCTCCCTCGACCTGCTGGCCACGCTCCTCTTGATGCAGCCCAGGATGCGGTTGGCCTTCTGGGCCGCAAGGGCGCATTGCCTGCTCATGTTGAGCTTCTCATCCACCAACACTCCCAAGTCCTTCTCCTCAGGGCTGCTCTCAATCCATTCCCCGCCCAGCCTGTATTTGTGCCTGGGATTGCCATGACCCAGGTGCAGGACCTTGCACCTGTCAAGGCTTTGGTCGTAATTTTCATAACTCTCCATAGAATTGGTCTGAACTAGTATAAATACTGTCTTGAGCTCTGTAAGCATAACAGTATAAAATCAGAGGAGATGAAGCTATCCTGGTTAGACAAGAGTCTGAGACCAAAGTGCCTTGACAGTTGCCTAAGAGGTCTGAAAAGAGCATTCAGCTTCTTCCTTTTGGGTCACAAAGAGAAAGTTCTTTCTAAGTTCAGCATTTTACCCTTCCGTACTGAAAAAAAAAAAAAAAAAATTCAAAACACAGAATCAAACAGAATAAAACCATGCTGATCAACATGAGCAGTTGGAGGAATAATAGAAAACAGCTTCTTTACAAGTAAGTTTCTGTCGTGGTTTTGTTAGTGAGGGGGGGCCTAAGGTGGTAGCTTCTGTAGGAAACTGCTAGAAGTCGCTCCCCTTTGTTCAGTGGACTCGGCCGGGCCTAGGGCGGACCTGCTGCTGGCCAAGGCCGAGCCGATTGGTAGCAGAATGTTCCGTGATAACGCCTCTGCGATAACGTATTTAAGAAGGGGAAAACAGAAAAAAAAAGAGAGAGGAGAGAAGATGTGAAGAAGCTGAGTGGGGGCAGAGGCACAGAGGGGGAGGCGCAGCCCTCATGGGCCTTGCAGGCCTCACCTTCTGGCCTCTCGCCAGGCAGCCGACTGGGCCCGACTCGGTCCAGCCCAGCTGCAAGAAGTGGAGAGGAGATGAGAAGTGAATAAGATGTAAAAAAAGATCCTGAGAGACATCTACCAGCCTGTTGTGAGGAACGGCTGCAGACGCCAAGGTCAGTTCAGAAGGAGGGGGAGGAGTAATGCGGCTCCTGGCCAAGATTCCCCTGCAGCCTGTGGTGACGACCATGGTGGAGCAGGTTGTCCCCCTGCAGCCCATGGAGGTCCACGGAGGAGCAGAGATCCACTTGGAGCCCGTGAAGGACCCCGTACTGGGGGAGGTGGATGCCTGAAGTCAGCTGTGGCCCGTGGAGGACCCCGTACTGGGGGAGGTGGATGCCTGAAGTCAGCTGTGGCCCGTGGAGGACCCGCTGGGACAGCTGTTCTAGAGGGACTGCACCCATGGAAGAGATGACCCACGCCGGAGCAGTTCCATGAAGGACTGTGGCCCGTGGGAGGAACCCCACGCTGGAGCAGGGGAGGAATGTGAGGAGTTCTTCCCCCGACCATGAAGCAGCGGCGTGAAACAATGTATGATGAACTGACTGCAACCCCCATTCCCTCTTCCCCCCTGTGCCGCTTGGGAGGGGAAGGTAGTAGAGATAATGTTAAGCTCGGGAAGAGGGAGCGGTGGGGCGAGGTTATCTTGTTCTCTGTCTCATTATCCTGCTGTTTGTAGTAATAAATGAATAGTTTTCCCCAAGTCGAGTCTGTTTTGCCTGTGACGGTAACTTTAAGGATTTCTCCCTGTCCTTATCTCAAACCTCGAGCCGTTTTTCCTTATATTTTCTCTCCCTGTTCTCTCGGAGGGTGGGGAGAGTGAGAGAGAGACTGCGTAGTCTGTTCCAATCGGGGCTGAACTATGACAGTTTCTTAAATTCTCAGCTAATTAGAGTGTTAGCACAGGTTCCATAATTTGTTCTATGAATACAAATAATCACCTTGGTTTTCTGTCTGAACACCCATCTCCCTGCCCAGCTAGATATTTATGTGAGATTATAACAACTTGCTTATTTAGGTATTGGGAAACAGACAAAAAAGGATAGGTATGAAACTAAGTTTTCCTTTTTCACCATATCCATGGTCATTTCAAGGCTTGTTCTGTTGGATGAAGATATGGTGGAAGAAAAAAGAACTAAGAATCTCTAAACAAGTAGTCTCTAAGGATGGAAGTAAAATGAAGAAGCAGAGGAAAATGAAACATTGTCGTATGAACAAGGTAATGAGAATAATTCAAGGTTATAATTTCTTTTGCTTTTCTAAAAACTCCCACCAAATATTAGAGTGATTATTTATAATTTTCATTATACTGATGGTATAGGGTATGAGTAAAATCAAAGTCTTTTTGTGCTGAGTACTTTTGAGCATATAGGTCACATTCATCTGTCTCAGTTTGGGAAGTTTGAAGTTATTTGACCTATTTTAACAAACCATTTCAAGATGAAACGAACAGCCCTGAGGAATAAGCAAAACTGCTCATATCTCTCCTTTGCTTATAAAAGGAGTGTAGAATGACTAGTTCATACTGAAACGTCTAACTTAGATGTCTTAACCTAAGTGAGATGAATTCTTCCCATTCTTTTCAACTAAGTTTATCACTCTGAAAAACAGGCATCTTATCAAAGCTAGTTGCTTAGATTCCCTCTGTAGTCAATGGAGAAAAATAAGTATCTCCTGAGGGAAATTCTTTCCACATTACTTGGATATCTTTCTTTTCAGAAGATGAGCCCTCCTCCAGAAGTTTTTCTAGTCACAGAAGAAACCAAGCTGACTGGCTAAGGGCCTTCTAACTTTTAGATGAAGTGGGAAGCATAGATCAGAATCTTATTGAAAGCGTAGTGTCTTTTCCAAAGAAATTACAATTATATATATATAAAATAACAAAGTCGGGGACATTTACTGTTGACTTCGATAGATGATAGATTTTGCTCTAATAGCTGGTTATAAGCCAGATAGGGAAACATAAAGTAAGAGTGAAAGAATAATAAAAGTGAATGAGAGAGAAAATATAAGAAATAACTTCTCCAAACCCTGTGAGAAATAAACACATTTACAACTATTTTATGCACAGTTAAATTGAGATACAACTAAATTTAGTTCCAAAAACTAAGCCAGAGTGAGAGACCAGGTAATGGGCCCCAGAAATTCTGAAACAATTGCACATTGGCTGCTAGGTGGAGAGAATTCCATCTTATGAGAGTTACAGCCCTCAGGAATGAGTACTGGAAAATGCCTGAATTTGAAAATATTCAGGGGAAAAAAAAATATATGGTGCATGATAGGATTCCTGGCTGACAGAAATCAGCAAATGGATGCTCTTAGTTCAGCTATTCAAATATACATTAATTCTAGCCTAGACTCTGATTCAGCTTTTATTTAATTCACTGTTAAGTTCTGATATTAAATTGATAAAAGTTGTATTAGTTTTATTTTCTTAAAATTCAAGTAGATGAGAATTGGATTATTTTCCTTTTTAATCTTTAATTTTTCCTTTATTTTCCCTCCATTGAATCATTCTAGCAAGCTGCTTACTGAAATCCAAACAAAATAGTTGCTACTCCATTCTCATGATGAGATAGTGTATGTTATTTTGCAGTTAAAAATTTAACAAGGTGAGTAAGCATGGTACTGTCTTTGCTTCTGCTACAGCATGAAAGAGAAAGGTGTGCTGCAGTTTCCCCCACACATACATATTAGCTACCCCTTTCTTCACTTTTTTTTTTGTTTAAAATTCAAAGAGTGCAGGTTTGAGAGGAAGATAGGAACTGAAGCCAGCAAGAATCACCCCTCAGGAATTTTTTATACTCTAATATGAATGAAAAGCTAGTCTTATGGATGACAGTCACACTCAGGAATCATGCGTACAACATCTATACACATGCATGTGAACATACACACATAATGCCAGTCACTGCCAAAGCAGAGGTGTGATTCTGCTGCAATTCATCTTCTCAGAATAAAATATCTTGATACAGCTTTACTTTTTGTGTCTTCCACATTATCTCTATAAATCTGCTGAAATGAATGACACTGTAACATTGTGGAGTATCTGACATTCCTACCATTAAATTTTGGTAATCACTTGATAAATCTCCTATAAAATATAGCTCTGTCCCTAAAAATTATGTTGGCTTAAAAAATCTCTGATCTTTCCTCGCTTCATCTTTCTTTCTTTATTACTTAAGTATATATTTAAGGACGTGGATATTTATTTTTTTCCACGTGATTTGGGGTATTTAAGTAATAACTTGCTCATTATGATCACAGAACACTTCTCTGTACTATGAGGCTTACGTCTGGTGTTTTTTTTCTGTAATCACTTTACTCCAACCACTGGAGCTTAAAAATAAAATAAAACAAAATAAAATAAAATAAAATTAAAAAAAAAGAAGCTGGGGATAAAAAAAAAAACCCAAACCACAAACCATCACCCTCCAAGTATTGTGAACTTGAAATAAAATGCAGAAGACTGGAAACAGATTCTCAGTAAAGTCAGTGCAATGTTTGCCTAGAGAAGGTAAGGTCAACTCTGTAGACTTCTTGGAACAGATCTCCCATCAGTGTAAACTGACACAGCTCCACCAAAGTCAATTTGCACCAAATGAAATGTTCTTCCTTCTTTATTTTGCTTTATCTGTCTTTGCATTGCAATGTTGCTGCCTACAGAGCCCAGTGGTGTGAAACAGCAGGAGTCATCTTATAGAGGCTTTTGTGTATTTGCAGCTCAATGCCAAGTGCCTTTGGGGGTCTGAAAGAACAGCCCACTAATACAGGTCATTTATAATTCTTTCTGTATCAGCCACAAATTCCAACACACAATTCTCTGCTGTGCAAACAAATAATAAAAAAAAAAAAAAGAGAGAGTGTAATTTTCATTTCTCTGCTGCGTAGGTAATATTCCTAAGACCAGGCCACTAGAGTTAGTTGGAAAAATGAAGGAAAGGTCTTTCAAGCCTTTCCAAAGCTATCCACTGTGCTAGGACATAATGCAGACAGATAAAGCTGAACACTTCCTTGAAGCTCTATCCAATGCAAGTAGTTGTATATTTAAAGCAATTTGCAGCTAATGTTTTTTGTCTCTTTTCTTTTCTTCCTCACTCTGATAAAAATTAGTTTGATTTACTTAGCAATAAATGTTGTAACCTGCTTCCCTTTCTCATTCCCTTTCTCTTTCCCCTTCTGATTTCTTTTTCCAGTTGTGTTTTCTCTTTCCCCTTATTTTCTCCTTTCCCTTTTTATCCCTTACCTTGTTAAAATCAAAATCTGACTTTATGGGTAAAGGAGAAACACATCTTATATAAGAAGATACAAATTTATTGTTAGTATAGTTGAAATTTTAACAGGCTAATCCAAGAATCATTGTTAGTCAACACTGTGTTATTACAGAAAAGAAACAATAATAATAATAGGATTAAAACTGTAATACACACATTTAGTTTGTAACCTTCACCCTGCTAATATGTTCACCCTTCCGTTACTCCTCTGTGTCCCAAGGTTGATGGTTTCTTTCCAGTGGTGGTAGCAGGGGATTATGATAAATTGTCAGCATCTGGAGTTCTCAGCCAGAAAGAATATAGTTCTGATGTTAATGGTTTCTTCCTCATATCTCTAGGATCACTTGGGGTTATTTTTTCATGTTTCTGAATACACTTTTGCACCTTTTCTTTGATTGGTCTATACCAGGTCTGTACTTCCCTACTCTATGTCATTGTGTTAAAGTTCTCCTTCTATGCAGAATAACCACTTATTCTTGCCATCTATATACAGATGTGATTGTACCAAAGAAAGATAAACAAAAGTAAAACAAACCAGTCATAGTCACCTTGTACTTAGAAAAATTGCACTTACAACTAAACTACATTAAACAAAGATGCAGGAAGTCAAGAAAAATTCAGCCAATGAAATCTTGGCAAGCCACAGACTGGAGGCCTTGTAAACTCATAACAAAACCCATGGCCTGCTATTAGCAATTGTAATAGTTTATTACAGGGTTAAACAGTGACATCTCTTCTAATTCCATCTTACTTTTATTCTTCCTTCATATTGTTCTTTTTCCTTCTTCACCTTCTAATTTGTTTTCCTTTCCTCTTGTTCCTCTTCCCTGTTTCTTCTTCATTTCCCTTTTTTGAATTTATTTTGCCTTTCCCTCTAAACCTGGATATCAAAATTAATTACTGTACTGCAACATTTACTTTCCAGCAAGCTCTCCCTGTGTCTCCTATGCTGCTCTTAAATCTCCACATTGCTCTCTAGCTTTCCAAAAGCAGCTTGCTCAAAGTACAATGGTTTTAAATTATAGGATATATATTCACAAGGAATCAACATGTATTATATTGATATTTCCTTTCTTTTTTAGCTTGAAGAAGAAATAAAGGTAAGTAGATTGGTTAAGTAGTTCGCTACTTATTTTTGAAGGCTTGCACTGAAAAATGCCATTTCTCTAAGAAAAGATGAAGGCCAAATCTTGGGATACAGTATCTCTGGTCAGTAGAGAATGGATTATATGGGTGATTAAGAACGTGGGCAGGAAAGTTGATTAGTCTCTTATGGCTTTTTTTTTTAGTAACATTACTTTGAGTAGCCTAAAAACCTCTGTATAAAGAACGGACTTAGTCCCTGCCATGACCAGAGAATATTAAGGGAATTACTGAAGGCCCTCTGAACATTGAACACAGTCTAGGCAGATTAGTAGATGAGATCATAAACCTGTTAAAATTTTGGTAAATAGAAATGAAGGATACTGAGTAAAATGAAGTTACATTTCATAAAATATTGGAAAATAGAAAAGATAAAATTTGATTATACACACACTGTTACATATACAGAAAGATTTTAATGGTAAATGTGTCAGATAATTTTTTAATACCATTCTAGGACATCTGAAGTTTGAGGATAAACAGCAGTGACTTAATCATAATTTTTGTGCAGTTATAACTTCAACATAAACTTGTTTTCTGAACTCAGACCTGTTCTTCCGCTTTTCAGATCAGAAGAAAATTTCCCATTGAGTGTGTTTGTTCATGATTTCAGGATAGCTTTATGAGTATTTAAGATTTAAAATTGTTGAGTATTATGAGTATTAAATATTTGATCAGACTATATTTAACTGATTGGGAGTTTTGTGTACATAAATACAAACATATAGAAATATGGAGACTGTTTTGAAAGATATTGATAATTGACTCTAAGCTTCTGATTTTTACCTACAGATAAACCCACTGTATGTTTGCAAATTAACAGAATGAAAGCACATTTGACACAAAAATAGTGGGGTTTTGCAACAAATGAGGAAAGTTAAGACTTTGAAAAGTGACAAAATAGTGAAGAGTAATACCAAACTATATTTCATAAACTTACAAGCTGCTTGTTAGCTTTAATGTATTTGAGCTATTTCAATTCTATCTTTAAAACTAAGCATCTAAGTTTATCTTATTTACTCCCACCTACACTAATATTAGAGATTGCCTTCAGCATGATCACACTATGGAATATGGTCAGCTGAAACTTATTTGTGGTGGGAGAAGTCCTGTATTTGTGCATTATTGTGTCTTTCTTGCAATTTCTACATCCTCAATCTAAATTTTAGAGTTCCTCTGTTCAGCTCAAAGTACAATGAAAAATGGTTTCTATCTTTCTTAAAAACTGAAGTGAGGAATGCTAGCAAATACTCCCCTTTAGACAAAACCAGCTGCTCACTCACCCTGACCCTCCACAGAGGATGGGGGAGAGAATCCAGAAGAAAATAAAACTCATAGGTTGTAATAAAGACAGTTTACTAGGATAGCAAAGGAAAAGATATATTACATGTATATATATATATAGGAATAACAATAGGAATAATAATTTGAAAGGGAAAAAATTTTTTTTTGAAAGTGCAAAACAAATTATGTACAATTTCTCATCATCTGGTGATCCAATAACCAATAGAGCCCATTCCAAGCAGTGACTGTGGGTTGAAAAAACCTACTAATGATCTGAGAACTATTCTGAACAAGGAGAGAGCCATGAGAGCTCACTGAGCCACCCCCACTGAGATACTGAGCATGACATTTATGGCATGGAATACCCTCTTTGGCCAGTTTGGGTCAACTTCTGGCTATGTCCCTCCCAGCTTCCTCCACCTGCACATTAGCTAGATCAGGGAAGCCAGACAGTGTCCTTGGTCTCATTAGCAACAACTCATAATATCAGGGTGTTTATCAGCATTCTTCACATGTGAAATCCAAAACACTTTGGCGACTGAGAGGAAAATTCACTCCATCCCAGCTGAAACCAGGACACACTTCTGAAAAATTTTAGTGAATTTTTCCATTGATCTTTCCAGCAAATTTTTCATTTCTGTTAAATATACATGTAAATTCATCAATATAATAAGCTATAGGGCCAGTAGCCAATCATTGCCTTCCTAGTACTATCAGATTAAGTTCTATTGCTTGGTGTCAAGAACGTCTCTGCTCAGTAGAAAGTATTTTTATGGGACATAAAATAGATCCTATTGTCAGAAAATGCACATTATACATAGTTCTTCAACTGTATATTCTATATGTAACTCTTACCAATTATGCAAGCATGTTCCCTTTTATTGTGGCCCTGGAGCAAATATCAAGCAGTGACAGTCATGTTAATCCACTTTCAAAATTGAACTTCTGCACATTTGCACAGACCCTATGTCTTGCAATAGGCTTATTTTCAATGGAGCTATCTGCTAGTCTATGACTCAGGGAGTTCTTCACCGCTTACAGTTTTACAGAAACTGTTCATAATTTTTTCAAAGCAGGAAAATCACTGTGCATGTCCCTGACTAGATTGTAGTTTGATTATTATAGTTTCATCTTTTTTTTTTCCCTGATATCAACTGCCTTTTTCGATCAAATTCTATTTACTTTCCAAATTACTGTTTCTATGCCCAATTTCACCAAAAAAAAAATTTCCATCATCAAAAAAGGAACATTTTATTCCAATTATATTAGAAAATTTGTTAAGAGATATTGCTTCTCCCTGCAAAAATTCACTAATTTACATTGTTGTACTATACAGCAGTAACACTATGACTGCCACAACCTCCTACACTGTTTCAGCTCAGTATTCTTCTTCTCACCTCATCTGCAGCATTCTTGCATCCTCTTAAACATTTACTTCATTTCTCCTCAGGGATTACAAGCTGAAGTGATCCCTGTTTATTTTTTATATATGCTAGATATGACCATGTTTCCTTTCTTTTTTGTTTTTAATCTGGAGATGACAAAAGGTGAGACAGTGACAGTTATGAATATGTATGAAATAGGAAAGAAAGGGAGGGGAAAACCCAAACACAAAAAAAACCCCTCCACTTTGCAAATTCTGTACTATAGTGACTTCTGATTGTTCAACACATCCGTTTATCAGACTGAAAAACTCTAGATATTGCATTTGGAAATTATGGGGTATGCCAATTCCTCAAATCTCTTTACTGACTTCATTGAGGTCCCACTATTAACAGATTCGTCCCTGATTTCCTTAAAGTTTTGTAGAAATGTGGTTGAAAGATTACATTTTCTGCAGTGACACCCTCAGTCACCACCCAAGTTTTATCATGCCCTACTATTATGCCTCTTGTGACCATCAAGAAGGGAATGGGTGGAGAAAGAGATTTCATTATGGTTAGTTTATCTCTACAGGCAGGATGCTTCTCAGAACAGAAGAGAAAGTGTGCTCACTTTCAGCAGTAGCCTGATAAAATCTTTGTCATCTGCAGTTTTTCTTTCAGATTTTTTTTCTTATTTGGGAGCATTTCATCTAAATCATCACTCCTTGGGCAGTCCTGTGTGAACCATAATCTGCTCTGATTTCCACTATCAGTGGAAATGGTGCTGTCAACATTTATGTCAAGGGTGAGGCTGTAATTTCTTGACAGTAATATTCCTCACTTGATATAACACTTTCTCTTCAACCTGGCAGGAGCTCCTGCTTGGTGCTGTTTTACTCAGAGTCCTATGCTATCCATGCATGTGGGAGTTTGAGAAGTCATGCATTGTCCATGCCATATTTATTGGATCTCGTAGCAGGTCTTATGCTTACTTAGAAAAATAGCAATACACTCAACAGTACTTTCAAAAAGAGGATAAGATTCACTGATACTAGAGGTGATTTGGGAGGAGGTGAGAGGAACAGGATTGCTGAATCGGCAAATTTCCATTCCAAATTTATAGGCAAATATGCACTTGAAGCTCAGTCTGTAGGGGTCATCCTTGTGTGACTCACAACTAGCATGTTATTTTCTTGCATTTTAAAGTAAATTAAAATGCTTTCACAACAAAAAGAAAAAGAAAAAAAAACCAAAACCAAACAATTCTGTCCCCAGAATTACAGCTTGTCACAAGCAAAGATCAGAAAGACCAAGAACACTACCAATGAACCATTTTCTAAACTTCAGCAATGTTCTTCCCTTTAAGTGCAGGAATAAGGAGTTCGTATGTATACTTGCCAATTCCAGGTAAAGTTTTAATATAAATGAAATATGAAATCCCAGCTATAAAACGTAAAGTGGAACAAATGCAGAAAAGGACTACTTAGAAGGTCAAGGGAATGGAGAAGCTTTCTTAGCAATCTAGAAAGCTTGGTTTGTTGAGCCTTTCAAAATGAAAGGGATATGAGAGAGGATTTGATTGCTGTCTAAAATAACATCAGGGAAGTTTTAATGGGAACATGAGAGAAGGAAAGGGCCTATTTAAGCTAACAGGCAATGTTTGCACAAGGGAAAATGGGTATAAAGTGCTGAAAATAAATTTAAACTATAAAGTGGAAGAATATTCACACTCATTAGAGAAAGTATGCTCTGTACAAACTTAGGAACCAGAGACCTGGGAGCAAAATTCTGGATCTATTTTAATATGGAAAGTGAAAGAGTTCATACTACATTATATTTGCCATAGCAGAGAACTTCAGGACCTCACATGTGTCCCCTCACTTCTATCATAATTTGAAAAGGAGGGGAAATTCACCAGTCTGTTTATTCATCTGTGTTTTGAAAATTATAGTTGCTGTAGTAAGTTAATTTAATATACAGTTAAATCACATAACATTTCTTCAAAAGGTTTAGTTCTCCTGTGGGTGGCATGGCCTTCTGGCCTACTACAAGAGAAAATCAAACACAGATTTAAAGGCAAAAGAGATGTGCTCGCAAAGGCAGAATATATCCTGTAGCAGTTCAAATCCAGTAATTTTCACTGATTGGTTCTAGCTTTGAAGTTCGGGTGGTTTTTTTTGAAATTAGGCAAGCTCAGAGTAAAAGGAAGAAACATTATCTCTTTTACAACATGCTGAGTATTAAAATGATGTAATTCCCTGTTTATTAAAGTAGAGAAAATCTTTGTTGTAAGGACTATTTGAAGAAAATTATACAAATTATTAAACAGTCTACATAATAGGTAAAAGACAAACTTCTTGGCTTCATCTGAATTTATCCTTTCTTCAACCAAATAGCATCCCTGTACTAGCTGTACACAAATTCTAAAAAGACAGCTAGTAAACTCTGTAAATAATTAATAAACCGCCCTCATATCCCAGAATCTTTGTATCACTTGAATATCTCTGTTTTTCAGGGTCAAACTGAAGTCCTTACTTGATGACTGGAATGATCAACTTGATAAACACATAACATATATTCAATATAGAAAGTGTCACTAGTTCTCAACTTTAGGAGGTGCTGCTCTAATGCACATATCAGTAAATCCTGAAATATTACTTAACCAGAATTCTAAAGGTGTGGAAAAAATTGCCAGGTGGTTTTATGGATTATGTATGGCTCTTCTACATACAAATATCTCAAATGTTACATTATTTTATCTCAGAAAAAAATAGATGTAATGTTGTAAACATTAATGAGTAATCAATGTATTTCGTGGTCTTAAATGGTTTGGGATAATTACAGATTCTCGTTTACTTCCTTGCCTCCCCATTTAAAATGCTGCTACAGTTTTCACCTGGATAAAGTTGGCCTACTTGGTCTTGGATGTTGATGTCAGGTCAACAACTAATTCTGTAGTCGTCCTGCAGGATTATGGAGCTCTCTGTTTCAACTATCTTATAGGCAGAATATGCAAATCTATTTCAGACTTTGACTTCCTCTATAAGTGTCTCTCTCTCTCTTTGAAATGTTTCCTTATATTCTCTGAGAATACTGTATACAGTTTAGGGTGACTGCGGTCCTTACACAAGGTATAGTATGAGGTGCTACAGACTTTAGTTCTCTGGCTTGGCTTGTCTTGCCCCGTGTCTCAGGAGCATTATTACACTGGTTTATCAATGACTGCAAGCTATATCTTAGATATTATTTTTACTAGCTATCTGCATTTTAGTATTTCCTCAGAATGATGTTAGCATTTGCAACATTTGGCCACATGGTTCCAGTGTAATATGCTTACTTATCTACATTACTGGGATTACATAGTAGGTGCCTACATAGTCTACGAAGAATTAAATTCAAATTGCTGCAAACATGTCTGACAGATTTTTTCCAGCCATTTGTGAGTGCTGAAAGTCTTTGGATGTGATAATGTTACAGCTTCAGTTACCTTCTTCCATGGTGCTTTTGTCACTCCAAGTGTGACAAAATGGTGTATAATGATTTCTTTAGGAAACAGGGATATGTAATAATGATTCCTATATTCATAATCTTCTCTCCATATCCCTCCCAAAAGCTTTTGATATGCTTGCCACTTTCAAGCAAATTTGATGAGGAGAGCTAAACCTAGAAATTAGTTTGTAGAAATTTACAGAAAATAAATGTCTAGATAGAAAACATAAAAGCGCTATAGAAGTGCCACTGAATATAACCTCACGTCTCTGCAGACAGTAGAGAACCCATAGAGAAGAAAGCTGTATAAATCTCACAGATCTGAGAAAGTTGTCTCTCAAGCAAATTGCATCTTAATCAATGAGATTGGCTGAATGGGCTGCATTGCAATACTGAATATCACTGCAATCTTTGCCCTATCTCCAGCTTTGCCACTTCAGGAATGAGACACAGGCATCACCTGATCCCACGTGAGGCTGTTTCTGTCCAGCTGCATCTGGCATGTGATGGTCGTGGACTACAAGCAAAGTTCCGATGCTGTGCTGAAAATGAGTGAAATATACGCCTCTCTAGGAGGGAAAGAGAGCGAGACCGGGGGCAATTAGATGATCTCACTTCTCTGCAGGTGAGACTTGACATATCTGCCTTATGGTGTACATATCTGCCTTTTCTTATCTGCAGGCCTTTCACTGAGATTAGATCTATTTCTTTCCACACACCACCTTTGAAACAGCTAAATTATACTGAAGAAATAACATAGTTTTAAATAAGATAATCTTAAATACTTCTTGAGTTACCTGTGGATACCTGAGTTCTAAGCTTTGTATGATAAATATCTGTTTCATCTTCATATTTAGTTCAAGTTAAAAATAGCAACAGCAATAAGTTTATGCTATGGCCTTATTTAGTTGGGGAAAATACTATTCATCAAACTCTTTCAGCAAATGTTGTACGGTTTTTACCAGTGTTGAGTGTACTTAATTTCCAAAATTGCCTCCATCCAGACAAGGTCAGATAGCCAGCTCTGTACGGAGCCTCAAATCTCATTTTCATGTTTGTGCATAACTTCTTTGAGATGAAACGGTGGAGGTAAAGATCCTGGGGGAAATGAGGAAAGCAAGCAGAAGAATAATGAATGATTCTTGCCTTTAGGAGAGTAGACTTCGGCTTATTCAGGGAACTGGTTGTGAGATCTCATGGGGCGCTTCCCTGAAGGGCAGAAGGGTGTGAGATAGCTCATCAAGGACAAAATTAGAGCAAAAGAAAGATCTATTCTAATGTAAAGGATGTTGAGCAGGTCTGGAAAGAGGATCACTTGGCTGACTGAATTCAAACACAAAAAATTACTGAGTAGAAGGTGAAAACCACTATGGGCCATCAGAATTAATATAGAAATTTTGCCTGAGCACACAGTGACAAAATTAGGGAATTAAAAGTTCACCTGGAGTTGAAATTGGCAAGGGATATGAAAAGCAACAAGAAAGACTTCTATTTGCACATTAGCAGCAAAACACTAAAGAAAATTTGTGTTCACTGCTGAATGACATCAGTGACCTAGTGCCAAAGGACATGGAATAAGGACAGTGCCTTTCTTTGTTTAGTCTTTAGTGGTACAGTCTGCTTTCCAGCTTTCCAGATGTCACGCTTAGCAGCAGAGGTTAAAGGACTGTAATACTATACACTACACAAAAAGATCAAGTTGAAAGTCACTTAGGCAGATTTGACATACGCAGATCCATGGAAGTAGATGGGACACACCTGCAGGTCTTAAGAAAGCTGAAAAAAAAAGTCATTTTATGGTATTTTCAAAAGGTTATGGTCTTCAGAGTAGGTTTCTGATGACTGAAAAAGGGCAAACATCAAAATCACTTTGAAGAAAGGCAAAAACTTAGACTGATCTAGGAAACTATAGCCCAGACAGTGTGATCTCAATAAATAAAACTGAAAACTCTGTCCAGGCACAGTAAGGACAAGAGGCAACTGGGAATAGATAGCATCATGGTCACATCACTGATCACTTATACAAGATGCTGGCTTCGTAGACGAGAAGTAAGCAGTGAAAGTGTAGCAGAGAGACACTAAAATGATTGGAAGAGTGCCTGACATATGAGGAGAAAATGAGAGAAAAGAGGTTTTTCAGCCAAAGAGTAGGCATCATGTTACTGCCTTCAACTGCCTCATGGAAGGTTATAGAAAAGATGGACCAGAGTCTTCTTGAAGGTACATAGAGAAAGGTAAGAGTCAATGGATAAAAGTTGCAGCAAGGAAATAAAAGAATATATTTTTTCTTCACAGGCATGGTAGTCAGAACAAGTTTCTCAGAAAGGCTGAGAAATTGCCACCCTTGAAGATGGTAACAACAAAAAACCAAGGCCTTGAATAATCCGTTCTAAAGCAACATCTGGAAATCTGCATAGCAAGAGGTTGTACTGAAAGATTTCTAGAGGTCCTTTACAATGCAGACTGCTACAAGACATTGCAGTCACAGAATCACAGTCAACACTCCTCTTTACACAGCCTATGATACCATGAGCCATCTTTGGACCAAGGGCACTTTGCTGGTGCAACTACGTGCCCAGCAGGACCCCTATGCCTTTTCTGTGGAGCCGTGAAGGGTCAGGTGCAAAAACACTGCACGGGGAACTTGCAAGCTGCATGCATGGGCTCACTGCCTCCAGAGCTGGGGAAGTCCTTGCGGCATGTAGGATAACAGCCTTTGCAGGTACTCAGGCTTTACAAGGGGATGCTGTTCAGAGACTTCCTCGCCTGTCCCTTCTGAGTAGCCTGTACCCACTGATAGTTGCACTCCAGTTATGGGATTCATCCCACCAGGTTTCAGTAATGGCGGCTAAGTTGTAGCTCTCTAGCAGTACAGTGACTTACAGCTCCCCCTGTTTGTTGCCCATGCTGTGTGCATTGGTGTAAAGACACCACACTTGGGCTGTCAGCCATGTCACCTTTCTAGAGGAACACTCCTTCATTCCTTTGATGTATTTCCCTGTATTTCTCTCTTTGTTTCTATTACCTCAGGAGCCTGACTCATCTCCATAAGACTTCAAGTGTTCTTCAGTGTACCCAGCATGTCTCAGAGCAACAGGCTGAGGGCTCTTGTTAGCACTCCATACCTCTAGCTTTGGCATGTCCCAGCACAGCAGCACTCCAGGTGTGGTCTCATCAGTGCTGAGCAGAAGGAAGGATTATGTCCCTCAGCCTGCAGTCTGACAGCCTTCCTCATGCAGCCAATGACACCATGACCCGTTTTTGGATCAGGGGCATATTGCTAGCTCATGGTCTTTCTGGTGTCCAACAGTTCCCTCAGAGACATTTCTTCAAAGCTGACTGTCCAGTCAGTCAGCCCTCAGCATATACTGGTGCAAGCTGTTATTCCTCCCCAGGTGCTGCACTCTGCAATTCCCTTTTCTGAAACTTCATGAGTTTCCTGACAGCCTATTTCTCCAGTCTGTTGAGGTCCCTCTGGATGGCAGCAGGTCCTTCTTGTGTACCAACCACTCCTCCCAGTTTTCACAGTTTCTGTTCCATCATCTATATAAATAATAAAGATCTACTCTGATATACAAGGCTAGCGATTGGCTTCTAACTAAACTTTGTGCCACTGATTACCACCCTCTAAGCTCTTTTCAATTCACCTCATTGGCTGTTCATCTAGCCCCTACTTCTTCAGTTTCTCTGTGAGGATCCTATGGGAAATAGTTTTCAAAGACTTACGGAAGTCAAGGTAGAGAATGTCCACTGCTCTTCCCTCATCTACCAAGCCAGTCATTCCACCACAGCAGGTTACCACATTGGTCAAACATATATCCCCCTTGGTGAATCCATAATGACTACTCGTGTCTTTCTTGTCCTTCATGTGCCTGGAAATAGTTTCCAGGATTAAATAAACCATCACCTTCCCAAGGAGGACAGGCCAACAAGGCTGTAATTCTGCAGACCTTCCTTCTTGCCATTTTTGAAGATGGGAGTGACCTTTGCTTTCCTCCAATCCTCAAGCATCTCTCCCAATTGCCCTAATCATTCAAGAGGCCTCACAATGGCATAATCCAAGCCCCTCAGCACTCGTGGATGCACTGTATCAGTGCCTTTGGATTTATATTTGTCTAGTTTGCTTAAGTATTTGCTAACTTGATACTTTTCTACCAAGAGTAAGTATTCCTTGCTCCAGACTCCTCTCACCATCATTCCTCCTTTGCTTTCTGTTGTTTCTCTGAACGATGTTGTTTGTGTGTTAATGGCATTCCTCTTTTTTTCCTGTGAGTCTCACTAAGCTGAACTCTACCTTCTGCAATTTTGTGATTTTGTCATTAAATAAGACCACCCTCATAATTTTTTTTTAATTGCTTCAGCATAGTGCTTTGAGATTGTCTTCCTAGCATTTCAAGCAAATATTTACTTATTTATTGAGCATGTAATTCTCCCTCTAACTTCCATGATAGGCAATTGGGATTTTCTGGTTCGGAGGTATTTTCAGCCCATCTCATATCTGAGAAATCTGCACATTTACTTCAGTCACAAGCAGACCAGTGTTTCTACAGTGAGAGGCAAGCAGAGGTCTGGAGACCTAGTTCATATAATGAAGACCACATCAGATATTCTCATGCAGGGAGAGTAACTGTATGCTGGAATTTGGGCTGATCTCTCATGTCATGTCTTCCCCTTTAACAAAAAATTACCATAGAATTTTAAGACCTTAGATCATCAAAAACTGCAGTAGTATTCTTGCCAATGAGTTTACTGTCATAAGCATTTGGAGAGAAAGTCCATTTTAAAAGAATATTCATGAAAAACATATTCTGAATACATAACTGGGAGAAATGTCACAGCAATTGTTAGAGTTATGCTCACTAATTAGAGAAAATACACAATACCGTGTGATTTATGTGTTCCATCAAAACTGAACCAGGATTTCTGATATTGTATATTCACAATGAATTTTACTTGTGTTCAGTATACAGACTAAGCTATAATTGTAGAAATCACTCACCGAATCATCAGGATGGAACAGATTGCAAGAAAATTGTGATCTACTTGATGAGAAACAGTAAAAAAAAAAATTAAAAGATAAAGACACTGGATCAATTATTCACTGCAAATTACACACTTGGCTACCATGATCATTATAACCCCTTCACATCCCGTTACTCTACACTCCATTATTTCTGCTTACCCCTGTGGAGCCTGCCCTTTTACCTTTCTGACACTCCCCCCTTTTCTAGCTGTCAAACAGTGTGTTTCATTCCCTGTTTAAAGGATTTCTTATTTCTCCTTTGTGTGTTGACTGTATCCTGCCATCCCTATCTCTCCTCCTTGCCGCTCCATCAGAGTAGTGGCTTTCATGCTTATAATGGTGGGGGAAATGCTGGTTTAAAGACCAGCTGGCTTCTATTCACAGAGGCACTATTGAAAACCAAACTGGTTTCTTAAAGCTCCTTCTGAAGTGTAGAAGAATGTTCGCCCCCCCCCCCCCCCCGCAACACCCCCCACTCATTTAAACAGAAGGATTTTATATATTTTTTTCCAAAGTCTTCAGGCTGGTTCTTGAAACCTCTGCTGACAAGCAGGAGCGCTGTATGGCTTCCATGATGAATAGTGCTAAATAATTTTTAACGAATGCTTCCTTTATCAGCAGAGCTCAGCACAAGAAAGGATTATGCAAGGTGATTTTGATATAGAGGACACAAAGGTGCTGGCTTATGGGCTAGTTGTTAATTTGTTGGGGCTTATTAATGATATTTCTTCAATTTATCATTCAGCTGTCTAGGTTGTCTTTGCCACTTTTATACTGAAGAATTTAAATATCGTCCCCTCTATCACTGTAAGGTGGGGCAGTGTCACTCATTCCGTTTTAAATTTAACCCACACATTCAAGTTAGTTGGCCAGAACTGGGCAGGAAGGAAATCTAGTAGCAAAGAAAGCAGAAAAAAGCCAAAGTGCCTTGCAATCTATGACAGCACTTCAAGCATTAGATCCCTTGTCTTCACAAAGCACAGAAGAGCTTACCCTACTGCAGTAATCTAGATTTCATAATAACTAAAGCTACTTCATACTTTTAAATATAAATTTACTTTTTAAGGATTACTGTCACTGGGGAGGAAGGTGGAGGCAAAAGCATATAAAAAGTTTGTTTTGATTCCAGATTAAACATTATGATTCTGATTGATAGTTCCATAGCTTCTTGACTATTTGCAAGTGAAGTGAGAGTATATATATTTTATCTACAACTTAAATCCAGATTTGGGCCTTTTTCATCAAAAGGTGTTATATATATGGGCTTTCACATGGTCTGTGGTAGAGCCTGAACCAGCCATCATTTTGGGACATGACAATGGTACAAAAATCCAGTTCCACCTCCAAAACCATACAGGTTCCTTTGGTGTTCAGATGAGACAGATCTAGTTTAGGACAGGATCTTCAGCCGCTTCAGCTCAGGAGCAAGGTGTTATGCGATGGTATTCAGGACAACTTATGCCAAGAATGTGGCCAAAGGACTCTGGTTTTGAATATTATCCCATTCTTCTCCTTCGCCCAGTTATCATCTCAGAACATATTAAAGTTGTTTAAGCCAGATACTGAAAGGATACACGTTATGGTACAGTGAGATCGCAAAACCAGCTTGAAGTTTAACAAGATGAAAGCATTTGTACTCTTTATTTATCCAGTCTTTTCAGTCTGGATGCTCAGACTGGAAGAAAATAAGTCTGAAATTAGAATATGGAAACATAGAAACTGATATGATCCCGTGTGGAAAGAGTGGGGAAGAGATAGTTAATGACATTGTTCTGGTTTTGTTAGTGAGGGGGGGCCTAAGGTGGTAGCTTCTGTAGGAAACTGCTAGAAGTTGCTCCCCTTTGTTCAGTGGACTCGGCCGGGCCTAGGGCGGACCCGCTGCTGGCCAAGGCCGAGCCAATTGGTAGCAGAATGTCCCGTGATAACGCCTCTGCGATAACGTATTTAAGTAGGGGAAAACAGGAAAAAGAGGAGGAGAAGATGTGAAGCAGCTGAGCGGGGGGCAGAGAGGGGGAGGCGCGAGCCTCATGGGCCTTGCAGGCCTCACCCTCTGGCCTCCCGCCGGGCAGCCGACTGGGCCCAACTCGGCCCGGCCCAGCTGCAAGAAGTGGAGAGGAGATGAGAAGTGAATAAGATGTAAAAAGGATCCTGAGAGGCGTCTGCCAGCCTGTTGTGAGGAACGGCTGCAGACGCCAAGGTCAGTGAAGAAGGAGGGGGAGGAGTAATATGGCTCCCGGCCAAGATTCCTCTGCAACTCGTGGTGAAGACCATGGTGGAGCGGGTTGTCCCCCTGCAGCCCATGGAGGTCCACGGAGGAGCAGAGATCCACCTGCAGCCCGTGGAGGACCCCACACCAGAGCAGGTGGAGGCCTGAAGGAGGCTGTGGCCCATGGAGGGCCTGCTGGGCCAGCTGTTCTAGAGGGACTGCACCCCGTGGAAGAGATGACCCACACTGGAGCAGTTTCACGAAGGACTGTGGCCCGTGGGAGGGGCCCCACGCTGGAGCAGAGGAGGAATGCGAGGAGTTCTTCCCCTGACGATGATACAGCAGCGTAAAACAACGCGTGATGAACTGACCGCGACCCCCATTCCCTTTTCCCCCTCCGTGCCGCTCGGGAGGGGAAGGTAGTAGAGATAATATTAAGCCCGGGAAGAGGGAGGGGTGGGGGGAGGTTATCTTGTTCCCTGTCTCATTCTCCTGCTAATTTTAGAAATAAATGAATAGTTTTCCCCAAGTCAAGTCTGTTTTGCCCGTGACGGTAACTTTAAGGATTTCTCCCCGTCCTTATCTCAAACCTTGAGCCGTTTTTCTTATATTATCTCCCCCTGTTCTCTCGGAGGGTGGGGGGAGCGAGAGAGAGACTGCGTAGTCTGGTCCTGATCGGGGCTGAACTACGACAGACATCTTTACAGTAGAAGAACAGCAGGAACCTTACATTGGATTTTCCTTTACTTGAAATTAAGCTTATTATATCCGGGGTTTATTCTGCTTTCATTGGCTTCAAGTTTAAAAAAAAAAAGTTAGAGTCGGTTCATTGTGTCTAACCTATGCTCTCACGTGAATCTAGGCAAACGTATCTTCAGTTTCACCTTGCTACCTGAAAGCAGTAGAAGTACCAGGATGTCCGCATTTACTTGCATTAAATAGGCATTTGCATAGTTGCCTAATTTTAGTAGATTATGTAAAAAAAAAAAAAAAAAAAAAAAAAAGCATCTACATACTTTGCAGAATTTGATTCAGTAAAGTCTGTGACAGTATGTCTAATCTAGGCATGAGAATAATTGTATTAAAATCAGTGGAGGATGGTTGACTAGAGTGATGGCCTCACACCTTCAGTTTTGTTTTCATCTTTCTTAATTTTACAGAAATAAAGAATTCTATATCAAATTTTCTGAAGAATTAAGATGTTCTATAATCTTTTCTGATTTCTAATTTTCTTATATAAGATAATTTCATTATGAAACAGACTTATTTGCAGACAGCTCAAATGTTTTCAGAAACACTTCTGCAAACATTCTCCTACTGATTAACTCACTTGATCATATAAATAAGGATTTATAAAGTCTCCATTGCCAGAAGCTAACTCATTTTAAAATGAACTGAGTCCACTTTGAAAATTTGCCATCTGAGCAATGTGATGAATCTGTAAAGTACTTCACCTAAGATAAAGTTCAGAACAAAAATTAGCATAAACCAAGCAGGACTACTCAGGAAATTCCTTCTGAAGCTGTAATCCCATGTGGCAAGAAGGCAAACACCAAATATAACATTTTGTAGGCATCTTTGGAGTGCAAGCTACAGCCATGAAGCTCACCAAATACAGAGAAAAATAGCTAGACCCCTAGAGAGAAGCCAAAAAAAAAAAAAAAGTTCAATGAGCTTGTCATTGATCCCCAACTCCTCCTGCACTGCAAACACCAAAGGAAAAATAAGAAATAAAAGGAATAGTTGGCTTCACTGAAAATACAGCTGATACTAAGCACTGGCAAAGTGAATGAAATATCATAGCAACAACAAAGCATTCCTGGCCAGCTGAATGAGGTAAATCCAAACCCATGGCAACAACTTTAGAGAAGAAGCTATTTTGTAGGGCCCAAGAAGACAAAACTTAAGCTTACAGTAAGCATTTTTCATCTCCATAGATACCTTGTTTATTAAATAGGTATCTAGATAATAACATCTCATTTCCAAAATCATCTCCTTACAGCTCTGATTCCTGCTGAGGGAGACAGTCATACAAAGACACATGCAAGTCAGTTCTTTATGGGACTACTCTGTCCCTTTTACAGTCTGGAAAACAGAGCCACCCAAGGGGTTAAATGACTTTGCTGAAGGTCACACAAGGTGAAATCCAAAGGGCAGAAGGCTTTCTTCATCCTGTATATACCACTCAATCCCTGTGTTGGCTGTTTAAAGGGATCTTCAGGGAGATGAAGTGACCGCTGTGTCTAGGCATGAACACGTCAATGACAGCAGGAGGACCCAATGTTTTCATCTCCTCTCTAATCACCAAGGCACAGCCACCAGTCTGCATGCACAGGCGTACCTGCACCACTTCCTTATCACTGTTTCCATCACGTGAGTCTTAAATCTGCTGGAATGACAGCTCAAGGCTGATGTATGAAATCATAGTTAAAAAGCCAGCAGATGAGGGAGAGAATGTCTGTTCTTTAAGTACATATATATTCTTTCTTCCATTTAATACATTTGTAAAAAACCCTGCTTTTGCTGTGCTAACTTTTGCTGGCTGACCATCATGAGTGTTGCAGCAAATCAGGGTTTTTACATAAAAAAACCCAGGTCAGCCCAGTCCCCCATTAACTCAAATTAGAGATTTTTTTTCTTAAAATACAGATACAGAAAGTGGATGAGGGGCAAAGCGTCTGGGCACGTACTTTATATCAGTTGTCTGGTGATGGCGACAGGTGCATTTGTCAGGCCCCAGGGAGCAACTCTGTTATATTCACTTTATTAATTGAGCAGATTACGTGTTTTAGGAGATCCATCCCTCCTCCTCCCACCCCCCCTCCTTTTTCTTTGACGTTCTGTGGTAAAGGCAGAGACGGGGAAAATAAACTTCCTTTTGGCTTTATCAAGTTATAATTAAGCATGAAGGGAGTGGAAGGATCTAACAGTAATGTAGAGGGTGCATAACATTCACAAGGTCGATTATATCCTGATAAGTCCCACAACGACAAGTATTAATAATATGAATAATATTAATTGAATGTAAATTTGTTGACTTTTAATTCCTATTTCAAAGTTTTCTTCCACATGATGCAGACAGGATGGCGGAAGCAAGTGAGAGGTTGACTAAAGTGCCTCCAGCCCTACAGGATTTCTTATTAGCCTATAGTCTGAGGGTCCTTAAGGTATTTACTTCCTATCACAACATCTAGGACAAAGAATGAAGTAAGCAGGAAAGGGAAACTGGACAAATCCTGTTTCCCTAGGATTTTGGATGCTTTTTTTGATAAAGAGATTTCAGCATACCCCAGTTCCTGAATAGTCAGTGACAGAGCAGCAGAAGAGTGTCAGATTCCAATATCCCAATATTTGGTAGAACTGTAGACGTATCATATGCTGATAAATGAGGTTGTGAGGAATGACTGAAGTCACATAGTCAAAATTCCTGGCTGGCACAATCATTAGGGTCTTCCCAGGAAACTGCAGGTCATCCAACAGTTAATTATACTGCTAGATGATTTTTATATTTTTTGCAAGAACGATTCTGGTAGTGTATACAATGTACTCCTTCCATTTCAACTGTGATTGAAAGAATTTCATATCTTCTAGACTGAGTTATTCTGCACTTATGCCTTTTTTTCAGGGGTTTTGACTCAGCTGATCAAAGTCCAATTCTTATTTGAGGTACATCACAATAAATCAATAGTAGCTCCAGTGCTACCAGATATCTCAATGCAGCTCAACAGACCCATTCTGGTACCTCTCTGAAAACTCCACCTCAGGAACAATTGTAGATAAAAATGGTGATTCTTACATAAGGCAACTTTATTTAGCCAATTTGTCTTTCCTATTATTAATTATAACTTATATTCCAGGTTATATGTTTGGGAAAAATGGTTTGGTATTTTCATTAGAACATTGCCAAGATATTATTTTATTTAATTTTACCCAAAGTTATCCTGCTTAGCAACAAACATGAACTAAAAGCCTTTTGTACTTTATTGTGTCTATACTATGCTCTCACATTCACAGGGTATTAATATGGCTAATTAGTGCTTCCTTTAACCCATCTTGTTCATTTTTTTTACAGTGCAGCCTAGTGGTTGTAGAAAGTGATATAAAATTTGAGCATTTCCTGGAAAAGCTAATTCTTTCCAAATGACCTAGCTCTGTGTTTTATACTAGGTAGAATCACAGGGACTGAACACACCTAACCAGTCAAAAGCCAATGTATTTAGCTTTTACTCCAGAGATACTGAATAAATAATATAAATAGTTAGATTGCCCACTGCCACAAGCATGCATTTTTTTTAATGGAAAATTTATGATCTAAGTACACAAGACATTACAGATGTACAAAAAAAAAAAAAAAAGGCCAGTAATCCTGAGTCTCTGGAAGAAGACAAATAAACTATTTAGATTCATAAAATGTGCTCTCTAGTGGGGGCAAGATTCATAGGGCTTTGTATGCACAATGCAGCACAAATATTGACTAGTAAAAATACTGTTTACTGCTGAAGAGATGGGAGACTCATTAGTGGCATAACAGAACCATAAGCTGGCCTCCTCCAGAGGCACAGAAGTTAGTAGCAATGAAAATGACGTCTGAGAAGGACGCTGCCATCTGTAAGTTTACACATTGGATGGCTTAGGGGGGAAACACAGACATGAAATTATTCTAAAACCCTGATGAAAAAGTTCCGGAGAAGAAGAAGCAAGCACTTGGGAAATAGATGGAATATGATCAGAAAATGCTTTGGTTTTTTGATAGAGCATGGCAGTTGGTGAGAAAAAAAAAAAACAAACACTTTTTTTTTTATTGTTTATGTTTCTGGTTTTAAGTGCCATCTTTTTATCTCCCATGGGAATTATAAAATATAAATTTACATTTTGACAACATAGTCCTATGATAAACAAAGTGTCCCAATGATTATGTCTGGGCCATTTTCCCCAAAATCCTAACCTCTCTGAATTTAGAAGTGTGATACGGTGAGTGATAGCAGTTTAGGGACAGAATATTAAAATTTGAAGCCTGCAAGTCGTGTTCAATAAAAACACACCAAGGGGGATGAAACCTTTACAATTCAACAGCATATTTTACTCTATAATTTTCAAAAGGAAAGTAGCAGAGGTCTCAATTGAATCACGTTGAAATCTTCCATCAAACGTAGCTCTTCTAAATGTAGCCTGACAGTGCCTGCTTCCATTTCCTATCTTCTCACTTAAATGGGTAACACATGTAAATTATGTTTATTTTATTGTAAATAGAGTATTGTCTCTGCCCTTTAATATCATAGCTCTGTGCTTGCACCTTTGCTGTCTCCTTTAACTGCAGATGTAGTCTTCTCCTATACACACATGAAGGCTGGGACCCCATCTCTCTGAATAGCGGCAGGATGGATTTCATAGACTTTTCCCATCGCTAATAAATGGGTATCATATCTTGCCTTGAATGTAATTTCCCTGTTTACACAAGTCCTTCTGACGTTTTATTCCATTGCCTGAACTGTTCCTCTCAGATTGGTTAAAGCTTTTCTTCATTTTTAACCTATAAGTTTTCTGCTGAAGTGTAGTGCATAATGTCCTCTTCTCTCCTTGTTGAGAAACAGAGAAGTTGTGCTATCTTTTCATATATCCCTTAAGAAAAGTGTAGTTTGCTCTATGCTCCCCATTACCTAGCTGTGAAACTAGATGAAGATGGGGCTGCCTAATTGTACATGAGACAGCTTCACCAGTGACACCCACATCCAAAAAGTCACCATGATCCCATATATTTAAGACTTGCGCTGATATTTAGGAACACAGGAATTCTGGATTTTTCCAGAGAGATCAGACCAGTGGTCCCTCTAGTGGCAATTTCTGTCTGAGATTATCAGAAGTAGTGGACAATTGTATCCCTAGAGTGGCAGCTTCTTCTGGGGCCTCTCTAGCACCTCAGCCAGGGCCTAACTGTGATGTCTAATTAGGCCACGTTGTCAAACTTTCGGTTGTGTACTGAAGGCTTACCTCCACCTTAAATATGAACCAAAAGTCCATTTTTGTGTATATGTTTGATGGTGGTGTTTAGTTGTGTTTTGTTTTTTGGCAGGAGACATGCACTTTTCACTGCCCAGGGAGTACCTCTCCTAGCAGCCTGAAGGCCGCCTGTGACAATCATGCTCCCTGTGTGAACCTTTCCTAACACACTCACCCTTTGCAGTGTTCTGCTTTGAGTTTCTACGACATTTCCTCACTGTTTTGATGAACATGAGCATTCAGAAATATACTGGGTGCCCATGCCCAGGTGCTGGCAACCAGAGCAGGTATCCGTGCTGCAGCCCATGGAGGAGCCCACGCCAGAGCCGTCGGGTATTCCTGAAGGAGCTGAGGCCTGTGGAGAGCCCATGTCTGAGCAGGGGAAAATTATGAGAAGGAAAGAGTGGGAGAGAGAAACTGCTAGGTACTGACTGTACCCCTACCTCCCTGGGCAACTCAGAGTGGGTAGAGGAGTCTGGAGACTCTGGGAAAGTGACAGGAAAGATATTACTTTGTCTTCTTTTTTTGTTTCTTACTACCCGTATCTGTTTTGATTGGCAATAAATAAAGTTCATTTTCCTGTCTGTTTTGACCATGACAGTGATTGGTAAGTGATCTCCCTGTCTTCATCTCAGCCCACAAGCTTTCTTGCTTCTGTTTTTCTTGTTTTCTGCCCTTGTCTTTCTGATAGGTAGGTGGCAGTGAGTGAGCAGCTGGGTGAGAGTTTACCTGTTAGCCAAGGTGAACCCATGACAAGGCAAAAAAAAAAAAAAAAAGCTAGCAATCCCCAGGCAGGATTCTCAGCTGTAAGGTTTTCTGCATGGCCTTGTTTTTTCTTTATAGGATATAAAGAAATAATTTTGCTCATTACAAAGAAGTTAAACGGGAACATAACCCGATCAGCTCTGTACACCCATTTTAACCTGTTAATTCATTCCTCATTGGTTTAGTATCTGGTTCTATGTATATTTCTGTTAATAACTTTACACACATGAATAGACCCATTAATCACAACTAAGGAGACTGGAAGGCTCTCAGATGTTTGCAAGAGAGGGCTGTTTGACTGTAGAAGTCAGCTTCACACAGGTTTTCTAGGTGGGGTTTTCCTCCGTTAACCAAAAGACCTAATAGGTTAGGAACATGAGCATGATTACTCTGGTTGTGAAATGGCACCTAGATGCCTTTACATATATAAACCTTAATAATTTATTCTGTAAAGTTCTGCCAGGTTAAAAAGTGTAGCAAGCTTGGATTTGTAAGGTAGCTCCTAGTTTGGCACCTATGGAAAACAGAGGTGCTTTAAATGAAAATAAGGGTCCTCTAAACATATGCAGAGGTGCTGTATAGGCAATTTGGCAACTAGATATGCATTGCACCTATTTTTGACAAATATCTTTTGACAAAGATCAAACCTTTGTATTTTTTCGTCCCCTTGCGACGTGTAGGGGGGCATAAAGCAGGAGCCACGACACAGGAGGGCAGAGCTAAGCTGTGGCTGTAGATGGGATTCTTAAATATAGTTCCCTTTAGAACTCTTTTAGTTAGCCATGCTCAAATGTCACCTAGTGTCAGAACCTCTTTCACTCTCTAACTCCATTTGTGCTAAATAAAAGTAATCAGATGATTGTAGTTCAGTCTTACCTATTTTGACTGGACCTGTGAACTCACAGAGCAGGTGTGAAAAACCACAGTAAATGAAGTTGCTGTAGGCCTAGCTGCAACAAGACAGCAGTATGAGAGACTGACAAGGTACATTTACGTTTGCAAGGCATGCCAAATTATGTTTCCATGCCTATCCTGAGATCTAAACCCTTCTACAATCTAGCCCAGTATCCTATAGACAATGACATGGAAGGGTCCAGAAGCAGAACGCGCACAGACTAATTCTTCCCCAGTATTCCCCATCTTCCATCAGCACATAGCCTTGACACCTAGAGTGTTTACATCTTTGTCTATCCTTTAGAAATTACTTTCTTTTCATTAATTTGTGTAATCATCTTTTGAATCTGCTTGATGTGGTTGGCATCCACAAGTTACTGTGGCAACAAGTTACACAATTAATTCTGTTTTATATAAAAGTCCTTTCCTTTGTTTGCTTTTAGAACTTCCCATCTGAGAATTCTGTCTGACTAGTTGTAATTTCTGTGCCATGAGAAACAATAAATACTCATTCGCTATTCTTCTTCACCATTTGGAGACCTCTTTCAATCCTTTCAGACCTTTTTTTGTCTGAGCTAAATATCTTTGGTCTTTTTAAATCTCTTCTTGTGTGGAAGCAGTTTTGTATATTCAGTCTTGCCTGCACCTTTCTGATGGTTGTTTTATTCTTTCTGAGAAGTAAAAGGACATGACAGAATGCCCTCCATGTTTAGTGCAGATGTTCCACACAGGAGAATAAGGATTTTGTCATTGTTATTATTTATTTATTTCTCATCAGTTTCTGATGTACTGTTGCAGAAATACCAACATAAATGCCTATTGTAGATGCAGTTATGCCAGCATAAACTGCTTTGTGATACATAGGAATGGAAACAAGCCACCCTAAGATGAAGGAAAAATGTTATAAAAGTCAAAGTACATCCACTATGAGGGCTGCAAAGTATCAGTAATAACAATAATAGCAATGATTCCTCTCTGTCTGAAATAAATTGTACCAATAGTTCTGTGCTTAGGGTCTATGCTCATACCAGCCATAAACCAGAGTGACCCAGGAAAATGTTTCAGTGTATGCTTGATTTCAACCTGTGAATAATTCTACAGATACTCCTTTCATTTTGCTGGGAGTACTCATCTGCTTTTCATCCGTACACATGCTTTGCTGGGTCACGGCCCAAAGCATTTGAGCAAATATTTATCACATATTTCACAGAATTTTCCAGCTCTTCTGGGAGCCAGATTCGTTACACCCCTACATGTTCTCATGCCAGGGGTGAAAATGAGCCTATTCTCTTACACTTCAAAAAAGAACTAATTTATCTGATTGGAACCAGGAGCCTGAATTTTAAGAGCATTAGTAACCCAATTCTGTGTTTAGTCTGTGCACACAATAACCAGATTTGTATTCGAACAGTGCAAAGCTTTTCATCTTCATGGCTTAGTACACAGGTGTAATCCCCTACAGACTGGATTACTTTTACAAGCTGGATTCTCTGAATAAGGCAGTGGGTAGCATTTATGGCTATCTACATTGTCTTTGCCATTCTGGGCCAAGAATCATACTTAAACTTGGTGTGATCCCAGACCCACGCCCCTTTATCTGTTGGCTCTGCAAGATCAAGCTTGCTACAAAACCCATCTCTTCCTCCACCACAGGATATTTTTGTCCTTGAAGGAGTACCTTGAACTCATCTGATTCTGCCACAGTCCCCAGTAGCTTAAGTACAAGTGGCCAAGACAGCTTAATATTCATTGCAAGTAGGTTCTGTTTTTCAGTAGGGATTTGAACCTGACATTTCTCCATCATCATTTCCTAGATGTAGACACAAAGCTACACCTAAGAGTAGTTTAGAATAACGTGGATGCAAAGTGACTTTTGGACACAACTTTGAGGTTCAGTTAGCACATCAAATGTAGTGGAGAAGGTAACTTTGATTAGCTAGTTATCCTTCTATGGGGAGCTCTGGATGCAGTCCAAATGTGTCTTCAAACTCTTGGACAGTTACAGAAGGGGGCAGATGTATATGTACTTTTATAGATTCAAGCTCTCTTTTGGCACCCTGTGGCTAGTGTGAAGTGTTGGTTCCTGTCTACCTATCCAAAATAGTGTAATGGCCTTGTATCTTTCATAGTTCATTAATGACTTAGGACTCCATGTACATCTTAACTTCAACTGTTAAGTATACAAGTCAGATTTTAGCAACTGTCTGCCCTTATTGTTTCACTTAGAAAGTAAATCATTCACCCCCCTTTTAAATGTTTTGAAATCTCTTCCTTAGCCTACCTGGTTATGCCTTGTAATACCCAGAATTCCTCACATCTGAGATAATACTACTATTTAAAGTTTGCCAAGTTTTTTTTTTTTTTGCTAGAGTTTCCTCATTGTCTAGTGATAATAACAAGATTTTCCTTTTATTTACTGATTTTTAAAAAAATGTTTTGTTGAAGATGGCTTTCATTTGAACACAATGAAATGTGTTGAATTTAGTATTCCTGTTCCTTTCCAGTCATTATTAGCTTGTCCTGTTGCTCATTAAAACAAGCCTAAATGCTCTGTAGCCAGTTTCCATGGATGTATTCATAAAAGTCCTCTTATTCTCCTTAGCTTCTTTGGCTAGCACTAATTTGCAACACTTTATTTATTTGCTATTGTTTCCCATCAAACCTTAACGGATTTTACTTGTGTCGTTGCTGGGCTGTTAAAGGAGAGCCACAAGACCTTGTTTCAGTAAAAAAAAAAAAAAGTTAACCATGTTGTTGATGAAAACTGGAAACAAAACCGTTGCTAGGATTCAAGTGAGTGAAATAGGGTGACAAGACAGGGAGATTTAAAAACAGAGAGCTTAGGATATTGTCAGAGGATTTTAGCCAGCTTGATTGCTTTATGAAGAATGAGGTAATGGTCGGAGACCAGACTAGAAGTAAAAATTTTTTGCTGTAATGTCTCAAATCCTGTTTTTTCATCTGAGAAATCTCAAAAGATTGTATAACAAACAGAATTACTCATTTGGGGCTGATATAGGATGATCAGGGAGATTTTCTTCATCCTCTGTTGTTAATAGAAATAATGTGATTTAGCTCCTAGTTATCTTTTCATTTGCTTAAACTGAAATATTTTTTTTTCCTCTCAAAAGGCACACATCTTCTACTCTTCTTGATTTCCTTTAAGACTGTGGGGATGTCCTGTGCAGGGACCTACTTTAGTTTTACACCCCCTGATACAATGATGATGAGACAAGTGTTGTCTGGTGACAACACTTGTGAAACTTAATGTCAGAGTTTGGAACTGCTAATTTCCAATGTCAGGGGAAAACCAGATAGATAGATACCCAGCCCCTACACAGCTACATACAGAATTTAATTTGGTAAACACAGAACTAGAAGTAACAGATATATATAGCAGTTGGCTTTTTCAGTAGATGACTTTCGTGACAGAACAAGGTGATGGAGGCAGCTGGGGCAAGTCAGAAAGGAAGGTACCTTCCCTTTGAAAAATGATATTATCAACAGAATGTAATGGTTGTGACACAGAGTGGACTGACAGCCCAAGAAAAGAGAAATCTTCAGGTAGCCCTGACAGTCCAACTGCATTACAGATGCAGAATTGCCAGAGGGACCAATTACAGTAAGGTTGTCTCCTGACCCACCTGCTTGCAAACCTGCTTCAATCTGCAGTGTAGTCAGGAATTTCACTAGGATTAGACTCAGGCACTACTACAAATTGGATGTGGACAAGTTTTAAGCTGAGTAACAGAGCATGGTTAAAGTTCTATTTACCATCTTGACCTGTTATGGCAGAGGAGGACTTGATTTTTTTTGGATTTGTGGCCCCTGCAATATTGATGGACTCACCAGTGAAGACAGAAATCTCACATTAAAGGTTGTATTTATTTTGAAAAAAAAAAAAGTCTGAAGATACAAAGGCTTTTCTAAGTATATGTAGATTTCCAAGGGTCAACCAACCATACCAAAAAAATCATTGAAACACAAATTTTCTCCAGACTTCTGGAACATTTGCCTCCGTTTTTAAAATGCAACTTTTACAAAGGAAAAAAAAAAAACAATATGCCATATACTGGCATATTTCAGTGCCTGAGTGTAGCATTCAAATTTGTACCAAAGGCAACTTTCCCAACTTTGAATTGCATTCATATTCAGGGACTTGTTTCAACTCAGAGAAACAAAATACTAAAATGGTATGCAGTATACTTATCACTCCCTGACTGTCTCTTTCACAGAGTACTTGACATGTGCTGGTGGCTATTGAACAAGAGTCAAAGTCAGAGCTCAGCCTCTGGTGAATCGTATTTCTTTTTACATAGAACCACCAACAGATTATTTCATAACTGTCCTCACTTATTCATTGCAATTCCATGCCTGCATCTGGGTGAGGTTTTTTGTTTGATTGGTTTTTATCTATTTGTTTGATTGATTTATTGTTTTAAATATGATGCTGTTTCTTTCTGAGGTTTTTAATTCATGTTTGGAGATGAAGAATTACACCAAACTTTCCATCGTGCATGTTTTTCTATTGGAGTCACTTACTTAAAAGAGTTTTTGAGTGGAGCTGAGTTCTTAAATATGAACTTTTAATTTTTACATTTGTAAATTTACACATTTTATAGAACAACTGCTATTGGTAATGAATTGTGAACACCCAGAATATGATACTGAAAATCTTCTCTTTTAGAGTTACTGATTCTAATGACAAAGATAAGAACTGTCTTCGATGCATCTGTACCCTGTAATTTTCATTAGCTGGATGAAAACATGGAAGATCAGGTTCTGATGCCAGTAACTTCAGTGAAACTCCATTGTTTTCCTCTTGTGTGACTGAACACAGAAGGAAAAAAAAAAAGGAAAAAAAAAACCAAAAAACAACATCTGGTTTTCTATCTTAACTTTTCCTAAAGATTGCCTAAAATTCTAAGAGGAAGAACATAACCATCTGGGCTCCGTTTACTGTATCATATTTGTTCTCTGCATGGAGAGAGATTCAGATTTTATGTAAGTTATCCCCATAGGGGGAGGCCTGTTACCTGTTAGCAAAGTGCCTGATTCTTAAAAAAATTAAACAAAATGCTGTGTCTTTAATGTCACTCACTGAATTACAAATTGGGGAGCTGGCACATCTCTGATTTTATTCATCCTAATTACAATTGCCCTGTCACTGAGATGCAAGGCTGACTAAGAGCAAATCAGGTAGTGACTCCCCCGGGTCTTCTTTGTAACAGGAAGGCTGTCTCTAGTGGCTTCAAAATAACAATTTCCTCTCTTTTACTTCGAACTGGAGTGTTTCCCCTGGACAGTTTCACATCTGATTATTTTCACTAGCCTCTCTGTCTTGAGTTGCTTGATTAGCATCTCAGTCACCTACGAAATTAGACTAAAGTTTGTGTCTTGGAAAAAAAAAAAATTGCAAAGAGGAAAAAGAAACCTGAAGCTAGTGAAAAAATAATCTTTCCAATAGGGAAGGAGTTGAGGGTATGGAAGAAATGAAGCTCGGACGAAGTTTTGCTGCCTTAAACTGCATCCCTTCTGAAGGAAGGGCTGGCTTCTTGTTTGGGAAGTTTACTTTACTCTTAATATTTCCCTGCAGGAATTTTAATGGGATAGCTAATTCATACGCCTGTTTGAACAACTCTAGCCAGATAACTAGAAACAGAGTCTTTGGCTCCAATGTTGATGTGTGGCTATGGATTCAGTTGCATAATAGAGAACTTCAAGTATTAAGTTGCTGGTTATAATCTTTCTATCTTGCCATTTATAGCACAAGGAGAATGTGTACATACTAACCACAGAGAGAGTGGTGTACAAATAACATGGCCTTTTAGTACTTCATGTTAAAGGTCTGTGTGTGAAAAAACAGAGTTCAGCCTAGGAACCTGGGGCACAATCACCTTGTAAAGGTTAAAACTCATGATTCTGCCTCATTGGCAGAATTTATCTGTCTTTCCAGTTTCTAAGATACCTGTTACCCTAGTTCCTAGACACCAGATACAAGAATTAACATAACATAAGTGATGTCCAGAGAGACAGCAAGTGATCCTCTCTTTTGTGAATCACTGGCATGGTTGTGTTCCTTAGGGTTGTTTTTGTTGTTTCCCTTTCTCTTAAATAATGCAGCCAGGATACAAATTATTATTTTGAGGAGAAGCAGAAATTTGCAACGTATCTTAAAGTCCCTTCTACAAGCATTATGGAAGGAACTCCATCTAACCTCCACAAGAGTGAACAGAATTTTTTCCCTAGTTCTAATAGTCATTGGACTAGGTTTATATTCAATTACATGATGTTGATATTTCTGTACATTTCTTATCCCCATCCAAAAGATTTACAAAAATAAATCTGGAAGAAGTTAATGTCATATGCATGTCTCATCGTGAAGTGAAAGATGGAAGAATTTACAGTGTCCAGTTGCACTTGATCAAATGATTACCCTCCTTCCATTTGCTTGTAAAACATTCCCACCTTTCACTAATTCATCTAAATTTCTGCTGTTCCAGTCAAACTTAAATTTATTACTGCCCACTTACCCTGATTTACTTGTGAAATGATTTGCATGGCTTCTGTCAATGCTATTTGCATATCTTTATTATGAATACAGCTTATTTGGGGGTAGATTTGATTTGCAAGTGTTTGGTATGGTGTGCCCAGCTATTTAGTTATTTAGTTTTCATTTCTGATTTACACAGAGGGAATGATCGAGACAATAATTCTTTTTCTCTTGATGCATAATTTGTGCAGGACCATTAACACTTGCATAAGAATTTATTTTATTTTTGTTTATTTTGCTTTTAAGGTTAAGTTCACAAATGTAAACAATCACATGTCTTGTCAGGCTTTTATAAAAAATCAAAATTATTCTTCCTGTGTTCAGCTTAGATCAAAAATAGCGTAGAAACTTGAAGGAAAAAAATTAATTACTGAAGCAAATGCTAGGAAGACAGGAAAAGAGCACCAATCAGAAAAACAAAACAAAACAAAACTTTTGTTTCTGCTGCTGTAACATCTTCAACCTCACTGTAAAGAAAAGACATGTTCTTCAATAGAGACACCATGACATGCTGTTTGATGTGACTCTCATGCAGCCTTATTCATATGTTTAAACTCATAGCTCACTTTGCTCACAGGAAAAAGAGGCAATAATTCTTTGCACTGAAATGTTTATGTAATTCCATATTAATATTTTTTTCTGCCTATTTTTTACACATATTATTGGGATAGATGGGTGAAAGGTATCCATATTTTCCTTCTCCTCCTCGAAGTCAAGTATGTAATTTTGTTTCACTAAGCAGATTACTGTTTAAATATATCTTGAATCAGAGCTGTCTTCACAGTCCAACCCATGGATTCAGGAGCAGGTTTTGGACTACAGACTTGTGGTAATAGAGCTAGAAATGGTGCAAGACAGCCTTGTTAGTACTTCATGACTGCTCCTTCATACAGAGTTTTGTAGTACATGAAGGACTGTGAACGGAGACCTGCACTCACACTTGCTTGTATCTAGTGACAGTAAGAGTCTGAATTAGCATTTTCAAAATAGTTTGCAAAATAGGTAAACATGGGGTAGAATTCATATAATTTAAACATAGCCATTGTACAGTTAGGTCTCTGATGCAAAACACGGGATTATAAGGGATTTATTTTGCGACAAAGGAGGGAGAAGCATTTCTGGAAAGTAAGTAATTTCATCTGTTACAGAGCAATATCTTAGGCTGATTGCAACTCTGGCTACTCTTAAACAAGCACAGAGAAGTATTCCCAGGTGAAAGATGTAATTAATAGTTCAGCTTTTACTAAATTATGTAAAATAGAGAGTATTCTGTGTACACTACTGTAATCACTTAATGTAAAAATATAGTTACTTCTGTAAGTTTTGGGTTTTTTTTTTTAGATAGAATTGCAGTAGCTCTAATACTGCAAAACTTTGTGGGAAATACTAAGCTCTTGATTGTTGTGCAGTCAAAGAATGATCAATTACCTGAAAATTCTTCTTCTTCATTGTCCTCCATACAACCAGTGTGCAAAATAATATTATTATTCTTTTACGTATAAGGATGGAATATATATAAATCTCTTGAATACTACTCAGTGAACTTGTACCTGAATAAGTATAAAATGCAGGCCCCTTAAATGTCACTAGTATGCCGAACTCAGTAAAGTATGCTGGTTTATAAGTCACCTTTTCCGTGGTGTCTAGAGAAAAGCACCATCCTACAAGCCAGCCTGATATGACCCAGGATGAAAGGCAATTTTATAAAGAGGTGTTTGTTTTAGGACTCTTTCAATCATAGCTTTTTCTCCTCTCCTGTCCCTCTTTTTATTCCCTGATATGAAATAGAATCATAGATTCATAGAAAGCTAGGGTTGGAAGGGAACTTTGAAGGTCATCTAGTCCAGCACCCCTGCAAGGAGCAGGGACATCTCCAACCAGACCAGGTTGCGCAGAGCTCCTTCCAACCTGGCCTTGAATATTTCCAGGGATGGAGCATCCACCACCTCTCTGGGCAACCTGGGACAGTGTTCCACCACCCTCATTCTAAAAAATTTGTTCCTTATATCTAGTCTAAATCTGCCTCCTTCTATTTTAAAACCATTACCCCCACATCCTATCACAACACGCCCTGCTAAAGAGTTTTGTCCCCATCTTTCTTATAAGCCCCATTTAAGTGTTGAAAGATCACAATAAGGTCTCTCTAGATAGAGCCATATTTTCTCCAGACTGAACAGTCCCAACTATCTCCGCCTGTCTTCATAGGAGAGGTGCTCCAGCCCTCTGATCATCTTCATGGCCAAAATAGATTTTGGCCTAAGAGAATGACTCCTAGAGTAACTAAGAATGGCACTGCTAACACAGTAGCACAAGATTTACTAAGCTAACTTTCCTCCTCCTAAAGAAAGCCACTGCTAGGTTATGGATGAATCTTGTTTCTCTGAGGAGTGCAGAATATGAGTCTATACTATATCCCACTTCTGAAGACTAAGTAAGAATACTGGCAATGATGTTATTTGACACAACTTGTGCTTTTCTGCCGTTCATTTTAGAATGTCATTGTAAAAATTCTTCATTCTCATTAGCTGTTTGCTATGTCATTAACTCACTATAGAGCCCCTATAATGTCCCATTATACTGTACTTTCAAGCTTTTGGCTGTTAATTAAGCATGGAACATTCTCGTTTGTTACAGGACTGAAATTAAAGGAAGGAAAACTTAAATTATGAATAATACTGTTAAATAATAATAATAATAATAATAATAATAGGATTAATGGACACCCAACTATGTACATAATTAGCCTAATTCCAATGAGAGGGTGATGTTGAATGTTTTATCAGTGTCACTAAGACCCCGTATTATAATTACAGACCTATTTGTTCAATGCTTAGCATGTCGTATTAATTATATTATGTGAAGAATTGAGCCTCTGTTTGGAAAAAAAAATACAGGGCAAATAGTTTAAAACTGGTTCAGATGAGTTCGTTTGTTTTGTTTGTTGAGAAAGTCTTTTGCTTTTTTTCATTGGCCTGTTCCTGTTCTCATTTTTGATCAGTAATTAAAATGTCAGCATAACATCTACTGATTTTGTGAAAAAAAAAATAAGCTACAGTAATGAAAGAATAGGTGTCCAAAAGGAAAAGAAAAAAAAAATAAAAATTCACTCCCAAAAGTATCCCCAAATAAAGATTGCTAAAGTAGAGACTACTCTCTAATAACTAGAGATTATGTCATTTCTGGATTATTCAGGTATACTTCAAGCCAGTCTTCCAACTTTCCACCCACTTCTAGGTGCAGCATAGGATCATTCAATGGATTTGCTTGTTACGCAGGTCAGCTATATATCAAAACAGAATATACATTACTTGCATCTCTTGTTTCTATTTAAAGCTGTCTCCAACTCTGCTTATGTGATTTTCAAAGCTGAATATGTTACTTATATTCCTAAAATCTCAGTTATATATATTTTGTCTTTTCTGGGTTACCTCTCTATGTCATTGTGACTTTACAGCGTTGAGCACTGAGTGTATTTGGATCAGTCTGACTGCATGTCACCAGACATGACTATTTAAGTCTAGACATCTTGGGTTCTTTTCTTTTTGACAACCTGTGAAAAGTGATACTGAACAGTAGCATTAGGAACACAACAATTTTGGTTGGAAAGGATCTTTAGAGGTCGTCTGGTTCAACTTCCAGCTTAAAACAAAGCTAATTTAGATCAGGTTGTGAATTCTCCTCACAACACAGCATTTTGCATAGAATTGTAGCTGAGTCTTGAGGATGAAAAGGGGAAAGAATCCTAAAACATCAAGGAACTGTTTTAGCAGGAGCTGTCTGAGAAAGGGTGTTCCCATCTACAAAATTATTTATTATTTCAAAATTTATTTTTCTCCTGCAGCTCCTTCCATCCTTCACTGGAGTAGTACGTGAAAGTAGTCGAGCTGATGTGTTGTGGAGGGTCCGAGTGCAAGACCCTCTTCTACTGAATACCTTTTGAAAAGGACTTAATAGCTCTAAGTGTAAGACTGGAAAAGATACACCTGAAGACTACCAACATGCAAGTGGTTTTGACACTCTGTGAGGACAGAGCAATAATTTGATTTTAGATGAATGGCTTAATGAGGAGTCTTGTCTATCGTAGACTGTGTGGTTGCTTTTTTCTTCTGATTTTGACAAGAATGTAGATTTAAGACTTACAAAGTCTCTTGATATAAGTTGGGGGTGGGGTGGGGGGGAAGACAAAGAAACCACAACACTTTACCTTTGAAGCTGTTGGTTTGGATGACTCTGCATTTTCTTGCCAAATCCAACAACTATTTCCATTGTGTCTCCTCTTCCCTCTAAATTAAATAAAACATAACCATATGTTTTCAAAATATTCCCAGAAGTCTTTCCTATTTCTCCTCCACAATAATATCTCAGATGAGGGTCAAATCTAGACAGACCACATAGTACAGAAACCACAGATTTCAAAGTTTAGTGTTGATAATTTTATTTATTCTCCGTTTCACCTATGAACAGTTATCAACTATTTGTCCGGATTTTGTGTTCCATTTTTTTTTTGTTTTAATTCATTGAAATTAATTTTGGAAGTGCATGCCAGGGTGGCCAAAGACTGTCCTTAAGAAAGCTTTGTTGTTGGAAGGCAGTAACTTGTAGAACATGCCATGATCACAGTAGTGCTGTGATAGCTATTAGTCATGTAAGCAACTGCTTTGGTTTGGTGTTTTATCTTACGCATATTGACACGGAACTTACGGGACACTGTTCATAAATGTTCCTCCTTTTTACTCTAGATTCCAGTAATCAGGAAGCCATTTAAATGTCTCTGTATGACACAGAAATTTCAGAGACCTGTGAAATGGAGTACTGGTCCTCTGACTCATGATTATGATATTTCTATTATACTCAGTCCCTATTTTGTTGCAGAATATGCCTAACTTGCTCTTCATCATCCCCAGAGATCTATGTAGCTCTGTCCAGAGATTTTCCCTCATTCTATGTAACAATAATTTCTGTTATTTCCTTTCCTTGGTATGGTCAGTATAATTTCTGAATCATTTTTCAAAATGTTGTTTCCAATTTTTAATTATTCCCAAAATCTAAGCAGTTTTTGCAGATGTGTTTCTCTGATTCCTGGTTTATTTCCAGACTTTTTTCAATTTTATGTCATTTGGAAAGTCAGAATTTCAAGGTCTTCATCCTCACCTTAATCCAACAGCTAACTGAACAAAGATAAAAGAGCTTGATTAGGAAAAGACCTAAGTTCTACGTTTTGCTCGTGTCTAGTAACAATTATTTATAGTGAGTGTTTGTATTTTGGCATGATCATTGTTATTAACACTGCTGCGTTTCCAGATGCTGAAGAAATGATGCTGCAAAATGCAGTTTATTTGAATATTAAAATTCTGTACCCTTAATTCTTTGAAAAGAGTGGTCAAGGGAATAGATAACCATGACAAAAACATCCATTTAAATTCATGCAATAGATCTAAAACTACCAAAATTTATAGTGCTGCTCAGATCTGTCTTTTATTTATCATGATAATAACAGTAACTTATTTTTATAGGACAATGTTCCATGAAACAGGCTGAAATGAATAGGACAATAATCCTTGTTCTAATTTTTTAGTAACAGGCCAAAGCAAACAGGTTTTCAAAGGATAAAATGTCTTTTTGAAATATATGCCTCTCTAAAACCTTTGCCTTCACAGTGTTTTTGAAAACTCTGTTCCCAGCATCCAGTGGCAGTTGTCCCCTCTGTGCCAGCTTTTCTGCTCTTACGGCTTTCTTAACCTCCAGAGCGAATTACCTTTAAATTCAGTTCAGCCACATGCTTCCCATCCCTGGAAACGTTCAAGGTCAGGCTGAATGAGGCTCTGAGCAACCTGATCTAGTTGGGATGTCCCTGCTCCTTGCAGGGTGGTTGGACTAGATGGCCTTTGAAGGTCCCTTCCAATCCTAACCATTCTATGATTCTATGATTCCCCTGTGCGCAGGGTCCCTGATCTAAAGAACAACCCTTTTCATCTGGAAGGACTGGTTTATTTTGGGAGAGTTTTTCATTTTGTTTTCTTTATAAGTGTCTACCTACATGTGTGAGTGTGTTCTCAGATGATTTCCAACACACAGATTGCAGTCAAGTTTGTTTGTAATTCTAATAACAACATAGACATCCTTGCCGTTCTTTCTTTTTTTTTCCATTCTGGGACAAAATATCACAGGTTGTTGTTTTTATTTTTAATAGTCATTCACTTCACTGGGAAGTGGCAAAAAAAAATCACAGATTTCTCATAAGCCTTAAAGTAAGTTCAGTCATGTTCCCCGGTCATACTCTCCAGTGATGAATAATTCAAATAGAAGTTAGTGCAGGGAAGCAAACATGGATAAACCTTCCAGAACTGCATTATAAGAAAGGGTGGGAGTGGTTCTATGTTACAACTGAAAAACCCAACTGTTTCCTAGAATACAAATTAATCAGCTGAAGCAAGACAATGTCCAGCTGATAGCGGGTTCTCAAAAGCAGTGGCAGTGAGTCTACAGACTCAAAGACCATAGGTCCCAAGTACTGAACTGAAGAGTGTGAGCCACATGATTATTTGTAAAGGTAAAGAGGAAAGTGAAGGGCATGCAAGAACACTGGCAGAACATAATATAAAATTAAGCCATGCTGGAAAAAAAAAGAACAGTCTTGGTCTTTGTGATATATTTTTATTCATTATAAATTCCCATGTCCTTTGGGATGTGTTAAAGAAAAATGACTAGCACATTGGACACTTAACACTAAAGATTTCTACACATACAGCACCTACAGTGTGAAGAACATAGCTTGAAACCAGACATTTATGACACTTGACTAGCAACTCCGTAATCTAACAGCAGTAGCAAGCAATTATCACTTTAAAGACATCAAGAAAAAATGTCAAAAATTCCTCATTTCTCACTGGAAAACTCAGCACAGACTATTTCATGTTACTACAGAAACATTAATATCAAATCAGTTTGCATGCTCAAACTCAAGTTAGAAAAACTCGTTTGTTGCACCTTATGTGATGGAGGCATGACTGCCACCCTCCTTTCCTTTCTAATCAGGCTTCTCTGATGGACTCAGTCTCACAGTTTCCCCCTTATCTGAGTTTACCACTGAAATGTATGATGAGAATGATATTCTAACTAGGAGTTCAGTTATGAATGGAATTAAAAAATTTCATTGGTTGAAAAATATCCAATGGCATCATGAAGGACAGGACAAAACATCTAAATCATAACTCCCAAACTACTTCAGTATATGATCAAAAAAGGAAAAGAAGGATTTTGACTGCATATGACAATTAAAACCCGTGTTTCTGGTTGACTAAACTGTATTTTGTCGCATGGTATTTTTTTGCTATTTACTGTCCTTTTTTCAAGTTGTTAGCATTTTATCTATCTATATACACAAAAACACATATATGTAAAATGCTTCTTAATCTTTCTTTTGCTAGTTTAGGGTGAAATAAATAATTAAATTATAAAAAGGTCCCTCTGAGAAGAAAACCCAGTTTTTCTACCTTTTAGACATGAGGTTTAAAAAACTTTGGGGCAGATGCCCAAAATTTCCTAAGCATTGGGAAGTTAGGAGTGCTAGGCCTAAGTCTGTAACCCTGTTTCGAGAAAGTATTCCAGTCTTCACTGAAGCTTGGCACTTCTCTTATCCAGGAAGTTCACTTGTTTTGAAATGTCTCTTTTTCCTAAATAACAATTAACTGTCCAAACATCTACATTATCCACAAAATTAAAGTTCTGACAAAAATAAATCAACATGACCTTATTAAAGCATTTAATTCTGATAAACAAAGAAGTTTTTCATTTTGAGCCTTGAGAACTGTCAAGAATTCGTAAGGATTTGCAAAGAATTTTGTGTTGCTAAAATTTGGTCTGAACACATTTTTCTTTTCCTTTTTTTTTTTTTTTTTTAGGGGGAGTGAGGATATGGATGATGGAAAAAAAAGCAATCTTTTCATTTATATGATAATACTTGTCTTTCATAGACAGTGACAGGCCTACAATAGAATGTTATTAGGTAACCTTCTGTCTGTAGAAAAGCTTTGAATACAATTCTTTTCCAGCATTATTAAGTTACTGCTTTTGTTAAGCAACCAGTTTTGGTCAGCCCCACAAAACATGCCTCAAATAAGGTGCGACTGTACAATAGAACATTTCCTGTACAGTTTAACCATGAAATAGTGCATTTTCATATTTAAAATAGGGACAATCATTAATAGCCTTAATGCTTTACCCAGGCATAAGGGAAAAAATAAAAGGATAAAAAGGAAACTTTTAAGGACATTTGTAATAGTTCTTTTATTCTCCAAAGTAAAATCACAAGTTAGGATTATTTTTACTTGTCTGTAGCTACCTGAATGTTAACCTTTTAGTTTAAGCTGTCATCCAAAAACTTTGCATGTCAATGGCAAGTGACACCCAGAGATGGTGATTCATCCCTCCTATCTAGACAGCAATTTTAAGATGGGATGAGTCACACTCAGAGCTTCCAGTATTCAGCACTGACTATGGAGTGAGACTAAGATACATAAGACCATTATAGGTATGTGACATAAATCCCACTTCTAGTGTGATGGAAAACAATAATGAATTCTCTAAGCTGCTTATTAATACTATTTATTTTCAATTAAACCTTGCCTTTCTGATGGAAGTAAAGGTAGCTTGTCTGACATCTTACGACAAGGATCAGAACACTGAATTTTGATGACTCCTTTTATAACCAGAAATGACCACTTGCTCAGAATTTTGCTTCATATTGACACCTACACATACAATTATTTTGGTCACTACTTAATGTTGTGGGGATGGCTGGCTTCTTCTTATAAAACTGAATTGTTGATGTTCAAAAAAGTAATTACTGAACCATGCTGTCTTATTCCTAGGGTCTGTGACAGGCAGCTGTTTCTTAATTACATAAAGAGTCAAGAGAAATTCAAAGTAATGGGGAAAAAGTTAGCCCTGGAAATATTGTGCATACATAACTCCTTGTGTGGCTAAACCAAGTATCAATGAAGTTAGCTAGAATATGCTTCATCATTAAAGTCTTACTTCAGAAACTGCACAATGACAGCTAAAACTTTTTTCTTTTTTTTTTTTTATTTGAATGCTCAGAAGAGATAAGAAAGCCAGAAGAAGAACAGATGTGTTAGAAGTGTGAAACGGATTAACATCAAAGCCCCCTGGGAAAATCTGAAACATGAAATGAAGGATCCTGAATGACAAGAGCTATTCAGAATGCATTAAAAGCTCTGCAGTGCATTTTGGTGCTGTCTGTGTGAGCAACGCGAGGCCCTGTGTGCTAGGGAGAGATGCTGATAACGAAAGCTCTGTGAACTTCAGGGAAATTCAGTTCATTGCTGAGAACTCACCTTGTGGTACAATTTGAATGAGACAGAAAAAGTACCCAAACTCGTGATTGCCAATATTTATTGTCCCCAGTGATCTGAAATGAATAGATAATTTAAGCTTTGGATAAGGCTATAGGTGAACCACTAATAATTTAAAAATCAGAGTCTATTATAGTTATACATTCTTGAACTGTTTAAAGCTCTCTATTAATATTCATTAGTTGACAGATTAGCATGGACAGTATATTTTGATATGCTTAAAATCAGAGAAGGTAAACAAGAAAAAAACAACGTAAGATATATCTTTTCAGTTTCTTAATTTTTACACAGACTCTTTGGAAGCAGGTTATTTATAGCTTAGGCAAATTTTGTATTCATAAGTGGTTTCTTAACTGGCAGGTGCTGGTATCTATATATAGTTATTGACAGAAAGAAGTCACCAATATTTGAAATGTGAAGGAGATTGTACAGGTTACTGCTGAGTTTTCACTCATCTAAACTCAATGAAACTAAGAGGAAGTTGGTCAAATAATACAGAAAATATATCAGGATTTAGTCCCCACTTTATTGCAGCCTGAACAACTGCGGTTTCAGAATATAAGTCTCATACTAGACATTTTGGACAAGTATAAGCCCAGCTAAAATTCACAGAAAAGGGGAGTGTTTTAGTTGGCTACAATGGACTCCTGATGAGGACTCAGAAGAGTGAAACAGTGAAAAGCTGCCCGAAGTAATTTCCAGCACTTCATACAATATGAATTATATTCATTCCTGAATATCTCTCTTGTACAGACACCATCATGACTTGAGTGAAAATCTCAGGCTTTTAAGTCCCATTCCAAGTGGTGTTTTCATCCCACTGCTGATACAGAGCGAAGGGTGATTTAAGCTAGACAGCTTCTCTCAATAAGGTGCTGCTTTAGTCATCTGTGGATGTCAGTCTAGGTTAAAAATAAAGCAAAAAAAGCCCCAGAAACAAAAGCAAGCTTTCTTGCAATCTGAAAAACAAGCCAGTCCTCAGAGATTAGCATCCTCTTGGTGCAAACGTTTCTTCTTGTATTGATCTCTGCCAATTTTGGGACAGGTGCATCAGAGTCTGATAAAAGTGAATTTATGAAGCAGACAGTTCCATAATTTTTTAGCCTTGTCTGGCAGTTAAGTTCATATATTGTCCAAAATATGTCATGAGCTTTAGAGAATTTCCGGCTTACTTGTGTATACTATCAACAAAGCCCATTACTCATAGACAGAAGTACAACCACTGTATCTACCATACATGCAACTAACTGATTCTTTAGAGTTTCTTTTCTGCTTCTTTTTTTTTGAAATGGCAAAGGATTAACTTGAAATGACTTTTTTTTTTTTTTTTTTTTTTACCCTGCATTGGTAAATCTTTTAGAAATATAACTAAAGGACAATTCATTTTGATACTTCTAAAGTGAAATAACATTCTCTGGTCTGAAAGTTTTATAGTTAGAAGAATCTATTCTAACAAAATCTATTAGTTTGTAAATCAATAACCCTTGTTGATTAATTTCCTAATAAAAAGTGCGTATGTCTTTACTCTCTCTTCTACCAAGTTCAGTTGTATAATTGGAGTAAACAACATGATTCTTCTACCCTTATTTATGTTCACACAAATAATCCCATTATATGTTGAACGTAACAACTGTTAAAATGAATATTACCGGAATGTGTGTGCCAGCATAGAAAGTGTTTGGCACAGGCTGAAGTTAAAATTTTAAATGGCATCTGCAAGAGTTGGACACACAGGGAGAGGTTGATTTTACTTAATGTTAGAGTTATACAGGTGAAAAAGTCGTCTTTGCCTCCCTTTATAGTCAACAGAGAAAAATAAGCTGTATGAGAGAACCATTTGCTTGACATTTTAAGGATCTATTTAAGCCTGAAATGAATCACAGTCTAGAATTTTTTATTTCTATCCAGTAACTATACAGGTAGTGGCTACTTTAGCTGTAGACACCTAAAAGTTTGATAATAGATTTTTAAAAACTTGTCCTTGTATCCCTATGTCTACAGTATAAAACAGATAGGCTATCTGTGTTAGGAAAAAAAAAGATCTGGTTTTGAACTAAAAGACTCCCAGAAACAATGATTTTTGAAGCACTGAGATATAGAATTCAGTCTACTGAAATACAGTGGAACGTTGAATTAAACAATGATAAGCAGTCCTCAAAATTATTCTCTATATAATTTTGCCATGTAGTTGCCACGTATTTTCTTCCAAATAGGAAGAGTTGTGCCTATGGGTATATCTAAGTGCCTCATCATCTTGTTTAAGATGAAACTTTCTCTGTTGTGTTTATGAATCCATTCTCTGCATCTGTACTTCAGGTTTGTGATAGCCAACATAAATACCCTAGAGACTTTAAATGTTTAGGGACTAGAACTTTGCACCATACTTCATGTAATACAACTTCAATTGCCCTTACATTCATGCCAGAGTATAAAATACCTCTTCAGCTTACATATTGTGATTCACCTTGTAGGCTAACGAGTAATTCAAGTATCCATGAGAGTCTGCAAGTACAATCTACTCTTTTAAAATTAACTATTTAATCTCATGAGATCAGCTTGTAGCTACTATTGTAAGAATAGTTTCAGATTAAACTCTTTGTGAAAATCTGTATGAACAAAAAGGTCTCAGCTTTGTTGTGCAAAGATGGAGATATTAGCTATTTTTGAAAATCTAAATCCGGCTTTTTCAATACAGCAGTGAAACAGAGAAAACATAACAGAACTAATGCAAGTTTTGTACATACCGGGTAAATTATAAAATAATTACTCATGTTTCAGTTTAAATAACATGAAAAAAACTCCTTTAATTAAGATTCTTAATTAATAGTTGAAAGATTAATCAATCAATAATTATAACTATCATTATAGGGTGTAATTGTGCTTAATTGGAGGGGCTGATTAATGATCAGAATAAACCTTTCAAATTCTCACACTTGAAAATGGTGCAAAGTGATGGATTCCAGCCCATAGTTAAAAGGAATCCAAGGATCCTATAGATATGTGTTCTGTTGCTTGGCCACAAATTGAAAGCACGTGATTGAAGTCCACGAAAGGCTTCCATTGTTAGATGTGTACACTATTGTATTACTAATGTATGTGTGGTTTTGATTAGTGAGCAAAACATCCCACAGAAGATCATCAGTAATATCTTTTCTGGAAACTGTTTTCTTAATCCAAAATCTAAATTTTGGTATGTGTAAATACAGTTCTGCCTAATTCTGTAGATCCCTAAGATTTTTCCTACAGTTCAACAAGAATTTGGAGTCATAACTTTAAGTAGGGCAACAGCTGTCCCATACATAATAACTGTTTTAGATGTGCTGTACCATGGATAATTGTGTAATACATAATTGTGTAATACATTCCAGCTCTCTCTTACGTCTACGGTAATTCAGAGTTGAAGCTGTCCTCAGCTCAAATGTGATAGCCATTGCCTGGAATCAGGCAAGTTTTAAAACACATTTTAAAAGCTGCAACTTTCTTCTTTTTTGTTTCGTACATTCGGTAGCCTACAGATTTGTGCAGTCTCTGGGATGGACAGCTTCAGTCCAGGCTGTAGTGGATCCAGTCTCTGACAAAGGTATTTCAGTCTCACATTGCTCACAGGAATGTCTACAACAGTGTAAGATCTGCTCATTGTGATGCAGTGTGTGGGCAGTAGCACCGATGGACTTTGTTTAATGCACCCTAATGACTGAGAACTTGTCAGCCAGGGAAGAGACTTGCAGTCTGGTTCCTGCTCTGGCAACACTTTCTGATTTTTTTTTTTTCTGAACAATATTGAATGTCACTGCTTCTCCCAGTCTAACACCACTGAGTTAATCTGCTTAGTCATTTCAAGATGAAGGAAAAATTGGAAACATGAAAATTTAAACTATTAAGTGAGGCTTTAACTATATCCTTTATTCCCCCTTCAGCTATAGAAAAAAAACTCTACAGAGAATACTGTACTTTAACAAACTGAGACACTGTGTTAAAGACAGTAATAAATGTTCTTTGGAATAGAAAAGCAGAAAACATTCTTGCAGAATTTAACTGAGAAGGGCCAGGATTGCTGCTGTCACAAATTTGTTTCTTTTCAGGGAAAGCGAGGCAGATGTGTAAAAGAGGGGAGTGAGAAAAGACAGAAAAAAGAAAAAAGAGCATAAGCAGAAAATCACAGCAAACCTACAAAATGCAGCTTCTCTTTATGATGCTGACTCTACTTTCCAATTTGGAGAAGGACAATCACAGCACATATTCCTCCTAACTCTCCAAGACCTCATACTCATGTTAGGCTGTTTAAGATGTTGCGTTAGCTTCCTTTTTGGTCACTGGATCAGAGCAGTTTTGTGAAATAAATTATCTCGTCTGACTAACCCAGACTGTTATTAAACAGAAGACTAAAGTTCTCTCTCATAGGAGAGAGAAAAAGTAAGGGAGGAAAGGAGTAGGACAAAGAAATTAAAGAATGAAAGCAGAAAATCAACTTGTATATTGCACACATTTGGGACTCAGTTGTGACTCCTGATGGACCATTCTCTGAGCCTTTTTTCCTGACCCAGTTTGGAGAGATTTTCTCTCAAGTAAAACATAGTGATGTCATAACAAAACTCTGAGTCCCAGAAGGGGGCTTTGCCAATTTGGTGTAGTTTACAGAAAGTGTGTGTTACAGCTGCTCGTACTTTGTCTGTTGTGGGATGAGATGAAACACTTCAGCGTTCAAGACCAGCACTCCAGGACCTCTCAAGAGCGCAACATTTATCAAATGTCTTTTTGAAAGTTCCCAGCATAATTGCAGTACAAGGTGGGTTTCATTTTAATGACTCTGAAATCACGATCCACAGTTACTCATCCTGAAACTCACAGTCAAAGTCAACCTTCCTTTGGCAAAAATAATTGGATTAGACCCTTACAGATTGATCTTGCAAAGCACTAAGAACCTAGGTGATAACTGAGCAGAAGATTTAATCGGTAGTTCAAATTTAATCATGGTCCTGTGGATTTCAGTGAAAGCATGCAAATTTACTGTAGCTCAGAGACCAGTATTCTTTATACAAGAAAACAATATAAATCTTGTTCTTCATTACAATGCACAGCTATGTAAAAAAAAAAAAAAAAAAAAGGATCTTCTTAGAAACAGAGAAAAATAAAAGTCTCACTCCAAGCCTAACTCACAGAGCGAAATGATTATTCAACACTAATATATTAATATTAGTATTTGAACTATTTTCTAGCACCCAGGCCAAGTGGCATGAAATGGCTTTTCTCCATAATGCTGAATTATTTTAGCATCCAAGACTGCTTGATAACAACTAAGCTGTGAACTGGGAATGTCTCTGGTATGTCAATAGTCCTGAATAGCTCCAGGAATTCTGGGGAAGAGCAATTTTTCCCTGAATTAACCATACCAGAGACTCTTTTATAGTATTTGAAGACTCATACCTGGGAAATTCTTGAACACAGATTAATTTATCATAGAATCATAGAATAGTTCAGATTGGAAGGGACCTTTAAAGCCCATCCAGTCCAACCTTCCTGCAAGAAGCAGTGACATCTCTAACCAGATCAGGTTGCTCAGACCCCCGTCCAACCTGGCCTTGAATGTTTCCAGGGATGGGGCATCCATCACCTCTCTGGGCAACCTGTTCCAGTGTTTCACCACTCTTATTGTAAAAGAATTCTTCCTTATATCTAGTCTGAATATATCCTCAGTGTGCTCCAGTGTACCCAGCATGTCTCAGAGCAACAGACTGAGAGCACTCACTACCACCCTGTCCCTCTAACCTTGGTGTGTCATCCAACAGGTTGTTATGGACAAGCCTGATATTATCTCCTTCCCTCATCAAGTCTAGTTAAAGCTCTGTCAATGAGCCCTGCTAGCTCATGAGCAAAGACCATCTTTCCCCTTTGAGAAAGTTCAATCCCATGTGATGCCAAGAAGCCTGGCGCTGTGTAGGCCATCCCATTATCTAAAAACCAAAAACTGTGGCAATGACACCAGCCAAGGACCCACGTATTAATAGACTGGGTCTGTCTGTCTCTTATGATAGGTAACATCTTAGACTGTTCTTTACACTGGAGAAGACAACAGTCAGATAACTGCTAAAATTAAAGATATATCACAGACTAGACTGGTATAATCTTCACTTGTATGAACTGTAGAATTGCTTAGAACTATTGTTTTACCTGTCATCCCTTTGTGAATCTCAGGGACAGTGTCATAATGGTCTATGGCAAGACAAGAGGTTCAGAGCTACAGCCAGGGTCAGTGTGAAATTCAGGAACCTTCTAAAGCTGGCAGAGTTTGTAAACTTAGCTACATGGGAGAAAAGCTTGAAAAGCAAGAAAAGATGAGCAGTGAGACATGTCTTATTGCCATGCCATTTCCAGGAACTTCTGTCTGAAGCTGGTAGCATTTCTTTTTGAATGTATGCTAAAGTATTATTTCTACTAGTTCAAAGCATCTGTGACCTATTTCAAGTAAGCTTAGACCATGATGTTGGACAGCAGTGCTAAACGAGGCAGACTGTGCTTAAAGTAATATCTTATCTATCTGCTTCCAACCCATTTCTGAGATGTATTTCTCAAGGCAGTATTTAAATAAAAATAAGGGTTTGGACCAGGGGATCTGTGTTCAGAGATATAAGCAGCACCCACCATTTCAGTTCCTTATGGCTTATCTGGACAAAAATATACTTAACATCTGTCCTTTACACCTTGCATCTAAAGTGGTGAACCTGGATAGAAGCCCACATCCATGTCCAGATTCTGAATTTAATACAAAATCATTGAACCAAAAAAAAAGGAAAACCAAGCATCGCCCTGAATTAATCATCCAGGTTCCTGGTTTCTGTTAGGTTCTTGTGTAAGAAGGCTCTGAGCAACCTGATCTCATTGAAGATATCCCTGCTCCTTGCGGGGGGGTTGGACTAGATGACCTTTGAGGGTCCCTTCTAACCCTAACCATTCTATGATTCTATGATTTTAAAAGAGGTCAACCATGATTATTTTATGAGAACCTCTATCCAGTAGGCACACTGATGAACTAGGCAGAGAAAACCTACGTTTTGGATTCCATTAGGGATTTTTGCCTTTGGTACTAGGCAGCTGCAGATTTGGGTTATATTATGACAGAAATACATGTATTGAGAGAAATTTAGTCAAAAATTTAAGAATCTGTGAAATATATAGATCATTCCAAGAGCAGATGGTCGTCAGTACATCATCTAAATCCTTTTCTGCATCTGCCTTTTAATCTCTTTGTTTTTCAGTTCTCCATCCCTAAAATGGGGATAACTACTTATATTATTTCATCCTTTGTTTGTTAAGGAAAAAAGTCATGTGGGAAAAGGCTATGTTTTGCTGCATCTCATAAATGAAATGCTGATCCCTACTGGGGCCCCTGGGCACTGCTGCTGTATAAATAAATTCATAGCTGTGGTTGTCACAGAGGGAGATATTGACTGCAGGTGAGGAATAGGTAGCCAAAGTAGATTAACTTTTAAGCAGTGAGGATCCTGTTTTCCAGTCCTTTGTAAGAAGGAAAAAGTACAGAGAAAAAGAGAAAATATATGACACATAAGATGAATCATTTCTAAAGGGAATGGTTTTGAAAATTTCTCCACAATGCATCAGCAGACTGTCTGCAAGTATCAATTTTTTTTGCCTCCTTTACACATTTTTTAGCAAATTTCATGCCAGTGAAAGATGCAGGATTGACATTCTTAAATCTCCCTTTTATCCATAGAAAAGATAAAGCATAGTCAGAAAATATGCAGGTTTCCTCACTTTTTCAGGCCAGCATGCCTTCATTTGACCTGAAGGGACACCTCTGCAGGAAGGAAAAGCACTTTAGTCACCATTCTCATTTTATCCTTGGCCTTGATGCTGAAATTATTATCCTGAGAGTTGAGTGAGATACTTTGGTTTAAGTATTATATGGGCACCTGTTCTCTCTGCTGATGCTATCCAACTCGTTTCACATGGGCCAGCGTACAGTCTTCTGAAAAACCTCTTTCAGTCACTTCCAGCCAGAACACAGTTGCAAGTTCATTACAGCCTGAAACAGTAAACCCTGATTTAGGGGGCTACACAGACCAGTGCCAGTCTCCCAAAGCCATCCAGCCATTCGTAATGCTGCTGCCTTGCCCCAAGATGCCTTTGTGAGATATTTTCTAAGGGGCACAGATGATTTTTTTTTTTTTTTTTGTGAAGGCCACCAGCTTTCACTGCTGTCAGTGTAATATGGTCACTAAATTCCCAAAGACAATATTACTGCAAATCACCTCAAATGTGCTGCAGGCGGTAGAATGATCCCATAATCAAAGAGCTAGGTCTTTGAGGACAAGTTTAATTACTTTAATCTATACAGCCTGGAAAACATAATGGTTAATGGGGTAATCTACTGAAGTATGTGGAATTTTAAATAGTATAGACTATGCCACTGTATGACACTACTCTCAGCACAGCAGAGATGATAAAACCAAGAGCATAAATGGTGACTGAAGAAAGCCTTAGTTGTTCATAAATCAATAATTGATAAAACGTACTCTTGTGTAACTAAGTAGAATTTTATGTTGCAGGTAGAATAAACTGATTACATGATGCTATAGTGCTCAGTGGAATTATGGAATGAGCTTCATTCATTCACTCTAATTGGTGCATATTTGTATACAAATGGCTGAAATGGTTCTATCAGTTTTGCAGTCTATAAAACTGCAAGAAAATCCTGCCCTTTGAGTCCACAGATGAAAGCCATGATATTTTCCCAGCATGGGGCTCTGTCCTCCTGGAAAAGCTGAACATCAGCGGGTACATAGAGGTTGATGCTCTTGATGCATCTGGCCATTAAAGATTTCAAAGTACTTTTCTCATGGGTGGAGGTGTTAACCCCTCTGTCCTGGCTAGGTGCCAGTCTGGGTAACAAGCCACCTACACCAGATGCTGAGGGAAGTTAAGGACAGAGTGGTTGGGCTGCTAACAAAAACGTACAATCTCTCATTAACATCATCCACTGGAGATGTTTTATCTGTCTTTTAAAAAGATATTAGGGATGATCCTGGGAATTACACACCAGTGAGCCTTACTTCAGCAAATGGACTGCAACGATAATTAAAAGTAGGATTATAAAAAATCCTAGATAAGCATGATATGTTACAGGCAAAGAAATGTGTGTTGTGTAAAGGAAAATCAAGCCTCTTTAATTTACTAGAATTCTTTGAAAGTGTCAAATAAATATTGGATAAAGGAGAACTGGCTGACATAATCTATTAGGACTTTCAAGAAGCTTTTGAGAAATTCTCTCACAAAAGGCTGTTAAAGAAACTAAGCCGTCATGGAATAGGAAGGAAAACACATTATAATGGGGCAAAGATTGGATAAGAAACAGAATGTAAAGAAGAGGAATAAAAGCTTCATTTTAAGCAGAACTTGGCAGGAACACTTGATGTGTGCTCAGTTTTTAGTTTTGGTGTGCTTTTGTTTTTCTTTTTTTTTTTTTTTTCCTTTTGTCCTGTTATTATTGGATGCTAATTGAGAAAATATTTTGTTGAAGTTTTTTTTTTGTGGCATGAAATCAAAACATTACTATAAAATTAATGTTATATTTAAGACATGGAATAATGCTTACAATTCAACAAAGTAAAGGTACATTTTAAAAAGGAAGTTAGTCATATCTGCAAGTTTCCACAAGTAAATCCTGTGATATTGCAATATGGGCATATGTGCAGTAGCCACAGTGTTCTACATCCTTTCTCTGTTAAAGGCTACCTTTTAATAGTGGTAGACAGTGTTAAATTACTCAGATGGTCCTATCCAAGTTTATGGTTTGCTAAAGTGAGAGATAATCTAGGTTTGGGTGCTAGGTGGGGAGATATAAGAATCTTGACAGAGCTGTGGGATGCCTGTAAACCGTGACTCTTCTTCAGCCTGTATTTATACAGTATGTTTCCCCTCCACACCCCACCTCTTCAGTTTTAACATAAAAAGACCAAATTTTTAAAGATGTGTTTTAATCTTGTAAGAGATTTCATTGTTTTTTTTTTTTAATGCAGATTGCATTTATTCTTCCAAGGCCCTTCCCAGTACTTTGCAGAGCAGAACTGTGTTACCTGAGGCTGCAACTAACTTTGCTTTCTCTTGCTATGTGCCCACTCTGTGTTTTCCCTATCTGTTCATTTGTAAGGCAGTTCTTGCAAAATGAAAGTCTACAGAGAACAGGAATAGAAGGGTGACATGGTCGCTGTCACTCCAAACAGAAAATGTTCCAGTGATCTTTTTTTTTCACACCTTGTAGAATTTCAATTTTCCCTTTAAAACATGGATTAAACAACATTGCCAAAAACATATGCTTCTGTGTCAAACATTTCACTTATTCGGGAATCTAGAGGCAGCTGGAGAGTTCTCACTGCCAAAGTGACTTCAACAATTGTCTCTTTCACTTTTAATTGGAAACATGTTCGTTTCAGGCATAGGTGTGGATATCCAATATGTGGCAGTGCTAATTTCCCTCTCCATTCAGTGTGCCTATGTCCTAAGTGACCATTCCTAAATAGCTTGAGGAAAATTGTCTGAATCCATTGCCAAAGTGTCCTGTTTTGCCATTGCACAAATTTTGTCTGCTGATTAAAGATGGGAGTGGTCAGCATGAGATAAGACATCACCAATCTTTTGCTTTGTGTAAGACCTGCAGTCAGCTACACCAGAGGGTTACAAATGAGTTGCTGAAGCTGAGTCTTCTTATTACATTAACTTTAACCATTATGAAAGCACAGTTTCAGTATTTGTTGCCTGGTGGATATTCCCTCTGGGGTTTATCTGTTCTGCAGATGGTCTTCCTCACTCTACAGTGCTCCAGTCAATCTAGCTACAAACTTTTCTGTGCCAGTCACACTCTAGTTCACCATGTTTAAGGAATCTCCTCTCATTTCTCTGCTTCCTGCTTTTTTTTTTCTTTTTTTTTTTGATGGGGGTAGGGTATGTCATGCTTTCTAGTAGGATCTTACTGGACGGCAAAAAACAACAGGTCAAATCTCATAGCTTCTCACATATTTTTCATTCCCAGCCTCAGTTTCTGTAGAGATGGTTGTGAAGTCCTTCCAGAAGCTCCCTTCATTTATCCACTTTTAAATAGCTGAGTTTGTTTTGAACCTCATATTTGCTCATGTTGCAGGAAAAAAAAAATGAGGGAAAGTTCTATAACTAATATCAAAACCAGTCCGCATCAGGTGTTTCAAAGGAAAATGGAACAGAAACTAGTGAACAAAATTCAAGACGTACTGATGGGCTAATTGTCTCATGAAAGACACATCCTTCCTGCCTTTGAAACTAAGCAGAGGATAAAACCTGAAGGTTGAAGGTTATCAGTTTGTCAAGCAGGACCTGCTCTGGGGGTGCCATTGGGTTGAGCACCTGGTTCCCTGCATTGAATTGCAGGTGCCTCATCACCCAGGACATCATTACCAGGTGCCAGTGGCAGAGGGTAATGTCTCTGAGAAACGTGCCATATATTGACCTGCGCAGGAGACTCAAAACCTAACCTTTCCTACTTCATTATGAGCTGTCGCATCAGGTGGTGGTATAATTGCCCTGTCCCATTTAATGCTGGATCACTATAGCACTCTGTGGAAATGCATATCCACTTTTTTTTTCTCTTCTTTAAGTTCCATCCCATTCTTTCTTCTATCTGCTGCTTCTGCAACAAGTTTTATTTCCCTACATGTTTTTAGGAGCATTTCTAGTGCCTCCAAGTACACGTATGCGTGCACAAGAATGTATGTAGATTTGAGACTGAGGGAGTGGGCCCTGCATGTTTTCTGTGCATACAGAAATCTGGATAGTTTACTATTGTTTTTGTATGCTATACTCAAAGTATGATGAGCACTTTACAGATATGTAAACAGATACATATGCAAAAAGCTTCTAAGCCAAGCTAGTTTAAGACAATGCTCGGGAGAAAGAGAAGGCAGAGGAAAATGTCTGGGGGAAAGGAGGGCAAGAAGTATGGAGATCAAATTGTATTGGAGACTACAGTTATTTATATCCTTAATTGAAGGGTTTATTTGAGTTACAAGGCCTGAAATTGCTTCTAGACAGGTGCTCAGAAGTACCCCTCTATGTCCTCAAGAGAATCGGGTAATGCATATTTTGTTGTTGATGGTTAAATTTCTTTTTAAAGCTGGGATAAGTTTTCTAATGAGTGTTCTGCTGAATCTGTTTTATTTGTGCTTAGGAAATCTCAGCCCACGATAGCATTCAAGATCCCCGTGCCTTATCTGCACCCCCCATACACACCCGACTCTGCACCAAGAGGGATCCGGCTCCAGTAGTGAGGGAATGAGGAATGTTGCCATCTAGTGGATATTTAGCGGGCAGAAAAACAGACTTCCTAACCGCGTCCGTGAAGAAAATTCTGCCTCAAACCAGCTAGTGTGGATACACACATTTGTGGGGAATGGAGAAGGAAAAACCACCTCTCGGGACAGCTTTTTGGGGGAGCGCATAGAGCGTTTACTTGCTCACTCAGCCTCATTCAGAGCCTATGTCTGTGTGACAGGATGCTTCGGGAAGCAGAGGTAAAAAGCCCTGAAGCCTTCTTGCCCCTGTGTTAGGGGCCAGGACCCCTGACACGTTTCCCCGCGGGTACGCCTGGACAAAAGTGTGCACGCACAGCTGCAAAAATGGTGAGGGGTGATATTCATCCTCCTTCTTCTTCAAAACTCCTGCTCCTTTCTCTGCAGCAGGACCGGGTGGACAATTTTTCTATTGTTCCAGGTGATCACTAAAGCCTTCATCGTGAGGGCAATTTTTGCAGTTAGTGTTAAAATAAAGAAGGGTTATTCATACACAGGCAGCTGACACAATCTTATTCGTCAGCCCCATGGAAATGAGGAATTAAAGAGTAATAATAATAATCACAATAAAATTAGCCCTTTCTTTCTTTAGAAACCTCCATTTGCAGCAGTTGCACACTGCCGCGAGGTACCAGGCCCCGAGAGTGCTCAGCGGGGTGACACCCTCCTGCTCCAATCTGCCTACTATTAACGAGCTGCTTGACTGGGATGTGATGCTGGCCGAGCAGCAGCTGCTTGGAGCACACTGTTACGGAGAATTAGCTGAAAGTTTATTCTTAGTTCTTCCTCTCAGCTCCGGCAACATGTTCAACAGCTTGTGCATTTTGTAATGCCTCCTTTCATTGCCATGGCAACCGTGAAAACTTAAGGTGTGTACGACTTGCACGCTCTTAATGCTGCAGGCTGCTGGCAAAATGAAACCCTCGGTCTGCGCTGCTCCTCGTTGCTGTTGATTCAAAGGTCTACAGTGTGCTGGGAAGGCAACTGGGAACATGTGTTTGCAAAGTACTTTAGGCATAAGAGTGTGATTCAGTGTTTAAGAGAGATTGTGAATCTGGTTTTTCTATCTAGCTAGTCATTTGAGCTGGGGTAGAGGAACTACTGCTTCTGGCTGAGTTGCTTCTGCTCTTCACATTGTCCTGAACCGGCTTTGGCAGAGACCATTGCTGCCTCATAAAATGCAGCCTCAAATAGTTGGCAAGCAGTCAGCTAATGGGGAGGGCAGTAAGAGCTGCACAATCACAGGTAGATCGACAGGATGCAACCTGGTGCTGAGAAACTACCAGCTTCTACCAAATGACAAATTAAGGAGCCATTTCCCTCTCGAAAGAACTTGCTTTTATACCCGAGTTACTCATTACAAGCAGGCTGTTTTCCCATTCAGTTGGTGGTTGTAGGAGCCTACCTCAAAAATAATAATAAAAAAGTGTATTGCCTGGGGATTGAACCCTCAAAATGTGATTTGAGTAAAGTGTCACTGAGCCCCTATACAGCTTTATAGCATCACCGTGGGTATATCCAGCCCAAGTTCAGTCGAAGGAGTCACATCAGCCTACGGCTGTTGCCTGCCAAAGCAGACCCTGCTTTACATTGAAATCTTTCACAGTGAAGCCATTTTTCCTTTCTACAAAACAACTTTGCTGTGAATCAGATCCTGCAGCCACTAATAACTGTCCCTACAGAAAGGAAAAGATGTGAAACCTATAGGGGTTTATAGAAAATTGGATAATATAGGGGTTTATATTAAATTGGATTCTACAGAAATTACTCTAAATAGCCACTTAATTTAATAAAGGATGCTACTCCTTCTGTAGAATTTTCACATCATATGATAAATCTGAAGGGAAAATAATATCCCTGCAAATAGAATTGTTCATATTGGTTTAAAAATCCGATAGAAAACTTACTCTTCGATCTTAATTTTTCTAAGACTTTTCATTCGCACCAGTGGCTTGAAATTGTAAATCTCAGAGTGTTTCACAAGAAAGAGCACAACTGTCTGGAGATCACGCAGCCTACCTAGCGCCACTTTCCATGTCTACAAAAATAAATCCAGGTAGTCCTGCACTCTGAAGTCACCTTTTCAAACAAGATGCTTGTAGCATTTGAAGCTGCTCCTTTCTGCTTTGGGGAAAGAATGACAAGAAGTCCCAAACACCTACCCTTTCTCCCTTTCCCTCCAAATACCTAATCTTCCCAGAAACAGGGGACTGTGAGTCATTTTAAGCTGTTTCTTCAACATGACTTCAGCTCAGTGGTGTGCCCTACAACCTGCAGAGATTTGGAGCTGAATAGGTTACAATTGCAAAATGAATCTTTTTATTTTTATGCATTCATCAGATTTTTTTTTTAATATCTTTAAAAGATCAAAATATGTCAAAGCAGAGAGCATGGATAAAACAAGTGCATAGCTATCTATATACAGTTTCTTAATTTGGTTTTGGTTGTGAACTAGAACCTGTTAAAAATGTTTGTGTTTTGATGTGTGTGTTGCATTCAAACTGACATCTCCAGCTGCTATATATTTCGTGGTTAGTAATCTTTTCCATTATATTTTGAAAGGAACAGATTTTTTTCCTGTCTAAAATAAGCAACCAGCTACAAGGAAGCAATGGCTACACTGTGGTTTGCTGTTTTGTTGCATGCTGAAAATACTGGTGATCTGAGAAAGCTGCCGGTAACGCTGAAACACGGCTGCTGATACCACTAGAAATTTTAAGCTGAGCACTCACCGAGTGCATATCTGTATAGCTGTATTGACTTCAGTAGAGTTAGTTTGATTTATACTGTATACGATTCTGGGGGTTTTTTTTATTATTATTTTTATGTTTTGGGTTTGTTTTTGGTTTTGTTCTGTTTTGTTTTTCATTCTTATTTTCTGCTCCAGTGCGTGAATTAGTTCAGGGCAAGACAAATCTCCTGGTAGGGAACAGTGGGGTGGTAGTACAATGTGTACCCTACAGTCCTGGGAGGGGGAGGAATCTACTCTCTGCATCATACCCAGAGGGATAATCCAGTAGTGAGACACTATAGAAAGCACACTGGCCTGAAATTCAGCTCGAGGATTGCTTAAGACAATACTGTAAAGCTAAAGAGATGGCAATAGTGATCACAATTGTCAGTCTAGTCTGTTTGGGAGATGTCACAAAGAGAGACACAGAAGAAAAACTGGACTGGCACAGAAAAGCTATAAAAGAACTGTACTTTACTAAATTTACTCAAGAATTCCCACTAATATTTGTAATTATAAATAGATAGCAAGAGAACACCAGCAAGTAAGACTGCCCTGAACTCTCAATTGACTAAATTGACCAGGGCAGCATTTTCTTACCTTCAGAAACGTAATCTCAAACCTCCTGTATGTGAATATATGTGTATATATACACTTTGCTGGCAGGTTATTTTCTAGTTGTCTATTTGATTTACGGAAATTTCCTCTGAACAGCCTGAATTGAGCAACTGGTCAGCTGCAAAACACAGTTTAGCACATTACACTCCTACCCACCAGCTTATCCAAGTACTGGAGGGAGCACAGTCCCAGCAAGTCTTAAGGTCTTTTTCTGTTTTCAGAAACTTCCGTGGAGAGAGGAAAATAATGTATCAAATGTTGAGGACAGACAGTAGCTCACAGTGCATCGAACAGCTGACTGGGACCCTGTGTCTAGATTTGTTATACAAAAACAAGATAGTCACAATCAGGACAGCAGTTAACAGGGATAAGAAAGGGCATAAATCCAACATCCACGAGAAATGAAATTGCAGAAGCATTTTTTAAACAACTCTCTCATCACCTTACATGTCCCCATACTGTCCCAGAATATTTGTACTGCCCTCTGTTCCCTGTGAGTGTCTCTACAAGGCAGAGCAAGGTAGTGGGTGCTGAGCTATGTGCTTGGTGGCTGCTGGGCTGCAACATCTGATGACAACTGATCAGGCATCCTCCCATGCAGAATGTCCTTTCATGGACATGCTGTTTTGAGAATCGATCCCCTAAGAAATTGTCACTTTTCCTAAAAATGGTTAAGAATGTAAACATAAATTTTCATCTCCCACAGTTAGCTGAAACTGGCTAAGAGCTCCAAAAGCTTGTCAGGGAGAGGGGAATTGGTGTCAGACAGAGTGATCATGATCACAAAGGTTTTGTTTCTGTAGGAAGTCAGGGACCAGGATCAAAAGAAAAAAAAAAAGGCTCTTGAACTTATATTGGCAAACATAAGAGTCATAGATCTGGATCCTCAGCTCTTATGAAGTCTAAAGGCAATAACAGCACAGGACAAAGGCTGTAATACTCTCTGAAATGTTATGGGGTCCTAATATCTGCTCAGCTTTCATGCTACTTGGCAGAGAAGAGTACAAGTTGTTCAGGTTACAAAACAAGCACTATAGCCAGCACCGAAATCGATAAGACTACACCTGAGAGCAAGCCCCCACTGTAGAGATAAATAACCACCGCAGTGGCTTCTTGCAGGCTGGCAGGCAACTTTGGACGGAGAGCAGGCAGCAAGGAGAGACTGGGACAAGCTCCTGGCTTTCCTGCTTGCTGGTTCAGTGATCACCTTCTCATTTGTCATAGGTTTTCTGTCCACATTAGGGGGACGGATTGTTCCCATTAAGTCAAACAAACATCAGGACCATTCTCAACAGAGACCTTCTTGCAGAGAATAAGTATGTGATGAGAAGCCAGTTTTGTTTCTAGGACTCTGTGCATTGGCTCAGAGTCCCCTGTTGCTTCTAATTTTTATTCAAAATCTAATTTAATGCCTACTTTGGCAGTCTAATGGCCATATATATTTTTTTTTTCTGCAGTCAGCAAAGTGAAAGAGACTCCTTCAAAGTGTAGTCCAGAGCAAGTCTATAGGTGCAGTTTCAACTATCAGTTTCAGCTAATGTAAGGCTATGCAGGTGTCAAGGAGGCATGGATAAATACTGTACTCCATTCTCAACCGTTTATTAACACCTGCTCCCCATGCCATTTCCTAATCATTTTTTTTTTCTGGATTTTTTTCAGCAAGATCTAGCCAACCTGAAGGCTGTCTGAGCGCTAGTGCTGTGGCACAGAAGGTCATTGTCCCCTCTCAGAACACTGGCACATGTTGCCAAGAGAGGATGTCCCATCCCTGGAAACGTTCAAGGCCAGATTGGACGGGCCTCTGAGCAACCTGGTCTGGTTGGAGATGTCCCTGCTCCTTGCAGGAGGGATTGGACTGAATGGGCTTTAAAGGTCCCTTCCCACCCAAACCATTCTGTGATTCTATGATTCTACGACATAACAGTGTAATCTTAGATTGCCTTAAAGGTGACCACACTCTAATTTAAATTAAATACCTAACCTAATTAGCATCCTGAAACTAACATGTGTGACAGTTCAATACTCATTTATGTGACTGTCCTCACTGTTTTGTTGCTGTCCCAAAATCTATTTTTTTCTCAAGCTGTTTCCTAGGTTGTGCTAGCCTGAAGCATTTTTACATGGCCATTCAGTAAACTGGATCAAAGAAATGAGCCAGCTAAAAAAGTATCCTGTTCACAAAAAAAACGGTAATTTTCCAGTTCACCCTTCTGGTTGGGTGGTGCAGGAACTGTTTAAACTGGTGAGAAGCTGAACTGTGCTCTTCACTTCAGGAGCTGCTGCTGTGGCTCTAAAGTACTGCTTTACCATAGCAGTCTCAGCTTCCACATCCCCTGTGCTCGAAGAGATGTGAGGAAAAGATCCCTACAGAAAGTTTAGCACCAGGAGAATTTTTTAATGAAGATTTTGCAACTGGTTTATGACCACTGGTTTATGCCACCCAAATGTTTCCAAGAATCCTAGAACTCAGCTTCAGAATCACAACCATTGCATGGCTTTAATTAACTGGTGCATGTGAATACACTGAGCATAAACAGTGTATCTCTAAATGCTAATTGTTGTTATTGAACCCCCACGCTTCCTAATGCAGTAATAACCTGTACAAAGCCTAACTTACTGGTATACAAGATCCAATTGTGAATCTTCCTCAAGGGATATTTATCTTCACAGCATGATTGCTAAGATAAATGCTAAAGTTTAAAATTCAGAAGTGCTTACTTCAGGGCATTATGACAAGACAACAAAAATATAAACTTGACAGAAGAAAAGCTTATGCATATAAATTATACAGCCTTTTAATTGAAATATATTTCATAATAGATTTCATAGCCAGCAGATTATTTTTCAAGGCATTTATTTTTTTTCTTAAATAATAATAATAATTTGTAAAAGACACAGTTTGCACCCTGTAGCTTTACAGAAATATAGAAAAAAAAAATCTTGAACAGCACAGCATTGCAATTTTAGCCATAATAGTCAACATAACAATTAGAACAGTTTGTTACAAGGACAGGGAATAGGACTGTCTTCAATAAATGCGCTGCAGCAAGTGCTGTTGCCTCGCTGGTGTTGCACGCCGCTTCTTTTCATCTGAAGGAGAGCAATGCCACACAGCAGCTGTTGCAGGAATAGCAGCCACGGGAGACATTGTCTTCAACAAAAATAAGCCAGGCTGAGAGGCTTAACTTTATTTTATTTTCAGTTTTTTGGTTTGTGGGTTTTTTTGCATGTTCTTTGTTTTCTTCCTTAGTAATGATGTGAGTTTTTTAAATTCTCAGTGACTCCCACAGCCCAGAAGAAAAGTTTTATGTGTGTTTCATGGCAGTGCAATCCTCTTGCAAGCTAGCTACCCGGGTCCAGTAGAAATAAAACTGATTTTGCCTGTGAGATTAAAAGCACTGTCCAGAGCTGGCTTTAGCATGCATAGCCTTGACCCATGTATTTTCCATCTGCATTGCTGGCTGTTGTTCTGTCTGTAACTTAGGCTTTCCATATTCACTCTGTAATTAAAAAGGGCTGAAAATGAGCTGTTTTAGTAGCCCCAGTCCCACATGTGCCCTATCTGCTCTATTTTCACCCAAAGAAGATAAAATAGGAGTGCTTAAGAGAGATCTCTAAATATCCACCTGAGTTCCTGGATGAAAAGTGTGTAGAAAAAGTAACTTTGGAGTAGGCATGGGTCAGCATTTAACAGACAGACATCAGCCGGAAAGAGAGGGCTATCAGTTCTGCTTCTAGAAATCTAGAAATTAGGAGAAATTAGATCAGTAACAGTCCTTTGAGGCATTTAATCGAGGAGCTTTCTGCTTTTTATATCTGGCAGCTCCCCTCTTTCCAGAGGTGTTGTTTAATCTAGCCACCAAGTCACATCTGCAGCTTTAATTAGCGTGTGTGTCTCTGTTGTTTTTCCTTCTCTGGGTAGCACACTGAGCACCAACATGTATCAGGCCCTTCAGAGTGAGCACGTTTACTTTAAGTATCACTAGGCTAAATTCTGATTTTCAGTAATTTCCCTATAGTCCTGCAGACCTCAGCAGGACCCCTCAGATTTACACTCATCTCACTGAGAACAGAATCTGGCTCAGAGTATTTGAAAGCCTTTTTATCAGTGAAACAGGCTATCGAGTTGCTTGGTGCTCTTATTTTTACCTTGTTAGTGGCAAGGTTATCTTTCAGGCTAGTTTTTCCACTGCAAGTTGTAGATCCCAGCACAGTGGTATATGCTTTAAGTGTTCTCACCAATGCAGAAGCATAATAATAACAATAATAATAGTAATAAGTATTAACAGTAATGAGGGCAATAATAACACCCAGACAACTTATTCACAATAAATCTTAAGAGCAATTAATCTTACAAAGATGTTAAGGATCACTTATTATTTTGGAGATGGAGAAATTGAATGATAAAGATGTCAGTTGCCTGAAGCCACCCAGAGAATTATTATGAAAGATGGGAAGACAAACTTAATCTCCTATCCTGTGCTCTGTCCAAAGGACTACAGTTCTGTCTCCTCAGTGCTGGGCGTAGTTCTGTTATTATCTGAAATCTGCTAATTTAAAACAAAACAAAGAAACAAAAAAAAAACACCCAAAAAAAGCCCCCAACAAAACAAACAAAAAATACCCATCAAGAGGATGGTCAGAAGACCAAACATCTTTAGAAAGGATTTTTAACTCCCACAGTGAAGCATAGTACCAAATGCCTCAGGTTCTGTAGACAGGTGTACTTCTATTGAGGGTATAGTTCTTCCTATTCTCAGCTCCAAAGTCTGGAGCCTCCAGATTTCGGATTCTTGTTTCAGCTGGAGGTGAACCTAGAGGTAAATCGAGTCGTGAATCCTTTGCTGTGGAGTGAAACCAGTATTCATCTGTTGAAAATTTGATCTATTCACTGCCATAGGTTTGTTCTCAGATTTATTCCAACAAAATCAGTATTTGTGCCTTTGCTCCATAGTTGCCTCCTGTGATTTACTGAGGTTTTTTCCTGAGCTATACATCTGTCTGCTTGTCTGCTTTATGCTTCTGTCTGACATTATAACAAAGAACAGTAATAAAAAAAAAAAATCTTGGAATGTTAATGATCATAGTGGTAAACAAATACTACAAATTAATTTAAAAAAGAAAAAGCTAGTGTCTGGAAGTTTTTAACAGTGAAAGATCTGCATCTGAAAAAGGAAAGAAAAAAGGGTTAAAACAGAGTGCTGATGATCTTTCAGAAACCACAGATTTAATTCCCAGCACTTCTGATTTCATTAAGAACTGCAGCCTTTTCCACTGGCAGCACAATTCTTGAGCTTGACAAAAACAGATGGGAAGGATGGTGGAAGTGGTAAACTCCAGAAGTAGCACTCTGTCTTCTAAATCAGGAGGTCACACCTTCAAGTCTTGACTGAAGAACTCAATCTTCCCCAGATCCCACAAACCCTGTTATACAGGTACTTGCTTATATAAGTCCCTGAGTGACAGATTAAAAAGCTCCCTCCTGGTGACTTGTTCCTAGGAAAAGATACAGTGCTCTGGGAATAAAAGAAAATACAAAAAAAAAAACCTCATCAGAATAATGGAGGGGAGCTGCAGCATTCCTCAAGTGCCATGTAATAACCTGTGCCTGCGAAAGGCTTGCAGCTGGTGGTGCGGGGTCACAGGGAGAATAAAGACTGTTTCACTCTCTGGCTTAGTAACACAGCTGCCTATTTCCTTCAGGAATCAGTATTAACTCTTTCCACATCCAACAGTCAGTACCGCTCTGCAGCCATAACATCGTGATGCTTGGAGGGAGGAAATTACAGTGCTGAGCCTTTGCAAATTGGAGCATAGAAATGGGATGCGTGGTCCCAGGCACTTAATACAGACTTTGGTTCTCCCTGTGAGCAACACCCCTGGGGCCTAGGGAGATGGCAGCATTCAAGAGAGAAAACAGAATTCCCTGATCTCAAGATCCTTGATCCCTAAAATGAACAAAAGCAATTAACGGACTTCCTTAATCTACTCTGGATGGTTTTTGTTTCTATAGAGAACAACAATTCTCTGTAAAAAAAAAAATAGTGATTATTCAGGTCAAATTTTTTTTTTCCAGTTTCTGGCTAATTACAGTCTCTCCTGCTCCAAAATAACTTCTCATCTGACTTTCTAGGACTAGTATTCTTCCAATTATTTCAGGAGAAGAGTGTGACTGTCTTATTTTGCACAGGTTGCCTGGATGGAATTGCAATATGCAACTGTTGCTGATATTGCTTCAGTTTAGAAAATACTTACTCAAGATTTTGCATGGATTGGGTTAGATCTTATATGAAGGCAAGAGCAGAAAGAATATCTTACTGGAGAACTGTCCAATCAAAAGAGGGAAGTGAAGTCAACAAAGATAATAAAATGAATACCTGTAAGTACCTTTGTGTCAAAGACATTAGTTTCCTTATATGAATCAATATTAATCGATTTTCCTCAGTTACACTACCTTTATAGTCATCAGGTTGAGTGAATTATGCTAGAGAAACCACAAGCCTAAGATGAAAAGCAAGAGTTTGTTTCTGTTTTAAAGTAAGTTCCTTCAGAATTTGTTCTGCCAGATCCTTGCATTGCAAGAATGCTGCTGGAACGCCTTTGTGGTATCGGAACAACAAAACTTATGCTAGCTTACGAGCTGGCTTTGTTGTCCGTAGGTTTTGGCTGCTCTCTAATGTGAATGATACAAAACCGATGAAGATATTGTTTCCATCATATATCATCATCGCATTCATGACTTTTTCCAGCAGAAGATCAGTCCTACTTTAAAAGATTTACCAAACTGGCTACAAATTAGACAGCTCTGGTTGAAAGGCTATATACCAAGACTTGACAAGCTTCCTGAAGACCCAGTCAGACTCTGCAGAAGACATTTAGGATTTTATCCTCCTTTTTGGTGCAGAAATTAAACTGTAAAACACAATTTTGACTATCAGATGGGCATATGGACTGCTTGTATCTCTACATATATGCTTGGAAAGTTTTCAGAATCAAAAATGGGTGTTCTGAAGGTTATTTTTTTGTCAAAGCAATTTATTGAAAGAAAAGGAGAAATCTTTTCACCTTGTTTTGGAAAGTTTTGATTAATAATTTTCTATTTATATATTACAGCCTATGTACAGGGAGACTTTACTATGGATAGGAATATATACTTTAATTTTTAAAGCATACACATCTCCTGTTGTATCATCATAATAACAGTAGGGATGAATGACACCTCCATTAAGGTTTCCAGTGTAATTTATGAAGATAGGATCTGTAGTCTGTAGCTGGTGTTTTGATGGATGAAATTTGTATTGGTGGCTCAGATAATGAATCCACCATGTTGTGCTTTATGCTGTTACATTAGTATGAAAAATCTGAAGGAAAAAATAAATCTCTGTGAAGAAGAGGAGAAGGGAGGGCAATTCGGTTGGACAACTGAGTTGCAAATTACAGTAAGACTACTGAGGCTATTCGTATGTAGAGCTTAGGCTTTGTACATGGTACTTCAACATATGCTTGAGGGAGATGCTTTTAATAGAAGGAGGGCCCTTTCAGGATCCTTCTGCAATTTCTTAGTGTGGCAGTTTTACAGGTTGATGGGAGTACAGCCCCACTAGATTAAAGATTGAACAAAGGTGTTGCAAGGAGAAAGGAAAGTCATACCTTCCCCATACCATCAGGCTTTCTGTGCTGGAGGGAGAATTTGTTCTTCAAAGGGCAAACAGTATATCTGCAGGCAAGAAGATCTGCAGAAGAAACAGCTTTCAAGCTCACTGGAGGTCCTTGAGAGATGTCTCGGTGCCTCCCTTGGCTTCATCCTCTTTTTAGCATATGGCCTGTCTTTCCGCTCTATCGCTTTGTGTTGCTCTCCACCCAGAGAAGACTTGTGTCTATGTCTGAGGCCTTGTACAAGGTTCTGGTTCCTGAGGCTATGAAAACATGAATATGCATAACCCACTAACAGATCAGAGTATAGCCTAGGGCTGGACATGGAGAGGGGGAAGACAACTCTCAGCTTTGGCTTAACATCTAACCTTGAGCTATCTATTTACAGCCAGATCCAAAGCCAGCATATTTGTACCTAATATACAACTAATGTGATTTAGGCATTTAAAAACATTCCTGTTCATGGACAAAGGCACATACTGAATTGTCCAGACACAATATTGCTCGAGTCAGCAGTCCATATAGCTATGTTAATAAAATGCTGAGCCTAAGCCAGTAAATCTAACTAAGAAGTGAGATGAACTTCATGCAGCACTTAACAATCATGATGGAAGGGCTTTCATGATGAATATGAATTCTCAGTTCTGGAGTGCAATTGTAATCACCTTTGGAGTCTAGGAGGCTGTATGAAACAAGTGGATTTTTGCCACACAATTTTCTAAGCCTCCTAAAGTTCTGCTAGTGTAGAGCTGGTGCTGCTATAGAGTAATGAGGCTGTCCTAGCTGAGGTAGCTAGTGACACACAAGAAGCTATCCAGGACTCACAAAGTTGCTATCTTAAATACTGACAGGCTTTGAGATGGATGGTATCATTAGTACTCATTGACAATTACCATACATATCCTTTATAGCACACTATAAAGGCGTGTAGTCTGTTACTTCCTCACATGTTGCCACAGATGCCATGTTTTTCCTACCTGTTTATCCTTCATCTCTCATCTTCTGCTTTTTAACTACCAGAGGTCCAGATCTGAACTAGGGGTACAGGAAACAGAGCATTTTGTCCACCCCTTCTCCCCATGGATGGTTTACGTTTTAAACTGTGCCAGCTATATGGCACAGACTGACAGTATTCACTCACAGCCTGAGACCAACATTCCCTACTAAGGCAAAACTACCATCAGGATCATAGAGAGTTGTTTCTGTGTCAGAGCTTGCTGTATTTTGCTTTAACAGCTTAATTTCCTTTCCCGAAATCACTGCTTGCATTATTAATCTGATGAGTTTTAAGACAGACATTATTCTTCTGCCTTTTGTGGTGTTTTTATTGCATTTACTTCTTATTTGCATTACAGCAGTGATGCCACAATGAAGAGTAAGGCCTCACTGCTCTGTGAGCTATATGCACAAACAGTGCCCCTGGAACAAGTTGCATTGCTCTGGTTTTATAATACAACTAGACTTCTTGGTTTTATATCCTGCTAATAGGAATTTTCCCTCAGGTCAGTTTAGCACACACTGTAGAGTTATTTCTCTGCTCCTCTCTAATGTGGGTTGAAGTCCAGTTCTTAACATTAGCTAACAAATACTGTGCTCTTGCAGGATCATAGCTAAGCTCAACTTCTCTGAGCTCAATTTCTGTCTTCCTGTGGCACAGAAGAAGTTCAAAAGCTTTGCATCATCTGTGTCAAAAATGTATTTTCTTCTAAAGCACTGGAGGTGCTGACATGTCCTGTACTAATGTGGGAGAGAAGAAAAAGGAAAACATTTATGCTTCTGGGAATCGTTCTAAATTGAATGAATGGGATTTATTAATCAAGCTATATCATTCTGAAAATCCAGTGTAGAGTCTCAGCTGATAAGCTAGACTTCCTTCTGTTGACGCGGAAGTAACGGACACTGCTGACGACCAATATGATCAAGCAAAATGCCAATTTATTGTTGATACATCCCGGTTAATATAGCCCTTCTAATTCCGTATCATGCGCAAGCTCTCTACTAATTGGTTAACTATATCATGCACGCGCTCCTAGCTAAAATATGATTCGTTAAGTCTCTATGTTCACGCGCACGGCTCTCTCCACCTGCACCCTGCTTCACGTTCAGCCCCCAGTCACGTATGCCAGCTGTTTTCCTTCTTCTCAAGGTTGCTTTGTTTACTTTCTCACAGGAAGCTTCATTACTTTCTCACAGGCGGCCTCATTATTTTCTCACAGGTGGCTTCAGTACTTTCTTACAGGCAGCTTCAGTACTTTCTCACAAGCGGCTTCAGTGATGTCCTTGAGGCCTGCTGCTCACAAACATAACAATTCCATTCGGTCTGGATTGTTCACTAAGTGCCCCTGGTACTCCAGGTATCCAACAAATCCCCCTTTTTGTTTTGAACAATCCAGACCCACTTTCATCATACGTTCCATAGCTTTCACAAAGCATTTTAAAATATACCCCAAAATCATCAGTGTCAACAGCAAACCTGTCAATAATACCAACCCATAAACTATCAAATCTTTTAGCCAGCCTGTGACCCCCAAGGATTTCAACCAGTCTGTTAACCTGCTTTCCACTTGTATTGCATGCATGTTGCATCATAACTCTGCCAACTGATAGCGTATCGACTTAGAGTGATCAGAAACATTCATGCAACACGTACCTTCAAAATCTTCACATCCATGTCCATGCGCTAATAACAAAAAATCAATGGCTGCTAGATTCTGCAAAAATATCATGACGCATGCTATCCATGTCTTCTAATAATCCTGATAACATGCTAGAGGTTAAATTCATTTGCTTTTGTGCCCAACAAGCTAATTTATTTAAGTTAGCTAAAGTTTTTGCAGTTGCTGCCCAAGGAACAAATAAAGATAATGCTATCTGCTCAGCTGTACCCAACAGGGTTAAATTGCTGTCACAATGGGGAGTCAATACTTTTAGCATCTTCTTGCTTGAGTATGATTCTGTAATGTTCTCATAGATGGAGCAAACACTATCAATTTTCCAAAATAACATGGTCCTCCTATGGCCCTTTTTGGTACTCCTGACCTTATTTTACTACAATATCAACTAGGTTCATGTAGGCCTCTACTGAATCTCCCCTTTTTTTTTTTTTTTTTTTTTTTTTTTTTTTTTTTTTTTTTCTTTTTTCTTTTTTTTTTTCTTTTTTTTTTTGATTAGCCAGATTGTCTGTATTGAGTTGTTAATCATTTTTTGCAAGCATGGTATGTTAATGATTATGCCTAGTATGATGCCTAGTATCACAATTCCGATTTTAACCAAGGACAGCAACCACCCAGTTATGCCACACACAAGCTTAGTTAATAAAATTACTGATCACACGTTATACATATTCATGATTACGAAGCAAAGCTAAGTTTCACTACCTTCTAGTAATTTTCTACTATAACATTCTTCTACTATTATAGATATAACAACTCCAGTAACTTATCTATAAGAGCAATGACTAGTTTTCTGCAGGCCTCTGTTGAAACAAGCCATAAATTCTGCTAACAATGTTTTGTATCTTAAAGCTTCCCTTCTCATTCCATGGCTTTCTTCCTGAGAGCATGATTGCATTCCTCCCCCAAGGTCGGTGTGCTTTCACTGATACCGTACTGGCTCAGCGAAATACCACATCTCCCCCTTCTTTGTTTATGAGAAGAGGCTTGTTTCAACGCTTTATCTGTTAAAGTCTGCACACATTTTAAGACACAGAATATAGATCAAAATACATCTATAAAAGGAATGAATAAGCATCCTACAGCTATTAGTAACAAGCTTAGATCAAGTCACCAAAAGATTTCGGAATATATCAAAACCATCAGTTTGTTGCTGGTTTTGTACTCCTTTTTGCAAGTTTTGAATACTTTTGTGAATAGATTCCGAATGATCAGACAGATTCATGCAGCAAAGCCCATCAAAATCCTGACAATCATGATTTTGTGCTAATAATAAAAAAAAAATCTATTGCTGATCTATTCTGTTACTAACCCAACTATGCCAAAGACACCGCTGAGCAAGAGGATGTTTATCAGCCGGGTCGGAACAGAGAAGGGAGACAGGCGCAGCACCTTCAGGGCGTCCCCTGTTGTAAATAAAGTGTGCTCTGGGTCCGTCCTCTCCCCTCCGCTCCGAGCCACCTCTGTTTATACCCTCAGCAGATTCAGTGAAAGAGTCCTGACTAGGTGTTGCTGCATGCGTGGCCAGCGCATACAACAAGGCCTGACCAGACGTTGCTGCATGCGTGGCCAGCGCATGCAACAAGGCCTGTCAAAATATGTGCTCTGCAGGCTAACAGCGGTTCTGTTTTGTAAAGTAGCATAGTATATAGAATCTACATCAGTTAACAGCGTTGATAGTGCCGATGAAGTTATATTTATTTGCTTAGCAAGCCAACAGTCCAATTTATTTAGCGTAGTTAACGCCTAGGCACTTGCCACACCAGGTGTAAAGACTGAAGCAGCAATAATTTTACTTAGTTTCCAAATCTCTGTATTGTCTTGGCAATCAGATTCAATGCTATGTATGCTTCGTTTAGGTCTTTTATGCTGTCTGGATTTTGATATGTGCTCGCATGATTACGTCAAGCTGTGTCGTTGCAATGTATAGATCTTAAAGCATTTACAATCATTACCCCTCTAGAAACATTAGCTCTTGAATAGTTAAAAAATAGACAGAAGTCCATCTTTACTGATCCCAAAAAGTTTCATCTTTTGTAGTTTTAGCACTCAGCACTCGTGGTTGCTGCTGTTTTACACAGAGTTGCCGTCCTACCGGTATCTGGCAGGTCAACCAAACATGTTCTGAAATACCCGCAGACGATACAGACAGGGATCCACTTGTTTACTGCTCCTGTAAAGACATGAGCGTATCCCTTCCCCCATGTTATAAGAGGGAACGGTCCTTCCACTTATACAAAGCTCAACTCAGACAGGAGTATCTGTTAACCACGTCAGGGGCGGGGGGGTGGGGGCGCCTGGCGGCGGCTGTGGCCCCGGGCATATAGGAGGAAAGAAAACTAAAACCCGAGGTTTAAGACAAGAATAGGGAGGGATCCTTAAAGCCACCGCTACAGGCAAAAAACAGACCATCACTAAAACCAAAGCAGGATAATGAAAAAAGGAACAAGACAACCTCCCCCCACCCCTCCCTCTTCCCGGGCTTAACACCATCTCTACCTCCCTCCCCTGCGCCCTGAGCGGGACAGGGATGGGGGGCGGGAAGAGGGAATGGGGGTTACAGACAGTTAATCACGCACTGCTTTATTGATATCAACGGTTTAACGGCTGCACCTACAGCAGCAACCATGACCGGAGCCTTTTCTTGTTCTAACATTCTCTCGGCAGCTTCCAGCAGTTGCCCTGTACTAGATCCTTTTGGCAGCACACTAAGGGCTCTTAAGGGCTCTCTTAGGGTGGTTTTTTTTTTTTTTTTTTTTTTTTTTTTTTTTTTTTTTTTTTTTTTTTTTTTTTCATTAGCATTATTAAAGGCAAGCATATCTAAGAACTTTGCTTTCATGTCATCATCCAAATCAGGGTGAGCCATAATTGCGGTGTGCAACCGATCAATAAATTTCCCATATGGTTCTGTGGGACCTTGCCTTACTGACGTAACGGCAGGTCCGGACTTTTCATCATACACCCTAGCAAGCGCTCTATAAGCTAAATCTTGGCCCAGTTGTAACACTTTGGTAGCAAATTGCGCTTGCCAATCAGATCGTGTGTAGGGTCCCACTCCCATCAGCATTTGAGTTTGCACCCCGAATAATGGATCACCCTGTTGTCGAGGCGTTGCAGGTGCCCTATCACAAGCAGCCTGCCAGTACTGAAAGAACTGCAGCTGCTGTGACAGTAGCAAAAGCATCTGGACAATCATTCTAATATCATAAGGAGTTAAAAACTGTGACAAAAAAAAATATGCTGCAACACAGATTGAGTATATGATGATTTTAGCCCATACTGAGTAACTGCACTTTTAGCTTCCTTCAATATTTTCCAGTCTAATGCTTGCCACACACTTCTCCCAGTATTATTGGTCACAACTGGAAATGCCATGGGCAAAGGCTCTCCTTCTATCAAAGCACCTCGAATCACCTCTTTCCACTGCACTATCGGATTCAAAACCCCGGCCCCTCCCGCCGGCGTCCCTTGCAAAGGTGCAAAAAGACTGATCTCACCCGATGCTCCATCCGGAACGAATAGGTTGGACGCTGGCAGGTCTCGATGTGGCACAGGCGAAGGAGTTGACAAGTTTCCCAGCGATGCTTCTAGGCGAACCTCTAGGGCTTCTAGCCTTTTTAGTGTCTCTTGCAGCTGTGCATCCTTCAAGCCGGATGAATGTTCATCCCCCTCTTCCTCATGCCGTGGTGGCAGGGAAGAAGGTGGTAACGGGGGATAAACCGGAGCTGTTGGTGCTGGCAAAAAGGCTCGTGACTCTGAGCCTGCACTGGCGCAGTGTGGCGGGGTGCCTGGCGGTGGTACATCTGATGGTGGTGAAAAGCCTTTGGCAGTTTTTCCCTCTGGTGCCCGCATATCTATAGTTATAGGGGCTGTGGCTGCATTTCCTGGAGTCCTTGCTGGGACTCGAACCCCCCCAGCCTCAGCACGAGCCGGGGCGGCGGCAGGGCTCGTTAAACCCGAGAACAGCATGCTAGCAGCGGAGGTGGACCCTTTGGCTGGAGTTAAGGCCGCAAAAGCAGATGTGGCAACTGAATGCTTGGCTTTCATGCTTATCAATGTTTCGTTAATTAGCCTCCACACGGTGGAGAGTTTGCTCGCCTACTTTGATCCTTTACTTTTTTCATCCCACAGCTCTTTTCCTATCTTCTCCCATGTCGGGAGTTCAAAAGCATCATCAACTGTGGAGATTAATTCCCTTTTCTTTGCCCACTGCAGCAAAGCTTCTAGGACGGCCGAGTCATAACTCAGTCCTCTCATAGAGAGCATATGTTGGAGGAGCTTAACCACTGCTGACTCCTCTTTGGTCAGTGTGGACCCCATCTCCTCCCCGGCCGCTCGCCTGGCCAAGACGAGATTCCCTCCGTACCTTTTGTACCTTTTTGCGCTATAGCGACTTCCCGAGTGCCGGGGCAGCACTCGCCTTTGACCGGCTTCCGCCCCCTCTTCTTTTCCTATTTCGGTTCCGTCGGGATGTCCAACGCCGATCTGAGGGTCCCTGTTCGGGCGCCACCTGTTGACGCGGAAGTAACGGACACTGCTGACGACCAATATGATCAAGCAAAATGCCAATTTATTGTTGATACATCCCGGTTAATATAGCCCTTCTAATTCCGTATCATGCGCAAGCTCTCTACTAATTGGTTAACTATATCATGCACGCGCTCCTAGCTAAAATATGATTCGTTAAGTCTCTATGTTCACGCGCACGGCTCTCTCCACCTGCACCCTGCTTCACGTTCAGCCCCCAGTCACGTATGCCAGCTGTTTTCCTTCTTCTCAAGGTTGCTTTGTTTACTTTCTCACAGGAAGCTTCATTACTTTCTCACAGGCGGCCTCATTATTTTCTCACAGGTGGCTTCAGTACTTTCTTACAGGCAGCTTCAGTACTTTCTCACAAGCGGCTTCAGTGATGTCCTTGAGGCCTGCTGCTCACAAACATAACAATTCCATTCGGTCTGGATTGTTCACTAAGTGCCCCTGGTACTCCAGGTATCCAACATCCTTCTCAGCTAGTAACAAGGAGTAGGTCCACTTCCTAATGGCAAATCACTGTAAAATGTCTCAATTTCTTTTGAAAGTGTCAGTGTCTTTATGAAAGGACCCTAGGTAACTATTTTAAATGTCAGTTTTTTGGATGTTTGTGCTTTAGTGAGGTGAATTCCATACTAAGATACTGATAAATCCTTGGAGAGGCTATGAAAAGAGAATAAGGAATGGAATTAGCAGAAGCCCTAAAATCTTTTAAAGTGTTTTAAGTTTTGTGTAGTTTTGAAAATTTCTGTTAATGATAAATCACACTAATTTAATTATCAGTATAGACATATGCATCCCAGGTAAAGAACAACAGTATTGTATACCCCCCCAAAAATTCTAAATTAAGCACTGAAAACCAAGTCTTGAAGTGTCATTAAGTGTTTCTATTAAAATGCTGGAGGCACTGTGACATTATTTAGTGATAAGTCTCAATAAATTAGTCTTCAGATGCCTTGCTTCAAAAATTATAGGACTATATCCTCAATTTGTTTGAACTAGTGAAACTCTGAGGATATCTTATATCTGCTAACTGATGCTACCTGAATGCCTAGCATAAAGATCTATGAACTAGGTTTAAGCTGACCTGGAATAAGGGAGGTGGTAGAATTTGTAAAAAAGTTTGTTTCTTGAGTAAAAGTTTCAGTTGGAGCCATGGACTAAGAAGCACCAAGAAAATTCAGAGATTAAATTCAACTTTTTCAGACTTTGGTTTCACAGTGCAGTTCAGTCCTAAATCTGTTTCCTCTATGTTTAACCAGCCAGCTGTGGAAAATTGTAACCTGCTATTACAAGCAGAAGTCTTGCGTCACGTAACATAGCTAAGCGTTCTGATCACAAACTGTGGCAAATAGTCCCTGACACCATAGCAAGTGAGTTGTTGATAGTCTACAGGGCCTCATTTGTCATTAAAGTACGCACCTAAGTCTAGTCTTTGTAACTGCCTCAGCCAAAAGAATTGGCTTAATTTTGGAAACTATCCAAAATGATGCTGTTTGGTTATGTTTTCTTTTAGAAAGCATAATTTTTTTTTTTTTGTAAAACCTTGGTCTACCTTTTTTTTTTAATCTAAGCTACATCTGTAGAGTTTTTCGTCCTTCAGTTAATAGTGAGGAGCAAAGAGAGTTAGGAGGAAACTTTCATAGGACATTTTCAGTAAGATCTCAGTGTTATTCACTTTCAAGGTGTATTGCTTCTTTTTCTTTCTTCATAGAAAAATTAGGTTTTTTTAGAATGTGCTCATCATCAAGTCTCTAAAGCTTAATCTCTATTGTTGGCTAATGTATATGTGTCAGAGTAGGGCAGGAAAAGATCACATGATCTTGATGACACTACTATGTTGAAAGATGCTTGTACCAGATGCAATGATGAAAAGAAAGTGGTTTTGTTGCCTTAACTTAGGTCATTGAGGGAGATGGTGTAGGAAACAAACAAAATGCTCCCCTTTTCCTTTCAGCATCTCACCAGCAGACTTTACAGATAGCATATATTAGTGCTGCTGTAACACCAACTTGTCATGTTTTTTAAATATGTATTTTTTTATATGACAAGCTGTCCTATGACTGTAGTTCTCCCAATATACCCAGATCAACACTTCCATTTAGACTTAAAGCTCTTTAATTGGAGTCTCCTCCTCTGTCTTGTTTTGGGTTGTTTTTTTTTAAACTCTTGGCACTTCAGTATCTTGGTCTTTTTTAAAGGCCCTTGTTGCACAATTATTAAAAATACCAACAGTTATTCACAGTCATAACAATAGTTACATATTAATTGGAGTAACAAGAAAACTTCATGATTGTAAAGGGTCAACCAAGATTTTGTGTGTCCATGTGTGTAAGTGGGCATAAAATTGGTTCTGAGGTTCTAATGGGAGTAGATTTGGTCTTTTGTAAAAAATCGTGGAAAATTTTCAAGTTAATTTTTATTTGCTTCTATTCCCAGTGGATTTAATCCTAGAGCTCATGTTTTGCACCACCCAAGCTAACAAGCCCTTTTATATTAAGAACCTGGGGAGATTTTGTAGAACCCATGTAGATCTTGAAGAAACACTGTTATCAGGCACTGGAACAGGCTGCCCAAGGAAATGGTGGAGTCACCATCCCTGGAGGTGTTCAAAGAATGTGTGGATATGACACTTTGGGACATGGTTTACTAGGCATGGTGGTGTTAAGTTGACAGTTGGACTTGACGATCTTGAAGGTCTTCTCCAATCTTAAAGATTCTCTGATTCTGTGTTCTATGATCTCTTTATATATTTGTGCCGCTAAGATTATCTCAACTCACCATCATTCTCTAACTCTAACCAAATTATATGTTCCATATATAAAGGCCCCAGTCTGGTCTGACTGGGCTCGCACAGCTTTACTATCATTATCCATGGGAAGTGTGCCTGAGTAAGGTCTTTAACCACAGCCATGAAGTCAGATGAGCTGTATTCATCCTGGGTAATTTATTTGCTGGTCCACATCCTCATTCCCATCAACACTTCCAAGGGTGAAGGATGTTCACAGTGAAGGATGTGGAGACTTCACTGAAGGAGGTGGAAGGAAGAAATGTGATGTTTCCCATGGTCCAGTTCATTCCTCATGCAGCCTCCTGCTGAGATTTGACATGAAGCAGCGGAGTGAAGGTGCTACTTCCTCTGCAAGTAAATCTGCAGACTAATGCCTGATAGCAGCCCTGGAAACATGTGAGAGTTCTGAATTTGAACGGGAAAGAAAGAGCAAACTACTTTGTGTCCTCTCACTTGTTGAGTTTAATGAAGTTATTACGAGGAAACAGAGATGCTATGGCATTAAATGTAATTTAGAAGCTTTTTCATCTTGCCTTGCTTACTTTTGCATGTAAAAACTACACATTAGGTCTTTCCTTTATGGTTTTCTCACTTTGTTTTGTGTATGTGTGTATGAAAGAAGTGAGGAAGTTCTTTTTTCTTTTTAATCAAACATTCAGACTAACAGCAGGCTACAACCACTACTCAGCCCCATCATCATGCAAATTTAGAGATAAATAAATTAGGTTCCTGATTATGGCACTACTATGAACAGAATCTCCCTACACATGCATTCCTACCCTCGCATTTGTTAGTAAATGTGCTGTTCTACTTTATAGCATTATATGGTGGTGATACATAGCATACAGTTGCGCTTTTTTTCCGTGTTTTGATTTCTTTTCATTTGGAAGCTGATGTTTTGTTTGCTGGCCCGGAAGCACAGTGCTCTGTGGCTTTATGTCTCAGTGTGTTGACAGCACTGTCACTTTGAGTTTTCATCACAGGTTTAAACTAATAAGGGGGGAGTAAAGATTTTGAGCTGTGACTAAACTTGAGCAAATGCCCCAAAGAATTTACTAAAAATTCTCACATACGTTTTCATATAATTTCACATCAACTGCTGCCGGTCCCTTCACAGAATGTACAGCAAATAAGGCTTATTTAATAAGCCACTTTTGTGATTTTGAACACAAACTCATTGCCTCAAACATCCAGGCCTTCTGCTATCCACTCCATTTTGCTGATGGAGCTGTGGTGTTACATGCTTTTTTTTTTTTTTTTGCTAGAAATACCATTCTTGACACAGCTAAGTCGTCTTCCCAAAAACACTCTCTTGCTTTCCCTTATGCTTTGCTGAGGGAGGGGAAGTATTTTTAAATCAACATCTGAATTATCCTCCTCCAATGCTGGTCCTGAAACTGCAGCAATGTCCTGACAAACTTGGTACTGACACACAGGTATTTGCAGAGTATGTGCAAAAGGAGGTCAGTTTGTTTGGCTTCTATTAGCCAAAAATAAAAGATTTTCAGCTAAAAGCTGGCAGACTTTTGAAGAAAGAAAAAAAAATCCCCCAGAAATAAAAATCTAAAAAACTTTTGCATCCAAATCCCAAATTTTACATCAGGAAAGCAATAGTTGTACTACTGTGACCTAGAGTGAATAATCAAGACAGGGAGAAATTTGAATTATTTCTCATGAGGGCTTTTAGGTCTTGCCACGCTGGAATGAATAACAAGTTTTCCACTGCTGTCTTCCATTCCATATCATTTGACTTCCATGGGAAAAAAAAAAAAAAAAGAAAAAGAAAATAAATTATTTGTGATTCTTACAAAGGAGAATGAAAAAAAAAAGCTGAAGAGACACTTATCAGAGGTAAGTTGTCAACTATTCATAATCTGTGAAATCTTAAGACATGAATCTTTGTATACAGAGTAATCACAATATTTTTTTAAAAAACCTACAATATTTAAATATTTTTAAAACTGTATTTTTGTTGATACAATGAAAAAGAAATTTTTGCAATGGTATAATGTACAATCAAGCACCTAACAGACTGATGTTGCCATACGTAGTGCTGTTTAAAAGCACAGTGTGCTACAATACTTTGCTCTTATCTCACTTCTATGTGTGAAATAGATTATCCTCTTCTACTAGAGATTAAAGACATACAAAAACCTTGAAATCAAAATGAGGTGAAAGCACAAATAAAATAATTAATATTAACAAATTGGTACACATGAACTTTTTCATCTAGGGCAACTTACTTGTGTATCCTCATCCAGAAAATAATGGATTATCCTCTACCTAATGTAGACTCTGTGTGATGCAGCTGTATGATGCTGTTCCTTTACTTCCCACTATATGTACAAATATGAAAACAAACAAAACTTTTTCTTTTTTAATGTAATTTGTATTCCTGTATTTGCTATCTTCCAAACCAGGTAGGCTGATATCATATTAGTCAGACTTCATTTTGTCTAAGATGGAAGAAACTCAGTTCTTCTAGAAAATGGGAAAATAAGGCCAAACATTCCTGAGCTCCATCTTTTATCAGGCCCCAATTCTCTACCATAGCTACATTAAATTCTACAGAGAAATGTCAGTGGAGAATTTCATCCTTAAATTCCAAAGCTTTTAATTACTTACTTGTGTTGTTATTTTCATCTGTGGTACTGTACGCTTATCAAAGTGTATTTCTCTGCCACAGCTAGAACAATCAAAATTCCTTTTGTTACTTATAATAAATAAATGCTCGATTGTAAGAATGTCCCCAGGGAAAGTTCATTAAAAAAAAAAAAAGAAATGAAAATGCCAAAAAATAAATGGTTATTGTGATTCCACTTGTTTTGATATAATATGCAAAATTTAATTTGGCTCTGTTATGTTTGAGACACACGCACACATTCACCAACACACATACACATGTAGTGAAAAAGAGAAAATTTGAAGAGATGTTTTATTAGCAACAGTATTTCATTTTTTTATTATTATTTTATTACAACATTATTTTATTACAAATCTCTATGTTACAACCTCGTTTGATGCATGTGCATTGCTATTTAGAGAAAAAGGAATCTATTGTTATTTACATGTTGGTGGCTAGAGGCTCCAGCTGTTTTCTAATCACTTTTGTACTAGGGATTGTGCAACTCTAATAACAGGCTGGCATTGCCAAAAAGAGTTTAGCCTGAACAGACAAAACATGGGTAGAAAAGCAGAAAGGCAAAATGACCAAGTCAAGGTGACATAGGTTGGTAGCAGAGCTCAGAATCTTCACTCGCATCCTGTAATTCTGAGTCTACTGCCATACCCAGAGAGTTGCAAAGCTTTTTGTTATGTCACAACATGGATTGAGGAATGGGCAGAGAGAATTCAGATTGGAATATCTCCCTTAGAAACGATTATACTTCTCTGTTTTAAGAAATCATTCTTGGCTTGGATGTGATTATGTAATCATTGGTACCTGATTTACTAGGGAATTAAGATTTTTTTTTAAAAAGTAAAGCTTTGTGTTCTCTTATACATGTTTCCTAGTGGGAATACAAACTCAGTGAAAGTCCTGCATTCAGTCATGACTCTTTAATTACTGTCTATCAAAGCCTAGATTCAACTCCATTTCCAGAGATCCCTGAGTCTCTTAATTGTTGGAATAGCAGTGAGTATCTCCAGAGTTTTTTCTTCATCCCACGTATTCTTTTCTTCTAAGGATCTACTTTCTCAAACACATACTGTCAGCTACAAGATATGGTTTAGTAGCTGTGGCTGCAATGGTAGTGGGAAGACGGTTGGACTAGATGATCTTATAGGTCCCATCCAACCATGTGATTCTATGATTCTATGATTCTTACATTCTGTAATTTGGATGCTATTTCCAGTTCCTGAGGTGTTTGTGTATTTTTTTTCTCCTCAGAAAAGTTTGTGCGGAGATCTGAACCCAACTCTCTGAAATGGGAAAATCTCATCCAAATTAAGACGGAATCAAAGTGCGTATTTTTATTTTTTGGATGACCACTGTAAAACTGGGCTTTTATGCACATGATGACATCTTTCTACTGGTGATAAAGTAAAAGCATTGAGCAGTGATTTTGCTGTTTGAAAGAAAGCACTCTGAGGCCTATCTTAGGATGAAAGTACCAAAATAAAGATAGGGAAGGGTAAGACTGAGTGGTCTCTCTTCAACATTTCTGAGGTAGCTGCAAAGGTGCTACCTGTCCATCTCACTGCCTTTAGGTGCCTTCTTGCTCTTTGTTTTAAACTCCATGCGGAAAAAAACCTGACAGTTCGACATAGTACAGGAATTTTTAAAAAGGCTTTTCAAATTGAGATAGATAACTTTAAGGAGGCTGAGCCACCTAATTGTTTCATTTACAGGCTTGTTTCTGTTATAGTCCACAGGTAAAGCAGTTGCTGCAAAGCTCATATTCGCAAATTTTATGTAGAGGGTGAAGTTGAAGCTTCTGACCACCTCCCGTCCTCCACTGTGTCGTTGTCCTCTATGGTTGGAGTCTACATGTGCTGACTTTACTCCTTTTCCTTAGAAGATGTCTGTGATCAGATTTCATCTCTGCCTTTGAGCTGTGTTACCTTTAGAGTAGCTTTTTAATTTAAATTGTCCAAGCTACATGCTGTAGTTCCAGGGATCTTTCAAAACAGGGGAATTTTTTTTTTGCTGCATCACCATAGTGAAGTTACAGGGCAAAAAAAGCTATCAGGAGGAACATCTGATGTTCTCATGAAGCTTACCTCTTCACTATTGATGCCAGAGAAAGTTCTGGGACCCTGTCTTAGTTGCACCGATTATGTACTCAACATCATCGTTCTGGTGATGTGTGACAGAGACAACTCCTCTAGGTACTCCCAAGTTTATCGCTTTACTTAAGTGTGCTAGTTGTGAAACTCACCTGACAGGATGTCTGTCTCGGCAGTCTGCCGATACTGTGATGTCCAAACCTTCACACACAAACTTCTCAAGTACGATGTTATATCATGCATACAGCTAAAATGGTGAAGATAGTATGGTCTTATCTTATCTCCCATAGATGGCAGAACAATTAACAATTTAAACATGATTTAGGTTACCTACCTTCAGAATTTATCTCTAATAATTAAAGTTGTATTTATTAGGACAAGGAAAGAAATAATCATATCCAAGTCTTTCCATTTTATTATTGTTCCATCACATGTAATAGTCAAGATTTTAAGCCTACAGTAAAAGTATTGGCAATCAATTAAAATAAAATAATAATCATAAAATAAAAAGGGTAATGATAACATTTATTCTAATAAGCACATGGTTAAAGCCAGTAAAATAAAAGGGAATAATTGCCATTCTTCAAGTCCATTAGAACAGGGAGAAAGAGGGGAGAAAGGAGTAATTACAAAGAAAAAAAAAAAAACAACCCAATTTTATTACTAGAAAAGCATAATGTCAGTGCTTTAGAAAACACATTTTCTGAAGTTTTAGCAGGCTTAGCCATCGATAAATTTCAATAAAAATATACCCTTTATACATGTATTTTTCTGCAGCTTGTCTGCATTTCTGATACATTGTTTAAATGGGTTTCGCCTGCCTTAATAAGGCACATCATTTGAACAGAAACCTCACTGTGTGATAACAGGCAACACATAGCGAAAAAATGCCTCAAGGTTTTTTCCTTGCTATATTTGGCTCTCTGGGCTAAGTCGATTTGAGTTGGGCTGATTATAATAAGCCAGAAAGTCACTACGAACTAATTATTTTCTGTTCATTTATGTGATTAATGGTGAAAACTTGGATAACTTTTACATATCTTGAGTCCCATATAATTAATCATCTTGAACTTTAAAAAAAAAAAAAAAATAAAACCCTCAAGGTGCCCCTGGATTTTCTTCCAAAGCATTAGAGTTTCACTGGCATTAGCTCATGCAACTGACAAAATCAGTGGATGTTTAGCAAAGAAGTGACATGTTTGTGTAAGTCCTCAGAGGGCACTGCTGACTTTCTTCAGCCACCAAAAGACTAGGAAATTAAAAAATGTGGTAGCAAGTAAGTTATTGGGTGAACTACTGACAGTGCCAGGCAAAAATGAGGGAAAAAAAAAAAAAAAAAAAGAAGGAAAAAAAATCTGTCCTCCAGAGGACTATACAGCTTGGGGGAAGTAGTATTGGGAAAATAGTTGTTTTGAATCAGTTTGTTAACAGCCAAATCAAGCTCATAATAAGCCCAAATCCTGAGGCAAATGCAAGCATGTGAGAAAGCTACAGCACCCTCTTCAAATTGTCAGGGTAAAGAGCTCTACCTTTCTTCTATTTCGTTCTTATTTTACCCTTCATGTGTTGTATGGATAGCATTGAAACTAAAATTTATGCTTAAGACATTAAAGAAAAAAAAGGTAAAAGTTCCACATTACATATTCCTTCAGGTAACTACCTTTTTTTTTCCTGTATAGTGAAGACTGACCAGCAACAGAAGGTCAATATGGCACATATTGATTTTAGGAAAGAGAAGCAATCTCTTGAACAATAACATACAGATGCCAAATTGCAACCCTGTCTAGGGTCACAGATGTGTGTCAGAGGCTGAATTAGTAGTGGGACATATGGGTCCTACACCTGGTTTTGTGTTCTGTATCACAAGAACTACAGGATTACCAAAATGACAGGGATGGACTCCAAAGTTCACTTGACTCTTAGTGTACTCACAATGAAATGAGAAATTACGTAGGAAGAGAATTAATGTTCAAGATCTCAGATCATGTAGAATTTCAGAGAATTTAATAGTTTCATATTTGCTCTGTAGTCTAAGAAATGAAGATGGGAATTTTGGTTCAAATAAATTGTTATACAGTCCTTGTGATTTTATTGAAAGCTCTTGGATACACCAGGTGATTTGTCCTGATTTGTGTGCATTTACTGTTTGCAGTACTAGATGGTAAAACCTAAATAGCAGTCCCTTTTGCTGCCCTCACAGGAGATGTGAAACAATTCAGTTTTCCATTAAAGAAATTAAAATTAACTAATGTAGGTATTAGATTAGGAATCCCTCTGTAGTTATTTGTTAGAGGATTTGAATTTTTTTATTGCCTAAACCAGGCTTATGCACAACCTGTAAGTAGAGGGTCCCCTGTCCTGGTCCATCCAACCAAAGATGGATGCAGTAGTTATCACTCCATCCCAGGTCAGGTTGAAGTCAGGGTCATGGCTCTAGAAGCTCAAGGAAATCTATCCCTTGCTGTCTTATGGGTAGGCAATGTCCATCTTCTGGGAGATAATTTGAAGGCACTCATCAATTCCATTATGGTCCCTAAGGAGAAGAGTCTATGTTCAAAAACCTCTTAGAGGTTTGCTACAGCTACAGACTTTGCAATTACTTAATCAGCCTTGGTGATCTGTTTAAAAACCCTCTGTGAATTCAGATGTTTGATATGAAGATGTCTGGAAGTGGTTGTGGCAAGCAACCCTTGGCTGAATGACATAGCCGTAGCTGCTACCAGTAATGTCCATTTGACATTGATTACTGTGTGCTCTATTGTTTGGACAATAAAGTACATATTGGTTCAGGCTGGACTGTAATCTCTTGCATAATTTCAGCAAAGAAAAGGAAAAAAAAGTTGGTATGCAGGCTCCTTGACATGGCTTCTTTTGTCAGAATCAGTATCGTCACTAAGGAAGGCAAGGAAAGGAAAACCTGGTGAGAGAGCTGGCAGATAAGCATGAATTGACAGTAATTACTTGAAGAGGGCCTAGCAGAAATTCTCTGATATCATACTTCTTCAGGGAATACACCAGAGGATCATCACATTGTGCTGTAATTATTACACCCTTCCCAATCATACACTTTGCCTCACAACTGAATTAGCCACTAGTGAAAAGTTACATCCTTTTGTTTAAAAAGCTTGGGGAAGGGAGACTGCCTAAGGGTTGGAGCAGAAGAATTTCTGGATAAAAAACTTCATATCTTTGGCTAGAATATTGTCTCCTCCCCACCTTTACACAGTACAAGCTGAAGACACTGACTAAATATAAACATCTAAATATAAGTCAGTTGCACTGGATTCCCTTTATAGTCCTTACAGGTCCCCTTTATAGTGGGGGAAAAAACAGGAACTCATAAAGATAAGCTTCACCTCATCCTAAAACAGTTCTCTGAGACAAATCAAGCAAATCATGCCCTGGTTCTCTCCACTGACTGCACAGGGTGTCTCAAGGACTAAATCAGACATTGAAGACTAAAATTTGATAAAGCGAATCTTGCTGTTGACTTCTTTTGACTTTGGATGTGACTACAAGTGGCTAGAGCCAGTCACTTAGAAAAAAAAAAAAGTAAATATGTGCTTAAGTTTGTAAGTATTAAGAAAAACATTCACTGGCATACTTACCACTAAGGTCCACTTGACTTCAATTGGAGATAAGCACATGAATGTACTAAAAAGACATTCAGAACTGATTTTTTTAAAAAACAGTTTTTAGGCTACAATTTTCATATTTTCTCAAATATAGACTACCTGTCTGGATGTGCAGACATGACTATGTCCCAATCTCTTGTCAATAACTAGTATAAAGATCCTCCAGCATACATTTAGCAATTTAATCTTATAGGTGCTGGCAACCTACAGAGTTCTTACACAGTATAGATTGCCCAAGATTGTCATTACTCTGTTCCATATGAGTTTCCATAACTGTTCCAATGAGTTTCTTCCCTAGGTTGAACTATCATTCCTGATGGCCCTAGAGCAGGTGGCATAAGCTATAGACTTCTGTGGGATGAACTGGATTTATTAATGTTACTTTTGCTGTAGTTCCATCCTCCAAAGAGACAATCAGGTGGGGTAGGACAAAAGATAAGGCTAAAATACACAGAAAAGTAAGCCCTTTCAGAGATAGCAGAGGACAGCTTGCAGTAGTGAGTCTGAGGTCAGCATGAGAAGTAAGAACATTTGGGACACTGGTGAACTGGTCTCTGCTAAATCATTGTGTAAAAGTCAGAGACGAAGCTTGAGGACAAAATTTCAGCCTGAGACATCTTGACGTCAACCTACAGAAACCTGTCTTGGATGCCCAGGAAAAACCCCAGCTGAGTCTTTCCTTTTGAAGTGCTCTTTAGGTATACTGTTGTGCATCAGGCTAGGCAGTCTCCGTCTGTTCCAGCTGGATATTACAAGACCAGTGTAAAGTAGATACAGTGACTGGGGTTCTTTCCTTGAATCTTCTCCAAATTGCTGTTATAAGGGCAGATGGGATTTGTAAAGAGTGTATGCTCAGGCTGAATTTATGCCTTTGAACGGGCAGGGCAGAGATGCCCAAGTGGAACACCTGCAGTCTGTGGATCACTCAGCTGGGATGTGATATTGGTGTGGCCATTGCCTCTTCCTCTGCCCAGCGTTTCTCTCATGCCATATTTGACCATCAGCAATCTTATGCTGACTTTGCTAGGTTTCTAACTGTGCAGGTTTTGGCTGGGCTGGAGTTTGTTTTCTTCATAGTAGTTCATATGGTGCTGTGTTTTGGATTTGTGATCAAAACACACCCATGTTTCAGCTATTGCTGAAGAGTGTTTACATAGCATCAAAGACCTTCTGTTTCTCAGGCTGCCCCACCAGCAAGTAGGCTGGGGGTGCACAAGGAGTTGGGACGGAACACATCTCGGACTGCTGACCCCAACTGTCCAAAGGGATATCCCATATCACATAACATTGTGCTCAGCAATAAAAGCTGAGGGAAGAAGGAAGAAGAGAGGATGATCAAAGTTATGGAATTTTCTCTTCCTAAGTGACCATTATGGAATTTTCTCTTCCTAAGTGACCATCAGGCATGATGAAGCCTTGCTTTCCTGCAAATGGCTAGGCATCTACCTGCCAATGGGAAGAGGTGAATGGCTTCCTTATTTTGCTTTGCTCGTGTGCACAGCTTTTGCTTAACATGTTAAACTGCCTTTATCTAAGCTCAAGAGATTTCTCACTTTTGTCCTTGATTCTCTTCCTCATCCTACTGAGGGCGAGTGATTGAGTGGCTATGTGGGGCTTAGGTGCCTACTGGGATTAACCCACAACACTAACCAATTTTCAGTAACCCAGTTATTTACTACTCCTTTTAGTACACTTCGTCTGAAAAACGTTATTGCTTTAAAGTCCTGCTGGCAAGTGATCCAGACTCTTAGAATTATATTACTCCCAGAAATGTATCTATTCTGTGATTTAGACTTTGTACAGAAGCATCTGGGTCATCTCATATTTTGTTCATCTCATTTTAAAGTACACATTGAAAAAATTCAGTAGAAATGCCACTTCTCCAGAAGTGCCACTTCTAAGTTCTTGGTGTGTACCTTGCCAGTCAAAGCTATTTTAGATTCAGAAGACGGGAGTAGTTCATTCAGTCTCTCCTTGTCCAAATATATTTGTCTTTGGAGATAATAATATCTAGCCCAACTACTTTACTGATGTTACACTTTAACTATTATAGTAGGATTAATTCTTTGGAATTAACTACCGGCCTGTCAGCCTCATCTCTGTGCCTGGGAAGATTATGGAGCAGATCTTCCTAGAAGTTAATGCTAAGGCACATTGAGGATAAGAAGGTGATTCGAGACAGCCAGCATGGCTTCACCAAGGGTAATTCTTGCATGACCAACTTAGTGGCCTTCTATGATGGAATGACTACTTCAGTGGACAAGGGAAGAGCTACAGATGTCATCTATCTGGACTTCTGTAAAGTCTTTGGTACGGTCCCGCACAACATTCCTCTCTCTAAATTGGAGAGATATGGATTTGATGAATGCACTGTTCCGTGGAATAGGAATTGGTTGGATGGTCACATCCAGAGGGTAGTGGTCAATGGCTCAATGTCCAGATGGAGATCAGTGATTTGTGGTGTCCCTCAAGGGTCCATACTGGGGCCAGTACTGTTTAACAAATTCACCAATGACATCGACAGTGACATCAAATACACCCTCAGCAAGTTTGCAGATGATACCAAGCTGAGTTGATGCACCTGAGGCGTGGGATGACATCCAGAGGAACTTGGACAAGCTTGAGAAGTGGGCCCATGCGAACCTCTTGAGGTTCAACAAGACCAAGTACAAGGTCCTGCACATTGTTTGGAGTAACCCCTGGTATTAGGGGATTCTTCCTCTAGGCTGAGGGATGAAGGGACTGAGAGCAATCTTGCTGAGAAGTTCTGGAGGGTACTGGTGGATGAAAAGCTGAACATGAATCGGCAATGTGCGCTCATAGCCCAGAAAGCCAACAGCATGACCAGCAGGTCAAGGGAAGTGATTCTGCCCCCTCTGCTCTGCTCTGGTGAGACCCCACCTGGAGTACTGCATCCAGTTCCAGAGCCCTCAGCACGGGAAAGGCATGGATCTGTTCGAGCAGGTCCACAGGAAGGCAACAAAAATGTTCAGAGGATTAGAACACCTCTCCTATGAAGACAAGTTGGGAGGAGGGGCTCTTCAGCCTGGAGAAGAGAAAGCTCTGGGGAGACCTTATTGCAGTATTTCACTACTCAAAGGGGACTTACAAGAAATAAGGGGACAAAATTTTTAGAAGAACCTGTTGATATAGGACAAAGGGCAATGATTTTAATCTAAGAGAGAGTATATTTGGACTAGACATAAGGATGAAATTTTTTACAGTGAGAATGGTGAAACAATAAAACAGGTTGCCCAGAGAAGTGGGGGATTCCCCACCCCTGGAAACATTCAAGGCCAAGTTGGATCGGGCTCTGAGTAACCTGATCTGGTTGGAGGTGTCCCTGCTTCTTGCAGGGGATTTGGACTGGATGACCTTTCCCTTCCAACCCTAATGATTCTACAATTCTGTGACTCACTTGGGCTTCACCTGTTGTAAATCTGAGATGCCCACACCAGTTCGGGAAACTTAAGACAAGCTTAGAAATAGCCCTAAAGGAGTTTGGATGCTGTGTTGTGTCCCAGGCACAAGGGAACCATTATTTTAAAAACCTCTGCCATATCAGTTTATGGACATTCAAGCTTCATGATCCCCTCCTGTTTTCATTGTAGCAGTCAACTGGCACCAGATGAAGGTAGCACCTATTTTATTCCTAGTATTACTTAAATTGGGGCATTTACAGGGGGACTCACGATACATGCATGCAAGACTGGTTAAGACAGTAAAGGAGATGTTAATCATTTGAGACTGTGCATGTGTCATTAATTTAGTCATTGCATTTTCTGTAGTATCTCAAACTAAGTTTATTCCAGGCTATGTCTTTTCTTCCCAGCACATCATCTCCAGGAAAGATGATAGAGTTGCTTCCTTTCACACTGTTTTTTTCCTGCCTCATGCTACACTTATGCCTTCATAGCTTATAGATGAGTAATTAGACTAGTATGCTGTTATCCAAAGATATGAGTTTGCTCAGATGTGGTTGTTTGTAGATGGACAAGAAAACTGAGCATGCAGAAATGCTCTAAAAACTAGCTCGTCCCATAAAAATTAAGTTTACTCCTACTTTCTGTCCTCTAGAGAAGTTCCACAGACACCCTCCAGGGAACTTTCAGTGATGTTAGTAAAGAAACAAAGAGATAACCCCTTTGCAACCAACATCAACACCAAATCTTTGTATGATAGGAAGGATAATCTGCTTTTTAGATTTTAAGTCAGTGTGTGATGGACCAGTCTCCAGTGTTATTAGCTGTAGCTTCATGGAAGTCAGCAAGGCAATGCTGATTTATGCCAGTTGGCAATCAGAACTGGGGGGAATTCTGATGTATATTGTGCATATTCTTTATTTATTATTTATTATGGTTATGTATTTTGTTGGTTTTAAAAAATTTCAAAATACCAACAAAACCAGAATTTTTTAAAAGTTTGGGTACCATCAAATTGTTCTTTGGCAGCGCTGATTTTGCAATAAGATAGGATTATACATTAATGTTTAATTTGCCTTGTATTGTGTTTTTAACTGCCTTTTTATTATATGTATATTTATTATTATGAAATGCCTTGGGATGACTTTGTCAGGAAAGGTTCCATATAAACAAAAATGTATTGATCTGATGATAAGCAGAACAACAATCAAAGAAGTGAGATATTTCCTAATAAACTTGCATATGGCAATACACTGTTAATGTTGTTTTTTAGCTTCACATTTTTACTGGCTAAAAGTTATGGAGATAACAAGTTACTACTCCCTATTGGATCTTTGATTGACAACTTTACTTCCATCAGCCCTCTTCTGCAAACTATGGTAGAAAGGTTTAATTGTGTTTGTAATTAATTGGATTTTAATCAGACTGTATAAAGAAATTGCAGAAGTATTTTTTTTTTTTTAGCAGCAAAAAGCGCTCTTTTAACATATTGCTAGGAATGCAGAAATACTCATTGCTACAACAGTTTGAATAGTGAATTAAAATGCATTCATGATTCAATACAAAATTGGTTAGATTAGTTAGCATTTGAAGAACAGTTTCATATATTCCAGAGGAAGGGAAAAAGAAAAAAAAAAAACCAACCAAAAAACCTCCAAACATGAAGCTTAGTTTATTTTAAACTAAACATCTATCGCATTGAATTGAGCTCTCAGGAAAGGTATCTTCCGAGCCCTTTAAATTGCTTTCATTGAAACTGGTAAACATTCATTAATAATGTTCTATAGGAAACAGTTTTTGACTCCTTTTGCATAACACTGCAGTATCTATTGAAATAATATTTTGCCATATCAGAAAGATAAATCCTAATAAGGAAGGTAATTAAAGCCAAGTGGAGAAACAAAAACTTCCATAATGTTATCTCTAAGTAACAACTGGTAATGAATTGAATGCAGAAATCTATGTGGGACTTCACAGTCTTTTCAGTGTCTTCAGGACTGGGATGAGTCGGTTGGCCCTTGTTCCCAGATTCACTACTTTTCTGCCTCTTCCATCTCCCAAGTCCTCACTAAATCTGGGTCTGGAAACTTCTATGCATGCAAAAAGGCTGACCTAAGACTTTAAATGCAGCTGGGTAGGAAGACATTTGCATGCTCCAGCAATTATATTTAAAGCTATTAAAAAGAACAAGAAAAAAGGGAAGCACAGCCAAGAGTAAAAAATGTTGAGTAGAATCTCTAGAAAAATAAGACTATGGGCTGAGTGCCAGCATGACAGTTTAGATGGCCCCATCCTGCTTTATAGGCCATCCTGTTGGGTCTGGTGAGATTTAATGACTTGCAGCGACCAACCTATGAAACATTCAAACGGTGGAGACTTGAGCCAAGGACTCTTGTTCAAGAGGTCTGCAGCCCTGTGTTACTCATTCCGGTTTTATAGTTACTCTCCACAGCAAACTTCCACTGGTATAAGGGAATTGACATCATTGTGATATCCAAATAAGACTGAACTGTTTGCATGTGGATAGATGACTGGATTAATCCCCAGACAGTGAGATCCCTCTTAATTTGTTTTCCCTCCTGCTACTCTCCTTACCTCTTTCTCTTTGCACCATAGCAATGCAGTCTTGCATTCTCTACTTTTGTATGCCTCCTCTGGCTTCTGCTATATTGAGTAACTTGTTAAAGTGTTTGCAAAGAGGAAGCACTGAATTAAATCATGACAGCCTAATTTCTTCATATTTTCTGTCAATCACTTAGGTCACTGAAGATAAAATTGTATAGCAAGATAATAGTAATAAATGTTAAAAGTGAGATCCTCGGACGGTGCTATAAGACCTAGTCTGATTCAGGTTTAGGACTCTGCTTTTGCCACAGAGAAGCAACGAAAAAGTCTCTTTTGATACACAGTGGTCACACAGTTGCAGACATAATGACTTTCTTCTGCTCAAATTGTCTTTTTTTTTTTTTTTCCCTTTCTTTCTTTCCAGGACATTTACCCAAGTGCAAAAGTCCTTGCTGAAGTTTTGTGCTACTTCCAAGCTGTTCCCTCTGTCACCTTCACTGCAAAGAAAGAATGACTCTTCTACAAAGCATCCCCAGTAGTGTATGCTTTAAGGTCACCTAGGAAAGAGTTAGCTGTACATTAAGTTATACCTTGCTGATAACAAGATGGATTTAGAAAGTGATGAGAAATGACAGGGTACACATGTACATTAAAGCAGATGACAGGAAATTGAAAACATTACTGTAACTTATTAAACATTGATTTTCCAGACATTCCTTGATATTGTTTGACGAGAACAAATGTTAACAGTAACAACAGCAGAAACAATTGGAGAGAAATGTGGTCTTATTTTGGAGCTGGGAGTGAGAAGCAAGATCAGAGACCATAAGAGAACAATTCACAAAAACTATAAGTCCAGACACTGAACACACAACTAGTACCAAAATGTTATACTGAGGATCAGAGACTAAAAGTCCATAGAAAAATGGGCAGTTAAGATATAACTTCTAATTTTAAACTCTGCTCTTGGCTTTTAATGTTGTTTTTTTTTCAGAGATTTTTGGTAGTTTTGGCTTAAATGGAGACACCCGACAGAGACTGAACTTTGCCAGTTTACTGGTGTAAAAAATATAATCTCCCTTTACTAATTCTCTGAAGTTCATTTATGACTAAGTTTGAAAAGTTTTCTGCAACTGAGCATTCTACAGCTCAGTCCTGTCCTGAACATGGATCCCAGCTCAGAAGGATGTTGAGAATCCAAGACAAAATGTTGGTATTCATACTCCTGTTGATAAGCACTTACAAAAATATTATGCTTTAATTTCAGGTCTAATTTGAACACGAATTGGTTGAACTAATGCAAAAAGCTGCAAAGTCAAATATATTAATTTTAATGAAACTTTCTTCTGAAATCAGTCAGGAATAGATTCCTTCTGAAATAAGTCAATGTTAAACTTCACTAAAGATTTGGGTTTACACTCATTGAACAAATTAGTAATCTTCAGCAGCAAAGAGGAGTATCTACAAGATGATATGCAGGAGGATATGCAGTGGTTTAACTAAACGAATGGAAATAGGAGTGCAGTCACTGGTTGATTCCTGGGGAGGACAGCAGCGTTGCAATGGGAAGAAGCAGCACAGAGAGTGGAGGGGCTGTATGAGGTCAGGTCACACATGGTGACAGGGCGGAGTGGGCTCATGGTGACAACTGTGAGGTTGGCCCGTGCCAACCTCATGAAGTTCAACCAGGCCAAGTGCAAGGTCCTGCACCTGCGTCATGGCAATCCCAGGCACAAATACAGGCTGGGCGGAGAATGGATTGAGAGCAGCCCTGAGGAGAAGGACTCGGGAGTGATGGTGGACGAGAAGCTCAGCATGAGCCGGCAATGCGCCCTTGCGGCCCAGAAGGCCAACCACATCCTGGGTTGCATCAAGAGGAGCGTGGCCAGCAGGTCGAGGGAGGTGATTCTCCCCCTCTACTCTGCCCTGGTGAGACCCCACCTGGAGTACTGTGTCCAGTTCTGGAGCCCCCAACACAAGAAGCACATGGACCAGTTGGAGAAGGTCCAGAGGAGGGCCACAAAGATGATAAAAGGGCTGGAGCACCTCTCCTATGAGGACAGGCTGAGAGAGTTGGGGCTGTTCAGCCTGGAGAAGAGGAGGCTCCGGGAAGACCTGATAGCAGTCTTCCAGTACCTCAGGGGGCTTGCAAGAAAGATGGGGAAAGGCTGTTTAGTAGGGCCTGGTGTCATAGGACGAGAGGTAATGGTTTTAAAATAGAGGGGGGTAGATTTAGATTACAAATTAGGAAAAAGTTTTTTACGGTGCGAGTTGTAGAACACTGGAACAGGTTGCCCAGAAAGGTGGTGGAGGCCCCATCCCTGGAAACGTTCAAGGCCAGGCTGGATGAGGCTCTGAGCAACCTGATCTAGTTGGTGATGTCCCTGCTCCTTGCAGGGGGGTTGGACTAGATGACCTTTGAAGGTCCCTTCCAACCCTAACCATTCTATGATTCTATGATTCTACTAGGGGCTACATGTCTTGCTGTCAGTTGACACTGCACATATTTAGGATCTCAGTTTTGCACCAGGACTAATATATTGCCTCCTGACAGATGTTGTCTCATCTCTGTAAGAACCAGAACAATTCTTGGCCGTTCATGGCATGGCTGGACTCAAAATCATTGTCCCTATGGCAACTGTAATTTGGAAAGGATCAGAATCAGGACCAATTGTCTTGTATTGAGGACTTACCACTGAACATTCTTGCTCTTCTGCGCCCACTCTAAAACAGGGTGGCTTTGCCCATGCTGCCTCCTGGGATCAATCTCTTTCTGCCTTTGAACTCCTTTTTAGGGACTGCCTGGGAGAGCACTATTCAGTAATAGCCAAATCTGTGCCATGAGCAAGAGAACAATTAGTATGGATGACAACATGCCAGTGCTTAAAACTATTTTTTGACTCTGTTTAGTTTATCAACATAGGTTTAGTCTTTAGAGCTTGAATTGTGCCTCCTTCAAATACATATTAAATATGGACTTGCTATTTCATTTATTTTATGTATACGATGTAGTGATGCTTCATTCTCCAATGCATACCTTTGCATACAGATGGGAACAGAAAATATGTTTTTAGGGAGGAGATTTGAAAGTACTAAATATATCACTAAAATTGTAAACTCTTCATCTGGTTAGAGATTTTTCATCAAAATATTTTTTAAACAACTGAGCTCTCAGATTTTTTTTCGTAGGAAACACTTTTTTGCATTTTTTCATCTGTCAGTGAAAACAAACAACAAATCAAAATGATATGCAGTTATCATGCCTGCTTCATAATAATCTGATTTTTTATTGTAGTATACTTTCTTTTTCTGTTTTTACTTTCTAGAGAAGCAATATCAATAGTAATAATTTCACCATAATTTAAAATTTAAAAAAAAATTGTTAGTATTTCCTGAAACCATAGTCTTCCCTTCTGCATGTGGACTGCTTAGTCAGAGGATTTAGGGTGTCCAAGTTTTCGGGTATTTGTGGTATTCCTGAATGTTACTGCTGGCTAGGGCATATGAAAAGATAAACAAGACAAAATATTTTCTTCTTTTAAGTATTTATTTTTTTCTCCTTCGGAATGATGCCTGGCTCCATGGTGTACTAGTGCTCTTACTGTATTCATAACGATCTGAGGATTCTTTGTCTCCATTGTAAGTGGCAACTCATGACATCTTCCATGCTAAAACTGCTGAGTTGCTGGCATATTGTTTCCTTGGCAAAATACACCTGAGAGTGAGATGGCAGCTAGGTAAGTCAAAAATGAGTAGATGTTTGCTGGCTTTTGTGGGTGACGCTGAGAATACTGGTGCTCTGAAGCACTGGGCTTCTGGCACCAAATTTAATTACAATGCAATTTGGAACGTGTTCAGATGCTACTCATATCATTGCAAATTCTACACATGCATATATGTTATTAAAGCCTTGCCTGGGGCTATTGAGCATAATGATACTTTGAACTAAAAAGTAAACCCTTTTATCCAGAAAAAAAAATAGGTGTGATACATTTTTTTTTTATTCCCCTGTCATCGTCCTGTTCGGGTAAAGACTGAGAGGGAAGTTCCTGACCTGAGTCTCCCAGTCCTTCATGAAATTAGGTATTTTATTCTTTCTTTGGTAGACAGAGATTCAGTCAAATCTACATACCTACCCAAGGCCTCATAGAAACATACTGTTAAAATCCAACATTCCAAATACCAAGAATCAGCTCCTGCTTTTCTGGTGAGTTAATATTGCCTGAGCTATTTTGACAGTGCCATCAGGCAAAACAGGCATTTCCTCCTGAGGAGGCACTTTTTATAACTTTCATATTTCTTTATAGTCATAAGTATATGAAAGAGTATGCTGTTACCTCTGAGGACCTGTGATGGGGTTAGACATCACCTACAACAGTGGCTGAACTTGGTATAATAAATAACAACTGAGAATTCACACTGGATGCATCAAATGATATTCAGATGGAGTCTTCCATACAAAGCAAATTATTTCTGTTGAAGGACATCTAGAAGTGTACATTGTAATTTTTTTTTGCTGCTTTACGAACAGGTGAGGTACAAAGTCCTCTACAGAAGCCCACTAGAGTGAGTCAGTCATTAATCTACATAACTAATGAAGTCATGCATTATTTCTATGCTGATGCAGATGTAATATAAAGCTGCATGGCATGTTCAGTGATGAGGAGTACATCTCATACTTGACATCAGTAGAGTCTGGCAAGGCTCAGTTTCACCTCCAGGAAAGTTTTTTAAGAAGCAAAGAGGGGATGTGAACTTAAAAACTTTAGGAAAGAGCACAGTTAATGACTGACACCTCACTTCAGTAATGAATTTCCCTATGTGAGTAAATCTCCTCTCATTTAAGTAATTATCAGCTTCACTCTTTCGTGGTATGTTGCTCAATGCTTTGTAGATTTTATAAGCTCAAAAGTCTGGCATATGCACAAGTTCTTGTCCATTTGATATGGGCTACAGAATTGGGCCTGGATGAGTTTCTACAGTTGCAATGTAAGAGGAAGTCATAACATCTCAACAGACATTTTTTAAAGAGTAGACTCCTCATCTTGTGACAAAGCTTGTTGCAGTCAAAACAGCCTGCAAGCTAATGCTAGATGCAAAATGGCTGCTCTGACAGCTTTCTTTATTGTGTCCTTATGCTACCAGCAGCACAGCTTTTGGAAGCTTGCTGAGACACTCTGCCATAAGACCCGGTATTCCATCTAGCAGATTAAATCTTAAGGTCATGAGCAATATCTCCTTTTAGAGAGCTTTTGTTGTGTTTCAATGCCACACCTGCTAAATAAGGCAACAAAATGATGTTTGGTCAGGAACTAAGACTGACAACAATTCAGAGATTTGTAAATGTCTTCCCATAATAATACCCCGAGCCACTCGAGGTAGAAGCGACAGAGATAACCCAGCTGGTGTTACTTGCTTTCCAAAGCTATAACCCTAATACAATCCGAGGGGGAGAAAGTAAAACAGATTTGTTACCAGTGTTGGACATATCCTCATCCACAAACAAAATGCTGTGAAGCTGAGGCCAAGGAGATGAGATCTGTCCAAAAGGAAAAAAGAAAGAAAGAAAAAAAAAAAGAAATTAAAAAAAAAGCCTGCAGTATGCAAGGGAAATCCTGAAAATCATCTCCTCTTTTGTTCGTAAACTATCCCTCATGGCTGTTAGTCCTGCTCCACCATCTGTTAGCTGCATTAGTGACCTCACAATGCAAGTGACAGTCACGTAAAACAAACAATAGAAGCCAGCCATTTCCAAGGTAATTTTTACTAATATATAGAAAGCAAGTATACAAACATTCTCTCTTCCCCCTAGAGCCTTTCTGTGTTCTGAAGTACCTAACTTTGAACGAACACCTTTAAGGGTTGTGAAATATTCAGTTACCTTTTATTTTTCTCAGATGCTTTCTATTTTATTGTATCTCTTGGTTCTAGCCAGGATGGAAAAGAAATTGCTGAGATATACTGAGAAAGGCTGTTATTGTGGTATTTTTATGTCAACCAGAAGGATCAGAAATCTAATAAAAAGGCAAGTCTTACCAGCATTTTCAGTGGCAGGGAAGTGTTGCTATATTTTTAAGTGTTCATACATCTCATTCATGTTCATACAACACATTGAGACCTCAGCCACATGAGAGATTTTGGGTGCTAAAAAATAACAGCAACAACAACAAACAGCAATTATCAAAATAAAAATAATAATAAAAATAGTAAGTAATAATAATGTCATATTTTATTGATAGAGTCCACAAAGTCATGTCAGGTATATTCCTGATAAGTATACAGGCTGCAGATCACGCACCACACTGCTGGAAAGTGAGGAGGGATCGTGAGGAGGACTCTGGCCTGGTGAGGTGAATTAGGTTATTGGAGTCACAGTCTACCACCAAGTGTTTACTCAAAGCATTTAAACTCTATTCATAATTTAATCCCGTCTCTTGCATACCACTGACCATCGCTGCCATCCCTTTCCTCCTCAGCACTGTCTGAACCAGTAAATGAGCTTTTTAGGTTTTAGCAGGAGCAAGCTTTGCCCTTGCTGAATTCAGCTGTGTCTTCTTTCAGGTAAGACAACAGAGCAAGAACATTGTTTCACCATAGTTTTTTCTCCTTTGTTTTTCCTGTCACAGATCATAAGAAGGCAATGCTACACAATGGAAATATCTTTTCATGATGGCATGAGTTACTTGACCTCGGCTGTGTAATAACAAAAAGACTCAACCTTATCCAGGCAATAGTAGACTCCTCCTAAGCAATGCGGCTTTACTGTCTGCAAAAAAAAAAAAAAAGGGAAAAAAAGGTGCATTGCCACTGTATACAAAGTCTATGGATACTCTGAAAGCTGTGGTAGTCATCAGATTCTTCCCCCTCTACCATAGAAACAGCAGTTAACTATGCCTTTGCCATTGGATGCTTTTTATTTCTCTCTGTGCAGTCACTCCACGGTCCTCAGTGCCCCCATTTGTACACAGTTTACATGTCTGCACAAATTTATCCTCATAATTCCTTCCTTTTGTAGTTATCCTCCTCATTTGGCATGATGGAAATTGAGGTACAAAAGATTAAGTGACTTTTCAAGGTCATTTAGGAGGTCTGGCAGAACCAGTCACAAAAAAAAAAAAAAATCCCTGTGCTCCAAATTTCAAAACTGTATGTTAAACACCAAACCTTAAAGCTACTGTTCTTGTTCTTGTGTTTATCAATTAACAAGTACGGTACAACTGGGATATTACAAACAAGTTACACATTTACTGATTACTTAATTATAAAAGTAACAGCTCACCATGCTACATCTCTAACCTAAAGCAGTATAAAGGGCAATCTATGTCATACATGAGAACAAAGGCCTTGCCTCCCTTTTTTCTTCCTTCATATCTCTGTGAACTTTTTTTTCCTTTTTTTTTTTTTAACAAATCTGTAATCCACGTGGACAAAATTTCCAAAAAGTAAAGATGGCAATTAGACCTTTTTATTAAGAATCTAACACTAAACCCACATCAGTGCCTGTGAGGATCTTCCAAATGTCTTTGTAAGTTTTGAGATAATGAAAGTGTCACTAGATTTACAAGAAGATAGTATTCTGTGATTAATTTTATCTTAAAATAACTGTAAGCATAATTATCCAGCATAAATAAGACTCCAGGGAACAAATTTTCTTGAAAGAAATTGCCTCTAGTCTTAGCACAAAAGCATCTTCAGTAGCCACAGTGTACTGGAAAAAGAATCAAGAGTATGTCTTTCTTCTCTGTACCTGCTTACAAAATATTAGTGTTCTGTGCAAATAATGGCTGCGGGCACCAAAGGGTTATGTACAAAGTAAGCATTCTTGCTTAAAGACCCCACTTCCATGTTCCTCCATTTAAAAAAAAAAAAATTGTCTTCCTTCTGATGCCAAGCAGACAATTAGTCAAGCAAATCAGAATGCTGGAGAGCTTCCAGCACAGCACCATACATGTTAAAATGTAATAATTTCTTTAGGGAAAGGAAAAATTTAAGAAGGATTGGAAGAAAGAAGGAGATTCAAGCTAGATCTGGATATTCTCCTGAATTAATTAATATATATTAAAAGGAGGATATGAACCTGAACCACTGTATGAATATGTTCTGCTGCTGTTATTCCTGGTAAGGACAGAAAAATATCTCCGAAGGCTGGGAGAGGAGAAACTCATTCTTACTGCACTCCTTTCAAACAAGGCCTGTGTACAGCCTGGATACTGGAAAGCTTCATATCTCTAACTTCACCTTTCATTTAACTTCTTTCCTGTGAACTAGATTACTGAGCAGGAGCTAAAGCTGCTCTTCACTCTTGGGGACAAACCTTCTGAGTGTCCCTTTCTGATGACAGGTTCCCACAACCCTGCCAGTGTTAACAATAGTTGATAATAGGTAAGAGACAAGCTGGTGCTTGTTAGCTTCCTTGACTCACATCTAGCAGGGCATATGAGAGCAGAGGCAGGTGGAAGTAGAAAAGCCTTCTCTGCTACACGTTGCCTATGGGATGGTAACTCCATTCATCACCTCATCAGTTCTCTGTTTGTCAGATATGAATATATAAACAGTTCTCCTTTACTTAAATGGCAGGTTCTTCAGGACAATGGCCAGTGCAGGTAAGTTGACATTCATGTTTTTTGAACATAGATTTACAGAGTGGGTAACAGGATATTATTAATAGAGGTAGAAAGTTCTCTAGGATGCAGAGTCTTACATTTAAACAAGTTTTTCTTAAATTAAGATGACCTCCTCCTTCATAGATCAGAGATGGAGAAATGAACTCGTGCTCTAAGGAAACAAGTATAATTGCAACTGTCTAAACGGTTCATACAGGCTTGGCATTCTTGTGCAATTTAAATGAAAAAGTGGTTCAATCACAGTCTGTAAAAAGTTATCACACTGGAGTAGTTAAATTGAGAAAAACTATGCAATAGACTAAGATTTGATCTGTTTCAGGAGATTATTATTTTTTTTTTTGGAGAGAGCTTTCTGCACTGAAAATTTGAGCATCTTCTTACCTTAACTTTCACTCTGACATTAGCTTTCAAAAATAATAACCAGATTTTTTAAATGTTGAAATTTTCTGGCAACTGTTTTTTTTTGTCTTAGCAGAGAAGGTCATAGTTCACCTTCTGGATTCTTCTAACTTTCAGACACATGGGCCAATAAAAATCAGTCAATTTCTTACAAGTAGTGTAGTCTTTTCACATAAATCTGATGTTACCTTTCATCTTATTTTAACAAAATTTCTTATCTTCTATGTTGTATAGTAAAATCAGAGACAATGAGATCAGCTCAAAAGGGGACAAGAAAAAAAACCTTCTGTGGTGGCTTCTTACCAGATCTATCTTGTTCAGTTAGTCTTGAATTGGTTTCTTTCCAACTCAAGTGTTGCAAATGGCTGGGTGCCATTCTGAGCAGGGGTGAAATGAAGAAAGTGAACAAAATCAGATTGGCTTTGGTACTGTTAAAGGCAGATAACAAGAACGATTAAGCTTAAAGCTGTTCTGTTTGTCAGAGGTTAGACTCCTGTATTTCCAGTTCTGTAGGGTAGCACTTGACAAGATGTATTGCTGACTGCAATGGGATTCTGGAAATATCTGGTATCTAAGCAAATACTTTCAGTCATTTACTGCAACAGAACATGTTTGATGTATAAGGATTAATCTTATTTAAGTTTCACTAACTAGAAGTTAGTCATTTATTTTTACCTGGCCACCCTGTAGCAAATGGAAAGACATAAGCATCTCCCTAAAAGGATCAATCATTCCATTCACTGTTTAGTGTTCCGTTGATTTTACAGGTAGTACACATGGCTAATTTAGAACAGACACTTTGCTTTTAGGTTGCTGAACACAGTGGAGATGACTTTTATCTAATTATCATTTGATGTAGTCACTGCAGACCACTCTTCAGTGCACCAGACCAATCACTGGAGTCACTGCTGTAGCAGTTAAAAAGCTGTTAGAAGTGCAAAGGAGCATTTGTGACAAGACCATAAACACATTCGTGCTGCTCTTCTACTCAGCCTGGATAAGTAGGTGTATGCCCCCCTTGACCCTACACAGCCATCAGAAGAGTCTGCCCCCATGCCAGTCTTAGTGGCTTACTTAATTTAGTACTAGCATTCCTCCAAATAAGTCTTTTTTTCACAGCCCTCATGCCAGCAAAAAGGGAAATAAAGTTCATAGGGATTTTGCTCACTTATTTTTGATATATATTGATCCACACTGTTAAGATGACCAGCAACTGACAGATAGATCTTCTGAGGATATGAGAAGCACTATGATAAGATCTTACACTGTTGTTGTAACTCCTCCTTTACTCAGGTTCAGTAAGGTTGAATGCCTGCTTGCTACAGTCCTACTTATATTTTTAGGAGATCTCACTAAATTCTGGACAAATGGGTAAGATATAGTAAAACTGCTAACTGCACATTAACTCTTCTCCTCAAATGATTTTTTTTTTTTTTAGTCTAATCATGCTATGGAATAGATTGGAGCATAAATCCTCATATTTTTTGATATAAACCTACCATTTGCTGAGGCAGGCTGGGAAGAAATTTCCCCTCTGGGCAACAATTATCCATGAGGTTGGGAGCTTGGGAAATCAGGTATATGAGCTGTGGTCTTCTATTGTATCAGGTGTGAAATTCAAGAGAAGGGTAATATTTGCTGTCAATCCCCCAATGCGGTACAACCCACTAACAGATCAAAGCCCTATAAAGATTCTGAGCACTGGACATTATTTATTATTATAGATAAATTATTGACTCTCCATGCTTTTTTTTTTTTTTATGCACTGGCCATAGAAAGGAAAAAAATACAAACATACGCAATTGCAAAAGCAAAAGCTATGAACTCAATGGTGTTGAAACTAGCTTATTAGCACAGACGTGCTGTTATGCTGGGAAAATGTTGCTAATGCAGATGAAAGAACAACTGCAAAGATGTATTTTGTAGTAGCACAGAAAAGCTACAGAAGTAGCTTGACAGGTGGAAGAAATTAGCCCATTAAAATACACAAAAAAAATAAAATGAAAATTTTGCATGTAGAGTTACTTTCAATGTCCAGTCAGCGCCGTTGGTAGAAGTATGTATATTCTTTCCCCTTCGACAATATTTTAGAATATTACAGTTTAGACAAGACAAAAAAAAAAGAACAGAGTATGAATATGTGAGAAGAATGTAAATTACATGAAGTTGAGGTTGAAGGAAAAAAAAAAGAAAAACAAAGCAAAATCCACATGCTAAATTATCTGGAAAAAAAACCAACCAAACAAAACAAAACAATTCAATGAAGTTAAAAAATACTATGTCGGTAATTGATACCCTTGAACACCCGATCTCTGAAAGAGATTTTAAGAGCAGCTTATAAATTGGGATGTGAATTTACTATGTAAAAGAAAGTTCAGTTCAGTTTTGCAGTTTTGTTATTCATTAGTAGGTGTATCATATAATAGGTTAAAAAAATGCTATAACTCTTTCCCTTCCCATGCCACCAAACACATAGAAAAAGATCTCTACCCACCTTTACCTGTGTGGACTGAGCAAACGTAGAACTCCACTTGTTCTTCTCAAGAACTCTTCAGATTAATACACTCACTTGTTCTCTATTACTTTGCCACCACAGATTAGATGTTAAATGACATAGAATCATAGAATCATAGAATGATTAGGGTTGGAAGGGACCTTCAAAGGTCATCTAGTCCAACCCCCCTGCAAGGAGCAGGGACATCACCAACTAGATCAGGTTGCTCAGAGCCTCATCCAACCTGGCCTTAAACGTTTCCAGGGATGGGGCATCCACCACCTCTCTGGGCAACCTGGGCCAGTGTTCTAGAACTCGCATTGTAAAAAAATTTTTCCTAATATCTAATCTAAATCTACCCCCCTCTATTTTAAAACCATTACCTCTCGTCCTATGACACCAGGCCCTACTAAACAGCCTCTCCCCATCTTTCTTGTAGGCCCCCTTGAGGTACTGGAAGACCACTCTCAGGTCTCTCCGGAGCCTCCTCTTCTCCAGGCTGAACAGCCCCTTCTCTCTCAATCTGTCCTCATAGGAAAGGTGCTCCAGCCCTCTTATCATCTTTGTGGCCCTCCTCTGGACCTTCTCCAACTGGTCCATGTCCTTCTTGTGTTGGGGGCTCCAGAACTGGACACAGTACTCCAGGTAGGGTCTCACCAGGACAGAGCAGAGGGGGAGAATCACGTCCCTTGACCTGCTGGCCGCGCTCCTCTTGATGCAGCCCAGGATGCGGTTGGCCTTCGGGGCCGTAAGGGCACATTGCCGGCTCATGCTGAGCTTCTCGTCCACCAGCAGTCCCAAGTCCTTCTCCTCAGGGCTGCTCTCAATCCATTCTCCGCCCAGCCTGTATTTGTGCCTGGGATTGCCATGACGCAGGTGCAGGACCTTGCACTTGGGCTGGTTGAACTTCATGAGGTTGGCATGGGCCCACCTCTCCAGCCTGTCCAGGTCCCTCTGGATGGCATCCCTCCTTTCCAGCATGTTGATGGCACCACACAGCTTGGTGTCATTGACAAACTTGCTGAGGGTGCACTCTATCCCACTGTCCATGTCTCTGACAAAAATGTTGAACAGGGCCGGCCCAACACGGACCCCTGAGGGACGCCACTTGTGACTGGTCTCCACTTCGACATTGAGCCGTTGACCACCACTCTCTGAGTGCGGCCATCCAGCCAACTCCTTATCCACCGAGTGGTCCATTCAACAAAGCCATGTCTTTCCAGTTTAGAGAGAAGGATGTCGTGTGGGAAGAAGGATGTCATGCTGGAACATTTTTATGTTTCTTTTTAAAACATGTGCTTATTTTTGTTTTATGCTTAACAGAAAGGAAAAAAAAATAAGATCATTATTGTGATGTTTTTCTTCCTGTTAGATCTTTTTAAATACAAAGTATATTAAAAAAGTTGCAATTTGTTCATATTTTGTGATTTTCTGTGTATTTTACTTGACTTTGCTACTTCTAGATTTTTTAAATTTCTTCAGTATCAAGAAAATGATAAACAGAAAAAACAATCTGAAATAGAGTTTCTTGATACCTTTAATTGTTAAAAATCTTTTCTATGTCCAGAAAGTAATGAAGTGACAAAATCCTCGTTTTTCTTTGTATTTTGCCTTTTAAAATTGGAAAGAAATTAGAAATTGATGAAGTGTTAAAATGTAAAAGACAAACAGGTTTAAAAAGAGAATGGAGTAAAGTGAAAATTTTAAAAAGGGAAAACTAAATATAAAATTTGGGAAATAGGGGAAAAAAATACAATCCTAGCTGGTTTAGCTTAAAGATAAATATACTGTTTTAAAAATAAAACAACATCAAATAATATTTTGTAAGTATTTATTTTTAACAAATCTATTTTTCGGTCTGATAAAACAGTGTCAACCAAGTGGACATCTTGTGATATAACAAAGTCAATTAATTTTTTTTAAATATTAAATTCCTGCATTTGTTCACAGAGAAACGGATTTGCCTGACTACCTTGCTTATAAAAACAGGCTATTACTGATGCACAAAGGAACTACAATGAGAGAAGCATGCCCATCATGCAATGAGTATGGAATTTTTCTGTTCTATGTATAGCCACTCTGCCTTTACATATTTCTGTTTACATGTATTCATGTACAGGAGTAGTAAAATGAACAGATAATGTCACATTCTGAGATATAATAATGCCATTCTTTTTTTTCTTTTTTGTTGGTTTATTTGTTTTTTGGTTTTTTTTTTGTGAAGTACAAATGAACTTGTCAGAAATTTCAGTTTGTAATTTTTTCTCTTTCCTTTTTTGTTTGCTTTTCCTAGTTAAGAAAAAAAAAAAAGGAATACAGAAGTTAAATAAAGTAAAAGAGTAAATTAATCCCTATCTGAACTTTTCTGAAAATAAATCCTGCTTGTAAATATAATTTTTTTTTATGATTTTCTGATGCACAATAGAAAATATATAGGGAAAACTAAACTAGTACTTTATATTTCTCTGCAAAATTACCTGAAGAAGCCTTGCCATATTTTTCAGAGTATATATTGTAACATTATAATGTTATAATTATAATTGAATAGATAACTGTATATTAAAAGATTAAATTATATTTTTTTGTTGGTTTTAAATTTTTTTTATTAGACTTATGAATTTCCTGTTTCTTACATTTTATTTTCCCATGAAATTTTCAGAAATGAATAATCCTGATTTTGGAAATAAAAATTGGATAAAGTTCAATTGTTTCCCCATGCTTCCAACAAAATTCTGAAGAAAAAAAAAAAATGTAATTAAACATTATGCAATACTGACTGTGCAATAAGGCATTTGGCTAGAGTTACACAGGGAACATTCATTTTATTTTCTACTTTTCTAGTGTTTGAATTGTAGTCTTGATATTACTTTACAGAGAGATTATGTAGAATTTCAAAGCAGAATTATAATTCATAGAAAAATTATGAACAAAAGATAATTTTTTAATAGTGCCTATATACATAGTAAGAGGTTAGTCTGTTACACAGAAGACTAAATTCCCATATTCGCTTTATGTAACCAAAATATGTCCCCCAAAAAACTTTGATTTCAAAGTCACCTGAAATGTATCAGCTCCAAATAGAAATCTGAAACCTACATGCAGTTACATTTTAAACAATGTAAAAAAAAAAAATGTAAAAAATTTAAATTTTACAATTTAAAAAATCTAAACACAATGTTTCAGGGTAAAATCACGTTTCATCCACAGGAAATTCAGAACTGGTCAGTCATTCAAAATAACATCATAGAAAATTTTGGCACATTTTGTATATTGGAAAAGTGTGTGCACTCCTTGTCTGGAGCAATCTCACATGAAACTGATGCAGAGGTATCAGAATTGCAGAGCAGCGAATGGCCACTAGGATGTGAAATAAAGCTCTTTACCATAGACGGGTTAACTCATGAATCGAAGGCGGTCCTAGACTAAAGCCAAAAAAGCTGTACATCAGGCTCTCTGACAAAGTTTGGCTCATTCAAATTTTCCTCCTCATGTTTTCTCTGGACGGCCAAATAAGCCAAAGTTCATGTCCACATTTCAATTTTCCTCTTGCATTTCTGCCTGGGTTGCTCTGAATAAAAGTAAATGTTTCCCAAGCTGAGATACAGCCAGAGAGATATTCAAATTTACTGAATGCTGACTTTCTAAGTCCCCATTTAGTTGATAACACAACCGTGCAACTGTTAACTTCTGCACAAATCAGGTGTGCCAGCTGTGGGTTTAGTTGTCGGTTGTGCCACTGCGAACCTACCCAGCTTTATCTTGGAGGTATAAGTATCTGAGAAAGTTTTATTCTTCTAACAGCAGAACTTTAATTAAATAGAATATTGTAAAATAAATAAATGCATCTGTAAACATGCTAGAGGGCAGAAGGACATGTTTTTATTTATATGATTTTAATAAAAGATATGTTCCTAGTTAAATCCCTGTGTGAGTAATCTAATATATAAAATGCAGTATACGAAAGTGATGAGTCTGTACGCTACAGCTTTAACCAACTTTGCATTTTCAGTTCAAAAAGTTTATTGCTTCCTCTTCTTCTTCTTCTTCTTCTTCTCCCTTCCCCCTTTTTCTTCTTCTCCCTTCCCCCTTTTTCTTCTTTTCCCTTCTCCCTTTTTCTTAAATCCTTTTGGGCAGAATTTAACAAGCACAAGCTGTGTCTTCCTGCATCAGAAAGAGGATTAATCTGACAGGAGTTAAAATAGGCCGTGCAGAGAAACATACAAAAAAGCCATTTGTGGATGAAGCTGAGTGGGTTTTTTTTCCATAAATGTTCTCTACCTATTGGCTCTAAGTTAGACATTGCTCAGACTTGAAAAAAAAACTCTTTGATATCCTTCCTACTAATTTCTGTCAGAGACATTTAATATTTTTTCTGAAAACCCTTTAAATAACCTCTAGAGAATATGTTGGCCATTTAAGTATCTAATAACTTTAAGAACTATGCCTAAATCCTTGGTCCTATGACAATGAATCCCACTGTCTCTTTGTACCATGTGTGCAAAAGTGTTTTTCTTCATCAGTTCGTGTTTAGTTAGCTCTGTTTCATTTGATGTCTCCATGGTCTTGATTACTGCCTGGAATAACATCTGTCTACCTATTTCTGGCTTTTTTTTTTTCTGTGAAATGATTCTGCTGTACACCGTACTAGCATTTTACCTATGGAAAGCAGAGTAAGAAACAACTGGAGTTGATTAAAATCTCGTACTTATGCTCAGCCCAGGGGAGTAGATACAGCATTTTCATTTTTCTACTAACCTTTCCAGTGTGAACTCTTACAGAGAGCTGCAGAGCTGCTGGTACAGGGCTCGGGGCAGGAATTGCATAGACCTACATGAGTTAAGACAAACCGAGCGCAGTCTTCAGGACTCAGCTGGTTCTCCCAAAATGCTTCATGTGTGCAGGTGTGCTTTACACCGCAGAGGTACCAGGGCTGTTCCCCTCAATAGGTTATTATATCTGACTTCAATGAAGTCACGATACACTGAGAGGGCTGATTCTTCCTCCCATTAAATGTAAGAATAAAAAGTATTTATTATTCTGTTGGTTCAAATATCCCCCTCCTTTCTTTTTTTTTTTTTCTTTTTTTTTCCTTTTGTTTTAAACATTGAAACCTTTTTATGGAGATTGAAATTGTCCTTGGTTTCACTTACAAGACATGGTTTAGACTTATTTTTCCTGCTGTGAAAACAAAGGGTTATAATACTTCACGATCTTAACTGCAGCAGGAATGCCCAGCTCTGCTCTACAATACCAAGCAGACCTTTCCCTAGGATCACATGCTATTTAAAGTGTTTCATTTTCTCCTGGTACAAGCAGAAGCCTCATCAAAACTGTGAATTTCAGATAAGCTTTTATCAGACTTTTGCTGTAACCATCTCAGAAATGAGCTGTCATCAGCAAATTTAATCTGTCTCTGGCTGCTTTAATTGTTGGCACCGTTTCTGCCAAATCCTTCACAGTCCTCATAGCATGGAAAGTTTCTTTAAGACTTTTAATTCAGTCAGCAGAGATTGCACATAGTATTTTTTTTTCATATTTATGACTTACACATTTAAAAAGGTGGAGGACCTTGACTGAACAGCTGAATTATGGAAATGCAACTGTATCACTAGTATTAAATACCGAGCCTGAAATGTGCAGCTGAGAGGGTTTTGGGACAACCCTGCCAGCAAGAATAAAGCTCTGGAAGATATTTTACTTTATTTGGAGTGAGGATAAATAGAAGCAGATTTTCTTTAATGCTGTGTGTCATGGAATTTTATTGGTGTCTACAAATTGCAAAAGGGCCCCAATCTTAGGCGTGCTGAAGGACAAAAAGGGTGGCCTTATGCTTAAAGTTGTTGCAGGAGGCTCAGCAGAACTGGGTTGAGTCTCTCACTTTGCCACAGGCTTTCTGTGTGACCTTGGGCAATTTACTTTGGCCTGAGTTCTCAAAGGGTTTCATGATATAACAATCTTTTGAGTCTGTGGGAATGAGGTGCCCAAGTGCTTGTGCATACCTGACCCTGGGTGTCTGGTCCTGCCCATGAGCACTAACTACTACTGAATTTTATCTGCTAATTGGTGGCCTGTCCAGCAAGCACTCCGAGATCTTCCTACAGTTCCTCAGAGGCAGCTTCAAGGTTGACACTCCTGACTGGAGAATTTTTAGGTATAATCTGAAATTCTTTCACTCTTAAGACACTCTTATAAACCATTTATTGATATACTAAGTAGCATACATACTATCTAAACCAAAAGAGGTTTCTCTTCCTTTTCTCTAGTGAGCACTGTGGCAGGGAACTCATAAATCTCGAGCTAACTAGATGATGTGTACTGCACAACTAGGTAAACCGAGTATGTCAACATAAATATATATAGCAATGAAAGACTATGATTACAGCTATCATAGTCTTTCATATGATAACACATATGAACATCACTTTTGCCAGTCTCAAAATCCTCAACAAAAGAAATCCTATTAGAGCCATAACACACATTTTTCATGTTAACTTAGACATTCATAGCACCTAAGAAGTTGCTTTGTTATAATAGCAATTATAAAACCTTCCTAGGCAACCTGTTCCAAACACAGTTAAGCATTGGAATAAGATCTCTTTAATTATCATACCTGAATAGGGATAAAAGTTAAAGTTAAAGTTAAAGATAAAAGTTTAAAGTTAAACAAGTATCTCCCCAAAATATAAAATCTTTGACTGGGAAAGAAATGGCTAAGTTACGTCAGTATTAGTAAAACTGTGATTCATGGACAGCAGTGGTTCACTAGGCACCAAGAAATAGTCCTAGCTGATGACTACAGTCAGCATGTGATGGCAAACTATAAACCAGTAAAATTAATTTTTTCTAATTTCAAATAACTAATTTGCTGAGTTTGGCTTCTTTCTGTTTATTATTTCAAATGCTTGGCATTTGTATTTCTTTATTTTTGTGAAACTTGTTTTCCTATATGAGGATCTTGCAGAGTCCATGGTAATTTGTTTTTACTTTGAATGTGTGCTTGTTCATTTGGTTGTTTGCTTTGGATAATTACATCCCTCCTGCCATATCATTCCCTTTTGTAAACTATGGGAGTTACTAATACAGCATGATTTGCAAATTCAGATTATTCCAAATGAATATGCAATTTGAAATTAACTTTGTGCAATTTCAGGCTTCTAAGTTTATAACATGCTTTTGCATTCATGCCAATAAAGATCAAATCTGAATGCTCAAAAAAGTGAAGACAAAAGGATATTTCTTTAATTTTTCCTGATTGGAGCCTTTTTTTTTAATCCTCGGTAAGAGCTGTGTCTTTTCTTGCCCCAGTCTTGTTATGGTTCTAACAGGATTTCTTTTGTTGAGGATTTTGAGGCTAGCAAAGGTGATGTTCAAGCCCTCCAAGCTTGGTCAAGGCAAGCTCTAAAATTCTAGTAACTGGAAGATAGAATAAATAATTTTCTATTCTGATCCATTTTAAAATGTAAAAATTCAAGGCAAAAATGAACAAAATGAAAATAAGTATTTCATCTACATTTTTATTTTGTTCTCCTGGAACATATGTGACTTCATACTTGCTATGAAAGTCAAAAGGAACTTTATCTTCTTATCCAGTAGATGAAGGCAATATCCTAGGCACCACTGATTAAATCAGTCATCATTCCTGTCCCAGTAGGAAATTATTTCTAGTCATTAAAAGTAGTTCATGCCTCCTCCTCTCCACTAAACCCAGCAAGATGTTAGGATATCTGGGCTGAAGTGGAATCTTTCATGATCCCTGCTAGGCAGTAAACATGTACGATGCAAGGTATCAGATTCATGAGTTGGTGTGTCATGAATTCAGTCACAAAATGCCTCTTTTCTCAGAACATACAAATATTGAGACATACAATTTAAACAATTGAAGTACTTTGTGTGTGGTTGAAAAGACGGAATAAATTCCACTGCAAAATTTCCTGAAAGCAGGAAAGTATCAACAAGTCCCAAAGGAAGTCTTGTCCAATGAGTGGTTCTAGTAAATTGTGAAAAATCCCCAGAGAAACTGCCTAAGGAGTCATTAAGATGATGATGGTACATTTTTTTCTCATGTACAAGAATGGACCTAACAGGGATTCTTGGTGTCACAACAATCCCTTATTAATATATTACAAAATTGTTAGTGGAAACATGCTGACTGTACCTAAACTGTCTCATTCAACGCAAAAGTCAGTAGGAGTCTTTTCATTATTTCTTCAGGCTGTTGCTCAGATTCATAAGGATGCATCCCTCTTCTATTCCTTCTAAGTCATCTGCCCAGTTATCTAGGCATCATGGTATACTGGTAATGCTTTTGTGGCATTACTTATGTATTGGCATCAAACCCTACCCAGTCAGATCTGGGAAGTCTGGGACTTTCTCTGTCTCCTGGAAGAGAAAATAACTGATGAGCCTAAAGACAGCCAAATAGGGTGATGGACACATATTCAAGACAGAAAAATATATTGTAATTGAATGGAGACCAAACTAAAATGACCTATTGTGTAACCAGTGTTATGCCTCTAGGTCTGGATTTCCCAAATCATCCAGACAGGGAAGCTGGCCAGACCCACCATGACTTCAGTCCTGCTGTATTGCCTCTTTTCCTTCCCTGAAAATCAGTGCACAGAAGGGAAGGAAGAGAGTGAAAGCACTAGTACAAATTCAGGTCTTGTTCCAACCGAGAGGAAAACCACAGGCAAGATGTACATCCTTACCCAGAGCCCAGAAGTGTTCCCAGGCCACCTTGTAGAGACAGAGCCTGTTTGTACCAAATGTACTGTTCATATTAGAAGGTTTGATGTCACTGACAACAATAATCCTTGTAAACCATGTACATGAAGAGCTAGAATGCACTAATGCACACTGCAAAAATAAGAATTCATAAAATGTAAGACCAAGGAAGTATATTGTAATCTGTGTAATAATGCTGGCTAGGGGAATGTCCTGACTTTGATCCTGTTCCAAGTCCAAGAGCGTGTCTTTCTGTAGACAAAACAGAAAACAGCTAATCTTCACTTGAAGATCTCTACTGAATGAGAATCCACCAGAACCTTAAGCTGCTCTGTTGATTAATTATCCTCATTGTGTGATTTTAGACCCTATTTCTTATGTGAATTTCTTTCAAAGAGTGAAGTTACACAAACTAGACAGTAGAGGACTGATGAGCATGAAGCATGTTTCCACTTCCTCAACACCATTCCCTTTTACAAAGGAGGATAGAAGCCCCCAAGCCATCCTCCATAGAGAAGGAGACCCAGATGTCCAACACCTTGTGCATGGGCACATCATCAGATGTGGTGTTATCATTTAAACACTGAATTGCCACTTCCCTCGTTCCCCATTTATCTCCTAGCATGTAAGATGATAATGCAAGCAATGAAGCAGTAAAGGAAATAAAATATAACAAGAGCAATTATTTGATGTTGTCATTTTAAAATAAAATCTTAATCTAAAGACTTCAGCTTTCTATTTTTATAAGCCTGTTGGCTGCCCATAACTTATTTTGCCATAATAGCCAGTCAGTCCTTGGTGACTTAATCCTGTTCTATTCTTTTTTTTGCATCCCATCTTCCTGGGTTTTTTTTTCGGTTGGGTTTTTGGTTTTTTTGTTGGTTTTGTTTTGTTTTTTTTCCCCCCCCTGTAGACAATGCAACTCAAAAGTTTTCATGCATCTCCTTGACAGATACAAACATTATTCCCATTGTGTCCTTACTGAATGAAAAATTTAAAGTGCAGAGCTGGCGTTGGAAGATTGACTGGATTCTAAATGAACTTTCTGATACCAAATGTAAAACTAGAGGGAACAGAGCACCAGTAATGAAGTGAAATACAAGGTTAAGTATTGGAAACTAATTAGTGAGTTCATCAGCAACAACTCTTTGATGGTCTGAACCACTTCCAGAAAGATAAGGATACATTGTTTGAGAAAACAATTAAATCCCTTCCCATGCTTGCATAGAATTATTTCATATTCACATGCAAATCCAAAGACATGGAAACATTCAAAATACTAATGCCGTATGTATGCATAGACTGTGTTTCTCCTTCTGTTTACAAAACTATGAATCAGAGGTAAAGTAACAAGAGGTCTAAAATATAAAACTTCTGTAATACTAAGGAAATTCAGACCATCTATCTCTGTCTTTCATAGTCCTTATTATCAGCAGTAACTTATTTGCTATGTACTCATCCTCATTTTTTTTGGGTATCGCATGAACTCATAATCAGACCCAGAATCTTTTACCAGAAGAATTCATTCATCTGTACAAACAGGTGGTCAGTTAGACTATCCATAATCTCTCTACCTATCCAGATTAACTTTCATTCTCTATTAATATGACTCCACTGTAGTTTCCAATGGTTTACAGAATAACCTCCATTCCTGTTGTGCTATTTAATGGCAAAGGACAGGAATCCAAATCCAAATTATCTGTGGAGGATTCATTGGACGTTCAGGAATGAGTAGCCTGTATAGACCAGGTCGTTTATTCCCCTCTTCAAGTAAACCTGTTGGCTCAACTTAGCAATTAAAGAAGCAGGCTGACAATAAGAAATGTAGTTTATTTTCTGAAGATCAATGCATGTTAGAGTTGCTTCCAGGCTGCTTTACCCTTCATCTTTATCCGGGACCCCATAAAGGATAAGACTGAGGTACTGAATTGGAGTTTGGAGCAGCTGAGGTCCCTCCCATTGTGACGATCCTTGGCATACAGGGACAGATATCCCAGCAGGAGTTACTGCTGCTTCAGGCTAATGCTAACAGTGATGACAATGTGCCTGCGGCAGCACACACTCCTGCGGAGCCCCTGCCACAGCTGTCACCACACAGCAGCAGGGGTCTCAGCTGCCAGGCTCCTGTGCTCACTGAAGTCACTGGGATTTGCTCCCCAGCTGTTTTTCCTCTCTTGATTTAGGAGAAAGCAGAGACTCACTGAAGTCACCGTCTCTTGCAGCCTGCTATTCTACATGACTTTGCCTTTCTGCATTTCCCTCTCAGGATGGGACCAGTGGCACCTCTCTGGTGCCACTCAGATAGCATAGGCTGGGACGTGAGCATAGAATGGTCTCAAATTCTTCTTTTCAGAGAATAATGGGCTGTAGAAAAGGATTTATTGTTTCTGGGATAATGCCATGTGATGACTAAATTTGGTGAGGAAATGGCCATCCAAGCATTACTGTAATAACGCAAGCACTCATTTATTTATCCTTTGATGAGGTTCCAAAAAGCCTAATCAAGTTAGAGACTCTTTATTCTTACTTTTCCTAGGCAGAATTTTGATAACTTATTTGATGTTTAAAGCTGAATGTTTTTATCCTTTACTTTGGGTTTTATATTGCATTTTTTTTTGAAGCGGTGGAAAATGAGACTGACTACAGGCATGTGTTTCTGATCTGCAACGCACACTGAAAAAAAACTATGTAGTTTTCTTGCACCCTCTTCACACCTAAGTAACCAAGCTGGGAGATTGTATCTGGAGGTAAGTCTAGGATTTATATTGACTGAATGTAGTGGATTCAAAACTCTGAGTCAGCTGAGACCCTCATAGGACTTCATGGTCAAATTTCCCTATATATTCTGTATGAAGAGGCATGCATCAGCAGGGGAGGATTACAATATTGGGTATTAAATGTCTAAAGTAGCAAATAGCAGGAACCCTTTCTGCCTTGTCCATCTTCCCTCCAGTCCCATACCACGTTCTTCTGGGAATCAGAACACAAGCAAATAGGATTTGGGGTGAATTTCTGAAGGGGTAGTGGTGTTGCACATGGCTTCTTCCCTTTCCGGAGGAAATTAGTTTAAGACAACCCAACATAAGTCACAGTACTTTACTCATCACACTGACTAGTAAAAAAATCACTAACAGTAGAAGAAAATCCCGAACAAATGTCTTTTAATTGCAAAGATACTTCTGAATCAGCATCCTCAGGGGACATCTTCCCTGTAGGGCAGTGTCACAGTGCACTGTTATATGTATGTTTTGTGAAAAGCTCACGGGTAACTTTATCCCCTTGCATATATTGGAAATAATACTTTTTCCACAACCACGTGTACCAGTAAGTCAATATAATTTGAATTCAGTTTCCTGAATTTCTCTGATACACCTTGAGCTGATTCCAGGCAAGCAGCCTCTCAGACCACTTCCAATGCTGAAACTTTCTAGCGTATTTCAGCGCACTGATCAATAGGGTTCTTTTTCCCTTCCTAGCCACACAAGCCGCACAAGGTGAAAAAAATGCCACTGAATTAATATTTATTTTGTAACATGAAAGAGCCCAGCACTATCTACAAATGTTCTAATTAATTTGAATTAATTTCATGTGCAAAGTTTGGCTCTGAAGGTGTTGATGGAGTAATACATCAAAGAGGCTTCACCTCTGTAAAAAATCAATGCTAAAGTAACCTTGATTACTGTCTCTGTTGATGTCACACATAACACTAATCAGTCATGGTTTGCACTGAACACTATTACGAACAAATATTATTTGTTCTCTTATTGACATTTTTGAGACCCTGGGATAATATTCACTGCAGCTCTCTTAGAGGAGGCTTTCACCTTAGGGAAATTGTACAAGTTGTTCAGGGGCACATGGTCCAAGAGAGAAATTGAATGAATCTGAAAATCGAAAATAAGGAGACATACGCTGTCATGGAAAAAGGAGACCCTTGCCTTCCTCCCTTTCCTCTCCTTCTTCCCTCCCTACCTCCTTCCCTGCCTCTCTTTTCCTTTTCATCTTTGATCTATTTATCTTCTCTCTCTCTTTCCTTTACTCTCTTTCTCTTTCCTTTTCTACCACTTTTCTTTCCCTCTCTTCTCACTTACTCACCCCCAACTCAGAACTAGGAAGTACATTTGAAATGGTGGCAGATTTCTGGAGTGAATACAAGAAGGGCATCTCTGGAGATGCAGGGTCTGAAATGCCTGACCTGAGAGGTACCTAAGACTAATACAACCAAACAAAACCTCAGAGTGAAAGCACCTAGCTCACCTTTAATAAGGCTTACTATCGATTTTTGTAATTGCTACCTTTTTTTTCTTCAGAGCAAGCAAAGATCTGCCACCCAGCTCCTGCCCTCCTGTCCCCTCCTTTTTGATTATTCTTAATACTTTTCAGACCCTTAGGAGTCCCTGCTGTCACCCCTCAAGTTCCTGTAACTGATTCAATCCCATTTATTTCAGTGTGGTGAGTTCACGTCGCTTCAAGCACCCCCTGAAAACAATTTCTGTATTTATATTGGCTTCAGGGCATCTTGGATCAAGCTTCCAAGTACAATCAGGAACGGATCCATGTCTTATCTGGGCTCTCCACAAGATGCCTCCTGACTGAGATTGTATTTAAGTGACAGTTCTCCCTCCCTGATCCTTCCTATCATGGCAGGCAGCCGGACCGGATGGTAGGGCTGAATCCACATGATGGTACAAGCGCTCTGTGGTTTGTCCCACAGTCCTGTTCCCCTGGTTGTCCACACTGAAGAAAAACGTGGCTTCATTCATGACTTCTCCTTCTTCTTGCAAAAAACTGGGCAGGGAGTGGGACACTCACACCCATGTGTCCTCCCAGCATGGATTCACACTTAAATAAAATGAACATTTAAGGAGCAGGATTCCAAGACAAATCTGTTCTTATATAGGGAAATCCTCAGTGGATCAAAGTTATAACTAAGTTATTCCACCTCTACTCACATCCCTTCCTTTTTTTTTGCCCACGTATTCTCTGCATGCATTCCTCCAGGGATAAAACCCAATTTATGCATTTTTGTCATGAGAACAAATGACAGAGGAGAGAAGTTTGCGATTGCTTCTTATATTTTTCTACTTTAGATAGAATAAATTACCTCAAGACAGAAAAATATCTTAAGATGCTTCTGTCACAGAAACAGTCAAGCATGACTTACGGATTTCAGTTGATGGAAAATATGTTAAAAAATTCATTCCGATTTTTAGATAAAGTCTGAATAGCAAGTGTTTACTTACCAGTTGGAAAATGAGGCTTTAGATCGCCTATACTGGTTCTGCTTAATACAGCAGATGGTACCCCTATGGTGCAACACTGTTTTCAAAGCCATATTGAGACAACCTCCTTATTTCAATCCACGCTACATCTGTCCCTGAATAGGATGAATTAACCACAAACATACAAAAAATGAAACCAAGACTGAGTGGATATGAAAAACATAGGCGCTCAAAATGGGACAGATTCTTCTATTTAGAATAAAGGATAACATTACAGAGGATAGCACTACAGTCTCGTATTTTGTCAAGTACTCTTTTTGGCAAAGAGGAAAGGTTTGGTTTTCACATTTAATTTTGAGTTGTGAACTGTGGTCATTTCCCTTGCCTTTGTCAAAACACTAGACAGTAGTGGGAAAAAAATGAGGGGATGGTGAAGGTAGGGGAAATAAAGTGCTTGTTGATGTTCTCAGGATGCAAGGCAACTGGTCAGTCACGGATGGATGCTTTGGGCTGGCAGCCTGGCCACAGCAGATGTTGCTCTGGACCCTGGCTCCCTTCCCAGGTCTGGGATGTCATCTGGCTTATCTAGTCAGGCCCCTCTTCTTTACCAGTCTTTTGAAAAGTGGGCAGAGCTATACAGGCTGTCTCCTCTCATCACGCTGATAACCGGGCAGTACAGTAGATCTTAGAGTCAGGTGAAAAGCAAAGAAAAACACAAACGGACCCACACACAAAAAAGGAACAAAATGTTTGGGAGGTAATCAGAAAAGAAGGAAAGAGAAAGTTCAGTTCTCTGTTGATTCAGTGGTAAATATCCATACTGTGTCACTGAAAGTAAAATATTAATGAAGATGTGATGATGCATGAGGCTAAGAGTGACCCCCAAAAAATGGAATTCTTATTTTGGCCCACCAAGAGAATTTTTTATATTCCTTTCATGCATGAATTTTCATAAAGATGACAAAGAATAGACAAGCTTTCCAAATTAAAAATACTACCCAATATATTCAGTCTAATTATTTATGGTTTTTGTTTGTTCTTTTGTTTGTTTGTTCTAGTCTTTCAATTTCACTTTTGCATTTTCTGTCAAACTTCCTTCCCTCCCTCCAATTTGTTGGGATAGGAGAATTTAATACTTTTTAAACTAATGCCTCTTTATTGACAGATTACTTTAGGGGAGGTCTGTTGAACTACCGGTGTTACAGTGTCTTCTCTATTGCACCAGTGCTTGACTGATCCCATGATTGCTTTGGGATCGATTAATATTGTTTTGCTTCTTTTCCCTGTGCAGGTGAAGCAGAAGGAGCTGGGAGATGGCACCCCAAAAATCTCCACACTTAAAGCTGATTTCTGTGATATACAATTTTGTTCTCAGCTCCCTGCAAATGTTTTCCAATTGAACAAGATTTGAAGAGAAACAAACTGCAGTATGAAAAAAAAAAGTGCAATTTGGAAGACTCCTTCATTCCAATTTCTTAGAAGTTTTCTCAGTTTTCAAGCATCCTAAAGGTAGTGAAAATTCACTTGTGGTCTGACTTATTGCCATAAAAATGTAAAAATTTAACAGTATGCAAGGTGACACAGTAACAAACCTGAGGCTGCATAGGCTTCTTGAAGAGTAGAACTGCATTCAAATGCCAACAGGGACCAAAAATCAAACCTTCATCCAATTCCTTAGTGAGAAAACAATAAATCTTTTTGCCTTGTAGATAATTGAATGTTCCTTTCTGTCCAGTCTATCTGCTTTGGAGTTTTGGCTTACAAAGCTCTGTCTGGGGCAGCATGCAGTCAGTAGACAGCAGCTTTGCAATTTCAAGGTGAGCCCAACTTCTCAACCAGCTTATGGACAGTTTAACTATAAGCTTAAAAATAGGCTGAACTTGAACAGGAGTCTTAGAAAATCAAGCTAGCAGGACTTAAGGTAATCAACAAAGACTGATAAAACAAAAGTTTGCTCTTTTTTTTTTGTTGCTCTTTTAGGGGCTTTGTTGGTTTGTTTTTTATGGATCTCTGTAGAAGGAATTCTCTTTATTGGCATTCTTCTGCCTTTAAAAGCATGGACAAGAAAGAAAAAGTGGTAATGGTACTGAAATAGCATTGAGTAAGACAACAGCAAAGGTCACTGGTAAAATGACTTGCTGCAGAAGTTTCAGGGCATGTGTTATGTTCACATAGTTACTTAAATTAACTTAGAATATTTCTAACAGCAAGAGATGTAAGTGGACATGAACGTGGCAGGAAACTGAGGATACAAGTAAGATGAAAAAAAGAAGTCAAAAGTGAAAAGAAAGGCTCATGGCACCTAATTTCAGATGTGTACAAAGTAGACACCACCATCATAACCTGTCATTCTAGGTTCTTTTCATGGGCAAAAGAAACAGGCTGTTTGACCATTATTCACCAGGCTTCTGCTAAATACCTCTTTTAGGACAAGGTGCATGATGCCCTTTAAAAATACTTCTTTCCTTCCACAGACTCTAACAAGAATTTCAGATGTTTATCTCAGCTGTGTATATGTGCAATGAGAACACCAGTAGCTAGATGAATCCCACCTTACTGGAGAATTTGACTGGGAAGGCAAACTGTATGACTATGTTAGGGATTTAGTGCAAAGGAGAGATTTTTTTTAATGTGAATTTGCCTTGCATCTAGACAGGGATTCTTATGGAACCAAACACTAGTGCCCAGCTGGTGTAGGTAAAATTGTTTCCCTCTCAATGCAACCGAAGCCAAAGTCACAGAGCAGAACACCGTCTGAAGCTCACCACTTGCAAGGTGGACAGATGCAAGGTCCACCAAACGCGAGCTCTGTATCTGCTTGCAGCGTGTGCAATGGGAAGCTGGCACAGACTTCATTGACAGTAGAAACACAATGTGGACACGCAGTCTCAAGACCATAATAGATCACAGTGCATCAGGTTGCAGTCCTTCCCTGTTTATAACATACCAGAAATGTTATATCATGTAAGGTAAACATAACCACATAAAACCCTAAGCAAAAAAAAAGACAAGGCAGAGACATATATATATATATATGTAATGCAGTGCAGGGTCAGGGACTATAACCCCTCTGAATTCTTGCACATTTACCTTATGTAACTTTGCATTAAATCCCATTTAGTCTCACTGTATTGAATATACACACATAAAATGTAACTGCAAATAATGAATGGAAGATCCAGAAAATCCTAAAAGCATAATTCTCTGTATCTATTTATAATCAACCATCAGTATCATAAATGCATAGATACCATCTACATGCCAAGACTTTGTGGCCTTTGCACAATAATTTCAATGATTTCTGCGAATACAAACATTTGACAAACATATGAAGCAGTGTTGATCTCCACATGCACAAGGAACATGACTATGATTTCCAGATGCCCAGCTGGGATTACTACTCCTGCTTCTACTAGCCTGCCAAACACTCCTCTAATCCTGTGCACTTACTTAAAACAATAATAATATTGAAATACCCTTCAAGTCAGCAGTCATAAATTGATTGAATATGAATTAAATGGAAAATAAGCAAAAGCAGGTCTTCAGCTGGGTTACTCAATTTCAAAAGGGAAAACTTTGACAAATTACATGAACAAGCAACTGAAGTCAATGGAAGCAAAGAGTTCAGGGGCTTGCAGTGTGACAGATTCCTCCAAACTCTTTAAGTCAGCAGTGAAAAGTTATCTGAAACTTGCACATCAAGCAAGTGCAAATAAAACTTTCAGGAAAGGTTTCCAAATGTATTTGGATGTATAGCCACCTCGAAAAGGACATTAAGAGTAAGCATAAAGCCTACAAGAAATTGAGGGAAAAAAAAGATTGATCAGCAAATAAAGGTACACCTTGGAGGTCACAAAGTGTAGGAATAATGTAAGAATTGCCAGCAGCCAAGCTGAGTTAGGCCTTTCAAAGTGTATTAAAACAAATAACAAAAAAGCTCTTCAGTCACATAAATAAAAAGAGAACAGCAAATGTAGAAACAGTATCATATGCAGCAATGTTGGGTAGAGATAAGTTAGTATATGTCTGCTTCTAAGTCCTATGGGTCATATTCCAATAGTCATTGAACAGGCAGGAGAGATGACGAAAATGAAAGAATAGAAGTGAAAACAAGATATTTATATACAAGATAAAAGCAAACAATACTTTTATATAAATAAATAAATGAAGTAATTAATAAATCTATTACAGGCTTTCTGAATTACAAATTAAACTCTACCAGGTGAGTGTTCAAACTACAAACTAACATTACTTAAGAATAATTATTATTCTCTCATTTTATAATGTAAAAATTATCTCCTCCTTAGTGAAAAAACTTCAAAGGTATGAGAAGATGTCGCCTGTCTTACCCTTACCCCATCTAAAATAGTTTGTGTTTACCCTGGGAATTAGGAGAGATGATGAGACTTATACTTTTTGAGGCACAAAGAGACTTGAACAGAAATATTGCTGAGACAGAGCAGATGGAGTCTGCCTCTGACTAACTTAGGGGAGATAGTGTTTGCCACATTTTTCTGCTCATCCTGCCCCAATCAACAGGTGCCTAGTTAAGCTTAGTTTTTATATCACATCATTGGGTTTAACACTCGAGACCATGGATTTTGTCTGTGAAGTTATTCTATAAAAGATGGGGCAATTGTGTCTTCTCCTTCTTGTGTTCCTAAATTTTTCAAGGCAGGAATTCTGGTTGCAAGAGGCAATGTGTTCCTTAACTACTAAGCATGGAAAATCAGAAAAGAGACTGCAGACTCCTCATTATCTTCAGCCTTTTCCTTTTGGCTCTTTCTATGTACTCAAGAACTGAGATGCAGGTATCTCAGTGTTACATAGATTGAGGGTGCTTGAGGCCAGTTTGAGGTACTAATTCTCTTCTTGTGTTCTGCATAGCAAATTAGATATAGCACAAAGCTAGCAAGCTAAGAGCAGTCCATTAATATTTAGCTAAGTAGACCTTTATGCAATAATCAGAATCCAGGACTTTCTACCCAAGTATCCTAAATTTTGTTTTGTCTAGACATGCTTTGTCTTTAACCCAACAAATGTGTCTCTTTTTTTTTTGGCATTGTGGTGCAGCATGACTGAAAAAAGGAAAAACAAACAAACAAACAAACAAACCCCAAACACACTTACTAAAGAGATTAGAGAGATAGGCTTGAATTAAGTCAGATGGGAAAAAATAGTCTTAAATCAGACCTCTCATTTCTTGTTTGAATGTTGCAGTAGATAAGAGATGAATCCTAACCCTGCTAGCATTGTCCAGAATACAGAGTTGTAGATCAGAGTCCTCTAGTAATCTTAGCCTGGACAGTATTTTGGTGCAAATTAGGTATGCAGACTAAAAAATTTCATAAAATAAAATACTCCAGCACATGTAACTCATGCAGCTGTTGAAGATAGAACTGCTTGAAGACTGTGGAAGCTTCTGATTTTTGAGGGGGCGTTGCTTGGCGGACACATCTGAGTGAAAAGCCAGTATATCTTAATTTGGAGATATAACACTATGTGGACAAGGAAATAGACTGCTTTTTAGATTTTTTTTTTTAAAGAAGAAGTGAGCTTCTATTACTGCACAAGATATATAAAAAAAATCAAATTCTTGATCATAACAGTGCAAGGATCATATACATTAAATATGTTTTGTTTGCAAATCTTTTTGCTTTGTTTTGTCTTGTTTTATAATAATGATACTACCAGCAGGACATTAAAATATATTATGAAAGATTTATATATTCATCAATTCCATGGCAAAGGTCATTTATATCACTGGGTAAAGACAATGAGAAATTATTTACTTGTGAAACAAGAGTTCTTAATGAGACCACCTATTCCTTTCTTCCCTGCTGAAACCTGTTAGGTGTATCACTTATTTGTTTTAATAGGAAGAGTTGTATAATAGCCAAAGAAGGGATGTAAGCCAAGCATTTTACACATAGAATTACTATAAGGGGAGCTGTATTTAAAAAACAGATCTGTAAAAGAGACGGGCGACCTTGTTCTGAATAGGGATAAGTAATCTTGATTCTGTGGGCTTCAGTAGAGTTCTATCACGTTTTGGAATTTCTGGAATTTCAGTGCAGATATGGAAATTGTGTAGGTTTCTGAAAGAAGCAGGTTTCAGTAAGACTTTCCAACATGCTCCCATGTGTAACTATTGATTTGAATGTATTTGTGCTCTAGTGCTTTGGAAAACCCAAGGAGACACCTCTTTGTACTGTTAAGTATGTAAATAGTTTTGTTGTATTTCAGCTATGGAGTCCCCTGGACAAGAAAGATATGGACCTGTTGGAGCAAGTGCAGAGGAGTCCATGAAGACGATCAGAGGGCTAGAGCACCTCTCCTATAAGGATAGGCTGAGAGAATTGAGGTTTCTCAGTCTGGAGAAGTCTCTGGGGACACTTTATTGTGAAGTTCTATAAGAAAGATGGGGATAGACATTTCAGTAGGACCTGTTGTGATAGGACAAGAAGTAATGGCTTTAAACTAAAAGGGTGTAGATTCAGACTAGATATAAGGAAGAAGTTCTTTATTGTGAATCCGGCGAAGCATTGGCACAGGTTGCTCAGAGAGGTGGTAGTTGCCCCATCCCTGGAAACATTCTAGGTCAAGGTGGATGAGGCTCTGAGCAACCTCATCTGTTTAGAGATGTCCCTACTTATTATACGGGGATTGGACTAGATGATTCTTAAAGATCCTTTCCAACCTAAATTATTCTACTATTTTATAAGTCACCAGGAAGGTGACTTTTTAAACCAGGAAAGTTTTTTTTTTTTTTTAAAAAAAAAGAAAGAAAAAAACAGATTCATGCTTCTTTTTTTTTTCCCTGTGCACTCCCACAACCATATTGTCCTTCCTCTTGACATGAATCTAATCAGGTTATGCAGGAAAGTCTACATAACAAAAATCGTAATCTAGTGATCTATTGTAAGCTATTGAGTTGTTGGTGGATCATTTCACTGCACTGACTACCCATTAGCTGGAAGTAAACCATCCTGGATGTACATTGATTGTGTCAACCAATTTGAGCAAAAGATCTCTGAAGAGAAGTACTGATTTTTGGACCCAACATAATTTTTGCACGTGCAAATGGTGACAGCTCTGCTTCAACAGAGCTTACATTTATGTGTAAAACTAAATAATGCCAAAATGTGATCAGGAGTAGAAATGGAATCAGACATGATAGAAAATACTTTCTTGAACATCTTCTTAGCCTGTGTCATAGTTTAGCCTCATTCAGGACCAGACTACACAGTCTCTCTCTCACTCTCCCTACCCTCTGAGACAACAGGCAGAGACAATATAAGAAAAAAAGGCTCAAGGTTTGAGATAAGGACAGGGAGAGATCCTTAAAGTTACTGTTACGGGCAAAACAGACTTTAGTTGGGGAAAACTATTCATTTAATACTAAAAACAAAGCAGTATAATTAGAAAGAGAACAAAATAACCTCCCCCCACCCCCTCCCTCTTTGCAGGCTTAACATATCTCTACCACCTTTCCCCCCTGAGCGGCACAGAGGGGAAGAGGGAATGGGGGTTCATCCCATGTTGTTTTACACCACTGCTTCCTTGTCGAGGGAAGAACTGTTCACATTCCTCCCCTGCTCCAGCATGGGGTCTCACCCACAGGTTACAGTCCTTCGTGAAACTCTCCAGCGTGGGTCATTTCTTCCACAAGCTGCAGTCCCTCCAGAACAACTGCCTCAGTGCGGGCCCTCCACAGGCCACAGCCTCCTTCAGGCATCCGCCTGCCCCAGCATGGGGTCCTCCATGGGCTGCAGGGGGATCTCTGCTCCTCCATGGGCCTCCATGCGCTGCAGGTGGACAAACTGCTTCACCATGGTCACCACCACAGGCTGCAGGGGAATCTTGGCCAGAGCAGCATTACTCCTCCCCCTCCTTCTGCACTGATCTTGGCGTCTGCAGCTGTTCCTCTCAAGAAATTCTTCACAACAGGCAAGCAGACACCTCTCAAGTTCTCTTCTCATCACCTCTCTGCTTCTCACAGCCAGGCCAGGCCCAGTTAGGCTCAGACGGCCGCCTGGCGGGAGGTCAGAGGGTGAAGGCTGCAAGGCCCACAAGGCTCACGCCTCCCCCTCTCTGCCCCCGCTCAACGTGTTCACATCTTCTCTTTTTTTTTTTCTGTTTTTCCCCTTCTTAAATACATTGTCGCAGAGGCGTTATCAGGGAACATTCTGCTACCAATTGGCTCGGCCTTGGCCAACAGCAGGTTGGCCCTAGGCCCGTCCGAGTCCACTGAACAAAGGAGAGCAACTTCTAGCAGTTTCTTACAGAAGCTAGCACCATAGCACCCCCTCACTAAATAAAAACGGAACAGCCTAGCTTTTTATTCAAGAATGTAATAAACTTATAGTCCCTTGGTTTAGAAAAGAACTGACCAGTTCCTAAGCCATTGTTCACCTGCCAAGATGAGAAATGCCTAAGGAAACCACCTAAACTCTGCAAACAGACAGATGACTGAGAGTTGACTCTACTTGAGACTGTGCACAGTACACACACAGGAATTACTGGCCTCTCGGAGATTGCAGTAACTTTTGAAGTGTTAACAGCATGCATCTCAGGCTTTAGGCAAATGAAACTTCCCCCCCACTGCAGCATATTGGTCGGACACATGCCCCCTGCCCTCCCTAAAAGCTACAGAGACATGACATTTTAACTTGAACAAGCAAGCTGTCCATAGAAAATAACACAATGACAACTGCCTGTTGAAGATGCCTCCCTCGGTGTAAGATCCTTATCGCCTGAGCATACATCACCACTTAACAAAATAAATGTGCCTTAGAAGCTGGTGGTGTTTTAGCACAACTTTGAAACTACTTTCTTTGTAGAGCTCACTATGAACTACCTGCTGATAGGTGTTATTTAAAATGCTGGTGACATCAAGAGAGAAAGGCTATAGTTACTGTTGAAGCCACAAATGGGAAAAGAAAGGAATGTGAAAATTCAGCTTAACTGTTATCGTCTAGGACTTGTGTGGTTCTCTAGTGTGCGAATGTGCTTTTTGTTTGTCTTTGCATTATTGCCTGTAAATAACAGAGATTTATTTCTTTCTTTTCTGGTTTTTTTTTTTCCATCAGCAGGATGCTATTCACTCCTTCAGCACAATGAAGGGTCTGAACCTGGAAATGTTCACAAGAACATAACTTTAATACTCAGGGGAGTAGTCCCACGAAAGCAGTAAGGGCATTTATTCCTTGATCATAAGTTCTGTTTAAATACATTTCGTTCCTTGATAATTTCACTCATCAAAGCAATGCTGGACAGAGCTTTAAAATTAACATTTGAATAAACAGAAAAAAAAAGATTTTTACATTGCTGCTTTTGAAACCACAAAAATTTAGACCAAATTTTGATTGAAGAAAATAAAACTGTGTATTGTGGGTACAAAATTTATTTTGAGTCTAGCTCTTTAACAGATTTTGTTTGTCCTTCTAACTCACAGTAGATACACTGTACAGCTTTCGTTGTGAAATTAAATTCACAATGTTTCATGCAACATGATTATTCCTTTGCCACCAACTAATTACCTAAAAAAACAAAACAGAACAATAAAATATATGAATTATTGCAGAACACTCATGGCAGCTGTTTGCACTTTTGCAAGTTTTGTTTTATTTAAGTCATTTTAACCTCTCAGCATTTTTTAAGTTATTGAGGGAAATTTTTTTTTAGTTTTGCTTTGACTTAGAACATTTTTATGTTTATATACATAAACATAAATAAATATATATGTGTATGCAAATAGGTATACACACACATATCTTACACAATTTCCATATGAGATGCAGGAACTGAACATACAGTAGTGACTGAATATTTTTTAAAGAAAACCGTCCTGTAGAAAATATGTTTCAATAAGACTACTGAAATTTAATATTCTGGAACATTAGCTAATATTGTAGGAAGGAAATGATAGATTACACATGCAAATATTGATATACCATAGTTACTTCATTCCTGCCTAATCACTAAAAAGTTTTACAGAATGATGGAATTGTAGCTATAAACCTTATGGTTTCCTTGGCAAAAGTTCAGTTGATTTGTTTAAGAGAGAAATGACTTACAGACAACCAGATTCCTGACTTCAGTGGGACCAGATAGAAATCCTGATCTCCAGAGGATCATCCAATCAAGTGAACAGCTACAGCAACGTTAATGGACACAGTCAAAGAGATTATCTCCATACTTTAAGTTATAGATATATGCAAGTATTTTGTTAAATGCCACCTTCAAAACCAGATAGACATAGGAAAATGTATTTGCATGCAAATTGTGCTTCCTGATTTAAGTTGCTAATCATGGTCATTTTTGTTGTAATTGTATGTTTCCCCATGTGGAAAAATGCTACTGTGGTGTATTGAATAAGCAGCATAACCAATTTTGTGTCGCCTTAACAACAGACTTACCGTTCATTTAACATAGTAAGGCTGGTCCAAAGAGAGCTCGTGAGCCAGCTGTCTCAGTAGCTTCCAAATACCTAACTATCACCCAAAATATTTTTTGTCATGCTCTTGGCCTCTCTGATGACCATAGTCCCAGCTCTTTACTGTATATTCACATCAGCAATGCAAGTGCAAAATGAATGTCATGTTGGTGTGATATATCATCTGGGCAAAATGCAAGCAGACTGCACCTGTTTTGCAGAGGACCTAAGAATGGCAAAAACTGTGAAGTCCTGGGTTGGATCACAGCTGATGGTGGCTGAGAGTCTCAGTTTTTTAGCAACTGCCAGGACCTAACAAGGACACCTTTTTCTGCTCATCTCAGCAGACCTGCTTAAAGGTAGATTCCAAATGCACTTTGCCATTTGAACTTTAACCTTGCATTTCTAAAAAATCAATCTCTATCTTCAAAGAAGGAAGCATTTACAAATACAGAACCCCACTAGTGCTTTACCAACAGCCACATCATTATTTACTTCTAGCAAGGCACTCCAAAACCAGCTAGCTCCATTCTTTAGACCCCCCACACTAGAGTAATCTGCAATACAGTCACTATTCCAAACATCTGCTATTTTTTCTGTCTTTCCTTTTTTCTTCTTTTCTTTATACAAAGCTGCACTTGGTGGATTTCAGCTGCTATCCAGTTATTTGGCAAAAGGATGTGAGAATCCAGCTTCTTAGGGGCTTTCAGCATGTGTGGGATCGAGGTAGCACAGCAGTTCCCTCCTTTTTCTGAGACTGCTGCCGCAGCAGCTCCAACAACAAAAATGCACAGTCGGCGGTTTCTTTATTTTCATCTTTGTAGTGCTCTTGGCACTGAATTCTGGAGTGGATAAATTAAAATGGTGTCTGCCTAATCCCTCTGAGAGATTTGATTGCAACTTAGACTACAGCATTTTCCTTGAACAGGCTTAAAAAAATGTCACGTTTTCGAGTTAGATCCTCATTTTGGTGTAATCTATTTTAATATGTAACACATACAATGTGTTCTTTAAGCTTTAAGGTACAAGGTAGGCAGCAAGGTAGTTCACTTGGTGACATATGACAGGCACACATGCATTCCACACAGGAACACACAACAAAGGGCTTTATTTAATGTTGCATTTTCTTTTAATAAGATAATCTAAAAGAGTCCAGGAAACATTGTATGATGTGTCTGATAATTTTTCTTTCTTTCTTTCTTAAGTGAAAAGACCTTTGCTGTGCTTCTACATTAAAAACCACACTTCACAGTGAAAGCATGTCAGATAGGTGGTTCTGGAGAATTAAGTTTTCTGTGTGTAGAAATGATATGTAATAAAAAGTAGTCCTTGTTGTCAGTGCAATACCGACAAGAAGTCATCGCTTCCAAATTTAAAAGATGGTCCATTGTCTTTAGAAATTGGATCTTTGAACGCTCTGTATCAATTATGAGTTTTACAGCTTCTTTTAAAAATATGTACATAATCTGCCATTAAACCCTGGTCAAAGATAATTACAAAGTTTAAATTATTATTTCAGAGAGTACCAGAGCTAATAAATACCTGCTTCCAGCTTTTCTTCTTTGTCTCTCCCTTACCTTCACCACGTGAATTCTCTGATGTTTAATAAAGTATGAGCATCTGAGGATTTCACTAAGGGGAGTATGACAACAGTGACTTTTCAAACTGTATGTTTTCCCAGCACAAACAGTGTTGTAGCAGCATACAACAGAATGACTCTGAAACCTTTAGTTTTCTGTAGAATTTGGATGAAATCAAGAAATTGTATTAAAAGATATTGCTGATTGAGACAAAGGGAACGGGAGAAATATATATTTGATACAGACATATGCAAAAAAAAAGATTATTCAAAACAGAAAATAAAATGTATTATATTCCAAATGTAGTTAAACCAGCTGCAGATGTCTACATAGCTGATGTATATGATTGAATCAATTTTTTTTTTTTTTTTTTTTAGAAAAAAAGAGTGATTGAGTTATTTGAGAGAAGATACTGATTTTAGAAGGGAAGAAATGTTGCTCTCCTTGTCCTATTTTCACTCCACTGACTATAAAGACAGCCAAGAAGATTTCGTTCAGATGTTGATTCTCCACTGTGTTTAGTCAGATGTATAGTACCCTTTCAGTCTCCTTGACCCAGGCCATCCAGCAATACCTCCACTTTGTATTGAGAAAAAGCACGTTTACTTTCTAAGATATGATTCCTGTGATGTTTCAGCTAATCTTATTTTCAAATATATCACGGGGAAATAGGTTAGGCAGAAGGTCATTTTTTCTGTAAGTTTATTTTCTACATACAGCAAAGTGCAACTCGTTAATCACTCCAAAGAAACATATTGCAGACTCATCAATGTAATAAATACTCCTTACTTTCAAATGAAATAAAACAAGAAAGGATAGTATCTTACTCAGTCATTTTAGTGTCCTTTGTGAGTTCTGAGGCTCCTCCAGTTCTTAACAGACATTTTATTGTTATTCTGTTCCTTCCTACACAGATTATTATGCTACATTTCTTTCCTTGTGCTCTCTCCTGAGCACCTTCTTTAAGTACGTGAAATGATGTGAGAAGGATCTATCTGTATTGGGCTTTTTTTTTTTCCTATTTTCTCTCTTTTTCCCCTGTTGTAAAATATGCATTTTCTATTGAATACCTACCATGCTATCCATGTATGTATGTAAAGAATGATGAGTTTAAAAGATTGTTATGTACATGGAAAACAGATAAAATAATAAACAAATCATAGTATGTACATAGAAAGGATGATTATGTGGTCTAGATCAAGTTCTTGTTTATGACATATGGCTGAGTTGCCTTTATGTTAATTACAATAGTGTGCATCTGTCAGAAACACATCTCCCCAAAAGTGTCTGGAAACAGAAACAATGACTACTCACTGGAGTTTTTCAATGTAAACATCCTCATCTTTTCATAAGCAAGTAAATGAATTAATAAGTAAAAGAGATACCTTTTTACCTCTATTCATTTTTCAGTCATATTCATGCTTCAATTTTGGTCAATATGTTAAAAAACGTATACAAACTTTTCCTTCCTTTTGCATCCCACTACAGTATGCAAACTGGTGTAAGCTGTTGACCAAGCTTTTCAGGCTGGAAAAGTGAACATCCCCCTAGGAGGCTGAGGTCAGCGAGATTGAGTATCTGATTCTCAAACTCGCCTTGCTATTCTGTAGGAAGCCAGTAAAAGATCACGTAAAAAACTGAGGTATTCAAGAAGCTCACAATACTAAGAAGTCATAAATGGTGTCCTGAAGTCTGGCAATTTAGTATTCATACCACAGTAGCCCATGTAGAAAGTAATAAATTTAGGTATGAGTAATAAGTCTAAGCTATCTTCCACCAAACATGAGCTGAGTCACCTAATCAGCCTTAAATGGTTCAAAGCACTTTGTGTAGATTTGATTACACAGGAACATTGTATTCTGGGTTTTTTCTTCATAAACTACAAGAGACTTGATCTCTTGCTGGGGATGTACATCTCCAGTTACAAGAGATTCCACTGAAGCTTCGAACTCACTTGAGTGAGTTTTTTCTCTTCCATTTGGTCAGATTAAGCTTTAACTGTTCCCTCTCAGCTCAAATCTCAGATTTCATTCATTCTGTAAGGCAAGAAATGTTAGCAGTACAATCTGCCAACAGCACAATCACAAAATGGTTCCTAGCTGGTACAGTGGGCCTCACTGGTAAGGCACCATGTCAAGTGAAAAAACTCTCCTATGCCTGTACTGGTCTCTGCAGGGACACAATAGAGGCCCCTACACTACGATACTGTACACTGAGGAGGTACTGAGGACGTTTCTACAGGCAAGGGAACAAGAGGTCAGCAGCTACCCCAGGATGGAGGAGAAGAGGGATCAAACCCAGCAAAGCAAATTCCATTATCAATTGTATCAGAGGATCAATGTATCATTGTCAATGTTTCAGGGGATCTGAAATATCCTTGTAAAATATGCAAGATGAGTAAAAATAGTAACAGCTCAAAATTAAGACACTGAATTTCTCTGGTAACATATCATCACCTATAAAAAAATGATTAGTGAGCAATTCTGAAAGTAGTGTGTGCATGTGTATGTATGCGTGGGTGTGTATACTGCAATACTGAGTTTTGTCCTGACCCCACAGGTGAACATCCAGACCCTGAAGCATGAAGACTGGTGACCTTTCCAACATTTTTTAGCTTCTTTAATGGCAAAACTGTTATTACTGGCCATAAAATTACTCAGACCTTTTCTAAAATCCTGATATTGCAGTTGCCTTTAGTGACCTTGTCTGACAGTGAATTATTTGGGTTGACTATCAGCTACATTAAAAAAAAAAAAAAAAAAAAAGAAAGAAAACAAAACAACATTTGCTTTTATTGGTTTAAAATTTACTGCCTTTTAATTTCAGAGAGAGAAGAGTAAGAAGCCACTCTTGCTTTCCCTCACTGGCATCAAAAATGGATAAATGAATGAAAGTAAATTCTCATGAAAATGAAGCAGTTTAACTATGGTTATATATTGGTACATACTGATTCTGAAACATTTTAACTCTCTTTTCTGTGTAACTTTTCCTCTTTCAACTTCAGGCAGACTGAATGGATTACAAGCACCGTCACATTTTGTCTGCAAAGTAGGTGTAGTGGGGATAGATGATCACCATATCCCTCAATAAGTTTTAGAGGTTTGATCCCAATCTGGAAAAGCTCTGAGCCACAGAGGAATCATCCATGCTGTCAGGACTCTGAGGAACCTATGGGCCTTACTGTCCCTACCCACAGTCCAGGACTCCATTTTGGGGGCTGTCAGTCCCTGCTCCAGCAAGGCCATTGGATGCTGGTCTCCAGTTCCCCATAGCCCTGCCATGCGCCCCACCAAGCCAGGCCCACCCACAGGCCTGGCCTCAGCCCATCCCTGTCCCCAAGGCGGTGCCCTGCTCCCTGACTGGGGCAGTGTGAGGCGCCCTGGCTGCCAGGCCCTCAAGGGGATTCCCCATGGCTGACATTCCCCAGGACACCCTCAGCTCACGCAAGGCCATGTTACACAGGGTCCAGCTGATCTTCTGTTTGCTATTAAAAAAACAAAGTAGCTATACTGAAACCTTCAGCTTTCCTTACAAATCTAAATATGGCAAGTTACATTATAAATAGCTCCATGTAAATTTTATAACGTTAAAGAACTCTTAGTACTTTTTTTTTTTTTTGTGCAACTGAGCCAGTGCTACCACCAACTTAGGGAAGGGAGTTTCATGTAAATGCATTGCCTCTTAAAATCTTTACATCATTATGGCAGATGTGACCTTAATCTCCTTGTATTAGGGTATCATCCTCTTCATGCATTTTGGCAAGCAAGCATTAGAATAAATTATTTTGTAATTATTCTTAACATTTTTGTGGTTCCTTTAGACATTTCATCTCTGTGAAAGCAAGCACAGTAGCTGTAGTATAGATAACTCCTCTGAGTTACACGAGTGACATCTCTGCATGCACTGACTGCCTGTGCAGCATGAGTCCCTCAGCTCTGACCCACCCCAATTTGTTGGACTAGCTGAACATACTCTGTGCTGTGCATCCTCTGGTATTCTAGCATATTGACAGGACATAAGAAAATTTGCTAAGTATTTTCTCAGTCATAGCTACAGTTCTCCATACAGGTGTGTTGTGCATGCTTGGAGATGAAGAGGTGACAGGGAAACTGGCAGATGAGAACCTGCTCTGTGACTTCAGGCTGAGAGACTTCAGAGAAAGGCGAGATCCCTCTTCCAAGCAAGAAACAAGCCTAAAAAGCAAACCTTAGAAATTATGATAGAGAATTATACCAAAGAGACCCCACAAAGTATGTTTCAAGCCAGGAACCCCCTAAAAGCAGTTTCTGAACTGGTAAGATCAAGGTAAAGAATATATCCCCTCGCAGAGGATGATTTATTCTCAGTCACATCATCTAATGTGTTAGACTACTCTGATCTGGGTTTCCTTAATTTAAGGAGTTTACAAACCTATAGAAGCACAAGTTCTTTGGTATTGCTTGGCATTATTACTTCAGTAGTTGTGGATCTGCTCCTCCTGGTGAAGTTTCAGCCCAAGGCTCTGTTTGATGTGGATCTTGTCCTGGGCATCGTTGCACTAGTTCATTCCTAAAAACAAGCAAACAGACAAACAAAAATCCAAACATTACAAAAAAATACAGCGTTCAGATTTTCAAACTTCCACAACTGAAACTTTGTCCATAAATCAAACTTTATAACAAATAATGAAAGCAGATGGGAATAAGGTGAAGAGTTACTAGTGTCAATTTATACACCTGTTAATCAGTCTGATTAAATGTCTATGCTAATGGAACTTCCAGAACTACCTCATGAAATATGAGTTCAAAGCATCTTCTTTTTACTGAGTGTATCTTCTGGTTTATCTTGGTTTATCTTATCTTTTATGGTTTCTGCCTACTGATAGAGTAATATATTACTAATCCAGTGGGTTAGTAGTTTTCTTTTTTCCCCGAGTAAAAATCCTCTATTATTTGAAATTAATAAAAAATCAATTAATAATAACATAAAAACCACAGTAACTTCTATTTAGAGTATTAGGTGGGATAGAGTTGTCCAGATAACAGGATCTCTATTCCTGGTTTTGTTAACACATATGTACGTACAGTGCTTTAAAAATCACTTGGAGAAACTACCCTTACAACAACAAGAAGAGTAGTGGAGGAAAAACTTGCATGTTGTTTTAAGTGCTTAGAAAAAAAATCAAGATAAAGTTATACAAATAAGTTAAAACTTGCAAAAGTTTCCAACCATTTCTATTAAAATTAGTATTGCTAGACTGCAATCAACCTACAGCAACTCTGGTAGTTCACTGAAACTTTGAAAGACATTTTCTCTCCCTCTCTTTCTTTCTCTTTTTTTTTCTTTTTTTAAAATCAGTGTAGAACATAGGGTATCATTTACTGCCCAGTGGAAAAGTCTTCTTTACTCCAAAGGGAGCTGGAGAGGTGATAGATGCCCCTGTACTTTGGTTCATCCATCTGTAGAATAACACAAGACCTTCCTTTTGGAAGTGCTGACGTCTGGAAAATACTTTAGGTTTCCCAGGTGAGAAGTGCAACTCATGTGCAGAGTATTATTATAATCTTTTTTTCTCCCAACACAAGCATTTCATAAACTTGCATTGTTGTCAGAATAGTTCTGAAATATTTTACCCTCAGGTTCATCTTTTTAGCTACAGAGTAAAGCTCTCAGTAGTTTATTCTCAGTCAGTCTGTCTATGCACACGCTATCTTTTCGAAGTGCTGCTGACATACAGAATCACAGGATATCTATAATGTTCTTATCAAAGAGACAAATTAGTTATTTTACTTAAATAAACAACAGAAGTATTTTCCGCTGGAATGCCCAGGCACTCTCCATAAATAATAGTGAGTGCTGATGAGATGTGTTTCAATGGGTTTTATTTTTGCATTTTACCTTGGTAGGTAACTCAGCCTGTGTTGGACTGACTTAACTGCTCAAGTGCCAGAATCCTGCCAGTTCTCAGGTATGCTCTAATGTTACAACGCTTACAAGCACAGGATTTTCTTTTTCAGGAAATCTTAAATTCTGATACAAATATGTCAATGTCTAGTAGATTGTTTCTGGTGATGATCCTGAAACTAGTGCTTTTACAAACAGAAATATGTGTTCTAAACAGAAGCAAAGCAATGAATAAATATAAGATGGAAAGAGGAGACAAATTTTGATAGTCGTCTGCTTTATGTCTTGTCAAAGTTGTCAAGTGACATGAAAGTAATTAAATCTTTATGGAAGCTTCACAGGGTGGGAGACATTCTTCACTGGCACTGTGATAACATAGGCGTTCATATAGTATTTTACCACCTTATTGCTAGTGTGCTGATTATACTTTCAGGAATCCATCTATTCCTTGAAAATTTTGATTCTGTGATGTATCCATAATCTCATGAGAAGAAGACTCTACCTACCTTTGCCAACAGACTGTCAGCGTCAGGAACTAGAAATCATGGAAGACTATCATAGAACCATTACAGTTGGAAAAGAACTTTAAGATCATCAAGTCCAACCATTAACCTAGCACTGCCAAGTCCATGACTAAACCATGTCCCTAAGCACCATGTCTACACACATATATACTAATCTACTAATATATTCATCTACTCATTTACTAAGAATCATAAAATGGACATTGCAAAAAAGTTGTGGAATAATTGTACCATAGAATCATAGAATCTTTAGGGTTGGAAAAGACCTCAAAGATCATCAAGTCCAACCGTCAACCTAACATCACCATGTCCACTAAACCATGTCCACGAACCACTTTCCTGGGCAACCTGTTCCATTGTTTAACAACCCTTTTAATGAAGAATTTTTTCCTAATATCTGTTCTAAACCTCCCCTGATGCAACCTGAGGCCATTTCATCTTCTCCTAATGCTTGTTGCTTGGGAGAGGAGATGGATCCCCACCTAGCTACAACCTCACAACCTCCTTTCAGGTAGTTGTAGAGAGCAATGAGGTCTCCTCTCAACCCCTTTTTCTTCAGGCTAAACAACCCTGGATCCCTCAGCCACTCCTTGTCAGACTTGTGCTCCAGACCCTTCACCAGCTTCGTTGCCCTTCTTTGGACATGCTCCAGCACCTCAATGTCTTTCCTGTAGTGAGAGACCCAAAACTGAACTATTGGAGGCGTCACCTCACCCTCTCACTCTGCATATGCATATACATATCCATGCAACTTCAAATTCTTCAACCCATCAACAACTCCACATCTCTACTGGATCTTGTTTTTCAAATTACTACTTCTTTTGTCCATCATCACCCCACATGGTTCATCTATCTATCTATGCAACAGCATGACAAGATGTTCATAAAACAATTACTCTCCAAAATTTGTACTCCTTCTAAATTTAGAGGATATTTCAGCAGTGAAAAATGATATTTAGAGGAAGATTTGTTTATTTATTTAGTTCATCAGTTTTTGTCTCTCCTTAAATCACAATTTTTGCTTATAAATTGTCCAGTAAGCTATTGGCAGTCCTATGCTTTTCTATATTTTCTATGGAGGGGAAAACACAGGTTACAAGCTAGAAATTCCCTCTACGTGGAAGACTGGCGTGACTCAGAAATACTGTCCATACAGCCCAATGGAATCCATAAATATTTGCTGTTAGTAAGAAAAATCACATATAAGGACAAAACAAAGAAAATGTAAAAAGAGCTATTACTTAAGGTCAGCACAGATCATGTTAAGATTCCCATTCTCTGCAGCAAGATACTTCACAAAAGGGATGAAATCAACATCTCAATCAATTAAAATCAGACTGGGTCTGTTAAAATGAGTCATCGGACCAGATCTGAATCAGGTCTTTCTATACTTGTAAAAAAAACAGTGAGTAAATAATATTTATTGCACCTGTTTATAGGTTGCAGCATGCTAATTTCATTTACAGGGAAAGAGAATCCCCCCTCCTTAAAGTAAAACTTAAAGGGACTCAATGTCCAAGTCAGATATAGGAATGCACTTGGCCTTTTTATATCTCTCTTCAGTCTGCCTTATCAGCAAGGTGCATTTCGCCAAATTTTAGTGCCTGAAGACAGCTACATGTGTGTCTAGGCACCTAAATGTCTTTCTGAGATACTCAGGCAGGCATTCAACTAACCACTCAGGCATTTAAAGTGACATTTTGGTGGAATTTCAGTTCCTACATTCAGGAAACTAAGATATAAAGAAAACACTTCAATTGCTTAGACACCTGAGATGTCCTATCCATTGAAGGTTTCAGGAGGAAGATTCCCAGCTAATTAGGGTTATTTTAGGAAGATTCTCAGTCACATCTCTGCCTTTACTGAACTGGGTGCCTACATACTTATTTCCTATTTATGGAAATTTATCACTGAAATTGGTAAGTTTTCAGAGCATCCTGACATGCTAAATATGCTCAGACTTTTTATCTTTCCAGCTACAATGGTGGCACTGTCTATTATATGGTATAGAACTACATATGATCCGATGTCTATAAAATAAACATTGGAGCTGTGTCCCAGGGTGAACTAGGGTTGCTGAAACAGTGTTTTAAGTGGCAGTTGCTTCACCACAAAACACAAGTATATCAGCTGGGCCTGCGATATGCTGAGGAAGCTATATCCACCTCTCCTCTGTATTGAGGTTAGTGTGAAGCTGGATGGGAAAGACCTACATATCCTGTGAACCTCTCGTTCCAGCTGTGTAATCAGAAAAGTCTACCAGTGAGTGGGAATGTCAAAAGAAGAGATGGGTCTAGAACCTGATTAACACCTAAATCTGTCCTTGTGTTCAGCCACCCATTGCTCAGTTAAGGGAACAGTTGTTGTGAATCCTCCAGGGAGCAGAATTCCCTTCTTAGCTAAGCTCCTTGGCTGCACATTCAGACTTCCTTTTAGACCTTGAAGCCATGCATGCAAAACTACACAGCAACTCATCTGGAGGAGAGGGAAACACTGCTTTCAAGTCTAGTTTGGCCTTCTGAGGTTGAATTGCTGGAAGAACAACTTTTAGTAGGCCAAGGAACCCAGATCTTCTACCTCCTAGTGCTATACCATCTGTATTATCACAAGGACAAAGGAATGCTATGATTGGAAAGACAGCTTCTGAATATGGGCAGCTTCATATTCACTGACTTCAGCAAGTTTTAGTTTAGATCTCAGATACTAGCAATTTGTATTAGGTTTTGCATAGGAAAGCTGGCCTCATTTTTCCCAGGAAAGAAAAGAGTTTTCTGATATTTGACTATACAGTTAAGTGTTTCATGAAAATCTCACTGGAAGAGCAAGAACCATTTTTGGAGAAAAAAAAAAGATAAAAGAAAAAAGAAAAAATAGATGAAAGATGAAAGAAAATACTGGTAACATTTTTTAAAATAGACTTTATTCTTTTTATCTTTATCTGTAAATCTTAAAAGATTGACTCTCTTTGTTTTCTAGCACCAAGATTTTGTTACTAAGAGCTCAAAACAAGATTCAAGTCTCATTGATAACTGCAGTATAAAGTGTATGAAAGTCTAGTTTAGTTAATAACAAAGTTTGAATCCTTATTCTTCAGCCTGAACAAATCAAGAAGTTGTGGTTTTTTTTCCTCTCCCAAATATAAAAAGTTTTTCTGCTCAACAGCAAATCCCTTAAAAAGACAAACACTTTTCATTAAAAAAAAAAAGTAGCTGTGATGGATAATTTTAACAAATTGTATTTAATAATGACTTTAAATAGCAGTGGAGATGGAAAAGAAAATCAGAAGATATTTAATTTAGAAAAAATATTTTTTTCCCAATAATTTTTCCATTATTGTTTGAATTACTTGTTTCTAAAATATTTCTTGTATTTGTGCTTTCAAGTTAGATCAGTGAACTACTGAGACAGACTTGCTTGTAGGTTTTTGTTTCCTTCTCCAACTGAGGTGTAGGTAGCTGCTTCTCTGAGTTCACTGAGGAATAGCAAAGCTATGTGAGCATGGACACCTATGATGGCACAAACCAAGCTGTTACTGCCAGGGGTATGAAAAACTATCTCTTCCTTCAGTATATCAGTGATAGGACAGAAGAATCCTAAACATGAACCCTGACCAAAATGCAAGAAAACCAGAAAATCAAGAATAAAAATAAAGGAGGCTTTTAGGGGGAAAATTAAGGAATTAAAAAAAAAAAAAAAAGTAGTGGTCTGTTTATCTTTCTGCTTCCTTACCTAGTCTAAAACAACCAAAACCTCATAAAAAATCATTCTGAAATTTTCACATTTTTCCAGGTCTTTCACTTTTTTTTTTTTTAATCAAACAAGCTAAACTCCCTCCCTACTTTTCCACGTGAAAGAAGGAAGAGAGAGAAAGACGATGAGCTACAGAGCAATGAATATGAGTGACTAAGAGTGGCGATAATAGGGAAGAAGCTTAGCTGCTGTTGAGTATCTGAGGAGTATCAGTGCCAATTAACCTCCTGAAAACTGCTCTTCGTATGATACCTTCAAATTTATTTAAATTAAATAAGTCTATTACTTTGACTAACTTTCTAATGGACAGAGTCTGTGTCAGAAAACTGTGAATGAAATATGTCCTCTTTCATACAGTTTCAAAGGAAGAGTGAGAGTGTAAGCTGACATGAAATATGGAATATCCCATCGTCTGTATGGGTGGGCTCTGCTCATCAGGAAATATTCTAATGTGCTGTCACTGATATCTATGACCTATATTGTGAATGAATGGAAGATGTCATTCTTTAGAGCTTTATAAGTTTAGGATTGAGCATTTTCAAAACATTACATATTTGAAATACTGAGATGTCAAAATGCTCTAAATATTTGTCTCATGAGACCTCTTAGCTCCTGTCTTTTCTTTCATCTAAAACAATCAGATAGTATTTGCGCAAAAGAGAAGGAATTAGCTTTTAAATTAATAAAATCACAGACAAACATACAGACTTCTGACATATTTTCTTGCTGCTTAAAGCCACATAAGTGAGGTAACAGATTATCCAACATGCTAGTACTGTGACAAAATCAAATACTGATGATTATTCTTTACCGCATTTAGCAGTGCTTCAGCATTACTGCTTCAGGCTCCCTCAGGGAAACAATCTGAAAAAAAAAAAAATTGTGAAGGGGAGGAAGAAAGAAGGAGAGAGAAAATAAAGACAGAAAGAAATAATCATCTTAGAACATCCTGGGGGAACAGAGAGAAGTGAAAAAGCCAAAGAAAGAAGTAGCTAAGCCTGCCTTGACTGCATGAAATTCACTGGAATACCTCTTAGGGAAAGAAAATAATCACTTTTTGGGGTGATGGAATTTAAATAACTTAAAATAGTGCTTATGCAATTGGTTCTTTTTCTGCTGTTAGGGAAAAAAAAGAAAATCTACTCAGTCATAGCAACCTATTTTTAGCAGGAAGAAAAAAAGTACAGTAAGTGGAAAATATCAGCACAAATTCTGGAGCTGAGACACATTTCAATTACTGAAGTAAAATACAGCTCTGGAAGTATTTTTGTTGATTTTCTTATCAGCACCTCCTTCTCCCTCCCTTTCAAGGCAAATGCAAAACTTGGAAGTATGTGCAACTATCTATCCTCAGAGCAGGCTGTAACTCCCAGCCACGGCAAACACACATTGCTGCAGGTGTAACGCATACCCAAGGGTAAGAAAAGCCTTAGGCACATCTTGGTCCCTTAGAATATAGCGATTAGAGTTGATAACCTCAAGCAGAGGATAGCTAAGGAGAGCTAGTTGCAAGGAGTAAGCTGAGAGAGTGGGTTACAGCAGAAGAGGAAAGACCCAGCACACAGGAGGAAGGAGTCCAGTATTCTTGGGGAGACAGGGTGGGTTTCTGAGCAGGGCACTCAGCTGGTACCTGCCAAAAAATTATTGAGTAACCCTTTAAACCCAGTCCTCCGAAGTGCCAGTTTTCTGTCCCTAAAGCTAGATTTTAGCACATTTTGTCACCCATTCTGAGGAACCTACTTGTGCCAAATCACAAGAAGGAAGCTTTTTTATTTGTCTAGGGAAAACTGTAGCACAGAGACACCCAGGTGAGCTCTCTTTCTAAAGAACTCTACTATGAATATGCAGAGGTCAACACAGCTAAATTTGGTTGTGACAGGCAATGCTGTCTTTCAGAGTACCTTGGTTTTGCTGTAGTCCTCACAGTCACACTAGGAATGCCTGCCTGCATTGCACCAATAGCCACAATATCTCACCCAAACAAGATTGAAAAAGAGAAATATTCTGTCTGCCTAACTTCAAGATTTTGGGTTGGTTGCTTAATTTGGGAAGTTTAGGAACATACACTGTCAGGGTAACAGGTGCCTGTGCCACAGGTGCCTTCTGAAAGTGCTTGTCTTTCTCTTTGACCACTGAGAAAGCCAGAGGCTGCTCTTCTTTAAGTACCTCAGTCAGGTGCTAAAAGTAAAGCAGTGTGAAGCTCTCAGCCTTGGTCTTCCTCATGTGTAGTTTTTTCAGATTACTGACAGCACTGTCAGCATTCAAGTCTTCCTCCTAGCACTACATTACTTCTGTAACTAACCGGGCACATCCACCTGGTGCACAGGAGTGAGACTTAGGTCCTATCAAATCAGCACCGACCATGTGCAGCAGAGAGCTGGGCAAGGGTTATCCTTCACTCAGCTTGCTTTCAAAGGCAAACTCAAATGAATTACAAGTTTATCTCCAGGACCAAAGCTGTCACGACAAAATTTTTTGTATGACTCAAACGTGAAGTTGCACAAAGGCAACCGAAGTGGAGCTCGCCTGCCCTGGATTGGGATGCACATCCCCAGCTGTCACTTGGTCCTTAGCAGCCACAGTGTAGACATGCCCTGAAACCTTTTAGATATCATCTAATCATCTGTTTTCAAGAAAGCCAGAACACTCTTCATAAAAATTAGATACACACTAAGCAAGACTTTACCTTTTCATTCAGAGGGAGAATGACATATTGTTAAACAGCAGCTGGTGAGAGCGAACTTTTTGAGTTACGCTTTTAAGCCACAGAGAAGTTACTGGTGTCAGGGGCACCACAGGGATCAATGTTGGAACCACAGCTTTTTCAGTACCTTAAATGACTCAGAGCATATTATCTAAACTAAAAATTGGGAGGAAAGGTCATCCGTGAGAAACAATACAGTCAGGTAGGGAAGGATTTAGATCATTTAAGTACTTGAGCTAATAGATAGCAAATTCAATGCAGATAAATGCAGAATAATGAGTCTCGGAGAATGTAATAAAAGGACATAATATCTGCTTAATGGGAAGGTACTACAGCATATTGACCTGGAGAGAGATATGAGAGTTATTTTAATAATAAAAAACGCCTTATATTAAAGCCTTCAACTCAATTATTGTTAAGGAAATACAGTGTATTTCGTTAGGACCTCACCCAAAGTACTGCATTCAGCACTAATCACTCTACAGTTCAGAAAGCATATTTAGAATTGGTCTTAAAGGGGTGATTTGTAGAGCAATCTAATGAAATCTCTTTCAGAGATAGAAGTTTTGAGGACATTACAGCAAAGATTGACTGTGTCCTCACCAGAAAGTCAGAGATTTTAGAGGTGACTACCTAAGACATCCAGTACAAGCTTAATGAATACTTGGCAGTAAGAGGTGAACTGTTGAGGAACTCATTACTTTAACCCCTCAATCTTCACAATTTCATTAAGTTTAGAACAGCTATCATGAAGGAACAAATTCTCATCTAGATTTACACCACTGTAGTTTGAGTGAAATCTCTAGAGCTAGTCTTCTTATAGAAGCGTGAAGAAGAACAGGATCTGTTTCCAATTTCTAATGGGAGATTGATGGAGCCTCTGCTCTCACACAGGTCTCTCTCTTTGTGTGCTCTCCTGTTTCATTTGGCTTTACAGGTTACAGGCGTGTTAGTCAAGGGAACATCAAGGTCTAGAAAGTCTGACAGGGCGCAAGGCTTGCCTAAAAAGGCACTAAACTCTTTGTTATGTAAAGAAAGAAATTAAGGGAGACCATGTGCCATTAGGAGGCTTTTCTCTCTCTTTTCTGCTAAAGTATGACTGAAAACAGCCAGCAAGGGACAGATGAAGTGAATATTCCTCTGATAAATGCATATTCTTTGTTATGGCAAAGTCATTACATTCGGTCTGCCAGAGTTCAACCAGAAGGCATATCTTGTGAAGCCAGTTTTGAATCTGTCAGTATGTCATTCTCTCTTTGCAATTCTTTTTTTTTCTTCATGTTTTGCAAGTTATTCTTTTCTCTAAAGCTAATGGGCAGTTAATATGACAAGTCAGTTCCTTGCTGGCGATAAATCTGTGTTTTACAGATGTTGGAAATGTAATCTGGTATTTTTCTCAGTCTCCAGACACAAACTCTTCCTTGGCAGAAGGTCTTCATTTTAATCAGAAAACACACAGATCTGTTCCAAATGTATGGTCCTGGATAAATAAGCATTGTTTGGTACTCTGTAAACAAGGAACAAGAGTGCTTGGGAATATTTTCCCTCATTCTGGTAATACAGATGACACAAAATTCATACTTCTAAAATAGTAATATTCAGAAGGCAGTTCAGACATAACCATATCCTACTTCACTAGTACATGATCTAGTTTTGTTCCTAGAGTAAATCAGTAGGAACACAGAGAGGGTTGATCAAGATCTAGTCAGGCTGTGGGGCAGAAGTGCATGTGGGCACAAAAACAATGAGGCATAAGTGATCCTTAAATTAGGTGGTGTCAGTGGGACCAAGTAGAAAAAATATTTAAAAGCTCACTTGGTGTAGTGAAAACTTGAGAATCACTAGATATTTATGTATAAACTACTATAACACATGTACAAAAATCTATAGCTACATCTATACTTTTCTTTTGTTCCTCATGACTAAGAGTCACATGATTTTAGCTTGTGATTTGTTCATTTTCTCTTTAATTCCAATACACAATTACATCTCTATGTATTTTGTCCATTTCTTACCAGTTGAGGTTTTTTTTCCCCTTTGTTTTCCCACTGGTACTGTTTTAAACTTCCATTTGCAATAGCCTTTCACTTCTTTTGAAATCCTGTTAACAGATTGTTTCCCTTTTTCTAGTTCTCTGCTTTATGATTTTCTTTGTGCTACTGATGTGACTTTACTTACAAATGTAGCAATGAATATGAATAATTAAATAAAAAATGAATGTCACAAAAATAACTGAAGAAAAAAATACAATGAAAAAGGAGAATAAAGTAATTTTCACATAGACACAACTCACGGTTGACTTCCAGTGAGGTTTCAGGAGGTTTCTTCATTTACCCTTGTAACTGATTCATAGCGATTGTTTCAGGGTCACTATTAAAAATATGACAGATAAACTTCAGATTTCCGTTGTTTAAATTGCTCAGCATCTGATTCTTGGTCCACAATTTTTTTTATTATAAAGTAATTCTGTAAATCTCTCAAAAGTTATATTTTCTAGGCAAAAAAAGAAAAAAAAAGTACATAGAGATGTCTTTTCTTTGTCAGTTGAAGAGGTTGCAACTTGGAGAGATCATTAATTAGGTTGACAAACTTTTGCTCACAAAGTGACACCAAACTATGGAGACAACAGCTACAGGCTACTTAAACTTCATCTAAGGTGCATCTAATACCTTTATATTTAATTATATGGCTGCAATTAAATAGTTCCTTTGGGACTCTTGAGCCCTGTTTTGGGAATTCATGAAGTTAGTCTGATCTTTTTTTCAAGTATGGGATATGAAAATAGTGTCTATGTTAACTTAGAAACAAGGTCGTATTAACAGTGATTTAAATTCTTGTAAAAGTGAGCTATGTAAAACAAGTTGAGATCAATCACTCCTGATTAGAAACAGGTGCAAAACAAAACAAAAAAAGAAACCCAACTTGATCCCTAAAACAAATGATAACAGGTCTGCTAGTAGTTTTCCCCTTGCCTTGCCTTGCTTTGCCTTCCCTTCCCACACCTTACCACACCTTCCCACACCTTCCCACACCTTCCCGCATCTTCCCTTCCTGCACCTTCCCTTCCCTTCTCACTTTGCTTCTTATTACATAAACAACAGAAGAAATCTGTTCTTAGAGAATAAAAATACTTTAACTGCACAAACTTGAATCATCTGGATGATGTATGTCTCCTTTCATGCTCTGAAGAAAAGGGCACTTCCCTTCCCTTAATCTCTACTTATTCTGTGGCTAAATTAAGAAAGCAGTTCTCCAAGCCCACAAATTAAAAACAGCAGTGAAAAAGAAAAGAAAGAAATAATATATAATATAAAACAAAACAAAACATAATAAAATAAAAACCATAGAGAAGAAAGCAAATTGCACTCAGTCATCTTTGGATTCACAACACTTTTTCAATTCAATTCCACTCTTTCAACCCTGGCACTGATGGTTCCTATGAGAAAGTAATTTTTGGAAATGAGATTGTGACACCATGGTCTTGCTGCAGATATCTCACATCATCTCATTTCTCGTAACTTGTGGACTCCCACAATGCAATAGTCTTAGCACTATTGTTGGTGGCTTGGCACCCTACTTGGCAGACTTCTGGCATCCTTTTCATTTGGAGCTTAATCAGGAAACTGAAGTTGGGTAACAGGATTTAAAAGTGAACCAACAAGGGGGCTATGGATTTAATTAGAATCCATCCAGCACAACTTCTTGTTAAACAACAGAGAGCCTAGATACAGCAAAAACATAGCCTGTGTATGCTCAATGAAAGAGAATACATTCACTTTACTTTTATCTAGTCTTCTCATTGCACTGGAAAAGATAGCCTAGGGAAGTTGCAGAATGTCTATAAAAGAAAGCTTTTAAGAACATGTTAGTTGAACTTCTATGTGTAACAGAGCAGTTAATACTGCCTTAGAGGAGGGGTATATGGGTAGATGAACTCTTGAGACCCTTTAAGCCCTATTGTCTTCCATGCTGCTATGATCCAAATATTTAAAGATACTGGAGGAGTAACCAGCTCCTCTCTTCTAAATCTCAGTGTTCATTCACTGCCTTCACAAAAGACCCTGCAGATTATCTTTTTCGTATACCAGTGACAGTTACTCTTCTATTCTGAAAAAAATACATCAAGTTGCTACTGTTAAGGCCATGTAGCTTCTAACAAATGACAAGGTCAACTGAGAGTGAAAAGCAAGTGCAGCAATAGCAAAATTAAAATGTGCTTTACTTTAAGTCTGTCAGGAGTGCAAACACAAGCTATGAGGAATGTAAAGTAGTTTAATTAAAGCTCAGTTAAAAACTACCAACATTATTACCAAAGAGAGCATAATTTGGCTGAAAGAGTCTCCTCTTTCTTGTCATCTCTGATGGCAGTGAAATCCCAACTTCCAGTTCATTCCTTTTCTGCAATGTCTTACTCAAAGAAATCCTAGAAACCAAATAAATTCAGGCTTATTCTGACTCAGGCAATAGGTATTTTCTTAATTTTGACAGACTCATAAATTTCTAACTAGTGTTCTTTATCTTTTTTTTTTTTTTTTTTGGTGATGTATGGTCCCCATAGGCATGCAGAATTTTATCCAGGAGCTATTCCTTTTGAGTAACATTTACATCTTGGGAATAATACTTTATATTTTTCTGTGCCAAATAATTTTTTTTCCACTGTGGGCACCGTCTTGCAAATTGTTTGAAACTCTCTGGCAATATCTATGGCACTGTCAGAGACAAAGCAGTGTCAATAAATGTGTCTTCCCTAATTTTAATTAAATCTGTGCATATCCATGTTTAAAATCACAGTTTCTCTAATAAGCTATATATATCTTCAGGAACTTGATTAATTCCAAGACATTTGGATTTGTTTCACACTCTTTTTTTTCATATTTGTTGACCTTCATGAAACGTAAGACAATAAGATGGCTATCAGTGTGAGTTTTGTGGATTTTGCAAAGACTTCCTCCTAGATGTCTCTTTTCTGGATGTTTTCTACCATGTTTTAGACAAAACCAACTGTTCTCTCACAGATGGCTTTTAAACTACTTAGCTAGTGTGTTTTTACTCTTTAATTTTAATTGAGTTATCTGACTTCATTTCTTCTCTGTTCAAATATCTTCAGGGTTCTTTTCCCTTTCACTTTTCAGTCTCTACTCTCCAAGTATTTTGGAGAAAGTAAAAGATTTTCCTTAAAAGATCTTTTAAAAATTATAATAACGTAATACTTATGTACCTAACCCAACCATAACTAATTTCCACTGAAAGAAGGACATATCATACCTCTTCCTAAATGCCTACTTTTTCTTACTGTAATTTGGTTACATTAGAGGTAGCAGAATCCTAAGAAAGTATTTTAAAACAGCAATCTTTTATTTTACTTGTTCACTAGAACATCTCCCAGAATTAATCTCAAGAATGCCCATGCTGGAAAACCTACTTTACCCAACTCATTAAAAGTTGCTTAAAAAGAACCTTCTTGGAGTGCTTGGTATTAAGACCTCCAAAATTCAAAGCTGCCACTACTGTCTCTCATGTCATATGATTTGCAATGGTGAAAAGCATCAGTGCATGTTCAAGAATTGAAACAAAACTTTATTGCTATTAAAATTCTTTTCAGCCCCCCTGGAGGTGATGTATGATGATCGGTGTGATTCTTCGGTGCTGGAGTCAAAGAGGTAGAGATTCCCATGAGAATAGCCAGATGATTTGCTTAAATAAACAGTGCTAATTTGCCCTGAAGAAGCCTATGATCCAAGCAATGTAAGTGTATTGAAACAGTACTAAAAAGCTTAGCTGTGCACTTCTAGCTCTTGGTGATACTGTTAATTTTTTAATTAGGCAATTTCTTTGACAGGCAAACTGCTATCTCCTGTTCCAGTTCTGTGAAAGTCTTTCTCTTTGTCACTCATGTTTATTTTGTTTGTGGGGTTTTTTTTTCAGATTATTCTTCTCTTCTACGTTTCTTTAATAACAGCTTTGTTACTGGACAGGTCTTGTACAAAGTATTTACGGTAACTGTTGAAAATAAAATTTAAGAAAGTAGTGGACAGCAAGTGCATTTATTACTATAATACTGTGAATACACAGATGTAAGAGTAAAATGAATGACATTATTATCACAACTTCCCTCTAGGCAGTGCTCCAAACCCCTCCATTGATGGTAGACATGATAAAATATTGGCTTTGTTCTTTCTAAGCTAGTTATTCAAGCTGCAAGGTTCAGAATCTAACAGGTTTTTTTTCAGAAGTTTAGATATTCTGCTATACCTTTGGCTTCATATTAGAGTTTTGAATATAAGGCAGCACTATTAGCTTCTCCAGAAGACTTTAACCAATTTGTCAGCAAGGGAACTGTAAGGATACATGTCCCTTTGCAGGACTCAAAAGCAAAAAATCTCCAAACCCTCCATACTCCTTCTGCAAGTAACATGAAAGCAACTCTAGTACTTTATGAATTTTGAATGTAAAGGGCTCCTTAAGGGCAATTGTTGCAGTGGATTTCATAGGAGTGCATCCACTTCTAGCTGCTATTTCACTGTACAAAGCATTGGATGTTCATTAAGTGCAGGGGCATCATTAGTAAAAGGATATATCCCACATCCTTTCTTGAGAGATGTCTTAGTACCTCTGGTTTCTAATTGAACCAAGAGGTTAATCTCAGATGTTCCGATGACATCTTGCTGTATGAATTAAAAAAAAAAAAAGATAATTATAACAATCATATAATAAAGGGGATTTTCCAGGTGAATTAATGTTTATATTCTTATGTTTGTAACTAGGAGACCAAATCTAAAGCCAACACAGAAACGATAACAACACACTAAGAGGTTAGATTTAACTTTGCCTGTACTTTTGCCCTCCTTGAGTTCACATACATAAACAAAAGTATTAACGGTGCTATAGAGCCTTCCTAACTATTTCTGGAGGAGCAAGGGGTACTATTTGATTCCTTTTTTATCACAATTTATTTCAGTATAAAAGTTATAGAGATTGCCAGAAACTAAAGGAACATGATGTAGAATCACAGGAAAAGTGTAAAATCAATATCACCAGGTGCTTGAATGCGGCACTTGGCAGCCCCTCTCTAATCCATAGTCAGTGCTATATTTTACGTATATAACTGAGACTCTGTTGTTAGATTATCTTCAAACCCAAATAGCCTATACCAGTACAATGATCACACAGACAGAAAGGCTTCTGGTTTTGATATGCGATGAAGGATTTTGCAATAGCCATCCAGACCCTTTCTGTAGCCACTGAAAAGGAGAGGAGTACCTCCAGGCTGCCTGAAGTCTCTGGAAGTGTCTTTGTTTCCTGATGTTAGAAGAAGTCAAGGTTAGTCTTGCTCATAACCTACATGTCTCACAGTGATGTATCCAGGCTCAACAATGATCATTTTCATTTGGGGGATGTATGTTTGTAGTAAGAGACTGTCAGAAGACAGTCTGAGAGCCTTTTTGCTTTCCTTCCCTTTCCTCTTTCTTTCAGAAATTTTAGAGCAGACAGACATAGATAAAACCATTCTTGCGCATTCTTTTCTTCTCAAAGTAGCAACTGATTTAAAATCTGTCCAGATCAGTAACTTTACAGAATCAAAACAGTGAACTGTAGTTATTTATGTGTCTAGCTATCGACCCAACATCTTGTCACTAGAGAAGGTCATTTGACTGTCAAGAGAGAAAAATTAAACACTAAAGACTGTAATCTCTAAAATATTTAACATATGTTTTAGTATCAACAATGTTGCTAAGCAGAAGAGTTGGTGATGGGTAATCTGTGATCCTGTTTTCCTCAGAAAACTTTTGCAATCAAATTTCATCACACATTTGACTCTGAAGGAGGTCAGATCTTTCCTAGCTTTGATTTTGGGTAGCAACAAACCTCCTGCAGTTTGGAGGAGACTTCCGTAAATCCCATTTGATTCATTTAATGTGATTTTCAGAAAATTTTCCCAATATCCTTGTTTGCTGCAAGTTTTAAACTCAAAAGAATCTAAGATTCTGGGCCTATTTATTCTGTTTAGGTGTTTAGTGCACTATGATCATCACTTCATTCTGTTGTGTCGCACACATAAAAAATACATTTACACTCTTTCACGCACAGAGAAGCAAACTAAAAAACCTGCATGTATTTGTATATTTGTGTGTATTCACTAGCTCTGTTTTATACCTGGCTTGTAAATTATTTGAAAAAGGTTCTATGTTTGCTCAAGACATAGTTAAATGAAATCCTGATCAGTCACTACAGCTCTTTTTTAAGCACTATTGTAATACAAATACAAGAACAAATACTACTACTACTACTACTACTACTACTACTACTACTACTACTACTAAATAATATTAGTAAACATCATTTACATGTCCATGCCAAAGGCATGAACTGTTTATTTAATATTTTTCTTATATGTGCATAGTATTATTTCTTATTATTACTATGAATGCTACTACTAATAAAATACATTTAAGAAAGTGTTAATTAACACACTTTTAAGACTTCTTGTGCCCTAGGCGTGGGCAAAGCTAATGGTGCTGAAAGGATGTTAGCAGCTCGTAATTTGTTGAAAACAAAGTCAAAATTTATATATGTCAGCAAATTTCTGTTGGGTGAAACTGCAATTGATGTACATTCAAAAAAAAAAAAGCCCCAAAGAAACAATATAGGATCGTTTAATAAGTCATGGCCTCTCCGCTGAACAGCTACTAACTTACTGGCTGTGCACTTGTGGACTTAGATTCAGCCTTTCTAAATTTAGGTACCTGAGTGAATGATTTAACTTGGGAGCCTGGTCTCCATAGGCTCCCTGTGCAGCAAATGGAGAGAGACAGGCTGCTTCAGAGAGCCAGGCAGATCTAAGCAGCCCTCTCTGGCTACAATAGGAGCTTAGCACTGAGACTCCTTTCAGCTGGCCCAGGTAGGTGTGCAGAGGTGGGTAGAAAGAGATCTAGGCTGTTGTGAATCAAAACTAAGCTCTTTAGTGCTACCATATGCCTGGCTTTTGCAACGGACTGTAGTGTGCATGTAGCTGGTTACCAGCCTCCTGTGAGACAGTCCTTTGCAAATGGCTAAGGGAAGGTATCTTTTGAGACTGAACAAAGCTCTTTGAACTGGATAGACAGTTCCAAACCCTGACACAAGGCCAGGTTGTATGATGTAGACTCTTATGACCAAAATGTTATTTTTAGTGCTTTCAAGATAGTGAAGGCTCTTGGGTTTCAGCTCTGTGTTTGGACCAGATTTGATTGTTTGTACTCATACTTGCAGCAGCTTCCCTGCCAACTTACTTAGTCAAACCAATAAAGCATGTTTACAACACTACCTTACCAGCCACTATTGATTCACTTGCATGTGCTACCTCAATAGTAAAAGGCTGCTAGGATTTACTCCCTCTGTTCTTCCCTTCTCCAAGCAGTCATTATTCAGTACAAACCCCCCTTAACCTGGTGAAGTTGTTGCTCTTGTTAATACTGGTTTAGCAAATTATCGATCCAAATAATGAGAACAGGAATTATTTGTTCCTATCGTACAATGTGTAATTGGATCTACATTTTGCCTCAGTAATTTTCTCTATAGATCTTTCAGTGGTACTAGAGAAGTGGATCATAAAAAAAAAAAATAAAATAAATAAATGCCAGGAAGCTGCCTGCGGTTGATGGTGCACTTGAGCTGAATCCAAACTTTATTAGTGTTTCTCAGCTTCTATTTGAAAACTTGTAAACACTGCTCTTTGGAGCTTTACAGTGGATTTTGTTTGCTCATCTGGCAGAGCTATCAAGTTAGTTCTTCAGTCCTAATGAAACTGATGTACTCTTCATCACACCTATGCAAAGGTAGCACAATGTCAATGACCTCAAAACAAAATAAATTACTATTGGATAATATATTTTATATGCTATTAGAAAATTTGAGCTGGAAGTTGACAGTTCCAGGTTGCCCAATGTCAAACCCCACTGTAATTTCCAAACTTCTCTCCATTCTGTGTTTCTCTTTTAACACTTTAATCAAGATCATGTCAGTATATTCTCATATTGGACAGTTCAATGTGATAGGAAAATTTATATTTAGATAGCTAACAATAGCTTGTTCTTCATGAGAGTACAAAGAATACATACATCCATAAATCTATACACACAGTACGGTCTGCTGGAAAATTCATGGTTCAATGTTCCTTCCCAGACCACCTTCCCTCTTAGGCCTGTTTAGTCAAATTGTACCTCTAGTTTTATTTTGTGAATTTATTTTGTTAATGTTAAATGTATTGAAAGAAATATTTCCTACAAACATCTATTCTGAACACTACCTTTTCTGCGAATATTCATTTTGAAATCAGAAATATATATCTTAATCAGATATGTATTTGTTCTGTTCCATGAAGTCCCAATCCCATCCTGTCTTTCCGTGTTGCTCTAGCATGTAACCTAAGTAAATTCAACTTTCAGAAGAAGAAAGATTTCACCTAGCATCACAATTTTCTCAGACAATGCTAAGCAGTAAAAATGTACCTCTCACCCTAACCATCTTCTGCTACCTTCTTTGAACTAATTCTACCATGGTAGAAGACTACTTGCTGTTTGCTAGTAGAGCTATGGAGTTCAAGAGTAGAATTGTTCAAGAAATATTATCAGTTGCAAATCAAAGATGGTGGAATCTAATCTTTCCTTCATTTCAGTAGCTTCAATTGAATGTTACCAAAGTACCACCCACCAGAGAAACAAATATTCCATAAATAAGTTGTTGTTATCATCATCATCATCATCACCATATCAAATAGCATTCCCAGTGTGGTTAAAGGAAACAAAGCATGCAAGAAGGAATAAGAATTTTCTACCTGAAGGATATTTTAGAGTAAAGAAAAACGTCATTATGAACTTAAAACTCCTTTGTGTAAAGGAGTCTAGAAAGCTGAGGTGTATTTCTTTTGGCATACAGGCTCTGATCGGTTAGTTATTACAGAAAGGTCAAATATCCCCACCTCCATGCACTTAGACTAAAGTTAACTAAGTCTGGATCTGATTTGAGGCTTGGAATCCCAGCCGTGCAGAGTCACCTAGCTCCGTCCAGAGGCAGGACCTTCAGTCCAAGACAGAAGAAAAATTTCAGACATGTTCTTAAACCTGGCTGCACTGTGTTCAAATCCACAGCACTGAAAATTTCATCCTGAGATATTTATATCTTCTTACACATCGAACTATGAAATTCAGTATCTAACACAGAGTACCACTTTTGGATTTAGAAGTCTAAAATTTAAGTGAAGAGTCCTTCAACATCACCATGCTTAAGCAGTGATTTAAATGTCATCTTTTCTTTTCAGTCTATTTCATTCATTAGATGGAGGCTATAGTCAAACTAGATTACTAATCTATTTGGAAGGAACAAAGAAAAGAGGAAAGAAGAGAGAGAAAACACTGAGAGTTAAGCCTTATGCTTCTGAATAAAATGATGAAGTGAGTAGTGCAACTATTTTCAAGAAGAACATAATGACAATAGGAACAAAAAGCTGGGCAACAAAGGCCTATGATGAATATGAGTTAAAGATTTCCCTTTCCTGCAATTTCAGATGGAAATTCCTCATTTTCAGACTGTTCTTTTTTTTTTTTTTTGTTCAGATGTGCAAAGTTGACCTAACCTTTCTGCTGAAGTACCGTAATGTAGGCAAAGACTTTTAACAATAGTTCCTCTCACAAATTGAAAGGTTCAGATTATATTTTTGCATTGCTTTTCCTAACCCAGTACTGACATAATTTCAAGTACTCTATCTTGGATGCAAATTAGACTGTAGAAACTGGAGATGTTTAGGCTGGAAGTTTAATGTACTTTAAATACAAGAATGAATGCAGTAGTCTTAATTGACCAGTAACATAAGTGTGTTTTTCCTTAAGATCGGCAAGCTATACAGTTAAAAAATAAGCAATACAAATGCATGTCATTTTTTCTGATTCCTTTAGTAAGGACTATCTATGCATCATTTTTTCCTCCATGCTTAATACTTTCTCACTAAGGCAGCATATACTTCAGTTGTAAAAGTTCAACAACTTCAATTTAGCAAAACATGCTTCATTAATTTTTACAATCATTTCCAAAATAAAATAAGAAAGATGTTTCCCTATTAATTACCCTGAGGAAAGGGAGAAATTTTTGATTAGTTTTGACAGTGGTTAACTACAGATCAGAAAATTCTATACTAAGGATAAGAAATAAACACGTGAAGGCAGGATGCAACCAACAAAAGCTACATAAAGCTGACAGGTTCATGGCTATAAAATCAGGAACAATCTGAATACTCAGGCAAAAAAAAAAAGCTGCAGTTTATAACTGACCAAACAGGAATGCTTGACAGAGTTGATACTGAAAAAAAAAAAGGTCTAAACAAAAGCATCTGTAATTCCTCTCTGGGTAATATATTTCAGCAGAAAATACGTTACATACGTGAACATATCTATGGCAAACATACTGAGTTTTTGGTCATTGCCTCAACGCTTCCCAGAAAGTTTACTTTTTACAGTATTTTGTTATATGAGACATACCTTTTCTACTCATTAATGTGACAATAATTATTAACTGTATCTGAGCATCCCAACAGTTATTAAAGTTCAAATAAACATCCTTTCTGTCTGAAATAGTCTAAGCTTTATCCTGTGTAAGACAAAGGCAGAAATTTCATAGGAAAAGACTTTGGTGATGAAGTTATTTCAGCCTGACAGTAACTCTCATCAACAACAAAACTACATGTTGGGTACCACTGGAATCACCTCATTCACCTTTAATCATAGTAAATCTGGCAAGGAACATCAAGGGTAACAAGAAAAGCTTCTATAGGTATGTTGGAGATAAAAGGAAGACTAGGGAAAATGTGAGCCTTCTTCAGAAAGAAACAGGAGAACTGGTTAGCTAGGACATGGAGAAGGCTGAGGTACTGAATGACTTTTTTGCTTCAGTCTTCACTGGCAAGTGTTCCAGCCACGCCATCCAATCGTAGAATCATAGAACCTTTAGAATCATAGAATCTTTAAGGTTGGAAAAGACCTCCAAGATCATCAAGTCCAACTGTCAACTTAACACCACCATGTCCACTAAACCATGTCCTGAAGTGCCACGTCTACACTTTTTTTTAAACACCTCCAGGCATGGTGACTCCACCACTGCCCTGGGCAGTCTGTTCCAGTGCCTGACCACTGTTTCAGACAGAAATGTTTCCTAATATCCAATCTAAACCTCCCCTGCTGTAACCTGAGGCCATTTCATCTTCTCCTATCACTAGTTACTTGGGAGAAGAGACCAACACACCTCACTACAACCTCCTTTCAGGTAGTTGCAGAGAGCAATAAGGTCTTCCCTCAGTCTCCTCTTTTCTCTAGTCTAAACAACCCCAGTTCCCTCAGCCACTCCTTGTAAGAGTTGTGCTCCAGACCCTTCACCAGCTTCGTTGTCCTTCTCTGGACACGCTCCAGAGAATGTCCTTCTTGTACTGAGGGACCCAAAACTGAACACAGTGCAACCTCACCAGTGCCAAGTACAGAGGCACAATCACTTCCCTACTCTTGCTGGCCACACTGTTCCTGATGCAAGCCAGAACGCTGTTGGCCTTCTTGGCCACCTGGGCACACTGCTGGCTCATGTTCCGCCGGCTGTCCACCAGCACCTTGAGATCCCTTTCTGCCAGGCTTCTTTCCAGTCAATCTTCCCCAAGCCTGTAGAGTTCCATGGGTCACAGAAGGCAAAGGCAGGGACTGGGAGGAGGAAGGACTGCCTGCTGTAGGAGAAGAGCAGGTTTCAAAACTTCTAAGGAACCTGAAGGTGCATAAGTCCATAGGACCTGATGAGATGCATCCACAAGTCCTGAGGGAACTGGCAGATGAAGTTGCTGAGTCACTATCCATCATATTTGAGAAGCCGTGGCAACTTGGTGAGGTTCCCACTTGGAAAAGGGAAAACATAACCTCCATTTTTAAAAAGGGAAACAAGGAAGACCCAAGGAACTACGGGCTGGTCAGTCTTACCTCTGTGCCTGGCAAGATAATGGGACAGATCCTCCTGGAAACTGTGCTAAGGCACATGGAATATAAGGAAGTAATCAGTGACAACCAGCACTAGAATATATTCTAGAATATTATTAGAGGCTTTCAAAGCAAGCCCAAAAGAGATATTTATTCTTTCAAGATAGTACAAATTAGAAAGAAAAGAGAAGGGGCTGGGGGGGAAGAAGAAAAAACAAAAACAAAACAAAAACAAAGGAGCCTTCACTGTACTATACTTACTGTTGCAGTCTGAAGACTGTTTCTCATTAAAGTAGAAGAACAAATTTTAATAAAGCATCATATTAAAGAAAATACATTCTTATTTTAAGTGTTTCATGTATATAGCTCTTAGAATTTGGGAGCCTAACAAATTTCTCCATTACATTGTGATTTACAGTGATTTCTTTCTTAACTTGTTCTTTTTTTATAGATTTATTAATTACCATACATCTAATATATATATATATATATTAGAAGGAGGCAGGAAGGAAGGAATAAAGGGAAAGAAAGAAAAAAAAAAGAAGGAAGGAAAGAAAACAGAGAAGAAAGAAAGAAGAAAAAGAAGAACAACAAAAATATAAGACTGTAAATTCTTCATTGTTGTCCTGCATGGCCTATCTGCTGTGATTTACTGTTGTGATTGTTGACTAGCTGACCACTGATTTCAGCACAAGGGTACAGAGGAGACAGATTGACATGGGTTTCATTAAAATTCAAGAAACTCAACTCCACAGAGAGCATGACTAACTTCCTTATACATGACAAGAATCCCCACAGATGGTTCTTCACCCTTGCTAAAGGAATTAAGTCTACCAAAAGAATCCTTGTCTATAAGCAGCCAATTCCCCAAATCTACAGGCTCATCTGCACAGAAATTCTTTATACTGTCATTCTTAAGTACCTTAGGGTAGCAGTGAAAGACAGGGAGCCAACAGGGAGTGTTGACTGCTGCCTCCACTACCCCTCAAGCATGCTGGTGGCATGGGGATGATGGGATTATAAAGTAAACATAATAAAACACAGTACTAGGGCATTCAGTGGCCACAGTATATTTGCTTGCTTATCTTTTCCCTGTAAGAGCTGGGGATGAAATTCTTATTACAACTGTACAGAGCCTGTGTACAAAATTGGCAGTTACCAAACCATTAAAGCAGTCCACAAGCAAATATTGAATTTAGTTTTCTATAACAATTAACTTTCCCTTTTCATACAATTCATTTTTTTTCTTTCTTTTTTTTTTATGATTATTCTCTCAAGCTCTACATTTTATCATCAATTGTTGAAGCTCTCTCTCTCTGGCTCCCTGTCTCTCTCTTGCTCCCTTTCACTTGTTCTTATACACACACAAAGCCTGTTAATAGTTTGCTACATTGTGTTACTAAGGATGAAGAAAAAGCAGCTTCATTTACTTTAAAAAAAAAAAAAAAAACCAAACCTTTCTGTCCTGTTTTTATGTCAATCAAACCAAAAGTAATTGAAATATAAGTGTAAGAGAGGAAAACAAGGTTTTTACCTCAAGAACAAACACTTAATAGGGACAGCAGAATGAAAAAGAAAATTAATTAATAAATAAAAGGATCAGCTGTTTTTATATTCAAAATGAGGAAACTCTTCTGAGGAGCCTGGAAACAACGCTTGTGATGCATTGGACATTAGAAAAACTTGTGTTTCTCAGGGTACGAAACCTCTCATCTCTTGGTCACTGATCGAATCTAACACACCTGCTGTAATAACCAAATTCTGTTCATCAGAGCAGAAATGGTCTCTGGGAGCTCAGCAAGAAGTCTCAGCTCCATGTCACTCAGAGTATTATGCATGAACATCATACAAAGGCTGTTGATTTTATAGTCACAATTCTCTGTGACATAAGAAAAGAGTATCACTGTCATATTGATGTAAAATTGTGGAAAATTATGATCCTATGAACTGTCTCAAGAAATATCAACTGTTCTTAGTAGAGACAATCAGACAATGTAGGTCTTCTACAAACTTCTGGGTCAATGAATTAAATATAAGACCATCCATCCTCATATGAAAAAGAAGATAAGGACACAGAAATTACATGGGAAGATTTCACTGAAAGAAGATGACTGTACAGTACCAAGGATATTGAAATAAGATGGAAAAAGTTATTACACTACTTCAGATACTACTTAGAAAACACCATCTCAATTTCTATCAGTCTATTATCCCTAGATAATAGCTAGCTGAATTCTCAGTACTTACATAGAAAACCAAACTCATATAAAAAAACTTTTCCCTGAAAGTGTACTTTATTTTCAGAAATTTTAGATGTTCTCCTCTGTACCTCTCTCCAAGCAGTCATCATAACAGAGGAGATGTTGATCTGTGGCTGGAAAAGAACAATTGGCTGGCATGAATAATCCTTCTTTACCACCAGAGAAAAAGTCTAAGTATGTCCTAAAGCAAGTGCGGATGGCAGAAAGTAGAGTAAGGCAGTATGACTGATTGGCTATAAAATCTTACAAAGTTAGCAGACAAAAGGCCAAATTGTTTATTTTCCACACAGTAGGAAGATTGGCCACCTTTCTACTTCCTGAGGGTGAGGGGCAAAGGCCACAGGCCAATTCCAAGGCTATTACCTTCACCTGCATTTACTGTAGCAGTGGTAGTTGCATCCCAGATACTATCTGAATCTGAACTGAATTTAATGGGAGGCACTAGTGATTGCAGCTATAAAGATGGAAATCTCACTGAAAAGTGTCTTAATCCATTTAGAGGCCCTAGAAAATCCAGCTGGATAAAAGATCCTCTCTGTACACCTTTTCTCTGCTAGATCTCTCATGAATGTTTGGAAAGCATGTCTTCCCTTCAAATATTTCTGTTAGATTTTTAAGGATGTTCCTTCCTCCATGAGCAGATTATTCTTCAAATACTGGCAGAAGAACAAGACATCTTTTCATTATTCTTGGTCAGGCGTCCCTCTGTCAGTACACTGTTGGCTCAGTGAGCTGTGCAAAGGACCGTTCCTTTACACATGCAAGAAAAACATCTAATTTCTAAGAAATGTGTGAGGGATGCTAGCACTGGATCTAACAATCAGCCACCTTGCCATCTTTGTCCTCTGCACACTGGAGAACTTTTATCCAGTCTGCTTGGCATGCATCCTGCTGCGGTCAGCCACTGAGGAAGAGCTAAGCTCTTAAACTAACTGTAAGTGGGTCAAAAATGACAAAAGTAATGTAGAAGATTGTTTGTCTTGGAAAACTAGATTTTTTTTTCCCCTCTGTTGTTCCCTCATTCTTTGAACTCCTTCCTTGTAACCTAAATCATGTGATGAGGCATTATTTTTAGAAAGAAGTCATGATGAGTACAAACTGTGTGGTCTAGCATCCTTTACTAAAGGAATCTTTTTAGTCTCCAGCGGACACTTGGCACTGAATCAATACATAATCTGAAAATTGTTGCAAGACTCCCTAGTGTGTGTTCCCTGGTCTGTAATTAATTTTTATTTCAAGTAAGAAAAAAAAAATATTCTCAATAGACATTGTTCACATTTATTTCCATCCTCCCTGAATTCATCTTGTTCTTCTTTGAATGGACCTTTTTGGGTCTCCATAATGTCATGTGACAATACAGTCTAGGATTTAAATGTTGTGTAACTGCAGCAATGCATCTTTTTAAAATAAAAATACATTAAAAAAAATAATAATCTTAGTCCTTCTGAGGAATCCAGCTTGACAGTGCGTGTGTTTTGGAGGTCCACTTCTTCAGCCTTGGTCTCCACCTGGCTACTTGTACTACTTCCTGGACTCTAACACACTGTACCCAACCATTTTATGTCCCATATTCATATTTGTTTCCCCTTCTTCTGAAACATGTTTACCTGCTTTCTTCTTTTCCTGGGAACCTTCTTTATTTCTATTTGTGCTTCAAGATCCCTGATAGCTGTGTGCTTCACTGCCTATTTTTTTTCCAATCAGCTCTTCAAAACAACATTGCAGTAGATGATAATCCACTGCTATCAGAGAAGGTCTGATATTTTCTACATTGAGAGAATTTCACCAGCCCCAGACAGTAGGAGCCACCAGAAAGTGAAATAGCAACCCTCCTCTTTCTGCTACTCAGCCTTTTAACAGAACAGAGCAGAACATAGTGTAACACTTAGAAACATACAGCAAACCTGAACATGCAAACAAAACAGATGCCATCTGCCACAGTTTGGAGAGCATATTCCCTGCCAACCTTGATTCAAGACATCCAGAATCCATTCAACTTAAAGGCTCTAAAGGAGTTTTTTATCATGTCATGCTATATCAGTGTTTTCTTTGTAGGAAGAGACAGCTGATAGGATCAGTATTTATTTATTTTCATATTTTCAAAGGTTTTTATTTGCTGTTTTCCTTTGAGAACACCGTGTACAGGTACTGGAGTCTTCTACATTATAACAGAAACTGAGGTCCCAGAGAGGGTCAAAACTCACAGTGTCAGTTTCTATTATGTGGAAGATAAGTCAGGAAATTCCTTTGTCCTGAATAAACATACTCCTCTCTTAAGCTATCAGCAATGAGATTAGAAGCCAGGTCATATCAGCCTTGCAGTGCTGAAATTTGCTATATCTTTATCTCTATACTAGGTTATTTTTATTGTCACAAATGTCTAGTTTGGGGTAGGGGAATGAGGTTCAGTCCCTTCAGGAAATATACTAAGACATGGAAAAATTGTAATTGTTCAGCTGATTGGAATTGTTCTTGAAAGTATAGACTGAGGAGAGGAGCTATCTTACATGTCCTATATAATAAGCATTCTCCAAAATATAAGCACCATATAATAATTTCTGCAGTAATACAAATGTTCAGGCTTGTATTGGAGTGTATATTGACAGAAGTTTTTGTCAGTTGTGCTTTACCATGTCAGTCCAAGTAGGAATTAATGCCTCTGGAAAATGCTGCTGTAATGTAACGTGACAGAGAATAATCTCTCAGCAGTTGTGAGATCACCATACATCACAAAGTAGTGACCGCTAAGGGTAGGAAGAAGTATAAAGCTAAATGTGAAATAATGGTTAGTACAACCTCTCTTTCTTACAGCATTATAATATGAAAAACTGGAATATTATAGTGGAAACTTTATCTTGAATCAGATGTTCTTTGGTGGTTTCTGTCTGGCTACTCACACTTAAAGTTTCATCTTGTGTCAACAGAAAAAAAAATATATACCAATAAGCACTTCTGGAGAATCCTTTTTTGCATTAATGATTATGAGCAATAACAATCCAATAACAGTGAGTGAAATCAGGATATTTTGATGCTCACACAACAAGGCACACTCATGCATGGTAGGAAACTGCCTCCCTTCTTTCTCCTCTTACTGGCAGTATCAAAAGAGAAACAGACTCCTCATCATAGCATGGAAAATAAATACCTACTTCATTCCGACAACAAAACTGCATTCTTCCCTACAGAGTAGTCCATCACTCCCATAGTTGGCTTTAAAAAAAAATAAAAATAACTCAAATAGATCATAGCTAAAAACTTACTTTTTCAAAGGACACAACAAATCCCAAACTAAAAGGCTAGCATTTGAATGCAATTCACTATCTGGTGACTATGGAAATCAACAAAATGCTGCTAGTGCTCCAAGCAGAATGTTTGTTGAGTATTAATCAACAATACAAGATTGTTGATTGTATAACCCATATAAGTCTATCTTTGCAGAATAAGAGATGTTAGTGCTCTGAACATTGGGAACTTTTCTCTTTTAATGGAGAATCTTGGGTCCAACCTGATATGTTAGCTAAGATGGTAGCAATCAGATTTGCATTAGGTTATGGACTTGTCAAGGGAGCTCTAAAAATGCACAAAACTTTAACATGTCTCAAATGAACCTTATCTGTTGAAGGACATTTGTATAAAAGCTGAGAAATCACTGCTTGCTTAGAGATATCAACATAAAATCAACATTTACCTTAGCAGCACCACGTACAAAATTATTACATTCTCTGTATACTCTTTGGGAGGACTTTACTTGTCGGATTCTACATACTTTTCATGTAATAGAAATCATAAGTGCCCAAAAAATTTGCATACATATGCATAATCCCCTTTTAGTATCATATAGCATCACTTTAGCCATCCTCCTGGTTTAATCCATCCTGGTTTGATCCAAATTTTGTATTTCAAGAGCTGGCAAGATTTTGTCCAGAATTGTGCAAAAGATGTACAGCTCTTTCTTAATTTCATAGAATCATAGAATGGTTAGGGTTGGAAGGGACCTTCAAAGGTCATCTAGTCCAACCCCGGTTTCTCCTGTCTTAAGTGCCTTTAGCTGAACATTCAGAAATAGAAGTGCCCCAAATAAGCGACCACAGATTGAAACTTTGATTCTTGTTTTGTTTGTCAAAGAGGTTGTAATCTTGTCTCTTTTTTTGGAAAGTATAACATACCTTATGTGTCTTGGAGTTATGGACATTAGAAATATAAGGTCTCAAATTTAGTGAAATATCTGTTACAGTGATAATTTGTTGTAGTTCATGCCTTTAATAAGAAATAAGTCTCCTTTATTATCAGAGATTGTGAACACGCTCAAGTAAAATGTAGACCAAATGGCAAATAAAATTGATCTACAGAAATCAAGGTTTCAGGGAAATTAATATTGGCAATGTTTATATATTTCTTCCATAGATATCTAGGAAAAGAGAAATTAGTATTGTGGGGTTTTTAAGTACAATTTGTACAATTTCTATAGAAAGCAAGAATCTGTAGCTAGAAAGCAAGAATGTGTAGCCAAAAGTGTTTTGGTTGATAAAAAGAATTCTTCAGTGACAAATGTTCTAACAGACTTTAATGTATTTTTATTGAATATTTTAATGTATTATTTATTTTCTTTTATTAATCCTTTTATAAACATATACAATTTTAAACTTTCATTACATTCTGATTTTTTTTTTCTTTGTTGTTTTAGTACCCTCCTGATTCTACTTCATATTTGACAATTCAGATAGAAGTAGCTTTTGTCTCTTGGCTCAAAGTCTTGTATGCTGTAGTAATTTTTTCTTTTTTACAAGGTAAATATTATTCTAAATGCCAAATATTATTATATGTAATATATTTATAAATATTGTAAAAAGAGGTATGAACAGCTCAAAGATATCTCAGAGGTGTTTCCAAACTTTAATAAGACAAGGATGATATTGATACAAATATATTTTTTTTGCTAGTACCTAGGTTAGGATTGTTTCTAGGTGTCTATATGCAATATAATAAGTACTAGCCAATGCACATGAATATGAAAATTAGAGAAATATAAATATAGTTAGTATTAGTAACTTTACTTTTTCTGATGACAGCCTGAGACAGGAAGTGGGAATGGTACTTTGATGAATAAAGCAAAAGACTGTCTTTCTCCTCTACTATTAACTTGCTAAGTCAATACAGAAAAATCACTTAAGCAAACATTTTCAAAGTTAGGTGAATAAATGAAGGTACTTCAGTGTAAAAGTAGATGCTGTTGTAAGACCAATGAGATTCAAGGAGAACTTGAATCACCTACAAATAACTCTGTTTCCTTACTGTCACCTTCCAGTGCTGTGCATGCTCAGATAACTGACAATCTCAACACAAAACTGGTGGTAGAGAGAAGATTGAATCAGAAACAGGAAGATTAAGAGGACAGACTTTTTATATAACCCACATCGTGCTAAATCACAGGGTTCCTCTCCTGAAGGATGATGCATGGGTTACATGTGAGAAACTACTGAGTCTATCAGAGTAAGATTCATGAAGCAGACTAACTGCATACAACTAAATATTTAAACATACTTTTAAAACTACCTGTCTTACTCCTTTTTAGGGCCAGAAAGCAAGACAAGAGATAACTGTTCTGGAAGAGTAAACCCGGTTTTCCTGAAAATTGAGGTCTGAGCCTTTAGAAATCAGAATACATTGCATCTCAAGTCGCTATGATCATATGGCAGATTTTGTAAAGATAGGAGTTCATTATAAGTGCCCTCGGAGGGAGTGATTTCTGAGTCAGAGAAACCCAACACTACCTATGATTATCAAGAGTTTATTTTCTTTTTGTTTAGTTTGAGGTAGAAGGAGATAAAAGGAGGGTGACTGTTGTGGCAGTTTGGATGAATATAACAAAAGATCAGATAATAAAACATCTGTTAAGAACATGTGTTGGAACTCCAGGGTATACACTGAAACTAGTCAGTAATATCTGTGAGTGAATGAAAGAATGAATAAGTAAGTGTATAAAATCATGATTCCTTCCATCATCCTTCCCCTATGGAACCCCTAAGAATTTTTTTTTTAAATCTTGTCAAAGATAGAGTAACCTAACATCTCTGTAGGTGTTATTCAGTACAACATCTTCATATTGACAGATCTATCAAACTAAAGAGGAGTGCAAGACTAAAGAAAATATGAAAGGCCACTGTAAAGGAGAAACCATGGCCCAGAGAACTCTGTCAGCGAGAAAAGCCAGAGAAGGAAAAGAAAAGCTCAGGAAAATTAAGTGACCTGCTCTAGGGCCATGGAAAATGCAAGAGACAGATAGGAACCAAGTCATGGCTTGATGGTTTCTCTCTATTAGACGCATTGCATTTCAGAAGTATAGGTCAGTATAAAACATACCCTAAAAAGTACAAACATATGCTAATGCATATGTTACAAAACTACTGTAACTACTGTTACAAAACTACCTCAGTAATCCAGGATCATCTCTATTCCAGAAGGTGAAAGGTAATATTTTTGTCATAAAAAAACCCCTCACTGTCTCCATGGATTCTGACTCCCTGATTGGTGTGGCAGATTTGCCATCACTTTACTGTCTGTGGTGGTTTAGTCCGAGTTACCACACAGTTTCTCACTCACCCTCCCTCTACTCAGCGGGACAAAGGAGAGAAATTGGGAAGAAAGGAAAACTCGTGGGTTGAGATAAAAAGAGTTTACTAAATACCAAAAACTACAAAAATAACAGAATTTAAGGATATTAATATATACAAAATATACAAAATGAACAATGTATGATTTCTCACCACCCAATGTCCGAATGACCAACGTAGCCCAAGCAGTGATCACGGAAAATGACACCGAGTAGCAAGCAAAGGAAGGGAGAGCAAGCCATCAAGGTAGAGGGAACGATGCCAGCAAGCAAGAGAGATGGAAAAAAGATGGATGCCAATGATGCATGCCAGAATGGATGCCTGAATGGAATGCCCCCTCCCAAGGGTAACCCCCACTTATATACTGAGCATGATGTTCATGGCATGGAATACTCTCTTTGGCCAGTTTGGGTCAATTATTCTGTCTGTCTTTCTCCCAGCTTCCCGCACCTGCACGTTAACAAGACTTTAACAAGACTTGGAAACCCAGACAGTGTCCTTGGTCTCATTAACAACAACTCGTATCATCAGAGTGTTTTTATCAACATTCTTCACACATGAAATCCAAAACACACCGGCTACTGAAAGAAGAATTAACTCAATCCCTGCCAAAACCAGGACACTGTTCTATCAAAAATTACTTTTCTACTTGCTCTATATTGGACAGCTTCTCATTAAATAATGACAGACATTTAAGTGGACAGATATAATGAAAATAATTCCCAGGAAGTGTAAGAAATACTGTGAAGTCCTGCAAGAAGCCTGTAGCAGTTCTAGGAAGAGAGCCAAGTTATCCAACTTTAGTTAGATATTGTTTTGGCCAAGCTTTAGCCAAGAACCCATTCTTCCTTTTTTGGAAACAAGTGTCTGCAGTTAAAAGCAATACAACCCCAATCACTTACAAGCTAGTTATCTGTCAATTGTTGCTTTGAAATTGGAAAGTGATGAGATATTTTCTATGTATTTTTCCCTCTTGGAGTTTCTGCTCTATCTGAGTTTTTCCTTATAGGCATACTGCAATAACTGCTGGTTAAAAGAACTAGCTTATGGAACACAGGCATTCTCAGTTCTCATTAGGATACTGGAAAAAAAAAAAGAGTATTATCCTCTCTGTTTTTCCTGATAGTGTTGGAAGGACGTTATAGTGGCTAACTGTAAAGATAAAAAAAAAAAAATTGTCACATTCCTTTTTTTTTTTCTGCTACCTGGATGGCACTATGAAAAATATCAACAAGACAATGTAAACAGAGCTTTATGAACTTCCTAACACTGGAGCACTGATACTTTTCCCTTTCAATGACGGCCATTTGGGTCCACACTATCAGGAAGCACAAATAGAATGCTTTATATTAAATAAACATAAAGTAAAGTGATATTTAAGGTCATATAAACAGCTCTGGGAAGTCTTTGGGAAAAGGATTTATCAGCATAGGTAGCTTAAATCTATGAAGTCTTTAATTCCTTTTCTGATCTTCCATCCCACAATTCCTATACCAAGTGTTAGTACATGTGAAACTAAAGAAAGGCTAATTGTAGCATAGTTGTGATTTTTGGCTTGTAATTGCAATTAAGAATCAAGCAGAAAAAGAAAACAATGCTCAGTAAGTCAATTACTCACTTGAAGCTCTATGCCTAGGAAGATTTCAGTCTTCTGATGTAGCCCAGTACCTTGCACAGTCTCCTTTATCTCCCGTTCCTAAGAGTGCTCTCCGTTGTGCTTCAGTATACTTTTTACGTTCTCTATATTTCAAAATTTAAGAGCAAAATATTATAGTAGGTTAACTTTAGGCTGGATATCATTAATGAGACAACTAACTGAAAAATCAATGATCAGTTTTGAACATTAGCTTGAAGCCAACTGCAATCCTCACATTTTCTGGAAGCCAGGGAAGATGACTTACTGTTTAAGTTATATCTTGTTTCTCATGGCCTCCCAAGAGGTAAGGTAACTTATAAACTGATGAGAGATGTTACTGTAGCACCTGTACAAACTCAAGTTTTCTGCCCAGAAGCAGGAACAGAGTGCAAGACCTTCTCCTAAATGCCCTGAAAATATGCCTGAATTTTGTTTTCAAGACGTCATGTCTCAAAACTGAAACACTCTTTGGTCTTTAGTTTTTAGTCTGTGTGCTTTTGGATAGCTAGCACAGTGCAGGGATGTGCACACCTCACAACTGGACCACAGTTGCACACTGCTGAATTGGGAACCATGAAATTGCCAATGGTTGTAACTTTCTCTTGGCTTAGACTGGAGAAAAAACATTGAATGACTTAGAAGAAAAACAGTACTGAACATTATTATCAAATCCTTTAAGTGTTTATTCTGGATTTTTTCCCCTGATTTAATTGTATTTTAAAATAAAATTAGATCATATTAAATGGTCTATTTATTTTCTCCACTTCCTATGCTCACAAAAAAAAAAAAAAGTAGGACATCTGTTTGGTTTAAAACATTTGAATGAGTACCAAAAACAGTAATGTATGAGCACAGCTCCCATAGTAGAGCAGAAACAACCTTTTAAAATGTTGGCCTATGGGTTGAAGTCATCGTATTTACCTAAAATGTTGTTACAACTGACACAAACACATGTAGGCACATGCAAACAGAATCTACTGATAACTGCAGATCTACTAATCAAAAATACAAATTAATCTGTCTTTTCTAGGGAAGTAATCTAGGGAAATAATATCCCCACATTTTCCCTCTATGCCTCTATCATTTTTTTTTGTTGAACAAAGGACCAAGTCCTATGAAGGAGAAGTACACACTACCAAGTGGGCCACAGCAGACCTTTAGGGCAGAGGAATGCTGAATGCGATACCTTCTTCCTTCCCACTCACCTGGACTCTCTGTAGGTAAGTCACTCCTGAGACATCAACTAGAAGAAGATGAGGTCAGATGTTGACTTCAGGACATGCTAAGAAAACGGTATTGACTTGGTGGGGGAGCCATCTTTCCTGGTAAGCATGAAAGAATTTCTCTATGCATATGTATATTAAATCTGACGTAACAGGAGAAAGGCATGAAGCCTTCAGGAAGATGGTGGTGGGGAGTCAACATCAGGCATCAGAAAGGGTAATTTTCTCCAAAATCGATATATTTGTACACTTGGGAAGTGTATCCCTCAATTAGGCTGCAGAATGTATGAAAACAGCATAGATGCCTGCCACTCTTCCACTAGAGAGGTAAAAACTGTTTGTCACAAATGATATATGTCATAGATATACAGTATTTTTTTTTCAGTTATCCCTTACATTTACTTTTTTAACCTCATCTCTGAACTTCACCCCTCTGAATTCGCCTTAGGCTATAGACTCTTTTTCCAGCACCCTACTGAAGAGGTCAATTCTGGTCACTAGTCACTGGAGGTTGTGACTCCAGGGAAATTCTCTTCAGCTCCATTAGCCCATGATAGAATATTTAGTGGTTTCAAGGGATGAGGTAGCTGTACTCCCAAAAATAGTAATTCTGTAATAAGATAAAGTATATTTTTTACAGGTCAGTTATCAATTAGTGGGGCTTGCAAGCCTTATCATGTTTTTGATGAACTTCTGAAAATGGTGTTTCAATGGCTCAAGCAAAAGTAGGCAAATTTTCACATAAATGATGAGAAAATAATTTGTAAATTTTTACATACTTCTAACAAGCAAAGATCAGAATGCTTGTCCAAAAATACTTTTATGAGAATATCCTTTACAAGTGAGCAAAACCTTGTGTTTTTTTTCCTCAAAGCTTGTTTTCAGAAATTATATGAACATTTATTGTGATATTTTCCATGCCATATCTGCCTGACACAGGCTACCAGTATGGAAAATTCCTGCCTGAGCTTTTGAGAACTAGCAGTATTCCTACCAGGTGAAAAGAGAGTCCAGATACAGGAAATGTCAGTCAAGTTTAAGCACTGACTTTGCTTCTTAAGCTGCCTGGCTCTGTGATGCTATTCTTCCTATAGATGCCAACACCTTTTACAACCTGGGCTACCTTCTGCTACTGATTGCATCCTCGTCATCACTCCACAGAGCTGCAAGCCCAAAGCATTTACAAATCATGAAAGACTGCTGAAAATCACATAATTTTAAAATTGTAGGTTTGAGGCTGTCCTTATTCATCATTCTATTGCTGACCCCTTGAGGTGTGCAGGCTCCACAGTTTCAAAATCTTTTTTTTTGCAAGTGTGAAAGAAAAAAACTTCTTGATTTTCTTATAAATGAAGGTAAGATTTTCAGTGGTTGACTTTTGTCTCCTCTTTTGGAGCTCTGAAAGAAAAATAACATTAAAAATCTAGGAAATTGTGAGTGTTAGTATAACTTTAACAAATCAGATAAACAAATCAGGGCTGGAATTGAAAGCAGTATGTTATCTGGCCCTGTATAACCACCTGGTAGATAGTGATTGTCACGTGAACAGCACTGGTGAAGGTGCAGCACTGAAGTGACAGAAGAGGAAATACTAGTGAAAGATACCGGGGAAAACTTCCTTCTGATAGAAAGCTTTAACATTTCCAGAAAGCAGGCTGGATATTGGTTACAATTTTGCTCTTCCCTTAAAGACTTCCACAGAATGACCTGCACAGAATTCAATTTATTTCCTTTGAAAGGAGGCAGAATTGAGTCAACCCTGCCAGAATCTGAACCTGTGGCTCAAGGGAGTCTAAGTAATTCAACCCTTAGGCATGACTTTTAAGCCACCACCCTCCAGCATGTGATAAAAGGTTTTGTATAAAGAAAGGAAAAAGAATTGTAATGAGGGAAGTTTTGGGTGAATCATAAAGGGAGAGAGGTTTCAGATATTTTTGGAGGGGGGCATGGAATCAGATTTTTTTTCAAGTTTTGGGATAACAGCAAGAAGCAACGATTAGGTTAAAAACATTTTCAAAACACTGAAGTGAACTCAAGATTTTATACTATTTAAGAAAGTTTAGGAAAGTTTTTGGTGTGTGTGTTCTGTTTGCTGGTTTCTTCTTCCTGACTTTCTGCTGTCATATCTTCCTGAAAGAGAGCTTGACAGGAGATAATGTTTGTTTCTATATTTCTAACACATCTGAAACTGAAAATAATGGAAATCATATGAAAAAGTTCAGTCTGACATTTTGCTGTTGAGAAAAGAACTCAAAGTTTCAAATGAAGTTTGTTAAAATATTACTAGTAACAGTTTTGTGGATATTTTACTGCTTGGTCTCTCTCTCTCTCTGTCCCTCCATTTGCATGTAAAATCCACAGTGAACATGAACTTAGTTGTTGTGTTGCTTCTGTTTTTAAAGTAAATGAAGTTTTAAAAAGTGAGTTTTACTTTATCTTGGAAATACTAAAACTTCATTTCTCTAGTGACAGGTTTTACTTATTTCCATCAGACAGAGTTTGGATTTTGCTCAAAATCAAGATAACTCCTGTATGATACTCTTTAATATAACTGTATATATTTATATTATTCCTGTAAAAATATTTGCACCAAATTGTATCTGGTGGAAATGGGTTCCGTACTTTTAAATCAGTTTTAAATGAGCTTTTACTCTTGTTGAATATTTCCATATAAAAATATTTCCATTGTAAAAAATAAAAATAAGAGCAATTTACTCATTTGTATACATCATTCATTTAAAGATACACATACTGCAGTTATTTCAGAGAGGAAAGATTTCTTTATATTCCTTTAATCTGGAGACATTTTGTTTCTGCAATATCAGATTTTTTTCTCACCAGGCAGCCAAAATAGAACACATTATTCCAGGGAATATTTTCTTTTCTTTTCTTGCATGCCTTCTACAGCATTTTCTGAGCACTTCTTTCTGTTAAGCCATCCACCCAACAGATGGAATTCTTACCTTGTTGCATGTTTAGTCCTCAGCAGAGTACAAGAGCAATTCAATTTGCTCCTTCCATTCTGCATGATTTAATTTTTGACGAAAAAAATAGCCATTAGCCTTTTCACCTAATTTTTATGAGATCACTTCGGGATTTTTGTGCAGAACAGTTCCTTAACCAAAAAAAAAAGAAAAAAAAAATTGCTTTAGTCAAAATCAGAAATTTCCACAGGAAACATATTTTCAAGTATGAATAATTAAGCAGTAATAGGGGTTTTTAATAATAAAAATTTGAGATTTTTTTTAATCAAAAATTCAAACTGGAGTATCTATTTTGAAATACAAAATGTGTTATTTGAGATCAGGTAAAATTTAAACAGAAGATTCTTCTCAAAATAAAAATTCAAAAGAAAAAAAATTCTGCAGAGCTTCTTTGAGAATTGTTACGAGAATGAGAGAACATGAAAACATTCAGATTCAGGGGAAAAAAAAAATCCATTGTCTTTTAAAAGGAACTGTTCAAATTAAAACCTAACAAACAAACCAACCAAACAAACAAAACCAAAATTCTGTTCTCCTGTAGTTTTCACTGGCTACACAAGCTGTTAGTTTGTATTTATATATCCTGGTTTCATCTTGATAACTTAACTTGGATCATTCAATTTATTCTGTGCTGTTAGGAAGTACTGGGAGAAATCAAGATGTTACAAACATCTAAATATTGTAAAATATCAGGGGGTATGACCAATAAGTCATCTATTGGTGGCAGCAATGAGAAAAGCGAAAACCGTCCCAATGTTTCTGTTGATCTGTCCCCGTCAGAGAGAGAGACTGGGGTGCAGTACAAAGTTGAGGACATGAGCAAGTTCTGTAATAAGAGGGTCTGATTAACACAGCACAGCACAGATTCCTCTCTTCTTTATCATGGACCACTTCTGATGCTTCAAAAACAGATTAAAAAAAAAGATATAGCAGAAAAACAGCACCGATTTAATTTATTTTCAGGGCTAGAAATACCCTAAAGATTCTTCTTTTAGATTTCCAGCTATTTTTTTTTAGACCTGGGACTTGATTTTCTTCTCACATTTATGAAAGGGACTTGGTTGACACTGATATAAATGTAATGGTTGGAAATCAGAATGTTACCATTTCAAAATCACCATGATGCTATGGTCTAAACCCCAGTTTGGGGAATTTAGGATAAATGTTTTTGGGAGGAATTCTTTTTACTGCATCAAAACCACTGCTATTATCCTAATAGATATATACAAAATCTGCTATTCTAACTAGGATATATTAGAAATATTATATTATGTTAAATAAAGGCATTCTTAATACACTTCCAATGATTTAATGGTTTAATAGAGAATTGCTGTGAGTACAATACAAAAGGCCCACTTGGTAGACCTGAGAATGTGTCTCTCCAACCCTGTGGTAATCCTGAAAGCAAGGGGGTTCACTCATCATGTTTTGCTACGGGTAACTCATTTGTTGTTGTGCCATGCCAGCTTGATTTAACTAGCACATATGAACAACGGCAACACAAGCCCGATTCCTGAACATTTAAAACTAGCTGGTGAAGGCAGATGGCATTCTCCAGTTCTCACACTGCTCTACTGCAGAGAACTAAAGTTTAAACTATCAGTTACCTGCCATTTTTGAAATTGCTGCAGATAAAAACTCTTTGATGATTTCAGATTTCTGCTGCTTGCTTGCAGGCTTACAGAGAATAATTGCTACCATAAGAAAACTACTGAAATAGACGATAAACTGATTTTGGCTGGAAGTACATTGTAATTCTATTCTATATTGGTATGTGCTGCACCACAGAGACAAGTGTTTGTTTTAAACAACAACAAAAAAATAGCTAAGGTGAGGTGGAAGAAAAACAACTCACCAGTTTAATAGTTCTGATATAATAATCTGTGAACCAACTAAGATAGAAATCTAATTGTTACTAAAAAGATTAAATAGACTACGTCTGGTATAAAACACACAGGGCCATATGCCATCCTGCAAGGCTGTAGAACAAAGGAATGAGGCACAATATAATCCAGAACAAAGACCCCATCTGTAAAGCGAAACCATTAATGTGACATGGCTCCCTCATTCTTCTTCAAGGTTTTGTACCTCTGCTTTGCTGAATGTGAAGATCATCTAACCTTTATCCCCCTCCTCAAGATCTTCCTATTTATCTGGGCTCAGTCTTATATTTGTTCTCTTTAATACTCGTCCTTACAATGGTACTGAGATTTATTTTCATTGCTTAGTCGCTATGACCCTAAAATTTTTTCAGAGATGTTTCTTTCTGAGACAGGGAAGCATGACCTACTTTGCTCATCCTTTGATGCCAATTTTTATCTTTGACTGTATATTAAAGCAATTGTGTTTATTTTTTTCCCAGCTGATCAAGTTCTGCAGTACTGATTTGTCTTTATCTTAACATCAGACTTGATTAAGGCTTTGCAAAATCACAAAATTGTAGAATAGATAGGTTTGAAAGCAAGTCTGGAGGTCTCCTAAGACAACCCCCCTATTCAAAGCCAGGACAAATAGAACAGGTTTCTCAGGACATTATCCAGTTTTGAATATTTCCAGCAATGGAGACTCCACATCCTCTCTGGAAATCTGACGAACCTATTCCGGTGCTTGATCAACACAAAACATGTTTTTTTTTTCTTACGTTTAAAGGAAAGTTCTTGAGTTTTGTTTTTTTTTTGCTTTGTGCCCAGTGGTTTCTGTCCTGTCACTGGGTAGCACTGATAGGAGTCAGGCTTTGTCTTCCTTACACTCTCCCATTAGGTATTCATACACATGGATAGGATCACACCTGAGCTTCTCAATGCTACTTGAGGCTACCCAAATTTTCTCAGATTGAAGTCTTGAGAATTCAGCTCTGTTATTCACCGTAAATGTCATAAATGGCACAGGATTTGACTGCAAACAAAACTACGTACAATCAAATGCATCTGTTCATTCTTTTAAACCTATTTATTGTACTGATTCTAACTGTTTTAATTACTTAATCAAATATTGTATAGCCCCAAATCAAATGCCTCACAGACATCTAAGAGCCAGGACTGTTGTATTTATTAATTTAACATATGCTCCTCTCAAAGGAACATTTCACATTAGCTAGATGGGATCTACTTTACACAAAATGAGTAAGAGTGAATCTTCCTGAAATACACAGAGTTATCCAGTTTTCTTGCTCACCTTTTTGAAAATCAGCATTTTTGTATACAGTTTTCCCAATTATCTCCAGTGTTCATAAATTTTGTGGAAACTGATGTAGACAACTCAGAGATGGTCTTACATAGTTATTTTAAAATTTTTTGGGGGTAAACTATTGGATATGTTAATGCAAATATATCAAACTTAGTAGCAGTGATTTAACATGCTTCTCAAATATTTCTTGGAGCTGAAAGCATATTGTCACATCATGTGACTTCATTTTTCAGTTTTTCCCAACTGCAGAAGGGATACGTATTCTGAAAAGGTTTGCCTTTGTTGTATTATTATTATTGATAATTCTTCCATTCTTATCTATTAAGTAATTGATACAATTACTAGTATTTGTACAAGTATTTTTGGTCAGTAAGAGATATCAGCTACCACTTCTTTTGCTTTATCTGCTAGAACCTGAGGTTGGACTATATATACTTCAGAGGTCCCTTCCATTCTACATGATTCAAACATTACACACAGTGATTCAAAACAGTTTACTTCTGAAATGTTGATGAGTCAGAAGAAAGTACACTTTCCCTCCCTTCTAATCAACCGTGTCCTTCATAAATAGGTTATAAGCATTAGTTTAAAACTCCTGTTTCACAGTCTTGCAATTGGTTTTCATCAAGCAATGCTAAGACAAAATTATTTTCATGAATGGAAATTTCCAGTGTATTTTATTTCTTATCCAAGGTCCTACCACTGCTGTGTCTTTTGCTGTCCTGATTACAGAATCAAAAATCTTAGAATAGTTATGTTGGAAAGGACCTCTGAAAGATTCTTGTCCAACTTCCACACCCACCTAAACTAGGTCCATCTAAATCAGGTTGCTGAGGTCCTTGTCCACTTGATTTTGTGACTAACTGCAAAGATGGAAAAGCCACAGCTTTTTTGAGAAACTTATTCCTATGTTTGATCATCTTCATCAGGAAACTTTTCCTGATTTTTAACCAGAATTTCCAGAATTTTTCTAAACAGAAATTCCAATATTCCAACCTGTGTCCATTGAAACATTCCCTTTTTTCCTATCTCTACACAGACTGAGGTAGCAGAACATAGCAATGAGATTAATAACACTACTTGTGTTCCCTTTATTTTGATTTTGTGCTAAATTCATAATAAGTTCAGTGTTCTTTGTTATGTACACTCCCCTCTTGCATTAGTACACTCATTCCTGAGTAATGTAGCTGACCTCTCTGGCAACTTGTCAACTTTTAAGATGACAGGACTTCCCAGACTTCACAGATTCACCTTCCCACTCACACCTACTCCCTGGGACAAGTAATCAAACTTTTGGCAAGAGCTACATCCCAACCACTGTATCATGCAGAACTTACCCAACTAGAATTTTTTTTTCTGTAAACTGCTTACACTATTTCCTTTCTTCACCTGATCATTTTTCTTCTGAATCATAACTTACTAAGGAACACATAACACTGTTTTTGACAGAAATTCACAGTGTTTATTATCTTTTGCTAAATAAGTCCTTTATAAATGATTCACACCCATGGATTTTAATATTTTAGCCTTACAAGTCTTCCATGCTTCTACTAGTGTTTACATTCCACAATTATTGTGATTAATATATTTAGATTAACTTTGTTTAGTGTCAGGGCTCAGCAGCCATTTAAGGTGCATTCTAAACTAATTTTCCATTTGACCAGATGAATCTGCAGAGATATTCTTCACATATTCCACCCTTAGTCTTAAGAACAGTAGAAATTTCTATTTGCAGAGTTCTTCACCCCCTTCTCCCTTGTTGCTTAATGCCCCCTTTTTCATCTCCCTACTCATCTGTCATTAGCTTATTGACCTGCTAATGCAAGTTTATTCTGAATAATTTGTTTTCCTAGTCCTTCTTGCTTTGTAAGTGGATGGGATGTCACCTACCAAATTTAGTTGCTTAGAAACTAGACTTCTTCAGGCTCTGGAGTTACCCATTCAATCTAACAGTTGATACTTCTAGTCCATTTACCTAATGGTCTTTGTAGAAGTACTTGCACTCCTTTTATTCTCCCACAGAAGACGCTAATAATAACAAAAACACATTCCATGTCATTTTGATGAATTATTGTTCATTATGGTACAGAGAAGGGTACTTCTTGCTACAAAGAAAGTCCTCCCACTGGCTCTCCAAATGCCCTGCAAAGCTTAAGAGCCATTAAGCCACCCAACTCAATTCCATCTCTTCACAAATACTCAAGAAACTTAAATATTACCACTATTCCAATGCCAGTGAATTGCAGTCCTTAGCTAAATAGAAACCTAGTCCATCCACTGTTTCATTTAGTTGTGGTCAAATTATATAACCTACACTTAGAATAAATAATCAATAAAAAAAAACAAAAACAGAAAATGCTCATAATTTCTTTATACCTGTTCATAGTTCTCCACTTCAAAACTCTAATTTTATGGTCATATGCTCCTTTAATTGAAAGATTCTAATATTCACTTCTCTCAAATTGGAATAAGACAACATAGCTGAAAGAGAAGAAAAACAAGGAGGTAGGGTTGCGGGGGAGGAGAACAGAAGCAATGCAAAACTTCATGAAGTAAAAAACACAGGCAGTTGTTTTAAAGTCAACAGTGCTGCACATTTAAATACACATCTATCTGATATATCCAGGTTCTCATAAAGCTAAGATTACTACGTTATGTGAGTATATACATACACCTCCCACCCCTTGATATTTCCTTACTGAACCAGTATTGATTTCTTCCCTAGACCTCATTTCATATTGTGCCCTGAAAATTAAATGATCTATTTAGTTTCAATATGGCCCAGGATTCTAATTGGATTTTGAGGCAGTAATTTATGTAATATTAATGGATACTTTCAGAAACCCACTAATTAACAGCTGACCTTTATTTTTCTGTGAAGAAAGAAAGAAAGAAAGAGAGGGATAGAGAAAAGGAGAAAGAGAAACAAAAAAATGAAATATTAAAAAAGCACAACAGGCTCCTTTTCTTTTTTCCCTTCCCCCACCTCCCCTCCAGAGTTGTCTGAATTTAATTAGCAGAAGTCAGCACACATCAGGGACATTTTGGGGACCATCAAAATACATTATGTATTTGATCACCTTATGCTTATAAAAATGGCTAAATAATTTAAGTGCAATTCAATAAAATGTTTTTTCAATCAGAAACTTCAGCTCTAGGTGATGGATTAAAAGCTTCACATAACCCAGAGATTTTATAAGCTACTGCCAAACAAATTCAAAGTAAAAGATTATATTTTGTTTCCTTCTTTTATGTAGCAAGATTTCTTCATTTTCTGCTCTTTTTTTTTTTTTTTTCTTAACAGCAGTGGAATAAATATATGTAGCATCATTTAAATGCTTTATGAAAAGAAAAAGAGGAAGATTCAGAGCTATCACCTCACCATTAAAAGAAGAAATCCACTTGCTTGTGCAGTAGGTGTTTTATTTCCTACTTGTTGCCATACAGCCCCCTAAAAATCAAGGATTTAAGGAAATGTACTCTGGGATACGCAGAACAATACCGAACCTCACTGTAAATTGATACTTTAACTACAGTTTCAAGAATTAAACATGTTAATCTTTTGGGAAATCTTATTTTTAAAAAATCTCCTACATATTAACAGTTACAAATCTATTGAACAAATATATTATCATGTATAAAACTCAGAATAATTATGCTTGATTCGGTGTTCATCACTGCCTCATGTAAGGTACTAGATGCAAAAGAATATGAGTAGTCAGGGCCATAAGTATATAGCCACATATACGCTACATTTAGGCATACATCAGCTTTGGGTCTGGTCTATTCAGACTAGTTCAAATGACTGACATGAGTATTTACTAACAAAAGCTCTTCAAACCTGCTTAAAATCATTAAAAAATGAATAAATAAGTCTTTAAAAATAAAAATTCCTGCTGTGAGTAAACCAGCCCAGTGCAGTTCTTAAGTGTGACTGCAAAATTGGAGTTAGGGACTTCAAAGGTGAGCATTGCATTAGCCAATTACTTTCCAGTGCTCTATTCTTATCATGGAACCCATGATCTCCAGTTATGTAGCCGGGTGTCTGATGATATACACAGAAAAAAAAAAAATTCGTCCTTTAGCATGAGATTGAGGAAAAATACAGAATACAGATTTTCATAAGAAAAAAATGTGAAAAATGTCCATGTAATTTTTGGATGCCAATGGTGGTTAGACATGAAGTCTAAACAACTTATTTCTGTCAGTAGAGAATAAATAACAGGCAGGTGTACATGAGGACCTATAATGTCAGAATTACAGATGAACATTTAGTATCCTGAATTTCATTTACTGAAATTTAGATTTGTACATGCCATGTTTTCAAAGCAAATAAACAATTTATAGTGTTTTTTTGGCTGTGGGCATGTATAGTAATTTGGACCTGACGTAATCAGTCTGTGAAAGATGATGGCAGGTTCACAGAAAGTTGAACTGTCCTTATTTCTAGCATCTGTGTCAAAAATATCCTGCATGAGTTAAAGTATGTTAAAACTATCTTAGAGAGAAAGATTTTTCAACCTGGGCAAAAGTCTGACCTGATCCTTTAAAAGTGGCTTTCAGGGAGGGGGAGAAGGACCATATAGCCCAGTACACTAAATTGATCATGTAGAGATATAAATTAAAACATTTTGTCTGGGAAATAATCCCACACTTCTAATCTGAAGTTTTGCTGAGTTATCCAAATTGTTTGTTGTCTACTAGTTCACCTTACCATAATGTTAGATTTTCTATAACATTCCTTATTTGTGCATAGCAAGTCCCATTATTAAACAAATATTTTAACACCGGGTTTTAGTACATAAAGAAGGATCTGAGTCAGTAATATCAACTATATCTTTTTCTAAAATACTTTATATATATATATATATATGCACCCCTCCACAAGTGATAAAGTCCAGCTTTTTATATCTGCTTACATAACATCCTGGAGGCTGAGGAACACATTCCTTTCCATATGAACAACAAGTCAAAGAATGGATTCTTTGACACTTAGTGTCACTGTCATAGAAGTATAGTTTTATTTTCTTTTCAGGCACAGATATGCTGGAAAGTATCAGCTGGTATTATCCCCAAGTGCTTACTCTTGCTATCTGAATATGTCAGAGAAAACAATCAACAGTACCAAAAGTTTATTTTTTTCAATGACAGAATAGATGAGTGGAAATCAGATGACTGGAGAAGTGAAGGTATTTGATCAGTGTCACATTGCAAGTCAATGGCAAAGCCAGGAACAACAGTTGTGTTTCACAGTTGCTGGCTAATGAACTAATCGTTATTTAGCATCACCTTCCTTACCAAGAAACTACAGATGGGGCAGTGCTTACAAAGTCTCATCAAGTTGTTAAGACAGGATTTTTCCTCCTAGGTTCTGAATTGCCAAATTTACATTTAAATGACTGAAGCCATCCTGTATACTTCCACTATATCCGTTAAAGATGGATGAGGGTTTCCTTTTAGGAAGCAGTTCCAGATAGGCTTGTGTTTTCCTTAATTTTTTCCCTTACTTCTTTGAAGTGAAGCACTGACAGGAGTGAACTGAATCTCTCTGCCCTATATTGTCAGTGGGTGCTTTTACATTTCCTGAACATCCCTTTGTTTATGGGCCAGTGACTGTTCCGGAGGCAGAAACCATGTTCAGAAACCTCAGTACCAGTACATCGGAAATGTCACTTGAGGAACAGATCAACACAATTATCCCTATTATTCTTCTCTCCTCTAAGGAATGTTTCCAGGTCGTAGACACCTATTGTGGATGCATTTGGGAATAATGAAAACCATTAACAGATTGTTAATGCGACTTGGTAACAGACCAAGCAGAGCTTTACAATCAATTTGATGTGTAACTAGGCACTGATGGAAACAGGTATAACATCAGATCAGGCCAAATTTTAACTCTTCTTAGTACCACAGTGGTGCAGAGCCACTGGAAACTATCTGGATCAGATACTAAGTGTTTTGAGGCTCATAAACCTTGGGGAGTTTTTGTCAGATGACCTACCAAAACTGATATGGCATCACTGAACTGAGCCAACAGGCATCCTCTGGAACTAGGAGAGGAGGCAGCAGAACTGGAAGGTTTGAATTTTTTTCTATCTTTTTCTCTTTCTTTTTTTTTAAAAAAAAAAACAAAACACTTTCTTTCTTTCTTAAAGCTAACACAATAAAAAAGTAAGTAAGAACTGCCATGCCACAACAGATTTGCAACTGTGTGGGGTGGAAATGGTCTGTAAGAGAAAGCAGAAAAATCAAATTAAAAATTTATTTCAGAAACCAGATTTGCTTCACTCTAGTACTGATCTGTTCTGCTGCCTGGGCAAGTCACATTGTCTGTTTTGGATGGAGTTCCCTCACTTAATCTGTGTCTGACTTGACTTTATTGTAAACTCTGTGTATTTCATAAGAAATTCTTTCTTTCTTTCTTTCTTTCTTTCTTTCTTTCTTTCTTTCTTTCTTTCTTTCTTTCCTTCTTTCTTTCCTTTTTTCTTTCTTTCTTTCCTTCTTTCCTTCTTTCCTTCTTTCCTTCTTTCTTTTTCTTTCTTTCCTTCTTTCTTTCTTTCTCTTTCTTTCTTTCTTTTCCTCTCCTCTCCACTCCTTTCCTCTCCTCCCTTCAGTTTCTCTGTCTCTATCTTCCCACCTTTTCTCTCTTTCCTTAAAACTGCTGACCACCTTTATATTACCCTTTGTTTTACAATGCTGACATTTTCTGTATCAATGTGTGGTTTTGGCGTTCTCCAGTTCTGGATCTTCAGGCTGTGTAAGAGCACAGCACTGACTATGCTAATCCAGGAGTTAAGGTTTAGAGCATCATAGCTGGTGATAACAAGATATTTACAGCCCAAGCACACTCAGATTGAGCTATGCGCTCCGTCATTTTCATTTTACGAGCCTGCTCCATAAAACTGTTCCCATATGGTTAAAGTTAGGGATAAACAAACAGGTTCTGATCAAATAAGGAACCACTCCAATCTTTGCCCAAGGTTCATAATGAACTTTTTTTTTTGTTTAATCTCTGAAAATATTGCTTACGTAAATTTGAAAATCTTGTCTTGTTTTTTGTCTACTGGATCTTTTTTATTTTAACCTAAGACTTAAAAGCAGAAAGAAATGCTGTTTTATCTTAGTTCTGCTTTAACTGAAATAAGTAGAAGTAGCAGTTTTACAAGCTACTCTTGTGAGAATTCACAAAAGGCTAAATAAAGCCCCCAACTAAGTTCAATACACCCTATTTACAGAGCTGATTTCTAGGAAGAAAATGAGATAAATAAAGCAACTCGGAATATCTCCATCTCACAGAGGCAACCTCAAACTGTTAAAATCGGTTAAATCATGCTATCCCACCAATTTGAACCAGCTCAGTTCTAGAAGAAAATGAGCCATATTTGAATGACACTTAGCAGGGCTTGCTTATCTTAACACTTCCTTGTGCAAATATGATTGCACGTTGATCATGTCACTGTACTTCTGTTTCTGCACTGCTATGGGGTTTTTGTATTCCTAGAGCACTGGCTAATAACAAGCAAAGCTTTTCTAGCATGTAAAATGAGGAAAGATCATAATTTTTCCCTTTTTTAACTTACATAGCCCAATCACCCTTCTGACAGGCAAAGCATCATGTCTATTCTTGTAAAATCAATGCTGATCTCTGGGTATAAGTGAGTCAAGATAGGAAGAAGGGAAGAGACATCAGTTTTAAACTGACTGCTCTAGCTGGAAAAACTCATAAGCCTTTTGTGCACAGAAAAATTTTGTTGACAAGAAGCTTCTGTATCTGATAGCTTTTCTATTTCCTACTTGCCTTGCTTGTATATTCCTGTGTGATACCATTCAAATCACTGGACCTAAACATAAAACCAAATGCAGTCTAACTTTTCTCATGTCACAGTACAATGAGCCTGGGATGTCTCAATTTAAATGCTGACTCCTAAGAAATGTGTATCTACCTAAACAAACCCATTCTGACCTAACAGTTCCGGAGCCAAAGGACTTAGAGGCAAGCAGAAGGAAGTCAAAGAAACTTTCTTATAAATAAATTTGGGCTATTGTCTTCAAATAGGACACTAGGGTAGAAGAGATGAATATGTAAGAGGTTTGACTAGTGTATTTGGATAGGATATAAACAAGAGCAGTCCTGACTGCCTGTCAGAAATAAACTTCTGAATCTTCTGAGATTTGTGCATCCCTAATCACCGATTTAGCTTCTGCCTGCTCTAATAGAGATACTGGACAACATGCACCAGCAGTGCTTCTAAATGTTTCTACTTCATAAAAAAAAGAACTGCTGTATTTTCTGTGGAAGACTAGTAGAGGGAGATAAATAAATAAAGAACACACATCATGCCTCAGTCTAAGAAGTGGAGTGTGAAGGCCCAGCAATTATAGGTTTAAGAGCAGCTAAAACCTTGGCTGAGATGAAAGTAAGTCACTTTTCTCTCACCAGGCTTTTAATCTTTCTTGATGATCCATTTCTGCCTGCTGTAAAGAAGACGCTTCTTTGAGATGCATTATGTAGGTATTGTTGGATTGTGACATGGAGAGGTCACAGAGATGCTCAGTCCTTGGGCAGCTCCACCCAGATGACATAAAGCTCTCAAAGATTTTATAAGCCAAGACAGAAAGCAATGTGGTGTGTTTCTGCTTTAGCAGAAATTGCACATCACTTAAGGGACTTGGATATTGGATAGACAGAGGGTCTATTCCCAGAAAAAAAAAAAAAAAAAAAAAAAAAGAGGTAAAAATACTACATTAGGAATCAATTTTGAATTCCTCTTTGGAAGAACTTTGCATGGTAGCTCTCTAAGCCATAACACAAGTACTTGAGCACACAGGTCCTTCTGTGCTCCAGGGGTGAGCACGGGCCATGCCTTGGCTTGTAATTAAGGTCTTGCTCTCCAGTAGGTCTAGGGCAGCCTTAATTCAACACCTAACCTTCTCCACTGAGTGTAGTTCCGTTGCCTGTGGAGACAATTGTGGCTTCCTTCTAGCAGTCAGCTGAAATCTGTCCTCAAACTGATGAGTTTGTTTCTTTTCTCTCCACTTCATGTGCCACCTGCCCCAATCTTTCTACACTATTAAATCAAAGTGTAGAGAAGCTGAATCCCAAGTATAATTCCAATGAAAAGGCACAGAGGCCAATTACAGCACTGAAGGAAGAATGTTTATATGTGTTTTCTAACTCCTGCTGGCATGATCCTGTCCCTTCTCTTGAGTTGTCTGGCATGTAGCTCTCCCAACCCTTATGAGCCAGTTCAGTTACCTAAGTAAGAAGAAAGTTATCTGAATTTTTAAAATTTATTATTTTGATCCATTCATTTCTGATGAGTTGGTGAAGTGAATTGTACCCCAGAAACCAGTGATGGAACAAGCCTTGGGAGAGCTGCAGATTTGTCCTTCCCTTGACCCAGTGCCATGTGCCATCTGGCTGGTTGTATTTTACTCATGACAGATTTCCTCTAACAATCCCTTCTCTTCCATTGGAGAATTTTATTTGCTTCTGGAAAGTGGGAATAAAGCATTTCAGCCTCTCTAGGGCATGCACTAAAAATGATGAGGAGACCTGTTGAGTAGATCAGAGCAGACAGTGCATTGACCTACCATAAGGTTCAAGTGTAATCTTTTTCATGCTGTTTTGAGCCTGCATTCTACCCTCACCCAAATTATACTGGATTTTTTGGAGCTGAAATCTAGCTGCCTGTAGTGGACACCAGCATGTGGTTTGTTTCAATGCCAAAAGGAGGATTTTGGCTAAAGCTGTGATGTAATTGCTGCTGTAATTGACCCCACGCTGGAAAGCCAAGAAACCAGTCCTACAGAAGCATCTGTAGCTTACATGCTCCAAGTTGCTGTTTTCAAGCCTGACTTTATATATAGTCAGCTTCCAGGGTGAGATACCATGAGATACCCTTCTGCCCTTGCTTGCCCCAGAGGAAGAGTAGCAACACTGCTATGGCAGTGCATAAATCATTGGGACTTGCATAAATAGTCATGAATGTAGGAAGTTATAATTACGAAACTCAGAGGCAGAACATGAGCTCAGATTAACTTTGAGTTTCTCTGGAGACTTTCAATTACTAACACCAGTGGGAAATGTGGAGTAACATGAACAAAAATCCCCAAGTCTAAAATGGATGTGTAAGGGTGTTAGTAAGAGAATTTACAATGCAGAAGAGATGAGATGTAGAATGGTATTGCCATCTACAGTCATTAGAGTACGGATTTGTTCTTGCTTGCTTTCGCTGTTAGCCTGAGTGATCACAGGAATATTTACTTCTCAGTTAAGTAAACTAGCTAATTGCTATACTAAAATGTCTGTTTCTCTGAAAAGGACAACTGGAAAGGACTCCTTCTTGACTGAGAGTAGGAAATAGATAATTTGTAAATTCCTATGACTTTAAATTCTCCAAAGCCTGAAAATAAAATTCTTCACCAGGATTCTGAAGTATAGTGAGTCCTTGGATGCTTGTGCAACTGAAGTATCACTAACACACTGAAGATACTGTTCCTGCTTTGCCATCCACTTTTGGTGCCTTGTTAGAGAAGTCCTTTGTCCTTTTTAATCATGGATATTAAAGTTAAAACAAGAAAACATCGTTAAAAGGTGTTTTTTTTTTTCTTTGATGACACTGGTGAAAAATTATTTTGAAGTAAAGGTCAATGCTGTGAACCTAGGAGTATGCTAGAAGAAAAAAAATGCATAAGGCAAAGCATTTATTTTTATAATTATTATATAAATTCCCTGGATTTTCAACCACAATTATCAGGAGACTACTCGCATGATGATATGATTTTCTTAATGCTGATGGACATGGATAAAATAAGTATCTCACTGCCAATCAAACCTGGTTTAAACAATCAAGATATATCTGATATAACTTTCTAAGACACAAATTTCTTTTCTTTTTTTTAAAAAATAAATTTCTTACTTATTCCATATGTCTGAACTTCTATGTTTTATCTAAAGCTAAAAACAGATATGTGAAAAAGATTTCAGCCAAATCTTCAATCATAAAATTGTTTGGTGAAGTCTGATGTGTTCATATTTGACCTTTCATAGTCACTAAAGAAAGTCCCAGACATCACACATCTACATCAGATGATCTTGTTATGAGCAACAAAGAATCTTTTGGAAACTTTGAGGGTAATTTCCAGCAGGAATGTAAGATAGTCTGCACAAATCACCTCTGCAAATAACTTTTGATATCTGATTATAATAACTCACCAAAGTCGTTAGGGGATAGAAATAGCTTGTGTGAATGTCTTTCACCATTTATTATCTCCAAGCCTAAGTTCAAAACTGATAAAAGAATAATTCAGCTATTCTAATGATGAACTTAGCATCACGACTCCAATGTTCGTATTTACTGAAAAATCACCAGACAATATTTTAGAATCATAGAATCATAGAATAGTTAGGGTTGGAAGGGACCTTTGAAGGCCATCCTGTCTAACCTTCCTGCAAGAGCAGGGACATCTCCAACTAGATCAGGTTGCTCAGAGCCTCATCCAACCTGGCCTTGAATGTTTCCAGGGATGGGGCATCCACCACCTCTCTGTGTAACCTGTGCCAGTGTTTCACCACCCTCATTGTAGAAATTTTTTTCCTGAGGTCTAGTCTGAATCTACTGCCTCCTATTTTACAACCATTACCCCTCATCCTTTCACAACAGGGCCTGCTAAAGAGTTTCTCCCCATCTTTCTTCTAAGTCCCCTTTAGGTACTGGAAGGTCACTATAAGGTCTCCCCAGAGCCTTCTCTTCTCCAAGCTGAACAGCCCCAACTCTCTCAGCCTGTCCTCACAGGAGAGGTGTTCCAGCCCTCTGATCATCTTTGTGGCCTCCTCTGGACACGCTTCAATGTTTTCCATTGATAAAACATGGGAAATACTAACTTATCATTTTCTCACAGAAATCAGAACTGGTAATATTCTCAAGAGGATAGTTTCTCCATGGGTCAGTTTTGCAATCAGATTGACTGTTCATGCTATCTAGTTTATTATCAGTCTACATTTGTCTAGTAGTCTCAGTCCTGGTGAGGATGAAGGCTCCACAGCCTCCCTAGGCAATCTATTCCAGTGCATTTTTGCTAGACCTCAAAGATTTTAAACTTAATTCTGCTATATTGTTTCATCTCTTAGTGTAGTTTCTTTTGTGCACATAAATATTTCAGGCACCTTGACTAAAATGAAGGGATTGAAGAGATGCAAATTTGCAGAAGCTGCAGGCTGATGAAAAGTATTTTTGTTTTATATTGAATAATGCCACTGGCTAGGTCATCTGTGAACATCTGTGATCCATCGATCTACTCACATAAATATCAATGTTTTGAGATAAAAGTCTAAGTCAATAAACTTTATAGCTGTGGCAAACTCATTACTCTGTGTATGTTATTCTGTCACAAGAAGTCATGAAAACAATACTGAAAAATTAAGAGCTAGACTTGAAAATGAGATTTAATCCTGAAATACTCCACAAAATAAATCATTTCTGAGTGGAGTTCTAGTTAAGAGACCAGTTATTGTTTGAATTTTATCTTTAATTAATTTTTTAAAACAGGAGGAATGGGGTAGTCTTCGTGATTCACCTTAGATTAATATGAATTGCTGATGTTCAAAAGTAAGACTCCAAAATCCTTCATAGAATGCAGAACAAACCAGAGCTGGGGCAAAGTATAAATATATGCAGTTGGATAGGGGATAACATGGAAGGTTCAAAAGTTGTCTGGAATAAACTCTGCACATACCAAGCCAGTTGCATGTTGCCCTGGTTTTGAGGAGGAAATTTTTCCAGATGAACTGGAAGGTTCCTTTCCAAACTTTTCTCTGATTTTCTCATTGTATAAGTTAGAATTTTTGAAGTCTAAATGTAAGAGAAAAAAAAAGAAATAAAAAGAAAAAAAAAACCAAAAACCATACTAATGTGATATTGAACATCACTTGAGAAGAGCAAGTATGAAAATGCCCATATTTCCATTATTTTTTACTGACCACGACTAAGAAACTAAAGCAGGCCAGTAAGGAGGGACTAGGTCTTTGTTTAGTCTCCTTCTCTAATTGTTAATATCATCATGAAATGAGGTACAATGCTTGTCTTTGAGAAGGGATTTCCTAAGACTGATTTACTGAAAGATATTTTATGGGATGAGAATGAAAGCTGGGTCTACTGCACACAAGCTCAGAGTTTCCTGTTGGCCATAAACATGTATTTTACTATGGTAAGTGTTATCAAACCAGCAAAGTTAGTTGTTCTTTAAATAATGTTACAAGGGAAATTTCACCTGCATTTGACAGAATTTAGGCACACCAAATTATCCTCTGTGACACATTTATTGCCCTTCATGAGGAAGGTGGAGTTATCTCATGTTCAACAGTACTAATGGACAGTCACTGAAGAGACCAGCTGCTGTCCAAAGGTAATAATACATAGGGAGACTGGTAAAATTAGATTAGACCAGGACAGGTATAAGAAGAGTAATTCATTCTAGTTTAAAGTTAATGTAGCAAAAGGCCAATCTGACATGACACATTTAAAACAGATTGCTTAAGATCTGCTGCAGGAGACTTGGATCTTTAACTGACTAAAACAGATTATGATCTTATAATGGCAGGGGAAAAAAGATGATAGCGTCTGTGCCATTAGTCTGGTTAAGACTGTATCATGTGGATTAACATTAGTAGCAAAGAGTACATTTCAGTAAAAGTTTCCATTGGAAATAAGAAAAGTTGTAGTTCTCTTTATTTTCTTTCTTTTCCTTCATAGACAGGGATGAACTTCTAGCTAAAAACACCAAATCAAACAAGCAAAAAACCCACTTTGTCTATTTCTAAACTTCTGAACAATTTACTCAAACTTCTTATTTATGTGATAAAAGTCTGATTCTAAGATCAGTATAAACACTTTTCTTCAAATACAGTTTTAAAAAAAATGGAAATCGTATTTAAATTTTAAAACTGAAGAGATTCCTGTGTGTTATACTTAATATCTTTAAGTGAAATTGTGCTCTAAATGCTTATGATCATCTACTGCTAATCTACTAATATTGTCATATACTTATCTACTAAAAATCATAAAATGGACATAGCAAAAAGCTTGTGGAATAATTGCACCAAATTGCTTCGGTTTAAAAGAAGAAGTTGAGTTGCTAATAGAAGAAGAATGAAGAAGCTGAGTAAGCTCCAATGACAATTACAGACCCAAGAAGTTCAGACTGGGAGGAAGACATAGCAAGTTCTGAAAAATGTAAACTAGTTTGGCAGAAGAAACTGAGGAATTGAATTTTAAGATGGCCAAGTAACGACACAATGTTCTTATTTTTGAAAAATTGGTAAATATTTTTGGTAAAATTATTAAGGAAAAAGGATTCTTCTTTCAAAATATCTTACCTCATTGATTTCTAAGATAAGGATATTGCATTTTTATCCATTTTGCCTGGTTTCCACATGAGCTTTCTTGCCTTTCTTCATAATTTGCATAGTTTTTATTGTTCACTTTTAAAATTTCTATTTCATTACTCTCAGAGAGTTTGATAATGAGAAATTCCTGGCAATCAAACTTTGTATTATCTCCTTGAACTTCCTAAAAAATGTTTTTAAGCATTAGAGTAGACATTTATTCTCTCTTTGTGAATGGAACTCCAAAAGAGATACTGAGAAAGGATTGTCTTTAGATCAAAATACTTTGACTTTATATACACACACATATTTTTTTCTCCTGTTGGTTGCTAATGTACTATTTAGAGATCTTAGCATGCATTAGGCTGTATTGTTAGGGACTAGGGATTCAGTAACACCAGTCCTCTCTTTTTTCTGCTTGTCCATAGAAAGTAATGAGTAGGGATCTTTTCCTTTACCCTGTACGTCTGCAGCAGAGACGTGCAGGAGATATGAGCAAGTCTGGATCCGAGCTGCACAGAGCGGAAATATATTTAAATACACATTTTAATCCCATTGGCCTCAATAGCACCAAAGGGCTTTTTCCAGTGCTTTATCAAACAGTGACTGCTCAGAACATGACAAAGATTAAGGTTTGCATGTTCTTAGCCCATTAGCAGATATTAAAATCTGGATTTTTGGATTGCTGAGGGAAGAAAAATGATGTAGTGGGTGGCTGCCTGGATTCCCAGGTGAGTTCTTTTTCTTTTTTTCCCTCCTCTCTTTCCATGCAAGAAAGATGATTTTTTAGTCTGAAGGATTGGATTAACAACAGGAGCTGCATGCCAAACTCCTGTAAAAAGCTTTTCATTACAGATTTTTTAAAACCCTGTTTAAAATGTATACGAGCAAACTCAGGTGTAAGCCAAGGTGCCATCTGTAAGATAGATGTGCCAGGTCACCTGGCAGGCACCATTAATGCAAAATGACAAAAGACACTCCCACCGCATTACGTACCACAGACGTGAAACCCAGAAATACCTGTAAGAGAGGGATTTTTTTTTTCGTGCTCAGAGACAGACATTTGAAGTTCTCAGCACCAATTGCCTGCTTTCAAAGCATCTCATTTTCAGTTTGGATATGTAAAAGATCAGCTTCAGGATCAAATAACAAATTCCGATGACATTAACATTTTTCACCTGAACTTCAGATTGAATGAGTGCTCATAATTCTGTGCAGACACAAGAAAAAAAAATCTACTTAAAACTCTTTCACGGAGGAAAGTTTCTGTTTTTTTTTTTTTTAGTTTTGTTTTGTGTTGGTTTGCTTTGTTTTGTTTTTCAAAAAATGCCTAACACACATAGCATGTTTTTTACAAAAGGCTAAGAGTGAAGTCCTTAGTGAGGTTACCTTTGCTCTGTGATGCATGGTAACAAACTGCAGTATTTCTGCATATTTCTGATGGAAGTATAAACCATCCATTTTACGAAAAGAGTGATTATAACTTTTGACATTGACTTCCTAGGTGCAGTGGGTCAGAGCTGAATATAAAGTAATTTTATTTTTTTAATGATTTGTTGCTAGTTCTTTAGTTACTTTGACCATTAATCATTTCATTGTGTCGCTCTGTTGAGAGCTACCTAGCATCTTGGACTTGCCAATCAGTGACATGGAATGTTATGTTAAATAATAAGTTATTTAATTGATATGGGTACCCCAACCCTGGAACAGTGATGGTTGAAAAGTATGCTGACAATTCCCATATCTAGCCACCGGTTATCCAGTTACCAGAACAAAATTTTTCATAAAAGTTGAATAAAAGAAGATAGTAAAATCTCCTGATACCTATAAAGCTTCCAACATACAGGGTTAATAATACTATAAAATATGTCTTCTGGATAAATCCTTTCTGTGTATCCCAGGAAAAAAAAGAATTTGGAAGACTGTATATAAATGCATCATCTGGTGACATTTACCCTAATAGTATAATTAAGACAGAACTATATTAAGAGCACTCCTAATGGGCTTTTTCCATGTCACTTATTATTTATATATCACTGCCAGCTCCATTTTACTTTGTATTTCACATTTATATTTTGGAAGTATTGGAACACACTCTACTAGGCATTGTACAGATATATCGTGATAAAACTATATTTTCCAAGTAATTTGTAATCTAAACCAAAACATTTTCTTTTACTCTCTCCTCATGCTCCCCAGATTAAGGACACAGTCCCGCTGCCCTTAAATATGTACTTGTGCCACTGACTTCACTTCATCAGGGGAAGAGTAGACATGTAGATACGCACCGATAAGGGACCTGGAAATACTTCTGCAGATAAACAATGTCAGCAGTCCGAGCCTTAGCTGGCTCTGGTTAATCTCTCATGATGTCAGGTGAGTTATAGATGGGACTAGGGGAACCAAGACTTAAATAGTTCCAGGGTTTTTAATCTCTCCTCATCTGGAAAGCTTAGTCATTTTCATTGCTTTTCTCAAGACTCTTCTATTCCTGCCATGTCAAGTTGACCAAAATAGAACATAGTATTCAAGGTGAGAGTGCACTGTACCACTGATTTATCACTCTTCCCTTTATGGTGCCTAGTGCAAATCAAAAAGTTACAATCACGAAGTGAAGTTGCAGCTCTCTGCTCCTGGAGTATGCTCACTACAAATATGGTCTGTGAGAAACCAGGTAAGAAAAGAGAAAAAGAACATGGCATGTAACCGTTGTTTAGTAGATTTGGGGGTATTTTGAATTCTTTTTGGACAGTTTCTTTCAGTAGATAAATCAATATTCAGCCTCTTCTTTTGTCACGTTTTTATGGTGGTACGAAAAAATAAGCTTTTGTTTACATCTGAAGATTAAAAGAGGCACAGTGTTAGAATATTCAATGGAAGCAGTGTGATAGATAAGATGTCAAGGAGAGCTCCAGGAACTACAACAATACTTTTAAAAGATAAATAAATATACAATGTTATCTTTTAAGTTGAAGCCTCACACAACTTCACTTTTAAATATGTATAACCAGAACCTTTTTTTGTTCTATACACATTTTCGCACACTTGTAAATGTTCTCTTACAAGCCAAACCAGTAGACAACGGAATATATTACTTAGAGAAGTAGCCAACATACTACAGAGATATTCAAGACCCATGTGGTCAAACCGACCATGAGAATGGGCTGTAAAAAATAACTTTGTGGCAGTCAGAACTCAAAAGGAATTTTTGGTGAAGTTTAGGTTTTTGGCTTTGCTGTTCCCCAAATGACCGACTCCAGATTTAGATTGCTAGAAAATTTTTACTAGATCTCATCAGCATTTGAAGAAACAATACCTTCTGCATTTTTGAGGAAGATCTCATATTTCTTGCTCTCTGTCCAGTGTCTTGGGAAGCTTGTTCAGTACATTTTATATGTTGGCCCCTAGACCTGGGTAGTCCAGCAGAGCTGGGGGCAATGCATTGCCTTTTGTAGAATGGTATGCAATAAAAATGAACCAACAAACATGGACAAGAATTCAGCCTGGGAGAATATTCTGGCAACTACTTCTATACATACCCTGTACTTACTCTACACTTTTGCCTTTGTCTGTCGTCAGATACAACACGCTGGGCTAAATTAACTTACGTTTAAATTAGCACAACTGTCTTTCTGTGTAGGCCTGGTCTGAAAACATGATGATGAAAAAATAAATTTCCGATTCTTTCTTCCTGTGAGTGTATTATATGTAAATTCAAACATAGGCTGTGTTCTCAGAACAGCTTTCCCTCCCCCAAAAAACACCTAAGGTGCTTAAGCACCCGAAGTCCACTGGAAAACTAGTGTACTTTACAAACATTGTTATCTCTTGTCTTGTAGGAATTAAAGATCTTGGTGGTATTGCAATAGAGCAATTTCCCAATGATCAGTGATACATCAATACAATCCCTCTATATTAACAGGATATCTCAAATCTGAGACATGTCAAAGTCAGTTCACTCAGTCATTAAATACAGATGCCATTAGAAAATATTGTCCTATCATGCAATTTTACATAAGCAGACTATCAGAGATGTGCACAAGTTAATCAAATGGAGAAATGTTCTAACAAGCCAGAGTGGACATGCAGAGAATCCTGTAGGACATGGTTCATCCTTTTGCTGTGGTCTGGGAGACCATACAGTACTTATCTCCTTCCCACTTGTCAAGCTTCTTCCGAGCCAGTCCTGTAGGATCCAGATTATTTTCCAGGACAGACTACTTCCACTATGTGCTGATAATAAGAAGGTATAGCCACATCTACTGGATCAAATTAAAAGTCATTTAAACCTTGCTTGACTTCTAACGAAAAGCAAATTTGTCCTCCAAAAAGTTTACAATACAAGTGGCATACGAGAGTCAGCAATCATAATGCAAAGGGAAAACTGGGAAATTACACTGGTTACCACAGAGTCACAGGAGCTGCCTAACACCTTGACATGTCTTAGGTTTTGAAAGTGGTAGCATTTTTATTTAAAAATAAAGGAATTAAGCAACTGTATTACAATTCAAAACCCTCTTACAGAGGAAATGCTGTCTTTCTGAGTGAAGAAGAGATTTCCTCCACTCTCCCCTACATTCGCTTAAAAAGTATTCAAAGAAATAATGGTTAACACATCCTTATTATTTAATCAAAACTCCCTCCTATGATTTTTATTGAAATAAACAACTGATTTCATTATCTATGTGACCTCCAAGATGTATATTACAGCTTGCCCTGTGCCACGTTTATGATATCAACAGAAATGAATAATTCAAACATCTGTCCCAGCCACTGTATTTTTATCACCACTTAAGTCATCTTTGGCTGTATTTTCATCTCTGTCTCATTCAGAATCTTACCCTTTCTTACTGCTTGCTTTCTATAGTCAGAAAGCAAATCAACCAAGAACAGAGCATTCAAAATTAGCAGAAGTGTTTAACATTAGAATGTAGGCTATGTTCTTTTTCTTTTCTTTTTTTGTCCAAGCAAGTAATTGTTTCCTGTTGATTTAAATGTAAAATTAAGAAAAAAAAAAAGATGAAGCAGAAAATTTGGACATTATAGCATGCAAAATGCAAATTTATGAGAAGTTTGTTGCATATATAAAGGAGTCAGACACATTTCAAATTTGGCTATGTGAAGAACACTACTAAATGCAACTGGCTTCACCCATATCACATTTAATGCTCAGTCACCATAATGTTTATTTTACAAAGTGCTTAAGTATTTGGTCAAATCAGAGCACATGAAGCTCTCCATGGGCACAAAGCTAAGTAAATATTTCAGTACAACATAGATTTAATGCAAAACACAGAGCCAGTCATTTAGAGAAAAAGGCAAAAAAAAGAAAAAGACTCATGGTCAAGCACTAGACTTGCTCCCTAAAATATGTTTTGCACTCTGATCAAATTTACAAGACTTGAGACATTTGAACTTATGTATTTGTTTCTGGATGATTTGTTGTTGTTGCTTTTGTTTTTTTTCCATAGCACTTTAGATTTGGGAAGGGATAATAAGGAATGCTAATTTACTCCATCCAGAGAAGTCACAGACTGACTGGCCCCAGAAGGTCTTTGAAATTTGAGGCAAAAATTTTATATTGTGAAATTGTTCCCTAGATTTTACAGAATTAAGATATATGTATGGTAGGAAATGTGCATGCTTGGATGACCATCCAAGTTTAACTGAACCAATTTGATATTTCAAGGTAATTTTATAGTCATATTAGCAAAAAGGAAATACAATTTTATTTCAGTTGAAGAAACAACTACATCAAAAGATTCATTGCAAAAATGACTCTTTCCTCCTCCTTTTTTTTTTTTTTATTTTCTAAAAATTACAGAAAATAATACCTAAAATAAGTTTAAAGAAGAATAGAGACAGCAACAATCGGACTTTTACTCAGACTTGCAATAATTTAGTAACACAGAACAAATCTTATCTAAATCACATTCTTGCTTTTTGTTTCAGTTTGGTCAGTTGACTGAAACAACTTGTAGACAAGTGAAACGGGAGAGAGATATGGATGCTACCTCAATGCAACTGATCCTTATATTGTACACAAGGAGATAAAATATCTTTTCTGTTTTCTTTCCCTTCTAAGTTAAAATACAATAGAGATAAAGAGAGATATAACACATATGCTTGAAACTTTGATAGAAACCAGAAGGGAAGCAGAAAAAGACAAATATCCCTCTAATGACAGACTCCCTGATAGCACAAATCCAACTAATCTATTTTCCATTATACCCAGCAAAAAAAGACTGGGTTTGTGGCGAGGCTAAGGGGGAAGGAAAGCAGGCAGGCAGCAGAAAAGAAATGGGGAGAAGTAAAGAATATTTAATTATATGTTTTGTTCAAGGTAACTATCTTTTGACCTAATGATGCACTAGTTTCAGATGTGCATTGTGCTTCACCACATAAACTTTACTGGCACAGTAGGACCAAGAAACTGGGCTTAAAGAATATTTTGGGTTCTTTATATGAAACCTATGGAATATTTCAGATAGATTATTTATGAATTTTATTTAAAAGCCTACAGAAATGACTCATGTTTATCTCTCTAAATGTATATTGTCGTATCACATCCACTTGGAAAACACTTTAGTAACGCCATGAATCACCTGGGTACCTTTGTGTACCCTCTGAAAAGAACAAAGAAAGAAGTAAAGAAGCAGAGAGGAGGTCTCAAGCTTTGAAATGGTGAAGCTCATACCTCAATAACAAAACTTCATTTGATGAAAAAATGTTCAGAGCAGGCACTAGCTGTTTTCCAAATACATACGGGGTTGAGCTGAGCAGACAGTCCATCCAGCTGTTAGGAGTTTGGGTTTGTTTTCAGTTTAGCCACTTCACAGCTGAATATTTCACTTAAGGTCTTACCTGCAAAACAATGTTATCGACAGAAAAGTTCTAAGATCTCCTTATGAAACACACTTCATCGGAGATGAGTATTATCCGTTTTTGGTAAGTGAGACACAAAGTGAGACACCATAGTGCTAATTATTGCAGCACCTATTATTTCAGCACTGGGCCATCACAGCTGTGGCTATTTCCTTTGTGCTGGAGCACCACTGTCATGGCATCTGGGGAGGAGTGTGGGTTTCAGGCAAGGAACAATGAAGAAGTGAAAAAGACCAGTATCTTAGTGATGGGACACTCATATGATACAAAGATGTTTTTCATTCTAATCCTGTCTGCTTTTAGAATTATCAGTTTAAAATAGATGTAAAGCACTGCTATTTAGAGCTCTGTACCTTTACTTAAATGCTCAAGTAATAAACTTAAGAATAATGTTCAAACAATTTCTCTTAGTAATTACATGCAAAATGGACAGTTTTAATATAGAAAATTTAGACTGTACACATACCTACTTCCAGCACCAAAAAAAACCCCTGTAACTAAGAAGCAGCTTTTAAGTTCCTCCTTTGGAAAGGTGGAAATCAATTTCAAATCTCCTGTTTCCTGAACCAGCAGGCAAACTATGGATTCAAAAAAGGGTTCTCATCAACATACTTTCCTTTAGTTAAGTCTTCTGATCTGTTCGGCATAATCTGAATGTGTCCATCAGACCAAGTCCTGTAATGACCTAGAATGGGGAATGTCTACTCTGTAAATCCTAGAAGGGATTATAAGCAATAGAGAAGTCAAATAATTCAAACAGGACTGAGACAAGTTTGAGAATCATGTATGTAACTGGAGGAAGGCAAGAGTTAGGCAAGAACTGGAGTGGAGTACAAATATATTTGTATATCTGGGATTGTAAAGAAAGTGACAATGTTCTGTAATATTTTACATTCATTGTGTCTAGATCAGTTTTGCTACCTCTCTGTGTGCTATTTCTATGTGGAGGAATGGGTGAAAGCCTTTTCCCCAGAGAAGAAATGAGATTACATAAACAGCCGTCTGAATGGCCTATCAAAAATTGAATGGAACAACCACGTGAGGAAAAAGTACTGCGTAGGGCAGTTTGAAAATCAGTTTTTAAGAATATTGGTGAATAGAAAATGTTAAAACAAATTATGAAAACACATCAGAAGAAAGAAAAGTCAACAAAAGCTGCTGCTTCTATGTAGTTTAGGTTACTGAGCTAAAGGACTTACGCCTTCTGGGGTTTTTTTTGTACAAGAAGATTTAATGTGTTTTATATTGTCCTGACCCAAAAATGCTAGCTTGTTTTAGAGCTGCTGGCTGTTTCTTATTCGGACTGTTTTCAGCACAGACCTACTTAAGGAAGCCACACAGTTGAACAAGAGTGCTGTGACTTTATAGTTTCAAAGCTGAGGGAATCAGGGATGTTCTCCCCTGTGCAGTAGCTGCGCCAGAGGCAAGCTTTGGGGAGTACTTAAGGATGTAACCAAAAAGGGAAAAAAAAAAAAAAAGAAAAAAAAAGGCAAAAAAATAAAAAGGCAAACCGAAAGAAACTTTCAAAGACTTTTCAGTGAATGAGCTGATAAATATTTTGCTGTCTTCTGCTGCAAGGCCTTATTTCCTCCTGGTTTAGCTAGTTCTGATTTCAAACCTTTTTAACATCAGTGACCCTGGATGTTGCCATAGGTGTCTTCCAAATTGAATTTTTCAACTGATTCTAGTGATAATCTACCATTGTGTAAATTCCTGCTAAGTGTGTGGCAAACCTTAGCTTCTGTACATTCCAGATTGATAATGTCATGCTCAATAGCACTTATCTAGGAATAGAACATAAGTAAAAAAAAAAAAAATGTTCCTTGCTGCTCAGAGTGCATGGTCTTGTGATTAAGACATTGCTCTCAGTCTTAGAAATTGTACATTTAATTGCCAGATCTTCCTCAAATTTACTTATTTGCAAATCACTTCCTCTCTCTCTGCTTCACTTTCCTGGCTGCAAGTTCAGAATTTATAGCTACGTCTGCTGTGACTAACACTATTTAAATCAAAGTTTGTGTAGTCAAGTACTGATCAAAACATTAACCTGGGTTCACAACCCTGGTCTGCCACAAAATACTGGCACAACCCCAGACATGTCACTTGGCTTGTATTTTAGCTTGATTTTTGTCTCCTTTATGTGAACTATAAGCCATATTGTCTCTCTGGGTTGTATGCTCAGTAACATTTCCAGTGAGCTTCTGTGATAGTTTTTCAAACCACTTTGTTACCCATTGTCATGAACTGGTAAAGGTCCAGTCATGACAGGTGTGAATTCTCAGTTACAGAATTAAGACACAATGGTGACAAACACATATGTTGGTTCTTTATTTCGTTCACACACAAAGGGTAATGAGGGAAAGAGAAAGAGAAAGAGAGGAGAGGAGGGAAAGAGAGAGAAAGTAGAAGAGGAAAAGAGAGAGAGAAGGTGGGGTGGATGGAGAAAGAGAAAGAGAGGAGAGGAAATACCACCACGGAGAGTCAATGTCCCAAAAGTCCATCTGACAGAGTGGGTGGGGTGGACATTGCAAAAAGGTGAAAATGCCACCACGGAGAATCAGTGTCCCGAAAATCCCTCTGAGTGGGTGGCGACCCTTTTTTTAGTCCTTTGCAGCAGCCCCTCCTTCTTGACACTTTGAGGGCCTTCATGGGTCCCTCCATCGTAGGAGAACAGGTGCTTTCCACCTGTGGTTTCACACCTCTGAAGACTCAGACACAGGCAGAGGAGTTTGTGGTTGCTGCATCCTGCCTATTTGTCTCCATGGTGGTAGTTGTTATCTCTTGCAGATGCAAAGCTTGCTTATTCCCTGTAAGCCATGTGGTTATCTGAGACATGTTGTTACCTAATGTCCAGCAAGACAGTGTCCACAAAGTTATTTTGCATCCCTCAGAGCTGGCCTCTGTTGTTCAGTCACTTGGCAATGCTGTGCATGCTTGGTACCGTCCAGGGCCTGAGCTCATGCACAGGGTCTGGCTCCATTCCAGGGGAGGTGTACAAAACCAGGATACCCTGTCTCACAGTTATTGAAGCTTTTAGCAAAAACCAGAGACTTTTCTGGTAAAATGAGACATTTGTGGTTCATCAATGTTTTGTTTGGTTCTTTCCATCATCTAGTGATGTTGAGACATTAACTTTTTTCAGTCTCTGACACCCATATAGATTTTGGATGGAACTTGTGCAGCACAGGAGGTATTTCTGTTGTTTAGACAAGTTATCTTTGTCAAGCTGAAAGAAAACAAAAAGATGAGAGAGAAAATAAAAACTACATCTCACTAAATAACTAGCATTAGGTATTTTATAGTTTGTGTTTCCTCTCTAAGAAAGATTGGGATCTTGGATTTTAATCCTTCATGCAGTTTTGATGATAAGTGCTTTACTTTTCTAGTTAGCTTGAGTCTGCCTAAGGTGAGAGATTTGCATCATCTAGGGATTAATATCTTTTTGTTTTATGCATATTCCTGGTTGAATACTGGTGCTGAATGCTTTTCACATTTCCTGTATGATTTGAAGCCTCTATCTGAATCCTGACCTGCCATTGCTACTTTTGTCTTTTATTTCTCCTTTTAGTAGCATTCATTGTTTTTTGGGTTTTTTTTTTTTTTGTTTGGCTGGTTTTTGTTTTCCTTTCTCTTTTTCCCCTGCTTTTATTACAGCTGTAAAATTGAAAAATTATTTTATTGTATATATACACAATTTCTTTTGAAACTTTCTCTCTCATGACTGACTAATCACTACTAGGGGATATGGGAACCAGTCTCAATAATGTGGTTTAAGAAGGGTATAAAACTAGAGCGGAACAAAGAAAGAAATATTCACCACAGTACAATATGGTGCGAAGGTCTCTGTAGTATCTTAGTACTGGCAATATTTTCTTTGCTGGCGTGGTTATAACTGTATTACATACGCACACACAGGCAAAGGCAGTCACATTTTACCACCTCATGTTTCTCAGGAATATGATCCCACTAATCTTTAAGTATTTACCTGTGTCAGGGGAGGTAAGGTTTTTTTAGCCAATGACTGGACAAGCACATCTGTTTCAGGGGATCACCTCAGCATGGCCCTGCACACTGTACACCTATGGGCATCTGGAGTGCACCGGTGGACTTTGGGAATGCATCACCTGGTTTAAGTACATCTGGAATGAGAACATCTGGGGTTTCACTGAAAAGGTGCACCAAATCTGAACTGAAATGTTAATGTAGACAAGCATTCAGTTCATCTTGGAATTAATCTGTTTGCTTTTGGATGAGTAGTCAGGATTTGTAATAGTATTTGAATGTTGTACTTCTATTTTCATCCCAAATACACATCAGTTTCCGTGGTAGTTAAAACAGGTATTTAGTGGTTCTAAGAAAAAGGCCATTATTTCACTTTGGCTTGTTTTCTTGTCCTTCTTCCCATATTCAAGTTCAAATCCTCTATTATCTCCACAAGGTTAAAGAATATCCCTACTCTTGCAAATTCTGTCATTTGTGAAATTTAGTTTCTTGCCAAGATTTGACATGTACTTGTTCACATAAAGACATACAGAGAAATATGTTACACAATTTTTCTGGGGAAAAAACCAAAATCTGAGTCTCCAACATCTCTTTATATTATCACATTTCTTAATTTTGTTAAAGAGAAAGCTTTCTAACAGAAAATGTCCAATGTTAACCACTACATTATACCAAATCTAGGCATGTATTGTAATTTAAATACATATTATAATGTAGCCTAAGAGCCAGAAAAACATGAATCAAAAAACTATGAAATTGAATATTTCATAGTTAGAATTAAATGAAATTTCAAATAAATGATTTTTTTTTTCCTTTTCAAGAATGATTTAATCTATCAAAAGAAAATCAGACTAAGTGCAAGGAGGACTTCTCCAAGAGTGTCTCATCTTACCAGTCTTAGACATGTACCTGAGATTGGAGCTCTACGAACTTAATCCAGTCACTTGTTTTGGACAGTGTATTTTTCTGCTGACACATTGCTCTATACCCCTGAGAATGTAGGTGCAATTCTGTAACTGCTTTGTTGAGAGATTTAAGAATTTATAAACTTTTTAATTTTCTTTTTTTTTTTAACCCAAACCTCTCAAACTGAAAACCGCACCCCATCAAGTGACTTCCTTCGAAGTCTCTGGACTACAAATCCGCAAGAACAATCCTCCTGTCCATGCTTTACCTGCTACTTCAACACTCGAAGAAGAGGTCCATGAAAACTTGTGGTCCTGGCAGTGGGCAACCCAGTGAGATGGAGTCACATCTGCCCCCTCACTCTGATGGCACTGGAAAGCTGTCCATGCAGGTGCCTGAGCAATAGAGGAGCGTCTAAAACCCAAGGTCTGGCTTTTCTAATGGCTGCTGCAGAAGGCATTTTTAACCTGCCATTTTAGAAAAGCTCCTAGAGGTGCCAGCTAGCCCATCCCACGCCGTTCAGCAGAGACTCTCTCTGTATATATTTCTCTATTGTTTTGTCTGGTTTTATGGTTGCCTGTTTCTCTGCAGGTAGCTCAGTGATTAGCAAAGCAACTGTCTCTGCCTTTTTCAGCTCATCTCAGGGTTCCAGGCAAAACAAGCCCATTTGAAGCAGAGCCCGATGCTCGCAGTAATTCCCCATATGTTGATTTTCACACCAGCCTTGGGTGGCTGCACCTCATTATTTGATTTTCTCTGCATCAGTTTTGTTTGTGTGAGCGTGCGTGTGTGTGTCTGTGTGCATCTGTGCATGTGTGGCTTTTTCTTTCCAGTTTGAAGTGATTCTGACCTAAATAGAGGAACGTGTGGGTGGCAGTTTAGTTGTAGGTGCCACTTCAAAGCCTTAAAATGCTACAGTCTGCAAATAAGTACTTTAAGGGAGAGGAGGCGGGGAGAAGACATCCGTGTGTATTCAGGGATGTCACTTGTGACAGGACTAACAACAGATGAACCCCAGAGGCTCTGATTTCTGCGTGTATTACACCCCACATGTCTCTGGAGCTTAGGGGGTGGATTTTTTAAAATACTTATTTGCATATCACTGTATCTAATGCAGTTAAGTTTATGATTTAAGCAAAACTGAGCTGAAAGGGAAATACAACAGAAAAAAAAAAAAAAAAGATGTGACCTCTCTTAATTAAATCAAGAAAAGATCCCAGCTTCCCAGAGATTTTTGGATTACATAGGAAAAAGAAAGAAAGAAAGAAAAAAAAGCATTCTTACCAACCATCATCAAATATATTTAAACCCAAAGTGTGAATTACTGGGAATAACAAAATACATTAAACAGTCGATATAGCTTTTACCACAAGATTCAACTATATGTGTAAAGACGAAGCACTCTTGGGGTTTGCGGAGGTGTATGGTTAAGGATGACAGTTATTTACCATAACGTGTTACTTCTGTTACGTGCTAGTCTCACTCAGCCCACATCTTCTTACTATACATTGTAAGCAGTGGGTTCTGAATTTCTGTGAGCTTAAAGCTAAAGAGGTAAAACACCAAAAAAAAAAAAAAATCCATGTGGGCAAAGTATGGCTTAGTCTGGGCTGCAGAGCTCTCCACAGCTTCCAAGTTGTGAGTCCAATTTATCACAGCAGGTTAACTTTCGCATTTCCACTTTCCCTACAAACTCCTTTGGGAACACCAGGCACTACTTGTCTTTCCGTTCATGCTTTCCAGCCACTTTATTCGAGAATCATTTTCACTCTGTAAAAAAATCACTTGATGAAAAATTATTCTTCAGGAAATTAATATTGAGAACATGTTTTAGAAACCAGAACTGTAAAACTAACACTGAGAAATGTGTTGGTTTACTGGGAGAGAAAGGGAGCAGCAGCCTCCACACCTGGGTAAAAGAGCCAAAACCAAAGCCGACCTTGACTGTGGTAACTGGTTGGGCTGCAGTCCCTAAGGCACAATGCTTTGTAGAGCCACCAACAGAGATGTGATGTGGCTGACCTCAGGTTTAGCTACATGAGACACCATTTCAAGGTCAAGGAGGTAGCTCTTAAAGATGAGTAAAGCTGTCTCCTGGGTATTCCTTTCAACCAACTGTAAAATACAGTGCAACAGGTCCTATACTTGTGTTGCTAACTTTTCTCTCCACACTTTAACTATGCCAGTCTAGGCATTATTAACTCTGTTTTTATGTTAAGAAGTTATTTTTTTATGTATATATAAGGTTTGATAATATGAACAAGCTATCATTACATAAGGTAGAGTCTGAATTTACAATATACTCGATGATGCTTGTGTATGATCTTTTAGTAATAAGGAGAAACTCACACTTAGGAGAGAAATATAAGTTATATGGTGGCTGTAACAGAATAAGAATAGATACTTGAGTGGCTGCCCTCTACAACCTACTTTACCATATACTATATTGTTTACCTTTTCCTAAACATAAAAAAGGGAATAAGGAAATTCAGAGAATTCTCAGGCCATAAAGACAGTAATGCAGAACTATATTAAGGCTAGCAGTTAAGACATTCTCATGAGTTGTGGCAAGTGTAAGTTTGAGATGCCTGACAAGAAGAAGGGACACCTGTGTTAAACACAAAGTGAAAAATAACTGCTGTTGTCAGTTCTACAAACTCTTCTGCTGTGCTCCCAAACAGAAGCAGCTGCCTTTTGCCCAAAATCCAGCACTGTCCCTGTGTGTTAGGGTCCCTGGGACAGGCAGGTGAAAGGATGCCTAGAAAGGCAATCCTAAGCAGACTTAGGTGAAAACAGCTGCTGGGCTGCTTGCCTCTGTCCAGACTATGGCTTTGGGTATGTGCAGTAATGGAGCTTTAAGGAGCTCTGTAAATCTTTCAGAAAAAAAAAAACAAAAACAGCGATGCCTGTGAATACTGAGATGCCTCAACAGTCAGGATAGGGGGTTGGTGAGTTGTTATGATAGAGTTAGGTGCTTAAACTGCACCTGAAGTTAAATTTTTCAGTCTAAATCATTACAGGAATGAGCCTTACTAGTTTGGCTCTTTTGCACCGAGAAAAAAATTCTCAAATACCTATGCCTTTTTGATGTTCTCATACATATCTCTTACCCTTTACACAGTTTCTCTTTAGGCTGAGGAAAGAACAGAGGAAAGTACAGTGGTAGTTCTCTGTGTTTGAATTTTATAGGCATTGAAAAAGGCAACATTAATTTTCCTTCACATTCCTAATGGTTTCAGAATTGTTCATTTCCTACCAAAACTACCAGCTCTCCCACCACCGTCCCCGACAGTGCAGCCCACAGCTCACACAAAAAGCAATATGCTGCTCAAGTGTATTATTACTGAATTCTGTTGTCCATCATAGACGCAAAGCTGACAGCAATACTGGTTGTCTACAGAGCAGACCCAGCAGCCAACAGGGAGCGAGATTGATGCCTCTGCATCAGGAAGTTTTGGCCAGCCGAGTGCTTCTGCAATATGACAAGACCTCAACAGCAGCTGCTCGAGTTACTCTGTAGAAAGGCTCCTGTTTAGCAAACAATTTTGGTGGCATAATGGACTCCCTTTATTAGTGTGATTAGACAGCAAATTATTCCATTAGATGAAATTAAGTTATTATTATTGTTACTGTTATTTATTATTTACTAGGTGCCAACTGCACTCAGTAACGCTCCTATCTATTAAGCAGAGGGAAAGGAGCTATTTTAGCACATACACGGACAGCAAGGCAAGTGCCTGCAGTCACTACAGGTACATGGTCTTTTGTTCATAAGGTCATGATGTCTTGCAGAGGTCACTATAGAAATGTCACCTAAATGCAAGTTTAAATAGAACACACTGAAGGGATAAATACTGTTCTAATAGATTTTAAAAAGTTATAAAAACTATTTTGAAGCTTAAAAGAAGTAGGGAGGGGAAAAAGATTATTGGGGACATTTTCTGTAAAAACAAAGCGAACAAGGAAGATGAACATGCACCTGGAAAAGATGATTCCCCTGAACTCTAGGAGTCCCAGATAGGAAATATGGTTCTCCATAATATTGCTCGTTTTGTGATCAGGCATCCTGGAGCAAAGTGAGGGCAATATTTCTACTGAATTGTATTCTTCCCTGTTTGTGTTGGGGTGAAAATCCACACAAATTAAAGGATCAGGCCCTATGTCCATAAGAAAGGCAAGGAATATTTTACTGAGTCACTTTTCTCTCTCTTTTGTCTATTAATATTTTAAGTTCTTTGAAACTGGAATTGAATTTACAGAAGTAGATTTTCTTAAGCATTTCTTCCAGCTCTGAAAGTCTCAAAACTGCTGCAGTGCAAACCAAGGCAGTTGATTACCAAAAGCAGCATTTTTATGCTTTTAAGCGGCAAGAGGTTGAGATACAGAGACAACTCCGCAGAAACTATTAAAAAAAAAATCTACTTATTGAAATGGTTTTATTAAGTCACCCTCCATCTTTTTATCTGATTTATTTTCTGAGTTAATTATACAATGCTATATCTATCCATCCTTTCCAGATGGCTATATGTCCTTTGAGTCCACATATTGATATGGTTCATTCAATATTCTGCATGGGTCACCTCCTCAAATGTCTTTCCTGAAGCTCTTCCCTTTCTTAACCCTGAACCTTTTTCCCACCTCCCAGCTTTCCAATTCCAGTTACTCACACAGTTTTAAGGATTACAGTCTCATTTTATTTAATGGAGTGTGCACAGCTATATTTCATTATTGCCAGAAAAATCCATATGCCACATTTTTAAAAATAAATCCCCACTAGAAATGTTGGAAACCTTACAGACTTTGATTGAGTTGCCCCAGGTCAAACTGAACATCTGGGAAAGAACTTCTGCCTAGGAAATGGTTGTGCATCCTTGAATACTCCAGTGGCCTCACTCTTGGAATAGGCTTAGGTGAAGCTGTGTGTAAAATACAAGGATATCATTAAATATTTCCCTATGTAGAGCACTACTTTTCTCCTATGCTGTTCTGGCAGCCCAATAGTGTACATATGCCATTGTGGTACTGGTTTAATATTAATACACATATTAATAGAAGATGATAAAATAGTGTTTGCCAGCTACATAATTTTGTAAATGCTGGCTTATCTGCCTTCCTTTTGGCATTGCAAACTATTCACAAATCAGTTGTTAATCTATTCAGTGTTTAAGGATAAGGGTCTGAGCCAAAAACTCTTTGAAGTCAATGAAAAAATTTCCACGGACTTCAAAGAGCTCTAGATTAGCCCCTAACAAAATAAGATCACAAACAAACACATAGTAGACTATTGAGTTACTCATAAAGCAGTTTGCATATCTTTAGACACAGTAAACACATTGCTGTCATAGCAATTAAAAGCTCGCATCTAAAATCTGAATCATAATATTGTCAGTTAGAGAGATCATCTTATTTTCATTCTGGGGAGGAAATGTAAATGTATACAGGGAACAACTGAGTTGATAACACATACCAGATACTATATGTGCTTTACCTGACTATATATGAAAAATCTAATAAAAAGAAGACCTTGAAGAATTACATTACACTATGTCCTGCAGGTTCATTTCAATGCTTCATCATACTATGAGTTTTGAAAGGTTATATTATAAGATTTTGAAAAGAATCTTGTATTTGCTATGTATTCTTTTTTTCTCTCTCTTTTCTATAACATGTTATATTTAACTCACTTTACTAGACTTTTTATCTTTTAGACAGAAGAAATTAGTTAAAAATATTGTCTTAAGAGTCCTTCTTCTTAATATTCCTGCTGCCTCAAAATATTGTATCTATCTCATGGAAAATCTCAATATTACAGTGTAGAGTTCATCCACTGAATGCATTCTAAAGCGCCAGGATTTGAGATAGTAATTTTTATGGTCCAAAGTAATTTATGAGGACAAACTTTTTAATAAGGCCTGTTGTGACAGGACAAGGAGTAAGGTTTTAAAAGAGGAGCTAGATTCAGACTAAACATCAGGAAATAGATCCCAGGTTGCCCAGAGTGGTGGTGGATGCCCCATCTCTAGAAACATTCAAGGCCAGGTTGGATGGGGCTCTGAGCAACCTGATCTGGTTGGAGATGTCCCTGCTTCTTGCAGGGAGGTTGGACTGGATAGTCTTTAAAGGTGCCTTCCAAACCAAACCATTCTATGATTCTATGATTATCCAGAAGAATCTCAAAATACTTCTTTCTATGCTTTATATTTAAAATGGATACTGATATGGGTCCCATCTCTAGCAGAAAGCCACTGGTAAGAAACCACTACCTGTCCCTGTTCCAAGTGCAGGAAAATACCGCAGCTCTGTAAATGAAGAGACTGATCTCCTTTCCTTTTTGCTATCTGAAAGTTAAGCATATACATAGCTATGGGTGAGTGAAGACAGAAGTGGGCACAGAGATAAGTGAGCAAGACAGAAATATTCAAGCAGGTATTCCCAGAAGATTATTTATCTTACCCAAAGCCAAACGTCTTTTAGAAAAGTAGGAGATTTTAGTCAGACCCTCAATATTTGCCTAGCATAGCTTTCAAGTGAGTGAAAACAATAAGTTTAGTTCAGTCATTTAGTTTTAATACAGTGTAAGTAAACTGAAACTTGCTGTCAGATAGTGAAAGATGAGAAAACTAGTAACAACAGGAGGCATTTTCCCTTAGAATTAAGAGTTGAAAAATATTAAACAAGAATATGCAAAATGAAACTTAACTTTTAGAAGAGACATTCTGGAGGTCTTTGGCTTCTAATATCAACAGCATAGGCAGACGTCACAATGCCATCTGAGATGCACATATGTATCTACATCTATACAGGCCCATATATGTATAAATGTTTGTGCACAGATACATTCAATATATTCTGAGTTAAAAAGCAATATTGAAACACATGCAAAATGAAGACATCTTCCTAAATTAGACTTCTTCAGAACGTGAAAAGAGATTAGCTGATAAGAAAATGTCACAGCACTGGAAACACCTAAACTGTAAGCTACCAGCTCATGTCTCATCACACATCTTAGAAAGGAGACTGATACACAGGCATACATAAATCTCCGGGACAGGGTTCAGAGAGTGATGTTTTATATAATAGAGGTTTCAGCACAGAATCTTAAATGTTATGAAGGGGCATCTATGCACCAAAACACCTAGGTACTGGCTTAGTTAGAAATATATGTGTAAACATTTTAAATCCAAAAGTTTCAAGGTCCTTTCTGAATGAACATGAATGTTTCATTGAGGCTTCCTTGGGAGTATACGATTAAAGTTTAGCATGTGCTTAACCTTTACCAAGCAACAATAGAGCTAACAGAAGTTCAAGTTCAAAATCCTTTTCATTAGAAGGTGGTATATTTTAATTTCTCACTCTTATTTTTCTCAAGCAAAGTTGGAAAAGAAAAAAAAAAAAGAAAGGGAAATTATGGTGCTGTGATGTTTCTTCTTCATTTTTAAAATATTTTTCTCCCTTATTTTTCTTTAATTGCTCCTTTTTTTTTTCTTCTTCCTGATTATGTTCCCTTCCCCCACTCCAGGAAGAAGAATTAAGTGAAAGAAAAAAGAAGTAGAAGTGAAGGGGAAAGAAAGAGCTTAAAATTTTAAGGAAAAAAAAAAAGTATTTTTTCTATAAATTAGGCTTGATAACATATTTAAATGAAGAAATCTAAGAATTCAGAAAAATAATCATTTCTCTTTGGAAAATATTATATCTTATTTTCCCCATCTCTGTCCTTTGCCTTCCCCTAATGCAACACCATTTTCAACTACCACTATATATTTTGTTCTGTTTATAATACTTGAGACTGTTTGAACCAGTGAACATTCAGCGAAATGTAAAGTATGGTTTTGAAACCAGGAAGCTCTGCTTAGAGCAAGCTTCTGTTAAAATGTTCTTAGTTTCTAGCACTCTACTCTTACTAATCATAGTCTTAGTCTGAGAGAGGGAAAACCTTCCCATTTGCTAAAATAAACATTGACTTAATTTCCCTTGTTAAATTTAAGCCATTCCCCACTTTAAAACTTCTCATTGATTTTACATTCGCTCCTCCAATGTAAAATCATCAGCTACTGATTTTACATCTGTCTTTTAGCTGTTGCTGCTGAGCTAACCTCAGCTACTGGCATATTGCACCAAATTAGAATTTCTCCCGCTATGGCAGCTGCTGAAAGAATTGAAATAGGCTGATACAATACCTTCAGCCTCCTTGCTACTGCAGACACTGCAAAGCAGTGAAAGTTGAACAACAGTTGCAAAACATTAGCACAAAATATCGCTGTACCACAAGCAGGAGAAGATGATCTTTCTTTGACTGCATTTTCTCTTGCGTCTTATCTCTGGTACCCTAATGCAAAATCATTAAATAAAATGTAAACCTCCTGGGTGAGATTCATCTGCCCAAATGTAGCTGTTGACATCTGAGCCAGTCACTTGAGGCTCTGTAATCGATGGAGAATCAAGCACATTTAAGACACAATTCATCTAATCCCAAGGTACAAGTCAAAAATAGGTCATTGAATTGTGCCCTAAATGTTCCTATTTCTCTTTATTAATGGAAAGAGACCAAAGCATGGACTCCCTTCCAGCTCTACTGTACAGATACTTAACACAAGGGAAAACGAATCCCACCCCTAGGCCTGGCCCTGGAATGGGCTCAGCTGAAGTGAGAGCTGATGAATAATTAAAGCTCATTGCAAGACCAGATCCTCAGAGAAAAAGTACTCTGAATGAGAGAGGATGATCATCCAAAGCAACCACATAAGTCTCTCATGGATTGTGTTGCGGTGCTGTAACTTAAGAGCAATGAGTTCCCATAGTAGGTTCCAGAGGTGGTAAATGAGAGTAGTTTTAGAGATATTGCCTGAGCATCCAGAAAATCTTGCTCGCTTGAAGAGATACGAAGCTCTTGAGCTTCTAAATGAACTTATGCACTTCTCATAGGTTTTAAGAAGGTAGGTAGCTTGCCATGACTATCTATGATTTTTCTTTGTAATAGTTATATCTTTACAAAGAGAATGCTTTTTAATGTTCAAAGCAGATGCCTTAGAGTAAATTGGAGAATAATAAACCATGTGAAGGTATCTATTTTTTCTTCTTGCTTTTTAAAACATTCAGAATCAATAGTAAAACACTATAGATTATTTCATCTGCTCTCATGGTTGCCACAGACTCAAATAAAACAGAGTATGAATCTCATGTTTTCCTTTCTGTACCTCAAAGGGTAGAATAAACATGGACTTTTGACTGAAAGCATAGTCTGGTGCAATTAATCTCCTTTCCTTCTTATCCCTCCTCTGAAAGAACCTCTCTAAGAAATGGTACTTTCTGAGATTAAAAGTAAAATTGATTATTAGAGAGCATATATATATGCATACATACATATAAAACAAATACTTATTTAAGGTATTTTTGATATAAGAATTTTTTTTTGTTCTATGTGAATGTAACTCATCACACTTCAACAGGCCAAATAAAGATGTATCTCATTTCCCTGAAACTTTGATTTCTTAGGCATTCCATTATTTAGATTATTTTTTCATAAAGAAGAGAAAACAGTTAAATGGGAAGAAAGAGAAAAGGGAAGAAAATGGGTGAGATGCTTTCCATTCTGTTCAATGAAGCAGGTTTAAAAAAAACTCCTATGAACACATAAACTACTTCTGTAGAGCAATAGGAAAAAAATACAAGGAAACATTAGCTGAATTCCCATAATAAGGAGGACATATTTTCCTTTTTTTTCCCGTTCCGTTAACTCTTGCACAAGCTAACTGCAACTTATGCATCTGAGCTGAAAGAATATGATCAGTGGCATGTGGTAACCAACTCTGACACTAAGATACTTAGGGCAGCTGTCAAGCAACACAACTTTCTTTTGTGCTTCTTTTCAGAATTAATTAGCAGAAGAAGAGCCTTTAATACACACGCTCTTGCCAAGTTGAACTTGGAAGGAATCTTGCTCTGCTCCCTAATACTGCCTGTTCCCAGTAAACCTCTAGAGGAGGTAAATGAGCAAGTTCTTCTCAACCTATCTACCTCCTGTTATCAGCGGGTGTAAGTCAGGTGCTATAAGAGGTAACACATATAGCAAGTCTTTGAATGCAACAAAAGAAGTTGGCCAGCTTGGAAATACTTGGCCTTAGAAATTAATGCAATTAGCTATTTTTGCTGATTGTACTGAAAATACAGCTACCTTAAGTTTTAATTTCATTTGTTTTAGATGCACTCACAATGTGAAACTTAACCTCTGTTTTATGGCAAATTGTTTTAGGAAATACTGTAGATGTTCGGAAATCAACTTACAACTCTGCGCTCAGAGGTGAGGACCACTTGAACTACCATCAGTCTCCATTTGCTTCACAGGCTGATGGGACTCTTTTGAGAATTGTCAAGACTTCCTCCCCAACTTTGGTTAATCTTTGGAATATCAACTGCTTTTCTCAATACTTCAGTAACTTCTTTACTCTCATCCTTAAGCCAATGGGCAGTGAAATCTAGCCAAGAAGAGTTAATAGAATTTACTGAAATTCAGAGAAATTGAAACCTGAATCGAATTGAATCTGGTGCAGACATTCAGATGAATTTTTATTTTATCTGAACTGGTGACCAAACTGACTCAGACAGTTTTACCTTTACTAGAATTGCTTCACTGTTGTCTCATTTTATTTGACTTGGTCCACACATCTCTTGTTTCTTTTTTCAAACACACTCAATCCTATTTTAGTTCTATCTGTATTTTTTTTTCTATTCTCCATTGGCTTAGTAGTATTTCTACCTTTTTTTTTTTCCTGAATCCTTTATTGTGGGATTTTTTTTTTTTTTAAGTGAACGGGCACATTTCACAAAATGTATCTAGACCTGAGCAGTCAAGCAAATGGAAAAAAAACCCAAAAACCAAACGTTTTCAGACAGATTCAGAAAGCAGTTACTATTGTAGTCAAACATGACTTAAGACAGCTACAGTCAGGCTCACTTCATTTTGGCTGTCTACAAGTTATATGCTCCATCAAAGCTGGTCATCTAGGCTTCCTTGATAATAAAAGGAGAGATACCAACATTTCCATACACTAGTTAATTTAATCTGCTTTCAACATCATTTTTAAGATTGTATGAATCATACAGCATCAAATTTATTGCCCTCCCTTGACTGTAAAGGAAATTTGGACATTAGTTTAGTCTAAGTATCTAACTCCTAGACAGATAACATTAAATGAAATTAATCTGATGCCATAGACAGGACGACACAGGAATTGCACTTCACACCCCCCTACACCAAAAATTGCTTGCATTTGGCTTGATCTATAATTCTAGTAGCTCAATTTTCCATTTTTTTTTTTATTGTGTCTACCTGATAGTCCCCTAATAAAACCATATCACTCTTGATAAACTTTATTCTGAAGGCCTTGCAGTAGTTAATGATGTAGTTCTTACATCCCTGTTCTTTTGGCCTTGTTGCTTTAAAGCACAGTCCTCAATGCAATCACGTCAGAAAAAGGAAAACATATGATCAGCTACCCATGACCCTTAGGATTTGACAGTGTCACAAATGTTGAGTAGCAGATTTTAACTGCCCTTCTCACTCCCTCTCTCGCCACACCCTTTCCTTAAATGTGTGGGTAGTCCTTCTTACTTAGCTCCTGGTTTGTGGGTTTTGTTTTTTTTTTCCTCCTCAATTTCCATGCCTAATGAGCCTGAGCTGAGTTAATAATGGATGTAATAAGTAATGACTCATTGTTTTGGGGCCTGTGTGTCTCTGTGTGCAATGGAAGAGGAAGCCAGGGCTCCGATGCTATTTGTTCTGCCATGTCACTTGCCGCCAAGCAATGCCACTCATCAATAAAAGGCAAGATGACGGATGAGTTCATTTAATGGAATTCCTCTGAGTGAGCTGCAGCTCTTCAGTAGGCTTGTTCTTTGAGTCTCTTTTTCTCTTTTTCAGTCCCTCTTCCCTCTCCTCATTTTTTTTTTTTTTTAATATTCAGGACAGTTGGAAAGTGCGGTTGGCTGAGAGGGTTGCTATTTGTGCCAGCAGCTCCTTCTGCTCTTAACAACTGCTATCCTAAATCGAATCAAGAGGTTTGAGAAGTGAGATTAAATCAGCACCACCTGATATTGACATCGCACGGCATTTGTGCATCTCGCCTTCCCCTCTGTCCTTTCCCCTCTCTTCCCTCACTGGTCAAAGGGATGTGGAGGGAGGCTGGTTAAATATTTGAGGAGAATAGGGTTTTAAGTGTTCTCAATACAGCCCTGTGTATGCTGGATTGCTAAAACAACCTCATTCCTTTGGAAAAGTATCAGGCTCTGTCTTTATGCACAAGGTACAGTGCTGCACATTTTCAAGGTTCGAATAGCTAAACAGGTTATTATTTCGGTTTCCACATGCACACATCTGCTCAGAAGAATGAATGAGGTTTTCATCCCTCTGCCTATTTCCAGATTATCCTTCCTCTACCTGCTTCTTCTGTTTTGTCCTCCCTTATTTGTAGCTCCAAAGGTCTGGTTCTGGTATCATTTAACATAACAATTTTCCAGTACAATTTATGGAGCTGCAAAATGCTGCTGGACCAGATCCTCAGCTCGGGAGAAGTAAGAGGAATTCACATAAATCTGCATATTAATTGATCTGTGGTCCCATTCAGTTCATCAAGTTATGACTGAAACATGTCAGAGTAGAAGAAACATCAGGAAAATTTTACCTAAAACTCTCACAAAATATATATATCTACTTTTATTTTCCAAGATTTCCTAGTTTAATGTAAAACACCATTGAGCAAGAAGTTAGATTCCTTCCACTCCTAATGACATAGATAAGGATGAAACCATATCTTTTCATTAGTGTTACTCTATTTACTGAAAACTAACCTTGCACTGGCATGAATATTTTGCTAAAGCTGGAGTAAAAACATTGTCCATTTACTTGATAGAGAGTTTAGCTTTCCCAACACCACGTTGCAGCTGACTTTGCATCTTATATATATATATGTATATATGATGGTAGGTGGGTATATATTTATAGAAAATAAGTAATACTACCCTAGTTATTTAAAATTCCTGGGCAGATACTCAGCTTGGGTGAATATCAGTTTTTTTGTTGAGAGTATGGTTGTATGTTAGCTTGGGATATGTTTAGAGTAAAAAAAAAAAGTAAAAAAATTATGTATTTATTTTTAACACTGGATTTCTATAGCAATGGTTAGAAGCCTGAACACAGCAGGCCAAGGAGCTAAAGAAAGATGTGTTGCAAGTGGGACAGACTTACAGGTGCAAAATTGACTCTGTCACAGCTTAAAGTTTTCCAGAGTGGAAGAAATAGAACGTAATGGCACAATAAGTATGTTGTGTAAGTTCATACTACTTCTGATTAAAAAGATGATATTCAACTTCATGAGACTCCTCTGTTCTTTGAACAATAAAATAATTGCAAGTTCAGCAAATTTTTCTTATCAACTATATATTTCCTCTCAGTGTCAAAAAATCTGGGAGTGAGAAATAATGTTCCAATGTTACAGTTAGCTAAAGAAACAGTGATAGAAATCAGAAAGTTTTTTTGTTTCTTTCTTTGTTTTTCTGTTTGTTTGTTTGTTTGTTTGTTTGTTTGTTTGTTTAACAGGACAATGTACTGGGCACCACTGAGAATACATCATAATCATAGAATCATAGAATCATAGAATGGTTAGGGTTGGAAGGGACCTTCAAAGGTCATCTAGTCCAACGCCCCTGCAAGGAGCAGGGACATCCCTGACTAGATCAGGTTGATCAGAGCCTCATCCAGCCTGGCCATGAACAGGGATGGTTTCCAGGGATGGGGCCTCCACCACCTTTCTGGGCAACCTGTTCCAGTGTTCTATAACTCGCATTGTAAAAAACTTTTTCCTAATTTCTAATCTAAATCTACCCCCCTCTATTTTAAAACCATTACCTCTCATCCTATCGCAACAGGCCCTACTAAACAGCCTTTCCCCATCTTTTTGTAGGCCCCTTGAGGTACTGGAAGACCGCTATCAGGTCTCCCCGGAGCCTCCTCTTCTCCAGGCTGAACAGCCCCAACTCTCTCAGCCTGTCCTCATAAGAGAGGTGCTCCAGCCCTTTTATCATCTTTGTGGCCCTCCTCTGGACCTTCTCCAACTGGTCCATGTCCTTCTTGTGTTGGGGGCTCCAGAACTGGACACAGTACTCCAGGTGGGGTCTCACCAGGGCAGAGTAGAGGGGGAGAATCACCTCCCTCGACCTGCTGGCCACTCTCCTCTTGATGCAGCCCAGGATGCGGTTGGCCTTCTGGGTCGCAAGGGCACATTGCCTGCTCATGTTGAGCTTCTTGTCCACCAGCACTCCCGAGTCCTTCTCCTCAGGGATGCTCTCAATCCATTCCTCACCCAGCCTGTATTTGTGCCTGGGATTGCCATGACCCATGTGCAGGACCTTGCACTTGGCCTGGTTGAACTTCATGAGGTTGGCACGGGCCCACCTCTCCAGCCTGTCCAGGTCCCTCTGCATGGCATCCCTCCCTTCCAGCGTGTTGACAGCACCACACAACTTGGTGTCGTTGGCGAACTTGCTGAGGGTGCACTCTATCCCACTGTCCATGTCGCTGACAAAGATGTTGAACAGGGCCGGGCCCAGCACGGACCCCTGAGAGACGCCACTCGTGACCAGTCTCCACATGGACATTGAGCCATTGACCACCACTCTCTGAGTGCGGCCATCCAGCCAACTCCTTATCCACCGAGTGGTCCGTCCATCAAACCTATGCCTCTCCAGTTTAGAGAGAAGGATGTCGTGCGGGACAGTGTCTAAAGCTTTGCACAAGTACAGGTAGATAATGTCAGTTGCTCGTCCCTTGTCCACCGATGCCGTCACCCCATCATAGAAGGCCACCAAATTGGTCAAGAACGATCTGCCCTTGGTGAAGCCATGTTGGCTGTCACCAACCACCTCCTTGCTCTCCAGGTGCCTTAGCATGGTTTCCAGGAGAATCTGTTCCATGACCTTGCTAGGCACAGAGGTGAGGCTGACCGGCCTGTAGTTACCTGGGTCTTCCTTATTCCCCTTTTTAAAAATTGGGGTTATGTTCCCTCTCTTCCAGTCATCGGGGACCTCACCAGACCGCCACGACTTCTCAAATACGATAGCCAGTGGCTTGGCAACTTCATCCGCCAGTTCCCTCAGGACCCGTGGATGGATCTCATCAGGACCCATGGACTTGTGCACCTTTATGTTCCTCAGATGATCCCGAACCTGCTCTTCGAGTACAGTGGGCGGTTCTTCATTCTCGCAGTCCCTGCTTGAGCCTTCTACAGCTTAGGTGGTGGGACAGGAACTCTTGTCGGTGAAGACTGAGGCAAAAAAGTCACTGAGAACCTCAGCCTTCTCCATGTCCTGGGTAACCAGGACACCAGTTCCCTTCTGGAGGGGGCCTACATTTTCCCTGGACTTTCTTTTGTCCCCTACGTACCTATAAAAGCTCTTCTTGTTACATTTTATATCCCTGACCAGATTCAGTTCTGCCAGGGCTTTGGCCTTCCTTACCTTATCCCTGGCCACTCGCACAGCCTCTTTGTAGTCCTCCCATGCTACCTGTCCCCACTTCCACCCTCTATAGGCTTCCTTTTTCACTTTCAGTTGGTCCAGGAACTTCTTGCTCATCCACGCCAGCCTCCTGGCCTTTTTGCCCGACTTGTTTTTCATCGGGATGCACCTCTGCTGAGCTTAGTATGAACTATCATTGATCAGTAGGAAAAAAAAGTAAAGAATACTATAGTGGATGATGTAAAAGAAAACTCTCACAGAATAAAACATTTTATTTGGTCTGTAGCATATCTAAGAGTGCTAATTAATATCTTCTCTCTCAAGCAGTCAGCATGGGAGTTTGCTTTATATTTCCTAGAGTGTGAGTGCACACTAGAGTCAATCAAAAAGCATTCGAAAAGACTGTGGGCCTTTTGAGAAAAGTATATATAGGTAGCTAAACAGGGAATAAAGGAGGATATTAAATATCCCATAGAGTAGAAGTGTATTAAATAGCCTATAGAGTAATAATGAAAAAAAAAAGTATATTAAAAAGCCTATGGAGTACAGACAGCCAAGAAACAGACTAACAGAGCATTACATTTTATTGTTGAGCACAAATGTTCCATTCCTTTCTCTGAGCTCCTAATCAGCATTTTTCATTATTTCTCTTCCCCTGTATTTGGCTCCTGAGCCTCAGTGCCCATAGCAACACTTCCAGTAGCGTTGAAAACTAGATACTGCAACCACATTCCCAGGCAGAGAGCTTTGCCAAGGCCTACATTTGATCCAGCTAGGAGCACATGCCCGCTCGGTGGTACAAGGTCATAATAATAATTCTCTCTTCATGGGCAAACAGTCTTAGGAATGATCCCCCACTCTTCTCCCCTACTATCTTGGCTCATTTTGATCTCAGTTGTTATTAAGCTCATTTTATGCTGCAGTCGGAGCAGCTTGTTTACTTACAGAAATGGTTATTCAGAAAGCGGATGCCTACAATGAGACCAGAACCCTGTGTGTGTGTGCAAGTGTGTGTGTGTGTGGTGCGCGTAGGGAGAGAAAATTGATTTGTTTTAGGGACATGTCATTCCTTTGAACCTCAGAAATAAAAAAAAAAAAGATTTTTTTTTTGATGGGCTACTTTGGTTTTGTTTTGGTTATTTTTCATTTTTATCTTGCCCCAGTTTTCTCTCTGTAGTGTCTAATGTACATTTCAACGGACAGGAATCATGACAGAAGGCATTTGCAATCCCTTGAGGCATGGTAGCAGTGTCTGGAAATACTTTTGGTACTGAAGTATTCTGACGAGAAGAAAATAAATCTCTTTTTATTCTTTTCTTTTTCTTCTTTTTGTTTTCTTCTTTTTTTTTTCTTCCTTCTCATTACGTCAACATTGGAATTTCAGTTGTTGGTGGGGAGGATTAGGTTTTTTGTTTTTAAATGGTAGCTTTTCTCCCCCACAGACTTTCTCTTGATTTATTTTTTTCTCTACTTTTTTCTTCTTTCCTCCTCCACTCTCCTAATTTTCACCAGGCAGTGACTCCCATTACTGGGCAATTGTGTTTATGAATCTCTACAGGTAGAACTGCAGCCCTTTGCAGTTTGTTCAAGACTGTTCGTGACTGGTCTTTTTGTCCAATGGAGTCTAGAGAGAATTTTCATTTTGTTGCATGAAGAAACATGGTTAACAGGAAATATTTGAGGTTTTGTCAGATTGAGTGGAGGAAATGGGAAATTAGTGGAAACTGTCAACAAGAAAGTCAACAGAAGGGAAACTGAATGCTTTTGTAGTTGATGAGAAGAAGGCGAGAGCTGGGTGAATGATTCTGTTTATCACTAACTCAAACTTGACCAAAATATTCACATGGATGACAAAAGAAAGCAATCCACAGTGGGATATTCACAAAATTTTTTGAGCCAGAGAACTACAAAGATGTCCCAAAATCTCTAGGCAGTGACTGGTGACAGGAAAAGCATGACAGTCTTGATAGCAAATGTATCAGAGCTAGGGGCAGAACGCAGTATTTTGATATCCGCAAAAATTCTAGTGCAATTTTAAATGATTAATTGCAAGTTGACTTTACACTGGAGCAACTGCATTGACTTCAGTGGTGTGGTTTACAATTAGCAGCCATGTAATATTGACTTCTATGAATCATATTCCTTATTGGTGCATATTGATGCAGCTGCACTGGAGTGACTGAAGCTACGCACACAGACCTCAGCTGACTTCTTATCAAAGCCTGTCCCCTGAAATTTCAATTTCTGCCTGTGGTATAGACTTGGGATGCTACCTCCCAAAATTTTTAAGATCTTCAAATGTATTTTCAGACGCTTGAATATAGTAAGAAAGAACAAATCTCTAGGCTTTCAAGTGCCCTCTGGAACAAAAGGCAATGAGTGGAAAAGAAAATGTAAATGATAAACAATACACCACATTACAGAGCATGTTTTTCATGTTAATCATGTAAAGATGGTTGTGGCAGAGAAACAGCAATGACAATATTACTTCCCATTTCTCTTCAAAATAGAATACCAATACCAAAACTGTACCAAACAGTTTTTCTGGTATGTTTATCCTTCCATATAGACACAACTTACATTATCTTTGCCTCCTTTCTGAACTTTCAGGTAGGAATTTCCTATTATAAGGGCACCAAAACATTAGGTTTAAGACTCAGCATGATGTGTAGGTACTTGCACCTGAGGGAGGAAGTATTTTCCATCATTGAAAAAGCCCACTTCTCTAAAATTCGGAAGAAACATGGTTTATACAGATTATATGAAAGAAGGTTTACATTTCCTCTTCTCTAATATCAGCTACATCACATTATGTCTATAACAGACATTTGACTCAAATCTGTCTGTGTTATATCCTAAAGACATCCAAGACAAAGGTTAAATCTCCCCTGTTGCCAAGGTATTGGAAATCTCTAATGTGCCTTCTCTCAGCTATGAGGAAGTTTTAGAAGTTGATCTTCAAAATTCTGAATGTTTCATCTTTGCTTCCTATTTGAAACCTGAGGCTGATCCCTCTGATGTTTCTTTTACCTTTTTTTTTTTTCTATTCCGAGGATGAAGTGGCCAGCAAAGTTGCTTCTGGTCCAGTGTGGAAAATAGCAACTGATAACATTTTTACTGGCTGCAACGTTATTCCTTCCAAGCTAGACACGTGGAAGGCAGGAGACTTCCTCCCAGATGAGACAAGAACCTGTGGTGTGCCTCCTCTGATATAATCTCTACTTCCACTCCTGCAAGCATCACATTAAATATACAACTAATTCCTGGCTACAGTTTCCCACTTAAATTTTTACTGATAACCAGTCTGATCCATAAGAAAATAAGATGTGATCTGAACAACTAAGAAGAGCAGAGTGTCATTATTTGGGTTACTGTTGACCTAAGGGGGCCACTTTTGGAAGCTAAGGGTGTCCTCTACTACTGTTTACATTATTTAATTGACTTGTTCAGAGTCCCAAGTTTGTTCTAGTTCTGTAATGTGCCTCCACATTCACAAATGAAAACCAGTAGAGTGAATTTCCCCATCCTGATGATCATCATCTTGTTCTTCATAGCTGTATGACCAAATTCATACAAATGGTTGTATCACCAGCTAAAGGAGTCCAGGCATTCATCAAGCACATCAGGTTAATAAACATAGGAATATTACATGCAAGTAGATGGACTCCTTTCAGATTTACTTAGCCAAATGTTTGTAAGAAATATTAATTTAACACCAATGTGAATGAGAGAAAAAAAAAAACCCCAACTATGTGAAAAATTTTATGCATAATTTACTTCTTACTTACCCTCTACCTCCCTGCTTCTGAAGAAAATAACAAAACAATCACAAACTCCAATTTAAAAAAGATGAAATCTTTTAATCTATTTGGAGTTTATTCCCACCTTTCCTCCTTTTTTGCTCTGCTTTATGTGATGTACTGTTCATTCCTATTACCTCTTTATAGCTGTTTTGTTAAAGTTCATACCACAAAGACCTGTAAAAGAAATTTACGACTCTTGGGGTTTCAGCAAATTCTAAATAACTATAACATGAACATGAAACATTAATTAAAGACACTGGAGTCTAAGTTATAACAGAGATGCTGACATTTAAGCCCCTTGCACCGTGTAAATTAAAAATGGTATGACAAACAGTGAGTAATTTGATGGTCAGAGGTTCATAATAGATACCTTAATATCTTTGTCATGAAAAACAGTCTGTCCTTGGTTTAACCCATACTGAACAGCCCAGGGGTCTGGTTCATAAAGCATGACACTGCCTAAACATTTTTGCAGTAATTCATGTATCAGTCTGGGAATTGCATTGAATATCCTTGAGACTAAACAAATATGCAGGAAATTTGTGAACTAAATGTATTAATGCAAAGATAAATTCACTGTGTCATTCCTGTGTCTGGATCAGCTTTCCACTGCTGAGTTTTAAGGCATTCTTGTCTAGATGGTCCAATGTCTTATATATATAACATACAATTCAAATTTGCTTAGTTGATTATTAGCTTAGTTAACACGAGTTTTTCACAAGATATCTGTACCATTGAAAACTGATGCTGCTGGGCGTAGTAAGGAAGACACCCTCTGGCTTAATCAACTTACACCAGAAAAGACAGCACATAACGTAGGTACACTTGTCTTTGTTATGCAGTTTTGCAAACTGAGGAATATGTGTGTTTATATGATCTTTATGTTCTCATAAGCAGTGGCTGAACATATTCCAAGAAATTGTTGTGCTCCTGTTGAGTCACGGTATGAGATTCATCTAACCAGTGCAGATGCCTGTACCTGAGCTGGGCACACCAGATTCCTTCTATAATCAGTGGAAATGTACCCTTCCATGATGAGATTCACCATATCCTAAAGGAGATATCCGGAGTAGATTAGATGAACTTTTTAGGTAGGTAGAGACCTCAGGAGGTCAAATTTCCTACTAACTCCAAATTAACTTTTAACAGGTTGTTTGGGGGCTTCTCCAATTCCCTATAAAATCTTAAAAGTACTGATTCCTTTTCCTTTGATATAAGGAAATAGTTAGCTAAGGTAGTGAGTCTGCATGAAAGTTGTCTGTTAGAGGAGACAGATTCTGCAGGTTACAGGCCATGTATCTATTCCTTCTCTCTTGCCAATGACAGCTGAAACAGCAGATACAAGGCAATATAAGTTATCTGACTTCACTTCATACTTTCTGTAACACAGGGGAATCTGGTCCTGTGTATTAATCAAGGGGCACTAATTTTCTAAAATTCCCAGTTGCTTGCAATAGGGAAAGCATGCTCTTAATCACGTATCTAATTTTGACTCTTCAGCTACTTAAGTTATAATTCTCTTCAAACACTTAATTAAATATTCTGTTCCCATATAGCTAAGAGAAAGCCTGAGACAAATGCAGCAGGTATATCCAGAAAACCCATGTATCAATCTAGAAAAGGAAGCACCAGCAATACTTTTCCAGATTGGATCTTCTGCTAATGCTTCTGCTACTTGCTGCTGAGCTGAGTCAGCATGCTACAAACTATTCTACTGAAGAACATTAAGATAATAACTGGAAACCAAGGAGCTTGGCTTGCTAACTTGTTATGAGTTCTTCACCTTTACTTCAGATTTGTTCCGTCACTTTCCTTGCATACTCTTCCTGCTTTTTGCTGTTGTTTAATATCCCACGAGTTGTGTAATTTTAGCTCCCAAATTGAATGCGACGTTCCCTCCAGTGGAACCCTCACCTTGATAAATTGCCAAATAGTAATTATTATTCCTTCCAAAGCCTAAGATATGAAGTCATGGCTGTAATTTCGAAGGCTTGAGCACCAAGAAATTTATGCTATACTTCTCCTTATCAGAGTTTTCATCTGAGATCATATTTCAAGACCTTTCCTTTGATGATATGATTAAGATAATTCCTTTATGAAGTTTGAGCCTCTGTGAGATATTCAAGAAGGAACTTGATAGTTCTTAAGCTTTGTTTGTTTCCCCTATGAATATCAGCAGTGCATGAAGGGAAAAAACACACAGACAAGATGCTTGATAGTCTCAAATGCTCCTAACTTTTTAATGTTAATTATTACAATAGTATGTGCTGGCCTTGAATATGGGACCTCTGTTTTTCTGAGTGCAACATAAAAATAAAGGAAGAGATAGTCTATGCCTCAGTAATCTTGTCCACACCAGGATTTTTTTTTTTTTACCTTGTTAGCTTGTTTGCTTGTTTCTTTTTTTTTTTTTTTTTAATTAGATTTTGATGTGAAACTTTTTAAGGCTCATTCATTGAGAAGATGTCGTTGTTCAGCCCCGATCGGGACCAGACTACGCAGTCTCTCTCTCGCTCCCACCACCCTCTGAGAGAATAGGAGGAAATTATATAAGAAAAATGGCTCAAGGTTTGAGATAAGGACAGGGAGAAAATCCTTAAAGTTACCGTCACAGGCAAAACAGACTCGACTTGGGGAAAACTATTCATTTATTTCTAAAACTAGCAGGAGAATGAGAGAGGGAACAAGATAACCTCCCCCACCCCTCCCTCTTCCCGAGCTTAACATTATCTCTACTACCTCCCCTCCCGAGCGGTCCTTCCTGAAACTGCTCCAGCATGGATCATCTCTTCCACAAGGTGCAGTCCCTCCAGAACAGCTGTCCCAGCAGGCCCTCCACAGGCCACAGCCTCCTTCAGGCCTCCACCTGCTCCAGCGTGGGGTCCTCCCCTGGCTGCAGGTGGATCTCTGCCCCTCCGTGGACCTCCATGGGCTTCAGGGGGACAACCCGCTCCACCATGGTCTTCACCACAGGCTGCAGGGGAATCTTGGCCAGGAGCCGCATAACTCCGCCCCCTCCTTCTTCACTGACCTTGGTGTCTGCAGCCATTCCTCACAACAGGCTGCCAGATGCCTCTCAGAATCCTTTTTACATCTTATTCACTTCAACTTCTCATCTCCTCTCCATTTCTTGAAGCCAGGCCGGGCCAAGTTGGGCCCAGTCGGCTGCCTGGCGGGAGGCCAGAGGGTGAGGCCTGCAAGGCCCACAAGGCTCACGCCTCCCCCTCTCTGCCCCCCACTCAGCTGCTTCACATCTTCCTTCTTCTCTTTCTGTTTTCCCCTACTTAAATATGTTATTGCAGAGGCATCATCACGAGACATTCTGCTACCAATTGGCTCGGCCTTGGCCTTGGGTCCGCCCTAGGCCCGGCCAAGTCCACTGAACAAAGGGGAGCAACTTCTAGCAGTTTCCTACAGAAGCTACCACCTTAGGCCCCCACCCCACTAACCAGACCAGAACAGAAGATTATTCAAACTGTAAGTGTGCCGAGTTCGAAAGTGATTGTGCTTCACATCCATCCTGAGAGAATAATAGCATATATACTATAATACAGTTAAGCTGCATTTTCTCACAGGAATGCAGGGAGCATTACACACATCTAGATATGTATAGAAAAATTTTCATGCTATTCATGTTGGATAGTAGTGTATTATTTTGGTACTCCTGGTTTGAAGATAGTCTGGAAAAGATAATATTGTTATCCTCATTTTACAGACCTCTGTGTAATGGTTTACCTAGCCCATCTGTACTGATCACTGGTTTCAGGAGAGCAAGATATTCTGTAGCAAAGGTTTGTGAAATGGTCAAACAACATACATGAACGCTAACCCTTCCAGTTACTGACTAGCTTATGCCCTGAATTTGAATATTTATGTTCTGATTTATAAGTGTTCTTATCCTTTATTCAGTACTTTTGAAATTCTCATTTTCAACAACATAATCTGTTTGTTTCTTCAATACCCTTAAGCTATAACGTAAGGATTGATATTAAATCAGTCAAGATGTTACTGTCCTGCAGACACAAACCTGCCCCATACAGGTGTTTTCTCATGAATATAAAATATATTTGGATTTTAAAATTAACTATTTCACTACTGAACTATGGAGGAGGCACAGCCATTTCTATCACATCCAAACACTTGCCCAAATATTCTTTCCACATAAGAACACTTAAAAACTCATTCCTTCAATGATGAAGGAGATAAAATATCTCTTTGCTATACATGCAATGTCCAATTAAAAAATAAAATAAAAAAAAGCCTTGCAGTACTACATCCCAATTTTAATAATATATACATTAAAGCTTTCTTCTTGTTATGATCCTGTTTTATAGGCTCATTGTTCATGACATGGCCTTATTTTTCAAGTACATGACAGATGAACGCATTCCTACCACAGTCTCCACTACCTCCATAAATTGTGATTATAGATTGAAATATTGTATGCCTTATTATTTATTTATAGCTTTGAATTTTTCTCAAGGATGTTTTTCCTTTCTTTTGTGTTATTTTGTTTTAATGAAGGTGAAAGGCTGTAAAAAACCACTCAAGAACCCGAAGACCTTTCTTTCACCATGAAACGGCTTGAGGTGTACCACAGTGTCCCTTCTTGAATAAGCATTATTTCCTGGCACAGTGTAATCTCAGTAAGTCATTACTTTGCTCATTGTTTAGGCTTCAAATCATCAAAGCATTTAAACACATACTTAACTTTAGTGCCTGATTAAGTGCCACTAGAATAGGATTTAAGCACTTGCTTAAAATTAAGTGGATGTTTACATGCTTTGCTGAGTAAGGATGAAATGCTAAATTGAAATCATATTTGTGTCTGAGTGGAAATTGTTCCCAAGTTTACTAAGAAAAGAAAGCAGATTTGATCATGTTGTCTGCATGTTTAACTCTTTCCTCTTCCTCTTCTCTCCTTGCCCCCAAAAAAAGCTTTTGGACCTGATAGCCAGCTAGCATTTATAATATTGAATTAACTAATGCTTAAGTTACTCTTTGCCTGATTGACAATAAGGAGGAAATATGGGGCTGGGTGGGAGCTAAGTGATATGGAAAAATGAGATTATTTTGCTGAAGAGGCAAAATTTTATGGTTAACTCTGTGGTATATTTTGAGGGGACAAGAAGACATTGAGGAGAATAATATTGTGGGTTCTGTTAGGAACAAGAGGAAGCCTTTTCATGTATTGGGGAAGGAGATATGACATGAAGGGACATATGAGTGGCATAGAGACAGCAGCTTCAGTTTAACTCCATTTCGAAGCTCAATTAGCTTGAAGGAATGAGCCCATTGGAAACCATTCTTTCTTGCTTCTCGTGAAGCAGAGATTCAGGACATTTTTATGTCCTTTCTTGCAATCGTGTAAATGGCCATGGCAAGACACAAACCAATGTTAAATCACACTCTAAATCTAGCTCTAGGGAGAGAAAGGGCAGTGTTTATTATGATGGAGAAGTTTTTTTAAAGGATCTAAACAAAACTAACAGCAAACTAAAAACTCAATTGATTTGTTCTCCGTTGACATAATCTGCCATGTTTTGAAAATATTCAAACAAAATAAGTCCTTTCTTTTCTGCTAGATAATTTGTTGTAGAGATAAATAAAGATCAGCAAACCTATTCTGACCTTTTCCATATGGCCTCAGAGAGCATTTCTTCAGGAATTCTCCTCCTCATTTGCCTTGAACTTCTTAAATTTTTTAACCCTTTAAACACTTCTACCCTTATCATCTATATAGGTCTGGACACCCAACTCTTTCTTCGTTCCCCATCTCCACGCTTCCACATTCCCGTCCCATCTGGATGTGGATACGGGCAGCTGACCCACCTTCCAATGCCACCAAAGATAATCTTACAGTAACTTCATTGAGGCTTGAGTGAAGCCCAGCTTCTGGACAACTCCTTGGCTGAGCCCCATCTTCTCAGGCTGCCCAGCACACCCTTCCTGTCATTGTGTGTGAACTGCTCGATATGACGAGGTCACAGATTTAGTAAGGCCAGAGTTTCAGTTTAGAGTCTCTGCTACCTTAACACACTGCTGGGGTTGGGAGAAGGGCAAATGGAGTCTGCGTTTTTATTCTTTGCTTCCCATTTCCTTTTTCAGTGTGTTAGTTCATACATGTAAGGATTTTTAACTAATAGTCTTAACATGTTTTCAAGCATTTTTCTTGATCAGCATCACAATTACTATTCATGTAACACTGGTAGGACAGGAAAAAAGCTAGTTATAGTTCCTGCTATTTTGGTTGTTGTCACTACTGCCAGAAAGAGATAAAGCTTTCTTTCTCTCTCTCACTCTTATGCTCTTTTTTTTTTTTTTCTCTCTCCTGTCCTTCAAGAAAATTATCCTTTTATTTATTTTTGCTCTATCCAAGAGTGGCAGCTGATTTTGAAGTGTCAGACTATTATTTGTTTTTTTGGATGTTACCATTTATTGCAAAGAGGATAAAATCAATGTGACATTTCCAGAACAATGATAGATGAAAATGATGAGTGGTCTTTAAACGCAGAAGGCTAATTTTTAAAAATGTCACTAGTGTACTATTTCAGAGTTTGTCAAAGATAAAACAATAAAAGTTATAGATATGAAAACTAATAATATTTCACTGAGTAAGCTATAGATAAGCAGACTGTACAGTATACAAGTTCTATATGCTTCTGAATATAATATGATAGAAATGCTGCAAAAAGAATAGCATTAAATACAGTTACTTTGGGTTATTTGATTAGACCTTCGTTTGTCAAGACCTTGATTTCTAAGGCTATGACCTTGCAATCAGTTGTTCTAACAAAGACTCATAGACTGGCATTTTATACTACGGAGAATTCACATGGACTCAAGGGATTGTGATTTGACAGCCAGGTTTTATGAGTTGCCTGAACAATACAGTCATTGTGCTTTTAAAGCTATTACTGTGTCATACTGTGAGTGCAAGCCTTGCTTCAGAATGATGTTAAAATCTGTCCTTTGCTCTGAAAGGGTACTGCTTCCAATATCCACCCTCCCTTTGCGGATTGTTGACTATAGTAACCTGTGTGCATAAAACATAGGAGACACATGATTCCCTGCAGTTGAAACAGACTTTAACAATAACTTGTGTGTGTGTGTTATTACTATTGCAATAGTTCCTGGCTATTTCATTTACAAGCCAAGGATGAAAATCTAGTCCTGAAAGCACAGACTTTCACCATTTGATATCACTGGTAAAGCTATGTGAAACTAGTGAACAATATCTGCTTTGTTCTTAAGCTAGGGTTTATAGACAGAAAGAGCTGGTGTGACTCAGTTGTGCTAATCTGGCACGAACCCTTTGATTAGCAGCAGGAAAATAGACAAGCAAGAAGTGAACATCAGTAGTGGGGCCGTTATATAAGAGCACCTGACCTAAGCATGTGACTAACCCACATTTGATAAATCTAGAGATAGGAATATCTACAATTTAATGTTACGCATCAGAAAGGGAACTAATACCAGCACATATTTGCCAGCTACTGGACATAAAAAAGAGTGTGGCCTCTAGCGATCATGGCTACATTATAATAGTTAATTTACATCTAATATAGAAAAAGGTGTTCTGTTATCAAATCTGAGAAGTCCGTGAAATGTCAGTAAATAAAATTTCAAGAGGATCTCTGAGAATTTCACTCGTATTTGAACAATGTCTCTCTGTCTATCTGAGTAATATATTCACATAGTTCTAGTTCAACTGGTGTAGTTTACAAGTAGCTGCAAACCAGATGTCTGTATTTACCGTGCTCAAATAGATGAGATGTTTTACAGTTGTGAAATACTGAAGTTAAAAAAAAAAAATAAAAAGGAGGAAAAAAAATCACACATAGCTGTTTAAGCTTGATGTTGGTTTTACAACCTCATTTTGGGGGAAAAACAACTTCACAGTTTAACTGCAGATTAAATCTGATCTGATTCAGCTCTAATCATCTCATTAGAGGCAAATGAACATAAATTGTGAATCAACTTGGAAAGAAGGGTGTAGGAAGATTTATGATAACTCCTCCCATTATTACACTATAGACACAAACCCTAACTAAAATATGGGGGAAAAGGAAGCAGTAAGCACCTGCTTTGTCCAGCCTGTTTCAGATCTATGAAGAGACACAATTCGATCCGAGAATAGGCAACTAGATAAGTCTTTGAATTAAAGAATTGCAAAATGGCACACTAAAGGGATAGACCTCAAGTTTCTAAGTACCATGTTTGACATCAGGTGTGATAAACTGTAAAGCTAAGCTTGGGTAGCTATTTGCTGGGATTAAATCTAATTTTGTGCAATATTTGCACCTAGTTCCAGACCACATCTATTCATTTGAAGGTTAGTACTAAAACAAAGTTTTTAGATTTTAGAAGAGCAAACTTCAGGTCTCTCAGAGCTCATTTGGGAGGCATTCTGTGAAGCTTCTATGGAGGATAAGGGAGCTAGCAAGCGCTGGGAGGTTTTCAAGAATGGTCTCCTGGAAGCATGAAAACAGTTCATTCCCTTTAAAGGTAAGTGAAGTAGGCGGAGAAAGAGACAGCCTTGGTTTAACTGAGAGCTTCTGACTCTACTCAAAACCAAAAGAGAAGCGTACCAGAGATGCAAAAGTGAACAATTACCTGTTGAGAACTACAAGGGCACTGCCAGAGTGTGCAGGGATGCAGTTAGAAAAGCAAAAGCTTAGTTCGAATTTAAATTCACTAGACATATCAAAAACTACAAGAAAAGTTTCTTCAGATACGTAAAGAGCAAGCAGAAACAGAAAGAAAATACTGACCCACTCTTAAAGAGGGGAGGTAAACAACGTTGTTGTCACCTATAACACTGAGAAGACAGAGGTTCTCAACACTTTTTTCACCTCTCTCTTTACCAGCACTGTTAAGCCCCGGACCTTGGGAACAAAAATCCCATTTCATGCAAACACAGACTTTCCTTCATCATCAGTGAAAGAAGAGTTGGTATGTGAACTGCTACAGGAGCTTGGCCATTACAAATTGACGGGCCCTGACAATATCCACTCAAGGGTGTTAACAGAGCTGGCTGACGTCATTGTAAGGCCACTCTGCATAATCTTTGAGAAGTCTCTGAGATTGAAAGATGTCTCAGAAGACTGGAAGGAGGCTAATGTCACCCCTATCTAGAAGAAGAGCTTAAAGGAGGAAATTATAGGCACATTAGTCTTACTTCAGTCCCTGGGAAAATTATGGAATGAATCTTCCTGGGGATTATCACAAGTCAAATGAAGCATGTGATTGGGAAAAGCCAGCATGGATTCACCAAGGACGAATCGTTCTTGACAAACCTGATTGCCTTCTACAACAAGTAACCTGCTTGGTTGATGGGGGGCAAGTGGTGGACAATGTTTACCTGGGTTTCTCCAAGGCTTTCCATACAATTTCCCACAGCCTTCTCCTAAAGAAACTGACACGTTATGGTCCAAGTGGTCTGTGTAGTGGGTGGGGAACTGGCTGACAGGCCACACCAGAGGGTAGTGGCACATAGGTCTTTTTCAGACTGGCAACGTATCACAAGTGGGGTCTTCCAGGGATCGATATTGGGATCAATGCTGTTTAGAATCTTTATAAGTGATCTGGATGATGGGATCAAGTGTAGCCTGATGAATTTTGCAGATAGTACCAAACTGAGTGAGGAAGCGGACATTTTGGGAGAGTCACCCTGCAAGAAGACCTGGATAGGGCAAAAGAGTGGGATGAGAACCTTAAAGTTCAACAAGGACAAATGTAAGGTCTTGCACCTGGGAAAGCATAATCCAGGAGTACAGCATAGGCTGAGATCTACTTGGCTGGGGAGTAGCCCTGTGGAAAGGGACCCGGGGGTTCTGGTGCATCACAAGCTCAATATGAGTGAACAGAGTGCTGCTGCAGCAAAGAAAGCCAACAAGATGCTGGGCTGCATCAACAATGGCATCACCAGCAGAGATAAAGAAGTCATTATCCCACTCTACTCAGTGCTTGTCAGGCCACATCTGGAATACTGTGTTCAGTTTTTGTCCCCACTATGCTAAAAGGATGTGGACAGGCTGGAGAGGGTCCAGAGAAGGGCCACAAAGATAACCAAAAAGTTGGGAAGCCTGCCATGTGAGGAAAGGCTGAGAGGACTGAGTTTGTTCAGCCTTGAAGAAAAGAAGGCTTATGAGGACCTTATCATCTTGTTCCAGTATTTAAAGGGTGGCTACAAAGAAGATGGAGACTCTTCTTTTAAAAGGAGTCATATGGAAAAGACGAGGGGTAATGGGTACAAGTTATTCCTTGGGAGATTCTGGTTGGACACAAGAGGAATGTTTTTCACAATAAGAGCAATCAGCTATTGGAATAATCCCCTCAGGGAAGTGGTGGATTCTCCAACATTGGACACTTTTAAGATTCGGCTGGACAAGGTGCTGGGCTGTCTTGTCTAGACTGTGCTTTTGCCAAGAGAGGTTGGACCAGATGAACCTGGAGATCTCTTTCAACCTGGTATTCTATGATTCTATGATCCAAAATGATTCTAGGTGCTTAACTGTAAAATGTACGTGTTTCACATATTCTGTGTTTTCCACATTTGAACAGCATATGCATATGATAACAGGATGGTCTGATCTTCAGCTTCATGGGGTTACCTCCAATATAGCAAAGCAACATGTGATTGTTATAAGAAAATGCAGTTCCTTTCTCTAGCCTCATTTCTATACTTTGAAAAGAAAATTAAGTATGTATGCACAGGTTTCTCATGCACATGCACAAGTTTCTCTTGCACAGGTTTCTCTTGAGTCATTATAAATATCTATTCCAGCTTACACATGACAATATACTTTTAGAAATATTTTGAAGGAATGTTTAAAAAAAATAAAATTATGCAATAGAGTTATTAACTGCTTATTCTTTTACTGCTTCATAAATATACTCTAGGACAGGTGCTTATTCTATGATTATGTGCCTTTTCTTTCCACAAACACTTGTTCATGTCAGGTATTTCACTTGCCTTTAGTCCTATCAGAAATGTTATGGAAGGCCAAGGAGAACAATTGTATAGCAAGTTCTGTTTAATCTTTGCAGGCCTACTGTGAAAAACCTTAGGAATGTGATGCAGAAGACAGTTGACATGGGAAAGTTTTAAGGGGTGGAGAATACAAGGAACAGATAAAAACTTCAGAAAATAATTGCTAATAATTGCTGTCAGTGTGTATTGACCATGTGGGAAACGAAAGGCCTGAGGATCAGTCACTTTAGGAGGAATATGAGGAGAGGAAGCTTGACAAATTATAGTCATACTGTTAAATGTGGTGTTGTGCTATAAACCACAAAGGGTCCAGGTCTTTCCACATACACACATATTAAGTTATTATTATTTTGCTCTTTATTAAATTAGTTGTGGGGTTTTTTTTGGTTTTTTTTTTGGTTTTTTTACTATGGCCAAGAGCAACCTGATTTTTCTTCTTTTACCTTGTTAATAGAAATGGCTAAATCACTCTACCAGAAATTTTATATAGCAAAATAAAATAAAATAAATAATAACTCACACACTGTTTGCCACCAAAGGAAAAAGAAAAAAAAAAAGAGAGAGAATTTGAATTGTTGAAAAATAATATATTGCTGACACTACTGAAACTATGAAGATAGAACTTTTTTTTTTTGTAACAAAATATGATGGGAAGCCTCATTTAGTGCTTATGTCACCTACACTATCTGTAATTTGATGTTAAATTTCTATTTGTATAGTGTGAATCATTTCAGAAATCTCTAGAAACTCACCAGAGATACTGTATCTCGGACTGTAGCCCTTTGAAATATTTAAAAATGTGTTTGACTTTGAAAAGGACATTCAATTTCATTTTTAAGTATAGACCATAGGATAAACACGTATACTTCAAGTTTCATATCAAATATGAAAACCCAACAACCTATAACTCTTTGGATTTTAGTGTGTGAATTATCATTTTGATTATGATTTTACAGTTTACATCATCTTTGCAATAAAAGTAAGCCTGCCTTGGGAAACAACCTTCATATTCAAGTATCTGGCCAAGCAAAAAAATACCTACATACTTTGATCAATAAAAAGCAGGGTCCAAAGGGTCAGAAAGAACCATTGTGTTCCCAAATTAATAAGACAGACATTCATTTCAGCAGGACCAGCCATCTTAAAAGTTTGTCTCCAGTGCACCTTGGAGACCTCAGTTTCAAGCTGGCTTGATGTCCTAATTGAATTGCCTTGGTTGTGGAGTGCAGGAAACAAAGCCTCAGAGAGTTTCCCAGACAGAGAGAAAGAGGTGGATGAAGGGGATCTATGATAGCTGCTCAATAAACAGTGAACACTGTTCTCCAATCTGAGAATACTAATTTTATAAAAGAACTAATTCATCTCTGGTGATAGATTTCTCAAAATTGTGTTATTTTTGTCTGTATTATATATAACATGTAATAGTATATAATAACAACAGTTATTCCATGACTTTATTTTTACTTAGCTCTTATCACTATGTCTCAAAGCAGCTTATAGAGAAAGTTTCCCTCACTACTCCTATTTTGCAGAGAAGTGACTAGATCAAGGTCACCCATCAGCTAGTGGCAGAGTGGAAATTAGACCGGAACATCTTCACCTTTCATGGTATCTTCCAGACTGCAGTATTATGTGTAGACACACATGTATGTATAATCTACATATATGTACTGTATCTTAAAATTACATATGTACAGGGAATCAAGGAAGTCACCTTTATTTATAACTGCTCTGCCTGCCGCCTCCCATCCCACTGGTGTACTTTTACATAGTCTAATTCTCTACTCCTTGATTTTGCCCTCAACTACTTTAGGTATAATTTCAAAGATAGTAGCTGATACAGTAAAATTCAGCGTGGAAACATTGCACTTTGGGAGTTTCGGGGTGGTACCAGGAAAAGCTCTTTCCACAGGAGGTAGTGCAGCACTGAAACAGGCTGCGTAGGAAGGTTATGAAATCTCCATCTTTGGAGGTTTCCACCACTTGGCTAGACTCAGCTGTGTCTGACCTCATCAAGTGTTGATTTTAAGCAGAAAGTTAGAAGAGATGGCCTGCAGAGGTCCCTTTTAATTAGCCTTCCTATGATTGTACATTCCTCTGGGATGGTCTCTCATTTTGTCTCTCATGATTTTTCTCCATCGCCTTATCACTTCTGTTGTGGTGCTAATCCATTCTCCTGTGTGGCTGTTTCACCCATCTACATGACGAAATGGAGTTAGCATCTCCAAATGCTAAGCTACTGCATCCGCTGTATGCACTGCAGTGGACTACAACCATACTGGCTTGCAGTATAAATGCATTAGCAACAGCCCCGCTCCTGCCCATTGCCGAGGCAAATGTTGAGAATGTCTCTCTGTATCTAACAGTTAAAACACAACCACCAACAGGTAAGTGGAAGGGGACACTGAGATGTGAACAACAGATGAAAAATAGGTCAGTACCCTAGAACTGCATCTTGTCATGACAGGATAATGCCTGCTAACCAAAATACCTGGAGCTCTTATGCAAGGAAAACAGGTTTGCATGGGTTTGGAGACTGAATTAGAATATTTTATAGCACAGAATGCAAATAATCAAGTAATTTACTCTTCAGCTGTACAGTAATTGCAATGTAATTAGAATAATTGCATTTTACCTGCAGGACATGCACTTACGGCATGTTGTATTTGCATTAAATATTCAACATATACATTCCAGACCAATTCATCTTTGCTGTAGCTCTATGCTGAAGTCAGGGGATACACTTACAGGGATGAATTTGGCTCCCACTATTTTAACTTGTACAAGTTACAATCCTGCTGGAGATTCCAATTTTGCCGAAAAAGATTTTTTAGGAGACTTTGATGAATTTGGTGGTGAAAACTTGCACAGTCTGGGAGTAGTTTGTCCAGTAAAAGTTTAACTTCAATTCATCTGAATAATAACAGGCAAAGAAAAAGTACAACAACCAGGTAATCATTCACCACAGTGAGCAATCAAGCAGTTCAGTTCTGGCAGTAGTCTCACACAGACCATACTTTGGGGTCAAGCCAAGGCCTCAACTCCAGCTGCTTTGTGCTAATGAGGCAACAAAAGGAACCAAAAACCTGCCTGAGAGGAGTAGCTGTAAATACCTCCCCATTGCAAGAGTGTTTTTGAGTGGCATGGGTCTGATACACTTGGCTCTCCTCCATGTTCCCTCTTCCCTTGGCACAAGGACAGGAAGAAGCCACGCCAAGAGCAGCAAGGGGTATGGGATAGCGTGTGGGAGGAAGGATGAATCAGTGATTAGGACAGGAATCTGGGACACTGCACACCTGGGTTCAGGTCCTTGCTCTGCAACAGCCTTTCCACATGACCTTAACCAAACCATTTTTAATTAAATCCACAAAAAGACCTAGAAGACGTAATATCTAACTTCAAGTAGCTAAGAAATACTCAGACCTATTAGGAGTCTAAAATTTCTGGATTACACATAATGAGCTTGAAATTTGAGAAAAAGAGGGAGTAGACAAGTAGAGAGCTAATCACTAAAAGAAAGGCATAATTTGAGCATCATACCTCCAGACATGTAAGATGTTTAAAGACAGATTGGGCTCTTGCAGATGTAGAAACTGTTCTACTTTTGACAAAACACCAGCCTGTTCTTTGGAGTAAGGAATAACACCAATGCATTTCCACTTTCAACTTGTGTGCCCTTTGTCGTAGTTCAGCCCTGATTGGGACCAGACTACACAGTCTCTCTCTCACTCCCCCCACCCTCCGAGAGAATAGGGGGAGATGATATAAGGAAAACGGCTTGAGGTTTGAGATAAGGACAGGGAGAAATCCTTAAAGTTACTGTCACAGGCAAAACAGACTCGACTTGGGGAAAAGTATTCATTTATTTCTAAAATTAGCAAGAGAATGAGACAGGGAACAAGATAACCTCCCTCCACCCCTCCCTCTTCCCAAGCTTAACATTATCTCTACTACCGTCTCCCCCTCCTGAGCGGCACGGGGGGAAGAGGGAATGGGGGTTGCGGTCAGTTCATCACGCGTTGTTTCAAGCTGCTGTGTCATCGTCGGGGGAAGAACTCCTCGCATTCCTCCTCTGCTCCATCATGGGATCCCACCTATACGCCACAGTCCTTCGTGAAACTTCTCTGGCATGGGTCGTCTCTTCCACAAGGTGCAGTCCCTCCAGAACAGCTGCCGCAGCAGGCCCTCCAGGGGCCACAGCCTCCTTCAGACCTTCTCCGGCGTGGGGTCCTCCATGGGCTGCAGGTGAATCTCTGCCCCTTCATGGACATCCATGGGCTGCACAGGGACAACCTGCTCTACCATGGTCGTCACCACAGGCTGCAGGGGAAACTTGGCCAGGAGCAGCATTACTCCTCCCCCTCCTTCTTCACTGACCTTGGCGTCTGCAGCCGTTCCTCACAACAGGCTGGCAGACGCCTCTCAGGGTCCGTTTTACATCTTATTCAGGGGCCAAGTTGGGCCCAGACGGCCGCCTGGCGGGAGGCCAGAGGGTGAGGCCTGCAAGGCCCACAAGGCTCGCATCTCCCCCTCTATGCCCCTGCTCAGCTGCTTCACATCTTCTCTCTTTTTTTTTCCTGTTGTCCTCTTCTTTCCAGGAGGTTCCTGGAATGCGTGGACGACAACTTCCTCCTGCAGGTGATAGAGGAGCCGACAGGGAGGGGTGCCATGCTCGACCTTGTGCTCACCAACAGGGAGGGGCTGGTGGGGGAAGTGAAACCAAAGGACAGCCTTGGCTGCAGCGACCATGACATGGTGAAGTTCAAGATCCACAGGGCAGCAAGGAAACTACATGGCAAGCTCTCTGCCCTAGACTTCAAGAGGGCAGACTTCGGCCTCTTCAGGGACCTGATGGGCCAAGTGCCATGGGAGGTGGCCCTGGAGAGAAGGGGGGCCTAGGAAAGTTGCTCTATATTCAAGGAGCACCTCCTCCAAGCTCAGCAGAGATGCATCCCGACGAAGAACAAGTCGAGCAAAAAGGCCAGGAGGCCGGCGTGGATGAGCAAGGAGCTCCTGGACCAACTGAAAGTAAAAAAAGAGACCTATAGAGGGTGGAATAGGAGACAGGTAGCCTGGGAGGTCTACAAAGAGGCTGTGCGAGTGGCCAGGAATAAGGTAAGGAAGGCCAAAGCCCTAGCAGAACTGAATCTGGCCAGGGATATAAAATGCAACAAGAAGAGCTTGAATAGGTATGTAGGGGAAAAAAGAAAGTCTAAGGAAAATTAGGCCCCCTCCGGAAGAGAACTGGTGTCCTGGTTACCCAGGACATGGAGAAGGCTGAGGTTCCCAATGACTTTTTTGCCTCAGTCTTCACCGACAAGAATTCTTGTCCCACCACCCAAGCTGTAGCAGGTGCAAGCAGGGACTGCGAGGATGAAGAACCGCCCACTGTACTCGAAGAGCAGGTTCGGGATCATCTGAGGAACATAAAGGTGCACAAGTCCATGGGACCTGATGAGATCCATCCTCAGGTCCTGAGGGAACTGGCAGATGAAGTTTCGAAGTCACTGGCTATCATATTTGAGAAGTTGTGGAGGTCCGGTGAGGTCCCCGATGACTGGAAGAGAGGGAACATAACCCCAATTTTTAAAAAGGGGAATAAGGAAGACACGGGTAACTACAGGCCGGTCAGCCTCACCTCTGTGCCTGGCAAGGTCGTGGAGCAGATTCTCCTGGAAACCATGCTAAGGCACCTGGAGAGCAAGGAGGTGGTTGGTGACAGCCAACATGGCTTCACCAAGGGCAGATCGTGCTTGACCAATTTGGTGGCCTTCTATGATGGGGTGACGGCATCGGTGGACAAGGGATGAGCAATGGATATTATCTACCTGTACTTGTGCAAAGCTTTTGACACTGTCCCGCACGACATCCTTCTCTCTAAACTGGAGAGGCATAGGTTTGATGGACGGACCACTCGGTGGATAAGGAGTTGGCTGGATGGCCACACTCAGAGAGCGGTGGTTAACGGCTCAATGTCCATGTGGAGACCAGTCACGAGTGGCGTCTCTCAGGGGTCCGTGCTGGGCCCGGCCCTGTTCAACATCTTTGTCGGTGACATGGACAGTGGGATAGAGTGCACCCTCAGCAAGTTTGCCGATGACACCAAGTTGTGTGGTGCCATCGACATGCTGGAAGGGAGGGATGCCATCCAGAGGGACCTGGACAGGCTGGAGAGGTGGGCCCGTGCCAACCTCATGAAGTTCAACCAGGCCAAGTGCAAGGTCCTGCACCTGCGTCATGGCAATCCCAGGCACAAATACAGACTGGGCGGAGAATGGATTGAGAGCAGCCCTGAGGAGAAGGACTTGGGAGTGCTGGTGGATGAGAGGCTCAACATGAGCTGGCAATGCACCCTTGCGGCCCAGAAGGCCACCGCATCCTGGGCTGCATCAAGAGAAGCATGACCAGCAGGTTGAGGGAGGTGATTCTCCCTCTCTACTCTGCCCTGGTGAGACACTACCTGGAGTACTGTGTCCAGTTCTGGAGCCCCCAACACAAGAAGGACATGGACCAGTTGGAGAAAGTCCAGAGGAGGGCCACAAAGATGATAAAAGGGCTGGAGCACCTCTCTTATGAGGACAGGCTGAGAGAGTTGGGGCTGTTCAGCCTGGAGAAGAGGAGGCTCCGGGAAGACCTGATAGCGGTCTTCCAGTACCTCAAGGGGGCCTACAAGAAAGATGGGGAGAGGCTGTTCAGTAGGGCCTGTTGCAATAGGGCAAGGTGTAATGGTTTTGAAATAGAGGGGGGTAGATGTAGATTGGATATTAGGAAAAAATTTTTTACCGTGAGGGTTGTACAACACTGGAACAGGTTGTCCAGAGAGGTGGTGGATGCCCCATCCCTTGAAACGTTTAAGGCCAGGCTGGATGAGGCTCTGATCAACCTGATCTAGTTGGGGATGTCCCTGCTCCTTGCAGGGGGGTTGGACTAGATGACCTTTGAAGGTCCCTTCCAACTCTAACCATTCTATGATTCTATGATTCTTAAATATATTATCGCAGAGGCATTATCACGGGACATTCTGCTACCAATCGGCTCAGCCTTGGCCAGCAGCGGGCCCGCCCTAGGCCCAGCCGAATCCACTGAACAAAGGGGAGCGACTTCTAGCAGTTTCCTACAGAAGCTACCACCTTAGGCCCCCCTCACTAAACAAAACCAGAACACCCTTATTGCTCAATTAAAACTTTTTGGAAAATAAACAAACAAACAAAAAAAAAAAAACAAACCAGAATGAACAACCCTGGAAATGCACTCGGAGGTTTACGGGGCTCAGATCACAACAAAGGATGACAAAGACCATTGCCCACATTCTTCCAATCTGCACAGTTAGCCTAGCTGCAGATAGGACTCTAAGAAACTGCACTGTGCTGAAAATAGTGATATCTAATGATAGACTCAGCCATGTTATATGTGCCTTCCTAATCATACCACCCAAGCTGCTTTTCTTTCTCTCCCCTTGCAATTCTTTTACTCCTCTATCAAGTTTGTGCTTCAAGTTTTTCAAAATATGCTTCCTGTTCCAGTCTCCATTGTTGCTGTCTTTGGAGGTATCCATTCACCATGCTAATTACCCTGTGTGTTTGCTGAAGGAGTTCCTCCAGAGCCCCTTAGATCCTAGTCCCTTCTTAGCTAATTACCATGTGCCATACTCTGGAGCTATGGGGCCTCAGGGTGATCATTTTGTTGACAATGTGCAGCAATAACCATATAATCACAGCACATTTATGGAGCATTTATGGAATTATTTGTGCCGTGCCATAGATGAAGTTAGCAAATGTAATTTACCTCTCACCACTAAAGAGGACAGAGTCTTAAGGTCAAAGGCTGAGCCCTCATTAGAAACCCTATTTTTTAAAACTGCTTTTATAACAGTGAGTTCCCTCAATCAACTGAAATGATGTTTGTTGAGTTTTTTTTAAATTCTTCTTTTTGCCAACTCTAAAACTCCAACTCATATTTGCTAACAGGAAGTTAACTTTCACAAGCTGAAGGAATAACAATTAAAAAAAATCTCAAAAAAACTCCTCACAAAAAAAAAACCTTTAACCCAAATATTCTAAATAAATAAATAAATGCATTCATACATAGACATGTTCCCTGTGAACTTCTATCTGTCTCTTGATACTACTTATCTGTTCGTATAAAACTCCTACCAGGTGCAGAGTGATTAACAAGACCAAAAATAAAACTATTATCTATCAAGCTAACATTTCCTCACATCATCTGTAGCAGTACATTGGCTGCTGCCTGGATGCTCAATCATGTCTAGTGTTGTAAGGTGACATTTGGATAGGAGCCATTCTGCCGCAGATTAAGAGAGGAACTAGGGTTTAGCAGGGTGGCTATGATCAGCTGAGAAACCTGATGGAGAGGGGAGAGGGGAAAGGTAATTGACATTTATGAAAGATGCTGTCCAGAATAGGTCAGACTGAGCAGAAGAGGGCATGCTTTAGAAGGTTTAACAGAAAGAAAAAAAAAAAAATCTTAGTGTCACTAGGTCTTTTTTCAAAGATTGGTATGTATATATATGGTAATGACATACACAATAGATGCATACACATATTACCGTATTACCATATATACATATGCATATATGTGTTCATATGCATACAAACACACAAAACCTCCCAACATAGACTATCCCATAAATATACGAATATATAAATATACAATGTATTTCCCTTTGCCAATAAAAGACGATATAGGCTCTCAGACCAACTTTCATATATGGCAGCTTAAAGCAAAAATGTTTTATTCATGAATGATGTCTTTTTTTTTTTTTTTATAAACACATAAAAATGTGAAACAATAAAAGTGATATATACCTAATAATGAGTGAGCCAATAAACCCCACCAGGCAACTTAGCTTTGGAAGTGGAAAAATTGACTTTGTATAACAAATTGCAGAATTATTAATCCTGTTTGAAACTCTTTTTATATCAGACCATTTACTTTAATTCTTGCTACTTTCAACATTATCATACATTATGCATTTTTCTTTGTAATTTTTTTTCTTTCTGCAAGTATAGTATGCTCCCAAACTTTAAAGGGCTGGAAGCATTTTAAAGAGAAGCCTAGTGGGTAAAAGAAAAAGCAAAGGATAAATTATTTAGGCCATTCTGAGTTACGCATCCCTGCAAAAACTCCCTCACAGTGGTCCCTCACACACCACTGATGAATTAACCTTTGTGAAAGCCCTGTAACGGAAGGAAATATCATCTCCTCATTAGGTGAGCAGAGAAGTGGAAGCACAGAGTTATTGCTGTGTCTACACTAGGCTAAGAAAGAAGCCTCCAGATGGGCCCTAGGCTCACCATATTCACCCTTCCTTGTATCTTTTGTCCACACAGTTGCCTGGTGAACACCTCCTGGGCTTCCTGCAAATGGTGGAAGAGGAGGAGATATGGGGAGACCTTGCCTTAAGTTCTTTTTCTTAAGGGACGCAAGCAAGGACAAATAAACTAAAGCTAGAACTCTAACTTATGAATGCAGGTTGGTCTTCAGACTCATCTGCAAAGAAGCAGAGAAAAATATGCAAGCTGAGTCAGAGTGTCTAAGGACAGATGAGGTGGCTTTGTTTAGGAAGGCCCACTGTTATGCCATGATTCCTCCATGAAGAGCTTTGGTGGTGTACCTGGTGATATGAATACGTGGTGGTATGTGGGTTTGGGCATGGGGAGCTTGTACTAGTGGGAAAGTATGTCAGATTCAGGTCATGTCTGCAATACGAGACGCAGACACATCTGGTCTTGAGGATGCTCTTAATACCTATACTTACTGGGAAGTAACAATATAACAAGTAATTTCCTAAAAGGCAAATTTTAGATGCACAGTGTAAAATATGATCCACTTAAAATACTCTGCAACCTGAGGTATGAGGTCACTGAAGATCTGCAGGTCCATCTGAGGTCTATGAGAGTCCTATGTGACTCAAAGTTGAATAAGAGTGCAACTGTAAGGCCATCCGGCTTACTGACTGTAATCAACTGACTAGCAAAAATTAGACTAATATTTATTCTCAGACTGTGCTGGGCAGAGTCATGGCTAGCAACAGGCCAAAGGCACAAATATGCTGAGTATGTAGGTATACCCAGATGTGTTTGTTTTTTTTACTGAGGGGGGTGCTACAGTGGCAGCTTCTTCAAGAAGTTGCTAGAAGTTTCTTCTTGTCCGGTGGGTTTCACTGGGTCTGGGGCAGACCAGCCACTGGCCAGGGCTGAGCCAATTTGTGACAGAATGTTCCCTGATAATGCCTCTGTGATAACAAATGTAAGAAGTGAAAAAATAATTTAAAAAAAAAAAAAGATGTGAAGAAGTAGAAGCAGAGGTAGAGAGGGGGAGGAGTGAGCCTTATGAGCCTTGCATCCCTCACCCTCTGGCCTCCCACTGGACATCTGTCTGTCACTATGTACAAAAAGCGTGTCATAACACGAGTTGCCACCTTGCAAAACAAGGATTCCAGTATTCTCTTCGCAGTTCCTCTGGTAACTTTTATGTCTGTGACAGACATTTCTTCTTCCTTATTTTCTAACTGTTGGTATACTAACTGCGGCACCTTTTTAAATTAATATTCAACTCTGTACTAAACTGAGTATTAACTTACCTCTTAAGGAAGGGAAGAAGAGGTACCTCCACTGGATCACTCTAGCAGCACCCCTTTTTCTCCTTACTGATAATATGGTGTGTAAAATTATAGTCTTAGCTCCTGTGTCTCATGTAGGGACCACTTTATGTATGGTGAATCCATGAAGTTTTAACTGTATATAAACAGTGTCTCTCGGTGTTTATGTAAAGAAATTAATCCAAAAGGGGACATAACGGCATATGGATTTTGGAAGTATGATGAAAATACCTATAATTCATAATAATCAAATAATAATTTTGTGCATTTACCCCATTGATAATCTGTCTCTTTCTTGTCCTCCAAAATCCCCATTATTCTCTGCTCAGGCATCTCTCCATACTGTATTCTATTATTTTGTTAGTAATCTGTGTACTACTGATTGTAAAGCTCTGAACACAGTTGATGTTGCTGATAAAAAAAACAAATAAACCCCAAACCCCCACACAATGCTATTGCAAAGAAAGCTGCATTGTGCTATAATACAAGGCATGTGATAAACAGATTTATACAGAGTAATTTAGAGTTTCCATTTCCAGACATGGAGAGAGACAGAAAGAGAGTAATAGAGGACTGGGATGGAAGGAGGCTTGCTTTAATTTATGGTTTGAAAGCATTTCTATTTAAACTTTTCCACACACAGGGTCAGTTGCATAGAAAGAGGTTCATTTGCATGAAGTGCTAAAAGTATGAGCCCCTGAGCAAGTCAGCTCTTGGTGTTCAGGAACTAACGATACCGTCCATCATGACACAGCCTTAGGTAGGAAGGTACTAAGGCCTAAATAAAGCTGAGGATTTTTTTTATTGTGGTGACCCCAGCATCGGGCAAATATTGTACAACATCTTGTGCCACCAGCCAAAATGATTTACATATATTTTTTTTTCTCCTCTCTGAATAGAGTGGACAGCTGGTGAGTTCTTACGCCTATTAATCTTTCAGTGCACAATCATTTCTTGGTATGTATCAACTATTTTTCAATCTTTGAGGCATCAAGTGAAGTAATGAAATCTTCCGTTATACTCTTACAGGACTGATGGGCATTACTGAACGACACATTAGATTTGAGGGTGAAGAGAAGGAGGGAGAGGGGAAATACTGGCATAAGGCAAACCGGCTATTATTGCCTTTTCATTGTGGCAAACACAAAGAATTATTTTTAATCTGCCTCTCAGGGGATCACCATAAAACTCTGACCACCTATATGTATTTTGTGTGTGTATGCACGCATGTATCTGTGTTAAACTTTCTTGCTGTCAGGTAGGATTTTTAGTACTTCAGAGCTCTCAGTGTCTCTAGTCTTAAACTAAATTGGTGAAGCTATAAAAGTTTTAATCTCTCTTGGCCCTGAAACCAAAATTTCTGTGCCAGCTGCACAGAACAAGTCATGGCAGTATGTAGCACAGAATATAAGGCATTATATGTAGTTGAACAATGAACTCGGGCACCCGGTTTTATGCAAAACAAAAGGAGATGAACCAATACTTTGGTAATTCAACGAGCTCTAAATTGAAAGGAATATATGTATTTGACAGATATGGGGCAGTGGAATGTATAGGATTAGGTTCTGATCTGAGATTTTAGGAATTTCATATTTATATGTTTAAACATAGAATCTTGATAATTATTCATAAAAATCATATCACCCTAGAATATAGCAATAGGGGGATGAGGAAAAAGGCTGGATAAGCTTCTCTAAGTGAAATAAGGATCCTTATTCAAAAAGTTTCTTCTTCTCTTTAATTTTGAGGAATGCCTAGAGAGTTTAAATAACTTTTTGTGGTCCCTCCCAATGATCATCCCCACGTGCAATCCGAATGTGCAGTCTCTAAATCTCGTGGGTGGAGGACTGCACTCCCTCCTGAATGCCATATCACAGAAGCATCAATTCTCTTGAGATCCCTGTTCTAGCTCTCATAGGTTATGATGTGCAAATACTTCAGATCAAGGCAAAGTACACTGGAGTAAAATTTGGAGACTACACCTTGATCTGGCTTAACACTCTTTTGAGGTACAGCTCTCGGCTTTGCTGTCTGTCTGTCTCTCTCCTCCTTTGCATTTTCTTTTACTGCCTTTCCTTATTGCAATGTGCATAATTCCCCTTTAAGTAAAAGCCCTTGAGTCTGGGACAGCCAAACATGATTGAGAGAAGGCACATATTTCATTTTAACAAACAAACAAACAAAAAACCCTGTCACTGAACAAGAAATAAAGTTGGACTCCTAACAGAGGCAGGAAGATTTCTCTGAGCACTCAGTATATTAAATAGTATCCTTTGCATGTGTTGCAGACAAAAAGGCAGGAAAAAAAAATGCCAATGTTCAAAGAAAACTGTCATTAAAGGTCACAAGTACGCCAGCATTTTTATTCAGTATTATTATTATTATTATTATTCTCTAGCCTAGATACTTTGTTAGCCTGAAAAAGAGCAGCACAAGCAATATAAATCATTTACTGTATTGCAAAAGAGAGGTGCTTCTGCAGAATGGGATGCTGAGCACATTTTAAGGGGTTACACCACAGAATGCTGATTAACTCCTCCCCAAATCCCCCTTTAAAGGTACACAAAATACTAGCATGTAATTAAATATACGTTCTTTGATTGTCAGTCAAAGACTCATTGCAAATGGTACCCACCCCTTTGGAAGGCACCCAGCACACTTCCAATTAAAACTACCTACCCATAAATAATAAAAGTGTATTACATACACAGTAAATAATGGTTCTTAAAGTAATATATTTCAGGAGCTATATTTTAAGGACACCATATGCGTTCCCTGTATAATGAGCTCTTCCTTCTATCAGTAGAACCAGCAGCCTTTCAAATCTAGAGAGCTAAAAAGATTAATTTGTTGGGTTATGGTTTTTTTTCTAAACATTAACTGGTTCTTTTTCTTTCTACATTTTTTAAATTAAATTATCTGTTTTCTGTGTTCTCATTCTCCTCAATGGTAGATAACAATGTAAAATTTAAAAGTAAGTCCTTCAGAAAAGGAAGAAAGATTCGCATTTTTGGAGACTTAATGCATGTATGAAACGGTTTATATGGAATATATATGTCTGTGTGATGTGCATGTGTGGGTGTTTGGTATTATATTTATGTATGTATGTATTTGTATACAGGTGTATGTAAATATATATATAGTATAGACAACACTAAAACCAGCTGCATTAGATCTTAGTAACACATTGAATAGCAAAAATTTTATTAAACTTTTTTTTTAAATGCAGTGTTAATGATTCAAAACAAAGACATTATGCAGTTTATCATGAATTATTTAAAAAAAAAAAAACACATGAAATTACTGGTAAAAATAGGAATGAGATTCATAGAATCATAGAATCATAGAATGGTTAGAGTTGGAAGGGACCTTCAAAGGTCATCTAGTCCAACCCCCCTGCAAGGAGCAGGGACATCCCCAACTAGATCAGGTTGCTCAGAGCCTCATCCAGCCTGGCCTTAAACGTTTCAAGGGATGGGGCATCCACCACCTCTCTGGACAACCTGTTCCAGTGTTGTACAACCCTCACGGTAAAAAATTTTTTCCTAATATCCAATCTACATCTACCCCCCTCTATTTTAAAACCATTACGCCTTGTCCTATCGCAACAGGCCCTACTGAACAGCCTCTCCCCATCTTTCTTGTAGGCCTCCTTGAGGTACTGGAAGACCGCCATCAGGTCTCCCCAGAGCCTCCTCTTCTCCAGGCTGAACAGCCCCAACTCTCTCAGCCTGGCCTCATAAGAGAAGTGCTCCAGCCCTTTTATCATCTTCGTGGCCCTCCTCTGGACCTTCTCCAACTGGTCCGTGTCCTTCTTATGTTGGGGGCTCCAGAACTGGACACAGTACTCCAGGTGGGGTCTCAGCAGGGCAGAGCAGAGGAGAATCACCTCCCTTGACCTGCTGGTCACGCTTCTCTTGATGCAACCCAGGATGCAGTTGGCCTTCTGGGCCGCAAGGGCGCATTGCCGGCTCATGTTGAGCTTCTCATCCACCAGCACTCCCAAGTCCTTCTCCTCAGGGATGCTCTCAATCCATTCCCTGCCCAGTCTGTATTTGTGCCTGGGATTGCCATGACGCAGGTGCAGGACCTTGCACTTGGCCTGGTTGAACTTCATGAGGTTGGCACAGGCCCACCTCTCCAGCCTGTCCAGGTCCCTCTGGATGGCATCCCTGCCCTCCAGCATGTCAACAGCACCACATAACTTGGTGTCGTCGGCAAACTTGCTGAGGGTGCACTCTATCCCACTGTCCACGTTGCCGACAAAGATGTTGAACAGGGCCGGGCCCAACACGGACCCCTGAGGGACACCACTCGTGACTGGAGTGGTGTCTTATATATTGTAAAATTTACAATAATCCCAAAGGACACTTTCTCACTGTGCGTTTGAGGTGACAACACATCTGAGTGCGCGTGTATTGGGCTATGTTGGGAAGGTGAAATTATATTTTTCCCATCTGAAATGTCTCATCTCAGGAACAGGAAAGACTTTTACAATACTGATTATAGTCCTACTCTTACTGCATAACAAGACGAATTATTGATTTCACAGGAAATCTCAATTCTTACATTTTGGACTTTTTTTAGTTCTTAGACCTTTCCCCACAGAGATGTCTATATGTATATAGACACCAATATAGACAAATATACATTATACCTCCCATATTCAAAGCTCTCAAAATGTTCTGCAAATTATGTTGAAAAGAAACTAAGAGTTGTCTCATACCACATATATAATATCAAGAATTGAAACTTATTTTAAACAGAAAATGGAAAGAATATGGTTAGCACTCCCAGTTTAAAGGGGAAAACGAAAAGCATTCAAAGTACACTTTGGACCAAATAACAGCATTTACATTTCCCCTCTTGGAAAGATATAGACATGACTGCACGCTGTCAGGATCAAGACTTTCATTAGGAAGAAATTACATTATCCTATAGGTTTTTCTATAATTGGTTATTTGAGAGGTTCCATAGCTTTCTGTGCCAGAAAAGCACAAAATAACTGAAAAAAAATATTAAGAGACATCAACCAAAAGTTAGGAACAGTATCAGGAAAGGAAAACAATGAGAATCTACCAATGACAGCGACAAACACTGGAGCTAAAGCAGTTTGGTTTCCGATAGATTTGTCAGGGTTTTTTGATAGATTTTTTACTAAATTATGTAAGAATTTTCTGTTATCTCCACATTTGCTGATAATATTATTTTTCTTGTACTACTATTAGTGATCCGTAGTGGTTTATGCTTCTTGCTAACATTATCGATATAATCAGCCATTGAACTGTCTTCACTCATGAAACAGAGATTGTGTTTTCCTCCATTTGTGCATTCTTGCCATTAAATGTTAGAATTAGCAAAGCCAGGAAGTTCTGCTACTTTTTTTTTTTTTTTTTCAGCTGGTGTTGAAGCCATCTGCCTTGATGGTTTATTGGCATTTGAGAAGATCAGGACTTTGAATTGCTTTGATTGTGAGAATAGTTGTATTTGACTTCCACAATGAAGACCTCACAAGATAAAAATATGCTTATGTTCTATATAGCTAATGCAAATATCTCATCTGCTTTCTCTGTTATTATTATTTTTCAAATCTATGAGTATATACTTATCTTGAGACTGTCACTCCTCAGCCCCACTGAGTTTAAAACAGTCAAGAAGTTCAGAAAGATATCATGGGAGTCCCAGATATACCTGCAGACCAATTGATCATGCTGCCTCATTCCCACAAGAAAGCAACCTACATATAGTTATAATTTATTGCAAAACAGACTGGAACCCCCATGTCCCACAGATAAGTATCTAGGCCATGGAAATATGCCTCTGTGCCTGCCTGCGTCTTCTGACCATCTGCCTCTGTTTCTCTATTTCTCTTGCTTTCCAGTTCCCACATAAACTTGAATAATTCTGACAACAAACACTAAAAAAGAAAACAGTTTCATAACATTACATGTCTTTTCTTAATGGTGGCAGTTTTAGGTCTCAGTATACCCTAAGGAATAGGGGGAATTTGATACTAACTCTTTTGTAAATGTGTAACCTCACTGTATAAGAAGGAGCATCAACTCTGTAATTGCCTGTAAACATTTCATTTTCTTTCTGTTCTTTAAAAAATCTTGAGGGATGTTTCCCAGCAGTGAAGTAGGTAGCATGGCGATTATATCTCAACATAGTCTAGTACAACTGTCTAGTACAACTAGAAATTAGTAATTGTATTTCTTTTTCCACTGTACTAAGAAAACTGGGTATTTAATGGGAGTTACAGCTATGTCAGGAAAAAGCAAAGAGACACTGAGGACAGCAGGATGTTTGAAAATACCCCTCCTTTTAAAGTATCTGAGCACTTATTTGAATAAGCCATCTCTTGGAGCACGGCCTCCGGGTTATAAACTAAGTTTCTAAAATTAGCCACGTATAGTATTCCCTTGGGCAGCCTTTTACAGATACTCTGTTATTTGAAGAAGAGGAAGGCAAGACGGTGCAGCAAACATTCACCATAACATCTAGCCATTACAGCACTCGTACAGAAACAGAAACACATGGGCTCAGTTCAGATCTCAGCTTCTATGAATTAAACTCTGCATCTGTGAGGAAAATTGCTTAAATGTATAAACATAAAACAGCACCTGTGGCTGTGCTATATGCCTCTTCAGCTGAAGTGAAGACCATACACAGCAAGAGCTGCGGACCCAGAAGGACAAGAACAAAACATTGGCTACGGTGACTCAGCAGAGCACTGTGTAAGGGAGATCTGGATTTAAGAATAAGTCTGTATTTTAACCATCACTATTAGTGAATTCCTTTGTGCAGGGACTATTAGATATGTTCTACACAGAGAGCTCATTGAGGTGGCAGCAGAATCCCTCTTCCTTCCCACTGAGAGCTTCCGTGAGACATGCATCATGATCATTTCACCTGATGGAGGAGAACACCTCCTGTAGCCATTTCTTATGTCCACACAATGTAACGATGCAAAACAAGAGCTTTAGTTTGTCACTGCTTCACATGCCAGGCTCCCATACTTGTGACCACCTACCAACAAGATTCCAAAATAAACCCATACATTTTAGAGAAAGTTGTCCTATCCCTCATTCAGGAACCATGATCTGATTTAGTTAATACTGCTTTGTAATATCGATATACACATCATCACTATGACTACTACCTGACTTCATGGTTATCCTGGATTCAGCCAGAAAGATAATCTCCTCTGATTTTAAACCATCTTCTGCCCCAGATTGATAATGTTATTTTTTTATACCTATGCTCCTTCACCTCCAAATTTCTGGATTAATCAGGCTCTCTGCGGCCAATTAAAATTATTACTATTTAGACCTGGACAGAATAATTCTATTAGAAACATCCAGAAAGCTTCTGGCAAAACAGAAAGGATGTATCGATTATACCCTATAACTTCCCTGTACTTTCATGGGAATTGATCTCATAAATGATTATTCATTCAGGTGAACAAGGAAGGTCATCAACTTTAGCTAATAACAGAAGGACTGGAACAGATTTTTCAATGCCTTGAAGTTTAGCCTGATTGCATTTCTTCATGACTGTCATAATTTGAAAGAGAAAAGTTATATGACTTTTTTTTTCTTTTGTTGTCTCAGGAAAATCACTGCTATTAGTGAAAATAAAAAATATTTTACTCATGTCATTTTAATAACTTTCTTTAAAATATAAGAAGCTAGCAAACTGTTTTCTCAGTCATTAATAAACCTTTATTGTTTGCTGTTTAATGAGAAAATAGAAGAGAAGAGGGGAAAAACAAATAATGAACATGTCTCAGTTAGGAGATGATACCAGAAGTCTTTCTGAGGATTTGTTTTCACAGTTCTGTAGTTTCACAGTTCTGTGGCATATTTCTGCCATATGCATTTTCTCACAGTGCTTAAATTTTTTCAGAATCACAGGCAATGGTTTCATTTGAAGTGAGGTAGAATCAATTTTAAAATGGAGGACTGTTTATCCAGAGAGTGTTCTTGTTTGCAACCAGATATACATGTGCTGAGGGAGACAAGTTTCTGTGGCTCAGTGTCCACATCCCAAAACTGTGAAATGAATCTGGACATGCGTCACAATGCAGATACACCTAATCAAGCCAAAAAAAAAAAAAAAGGAAAATTAAAAAGGTGGGTTTTTTTTTTCCCTTGTACTACTTTATCTCTTAGCTGTGTATAAGCTGATGTGATACTTTCAATCAATGCCATAGAAAATGAAACAACTGGAGTAAGTCTCTGTTTATCTGAGATGTGCAGAACTGCTTTCTGGGTTTTTTTTTTTTTTCCTTTTCTGTAGACACTATTACATTTTCCATTGTCATCTGACAAAGAAACTTATGATTTACTTTGATACATAATAATGTGGCACATGTACAGTTTCAAAGAAAAGGGTAAGAAGAATCCATTGCTGAATAAACTTTTACTTGGGAACATAGGTTTGGTAGGTAATTCCTTTTTTGAAGAAGAAGCTGTGAGAAGACTCATCTGGGGTCTCTACCCTCTGGCTTAAGAGATACTGCTGTTGTCTGAGCCCTCGGTCCTTGCCTGAGCTATGCTGCAGATATGCCTTTGTCGCAGTCCTTGATGATGCTGACCCTGATCTGCTGACTGGGCTTCCTGGCTTGGCCTCAGACCAGTTTCATCACTATGCACTTGTCTGAGAATCACGGCCTGGGGCTGACCCTGGGTACCATCACTAGACCTGTTCTTCTTCCTATCAGCCTCAGCTCCTGGCTCACCTTCCCCTGTTCAGTAGCCTGCTCTTGTTGCTACTTAATAATATATGAATGCTGCTGTAGCATCACACAAATACCAGGCAAAGTATAAATGTGCTAGGAGAACTGAGATTTACAGGGCTCAGAAGAAGTCCAGTCTACTACCACAATCCATTTTTCATATGAATGATGTAGCTCTTTCTGGATGTACTTGTAATACACATTTGAAGATGTCAGATAAATAATATCAAAAAGTTCTATTTATTATTAACAGAGCACATTGATCCTCAGCATTGCCATTTTATCCTTTCATGTCACACGTCTTCTTTCACAAATTTTATTTACAATACTCCCATCAAATAGAAGATTACTACTTCTAGCCTCTTGAAAAAATAGCCAAATCATTAGCAGGACACATCTCTATTCATGCTACTGAAAATGACTTTATTTAATAACATATTGGTAAATTATCATGCTGTACATATGAAAACAGTACATTGATTCTAACTCTAAAGTCAGTCCAATATTCTTTATTACTATTATTATTCACTTTTCCATGGGATCTAGAAAACCCAGAACATGGATTGTAATCTGACTGCATTAGAAGCTACTCAAAAATAACAAAAATTATATCAGTCCTAAATAGTATTCCCCTTTTTTTTTTTTTTTTCCTTTCTGTGTGGCTTCCTGATCTAAATGCTGTAAAGATAATCCTTTGTGGATAACTTCCTGGGGAAAACAAAGTGTTCTGATTTTGTTTAGTGAAGGGGGGCCTAAGGTGGTAGCTTCTGTAGGAAACTGCTAGAAGTTGCTCCCCTTTGTTCGGTGGACTCAGCTGGGCCTAGGGCGGACCCACTGCTGGCCAAGGCTGAGCCAATTGGTAGCAGAATGTCTTGTGATAACACCTCTGCAATAACATATTTAAGAAGGGGAAAACAGAAAAAAGGAAAAGAGAAGATGTGAAGCAGCTGAGAGAGGGCAGAGAGGGGGAAGCGGGAGCCTTGTGGGCCTTGCAGGCCTCATCCTCTGGCCTCCCGCCGGGCAGCCGACTGGGCCCAACTCAGCCCGGCCCGGATGCAAGAAGTGGAGAGGAGATGAGATGTGAAGAGAACCTGAGAGGCGTCTGCCTGCCTGTTGTGAAGAATTTTTCTTGTGAGAGGAACGGCTGCAGATGCCAAGGTCAGTGCAGAAGGAGGGGGAGGAGTTATGCAGCTCCTGGCCAAGATTCCCCTGCAGCCTTTGGTGATGACCATGGTGGAGCAGGTTGTCCCCCTGCAGTCCATGGAGGTCCACGGAGGAGCAGAGATCCACCTGCAGCCCATGGAGGACCCCACGCCGGAGCAGGCGGATGCCTGAAGGAGGCTGTGGCCTGTGGAGGGCCTGCGCTGGGGCAGCTGTTCTGGAGGGACTGCACCTTGTGGAAAAACAACGCACGCCACAGCAGTTTCATGAAGGACTGTGGCTTGAGGGAGGGACTCCATGAAGGAGCGGGGGAGGAATGTGAGGAGTTCTTCCCCCGACGACGAAGTAGCGGCGTGAAACAACACGTGATGAACTGACCACAACCCCCATTCCCTCTTCCCCGCTATGCTGCTTGGCGGGGGGAATGAGGTAGAGATAATGTTAAGCCCAGGAAGAGGGAGGGATGGGGAAAAGTTATCTTGTTCTCTGTCTCATTATCCTGCTTTGTTTTTAGTAATAAATGAATAGTTTTCCTCAAGTAAAGTCTGTTTTGCCCGTAACGGTAGCTTTAAGGATTTCTCCCTGTCCTTATCTCAAAACTCGAGCCTTTTTTTCTTATATTATCTCCCCCTATTCTCTCGGAGGGTGGGGGATGTGAGACTGCATAGTCTGGTCCTGATTGGGGCTGAACTACGACACAAAACAAAACAAAACACCTCATGAGAATTATCAACTCTTCCAGAAAGTTGAACTCCTTAGATAAAAATGGAGCTAGGTTCTATTGTAAATCCAGACAGTAAGGAAGATTACTGTCCCAGGATAGGAACTCATGTCTTCAGAATTTTTATTTCTGAGTCTGTGTCTGTCTTCTTAGTGTGTGTTTGAGAAGACACTTTCCTGTATCTCCTCATTAATCTATAGCATGCTTCTAACAACATTTCAATGCGCTGTAGGTCCTTTTTACACTCTTTTTACAAGACCATTTTGTTATCCTTAATAGATGGATCCACTTCTATACAAATATTTAAACATGTTGTAGTGTGAGTTTTCCACTGTGCCGCAAAGCCCTAGACCTTTTAAAGTGAATTGCTCTCTGAAGAGGCTGTTCTTGCTTTTGCTATTCATTATACAAGGAACCTAGAAAAAACACGTTGCATTCTCCATACCATAGTGAAGTGCCAAGTTAGGTAAGATGAATAACATCAGTGATGTTTCCACTGCTACCTAGTGGCCCACAGATCATTTTAGAAGGATTCTTCTGTAGATGGTGGATATCTGAGATTCTATGATCCTCATCAGCTCTTTCCATCATTGAAGAGCTCCAGAAGAAAAAATCACTTTCAGTATGCTTCATACACAACTGATGTTCCTTTTCTCTAGGAAAACCATTTTGCTACAGTCTGGTCAGTGCATACAATGTTCTAGCTTAGGGCTGATACCATGTTATTGCAGGACCTAGAAGAGAAAAATCCTTCTGCTCTCATTTAATGGTGAAACTAATGGAAATTTTGGGACTGTCCTGGATGATATCCTTGTGTGTAAACTGGAGAGGCATAGATTTGATGGACGAACCACTCAGTGGATAAGGAATTGGCTGGATGGCCACGGTCAAAGAGTTGTGGTCAATGGCTTGATGCCCAAGTGGAGACTGGTGACAAGTGGTGTTCCTCAGGGGTCAATATTGGGACTGGCCCTGATTAACCTCTCTTTTGGTGACATGGCCAGTGGGATAGAGTGCACCCTCAGCAAGTTTGCAGATGACAGCAAGGTGTGTTGTGCCGTTGACACACTGGAGGGAAGGGATGCCATCCAGAGGGACTTTGACAGGCTGGTGAGGTGGGCCCATGAGAATGTCATGAAATTCAACAAGGCCAAGCACAAGGTCCTGCACATGGGTCATGACAAACACAAGCACAAATACAAGCTGGGCAGAGTATTGATTGTGAGCAGCCCTGAGGAGGACTTGAGAGTGCTAGTGGAGGAGAAGCTCAACATGAGCTAACAGTATGCACTTGTAGCCCAGAAAGCCAACCACATTCTGGGCTGCATCAAAAGAAGAGTGGAGAGCAGGTTAAGGGAGGTGATTCTGCCTCTCTACTCTGCTCTCGTGAGACGCCACTTGGAGTACTGTGTCCAGCTCTGCAGCCTCCAACATAACAAGAATATGGACCTGGACCTATGGGCCAGAAAGATGACAAGAGGGCTGGAGCACCTCTCCTGTGAGGACAGGCTGAGAGAGTTGGGCCTGTTCAGCCTGGAGAAGAGAAGGCTCTGGGGAGACCTTATAGCGATCTTCCAGTACCTAAAGGGGGCTTATAAGAAAGACAGGGAGAAACTCTTTAGCAGAGCCTGTTGTGATAGCATAAGAGGTGTTTAAAATAGATGGAGATAGATTCAGACTTGATATAAGGAAAACATTTTTACAACAAGCATGGTGGAACACTGGCACAGGTTGCCCAGAGAGGTGGTGGATGCCCCATCCCCGGAAACAATTGAAGACAGGATGGATGGGGCTCTCAGCAACCTAATCTGGTTGGAGATGTCCCTGCTTCTTGCAGTAGGGTTGGACTAGATGACCTTTAAAGGTCCCTTCCAACCCAAACTATTCTGTGATTCTATGAAAATCAGATTATACGGTTAGGCAGGTTTGGCAGAAACGAGGTAGTGTGGATAGTTTATTATCCCAGGAACTTGATAGCTTCTTCATTCAGGTAGTATGTCTTGGAAATAGTGGCTCTCCAAAACCAGTAAGATTTGTATCCCATGTTCCCTTTCTTTTTTCTATAGGTTCAATCCTTATTTTCTCTTTACTGTGGTACATAAGGCTGACCTAAAGCCAATTCTCTAAAGTTAATTTATACTCCAGCTACTTCCATGGTAAATAAACTCTATTCCTTCACCTTCAGTGACTACCTAGCTTGACCCTGAAAGTTGTACTGAATGTCTGCATATAAGTTTTGATCTTTTCTGAAACATGTCTACTGGTTACTGCTGGTCTAGCACGGTAGCAGCAAAGACATTTCAAATTCTGTTTTAATGGAAACCTTCTATATGATCTCAGAAATGACATTTATTCCTTTTGGGACTACATTGCTTGTTTTCCTATCTCCCACATGATGATAACAGGACCCCGGACCCTGTTATTACCACAGATTGATGTGTATAAGTACTTGTCCTCTCAATCAGCAGGAATCTTTGCACTAATTGTCATTTGATATGATTGCTTTTGCTTGCTGTAGTCACTGTGGGGTGGATGACCCAGTCAAATAGTGGATCTCTAGTACAAAACACTTTGTCCTTTCCCTAAATAACAGGGCAGACTCCAATCTTGTTCTTGGTATTTTGCATGATTTGTTCCTCCTCAGCCTTGAAGCCCTGTCGTTCTGTTTGGAGTATTAATGTGGAGCAAGAGTATCGAGGGGAGGTTGTGAATTGAGGTTGGCACAAAGCTTGTGATTGGCACCAGTGATGAATTCTTATTGTGTTGCGATTTTAGGCATGACAGTTATTGGTAAACCAATCCTAAATAATCCCATTCAAACCTGCCAGATTTGCTACAAAGTGATATGTTCCTGAAGATCCTTGCCAGAATAATGATTGATGCCTGCTGCCAATCAGTGCCGAGACTTAGTCGTTTCTTGTTGTCATTTAACTACAGCTACACAGAGCGTTTAACAAAATGAAGGGGCATATTGATGTTTAATGAATAAGCTACCTACAGTTGCTCATTTAATAGGTGCACACATTTGTTCATGGAAAGGCAAGCCTGGGCAAATCACTTGACTTTTTTGTGTTTCAGTCAATCCATCACTTGAACATTAATAAAACAAACAAACAAACAAAAAACAGATACACATACAGAAAAAAAAAAAATACAACCAAAAAAAACCCACCAAAAACTGAGCTCACCAGAAAAACAGTCAGCATTTGAGCTAGTACTTACTAGGAAAATTATATGTGCGTTACCTATGTTCTAGTATCTTATTAAAGTAGTGTCAATGATTGTACATTATTCCACAGATGGCATCAAGACATCTTTGCAGAAAAAAAAAGTTTGATTTTATATTACATTATTTTACATTTTTATCACTTGCAAGTGAATATAATTAATGGATAAGGAATTTTATTTTAACATTATTTTGCTTAATTTTTATAGAAGTAGAATGCTATGTTTCTGTAGATCACTCCTTTCCAGCAAACTACTAAATTTTAGGAAAATACCTAAATCACACTGGTAGCAGTGTGATATCAGTATATGCTTACATTTAAATCTGTACTCAAACACTTCCTGAACAGGAAAACTACTTTTTTTTTTTTAAAAAAAAAAAAAAAGAAAGAAAAGTTAAGGCACATCAGACTCAACTTGCATATGCTAAGGGAATATAAACCTGCCAAGAAATCTGGGTAGGCCACCAGCAAAGATAGGTATAGTCAATAAACAATCCAGTACTTTATCGCAAGCTTCAGTCTTAGTAGTATATTAATTAAAAACTCCCAGAGACTCAGGACACAGTAATTATATTGATGCCATTTTTCTCTTTTATGCAAGGAGAAACTCACCTGATAATACTAACAATGGCACTTGCATTGCACTTTATGTTCACAAAATGCTGTACCAACAACACGTAAACTACACCCTGGTTTGTATTATTTCTTTTACTGCTGTTACAGAATGGGTTTTAGAGGACAAGGAACTTGGGCAAAGCTCCCTTGCAGTTACTGCACTAAAGGCTTCATCCAAACTAGCCTTTCCCTTGGGTTCCTGCTAAGTCAAGTTCTTCTTGCTCACAACTTTTATACCTTTCCACAATAATTAAAAAAAAAAACCCAAACAAAACAACAAGCAAACCACAAAACAAAACCAACTCAATCCAAGCCTTCTTCTCTTGATTCATATTATAGTTGTCTTAACCAACATCACTGCAGTGTTTGGACTGGACATAAATGAATTTCGTAGATCCTTGCAAGCTGTTAAAATATTCCAAGCACTTAACATCAGCACAATTTTATACTCACTTGAGACAAAATAAATGACACACAGCTTGTTTTTTAAGGAAGTTTAGCAGCATTTAACAGCAGGGGGATGAATTATAAAGTTTTTTGTGATGCACATTGAGATCTCCCAACAGGAACCAAGATGTCGGTTTGCAAATTTGACCTTAAAGAGTCAGCTCGTCTCAATATGTATTACTTCACTTATCAAAAACTTAACCATGCTAATTCTGTCAAACACTTTACCTACAGCATTACCTACAGATTTCAGCACTACAACATATTAAACCAGTTATGCATTTCTGTGGGAATACGAACTAATGAGCTCTTTTACAACTCCTTCCAGCCATGTTGGGAGAGAAAGGAATAACTTCCCTTTCTAGTTCTTTCTTTCTTCTCAAGGAGCTGCAAGGAAGCATTAAAATTTTCCTTTCTCTCTCCTCATAGTGCTCTCATATTTCCTAAACTTATTTACTTTGCTGAAATAAATCCTAGCATTTTTTTTTCCCTAAACTCTGGTCTTTACTTCCTAATCTTCATCTGTGTCTACTAAAGCAGCCTTTTACTCACAGGGTTCAGCTGACAAAGTCCAGCTCCAACAGATCACTCACTGAGCTGTGCCTATATTAATCTACGTCCTGAAAGAAATGTGCACACTATATTAGCCACAGGCTAATCTGCATTAACCAGAAGCGTGACTTGTGTCTTCCTTCATAAGAAGGCTTTTTTGTCATCTTTTGAAAACCATTTGACCAAGTTCACATGAGCAAATTCTGCATTATTTCGCTGGCTTTTTTTCAGAGGCATGCAGCTTGCCAATTAAATCATCTGAAGCTCCTGAATTATTTGCTGTGTGTGATAGTCACGTAGGTGTATACAGAATGTGCTGCATTTAATCTTCAATGGACGGAAAATTGCTGGCACTATGAATTTTGCCAGCCCTTGCTTATGCCCCCACCCCTTGCAAATGGTTTTAGAATCTAAATGCAAACACATTTAGTATAAAGAATGAATTTGGCATATAAATTAATGGTTTCGTGTCAGAGACAGTACAGGTTTTGTTTGTTGGAGGAAAAAGCTTAAACATGCATTAAATCTGCTGAATAGCTTCAGGTGATTGACCAGCACATTTAGTCCACAGGATGAGCTGCAGAATCAGATCTCAGCTGTGAAATGGCTGACTGACTTTTAGTATTTTTTCTTTCTTTTTCTTTTGCTTCAAAGTGTCTTTACCCATGAACCAGTAGAGTTCCTCCCAGTACAAACTATCAAGTTTCACACTGCAAGTTTTCAATGGCAGCCAATCTGGAGGACTGCATATATCTACCCCCAGACAGCTGCATTATGGAGCTAAAGGAACTGCATCTAAATTCATGAGCCGATAAAAAGTAATCTGGCTAAAGTCTTTTTTATACCAGAATATACACTGATAATCACACCCCCTTGAATTACAAATGTTCCATAACCATTCAAACTGGTACCGAGTTACTGACATTATTTGAAGTAATGACATAATAAAACACACTTTAAAAGACAAACCCATAATTTACTTACTTCTTGCTTAAAAAATGTTTCAGAAATCTTTAGAGAGCATAATTGATGGGATACCAGATTTCATAGACCATCAAAGACTTCAATATGTTTTAATAAACCAGAAAAATTAAAGTCACTTTAGCTTACTAGCTGGCTTTATACTTTTTTTTATTATTGTTTTTTTTTCCTATATTTTTCCCCTTTCTTTTATCTTCCTGTTCAGTTCTGTCTCTCTCCCCACCTAATATTTTAAAACTTCAGCTAAAAATTAATTAAAAACTATATTGACCTGCAGCTTTATCTCATTACAAATATGTGGTTTTTTCTTTTATTTTCTCCTCAGAGACAACAGATATATCTCCATTCTCAACTTGATATTGTTATAGGGAGGTATGCTGAAATGAGGCATTTGATGCACCCAGTTTAGACAGGGCATCTAACTTCATTCGTAATGGTGTTACTACCTACCTATCTGTGCTATACAAAACAGTAATAATGAATAAAGTTGCTTAGCATAAGGGTTTGGAGGAACTTGCAGTGTCTATCTATCTTTCTAATTGGCATCCACTGTATACTAGCTGGGATTTCAAGAAGTCAAAATCGTGTTGATACCTCTCCCTTCCTTGTTTTAAAGTAGAAGTGAATTCTTTATAGCTAGTTGAACTGCAAAACTCAAACAGATTATACTAATTTTCTAAATGACTATGTTAAATTCTTCTTTCCAGGTAACTTCTCACATAACTGAGAAAATCTTGCATAAAGACAGAAGAGTGACCAAAGTGTCAAATTCTCTCAAAGTCAAGTGATTAAATACTCTTATGGGGTTGCTTGAACAGAAAACTTAACAAGTCTTGGCCTTAAAATAAAGGAGGGAAAATTATTGTTTCCTGTGTGAGTTCCTTATTCTTTTCACTTTCAAATATCGCAAAAGAAGGTGAATCAAACCAGTTTGCCTGGGAGCCTGTGAGTGAAAAATTGTAGAAAATGTGGCTGTATACCGCAAGGTATATATTTTTATTAAAAATAAGAAAAAGGCAAACAAAACCAGCAGAAGTTTTTTCCCCTACCCAAAGTAAACCTAAGCACACAGTAGTCAGCACAGATAAAAGTTTGCAATTTTTATGGGAGATGTCTTTTATCTGACCATGATTGTGAAATGATGAAATAAAAATAGTTTATTTTAGAGTTGTAGGGAAGTTTACAGTCCCTAATGTAAGCCTCCTAACTCCTAAAGTGCCCATAGTGAATCCTGCAACTCTCAATTGACTTAAGTCACTTCCATTAAAAACCTCCACATCCAGTTCTTGTGTACCCATACTCTAACCTGTCTGAAGCAGATAGATCTTCTTTACTGAACGGAAATGTGATGTAATAACAGCAGAATGACATTGTGGGTTAAATTCTCTTTCTGTAATGTTATTCTTCTCTCAATTTACATTTACATGGTAGAACAGTGTATAAGTACTTTTCAAAATGCCAACAAGTAGTGGATTATTTTTTTTTAATGAGCAACAACATCTGAATAGATTGAACAAAAGACTACCTAAAGAGATTCATCTTAGCACGACTTGTGGCAAATTGACTTGTGGAAGACTCTCAAGGATGCTTATCTTTGACACCCAGACTTGCCTTTTGATACATCTGGGTCCAGCTGCCACGGTGCAATGCTCTACCTATCCATGCCTTAAACCTCATTTCTGCACCCACATGTCCACACTCACTGAGCAGGAAAGTGAACAGCCTTGTGTTTGAAAATGGAGTGGTGATGTGACAGCAGGAGAGGACAACTTGCTAGCCTACACCACTTCACTGCGCTGCAAGAACTGCTGTGTTGCTTCAAGCCGGTGGTCCATCTAGTGACTGTTCACAAGATACCTCAAAGAAAGATACCAAAAATCCTGTAACAGCCTGTTACTGAATAATCTGTGTTTTCAGAGCTCCTTCTGTCTTTTGCCCAAGACTCAGAGTTAGACTCAGTTCTAAAGAATGGCAAATTATACTGATATATGGAAGACTTGTGTCTATTGTCTCTTTGCCTGTTAGACTTTTAACTCTTCCACCTATCTTTTACTTATTTCTTCATGTTATTTCCCTTTTTAATCTGTTAATCTTATTTCATGAACAGAAAGAAAGGCAAAGATTAATTCCATTGAATTTTGGGGTCTTAGCTAAGACCATTTACTTAGTAGCTTAGTTTATTTATAGAACCAAAAGACAAAAATATACTTCCTGAAGTGGTAATTTACTCTGCTTAGATCTGAATCACTCTGAAGGTGGTTTCTAGCAGCTAAAGATGGAAAACAGAGTAATTTATCTAAAGTATTCTACCCTAAACACCTTAATTATGAGTCTAAAGCTGGGTTCAGCCTGTGTCTGCACACTGACTATACCACCTGTAAATTTTCCTTGCCTCTCTCAACCTCCTATTTCTATTCAACCATGTTGTTTAAAGTGCGATCTTGTTGTTATCTGGATACCACATTTTCCTCTGTGGGTCAGATTTTGCTGACTTGCTGAACTATCATTATGCAACTTAGCTCATGAGTCTACCCAGAAACAATCAATAATAGGTTAGTAAAAAGAGAAAGCAGCATGATGCATCATTGACGGAATTACTTTCTCCTCAACTGTAGTAAATTGAGGATAGATGAACACTTGCCTTTACACAATCCTAGAGACAAAGACTGAATTAATTTTTAAAGATGATGGTATCAATATAACTGCTTTTCAGCCAGGCACTTGAATCCTATCCCTTTAATAAGAGGTGCTAGAAGCTGGATGGGGGCATAGGAGGTGTTGTTTGTTTTGCTTTTACCACAGCCTATCAGCATAAATACCACTGCCTTAGTTAGAATCCATCTGTTCTGTTGACAATGTACTCAAATTGCAAGCAAGCATTTAATGGTGTCGTGCTGAAGCACAACAGCGTGGATGCTGAGAGAGTGTTAGGAATCACTAAAATGAAAGGTCTTTTCTCCTAATTTCAGTCACCAGAAGACTTTGAACAGAACATGACATCTCAGCCATCTGAGCTTTTTAAATGAGGCTTTGGCAGATACACAATGCTCAGCTCTGTGGTACCTAAATAATTGAAGCTTTGAAACATCAAAGTACTCACACCTTCAAACACTCAAGTAGCTTTATTTGAAAGATTCTTTTCACAAAAGAAGACTAACTCTGCCATTTGAGATCAATGGATCTCTCTGAAACAGTGTCCCCACTTTAGATTGGAACACATTGGTTGTTTACTACATATTGACTAGCAGTGTCCCAGGTGCAGAAGGCATTTGATTAAATGGATGTCTTTGTGATGGCATGATACACTACAGAATTAGGGATGTAATTTGAAAAAGGGAAGAATGGCATCATTATAGTAAAAATTAAAAATTCCCAGATATTTCACTCTCTATATATGCATTCTATTTAATTTTTTTATTAATTTAATTTCATTTCATTTAGTTTTGCTTTGCTTTACTTTGCTTTGCTTTACTTTGCTTTGCTTTGTTTTACTTTATACCCAATAGATCTCTCCAAGACTAAGAACTGAGATTTGTGGCAAATCAAGGGATTAGTAATTGGTGACATACTCTTTTCAAAAGCTGTGAGGTATCTTCTGGATTGTATTGTCATTAGAAGGTTTTGCTCTGAGCTTTAAAAGTTCTACTTCACTGAAGTGTTCCTCTTCCTTTCCCTGCTATCCTTAACAAACCCTGGCTAAGGTAGGGCATGAAATTTATATCCAACCATTTAGGGATCTTACATTTTTTTCACATCCAGATCTTCTTTGTTGTTAAAGTTATTATAGTTGGTTTTTATTGTTATTAAATTGTTTTTCTAATTACTACATACAGTAGTCATTTATATTTCTTGTTAGTGCATAATATACAAGAAACCAAATCTCAAAAGGAAATTATGTCCTTAAACTGAGCCTTATGAAAAATTTACGTCCCTATGACCAAGACAGTGATCCTCAACTAACACTTCTTAACTACTTCAGCTTCTGTAAGGGCACAGAAACCTATATTTTCTAGTATAAACTCAGAAGGATCTAAAGTTCTGTTTTTTCACTTGACTACTGTGGCAGCCAAGTTGGCCTACCTATACTAATTTAAAATTCTTCAAATCTCAAGCAGAGATTTGAGCAACCTAACATAATCTGGCCTGATTCTGGTCCCTTCTTCTATGGCAAACAGAGATTCTCACGACCATTACCCTCAAGTGGCTCAATTCTTAGAAATGCTCCCAGCTTGCCTACTATCTATCCATGGAGTTGAATACAGAACAAATTACAGTAGTTAGGGGAAGGTTTGCATGTAAATATGACCAAAAGAAATGAGCTTGTGTGTGACTTTCAGCACTGTCACTCACATATGAGGTGGAGAAAACTGCTTATAATTAGTGTCCTAATCTCAGTAGATCCAAGCTCTTATATCTTGAAGGTATTACACTCAAAATGTTGTTGATGAAAAAAAAAAGGAACACTCTCTCTTGTGTTTGGAGCTAAGATTTTATTGTTAGTTTAATTAATGTTTAACATTCTAATAAAAACCTAATCTTTTTTTTTTATTATTACTTCCAGTATCAATACATATAGTGAAAATTAACACAGAAGAAACATCTACAGCTAAAACTGTTATTCAGAAAACTTACTAGTTCTCTTTGCTTTTATGCTTACTATTTTATTTGCTTTTATGCTTACCTTTTATGCTCAGCCTCCACCAGTCTCAAATAACAGAAAAAGCTATTTTTTTGTTACACAGATGTGACTTATGTACTCAGTTCAGAGACCTTGTACCATAAGGTTAATACAAAGCCTGTGGGCTTACCAACAAAACCCATATTTACTGGGATAAATCAGGGGAATACCATTATTATCTATAGTCCAGGTATTTACATGTACCCATCTTTGAAGCTCAGCCATTAGGCAGCAAATTCTGCAGGGTGAAAAGGAAAGAAAATAGACTTTCACTTTAGTATTCTGCTGTAATAGAAAAGGTTTAAATTGTCTTATCTGCTCGTAAGATTGCTTATTTATGTTATCCAGTGACAGGTTTTAAAAATATAATTAATTATAAATGATCTTGACAGTAGTCCAAGATCTTCAGCTACTTAGATACGGACTTTAATCTCTGGATTGCAAAAGTATGTCCTCTGCATGTACTGCTGAATCCATGATGACTGCTTTCTCAAGTTAAAAAACTACAGGCAAATCAGTGCAAGGTAATTTAGTTTATTAAACCTGTAGAGATTTGTGATCCTCTTGGTCATTAAGTTGACTTGAGATTTTGCCATTCCATTTAGTTTCTCTGGGAAGGTGCTTAAAGCTGCAATGGCAATAACATACAACTCCATTCTCTTTCATATATCTAACTCTATATGGGTATATCTATAGCTATATATACACATGTTTACATATATAGACTGGCAGATAGATGTGAAATGGAGGAAAAGTATATTTGCTGTTTCTTAAGTCTAGTAGTTTAATGTTTATCTGGGTTCAAGAAACGATTAGATAAAGAAATGAGAGGAAAATCCACCTAAGACTGCTAAATACAAAGATGCAGCTTCTAGCTCAAGAAGTTTCCAAGACACAAACCACCGAAGGCTGTGAAAGCAGACTAGGAAAATGTATTGCTGACCTGCCCATTATTCTGGCTTACTTTAGTTATCAACTGCTAGCAAGTAGTGGAAAGGGAATATTGGTATAGGTGAATGTCTGGTCTGATCCAGTACAGACAGTCATATGGTCTGATGCCTTTCCTCCCTAAATAAGTTAGTGAAGCCATAATCCCTGCAGCAAAACATGGAATATGTCTGGTTTTATCTCATTTCAAAACTGACACATCTATCAGCTGCAAAACCAAGGTTTAATAGCAAAAGAGATGACATTTTCTCAAATTCTGGATTAAAAGTATGCCTCTGAACCAATGAAAATTTTACTGTGTTCCACGTGTTGTGTCAACTATATCACCATATCTATGACAGAAAATAAGTTCTGAGGAGTGTTAAAAAGTTATATTAAAAAAAAAGGCAAATGAGGTAGATGATCATGCCATTTATTGCTTTGTTGGTAACTTTTCTGATATCACTGTCACAAATTCTGTCAGAGAACAGAACAAGGTTGAACTGCAGAGCTTCAAGTAAGAGATATAGAAATTTGTTTGGAATAAAACTAGATCACTGAAAAATAATCTTTTACATTTCTGCCAAAAGTTCTATACCTCTGTCCCACTGATGTACAGAAAGAGGAAAAATATGACCTCAATATTGCTCTTTCACCATTGACTCATCCCAGAATTGATACACTTGTGCTGCGGTTGCCCTGAAGTGTAATAGTGTACCATTAAATTCCAGCTGCAATACCATTATATTGCTATTAGAAAAGACTGCCGAGCAACACAATTTTTCAAATAAATATAAATTGTGAATGGCTGAAATGTGAAATGCCCTCAAGTGCCCAGGAGCAGGATTTTCAAGTGTCCTTTTTCAGTGGACAGTTTTTATGCTCTCCAGTAAAGGAATGGCTCAGTTTCTCTTTTGACTTTTAGTGGTAGTCTTAACAGACACATACAATAAAGAGCCATACATAAGTCTGGGCCATGACCTCTCTGTAGCCTGGTGAAGGCACTGAAGTTCTGCTGAGTGCTTCCAGTAAGAAAGTTGCATCTGCAGCCTCAAAGAGCTGATTCAAAACTTGTTATGATTGTCAGTCATCATCCTATTATTTTGTACTGTTCGTCAGCTTGCTTTTTTTTTGCCCTAAACTGGGACAAAATTCATCTAATGATAACAGAATAATGAGAAAAGTACACAGTCCTTTATCTACACAAATGAAATACATACAAATCTTTGGCTTTCATCAGGCTTGTCTCCCTGAAATTCACACTTCTGCGTCAAGAGGATGTTCTTTACACCTACTCAGCTGGAATACGGGATACACTGCATGTTGATAGCCAGCATTTTCACACTCACTTATTCATGCATATGCTAATAGTTTTCTCACTACAACTGCTGCGCTTTGTTCAGGACCCCTTACAGCTGTTTCAATCCTGCACCACCAATCAGACCGCCTCTGAGTAATTTACACCCTCTCCCTACCTCATGGTATTTCGATAGCTGAGCATACAAGATATGTATGACCATCAGCACTGATCACCAAGAGACTCAGTGTTCTTTCCTATCAGCTTATAGGTGTAAAACAGATGGGATAGCCAACAGAAATCATATGAGCAATGTTAGCTGCAAGAGGAACTTGAGAGTACAGTTGCATGCAGTCACTTAACAGCACTTTGTTCACAATTTCCAACTGTTTTTATGCTAATGTTGACAAATATGCATAGATACAGATGCTTTTAATCCTCAGGAAAGATTAGTTTAATCATTCATTTGTATTTAAATAACGACTTCAAAAAGGGAGAAACATAGTTTAAATCACAGATAGGTTGTGATTCCTTGCTTAAAATACTCAGTTGTTTGACTAGTGTGCCAGATTACGAATTACAGCTTCAGCAATCAACAGTGCATTTTATTGCTAATTGTGCTGATTTTTGCTCATTTAATACTTTTAAATTAATGATGGGAAGATCTCCAAAATAAGGTTGGGCAAACCTTCCAATGGCAAAGAAGGTCTTTTTCAGTCACAAATCTCTGCCTTGGGACTTGGGAGAGTTTTCTTCATTCGTTGCTGCACTATAACTTTTGTGGACTTTGACTTAAGAGCACCTGGGGATTTTAGTACAGGATCTGAAGAAATCTGCTTAGCCATAGGTGTCTGTCTCATCTTTGTGCTGTGGATGGAAGAATGGGTGGTGTTTTCAAACATCTGCTGTTGCAAATCACTACACTGAATATTAGCTAAAACCACAAACAGCTTCACTTTCTATTAATACATTGAACTAGGAATGCTGGCTACACCACCCTCTGCAATTATTGCTAAGGATGGGAAAAGTTCTTCAACTGGTGTGGGTCAGGCAATAATATAGTGTAATCTCTTCATATATCTCAGGCAAATATCTACCAAGTCTGAGCACTTCTGTCACAGCAGCTGAATTGTGTAATCATTCTTTGTTTCAATAATTTCTCTAAAAAATTTCCGTATCTCTATTCCTGCGGCTCTACCAGTTCAAATTGCAAGTCTTTTGAGAAAAGCACTTGTTCACACAAATATTAACACAATGGGGTTCTGACCTTAGTTAGGCTCATGAGAGAATGAAATATATTTGAGCTTTCTGAAGTCTCTTCCTCTGATTAATCTTTGTTATAAAACAAGATTTTGTGAAACATGGAAGATTAAATAAATTAATTTTTGTCCAATGATTTGATGAAAGCCTTGGAGATGTTATCTTGGAAGCATTCATCACAGTCTTTTCTGTAAATATTTTTTATTATAGTGGGTTTTTTATTACCTTATGCACCTTCTTGCTATTTGGAAATGAGCTGGATATACCCCTATTCAGCAATTAACTGCCTCTGAAGGCTCATCGGGGGGAATTTCATAAGGACCTAGTTTTACTAAGTTCTTTGCTCGTACAGTCTGATTTCCTGCACCTCAACCCCCTTTTTTTTCACTAAGATGTTTTGTATTACAGCTATCAATTTTAGCTAAAGTAAATAATTTTACTATTTTGAATGCAAGATTATCCTACTGAATTCAAAAAAGGAAAAAAAAAAAGAGGTTGAAGTTCTGTGTTATGACGTAAACCTAATTAAATGATTCACTACTGCTGAAAGGGAAATTATTTCCTCCCTCTCCTTTTCTTTATCTATCGCTCACACTCATTTGAAACATTTTACAATAAACTGCAACGTAAGTGACCTGAACCAGCCCAGAGAGGTATTGAATGAATGCCTGAATCTGTGCAAGGTGTATACAACAAATGAGGGAGCTGGGGAAGAAGGAGCTTGCACAAAAACAGAATCATAGAATAATTGAATCATAGAACCATTTTTGTTGGAAAAGACTTTTAAGATCATAGAGTCCAACCATAGTAAGAAAGGGAAAAGAGCTGAGGGATCAGGAGTTGCTCTTTGGTAAAAACAAACAGCTTAGATTGGCTTTACCATGCATGAGCATGACGAATCATACCACATCAGCTCTCATTTCCTTCCTTATTTTTAATCTGAATGTATATAAAAGAGAAACTACAAGAGTATTTAAGGAGAAAAATTCTCTGTAACACAAGTATATCCAGGTAGTTTGAACTGACCTATTGTATTTGCTTATTTAGTTTTCACTTTTTTTTTTTTTTTCCCACTGGAATGTCACAGGACAATAAAACTGTGTGTGCTGAAACACCCTACCCAAACTTGAACAACTAGACCTTTATTTGGTCAAAAATAGGAAATGGGTTTCAAGACCCACTTTGCATGAAACCACAGTAATTGCTATTAGTAATCTTTTTAGCTTCTATTTCTTTGTTGATACATTCTTAGGATATGATGAATGACAGATCAGAGTCAGAGTTTAGAGCAATGACTAGTCCTTTATAATAATCGGGTAGGTTAATGACATTGTAGAAAATAGTTTGTGAGCGAGTGAGAGAGAGAGGGAGACAATTGTTTGCCTAGCTTGCTCAGGCTGTTAAAAATCAGCTACATCAAATTACAATGGTCTGAATCAGAATTTGTCTCAGATGTTGCACTTCAGCCCATGATTTTTAAAGGGTAAGTAGATTCCCAAGGTGAAAATCTTACAGTTATTTTTTAAGCGAACGTTTTCTTTATTTTTAATTAGAATCGATGTCAGACTGATCTAGCTTTTATTCCCTACACTGTTTCCTCTTATATTTTCTGTAATATCAGACTTTATGTCAGTCTTGTAAAAAAAAAATTATTTACATATTAATAATTTAAAAAAGAAGAATTTTATATTCATGACTTCATCAGAATGTGTAGTGAATCAGAAGGAGGCGGTAACATTTAGTTAGCTCTTGGCTGTTGTTAACCTGCTGATTAAAAGGGATGCCTGGGATGGAGCTATCTGATCCCCTCAGGAATCAGATAGAATTCAAACATTCTGAAAAAAAAAAAACCAAAACAGAAGAAACTCCATATGGCTCCACATATTGAAATGTCTGGAGTTTTCTGCCTTCCTGTAGATTCTCCTTACTGAGGGAAAAATTGCACTTTGTCCACTGACACAGATCTTCCTTGTACAAATTTTCTCTTTATATTAATTTATAGTACATACTGTACCTCTAAACAGAGCAGTGGCAGGAACTACACAGCCATATAGCTGTGTTTACATCTTTCAGATATGCAAGCTAGACCTGACAATATGTCTGGTGTGCAGGCACAGAGAAAAAGAGCAAGTCTACTTTTAGTTGATCACTTGTTTGAAATTTGAGCAAAAGACTTGACCTGTGAGAATATTAGACTTTGGAGTTCAACATCAAAAGTAAAAGAAATAAATCAATGGGTTTTTGTTTGTGTACCTGGAAGTTTCATTCAAATTGGAAAACATTGTGTTTCATTTTCAAGTTATTTAAGGCCTTTTTTTCTTTTTTTTTTTCTTTTCTTACCCTTTAAAAAGATCAATTTCAAAATGAAAATGACATTTTGAAATGAAACATTCTAGTTGATTCTGAAAGTGTTGATATAAAGCATTCTGACATTTCCTAAAACCGTTTTCTTTCATGTGTGCTTGTGCATATGAGGACTACTTGAAGGATGAGACTTGACCTTATAAATTCATACTTGTTGATAGAACAATACAGGTAGAGGTGTGCATAAAAATGTACTTTTTCTCTTGCTAAAAATATTTCACCCAGCTGTAAAAAGCCCAGAGGAATAGCTGCAGGATTTAACCGAGTATCATGAACCACATGAAGCAGAACAACCCTTTGCTGTAGGCCCAGTGTTGCAATCTGAAATAGCCACAGCCCTGACTACTTCCAAATCCATTTTCTGCTCATAAATGCCTACTTGAATACAAACGACAAGAAAGAGAGAGATTGTCTTGGTCATTCAGCCTTACAAGGCCACATTTTGTTACTTTAATGATCTGGGCTATGGCCATTATGAAACCTTAGTACAATATTATACAAACAAACAAAGCAAGCCCTAACAATCTCCCTTTTGTTTTGCAATGTCAGCAGCTTGCCTTTGTGTATAACAGCAGGGCTGAGGCATGGTAATGTGAAAAGGGATTCCGTCTTTGGCCCTGCTGCACATCTGGTCTGAGGACAGCGAAAGAGACTACGTAATCTTGACTCTTGTTCACACTCGGATCAAACGTCTGTGTAGGTCAGTGCAGGATGGAAGAGGAGTTCTCAATTTTCTGAAAGTTGTTGCTGGCCAAAATACCATGTATAATCTTGGGCAGTTAGGAGATGCCATCCAGCTCAACGTAGCTAATGTCTCCAAATTTCAGGAATCTGTTGAAAAGACTTTATGATAGTGCTTAAGTCTAATGTCCTGTGATCACCTTGGCTGTCATCAGGAAGTGAAGAAAAGGAGTCTAAAAATCAGCACTTTACCTATTAAAAATTGCAGTGCTGAGAGAAGGGAAGGCACATGCAAGTCTGTCTGAATTGTCCTTTCTTTCTCTCTCTCTCTTTTTTCTTTCTTTTTTTTTCCCTTTCTTTTAAATTTAAAAACAAACAACATGTAATTGGTTTTAATCCTGCTGAAAATTGGGCAAGGTTTATGAAAAAGGGACTTGAAGGGCTCATTTTCAGTGGATTTGATATTATTGATTAACTGATATTTAGACTCCTGAGGCATCGCTTCTCATTGTGCAAAATAAGCATAAAAACACTACAAGCAATTAATTGCATGGTTTTTGTACTATACTTTGAGATGGCCTATGAGCCCTTTATTAATATTAATGAGAAGAATTAGTACCAAAGATCAGGGATCCATGATAGCTGGAAGAACCTGCAAGGACCCTCCAGCTCTCATGCTTTATTATTTTTTAATCAAAGTGGCTGACTTGAAGGCACAAAATTAAAGAACGGAGTCCTTTATGATTCCACAATGATTCAAATTAAAATGATCTATACTTGCATAATTCCAACAAGCCATTTTGTGCTAGTTAAAAACAGTTAAAAATTGCATAAATGCATGATTTAAGGGCTGCAGCTTTCTAATCTTAATGAAAGGGCCATTTTTTTCCTATATTTCTCTAGTCGTACATGTGATCAGAATAAATCCACAACAGAAGAGTGAGGGAGGGAGAATATATTTGATGGCAACATTCTGCTAGTAAGTTACCTTGAGAAAAGATGGGATTTAGGATCATGTGTAATATTTTCTGCTTGTCTGAATAGACAATTATCTTCTTGTAAGTATATTAAATATTCTGTCTTATTTTCATTTCTATTACAATAGCATTTAAATGTCTCATTTAAGATAGCTTTTCTGGAAGACACTGTCTACACAGTAACTAGTGATAAAGCAAGCTGCGACAAACTCTTCACAAACAATACAAAAATATAAAAAGACAAGACAGGAATGGAAGGTGAAACAATGAATAGACTATGGTCATCCTGTAGGTGAAGAGCAGAATTCAGGCTGCAATCAAAATACAATGATGCAGTACTATTGAATGGATCATAATGCCTCTCTAAAATTTGTATTATTGTAATTTATGTAAATTTAGCCAATCTACGAATTTCAGAGAACTGTATTCTAAGGTATTACTATACTGATTATATAAAATACAGAAGAAAAGAAATACTTAGATCCAGAAACTTTATTTCTTGATCCCTGACAAAAACTACATAATCTGTGCAGTGCTGAAATATGCTAGCGAAATGAGGCTTCGATATCTGTCTAGCTGTTTGTCATAATTAGCCCCGATCAGGTCCAAACTAGGCAGTCTCTCTCTCACTTCCTCCACCTTCTGAGAGAACAGGGAGACATAGTATAAGAAAAAAAGGCTTGAGGTTTGAGATAAGGACAGGGAGAAATCCTTAAAGTTACCATTAAGGGCAAAACAGACTCGACTTGGGGAAAACTATTCATTTATTACTAAAAACAAAGCAGGATAATGAGACAGAGAACAAGATAACCTCCCCCCACCCCTCCCTCTTCCCGGGCTTAACATTATCTCTACCTCATTCCCCCCGCCAAGCAGCATAGCGGGGAAGAGGGAATGGGGGTTGTGGTCAGTTCATCACGTGTTGTTTCATGCCGCTACTTCATCGTCGGGGGAAGAACTCCTCACATTTCTCCCCCGCTCCTTCATGGAGTCCCTCCCTCAAGCCACAGTCCTTCATGAAACTGCTCCCACTTGCGCTGTTTTTGCACCGAGTGCAGTCCCTCTCCCTCCAGAACGGCTGCCCCAGCGCAGGCCCTCCACAGGCCACAGCCGCCTTCAGGCCTCCACCTGCCTTGGCGTGGGGTCCTCTCTGGGCTGCAGGGGGATCTCTGTTCCTCCGTGGGCCTCCATGGGCTGCAGGGGCACAGCCGGCCTCACCATGGGCTGCACCACGGGCTGCAGGGGAATCTCTGCTGGGAGCAGCATTACTGCTCCCCCTCCTTCTGCACTGACCTTGGCGTCTGCAGCCATTCCTCTCACCAGAAATTCTTCACAACTGGCTCAGGCAGACGCCTCTCAGGATCTCTTCACATCTCCTCTCCTCTCCACTTCTTGCAGCCGGGCTGGGCCGAGTCGGGCCGGGCCGAGTCAGGCCCAGTCGGCCGCCCGGCGGGAGGCCAGAGGGTGAGGCCTGCGGGCCCACAAGGCTCGTGCCTCCCCGTCTCTGCCCACACTCAGTGTCTTTTTTTTTTTCTGTTTTTCCCCTTCTTATATATGTTATCTCTGAGGCATTATCACGGAACATTCTGCTACCAATTGGCTCGGACTTGGCCAGCAGCAGCGGGTCCATCCTAGGCCCAGCCGAGTCCACTGAACAAAGGGGAGCAACTTCTAGCAGCTTCATACAGAAGCTACCACTGTAGCTCCCCCCACTAAATAAAATCAGAACACTGTTGCAACACAGAAATCAGTGTGAGCTGTAATACCCTTCCAAGACTCTAGAAAAATTCTTATAGAATCATAGAATCATAGAATCTTTAAGGTTGGAAAAGAACTCCAAGATCATCAAGTCCAGCCATCAGCCTAATAGGCCCATGCCTACTAAACCATGACCTGAAATGCCACATCTACATGCTCTTTGAACAACTCCAGGGATGGTGACTCCACCACTTCTTTGGGCAGCCTGTTCTAGTGCCTGAACACTCTTTCAGTAAAGAAGTGTTTCCTAATGTCCAATCCGAACTTCCCCTGCTGCAACATGAGGCCATTTCCTCTCATCCTATTACAAGTTATTTGGGAGAAGAGACCAACACCTGCCTCCCTACAACCTCCTTTCAGGTAGTTGTAGAGAACAATGAGGTCTCCCCCTCAGCCTCTTTTTCTCTAGTCTAAGCAATCCCAGTTCCCTCAGCTGCTGAGATCTCTTTTGCTCTGCCTAGGATAAGGTCATTTCCCAAGTAAACTTATTTGAAGTAAGTGGTGTTTGGACTATGCCGGAATCATGACAGCATAATCATGTAGCGAAATTTTAGCAAGCTCTAATTCTTAGTTCCTCTTTGGAGTCATATCAAAGTGCACTGATTCTTAGTGCCTTTAACAAATCCTCAAAGAATCACACTCTGGATTGTAAGGCATAGTTAAAAATATCTACAGTCAGCCCATAATCGACATATCATTGATACTGTACAGTGGGTCATTAGAGTACTCTGCCGCTCTGCATTCAGAAGTCCTAAATCCAAGGATCATGAATGTGATAGACTGTAACAGTCCCTTCAAAGTGTTTACAATCTATCCTATCAATGTGGATTTAGAAAACAGATTTCCACATGCGTAGCATCTCTGCATAGTAAGAAACATTATGCAGTCTTAATAGACAGAAGTTATGGTGTATGAAAAGCAGGAAGATTTTCTAATTTTCCTGTTAGGAAAAAAATACCTCTTTTTTGAAACATGTAACAGATGTCCATGAGCAATCAATTTTTTCTCCTTTAACCATACCAAGAGGTTCTGTGCAGCCTTCCTAACAGCATAACTAAAGCTTACAATCTACAGAGTTGCTTTTATGTCAATTAATTACATAAATTTTGTGAATAAGAGCTATTATCTAGTCCTAGTTCCCCAAGTGGTGTAGTGAAAATGGGATTAGAATATTTGCGTGGAGTGCAAAGCTCCTGTGATGATTTGTACCAAATATTGTGGTCCTTAATCCAAAGAATACCTACACATAGGTCAACCTTTCGGACCCTTTAGTATTGATTTGAAGAGTTTATTGGTTAATTCAGTCTCAATGGTTCAATTGATATGTTCCTCCAATGAATTTCTATAAGGATATCTATCTTTATCAGCTGTGAGTTCAATTATTCATTATAAAGTTTTTAACTTTCTTTGCTTGGTGGAAAAGCCAGAAGCATGAGTTTAAGCCTCATCCAGTTTTAAGGCCAGCCTAAGCAGATGTAAATATCCCCTTGGGCATCCAGGCTGAAAGCCAAAGGTAGCTTCATGTGATACTAATCACACTGTTCCTCTGACACTGTCTATGGAAACCTTTGGGACTTATATCAACCTAGTAAGCTATTTTTGCTCCAGCGGATTCTTGACCTTAGCGATGACCTTGCCGCTAACCAGGCCTGAATTTACCCATGGGAATTTTTAACAGTTATAATAGCCTCCACTTCCGATGGGGGAGAGGGAGAAGGGAAGACAGCTGATGTAAACTATTTTCTTCAGTACACACTGGAGTAATCTCAGTTCAGTTATTTTAATTCATGAATTTATGCCAAACAAGGGTATATAAAACACTACAGCCTAGACAGATTACAGACACTTCCTTTCCAATTTTCAAGTATTACTGACAGTGTATTTTAATAATGTAAATTCTTTGAGGTGCATATTTGCATCTGCAGTAGCAAACCTCTGCAACACGCTAGGTCACAGAAACACAGAAATTGACATAGAAGACTTATACTAGTTGGTTTTCTTTCCTTTGGCGCTGTGTCTCCTTTGGTCCAGCTGGAACTTCTGAATAAGCTTCTGTGATTTTACTTTCTGAAATTTGCAAAAGAAATTTGCTCTGGGACTGAGACCATGTATGTCAGATAACAAATTTATACGGCTAGCATACAATGTATGTGACCCAGAATGTAAGGCTTGATAATGGAGAACCTGACAGAACCATAAGTGGTCCTAGTGGGCAATACTATAATTCAGTGTTATTATGCCAGTTTTCAAAAAACATATATTACTCAAGAACTGAAATTACTGTTTGGCAGCCCAGGAGCTTGTAATGCATTGAATAAACTATAGTTTCTGACTAATATTTGCATGCCTGTCTAAGAATATGTAAATGTGACAGTTTCCCTCCTTGAGAAACTAAAATCCCTAATGAATTGAAGGGCCAAACATGCAAATAAACCTCATGATTCACACATGTGTCTCTCATTTAATTTTTCAAAATGTATTTTGCATTTTGATTATGCTACAAAATGCAGCATGGAGGGCAGAGCATTCAGAAAAATAGAAGTGTGTATACAACATATTTTTCATATCAAACAATGTGATTTACTTTAATCATTTCAGGAGTAACAAATAACTGCAAGTGCATGCTTTGAATGCCTTCCAGGTGTATGTAGTCAAGTTTAAAAAAAAAAAAAGTGATGCTGTTTAAACTTGCACTTTATGGGCTGTAGGTCTGATTTTTCTCTCAATCACTCCGGCTTTCCTCTGGTATAATTCTAGTTTTGACTTTAAGAGAATTATACTTGATTTTTCACAGATGTAATTGAGAGGAGAATCCTGCCTTAGATGCTTCTGCTGTGGCAGAACTGGACTATTTCTGTTTGGATATGTTTATTCAGTTGGACATAAAATTCAGTATTATTTATTTAGACCTTGAGATATATTCAATAATGCAAAGACTCTCCAAGTAGGAGAAAGCTCACCCAGGAAATGCCCCTTAGTTCATCCCTAAGCCATGTACAGAACTTGTCATTAAACTTCCCCAGTCTCTTACTGGTGTAAGGAGAAAGTGTTTAACTGTCACTTGTCCTTCATCTCAAGGACACTGAAGACAAAGGGCAGTGGAGTAGAATATCCTCCCTGAAAACTGTTCTAAGAGAAAAGATAGCAGATGTCCTCTGGCAAATCTCGTTGCAGAGGTTTTAAGACATACATTTGCTCAGCCCTCTGGCTCACAGCCTCTAAGCGATTCTCTGAAAACCTAACAGAAAAGAAAAATCTAGCTGCACCTCATCACTCCAGCTCACAGTTAAATCCACTCATGTAATTTAGTGCAAGTTAACTTCCAACTGACACATCTGAAAAGTGGATGCTTCTGCCACCCACTCTGCAGGGGTAAGCAGAGGGGGATGGTGGGTAGGTTGGGTTGGGTTGGGTTGGGTTGGGTTGCAGTTATGGCTTAAGCTGCAATGAAAGAGTTCACCAGGAGATGCCTCTCAGCATCTAAACACTGGTACTTTGCTAGTCCTCGTGATAGCTGGAAAATATCTGCAAGGCAGAAGTGCCGTATAGTTAGTTTACCTATGGTATCTTTGCCCCAGAAAAGGATTAGAACTTTTCAGATCTCCATACGCAAGAAAAACTTTTCTGGTTGAGCTACAGAGTTTTCTAGTGCTCAACAAACAGCATCTGCTTTCTTCTCTTTTCAGCAGGGTTTTGAAAAATTAAGAGGATCAGTTTTGTTTTGTTTGGTCCTGGGAGGTGTTTTTGTCTTCTTTCAAAAAGTGAACAAATAAAAAAAAAACTGCTTCCATTTTTCTTTTTTTTTTTCTTTTCAATTTTGAAAAGTTGTTCTTTTTTTCAAATACTGTTTTCCAATCAGCTTTAAAGTAATACAAATAACAACCAAGCAAGACCAAAGAATGTGGGGCTTTTTTTTTTTTGTAACTGTCAAATAAAGACAACATGAAACAGAGACGAATATCATCCTGAAATTAATCATACAGAATGGATTACAATAAATATCCTCTCTTTCTGCCCAAAAGATGCATTTCATTTCCCTATCACACACAGATTCAGGCAGAGAAAGCTGCCTCCAAAAGCCTTTTTTTTTTTAAGATACCACGAAATAGAAAGGTTAATAGTTAACACTGCTAAGAGTCCCATTATTAAAACTGCTTTGCCATGCAATACCAGGACAAATGGAAAATGAAAATTAGCTTAGACGTCTACAGCCTCACAAAGGAGATTCAAAGTCTCCGGGGTTGTCATTACAGCATCTTTACATGATAATCAAGCAGGTTTTGTGTACTTACTGTAGTTAATGCCACCTCTTCCCATTTTCATTTTGTTGCAAGCACAGAAAATATAACCAATAATGTGCGTGTTCTTTTTACTTTGAGGGGAGGAAAGAGGAAAAAAAAAGAATTTAATTGACAGATAAAACGGATGTAGAAAGGGTAATTTCATTTTCCATCAGAAGAAGTAAGGTTTTATGTTGGGAATTAAATTAACAGCACATGAAATTGGCTTTTTCTAAGTTCATATTTTTTAAACTTTTTTTATAAGAAGAAGAAGAAGAAGGAGAAGAAGAAAGAAAAAGACCCCCAAACCAAGGTAGAGTTGTAAAAAGCCTGACAATGAGCACAGATTATTTCCAAAGACAATAAAACTTCTCCATTGCAGTGTGGTTGTGGGCCTGCTTGCTTTTCAATCACTCTGCATTTTCTACTTGCGTGATACTAAAAAGTTACGCTTATAAATGTTTTCTGATTTCTGTGTGTAATGTTCCATCTTCCGACTCCAGCTGGTTTCAAGCTGCATTCCCCACACTACATCTTTTCCTCTCTTTCCTCATCTTATTGAAGTTGCTTACAGGTTGAGATTTATCTTTACAGTTAATACATTTGTATTCACATAATTTTTTGCTTCTGTTTGGCCAGGCAATTCTCTATTGGAATACCAATATGTATGGATTTCCATACTGTCATCACTGACAAAATAGCAACATGAGAGTGAAAAAAATCTAAGTGATAAGCAAGAAAAAAAAAATGTGCAGAAAAGGGAAAAATCATTTTGAAATCACAAAATATGGTAGGTTCTCCCTCCCCCTTTTAATGCATAAGAGTGAACTTTAGGAAAAAAAAAAGCCCTTACTAATATTGTGCTTAGGAGAAACAGAGAAGATATTTATAAAGAGATTCCTTGACAATTTATCAAGATAAGTGTAAAAAACCACTATGAAGCAAGCGACGAAATAAATTTCTGTGTACGCATTCACACACACACTAGATATGTACTCATTAAGTAAAAATAAAAAAAGAAAAAAGCCTCCATAAATTATTGCAGCTAGTCCAGAGAAGGCCACAAAGATTGATCAAAGGGCTGCATCCTCTCCTGTGAGGACAGGTTGAGTGTTGAGGTTGTTCAGCCTGGAGAAGAAAAGGCTGCAGGGAGACATTATAGCGGCCTTCCAGCACCTAAACGGGGCCTATAAGAAAAGTAAAGAGGAACTTTTGACAAAGGCATGTAGTGATAGGAGAAGTGGTAATGACTTTAAACTGGAAGAAGGTAGATTTAGTTTAGATATGAGGAAGAAATTCTTCACCGTGAGGGTGGTGAGGCACTGGCACAGATTGCCCAGAGTTGTGGATGCCCCATCCCTGGAAGTGTTCAAGCCCACGCTTGATGGGGCTCTGAGCAACCTGATCTAGTAGAAGGTGTCCCTGGCAAGGGGTTAGAAGTAGATGATCTTTAAGGTCCCTTCCAAACCAAACCATTCTATTATTCTATGATTACAACAAACAAAACCAGAGACTCAGTAGCATTATCATCAGCTAAAAGCTGAATGGTTTTGACAATTTTTTGCTTCACAGAAGAGCAATTTTTTTTTAATAAAATATTTTTATTCTTTAAAAATCTGCTATTGTTCTTCACTAGCAGAACACCTTTTAATATCAGAAGATCAAATTTTACAAAAGATTTTCCTGGAATTAAACTTCTGATCCAACACTCAAGGAATTTAGTTGAAACGTTGTTATTTTCAGAAGTATCTCACAACTTGGAATGTCTCTGAAGTGAACCTCCTCCCCCACTTCCTGGTCTATTCTTGGTGTTCGTAATGTTTTGTTTCACTTTTTTTTTGTGTCTCTGGCACAAGGTGACCCCAACCTCTCCTCACAGAGGCCATCCCTGTAGCCTCTCTCTTTATATATATCTATGCATACCTGTGTCTGTGCATGCTGCTGTGTGTTTAGATATGCACGGGTGATTGTATAGGTAGTATCCTGTGGAGACAGGCTACGATTTCATGTGATGGGATAGGATCACAAAGGCCATATGAAAACCACACAGGTGAGAAGGAGGTTTGTCTTTCTTCTACGGAAGACCATGGCAATAATGCCCTTGCTCAGAGTGGTGGGGCCACGTAAATATTTGTCAGAGCTGGTAGGTGAGGCTGTCTAGGACTGGTTGATGAATACGAACAACATTCATATTCATCATGAGGTTTGATCATCAATATCACTGGCAGTAGCCCTGAATAACTTCAGAGAACTCTGGTCCAAGTCTCTCTGGCAAACATCTTCCAATTGACAAATGAATATAATCAGATTTACCAATGACCTAGACAGCTTTTAAATGTCTCTTTTTATTTTTGATTCTTTTCTAACTATTCACCTGATCATACAAACATTTACTTCCATAGTTCACCCTTTTTGTATGTGGGGTTTTTTTTGTATGCTTGTGTGAGTATTGATACTACCAAAACAATCAGATTATTTTTTATGTCGTTTTAAAATTAAATGAAAACATTTGACTTAGATGTGATTCAGATAACACAGGTAACTTGCTAAAGCTCTCGGTTATTGCCAGTGGAGAAACTGGACACTTCTGAAAGCCACCAGATTTCCAAGACATGATTTCTGGAGTCAGCTTCTGCCTACTGACTGTGTGTAGGGTGGAGGTACAAGTATTTGTATGCTGAAAGGGAACCAGAGCATCCAGCAAAGGGTTATAAGTAAATTTTATTTGAGGTGTCTCAGCAGGGGACTTGCTTCTGTTACCTTCCTTCTACTACATCAGTAAATGCATCAACAAAGCTAAAAGAAGTAGGTGTAGACAGTTGGACACATCAGACCTTCTTCAATGACAGTTTAGACATTTCCCTCTCTTCACTCTCACCAGATATTAGCTACTAACTGGCTCTTACTCATCTCTCCAGGACACTTTTAGTATCTTAACACATACAGTAGCTTTTGTTTAGACCCAGTCTAATCTGAAATCTAGGAAAAAGGCATTCGTGGTTGAATTTGATTCCAGGCTTTTTGGGATGTACTGGCAAAGAGCATTTGTATTTTGATATTTAAATCTCTGTGCTTTTTTTCCACATTTTCCCTCTCCTTAGTTGTTCCTTAGTGAAAGGATACATGGGGTTCTGTGAACAGATTTAAACATTATCCTAACAACATCAGTGAGGATGACTCAGTTGCTGAGTACTGGCTATAAAGAAAGACAACAAGTGGGATTTGTCTGACCTAGCTTAGACATCTAACTCTGAGGGAGTCATTCCTTAGAAACAACAAATGAAAACTGGTACCTCCAAAAAGGAATTACTCTCACTTCAGGATGAGTGTCTAAAATAGGCTCAAAGAAACTTCATCTAGAAGTATTTATTTCCAATGACTAAGAAGGGTCCTTATAATAATTGGTTCAAATATTGATAACTAATTTTTAGACATCAGTTAGAACGTGAGAATAGTTTTGATCTGACACACAATTATTACTTGGGAGTTGGAGAGGCAAACAAGGCAGAAATTTCCCGTCAGTTCAGCAAGCTGACCTGTCTTGTCTGCTGCCCTGGTATTCCCAGTCTCAATGCAAAGAAGGAAGAGGAATATTTACTGGGGGTGGGGAAAATGTGTACAGCTGTCCTTTTCAGCATCATCCCATGCTTGGATAGGACTAAGCAGGATGTGGAACTGCACACTTCTTCCACTACGGCATCTGTGCAAAAGACAAAGATTTCTTAGTAAAAAATTTGACAGAATGGAACAAACCACTAGGATTTAAGAACCTGCATAGATTTTACCATGTTCGGTGCCCAGATCAAACGAACTGATCCCCACCATCTTATTTTGAGTAAATATTTCTTAAGATGAAAACAATAGACTACTAAAATAATGTAATATTCTAGGCATGCACAATTCGAACTGGAGAGAGCATGAGAGAAAGAAGGCAGATGTCAATCATGCTACTTAATTCATTACTGTCATAAGTATAGGTAAATGGATGACATTGAGAGCATGACGCAACTAGCTTCCATAATAAGAGCTGAATTCCAGCTTCTAAGCGTTTCTTTATATCCTTATATATGTATAAAGAAGGACACAAATATATATATATATTTACACATGTATATTTATATGCATATATTTAAATAATATATAATTATGCAGATGTAGAGTTTTATATATATAATTTTTGTGCGTATGTATACACATAAAATAGATCTTTCATTTCTCAAAGTCTGGTTTTGCTTCTGTTTTTCCAGTATTATGGATGGGATCTGTCTGGAGGGAGAAAATCCACAATAATAAAATTTACATTATTTTATTAGGAATAAAAAGAACATGAAGAAGAAAAGATGGGAAGAGAAAGAAAGAAAAAGAAAAGAGAAAATGAATAAAGAAGGAGCAATTGTGAGACGGAGGCATGCATTTTAGGGTGACTGCTTTCTCAGAGAATAAGAGCTTTATCTTTATTTCAAGCTCTCCTTCTAACAATAAGGGATAGCATCTCAGAAAATGGGACTTCTTTTTTCTTTTGCTGACCTACAAAAAAAAAAATAAAACACATTGCAAAAAAAAATCTCCATTGCTGAGATATTTCCTTTTTCTTACCTTTCTGCTGATAAGAGCTCTCAGTGTTTCCGGATAAGAAGAGATACTTTATTGTCTCCTGCAAAGATATAAGAGAAGCGAGTGGAAAAAACAATGGCTTTTGTTAGAAAGGAAACTAACTGCAATTTGAAGAATGATTGTAATAGACAGTATTGCTGAAGGCAAACAGAAACTAAAAAGTAAGCTCTTTAGAATATTATCCTTCCTTAACATTTTGATAAAGTTCCCTAAAATGGGAGCCACTTTTGCCTCTGCAGCACTCTAATTTCCTATAATCATCTCTGATGGAACAGATGATACACACAGAGTTACCCCAGGTATTGTTTAAGTGGGGACTGAATTACTTTTATACTATCTCTAAATGATTGGAAAAAAGGAAGAAAAACACGTTTTCAGCAATGCTCTGTTTCCATGCTGCAAGCCTAGCAGAGTGATGCTCTCTCTAATTCTGTTTAAACTGCATTCCAGAAGTATTCACAAGTCAATTTTTTTTTAAAGCAGTTAAAAACAATGTACAGGCAACATAGAGTGGAAAGCAGAGGCAATGTTCATTATCAGGCCCAGAAAAAAAAGGACGTTTTGAAGAGAAAACTCACAAACTACAGGACTTTGAGGAATTTGCTAGTTATCTTTTCCACTTGGGTGACTTTAGGCTTTGCTACCAAATTGAAATACCATTTTCTGAACAATAATACTATATGGTTTTTTTGACATCACAAAAGAATGCTTTTAAGGCATAAAAAATGTATTTCCCTTATGTAATCAAAAACAAAACTCTATAAATTATAATGCAATGTACAGTCCAATTCCTCCATTCAATGCATTTAAATGGTATGTGCTGATTAAGCTCCTAGTCATTTATGTTAAATGTCTAATGAAAAGCTCTTTGAATCTGGTTTAACCCATATTAAATGCCCCACTGGTACCCCTGGAATTAAAAAAAAAAAGATGAAAATTAATCCCATTCTTTGTTCCCTTTATATATTTTAATAAATTATACTGCATCTTCCTAATGCATTTATTTCTCAGACAAATTGCCAAATGGTTTGATCCTTTCAACAAAAAGCCAAGGAACAAATTTGCACATTAAAATGTAGAGTGATTCAACAATTCAAGGCATAGTGTCTTCCAGAAGATGGTGTGTTTTCTATGTTTCTTAATAACTCGGCACGATGATTTCTGCTTTGTGTGTAAGCAGGCTCTGTTGAAAATTTGCTGAGTTTATTTTTTTCTTTTCTTTCACTCTGTACAGCTTAACAGAATAAACACAATTTTCAAAATGCATTAGAGCATAATATTGTGCTGGTGCAAGGGCTTCAGTAAACTGGCAGCTGACAGGACCATAGATAGCCAAATTCAATTCAGAACAGTCAGGGTGTCCTCTTCAGGTCTTATTTATGTAGAGCCATGGAGATTCAGCATTGGAACTGACCTCCAGATTTTACCTAGTTGCTCTTTCAGGTCTAAGGTCAAATCAGATGGCCAGACAACTCTTAAGGGATGTTTATCAAATCTGGTTTTAAAAATCATTAAGGATGGGGATTCTACAACCTGCCTAAGTCACTAGTGTCTTACTTTTTTACCCTTAAAAAAAAAAAACCAAAACCACTTCCAACAGATTCCCATTGCCATCTCTGTTATACAGGTTATTTTCTCTGGTTGCAGAATCAGCTGACTGTTTCTTGCTCAGTTATCGCAGTATTTAACTACGTTTCTTCATCTGAAAATGGTCTCCTCTTTTTGGCTCCACAGTTAGCAGAGTTGTAAGTTGTTGCAAGACCCAATACCTTAGCACTGAGAGTTTTCATGATCCAAATTTAAAATCTAGTGAACGGTAAGTTTCCACAAATTTTAGGCAGACATTAAGCAGAATAATGTCAACAACAACAGTAATGATGTAAATGCCTCAACAAGAAATGAAACAAGAGATGGAAATATTTATGTTAACAGAATTCAAGATATGGGAATTAGAGTGTAACTAAAGATTGTTCACATGTGTGTGGAGAAGTGTGTAAAGGAAAGAAATAAATTTCACTTAAGTATTCTTTGTTTCACCTGATTACTAAAACATTCCTTTAAAAATTTGTAAGACTTGCCTGGAATAGGAAAAATCTATATCTACAGATTACAACTGAGAGCCTTCAGACAGACTTTTAAACCTAAAGACACTGCGCTATTACTGGATTTCTGTTTCTTCATTTAAATGGGAAATGCTATTTATTTGCTTTGAATCCAATAGAAGTCCAAACTGGAAAGTACTAACATTATTAAATATGTCTTCAGGACAAAATCTTCTGGGAAATAAATAATTACAGTGAGTGTTAAAGGTAGAGAACAGCTAGATACTGCGGAGTTTAGCTGATTCGTGGTACTACCGGCTACTGAAGAACCTGAGGCCTCAAGGTCAACAATGTCTTCCTTGGACGTAAGATCATAGAATCATAGAATCATTAACAAGATGTTAATGTTTTTCTAGATTTTTACCCTAGATGTGTCTGAAACTGAAGCATGAGTACTTCATGCTTCCAATTTCTGTGGCTTAAAGACAGTCTTGAAGCCACAAAAGTTTATTCCTAACTGTATTATGTGATCAGTAGTAAGAAAGTCTCAATAATTCAGTTGTTGAAATTCCTAGTGTTCTTGCTATGGAATTAGGACTTTGAAAGTCCTCAAGCCTGAGAAGACAACAGCCCAAAAAAATTTTCAGCCTAAGCTTCCAGATATGCATGAACAAGTCTGGAATCTTGGAAGGCTTTCCAGACTTGCAAACTCTTAGCTGAAAACAGAGTTGCTAGCTGCAGTGAGAGCTATGGTCTTATTTATGTCAGTTTAAATTTCTGCTGCTGAGATCCCTGAAAACCTGCACCTTCAAGGTCCCTGTTGCAAATCTAGGAGCCTGAATACATGATAACTCTGTGTCAAGTGAAAAAAAAACAAAACAAACAAACAAAAAAAAAACCCCACAACAACAACAACAACAACAAAAAACTAAAACAAAAAAAAACCCCACCACACTCAAAAAAACAACCTTGGAAACTCAGTACTTTTACCTTCATGTCTTCAGAGTCTTCTGGTTCCTCATCTGGCCAGCCATTTCCACACCATCTATAAAGTAAATGTAATAAATTTGCCTCTAATATTCATTCTAACAGTTGTAAAAATCTTAAGAAGATACTTAGTTTCAGAATTCCCATTTCTAAGAATACTGGATATAAGAAAGCTTTCTTGTCTGTTTGTTTTAATGAAGGATTTCTTATCTTAGGAAAATTTTAAAATGTTGAAACCAGCAAAGTTTTGATGTTATTCTGGTTACTCATTACTTATAACAACTCCCTTTGTTTTATTGTTTTAGCTAGTATTCCTTGAAGAAAAGTTGGAGGAGCTAACCTGATGGACGATGAGGAAATGAGGCTGCCAGAAGTGGGAAGTTAGAAGTAATATGCTGGACCAGCTGTACAACATTCCTGCTGGGTACAGCTGCAAACTGCAATGCATAAAACTTCAATGAGTGCTTCTGTGGTCTAATGAAAAAAAACTGAGAAACTCCCAAGAAATTCAGAGAAATTGTTGATGGATATGAATGGGATATAAGCAAAGGCACTAATTTCGTAGAAAAATATCTCTTCTTATTCCATATTTCTGGTGATAGAGAGTAATGGAAATAAGAATGCTAAGGAGTGGATGGAAAAATTTGAAATATCTCCATGTGCTGTACGTTCTCCCTTCCTCGTGAAACCATGCTCCAAACCACTGTCACAGGCAGGTGGTCCATCCTGAAGATGAATCAACAGCAGCTCGCAAACATCTGCAAACACCTGGCACAAGCTTTCCCAGTGTGAACTTGCCAGCTCACTAGTAAACAAACAGAACTTAGTGGGAGGTTGGGAGTGCAGGGTCCAGTCACCTGCAGAGGTTTCATAAAGAGAAAAATTGGGCCATATAGTCTGATGCTTTTGTAATAGATCTCCCCACTCCAGATCTGTCTGAATATTCATCCACAGTCATGCTCTGCACTCCCCCCACGCCATGTTACAATCGCCTTCCATAGGGCATCACTCACCTTTGCATCCACAGCTGTAAAATAAATGATTTGGGCTGAAGTGTTCTGTTGGGCACAGAACAGATTGTACTAGCCACAGAAAAAAAAAAAAACAAAACTGCAACACCTGGTTTCAGATACTCAGACAGCAAATTCCCTGCCCCCAAAGCCACGGCTCATTATTCAGTCCAGATAATGGACCATTCCTACAAACTTCTGCTATTTAAATCTCAGTTTCTGAAACCAACCAGACTCTCCAATTCCCTCTGCAGATCCAGCTTTGCTTTGGCTACATCTGTCTCCAACTGTCCTCTGGATGGACTTTTCCATACATATGAAATCCTTTCCTAGTAACAAATATATGCAACTGTAGCTGTTTCAAGCTGTTTTCTATGTAATAGTCCCAGCAGCTGTTTTCACTTCAGTGGTCTCCCGTTGAGCTATTATTTAAAAAAGGTATTCTCCAGTCTCTTATCTTCATTCATTAGATCTGTCATCTTCTGAATCAAGTTTTAAATTTTTATTTTCTCTTACCCATTATTTCACACCTCTGCATAAGCTGTTGTGTTTACCCTGGATTCCTTTATAGCAGCTGACCTGGTATATTTACTAGTTGTATCTAAACTGTAGACTGAGAAGCAACTAGAAAAAAAGAGAATGACTACAAAGCCCCTTTTTTTTTTCTGTTGTTCTACATTTTGTAGATGTGGTCAGATTTCACTGTACTGTTTCCTTGTTACGTCTTGCTGTTCCACTGTTACGTCTTACTTATCCACTGCTGGTGTTTCATGTGGGGGCCAGCGACACAGCTGGCAGCAGTCTGAGAAACATCAAAAGGGATTTCAGGGCTCTGGGTTCAACAGTCAAAGGCTCTGGGGCCCAGGTGGTATTCTCGTCAATCCTCCCGGTCGAAGGGCAGGGACCTGAAAGGGTCAGATTTATCTGGCAGGTTAACACGTGGCTCAGGGAGTGGTGCTACAGCAGGGCTTTGGGTATCTAGATCACGGGGCGTGCTTTGAGAAGCCCGGGCTGCTAGGGGCGGATGGCATACACCTAACCAAGAGGGGGAAGAGTGTGCTTGGACAAAGATTTGCCAGGCTCGTCCGGAGGGCTTTAAACTAGTGTTGCTCGGGGAGGGGGAGCACAGTTCAGCCCACTGCTGTCAGCATGGCGCCAGTGCCAGCACTGAGGGTCCAGAAGCTGAGGAGGGATCACAGATAAGTGCAAATGAACCTAAACTGCGGTCCAATAGCACCCCTGTCGCTCCAGCCAGCAAGTCGGCTTTGTCGGGGGCCCAGCTGAAGTGTCTCTATACCAATGCATGCAGCATGGGCAATAAACAGGAAGAGCTGGAGATGCGTGCACACGAGCACGGCTACGACCTCATTGGCATCACAGAGACGTGGTGGGATGACACATACGACTGGAGCATCAACATGGAGGGGTATAGGCTTTTTAGAAAAGACAGGAAGGGGAGACGAGGAGGGGGTGTCGCTCTCTACGTCAGCAACCGGCTGGAGTGTGTGGAGCTCCGCCTGGGGATGGAGGAGTAGCTGACAGAGAGCTTACGGGTCAAGATTAGAGGATGGGGACGGACAGGGGACGTTACGGTGGGGGTCTGTTCCAGGACGCCTGGCCAGGAAGACAGAGCAGATGAAGCGCTCTATAGGCAGATAGGAGCAGCCTCAGAGTCACAGGCCCTGGTTCTCATGGGGCACTTCAACCACCCTGACATCTGTTGGAGAGACAACATGGCAGGGCACAGGCAGTCCAGGAGGTTCCTGGAACGCGTGGATGACAACTTCCTCCTGCAGGTGATAGAGGAGCCGACAAGGAGGGGTGCTATGCTCGACCTTGTGCTCACCAACAGGGAGGGGCTGGTGGGCCATGTGAAACTAAAGGACAGCCTTGGCTGCAGTGGCCATGACATGGTGGAGTTCAAGATCCATGGGGCAGCAAGGAAACTACATGGCAAGCTCTCTGCCCTAGACTTCAGGAAGGTGGACTTCAGCCTCTTCAGGGACCTGATGGGCCAAGTGCCATGGGAGGCGGCCCTGGAGGGAAGAGGGGCCCAGGAAAGTTGGTCTATATTCAAGGAGCACCTCCTCCAAGCTCAGCAGAGATGCATCCCGACGAAGAACAAGTCGGGCAAAAAGGCCAGGAGGCCCACGTGGATGAGTAAGAAGCTCCTGGACCAACTGAAAGTAAAAAAAGAGGCCTATAGAGGGTGGAAACGGAGACAGGTAGCCTGGGAGGTCTACAAAGAGGCTGTGCAAGTGGCCAGGGATAAGGTAAGGAAGGCCAAAGCCCTGGCAGAACTGAATCTGGCCAGGGATATAAAATGCAACAAGAAGAGCTTGAATAGGTACGTAGGGGACAAAAGAAAGTCCAGGGAAAATGTAGGCCCCCTCCAGAAAGGAACTGGTGTCCTGGTTACCCAGGACATGGAGAAGGCTGAGGTTCTCAATGACTTTTTTGCCTCAGTCTTCACCGACAAGAGTTCTTGTCCCACCACCCAAGCTGTAGAAGGCTCAAGCAGGGACTGCGAGGATGAAGAACCACCCATTGTACTCAAAGAGCAGGTTCGGGATCATCTGAGGAACATAAAGGTGCACAAGTCCATGGGACCTGATGAGATCCATCCACGGGTCCTGAGGGAACAGGTGGATGAAGTTGCCAAGCCACTGGCTATCGTATTTGAGAAGTCGTGGTGGTCTGGTGAGGTCCCCGATGACTGGAAGAGAGGGAACATAACCTCAATTTTTAAAAAGGGGAATAAGGAAGACACGGGTAACTACAGGCCGGTCAGCCTCACCTCTGTGCCTGGCAAGGTCATGGAGCAGATTATCCTGGAAACCGTGCTAAGGCACCTGGAGAGCAAGGAGGTGGTTGGTGACAGCCAACATGGCTTCACCAAGGGCAGATCGTGCTTGACTAATTTGGTGGCCTTTTATGAGGGGGTGACGGCATCAGTGGACAAGGGACGAGCAACTGACATCATCTACCTGGAATGTGCAAAGCTTTTGACACTGTCCCGCACGACATCCTTCTCTCTAAACTAGAGAGGCATGGGTTTGATGGACGGACCACTCAGTGGATAAGGAGTTGGCTGGATGGCCGCACTCAGAGAGTGGTAGTCAACGGCTCAATGTCCATGTGGACACCAGTCACGAGTGGTGTCCCTCAGGGGTCCGTGTTGGGCCCAGCCCTGTTCAACATCTTTGTCGGCGACATGGACAGTGGGATAGAGAGCACCCTCAGCAAGTTCACCGACGACACCAAGTTGTGTGGTGCCATCGACATGCTGGAAGGGAGGGATGCCATCCAGAGGGACCTTGACAGGCTGGAGAGGTGGGCCCGTGCCAACCTCATGAAGTTCAACCAGGCCAAGTGCAAGGTCCTGCACCTGGGTCATGGCAATCCCAGGCACAAATACAGGCTGGGAGGAGAATGGATTGAGAGCAGCCCTGAGGAGAAGGACTTGGGAGTGCTGGTGGATGAGAAGCTCAACATGAGCAGGCAATGCGCCTTGCGGCCCAGAAGGCCAACTGCATCCTGGGTTGCATCAAGAGAAGCGTGGCCAGCAGGTGGAGGGAGGTGATTCTCCCCCTCTACTCTGCCCTGCTGAGACCCCACCTGGAGTACTGTGTCCAGTTCTGGAGGCCCCAACACAAGAAGGACATGGACCAGTTGGAGAGGGTCCGGAGGAGGGCCACAAAGATGATAAAAGGGCTGGAGCACCTCTCTTATGAGGACAGGCTGAGAGAGTTGAGGCTGTTCAGCCTGGAGAAGAGGAGGCTCCGGGAAGATCTGATAGCGGTCTTCCAGAACCTCAAGGGGGCCTACAAGAAGATGGGAAGAGGCTGTTTAGTAGGGCCTGTTGCAATAGGACGAGGGGTAATGGTTTTAAAATAAAGGGGAGTAGTTTTAGATTGGAAATTAGGAAAAAATTTTTTACAATGCGAGTTCTAGAACACTGGAACAGGTTGCCCAGAAAAGTGGTGGATGCCCCATCCCTGGAAATGTTCAAGGCCAGGCTGGATGAGGCTCTGAGCAACCTGATCTAGTTGGGGATGTCCCTGCTCCTTGCAGGGGGGTTGGACTAGATGACCTTTGAAGGTCCCTTCCAACTCTAACTATTCTATGATTCTATCATCAGAATTTCAACTTTGTGTGCAGAATAATGGGAAATGGTAGGGGATACATGCATCTCAGGATTCAGAAAAGTAGGGCACATTCATAACTGGAAACTAGATCTCTCACAGCTTGACATCTGGACCTATGTCCTGTGCTGCAGAAGCATTAGGAACAGTAATGTTGTCTCTACTTTACTTAACTTTGTAATTGGCTTTTTATTTGCACCCTCAAAATAAACCACCAATAAAAGAAACATTTTTGTTTTTCTGGATCCTTAAAAGAAAAAAGAAACACATTGATTTAATGTCCCAATCCTTCTCATCAGGATCACCATGAAGATTTGGGCATCTTTCCTAATCAATGAATTCATGGGGGGAAATTTGCAGTGACATTATTGTCTGCCTGCTTCTTGCAAACGTAATACAAAAAACTCAGCAACCATTCTCAAGGGATAAATTAATCCGTTCATACCTTAACATATGGTCATTTTACCTTCCTCCAGTACATCTGTTTCCACAGAAATAATAAAGAGTGTGTATGGCTCCATAGTTAATAAGGAAACTGAATTCACATGATGTACTATCTAGTTATACTTTAGAGGAAAGATTCCAAAGAATCAGTATTCCTTATGAAAAACATGCCTGAACTGAATGCAAGCTCTGCAACTCCTTGTTATGTTATATGTTTGTGTAATGTAATCTCAGGCTACATTATGCTTGTACTTGGACAAGTGACAGAACATGGGTCAGTCTTTTCTTTCACCAGTCTGAGCCAACTTCAGGGAAATTCCTTGCCCTCATCTGGTAACTTCTTTCAGAGGCAGAGCAGCAAACCTACTTAAGGTCTTCAAGGGCTTGAGTGGCACAGGATTCTTCTACAGTTAAGCATGCTGATGCTGAGTGATTTGCCAAATGTCAGACAGAGAACTCTTCATAGGACTCAGGAGATCTTAATCCCAGTCTGGAGCTCTACCTATAATGATACTCCATTCCTCAGCAATTCTTCATGAGGCTGGTATGATTCGTCCACCACCCACTGTACAATATATCTAGGAATGATATCTTGCAGCAAGATTTACTCCTAGGTGCTATGTGCCGATGACAGATTGCAATTAAAGGGACTGCTTTTTTTTCATCTGTTTCTCCTCTAAAATGAATTATTTGATTCTGTAGACCTTAATGATTTTCCTTTGTTCTTAATTAGATAATTAAACTCTGAGTTCAGATCATAACATGCCGCATTAATGATATCTATTTAATCAAAATGTCCATTTGTTTCCATTATATTATGTTTAGTAAGAGATGTTTAAGGGAGTTCTATGTTAGTTCAGTATTTTTCTTTCTCTTAGCCTTTCATTATTTATTGTGTATACATCTATAGATATAAAAACCAGCAAATCCTAATGTAATAATAATAATAATAAAGAATTTTTATTTTTAGAGAACAAAGGCATGGCATGTAAGTCTTTTGGCATTACACTGTCATAACAGAAATGGCATGATCATATGTCCAACATTTTTGAAGGTTTGTAGTGATCACACTCAATTCTTCTAAAGGTTCAGATTTTAGATATAATCTTACAGAACATTTTAAGGAAACTCCTTTTGAACTATGTTTTTCACAGACACTGATAAATAAAGGTAACTTAAAAAATGCTCACATTTTAAAATCCTGTCTTGTAGATTTGTAAACAAAATTTCCATTAAAAAAAGCTGGAATCTTTTGTAGCACACCACTGACTTTGCCTTCATTATTTCCCACGAAGGCTTAATCTCCATCAGTTGTTAAACTCAAGACAGAAGTAGTGGATGTCGTGTTATTCTCCATTCTCACTGTAATGCTTTTTTCCCCTGACATATTTGATTCTTTTCCTTTTATTTTATTTTTTCCCTCTTACAATGTAGGAGAGCAGCAATTGTATTTAATTTTTCAAAAGATAAAACTGAAAATCATGAACCCCATCACATCCTACACTAAAACCACAGAGAAAATGAATGGCTACCTGTCCTGTGACTTTCTTTTAAAAGACCTCCTTGGCCTTGCCAGAAATTTGGCAGATAATCATTCTTTAACATGACAACTCCATTAATGAATGCCCTGGCTCTTTCACTTGCTGACTCATAGCAGGATGCCTCTTTAATGGAAAACCAACTGCATCAGCTCTTTTTCTGCTGTTACCATAGAATGAGGAATTTTCTACAAAATCATTCCATGAAAACAGATTAGGAGCAACACTGAAGCTTCTTGGTGGATACAAGAATGAAGTCACTCATCGGGAGCATTTATTTGAGGACCTGAATATTTTGGGATCCTTGCAAGAAAACATGAGTTTGTCAAGACTATAAAAATAAGATTAGTGATACAAATATCCTGTGAAAACTCGCTGTGATCACACAAATGAAAGTTGAATAAATATATCACCGTAAATTACTGGTGCAAGATTAATGTAAAAAAAATTATGTCCAAAGTAAGGTACTAAAATGAAATACATAAGATTGGTTTAAGAGTTTGAGCAAGGCTTGCTATTTTCCTATGTCTGCTTCCAAACTCAACAAGAAAAAAACCCACAAAACACAATAAAAGGGAGGAAGGGAGTGAGGCAAAAAGGGAGGGGAGAAAGAAGGAAGGAAGGAAGGAAGGAAGGGAGGAATGAAGGAAGGGAGGGAGGGAGGAAGGAAGGAAGGGAGGGAAGAAGGAAGGGAGGAAGGAAGGGAGGAATGAAGGAAGGGAGGGAGGGAGGGAGGAAGGAAGGAAGGGAGGGAAGAAGGAAGGGAGGAAGGAAGGAAGTGAGGAAGGAAGGGAGGAAGGAAGGGAGGGAAGGAGGAAGGGAGGAAGGGAGGAAGTAAGGAAGGAAGGGAGGGAGGGAGGAAGGGAGGAAGGAAGGGAGGAAGGGAGGAAGTAAGGAAGGGAGGAAGGGAGGGAGGAAGGGAGGAAGAAAGGGAGGGAAGAAGGAAGGGAGGAAGGGAGGAAGAAAGGGAGGGAAGAAGGAAGGGAGGAAGGAAGGGAGGAAGTAAGGGAGGAAGGGAGGAAGTAAGGAAGGGAGGAAGGAAGGGAGGAAGGAAGGAAGAAAGGGAGGGAGGAAGGGAGGGAAAAAGGAAGGGAAGAAGGAAGGGAAGAAGGAAGGGAGGGAGGGAGGGAGGAAAGAAGGAAGGAAGGAGGGAAGGAAGGAAGGAAGGAAGGAGGGAAGAAAGGAGGGAAGTAAGGGAGGAAGGGAGGAAGTAAGGGAGGGAGGAAGGAAGGAAGGAAGAAAGGGAGGGAGGAAGGGTGGGAAAAAGGAAGGGAAGAAGGAAGGGAGGGAGGGAGGAAATAAGGAAGGAAGGAGGGAAGGAAGGAAGGAAGGAAAGAGGGAAGAAAGGAGGGAAGAAGGGAAGGAAACAAACAAGCTTTTTTATCTCCTGTTTAAATTATGATAGCTAATTATATACCTACTACCACTGAAGAGGTAGTCTTAGCATAGACTTCTTTGCCAAACATGAATTAATGAACTATATTGGAATGAAATATGGAATAACAAGCCACCATTTTGTCAAATGTTAAAATACGTTTCTCTAAATTAAATTAGAAAAAAACATCCTTATTGATTTGTAATCCAAAGAAATATGAAAATAAATTTGTGGATTTTCAGTATTGTTAGGAAGGAAAAACACATTTTCTACCCTTTTGATTTTGAGTGTGGTTTGGATACATGTGGCTACACTAATCTTCTGCCAATCCTATAGCACAGTCTGTTCATAACATATAACAGAATCTAACATGACATTGCCATCACTAGTGAAAGCTTGGTTTACTGTATCTGAAAAGAAAATGAATTAAGAGATAAATAAACACGAGTCATAACATTTAGTAAACATTACACAGACTTCTAGCTGTATTAATTTGCACATGCACAGCCCCCAACAGCTTAGATGGGCTTGAATGTTGGGGCACAAAGCATTGTGTAAGTTTGAAATGGCTGCATGCTGAAGGAGTGGCTAACTGTAAAATGCATGCTTCCCTTATTGCATGCTGCTATTTATAATTCATGCTGCCAAGAATTTTCAGTGGCAAACTTATGTGCTTTTCATAAATCTTACATAATTTATAGAATTGTATATGATAATGCTAATATTTTGGGAATGGACAGAACTCTGAGAATTAAAAAAGTAGCTATGGATTTTGATCCAAATTCCAATATTTGCTAATGTGTTTAGAAAGCTGACAATTTCAGTCTTAATCTTATTCAATCCAATGCCTTTTAATTATGCACAACTAAACAGTCATAATTTATGAAGCAGTAGAAGAACATCCAGGCTGAAGCTTTGCATCTGATGTCAGGCTATGGGGACAGGAAGAGTGGTGGGGGAGGCCTCTGAAAGTCATTCTGCTCCTTGCCAATCTTATTTAAATTTTATTGCTGCCCAAATTGGAAAGATTAGATGGTAATTAGCAGTTTCCCCACCAGTATAGATTATGTCTCTCCAAACAATCTTTGATAATGATCCCGTCCCTCCTTCCTGACAACTTCAGGGAAAATTCAGAGCCAAATATTAAACAGGCAGTTATGAAACTCTGCTCAACCACCTGTTCTCTTGACCCGTGGCCGACCCACTTAACAAAGGACTGTATATCTCAATTAGGTCATATGATCCCATAGATTGCCATCCAATAATTAGCACGGTCTCCCCTTTCCTCAAGCTTATACAGGCTCTTTTAATGAAGATGGCTTCTCCGATACAGAATGGGATGTCAAAATTATGTACTGTCACAGACTTACTATAAACTTGAGTAGTATGTTTGAAGATTGACAAGAGAAAGATGAAATCATGGATAAGAACGTAAGATCAGCTATAGTGTGTTATCCAAAAGGCCCATCTAAAACCATATCGTAGAATCATAGAATAACACAACATTTAGGGTGAGAAAGACCTTTTAAGGTCATCTAGTCCAATCCCCCTGCAGTAAGCAGAGACATCTGCAACTAGATCAGGTTGCTCAGAGCCCTGTCCAACTGGGCCTTAAATATTTCCAGGGATGGGGCATCTACCAACTCTCTGGGCAACATGGTCCAGTGCTTCATCATCCTCAATGTAAAAACAAAATTTCCTTATATCAAGTCTGAATCTATCTCGCTCTGTTTTAAAACCATTACCCCTTGTCCTATCACAATAGGCCCTACTAAAAAGTTTCTCCCCATCTTTCTTATAAACCCTCTTTAGGTACTGGAAGACCACTATAAGGTGTCCCCGGAGCCTTCTCTTCTCAAGACAGAACAGCACAAACTCTCTCAGCCTGTCCTCACAGGAGAGGTGCTCCAGCCCGCTCGATCTGCTGGCCATGCCTCTTTTCCTGCAGCCCAGGATTGTCTTTCTGGGCTGCAAGTGTACGGTGCTGACTCATGTTGAGCTTCTCATCAACCAGCACCCCCACGTCCTTCTCCTCAGGACTGCTCACAATCCATTCACTGCCCAGCTTGTATTTATGTTTGGATTGCCTCAACACATGTGCAGGGCCTTGTACTTGGCCTGGTTGAACTTGACGAGGTTTGCACAGCCCCATCTCTCCAGCCTGTCAAGGTCCCTTTGGATGTCATTCCCCAGCATGTTGACACATCTTTGTGTCATCAGCAAACTTGCTGAGGGTGCACTCCGTCCAACTATCCATATCACCAACAAAGATGTTAAGCAGCATCAGTCCCAGTACCAACCCCTGAGGAATGCCACTTGTCACCAGTCTCCACTTGGACATTGAGCCATTGACCGCTACTCTTAGAGTGCAGCCATCCAGCCAATTCATTATCCACCATGTGGTCCATTGATTAAATCCATGTTTCTCCAGTTAAGAGAGAAGGATGTCATGCAGGACAGTATCAAATGCTTTTCACAAGTCCAGGTAGATAACATCAATTGCTCATCCCTTGCCCACTAACGCTGTAACCCCATCATAGAAAGCCACCAGATTGGTCAGGCACAATTTGCCCTTAGTGAAGCTGTGATGGCTGTCACCAATCACCTCCTTATTTTCCATGTGCCTTAAAATGGTTTCCAGGATAACCTGCTCTATGACGTTGCCAGTCACAGAGGTGAGGCTGACCGGCCTGTAGTTCCCCAGGTCTTCCTTGTTTCCCTTTTTAAAAATGGAGGTTATGTTTCCCCTTTTCCAGTTGGCGGGAACCTCACCAGACTGCCAGGATTTCTCAAATATGATGGACAGCAGATTGGCAACTTCATCAACCGGTTCCCTCAGGACTCACGGATGCATCTTACCAAGTTCCTTCCTTTTTGTTATCCAATTGGTCCAGAAGCTCCTTGTTCATCCATGCAGATCTCCTGGTGGTTTTGCCCAACTTGTTCTTCATTGGGATTCATCGCTCCTGAGCTTGGAGGAGATCCTCCTTGAATATCCATCAACTTTCCTGGGCCCCTCTACCCTCCAGGGCTTTATCCCATGGCACTTCACCCAGCAGATCCCTGAAGAGGCCAAAATCTGCTCTCCTGAATTCCAGGGTAGAGAGCTTGTTGCAAACCCTCTTCACTGCCCTAAGGACCTTGATTTCCACCATTTCATAGCCCCTATAACGAGGGCTGCCTTTGAGCTTTACATTCCCCGCAGACCTTCCTTGTTGGCAAGAACAAGGTTCAGCTATGTTGTCCTTCCAACTGATATCAGGTTGGTTGAAATCCCACAGGAGGACCAGGGCTTGTGACCGTGAGACTGCTCTTATCTGTCTACAGAGGGCCTCGACTACTCTGTCCTCCTGGCCAGGTGGCCTGTAGCAAATCCCTACTATAATGTTGCCTGTCCCTGCCGTCCCTTTACTTCTGACTCTTAAGCTCTCTGTCATCTCCTCATCCATCCCCAGGCGGAGCTCCATGCACTCCAGCCAGTTGTTGACATAGAATGCAACACCTCATCCTCATCTCCCCTACCGGTCCTTCCTCCATTCCAACATTCCAGTCATAGGAGCCAACCCACCATGTCTCTGTGATGCCAACAGGGTCCTAGCCCTGCAGGTATGCAAACACCTCTAACTCCTCCTGTTTGTTCTCCATACTACATGCGTTAGCACAGAGGCACTTAAGCTAGGCCCCCGGTGAAGCTGACTTGGTGGCTGGAGCAATAAGAATTCCCTTGAGTTTGCATTTTAGGTGCTCTTACCCGCAGTTCTTCCCCAGGTTATGGGCACCTGTTGCTGACATTGGCACCATACTGACGGTGGTGGGCTGGATTATGGTTCCCCTCCCCTGGCAATGTTAGTTTAAAGCTCTATTAACCAGTTTGGGAAGCCTTTGGCCAAAGATGCTCTTCCTCCTCTCTGTCAGATGGACCCCATTAGCCCCTAGTAGACAAGGCTTCTCAAAGTGAGTTCCATGGTCTAAGAAGCCAAACCCCTGGCTGTTGCACCATTTCTGTAGCCATTTGTTGACTTGCCAGATTCCTCTGGTTCTTTCAGGCCCCTTCCCTTTGACTGGGAGGATAGATGAAAGGACTACCTGCACCCTAGAGTCCTTAACTGTTTCTCCCAGGGCTCTGTAATCCTTCTTGATACTCCTCAGGCTTCTCTTGGCTGTGTCACTGGTGCCCATGTGGAACAGCAGCAGTGGATAATAGCCAGTGGACTGTATAAGCTTTGGTAATCTCTTTGTAACATCCCTGATACAAGCCCCGGTAAGCAGCACACCTCTCTAGAGAGTGTTTTGAGGCAGCAAATGGGTGCCTTTATGCCTCTCAGAAGACAGTCACCCACTACTATCATTGGTCATTACATGAGCAGGCTGGGCTGCCTTGCTCAACTCCAGCATCTCTCCTGATGTGCTGGGTCTGTCCTCTTCGGCCTGCAGAGTGGCAAAGCAGTTCTGCAAGGGCACCTCAGGTTTTAGACTTTGAAATTGGGCAAAAATAGATGTCCATTAATGAGTATAAGATCAGGGTTGGTGTATGTGATATTTTTCTTGCTATTCCCTGAGCCTGCAATAATTGCAGCTCAGGGTTTTTTGAGCTGTAGATGGGTTCTACAGATGTAATTATCCTCAGTGACCTTGTCCAGTCTCCCCTTGAAACCATACAGACATTCAGATTTGATGAGATCCTGTAGCATGGAGTTGCATGACTTAATTAATGTGAAAAAAAACCCAAAAACTGTGTAAAAAGTAATCATTCATTATTTCTCAGAATACAAAAACAAGAGAAATTATCAGGCAAAGGTTAAAAGCAAAGGAGCTAGTTTTTCAAGCAAGTCGCTGAGGAAGTGGTTGCTGGTGTATAGTGTGGAAACTGGAAGTACCAATAGATTCAAAAACATGTTGATGTAATGGACACATCTGACCACTGCTATTAATTGTTGTTGATGTAAATATAAATTTCAGCTTTGGAGGATGGGAGGTTATTCAGGGAGATGAAATATGTCCCATTATACTCATTCCTTGTGTATACACAAGCACTTTATAAATCTACCATTGGACAGTTTGGAGGCACAATAGAAATGGCTCTTGTTGTCCTACAGAAATTGTAGCTATATAATCAAATCAATGCTGAACTTTGATCTTTTTTTTTTTTTTTATGGAAGTGGTAAGGGAATATGGTGACTGTGATGGTAGGAAAATCAAAGGGAGAAGGACTGTGAAATTGATATGTAGATTTAGGGTAAAATATTTGCCTTTTACCTACCTCTGTGAGACTTACAGTCATTAGAAATACTTGTTGCCTTACAGATCCTTTAAACTATTTGAAGAGGAGAAAAGTAGGGAACAAGACTGTCAGAGAAGTAGTGTTGAATAAAGAAGTGAAAGACAGTAAAAAAAATAAGAAAAAAGAACTTCAAGGAAAGAAAAAGAGGCAGAAGAGTTAGATGGGAAATGAAGGAAGACAGGAGAAAGGAAGTATTGGTGAAGGAAGTGGGTAGATGAAGGATTATTTGAGAAATGAGGAAACAGAAAAAGTAGTAGAAAAATAACACAGAGGAAAAGATGTAAAATATAAATTAGAACTGAGAGAAAAGAAAGATAAGTATTTGAAGAATGGGATGCAAGGGTGAAGAGAAGAAATAAAGAAAACAAAAAGTGAGAACAAAACAAAACCCAGAGCAACTTAATGTAACTTTGAAGTTGGTCCCCTTTGAGGAAGGCTTTGGTCAAGATGACCTCCAGAAGTCCCATCTAACCTTAATTATTCTATAATTCCATGAGTGAAAATACCTCCATGTTAAGCTTTAAATAGCTTTGCTTATGGTCATAGTTGTGGATATATTGATTAAAAAACTTTGTTATTTTATGTAGTGTACTTTGACATCTACAGCCAGACGATTCTGTAAAAAGATGTAGGAATTTCCCTTAACTGCAACACAAATCATACAAAGGCATTATTTTCCTTGAAAAAGTGAAGTGTATTCCAAAACAATGTGTTGATATGCAGATCTTGCAATTTCTTTAACTAGGTTATACATTAATTGCCATGATTTAAAGAAAATTGCTGGCCTGCGAGCTAAAACCCCATTGAAATAGTGAACTGAAAGCTTTATTGCCCTCTATGATCAATGCTACTAATTCTTTGAGTATTTTTACATACACAATTGCAGTTCCAGGCCTACAGTCTCAAGTGTGTATTTGGAGACTGCTAATGGAAAAATCAAACATAAGCAGTGTTTTCCATTTTGTTCCCTAGCTCTTGGGATTCATTGTGATAAGACAGACTGGAGTGAGAGACCTTCTTCTTCCCTGACCAACCATCACAGAAGCACATAGGTATTTCTTATTTTCTTCATTTCTAATAGCCAGGAGTTTTGCTAAGTTTCTTCAAACAGACCAGGTCACTAAGGAAACAGATGACAAAGAAAATTGCACAAAGAAGTTGATAGCAACTCTCTGCAAATGCTAGCTGTGCTGTAACCTGGTCAAAATACAAACACAATGTACCAAAATTCCTACATTTCTTTTAGGTATACTTGCAATATATAGGTATACTTGCTTTAGCAGAATTAATTTCTTGGAAGAATCACCTGTCTGGCCACAATTGTCTTGTGTCCAGAAATGCAGTTCAGTTAAAAAAAAAAAACCAAACCAAATCAAACAAACAGATAAAAACAAAAGTGTTTGCCACTGTACAAAAGTCTTGGAAAAATAACCATTATGCTTCTGCAGTACAGAAATCTCCTCATTCTCATCCTATCTCAGATTCTCCGAGCAGGAGCAGATCTGTCTGCACAAATCTAGAAGGGAATAGAGAGAGAGTCTCGAGGAGGAACAGGACAACCTCCTCTTGCACTCCTGGAAAGCTGAAATAGAGAAGACCTGCTCTGCATGGTCTGCTACTCTAGTAAATTAAACGTAGGTTAATTTAGACTTGAAGGAAGCTTGAATTCTAAATTCCTCCTCATATTAAAAGTTAGATCCCACTAGTCAGGCCTGCATCATTGTTACTGTGAAGAGCTTTTTAGGTTATATCTAACTGGCTTGCATTTTTTCTGTGCGCATGAAAGCCATACATGCTTGAAAATGTATCTGACAGTAAGACTAATTGTCACAGAGTGCCATATCCAAGCTATTAAATCCTCTCACTGTTGAAAACAGGGTGTCTGTTTCTAACTTGCCTTTTTCAAGTGGTCCTTGACTGGTGCCAAGTCTTAGCCATGGTCAGTACTAATAGGTTTATTCCAAAATCTTTGTATAGACCCCTGTGATGATTTCACAGCATGACTAACTGAGTTCCAGTGTTCAGGAATGCTTTACACTGTCAAATGTGGCAGTGTAGACATCCTGAGAGGAGACCATAGCAGTAAATGATCCCAAAGCCAAAGATGGGGAGAGGGGTAGAAGTGGAGTAGGAGGAGAAGGCAGAGAAGGACCACAATGTCCTTCAGCTGCAGGATAAAGCTCTTCAGGAGTGGACTGTTCTCCTCTCATTGTGAATACATAGGCTACTTCTCACAAGTTATGAGAAAAGTAAGCTTTTTACAAGTGATCTATCAGTGACCAGCTTGTAGCACTGATATCAAATAAGACATATAATATTTCTTAATGTTAGCAACATCCATCTTTATTGATTAGGTTTCAGAGTGCTATGTTATTGTCTTTTTGTATTGTGCATATATATATATGTATATATGTATAAAATTTATTTGGAACTCTAGTCATAGAGTTCTACTTTCCTTACATGCAACACTTCTGTGTTCCTGAACAATTCATCCACATTCTGAAGCATCTGAAAAGAGATCAAACGCGTGTTCTCATATGTCAGAGAGGCTGGTCACAACTAACTTATTCTCTATGTCCAAATTTAAAAATATCAGCCCTAAAAAAAAATAATTTTCCCTGTCAAAAAGGGATTTTTTTTCATTTTTGTTTGTCTGTTTATTCTTTTATTCATTCAGTCTGCTGCCACTCTTTGGTGGCAGCCCTTTGCTTTCATTTAAAATGAAAACTTCACCATCATTTCTGATCTTTTTGCTGTACTTTCTCTGAGCTCTGGTTGCTTGTGCAGTCAAAATAACAGCCTACCAAACAAAACAGGACAGTGATACCAATTGACTTTGGCTAGTGCAAACAATGCTATTAAATATCCATACATATTAATATCCTTGGAACCTCAAGGAAGAAAATTATGGAATAAAATTCTCACACTTCTTTTGCTCAGCAAGCAAAACTGATGCACCAGGTACTCATCTTGTGTAAATGGACATAGTCACAGGTTCATAATTGGAATTATCAAGCAATCTTTAGGTGGCTGGTATGAGTCAGTGCCTTTCTAAACTCTGCATAGGCAGGTTTCACTTTGGAAACTCTAATGCATTTTCTTGCAACAATGATTGATGGTTATCATCAGAAGAAAAACTATTTCCATGGAAAATGTATATAGAATGGACCACACAATTAGCAGGAAATTGCCAGTCAGTTAAAATATCCTGATTTACTCAAGGTTCTTCCAGGGAAAAAAAAAAAAAAAAGCCTGAGGAGCAATTCATCATAAAAGTGCTCATTACAGACTATCAGGTCATGGGATGCTTTAATCTCTCTGTTGTCAAATATCATACAGAACATGACTCCTGAACTGCAGTCAAGGAAGTTCCTGGTGGGTAGCTAACTGCTGCTGACTTTTCCTACAGCACACAAATGTGTGCCCTGAATGTCTCTGCCTTGAAAGTTCTCTTGTGACCCCAAAGAAGCACAAGAGTTGTGTGACATTTTGGACAATGGAGGATCAAATGTAACCAAGTGACATTCTGAAACCTGGCTTTATTTTTCATGTCAGAGGAACAAAATATGTCTTCTCAGATAAAGGCATAAGGTTTCATTCCAAGTGAAGGAATCAGCATGTTTTATTTGATTTCACAGGACTGCTAAAGAGAACAACCTTACATTTCTGAACAAAATATTGACAGGAAGAAAAAGAAAAAAAATGCAGCTAAAATCAGCTAACAGAAGCCTCTCATCCCTTAAGCATGACTGCAAGTTAAGAATGCGTATTACTGTTGGTCTGACTCCTGACATGATAATATTTCAGCACACCTTCAGAGAAGTTAGCACAGTTATTGGTTTAAAATGCACAACAATTTATTTTTATTTGTGTCTCTCAAAGCCTTCTTATTTCTCACAATAAAAACTGGGCTGCAAGAGGCATAGTATATGTGTTCAAGACTGCTATGATCATTTAGTTTGACCTTCTACGACACAGTTTTTCTTGAAAGGTAAGTAACTGATGATGCTGTCTACATTTTATTTACTGGACAAGTGATGAGACCACATTTGTTTCCTAAGAAGTTGCTCTCAATATCAGAAAGTGAAGAACTGTGAGATCTTCAGATGAAAGTTGTTGTGGAGAAGCACAGATCATATATTTATGAAGAAAGATTAATATAAGGTAAATAATAGGTAAAGTTTGTCAAGTGTTTTTCTGACCCTAACTGCCCAAAGGCACTTCAAGTACCAGGCAAATGAAGGCTAAGGTGTAAGAGTTAAACACATCACATTAGGAAGCTGCTAGTTTCCTAATGAATCTTCTGCTTCTATAGCAGTCCAAAGAAGATTTATTCTAACTTGTAGACTCATATCATAAGCCTGTTTCCATTTGACTGAAAGCATAAACCAGCAGATTACCTAGTCAAGAATAAAGCTCCCTAAGAAAGTGGAAAGCTTCAGTCAACCACAGTGTCATTCCACAATTTGTGTCTGATAACACCATACCTTTAATCTTTGCTTCACCAAACAATCACTAAGGCCATTTAGCTTCCTGTTCCTTTTAAATCCTGAACATTTGCTCTGTGGAAAAAATCTGTAGTAAGTAGACACTTGAGTGGCATCTTTAGCCCAAACTGTCTCGCTATTTTCAATGCAAGAGTGTGCTTGCCTGGGGAGCACAAGTGACTTCTGATGGAGAAGACTTTTCACATGCAGAGAGATTTCCTCTTCTGTTCTGTTGGAAACAAATCTGGATTCCAAACTAAACAAGTGTATTATGGTTGTTATGAATTTAACAGAATCTAAGTGAAAGTTAATTTTAGGATCTCAATCCCCTTTTCAGGAGTCAGGAGCATGTGTCACAACCCACAACCCTGGCTCTCTGCACAGCTGGTTCCCTTTTTGGAAGTCACAGCTTCTAGACAAAGGATTTGGAAACACGGTTTGGTATCAGAATTTAGTATGCTCATTAATTAAACCTTTAATATTTATCCTACCTGATTAAAAAAGTATCCCTCTTTCTTTAAACACCCATGTAACTCTGAGAAAAAAAAAAAACAACAAACCCTAGCTTTTCTTCCTGATGCTATGTGCCTCCTTTTGAAAGCATAGTGGAGTAAATCTATCCAAGACCTCAGGTATTTGAAATATATGCTGAATCACTGTTGGTAATTATAGAAATAGAAGAACTAATCTAGAATCTCAAGGTAAGCTAGATACATTTCAATATTTCCTGATCAGAAATGCAGCTAATGCACTTGGAATTAGTCTATTAAAGCTACTTTGCAAATTCTCCTGATATCACTTCACATTATTTCCCCTTAAATCTCTATCTTTCCAAAGAACATTTCAATATTGGGTCAGATTATGAATATTAAAGGCTCTCCAAAACCCACGCTAATTTTAAGCTACAGGCACTGTGAATTGCAAATGACCTGAACTGTTTAAGCTTCATAGTGTATGTGACTCATCTGCTTCTGAAAAATCAGGTCATTAAATTCTCTGTGTTCACAACTCCAGTCCCTGAAATACCAAGTCAGTGTTATGATTCTCCACACTTTATTTTCAGATATATTTTTAAAAGAGAATTTATAGCCTGAGAAAGACCTATTATCAGAGATCCACAGTGCCACAGAGACTACAGACTTCTCTTCAAGTACTGGGTAGGGTTTCCCATGCACCACAATACCCTGCTTTGAGTATAGCTGCTGCTGTTCTTCTCTCCTAGATCACTCCCAAGTATCATATTATCATTACACTACAGGGCAATGATTTTCAAGAATTCCTGTGCTGAGATTCAGAATTGACATATCAGACAATGCCAGTGGAAGTCCATATTCTGCAGAAAAAGAAATTATTCATGCAGATTAAACTAATAAGCCTGAGACTCATCAGTCTTTTCTTATCAGAATACTAGAAAACTTATCTAGATGTATTTATACTTACATATATCCCTAAACATATAAACAGAAATATGCAAAATTTGATAGAGGTCAACCATAAATCCTGTCACCCAGGTTTATTGTAATCCCACCTCTCCTTATTTTCCTCCTCCTTATTGTAGAAACAGTTGTCACTGTTTTTCATCACAATATAGTAAAAGGTTTTGAAGCTCAAATGAAGATGTAAATACAACAACACTGTACAACAGCACAGTGAGAAAAAAAAATTGCATAGAAAACTGTTGGATTGCTGAATTAAAATAGAAACTACAGAAAATTGACAAAATTGGACACAATGTCCTTTTTGATTACTTCCCTGCTGTGCTTATCCACAAGACTATGGACTGACACAGAAGGGCTGGTGAAACCCAGAAGCTGGTTGACCAGCCTTGTCTAGAAGCTCCCATAACCCCTAAACTTCTTGAGGCTGATTCATCTGGTCTAAAAGGTTTATTTTAGGATCAGTTTTCTTGCACTCTGGAGTTGCCTACTTCTCTCTGTAATTTATAAATGTGTTGTGGGCTGGCCCAGGCTGGCAGACAAGTACCCACATAGCTGCTCCCTCAGTCCCCATGGTGGTAAAAATAGGGAGAAAGTGAATGAGAAAACCCGTGGGTTGAGATAAAGGCAGGGAGATTACTTACCAATTACTGTCATGGGCAAAATAGATTTGACTTGAGGGAATTAAGATAGTTTGCTCCAAATTAATATAAATATTTAATTATGGATTGGGCATTGGGAAACAAAACAAAACAAAACAAAAACAACAAAAAAGAAAGAAATATTAATACACTTAGGGAAGACATTTTTTCTGCCCCCTTTTCCAGATTCAGCTTCATTCTTTCTCACCAGACTCCTCTCTTCACCCCTTACTATCACAGAGGGTTACATTCAGCCCCTTCAGAGAGGACACAAGTGGTGTGTGTGTGTGGGGGGGTGGTTAGTCATGACATAGCAGTTTCTATCAGTCCTTCCTTCTTATCATTTTCCTCTGCTCCACAATGGATCCTCCCTGAGCTTCAGGGCATATCTACTCCACCATGGAGCACCTCCTCCTCCTCCTCTGATCTTGGTGTTCCCTCTGCTATTCTTCATTCTTTCCCCCTTCCTCCTCCATTTTACTCCATTTCTTAAATGCACTTTCACAGAGGCACCACAAACTTGGCCAATGGGCTCAACTGTGGCATGCAGTGGGTCTACTGTGGAGCTGGCTGGAAAAGGCTGAATCTGGCACAGGGAAGCTTTGACCTCTTCTCACAGAAGCCATGCCTACAGCCCCTCTGCTACCAAAACCTTGGCTCATATACCCAATACAAAAGGAAACCTATGTAGTGAAAAGATCAGATGGTTTATGAAGCTTAAATTAGTGCAAATCTTCTCCATCTCTACCTTTTAACAACTGCAACATTACTGGATAAAGTGCTATCTGGTCCCTGTGGCCCCACAGACAATCAGCATGGCTAAATGAGGGCCTTGAACTAGCTGTTCTTGTAACTGATCCTTAAGTCTTTTCAATAAAAATGAGTTCAGGTAGAGAAGAGAACTGTTTCATGGTTGGAAGTACATAGTGGGGAGTTACCTCTGGAATAGGACTTTTACCGGTAGCCTATCAAGTAGCACACAGACCTTTTCTCCTGGGCTGTAAACATTTTGTATAAGTTTTAATTAACCCTTTCTTTGTTTGACAAGCTCAACAAACAAAAGGTCGTAAGTCTATTACAATTAGGTGGCCTTTTGCATGGCAGCACCTTTCCTAAGATCTCTATTAGCATTTAAATAAAGAAAGGTCAACTGCACACATTATAGCTCAATTGTACAAAGCCAGACAAAAGATCAGGGAGAAAAATACAATACTGCTATAAAAGCAAGAGTTAGGAAGCACACTTGGAAGGTATGCTAGAAAGGTGTAGAAGCAACATGAAAAGTTACATCTGAACTCAAATATTTTGTTCACATTGTTTTACTTGATTAGTGGCAAATTGTTTTCCTGTTTTCTCTTTTCATAAGGCCAAAAATCTGTTCGACTTTATACAAACCAGAATCTCAAGTTACTCCAGATTCATGTTTCTTTACATAGAAGCAGAATTTGACACGCTAAATTCCTAAATCAATTTGGATTACTGGCTACTGTAGAGGTTCAGTTTTCCACTTGGCTATTGAATCTGATGATCAGATTCAATCTCTAGCATAGGAAGTTCCCACATTCCTTTTGCTAGATGGACAGTTCTGAGGAAAAAAAAATATTTCATATGTGTTCTTTTTTAAATTATTTTTTTTCCATATATTTTTGGGTATAATTTCTAGCCAAAGACAGAAGCAAGATATAGTACAAATGAAATTTCATTTTGACCCACTGTGAAATTACTATATTTAGCATTACCATGCCCTTCCTACATTTTCTTTAATCTGTGGAAATTTGCTGTAAAATACTGTATGTGTCCTTGTTCAGATGTGAATGTGTTGTATTGTACATTTGTTTGAGTATCACAGGTGTACATGCTTCAAATCTGCACACGCTTCAAATCTACACAATTGGTGCACGCAGCTGATTTCAGCAAAGATAGCTTGAGAATAGATGAAAATGAAGCACGTAAAATAAAAATTATTTAACTATTTCAAGACCAAGAATGTTACATACTTCCCATTTTAATCCTATCAGAGCATCTAATCATCTTGTATTGTGCCAGCACCTCAAGGAAAAGAGAAATACTTTAATTTCATAAGGTTTAAATTGTCCAAATGGTTTGGGATTTAACTTTTTTTTTTTTTTTAATTTACATGTTTATGTATCCTCAAAAGAACCTCAAGTAATTGATCCACCCAAAATCTTGTTGTGGAACCAGCAGTAGATTTCTATTGTTTAGTTTCTGGCATGAGCACCTGTTCTATTTGGGTTCCAGGAACACAATCTAATGTAATTAACACATAGCAATGTGAGGCCCTTGGAGAGAGAGGCCATGCTGCGTACGTTTCTGGTAGCTCATAGAAGCCCATCCATGTTCAGCCATTGAAGAATTCCTCTCATGTACAGCCTCATGCCTCCTCTCTCATTTTTCAGTTTTCCTCTTCTCTTTGCTTTGTTATACCTTTGCTTTGCTTTGTTATACCTCTGAGATGGTGATGACTCCTGTGTGTTACTGTCATTTGCTCCACACAGTTCACATTTACACTTGGCCACACAGCTGACTGCCATAATCTGATCCACCCACTGCTGCTGCCTCAAAGAAGTGATCGTTTCTTCACTTGCAGACATCCTCCAGTTTCACTGCTGTTCACAGTAACCTATGTTCTCCCCCTTTCACAGTTGCTTTCTGTTACATAGAAAGAGACACTATTCCCAAAGTGTAGGTCACACCATCCTAAAACAAGTAGTTAAGAAAGCTGGGATGAATTGCATTTTTGTGGATGTCTAATCCCTCCCTAAAGGGAATCTTGATGGTAGCCAGACTTAGCTATGTGATGGATAAATTTAACTCAGGTGATTCCATCAAAGGTGTTTATTACAATTAAAGTTGAGAGAATAAGTCTTTTCTAAGGAGGTTTCTTCAGAGCTTTGTTTGCCCAAAGCATGGTGCTTAGTGGTGCTCTGATTCAAGAATGAGATTCTTAATAGTGTTTGAAATCGTAAAAAAAAGCAATAGGCAGAAGTACCATTCCTATTTTGAGGGGTGAATAAGCCATCCATGATTTTCTCAGATGCCATTTATTTAAATAAATAAAATTACTTTTATTGTGCTGTTTATCCTCACAATAGAAAGATAACATAGTTACATTTAGATATGACTACATGCAAACCTCTACCAAAGCATCCATTTGACTGCACATTCATCATTCTGGATTGGTCAAAGTCATGTTTATTTATTGCCTTCCCTGATTGGATAAGTGTGTCAAAATACTTGGTCTTAAAATCTGTATTAAAATGAATAATTTTACAAATATTTATGCACTTGGTTTTGGGATTCTATTCCAGCTGTAGTCAAACAAGGCCACTCAATGTATTAATGAGAAAACCCATTTTACTGAATCGCAAGAGATGTACAAAATTGCAAATTAAAAATACTTTTCCAGTGGTAATCCATCCACTTCTGGTTGGTTTCAGGAACAAATTCCTTAAAAAAAAACCCCAACATTTCTCCTATATGTATTAGATAGCTGTTCCGTGTTTCCACCATGCTTGTAACTAATGATTTTGTAAAAAAATTCCTTTTACCTCCAGCCAGGCATCCCTGAGTTGATTGCTTGTAAAAAGTTCTCACTGATCTTTGGAAGAATCTGAAAGTGAAATAAATGCAGTAGTGTTTTCTATTGTGGTCACAGAATAAGGAAATGCTTGCCTTGTCCCTTTAGCTGCACTCTTGGCTGCCAGGAAATGTACTGCTTCGTTGTATGTAGCCTCCTAGTTTTTCTTCCTGTCCTTCTGATGGAAGAGTCTAATTGAGAGATTTTAGCATAACTCCATGGTCATCAGTGTAGTGCTAACAAGAGAGTCTGAGACCATGACAGTACTGTTTTAAACAGTGACAATTTCTTTTAGAGAAGAGTTTAATTTTTTGTTTGTTTGTTTTATTAACAATAAAGTGATGGGGCAAAAAACCTATCTTACATGAGCGATGGGATAAGCAGTAGAACCGGCAGTCAGGTAATAGCTGACACATTCCAAGCTTATTGTTATTCACCTTACTCTGGTATAACTTTCTCCTTGCAAAAAACAAAGTTGAATGTCCCTCTTTATTAGAGTTCCAACTTAGAAACCAGCATGATGATCTGGCAAGCAAATGAACTAGCTGACAGAGCATTGCGTTAGCCATGTGTGACCCCATTACAACTTTTCTGACACTTGCTTTACAAAATACTATTTCTTTCTAACAGATATGTTTTGCTTAGGATTTTGTTTTGGTTTTGTTTTTTTTTTTTAAAAAAACAAATCAGACATTCTACCATGTGTATTCATGCTCATTATTTTAAAGAAAGTTGTGAATGACTATGTGTGAAGGTGTATGTATGTGCATGTGTGTACTTACCATACATACTAGCTAAGCTTTAGCCAAATAAAACAAAATGACAACCAGGAGTGCAAAACTCCATCCATTTGCTTGTCAGCCTATGTACAAGACAGAGAGGAATTGCCTCTAATGATGCTTCCTTCCTTGTTAGTATTTAAAAGGGCAAAACCACCATGGAGGTCACTTTTGACTCTCCTGTTTATTTTCCATTTTCCACAGCATTTGCTGAGCATCCTGCTCAGTTTGTGATTTCATTTATTTATTTATTTATTTATTATTTTATTTCCACTGCCTCCTCCTCTCCTTAGCCTTTCCCCCCTTTCTCCTCCTTTGAAAACTCTAATGACTAGAATCAACTAAAATGTCAACATTTGCAATTCTGGAGCTTCATTTAAGCAATAAAAATAATAATTAAAAGGGTAAAACCTTAGAGAGATTTCTTCATTTTATATGGTTTGTCAGAGATGATACACATTCAAAAAACTCAGTAAAAGAATTAATTAGAAACAGCTAAAGCTCAACAAGCTATGCAAGTTAATGAAGCAGAGAGGGAAATGTCATTTTGAGACCCAGAGCTACATTGGCTTGGGTAATATATACTCCTGCCTTACTCTCCGAACTAAACCTCTTTTAATCTCTACTCTAAAAAATCAATGCTAATGACACTGATTTACCAGGAAATGACAGGTGAACAACCAGAGGAGTTGTTCATGTTTAATGGTAACTTAGTTCTGAAGAATGGTGAGGATTTTATTTTGAAGTGTAGGTTTGGTTATTGCAACTTGCTTTCAATTTTTAATTTTTAAATTTTCTCCTTCAGTTTTCTTTTTGTAGCTGATCCTGAATTGCAGTAAAATCTTCTTCCATTCCCTGTAAGAAACTGTAAACATCTTACAGATTCAGACCAGAAAAGATCCATCTAGCCTACTGTCTTTGTTAAATGTCTCTTGTTTTTCTTCTCCACCTCTCATTTGTTATGCCCAAAGGTAAATGGAGAACAGCAAAAATTACTGCATATAAGCAACACTTACCAGCAGATCTTGTTCTCCAGGAGCTACCTATGTGTGTTCATGTTTGCAGAAAAATACATTACACTGGAGGAGGAATTAACTTATTCTAAAAAATGAGTCAGAAGCCTACAGTAGTAAAATCACACAAGGCAAAGGAAAGTTAACATTTTGTCTCAATAAGTATTTAAAAATGTAAGAAAAAAGTTTCTACAAAATGTCCTTTTATTTTGGAGAGTGTTTAATAGTACTATCCCTTCAGTTAAACTCTCACCATCATCGAAATGTTCCTCCCAAATATTTCATATACATTTTCAACCTCTGTCTGTATTACCATGTCTAAAAATCTTCCAGTACTTCTGGGACAATTTTTAGCAGCTTTTTTGAACTATCTTCCACGAGTTCACTGTGAGAATTTTCATTTTTCTATGCTTTCTTCTATTTTTTTTAAATATTTGATTTTTTTCCTTGCAGAGATGTAAAAAGAGCTTACTGCGTTATGCATTTAGGCATTAAAGGTATTTTTAGTCTTTTTTTTTTTCACTGAAGCCTCTACCTGTGCAAAGAAAGCATATATACCTAGACATGCAATTGCTTGACCAATCGAAATCATAAGCAGGAAAAAAAATATATAAAGTATGAGTCTCAACTGGGGATTTTCTAATGGATGTGTAAAATGTCTTTAATCTAAAATTTCTACTTACTTTTTAAAAATTCTAGTTATATTACATATATACGACTCCATTACTTTTTACACAGCCATAAAAAAAAAACATTTCATTATTGTTATGTATACATGTGTCACTAGCAGAATTTTGTCCTAGCTTGACATATTACAGACTTAGTGAATCTGGTTTAGCTGATCTGCTAAGTGATCTAGATGGCTCAAACTGCTCCTAAAACCTATACATTTGCAGAACAGGTTTTGGAGAAGGAAAACCTTCCTGTAAATGATCACCCTTCCCAGGCATAGTATGGTAAACTGGTTAGAGAAAATAACGCACAATCTCATCTCTTAGGATATGTGCCAACACCCAACAGTGCTGGTTTGTGCAAGCCTAAGATGGATACCAACCCTGGAACCCTGATCCAAAAAGTCCTTGGTCTCAGTTGCAATAAATGTGAAGTGCGTACAATACTATTTACCTCCTATTTTGCACTGCTGTGAGCAGTATAAATAGATTGGATGTTCATTAATATTTTTAAAGTTATCTAAGAATCTTAGCTCAAAGGTGCCATATTCATGCAAAGCTTTATTACTGCTATCACACAGGAGAGCCATGAGGACTAATTAATTAATGTTTGTAGAGTATCTTGCAAATGCAAAGTGCAGTGTGAATATGGATCATTATTATTTATTATCCTAAAAGATATAAAGATATATGGGAGAGCTTGAGCTCCTTTTAAGTTGCACTTCTATTGCATCAAAGTGGGCATAAAACTGCCTTAAGGCACCTGCTGAGGATTGAAAAGCAACAAGGATGATCAAATGTCTAGGAAGCGTGATCAGTGAGAAAAGAGCAAAGTTTATGCTGAAGAAAAGACTGATGTGGAACCTGATTAAAACTTTCAAATTGTCGTAGTTCAGCTCCGATCGGGACCAGACTACGCAGTCTCTCTCTCACTCCCGCACCCTCTGAGAGAATAGGGGGAGATGATATAAGAAAAACGGCTCAAGGTTTGAGATAAGGACAGGGAGAAATCCTTAAAGTCACCGTCACGGGCAAAACAGACTCGACTTGGGGAAAACTATTCATTTATTTCTAAAATTAGCAGGAGAATGAGACAGGGAACAGGATAACCTCCCCCCACCCCTCCCTCTTCCCAGGCTTAACATTATCTCTACTACATTCCCCTCCCGAGTGGCACGGGGGGTGGGAAGGGAATGGGGGTCGCGGTCAGTTCATCACACGTTGTTTTACGCCGCTGTATCATCGTCGGGGGAAGAACTCCTCGCATTCCTCCTCTGCTCCAGCGTGGGGTCCCTCCCACGGGCCACAGTCCTTCATGAAACTGCTCCGGCGTGGGTCATCTCTTCCACAGGGTGCAGTCCCTCCAGAATAGCTGTCCCAGCAGGCCCTCCATGGGCCACAGCCTCCTTCAGGCCTCCACCTGCTCCGGCGTGGGGTCCTCCACAGGCTGCAGGTGGATCTCTGCCCCTCCGTGGACCTCCATGGGCTGCAGGGGGACAACCTGCTCCACCATGGTCTTCACCACGAGTTGCAGAGGAATCTTGGCCAGGAGCCATGTTACTCCTCCCCCTCCTTCTTCACTGACCTTGGCGTCTGCAGCCGTTCCTCACAACAGGCTGGCAGATGTCTCTCAGGATCCTTTTTACATCTTATTCACTTCTCATCTCCTCTCCACTTCTTGCAGCCAGGCCGGGCCGAGTTGGGCCCAGTCGGCTGCCCAGCGGGAGGCCAGAGGGTGAGGCCTGCAAGGCCCATGAGGCTCGCGCATCCCCCTCTCTGCCCCCCGCTCAGCTGCTTCACATCTTCTCCCCTTTTTTTTTCTGTTTTCCCCTACTTAAATACGTTATCGCAGAGGCATTATCACGGGACATTCTGCTACCAATTGGCTTGGCCTTGGCCAGCAGCGGGTCCGCCCTAGGCCCAGCCGAGTCTACTGAACAAAGGGGAGCGACTTCTAGCAGTTTCCTACAGAAGCTACCACCTTAGGCCCCCCCTCACTAACAAAACCAGAACACAAATACTTTAAATACGCAAACAGGAAGCGAATAATCTACTCTCTTTATACCCACTAGATATGGCCAGACATAGTAGAAGAAAAAATATAGAATGAAAACTAAGGTGATCTTTTGAAAAGGGAAGATAATTTACAGTACATTTCTTCAGTATTGTTAGGGCTTCAGCGCTAGAGAAGTTTTATAAATGTTACGCATATAACTGGCAAGAATGACCAATATATTTGATTTTACTTTTTGAAAAATTAGTGGCCTGTATGACTAATTTATATTTTCCCCAGAAAAATTTTCTATCATTCTGTGTATCATTAGGACCAGAGAAGTTTGAACCATACTCAGAAGTGAGATCTTAGGGTGGATTGGCATAAGGCATAAAACTCGTTCCTCCCATTATTGGGTTCAACATCCTTACCCAATTTCCAATGCACACTGGACTACAACCTTAGCTTTCAGGAATAATACGCCTCTTTTTATTTTTTTTTAATAAATAATGACCATTAAAAAATTTACAAAGGAAAAAATAAATATTAAAGCTGTAAAAAGTGATAGTTTTAGACTCCTGCAGCTTCCAAGAAAACTTGCAGCAAATATTTACCTTTTTTTTTTGACATAGAATTACTTTGTGAGTCTTAGCATGAAGAAGACGGCTTTTTCCCAGTTATTCTCAATATCACCACTCTCCGGGTGATGCCTGCCTGTTTTCCCTCCCTCCGTCATTTCACACTGTAATGCTATATGGAAAATGCTTAAACTGCACCTACACACTGCGAATTCAAAAAGATACCGAAATTAACAAACAAAACCAGCAGTACTGCTTTCCCCATGGTTGCTGCTCAGTTGTTACTTGGGAAAGTGATAAACACTGTTTTAGCAGTATAAAAAATACAAAGCTAAGTGAGGAAATGGGAGAAAACAAACTAGCCTTAGTAATTTTTTTTTATGTTCAAAGATATATGCATATAAGAAGTGTCATTTCCTGGATAAGTATACATATATACAGATACACATAGATACAGATATACATATACATATATATATATAAAGTTTGTGACAATTTATCTTCATTTGATAATGAATTGCATTATATGTTTATCTGTATACAATGAACACATTGACAAATAAAATCACTCATCACCCAAAATTGGTTCTTTTAACCAATTCTTTTAAATTCTTTAACCAATTTCTTTAGGTGAAATAATAACCATGGATATAAGCCAACAATGTGAACTTGAAGCCCAGAAAGCCTGAATTGCCTCAAAAGAAGGCCCCTCTGGGGCCTCCAGTAAAAGGAAGGCATGGACCTGTTGGAGTGGGTCCAAAGGAGGCCCACGAAAATGACGGCTGGAACACCTCTCCTATGAAGACAGGCTGAGACAGTTGGGGTTGTTCAGCCTGGAGAACAGAAGGTTCTGGGGAGACATTACTGCAGCCTTTCAATACTTACAGGAGGCTTAGAAGAAAGATGGATAGAGACTTTTTGTACCAGGGCCTGTAGTGACAGGACGAGGGGTAGTGGTTTTAAACTGTGAGAGGGTAGATTGTATATAAAGAAGATGAGGGTGGTAAGATATTGGAATAGGTTGCCCATAGAAGTCATGGATGACTCATCACTGGAAGTGTTCATGGCTGGGTTGGATTGGGCTTTGAACAACTTGATCTGGTGAAAGATGGCCCTGCCCATAGCAGGGGAGTTGGACTAGATGGCCTTCCAGTACCTAAAGGGGGCTTATAAGAAAGATGGGGAGAAAATCTTCATCAGGGCCTCTGTGATAGGATGAGGGGGAATGGTTTTAAAATAGAAGGAAGCAGATTCAGATTGGACATAAGGAAAAGAAAAATTACAATGAGGGTAGTGGAACACTGGAACAGGTTGCTGGGAGAAGTGGTGGATGCCCCATCCCTGGAAACATTAAAATCCAGGTTAGACGGGGCTCTGAGCAGCCTGATCTGGTTGATGTCCCTGCTCTTTGCAGGGGGGTTGGACTACTTTAAAGTTCCCTTCCAACCCTAACTATTCTATGATTCTATGATATTTAAAGGTCCCTTACAACTGAGATCATTCTATGATTCTGTGATTAGCAACAGCAAACTGTTCTCAATAGTTTTGTCTGTTTGTTTAGTTTCCCCAAAGACTTCAGTGTGAAAGACATACTTGTGCCTCTGAGTGAAGTAACCTGGATGAAATGTTCAAACTGAACTTATTCTAGAGATAAGACTTCATCAGAAAAAGATATTGAAGTGTAGGTTACTACTACAATTTCAAATGTATAAGGAATAGATATTACTCCCAGATGTACTGAATGTCCAGTCCCAAAAGCAAGAATAACTACTATATTTGTAATGCAGATGAACATTAACATTTCTTAGGCTTATTGAATTATTCTGTACTCTGTTAAATAATGGCATAGTCATTACTTTATTACTCATGGGCAATGCTGGGAAAATAAAAATAAAAAAAAAAAGCAAATGCTAAACTTGATGCTTTCGTTTACAGACTAGGAATTTCTTTTATCATAATGATATGTGCATATCAGAAACCTTCTCTACATTTTTAAATACACCACCATGCCCCCGATGACAGCAAAAAGAATGAAGATGTTAATTTCTATTAAGCAGTAAAGCCTAAGTGTCCAGATCCTTGAAGATATGCAGATATGCCCAGCTCCCTCTGAAATCACCACGTGATCAGGAAGTGATGTACCTAAATGGCCTGATCAAACGTACAGAGAGAATCCATGACAGAAGAAGTATTATGCCCAGTTTCTTTACACACAGACTGAAAAAGAAATAGGCCTTTTAATTCACCTTGATGTTCCCAGTCCTGAAGAAAATTTGCCTCTGATATTAGTAACTGAAAAAGTGAGGAATAATAGTAGAGAAGTTGCAGATAGGTAGATAAATTCATACTTCATAGACACATGTGGTTAAAAAAGACCAAATTCCAGAAAGGCTACTTCCACTGGCTTTAGAGAGTTTTCATGCCAACCTCAGGGTGTGGATCACAGACCTGCAGTTATGTGCCATTTCCAAAAGAAGATAATGGAATGATTTCCTGGTCAGGAAGGTAATTTGTCATGACGGTAAGTTTCACTGTGTCATTCCCTATCCTGATCAAAAGATTTTAATAACTTTATTTCTTATTAAAGCATCTCTTTCCTTGTTCATGATGAAAGAACTCATTTAAACAGGAAAGCTCAAGTACCCTTTTATTCAATACCTACAGGGACTTACTTTTTTTCCTTTTTTCTTTCTTGCCTATAGTTCCTTCAAATTAAGTTGTTCCTTGTAGTTAATTTGCTGTGAAAGATAATCTTCATCTCAAACCACTCTTCTGGCAACATCTGCATTTGATACAGTAAATAAATTTTCAGTTATCTTCCTATTTCACCAAGTATACCAAGTACTGTCCCACCACAAATTGTGATCAAGTATTAAAGACTCCTGAGAACTAAATGATCCAAGCTCAGAAGCTCTGAATCCCATGATAAATTATACAAAAGGGGCACTTGAAGAGATTTGTAACTGATTTTGCCACTCGGGACGCCTCCATTTCAATTAGAGGTAACCAAGAGGCATAACATTGAAGAGTAAAACTAATATTTTTTGCTGATGTCAAGAAAGGTTATGGGAGGTGAGGGGATAGAAGCAATGACTTCTATAAAACGTATGTAATACAAGCGCCTTTGTCCCTGTTTTATGTCCTTGAAGGGAAGAATGGCCATCTTTATTTTGTTTCTACCCCACAGCTGCAGCATTGCTCTGAAGAGTGGAGCTGTTGTGGTTTTGTTTAGTGAGGGGGGGCCTAAGGTGGCAGCTTCTGTAGAAAACTGCTAGAAGTCACTCCCCTTTGTTCAGTGGACTCGGCCAGGCCTAGGGCGGACCTGCTGCTGGCCAAGGCCGAGCCGATTGGTAGCAAAATGTTCCGTGATAACGCCTCTGCGATAACGTATTTAAGAAGGGGAAAACAGAAAAAAAAAAAAGAGAGAAGAGAAGATGTGAAGAAGCTGAGTGGGGGCAGAGGCGCAGAGGGGGAGGCGCAGGCCTTGTGTGTGGGACCCCACAACAGAGCAGGGGAGGAATGTGAGGAGTTCTTCCCCCGACTATGAAGTAGCGGCATGAAATAATGTGTGATGAACTGACCACAACCCTCATTCCCTCCTCCCCACCCTGTGCCACTTGGAGCGGGGAAGGTAGTAGAGATAATGTCAAGCTAGGGAAGAGGGAGGGGTGAGGGGAGGTTATCTTGCTCTCTGTCTCATTATCCTGCTGTTTGTAGTAATAAATGAATAGTTTTCCCCAAGTTGAGTCTGTTTTGCCCATAACGGTAACTTTAAGGATTTTTTTCCTGTCCTTATCTCAAACCTCAATCCTTTTTTCTTATATTATCTCTCCCCATTCTCTCGGAGGGTGGGGGAAGTGAGAGAGAGACTGCGTAGTCCAGTCCCGATCGGGGCTGAACTACGACAGGAGCCAACGCACCATTAGATAGCTTTGGTCCCAGGAAAGCTCAGATGAAAACAGAAACATGTTAAATTCACTGGTCATAGATAAAAATTGGCTAGCTGGTTTCATGGTCATGATTGGCATCCAAAAATGTACATGATGGAAATCCCTACAACCAAGCCATCCAAACCCACAGCATTTACAATTCCTCTGGGACATTGCAGAAAGAATTTTGGCAACTGCTAGCCAGCTCATTAGTTTGTTAGCCCAATTTTGACTGCTCTGACTCGCAAACTTTTCAGAACTGCTGACCCATACACTATCTCCTTAGAAGCTTCAGCAGCAGCCACTCGCTCTGTCACAGCTGTAGCATCTCTTCCCTATGGAGTACACAAATCCTGTCCTCCTCCTCTCTCTTATACATAGGACCTGTCCAGCTCAGCACTCTGTACCCTTTAAAGCACAAAAAGACATTTTCTTCTCACTTTTAGCAGCCTTAGTTAGACTGTCTGTGTTGAGTAGTGGGGGATATAAAAGTAGGCTTGCTGGTCCCGTTGCATTCATGGTTAAAATACCTTTTTATTTTTTATTCTTCTTCAAGGAAAATGGATAGGCCAGGCAGATGTGGCTTGTGTTACCACATACAATTGTTTACATACAAATGTAAATTATTACAGTCAGTCTGTAGTCACTAGATAAATGACAATTTACTTCAATGGAAAGTCTTCCCATGGAAATCTGAGAAAGTGAAGAAATACTTAGAGCACAACTCCAACTGGCAGAGGATGTAACTGAAACATTTGTTTCTATTACTAGTGTTAACACTGGTATATTATTTCCTAAATGATTACAAGCAATTATATTTTTTAACTTAACTTTTCTTATAAAATAACTTTTTCTAGAAATTTGTTGCATAGGGTAAGATTCACCTTGCCTTCCTGGGATACAGGTGTCTACACAGGAATGTGCAGGTAGGTATATGTTAATGTTACGTGTGTGCACTCATGTGTGTTTCTTCTTCTAGTCAAATTCCAGAGGGCAGATTTTTCTAAAACATAAATATAAATTTCAGAGTGCAAATTTTTTCTACCCTTCAGCCTCATTAAAAACAGATCTTCCAGAGAAACTTCAATAGTATTAAGAAATTAAAGAAATCTGTAAACACAGTCTAGTTCCACTTGCAAAAAAAAATATTAAATAAAATATTTTTGGGAACTTAAAAAATTTGCAGGTACATTTCAATGCTTTCAATTCTCATATGTAGTTCCTAGGATAGTCTAGGTACTCCTGGCTATCAATAATGGTAACACGGGATGGTCATAGTGGAAAAAAAAGCAAATAGAGTTATTATTAGATCAATATACTACATTTAAAAATACTCTCTGAGAATAAGTACCATCACAGCTGATACCATAAAGTCATTCATCATGCTACAAGCCCCATCAGAAATAATATTTAATCTGTATCTCAGACAGGTGGCCAAATCTAAGAGCAGATAGATATGCAGATTCAGTTCTCACTTCTGCCACTAGCTTCCTTTGTGATCTTAAGTATGTTGCTCACTCTCTCTTCTGTAATTCTCTCTCGCCAAGAGCTCTTTCTTTATGAAGAATTTTGAAAATCCATTCATAAAGATCTGGGATGTGTTTAGGTCTCTAAGTGATAAGAAGCATGGAAGTACTTAGATTTTTGGAGAAGATAATTTTGTCTGTAAGGGAATCAGTCCAGCTGTCCCTTCATGGGCTAATCTCTTGCTAAAATTGTTTGGATACTGTCCATGACCAGACTGTCAAATCATGTATTTTGGGGTAGATAATTAAAACCCCAAGTACTTAGGCATGTGGCTAATTCTGAGTACATAAATGATCCTATTGAAGCTAACATTTGAGTGCCTTGTGGAGTGAGAAACTTACGAAGACCTTAAATTAAGAGGAAAAAATACCTTTGAAATTCTCTCTTCTCTGCATTTCAGAATCTTCCCCAATGAACTAAGTGTTTTGCTTATCTGAACTCTGTTTGGCTTGTAAAGCAAACTGAATTCTCAGTTTCAATGCATTTGACCTTGATGACAACTTTGTTGTTAAACTTTGCAAAGCTAACTAGGCTCCTGTGCCTGTGCTATTAAACCTTACATAAATAGCACAGAGTTCATGGAAAGAATAATAATAATTATAAAGAAAAAAAAGTAAAAAAAAATCATAAGTTGATGGCATATTTTACTGAATTTGGGCCATATTCAAGCTCAGATCACTGCCACATGCCACTGTGCCATTCAGTCCCCTACTCACACAACTGCTGCAAATGGTATCATTTTGCAACTAATTTACTCGCTTAGTTTTGGCCATTAGTCATTCCCAATATCCTCAATCTGCAGGTAATTTTCCACATTATTAGTTACCCACCTGTCTTATTAAACTGGACTTTCTGAAACCCTGTGTGTCTACATTTTCTGCACCTTTAGATCAAGCAAATAATTGCCTGTACCTGGATGGAAGAATTTAATAGGAAGATTATAGTTGATTCCAAAAGTTAATAACTATAACATCTGGTTTCTTTTTTTTAATATTTGAATGATAAATTCAGTGTTTGAGAAGAAAGGAGAAAAAAAGTGAGAACACAGAAGAATGAAATCTTCTTATCCTTTGTAGGACAGGTTAAATATAGATGGGCAGAAGGTAGGTTTTACACATTTCCACTTAATATACCACTACCTTGACCCAAAGGGACCCATCTTTATCACATTAAGAGAAAGAATTTCTCAGTGCCAAGACAAGACTTGGCTTCTTTTTCACTAAGAATGCCAAGTGTGCTGCATTATGCAAAATCTTAGGTATCTTCTGCGGCTCTTTATGATAGACTATGGCTGTTCTGAGATGTCTCAACTCATTTCTATTCAGACATCTATAAAACCATCTGCATGGGAAGAGTTTTAAATATTGCTGGGTAAAACTGGGAATATTATTTTCCAAATCAGTTCAGAAGAGATGTGGGGGAAAAGAGAGAAACTGAAAGAGAGAAAGAAGTAGGAAGAAGAACCTGGGGTCTGGCTGTCCAGACCTGAGATGCTAAGGGCTGTGTTGGCAGCTGTCCATAGGCACAAGTGCTAAACCTATTTTGCATATAAATTGACACACTTAAAAAAGATGCACACAATTTTCAGCAGATGCATTTTCCTCGCTAGGCAAATAAAAACATGCTTGTTGCTTAAGTTCACCTGCAATGAAAACAAAATGCCCAAGAGCTATTCAAGAGGAATAACAGACTTGAGCTCCAGTCTGCATGACTCATTAGTCTTTATGGATTCAACATCCAAATCTAAGTGTCGAAGTCCTGACGGCCCACCCTGGAGGGAAAGTACTTTCAAAAAGAGCTGAGTATCACAGGCATATTGTGGGCAGTGTAATTAACCTATCCAGGTGAAACTGTCCTTGGGGAGATATTTACTTCTCGAGTCTTCAAAATTTGCTGAATATGGTAGCAACAGAAATGGAGGAAGCTATCCCAGTCCTGTTGTTTCATCTAGGGTTAAAAATAATGTCCTTTTTTATGTTTTTTTCACAGGATATACATTCACCAAATTCTCAATCAGCAACACCTTGGACCTTTTCAATAAACTACGATGTAGAAGAAAGATGCTCTCAGTTCAACTTAGACCTTTTCGCCCTTTCTGTGAACTTGGACAGAAGGGCGTTCCTTACAAAAATCTGATCAGCGAAATCAATGTGAATGATTTTTTTCCAGACCTACTGTGTGGACTCTGATCTTCCTTAAGTGATACAGCTATGGCAAGAAGACTTCCTGAATTCTACACCAGCTGAAAGACTTGAAACCAGGCCTGTTCTTGTATCTATCCTCTGGTCAGAGTTTTCTTCATATACTGACATAGAACATATAAATAAGGTAGTAATCACTGAAAGCAACAATATTGTAGTAATGCATACTATAAGATTGTTGTAGTTCAGCCCTGATCCGAATCAGACTAGTCAGTCTCTCTCTCACTTCCCCCACCCTCCGAGAGAATAGGGGGAGATGATATAAGGAAAAATGGCTCAAGGTTTGAGATAAGGACAGGGAGAAAATCCTTAAAGTTACCATCACGGGCAAAACAGACTTGACTTGAGGAAAACTATACATTTATTTCTAAAATTAGCAGGAGAATGAGACAGGGAATAAGATAACTTCCCTCCACCCCTCCCTCTTCCCAGGCTTAACATTATCTCTACCTCCTTCCCCTTTCGAGTGGCACAGGGGGGAATAGGGAATGGGGGTCACGGTCAGTTCATCACATGTTGTTTTATGCTGCTGCTTTGTCGTTGGGGGAAGAACTCCTCACAATCCTCCTCTGCTCCAGTGTGGTGTCCCTCCCACAGGCCACAGTCCTTCGTGAAAATGCTCCGGTGTGGGTCATCTCTTCCACGGGGTGCAGTCCCTCCAGAACAGCTGTCGCAGCGGGCCCTCCATGGGCCACAGCCTTCTTCAGGCCTCCACCTGCTCCAGCATGGGGTTCTCCACAGGCTGCAGGGGAATCTCTGCTCCTCCGTGGACCTCCATGGGCTGCAGGGGGACAACCTGCTCCACCACGGTCATCACCACAGGCTGCAGGGGCATCTTAGGCAGGAGTAGCATTACTCCTCCCCTTCTTCTTCACTGACCTTGGCGTCTGCAGGCGCTTCTCACAACAGGCTGGCAGATGCCTCTCAGGATCCTTTTTACATCTTATTCACTTCTCATCTCCTCTCCACTTCTTGCAGCCAGGCCGGGCCGAGGTGGGCCCAGTCAGCTGCCTGTTGGGAGGCCAGAGGGTGCGGCCTGCAAGGCCCACAAGGCTCGCACCTCCCCCTCTCTGGCCCTGCTCAGTTGCTTCACATCTTCTCCTCGGTTTTTTTTTCCTGTTTTCCTCATCTTAAATACGTTATCGCAAAGGCATTATCACGGGACATTCTACTACCAATTGGCTTGGCCTTGGCCAGCAGCGGGTCTGCCCTAGGCCCGGCCGAGTCCACTGAACAAAGGGGAGCAACTTCTAGCAGTTTCCTACTGAAGCTACTACCTTAGCCCCCCCGCCCCCCACTAAACAAAACAAGAACAAAGATGCATGAGAATCTTCTGGCCAAACCAAAATCAACGATAGCCTGTCAACATCTGCACCGAGGTTTTACCAAGTATCTGTCTTCAATCTGGTTCAGGTGTTTCCCCACATGTTAATTTGTAGCAAACTTCAATGTGCTATCAGTTGTGAAACAGCTACTTTGGATTTGAACCACAGAAAATATAATTTCAGAACACTGTCGTTATATCTCCAGCTCTGTCACTGAAGTGTTTCTGTGCTGATTTTGACTCCGTTCTTAGTTCTTACTTTACTCCACAAAAAGCCCAAACAAGTCTGCCCTATAGTGCTGTTATGACACTACATGAAATCCTGATGTCATTCCAACTGACAGTAAAATTCTTATTAATTCAGACAATTTCAGCTAAACCTGATATTATTAAACAGCATTGCCAGAACAAGAGAATCTGTGGATTTATGTACTTTTGTAAGAAGTTCAAGCATTTTGCTCCTTATACAAATTGAAACCAACTTCCTGTAAAATGAACATAAAGCTAATAATCTGGTTCATGAGTGTTTAGCGAGTGCTATATAATTAATATTTTTGTACTTTTTCCAAGGAGAAAAAAATAATATAATTGATACTGTTATTAATTTCTCTTTGCATAGCACTCTAAGCTGTTTGGACTAGTGACTCTATAAACTTTCATGTTTTCCTTTCTCCCTCCCTCTCCCACCTGCCTTCCTCTCCTGCTTTCCTTTTTGCTTTCTAGGTAAAGTCCGTGTGTAATTTTTGGTAATAAAACAAATTCTTAAGCAGGTATGTTATCTTTTTTGTTTTTAATAGTATTTTTTTTCTTTTTTTTTTTTTTTCTTCCTCTAATGCAGATAGGAAAAAGACAGAATGATTAAAGAAGATGGTTTCTTCTCTTGTTAAATTTTTGATCCTGACAATACAGTTTAGAATGACTGATTTAGTATGTGCAATAATGAAATATACCAAAACAGTGAATTCAGGCCAGCGCTACCACTGGGGCTGTCAGCTCAAGTCTGAATCATCATGTCATATTCATAGCAAGAATGACATTTTTGGGGACACTAAAACTGATAAATTGAGGAAAAGAGTTGTTATCATTTACTGGAAATTGCTGGACATTATTAACTGATACTGTTTTCTTGCTACATGCAAGCTGCAATCCATTGCCCAAACACTAAACAAAAATTGTTTTACTGCCACCTCCTTTCTACTTTTTCATGAAAGATTATGTAAAGGATGCAAAAGGTCAAGGCTGCAGCTGCCACAAGTACCAAACCCTACAGAAATCAGCTGGAAAGTGTTTCAGTTACAGGGTGCAGTCCTTAGTCCTAAAACCTGTTATAAAAAAAAAAAAAGGAAAATCCTATATATAAATTTCCAAAATAATAATGAAACATCCCCATTCTTTGTTCTGACTTGAATAATACTGTATTTGTGCCTTTTGGAAATAAATGTTCAAAGTGAAAGGTTTTCTGTGACTTCATCCAATAGCTGAAAGCAGCTAAAAACTAAACAAAAAAAAATGCCATTTAGACAATGACATTGGGAAATCCAATTAACATGAAATTAGGCTGAGATTATACATCATAGGCAATTAGGGTAGGGCTTTTAAAAGTACCTTCCCTCTCTGAGGCTTTCAAACCTTTCAGTGTTAATATTCCAATAAAAATGCTATTTCCCCCCACAGGTTCCACAAAGAATGAATTTTTAATTACTCAATATGGTTGATCAGACTGAGTTTATTAGAATTGGTTTTTTCCTCTCCAAACTTTAGCCATTTATTTCCCTCTCTTTCCTCTCACAGAACTTCAACAAACACTGCATTTACTCCCTCACCCTGCAAATGGCAAAAGAAAGCTACCTTTTATTTATGAGTGATCATTTTTTCCTGTCTATATTTTGACAAATAACATGGCAAAAAATGATTAAGGGTATCATTTTACAATGTGACTTGTATGTTATTTATTGTCAAAATAAAAGTCACTTTGTGAATTGAAGTTTTTAATCATTTTTCCCCTCTTTCAGGAAATGGTTTTATCAAAAAGTGACGATATTTGAGAGTGTTGAGGGTTTTTTAATGACAGATATGATCCCTGTAAGGAGTTTAACGCTAATTATTTCACTGTATTATAATTGAATAGATAAACTATCATTTATTTATTTTCCACTTAAATACTTTTCATTTCCCCTATATAGTTAATAGGAACATTACAGTGTCTTGACTAGGTCCCACATAAAATAAAAGAAAAATATTCAAACTTCTTTGAAAATACTTTTTCTTTCTTGTTTCAGGAACATATTCTATCAAATATTCAATTCAATCTATTTACAAACATCATGAACACCCTAATTTCTTTGTAAATCAGACTGTAAAGCATCTCTCTTTTCAAACCTTTAATTGGAAATCACCATTTCCTTCTCCCAGCTTTGTGTATGCAAGTGAGTTATGTATTTTCCATCTCCATGTTACATCCCACCTAACTTTAGTCACTTTCTAGAAAGTTAAAAATAAATGCTATCAATCTCCCCCCGCATTATATAAAGACAGATAAGGACTTCCAGACAATCCAGAACTTACCTGGTTAAATCAGCTTTGGTTGTTCATTGAATGCACAAGTCTCCATCAGCTGATTGTGAGAAAATAAAAATGATCAACTCTTTGCTAAAAGAGTGCTAAATGCTCAAACTCAGATACAAGTGTATAACTTTGTCAAGATACACCCATGCTCTCCAGGGTGTTTCTCAGACAAGTATACCAGAGAACTTCGCAAAGGCCCATTAACTCACCATGGCTGTATGGGGGATGCTAGGGAAGTGCTGTGGTCAGTTTGTAACTGCAGCGCATGAGGCCCAATGTGCCAGTAGTCCTGAATCTCGGCCTTATCCAGTTCTCTATAAGGTACCTCTGTGGGTAACGCTGAGAGAAGGGTGGGAGCTAAATGGGGAAAACAATGTCCTATTATGCCCTGTATTACTCTGTTGTTATTTAATACTTAACACCAATGTATTTCAACGCAAGTTACTGCAGAGGGGAAAAAATGTCAGACGTGTCAGACATGTCAGAGCATTTTCTTCCTATTTATGAAGCATTATAGTCAGACATCCCCACATGGACTACAGGGCCTGTGGTTTCAAGCACTGTGAAAAAATTTCTGCCAGTTCTACTAATGTGGCAATACAGTTACTGTCACACTGGTGTGAGTACCACGCTGACGCTTGCTCTGCCAAAGCTGTGCCTCTAATTCCTCTTTTAGTTTAAATACTAGGACATAGAAAGATCACTTTTTATCCCAGAGCACAAATCTTTGATGGCATATCTGTTCATACAGTGTGGTCCAGATGACTGAAAATCTCTTCCCCATAGGAGATGAGGAGAGGCTGATTCAGTGGGAACAGCTCAGACAAGTGAATGCTTCACAGGCTGAAACAAGGAGCTGAGGTGTTGCTGTGTTGCTACAGGAGTTAAGAATGGCCCCTAAGACGGCAAGCAGCCAGTGGCAGTTGTTTTGACAGGAGTCATGAGAATCAGCGGCTGCTGGTCAGGGACAATTTAGCTTAAAGAGGAGTCCCAAAACCTAAATTTTCCATCCCTATGCCCTATCCTTTAAACTCTCATTTGATGTTGTTTCCAAAGAAAGGAGTTGCAAATGGAAAAAAATGGCATATTAGCAGCAAAGAGAGGACTCGGAGCTCTTTATTCTCAAATGGGTATCAACTGCAATAATCACAACGCAAACTCTTCCTAATTTGCTGCACACCTTATTTTTCCCAATCACAGAGATACACGTCTCAACTGAGGAAAAAGTTGAGTTGAGGTGGTGTTGCAAAAATATAATCTTGCCAGTGTTTTTAATAAGTGCAAATTGTTTGGATTATTCAGACAGTGGGCTGGTGCTGGTGGTACCACGCTGCATCTTTTGCACTAATTATTTCTAACTGGTTGCTAATCAGACTTTAACTTTAACTTTTTCTTGTCTTACCTTATTTTAACATTCAATCTGCAGTAACTACAGACATAACTTCCCTCCTCAGCACTGGGCAGTTCTTACTTGCTTCAGCCCGCGATCATGTCAGCCTCCAGAGGAAAGAGGTACACGTGTAGGTCACAGAGATCAGAAAAGAAAGAATTTAGGCAGCAAAACATCTCAGGAGAGACAACTTGAAATTGCCATGTGGGACTCTGAATGCAAGTGTGTTAACTAGCAGCTCACAAGCTTTGCCTGCTCGTCTGCTCCTTCTCCAGTTTGACAGGACTGGCACAAGGAAGCTTTCAAAACTGTCAAACTAGCACATTTGATAAGTCCAGGTTCTTTTCAACTCCTATGGCAACGTCCTTTTTTTCCTGCAGTAAAAGCTTGTTACCTGTTCACAAACATAGCACCACTTCAAAGCTCCCCGCTCCTTTTCCACTGCTAATTTCTATATTTTCTAGTTATTCGGCATCAAACCCAGAAAGTTCTGGACTGTTGGACTCCTGAGGCTTTTTTTTTTTCACTTATTTTATTTCTTTTTTTCCCCCCACAAGTTCCTCACCTTTGCATTTCCCCTCTGTTCCCCTCTGTCATTCTGCTTTATTAGAACAAAAGCAAAATGAGTAAGATTGTTTAGCTAGATCTAACAGGCAGCAAACAATTCAAATAAGGAAACAGACAGCTGAAGATCCTCTCCACAGGCCTGTGGAACTCAAATAATGTTAATTTAATAAAGCACATCAGCAGCTCGTTGAGAATCCTGATTTAGGATCCTGCTGACTATGCCAATTTAATTGTCACGGAAACTCACAAAAACTAAATTACACAAAGTGGTAAACTCAGAATAAACTTTATTCTAACCAAAATTGTTTAGCAGCACTAACTGAAAATGAGGTAGATCAAGGTTGTATCAGCCAGGAATGGTCTGTAACAAACTGATAACAAATTCAAACTTAGCTCTACTTTAATCAAAATTGCATTAGAACTCTAATATCATTAACAATCTACAGGTTTGCAATGTCACTCAGGAATTAATAATGCACTCAGGAATTCCAATGATCCAAAATCACTGACTTAACAAAGAGAGGGCTCTCAACCTTCAGGAGTTTTCTCAGGCAGTGTCCCAACCTAAGGGGAGAGGCCCCCGCTGCAGACCTGCAGCTCCGAGGAAGACTGGCTAAAGCTCAGCCTTTGGTGGGGGCTGATCCATGGTCATATACAGTCACGTCAGTTCTCATTGGCTGAAGACTCCACTTTACAACAGCTACATGGTTCTAGAAGCTTCCCAGCCATGTGGTTCTAGGAACTTCCTAGCTTAGAGCGTAATTCTGTCTGACCAGCTATGGTGCTTAGCTTTTGGTCTGTGAGCAACAGAGCTGTGCATGGAAAGTTATGGGACTGCTGGGGGGATAATACGGTATGCAAAGCTTATTATGAAGTATGCAGAAGGAGTTGTAAAATAGTTTATGTGGTAGCAAAGCAGCTTTGTCTGTGATGAAATTAGTCCACTATATTCATTGCAGCATCTGTAAGCAGAAGCTCTCTGTTATGTCCCTCTGCATGACAGAGGGTGATATTCCATTTGGAGAACATTTGGATTGTCTAAGCTGGAAAGACATTGCTAGAAGTTAGAAAGTGCAAAGCCAGGAAATAGAGGAGGCAGATTTTTTATTTGTTTTTGTTTAAATTGTTGCTGTTTTACTATGAGTTGCTTTCCCTGTACTTAGCCATTTGTTGTACTTGTGCTATGACATGGCTAAGTGTGTAGTTTCAGGCTTTGGGTAAAACTAGGTCAGGAGGAAACTTCAACCATTGTTGGAAGCTGTGTAAGTTCTTATGCAAGTCTAGATGATACAGAAGATATTTTCTGTACAGGGAAGATAGCTGAATTTTGAACTTTCCTACTTGGTTCAGAAACCTCAGCCTGGCTACATTGCTGCCCATATGGGCTATATAAAGTCTAGGATCATATTTCTGCTCTGAGTTTCCAGCTTAATTCCATCCTCATTACCCTCGCGTTTTGTTATTTTCAAAAGATAGCACAGAACTTTGTGCAGGGTGCTGGATCCTAACAAGAAATATCACAGTCTAGGTTTTTGTTTCCAGCTACACTGAATTTATTCACTGCTAAGAGATTTCCTGCTGCATGATAGGAACCAGAAAACCACAACTCTTTTCAGCTAAGTACTGACACCAGCCACACAAAACAAGACATTTCCAGGCTCATTTATAATCTGAAAGGCTAGATATATTGCTCTCTTATCAATTTCTACAAGTACCTGAAAGGAGGTTGTAGAGAGGTGGGTGTCGATATTTTTTTTCCCAAGTAACATAGAATCACAGAATCATAGAATCATAGAATGGTTAGGGTTGGAAGGGACCTTCAAAGGTCATCTAGTCCAACCCCCCTGCAAGGAGCAGGGACATCCCCAACTAGATCAGGTTGATCAGAGCCTCATCCAGCCTGGCCTTGAACGTTTCAAGGGATGGGGCCTCCACCACCTCTCTGGGCAACCTGTTCCAGTGTTCTACAACTCGCGTTGTAAAAAATTTTTTCCGAATCTCCAATCTAAATCTACCTCCCTCTATTTTAAAACCATTACCCCTCGTCCTATTGCAACAGGCCCTACTGAACAGCCTCTCCCCATCTCTCTTGTAGGCCCCCTTGAGGTACTGGAAGACCGCTATCAGGTCTCCCCGGAGCCTCCTCTTCTCCAGGCTGAACAGCCCCAACTCTCTCAGCCTGTCCTCATACGAAAGGTGCTCCAGCCCTTTTATCATCCTCGTGGCCCTCCTCTGGACCTTCTCCAACTGGTCCATGTCCTTCTTGTGTTGGGGGCTCCAGAACTGGACACAGTACTCCAGGTGGGGTCTCACCAGGGCAGAGTAGAGGGGGAGAATCATCTCCCTCGACCTGCTGGCCACGCTCCTCTTAGATGAGATGACAGGATGAGAGGAAATGGCCTCAAGTTGCACCAGGGCAGGTTTGGGTTGGACATTAGGATAAATTTCTTCACTGAAATGGTTATCAAGGACTGGAACAGGCTGCTCAGAGAAGTGATGGAGTAACAATCCCCAGAGGTATTTAAAAGATGTTTAGATGTGGTGCTTAAGGACATGGTTTAGTGGTGGACTTGGCAGTGGTAGCTTAACAGTTGGACTCAATGATCTCAAGGGTCTTTCCCAACCTAAATGATTGTATGATTCTATACCAAAAAGGCTAAACACTGGTTTATGAGCTTTTTCGTATGGTTTAGGAAGTATATGTTTATATCCAACATAATTTAAAATGCAAGGTCCTTTTCTATATATTCTTGTATGACCTTCTTAAATCTCAGGAATACAAAAAAGTTGCAAAGCACCAAATATTATTATCTGAGCATGAGGCATTGGAACAGCCTTCATGTCAGCCATGCCAAGTGAGCAAGCATGGAGAAACCAGAGAACACCAATTTGAAGTGCTGATGGTAAAATCTCATTCTCTCCCGGAGCAAAGCATCATGATTTTTATTTGAAGGCAGTTGCAACAGAGACATTGTACATGGATCAAAATTCAGACAGTTTCTGAGTGTTCACACGTGTGATGTACCTGGTGGAGACGATGACTAAGCTACACGAAGAGTGATGGCAGGTACCTGGTTGTCTGAGGACAGTAGCGAGGAAACTTTCTTGCGTTAAGCCAAGATTTGCAGGAGTTAAGTGCTGATTTTCAGAGCATGACAAAAATTCAGCTTCAAATAATGTGATAAGACAGACAAAGACAGAAAACTCTGCTAAACTCTCTGACAAGGGAACAGAAAATCCTCCACAGTTACAGAGACTCTTAGGATTTCTTCTCTCATTTGTAATTAACTTCTTCCATATAAACCCAGCCTGACTTTGTCTGTACAGTATTGTCCAGACCTTTCATGTGTTGTATGGTATATGACTTGGTAGCAGAGCTTGTGTCTCAATGTCAGTGAGCGTCTGGGGCTTAGGATTCTTTTATTGTTTTTTTTCCCCTCTACTTCATTATTTCAATGGCTAAAAGAAAAGCAGTAAGAGTGCAGATGTCAAAAAATGTCTCCAAGTTTTTGCAAGACTGTTAAAGGTTGGGAAAGTACAGTTATAAACTGGAATTAACAAAAAAAGAAAAAAAAATCTCAACTGAGACATCAAGATCTTTAAGGTCAGGTGGAGAAAATGTGTTTTCTCTATTTTTCTAGTGATCAGGTACAAACCATGTGTGGTGGCATTTTTAGTTTAAAGAGAAATTAATCACAAAAAGTGATTTTTTTTTTTAATTGCATGTTTGTGAACATGTGTTCATGTTTATTTGTAATGTGTGCATATATGCATGTACTGTGTGTAAGAATTTGTGTATATGGATTTCTACAATATACCATTTCCACTTGAACTGGTGTTGTGGTGTGAATCTTCCAGAAACTGTGTTTGCTGGAGTGGTCAGTTTTCAAAATTAAAATATGACATCTGCATAAAACAGAGAATGTGCTCAAGTGCCTTTCAGAATCCATTCTTTCTGGGACCCTGATGAAATTATCTTTATACTTGTTGAGAAGTAATTAAAATTTCCTCAAGATCGAGTAACCTTGCTTAATGCCCAATTTTAAATTCGTGAGGTCATGGATCGTGAGTTATTAGAAAACGACAGGAAAAAAAAATCTGTGAAACTCCCCATCTATCTCCACAAAGCTTTCAAAGGCATAAGCTTGTTTCAGAAAATTCCAAAGAATGCTATGGTGCATACACACTCACAGTCACACATACAGAATAGTTTTCAAAATCTCCTAGAAATTATACAAAGATGGCTCAAAAAACTTGTCAGTTTTTGAAAGTTCTACCAAACCTCTGATATAGAAATCCACATATATGTAAATTTATACATTTATTGGCCATCTCCCTAAGGGAAAATGTATTAAGAGCTGGACATTTTACTATGCATTTGCATTGTGCAAAACAGGCAAATATAAGTGCAGTTGGGGAATTCACTTAAATAGAAAATTGTATGTCAGAGGAGAGATTTTCACTATGCCAAAGTCTAAATACTTAAATTTTTTTAGGTAGGTTTTTTTTTTCAGTTTTTATTCTCTTTACCTCTACCTTCACTGAGCCCTGAGCCATGAAATTTACTGTAAGCTTTATATATGCTATGAAAACTTTGTATATAGAATGTACATCTAGTGATTCTCAGAAGGGAACAGAAAGTCATATCTTAAGTAAAAATAAAGAAAAATCTTTTCATCTCACAAATTTGCTCAGTAATTTCAAATGACAACTAAAGACCTGGACAAGTGATAAGAACATTACAGCAAACCTGAGAGCATGTGACTCTGGATGGCGTTATAAAAACACTTAGACTTTTTCCTCTTCTGTAGCTATTAGTTTGAGCAATCCTGGCGGTATCAGCTGAGGCAAAACTTTGACTGCTTGTGTAGGACTCTTGAAATAATTGGTATCTCTTTCAACACTTGAGTCCTATTCCGTAAAACCCTCCTACATCTGAAGTTAGCGATGGTCTGTGCTTGCTGTGTTCCGGTCAGTAAACCAGTGGGTTGGATGAGCAGCTCGTTCATCTCCTTTGCATTGATCAAGACACGGCTGGTCAAGTGCGGGGAGATCCATGTAACCTAATGGGAACTTCATATAAATACTTCTTTTCTGGATCTATTTCTTGCTTACTTCTGTGGCATCCTACAGCTGCACGGTGTTACCTCTCTTTTCATAGGTACAGGCTGAATTAATATATTCAATCTACAGGAGCCCTAAGCTTCATATAATAACATTTAGGTTCTTTCATTTAAAAAAACCACATGCACCAAAAACTAAAAAACCAAAATCCCCCCAAAAACACCTCAAACTTGTGGGTTTTAATATTTTATTTAAGAAGTTATAAAGCAACCTGCACATAACATCCCAAGTGCTAACAAACTAACTTGCTTTATCTCAACAATTCACTGTCTACAAGTCAGGTCTTGAATTCCCCAAGAAGCCATTCTTCTCTGTCTCTTTTCTGTACATATCCTTGAACTGATCAGCCACATCAGCAGCGTTAGGTATGAAATAAGAAGTCTGACCTTTGGAATTGGCTCTCCCAACTGATCAGCTCAGCACTGATGTGCCTGGCACATTTTGACAGCACTGGGAGTTGCACATGGGAATTGCTCGTGTCTAGATGGGAAAATATTTTAGCGAGAGGAAAATTCTATAGAGAAGGGCACGGTGCATGGAGAATTTGGCTGAACAGAAAGCTGCAGTTCAGCTGGTTATTTTCCAGCCATCTTGTGGTGTATAAAATCAAATTACCCTCAGTATTGAGTAGTCTATGCATTTACTGAGTTCACAGTCAAGGAAAAGAATGTCCTATAGATATGAAAACAATTAGAATAGGATCTATGTGGAGCTTTTGAGCACCACTAAGGACCAGAAGACAACAAATATCGGCATAAGGTCAACTCCCACTGTCCCAATCCCTTTGAAGGTAGGATCCAAGGCTGTGCAAAAAATTCTTCATTAAATGATAACTTCTTTTTGATAACATTTTGAGTGTCTGAAGTTTATTATGATAATTTAATTGAGTCTTTGGTGCCTTCCTGAGATGCTCTGTTTCATGTACAATTATGCCTTAATGCACAACTGTATCTGAGCATTGTCATGGTTACTTCACCCAGACCATCACTAAGAGTTCTTTTCCCTGACTGCAGCAGCAAATCTGTGGTTTTCAGTGTTTCTGTTGTCTTTAGGGAGCACATGTAACAAGTAACTGTGAGTTTTAAAGATGAATCTGGGACTGCTCAAAACCAAATCCAACAGATGAGGGATTAGAAATCCAAAATCTGTGTGTGGCTTACAATTCACACTGTCTCCTGTGGACCTCCTTTACATCCTGTGAGACTGTGGTGAGGACCTGATCCTCTCACACATTCATATCCTCTCTGAATGACCTAAGATGACAATTACCTTTCTAGCTGCAATTGCAAACATTCCTACACATGCTTCACAAGGGAGAGGCTGTCCAGAGCTTTTACAGTGTGTTTCTTTTACATATTTTTCTGTTTACAATCACGTCTAGTTCATGTACACTGAGTTTATCTGGACATCTGTGGGAGATCAAGCAAGGCTGAGGAATGCTATTGTATATCCTCAAGCTTTAAGGGCCTCACGTGCCTTTTGTCATAGGTTATTGCTCCTTTGGTAAAAGGATAGAGCTGCATTCTCTTCTATCATGGTTAATGGCACCTCCTTTCCCTGGATGTGCTACCCTGTCCTTGCTGTGGATACAAAATCCCAGGGTCCATTTACATTCTCTGAGCAGTGTAAATCATTAGCTTCAGGAACATAGAAAATGACAGAAAATGACAGGAACATTGGGATCACCTCCCAGGCCAGGAGCGTGCTGTAACATTTCTATCACCACCCACCGCCTCATGAGAGCAGTGGAGCGATATGCCACGTGGTAAGAGCAGCAAGCACAGAGCTCTGCAGCGGCAGCTCCAGTAGGAAGGGTGATAACCTCTAAGTCGGTGAAGTTGGCTGTAAATTGACATTACCACCTCTTTGATGAGGAAAAGGCTTTTGCTTAAGTAATGGCATCAGTCTTAAATAGAGCTGACAATAATACTTGCCATCGGTGGAGCTTAAAGAGCTTTCTGTGGGAAGCTGGGATCAGCAGTCTGATGTCAAGTGACTTCCCCAGCTCAGCAGCAGAACCAGGAGCAGAATCAAAGTCCTCAGAATTACTGTGCATCTTTCTTTGGGCACTACTAGTGTGCGCCTCTCTAAAGTGTCGCACTCCTTCACCTTGATCTATGCGTGATCATACCCCTAAAACAAAGAAAAGCTGTGTAACAAATGTTTTTGGGAAGAGCTTGTTCAAATGTTGCCAGCACATCCTGGCACAGTTGATTACCATAAGTATACTGCTTGTTAGACAGCAAAGAATTACTTTCCTGCAGCTAAGGTATGTGACACAGAGAAAGTCAGATTAAAATTGCACCTCTGCTACCAGTCTCTTTTTGGATGCTGGGCATGGCTGTTAATTTATCAGACCTACTAACCATACAACCGGGAAAACATCTTGCAACTCTAGTGAAAAGAGCTATTTAAAATAGCAGACACAAACAAATGCAGATTGCAAATGAATTTTGCTTATATGGAAAAACGTGATCATTTCAGAACTGCGAATATCACAACTTTCTTTTTTCTTTTGATAGTCAAATAATTTAGTATTTTCCAAAATTTGCTGTCTCAAATCAAACCGCAATTGCAGACAAAACTTTTGTTGGGCTGTGGGTGAAGATCGTGTTTAAATATATGGGGGAAAAAAAAGAACAGTTTTGCCTATTGTACAAAAACTGGACAGGTATCTTCACTGTTTCCTCTTGCAATCTGCTGATATGTAGCAGCTCTGAACAAGCTCATTAGAAAGCACAGACATGGACAAACTCAGTGAAAGCTGCTTCAGCCAGGCTGTCTAAAGATATAGTAAGTTCGTAAAGGATGCCAATCTGAAATACCCAATAACTTTACAGCTTGAGTTCCCTGAACCACACGGTTACAAGAGGTGTAGGCATTGTGTTAAAATTTTTTAGCCATGACAAACTGTCTTCTTTTCCATCAGAGAAGACAAAAGGAGGAACAGAATTACAGGGAATTGAAAGTAATTTGGGACATAATAAAGCTCCCTTGTCTTATATCTGTTGGATTAAATATAAGGAATGTCTCACATGGGTGAGACAAGGCTGTGCTTTCAGTGCATACTCCACAGGGATCAGAGAGCCAATGAGATGTCTGCTCATCTTTACATAAAAGTGTTTCTTTGCCTCTTTCTGTGTAGAAAGAACAGATCTGGGTACTTGTCATTACTTCTGTCTGTGTTTGTGTGTCCCTCTCACTGATAATGAAGGGCCTTCAATAAGCCACGTTAAGCTCTTCTATACTCATTCTTCAGTTTTCTATTCCCCTAACTTTTCCAGGTGTTCTTCAGAAACTTAGGTTAGAGATTCTATAATATTTACAGCTGTCAGGATTCCTCTACCCTCTTCTCTCTGAGGCCAGGCAATTGCATCTCAAGCATGAAGACAAGGTGAGAAGGTCACTGTTCCCTTCCACATTCTCTGGCAAGTTTTCTTCTCCCTGTCCTCCTTATTTTCCCCTCCATTACACTGCTACTACTACCCTGGAGCTTCTTTGCACTATCAAATACACTTAGATTCAAGATTTTCTGTAGGTCTCAACTTCAGCAGAACCTTAGAAATCATGTTTAAGAGAGGATATTTTCTGTAAACACATCTCATTGTAGTTGTAACTTAGAGCTTGTTAAAAGATTCACTATATCTATATACACATTATATGTAGGTTAAGGATCCAACCCACTTCCTTGTTCAAAGACCTTCTTCATTCACAAAGTAACCCTGGGTATGCACACTGGATAGCAGATCTGATGTCCTTCAACAAGATTGTGATCTGGACAGGTAGAAGATCAGGATCTTGAGGCACTTCACAATACACGCTGGGAGGTAAGTCTGGAAACAGCAACAGAAATTAAACCTAAAATATTAACAATGCAGCTGATTATAGTTTTTCCATATTCTGCCATCAAGCCCGTAAGTGCCTAGAAAAAAAAAATGCTTCTCTTTGGAGCTGGGGCTTCCAATAGGCACAAGCCAGCTAGCTACCTGCTTAGCACAGTAAACTGCAAGGAGAGATGAGACAAAGTGAAGAAGCAGCCGAGTTCCCACTGATATAGAAGCAAATAATAGTCTGAGTTGGAAGGAACCTTTAAAAGTCATCTAGTCCAACCCCCCTGCAAGAAGCAGGGACATCTCCAACCAGACCAGGTTGCTCAGAGCCTCATCCAGCCTGGCCTTGAATGTTTCCAGGGATGGGACATCCACCACCTCTCTGGGCAACCTGTTCCAGTGTACTACCACTCTCATTGTAAAAAATTTTTTCCTAATATCCAATCTAAACCTACCTCCCTCTGTTTTAAAACCATTACCCCTTGTCCTATCACAACAGGTCCTACTGAACAGCCTCTCCCCATCTTTCTTGTAGGCCCCTTGAGGTACTGGAAGACCACTATAAGGTCTCCCCGGAGCCTCCTCTTCTCCAGGCTGAACAACCCCAACTCTCTCAGCCTGTCCTCATAAGAGAGGTGCTCCAGCCCTCTGATGATCTTTCTGGTCCTCCTCTGGTATCCCTCCAACTGGTCCATGTCCTTCTTATGTTGGGGGCTCCAGCACCGAACAATACTCCAGGTGGGATCTCATGAGAAAATCACCATGCCAAACCTGCAGAAAACAGGTGTGTGGGACTCATGGGGAGTGGTGGTAGTCACCCTCAGCAGCCTTATCTGCTGTTTCAGCTCCTCTTTTCTCCCTGTGGACAATCAGAGAAGGTCCAGGGCTGCCCAGCACCTCTTTACCCTGTGCTCACTCTCCTGACCTCACTCTCCTTTCCTTTCTGCAGGAGCTGTTGAAACCTGGATACTCCTCTAGGATTTGCTGCAAAGCCTTAATCCTGTGTGAAATAGTCCTTCAGAGTGTTTAACACCTAAATCTTTACCTGAACACTGAATTCAGTCTGCTTCCAGAAAGGGCTGTAGCTAAAGACAGTGATTAATCATCTGGACAATGAAATATGGAAACTAGGGAAAATCTAGCATCCAGCTGTTAGTTCCCTGAAAGTGAAACTGTAGTCATTCAAGAACTGCGAACTCTGAGTCCTATGGGAAGAATGAAGCTATCTAGACCAAACTAAGATCAAAAGATTACACTACAGACTGAGAAAGCAGGAAAATGAAGGTGACCTCCAAGTCCTGCTGAAGAAATTGTATAATCGGATGGCATTTCCCATCCCTTCATCAACTATTCAAAACTGTTTACTAAATATATGTATTTTCTCCGATAAAACCATGGTGTGAATTTAGCTTGTGAGCAGATGGTTGCAAGTACATAAAATTTAAAATCTGAAATTCAAGATGGTGTGAGCAGACACATAAATCATATGATATGGTTTTTTGATTGGATGAGCAAACCACAACTCTTAAAACCAGACTTCCATTGCAAATAGCAGCATTTTGTGAAATTCACCTTCTGTTAGTATTTTTTAATAGTTGTCTAAAATTAGCTGTTCCTAGGAACATCCCAGCCAGCAAACTCATTAACTAAAATAACTGCAGAAAACAAACACAGAGTGGGGGCTAACCTAGTCACTGAGAACCTGTTTTAAAAATTCAAGTAAATATTAGTAGAGCATTTAAAAGCACAGTTTGCACAGCTCTATCAAAAGTTCATATGTGTTACAATTGCGCAGGGAAAATAAAATAAATCAATCCTCCCACCCCAATATTCTTAATGTAAGCAAACAGAATTGGCAAAAGCATGAATAACATTGACAAGCCAAATAATGAAATCTACACTCTTCTCACACAAAACATGGTCACAAAAACTTCTTCAGCTTTGTGAACAAAACATTGAAAATTTTTATGAGTTTGGAGAGCTAACTGGCTTACTATCTTGAACTTTAGACACTTGCCTGATACCTTTTCCAAATATGATCTGACTGGAGAAACAAGTCCAAAACAAAATTTACATTGTCCTGTACCTCTCTCTCTCTGTAGAGAGAGCCCTGTACTACGTTGTTGCTTTTCCACAGAGGCTCATGAAGCCATTCTCCCATTAAAACGCAGTAAACTTTTTGTAAAATTATTGCAGATGACTGGGACATTTTCATCTGTACAGGTTTGGTCAGAAGATACACACTCATTAAATTTATCTTCTTGTACTAGGCTATGGCAGTCTGAATAGAGCTTCCATAAGGAAATTTTATTTAACATTAAGATTTGTGGTTAAGGTAGGGACTGTGATGTAAGAGATGTGGGTTCAGAATATGGATTTTGGTATTTTAGCAATTATTTGTAGACCATGATGTTGACAGGACTGTTGTTTAGGTAATATATTAAGAATATCATATGGATTATATTTACCTTTGAGGTTAAAGAAACAAATCCAATTTAATGTTTTCTAAGGTGTTGTGGTGAAGTAGGAGAATTCAAGACACTACTGTTTATTGGGATGTTTCTTATATCACTCCTCTGCTTTTAGAAGAATTAATTCAATGTAGGGCAAAACACAGTAACACTTTCTGGAAGGGACATTTCTATCCCTAAAAATGAATTGAGAAAACCTGTGGCACACATCTGAGTCCTTTCAGCAGGTCTCCATCTTTCTACAGGAACTAGTTACACACTTTATAAAAAAAAAAGCAAATAAAGCAGCTTCTCTCCAGTTTAGAGAAGAGATAAGAGCTCTCAGGATCAAACTTGAAAAAGGTGCATCAGGTGGGCCTAAAATTAAAGTTTCCTATCTTCAAAGACACCCCAGCATACAGATGTGTGTAGATTTATATATCCATCTAAAGTAAAAATGGAAACTCATGAGTCATTTTATGTGAATTTAAATTTAAATTAGGGTTTAATAATTTTATTTAATTTTATTTTGTCTGTGTTTTTTATATTGAGTGACCCTATTTCAGTCTGTCCTGTGACCTTATGTCAGCCTAACAAGAGCAAAGGTCCTTGTTATTTTTGTGACCCCAGATAAGACATTTTATTTCCTTCTTAAGTCCTGCTTCACAACAGGAGTTCAGCTGGCCATAACTATTGTCCTGCTTCTAGGTGAAGAAAGGGCTTACAAACAAGCTTTTCAGTGATGGGAAGTTATTATAAAAACATTCTTGTTAATGTTTTTTGACATGGCTCTCTTTCTGTAAAGATAATCGTCTCAATCTTTCCCTGAGAAATAATCCAAGAAGGGAATTGTGTAAAAGTCCCTGCGAAAATAGCAGCAGAAACAGGAAAAGTGTCATTGGTCTGCCATGTCCCGGGTTAAAACTACAAGCCCAAATTCTTCCCTTAGGCCTGTCTCCCACTGAAACTGATGAGCAATCAGCAGCAGTGGATCTGTTGCTTGTTACGGGAAAGTGGCTGTTTTTACAATTTGAATATGCATTGGATGAACAGAGACCTGCTGCACCCATGAAAGCAGAAGCACGCTGAACAGATTTTAATATTAGTTTGTTTTGAAACCAAACATAAACACACTAATATAGCATAACTGGATAAGCATTTTTGTGCCTAATGGGCCACAAAAATAGTATAACCAGTGCTAGTAACAGAACATAAGCCTTCTGCTGGCAGTGCTGGGCTCCTATCCTGGCATCTTGGACTTGTTATCAGCTTGCTACAACAACTTGTTGTGTGAACCTGTGCATAGTACCAGATTTTCCCTGTTATCATGTCAGTTTAAATGTGGGATGGCAGAAAAGGCCTTAAACGTATGGGCATGGGTGAAAACCAGAGGACCTAGAACTACAAACAACTCACTGATGGCCAACTATTGATCATTGAAGAAGCACAACCTCAAGAGCTGTGAAAAGACTGCTTCCACTGAAGGAAAAGAACCAGCAACTCAGTGAGGGACAAAAAAAAAAAATCCCAGCCAAACAGTAGGAGAAGGCATCTGCCTCAGCCTGGGATCACAGAACCCCTCTCCCATCTTTGGGCAGCAAATAGTCAATAGCTGGAGGCTGAGAGCTAAGCACTACATAGAAATCCAAAAACTCGTAACAGGATGAGACCTCAGATGTGGTGACACGTGGTGGGGATCTGTTGTAAGAGAGCCTGACCACTTTGACCTCATCTATTAAGGTCATTGTCCAGGTTTTGTAAGGGATGGAGTTGATTTTCCTCTCAACAGCTGACGTGTTTTGGTTTTCATATGTGAAGAATGTTGATAAACACCCTGATATTATGAGTTGTTACTAATGAGACAAAGGACACTGTCCAGCTTCCCAGGTCTCACTAAGGTGCAGATGCAGGAAGCTGTGAGGGATACAGACAGAATAATTGACACAAACTGGCTAAAAAGAGTATTCTGTGCCATAAACAACATGCTCAGTATCTAAGTCAGGGTTGGCCAGGGCAGGGGGACATTGCTGGCATCACTCCCGATCCCTTGCTCTCTCCCTCTTATACCTTTGCTTGCTGCGGAGTTTTGTTTCTGTGATCACTGCTCAGGACGGGCTGTACCAGTCATTGAGACATGAGGTCATAAGAAATTGTGTATTGTTCATTTTGTATGTTTAGTATCCTTATATTCTGTTATTATTGTAATTTTTCTTTGTTATTCTAGTAAAAAGACTTCATCTCAACCCAGGAGTTTTCCTTTCTGCCCAATTCTCTCCCTCTGTCTTGACGGGGAGCGGGAGGGTAAGCGAGAAACTGTGTGGTGACTGGGGCTAAACGACAACAATCATCAAGGACTACAGTCATCAGCACTAATTACATGGCATGAGCTCCATGGAACCTTGTACTTGTACTTCATTTAGGATTGATTGTTAAGCACTAACTATGTTGAATATGCAGTGATAATAGTTGTTAACGAATAGTAACAAATCATTAAGATAATATATATTTTTAATGAACATCAGTTCAGTAGAGTTCTGTTTTAAAGTTTAAACTGACATGATTGACCAGTCTTCTAAATACTCACATCACAGCAATTTCCAGTTCCATCACATATATATGTGTGTATATAAGTGTGTGTGTGTATATATATGATATACATACTGAAACATACGTACATATACATGTGTGGATACTCAGCTGCAACATGTAAATGTCAAGAATAGAAGTGTTAAACACATCTTACAGAAATATACATGAGAATAATATAATTCCAAATTATTGTAGTTCTGAGATTGAGCTGCTGGGATAAGAAAGTATGGCTTTTATTTGAAACAATTTTTTTTTTTTTTTTTTAACGGGAGATGGACAGCATAAGAATCTGGTCATCAGCAATTCTTTCCATGATGTAACCAAACAGGACAGGATACAGAAAAAAATCATGTACTTAAATTTAAACATTCCAGGGTGTGTCAAAGTAGACTAAATGTTAGCCACATTGCTACTGAGTAATCTTTGTTCAGCAGCCTCTATAAATAATAATTATCTTTATATTAGGAGCAGCTAATTTTTCTGACTTCTCTTCCATGACAAGCCCAACACTCCAGAAGGTGCAGGATTTAATTACTCTAAACAATGGTCAGAACAGAGCAAAGTATGGTAATTTTAGCTTACCAGATTCATTGAAATGTATTTACTTCTTTGTCACATCATCTCACACCTATAGCTTTTGTTGCTATATCTGTAAATTTATTTAGAAATCAAATATGCTCGAATTAAGTCTTGAACTCCAGGAAAAAAAAATGGTGCTGACTGTCTTAGGTCCACACTATTTGGACTTTAATAAATGAATAATGTTTTTAGAATGACAACATAATGACAAGACATAGCATTTGTCCTATCTAAGTTTAGATAATACACTTACCTAGCACAGTATTTTGAGCTAACCATTTAGATTTCTTTATAGAAACAAAGAGATTTCCTGAACGTATTTCACCTGATTCATTTTTTGAAGAGATGATCTCTTTCTCTGAAGTCCCAGAAGCTTCCTAGAAAAGTGTCCCTGAAAGTTCTGGCTAGGTTCACGGATGGTAAAACACATCCAGGTCATTTCCTACCAGAGATGTGACGATCATAAACTTTCGTGTGAAAGAGATCTCATACCAGTGAGCACTATATCCTGGCCAATATTCTAACTCAGAAGTCAACAGCCTTGTCTTTCTAGAATACTTGTTTCTTCAAATATAAAGAAAAATAAGTGACCTTCAAAACTAAAATGGATGAAGGCATTTCTCAATATTTATTTACTTGCTGCTTGCTTTCAGAAATCTGAGACAGGACACCTAATTTTTGTATGTCAGTTCACTGAACTACTATTGTTGATACAAGGGTCAAGGCAGGTGATTTATTGATTAAGAAATTTCCAGCTTCTCTGTTGAGAGCAAACTGCAAAGATTGATTTACTAGAGATGAAACAATAGGACTTCTACCATTTTCCACTTCTCTTCTTCCACTATAAACATCTGGTATGAGGTCTATGCCACATTGCATGCACTCAGTCGATGTCTTCTTTAGCACTCATGGACAGGAGTCCAAAGAATTTGTCTTCCATAACGTGGATACCTTTAGACTCATGGGAGAAGGGCTGGTGTGGCAAAACATTTTATTGCAATGAGGGTGGTGGAGAACTGGAACAGGTTGCCCAGAGAGGTGGTGGATGCCCCATCCCTGGAAACGTTCAAGGCCAGGTTGAATGGGGCTCTGAGCAACCTGACCTGGCTGCAGACATCCCTGCTTCTTGTAGGGGGGTTGGAGTAGATGACCTTTAAAGATCCCTTCTAACCCAAACTATTCTATGGTTCTATGATTCTAACATTAAGTCTAACATCAGTGTAAAGCTAGAGACTATCTAGGGCCACATTCCACCATTGCTAATGGGTACATTGTAGCTAAGACAAAGTGTTCTGCCCTGAGCTGAATCAGTGGAGAGTATGGCCCAGGTGCCCTTTTGCATATTAAAGGACTCATCTCAACCATTCATATCTGTGAGCTGAGCTCCTTCCATGCTTTAAAACTGATGCATGAAACCATAAGTAAAATCAAAGCATATCAGACACCTGTGTTCAAGTTTTATAGTCTGTATGTATGCTTGGTGACCAACCCTCCAGGATAGTCTGTACATCCAAACTTTAACCTCACTGGCTGTCGTAGTTTAGCCCTGCTACTAACCAGGGACCAGACTACACAGTCTCTCTCTCACTCCCCCCACCCTCCAAGAGAACAGGGAGAGATAATGTAAGAAAAAAGGCTCGAGGTATGAGATAAGGACAGGGAGGGATTCTTAAAGTTACCATTACAGGCAAAAAAGACTCGACTTGGGGAAAACTATTTATTTATTATTAAAACCTCTCTCTTCCTGGGCTTAACTTTATCTCTACCACCTTCCCCTCCCCAAGCGGCACAGGTGGGAAGAGGGAATGGGGGTTACACTCAGTTCGTCACATGTCGCTTTATGCCACTCCTTCCTCCTCAGGGGAAGAACTCCTCACATTCCTTCCCTGCTCCAGCATGGGGTCCCTCCCTAGGGCTACAGTCCTTCATGAACTGCTCCAGTGTGGGTCATTTTTCCACAGGGTGCAGTCCCTCCAGAACAGCTGCGCCAGCACGGGCCCTCCACAGGCCACAGCCTCCTTCAGGCATCCGCCTGCCCCGGCGTGGGGTCCTCCATGGGCTGCAGGGGGATCTCTGCTCCTCCGTGGGCCTCCATGGGCTGCAGGGGCACAGCCGGCCTCACCATGGGCTGCACCACGGGCTGCAGGGGAATCTCTGCCGGGAGCAGCGTTACTGCTCCCCCTCCTTCTGCACTGACCTTGGCGTCTGCAGCCGTTCCTCTCACCAGAAATTTATCACAACTGGCTCAGGCAGACGCCTCTCAGGTTCTCTTCACATCTTGTCTGCTCTCCACTTCTTGCAGCTGGGCCGGGCCGGGCCGGGCCAAGTGAGGCCCAGACGGCCGCCCGGCAGGAGGCCAGAGAGTGAGGGCCACAACGCCCCCAGGACTCGCACCTTCCCCTCTCTGCCCCTACTTCTGCTTCTTCACATCTTCTTCTATTTTTTTTTTTATTTTTCCCCTTCTTAAATACATTATTGCAGAGGCATTATAAGGGAATATTCTGCTACCAGTTGGCTTGGCCCTGGTCAGCAGTGGGTCTGCCCTAGGCCCAGCTGAGTCCACTGAGCAAAGGGGAAACAACTTCTAGCAGCTTCCTACTGAAGCTGCCACTTTATCCCCCCTCACTACATAAAATCAGGACACTGGCACAAATGTGTCTTCCTTCAACACTAAAAGTCTGATTATGAAAAGCTTGCAGAAAAAACTAGACAAGTGTGAACTGGGTAGGTGAAGTTTTTGTGAGTATTTGAGATAAGGAATGCAATAATAAAATTTGTCTGAATATATTGAGTAGACATGCAGTTAATGCCTAATCACATGTTTAGCAACATTTGTAAACAAGATTAGCAGGTACACAGCTAAATGAAACCAGTACAAGTGTCTGGCAAAGCCATAGGGATTATAAGTAAAGAAAAACAAGCTAAGATTTTTAGATTAATCTGAAGTGTGGTAAGAGAGAGGATGCAAGAGGGGAGAGCTCTGATCATAATACCACAAAAATAGCAAGACCATACAACTTGTTGACTGATAAAACAATACGTTCTGTAATTTTTATATTAGTCACACAGATGTTTTGTTAAATAAAGCTTAATCTGGATAGGTTCACAGTAGTCTGATTTTCCTGGAAATTGAAAAGGTCAAACCAAAATTCATAGCTGAAGCAAAAACCTCCTGTTTTTCAGAAGCCAGGAGATGACTCTTTAATGCAGTAGTCATCAGTCACAAAAGATAAATATAGCTGACTGACAAGTGTAGGTCTTTTTTATGAAAAGACTGGAAATGACAAAAAAAGAAGTTCTTTGGGAAAAAAAAAAATCCCAAAAGCAGAAGCTTCTCCTAGTTCTAAGCCCCTTTAGATTCCCTTTACCAGAGCACATGTAACTGTACTTTGAGTATATATAGATATGCATTCACTGAAATATTTCATTAAACTTATATTGAAAAAGATTGGCTCCAATGGGAAAGGAATTTAGTTTTTCAAGATGCAAACCTGTTCAAATAAACATTCAGCCTGCTTTGTCCCTCCCTGTTGAACTTGTCTTCCAGTTGGCTGTTCATTTCTGTTATTTAAAAAAAAAAAAGAAAAAAAAAAAAAAAAAAGAGGGAGAGAGAAATCCTCCAGACACATTTTTACTTCAGACTAATGTTCACCTGTGTGAAACAGAGCATTTTTTCTCTTCCTGCATCAGAGAACAACCAAGGGCTGATTGACATCCTTAGCAGAATGGCAGCCTTTCAGCTCCAGACTCTGCAGACATTCCTCTACTCCTCAGAGCCACTGCCCTGGAGGCGCTTGGCTGTCTTGTTTATTTGATTGTGGTCAGATAGAGAAACTGAGCTTTGATAGACAGCTGTTCTCCTACTAGATACTAATAGATTTGGTCTGGCTGGTTTGCCTGTGTTTTATCATTATTGTTATTAGAATTATGTATTCTATCTTATTTTAATTAAAATTAAATTAAATTTTAATATAATATTGTTATATATTATAAAGTATTGTTAAGTTGTTGGGAAATTCTGGTACTCATGAGACAGAACACTTCAATATTTCAACAAATTTCAGAAGTTAAAGGTGAAAATTTGGAATTCAGTTGAGGAAGACACACTTTTCAGTGATGTGAGTAAGCAGAACTTGATGCCAGATGTAAAGACAGTATTTGATTCTTAAAAATTCTTTTGTGCTCTATGAGGATCTGAACTCCCACTGTTATTTTAGTTTGTTTCTTTTTATTTTAGCACAGGAATTGCTCTGAGATCAGTGGCACTGAGGATGTTTATCTCAATCTGAAGATGACTTCCACCATTATCTACTATTCTCAGTGCCTTGTTGTGAGACTAGAACCTTGCATGAGGGTTGGTGCTGTTTGCATAGAAAGCTGCAGAAAGGTGAATGCTACTCTCTTTTACCTCAATTCTAAAAAGAAGTGGCTTGGTGGGAGCCACTGGAGACTCCAGTAGGGAACTAATGTGAGCAATGGCATCTTTAGTTTCTTTGTATCAAGAATCAACCTTGTGTTTTTTACAGTAAGGGATTTTTTTTTTTTTCTGTAGATAGCATAAAACTTTCAGTATAGTAATAAAAAGATAGTTTTGCAGATTCAGTAAGTTATGTTTCTGTCCATCTCCCTGGGACCTTTATTTTCATTGTGAATGCTGCTGTGTGATAACACAGCTGTGTCAGAGGAAACCCTGGGAGAATTGGGGGCTGAAGTTAGGTGTAACCCTCTATTTGCCTCTGTGCTCCTTTATCAATATAGAGATTTCTCAACTCTGAACTGCTTTTATTTATTTTTTTTAACAACTTATTAATAATCAGCACCAGTAAGGGAATGTGCATAGTCTGAAGTGATATTACAACCAAGTATCATTATTTTCAAAATGTGGGTCTAATTCTTCTCTTAGGCTTGAATAAATCAATTGTAACCTTTCTGCTAATTTGGGAGTGCTACAGGTGTGACAGTGTACAAAGGGCATAGAAGAGTGCTTATGCCAGGATGACACCTTATCACAGAATCCCCCACCGACCTACTCTTGATGGTTTTGCATTCCAGCTGTTGAACTTGCTAACCAAGGCAAAATGTCCTTATTAAATCCTGTTTGATTTTTCACTGTCAGTATGAACGTAAGCACAGCAAAAGCTGTTTTTATGGTTCCTTACTTACTATCTGTAACATTACAGTGCCTTTCCGTTGAGTTCCCAAAGGTGTAAGTTGAGTGTGCATTAAAGGATGGTGAAAAGAAAGAAATTATACTGAAATGCACCCTCTCAAGATGAGCCCTATAGATTTGACCTTCCTGTCTTACATTTGCCACCCTCCTGGTCAAATGATGAAACCTCAGCCACAGTAAATGTGTAATAAAGTGGAGAAAGGAGTCCAGTTTTCATCCTCTTCCTCCTTGCAGCTCTTTTTACAGTCTTTTTCCTGCCCACTTGACTTTTGGGGGGTAGAGTAGCAAAAGCCCATTTATTTCTGCATGGGCAAGGAATATTATTTACACTCCATCTCAAGGGAGTTTTTCAAGTCACTGAATAAGCCATAGCGTGCATAGATGAATCCTGAATTGCCCATCACTCAAATACTATGAGGATGATCTATAAAAGTGCAGATAAATCAAAGGATCGAAATTCCCCAGGGCTCCATACTCTGTGGGCCAGTCCTTGTAGTACAACAAAATTCCTGTGTCAAATGCATCCATCTCTGAGGTACACTTGAAACTTTAAAGCATTAACATTCTAGTGGAATATGGATATAAGGAGACAGACATGAGTACAGGCAGATAACCCTCTGGAATAAGAAGATATTTTTCCTGAAATAAAATGGTGCAGAGATAATATATGGAGGAGGGGAAACTCAGATCATTTCTTCAGAAAACATTTTTCTTCTTTTGTGTGCTGAAATGTATTTATTTACACACACACACACACAAAAATCCTTTAATGGGACTGAGAAAAGCCTCTTGGCACACAGAGACCGATCTTTTTTTTTATTAATTTTACAGCAAAAGGTCAAAATTATATCTATTAATTATATTTACACAGGAAGGTGCTAGACACACTTGGTTACATAGTGAGATTGACATCCGTGTCTTGTAAAATAATGATCTTGAGATAGTCCCCGTGTAGCTCTGATCAAGTTAATAGGATTGACTTTGGACCCTTTTGTTTCCTCCCAGCTCTTAACCCAAAATGAATTGGGTCGATCTTTCAAGAAATTTGTCTTAATTTTGGATGCTTTATTTGAGATTATAGGCTGTGGTGTCTGAGGTTCCTTTTGTCTGGCAACAGGGAATGTTTTGATTTTGAGCTTTGCTGAAACCCAGCTGCAAAATACGTATGATTTTTTTTTTTCAGAGGGCAGTTTTCTGTGACTTGAGAAGATTCCAAGCAAAAAAAAAACAACAAAAAAACACCAACCCGTGTAACTGAAAGAAAGCAGAGGTCTTTCTTCAGTTCTGAAATAAAACAAAAAAAAATCCAAAGGAAGGCTTGCTCACCTGAAGGTTTCCTTGTTCTATCTAACCTTACTATTTGGCATGATAGAAGATAACACTTGTATCTACAACCATGTGTAAACTCAGAGGTATCTGTACTGTTATCTGATGGATAAGAAAAACTCTGTCTATTATTCTAACATCCATTAAAATTGACATCCCACACCTCAGTTTTACAATTGGTATCAACCCTCATTTAAACTCATTTGCATGAGTTGAGATTTTGGGGTTTGTGCCTACCTCTCGCCAGCAACCAGACATCTTGCACGTTGGAGGCAGTCAAATGATTTGGAACTTCATCACCCCTAGGCCATCTGGGTGGATGTGTAACTTCTGGGGGCCAATGAATGCAGTGCATTTTTGTTATTTATCACAATTACAGAAACACCTGTGCTTATCAAACTCTGTTAATCTGCTGGAAGTTCAGTCCTTAACTGGCTTCAAAATGTAGTCTTTCTGCACAGAAAAAAAAAAAAAAAAAACAAAAAACATGACAGTGTTTCATTGATTAAGTATGCAATTTCCCTTTTAGGTTGAAGCTCTATGAGTTTTCATACTAAGGTTAAACAAATAATCTGAATTTAGCAAGAATGGATTGGAGCTTTCATCTCACTTAAATTTACCCATATAAGAGTTGCAAGTTTAGTCTTATCTTATTTAGTCTGTAATCTAAGCTTCCTCTGTAGACAAAGGAGGAAATATAACATCTTCACAGAGTGATATAACTCATGCTAAAGTAGGATAGGATGAATGATCCTGTGGAAGTACTTATTTCCCTCCACTGAATGAACGTAGTCTCCCTGGTTACTTAAGATGAGGCAAAAGAAAAAGTTTAAAGTTTGAAAAAAAAAAGAGCTTAACAAGTAGGAGTAAGTTACTTAAACACTCTAATACCTAAAGATTGCAACAGAAAAACTTTCTTGAGGATTTGTGCTTCTAACTCTCCATTCTCTTTGAACGTCCCACCACACACATTCAGTTCGGCATCCAAATCTATATGTATAGATTCTAAAGTTTATTTCTAAGAATTTAAGAGCTCACTTTCACTGGGAGTTAAGTACATAACCCTTGTATGACCTCCCCAGATTTTACTTCAGAGAAAGAAAAATACGCAGTCAAGTGCCAGGTTTTGGATGACAGTTCCTAGCTTTGGCCTTGTGACATGACCTACCCAATGCCACAGAACCGCAAATGGGACACGGAACTTGGCTAAATTGAATCCTTCATTAATCTTATGTAGATGCAACTGTGGTCTGGATTTATCCAGCGATGAAGGTTAATGGAAGAAGCCTGAGAAATACTGTACTATGAAGAGTTACATGTTGGTTTTAGTTGCCAAAGGACACAAACAAAGCAGAGCATCTGAGAATTCACATCTAAGTCATTGACTTGAAAGTAAAAAGAAAGGTGCTAAAAGACTGTTTTCATAAAACAAAGCAAGCAAGTTAAGTGTTTTCTGCATGTAATTGAAAAATTGTCTCAGCAATAAAAGATACAGAACAGGGAGCAACGGCATGTGAATAACCAATCAACTTGAGACCCAGTATATCTTTGTCCAACAGTAATACCTGGACTGTTAAATCTCTGTCACAGATGCTTTATGTTCCTTTACAGCACTGCACTCTGTTTTGCTTTATATATCTTGCACTGAAAACACATGCTTTGCTGATTCTTTCTTTTCTTTCTTCTAAAACAATGATGTTTACTGGATTTCATACTACGATAAAAACAAGGAATAAACCAACAATAATACCACATAAGTGGGAAAGATTTCACAGTGCCTGCCATTCATCCCGATCTGTAAATACTTCAGTTTGAAATGAGATATATCACCAATACGATAATGTGGGTTTTGTACAAATAAATAAATAAATAGATAGATAGATAGACAAATAGATAAATGGATAAATGAATAAATAAAAGCCTGATCCCACTCACTGCTAAGATGCAGTGATCAGGTGCTGAAGGTCCCACTGAGACACCTGAGCTTCCATTCATTTCTAGTTTATCCTGCAAACAATTGAATATTCATGACATAAAGTGCTATGACCTGTGTGTAGAGCTAACTCCAGCTGTCCTGAGAAACTTCAGCTCTTATTGGATAGCTGATGGCACCCTTTTCAAACATTGCTAACAATTTTTAGTGTGGTCCATAAATGTATAAATTTATTTTCAAAGTCATTAATCTCTTCAATTGTTCAAACCCCATTTGGGTTCCCAGAGATGAAAGATGCAGAACCTCTCACTGGAAACAAATTCACTCTTGAGTGCTCAGTGTACTGATTTGGATTTTGAAGACAAAAATAATGTCCTAGTTGATCCTAGGTTCAAAATTTCAGTTATTCATTTTGTTTGTAAGATTTCTGGTCCAATTTCCCAAAAAGAACAATGCTGTATCATCCCAGTTAACTTCATAATTACAGCCTAGCATAAGAACAGAGTTTCTTTAGGCTTCCACTCCTGTCAGTGGAGTGAAAGAGACAGTAATAGTGTGATACAGACCATTCCAGAAATAATTCCAATGTGTGATTCTTTTGGCTCTTTACAAGTGCGTTCAAGATTAATAGAAATTACAGTAGTATATTTTATGTGATTTACTCAGGAACCTAAGGCTAGTCAGAGAGATGCAGGACTCAGAGTACAGCAAACAACCAGAACACTTTTGCATATTGGGATGCTTGGGATGGCTGCTGGAAGGACTCAGCCCAATCCTCTTCATACTGAAATCAGAAAGGAGCGCTCACTATCTCCTAGCATAATTCTTAATAGATATATACCTTATCCTATTAAAGAAAAAATAGAGAAAATAAATAAAATTTAGGAACTCTCAGAATTACCTTTTAACCTTTTATTTTTAAACAAAATACTTGCATATTTTAAAGTCACAGCTTATTTGGAAAAAAAAAAAACGTTGACATTTTGGCTGAAGAATCTGAAAATTTCAAAAATTACTTTTGCACAATTAGAAATTTTTTTCATTAAACTATTTTTTTCTTCTGTGAAATAGTTCATTTTTCTCATACGAACTTTTTGTACAAAGAAAAAAAGGTCTGTGTCTCTTTTCAAGTTTCGCCATGTGTTTGCAATCACTTATCTGACATCCAAAATGACTGTTATTTTTCCTTCAAATGATTCTCTTGTCTAACTGTAACCTGCTATACGCACACTGGTAAACCTTCTCTTTAGATCCCTGATCTTATCCTGTGTCTGCAGTGCTTTCTTTCTTTGTCCCACTTTTTACTTTTAAACTTATCTTTAAAGCCCACTCTCTATGCTTTATTCTCAAAACTAACCTCTGTAACAGTTTGCACACTCATTTTCTAGATGTTGCTGCCAACAAATTATCTCGCAGTGATTTAAACTTGAATTCTACCCATTACTGTTTGGCCTATAGGGCACAATTCTTGAACTTGGAAGACTTTTAACTTCATTTTCCTCCCCTCAGGAAAACTCAAAACAAAGTAGAAATTTTCACCCCAAATGCAACCAACACACCATAGGAAAGGTGAAAATACAACAAGCAGTTTCTAAATAAATAATTAAATGAAATAACCCACTGTGCCACCTGGTCATACTATCTAAAAGGTTATGATCTTCCCCAGAAGATCAAGCTTGCTATAAAAGCAACACCTTGTTAATTACACTGGATTTGATACTAAAATAAAACATTCCTAAAGTGTTTCACTAGATGAAATGGCAAGTTTTTTACACAACTCACTTTTCTACTGATATGCCTTATTTCTGCTATAAGAAAGGTGGTTGATGAAACTGTAAACTAAGGATCTCATTTATTCCTGCCTAAGTAATTAAATCAGTACAAAACTATGAGCATTTCAGAGCTCACAAAACTTCTACCCATGTCTGAAATGAGACTGCTGAAAAGTCCTTTAAGATCTCAGTTCCCAAAAGTTCACAGCTCTGTCAGAGCTGGCTTAATTTGGTCAAAGCAGCTGTTGAAGTCACAGCTGGCTTCTCCATTGTTTGTCCCAGTTCTGCAGAGTAGCACTTCTCCCTCTTCTCCCTCTGATAAATTTGGTAGGTGGGCAGATAAGCCCACTGCTTCTAGTGCAAAGGAAGGAAGAGGAGGAGGCTCATCAGCACCTGATCCAGTCTTACCTTTTGGCAAAATTCTTAGGTCATGTACTAGCTCTTACATGGAAGTCACCAGCACTTAGACAGGAAATAGATGGAAGGAGCAGTTTGGATTGGATGCTTGCTCCTTTTTATCTCCTTCTGTTATTTCTGTGTTGCTTTTGTATCATCCAGAAGAGGTTTTAGGTCTTGTTTTGGGAGAGGTTTTTGTTTTGTTTTGTTTTGTTTTGTTTCAATAAAATAAATAGTATCTTGTTGACTATTACTGTGCACTAGATGAGGCAAACTTAGGACAGATATAAAATGCAGTGCACAAATAGTTAATATTATTTCAGGGATCTGTGTGTTAAAAAAAAATCAATTTTAGTTATTCACAACCTTTTTTTCTTCTTTCCTCACTCAATTACTTTATTGACCAGTAAATTCATGCACTTTTTTTATGAACTAAAAAAGACACATATTCTCCCTGTGTATTTCATAGAGGAAACAAAAATAAGTCCTTATTTAATCCTGATGTTGGTGCAATTCTACCAAGGGAAAATTTGGCTTAAATGTTCCTGCAGAAAGTCACTGAAGGAAAATAGATTTTACTTTTGCTTAGTTATTCATTTCACCTCATTTTATTTTTCAAATATATGTTTACACATAATCTCAGCAGATGCAGAAGTCTGGTCATGACCATTCAAATCCAAGTAAATTATTATTTCATATATGTGGAATAATTATTATTAATGGATATATAATTTCATCTTCTTATTTCTTATGAGAAGCAGGGATGAGGAAAGTATATATTTAACTAAAGTATATGAAAATGAAATAAATAGGTAAAGCAAACACTTTGAGAAGTTGATCCTAGCAAATAAAAATGGGTAGGTTTCATAACTGCTAAACACCATTACCTGCTATTGAATTCCACTGCAGAGAGTGGATTAACAGCTGTTGTCAGAAATTGTTGGTGTAATGGAATTATTTATGGTGTCATCTGTTTAATTCTTGTGGGAAATGTTCGCACAGTCTGTCAATGAAGTGCATGAATACAGCTAAAGCATGGTTTATTGACTATTACAGATTCTTTCAGTTTATGTAGGGTAAAACAGGCAAATTTCAAAGTATTAAACTTAACTGGCTTCTCTGAGTTTACCTAGTCAATGTAAGAGCTGATTTGAAAGATGGTTCTCCCTTGTTCTACCTAGGACCAGATTTCATTGGTACCACTGCCTGGTTTGTCCAGAAGTTCACATTTAATAAATATGTTAGCACATTTTTGTTAAAAAAAAAGCTACCTTGTAAAGATTGATTGAGATAATTCTACTCCACTTATTCTCATCTAGTGCTTCAAAAAACATTTTGGATAAAACTGTATGTCTGTGTGTGCTCTTATTTTTCATTTCTCTGCACTTCTGCCATTGTCTCTCTTGGCTGGGGCTAGAAGCAGAGTTGCAGAAATGCCACCAGAAAGGCTGCTGGGGAATAGATGAGGCATGTTGTTTCAGATTTAATTAGAAAAGTTTTGTACAGATTTGCTCTGTAGGCCACATTTCAACATTAAAGTTTAGGGCAGCTGATGCCATCTGCTCCATTTAATGCAAATTCAATGCAGCCCCTCGGCTCTTGGCAACTTACCAATACGGTCCTCAAAGTATTTGGGCAAAATATGACCACCTCTGCTGTACTGAGTGCCCCTGTTTTCTCTTCCCCTTTTTGTATGTCACCTCTTTTGAAAATCAAAAATAGTGCTTTCTGCTTATCCGTCAGTGCCTAAGAAGTGGTGGATTTTTTGTGCTTCTGTGGCTGGTCATGTATGATTTCAAGAAAAAAAAAAAAGCCAGTTTCTATCAATCAAACAACACCACTCATCATTAGTCTTCTGGGACACATGCTGTAAACCCTTAGGACCAGCTTTTCAAAGAAGGAGAATATTGTTTCTGATGTGAAGTTGATGGATGTTTCATGTACTGCGTGTGACAATGACACAAGAATTTCCAAAAGCAGAGAATCCTCCAAAACCTGTCTTAGCTGCTTTATGTGATCCAAGCTTTAAAAAACATCTATGCCTCACTTCTTAATGGATGCCAATACTGAAAAATATGAAGAGATGCCCAGGAGAAAAAGTTGTTGTTAGAAAGTAATTATTTGTCATGTTATCTGTCCAATTCAGAAGGGAACTGCCAGAAAGTAGGGCTCTGACTGTCTTGTGTCTCAGCAAAGTGCTACATACAGCTACAGAAGAATTGAAATCAGCAATTAAGCAAAAAAAAAGGACAATTAATCATTATTATTTTTTCCTATTTTTAAGCACTAACTAACTCTATGAAATGTCATAAAAATATTTGATCAGAAGAGCAATTTCTGAAGTTCTTTTTAACGAACCCACCTATCAAATGAAAATCAAACAAAATTGTACTTAGCAGACCTGTAGCTATCAATGAGTTTAACCTTATAGTTGCCTTAGTAGGTCATTATTTTTATTTCACAAAGGGAGATGCGAGACAAAGGGAGCTCAGCTGATTTTTGGAAGGTCACCTAGGAAATCTATTACAGACCAAGGAAACACATCCATGTCTCCCACTGCCAAGCTAGTGTCAAAGCTATTGACTAGTATGTGTTGGTCATGGAAGTAGTATATAAAAAAAAAAAAGACATTTGATGTGCCATAATTGTAAGACTGCTCAAGGATAATTGCACACTTGATACTTAAGAGAGGAGGAATCAAATGTATTAAAAAAATAATATGATGGGAGAAGGAGAGGGAGAGAGTAAGAGAATAGAGGGCAATAAGTCTGCTACTGTGACATTTCTTGCAATATGCTATCATGCCTTGAGTTCTGTATTTTTGCATATTAGTAGAGATACACTCTACAGCACTCTAGTATGGGTAAAACTGTAGGAGCTACGGCTGCTGAAGGTGTGTTACAAAGAGGACAAAACCAAATTCTGCATTGTAATAAAAAATAAATATGGAATAACAATAACAGAGTTAAATTTATCTATGTATCTAAATTTATCTATCTATTTGCTTATATATTTATTTGGTTGATTGCTTGCTTGTTTGCTTGGCAGGAGTTAAGGGCAGGCTGGACATTTAGAAAACTTATTTTATCAGGAAGGTAGAAAACCACTTGGTCAGGTTATACAGAGAGGTTTCTTAGTCTTCATCCTTCATAATTCACCTGGAAAGTGTGACCTGTGACCTCATCTAGTGATGGCAACAATCTCACCTTCCAGAGGTACCTCACAGCTTATATTTCTATGGCTTTATAATTCTTAAATAGATTCTTCTTGGGACCTCAGCCTCCATTGGGAACTCCAGACATTATGTTGGAACATCTGGGGTTTGAAATTTTTTAAACTTAGCAACTTCAAAGAGTTTAAAGTAACTAAAGTAGAAGTCCACAGTTTAGCTACCTCTGAGAAAGTCACTTACAGCTCTATTTGTAATCCATGAACATGAATAGTCATTGTTGAGACATAATTTAGACACTTCTGAGATATAATTTAAATGACCGCTTTTAAGATAAGATTAATCATGCAAGAGAAGAACTTCTCTTTCTTGACCATAGGATGAGTAGGTCAGATAGAGACCTTTACACTGGTGCAACCTACATACAGTTAGAATAAACGGTGTTTTCACTGAAACTAACATCATTTTTTAGTCACATAGATGTTTCCTTTTGGTACATAAGAACAAATGCACTTATTTCTAGTTTTGAGTAATTTCTTTTTAATGTGTGTTACTCTATTTTGATATACACCACATTTAAATTTTAGTAGATGTTTAATATTTTGTAAATATCTTGCTTCAATATTATCAATCTGAAATTATTTAAATTAAAACTCTAAATGCTATTACTTCTTTTATTTCACATGGAGAAAATAATAGTAATTCAACTGTCTTTATCTCCCGTGAAACTCATGAGAGTGCCTGACATTTTCTTTGTTATACTTAAACTGATTTTACTTTTGGACCTGGTCATTGCTAGAGATTGATAGCATATTTATGTTTGAGTTTTTTTTCATAAAATGAATCTTGCTATGGTAAAAATTCTTAATATCATCCATTTTTAAATTCAAAACACGTTAATAACAAGGCTTAGGGCTTGCTTTCCATTTACCAAAATGTAATTATATGTGTTTATGTTTATATGTAAATATAAGATGTCTTTCAACCTTGTTTGAAAAGTTGTAGGGTGCCTAGAAAAATGACTTGTCAAGAATGTATCAATTTAATTAATCATCCATTTAAAATCATTGGAATTAGTAGGAAAAATTTATTTCTAAATCAGATTTTTAACTCTTCTAGGTGCTTGTGAGTCTATCATTGGAATACTACACATTTCTCACAGTACACTTCAGAGGTTAGAGATGTATTTCTTTCCCTTTTTTACAAGAAGGTAGAGACAGAGAAAAGAGAATATCCTGAAACATTGGTTGCTATCTGTCTCCGTTTGGTTACAGGGAGAATTAGGGTCAGGGCTCAGCATCTGTTCGTAAGTAACTTATCACATAATTTCAGACTGATGAAATGTGGAAATATCAATAAATTACCAAGTGACTGGATTAAGAACAGAAGAACTAAACAACAACAGCCATCAAGAGGAAAACGTTAGTGAATGTGTGTAGGGGGACTTTTCATGGATTCCCATTTTCCCAAAGGATCTAGAGAATCTTAGTTGGATGACTTCAGAGAACTTGTATGAAGGTTCAGCTGACCAGCTGTAGCAAAGAGAAAGAAACAGGAGGTGACAAAGCTTTCTTTGAGCTGGTAAGCTCTCCGAGAATTAGATTTCTAAAATCAAGACAGGACCAAAAGTGTCAAGTTGGTTAACTGTTGTTCTACCAACCTTCAAGTTGAAGACGGTAGAAAGTATTTGGAGATATCACAGATTTTAATAGTTTACAATGTAAATGTGAGAGAAGATGAGGCACACAAGATTATCTGAATTACACAAAATTTGTATCTAATTAAATAGTGAGTACTTTAATATAAGAAGACAAAAGTTTATGAATATAGATCATGCATTAAAAAAAAGTGTTTCCAGGAAAATGATGGTAGTGGTTACAATAAACAAACATAACTCTTTTCACAGGGTTGTGGATGCACTAATAGCAGAAAGGGTAGGAATAAGAAGGTGATTTCTCTGTATATATATATTAGTTTTAGGTTAACATACTGGTGCTAGTTTTCTTTATTATACTGAGCTTTGGATGAGGGCCTAATTCAAAATGCTTCTCTTTAGAAAGATTGCTGAAGAAACAAGCATCATTAGGGATGATACACTAGGTAAGGGAGATGGGGACTTCAGTTGATTGTTTCAGCTGTGTGGTTACCTAGAAATATAGTACATTATGGGGCGGCTCTTTTGGCTTTGATATATTATGTTTGTCATTGGTGCCTGCTACACTCAGATAGGCACCTCTTCTTATTTTGCAAATGTAACTGTCTCAATAAGGATAATTAAATAAAGCCCCTGAGGTCCCATGTACCGCAGTTTCAATTTCTTTCTTTCTATTCTAGCCAAGGAAGCAAGCAGCGGTATTATATTTGCTCACCACTTCTCAGTTTCTATTTGGGAGGGCTGTTGCTGTGTCCAAGCTAGGCACTACACTCTACTTCCAAGGCTCAAATCCAAAACCCTCCAAGATTATTGTCATCTTACAGACTCATTAATTTGTGTAGGATACACAGGGTGTGTGAAAGGCCTTTGCTTTGGGGAGATGTCTGGAAGGCATCTGAACTGCCTTTGCACCAACTTCCAGTAATCCCTATTTTCGAAGACTGAATACACATCCTTATAACTGCATATCAGAAGGCACAGTATCAATGAAACTAAACAAATCAAAGCCTGTAGTAAAAGGAGATAAAATCTAGTTTCTGCAAAGACTTGTCTAAAACAACGTTTCACAATTCCTACCCCTGAAGCACGAAACAAAGCAAGCAAGGATGCACCATGCACATTACTAGCTTCTATATGTTAATTGTTTGTTTCACCATGAAAGTCTTAAATGACTGCACTGAAAATTAAAAAAAAAAAAAGAAAAAGAAAAAGAAAATGATGCCCTGATTGGATATAAGTCACCTGGGATGATCAGTATGGTAAATTTTTAATAAGAAGATGAAGCATTGAGTGATTTACTGCTAATCCCATTGCGTGAGCTGGAGGAGGCTAAGGAACAAAGGTTTATGGTCCCTTTGGAGATTTGTTTCATCTGCACATCAGTCTACAATTAATGGCCATTTAACTGTTGTTCTCCTGCTGGACATTGGTGGATTGATTCAGTAAATAAAAGTGACAGAGCAGTGTCCCATGGCAGTATAATAGAAACTGGCTGCACCTGTTATTTGTGAATCATTGCTTGCCAGGGCATTGACCTTTTCTAGTCTAGCTAAAACTAATAGGAGAAATTATGGGATTGATTATTTAAATTTCATTATAAGAACTTGTATGACAGTATCTCAGATTCTTTAAATTCCCAGTTCTATGTCAATATTACCAACGCCTCCCCTTTTCCTAACTAGTCATTACTTGGTGGTAATTATCAGTTGGTTAGATTACTTGGTGGTAATTATCAGTTGGTTAGTTAACACTCATCAAAGCAAAAAAGCAAAGATTACCTACTCAAACAGCTTGTTTGGAGGAAAAGACTACTGTATAATGAGCAGTATGCAACATCAAAGTCCTCTCTCTTTTTCTTTTTCCTAGTGAATAAAAGAGGAAGGGAGGAGTACGCTAAGAGAAGGGAAAAAGAAAACAAAACCAAACTGAAACCCAAAAAACTGGTGTAGCTCCTCCAAGCATCTGTGCTTTGCATCCCAATCCAGTTGGAAAACAGCTGCCATCAGATAACTGAGCATTTACAAACATTTAATGACAGATTTGTCCTCTATTTCAGCTGCCAGAGAGGGGCAGGGAATAGAGAGGGGAGGGGAAAGAAGGGCAGAGTGATTTCATTTATTTATCCCTGATGCTGTTTCTGAAGTTAGTAGAGAAAGAAGACAGTGTTCTGAGTTTAATAGTTGGCCTAATATTTTCATTTGCTCTGATACTCCTTTGGAGCTGCAGCTGGTCTCTTGAAAGAAGCTGGCTACAGGGACGGATCCAAAGTTGGTCAAGAGTCCAAAAGATTGGCATGTGCCAACATGGAATTCAACAGAGTTTGCACAGCATCTGTAAGACAGGGATCAGGACTAGATGAACTGGATAGAACTGTTTTCATGTTTGAATTTGTCAGCAGTACTCGGGGTTGTTTCCAGAGTGCATCTCCTATTATATTCAGTAATATATGTTGATCAAAAAAAAAAAAAAGAAAAAAAAAAAAAGAAACCAGTAGGCCTTATTTCCTTATTAAATATTTTAAAATGTAAAATGAAAGAATGGTAATGATGGAAAGCTTCTTTGGAAAGGGTCTCCTTAAATGTGCAAAACATCATTATCCCGAGAGGTGTGCAGGGAAGTAGAGGGCAGTGGGTGAATTGAACCTTACCCCCAAAACACAAGTATGGGATTATTTTGTAGCTCATTTCTCTCTTTTTCTTCACTCCACACAGCTGGAATATTGCATCTGTCTTCAGAGCATCTTCTTCACCCCAACTTATCCTGGAGAGGAAGAGGAAAAAACACGACCCACTTAGATGGCAGGGCATCCAAAGGAAGCACAGGCACTGTGTGAGCTGCTGCCCTGCAGAGCTAAGCTGTAGGAGTGTGGCAAAGACAGAAAAGCACACTTATTAAAGCTTCATTGATTAAGACTAACAAAATCGTGACCTCCTCAGTGCCAGCATTTGGCTGGCTACACTCACACTGTTCTCCAAAACCAGGAAAACACAGGTGCAGGTAGGCTGATACAGGAGGCCAGCTAAAACAGGCACAGAGTTGGGTTGGGGTGGGAAGCACAGCATGCATCCTCAGCCCCCCTGAGCCTCCTGGCAGGAAGCAGTGAGAGAACAGAATAAAAATGTGGCTGGACTCATTTGCTGCACAGCTCAAGCCCTCTGCCACAAGTCAGACATGTAAGCGTGTGGCTAACAATCCTAAAATTAACGTGCTGTGTTCAAATGGGCTTTGAACAATTTGATTCCATTCTCTCAGCATTTGCTTCTCTGAAAATAGAGGGGGGAAGCTAGGAGGAGAAAATAGGGATAAAAGCAAAGGACTAATAAAAGCCAAACACAGCAGAGTATGTCAGGCATCTTGAGAGGTCTCAGAGTCTGCCAGCCAGTGCATGTCAAACACAGTCTGTGGTGTCACTGGTGCTGGAAACCATCCCAGTCAGGGCTCACAGAATCAAAAATGGACTGAGTGATGCTAAAACAGCTCCTGAGGAACAAGAATAAGCTGGGACTATCAGAAGGAAAAAAAAAAAAAAAAAAAAAGGAGATGCCAGATTGCTTCTCCTTTATCTTTGAAAATGTCATCAGTTGTTTTGGAGGGCTTGGCCACCTTAGCTCCTTGTTGACTGGTTTAGCATTGTTTGGATGTGGAGCAGAAGATGCAGCTCTTGCCTTGTCTCTCCTTTAGTACCATGAACCACATGCTACCATGCATGTAATCTGGGAAAGAAGAAAAGTATGGGAATTGTGATGCAATAACTCACCATGCTCCTCAAGCATGAAAAGCGTCCCCTAGTGCAACATGGCAATTTATGCAGAGACACCATAAGGGAGAATCTGAGTAAAGAAGGAGGTAATTGGTGAAAAGAGAAGGCACAGAAAGGGAAAAAGACATAACCAAAGTCATGCAGCAGGACAGCAGCAGCACTGGGAATAAATCACAGGTCTTCTGATTTACTTCAAAGTGGATCCCGTAAATTAATATTTCCTAGAGAGGCTTCTCCACTGTGAATTGGAGTAGGCTCTCATGTGAGTAGATCATCAAATTCTGGCCAGTGTCTGAATCTATGGAAAAAGCTAGGATTTAATATGTTCAAATTATACTGGAGGTACGGAAATTAACAATGACATTTTTACTACTGATCCAGACATTTCTTGCTATTTTTTTTTTTATTTTCCACCTTCTGTGTTTGTCTGTAATTGCACATCTGCTCGAATACAGGACACTTGGGCTCCACAGTGGATTATTCAAAACCACTTCCAAAACACAGGAAAATTACTCTACATTTTGTGTTCATCAGCTGTTCCTATTACTTCTTCAAAAAAACTTCTGTTCCTCCTGTTAGACATGGTGCCCCTTGGGTGAGTCAAGGCTGGCAATCTTTAATTAAATTAATCAAAGCCAGGGACAAAATCTGTGAGGAATATTGGGAAAGCCTCTAGGTTAATTAATCAGACACAGGCAAGTAGTTTAGGTCCAAAACATAGTTGTTTTGCTTTCTTAAAAGATAAACTGATATGAATAAAAAATCTTTCAGTTGCTGTTTTTAAAGGGCAGGGAGAAAAGGTATTGTCCAGCTCTTCAGCTCATACAAGGTCATAGTTGATTTATCCTAGCAAAGGCAAAATATCTTTAATTTTAGCCCTAGCCTCTCTCCATGTTGTTCCTCAAGTCCAATTCAATTTCCTATTCTTATTATTTGTTCTTTTTTTTTTGGAGTTGTAAGTACAAATTTACTACTCATGAAAACAAGTAACTAATTATCCTGGGATGAAAAAAGGCAAAGTGGTAAAAATTCCGTCTTCTTCTTTTGCTCCTGTGCAATGACAGAAATTGCACATTTCTGTCACTGTAAATAATCTGCTATGTGCCCCGGGACCAAAAATCAGTTAAGGGCAAACCATAATGAGCACCTCTACAAGAGATATTGGTGGTCTCTCTTGGCCATCCAAAGGCAATATGGCCAATGAAACCATGATGCCTGTGTACAAAAAGCATCAGATGGGATGCCAGCCAGACTTTTATGGGACCACTGAAGGAGATTGTCAGGATTTGCTAGTAGCTTCTTTTTTGATGGGTCTTTGTATTGTCTCTCAACAACCATTCTCATTGCTGTCCTTGTATCAAACAATCTTTCACCTCATAACTACAGACAAGGTCTAGGAGGTATTTTTTTCCAATTTAATATTTTAGAAAAATATCCACAAGAATCTTGGGTGAAACTATAATTTTGGTTTTGACATGATCATGTCCAAGTCTTGCAGATCCCAGAAGAATGAGGTACGTCTAGCAACACAGTTTAGCACCAAGACACAGAAAGATTGTCCCCACATTTTCACAGGGTTCCCATTTTCTTTACATTAATTTTCTACTGTAATCTTTTCAGTCCTGTCTCCTCTGTCTGATGTTTTATACTTTGCATATGCCTCTTTCTTGCCCTTGATTGCTTTTTGCCCGCTCATATTCATTCAAATTAGCCTTTTTTACTTCCAGCATATTTATTGCTAGTTGGCATGATAACCCTTGGGTATAAATTAATTTATATTTGAATACTTTCAATTTCCACTCTAATTCATATGTTTCAGTGAAGCCCCTGATGTCAAAAAGCCTCTCTAGGGAAAAGTGGATGGCTCAGGGGATAGGTAATAAGCTCCCTTGTCTTTTCCCTATAGAGCACTCGTTCAACTGGGCCTACAGAGAGTTGGTAATAGCTGACAATCCTTATTCTTCACTGGTTCTGTAGACTATTAAGTTACACAGACTCTAGTGCCTTCATATCCTTATTAAAACTGGGCAAAGAAAGAAAATGTTTTTCCTTCAAATGTATTTAGTCAAATATAATTTTAAAGAAGAGTTCATTCAGATTATACTCACATACTTCCTCCTAGTAGTTCCCAGAATATATCAATTTTTGGCACGACTGCAGAGGAATCAGCCTATCTGTTGTTCTTATTTTTAGTTTGTCACTAAACCAACTAGAAATTTCAGCTGAGGTCAGGATCCTTTTATGCAAGGGGTGTACATGTGCATGGTAAGAGGGAAGATAGGTCCCAAAAGAGCATACTGTCTGCATAATGACTGGGAACAAAATGTCTCCCAACAGCATTGCCTATACATGTGATGGCTTCAGAGGAATGTGACAGGTAGAATTGGATGCAAGGCATGCTAAAAAGCTGTCTATCTCTTTCTGTCAGATGGGGAAGGAACAGAACTCTCTCAAATCTATGTATCTAGGCAAATACACTGATATTTCTTGTGAAAATAGACATTTTAAAATGTTCTAAAATCCCTACACCAATTTATTTCCTGCTGTTTCATCCCCCATTTCCCCACAAATGCAAAACCTCTGTGATTTGTTCAGTGTTCCCTGCTATTTATAACACCTGGGTCAACCAATTAGGCAACAATCAGGGGAAGGAAAAAAAAAATTTAAAAAAGGTGGCAGAGGTGACCAATCATATGGCATAAACAGTGAATCAGGATTAGTGGACATTCATAGCCAGCAGCTTGCAAGAAATCCATAGACTCAAAACTGTTCACACAAACTGCTCAATGAGCAAGTGCAAAGACACTAATCCATAAAGGTCACATTCTACCCTTGCAGATTCCTCAAGCAGAAAAAGGAAGAGAGGGGGGCTAAATTAGTTGCATAAATTATTTGTAATGAATATTCTGAGAAGCTGTAGTTGTGTTTGTTTGTCACTTCCTACCCTAATGTCAATTACTCAAGGCCAGATGTTAGCACACATAGATGACAACCCTTCCTCCAGGTCCTGAGGCAGAAAGTAATGAGTAAAGGTGGCAGATCTATGCTAAAAGAGTCTTTAATAGACTAAGGTCCAGGTTTTCACATGGATTTAGGTATCTAAATCCTTTTGGAGACCTCAGCTGTGGAATTCTATACACAATTCAGTGAATGCAGCAAGGAGCTCTGGCAATTACTTTTTTTCCTCCGGTTTTGCTTCTGGCAGTCTGTTCAACAGAGAAAGACAGGGTCAAAAAGACCCTGAGAATCTGAAATGAAATGAAAAAAAAGTTGCTTGTCTGCACTGATGCCAGGAAAAGAACAGGTTCAGTGCCATCAACAATACCTAAAACTGCCTCTAATTTCTGAAAATAACTTATTTTCTTGTGATTTGCCATTAAAATTATTTTTAAAATTAGGCCTGCTTTTTGTAGTTTCTGTAAAAAGAAAAATTGAAGTAACTTTTCCTGCTGAGTTTGGGTTTTGCCTGTGATTTTTAACGTATTGTTTTTACCTTAGAAGTGTAGAGTTTTTCATAAATTGACTGCTTGACTGAAGCATATAAAAAAGAGGCTCTAGGATCTTGGCTTAGGCTCACAAATGTATTACGTCAAACATATTACTATCAGGCATCATGAAAGAGACAGTCCAGTAAGGATGCATGCTTTTATGGAGGATTGAGGGCATTTGGCACTCCAATTCCGGTTCCCATAAGGTACCACAGTACCGTAACCAGATGCAGTTTACTATTGAACTGACTCCAAATGAAACATTCACATTTAATTTAACACACCAAAATTAAATATTTTGATCTGGGAATCTGGAAGCATTTTGTTTTGACTCAAAATGTCAAAACAAAACTCAAAATGTCAAAACAAAACATTCCAGCATTTCTGAGTAGGTTTTTTTGCCCCAAACTTTCCATTTAGAGAAAAAAGATATTTTGAATTTTTTGTCGAGTTCCAGATAACAACATAGAAACACAGAAGTTGAAGGGATCTAAAGATGTCATCTAATCTGTTGTCTTGCCTATCAAAGATAAGATATTCTAATGTCATTCCCAACCAAAGTGTATCCAGTGTTTTCTGCATATCTTCCACAGATAGAGATTTCCCAGCCATTCACCACAATCCTGCTACTTCACCTTCCTCACAGTTAGCTTTTCATATTGTAAAACCTAAATCTTCCTGCTGCAGTTTCACTTCTGCTACCTGTCATGCTGCCGCTTTATTTTTACAGAAGACATCTGTTTACTTAAAGAAGATTGTCAGTGTGAGATTCAGTTTGTAGATTAAGATACACGAACACAAATACAGGGTCTTCCTGTTGGCTATGTGTCTAAGCTCCATGAGAACCATGGGGTTCAATTCAGTTTGCTTAAATAGATTCTATTAATATTCAAGGTGCTGCAGAGTATCTGCATTCTCCACATGGGACAAGCAGGTACGGCATAGAGCCTTTGGGAGACCTCCTTTCTGTGGAGCAGCAAATAGACGCAAAGCCATGTACACTAGGACTTTATAAATGGCATTAGATATTTGTCATTAGGCATCGGAGCTGGGCTTTGGAGACCAGTAAAATACAACCACTGTCATCTAAAAAAAACCCTGAAGTGTAGAGGAGTGTATTGAGTATCTATATACTTAGCTTGCATGAAAACATCCATAACTAGATATCTATGTCTAGGTGTTTTTGTCTGCAAATTGAATCTGACCTTCAGTCTCCACTTTCTTCACTAGTATTCTGTTTTCTTTTCTTTAGACTAAAGATCACTGAGACCCCACCTGGCATACTGTGTCCAGTTCTGGAGCCCCCAGCACAAGAAGGACATGGACCAGTTGGAGAAGGTCCAGAGGAGGGCCACAAAGATGATAAAAGGGCTGGAGCACCTCTCTTATGAGGACAGGCTGAGAGAGTTGAGGCTGTTCAGCCTGGAGAAGAGGAGGTTCCGGGGAGACCTGATAGCAGTCTTCCAGTACCTCAAGGGGGCCTACAAGAAAGATGGGGAGAGGCTGTTTAGTAGGGCCTGTTGCAATAGGGCAAGGTGTAATGGTTTTAAAATAGAGGGGGGTAGATTTAGATTAGAAATTAGGAAAAAATTTTTTACGATGTGAGTTATAGATCACTGGGACAGGTTGCCCAGAAAGGTGGTGGAGGCCCCATCTCTGGAAATGTTCAAGGCCAGGCTAGATGAGGCTCTGAGCAACCTGATCTGGTTGGGGATGTCCCTGCTCCTTGCAGGGGAGTTGGACTAGATGACCTTTGAATGTCCCTTCCAACCCTAACCATTCTATGATTCTATGATTCTATGATTCCTTCAATAGTTGTGATATTTTTTTTTCTAGATTTTGTTTATTCTATTTGCATTCCTTCATCTCTATATAATTAGTCCTATAACCAATTCTTTTTGGAAGAGCTGTTCTCCTGAATTCTGTTCCTTCTTGTAATGGTCTCCCACATGATCTTCTCCACTAAATTTCACAGTTGTTGGAGTTTGTCTTAAATTCGTCGTAAGGTCTCTCCAGCTCATTTGCAACATAATATGATGCCAACATACGTGTTTTGGAAAATAAAAGTATTTCTCTCTTACATTTATTGCAAAATATGTTTTGATACGTAGACCAAAGATGATACTAAGGATGAAGTCCACTTCAGTCCTTATTCAGCAATGCATTTAAGTTTATCTAATTTGCAGTCCAATTGGCTTTAGCTAGATTGTTCACCTTCTTAAATCACATGATTAACAACCTTGTTAAGTGCTTGATGAACATTTCAGTATGCACGTGCGTCATGGCCTGCTTGATCAAGTCAGATACACAAGATTTTGCATTGTAAATTCTGTGGTTTCATCAGAACTAGTTCTTTCTGTCCTGCAGAGCAGACCAGGCTACTCCTGTTGTTGTAAGAGTTAGTTGTCTTTGATATGTTGTTTTCTCTGAGGTTCCACTTGTAGTGGCTTGCAAAAGAACAGTCAACTCAATATATATTCCTAAAATTGTTCTGAGTCAGAAACATTAGGGACATGTATTCAAATTCTTATTTTGACATTACATAATTCTTATTAGTTCTTTAAAATGTAAAAATCATCCCTAGCCATTCTTTCTTCTGCTCCTTCTAGAATCAAAGGCAATTCCTTAAAAAAAAACCCAAGGGACAAAAGCTGCATCACTATATACTGCCTAAAAGTATCATTGCATTATTTAGGGCCAGAAATCTAGAAACACATGCAACCAGAGGATCCTTCTCCCTCCAAGATTTTCTGATTCTAAGTCTCAAAATAAGGACACTGACAAGTGTTTTTAACACATTTCTACTGTTATTGCATAAATACAGAAGCATTTATATGTTAATCAAATCAAAATAGACATGATTACTGAGGGGAGAGTGTCAAGATGGCTGTCCTTTTGCCATCAACCCATGATAACAGCACTGACGCTGCATTAAAGCACTGAATATTTAATAAGCCAAGAAAGGTTATAGGACATGACAGACTTAGATAATAGTAAACCCTGAGAAATCATACCCTGCCTATTACATATTTATTATGCATTACAAATTGTAAATATTTAAAAAAAATAAAAACCCCCAAAGATACAGTATGGGTAAACTCTTAATGCTTAATGAAATTATTCATGATATACAAAAAGCAGCCTAACTCAACAAATAAGATGAAGGTTAATGCATGCGAATGAATATAAAAGAGAACCCAGCCCTGACGACTAATATGCTGTGTCCTTCCCCTGGTTGATCCCAGAGTGAAATTGATGCAACCTCATTTTCATGGTTAAGAGCTATCCCTACAGCTGAGGTGCAGAAGACCAGATAGAATGCAAAGAGTAAAATCCAGACACTTTCCTTCCTTCCACCTCTCAGAAGCTTTCACAGCTGAATAGTTTTCAAGATATATTGTTATATACATATATTTAAAAAAAAATCCATTCTGCATTTATCCCCCTCAATTTACATATTTAATTCATAGTTTTTCACCAGTTTACTTTATCCACTTCCTAGCTCAAAAGGTCAGTCACAGGTTGAAGAGGCTTTTGATATGTAATGATAGCTGAAAATAATAGGAAATTCAAGACGATGTAAACAAAAGGAGTAGGCATAATAGGCCCACAGGGGATTTCTTTCTCTTTCAAGGATTTCTGATGTTCTTACTTATAATGATCATAGATCACAGTGCATCATGTCTACAATTTCACTTCCCCTTCATTTGTAGCTGCAACAATCTGCTGGCTGTAGAGTGAAAATGAGTCAGGAGCCATTTGTGGTTATTAGAGATTCTCTGGCACTTTTGTCAGTCTATACCTGTCAGCCTGTGTCCTGGCCAGATAATAAATGACATATTTACCTTCTGTCCTTTCCTAAATGATTTCAGCTGTTTGCCTGGGCATTTTACACATTCCCATTCCCTGAGATAAGAGATGGGGTAGCACTGCTAAGCAGTGTTAAACATGCTGCCTCCCAAAACTCAGGACAAAAGACCACCTGCATACCGCAGAAAAGGAGAAGGGAATATTGCAACTCCCTCCTCAGTCCCACAAACTTGAAGGAAAAGGCACTGCACTGAGAACTACAGCTCTCTGCTGTTAATCTCTCCCACTTAATGACTACTTGCAGCAACTTTCTTCCTCAGCAATGCTTCACAAAGGCTATTTAGTTCTGCCTCATTGCACCTCTGTTTCCTAAATACCATCATTTGCAGCTAGAACCCTGGACTATGTAAAGGGAGGTTTGATCTATGAACTCCCCTGTTTTTTGAGACAGGCTATTTGGAGTCAACAACATTTCTCACCTGCAGTGTGGTCTGCAGAGAAACCTTCCTTCTGCCCCCAGGTTCACAGCCCCAGCTGCTGTGCGCTGGCTCTCCAGGGCTGCACGTCAGAACTTCTATGCTATAAGGCCAATATTGCTCCTGTCCCACTTCTGGTGCGTAACTGAGGTACCTCCAGTAGGCCTTCTACCCTGAGGCTCCTTGTCAAGCCACTCAGTGATGAAGGTGTCTCCAGAAGGCAATTGTTCTCCAGAATTGCTGCCTCTCTCCCTTCACCATCTTTAAAGACAGGCAAAAGCCACTGATCCTTAACTGAGATATCTCAATGCAGTCCCAAAAGCTACATAAGGGTTAAGAAGATAAGTCAGAGCACTTTGAGCACCAGCTCCTGAAGGACCATCACTGGCCACCTGTGCATGATACAGCGGTTGTAGAAAGATGAAGCCATGGAGATTGATACGTGACCTGCATTTTTTTTCACACGTGTAATAGGGCTGTTGTTGGGAGTATGTGCATCTTAACAGTGTGTAATCTATGGTTCTGACGGTCTATTCTGCAAGCTTGGCTTCATAACATGAATGAAAATATTGTCCATGCTTTTGTTTCCTGAAACATCTTTTGTTTCCTCAACATCGTTCTAATAAGGAAAGAGAAATGGCAGATTTTCTAGTGTATGTGGAAAACTAAGGAATCTGAACTCTGGCATATCCATGAGGGACTGGATGCTACAAGTGAGGATAACTCACAGGCAATGTTTTTCTCTGTGCAATACTTGTGAATTCTATAACTTGTAGCCTCTGCTGGTCCCGCATAACCAAATTAAAGTGAGAGACCTAATTCAGCTAATTGTGTCCTGAACACAGGAGACCACAGAACAAATCAGGACAAGAACAGCAGAGAGATAACAAAATTAAGATTATACTTTTTTTTTTCTTTCTATTTTTGTTGTAATAACCACTGTCTACAAATCTGAGGTACAATATAAGTCTTCCTTCTCCTCCTTGAAGGAGTCTTCCTCTTCTCCAGGCATATCATACATCACCAGGAGAGAAGACCACTACAGTACCTCTGGGCACCAAGCACTGCACTGAGACTTCTCTCAGCTCAGCCCTATAATAAAAGCACCCACAGAATCTCCTTGATGCCTACCTGCCCTCCCTTTGATCCTGTGGGTACCATCTTGGTAACTTGCACAGGGGATTTAGAAGTTGAAAATGCATCACCATTGATCAAAGCGAAAAATCATTTATTATATCTGTCCTCTGCTCTCAAATCAGAAACATAGTCTTGTTTAATTAAGTTGTAAAGGTTTTCCTTGTAAATAATCACTTTATCATAATTTCCTGAAACTATCTAATGGGAGTTGGATGTAAATCAGAGCATTTATCATACTTCCTACTGTCGGAGTCATCACATCTTGAACCTCCGGATCTTTCTGAATAATGGATACATCCTTGCCTTCCCTCCCTCCCTGCCTCTCCTTCTCTTCTTCTTCCCATCCCTCCCCACTTCCTCGGATTGAGGAAAGCAGTGCTGACACTCTGAAGAATAGCCTCAGCAGTGGAATGTCATTAAAATTTAAAAATACTCATGGAAGGAATGAACAGAAATAAACAATTGGTAATTTAGGAACTAAAAACAGTGACATAAGGTGCAGAATAAAGGAATATGGAAAAAAATACGATGATGTCTTGTTGACGGATTGTTGTCATTCAACTCTCAGGGGCTTTGTCACAACCTTCCAGTAGGTATGCAGTCTTGAACATCTGGCCAGCAACTGGTGTAGAATCTTCAGGCCATACTAGAGTGGGGAGGAGCAGGAGGCCCAGGAAGGGAGGCAGGGACCCCTGCTCTGCCTCCAACCTCCCCCATCACATACTTTATTTCTGTGATTCCTTTGGAGTAGTGCAGCTGCTGAGACAGGATAACCCTTTCAGCGAAAATCTGAATTCCATTAAACCTGCCTTAAAAATATGCTGCCAGTGTTTCAGCATTCAGAGGTGGTTTAGGCTTCCTTTCACCATGGCACTTGAAGATTGCATGTAAACCTCAAAGGGAGAAATGGGAACTTGGATGGACGTGTCTGCCAGAGGGTTGTACCTTACCACTTTGTTGTTAAGCAATCCTATCATCAAGTAACTTAAAATAGTTTCTTCCTGGGCATATGTAGCCCTTCACAGGGACAGCAAGGTTCATCTGGAGCAGGAGTGGACCACAAAACTGAACACAGCAGAAAAGAAAGCTGTCAGGCCAAGCCTATTTTCATTTGCAAAACAGAAATTGCAGTGGATCAGTGCAGCTATCATAGGTAAAAGAGATGAGATGATCCTTTGAGTTAACATTTCAAAAGTGAGTAGTTACTGGGCTAGCCAAACCTTGAGATTTTGTGGTGCTGAAAGTGCAGAGGCTTTTATTTGTTCAGTTTTTTTTCTCATACAACCTTGAAGTTAATTTTCTCTGATGGAAACTTAAGGTTTCTGGAACTTTTATGATACAAATCACAGGAAAAAGGCCTCATCTTAGAACAGAAAACAATTTGGGAGTTTGGAAAGCACCATTGTAGAAAACCAGGCATGGTGTGTATATTCCTGTTGAATGTCTAAGTCATTAGGTTATATAAAAGTCTAGAGGAATTTCTGGTTTCTCACAAATACCTCAGGGTCAATGTGGGATTAAATATTTTCAAAATTCTCTCTGGCTAGAAATTTCATCTTAGATTCAAGATATTTTCCATACAGAAATCTAATAAAAACTTTTATTTATATTCCTGTGGATATGTTAGTATTGTGTGTCTATGTGTGTGTTCACACAAGTATTTTTTCCATGAAAGGTTGATATTTTTGGACCAAAGTTTTCAATAGATTTGAGGGTTACCTTACTGATGGATTACTAGCATAACTCTCTTTCTCAAAGGAGTGTTGTTCTTTTTTCCTTAGGCAAAATAATTTTATTTCAAATCTAATCTAGAACAAAAGTAAACTTGCATTTCATTTCTAGATCTCAATACACTTTGCAAGGGAGGTTAGCATCTTTGTAGAAAAAGACCATGAAGTACAGAGAAAGTGCAAATCTCACTGATACACCACACTGCTTCTTGAAACTTTTACCATTATAATAACTTTTATAGCCATAAAATTTACATCTGTACTAAATGGGAATGATGATTTAACTGTGCTAAGGGGCAAAAAAAGTACATATCTAAACCACTGGATTTTTCTAAAGAGATCTGAATGCGGCTCTCAGAACTCCTGCGTGACTTTCTGCTCAGGTCAGTGCTTCAGCTCTCATCTCCTGGGAGAGAAGGTTACCTTGTCTTCATAGACTAGGACCTGTAAAATTGCAGAGGTTGTTTTCAATAAAAAGATGGGTGCTGGAATTGCTAGGTGAATTTTATCATTTTTGTTCAAAAGAAGGAGTATGAGATTAGATTATAATTGTTCCTTCCAGCCTTGCAAACCCATAAATATTTCTATTGAATTAATAACGCTGATGGGCTGATTTCTGCTGATCTTACTTCTGCTGGTTTTACGTTCTTAACTGAATAATGTGAGCAGATTCAGGCTCAATAGCTTAACATTATGACAGTAATCACTAAAGTATATAAATATCTGTCGTGGGTTTTAAAATTGTTGCATCAGGTAATTATTAGATGCCTTGATCTTAACAGCTATGGGAAAATGTTTAATTGCATTACATTATATTTTATTTATATAAACAATGTATTTGTTTGATTCAAAGCACCAGGGAAGGATGAGAGAACATCGTAAATTAATACTATCTGACAAGCCAGAAGTGTGGTCTGATCTATTCTGTAGTACATCTATCTAAAGGGAACCAAAAAAAAAAGTAGAAATATGATCTAAGCCAGTATTACAGATAGAAAATGTTGTGAGACTTATTATTAAATCTATTAGATGACAGATTGCTTTGGAAACAACCATGTGAAACGATGGATGGGTGGATTAATTTATCTACTCATCCACCAGTCTTTGACAGTATCTAAGTCTTAGATTCATAGTGGGTATGAGGTGATACTTTGCTGAGAGTGCAATTGCTGTTAGTTAGTTTTTTGGGTTTGTTTTCTTTTGTTTTGTTTTGTTTTTTTCTTGGAAGTAGGATTTTCTGTTAAAAGTGAAGTACCAAAATCCCATCTTTAGTAAGGTTCAGATAATCAAGTCCCTTTGGAAATCTAAGTCAAAGCATCTAGCCTTGTAATTTGCTGAACAACAAAAGTTTTTGTTTTTCTTTTTTTTTTTTTCTGGACTCCTTCAAAGATTAGATTTTCGATTTAAGGAAAATCAGAAGTAATAATGCCAGCAGGGATTCAACTAGCAGTCAGAAGACTTGACCTTCCTGGATATCTACCAACCTTTTGTGTGAAACTAATCAAGCAACTTTACTAGTGTATACTAACATTTGTTCTCTTACCTTTGATGTCTCCTACTGAGTTTAGGATAATTGAGTTTTTATACACAGCTCCTTAACAACATGGGATTCTGACTGTGATCAGAAGACTTGTTTATAATTAATTTAGCCACAAACTAAACTTTGAGAAAAGTAAATTCAATATATTGTGGGCATAAAGACCTAGGCATAATAACATACATAAACAGTATACATATACGTATATTCAGTGCATCCAAAGACTGAAAACCCACAATCAGATCGCCTTTACAAGCCTGTCTTCTGAGATGACCATTATATTCAGTGTGATGTTGTTCCTCATATTCACAGCTTTCATCTTTAAAAAGAATGTCTAACTAGGGCTTATGAGAACTTCATGTAAAATAATTGCGACTATCTTCTCAGAATTTCTCAAAAGTATTAGCTATTGTTCTTATTTTAGGAAATTTTGCTCGACTAGGCTGGTCACACAAGGAAAAAAATATTTTTCAAAATAGTTTTTGTCTTTTAATTTCACTTTTTCAAATCTCACTTGGTTCCTCACTTAGGTACTTCAGTTGTTCTTTTTTAAATAGGAGGAATAAATCCAGGTGTTAAAGTCTACTTTGACAACACAGAAAAAGAATAAGAGAAAGAACAGGTACTATACCCCAGTTCTCAGGCAATACCCAATTCTCAGTTGGTCTTATGATCCATTTCAGAACCAGAAATCTTATTTTCACTTTCCCCTAATACAATTCACTCAATTCTGCATTGATTTATTATGCTTCTGTGCTGTAAATCTTATTAGCCGTGTCTGCATGTTTCTTTTACAAATACAACAGTGCCAGAAGTTTGTCCTCATCATAGTCAGACACTGTGTGAGCTTAATGGAAAAAGATAGCATGAAAATGAAGCAAGTTGAACAGAAAGAAATGGAACTCAAAAATACTAAATGTTGTAAGAATAGAAGTCTAAACTGAAATGTAGTTGCAGCTATTTTAAAGGTGTTTCCATCCATTTTGTATTTCACAAAGCCTTTGGGAACTTCAGTAAAGAGATGTTATGGACTCATTCCTTTCTTTATTTATGTCCCAGATTAATTTGGAATTTATGTGGATCAGCTAAACTCTCACCTTTCACCTGGTCTGCAACGTATTTGAGATTTACTTGCTATGATGGAAATGTCTGAACTCATGAAGAAGTAGTAGAATGATTCTCCTGGTTTTATTTAGTGAGGGGGGCTACCGTGGCAGCTTCTGTAAGAAGCTGCTGGAAGTTGTTTCCCCTTGATCCAATGGCCTCGGCCAGGCGTAGGGCGGACCTGTTGCTGGCCAGGGCCGTGTAAATTGATAGCAGAATATTCCCTGATAATGCCTCTGCAATAATGTATCTAAGAAGGGGAAAAATAAAAAAAAAAATAGAAGAAGATCTGAAGAAGCAGAAGTAGGGGCAGAGAGGGGAAGGTGCAAGTCTTCTGGGCCTTGCAGGCCTCACCCTCTGGCCTCCCACCAGGCAGCCGACTGGGCCCGACTCAGCCCGGCCTGGCTGCAGGAAGTGGAAAGGAGATGAGACATGAAGAGATCCTGAGAGGTGTCTGCCTGAGCCGGTTGTGAAGAATTTTTTGTGAGAGGAACGGCTGCAGACGCCAAGGTCAGTGCAGAAGGAGGGACAGCAGTAATGCTGCTCCCGGCAGAGATTCCCCTGCAGCCCGTGGTGCAGCCCATGGTGAGGCCGGCTGTGCCCCTGCAGCCCATGGAGGCCCACGGAGGAGCAGAGATCCCCCTGCAGCCCGGGGAGGACCCCACGCTGGGGCAGGCGGATGCCTGAAGGAGGCTGTGGCCTGTGGAGGGCCCGTGCTGGGGCAGCTGTTCTGGAGGTACTGTACGCCATGGAAAAATGACCCGCACTGGAGCAGTTCATGAAGGACTGTAGCCCTAGGGAGGGACCCCATGCTGGAGCAGGGGAGGAATGTGAGGAGTTCTTCCCCGAATGAGGAAGGAGTGGCGTAAAGTGATGTGTGATGAATTGACCGTAACCCCCATTCCTTATTCTTCCTGTGCTTCTTGTGGGGGGAGAAGGAGACAGAAATAATGTTAAACCTGGGAAGAGGGAAGGGTAGGGGAAAGTTATTTTTTTCTCTTTCTCATTACTCTGCTTTGGTTTTAATAATAAATAAATAGTTTTTCCCAAGTCAAGTCTGTTTTGCCTAGAACAGTAACTTTAAGAATCCCTCCCTGTCTGTATCTCAAATCTCGAGATTTGAGAATCTCTCCCTGTTCCCTTGGAGGTCAGGGGAGTGAGAGAGAGACTGTGTAGTCTGGTCCTGAGTGGAGCTGAACCACAACAGTGACAAAGAGGGACTAACTCAAACCATACAAAAGGTAGACGTGTAAACATCTTTCATGCATTTATTAATTCCTCTCTGACTTTGTTTCAGGGCAGATGCAGTTAAGCAAAAAAAAAAAAAAAAAGAATCTTTACCAAGTTACTTCTAGGAGTAAAGCCTTTGCAAATGAAACCTGTGTTATTTCTCTTGCCTATTCCTGGATTATTTGCACACTGTATACTAAAGAGCAGCACCTGAAAAATAAGAGCTGATTTTCCTTATTGATTCCACATAGGAAACAAGAATATTCTGGATGTTTAGAAGACAATACTCTGTCTTAGACCAATTCTAGCTGAGGACCAGAATCTGAGCCTTTTTCTCCCAGCCTAGAATCTGTCATTTTCCTTCCCACTTTCAGAACAGAAGACTCCCAGGTCTCTCTTGTGCATTTATTCTGAGAGAGACATGGTCTATTCCTTGATTATTTAGAGATTTGGAGATGGCTTTCAAGTCAGGTGACTTAGAGACCAGTTCAGTCACAGCTTACATTCTGAGCCTGTTTCTGGAAGGCAGGAGGGCTGTGCTACTTGAAAAGTTACTAAGTTTACCAAATCCCTGGCTGTGAATTTGTTTTCTGGCCTGACTTGTTAAGGTTGACCTCACCAGGGAAAATCTCCCAGGCCCTGCCTACAAGGATGTGCTAGGCCCTTTGTGCAATTGTCATCTTTTCCTTAAACTTTGTATGGATCGTTCCTGGAGCAACTCTTGCCCTCTATTCTCCAAGGTCTAAGATCTGCTTAATAGTCTTTGATCATATGACAGTTCTACCAGGTAGTTTGTTAGGGAAGATTCATTTCACTTGCCCTAAATGACACTTCAAACTATCTGGGGTAGCTTTCCAATCGTGCTTCAGAAACCTTCTCTCACCTTGAATCAACCATGCAGTTTCCTGTTTCCCACTTCTGAAAAAAATGGTTTATAATACATCTCAACCTCAAAAGGATTTTGTCCATGTAAGCATTAGAAATTGTACAATGCTAAGGCAAGTAAGCCATAGAAGCACGAAAACCAAATTTAACTGAGAGTTACTTGAATGGAAAGCATTCTAAAATTGCAAGGTCTTACTAGTGTAACTCTTCTTTCTTTTTCTGATGCATTCATTATTAGCCTCTGTCACAAGCAATTGGTACAACACAGGAATGGATGGACCGTTGGTCAGTATTGTTATGCCGGTTCTTAATTGTTTAATGTTCTGGTACAGATTTTTGCAACAACATTGATGCTTAATCTAATTTTTGGAAGGAGAAGATGTCAGGCTGCCTTTTCCATTAGCTCACGCAGTCTATTTAGTTTTCGTAGGTTGTTCAGAAGCTTGATGGGGTTTAATTGAAAATGTCAGAAGGGAACATTTTAATTTGACTGCATTTGATATTGTGGCTAATGCATTCAGCAATTCATTGTAATTCAAAGCACTCTTCACATTCCACAACTGGTATTTCTATTATTTTAAAAGGTGAGATCTTTCATTGTTAATCAACATGGGGTACTTAGAGTAGTTTACACTTTGCGGTTTTTTTTTTTTTTTATATTTATAAGCTGCACCTTTCCAAGGGCAACAACAAAAGTGTATTTTATGGTCTAATAAAGTCCCCCCCCATCAATCTTCAAATTCCAAAAGATCACAAAATATATCAATTCTCTGGACTGGCTTAATTTTTAACTGTTTGACCAGAAAGAGAGAAAAAAAAAAAAAAAACAACAACAAAAGAGTATATACTAGAGACCGCAAATACTACTTTTTATTAGGGCATTCACACAGGATATGAGAAGATAGTCCCTGTTTCTAGTTCTTATTTAACCAGCTATATAAAGATGTGTCATGAAAGACTGAAAGAATTGCAACACAGACTCTATAATTCCTGTATGTTTAGAAAGTGCTCCTGAAATATACATTCATGCTCCAAGAATGGTTTTCAAAAATGTTTCCCAACCCCAGGGGCCCCAGTTGTCGGGTATAACAGAGCACAATAAGGCTACCTAAAAGCTTATCCTTGTCTGTTTTACAGGACTAGATCCAGGTGACATAACCTGAAAATACATATTTGGACAAGTCTGGGGCATCAAGTTTTTCCATATTTTAAATTTCAATTTATTAATCCCAGACTAAGAGCCTGGAGCTGTCACAACTCTATTCCTCATACGGACAATCAGCTATTTTCCAGCCCCTTCTGTTGTACAGCAATCAGTTTCTTTTTACATATGTCTGGCAAAGATACAACACAGAAACGAACCACGGTAATTTTCTTTCCCTGAGAAGTCTTCTTCCCAAGGCGATTTTGCCTACCCGTATGATATTTCAGGAAAATGTCTTTTTTTTTTTTTTTTTTTTTTTTGGGAATCTTGAAGAGAATTGTATACGAATTGCCACAATTAGTAGCTCTGGATTTCCATATATAGATAATTTTGTGCCTACCTTTTTGTGGGCAGCTTCAACCATGTAAGACTTTTTACTAGAAAAAATACATAATGGTAAGGAGATTAGGCAAGTATGAGGTTCACTGAAAGCTGAAATATTTCAGAGCCTCAGTTCTTTGTTTTTTTCAGCTCTGAGTGTTTTAATAGTGAGCTGAAGTGTACATTGATGTAAAGTCACTCTCATTTAGCAACATTTGCAACACATTGGCATTAACTACCCTAAAGTAAAAAAAAAAAAAAAAAAAAGAAAAAACCACAATGATTTTTTGAAAAGTTTGACATATTTTCTTATCTCATGGCAATGTTTATGTCAGAGTTGAAATATGAAGTCTGTATGATCAACTTCTGACTGCTCTGTAATTTAGTTTCCTTGAACAACAACTCGCTATCTACATGAAACATTAAAAAATTAATGAAAAATTAGAGACCCCAAAGAGTCTTGTTCAGTAGCTGGGATCATGGTCAAGCTTCCTTTGTCCCCCATGGAAAATAAGACCTATTTCCTTGATATTTCTCTCACTGGAGCTCATGTATTTCCTCATTCTCTACACTAGCACACTGCTGGGTGCCATTGCTTCTTTTGTAATGTGTTTTTGATCAGTGCTAAATTGTTCATAAATCCTGAGGTCAAAATAAAATTTACAAAATGTGATCAGTAAGCACAGTTGACAAATAATGGGGACTCCCTTCTCAGTTTCCACCGAAGACAAGTACTTCTTTTATAGATATTGTTAAAAAACACTTTTTTTCCCTCCTGATCCAAGTCCAAGTATTCCATATATTTCAATACAACTGTGCCAGAAAAGAACAAAGGTCCCAAAACATTAGCTATATGATGTTCATCTTGATAAATTTATCAGTAAGGACAAGATTTGTGTCTATATCTGCGGTGTGAGGAGGGAGGGTTAAGATATAGGAAATTAAGGGTTCTTTAGATAAGATTTTCAAAGGGGAAAAAAACCCAACCATTAATCCAATTTATTGAACCAATTGAACCAATTGGGATGTTTCAAAATAAGTACTTATTGTTCCACATTTTCAGCAAATTTAAAGAAAAATCTAGACTTAAGGAAAATATTTTGCTCAATCCAGCACAGAATATAAATGTTTATTTTATACTTACTGTTACTTATGGAAGTGACAGCAAGGATGTTTTAATAAAATAACAGGAGATTTTAAAAAACATTTTTATTGTTAACATGTTTAAAACTTTATTTTTCTTGTCTTTTAAAACATCAAAAAGCTTGCAAAGTCTACACAAACACATAAAATGTTTCTGTTGGCCTAACTCTGTTAATCAGCAAAACCAAACAAAGACAAACCATATAACCAGATAAAATCCATACAATTCTTGCTGTAAATTAAATACATTTCTTTATCAGATTTTGCAATATAAACTGATTTTCATTGATGGATATGTGTTATGATGTGAAAATATCAAGTTAGTTTGTATACAGCCTTTCCACTGTGACACAAAATTTCTAGCAAAATGCTAGATGTACTCTAGCATTCCTAATAATAAAATATAGATAGTAAAATTATCACAGAAATATTAATAAGGCAAAAAAATAGATACAATCTTGCAAAAAGTGTTGCTGTTCTCTTTTTTTTAAGCATACAAGTCAATTAATGTGCTTGTTAAATAATCTTTCTAAAAGAGAGATAGGTTCTATTTAGGATAACTGTTATACAGAAAGTATATATATATATTTTTTTTTTTTCCTTAACATCTGAGGAGAGAAGTTAAAATATTCCCTCATTCCTCTGTGCTCCCTGACACATACAGCTGATCAGGAGAGGAAGACTAAAGCCCTGACAGAATTGAATCTGGCCAGGGATATAAAAAGCAACAAGAAAAGCTTATATAAGTATGTAGGGGACAAAAGAAAGTCCAAGGAAAATGTAGGCCCCCTCCGGAAGGAAACCAGTGTCCTGGTTACCCGGGATATGGAGAAGGGTGAGGTACTTAATGACTTTTTTGCCTCAGTCTTCACCGACAAGAGTTCTTGTCCCACCATCCAAGCTGTGGAAGGCACAAGCAGGGACTGCAAGGATGAAGAACTACCCACTGTACTCGAAGAGCAGGTTCGGGATCATCTGAGGAACCTGAAGCTGCACAAGTCCATGGGACCTGATGAGATCCATCCACAGGTCCTGAGGGAACTGGCGGATGAAGTTGCCAAGCCACTGGCCATTGTATTTGAGAAGTTGTGGTGGTCTGGTGAGGTCCCCGATGACTGGAAGAGAGGGAACATAACCCCAATTTTTAAAAAGGGGAACAAGGAGGACCTGGGCAACTACAGGCCGGTCAGCCTCACCTCTATGCCTGGCAAGGTCATGGAGCAGATTCTCCTGGAAACCATGCTAAGGTACATGGAGAGCAAGGAGGTGGTTGGAGACAGCCAGCATGGCTTCACGAAGGGCAGATAGTGCCTGACTAATTTGGTGGCCTTCTATGACGGGTTGACAGCATTGGTGGACAAGGGATGAGCAACAGATATCATCTACCTGGACTTGTGCAAAGCTTTAGACACTGTCCCGCACGACATCCTTCTCTCTAAACTAGAGAGCCATGGGTTTGATGGACAGACCACTCAGTGGGTAAGGAGTTGACTGGATGGCCGAACTGAGAGAGTGGTGGTCAACAGCTCGATGTCCAAGTGGAGACCAGTCACGAGTGGCGTCCCTCAGGGGTCCATGTTGGGCCCGGCCCTGTTCAACATCTTTGTCGGCGATATGGACAGTGGGATAGAGTGCACCCTCAGCAAGTTCGCCAACGACACCAAGCTGTGTGGTGCCGTCGACACGCTGGAAGGGAGGGATGCCATGCAGAGGGACCTGGACAGGCTGGAGAGGTGGGCCCATGCCAACCTCATGAAGTTCAACCAGGCCAAGTGCAAGGTCCTGCACCTGGGTCATGGCAATCCCAGGCACAAATACAGGCTGGGCGGGGAATGGATTGAGAGCAGCCCTGAAGAGAAGGACTTGGGAGTGCTGGTGGACCAGAAGCTCAACATGAGCTGGCAATGCGCCCTTGCGGCCCAGAAGGCCAACTGCATGCTGGGCTGCATCAAGAGGAGCGTGGCCAGCAGGTCGAGGGAGGTGATTCTCCCCCTCTACTCTGCCCTGGTGAGACCCCACCTGGAGTACTGTGTCCAGTTCTGGAGCCCCCAACACAAGAAGCACATGGTCCAGTTGGAGAGGGTCCAGAGGAGGCCATGAAGATGATCAGAGGACTGGAGCACCTTTCCTATAAGGACAGGCTGAGAGAGTTGGGGCTGTTCAGCCTGGAGAAGAGGAGGCTCCGGGGAGACCTGATAGCGGTCTTCCAGTACCTCAAGGGGGCCTACAAGAAAGATGGGGAGAGGCTGTTCAGTAGGGCCTGTTGTGATAGGATGAGGGGCAATGGTTTTAAAATAGAGGGGGGTAGATTTAGATTGGATATTAGGAAAAAAATTTTTACAATGCGAGTTCTAGAACACTGGAACAGGTTGCCCAGAGAGGTGGTGGATACCCCATCCCTGGAAACATTCAAGGCCAGGCTGGATGAAGCTCTGAGCAAGCTGATCTAGTTAGGGATGTCCCTGCTTCTTGCAGGGGGGTTGGACCTTTGAAGTTCCCTTCCAACTCTAACCATTCTATGATTCTAAGAAGTCCAAGACAATAGAAGCATGTCAGAAATCTGAAAAATTTAATTGTAGCTTTGTTGGAGATCACCCTGTGTCTCTTCACGTTGCTCTGTCTCATGGGAATTACAGGTTGAGTTTACCACCATCCCTTTTCTCTTCTGAACTGGCATGATTCAACCAAGAAGTCTTCAGTAACTAAATCACAACTTCCCCTAGTCAGTAAGCAGCTCAGGCTACCCTAGATTACTGTTGATCTGACTCTAAACCTCATGTTTCATTTAGGACAGGGCTCTCCACTTCCTTGAGCCCCGATAGAGATTGTACTGCAGCAGTTTGCTCAGGAACTGGGTAGCAGATCAGTCAGCCTTGTAATGGTGTATTGAAGTGGAATGCAAAGGATTGAGGGAAACATTCAGTTGTTTGGAAGCTGCCACTTGAACAATTTTCCTTTACTTTTTTTCATTTAATAATAATGAAATTTTCCCTGGTGGGAAAAAAAAATCCCTCGATACTCAGAGCTCAGTTCAGGAAGATTGAATTCTTCTATACCACTGAGGAACTGGCACTGTCATTTGCCCTGTAAAGGATCTGAAGAACAGTTTGTCCACTTGATATCATGACTAACACAATGACGATCACACCAGCTTTCACTTTCACTAGAGCCAGATAGGGAGCACGAGTACCCCCTCAGCAAACCTCTGTGTCACCAGTTACGTTACCAGCCAAGCTCAGATCAGAAACCTAGCTCCATGTGCCATGAGAATAATACCAGAAACAGGATATTACATATTATTTCTTTTCATGGTCAGAATTAATTTTCTGCTATGAAACAAGCCAGGGTTCTTGGAATGGTTATGTCTGCCACCTGTCATTGTTACTGGGAAGATGTGTATTTGTGCATGTGTTTTGGGGGGTGAGTGAGATGCCAGCAGAAAACATAATCAGAGGAACACAGGGACTCACCAAAGTTTGAAGTGATTAGACAAAACCTGGCTTTAACAATTTCATCCTCTCCTGTATATATTTCAGAGTTTGATTCCCATATCAGGCAAAGCACCAATGCATTTATCTCAATTCCCAGTGCTATATGCCGTTGCCAATGTTATCTCTACATCCTTTGATAATTCGTCATCTACTGTCCCTGGGAAATCTGATCCCTGATTTTAGGCAAACCTCTATTCCCTTCACTTGTAAATACAAGCCTCAGCCTAAGAAGAAATCTCCTGCTTTGCAGTTGATGTGTCTCTAATTCATGGCTAGCATTATGGAGATTATAATGATTTTTCTTTTATCTCTGCTCAGCTAATACACTAGTGATTGGGGAGAAAACAGAATATTTTAGTTGAGATCCTCTATGTTGTTTGATACTCTGTGGTTGCTTCTATTTTTCACTCAGCTTCGGATTCTTGGGGAGAACTAAACCAAATGCAGCCTTTGATCTTTTTGACTGGTTTCCTCAGTGGATGAAGCAGCCTTATAAAAAGGGCACAAGCCCTTTTTAGATGATAACATGCTGTACATTTTCTATCTCATTCAGCACCGGGGTATTTGCAAAAAGCTCACCATCAGTATTCCAGCCTGTTTTTATGTGGGTCTCTATTATCTACAAAAAACACTTCCTGATCTGCTTTCTCAGAAGGTCCATATTAATTTGCGATGATCATTTCATTTTCTACGCTTTCTTTCACCTCATATTAGTTTCTGCTGAGGCAGGCAAACTGTATATGCTATTTTTCCTTGCAAGCGAAAAAGGTCTTTTTTTTGTCCCTTACTGTGACACATGTTCTTTTTTTTTTCTTTTTCTTTGTGCTTTTAAATAGTATGCCTTAGTATTTTAATATTGTTATATGATTCTTTAATTTAACAAAGTCCTAGTTGTACCCTCCAGATTGTCTGGCATAAAAGTCTTTCCAATCTTTCTGAGTATTGCAATTTTTCTTTCCCCATTACTTTTTTTTGCTGGGTTTAGGCAACACAGTTTCATGCTACTCACATGGTTTTAGAAGGAAAATATTTATTAGACGAGGTATTTCCACTGTCCCAGATCCAGTCTTCTTCTTAAGACCCATGATATTTCACATTTTGTTTCTACTTATGTCACATTTTCTGGGTACTTGTCCTCCTCAGAAATGTATTTGAAAAGTGCATTGAAAAATTCAGATTTCAGTAGCTAAAAGAAATGATAATTAAACAGGTAATTGTTCTGCTTTCACTGCATGGCAAATTAGTAGATGTATATGATGACAATGTTCCATTTTTATCTTGGCATTTCATTGGATGTGCAGCATATTCAGATATGACTTTTTCTCTATACTAAAGTTCACATATTATATTACATTATATTGCATTATATTGCATTATATTATATTATATTATATTATAATAATTTATCATTATTATATTTATGTCAAATTTTTTTTTTCAGGATAATCAGAATTAATAATCTAAAGCCATGTTTATGCTTTAAAAGATGGGTACAGCCATAGTATTGATGAAGATTCTCTACTAGTTGATTTCATTAGTCACTGATAAAAGAAAACTGAGGTTTTCTTGAGCACTTTATTATCCTCTCTATAGGTGTATGGGAACCTGTTTCACCATTCTATCAAAAATATCCTGGTTTAACCTGAAATACCATAAAGATCTTTTAAAAAAAAAAAGTATAAACTGAAAATATGAGGGGAAAAAAATGACATTCTTCTTTGAAATAAATTAAAATATTTCATTTTTTATTATTAAATCATCTGTGGTAGGGTAATCTTGCATTAACATTTGCTCAAATACTTTTTGAAAAGCAAAATCCTATTTGCTTCAAATACCTCAGAGAAAAACATTTCAGTAAGTCCACAATTTTTTCTTTTCCCACCACAAAAATCAATGAATCCAGCCCTTTCCTGTAAAAGGTTTCAGTTTCGATGAATCACCTTTTTCTGACGAAAAAGTATTTTGTTGAAAAATTCTCACCCTGCTATGTTTACTGTAGTGGCTTAGTTCTGGATGAATGCTTCTAGCAATCAGGATGGCAGAGGAGAATATAATCTGCAGGGCTATTGACTACTTGTTGAAGGCCAAAGAGAAGTTAACAATAAAACCTGCTGCAATGTACATTTAAGCTAGTTCGGGCAGAGAGAGGCTTATCACAGGTCTCAAGTGGATGGAGGCTTCTATATAGCTCACCTGGTAAATCTGCTGCATACTCTTTTTTGAAAGTGCTGCATGCATCTAGGGCCTGAAATATCCATCCCATTTCATGCAAGTTGCTTAGTCTCATCATCCTTATAAGCTCATGAGGATAGAGGGTGTTGCAACCACTATTCCAGACGTGCATACACCCCTAGACAGTCCAGCCCACCACACATTGGATTCAGCTCGATTAGTACTTTGTTTTAAGATTTTATGGCAGATGCAGAACCAAAATATAGCTGTGCAGTACAGGCTTGTAAAAGTTCTGCGTGCTTCATTTTTTTTTCTGTCATCACAGCTATCTGTCAATGTAAGATTCAATAAGTAAATAAATAAATAAATAAATTTTTACAAGCTAACACATTGAAAACTAAACGTGACTACTCTGAGGGAGATAAAACGAATAGAAATCGTTCGGGCATTTGAATTGAACCTTTAGCACGGGAGAAGAAGGATATTTTATACTTTCTTTAAAAACATAACAAAACAACCCAGAGGAACAGAAGAAACTCCAAAGTGCCACAAGGAGATTGAACACTCTATTACCAGTCATTGTAGTACCAGAGTTGGATTGTGCAAAACTTCCATTTAGTGTTCACTTAGAAATGTCACTTAATCCCACCCATGAAAGCCATTTTAGAAGAATGAGCAGAGTTCATCATAAAAAGAAAAAAGAAAAAAGAAAGGAGAAAGTCAGTTGTAGTTATTATTTATCATTACAGTGGCCTAATCCACTAAGCATCTCTTCTACTGAGCTCATTTTAAGACAATCTTTGTAGGAAACAACTCAAATAAACAAATAAATGAGAGAAAAGGTGGAAAAGAAAAATAGAACAATTACATGATTCAAGCAAAATTACTAGAACAGTCAGGAATACAAATGAGGACTTCAGAGCATCCCATTTTAATTAGTGAGGCGGGCAATTGTACTAAGCTGTGGATGTTCTTTGTAAAGAAAGTACATTTGATACATAAAAGCACTTGTTTGTTTTGTTTCAGCATTCCTGTCTGAGGACAGTCCTGCTGAGGGCATCTGCCCAGGATTCATCATATTTTTTGCTGCCCATCACTTACAACTGAAAGAAACTAGAATTAAAGTCTGGCCTCTATAGAGAGTGTTATCAGCAGCCAAGGTGGCAACGGGGCTTCCTCATTTAGGAGATGAACAAAAGGTCAGTTTCAGACATGTAAACTAAATAATTTAAAACAATAATAAGAGAAATATTGTTGGTGCAAATGCTTGCAGTGGCCAAAATTAACCTCAGAAGTAGGAAGGATCTGTAGATATCACACCCACAATAACATAGGCTACTCAACCTTTGAGTATTAATACTTTAAATTCTTGTAAAGATGTTATTGGTATAAGCATGTTCTCTTTTCTTTTTTTTTCCCTGTTCCATGAGCTGCCTTTTCTTTGACTCCTGATGGACCTGTCGTCACTGAAAATGAAGTATCAGAATCTCCCTTCGTTTCTGTTGTGATGAACTTTCTCACCTGTAAGTAAATATTGTCTCCAAATCAGAAACAGCTCATCACGGGCATATTTGAAAAATTATTTCCATGCTCCTTGTCTAAGGAATAAGCCTTCTAGCCACCACCTATCACACAGAACATTTCAAACTCTCACAATGGCATTTTTGAAGGAATACAGAGGTGATACAGATGTCACATGCAGCAGATCGAACAGCCAGACACTTGGGGCCATCACCAATCTTTCTTTCTACAGTTTTTCTTCTAGTCTTTGATATTAAATACATAAACATGGAGTATTCAAATCACTAGAGTTTTTCTCTATGTAGCAAATAACTATCAGGACTAGTAACTTGGAGGTTTTGGTGAAATAACTGCACTTTATTTCATTTGGGGCCTGAATTTGAATGTATGATAACAGAGTTAGAAATTGGTAACCGAAACAGTAATTTAAGAAATAAATGTACAGAAGGCATTTCTTCCTTAAGCTAGCATTTAAAGTATACATTTGTATACTTATAGTATTGTCCATAATTATAGACATAATTATTGTATACTTATAGTATTGTCCATAATTATGGACACTGATATGGCCAACCTGAAAAGTTAAGAGAATCCTGAAGAAACATATTGAAAATTGGCTATCTGAAAAAAGTTGCACCTCCATCCTTAAATATCTTCTTTTTTTGGGGGGGGAGACTATCAATTACTTTTTTTTTTTTAATTACTGTTGCATGTTTTATTTACCACATGAATACATGAATACTGGAAACCTACATACCATTGAGGATTTGATTTTTAATCCCTTTTTTAAAAAAAAAAACATAAGGAAGAGAGATTTTTATGTACTCATGTAACACTGGAATCTGGGACATTTAATGCCCGTGTGATTTATTTTGTAATACTACTTTCTTTCTCACACAAGTCTCAGTGTGAGTTTCTCAATCCCTTTTGGATCTGCTAAGTACTGCTATAATGTAAATAATAGTAAATAGATTTATTTTTCTTCTCCTGTCAAGCCAATCTAATTTGGACTCTTCCATCACACTTATCACTGAGACACCTGACAAGTTGTCCAGTCGCTTTTGAAATTGTTGACAAAGAATCCTAATTTAAGCAAGAGAAAAGTACCCTGACTCCCATTAATGTCAATGAAAGGTGGGGTTGCTTACACCAAAACTGAATTAGGTCTAATATGCCCAGAAGTCATATACTTTATTTCAAAAGTGGGATTTTTTTTTACACTTGATAAAAGCCAGAAACTACTAGAAATGCATTCCCCTTCTGTTTAACAGTTTGAAGATCCTTTTTAAGCACGAAAAAAGAGTAGACATGGATTTTCTTGAGTAGAAGAAATGCAGATTTGTATTTTAATGGCCTTAAAGTTCCATTTTAATTACGGGAAAATAATTTGAGGGAGATTCGTAATAGGCAAAACTTTGAGACCTTTTGTTCTTTAGTGCAGTGAAGGAAACCTCATTAGAGAGGATTTTCTTAGTTAGCAGGGCTTCGGGGTTAATGAGCTGTGAGTGATAATATATAGTAGTAATCCCTCATGGCTGTAACAAGTTGTATTTTATAAACTCCTTAATCTCAGTAGTGAAAGAGTTGTGGGTTATGGGAAAGAGAAGAAACTAATTTGCAGGGCCCAGGGAAATTCCAGAGATTTTTCCCCTTGTCTGGAAGTTGTTTGGGAAAAAAAAAATACAGATATTTCATGGGCAAAGTCTTTATAGTTAGTTAAATCGTGTCCCCAGAATGACAGGTCTGAGCATTTCCTGAACTCCCCTTTTAGGTAGAGAAGAACTATTTACAAATGGAAAAGAGAAATCCAGGAAAATATCTTTGATGAAGAATCAGTGGGCATTAGTAATCTTATAGGTAATTTTGAGGATCAAGGTCAGAGACACTAAAAGCCAAATCTATCCTTATTAAAAAAAATAGAAAAAAAAAAAAGAAAATATAATAAGCATGTAGTTGCTACTACAAACTCACCTGCTAGGAGCGTGGGGATAGAGCCCAACACCCAGTTAGCTGTCCTGACATCAAGGAACACAGACTGGGGATTAGAAGGGTTGTTATCCTTCTAAACCACCTCAAAGCAGCACACAAGGGCTACTTTCAGCCAGCAAGAAACAAAACCATTCTTTCCATATCTACCTTGAAGGCTCTTCCTTCTGCTGTTGGTGTCAATTAATTTTCCTGTACTACGTTAGGTTTCTTTTCTTAGAACACCCTTCTATCTGAAAGTATGACAGATAATTTCCAGGAGAATAAGTGTAAAAGCTTAGTACTTCCAGGAGAAATTTAAAATCAGGTCTCTTCTTACCAGGCATTATATTTTGTGACCCAATCTTTTGTGACCAAGCTTTCTTCAATCATGGGACCAGGACCCCAGTTAAATTAAGGAAATTAGGATCACACTCAAGAGCTGGCCATCAACAGAAAGCTTAAGAAACACTGTAGTAAACTTTTCTGGAGCTTGAGACACAAGAACATACTTCAGTCTGCCTAGAGCAGCTTTCTGTTCTCCAAGAGAAAAATTTGGATCAATTAGAAGGATAAATAATTTAATGAAAAAATATAAAAAGTAATTTAATTTTTCCCCAGATATTATTTAGATTTTAAACGAAAGTAGTATTATGTACAAATGTTTACATTTTTCTACAGCTGCTTATTAGCAAGACCACTCTGTAAGACTTTATAATTGTCAACAGTGATATTTGAAACCCTTCACAAATCTTTTCAACTTAGAATAATAAGTAACACATGACTTATCTCAGGTGCCACTGTTCAACATTTGTGAGAGGTAATTGTGTGATCATTTTAACTTTTGTGTTAAACGTTGCAAACATTAATCCTTGCAATGCCCATATGAGTGTGATAATGAGTATTAATCTTCAACTGGTGTAAGTCACTGTAATGCCATTGACTAGAGCTGGTTGAATTTTTTTCCCTGCAAAACTGCGTCTCAAGAGAAAATGAGGGGTTTTTTTTTGCTATTTATGAGGTAAAGGGATCTGCTTTCTGTAGGAAAAAAAAAATGGAAAGAAACTTAATTCAAGTCAAGTGGACTTAAAAATCAGTATTTTACTTCTGATAATTCACTATGATTTCTAGGGGAATTGCTCATCAGGTGCTGTATCTTTCCTCAAGAAGCAAGTTCTTCACCTGTATTTCGTCTTTCAGGATGTGTTCTTGAAAAAGTAATAGATATTTCAGTTTTCAGTCAAGGTATTTTGATTTTTTGTCTAAAAAAAACCCTAGAAGAATAAAAATTTTGCACGATCTTTCTAATGAAGTACCTGGGCAAAGTTATCTAAAGGCAGCTTGTGATTATTGTCTGGTTGGCCACTGATTTGCAACAGGCCTCTTACTTTTCCTTTCAGTGCTGTTTGAGGACTTTACCAAGCCTGTACAGATGAGACTTTTCATGGAAGTTTTTCTTGGTGTGGTTTTGAGGAAAACAGAACATTCTGTTCAGCAGCACTGAACAGAATGTTTGGTATATATAGATACAAATATGTACAAATGTATATACATATAAATAATTTGCATGTACTTCCCTGAATTCTCTTTGTTTAATAGATGAGGACAAGACTCTGGTTGGCTTTGTTAGACTCTAGATTGAGGCTGTGGCAAGAATGATTACTCTCACAGTGTCCTATTCAAGGAAACCATGTAAGCAAGAGGTTCTGTATAGATTGGAGCATATGCTTTAAGTTAAAGACATGCTGAAATGGTGTCCTGAATGGGGATGTTTCCCTAAAGTAAGGCTATGGGCTAGCTGCCCAGTTTATGATATAATACGAAGAATGATAGTGAAATCATGCAGAAGAAGAGTATAAGGGAGAACAGGCTGGGGAATACAAAACATACAGGGCTGAAGAGGTATTATTGTTTGGAAGAAAAGACTGAAACATCTTGGAACAAAACTCTTGAAATAAATTTGGAAATAAAGTGTAATATTACCACAGAGTCATATTGTCACTAGCAAGAGTGTCGGAGAAAAAAAAAATAAAAGGGAGAAAGAGAGAAAATAACTGACTGGTAATATTTTAAAGGGTAACCAATGCTCACTAGCAGCTGCAGTAAGACATTAAGTAATAGAGCACAGTAATGTTAACGGCTCTCTTGGTAAGAGTGGTAAATGAAATAAACCTCAGCATTCGGTGTATCATTAATCTATAGTGAATAATGGCACTGGTAGTGTAAGGAGATTAGAAAGGGCATTGTAAACATTTGTGGCTGTATAATATACAAATTAAAAATGTGTGAACGCTTGCAGCTGCATAATCTACAAATTAAAAAGTGTAATAGCATAGCATTAATTACTGGCTGATCAATTCACCCATAATTGCTGGCATGTAGATGAACAATTACCGGTCCAAAATGTTATTTGAGAAAGAGACATTGACCTTGGAACCATAAGAAATGATAATATGTTATGAGGTAATACAGGCTGGTGTCAAAATCCTCTATTGGTATTTGCTGTTGCAAGCTAGTTTACTCAGCAACTCTAATCATACTTTTTCCTGTGTGTTATTGCACCTGAAGTAGACTATTTTATGTCTGAATTACAGAAATATCTGACTGCAGGGTATTTAATGTAATCACTGTATATAGATGCATATATGCACCCAACTCAGTAGATATGTAAGCAAGACCACAGCTTCTTATAAGAGGGAGGTTGATATCAGAGCCAATTAGTGAAACTGCTGAGCACTTCTCCATTACCTCAGCCCACTTCGGTTTGCTAATATCTTTGACAAATGTCAGTGGCTTAGTCTGTCTGTTTCAGATTTCTTGGTTGCTATGTTTGTTTGAAAATGTCAGCCAGAACCCTGCAAATATTTCTGAGAATAAACCTAGAAAAGCTTCAGGAGGGAAGAAACCTTGGGACTAAATGTAGAAGGAGAGATCTTTGTGCAAGAGAGACTTGAGTGTGAGTCTGGAGGTACGGCTCATCTAAGACTCATAGATGGGAAGCAATGAAGAAAGACTAGTCTTGAAAAGGGAAAGAAGGAGATAATTAAATCTTTTCACATGTAGACACAAGTTATATGATCCTTAATTACATACTGCTTTTCTACTACAGGCAAAAACTACAGTGGTTTGTAGATGGATGTGATCGTGTAATTAAGAACAGACAAATTGGTATTTCCTTGCTTGTATTGCAAAAGTAATAACTTTTCTAATGTAATGCATGAATTTTATGTATGACTTTTTGGCCTTGACTCTGCACATTATGTCCACTTGCTAATTACTTAAATAATTCCACTTATTTTAATATAAGTTCTATATACTCAAAATCAATCCTATGTACATGCAGGAGGTTGTATAAGTCCTCATCTCAGTCCAGAGACCTCCATAGTCCTGTTCACTTGCCCACAATATCAACTCCCTTTACCTCCTTGTACACAATCTTGTTTGATTGCACAATTCACCTTCTATTTACATACTTTAGTACTGGTTTTTCTTCTGTCATCATTTAATATTTCAGAGTCTGTGCAACAAAAGAACAACCAACTAGTTATTAACAATAGCAGAGGACATTCAGGAAGGTATTTCTCTCAAAATAAAGTTTAGTGCTAGGTTCAGTAAAATCTACTGACTCAGAAAAAGTCCTCTAGCAACTGAAAGCATATGACTCCGATGCTCTGCTCTCTGGACTGGCTCTCCAAAGAATACAAGATCAAATCCAGGGTCTTAGTCCTGATAGTCACAGCTCTCCATGGGATCTGCACAAGTTATCTGAGAAATTACTTCCTCCTGTGCAGCACTGGCTGTCCATAACAGAAAATAGTAACTCTGACCCTAAGAGTGAGACTTGAAAGTGCTGAGGGTATATGTACACAGGGTCCCAAAACACATCAGTGAGGCTGAGAAATGCAACTTGTCCAGTAAAAGCACGAAGGAAGAAAAGAAAAAAAAACTCAGACTAACTTACCTGATTTAGTTTTGTTCTCTTCTCTTTGACAGGGATAATCTTTAAAGTATCTGAGTCACTGGAGTGAGGCAGTAACTTCTAGAGTTTCACATTTTGTGGACATTTTTCAGTGACATTTTGCACTTCTTTAAATAAAGTTGCTCCTTGTTAACAGATCACTCATACAACACCGTTTTTAGAAAAAAAAAACTTAAAACTTGAAATTCAGAGATGATTGACATTCACTGTAAAAGCCAGATCGTCCTCATCAGGAGGCAGGAAGCTTTTTTATTTTCCTTGCTGCAAGCCATGGTATGTTGATCAGCTGGCTTATCTCATTTGCTTGCACACATTCTCTGGGCGCTGCTGACATGCTGGACGGTAAATGCTACAAATGCCAGGGAAGCATGTGGAAATTCGTGGAAATTCGACTCCTGGGACATGAGGGGTGATGTGTTCTCCAAGCACAAGCTTTCTGGGATTTGGTGCTCAGGGCAATCTCCTTTTTGTGGCATCTTTGGAAGAGTTAGTGATGGACAAGCATGCTGGGACATGTCCTCTGGTCATCATCCTTAGCAAGACGCTTGAGCATGGGTGGTCTCAGAGTGAACTCCAGCTGGGACACAGTTATATCTGTCAACTTTATTCCTGTACAGTTACAATTTTAATACATACACTTTCTAGTTTCTATCCTTTTTCTTTGGTGTAACACATCTTTATGATGATGGATTTGTCTGGGGCAGCAGCAGGTTACCAGTACCCAAACCTTTCCGTTCTAAGGAAGACTATGAGACTGATGGTGACGGTTTCTTCCTCCTCAATCTTGGATCTCATTAGACTCGTTTTTATATATTTCCTGTGTATTTTTAAGTCATACATTGGCCTGTGATTCTACATTGAGTATTTTATGCATGTAAAATATTATTTCTTCTCTTTATTCTTTTTGATATCTGATTTGTCATTATCTTCCGTAGGAAAAAAAAAAAAAGGTAAAAGAACATTTCACACATTTTATTTATAACTTTTTCTTTCAAATTTTTGTCTTTTTCTCAGAAAACAGTGAAGAATTAAATATTTATTTGTAATAAAAGTATTTTTTTCAAAAGAAGATTTCAGTTACTGAACAATAGCTAAAATAATACCTTGAAATGATTTGATATAAATAGATATTTTACCAACACAGTTTTTATTGATTTTTTGTTGTTTTCCTTTTTCTTTCTTTTTTTTTTTTTTTTTTTGCTAGCTATAGTTTCATTGTCTTGGTTTTTACTGCTTTTCGAGAAATAATTTTATGATGGCAGTTTTTGTAATCCAGACTGAACCAGACCTGAATTTGCAGGTTGAAACAGAGAGTAATAAGTAACCTTGGGTTATTTATGAATGTCACAAAACCTAGAAGTCAAAGGAGACAAAATATGAAATATAAACAAAACCTTTTAACCACTGGTGGTGACTTTTAAATGATTCTGGTTTTGGCCAGTCAGTTTGATTTACATTCTACAACCACATATTTGTGAAATACTAAAGGTCCAGCCATTGAAAAGATGTCCTTTCTAGCCTTGAAGGTACATCAAATTATGTTGTGTTGTGCAGATGGTTATACTTTAAGATGCAAAGGTCCAAGTCAGCCTGATATATATATAATGTACTGCTATACAAAAGGAACTGAAGAGAGGCTGACAAAGTGCAACAAACTGCTTTTTCAAAAATCCTGGTCTCATATCTTGTATGACAAGCAAGTACAAGTGCTATATTGACAATCAGGCTTAAATGGTAGCTCTTATCTTAAGAAGTCTGATGTGGTTGCGAGTTTGATTCACTTCAAAATATATAATAAGGCTAGACTCTGTGTCTCCTTTTCTTGAGCATAGCATTTTTGGAAGTCATCACTAGAAAAATTAGTGTGTTCTTTGATAAGTTCTTACCTTTGGAATATGTTCACCATCAAGAAGCAGGACTGAATTTCAACAGCAACAATAATGGGAATAGGTAGTTTGGGGATTTTTTCCCTATTTTGTGAAAGAAAATTACTATCATCTGAAATACTGTGAAACACATCCTATAAAATGTTCCTACAAATAGGGTAAAAAGGATTACAGAATGCCAATGAAAAGATGTTTCTGTTAACTCTTAGTTTAAATTCTTTCTTCTCATATTTTCAGTGTTATTCATAAAATGTTGCATACATTTTTTTGAGGTTGACAGTTTCATGGAACAAAGCAGTACAAAAAAAAAAAAAGTACATTTAAAACCTGAAATCAGACTTAAAGTTATGTTACTGCTAAATCGTTTTAACATCTTCATGTACAGTTTGGACTCATTTATTCTTCAAAATTGTGCAAGATTTCCCAAATCTCCACATCACCTACACATGATCAGTCATATATTGAAACCACCCAAACCTTACCCTAGCATTTGTGACTTGATGTTGTATAACACAGTCCTTGACACAGAGCTGTGACAAAGTTAGGTACCCTTCACCCTCAGGATTTAATCGACCCTTTAACGACAAAGCCCATCAGTTTTAAGTTTCTGAGAAAGGAAGCATTCTTTCAGGGAATTGATGGTTCATGTTGTGTCTGATTTGGAAGAAGAAATTTGAGGAGAAGAGAGTCCATTTGTCAAAATCATTAAGAAAGTCATTATGGAGCAGGCCAGCTAGGAGATGTTGCTTGCTATCTGGTAACCAGCTGATTTTACAGCTCCATTTACACACAAGTAGATTTAGCCTCTGTTTAAAAGAGGAAAGAATGGCAGGGGAAAAGGCCGTTTGGCTTCTCAATGTAAGGCAAGACTTCTCTTTCACAGCACTTGTACATCCTACTATGGGAAAGAAGAGAAAATAAAACAACCACAACCAGATGTAGCTCTTGACTTATCCTATGCAATCATTGTGACAGGCAGTTTATACAGTTGTAAGGAATGTTTCTTTGTGAAATTTAACAATTGTTTCCATGACACTGATGTCTATTGAACTCTGTTTATATTTATTACATTGTGGAATTGTTATCCTGTTTTATACATTGGTAGCTTTTAGATGGATTGAAATTTTATATAAATTCTCTTCTTTCACGAGCTGGGGATGAAGGCGAGAAGAAAGAGGGAATAAGCAGTGTTATTGAGGCGTTTTATAACCCCCAGGGAAACATATAAAAAGTGATTTAGGCTCCAATATCAGTCACAAAATATATGTGCAGACTTTAAAATAAAACCACAAATAAACAGAGATTCCAAAATAGAAATAATCAGTTCCTTCTTTACTGGTCTTTCATTTCAGTGCATCCTTTGAAATAAAAGATAACAGACGTGGACCAAAAACTGTGTGAAAACTGTTCTCTTGGTTACTCGGGCTTGGCAGGGCTGGGACATTGTCCTTCAGCTGTGACACCTTGGGAGGTGGGAGCTGTTGGGGGAAGTTGTGAAATCAGGAGGACTTCAGAGCTGTAGAGAGGGTGGCATTACACTATCCTTCACCTACTGTTCAGCCAGAGGAGTATGACAGCAGGATGTATCCAAGGAACAAGTGACCAGAAGGGATATTGCAATTATCTTCTCTGATCAGACCAGGATAAAAGTTTAATTCATCAAAACATGAAGGGATTATTTCTACAGAAGAGTTTTTGAGGGTAAAATGAAACTCTGGCCATGACACCTACCTCTGTGAACTTACCAGTGTTGGCTGCAGGAGGGGATATGTGGCATAGAAATGGCATTGAGACCTAGAAGGTCAATCTTTGGCTGTTTAGCAGCCACAAAATATCTAAACGTAGACCAAACATCCAAGCTTTTGAATAGGATGCTGGTGTAAGGCACTGCTTTACGAAGATACCAGCCTTGCATCTTAGTCCTAACCTAACACACCACATATTATGTTCATTCTTCCTTTTCTTTGCATCTGAGTTGAACCTCAGAGATTATATCAGTCTTTAAGTTATTGACATCCAGAGACAAAGCTGAATTTTCAAAATATTTGTTACACCTGACTCCCACAGCTAAAACAAAGTTGTTTTAAAAATATGGCTCTCAGACTGTATAAGCTTATATCAACTTTTTTTCCCCCCTCTCTCCCCTGTGAAGCATGGATTACAAGTCACAGCTGGCACATTAGAAAAAAGAAATACAGTAAAATGAATAAAATATACTCTCATTCAAAATTTCCTAGAGGCTCCTTGGTTGTTAATTGAAACTTTTGTCTACTTTATTGAACAATAAAAGTGACAGAAACTACTCTCAGGTGTCCTTCAGTATTAAAAAGAGGATAAAGGGTTCCTAGCAAAGGTGACAGAAATTAATGTGGTGAGCCTAGCTATCAAACATTTTGATATGTGAATTGCCTGATATTTCTATAATGCCTTCTTATGATTGGAAATGTTATCGCTACTATTGAATCAATAGAAAATGTTAAAGCTCCGTGGAACCCCAATTACAAAATAAAGCTAGAAGGTTAACATCTGGGACCAGCAGAGATAGAAACAATTTCTATTGTCATACCTTTCTGACAAGTAAATGTCAGAAACATAACACCTTCCGCCAGCCTCAGTACAGAGCACATGTAAAAGAGTGATTGCAAGGCAGTCTCAAGTCAAATCACCTGTCATCTCAGCTTTGACATGGAATTACTTTTGTTTTATGCATCTATTAACCTTGAACTATCAGCATTTGTTTTAATGTTCTGGTCTGAAGTGACCTAAATGTACTTCTTTAATGCACTTACTGCTGTAACTAAAAGGGGGAAAGAACAGGGGGAAAAAAAAAAAAAACCTGTTGGGAAAGCGTGGGTGAAGTCTGTTATGGTTTCTGTGGCATGCCTGTGAGTGCAGCAGCCCATTTCCCAGCTCTCACCTGGGAGCAGAAATCTCAGGGACTCACCTGGCAGAAAAGGTGGGAGAACCAAGGGTGTCAGTGGCATCTCGAACAATGCTTCTGGCCTACAGTGTGATGCTGCACATCCCACTGGTTTTTCTCACACTAGGGCTTGAAGGGCAGAAAAACGAACACCAGGGGATGTAAAACCCTCCAGTGCTTACAAGACAACAGAAGCTTTCTGTGCTTCCAGGTGTGACAATGACATCACACTGCTATGAAAATCATGCCTGAATAACAGCATGTCTGATCTACGCTCTACAGTCAGATAACAACATTGAGATGTTGGTGGTGTTCTCCAGCCAGTAACGTGCTGGCTGGATGTTGGAAGATGAGGTTTTTAAAGGTTATGCTAGAAGACCCTGTCGGAGAGATTACTCCCAATTTCCACCGGAATAAAGTAAATCAGAATACAAAATTAAAAAAATATTGAAATTGCCAATGCCAAACATTCCTGAGCAAAGAACAGAAAGCCTTTTCATCTGTACATTTTAAAGTGTATCACTCAGCTTAATTTCTCTGCAGTGCAGAGAAAGAAGGGTGTGGTTGAAGAACCAACTGAATTAATTATGACCAGGTTTCTCAAGTGATTGGAAACATTTATTTCTTAAGGAAATATATCATTTTGAGCCAAGATTTGGAAGCCAACTGCCTACAATTTTTTTTTTTCAGTTGGAAGATGCATCCTTTTCATCCTAAACACCACCTGCATGTATTGCACATTCTAGCTGTGTTTCGGTTATTCTTACAGCCCCTATTGCCACAGTGTTTGGGCACCTCATACACTTTAATATGGTAATCCTCAAACCTTTCTGAAGGACGACTTTTCTGAGAGGAACCTAAATTCCAGAGGTCTGATTCTTCAATGGCATAAATACCAGTAAGATACTCTAGACATAATTTGGAAATCTGAGCTAGATAAAAAGGGCCAAATCTTTGTATGGGTTAATATATGGAGAAGAGTGTAAGGGAGTTTTCTAAAGCATCAAAGTAGTGTTTAATGGTAATTTCAAACCATTCTATCTCTGGTATTCAATCAGATAGCTGGACATTAAAATATCTTGGGTTTTTTTAATTTTTATTTTTATTTAAACTACCACCTTCATCCGTATCTATGAAAATTTTTACTGCTATCTAACACCACAGATGAAGACAGTTTCCCATGAGAAATTATTACACGTAATTTTGAGGGACTTGCAATGTCTGTTATATGTGTGACTTTCTGGGGTTAAAACCGTGTTTGGTACAACCTCTTCTTTTTCTTGTCTTTGTCTCCTGTAAAGGAAAAAAAATGGTTTGGACACCATTCTCCTAATCAGTAGGAGAGAAGAATGAACTTGAATGTGGGCCTGAGACATAATTCAGATTACCAATTATCTACTAATATATTAGGCAAGGAATATTGTTGGCTTATTTTCCTTATTTCAGGATTATCTTAGCGAATTAAATAAATCTGTGTAAATATTTAAGGATTCATAGACAACACTTGGTCAACAAAAAGCATGGAAATATGTAAACTTACTACAGCTTGACACCCTCGTATATTTGTAATTAGTTGCTCTTAAGACTTCAGTTCTGCTCCAGTGGATAATTTTTATGGAGACTGATTTGTCTTCTGGAGAGATAATCAGGGAGCACATATATTCCTGTATGTAAAGTACATGTCTTCTGGGAAACCCCATCACTGTGGCATATGTGGAGTGGAAAACTCACATATTCTGGGATAATACAATAATATCCACCATACTTATAAATCTAGCATATTGATGCATTGGTCTCTCTCTTTTCACTCCCATTGAGCTATGCTGGCATATATGCAGTGTAAAAGAATGAAGAATCAGGCCATCAATATACTTGCAGTTGTAATTGCATTTTTTATTCATACAATGCTCCAAAATGTGAAGTTAACAGCTTGTTATGTGGGTGTACATTAATAAGCACAATGGGGGTTCATAATAGAGCTTCGAGGTGCTAATGCAGTATGAATTCATGAATTAATAATTGCCATTAATTAAAAATACAGCAGAATACTGCCCAACAATGACTGACAAAGAAAGAAAAGTCTTAGCAGTCTCTCTGTCACACCTCGCTTGTGGCTATTTCTAGGGCTTCTGTGTAGTCTGAAGGAATAAAGTTTGATTTCGGGAGAGGGAAGAGGTGAGATGTGGAAAAGCAGTCCCCTCAGAAGAGAATGAGTTATTGAAACGGGGCGGAAGTAGGAGGAAATACAGGAAGATAAAGTCACTGTGAAAACTCCAACAGGGGAAAAAGCCCAGATGGCCTATGGAAATGATAAAATTAAGTCTTAAATTGATGGTGATACTAAACTTGGGACTTGATTATCCTGACAGATGTGCATGCGGCTCCCATTGACTTCAATAGGAGGTGTGCGTGTGTAGCAAATGGGGGAACCAGACCTTAGAACCACTGAACTGTGTTCAGAGGAGAGTGAACATGAGGAATTAAAATCTCTAGGTTAAAAAGATGACTTCAACTCTATTCAAAATCCCATGGCTGAAAAAATGTTGGTGTGTAAGATGTTTTCACTAAGAAAAAGAAATCTTTTTTTTTTTTTTTTTAATTAAAGCTGAGGAAATCTGTTACCTGGTGAAAAGCTATAGAAATTCCACAGAGAATCAGCTCCCTCCTCCACTTTCCCACTTTTCTTCTCCCACAAAGCATTGCCAATGCCCAAGTGAGTTTGATTCAATTACAGTGGTCCAAACGTAGAGTAACTCTATAGACAATAGCAGTTTTATACCAGTTTGCACCAGCTTTATTGAGATGCAGATCCAGCTTGAAGGGTGTAAAGAAATATGAGATAATAAGCTAAAATGACTAAAAAGGGTCTTGTCTGAAAACATGAACAATAATTCTATGATTGAAAGGATGTGAACATTATAGCAACTTTAAGGGCTATTAAGCCAGTTCCTATGTGAATCTGTAGTGTGAATTGTATAAGCATTTGGAATGTGTTGATGATAAAGGGATTCATAAAAGTTGTTATGCTGATTTTATGTTGATGGATGTTAGAATATAAGGTGAATTATTAACCACAGGAAAGTGAGACTAATGTTTAAGTACTGTGATATATGTGTAATTGAAAGCAATTTCTTCTATAGAACAAGGAGATTGTGGGCATAAGTGAAACAAACTTTGAATAAAATACAGGTGAAGTGGAATCTGTTGGGTGTTCAGAGCCAAGAAACAAAGGGAAAATAAACTTGTCTGAAAAACAAATATTACTACTAGAAATAAATAATTTGCATTTATATAGAAAATTCTATTCAGAAAAAGCCCAGAGCAAGTTACCCACTTGCTAAAGCATTTATAAATAATGCTGTATACATAAAAATGCATATACAATACCTTTTTGTAGGGATCACATGCCTTTCTTGCTGAAATGTTTTCAGTCATATAGCACTTTAATAAGACTGATACAAAGATTGTTTACATATGAAGAAGGAAAAACTGAAGCTGTCAGAGGTTAATCAACTTTGACTTGATTCTGCAAAAGCCAAGAGCATAACTTTGCTAAAAAGATTCCAGTAAGTAGAGTCTGATATGGGCTGTTTTGAAAGCAGCAGGAATACTAGTATTCACTTTTGTGCCTAAAGGAGTTGCAATTTGTCACTAAATGATATGCCTGAGGTGACACAGTGAGTCAACAGTAATCACCAGAAGAAGATGCAAGAGTTCTGCATCTCTGAGGCTATTCCCTCACCATAATGGTCCTGACTGGTAACACCCAGGACTTGTACTTTAAGGAAAGCCTGGTTACTGGCATGCAGTCTTTCGAGGATATACTAATAAGAAGGTAAAAGATAGTGGGGCTACATCTTATATAGGTTATTGGCTGACTGACAACCAACTGAAACAGTTTTAGCTATGGACAGAAGGAGTGTTTCAGTCAGCTGATGAGCAGCAATAGATTTTTAGTCCTGCTGAATAAATGATGGTATTGCAGCAATATTTTAATCAGTAAGAACTTGAAATGACTGTCATAATCATGTCTCATGAGCACTGTAGCCATAATGAGTTAATGTGGGTAGATACTTTGCATAGCATCATGTGTTCTGTTCCAAAATGCTAGTTTAAATTCCAAATCTCTGTGAAATCTAAAGAGATCCTAAACAAGAAGTGAAGGGAGTTACAGTGATTTAGGTAAGGCCCTGACCTAAAACCTGCACATATACTAAGTAATATTAAAGTATTTTTACTGAAGATTAAATATCCTTGAGTGGTTATCTTATACCCATTGTATGCCATTTATCTTGGGTGAATTTACTAAAATTACTAAAATTTAAGATCCGAATGATGTGCTTATACTTCATCTTAGCATAGAAAACTGGTTTCTGCTAGGGCATATATCAAGAAAACATGGGGAAAAATAGCCTAAATAAACCATTAATTTGATGTAATAGAGCACCTTAAAAGGTGAGTCATTAAAAAAAATATAAATCCTATTTAAGTGATTCAGTAATAAAGTAAGTGACCTCTTCATTCCATTTAGAAAAGACTCTTAATGCTGGTATGTGGTTTTAACAGTTATTTGAAATAAAATTATCCAAGAAGCACAAAAACATTTATAATAGATTAAAGTGGTGGCTTAGGGGAAGGACCAAAGTCAGATAGTACACATTTCACCTCTGTTGTTCTAGGTCTCATTCACAACCAAGAATTTTGTATTTTTTTAAACTGTTGTGAATGAAAGGTTAACTTTTGTTTCTTTCTCTGGTTTCTTTCTCTTTTCCTTCTTTACGTGAAATCATAAAAAAAAAAAAAAAGAAAAAAAAAAGAAAAAAAAAGAAAAAGCAAAAGATGCTCCAGAACCATTGATGTTTGGAATACAGCCTCTGGGATTTTTTGTACTTTACTGAGCTATGCTAAGAGTTTCTGCCTTTTTTACCTACACCTTTTTTTTTTTTCCCCATTAATTATTTTGACAATGAAATAAAGGCTACCACGTTATGCATTACTGTTTACACATTGGCGAATGGGATCGACCTTTTATACAGTGACAACAGTCAATGTTCAAACTCCAATCTCTCCATAGCATTCACCTATCATTGGAACATATGTCAGTTAAACTACATAGATTGATTCTCCCATCAGAGCTACCAGTGAGTTCAGAAGGCATTGGGTGGGGCATGGAGACAACATGGAGAAAACTAGAGCATAAGTCATTCCAGGATCTGCAAAACTGATGAATCCTGGTTTCCCAAAAATATTCCTTTTATAGTCTGCTGACTTTGGCGTAGAGAAATATTCAGTCTTCTGTGAAAACATCTTTTCCTAATTCACACTTTCTTTGTGGTTTCTCTAGTATTTAGTAAGGCTCACATACTGCAGCTTTATATTTACTAAGGAACTTTTCACAGGTCTGTCTCTTTATATAGCTGCCTACTTTCATGAAACTTGTAGGGAATTAATTACCGTTCGAACAGTCCTTTTCTGCATTTGGCTTACTTTTCTCAAAGATCCAAAAGTCAACAGGGAAGAGACATATAAACATGCATTTTTTAAAAAAACAAAAATGTTGAATTAAAAAAACATCAAAGTAATGGAATTGTTGATTATCTGGATTTTCACTAATATTTGAAATGGTTACACATTCTTTGAAGCTGTATTTTTTCTTTTGTTTTGTTTCAGCCAGCTCTGGATAAAGGTCACATTCAGAGAGAAGGAACAAAAGCACAGAATGTTCAGAGGTTGCACAGCATCACCCAGGAAGGACATACAAAAAAGCCCATTCCCGTGCCTGCTGCCCAAGAATGCCATTGATTGAATATTGCAGAGAAAATTACTATGATAAATGGATGATCTCTCTTGCAGCCCTGATACCTTTCATTCCTTCCAATAGACCACATCTTCTGCCTGAGCACTGGTACTCTTCAATGGAGATTTCTAGTCTGGTGAGCTAATCTAATTTTCTGACATAATTACTCCTGCTTATGGTAGTTGCATTTTTCCCTCTAAAAGGAAATTAGTAATCCTGTGAAAACTCAGCATTGTCTTCCTGAAAGTTGAATGTTTTGTCTCTGTTCAGTCATTCTGGCATTCTTTTAAATATTTCTAGTTTTATTCTACAGGGACAAACATTAATAACTATTATAGAAGTTTGATTTTCTCTCTTTCTCTCCCAAATAGAAATGGAGTTTTTTTGCTTTCTCTTCCTCCTTGTATGAGCACTTGTCATGCTGGGCTTAAGTGTCTGGAGCAGTTGTGTCTGAGGGCAGTTAGATGTAATGGGGGGAACCAGTGTCCCATACAGGCTATAATACTGATGTCGTGGGAGCCTGAGTTGGAACTCACCTGCACAAAAGCTACCATAAACCATAGACTAAAATCTGTGAAGGGTCAGTTTAATGAGTACAGAGATAGATGCTTTAATCCCAATTGACATTCTACAAACATCCTTCCACCCTAAACCCCACCCCCACCCACTCCTACAAATCAACAGCCAACAACAAAAACCTATTTGCAGGCCTTGGGTGAAATGAGAGATACCTCAAGAAATGGTGTGGAAAATAGAAATGTTCTCTATTTATAGTCAGCTCAAGGCAAGTTAGTTTTGGGAGACTTCTTTGACATGAGTCTTTTTTCTTCTCTGATAGATAAAATGTCACACTGCAGATTTCTCCTTCTCCTCTCCCACCATTCTCATTCTGTTTTTGTTTTTTTTTTTTTTTTTTCTTTATGAATGCCAATGAATACTTCTTTACACACAGCTAAACGTAGGATTTCAGTGTGTATTTTGAAAATAGAACAAGTCCTTCCAGGTTGAGTAAATATATGCAGGACACGGGATACTAAAGGAGGCTTATGGTAATTATGTACACAATTTCCTATTTTCCAATACGGGTTGACTGAGTGGAGGCTGTGATGGCACTTACAGAATTCCTGGGATCCCTTCAAGGAAACGTCAAACCTACTGCTTACACAGAGAGAAATAATACTATGAAGAATTCATTTAGTGTGCTGAAGTATTCTGGGATTTAGTATATTTATTTCCTCACAGGAAGGTCTTGTCAATTGAGGAGCTGATTGCACTTACTCCTATCTTCATTGTTTCTTTGGTATTCTATCTTACAAAAGCCTTTTTTCTACACTGTGAAAATATTTGGTTGGCACAATGTGAAAAAGGCATTCAATTTTTTAAAATTATTTTTACCTTTAAAATTTGTTATATTTTAAAACTTATTATTTTTCACACTGTAAATTGAGTTTTAAAGAAAAAATATAACATCAGGTTTGACGTACCTGAAAACAAATATATTATTTTCAACAGAGTATTTATTTCTCTACAACACCAACATAAGATATTTTGGTTCTACTAAATAGGTATTTTATATTATATTATTTTATTTTAATTTCTAAGTAGGAATACTACTTGTTGCCACTCTTGCTATGCTATTAATTACAAGAACAGACAGGAGAGTTAGAGGTGAAAAATCCTTCTAGACACCAGGAATTCAAATGATGGATGGAGCTATCTAGACAATACAGAGTTCAGCTGCCCCATGAGTCACAGCCAAGAATGAGAAAGGTGGAGGCAAAAAGTGAAGATGAGACAAAGAGGGGTTAAATCTTGTTCCTTGTCTTTGAATCTGCGGCAACAACAATTTCAACACTATGTCTTACAGGTGTGCTGTGAGAAAGACTCAGGTAAATTATTCTCAAGGTCCAGATTCCAACAAAGGAATGGCTTGTGGCAAGGTGGTCTGCTCTGACATCTCTTTCCCATTGTCTTGTTTCTGTGATCTGAGCCAGGTGTTTCAGAGACCAAAGGAGATGCTCTGTTGGGGAGCCCTTGGTGAATAACAGTGGATCCAATGTGCTCTGTAGCACTGTAAGTAGAGTGATAGCTGGAAAATGTTACAAGAATTTAAGAAAAAGTCTGTTGTCTGCTAACATAGAGACTACTTCTGCATGAGTAGACACATGGGGATGGAGAACATTTCTTGTGAGATTCATTAACATGAGTTCTAATGTCTGAAAAACAAATTCCTCAGGATTGGACTAGACACTTTATGGGATTTCCAGTTATTGAAAAGAAAGCAGCATGACCAATAAATCATTACTATGGTCTGTCTTGGAGACCTATCTTAAAAAGGAATGAATAATGTCCCTCTTTAAAAATAGAGGGGATATATGACAGTTTACTCAGACATGTCCCAAAGGAGATTAATTTCTGCATTTGACCAACTGAATAAATCTTTAAATTTCATGAACTGTATTGACTTCATGTTCATTGACTCTAGAGGGAACTTAGACTCCCTTCACTTCAGCTGTAGCTACCTCCTTATGAAAATCTCCATTTGAGTGTCTTAATCTGTGAGCTAAGTCCTAAAAAGCATTTCTAGATGCGGAAATTAGGTAGGTAAACACCTCCACTCTTCCCAAAATCTTTAACAATGCACTAAGCAAAGCTTTTTCCACCATGTTACTGTTCTGCTGTCTTCAAATTGTTTAAAAAAAAAAAAAAAGGAAAGAAAAAAAGTTGTTAGTGTAGTTTTTGTCAGAACAGATACTCAGTCACAGTTTAGTCTCAGGAGAAAAACTGTCAGGACAAAAGCCAAGAACTGAATAGGCCATGGCTATGACTTAAGGGCTGAGTTGGAGGCCATGGTTGGGGGCACTCTGGGAGACAAGACTTTGCTATTAATCTGCCTCTGTTTTCTGCATAGAGTACACAAAATTGTTTTCAAAGCTGACAAGACTATGGCTTTCATAAGCGCTAAGCTTACTTGTAAACGTACAAAAGAAACCTAAGAAAACATTACCATCACAAGGAGCATCACTATAAGAGATTGAGAGTGACCGTTCATGCCCTCCAGGATGTACTTTTCCCTACCAGGTTTCATCTTGAATTGCAACACCACAACTCAAGTTGCATTTACAGTTTAGTTTCACCTATACAATTACATTTGTGTGTTTTGCAAGTTCCTGTACACTATATATTTATGCTTTGCTTATGGGTTAGAAAGAACAGTCCATCATATCTCACAGGAATCATATTTCTTTATATTAGTATTTTCATCACTGAAACACCAAGTAGACAGCACACTCATCTGGCCTCACGAGAAAACTGCAAGGCATTGAATATATGTGTGTGGAGGTGAAACTGTGGACCCTACCTTTTTTGTGACCATGTGTAGAGGAAGCCTTACTTCAGGTATATATAATAAGATATGTATAATACTGCTGTCGAAGTGGGAAAAGTCTTGGAAGAAAGAATTAAAGACCGGTCATTTATACTGTGGCTCATCCTTTGTGAGTGTTTAAGGAAGAGGAGGGAACTGAGTTGTTCAGCGATCACTCAAATCCAAGGAGTTTGTTTCGGCTCTCACTAACCGTGGCCTTCTTCATAGTCTCTTGCCTCTACTCTTGGAAAGCCTCTCAAGGGAACAGTCTGTCACCTTTCGGCTTTTATATAAACCCCAAAAATGGGTTTGGAGAAAGTTAAAACTGGAGCTCTAATCTACTTTCTTCTAGTGAAGGAGCAAAACATTGTCTATCCCATATGAAAAAGAGTACCAGTGGTAGAGACTATTCCTCATGCAACTCTGCTTGGGAATGCCCAGAGGAGCTGTGGATGAAAGCAAATTCTAGCACAAAATCTCAGAAACATTTGGCATACTTCTTAACAAAGCTTCTGCCACTTTCAGCTAAAGGAAATTACGCAGAAAAAAAAATTCCTTATAATACCTTGAAAATGAGTTATATCCATTCACCAGTGCAGTTAGCATCACAAAATTTACTGCAGCACAGCCAAAAAACCCTCTCACATCAGGACATGTTACTCTGCTTTTCATGGATTTTGCAAGTGCTGTGAAGTGTAGGGAGTTGCTTCAGTTCTCAAATGCCTATGGACATCTCCTGTGGACAGCACTGAGAGCTGCACAACCATCTCTGATGGAAAATGTGTCTGAGGTTTGAGAAACAGACCTTTGATTAATGGTGGTTATTGCTGTTTCAGATTAGCAAATCTGGCATCAAGAAGTGATTCCTTACTTCCAGATTATGATAAAGAGGTCTAGCTGTAGAGCATTATCCACTATAAATAGACATCCTTCTGTACCATAGATAACGATGATACGCAGCATGCCATACCAGACCTGAAACTCCTTGCATAGCAACCATAAGCAGCATTCATCATCCACCCACAATATTTGTGCTGTTAGGGCTATGTATATTTACCTTGTTGCAACAGACAGACAAATGGATGGAATAAATGTATTTGCATGAAGACCTAGGAATAAATTAGAAATATCTGGTTACTAAGGCACAAATCTGAACTGTCAGAAATATATCTATATGTAAAAGGGAGTAGAGAAAAAAACCTAGAAAGAAAACAGTGCTCCTCTCTGCGCAAGCAGCTTGGGAAACGCCTCAGCCAGTTTTACCTTGGGGAGCAGGAAAAACTGGCATAGCTTATTTGTCCTGTGGAGAAAGTGCAGCCATAATGGGAGATTTTAATACAGCCAGTACGTCCCCGCTTCCCACTCTGTGTGATGCAGAGCCCTGCCCTCTCTCTGGGCAGCAGAAGCAACAAGTGCTGTGGCTGGAGCACGTTGATATCATTTGAATTAGAATAATTTTGGGGGGTGAAGTTACTTCTAGGTTCATCCTTGGTACAGCCCTGGGTGACATGGACTCTGACTCCTGCTCAGATCTGTTCTGCCTACCATTGTACTCTGCCCCAGACAGCTCCTGTCTGCAGTGATTTGTTTGGCTTCCTATACACCATTTTTATTTATTTATTTTGTGATAATAGTGTGTCTATATTCAAGCATCAGGCCACTCAGAGCTCCGGAGGTTGCTGCAGCTGTGCCCAGTTGATGTCAGCTGGCCTTGTCTGAGGTGCTCTGGTGATTGTTGCACTGGTGGGAAAGGGAAAGATGTCTAGCTAGCTAATAAGTCTCACTTTTTACAGCATCCGATATTTTGTATCAGTGTCGTTTGAAAGGATATCGCTTTGCGAGATTGATCCAAGGCTGGCACAAAGAATATGCGCTCAAATCTCTTTTAGAAAGATTTATAATATTAACCTCAGGCTATTTTTAAGTCACTGTCGATCTTTATAGAAGCAGTGCTGAGATTCATTTGTTTTCCAACTGGCAGAAAGTCTCTCTTACCTTTTGTAAGCCAGTATTGAACAATTTGGCTTTGGGTCAAACTGGTTTAATGAACTGTCTAGGGTTCAAGCTTCATACTGCCATTTGCAGATGTTCAATAGTCAGTCTGTTTTAGCAAAAGGAGTTCATTAATATTTGCAGCTAAAAAGCCTTCATAACATTGATGCGAAAGTGTCTGCTGTAAATCTTTTAAGTAGCTTAAATCTTCTTTACGTAGAGGCATAAGGTCTGATGTGCTTCTTGCTTACACTACTAGTTTCATGTGAAATTCCTCCTATTTCTTTTACTGGCAGGTCTGAGGACGGAATCAGGCCTACAGATTAAAATTTCCGTTTCTAAACTTTGTGCAAGTGCTTTACAGACTGTAATACACATAAAACCATCTTAATTCTCTAAAGATGTGAATGATTCAACTGCAAGTTTTTTAACCCCTTACAAGTTTAAGAGGGACTTATATCCTCCAAAAAAAAAAACCAAACCAAAACCCAACAGCATTGCAGAGGTTATTTTAACTCTTCTATAGAAGAGTTATTACATTGATAAATTTCATGGAAGTTACTTTTTTGTGACTGATTATATTTACATTTTATTGTGACATTCTTTGTTTTTCAGACCGGACCACCTGCACAGACTTAGGAATAACTTTTCTATTATTATCACCTTAGGCCATCCAAATATGTTGGAAGTTGTTTTAACAAGGAAAAGAAAATATTGTTCTCGTTGTTTATAGCAGGTAAGAAAAAAAGCAGAAGGGCTTCAGCTGTAGCAAGAAAAAATACAGGCTAAAAATAGTGAGGGGGGGGTATTTAAAAAGTAAAGGTAACTAGGCAATTGGGTGGATTGACTAGGGAAGTCACGGACACTAAAATGCTTAAGGTTTTTCTGAACAATTGCGTCAAAGAGCTGTCAGGAATGGTTTAGACAGAGGCTATCCAACTTTGGGACAGGAACAAGGTGTAGTGAAACCTCATGACCTTTTTTTTTGTACTAGGTACCTATGAATGCATAGCTTGGGTGAACTTTGTGGAAAAGTCAACGGAATTTAATAAAGAGGAAACAAATCAAGTTCTATTGACAATTTGGCCCTGATTCTCTTTTTAAGGGGGATAAAAAAAAAACAAACCCTCCCATACGTACACATATATTTCTACTTTAAGACCTTTTTCAGAACAAGAATACAGCATATGAACCTTTATAATTTAAGAGCACGGGATTTTTCTCTAAGTCTGCCATATCTATTTCTATAAAGCATACTTTTTTATTGACTCTTTTTTTCTGACAATGGAAAAAAACTTTCAGAGAAATTATCAGTCTCTTCCAAAGTTTTTTTTTTTTTCTTTCTGTTAATGAGTGTGTTCTTCAGTTGTACAGCTAATTAGTGGGTAAATAAGATCCAACAGAATGAGTGACTAGGATGGCAATGGCATTTTAAGGCATGATCTATGAAAAGAAAAACCTTCTAAAGAATGTGAATTTACAGCAATGTTTACTTAGATCTAAAAAGAGTGTCATCTTGTTTATTTGAGAAAATGACTTTTTTTTTCTCCATAATGTCTCTTGGAAATGTGATGTGTTTAGGTAGTGATTTCTATGACCTTAAAACAGCCTTTACTGTCTTGGAATTGCAGGCTACTCAGCACATCTTGACTACTGGCTTGCTCTTTAGACGCTCCAATGATACCACATATGCCCATTCAGCTACTTCTTGCTGAGTTTCTCTTCTTTCCTTTCTTCTTCTCTCTTTTTTACCTTGTCTTTCTTTTTTTTTTTTTTTTTTTTTTTTTTGGCTGACTGCAAACCCTATATGGTTTAGCTTCCCTACCAAGACTTTGAAATGACTAATTCCTGCAACATATTTCAACACATCCTTAACTGCTAATTGAAGTCTGTGCACAAGGCGGTGAATGGTACGCACCGATGGGAACCTCTCTTGCAATAATGTGCCGAATCCGCTCTTTATCTCATTCATTGCTGATGCCTCGTCTGTTGCAAGTCCAATCAATTTTTGTAGCTTTAAAAGATATGTCCTCTGTTAACTTTCTATATGCCAAAAAAGCGACGATGGAAAATTAAGCATTACCTTTGCAGCAGTGAAACTTGATTGCTTCCAGAAGACTCAGGGAAAAAATGTTGTTGACATTTTTTTTTACTTCCAGTCTCTGCATGGCAATAAGGTATGATGGCTGATTTATCAAAGAGAGTGTTCTCATCAAGCAGGAGAGCGAGAGAGAAAGTTCACGTCGCACAAAATGAGCTGCTAATTTCTTTTCCATTTCACTGACAATATGGTATTGGAGCAGCTGTGATTAGAACAATGGATGTTCCCAAACTGTGCTCCATTTAACTCCTGCAACTCTGCAAGGTCACATAGTCGGAGAAGGAAGTAAAGGCCTTTTTTTTGTCTCTTCTCTTTTACTTTTTTTTTTTCCTTTTTTCTTTTTCTTGAAGGGGAAGAAGGGGAAGGCAGGGTTAATGGTAACAGGGAACTGGTGGATTTGTGTCTGTTTTCAAGTCAATCAGGAAAACCTGAAGCTGCCCATGAACAAACCTTTATTAACTGAGCTGAAAAATTTAGAAACCACACTGAAGCCTGCTGAAGGCAATGAATGTTTTGTTGTGTCTGTATATGTGCTTATCTACTGATTTTACAAAAAATTTACATTGGGCCCCTAGTCTAACCGTTGGCAATTAAAGAAGAATGACTTAGTTCTGAGGTTACACTTTAGGATTTAGGATACTTCAGTTCATTTTCTTCTTTTCCAGCATATTCTGAAATGTCTTTGTTTGCCTCAGTTTCTCAACTCTCAATGGAATTAATAACATTTCCCTTCTTCAGATTTCATGGGATTTAAAATATTAAAGATTCTGTGGTATTTAGAGAATTAATAGGGCTATGTAAGTATTTGTGATAAATCCCTTTATAGAGCCATTCTTCTGCTACAGCTAACCCAACAAACAGGTGACAAATATTCTGCCTCCTTAATTTTTCTCCCTTCACTGCAACTTGATATAATTTATTTCAGGACTTGATTCTTCCCCTTCAATGCTGGCCTTACATCAGTACTGTCTTGGGTGGAATTACACCTTTTCTACTATGGTGGAGTAAAGGAAGAAATGATTTTCCTATCCTCTCTGTGCTTAGTACTTTGGAGTTTGTTTTGCTCTTACAGTTGCATTAATCCATGCAAGATGAAAAACATATTCCAAATGATTTATCATGCACTGTCTATATCTGTACATAAACTGCATTCCAAAAAACCTCTTCTTAGCAATTAGCAATGGACAGTGGAGCTTCTACTGTCATCATGCTGTACTACAATCTAGACAGCAGGAATGTCAGACTCCTTTGGGATATGTATTTCATTTTCATCACTGTTGATACATTCTTCAACTTCTTTCTGATGTACATCTTGTAAGCTTGGATCTCAATTAGGATTGGTTTGGGGCAATTTGGTTCTAGGGCTGCAGAGATTTTGATCTATCATTCTCCAGGACCCTCTCTATATCAGCAGCATTTGCAATTCTGAAAAGAAGCTGATGAGACGTCATCTTACAACATTTTTAAAGCCAGGCACAAGCCTCAGTGCCATTTCAAAACAAGCAGAGAAAGGATTGTTTCATTGAAAGTGATTAAAAGGCAGTGTCAGTGTGTTTAGCTGTATATCAGTCCCTAAGATAACCATCACTTTGTGCAGATACACAAATGACAATTATTAATGGAAAACTAAGGTTTGTTTATGCTGAGCAGTATTTCATCAACATCAACAGGTCTTTTTACTTTCTTTTTATTTTTTTTTTTTTCAGTACCCAGAGAAAATTACCCTATATTCTGAATTGTATAGGATTCTCTAGCTGACACAGTTATTTTGTACTGTTCCCTAAACAGTCCATAGGCCTCTAGCAAAGCAGGAAAGATTATACCTTTGAAAAAACACGAATTAAGTTTGTTCTTGTTGTTCATATTTGTCTGTTTAAATAAGTCCTATGCATTTGTTAATCTGCCTAGTCTGGGACTAGATGAACATATCATTCTTCTGGAACCTATGTAATACACAAGTGATGTGGTTTTTTTAATACACATTATTTTTTCCTTTACTCAATTTATTAAAATTTTTATTCTTGGTCATCTCTAGGTGCAAAGATTTAGCAGCTAGAGTCTCAGGAACATAGTTTCTCCTAAAGAGTGAGTCACTGCAGAGGAAAACAACAATGCTCCCGGAGTATGACGACATCGATTCCATGTGCTCCTGATGTGGAAGGAAGAAGGAAGATTAAGTCCTTCCCTGTTCCACTCCTCTGCATGCTTGTCTAAAAGCAAACTCAATTTGATTCCTCACAATCAGAATTGACACATACTCATTCTTTTCCCAAACCAAGCAAGTTCTGTAGTCTTCTGAATTTACGTGTGGACCTTATTCAGTACATGCACATGGTACAGTCGAATCATTCTTTACTTTCTTCCCGCAGATATTCATATCTCCCACAAAGTCTAATGAAAGTTGCTGCTTACCATTTATCTGTGAAATTATTAAGATCAGCAAAACCTGAAAAAAAATAATTTTCTTATTTCTGTACTTGGTTTTCACTGAGATTTCCCTGTATCTCTTTTAGGGGAAAAAAATAGCACTGATTAGAAGTGAATGGGGAGCACTGACAGTGGAGGGTGCCTGTTTTCTTGCCATTGCCTGGCCTTTGGCATGTGTTGAGATGTGCTTTGTATTTTCCACAGGATATGTTTTTGTTATCTTTTAAGTATCATAACACTACTCTTTAGCTCAAGCAATTGTGGTTTTATCTAAATTCCTAGGGTTAGACAGTATGACCCAATTTCCAATATAAGTTGGAATTCATGAGTTCTGTACTGATTTTTAGAGTCCCTAATTGGGAGTAAATCCTAAATCTTAGAGTGTCAGAGACTTCCATGTTTAAAACAAAACAAAAAAACAGCTGTGTAAAGTGAAAGACTGTCAATAGTCTCAAATTCCTGCAAGATTCTGTAGTTCCAGCACATCCAACTTGAGCTTCTAAGTAATTTGTTAAGGTCTTCTTTAAAAAAAAAAAATCTTTTTTTTTTTTCTGTATTCTGATTTTGTTGTTAACATTTGCAATGGCCCTGAGTAGACCATGTCATTTAAATGGGAAAAAAAAAATGATGAAAGACTAAAACTGTAAAAGGAACAAATCAAGGGCAAAGCCAGAATTCTGATTTTAATGAAGCAAGCAACCTTTTACAAAGGCAAACTTACCCTGTGTCCTTCCCAAACCTGGTTCAAACATGCATTTAATGCCTTCTTTAATATAATTACTTTTATATTGAAGTTAAACACTCAGGGCTCTGTTCTGCTGTCACACAGGATGTTACTCAGTTTTCATACTCCTTAAAGCCCTGGGTAAGATACATGGCTTTGCCATGCATGTCCTTAAGCAAACATAATTTAGGAGCTGTCTGTTTGTGTGAGCGTTTCTTGGCTGTTTGTGTGCATAGGCACGCACTTCTTTTCTTGGCTTAGGAAATCGAGAAGTTTTGAAAAAGAACTCTTCTTCATAAACACTATGTTAGTAACAAATGCTTTACTGTAGAAGAAACAATCTCTGTACTTGAACCTTCGCTATGTCAAGAGAAGTTTGAGGTACTTTGTCAGTGCAGACGCTCTGGAGTTTCTTCTGTACAGACAAATGTTTCTTCTCGTGTTAAGTATCCCAGCATGGACTCATGATAGAGTCAAAAGACAATAGTTCAGCACCCATCAAAAATATGTTTAGGAAATGATAGCACAGAAATCTCCTTTCTCTCACTCCACGTACTTTAGTTTTTCTAGAGGTATTTACATGAGCGTGGATATGAAAAACAGAAATAGAAAGGGAGGAAGAAAAACTATGTACAGGAGAATTTGGACATAAATCACTAATCAGATGTCAAAGGCTTCCTGAGAGAAAGAAATCTGCTTTCAAAGCTGGTAGCATTTGTGTCTTGTTTAAGAAGAAAGGGGAAGATTTTTCCCATGACCTTGGATCGGGAGGACTGAGTTTACATACAGTGTATGTTTTAGGATAAGGACTACTGAGCAGTATTTGAGTGAATGGTGGAGATTCTTATCAAGTACCCTTTTCCACAGACATAGGAAAGAAACTAACCCCCCAGATACTGCAGTTCTGTGTTTGCAACAAGACCAAAAATATTTTGAACAATTGGTTTTGTCTTTCCCTCTGGAACAGAAATAATTCCCTTCCAGTCATGAAAGAGACCAATTTATTGTTATATATGAGCCACAAGCTATGTCACAGAGAAGTCAAAGAATTTCCTCAAAGCATCAAAATAAGTTGGTAGCAAAAAGACCAGACTACCAGAATCATGATTCATAGACCCCTTGTCCATGTCATCTCAATTTTGGCTTAAAAATAGTGCTTTGAGCCATATAGGGCCCTCAACTCTCTCACATATCAATTCAGATCTACTGACTTCACCAGTTCCCAGCCTAAGGAAATCTACACTCCAGACAGAAGGTTCTTCTTCCAAACTGCTCCCATCAACTGTACCCCTTAGAAAAACCTTCTATCAGCCAAGCTTAGTGCTGAGTCTTAAGGTTGTTGAAGATGCTGCTCATTTTAATTTCAGATCTTCAGTCTGAACAGGATATTCAAGGTTATGAAACTTCATTGCATAAGCAGAATTCAGAAATTACACAGTGTTGCTCCTTTATGACATTTATTTAGGGATTCTCAAGAACATTACACTTCTTTTCTATATCAGTTCACAGACAAAAAGTGCTTATTGTGTGCTGGGGAACTAAATCCCTTTGCATCAGTTTTACTGGAAAATGTTAAAGAGTTGATAGGACTTCCCATTTTCTCATTAATGTATTTTAGGATACCTGGAATGCTTCATTTTGTCACTTACTCCATGCATATTTTTTTAGTCCTTATGAAAAGAGTTCTGGGCAGTTGAAGTAGTTGAGATATTTATAAATAAAAATCACACTTGCAGTGGATAATGTAATTTCTACAAAACTGAAATCTACCTGTAAACACTATAATCTTTGGTCTCACCAGAATACTGTCAAGTTCTTTCCACATCTCACTGAACAGCCTGCCTGAAGGTTGTTTGGCAATACGTGGTTTGATGTCACATATAAATTCATATTAAAACATAAAAGTTATAGTGATTGCCCTCTTTTTGACCAAAACCAACATTGTAAGGGTAGGTAAAGTAGGAGAGAGCTACTGCAGAACAACATTAGTTGTTAACAGAGCAAATTAACAGGTACAGTATGGTACAAAAATGAGCACATTGGGGCACCCAAGGAGATCATAAAACTTAGAAGATTATGTTTCTGCAGTGAATTATTTTGAGTGCCTTGCTAACTGTTCTCGAATGGGGCTAGCTCTATATAATCCAAGCTCAAAAGTGTTCCCTTCCCCATGAAGCCTTAGACACTACATCAGCTGCATTATTAGAGTTTTTGCTATCTTATGATATTTTTGATATGCATCACAGTTGGAAGCAGAGCAGGAGTTTGAATGGACTGTTAAATTCCTCTGCTATTAAAAAAAAAAAACAACAAACCAAACCAAACCAAACCAAAACAAAAACCCCTAACCAAACAAAAAGAGCACATGTACACAGATCACTACCCAAGTACGTCAGTACGTCTATGGTAACGTGCATAGATATGAAAATATCTTGTCTATATATTTATATCTATATATCTACATCTTTGTATGCAGAGTTATACATTCATATGCTTTTCTCTTTTTGATAACTTTTTCATTTTCTTTGGAACTCTTGGAAGCCAGTGACTCAAAATGGTTTTGTGTTTAAAAGCCAAAGAAAAGTTTAAATGACCTTAGAGGGCTAAGTTGTGTACTTGTAAGACCTCTCATATGATCTCCAGAATCGCTGTTGACAGATAGAGCGTGATTGACTGAAAATCAATGTGATCAGATGTTTTTATGGATTACAGTGGCCTCAGCTAATTACACAAGATTGTCTGTCTAGATCCAAGAGTTTTCAAAGCAAACTCCAGACAGATATATGCAGGATTAATCTGCAGACTTGACAGTTTTTCCTAATTATATTTTATAATAGCAGAAACTGGATCATCTCTGAACTACTAGAACAAATAAGTTCTGTGTTACTACCCTATACGTGCAGCCTCTTTCACTCTCTGCATATTTGCCTTCAAGCATTTGTTTTAGCAGTTATAAACACATCTTTGATTTTACTCAGACTTTCCAGTTTTCTTAAAAGTCAGAATCTGCCTCCCTTGGTCTTTTCTCACTGTGGGAATTAATGCCTGATCAAACTGAGGCATTTGCTGTTATAATTTGTTTTTTTTTTTATCTCTCAGATAGAAAAAAAAAAAAAAGAAAAAAAAAGGGGAGGATCTGAAAGGACCCCTCTCCTTGGGGTTTGTTTTTCCATATTATTATTTCTATTTTGTTTTGATTGTAACAAACTTTCCCTGTGGTTTGCAGAGACGCTCTCTTTGTGACTATACCTAGGTCTACAAGAGGTATATTATATTAGCACTAACATTTTGCCGTGGTGCTACTTTGGACTAGGAAGAATCCCTTCTTTCCAAAGTTATTAATGACAATTCAGAAAAGTGCTTTGGCTGTATTATCAGTATTTGCATGTTTAGGGCATTCTCCTATGCTATAAGAGCTCAAGGCTAAGTCGCTGCTTTTAAGCTCTTTTTCCCTACCCGTGAGAACACTTTCTTGGAAGACATTACCTTAAAACCAATGCTTCCACAAAGAGGTTTTGATTTCCATAATCCCATCTTCCTTTGGAAGGAAACCTTGATGGAAAAAACCAAGCTACTGCTTGGTAAAATTCCTTGTCAGCTTTACCAGTTTTGGCTTTATCTTCATTTCTCCAGCTCAGGAACGGAGATGAGGATAATGATCTTCATTTGACAAACACTGGATCTCAGTGCAAAGAAACCCAAGAGGCTCTGAATCAAGTGGGTTTATGAGACTGAATTAATTAATACTGCTAAAGTATTTTGAAATCCTGAGTCAGAGGAGCTATTGAGATGTAAATTTCTGGAGCTGTGAGAGTCCTCTCCTTTCAGTCAGTATGGAAGAGCACCCTGAAACACTCACTGCTTTGGCCACCTCAGCTTCATTGGAAAATTATGCAGAATCCAGACCAAAAAAAAAAAAATCTTTATACTAAACTCCTTCTTACTTTTTCTGAAAAGTATGTTTGCAATTTTTTCAACTGTGTCACATTCTTTCTGTTTTCACCCTTTTGGAAAATACTACAAACTCACTTCCCTAGTTGATGTTTACACTCTCTCAGTGCTTTGAGCACAGTTCAGTCAATTTTCTTTTGTGAGAGTCTACTGACCACATTGAATTACTTTAATATCCCTGCAAGATTTTTTCTACCTTCTGTGTAATAAGGAAAGTATAGTGATAAAAAAGCAAAACAGATGCATCATAACTGAATGAAAATGGTCACTCAACTTCAGAATAGTCAGTATAGCCAGATTGTATTGCAAGTGCAGGCCCACAGTCCTGACTAAACAGCTAGTTTTTAATTGACTGGGCACTTAAAGGCCATATAAATGGCCTTCATGTTACCTTTAGAGAGGGGAGAATGTAATGAATTTCCATTCTTTCCTTTCATGAGTGTTCTGTTTTTGTTAGTGAGAGGGGGCCTAAGGTGGTAGCTTCTGTAGGAAACTGCTAGAAGTCGCTCCCCTTTGTTCAGTGGACTCGGCCAGGCGGATCTGCTGCTGGCCAAGGCCGAGCCAATTGGTAGCAGAATGTCCCGTGATAACGCCTCTGCGATAACGTATTTAAGTAGGGGAAAACAGAAAAAAAAAGAAGAGAAGATGTGAAGCAGCTGAGCGGGGGGCAGAGAAGGGGAGGCGCGAGGCTCGTGGGCCTTGCAGGCCTCACCCTCTGGCCTCCTGCTGGGCAGCAGACTGGGCCCAACTCTGCCCAGTCTGGCTGCAAGAAGTGGAGAGGAGATGAGAAGTGAATAAGATGTAAAAAGGATCCTGAGAGGCGTCTGCCAGCCTGTTGTGAGGAACGGCTGCAGACGCCAAGGTCAGTGAAGAAGGAGGGGGAGGAGTAACATGGCTCCTGGCCAAGATTCCTCTGCAACTCGTGGTGAAGACCATGGTGGAGCGGGTTGTCGCCCTGCAGCCCATGGAGGTCCACAGAGGGGCAGAGATCCACCTGCAGCCTGTGGAGGACCCCATGCCGGAGCAGGTGGAGGCCTGAAGGAGGCTGTGGCTCGTGGAGGGCCCGCTGGGGCAGCTGTTCTAGAGGGACTGCACCCCGTGGAAGAGATGACCCACACCGGAGCAGTTTCACGAAGGACTGTGGCCCGTGGGAGGGACCCCACGTTGGAGCAGAGGAGGAATGCGAGGAGTTCTTCCCCCGACGATGACACAGCGGCGTAAAACAACGTGTTATGGACTGACCACGACCCCCATTCCCTTTTTCCTCCCCCGTGCCGCTCGGGAGGGGAGGTAGTATAGATAATGTTAAGCCCAGGAAGAGGGAGGGGTGGGGGGAAGTTATCTTGTTCCCTGTTTCATTCTCCTGCTAATTTTAGAAATAATTGAATACTTTTCCCCAAGTCGAGTCTGTTTTGCCCATAACGGTAACTTTAAGGATTTCTCCCTGTCCTTATCTGAAACCTCGAGCCGTTTTTCTTATATCTTCTCCTTCTATTCTCTCAGAGTGTGGGGGGAGTGAGAGAGAGACTGCGTAGTCTGGTCCTGATCGGGGCTGAACTACAACAATGAGTCAAAATATAGCATTTTTTTTTTTGTGCTACAAACACGGTGAGAATGACTGTGCACATATTGCCTGTTACAACTTGTGTCTCCATGTTGGTTCATGTGGCATGGTGCATTCTACTATCAGACCAGAATGTCCAAATTCACCTTGATCAACGAATGATGTAGGCACAGCGCACATCAGCAGGCGTTGGGACACATTAAAAACAGGCTGTGAGGTTGGCTGTAAGTCAGTCTCCGGCTCTTGTCTTGCCTAACATTGAAGACAAAACTTTTGAAGGTGCAGAAAATTCAGTCCTTAGGGATGGCCTGATAGGTTGGAAGATACTGCTAATTTGAAAAAAATGATGCTACTCTAGGGGTTCATGAAAGTATTCAGAAAGACACCAGGAAAAAAGGTGGTTTGGTGTTGTGCTTCTTTCTGATCAGAAGCACACCTGACACACACAGTGTGGTCAATGAGATGGATAGATGGATCAAAACCAGGTCCCTGTGGGATCTCTGAACCTCCTACCAGAGCAGGAAGAACTAGCTCTGTCAGAGAGGACCATGGCCACAGCAGAAGCTGTTGTGTGTCAGACACTGCAAAGGAGGGACCCAGTCCTGCCGTAGGTTGCACTGTCACCAGATCACACTTCCCTTGTCATATCTGTCTTCTGTGTTGGATCTTCAGTATCTTATTCACATTCACCTTTGATTCCTTATGACACTACTTACAATTCACATCTTCTCCCCTTGCTCCCTTCTTGACCACCTATGGGAGGTGGGGTAGGAGTGGGGTAGGAGCAGGTGTAAACTGGAGTACCTGCAATACCTTTAATGGAATTTACAGCAGCTACGAACCTGGTCCTCTGTACTTTATCCTTGATTTATCACTTTTACAACATTTCACTGTGAGAGTTTATGGCAATTTATGTCATTACACAAATTATACAAATTGCCATTAACTGATGTAATGTACTATAAAGAATTGGAAGCATGAAGAAAAAAAATTATTTGAATTTTTCTTCTGCATGTTTTCATTGCTTTATAGCTTAATTTATCAATTCAGTTAATTGAAATTTATATCATTAGAAGAAAATGCACTGAGGTGCTTTCTTTCCTCTTCTTTTTGTCTGGTTTTTAAATTATCATTTCTTTTTTTTTTTTTCCACTGGGCAATAATTGCTGAACCTTTTCTCTGTCAAAGGAGATAAGGTGAAAATGACAACCATCATTTCTATCTCTTTCCCCAGAGACTGAACATATCACCTCTGTGCTAAATTTACCTCCACACATCTTTGCTTTAGGCTTGTGAGTTAATCCTAAAGAGTCCCTTTAATTTTGAAAATATAACACATTTTTGGAAGAGAAATAAGCAGCCTGTTTTAGTTGCTTAATGTCCTTCTATTTTTTTTTTTAAAGACCTTTAATTCTCCAAACACAAATTATGGTCTGTCAAATTATAGACCATCCCAAAGCTACCCCTCCAGTTATTAACAGTAAAATTATAAGGCTGTATTAATTCTTCATCACAGAGGAACCTTGATTGTTATCCAGGTTCTTTTCATGATGTGTGCTACAAAATCACAAACTAAAAGACTGTCATTCCCACAAAAGTTGCAAAATCTTATGAGAGAAGAGGCAACTTACACCAGCCTACAGACAACGGCTGAACAAAGGACAAAGTTGATGCAAAAGACAGGCTTACAGCATATTACCCGCTGCTTTCCCATTGCACAAGTTTTCAGAAAAGGTAGATTGGAAACATGCTAAAGGAATTTGTTTTCCCTCACTTGATCTCATACAGAATGAGTCTGTGAGCCTGACAGTGAAGAAGAGAAAGAAATAGAAATATCAGCTTCATAGTTGAACTTGGGAAGTTCTATATGGCCTCAGGACTAGTCTGCAATTTCCCTAGTGATAATAGACTTATTAGCTTTTTTTTTAATTTTTTTTTTATTTAAAGAAGAACTAGGGATACATAACTTGAGATCCATAAAGTTACCAGGATTTTGAATTTTTTGTGAAATCTCCTTATATTCTGAGTTATGCAGTAAGTAGAAGTGACAGCCTGATTCATAGATAGGACAGGAACATTTTCCTTATGCCTGATTGCAATGGATTTAGCCATATAGATCCTTCATGCATTTGTTGTAGGTGTATTGCCTCTTTAAATCACTGTGGACTGTTTGCTCTAAAGACTGCCTTTCATGCTCATTAAGTATAGGCTATCAATGTACAAAGGCCAAAAGGTCATTTCCACCTTTGCACGAATAAAAATATCTCTGTATTAGCTGAGTAGTGTACGCTTGTCCTCTCATGATGAGATTCACAAGGTTGTTTCTTAGTACAATGCTGTTTTGTCCTTTGTTGCCCAGCTGTTGAATGATCTTGGGGAGAGACTGTTCAGTAGGGCCTGTTGTGATAGGATGAGGGGTAATGGTTTTAAAATAGAGAAAAGTAGATTTAGATTAGATATTAGGAAAAAAAACTTTTACAATGAGAGTTATAGAACACTGGAACAGATTGCCCAGAGGTGGTTGATGCCCCATCCCTGGAAACGTTCAAGGCCAAGTTGGATGAGGCTCTGAGCAACCTGATCTAGTCAAAGATGTCCCTGCTCCTTGCAGGGGGGTTGGACTAGGTGACCTTTGAAGGTCCCTTCCAACCCTAACCGTTCTATGATTCTATGATCTTATCCTTATGCCACAATTTCTTTGGGGCAGATCTTTCCCCTCCTTGATGATCACCCACATGGCTGGGCTGCTGAGTAGGGTTCCTTCTTGGTTGCCTCTCCATTGTCCTACATGCAATCCTGCATATGGCTTATCCTTGGCAAGAGGAAAAGAACTGAACACTGACCTACTGTATTTCAGATGAGTGTTCTGACCAATATAATGCAAGAAGAAACTACCTCTCCTCATTTCTGGATAAAAATAAATATGGTCAGAGCACTTGGGGAGTGAGGTCAGTTTTGTCACTACATGTTAGACTTAGTAAATCATCATCCTCGAGGACTAAAAAACTTTCCAGTGAAAGAGCAACTGGTTGTTGAATAATAAACATCCAGAGACAGAGAAAGGCCTCAGAGTATTCAATCCAGCCATGACTGTGGTGCATCTGTACAATAAGTGCAAAACAAATATTTAAGTATCCATTTTTAAATTTATTTATTTATTTATTTGTTTGTTAATAGTTATGTTTGGAGATACCTACACTACAATTTATTTCAAATAATTTTAGCAGTCCGGAAGTTGCTACCTACTCTACAAAACTGTTTGTACAGACTCTAAATTCAGTGGGGAGCCACAGAGAATGCCTTCTATATTTTAAATTATTCTGTTGCTGACTTAAGTTCTTTATTTTTAGATATATAAAATTTTGGAAAATGTGTTACATTCTAAATGCACATATGCAAAAGTGAGATTTTAAGTTTAACCTGGTAAAATCATGTTGCAAAACTATGCCTATAGTGATAGAGAAGTGTTGATTTCACTTAGAAATCTGCTCCTTATCCTCTAATTGTTCATGTCCAGATCTTAGTAAGATCATTGGGAGCCAGGAACCCAAATACTATTTCTTATGTTTTCAGGACTTCTATTTTTAAATTGTACACCCCTCAAATAACTCAAATAACTTAATGATTATTATTCTAGGCTCCATACAAGCCAATAAGCTGCTATAGCTCTACTGAAATGAATGAATTACCTGCAGAGTAGTTAGCCCCAAACACCCGAGGAACAGAAAATATTTGGGGAGAAAAATGGGAAGAAGAATAAAGTATTAATTGACTTTGACATTCATAATCAGTAAAGCATAAATATACTTTTTTGTCTCTTCTGCTTGCTTTATTCGATTTCGATTTCTGCTCAACTGACTACAAAGAACACTCTAAGCACAGTATAAACTTTATCAAAATAGTAAAAGTTATGGAGCAATGAGCAAAAAGGCAAAAGTTAGGGTAAATGTTTAATGGCAAATGCAAAACCTTTTTCTCAAAGGATAGGTAAATTTGATGCAATTGCTTTTATTTCTAATTTTACTTCACTGCACTTTAATGAGCAGCTAACATTCATCCATTCAAAATTTAGCCCATATGTACCACAATCAAAAAAATCTCTAGGGAAACATGATCATATGCTGTGATGACTTTCTAGGGAGCAGCAAAAACAAAGGAAAAGAAGCTACTCCTATTTCCAGATAAAGATGACAAACTTAAGGTAAAAAAAAAAAAAAGGGGGAAAACCAAGTAACTTGTAACAAATGTCTTAACAAAGATAATATTTCCCTGTAAAATGAGCTAAGTACTGTTATGTCATTAGAGCAGACATCAGCAAAATATTTTGAATAAACTGTACACTCTTAAAGATAATAAGATTTTCCATTTAAAGTTTTTATTTCCCCATTGTTTTTCAACAAGCTTACTTGCTAGATTTTCAATTTCTATAGAGTTAGCTTTCACAGCAGAGCAAATAATGTTATCCATACAGCCAGTCACTGTGACAAGTTTTCATGAACTCAGATTAGAAAGTGGGCAAATAGTAATTCATCCTATCCAAGGATAAAGGCCAAGGAACTTGGGAATAATTAAATTAAAATTGGGATTCCCTATTAGTAAATATTTTTTCCCCAATACTAGATTAGTGGATAACATCTGTCTTTTATTTTTTACACCTAAAATTATGTATATTTGAGGACATGCTTGTAAAATAAACAAAGATAGTATCAGGAAATAAATACAGAAGATCCCTTTGCTAAAAAGGAGACAGTGAAGAAAGTAGAACAAAGCAAGAGGTACAATGGGGAAAACACAACTCTCTTTTATTATTTCTACATTCATCTTTTTCTGTTTTGGAGACTTCCTTGGGGGACTAATGAGCCCTGGGAGTAACTAGTTGAGTTTTCCCAGGAACTTGCAGCAGTTGGAACTGAACATATGGTTTCAAGTCCGGCAGCTGCTCTTCTCTTTCCCAATTAACACAGCTGTTGGAGAGGTTCTAGTAAGTCAAATGAAGGGGGTAAAATAGAAGGTATGGGCAGAGGAGGAGAATGAAAATATGTACTGTAAATTCTGTCTTTAAACCTTTATTGAAAGTTGTAAGATGTTAGCCTGGGGGAGAGAGAGAGGCAAAGAAGCACATCTACTCTCCTGGCATCAACGAATATTTTTTCCTTGATATGACAAGACCCAATACATGAAGCCCTTGGATTCTTCGCTGATACTGTCAAATAATGTTTTTGTTAGTAACAATCTTGGAAGTATTGAAGACAACAGAACTAAGGCATTTCAGGACATCTTATGGAGTCCCATGATAATACGGCTTCAGCACTGCTGTTCTGTTGTGGTTTTGTTTAGTGAGGGAGGGCCTAAGGTGGCAGCTTCTGTACGAAACTGCTAGAAGTCGCTCCCCTTTGTTCAGTGGACTCGGCCAGGCCTAGGGCGGACCTGCTGCTGGCCAAGGCCGAGCCGATTGGTAGCAGAATGTTCTGTCATAACGCCTCTGCGATAACGTATTTAAGAAGGGGAAAACAGAAAAAAAAAGAGAGAAGAGAAGATGTGAAGAAGCTGAACGGGGGCAGAGGCGCAGAGGGGGAGGTGCAGGCCTCATGTGCCTTGCAGGCCTCACCCTCTGGCCTCTCGCCAGGTGGCCGACTGGGCCTGACTCGGCCCGGCCCGGCTTCAAGAAGCAGAGAGGAGATGAGATGTGAAGAGATTCTGAGAGGCGTCTGCCAGCCTGTTGTTAAGAACTTTTCTTGTGAGAGAAACGGCTGCAGATGCCAAGGTCAGTTCAGAAGGAGCGGGAGGAGTAATGTGGCTCCTGGCTGAGAATCCCCTGCAGCCTGTGGTGACGACCATGGTGGAGCAGGTTGTCCCCCTGCAGCCCATGGAGGTCCACGGAGGAGCAGAGATCCACCTGGAGCCCGTGAAGGACCCCACATTGGGGGAGGTGGATGCCTGAAGACAACTGTGGCCCGTGGAGGGCCCGCTGGGACAGCCGTTCTGGAGAGGCTGCACCCCATGGAAGAGATGACCTACGCCGGAGAAGTTTCATGAAGGACTGTGGCGTATGGGTGGGACCCCACGCTGGAGCAGGGGAGGAATGTGAGGAGTTCTTCCCCCGACCACGAGCAGTGGCATAAAACAACATGTGATGGACTGACCACAATCCCCATTCCCTCTTCCCCCCTGTGCCGCTCGGGGTGGGGAAGGCAGTAGAGATAATGTTAAGCTTGGAAAGAGGGAGGGGTGGAGGGAGGTTATCTTGTTCTCTGTCTCATTATCCTGCTGTTTGTAGTAATAAATGAATAGTTTTCCCCAAGTCAAGTCTGTTTTGCCCGTAATGGTAACTTTAAGGATTTCTCCCTGTCCTTATCTCAAACCTCGAGCCGTTTTTCCTTATATTATCTCTCCCTATTCTCTCGGAGGGTGGGGGGAGTGAGAGAGAGACTGCCTAGTCTGGTCTTGATTGGGGCTGAACTACGATCTGTTCTTATTGACTAACCATGAATTTGAAGCTGTTGCCTTGGAGGTGAAGAGCACATTTGCTCGGTATAAATTTCTTGAATGTAACTGGTGAAACAGCATATATCATAACAATATAATGCTCAGTTCTGGATCTGAGCATAAGAATTTATTATAAATTTGAAAAAGTGATTGAATTCATGTAGGCTGCACACAACAGACCAAACTGGAGTACCTTTATGAATGAGCATTTCCCATGGGCTTATTGCCCTAAGCCCATTGTCTTCAGAACTAAGCATAGGATGGGTATCCTGTTGTTGAAGTAAAACCTTTGGACAGTCAGGAAAACTGAGAAGAGAATTTCATAACACCAGTGAAAAAATACAGCCAGCTTGGCTACCCTCCTTTAACCTAACGTCCGTGTCCAGTGGCCCATAAATATGAAAGGCCAAAAGTACAAGAGTGTCTCAATAATCTATGCACTATTAGTCAATCATTGAATACTTAAAATTAGTTACATAATAATGTCTTTTTCAATTTTCTTTATTAGATACTTATTGAAGTCTTCCCCCACCTTCTTTGTTTCTTTTTTTAAATTTGCTTACTACTGCTTCTAAAGGTCTTCTGGCAAGTGAAAGGATGAGTATCCACACCGGTCCTAGGCACCCTCGGGTTTGGCAAAAGGCAACTTCTGTTAATCTGCCATTTGCTTTTTATGCGCAAAACCACAGTTAGAGATATACTCATTTGTACAACACCTGTTATATTTCAAAAAGCAACAACTTTTTTTTTTATTATTATTTTTTGTCAGTCTCTTGGAACTGCTCAAACAGTGGTTAACAAGACCAGCTTAGTCTCTTTCTTTCTGCTTTGTTTGTGTATATAAACAGATATCAATCTTTCAATTTGTGGCAGAAAAAATATTGGAGATTTCTGACATGTCTGCGTTTCATCTCTGCTAGCAATATGCTGGTGGTAGTCTTTTCGGCTTCACTTCACTTGAGGTTAACCCATCCTTCAAATTAAATACTCTGAGCCTAATTTGGCTCTATGGGGAATTCATAATGATTCCCTTGACACCATCATCTTCTTTCTACCCTCAAAATAAAAGCCTGAAAGAAATTCAAGTCTTCATAATATTCCTCACTGTCACCTATCCTAAGTGAATCCCTTTCTTCCTAAAGCTTCTGGATGTTTGGTATTTGCAGCACTATGAGAAAGGTAGTGATTCTGAGCTTTTTTTTGGAACAAGGGAGTGGTTCTTATTCAGGAGCCTACTCAAAATGTAAGCATCACAAAAAGATGTTCTCGAAGCAGGCTGAGCCCTCAGTCAGCACCACTGCTTTAGATTGCCTCCTGCATCTGTGACAGAGCCACAAAAGTGAAGCTATCAAAGTCCCCGGGCAGAGAAAGGCCAGATTTTCCTCTGCTTTCAAATGCTGACTGAAGAAATATCAGCTCACTTCTCAATTATTTCAAAACTTAATTATTTGATGCTGTAAAGTGCCAAACACTGTTACTTTTCTCCCCTTTTTCATCCATCTCTCTTTTCAAATAGAAACTGATGGAGAAGTAAAGACTATCTCTTGCCATACAGAGGTTCTGTGCATGGCATTGTAGGGCCCTGAGTTTGGTTAACCATGTCCAAATGTAACAAAAATAACAGTAAAACAGTTTTTCAAATGTGTAGGCTTGATATATGTCAATGAGACAATTCAAGTTAGTGAGTGCTGTTCTCAGTAGGATGTGGTTGACAGACCAGGCACCAAGTGAGCAATTAATAAAGCAGAAGTTGGGTATGTACAGCTAGTTGTCTCTACAGTTCCACATCTGGCATATCACATATCTCATTCCCTAGTTGCTTACATGAAATAAACTTATGAACTAGGAGAATTTAGACCCAAGGGCCATCCCTAGGCTGATAACATTGTATGATGCAGTGCATTAGAAAAAAAATGTATGTAGAAGCAAAAAAGGGGATATGTATGTGATCTTATTTGCAATGGAATAATAACAGAGAATATCAAGGTGAGTTTGGGATGTAGTGAGACGTCAGCTTGAGTTTTTTTGCAGCTTGCCATACAACCTTACCATTATCTTAACACATTTAATTATTAATACCTCTGTGGTGATGAATCAAAAGTGCTGTATTTGACTGGCATAGGGTGGTAAGTGCTTTGAAAGTCATTATCCTAAACACAAAAAGATTTTGAATAATCCTTCAAAATGTCAAGGCACACATCACATCAGCAATTGTTAAATATTTCTTCTGAGGAAGAAGTTAATTTAAAGCACTTTTGATGTTTAATGCCACTAACGACAGCAGCTGAAAATTAACCCTCTGCATTTCCCTCCCCCAGATCTTAGCAGCCTCAGTGTAATGTTCTAGGGTGGTAGGACATTTTCAATGCATCTTATTAAAAAGAAATCAAGGGCAGCTTTAGGAAGCTTGAAAGATTAAAAGCTCCACCAAACTTCTAAATCAATCCACAGAAAGCAAAGAACTGGGGATATTTTCTTGTCAAATCTATCTATAAATTGGGCCCATTAAAATTCTCCTTTTACTGCAAAAGATTGTCCTCCATGCTGAGTGAATTTCACCGAGGAAATATCAAGCTCCTGGGCAGGATGATATCCCCTTCCTGTGGGAGGGATAAAGCTGTGTTTTGCAATTTTTTTTTATAGTAGTAGTAGTTCACCCTCTTGCTAGATGAGTGAGAATGCAGAGAATGTATGATGAGAGTCTAATAAACATGTAGACATATGTATGTGCTGTTGCTAAAAGACAAAAGTGCTGGAATTCTTATCATAACCACCAGCCTAGCTGGGAAGTTGTGAGTTGATTGTGAGACCAATTTTTTTTTTTTTTTTTAAAGCCTGTAAATCTATGAGTTACAAAATTCCCTTCCTTCCATCAATGTGTTTGTTGTTACGCATTCCTCATTAAAATGGATGGAAGTTTTGCAATCTTGGGAATGAGACTCGTCCTCAGGGTGAGATGCAAGGTGAGTACTTGTCTAGGCATTGCTGAGCATTTGCCTTATCTAGGGAAATCATCACTTTTGTAAACCTGGTGCCAGATATTGAATCAGAAAATGTGAATCTCTGGGATTTCCAGGGATATAAAAGTAATCATTAGCATGAGTGTTTCTTGTCTATGGTTTTATACAACCATTCTTTTAAAATACCTTCTCATTTTTCTTTCTAGTCATCTGGTTTCTTTAAATCAAACCTTACCATGCCCACAATATTTAAAAACACTGCAAACAGCAGAATTTCAACATTGCCATCTCGGCTGAAACTTCTCCTTACCCTAGTCTGAATATATCCTCTAGAAAGTGATAAGCTTCAGAGACCTATTACAGTGGGTCATTGTTTTGAGTTACTCTTTGGGAGACAATCTAAATAACGGCAAAACAAGCAAATAAACAAACAAATAAAACTTTGTAATTGCATAGCTACAGATGTATGACAGATTAAAAGAAAAAAAATATAGGCAGAAGAATGTTCTCTGTTTTCAAGAAAATGTTCTGTTCCTAAAATTCAAGAGCAAGCCACTTGCTGAAGCCAGACATAATTAATGAAGTGTGAAGGTCCAGAAATATAGTGAGATTCATTGTGACCCGAATGCCAGAACAATATTCAGAAATCTTAAATCCTTTAGTATGAGTAAAATCTGACTTGAAGTCTTTGCTTCCTAGTGAAATTGCTAGTTCATCCTCAGTCTGGTTCAGTTCATAGAGTTGCCAGAAGCTATTGACTGGAGCAAATAATCTCTGATAGCCACCAAAAAAAAAAAAAAAAAAGCTCAGTTAGGCTGTCTAGTCCTGCAGGCATGTGAAAGCAGTGTTAGACTTTTCCTTTATAAGAAATAGAAGTGCTTAACTGGGATTTGTACATTGGAGGAGAATGTGGTGAAGAAACCTGGTGGGATAACTGAAGCTTGGCCAGGATCATTTCATCTGCTATACAGTGTCTCCTATAGCAGTGGAAAGCATGTGTTCTTTATATATTCAGCAATCAATATAAGCCTCCGTCTTTAAAGTTTCTGAGCAACTTGGTAACTGAGAGAAACCAGCCACCAGTCAGCAAAACTGGGCAGGTTTCAGGTAGCTTCTCTTGTTAACAGCCTGGAACTCCTGTTGCAAAGTGAGTCAAGACATGCAAAATAAATCTAGAACTGCTTGCTGCTGTTTTCTGCTCTCAGTGTACCAAACTTAATGATGTAAGACTTTCACACTGTCTGTCCCAATCAAGCTGTGTTGGCTGTATTTTCAGGATGACAACAATTTGCCTCTTTCTCACCTGGGAGATTACTTGCCCTTCGTGGCTGTTCTGTGGGCTAGCAGCAGCCCAAGTTAGGGAGGGACAACATCACAGTGTGGCAGAAAGGGAAAGGACCCAGAGCTGGTGTAGGGACAGCCTGTCATGTGATGTAGCGTGTCAGTCTTGCAGGTGAAGATCTCCACGTCTAAAGGTCCATTGATGACCCTTGGAGCAGACTAGCAGCTGTGGACCTGTCCTGCCATAAGCATAGATAGAATGTCCAGACTAGGTTTTCTATACATAAAAGAAGAGAAACATTTTTCCTGTCCAGATGACCCTCAGTTTAGGTGAAGGAAACACTGAAACCAAACAGAATAAAAGTGAAAAGAACAGTGTGCATCTTCAGTGGTAAACTGTACAGATTTCTGCCTCACAAAATGAAGTATATTGGGTCTAGAAGCTAGGAAATACAGAGAAAAAGACAAAACTGTTTATCACCAGGATAAACATTTTACGTTAGCCATTAGTAGGTCTCTACCCTGCCTGACAGCATATAAGACCATATCTCAAGCTAGGAAAGTATTTCACAGAAGTCTTTTAGGATTTTATAAAATCTTCAATGTAAAATAAATATACAATGTTAAAATATGCAGTGCAAAGCAGCTAAGATTTGAATCTGTGGGAGTTCCACCAGTGTCCTCACTATTAAGTTATTTAGCTTTTAAGTCCCTTTCAGAGATATAAAAATATTACTTACACATTTTTTAGAAGCCAGCAATGATCATTTAATTGACTTACTCAGGTCACAGAAGGAGTAAGTGACTATTTAAAAAAAAAATCTAAAATATCCTAATTCTAGGTCCAATATTCCTAAATCAATCAGTACTATAATATTGGAGAGTAAATAAGTTGGCTCTCTGCAGAAAAAAAAAAACAGTGAAACAGCATTTCAATTTCATGAATTTTGGAGAACCCTTTGAAATGGAATGTTGTTACAGAGGCAGTTTAGTGAGACACTTTATAATCAACAAATCAAAAAGAGTATTAAATGACCTGCATTGATGATATTGAATAGTGAAATCCTGCTCAGTTAGAGAAAATAACAAAGCCTCAACTATAAAGTCTTAAGCAGAAATGGAATGTTTTCTAATGAGGCTGCCAGTGATGAATCTAAGCCATACAGCAGAATATACTGACTTTAGTTTTCAAATTCTGCAGACTACATCTCATTTTTTCCCCTCCCTTTTCATTACAAACTGAACAAGGTGCTAAGACCACTGAGTAGAAGCATTTAAGAAGCCTGATCCAGCTGTAAATGTACGGCTAAAATATTTCCCAGTAGATTCCCTTATATTATATGTTGGTTTTGTGTAGTGGGAGGGCTACAGTGGCAGCTTCTGCAAGAAGCTGATAGAAGTTTCCCTTTTGTTGGACTTGGCCGGGCCTAGGGCAGATCCCCTGCTGGCCAGGGCCGAGCCAATTTGCTACAATGATAAAGCCTCTGGACAATGTATTTAAAAAGGGGAAAATAATAATTAAAAAAAGAGGTGTGAAGATGCATAAGTGCAGGCCGAGAGGGGTAGGCACGAGCCTTGTGGGCCTTGCAGGCCTCACCCTCTCTCTGGCCTCCCGCCGGGCAGCCGATTGGGCCCAACTCGGCCCGGCCTGGCTGCAAGAAGTGGAGAGGAGATGAGATGTGAAGAGAATCTGAGAGGCGTCTGCCTGAGCCGGTTGTGAAGAATTTCTGGTGAGAGGAACGGCTGCAGACGCCAAGGTCAGTGCAGAAGGAGGGACAGCAGTAATGCTGCTCCCGGCAGAGATTCCCCTGCAGCCCGTGGTGCAGCCCATGGTGAGGCCAGCTGTGCCCCTGCAGCCCATGGAGGCCCACGGAGGAGCAGAGATCCCCCTGCAGCCCGGGGAGGACCCCACGCCGGGGCAGGCGGATGCCTGAAGGCGGCTGTGGCCCGTGGAGGGACCCCATGCTGGGGCAGGGGAGGAATATGAGGAGTTCTTCCCCTGAGGAGAAAGGAGCAGCATAAAGCAATGTGTGATGAACTGACTGTAACCCCCATTCCCTATTCCCCCTGTGCTTCTCAGGAGGGAGGAAAGTGTTAGAGATAATCTTAAACCCGGGAAGAGGGAGGGGTGGGGGGAAGTTATCTTTCTCTTTATCCTGCTTTGCTTTTATTAATAATAGATTTAAATAGTTTTCCCCAAGCTGAGTCTGTTTTGCCCATAATGGTAACTTTAAGAATCTCTCCCTGTCCTTATCTGGAACCTCAACCTTTTTATTATATTTTCTGTCCTCCATTCTCACAGACAGCGGGGAGAGTGAGTGAAAAACTGCATAGCTTGGTCTCAAGTGGGGCTAAACTACAATGATTATTTATTAAATTTATTCATTGTGATGAAAGACTCCAGAAGAGTCTTCTAATGTTAGTTGTATGGCACATGCAACAGCAATATTAAATACTTGAGTAACATTCTTCATGATAATGCATGCTCTTTCTGCTTACGAAAAACATATACCAATGACATGCAGTTAGTTTGGTATGCATTCAGTCTTTGGCCTTTCTGACAAGGATAACACTGAGTGCCAGGGATTATGGACATAGGGAATTGAATTTGGTTATTCAGAGCAAAGCTACCAGTATATTTCATAGATTTGTCCATTTAAAGGTTGGAAGAGGTCAATAAAACTATGTAAATGAAAACTGTGTATGACACAAGCCATAGATCTCAACATTTCTTTTCTGTGTTACCTTCAATGACTTTATAGCCCGTTCACAAAAGTCACCAGGGGGTCAAACTAGAAGAGAGCACTCTCCACCTGGGCCATATTTGAACCACTGCAGTGTCCATTTGCTGAGTAAATCTGCAGGACTCTAAATCATTGGTGCAGTCATGGTGGTGCAAAGCAGACAAATGTGAGGAAAGTGTATGTGTGGTATGGTGCTGCTTCACCCAGAAAATTCTCCTCTCACCTGTCATTCACAAGGAGGCTGTAATACCCGTGGAAATGCATTGTAGACTTTGCTGCCTTTTATTCTGGAACCGTTTAGTGCATTTACATTTTCTGTGAAACTCAATCAACTTTCCAGCTTTTCTTTTTGAACCTTTTCTTTTTCCCATTAGTCTATTAATAATTGTTGCTTTCCTGGCATCCTTGTTCTGTTGGGTTATTATGCATTCCTCAGCATTGTGAAAAATGAAAAATGTAAAAAAATCACATGCTTTTCAGCTGACTTAACACTGCGTAAAATGCTGAAATTATTAATTGAACATCTTGATTATAAATTAGGTGGAAATAATGTTGAAGAAGCAGCCCCTAGTCATATAGGTTTATTATTAGGGCTATGCACTGTATGATTTGAATTCCATTCTGGTAGTGGTAAATATAGTTATTATGGAAGAATGTGAGCTCATGGATTTTGGCTGAATGTCAGCTGAATCAAGCAGGATATTTCATCCATAATTTAAAATTGCATGTCCTAAAACAATGTCTGTGTTATCTCCTGCTTCCACCCTTGCAAGAATAACGTGGTTATGATCTTACATAAGATAAGGAAATTATTTCAGCCACTACAGAATAACTAATTGCCAATAATACTGTTGTCAGCTGTCTCTGTGTGCAGCAGCACCCTATTGTGCTAAGCACAGTAGACTCACAATACAAAGTTTGCAGTGCATTTGTATGATGACTGGAGGATCGCAGCTGCTACGAGAAATTTCATCCATAATTCCGGTGATGTTAGATGACCTTATATAGTTTGTTTGGATGCCAGACCATTAAGTGGAGAGATAATATCCAGACTTCATGGGTGCAGTTTTTACTCCCCTAGTGTATTTAGCAGGGCCGGGATTTCATTATAAGAGTCACTCAGTCGGATACCACACAGTTTAATGCTGCCTCATAAGTCATAATTTCTTATCCTCCTGATTTACCTTAGTGTTACGGATTGTATATGTGTTGGACTATTATTTGTGCTTTAGTATATACAACACTGACCTTGGTAGAGTCCCAGACTGGCCGAGCCATTTAGGCACTACTATAATAGATACGTTAAACAACGGCTGCAATTGTTGTCGTCTATCCAGATAGGCTTGGAGCTCAAGATCTGCTGTTTGACAAATGTGCTGCCTCACTACTGCCACAGCATTGTAAGGGAACCCTATTCATCTTAACAAATATTGCAAAAGCAAAGGCAGATCTGATTTGAGGGAACTGAAAGGTCCATCTATGTTTGTTTGAGGGCTCTGGAGGTTTAGGGGGAAGGTTCATCTTCGAGGTTAAGAGCTTAGCTCTGTCCTGGATTGAAGTAAACTCTTAAATCTGAACAGCTTTTCCTTGAGGCTGAAGAAATCTGATGAGACCTTCATTATATCAAATTTCAGAACACCCAATTTCTCACTATTTTCTTTCTCTCCTTTTTACTCTAAGCTGTTTCTCCTCCACAGTTAAGAAAAAGACCCAGTGGCTGGTAGCAATCCTGGGCTCTAGCCTGGTGGCCTGTTTTAATTTCCTGGTTGTTCTGGTTCATCTGAGCTTTCCAGACTCAGTTCTGTAATTGCTTGCTGGGAGATAGTAACTAGGAAATGAGGGCTTCTTAGACTGGTAACGGATACTCTGTACCTCTCAGCGTTACTCCTATCCTAGACTCCTCTCCTGGACACACTGAGATGTGGGAAGCCTGAGGAAAGGAGGGCTATACCATATTCTTCTGTGCAGAAATAGCATATGGGGAAAATAGCCAGGAACATATACACATAAAAAGTAATTTTTACATTTCCCACTCTTTCAAGCACTTCTCTATATCTGTATGAAGCAAATAGTAGCACTGCTGCCTAGAGGCCTACACTCGGGTAAGAGAATAAGGGAATATTGCTCTAAGTTGCCTAAAAAAAATCTGCAAAAAGTCCAAACAAAAGATATACTTGCACAAGGATCTTTCCTTAGTTGCTATGTGAAACAGTTTAGACAGCTGTGGAAACAAGTACAGATGATGCACATTTTGAGCAAGAACCCAAATTTTGATGAGCAATCTGACAAATCAGAAAACCTTAACCAGATTTCTGCAGTAATTCCTGTATAATACTATCAAGCAAAACATTTATCATATAGTGTGCAGTGCTACAAAAGGGACCAGAAGAATGTCAGTGCAGATTGGTTATGGACATCTCACTCACGTTGTCTAAGTGGGGATGTCTAGGGTGACACATTTAAGTGGTGTTGTTAGGGAGGACACTATGTCAATCAGATCCATAGAAAATCAGATGCTGGCTACAGGTGATTACTGGACAAACCATGAAAAGCACCAGATTATTTTATTCTGAGGCACTGTTTTGCAAACTTTAGGTGGAATTAGAAAACAAATTCACTTGACTGACAAGGGCGGCTTGCCTTGCTAGTGCTTTACATCATGGATGGTCAACCTAAAGCTATCAAGTTACATGTGGCTTCTCAAGTGTGGCTCATTTTTCTTGGGCTACAACATCAGACGTTAGAAGTGGCTGTGGGGTTTAACAACATCCTGAAGTGCTGGCTTTCGAGAAAGCTGTGCAAGGAGGTCTGCTGAAGCCAGAAACAGCAGCAGACCAGGTTCATCTTCTCTGAAAATATGTGACCCAGGGAAAGCTGTTGTTCTCACTGCCTACATTCCTGGAGCCTCTCACCTTGGCTATGACAGGCATGTGATATCTGTTCTGATGGTATAGACATTTAACATCCACTTAATGGTTTGGCTATGTTGTCCCAAAATATTGTCATATTCTCCACTAGATTAAGAGAGGCTTGCAGAATGTACTCAGTGCCTGCTTCTTTTTGTGTGTGTGTGCTTTTCTTAATGTACAGTTAAATATATTAGCTTTCACCTATTAATCAAAATTTATTCTGGAGTTACAAGCTTCTGAAATGCTTGGTTTATGGCTGTTTCTTCTGTTCTCAGTGTTAGATCAATTGACAGATTTTGAGTAGGAAAGAATTCTTCTAAAGTAGAAGTCTGTTCAGTTTTTTTTGTTTGGTTGGTTTTTTTTTTCAATTATTTTTCTTTGATGATATCCAAAACCTAATGTTGAAGTGCTGAGGAATGAGGTTCATACGAGAAAGGGAAAAATACATCAGGACTGGTATGAAATAATTAATCAATTAATAGCTAGTGTGTTTGTAGCTCTTAACTTCTTCCTGACACTACTGATTCTACAAATCTATACCATGAATTTTTTTCCTTGGCTATGGAGTAGGAAAATACCAATATAACTTTCTCCTGATTTTGCATCTGTATCTGGCCTTATAATGTATTGCTAAGGACGAACTACTGACCTGAGGATTTCTAAGTACTAAATATTTTCTGGTGGAATGGGAGAAGATTTTTTAACCTGTTACTCGGCTTTTTGAATGCAGGTCCTCTGTTGTAATACAATAAGTGTTCCAAAAATATTTTAGAAAGATAGAGTAGCACTAAAGGATATCATGGCTTATCCATCGAGTTCCTTCACCAGTCTGTATTAGCACTAAATGCTCCAGAGGAAGATGAAAAAGGACCAAAAATTATTAGAAGCGGTATTTCCAAGACTGACATTCTAAAACATGTGGATAAAATGTTCCTCAAATAAGCAGATGTTGATAGTTGCCATGAATTTTAATTATTTTAATTATTTCCTCAGTTATTGTTATTTTTAATATTTAAGACACACAAAAAATATGACATAATGATTGGTATTTGTGGTGCATTTTTGTGTTTAAAATCTTTATGAAAATATTGTAGGCTAGGCCATCTAGCTAAGGTTTATCATCTAGCAATGGCTAGCAGCAGGTATTTGTGGAAAGGGTATAAGAAATCAGGGCATGCAGCAAGTGTGCCAGCTTTTGGCAAGGGGTTTGAATACTTGATGAGACATAGGCTGCATTCATATTATCATATTTAACTTCAAGGGATGACTCTTCCATGTGAAAACTCTTGTTATCTCTATTTTATCCTCAGTATCTTTTATTTTGTAGCAGACAGTCCTACACTGATGTCATAAAAATCAGAAGTAGAAGAATTTCTTCCTTTCTCAGATTTTTTTTTTTTTTTATACCAGGTAGAGCTGTTTGTTTTCATTATCAAATTCCGAGCAAAGAAGGAATCTAGGATCTGACAGAAAGCCAAATCTTACATTGTGACATAGAATCAAGGCATCTTTGACACTTGAATTATATAGTTTTGCTGAGATTTTTCAGATTAAAAAACACATACAAGAGTGTTGAGGAAATGCAAAAAGCCACAACCAGGACTTCAGCTAATACGGTGTCTGAACCACTAAGTTAGACACGCTTTTAAACAAAGGAAAAAGGATCCAGATTAAACACTCTGTCACATAAGAACCAAACACTAAGTATGTTATTAACTCCTCTAAATGTTGTCTATCTAAATATGGGGCATGAAGTTTAAGTTGAGCACCAAGACACCTTCTGTAGTCAGCACAGAAAGAATGTCACTTCCAGATGAACAACAAAATTCATTAACAACAAATTCATCAACAAAAAGATATCTGAGATGAGGGCCGAGATCAATGACCCAGTGAATGTTCTTCTCCGTTGACTTTCGAGAAAATGCAGAATTACAGATTACATTTGATGCCTAAATTTTAGACAGATAAAATTAAGTGAGATGAGTCCTACCCTACATATCTACCACCCCATCACTTTCCTTCATGGTTGGATTCATTGTTGTTAATGGTCGATTTCAGCTCTTATACACTGGCAGATTACTCTTGCTCTCTGTTTTTCTATATTTCAGGGAAATATTTATACTGAGTAAATAAAACATTGATCAAATTACAGGAAAAAAAATGTTTTCTGCATTTTTTTTTTACAGGAAAAATTTGTTTTCTGCACATTTTTTTTTAAAAAGCTTACTTAAAACTCAGATAATAAATTTAATTTGTCAACTGTTTACTGAATGTCAAAAAAAAGGAGTGGAATTTTCCTTATAATCTGTTCAAAAAGTGTAAATTTTCTAAGCTCTTCTACTCCTTACTCACAGATATAAACCAGAGTTTGCAAGGATTCACTTTTCAGAGGTTATTTCTGACCTGAAAAAAAAATTGTCTGATTCCTGTAAACAACAGCCCAGAGTAAATCAACATACAGTTTTTATTTTTGATTTATAGCAATGAACTGTTTTGTGTAAATCAACCAACGATCCTCAAAGAAAGGTGCCCCGAGGCTTTAAGGCAACTGAGACACTGCTCAGAAACTGACTTCAAGTGGAGCAACTTAGTTGAAATATCATCTCCCTGGTTTGAGCAAGCTTTTCATTTTTAATTGAAAGTAGGAACACTGGGCTAGAATATAAAAAGCCTCTCAGTTCTCTGCCAAAGCCCCATGACACTACACATCAACATCTTTTTTTCTTATTTATCAATGAGTTAATTTACAGTTTTGGAGGGGAAATGTATAGCTGGATCTACTCCACTGTGTTCTGACCTAAAATAACCCCTTGTAGCTGCCTTTGTCAGTAGTTGAACTCATGCTGCGTAGTTCTTGATTGAGGTTCAACTTTAGCATGTTGTTATGATGTAGTTGGGCATAAGTGAGCAGTGTAGAGGATTACAGAGCAACTGCAAATAGGAATACATATATATATATATGTAAAATTATCTTTATTTATTTTTTTTATTGTCCTCCTGGTGAAAATTTGTGAATTTATATATTTTTTTTTTGTTGTTCATATTTTCTGTAAGACTTCATGCTGGGCAAAATATACCTGCAGCAGAAGAGCATCATTGAGAGGCAGAGAGACAAAAGATTTAATCACAGAAATAATTCAGAGCAGGGATATAACCTTGCACATTTTCCATCCCACCAGCTGAAGGTTATTACGTATCAATTGAGATGAACGAAAGAAGAATCTGTGCTTTGTGAGAACGGACATCTCACCAACTAACTTCCCGTTAAGTGTATAAGACAGATACTAGCAAATATCACCCGTGAAGTCTTTCCCTAAGCTAGTACGGCCAGAAAAAAAAAATCAGGTCAAAAACAACAATCAGAAAACCACTACTTATCCCAGCTTTTGGCAGATCACCATCCTTTGCCCTGCTTTTGAAAACATCAGCTTGTAATGTACAGCCATGTTTCAATTTCAGGACCTTAAATACAGATCAGCAGAAGTGTGTCCTTGGACGTAGTTTATTTCAAAGCACCGGTCCTTCAAAAACTTTTTAGGATTACTTTCTGGGAAGTATGGAATTGTCTTTCTGACTGAAAATGAATGGTTGCTAGAGCTAATGTCATTACTTTCACGTGACCAAGATTTGAGCTCCAGTCCTAAAATCCTTAGCTGTTTTGTGCAGCCAATCCTGTGTAAAGCAGTAAGGGGTATTTTTCCTCAAAAAAACCAAACCAAACCAAACCAAACAAAAAAATCTATTACCAATAGTTATAAAAAAAACCCCAACAAATTGGGAAATTTGCCCCTTCAAAAGCAGATATCAGTCATCTTAATAAAGAATTATCAAAACCACAGATTTCAGTGGTTTCTTTCCCTATGCCAAAAATGGCATGTGATTCTGAAATTTGTTGTAATAAAGTAAAAGGAAAAGAAACAGGCTTCCTCCTGAAGCTTTTCCAAACAGTACGTGCATTTATCAACCTGCAGTATCAGACATACCTGCTCCCAATGGACTCACTTAGTACCAGGCATTATTGCTGAACAGAAAGCTTATTTAATCTATTATGGGTCAGAATTTTTATCAAGCTGCTTAATTAGAGTTCTCTCTCGCTCTTTTTTTTTTTTTGTTAACAGCTTAATGAGGAGTTTCATCACTCCTGCCAAGATGAGTCAGGTTTTTTCAAGCAGATGAGTGTGATGTAAGTAAATATGCAACATGATAGATCTTCATTGTATCTTCCATTCAGAAGTGGGGTCAAAAGCTTTATTAGTTCAATCATATTTCAGGAACTGTTTAAAACTTTTTGTTAAGGGTGTAATGTCACACATATTCCTTTTTTTAGCTGTAGAGTCCTAAAAGTTAAATTAGGTGTTTAATGAAAATTAGTCATCTAGGCTCCCTATAAAACATTCAGATCGCTTTATATGAAACAAATCCCATTTTTGTAGTCTCTTTCACCAGGGAACTACTGCCACATAACATTTTAATTGAAATTATTTGGTATCAAATGGGAGAGGGAAATGGGAATAGCATCTCAGTTGTTCGAAACTGTGACCTCATTTGTTACATGGAAAATATTACTTTATGAAAATATACAAAGAAATAATAGGAATATGGTACAAGTAAACAAGTAAGTCAGCAAGTTTCAAAAAATGGCTCTCCTAATTTAAAAAAAATAACAATAATCCTGACACAGCTATCTAGCATGAAGAATTTCCACCTAAATCATGGAAGTCTGAAAAATAATAGTAACAGAAGAGGATCTAATTTAATGAAAAGTGTCAAATGACTGTGACTATTACTTGCAGCACACTTTCTGCCTCCGATATGTCCTGAATTTGGTGAAGTCTCTGTGGCTCTGGATGGGATGTCCTCCTGCCAAGCAGGGCCAGTACTAGGACCAGCACTTAGTATTGAACAGTAAAATTGCTACTTTGCAGAGCAGGTCAGGTTTCAAGACTTTGGGAAGGTAAGTCACTAAGACCTCACCCTTGTACTATGACAACCTACCTCAGGTGAGGTTCTTGGAAATTTTCCCTCCTGTGGACATCAGAATTTCTATATGTGTTGTACAGATCATTTTTTCTTGAAACTCCAGAAGATGTAAATCCGTAGAGGTCTATAGACTTGGGTCGTGCTACTCCATTGTATGCTCATCAAGAATCTGGTCCTAGGGAGTTTTTTTTTCAACTATAAACACAGGAGTCATCGGACAAGCTCATGCTTTCAATTAAGTCAGTACAAATTTTATTATTGACTTCAACACCACCAGCATTTTAATGACAGGTATTTCATAAGAACACTCAAAATCAGAGTTTCCCATTAACAGAAATATTTGAGTGAACAAAGATACTAGAGTGAACTGTCTTCGCAAGATCATTCACTAAAGTATTCTACTTAAAACATCGTATGTCCTAACAGAATATGGACCAATTACAAGTCTATAAACAATAAAACAGTCTAAATATTTCTTAGAAAATAATATCAAGGTAATAGTTGTAAAACTTCCTGATGAAACAACCAAGGAATCTGAAAAAAGAAAAAAAGGCTGCATTATCCACATTTGATTTTGTAGACTATCTGTAAAAGGACAAGATACTTCCTGGGAAAGCAAAATAAGTCTCAAATTTACGTCACTATTTTGCTGCTTCTTCTGGAGAGTACTGAGATAAAGGGCAGCTGAGAAAGGAAAGGGAAACTATGTAGGTGAAAAACATGCAGTCTCTTACAGGCAATCAGATTGTGTTTATAAGGCTTTCTTTCTGCAGCTGGAAAAATATTGAGCTAAAACCCTAACCTTATTGAAAGAGAGTCAAGAGATTATGAATACAATCTCTAAGGAATCAACAAGCATACATGGGATTTCTGTTTGAACAATGATCTAATCTGTGCTTTTATTACGTATTATTGGTAAAATCCTGGCTGTGCTGAAGTCACTGATAAAACAATATTATTTCACTCCACTTTAATTATATTTATTTTCAAAATACCCATGATCATTCTAGTGTTCTGAAGCTGATAGATTTTATTCATATGCTATAAATTATACCTAAATATAGACTAAATTAGTAGAAGTAATATGTGCCTCATTTATTTTTGCTGATTGTGTAATAGAAGACCAGAGGAAAAGAGAATGCATCTTATTTGGGAGATAATTGTCATGTTCTCCTCAGGTAGAGCAGCACTTCATGAAGAATACCACTGAACTATTTGCAAATCAACATAATGTAATAATAATTTTTATATTTATATTATCAAAAAGTTATAGCAGAAGACTGAAACCTTAAGATCTTTACAAATACCTTTTATAACTGGAATGAACAGACAGAGTGACCCCAAGATGCCCCATTGTAAGGGACAAAAAAAAAATTAAAAGTTTCCAATAAGATGAAAAAATACTTTGAAAATCTCTGAAATAGATAGATCTGACTGTCCATCTCTCTGTCAATCCATTCCTCTCCTATAAAGACAAAATTTCTCACAGTCTAGGCAGAATTCCTTTGGTTTGCCAATTCTTTACTCTGGCATGTTTTGAAATGTCAAACAGACAGTTTCCCAGTTATGTGTGTGACTGTAGTTGCTTAGGAATACATGCTTTAAATTTCAGGATGCATTTATATCCATTGATCAAATGAAGTCTTACCGGCAGCTGTGTTCTTCCACAGAGATTAAAATTTCATTATATATTCAAATTATAAGGCAATTCAAAGTCTTTCTGAGATGAACAGGTCTTTTAAGAATGCAAGAGAATCTCAGACCACTGATCAGTCATGACATGGTACTTAAAGTCACCATCCTTATGACAACTGCCTGTAAAAATAACACAGGTCACATCAATGTCTTCAGTAGGCAGTGACTTTGTTTACTCCATTTCAGGTGCCAGGGTGGATCCAGTCCAGCCCAGGAAGAATGAACTGGCATAGATGGAATGACAGACATTAGGCATAAGTATTTTTTATATCAAGCCTTTGGCAAGTTACTTGTTGGAAAAATCTGTTCTCATGAACACAATCCAAAATCTGCAAGTTGTGCTACTAAGGCATATAATAACTTCCACTATCCAGGGATATGTTAAAACATACTGTCCCGGGATTTGCCAAACCATTGCCAGGGTAATGGCTCATTCCAGATGCCAGTCAAGGTCCTTTTTGACAGCCTTAGGACATTTCAGTTAAAAAGCAGTTTTGACTGGTTTGTTCAGGGCATAAGGTTTTGGGTTTTTTTTTTTTGTTTGGTTTTTTTGTTGTTGTTGTTGATTTTTTTTTTTTTTTTTACCATCAGAAACTGTAAATAAACTTTGACTGGAAAGAGGATGTAATGTTGTACAATTCCCCTTATTCACTATGACTTAAAATTATGCATTTACTGTTCCAGATTTGGGTGGGTTTTCATTGTTTTGGTTTTTTTTTATAATCACCCCACATGTTGCATCTAACACACAAAAAAAACCCCTCTTCTTTCCCATTATTTATAGGCCATGGACAGAGAACAAAAATAAGAAACAAAAACATAACGGAAAAACTCAGAAGAAAAGGTAGAAATAAGGCTTTATAGTTTATTTAGTTTCAGAACACTAAAGAAAAAGGTTTAATACACATGGAAACAAGAGATTAAATATAATTAACTGCCACACATGGACAATTTTTCAATGAAATCTTAAAGTTAGTGCGATGCTGTATTCACAAACTATTAGTCAGTTCTCAATTATTAGATTATGTACCCGATAGATTACTTAACATATGCCTAAAGCTACAAGGAGTTTAATTTCTAATGGTAAAACATCATATTGGTAACAGTAACAACTATAATTGTGGCTTTTTATTCATTTGTTTGTTTGTTTAATTTTTTTTAAACTAAATCTATGCAAACAGTTTAAAATGTACAAGGACTAACTATCACTGGGAATGAAAAGGAAAGATCAAGGAATTGCACACTTTTAAGGGAAAACTGATTACAAAATATTATACATTTACTTTTGCATGGAATTCACTCATAGCTGTGAGAACCATAGACAAGAAGAGAAATGTGGTCCTCCAGAACCACACAACTGGTGAAAGTTCATTCAGGTTCGAAGAGAAATTTGTGGAAAAGAAGAAAGGGTAACTAGGAAACTCAAAGCTACTGTAGGAGGTTTAACCAGTACATTAACTAATAATTACCCTTAATTAAATGTAATTAATATCACTTAATATTAATCAGATAATATTAAGTATTTGAGTAATGTTAATATTACTTCATATTAAGATGAATTATTAACAATTGGAATAGCCTACAAGAATGCTAAGGTGATTTCTTCATTATTTAAAGACTTTACGTCGAAACTGCATATTTTCCTATAGCACATAATAGTTCTGGGCTGCTCTGAGCTGCCTATAGGATGCCTCTCTTATGACTTATGTGACACTAATATTGTATCAGAAGCTGCATACTTAGGTAAGATAACTACCTACAAATAAGTTAGCTAACTTTGTGAACATATTAGCTTGCATTCTGAAAGCATGCGATCTATCCAAACTGAGAAGTCACCTTTTTTTTCAAGTCTAATTAAACTGATTGCAGGGACAGACTAATGAGTCTGGGATTAGGTTACCGCTTCTGAGTAATGTACTCTATAAAAAATCAATTTGCCTCACAATCAGCAGTGCCTTTTATATATACCTTTCATAAACATTTCTCAAGAAATGTAACTAAATGTGTCTGTATAATGCAAACAAGGACCTTAGGCAGTGAATAGTTGAATGACTTTCACCAGGAGATCTAGGAAGAAGCAAGGACTAGAACACCTTCTGCAAGTTTGACTCTAGCACCTCACTCCTTGGTCATTTTTCTTCTCCCTAATTTGCTTGGATTGGCACAAAAGTCTGTAGGAGAAACTCTATTGCCCACATGGTATGAGGCTTCAGACTAGATGGCCTTTTTGTCCTTGACAGCCAGGAATGTCAAAGGAGCTATGAAAATGCAATAAAGGCTTAATATCAGAGCTCGTGTTTATAGGTTTTACACTCATACTTTCACTAAAAGGTGAAAAAATAATGTTAAAAAAGTCAAGTGATGATGCAAAGAAAAGTTCCTCAGATCAGTCTATTGACCTTGTACTTGCTTCTTGTTTGTTCCCCACATTATACAGTGAATTCTTACATATATCTCTGGGAAATAGAAGTCTTCACAGATATATAGCATGAAGGAGAAACACTTAATGGGCCACATTACCGCAAACTCTATCGATCTGCTTTCTTTTACTTGTAGGCATGATTGAGGGCTGAAGTAATTGAATTTTCTTCTTGGAGTCTGACATTTTATTTTCCAATTTTTTTTTTTGCTTTGTTCTCAAGACATGCTAAACAAACAGAGCTGACACTAAAGCAGGGACAGGCCAGACAAAGAGAGCATTCTGAGCAAAGAGACCTGATTTCCTACCATTTTCCATACTGCTAATTTGGACTGCACCAAAATCTTCTTGGGTCATTATATTGAGGTGGCAAATGGAGAAAGCAGTGATTACCTTAACTTGGAATTTAATCCTGATGATCATATCACTCTCATTCAATTTGCATAAACCCTACAGAGCCAAATTTTCACTTAAGTTAAACCTTACTATAGTAAATGCAGACATCCAGCAGAAATTATAAGAACACAATTTTCTATGACCGTCCAGAAGTCACTTATTGTCCTGTTACAAAGACATTAGCCAGGAATCCTAAACAGTTTAATGAAGTCATTTTGGAAAATCATAATATCTCAGAGTGTCCTACTGTCCTTGTAGTCCCTTCTCAGAGGACATGATTGAAGGTCCAGAGATAGGTCAGTTATTACCTTATCAAAAATCCCTTTTATCACTGCTTAGGATTTATAATCAACCAAGAGATGTGCAGCTGTCAGGATGTGGCCAGGAACACACGCAATGCAGGGCTGGGCAGAATACAAATGTTTATATAAGATCGATCAGATGATATTTATAAGATCAATCAGGTGATTTGTCCTTGCAGTTGGCTATTCTACAGCCTTGGATGATCCTACCAAGTCCTTCTTGATTTATTTCCTTTTCTTGCTCTATCCCTCCTCTAAAGCAGATTTTAGGACCTGAGACACAAAATCCATGGTATTACTTACATATTAAAGGCTCTACAGAATCAGTCCCCAAAGAATGAATAATTGAAATAACTGTGAATAATTAATATATCTTATTTCTTCCTTCTCTCTGCCACTCTTTTTCTCTCCACCCTTTCTATTTCCTTCCCTTTTCTTCCTGCGTTTCTTCTTATTATGAAGGAATGAAATGGAAATAGAAATTACTTAGATAATACTTAGATAAAGAAAGTAGGTTTGGGTGTTGGATGCTTTGTTTTGTTTTGTTTTGTTTTGATCTGGAGTTTCATTCACTCCAACACAAGCCTCTAGTCATATGATACCCTCAGGTCTGTCGACAAAGTGTGTTTGAAACAATATAGGAGAAAATATTTGTTAAACTTTTGCTGCAGTGATATTGACAAAGTGATCACACACAGCCATGGTAAAGAAGTGTGTATTATTGTTTGGATTACCTTCTTGCATTCTTATCAAAACTGATTCTCTAGTACGAAAGGGATTTCCGTTAAATTCGTAACATTGCTGTTTTTACCCTGGATTAATGATTTACTGATAGAGGAACCAGAGGACAGGGGCAGATGTTTTCAAGGAGAAGTGTGGGTCCTTGCAACAGACTGAAGGAAAATAATCTCCTTGCAGGAGTCCTTTGTTTCACTTTTTATTTCAGTACATAAACATGAATAATTTAATTATAATTTAAAGTATAATTTAACTTCTCTAGTATATCCCAATAGTCAAATTGTGCAGAGGAACCTTAACAGAGAAAACAATTTGTTTGGCCAACAATTCTATATTACTCTACCTCTCACTGAACACACCAAAAAGCTACACCATTTCATAGAGTATTACAAATGAACTGTTTTATACACAGGCTTTACTATATTGGGAAATATATTTATAGACCCTATTTCTTCTGTGACTTGCAGCCCACTTAGCTCTTTTGAGCTTAACAGGACAAATTCTGTATCTCCTTTAAATGCCTTGAAATCAAAGTAATTTTGTTTTCATGATGTAATAACTCTACTGTGTTGTCTCACCTAGACTTAAACAATCTCTGAGAAGCTCTTTTTCATCCTTTCTTATTATCAAACTGACCTCACAATAACAACAGAATAGTTTCCCACAAGATAACTCTGCTGTTCTCTTTCTTAGGCATCCTGACAGTATTTCATTCTTCTGCTTCCTTGCTTTTAAATCTGCAGGTACTCTATAAAACCCCATTCAAATATATCTCTAATTTTACTCTGAATTCCTTACAGAAAGTTGGTACAAAACCAAACATAGCTAAACTTCCTGCAGAAATAGCTGTAGAAAGTGAACACATTTCAGGAAATGAAGATTTTTTTTTTTCAGCAAAAGGGTACATATCTTTGATACCATGTCTTCTCACTCTTTTTATTTTCCTTTTTTTTTTTAATTTCCAGATTTTAGTACCGTACTTATTATCTTGTACCTGTTAAATTGTGTATAATAATATAAAATTTAGATTTTACAGCACTCCTAACCCAGGAGATCAGAAAATCAATACAATTTAAAGTTAAACTAGCACGTAAGTCTTTTCATGAGTTAGCATCATGCTAGGGTAACGGTATGGATTGCATTTTTAACGTTTCCACAGGTAAACGGCACAGAGGGGTGTGCTACAGGATATTAGATAGATTGAAATCAGAAACAGTTTCCTTTTCATTTTGCTGGAAAGACTTATGACAATATTGAAAATGAAATTGTATCCTCTTTATTTATTTGATCCAAAAGCTAATAAAGGAACTAATTTCCTAAAATAATAAGACTGTAAGTAGATAAATTCTTTTAGTCATCCAGCTCATCTCTCTCAAGTGGAGGATGGGCATGTTTTAGGGATGGTCCTGATAAGAAGCTTTGTTAGTGTGGTGAGCCTTCTCTATCAGATAGTCTCCAGATTTATAAACCTCACTTTGTTAGTTAAGAGCATGTGTATGCACAAGGGCAATAGCATGACATTGATTTCTTTAGGAGCTCCTCTTGAAAATCAATGGAAAACTGTGTTTAAATATTGAAGGCATGTTGTGGCACTAGAATGCAATATCTTACAACCTGATCCAAAAGACCCTTAGGTTAAGTTTCATCATCTACAGTTTAGACATCCAGCCAAACTATCTATTTTGACTTTACTTTGTGATCAGTGTAGAGAAATAGGTAACATTTCTTTTTACCTGAAATGTGATTTTTCCTTTGCATCCAGTCTAAGTACTGAGGGAAACATTCAGTTAACCATTTCCTCCAGTCATATGTAAATATTTCATTCTGTAAATTGTTCTTTTTTCTCAGCTTCTCAGCAAGTACTTGAATCTTTACAAATTCCAAATTCTTTCCTGTTTGCAACAGCTTCTTATTAAAATGTTTTTGTACCTTGCAAGCAATGCCAACATAAGCAATAAGTACAAATGAAGCATATAATGAATCAAAATCTGTCCTAAGAATTGTCTCTCGATAAAGCCAAGATAATTTCCCATTTTCAGTACCATCTAGTATACAGGAGAAATTCAGACACAGAACTCTCTTATAATATTTTTTAATATTTTCTAGTGCTTCTTTGTCTTATATGAAACTGCATTGAGAAATAAGCACTCAAGTCACACAGTGGTCCTTTGTACTTGACCCATGTCCAATACTACACAAATGGTTCCCTGCTTCTCTGCCTTTTTTTTTTTTTCTGGAATGCCGAGTAGATTTACTTACATTTTTTTTAAAGCCACCAATAAAAGTCCAGCATGTAAAAAAAGCTTTTCAACAGCATGCACTTCCTGTGCTGAAGAAAAAAAATAATGACCATTTAGTGAGACCAGCAATCCAAAGGTTGATATTTGTATATTTATTTTGTCTAATTTTACATACACTTTTCAGGTGGGGTCAAGAAATTGACTGGCATGGATAAGAAGGTAAAAAGATGAAGCAGTTGTACTAGTCATCTCTTGGACTGATAGTAAAATGTGTGACAATTTTAGTGGAGATTAACACATTTGAAAGCATGCTTAGAAATGCCATTTCCAACTACAGTGATATTATAATTGTTACATTGTTAATGTTGAAATAGTCCCTAAAAACTCCAACCAGAATTTCAGCCCTGATTCAGTAGCTTCAGTAGATACACATAGCAGAAGAGAGTCTCTGCCCTTAAAAGCTTATAATCTAAGTAGACAAGCAAACAAAGTTTAGAGCGGTGGAACAGAGGCACAAAGAGATGAACGATGAAATCCTAGTCCTAATAAAAGAAATGGAAGTTTCACTACAGCCTTAGATGATGCTAGGATTTCAAACTAAGTAGTTTTCCAAAGACACACAGGAAACCTGTGCCTGAGCTCAGAAGTGGACCTCGATCTTTACAAGATCCTCTTCTTGAATTTAACAGAAATCTGTTCCACAAAACAATATAATTTCACACATAAGTTAGTAGGACTTTTTGACTTCTGAGCTAAGTACACTGGGTAATATTCTTTTCTTGATATGACATAAAAATAAAATACAATAAATAATAATTATACAAAAAAATAAAAGACAAAGTGACATAGAAGCTAGATTTTCAGCTTCAGAAACATATCTAACGATCTTCATCCCATACATTTTTACTGAGTCTTAGACTCCTAAGTGCCTATATCATTTAAATGAGAGGGGACTTGGACATTTTTAATCCCTATCAAAAGGAAAAACAAAGTCCCTTTCTTTCACTCCTTTAGCTCTCTAAATGTGATGGGAAGAGGACAGAATTCAGGAGTGTCCCTTTAAATTTCCGTTGATTCCTGCATATAACTCTTCTCCCGGGTTTTAGTGCCATATTGTAATGTTAAAGTGTAAAACTCTGCATCTGCTGAGGCATTTGGCTGGAAAAGCAAGTATGTCAACGGCTGTCCCTAGCTGCCATCACACATATGGATTTTCTGTGTTCAGCTCTGCCATCTGGTAGTTAGACCTAAATTCCCTCCTCATTGAATAAAGACTATCTACCATATCATACTTTGTTGTATATGCTATCCCTTTTCATAGCCCTGTTTTATGAAATTTTATATGGCGTATGTGTGTCCCATATGTGTGAAGATGTTGAAAGTATTCAGAAATATTGAGAAAACAGTTTATCTCTGGATATACCCCAGCCAAACATGCACACATATGTGTATCTGTACATGCATACATGTGCGCGCGTGCACACACACACACACAAACAGAGCTACCTCCGCCAAGGGAAGAGCAATAAGAAATTCTGCTTGAAAATATGATGCTGCAAATATAATTTCTACTGCTTTTGATTAGACCTTGGGTATGAACATAATAATCTATAAACAGAAACTAGTGTCATTTGAGAAGGACCACCTAACAGTGTAATGAGGATGTGAGATAATGTCCCTTCCAGTCTGTTTTCCCTATTTGTGACATCTTTGCTAGCAGCTTAATCTGGTGACAATTTCTTCCCTCATAACTATTTTGTCACAGGAATAAAGCACTGGGATTTTATGGCTTCCTACTAGAGCAGGTGCAGCTGGGTTGGTTTGACTTTTTAAATCCTTAAAATCTTAGCCATCTTTCCTTCTCCTTGCCAGCCTCTGTTTATGTCTTCCACTTTCATCAGTTTTTAGGATTAATTGCTCATTCAGTGAAAAATATGTATTATTGAAAATTTGGAAATCTTGGAGTCACAAATACCTGAGGAGAGTTGGAGCTCTCTATTGATTTCAAGAGCAAGGGCTAGAGCAAGACTGTTTTGCTCCAAGAATCAAAAAGTGGATGAGATTAACTCAGATCTCTGCTGGTGCCAAGACTCATGTACTGCTAGGATTAATACTGTGAATTTTTATTTGAGATGTTTTAGGAATTGTGCTAATTACTAGTAACAACTTCCTTTCAAATATATGAATCATTTGTGGAGTCAGTCTGGATTACCCTTGTGCCACCAAGGTAGAGATGTGGCTGATGGCAAAGTTTGGTGAGGATGAATAGAAAAGAAAGTAACAGTATCTGTTGATATTGCAAAAGCCTTCAAATTTGAGCAACTTATGTCTGTTTAAAACAAATTTTCCATTGATTTTAAGATTTTTGAGGAAGGGCATTAGTCCAGGACAGTTGCTATATCTTAGAGAATAAATTAAGATTTTAACTAGCTCGTCAATGCAACACATTTGCCACACTTTTCCGTTTCAGTGAATGTAGGCTAGGATGGACATAAACCATCATTATGCAACCATGGATTTGGAAAAACTTTTGGATATGTATCATGGTGTCTTAAAATGCCATTACATAACTAGATTCTTACTGTCCCCTCCATCACCCTAGTCATTTCTTATAGACCTGAGCTTGGTTCGATTTCAGACCGTGTAACTTCAGACACTTCATTAAGACCCATAAATGATGTGGTTTTGGCCTTGTAGAGGGATGTAGAGCGTGAGTCAAATCCCTAACCATGGGTGTCTAGGTCATCTTTGATGACTGCAACGTACCTGAAACATTTGTATAATTATGGCACATGTGCAGTGAAGCACCTTCTGAAGTGCCAGGCAAGATAACCCAGGAAATCTTAAATGACACTAAATGTCTCTGTTTAGGCACCTGAATCTCACTCTTCTTGTTGCCTGCAGGAAGTGATTCAGCCTTTCTAAGACCTGAGCCACAACAGCATATTCTCTTGTTCTGTGACCAGAACAAAACTAACAATACAAGGAGAAATTAATCATCATAGCTTCTGAGCAAAATATAAATAGACTTTTAACCATAATATCTTATTGGTTGTGGAAACTTTATAGTGTTGTTCTAGACATATTAAGTTACTTGAGATACTAACACACGATTGGCCAATATGACTCAGGATTTGTGGGAGACTCATGCTTCTCTGGAAATGAAGCTGGAAAACAGCTAGGATCTTAGGGAATCTCAAATGGCACCAAACAGTGAACAGCCGAATCTTATCTCATGAAAATGGTGATGAAAGTAGGTACCTTCAGAAGGCCATCCATCTGACCTGTCTGATGCTTATTTCAGGAAGAAAGAAATCATATTCTGAAAGTACTTTTTCATTTCCATAGACATCAAGTGGATAGCGCATCCTAAAGTTAAAACTGTGGAATCTGATGATATGAATCCGATCCTATTATTAGGTTAACCTTGAACAACTGTGAGATACAGGAACAAACAAATAAAAAACAAACAAAGACCTAGCCAGATGTCAAGAAAATATGTCTCAGCTGCGAGCTCTAATGAAAGAAGTACAGATGTCCCAAAAGAAATGATGGAAGTAATTGAGCTTTAAAAAAAAAAAAAAGGATGCATTAAGGCCTTTGAAGGTATAATGCAAGGGAAAATCATGTGTTGGTGTGAATGAGACAGAACAATGGCTTTATATATCTTTTTACTCTATCCTATTTCCCTTTTTATTATAGCTTTTTTTTTTCCCCTTTCTTTTTTACTCAACCCCCTAGGCACATTGTTTGATCTCTTACATCACATACATGGCTCTTCATGGCTTCGCTTATTTGCATTTATTTATCTTCTGGTGACTGCATCACTACACAATGAAACAAAATTATTGAACCTTGAAACAGTTCTAGATTGCGAAGATGACACCATAGTAAATTCAGATTTGAAATAAAACCTAATCAAATATTATGAGAGGATATGTATCAAATCAACCTCCCAAGAGTGTTTGCATTATAAACTTAATTTTTCAAGACTATGTTTGCATTATAAACGCCCAGCCAAGTTCACCTCCAGTGCAACTTGTACCAAAGTCAACTGAGTTACATTAAGAATTAACTGGAGCCTATTTATCCATTACAGTATAGTTTAATTTATCTATTATCTTTATCTTTTATAATGTTAGAGATAGTGAAAGACTGTGGATAAGCTATGTTTGTAGTTTTAGATGAAACTAAATATTGAAACTTTATCTAATTTCTTATTTAAATATTAAACAAACCAAAAAAAATGTGAATTACATGTAGAAATTTTGGAGGCATTTCTGGTTTGGGTTTTTTTCCCACTAAATGCAGTCAATCAATCCATCCATTGCTGAGCAGAATATAAGCTGAAAATGTGCATCTAATCTTATGTAATTAAGAACTGAGGTCATAGGAAAAATAATTAAAAAAATTGAATTCTGTATTCCTCATCCTCAGTAACTGTTTTAACGAAAGATAGTGAATCTTTAACTTTGTTCCTCAACTTGCACTTCTCACCAGCTTTTTCCATTTTATGAAACTTCTGAATTCTGTTTTATGGACTCCAGCTCATCACAGTGTTGTGCTCCAGGAAATGTGGATGCCATTGAAAAGCAAACACTCTTAACAAGTTACCAAATAAAAGCATTAATTGATCTAGTTCTTAGGTGCACCTTGTCCCTGCATCTTCTGGTCCCATTTACAAAATGGATGGAGCAAAAATAGTTCTGCCTTCCACAGGAGTTCTGATACTGAAATTCTATCCAGGACTTAAATTACTGAGGATCTTACCAAAAACAAACAAACAAAGAAACACATGAATAAACAAAAAAAATCAAACAGTAGAACTCTTCCACTTACAGCTTTCTTCTATTTTTTTAGTCAATATATGAGATGATGGGCTATGTACCGCGTCATGGAGTGGGGTTATCATGGCTACTGTCTCCTCCCAGTGGTCTTCCACAAAAGTCAGATAAGAAAAATTACTTGGAAGAACTCTGGTACAGTGTGTGTATGATGATAAAGGGGAAAAGCATTCAAAAAGGCTAGCAAACCTTTGCAACCTTGCCAACAGCAACTGAAGTAGCTGACACAGAAAGAAGACTAGTCTTGGAAGCTCACATTCTAATCTTTTATCAGTTAGATGCCATTATTATTTCAAATAAAACTGTCAGTCTTCCTGAGAAAGCCCTCAACTACATGTTTTGACTTCATAAGTGATCCTGGTTTGAACAAGGGGTTGTACTACATGATCTGCTGATGTTCCTTCCAGCATAAATTATCCTATGACCCTATCATCTTATGATACAACAACATGCACACCAAAATCCTGATATGGTCAGCAGGTGTAAGATACATGTATGTACCACAGAGACCCAAAAGGAAAGGAACTCTATGCATGAGGTGGAAGTGAGGTCTTTGGAATGCCACCACATCATTGTAGGATGGGGCTGGAACTGACCCACAGCAGTTCCTAAGGGAACCTCATCATCTACACTTGAATCTTCTTGCTCTTGACTGGCTGTGATTCAGACTACCTTGCAGCCCTTGTCACTTGCTGTTGGCTAATGTGATGTACATGTGGGTACTGCCGTTGAATCGTGTGGGAGCTGTAATGGCTGCTTCCAGTACTGATAGCTGTTCTTCCTCCTTTGCTTCCTCAAAACCTTGTATGACAGGGACAAGTTGTATCTGCTTCACTTATTTTATGAGCTGAGAAGTAAAATTGATAAGAACATGGCAATATTATCAGAGACACAATATCCTTCAAGAGTGTGCCATAGAAAAGCTCCTCTGACTATGACCTTCAGTCAGTGAAAAGGATCTTAGCAGAAAAGTGGAACTTCTCTCTCACAAGGAACAAGACCTGAGTCTTGGACAAGCACAGGAAAGCAGAATGAAGAACTGGGGTGGAAAGCAGGACCAAAGGCCCTGGAACAATGGTTTGTTGTTTCCATATTTTCTGAAACACTTCTCCCCCTTTTCCATCTGGGGCTCTACACACATCCAAGTTCCTTCACAAACACTGCTGAACTTTATGAACTTGTAAGTGCACCAAGAAGAGACATTTCCCAACTGTTCCATACCTCCAGCAGTGCACTGCCCAGACAGCCATCTGCTTTGTCCACACCTACACACTGAGCTCTGACTCACAGATAAAATACTTGCAAGTGTCCAGCATGCCAGTAAAGAATACTCTGTCTTTGCTGGGCTGTCATTTTTCATGCTTAATTAGAGCAGCGGCAAGCCAACTTCCAACATATTTTGAGTTGCTTGGACAAATACTGGATATAACCTAAAAGACGTAGTTTAAACATACACAAACACACAAATACTTCACAATTGTCTTTATACATTTTATGTTTATAAATAGTAGAGGTAAATAGTAGGCTGGAGTATGTTTCTGCATTCAGGCTTTTAAAATGCTTGTATAGCTATTTACACACTTCTTGTAGACAGCCAGTCCTAAAAAATTGCACGATGAAGATTTAAGTAGTCACTGCCTCTCTAAGCAAACGCAGGATGCCAAGGACTCACTTCAGAGGAGAAAAGGGCATTGTCGAGAGTGAATCACTTGTGAATCATCGCTGTGAACTTTTCCCGGAATGCCAGTTCGGTCATTGCAATGTGAACTTCAGAGCATAGATTTTTATATGCATAGGACTGTCATAAATAAATCATAGGAAAATGTAATGAGAAAATATGTAGCACCATGTAAAGCAAATGTATATACAGAACATCAACAGAACTTAATAATTCAATTCAGTGAAGGTCTATGTAAGGAAAAGCCAATGATTCATGTGCTCTGTACTGTGGGACTTGAAGAATCATGTAAGTTTATTGCACATTAATACACTATTCAAATTCAAATGCACATGTTGTTGATTAACAGCACTTCAGGCTCCAGATAAATAAATAAGTAAATACAGTTCATTATCTGCTTGTTATTAGGATGTGAGATGCCCCGAGATCAAGAGTAGGTGTAGATATTCCAACCATCTCAAGGTCTTACCGAAATTAGCACGACGAACAGGGGTTGACGTGTTCCTGGATTTGAAGGCTGCAGGGATTCTTGAGGCTGCAGCACTAGAGCAGGACTAGGGTAAGTGGGTTATATTTCCAGTATTAGGAGTGACTTCTTTAACCAAGTCTTAGAGACCAAATTTTCAGGATTCTTTATCTACAGCCAGATTTTCAGAAATAACTGACCCTTCAGTCTGTGCAAAGCTGAACTCCTATGAAAATTTTCTCTAGTCATATGCAGTATGCATTTTTTTCCTTTCAATATAACCCTGTTAAGAGCACTCTGATTCAACTGTTATGGGAAAGGAGAAAAAACTTCTACCTCCTCTATTTCTTTCTAGCCAATTTAGACTAAACTTTTGTTCAGGGAGTACTACATGACTGAGTGTAGTGCAACAGCACAAGTCTATTCTGAGAAGCTGCCTGTTTAAAAGCAGAATAATTCCAAAAAGGCAACAAGTAAATAAAGTCTTCTTTCAAGCCCATTGTTGAGACCAAGAGACATATTGGCAGCTGATAATAATGTCTATCAAATTTGAAGAACAAACTGTTCTGCTACTGATGAAAACCAAATGTACTGAAATAAATATGACAGAAGTATCACATAATTCTCTACCAATCTGTGTCCTTTAACATGAAAAGATCTCTCTCTTCCTTTTTGTGGATGAAAAAAAAAAGATCAGTGACGTTTCTTAAGTTATTCCTAGGTCACACAATGAACCAAATGCACTGAAAGGGATATAGAAAAAAACATTTTTTGTTAGCATTATTGATACATTTAAATTGGTGCTTCCACTTCTGCAATTACATGATAACAAAGTGTTAACTTTGAAATATATTAAAGGCAAGATTATGTTGCCTGAACAATGGCCTCTACTGAGATGACCTATGAAGTCTGAGGCATCAAAATGGGAATGACAAAATATGACATACAATTTATATGAAATATAAAGTCTTCCCAAGTGTTACCTGGAGACTTAGTCACTAGTAATCTCTCCAGGCACTGAAAATAGGACTAGTATATGAGAAGGAATATGTAAGGCAAGCAATAAACATAAAAGAGAGCTCATGAGTTGTCAAGCTCTGATTTGATTGTTCAGTCTTTATCTGACTTAAAAAAAAATGTGGGAAATAGCTTGGGGATGCTATTTTAGGGGTTTTTCTTTGCAATACTCTACTATCTGTATTTTCACATACACCTACTTCAACTTTTCTCTGCATGATATGTCTAGCAGAAGACCCTTGTGTTCTCTGGGAGAGAACAGGGAAATAAGGTCTGACTCTGAATAATCTGAACCTGTCTGTTTGTCTGTCAGTTAATCAATTTATCTGTCTGTCTAGCTGTCTTTGAAAACTGTCACTTGTATTAAAAACAAATCCAAATGTAGACCTACTTCAGCAGTAGGTTTGTCTTCAAAGGCAAGCAGAATCCTTTCAACTTTGGAGCTAAAAGTAACCCCTAATTGCAATTAAGTGCTTTAACAGTATCAGACAGTTTTAGAAAGCACTGGAACAGTATTTTGAAGTATTTTATGCCTCATATCTTGAAAGAAAATGAAATCCTATTTAACTTTAGAGCCTACTAAGGATCTGAATGTGCTGTAGAAGTTCTGAGCTCTAGCACTGACCTTGGAAAAGTCATCTCATCTCTCCATGCCTTGGTTACCCATCTAGAAAATGGGTAGTATAATATGTCTTTCCTGTCTACTTAGTGTTGACTTTCTGGGCAGGGACAATGTCCTGCTGAGTATGTATATCACCAACGAAAACAAGGCCACAATTACTACTGGAGTGTGGATTAATAACCATAAAATTCATCATAGAGATACTGCTAATAATCCTATTATATTTATTTTTATTTCTAAGGGGATTCATGTTTCCTTTCACTTTCTGATATTTTAGCTAAATTCTGACTTCAGCAGTACCTTTTTCCCTGCCTGGTTTCAGTTTGTTGCTCTTGGCAGAAGAGGCATGATACCAGGTTAAGCAATGCATGGACAAATATTTTCTGTATCCCATTACAAGTTGACTATATTCTCAGATGAATTTTGTGAACATATTTCTTTCATGGCTTATAAGTTTCTCCAAGTGTTATGGAACCCTCAGAGCTCCCAAAACTTGTTTTTATTCTAATTTACATTTTCATGCTCTTTAAGACTCAGAGCATTCCAGGAATGTTCAATAACGTACCAAGTGACACAACAACCCAATGAGGTCCATGAGTACCATTGATTTCCTCTGACAGATGGAAGATTTGTTGCAAATGCTACAGAAAGTAAACACTGTTTTAAAATAGTGTATAGATAAGTGCCACTTTAAAGCACTTAAATTACTGTGTTGAGTTCAGTTATTTCTGATTGAAATTAAGAGCTTGAGGCTGGTGTTGAGTAATAGTGTTCTCATTATTACAATGCTAGTTTGTAGTATAGCTATGGAAAAGGTGTGTAACAGCATTGTTTTCTAAATTAGCCAGTATGAGGTAGTGACATTGTATGAAATGTGGGCTCTTCTAGAAAGAGATTAATGAAAATTAATGTAGGTACCAAATGGACTTCACTAAATCTCAGCTGATGACCTTGTGCAATTTACACATCCTCTGAGGAGAGAAAATCCATCTGAGACATTTGGTGTTGTCTATGTTTTCCCGTTCAGTATAGGGAAAACATAAGGTAAGTAGTTTCCTAATGTAGACACTGCCATAAAGACCCTACAGTAAAGTGGGATCAATCTTGCTTAACCTGTTGAGACTAACACTGATGAAAAAAAAAATACAGATTCAGAATAGAAACTGCCCTGTGAGATTGAGGCCTTCTTCCGTGCTTTCTCCTCCCTTCAGAAAATTATATTATAAATGATAAAAACATGCTTTTGTTTCTAGGTCCATATATTGGTAAAAACTTTAGGAAAAATAGGAAACAATATATTGACATTGCCATGTTCCATTATTAGAAACCAGGATGTTTCAAAGAGAGAGAGTCCAGTTTCAGGAATTGCTCTGATACTTCCTCAGGCAGATATGCTACTGATCTTTTCTTGTGGAGATGATACTAAAAGTTTAAAAACATGAGTGCAGAAACAATTCTTTTTGAATATAACTCCAGAGGAATAACTGAAAAGGATGAGCACAGGCAATGAATATGCTGTTTGGGTTATTCATACATTTCTGATTCCCATACTATGATTATCTGCAGAGACTCTCAAGTTGGACCTAGTATGTGCCTGTGCTTTTTCCCTTGGAATAATTTGTCAGATCACAGCCTTCCAACTCTTGTCCTCCTCCTTGGTACCCTGCCTCAGTACCCAGCCAGTGATCAGCAGCTGGTAGCGAAAATCTAGACCATACAGCCATCATGCTGCATTGCAAACACAGAGTTGGAGACTGCATGCCAGAGCGCAAGAACAGCCAAGTGGCAAGGTGACAAATAATGTTGCCCCCACTGAAAAGGATAAATTAGCAGAGTCTTATTCTTCTGATTCTGCCAATTGCCAGGGGTGAAGCCAAGTGACAGCAAACTTGGCATGTATCAGTCAATAGGAACATGTCTGCAGCAGTGCCAAGCTCTAGAGTCATCGTGCCTGCCATTTCCTAAATGTTAAAAGTGGTGGAAAAATAAAGGCCAAGGCTTAAGGAATACTCTAGTACTGCACAAATGCAGGGAAGAACGAAAACATAGGAAAAAGTCTTTGTTAAAATAAACATGACTTACAAAATCAACATACGATTTTATTTTAAGACCATTGAGTGCTCTCAAGTAAAGTAGAGAAAACTCAGGTCTGGATTTCATCCACCTCATTTTAGAAATAATGAAAGGAATTAAGAGACATCCAAAGACCTCTCTGCAATTAGGACAGATATATATATCAGAAAGGTGTCTTGGACCACCTGAATCATATTGCTGTCTTGTTCCTTTGCCCATGTAACATTGCAGGGCACTGCTTCCAGTTGCTTTTCTGTCAGAAAACAACATGCTAACATCACACTGTTGATTACACATCCCATTGTAAGAGGCAGCTTGTTGCAGTTCAGTTGAGATATTTATTATCTTCAATATTTAACTCTCAATAGTATTTGAGTAGTTAATTCCACTGAATTCAAGAGACTTGTCCAAAGTTGCCTAGAGACACCACAGCATATCCATCAAAATGCTGAGTTTGTACATCTTTTGTTTGTGTGATCCCCAAACATGTGCTTCCAGTATGCTCCTCTTTTAAGTTTCCAGAGATACGTCGAATTATAACATTTAGTCAGAACACAGAACCAGCTTCCAGCAGGACTTTATATCACTGATCGCTGGAAGTTCTCAGTCCACTTTTCTGTCCACTTATCTAGCCCATACTTCATCAGTTTGTCTATGAGGATGTTGCAGAAGACAGTGTCAAAAACCTTGCTCAGGATATAGAATATCCACTGGACTTCTGTGTTTCCAGTTTGTTTATATGTTCCCTAATCTCATTCTCCTCCATGGAGGGTAAATCTTCCTTGCTCCAGACTTTCTATTTTTTTTCTGGTTTCAGACGTCTGGGACCCTGAAGGCAAAATTTAACAGTAAAAAATAAAGCGAAGAGGGCATTAAATATCTCAGCCTTTACCATGTCTTTCTTCAGTACTTCCCCTGCCCCATTCAGCAGAGGGCCCATGTTTTGCCTGCTCTTCCCTTTGCAACTGATGTACCTGTAGTAGCCTTTGTGGTTTTCATTCGTGTCCTTTAGCAGATTCAACTCCAGGTGAGCTTTGGCTTTTCTAACCCTATCCCTCCACAGCTGGACAGAGTCACAGTATTTCTCTTGTGTGACTTGACCGTGCTTCCAACTTCTACACTTTCTTTTTCACTTTTGAGGTTTGTCAGGATCTTCTTGTTCATCCGTGTGGATCTCCTGCCACTTTGCTTGATTTCATGCCACCAGGGATGGAACATTCTTAAGCTTGGGGGGAATGATCTTTGAAAATTTGGTAGCTCTTCTGGGCCCCTCTTCTCTCTAAGGCCATATCCCAATGGATTATTCCAAGCATATCCCTAAAAAGACTGAAGTTTACCATCCTGAAATCCAGGACCGTTATGTTACTGTTTGCCTTGTTAGCTACTCTCAGGATGCTGAAAGCCACCATCTTATGGTTACTGCATTTAAGGTTGTCCCTGACCTTCACATTCCCAATAAGCTTTTCCTTGTATATGTGCATGAGGTCCAGCAGATCACCTCCCATCATCAGCTCTTCTGTCACCTGTGTTTGAAAGTTGTCATCAGTGCATTCCAGAAACCTCATGGATTGCTTTTGTCCTGATGTGCTGTCCCTCCAATAGGTATTGGGGTGGTTGAAATCCTCATGAGGATCACATCCTGAAAACATGAAGGTTCTTCTACTCATCTGAAGAAGGCCTCATCTATTTCTTTCTGATGAGGCAGTCTGTAGCAAGCACCCATAACATCACCCCTGTTGATCTGCTTGATAATCATAACTTACATGCTCTGAGATGTCTTGTTATCTGCTTCTAGACAACACTCCAGGCATTTCCAATGCTCTTTCACATCAAGGGCAATTCCCTCTCTTCGTCATCCCAGCCTGTCCTTCCTAAAGATCCTATGCCCATCCACAGCAGCACTCCAGGCATGTGAACTCTCCCACCACATCTCTATGATCCTAATGAGACTGTAGCCCTGCAACTTCATGCAGCCCTGTAATTCCTCCTGCTTGTTTTCTATGCTATGTGCTTTAGCATACAGTCATTTCAGAGAGACACCCAGGCAGGCTGATTTCTGATAAAAGATATGAGGCTCTTTCCCCATAATGTTGTTCTGCTGAAATGTCCTTATTTGTGTGCGTACGATTGAGGTACACTACATATAAACTTTTTTTTGTTCATTAGGAGATGTCCTATCCAAATCACCCTGCATGCTTTCCTTACCAAATCAATCAACCACTGCCTCACTTTGAATGCGGGTCATCATCCTCCCTTGTCATGTCTCCTTAACACGTCCCTCATGAACATCTCCCTCCAAGCTCCATGGAGATCAGAGCATATGCCTGAATGCCTCTAAGAGATTACAGGAAATAAAAGAGCCAAGTTGTTTAGCAATCATAATTATTCAGACGTTGGGTTAATTGGGTTAATATTCTCAATGAAGGCAAGTGCTCTTCCTTGAAGATGTGACATCATCTTATTTCTGTCAGCCACTACTCCCTCATTACGCTGTCTATGGACTGGCATAGAAATTCAGCTGCCCTTCCATTTACCTGTTAAACGTCTGGCATTTTTCTCTGCTGAACTCCCTACCTGCTGTGTGCCTGGTGTTGTTTCCTGCTGTCTGTTCCACCTGTCCACTTTACTCTTTTATTTCCTCCTTAAATGTTAACATGGCACAGATGGGCTCTTACTGCCTGTGACTTTCTAATGGAGTTGTTGAATGTTAATGATACTTTGGAATTTAAAAAGAAAAAGAGATGGACAGCAACTAAAACACTAAAGAAAATAAAGGTGTGTACCCAATGTATCCATCTATCTGTATGCAACACAATGAAATAGCTCACTAGAATGTTTATTGTTGCAATATAGAAGCGTTGAGAGTCCTCAACCAACACAAAGAGTTCCCTGTAGACAGTGAAAAAAAAAGAAAATTATTACTTTTTCATATCTGAGAGTGAATATAAATTTGCCCCCCACACAAATCCATAGTATAAAGATGAGGGTGAAAAGTAAATATTATCTGGGGGTAAAAGAAGTCTATTCTTCTGCTTTGAAGTCTCTAACCAATCTTAGAAAGCAAATAGCCAAGGCATTAACAATCAGACATTCCTAAATTTTTACTCCTTTGGAGGGTCCTGTCATTTTCATGTTATTGTCCATTCAGAGAGCAGATGCAGCTGCTGGCACACTCTCAGCTGCCTCATCTCTCTTGTTATGTCCCTATTCTTGCTTAATAAAAAAACTTCTGTCTGCTTCAGCACCACCTCCTGCCTCCTTTTCTTTCCTCATCTGAAACTGCCGTATGCCAAAGGGGACCAGGAGACATTCACCAGGATATTTTAGGCAGCTGGATGGCTGTAGTTTTTCTAGCTCACAAACATAAGATCCCTGTGAGACAATGCAGCTGCTACCCTGAATGAACTCCTGCTGGAAGGTCAGTTCTACCCTCCAAATTTAAACAACCCAGAAAATTAAAGGCCTGAAAAAAGTTACTTGTCTCATTACAGTAAAGTGGTTGAGGAGTCACATCTCACAGTTTTATACTAAGACAGAATTGAATATGTGAAAGCAAATTAACATTTTGAATGTGTTTGTAGTACCATATATTTATCTTCATTCTGTTGAACAGAATCCTGAGCACCTTGGCAAGGCCAATATACCTGCACTTTCATCTCACCTGATGCTTTGATTGTCTAGATGCAGAAAATCGGAACCTGATGGCCTCTACTTTTGTGTTTGGGAGTTGAAAAAGAAGAGAAAGAATAATGCAATATTATAAATATAAAGCATTTGATAAGACTGTATTAAAAATCATGTTCTTTGGAAATAAAATTGAAAAATTCTTGGTCCTTTTATTTACCAGCTCATGTCTGAGATGTGACAATTGGCCTTTTGCATCTATTTCCTTCTTCTGGAACAACTTCCTCTGCCTTTTCTTCCCTGTCCCTCCCTCTCTTCCTCCTTTCCTTCCTCTCTCCCTTCCTGCTTCCTTTTGTCTTTGAAAATTTAAGAATGAACACAGCCCAGCAGTATGGTGCTAATCTGTAGCTTTCAGATATTCATCAGTGCCCAGCTTTGCTCTAGTATTTCTGTACATCTTTGGGCAAATTGTTTCATTTCTTATTTGCTTGTCTACAAAAGGTGAACAATGTACAGACAGTCTTTATAGAAGTATTGTGGAAATTCATAAATTCAACAAATAAAGGTAGTTAAACTGTAAGAACAGAGGACTGAAAATAATATCTGAAATTAACAGTCAAGCTCTCTTTAATACATCCATGTCCTGCAGCCCGGTTTATAAATACACCATTTCACATCTTACAACTATTTTTTACCCACTCTGCTTCTACCAAGAGGTTATTTTGCAACTTCAGAACCCAGAAAACTAGCATTGATGTTTTAATTTTAAGCTAAAATTGATTTTTATTAAATCCAGTTTTATGTTATCTATTAGTTTATTTTCTTTAAATTCCATTCTCCTATTTACCACTATTTATCATTGGATTTATAGATTGAAATAATATTCCCCTCTCTGCCTTTATATGGTTAAGCCAAATTCCTTTTGTATAAAACCATCTTTCTTTTCTTTTTTTTTTTTTTCTTCTCAATCTATTTTATGTGATGTTTCTGAAATTTTATTTAAAAAGAGTGACCAGCATGGGATATCAACATACAAATAAAACTGGTCAAGCCTATAGTACTTAAATATTTTGCCTGACAAATAGAAGTCTAAGATTACATTGATCTCTTTTACAGATGAATCAGACTGGTTAATCATAGATCTTTTATGCTTTCTTAATATATAGTCTTCCTCTTTTTCTGTCATTTCTAATTGATAGCCTCCCAGCTTATACAAGAATTATCAGTTCTAATACCCAAGTGCATTTTGTAGAAGTAAATTTCATAGTACTTTTCATTTAGTTGTCAGTATTGTTAACTTGTTTTTATCACAGTTCTTCTTTCATGTTCATGGTGCCTCAAATTTTACTTCAGCAGTAAAGACAAGGGACGTTCATCCCATTTAATCGGAGTTATCCAAAACTCAAGCAAGTCACTCTTCCTATACAACATAGGCTTTAAATTATATTAAAGGACATATGTACAGTATACACAAGTAGTCTAAATCTTGGGAATGAAGATGATCAACATGAATGTAAATAACTCTGCTCCTCAACTCTTCACTGACTGTAAGGAGGAGACTAGGTAATTACACTAAATTTGTAAATAATTTCTCAATGTCTAAAGTGAGATGACCTGAACTTTAGCCTCCAGTACCAAACTCAAACTTTAGAGGTAAAAATATCACAAATATAAATATTGTTGGTGTTAGACAACAGACTAGTCCTTGAGTAACTCATTAAATATGTGTTCCTTATAGCACAATTTCTTGTTGCCTTCCTTTGTCGTTGTAGTCTTTCCAGTGAAGAATGTACTCTTTTGAATATCTATTCAAATTCTTCAGTGTCATTTAGCTGGAAACTCAACTGGTTAAATTATATTTACCTGAAGAAATCTGTCATAACCATGCAAGACAGACAATGATTTTCACTTTGTTGTTTCTGCAGACAAGGGGCTTTTTATGTTTTATTTGATGAGGACTTAACCTATTGATTTATATGCATAACTCCTCTAAACATTTGTGCAATCCTAATCCTAGTTTAATGCTTTTACTGGTTTATATTTCACTGCTCATACTGAGGAGATGCAAGACTAGTCAACATCTAGAGTTATGGATGTCAACTTTCCATAGAGAGCTGCAAATCATAGAATCATAGAATGGTTTGGGTTGGAAGGGACCTTCAAAGGTCATCCAGTCCAACCCCCCTGCAAGAAGCAAAGACATCTCCAACCAGATCAGAGTGGTTAGAGCCTCATCCAACCTGACCTTGTAAGTTTCCAGGGATGGGGCATCCATTACCTCTCTGGGCAACTTGTGCCAGTGTTCCACCACCCTCACCATAAAAAAAAAAAAATTTCTTCCTTATATCTAGTCTGAATCTACCTTCCCTTAGTTTAAAACCAGTACCCATCATCCTAGTTGCACTAATGGATTTAGTTCAAAACATACTGCTTGTTGCAAAGGGCTATTCCTCTGAGTAAGTTATTCAAGTACCTTGTAGGTGAATTCATCTCACCTGACTTAAGGCACTTACCTGATGTGTCTAACTGGGAAATGAATATTGCCCCATGCTCATGAAGAGAAAGATATTTAACTCTTGCAATAATTCAGGTTACTTTAGGCTTGAATTACTTACTTGATTACTTATAGGACTTTCCTTGCATCATTAACTTTAGGGATAGTTTTGCAGTGATTTAACTTCTAACTTAGGTGCCACTACTAAGTTTCTAAAGTTTTCTAAGGTGAATTGAAGCTTGTAGAGAGAGGAAAATCATGTTTTTCTACAAATTGTAATGCAGTCAGGGTAATTTGGGGACAGATATGCTCTACCTATCTGGACTATATCCTTCATGCTTCAAAATGCATATCTCATGCCCAAAATCATTAAGTATAGAGGGCTGGGCCAAGATTTTCACAGGGGAAAGTCTGACTATGTCTATGGAAGGGTTATTGTACCTTTCTCTGAAACATCTGGCACTGGCCAATATTAGCAACAGAATACTGGACTAGATGGACTGCAGGTCTGATCTGGTGTGGCAGTTCCTATGTTCCTGTGTTCTTCCTCCACCTGGTGCAAGGGCAAAACTGTCAGGTATAATGAGGAAATCTTTATTCAGGTCCCGGGGAAAGACTGTAGAGTTGGCAATTAAAAAATCATATTTTGAAAAACTCAGATAATTTTTCCTCTTTTACTGAGAAAAAATACATAATCTATACTAAAATTTCCCCAAATCTTTCTCCATTTTTAATTGAGTGATAGGACTACAGATAGGTGAAGGGGGCATTTCCAGAGAACTTATGGCTATTATTACTTTACATTATTTTTATTATTGTTGTACTTAACTGCAATTGTGGAGTAGACTTCATTGTCTACGTGCTATATTAGCGTACGAACAAGACAGTTTTTTCTCTAAATACTTATATCCAGGTTAACTTCCTCTAGTCTTAGAACTCTAACTGTAATTTCCAAGTGAAGTGCTTAGTTGTCTTGGGAGTACTGTTACTGACGCAGAGAAATAAGCAGGTTTGAAATAAGCAGGTGTTCAGGTTTGAACACCCCCTCGCCCCTGTCCTGATGGTACTTTTTTCTCTTCATTGACAAAAAAAAGGTAACCATGTATGACTAGAAACCAAAGCTAAGTGCCTTTTTAAAATGAATGTTATTAGAAAAGATGAATTTAGAATTCATAATCTAAGTACAATTGCAGACACAAAGCCTTACTAGTATACAAAAGAATCAACAAGAAAATATTGTCCATCGTTTGGCAGGTAGTGATCTCACTACACCAGCAACTTAAGTATTCTGCAATCTTCAGTTTTCCAGAAGTGCAACATAGAAAACCTATGAAGGTTTTCCCTCTGCCCATTTGGATTGTACTTGTGATTACTTGTAAAGTAATTTGGTGAAGAATGACACGGGAAAATGTGACATTTTGTGTCTAGAAGAATTTCTGTTGTTTAATTATATGTTTTTATTACTGTTTGAGATGTCCTAGAGTATCCGTTGATTTATAATATCCACTATTCCCATGTAGATGTCTCAGAAACTCTGGATCATGACTGCCAACTCTACCTGAGGTTCTTGTCGTTTCAATTTTCACTTTTCACAATCTCTTATCATAGCTATGTCTGCTGCAATTTTAGTGAACTGGTTACCAATTAAATGCTAGATGCAGGTATTCTGACTTTGTCACTTAACGGAATTATCTAATTGAGGCATACAGTCATCCTAGTTTCCCATTACATTCAGTGGAGAGAGAAAAAAGGCATCTGCAGATGCTGTGTCAGATCTAAAATAAGCTGAATTGTCTTTTAGAGGTGCTTATTTCTTCCTTCCATTGACAGGAGAAAGAACACAGCTGAACAGGAGCCTAAATTTAGTGCTCCCAGGAAGCGAATGGGATATTAGGAAGGATAAATCTGGCTATAACAGTTGAATCGTAAGGTCAAGTGCTAAAACTCATCACCCTGCTGGAAACAGTGAAATGGAATTACACTTCTTGAGTATATTGTTCCCACTTCTTCTCACCTTCCTCTGCATGAGTCTGTGACTGCTAACTTTTTCCTACCTTACTTGGTTTCCTGTTTTAGCTATTTGCATCTCTAACAGATATTATTGAAAATAAGAGAACTTTAGTGCTGAGAGTCCAGGATCTCTCATTTGATCTTAAATACCAAAGCTGGAGTGCAATACAGGCTGAGCAAGGGTTTGTGAAAAAAAGAAATTAAAATCCTTAATAATAGTAGTGAAATGGATTATTCATATGAAAATCTAAATTTAGATTTTGAAGTACACAATGAAACAACTAAAATAGTCCACACTAAACTCAACTGAATTCTGAATAATAACAGTGTAGTCATATTGCTTTGGGTTCTGCCCAGAGAGAAGGAAAAAGAAGCTCAGAATGACATAGTATTTGGTTAATATCACTGTTTCAAAAGTAGACACAATACAGGGAAAAGAAATGCAAGATCATTAGCAAATGGAGGACTATAATAACAGGATTTTGATTCTTGATCAAAACGGAAGTCTTTTTATTATCACTGCTGTTTTTTCTTTGATTAACAATAGGAACAAGACTGTTTCTGTGTACCAAATTAAAAAAAAAAAAAGATAAAGAGCTAATAAAATAAGAGGTAACATATGGAGTGTGCACTGGCTGCATAAAGATTATGGATTTTATTATTTGTTGAAATGGAAATGTCAATGTAATCTCATGGGCTGATACCATGGAAATTCCATTGGATTTTCCATGTTGGTGATGCATTTATACAAGACTTTTGGATTATAAATGTGCAGTACGGTATTAACCCATTAGGTTGTCTGTCTGGTATCTACTAGCTTTCAATATTATACCAACATTAAAGCACAGTGTCTGTATACATACCTGGACTATTGAGAGATAAAAGTGGTCTCAATCAGTCATGCCTTTTATAATTATTTAGTGATTTCTAAAAAAGCAATTATCACTTCTGAGAGGAGGTGGTAACCTCTCACCCACTAAGACTGAACTCTTCCAGTTCATAGAATCATAGAATACCGGGTAGGAAGGGACCTCAAGGATCATCTGGTCCAACCTTTCCTGGCAAAAGCACGGTCTAGACAAAATGACCCAGCACTCTGTCCAGCTGAATCTTAAAAGTATCCAATGTTGGGGAATCCACCACTTCCCTGGGGAGGTTATTCCAGTAGCTGATTGTTCTTATCGTGAAAAATTTTTCTCTTGTGTTCAACCAGTATCTCCCAAGGAATAACTTGTACCCATTACCCCTCATCTTTTCCATGTGATTCCTTGTAAAAATGGAAAGCCACCCTTTAAATACTGGAAGGTGGTGATAAGGTCTCCCCTAAGGCTTCTTGTCTCAAGGCTGAACAAATTCAGTCCTCTCAGCCTTTCCTCATATGGCAGGCTTCCCAACTTTTTGGTCATCTTTGTGGCCCTTCTCTGGACCCTCTCCATCCTGTCCACATCCTTTTAGCATAGTGAGGACAAAAACTGAACACAGTATTCCAGATGTGGCCTGACAAGCACTGAGTAGAGTGGGATAATGACTTCTTTATCTCTGCTGGTGATGCCATTGTTGATGCAACCCAGCATCTTGTTGGCTTTCTTTGCTGCAGCAGCACTCTGTTCACTCATATTGAGCTTATGATGCACCAGAACCCCCAGGTCCCTTTCCACAGGGCTACTTCCCAGCCAGATAGATCCCAGCCTATGCTGTACTCCTGGATTATGCTTTCCCAGGTGCAAGACCTTACATTTGTCCTTGTTGAACTTTGTAAGGTTTGCACTACCCCACTCTTCTGGCCTATCCAGGTCTTCTTGCAGGGTGGCCTCACTTCTGAAATCTCCACTTCCCCACTCAGCTATCAGTAAACTTCATCAAGATACACTTGATCCCATCATCCAGATCACTTATGAAGATACTAAACAGCGTCGGGCCCAAGATTGATCTCTGGGAGACGCTACTTGTGACAGGTTGCCAGTTGGTTTGCACCACCACCCTTTGGGTGTGGCCTGTCAGCCAGTTCCCCATCCACCGCAGAGACCGCTTGTCTAGACCATAACATATCAGTTTTTTTCTAGGAGAAGGCTGTGGGAAACTATATTGAAAGCCTTAAAGAAACACAGGTAGACATTGTTCACCTCTCACCCCCTCCATCAACAAGCAGGTTACTTTGTTGTAGAAGACTATGAGGTTTGCCAAGCACAATTTGCCCTTGGTGAATCCATGCTGGCTTTTCCCAGTCACATGCTTCATTTGACTTGTGGTAGTACCCAGGAGGATTCATTCCATAACTTTCCCAGGGACCAATAAGCAAGAAGCAAGACCAATAGGCCTATAATTTCCTGGATCCTCCTTTAAGCTCTTCTGGTAGATGGCGGTGACATTAGCCTTCTTACAGTCTTCTAGAATGCCCCTCAATCTCCACAACTTCTGAAGGATTATGGAGAGCAGCCTCAATTCCTATTATCAGGAAGCTTCAGTGTACCTGAGATTAGGTACACTGAAGTTTCCAGTAAAACACTTTTTCTTTCTTTCTTTGTTTTCTTCTTTTTTTTTTTGAGGGAGGACACATTTCAGGTTACAGCTATTTACATATTTATTCATTGAATCTTATTGCATACAAGGTTTATGAAAGTAACCTGCTTACAGATGCATGTGAGTACAGATCAAAACCACGACAGGGGCATATGTTCCCAGGCTGTCTTTAGAGAGAAGAAATGTTGCAAATGTTGAAGTAGCATGGTGTTCTCACATAATAGTTCAATACTGCAGAATAAATCCCTTTAGTTTCCCATTCTGGTGTGGCACTCATTGCTCATAACTTTTATAATCTTATTCAAATTAGGTGTACATTTTCCCTTAATGGTAAACAGAAAAAGTTAGAAAGCACCATAAAGAAATTCAAGTCATAAGGTTAGATGTCTGTTTTAAACTGACAGAAGTCTTCCTGTAGACATTCCTTTCTGCTGTCATTGATGGTAAAGGGACTCTTGATCACTACTCCAGTCTTGGCAAGTGATATTTAGATATGCAATCCTAACAATTAAGATATGAACTCCAAATCAATTTATGCATTTAATGCAAAACATACAAAAAACAAAACAAAACAAAACAAAACAAATGAAAAGAAACATAGATTGTTTGATAAAACCTCATTAAAATATTCCATGTCACTAATAGAATAGTTGACTTTGGTGAGATACACAGTAGACACAAGCCATGTTATTTATGCCAGATTAAATGTGTTGAAATGTATTATTTGATTATCATATAAGAGCAGGTTAGAACGGGAGAGAGGTTTGGAGAAGTTTGGAGAGGAGAAGTTCGGAGAGGAGAGGTTCGGAGAGGTTCAGAGAGGTTCGGAGAGGAGAGGAATAAAAGTAGTCTAGTAAAAGAAAGTGCACACTGAAGAAAGTTAAAAGTCTGGAGCCAAACAAGTATGTCAAACCTCAAGGGAATTTGAGGAACAGGAGAAGAAACAGATGAAAAAGATAATTGAATTGCTAAAGTGGACTTCCTTACTGCCTTGAAGACAGGACATAAGAATGTCAAGGTAAATAAAGATGATATATCTAAGTTTGTAAGAACAGAGTATTGAGGAGATGGAAATGCCATAACCTGGGCTGTAAGGCAAAAGAACAAGTTTAGCCTCAGGGTTTTTTTTTGTGTGACTCATGGAAGTAGATATGCAGGTCACAAAGAGAAGGCACCAGAGGGGAGGGACTTTCAGTAGAAAATATCTGGGATGACCACATGCTTTGGTCATCCTTTGGTCATCATTCTTTCCTTTGGTTTGCCAAGGAAAGTGTGTTTTTCAAGGTTTTGCAACTCACAGCAGAAATAGGAAGGGTGGGATGAAAATATTTATGAAGATTAAAGGGAACAAAAGATAAGTTACTGAATCATAAATAAAAACACTAAGATTTCAGACTTCACAACCAAAGATAATAATGGATCTCCTCTCCCCCATTCTCCCCATCTGGCCAGTTTTAATACAAAAAGAGGAAAGACTGAAGAATTCTTACAACATGCTTCATAAAGGGTGTGATAGTTTTCCCTAGGACCTGCCAAAGAGAGACAGCTTTTACCAGGGCTTTTCTAGTCCACAAAATGCCTGATATTATGATATTCACTTTACTCACCCCCTCAGTAGCATTAATGATGTTTGCCTTTTCAAATTACTATCCAACAACATTGAAACAGCCAAAATGTCTTCCAAGACTGCCAAACTTTGGTGCTTAGCTTACAATTAAATTTTAGGCAACAGAAAATAATCTTTCAAAATAAATGCCTATAGTAAACAGTTCAGGGGAAAATGGAACCGGGTTTTGAAGATATCCAGACAGAGATGTCTTGCGCTTGTGTTTAGGCATCTCAATCAGTGCTTAATGATATGGATTCTTGAACAAGTTATACACCAGTGTTAGGTAAATGAGAGTCATTTTAATTTTTTTAACTGGTTCATCTGAGGGACAAGGGCTACATTTCAACACTTTTGTGGACTTTGCAATTGACTATACTGTCTAAAAAGTATTACTAGCGTTATTTAGGTAATTAAATTGCTACTGTAACTATTGATAATATTGGTTATGTCTGAAAATGCCATTTAGACAAATACCTCTGGAAATACAGAAGTAGCTGAAGAGAGCCAAGGTGATCTTTCTTATTCCATAAAGTACTGCAGTGTTACCATCAGAATACACACAAGCCTAACAGCGTTCTCTGACTTAGATAATTTGCACCTTAAAATTGGTAGATTTTGTTTCATCCAATTCCGTTGCAAAAAGTTTCACTTTAATTATATTTGAAACTTGTTTTTGTTTTTCCATTCCAAGCCTGTTTCTGACTGTGTGACAGACTAGAACATTGGATGGAAAACTCAGCATTTGCAATTCAAATTCAAAGTGAAGGTTTTAATGCTGAATACTTGTGGATATCATTTAAAAGGCCTGTGGAGTTAAACAATGTAGATTTTTTTCCCATATGTTGTGAGTCGACTTTACAGATATTCCTCAGTTAAGATCTGCAGATGATATTAATATGGTGCTTATGCCTAAAACTCACAACAGGCAAGTATTTTGTAAATTCAACATTTAGTTGTCTCTTATCCATTAACAAGAAGCAAAGCAAACATCTCCCCCTTATATTCATGCCCCGAGCTAAGCAAGGGGAATGGAAAAGGTTTTTAGAATTAGAAATAGAACCTTTAAATTGTAGAAACTTGCTAATTTCATTTATGAAAAACATTGCAGAACTTCTGCTTTCTCTTCTTCTTGTTATTCAAATCACAATCACAAGTTAAAAAAAAAAAAAAAAAGAAAAAGACAGGGAAAGAAAGGGGAAAAAAGGGAAAAAGAAAAGGAAAAAAAAAAAGGAAATAATCCTGCCAGGAATTTAGTGAGTTTTTCTTCTCACAGATCAGGCAGAAATACTGCATATTTAAATATGCAAATTGAAGCAAAACTTAGGTTGCTAAAAAAGAGGAAAAGAAAAGGAAGGGAAAGAAGTGAAGAAAATATAGAATGAGTTATGGGAGTTATGGACTAAGTTTTCAAAAATAAATACATGGAAAATATGTGAATTCATCCATATAATTTTGAAAGTAGAACATGGATTTCAGTGTGCAAATTATGAATGTACGTTTTCAAATATTAAAGTTTTATCTTTCTTATAGCACTTCACAGTTTTTGAAGCCCTAAATATAAATTAAGAATAAAATGATTTCTTGTATTCAGAACCCTGAACAAGGGGTTTGCACCTTCTAAATCTCACTAAGGCCCTCAAAATAAGATTAAGAGGGACTTACGTGGCTCATCGGCAATATGTAGCTGGGAGGATTTCACCCAAAGGGATAAAGCATATTGGCATTATTTCTGCAACTAGTTTCACTCCAGTCTCTTGTACTAATTGCCTAAGATGAGAGTCCTTGCTCCATATAGTCTTTTAGTCTGGCAAGAGAGATCATTTAGAAACACTAAATATTGCAACAAGGCCAGGGATTGGATATGACATTATGGATTTGCATAATCAAACTTACAGGCAAAAAAAAAAAAAAAGCTCGATACAAGAACACTTCTTGCAAATTTGGGACTAATGAGTTAACCGATCTTCTGAACACCTCTAAGAGATAAGCAAGTATTCCTCCTTCCATTTATGAACAGAAATAGTGAAACAGAGAAGTCATAAATTGTTCAATAACAAATACTGAGTATGCCTAGACTATTGACTGAGTCTGAGTGAGGTGCTTCCCCATAGCTGAATACTTTTGAATTAGTCTGGAAGAGTATGTGAATTTTCAATGGTGCACTTAGTGGTGCAGACTCTTCAAGTTAGGAAGTGTTTATTTTATATGTTCTCATTCTAGATCCGTTCAAAGACTAATATACATGTAGGAAAAGCAAGATAATGATTCCTGCTCAGAACTGGTGGTATCTCAAACTTTTATTGTACCACTGACTTACAGTGAAACTAATCCCAGATCAGAATTTGCAGTTTTTCCAGTTTCACAAGAAGCTACATCTTTTACACCCCACTTCATTCTCCTTTTCATCTGTGGTGATCTTCAAAATTTCATCAACCTAGTTCATGTTATGTTTAGATTATATTCCAGGTAATACATTCTTTCCTATGAGGCAGCTATTTGTCATCATCTTCCCTGACCAGAGATTTTGGTGGACCTTCAACAGCATCTGAGTAACAACACAACCATAAAACTGCAGCGTATGATGTACTCAAAAGCCTGTAGAGATCTTCATGTACAGTATATCAAATTAACAAACTAGTAATTAAAGTCTAGCAGTGTTTTCCTCTAGGTAACCTATACTCCGAGTTATTTTATCACAACTCATTTCATAAATTCATAGAAGCATAGAATCATAGAATCACAGAATCAAGGAATAGTTTAGGTTGGAAGGGACCTTCAAAGGCCATCTAGTCCAACCCCCTGCAAGAAGCAGGGACATCTCCAACCAGATCAGATTGCTCAGAGCCACGTCCAACCTGGCCTTGAATGTTTCCAGGGATGGGTTATCAACCGCCTCTCTGGGCAACCTGTTCCACTGTTCTACCACCCTCAGTGTAAAAAATTTCTTCCTTATATCCAATCTGAATCTACCTCTCTTTATCTTAAAAACATTACCTCTTCTCTTATCACAACAGGACCTGCTAAAGAGTCTCTCCTCGTCTTTCCTATCAGCCCCCTTTACGTACCAGAAGGCCACTCTAAGGTCTCTCCAGAGCCTTCTCTTCTCCAGGAGGAACAGCCCCAACTCTCTCAGCCTTTTTTCATTTCAGAGGTCCTCCAGCCCTCTGATCATTTTTGTGGACTTCCTCTGGACTCTTTCCAACATGTTCTTCACACAGGAAATCCAAAACACACCCACTACTGTGAGGAAAATTAACTCCATCCCTGCCGAAACCTGGACACATGTCAATGTCCTTCTTATGTTGGGGGCTCCAGAGCTGGATGCAGTACTCCAGGTGGAGTCTTATGAGAGCAGAGCAGAGGGGCAAAATCACTTCCCTCGACCTGCTGGCCATGCTTTACTTTTGCTTTCTGAAACAATTCCCAGATATTAAGACTTCTGTTTAATCCTACTTATTTATCTCCATATGTATTCTTTTCTGAATGCTGTAGGCAACATCTAGGCTCCGGGGAGACCTGATAGCGGTCTTCCAGTACCTCAAGGGGGCCTACAAGAAAGATGGGGAGAGGCTGTTCAGTAGGGCCTGTTGTGATAGGACAAGGAGTAATGGTTTTAAAATAGAGGGGGGTAGATTTAGATTAGGTATTAGGAAAAAATTTTTTACAATGTGAGTTATAGAACACTGGAACAGGTTGCCCAGAGAGGTGGTGGAAGCCCCATCCCTGGAAACGTTCAAGGCCAGGCTGAATGAGGCTCTGAGCAACCTGATCTAGTTGGGGATGTCCCTGCTTCTTGCAGGGGGGTTGGACTAGATGACCTTTGAAGGTCCCTTCCAACCCTAACCATTCTATGATTCTACGTTTCTATGATCTTAGCTTTTTACAGTTTGGTAGAGTTCAACTAATGGAAGGTGTAGTTTTACCAGATGGAATTTTTAAAGTCCTAATGACAGAACTTTCAGAAGGGCATCATAACTGGAGTGTAGAGACTAGTTCAAAAGTAAAGAAGGTTTGGTAATCTTTTTGTAAGAAAGAAAGCCCGTTAAGGATTTGGCAAAGATGAGAAACTGATCACTGATTGCTCTTTTGGACACAGAGTAATTACACCAGCAGATTGTCAATATCCATGCACAGCATATGTAACTTCTATACAGCATTCTGAATAACAGAAAATAACATGGCTCCTGGCAAGGGAAAATGTCGAACTACTCTGGAGAAAAAACTGAAGAGATTTTTAGGGAAATGTAAATAGCTAAGAAATCGAGTTCATTTATACATGTTTGTTTGCTGTGAAGAGTGCAACTAGTTCCTTTGAAATGCAGTGTATGTTCCTGCACTGCTCTGAAAGGGGAGATGAGGTACCTGGTTTGATATGCCAGTAAGTAGCAATTTAAGCACGTGAAGCCAAAACATGGTCATCTCCTGGAAAACAATATCTTCATGAATTTGCAGCAATTTGTCTTTGAAATTCTAAATTTGTTACATTTGTATTTAACTATTAGCATGTAAATAGTCTCAAAAGAGCTTGCGAAGCTTATAATGAATTTATAATTAGGGAGTCTAAGTACATCAGTGAATTGAGTCCCTATGGCCAAATTCAATGCCCAGTGAAGCCAAATAAACAACTACATCAGACATGAGATCAAGCCCTAATCTAAGGTGTAAACACAATTAAGACCTGACTGTATTAGATCTAGAGCTATTGTGCCTGGCTGCACATAAAAAAAAAAAATATATATATAATAATAATAATTACATGCAAAGAAATGGGAACAGAAATTCAGAAAATCTGTTTTTTTTCAAGTTCATCATTAGTTTAAGAATGGGTATAAAGTCCAGTTTTACATGTCTCAGCTTGTCTGAATCTTTCAAATGTTAGTAGCCATCTTCCAGCTCCTGTAAGATTTTTTACGACTTCACCTTCACAAGAAGATAACATTGCTGTGAATTCTTAGTGTATGGTACATTATGCATGCAGTGGTAATTGTAATTAATTCCAAAGGCATTTCTAAAGAATCAAATGATGTGTCCTGCATTCTCAGAGCAGTATGCCCTAGTTTCCATTCTAAACAACATTTTGGATTTGCTTTATTTTTCAAGCTGCTTTTGAAAAAGTCAAGGGGAATTATTTTCCATACATACAAAAAAAAATGTTTTGCCTCATTATTTTTGTCTCTATTACAGAATGAAATAGCAGCAGATCCACAGTGGTGAAATAAAAACTGATCTAAGAATAAGCAGCATGTTGCCACCCAAACGTTGCTGTAAGTCAGCATGTAAAGGTAAGCACAAAAAGGACTAGGATTTTAATACTCTAGATGTCTGACAGTAACTATTCTGATTTTAAAATGATGACCTGTAAGTTTCTTTTTGTCCTTCACCTGCTGGAACCACTGCTCTTTCCTAGTTTGAACTTCAAGTCAATAGAATAGAAGACTCAGTCAACTATTATGTACATTGATTTTACAAATTGCAATACTTAAAAAAAGTGGAAATAGAAGGCTTTCTCATATAATAGTCCATGAATATTTAACAGAGGCCCTTAGCTGTTATGCATTTATGGATATTTCCATATACTACTTCTCCAGCTATGTTGCTGGGGTATTGAAGAGAGAAAAGACCTAATTAAAAGTAATCTAAATTGGTTAAGAAATGCAAGAGAAAATCTAAATAAATCCTAGGATTGACTGAACTAACTAGTGAATAAAAATAGTTATTTTTAATAGGCACATAAGAGATTAATAAAAATGTCTCAAGTGGCTTTTGGTTTTGCAGGTCATGGAAGCTAGCAGTGATGTAGTCCAACAGCTTCTCTCATGAGCTTATGCACATGCCAACTCAGTGTACATACATAAGTCTGTGTTAATGTGTCTCATCCCACCCCAAATGCTCCACTTTAAGAAAAAAATGTAGAAGAGAAAGCAAGGACGCTCTATTCATTCACAGCCAGTGTCACGAACCGATAAAGGTCCAGTCGTGAGAGGTACGAATTTCTCGGTTGCAGAATTAAGACACAACGGTGTCATACACATATGTTGGTTCTTTATTTCACTCACACACAAGGGGTAATGGTGGGGGGGGGAGAGAAAGTGAAAGAGAGGAGAGAGAGGAAAAGAGAAAAAGAGGGGAGAAAATACCACCATGGAGAGTCGGTGTCCTGAAAGTCCGTCTTACAGAGTGGGTGGGGTAGGCACCTCAAAAGGATGACAATGCCACCATGGAGAATCGGTGTCCTGAAGGTCCGTCTGAGTGGGGTGGAGGTCCACACAGGGGTTCATGCGGCTACCCTTTTTGTAGTCCTTTGTATCAGCCCCTCCTTCTTGATGTTTTGGGGGCCTTTACCAGTCTTTCTATCTTAGGAGGTCAGGTGCTTCCTGCTTGTGGTTTAGCTTGTGATTGCTGCATCATGCTGATCTGTCTCTTTGGTGGTGGATGTTAGCTCTCTGCAAATGCAAGGCCCGCTTGTCCTTTGTAAGCCGTGCGGTTACCTGAAGCATGTTGTTACCTAATGTCCAGCAAGACAGTGTCCACAAAGTCATTTTGCATCCTCCAGAGCTGGCCTCCATTGTGCAGTCACTTGGCAATGCTGTGCATGCTTGGTACCATCCAGGGCCTGAGTTCACGCACAGGGTTTGGCTCTATTCTGGGGGAAGGGTACAAAAACAAGATACCCCATTTTGCAGTTCCTGGAGTTTTTAGGCACATGTTGCTGCTTCAGCTACAAAATAGGATATTTGTCTAGACATTCCCTCAAAGTTGTTGAAGTTTTTAGCATTGTGGTTTGTCGATGTTTTGGTCAGTTCCCTCCATCATTTAGCAATGTTGAGACATTAATTAACCTTTTCAGTCTCTGACAGCCAGTTAACAAACAGACATGACAGAGCATGCATTCACAGTATAACTACAACAACATGGTAGCTGGATGTTGAGTAATAAATACTTTCAGAAGACACATCACAGTTGGTCCACAATGGATACATACATTTTACACAACCTTGCCCATATCAAAGTTAGACACCTGATCTAAACTAGTTATCCAAATCTGAGGTAAGCTCTGAGGGTCGGAACTTAAGAAAATTACTTGTGCTAGACACTGAGCTTTCTGGTCCCTGAAACACAATTAGCTGGATAACACCCAAAATTACTAAAAAAGGGTGTTGATTAAATGTGTATTGTGAGTAGGAGTATTAGCATTGACATAGGTATTCCACAAGAAAAAAAAGCACACCGAAACTTATTAGTTGTATAATTTATTAGTTGTTAATTACTTGCTTCTCTTTATTAACATATTACACCTCAGAGAATAACGTCGAGGTAGGTAAATTGAACTAGGCTTCCTTTGCTGATGTGTAATTTGCAACACAAAGAATGTAAATAACAAGTGGAGATGGGAATGGAAGTTAGTGCCCTGACAATGATAATTTTATCCAATTATTGCCTTTGGGGCTTAAATATGAGCAACAGAAATCACAGTAGGAAAGCAGAAGCTTGAGGTATTATAGAAGGCACAAATGAGCTCCAGGTCTAAACAGAGCAAAATACAGTCATAAAGAAATAAGAAAGCTTCCCTACATCTTTGAAGAAGGAAAGGAAAATGATCTGGCAAACCTTTTTAGGAGTGTGCCACAGGTGTCAAAAGGAACATGAGAGAAAGATGTGTACTGGTAGCATGGCATTGTGGCAGAGGCATATTCCCTTTTCATTACATACCTAAATTAGAAGGCAACTTTTTCTGGTCAACAGAGGGAGAAATAATCTCTCCCACAGAATGATCCTGAGCGCTAACAAAGTAGAGTCTGGTTTCATCTCAGCTCTCCTCAGATGTTTCTCTGTGGTACCTGACTTGAGGGCTACCCTAACTTCTGTCTTTAAGATAAAAAAGAAACTGGGAGCTGTAGAGGCTACCGTGAAGCCCAGAGGAAACTAAAAGCTCTGTGTGATGATTTACCAAATCTGCCTGTTGGAGAGCAGTTGAGAAGGTGGCTACAGGGTTAAGACAGAGCCCATGAGTCCTTATCTGCCAGATAGCTGGGCTTTGGTTCTCCTCTCATGTCAACAAATAGAAATAAGAATTAACTTGATTACTGTCACTAAAGCTGCACCAATGTAAAAATCTGTATGAGAGGAAACACAAGTCCTGGGTAAAACAGGAAAAAAACCCCGATTTTATAGAAGCATATATGGCACAGTCAATATGGGTTCATTGAATTGAGTGCTGTGACCTCAAATATTTATCTGTCTTAGGTACCAAGGCACAAAGACTAGAAGCTTTAACCTACAATTCCTTAGTTTTATCCTAGAGGAGTGGTCAGTGCGAAAGGAATAACTTAGATTATGTTAGTGCAAACTCAAAATGGCTTAAGTGGTGAAAGTTATTAATATTTTTCCAATTTTGCATTATTGTAAATAAGAGCATAGATCTTTGTGTCAAGAAAGACTTTTTTTCCTTCAGATTTTTGCCTCTAAATAAGAATAAACAGGGAAAAATAATAGATATTTAAATAGCAAATAAGTGCATAGCCAAACTCATTACCCAGAATCCCAGGAAAAAAAAAAATGTTGCCTTTCTGTTGCCCAAATGCCTGTTATTTACTTAATGAGCTGAAATATATTATTTGTGGACCTTTTACTTAAATAGGTGAGATATAGGCTAAAATCACTGATTAAAAATTGGAATAATCATGGAAAACCATCTCACAAAACTAATCTACCTGGCACTGAGTAATGTATGACTGTTGAGAAAATCTCAAACTTAAATTACAGAAGTGGTATGTGTCCGTGTGTTTCCTGGATATTGAGGATGATCAAATAAAAAGAAAGAATTTTTGCCAGCTATAATTAACATAAGACAGAGTGATAAAGGCACTAATGAAGATATAACAACGGTATGTGAATGACGCATATGACACAGTATGACGCGTATGACACATAACTTTTAAACTTTTATAACACAGTCATTTAATAAATAGATGGACATGGTGCTCTTTTGAAGAGAAGACATTCATTCTTTGGGGGAAGTACACAGACTAATTTGGGATTAAGATACTTCCAAGTTATCAGGATTGTATATAGTGTTTGACATTGAGAGAAAGAGTCCACTGAGTCCACTGATTTACTCCAGCACGATATAATTTAGTTTTATATAAACTCATGTGTGCAATATAGCTACAGAAGTTAAATAATAAATAACAGTGGAGAGAGAAAGGAAAACAAGGAGAGTAATAATAAGACAACTATAACTTAATTTTATTTCAAATCTGAGAAGCAAAATCTTTGATAAGAAAGAAACATATAGAAAAACTTATTAAAAAATCCAAGACCTGTCCATCTACCTGCTAGTGAAACGTTTAAACATTTTTCTATCAAATTTCATGTTTTAACTAGAGAAATAGTTTGATGATGTTCAGAGCATGTTTCAGTGTCTGCAAAGCTGTTTTCTTGAGGAGTAGCTGAGCTCAGGACAAAAAGCTTCAGAAAAACTACTTGGGAGGCTATGTGAAGAGGAACTGTGAAAAGAAGAAGGGAGTAGAAGGGGGAAAAAAAAAGGCTCACAGAAACATTCAGATCAGACGGAACCTCAAGAGGTCAGAACTTAAACCTGGAGGAGTTATTTTAAACACTTTTTTTTTTTTTTTGAAAACAGCAGATATCAGGATATAATTTACACAGCTACAGAAATACATGAGTCACATAATGCCTGGTGAGACTGGTGTCTACACTTAGGACACAAGGAGGCTGCTGAGACGAGTCTTCAGGCCAATACCAGACATCTATACAGAAATAACTGTAATTCACCAGATATAGAAGAATTGCAAAGAATTCAGTGGCCTACAAAAGGAAGACTCCTTCACTGTCTTTTATTGTTCCAGACAGAGGCTATAATGTTACATATCCTCTGAAACATAACATCTAGCCTAGTGTTAACATATATATATTTTAAATCTGAGGAAAGTATCTAATTTTTTAAACGTTCTATTTCTTTTTCTCATTTCTCAACAAGTCACGTGAAATATCTGCCATAGTCCAAAAGATATATGTCAAGCTGCTCTACAGTCTCAAAATTTTAGAGAGGAATTACTTTGAAGGAGTGGAGAAAAACATAAATTTAAAATGTGTATATTTTGACAGAACGTGAACTAGAGCACAGATGAAGAACAAGAAAAGCTGCCATGAAAAACGCTGGTGCGGCTCTTCAGGATGAGATTTATAATATTCATTATAAAAATAATGAATAATGGAAAACCAATGAAATAGGAACCAAGGTCTGCCCCTGGCAACCACCTAATTCACAAACTACAAACTAATAATAAGCAAGATCCTTAGTAAATTAGTAAAGGTCTCTTGAAGTCAACTGAAGTATTCTGATGACTTCAAAAGATGATTCACAAAAATTAACTTCTTAAAAGTTAGTGCATTAACAACAATCTAATTGAAATTCTTGGGAGTTCTACCGTAATTCTTGATGAGAACAAAGTCCAAAGGGGTACAAATAACTTCTGAAAACCCTAGCTGTAGATCTGAGAGAAGTAAAGTCTATCAAGTCATCTTATCTAACTATTCTGTATATTCTCTATTGCACTTGTACCTGTTCTATGTGCCTGTCCATTTATCGATTTCCCAGTGTGAAAAAACAGAAAAATAAAACTGTAGAAAATACACAAATAAAATTACCTGGGTTTTTTTTCCAAGTGGTATTCCTCCATTTTTTTTCCCAAAGTTTCCTTTTTGAAGAAAAAGAAAGACCAGTCCTATGATCTTATGTAATATTAATCTCCACAATGAATTCTCACTATATTGTTTTTTGTAATTCATCTATCCTCAGTCTGTTATTTCCCTGAAGAAAAAGTTGCATAGGCTCATAAATTTCACTATTTGGCAGATTACCAGAACTGACACTAATTCTACTTTAGCCCATTTTAACAATAGTCAAAATTTAGAGGTAAAAGGGATAAAGTTTGACTGAGAGTTATTTTTTCTTTCATATTTCAATATGTTGAAACAATGAGAATCTCACATTCTCAGAGTTGAGAAAATAGTAAGGGAAAGGATTTAAGTAATTGTCATGACTTATTTTGATTAATTAACCAAGAAATCAAAAACAAAATCAAAGTTTGACAAAAGCAAGAAGACAAGCAAGACAAAAAAGAAAATGTAATCACCCACTCCTTTTTTTAACTAACTGGAGAAATAAATTACTGACATGGAGCAATTAATCATACCAACATAACAGCAAGGAATGTTTGCTGTCACTGACTCCAGTCTTCTGCCATCAATGGCAAGATATTAATTTCAAGATTCCTGTGGAATTGCTTTTCTTTCTTAGTTTATATCTTTTGCTGTTACGTGAATACATATAGTCCTTTCTTTTTTTCTATCTGTATGTCAAAACTTCCCTACAAATATTTACAAAAGCATCCATAGGAAATCATTGGAAATATTTCCTCTACGCAGCAAGGTAAATGATACTTTTAAAAATATGAGTCTGGTATAGTCCTCTTAGACTTTTTGGTTTTTTGTTTGTTTGTTTGTTTCTTGGGTTGGAGGGGTTTTTTTTGTTTTTCCAAATAGGAATGTCTGAGAATATAATCTCATATGAAGCAGACAAGGAGTCTTTTAAGATGGGATTCATTTTGATTCACTTTTCCTTCAAACACTGAATTATCTAATGTTAGTTGGAGTCCTCTATAGTGATGCAAAGGCTCAGCAGGCAATGAAGACATCAGGCATTTCCAGATCACCACACTAATACAGGTGCGGTGGATACAGGCAGACTTCTAGATTTGTTAACACTTTGGCCTTACCTGCACGAAACAGAACTTCCGAGAAATTGGACCGTTCCTTCCCTTTGTCTTTCTATTGTCACAACAGGGCTTGTTGTGACAGGACTAGGGGTAATGGGTTCAAACTAGAGGGAGGTAGACTTAGATTAGATATGAGGAAAAAATTTTTTACAATGAGAGTTGTAGAACACTGGAACAGGTTGCCCAGAGAGGTGGTGGATGCCCCATCCCTGGAAACGTTCAAGGCCAGGTTTGATGAGGCTCTGAGCAACCTGATCTAGTCAAAGATGTCCCTGCTTCTTGCAGGGGGGTTGGACTAGATGACTTTTGAAGATCCCTTCCAACCCTAACCATTCTATGATTCTATGATTCTAGACTATTGTACACAGCTGCCTCAGTGCACTACCCAAATGGCTGATATTCTCCTTTCTGCAAGAAGTTGCATAGCACAAAGATCTTTCCCTCTGCGCAGTAGGGAGGGTTTAAATCAGGGTCCACAATCAAAGGCAGCTGAATTCTGGTCTAGTCCAGATCTCTGTTGAAATGTCACGATTTACACCAGTCTGTGGTTCATTTGATATAATCTGCAAGGTTCTTTCAGAACACAGAGGCTGTTGGATGCAGGCTAAGTATTTCTAGGTCCCCCTCCACCACCCTGTTTTTCTCTTCTCTGCCTCTGTTGTTTTCCTGTATCCATTTCTACATGTGTTAACATGAATTCATACACATTTCCTTATAGGTATTTTTACAAGAAGTCTTTTTTTTTTAATTAAAAATAAATCCTGGGCCAATATTTTGTTTCTCTCAGCCTGAAAGAAGTTCAAGAACGGCTTTTACTCTGCCTGTGATGATAGCATACATTCTCTGGCATACGGCTGTTTATTCACTTAAAGATGTCTTTGAAATATTATCTAATTCCTTGCTCTGTACTGCAGTGTTCTTTTCTGCTTTATTGAATGAGTAACAGACTTGATGCAATAAAAAGAATTAGAATTAAAATCAATTGGCTTTATTCTTCATTGTCTTTATGGAAAATAATGACATAGAACATGCAATATTGTATCATTATCTCTTTAACAATGCTCACAAATTATCAACATATATTTCATTTATTCCTACCTATCTAGTGCCCTTATTACACATTTGCTTGCTTCATTAGTGCAATATTCTTTCTTCTTTTCCTCCTGGAAAAGAGTTACTTGAGCCACTAAAGAAGAAAGCTTGCTAGTCTGTTAAACTTAAATGGATGAGTAGTTGGGATACAGATAAAAAATAAGAAAATCTTCCTTTAAAAAAAAAAAAGAAAAGAGAAAGACAAAGAAAAATGTAGAAAGTGCAAGAAGGTCGAAAAGTGACGGGTAGAATATGTATATACATAGGTGTGTGTTTATATTTGAAATTAAATTTAAGGGGGAAACAGTCTGAGAGGATAACAGAGAAGTCAATGCATGTTCAGCTTTTGAACTGAAGAATCTGTAAGAGCAATTGACTTCAGAGCCTAAAACATGCATTATTATTACAGATTTCTGGATGATGAATATGTAAGTGATATATTCACCTACTGCATCTATGATCTCCTAAAGGTATCCAGGGCTTCTTTCTCTCTATAAGACCGTCTGAGACTTTGGATTCTACACAGACTGCACTGCAATATAAAGGCAAAGGCACTACTGCATTTATATATAGCCTTGGAATATAATGCCTATAGCCTTGGAATGGCTATGCTTGTTGCTTGTTTCTATTCTTAAAGTTAAGTGAGCATCTATTAATAAAATGTCATCAAACATGCCCAGGCTGCTTTTCATTATATAAAATGCAGCCTTTCCTAATGAGTGAGTTTTGCAATATTTACAGAATAGAAAACTGACCCTAAGCACAGTGAGGCATTGGAAATACTCCTGTAACTGTGAGGGAATTTGCACAAACCCTTAAGATTGCAAAAGGTTGTTTTTCGCAAGGCAGACAGTCTCTCCTGTTGAGGAATATTGAACTAAAATAGAATAGCCTGAGAAAGACAAATTAAAACAAAGGTTTTATGGAGCAACCTGATCTGTTTGAAGATGTCCCTGCTTCTTGCAGGAGGGTTGGACTAGATGACCTTTAAAGGTCCCTTCCAACCCAAATCATTGTGTGATTCTATGATTCTATGATAAAGTGCAGCCCTATGTATTTTGAACTCTGCTGGTCAGAACTGCTAGAGTAGATATCAACTGCTTAGCAGAGAGTATTGCTGTCTTATAAATACCTTCCCTCATCCCAGACCACACAGGCACTATGCAGTTGGTCCAGAGTCCCAAGGAATTATTGGGCAGGCCTGAAAACAGTCCTGCACCCTAAAGAAAACAGTGGAGGAGGAAAACAAGCCTAGAAATTGTGATTCTCCCTGTAATCCAAAGATGTAGCTGTCATACTGGCAGAAGGCTGAAGTCATTGCATTTCTAGCTATTGAAATGGGTTGACCTTTCAGTAATCAAGGCAAAACTCACTTCAGTCCAGAGTTCTTTAAACAGCTCATAAAGGCAGCATTTAAGCACATTAGAAAAATTTATTTTGAAGACATAAGTGGATTTAACTAATTTCAATGACAGGTGAATTTTACCCCAGCTGCAGTCAGTTCTTAGGCTTCCAGTAGACCTCACCAAAGTGAAGTTATATCTCATTTCAAATAAGCAAGTTGCATGTAGAGATATATCACATCTCCAAGTGAGATGTAAGTGAGCAAGTATGTGGAGGTGTATCATATAGTCACTGACTGTGACAGAGTCAGTACACAGGAAACCTTCGTGAAAAAGAAAGACCTGGAAAATAAACCCTGGCACTGGTTACAATAAGTAGAAGTCATCTTTTATGGAGTATGCTTACTCTCTAACTTCAGCAGGCAGCATTTCTCCATTGAGGAGCCAATGAGTGCTATATACAAAAAAAAAAAAAAAAAAAAAGAAGACAATGCAAAACTTAAGAAGCAGTCATTAGATGTATGAAGGGTGCATGCACAATGACCTGCTCACGGCATCAATACTGCTGTGCCTGCAGCCCAGCTGTGCAGGACACAAGTAAGGATGTCTTCAATAAATCCCAGAGCTCAATGTGTGCATCATGGTTCACCTGATTTGAACTCAGCAACTGTTCATACTTGTAGGTTACTACTTAAAAGGATAGTGATGAACATTGCACCAGAACAAGTATTTAACTTTACCTACTTTTTCTGCTGCCAACAGAAATTGTCAACATGGGAAAAAAGTGAATGAGATTAAAAACCAAAGAGGTTCAAGGCAGGATGCTTAACAGAAGAACTTGTGGCTGAAATTATTTAGAATAGAACCTATATTGGGACAACGATTTATCTCTGACTTTTCAGAGTAAATGGAGCTTCTATTTTGATATCCAGATTTAAAAATTTTAAAAATTACTGTTCTTTTCATCTTTTGCAGTTGACACAGGTAGTGTTCAGCTGAACTTAAGAAGGTAGAAAACATGCAGGAAGAGGAAATAGGAATTTAAAATGGTGACTTGTTTTAAAAACCAAGGAGTTGGTGGTTGCTCCAGAATCGACAAGTACTAACTTTGTCCCTGCAGGAGGAAACATGCAAGATAACACCACCATGCATATTTAAGGTGGAGCAGATGTAGAAACACAGTGCTACTGCTGGTTTCTTTAGTGGAAAGCAGAAACAACTGGTGAATATTTTACAGTAAATATTTTAAAGATTTTTTTTTTAACATGAGCATTTTTAACATTTTTGATGGATTTTTCTCTATTTTCTAAAATCAAAATAACATTATTTTCCCCTATACATACTTCTGTATTTCTTTTCCTTGTTTCACATTTAAAGAAGAAAATGAGAAGGCTGTGAAGGAAAAACCAATATATGGGCCTGTGTTTCAATGAAAAACTTAAGATTTCTGTAAAATACCTAACATAAATGAAAATACTTAACCTTAATTTTTACCAAAAACTTTTACAGAATTTTCCAACCAGCTTGAACTATGTAGTTCATGGGCTATGCAACATAAAAGCAGGAAAAGTTTGTCTATCTTTTCAGATCATAAATATTACCTCCTTGGTAATTATAGATCTATACATTCACACTGAACAATGGTAATGCCAGAATCAGATATGGACAGCACTGCTTGTGTCAGTTGTACTACAAACTGTCTAAAGACAAGTGTTTTCTACCCTAGAGAGATGTTGCAGAGCCCAATAAACTTCACTGTGAAGAAACATTTCTAAGATTTCTGATTTCTGAAACTCATTAAAACATATCCCTTCTCCATTTAGATCTCATTACTTGAAATAGTGTTCTTCACCATCATGCTTATTCATATAGCAAAACAGTCCAATGAGAGACTATATTAATTGATTTTTACAGTTTACATTATGATACTGAAGGGGGAAAATAAAACAAAATGGATATTTTACTAGTGTATTAAAAAAGAAAAATCCTTTGCCACAGAAAATGACTGATTAACTCCTCTTCTCTCAGATCTTCAAATATTTGTACAGAGCTATCTTTTTGGTTCTAGATAGAAGTGAGCTTACAAATATGAAAATATGCACCACAGAAATATTTTTTTAAAATAAATTCCTCTAAAAAGTCTAAGCCACTGGATATCATGGATGTCTAAGCCAGAGTTTCAAAAAGAAAAGTCACAACAATGGCAAATAGCATTATGAATTCTTAAATTATTTTTAAGAACTTATATGAACCAAAAGCCTGCAGATACTTTTGAAAAACAACGTAATTTACCACAGGTAAACTAAACTGAAAATTAAATACTTCATATATATATTTTTTTTTTCTGAAAGAAAAACAGTTTCATAGAATCACAGAATAGTTTGAATTGGAAGGCATCTTTAAACGCCATCTAGTCCAACCCCCCTGCAAGAAGCAGGAACATCTCCAACCAGATCAGAGCCCTGTCCAACCTCGTATTTAATGTTTCCAGGGATGGGGCATCCACCACCTCCCTGGGTAACCTGTTCCAGTGCTCCACTACCCTCATTGTAATTTTTTTTTTCCTTATGTCCAGTCTGAATCTGCTTCCTTCTATTTTAAAATCATTACTCTTTGTCTTATCACAAAACTCCCTGCTAAAGAGTTTCTCTCCATCTATCCTATAAGCTCCCATTAGGTACTGAAAGGCTGCTCTAACGTCTCCCCGGAGCCTTCTCTTCTCCAGGCTGAACAGCCCCAACTCTCTCAGCCTGTGCTTATAGGAGAGGTGCTCCAGCCCTCTGGTCGTCTTTGTGGCCCTCCTCTGAACTCGTTCCAACAGGTCCATGTCCTTCTTATGTTGAAGGCTCCAGAGCTGGATGCAGTACTGCAGGTGGGGTCTCACCAGGGCAGAGTAGAGGGAGAGAATCACCTCCCTTGACCTGTTGGCCACACTCCTCTTGATGCAGCCCGGGATGTAGTTGGCTTTCTGGGCTGCAAGCGCACATTGCCTGCTCATGTTGAGCTTCATCCAGCAGCACTCCCAAGTCCTTCTCCTCAGGGCCGCTCTTGATCCATTCTCCGCCTAACCTGTATTTGTACTCGGGGTTGCCCCAACCCATGTGCAGGACCTTGCACTTGGCCTTCTTGAACTCCAGGAGATTTACATGGGCCCACCTCTCCAGCCTGCCAAGGTCCCTTTGGATGTCATCCCTTCCCTTCAGCATGTCAATCGCACTAGACAGCTTGTTGTCATTAGCGAACTTGCTGAGGGTGCACTGTATCCCGCTGTCCATGTCACCGACAAAGATGTTGAACAGCACCAGTTCAAATACAAACCTCTAAGGAACGCCACTCGTCATCAGTCTCCACTTGGACATCAAGTCGTTGGCTGCAAATCTTTGAGTGTGACCCTCCAGCCAATTCCTTATCCACCAAGTGGTCTGTCCATCAAATCCATATCTCTCTAGTTTAGAGATAAGATAGGGAGAATCTTTTTTTTCCCCCTTACTGAGAACTCTGGAAAAATAGCTTTTCTGCAGAGCTCAGTTACTGCATTTTCTTTGCTAATGAATTCATCACAGTTGTTGCCAGAAATTAAAGCAGATTTAACCTTTCCTATTCTAGTTAATCCTCTTAGCTAAGATTTTTTGAAACCGGAGCCTAATATGTGGTTTCTTAACACGTGTTAAGATGGCAAAGTTACGTTTTTCTAGGGGATCAGCCCTTTTGAACATGAAGCCATTTATTTAGAATCCTAAATTTTTGGTCTGTTTTGGACTTTTTATGTGTTCCACTTGAAGGTTTCACTGGCTGCCAAAGTGTTGAGGTAGGAAAGAGTGCTGATGAGCCTGTGTGGCTTTAAAGAGAAAAGGTGTTTTTCCAGAATTGTCCACACTCATCATTCAGTGAACTTAAATGATTTACTTGATCACTGGAGGACGATTAAGATCAAGGCGGAACATTTTACTGGCTGAAATAGCCCACATCTACATTGTTATCCATTGGCTAAGATGTGCATGTGAGAGACTGTTGCCAAGGCCAGCTCTCAGACCAGAACCTGCTTAGTCCTTAGGAGGCTGCTGCAGCTGGTATGGACTTAATAGACCCTCTGCTGAAGTGGGACCTCCTGCCAGCAGAGATAGCAGGAGACTTTCTGAACTTGTCACAGCTGGAACTCACTCTTTCTGCATGGTGCACTCATATTATTCATTAAGTCACTTTCTGTCTCTGTATGAGACTGGATCAGCACATCTGTAACAGCATTAGGAAGGAGAGAAATATTCTTTGCCTTGGAAATGTGTTGAAAACAGAAGCAGCAGTGCGAAGAGCATAGCCACACAGCAGACAACAGTTTGATTTCAGAAACTGGTACATGAGGGAGATTTGTCCTCTATCGCTATGGTTTTATGGTCTTTTAGCAAAGCATCAAATAGAAGAAGCTGGGAAAGTATCAGACCAATATTATGCTATTAATATTCAGATCTGGTTCAAACAGCAAAAAATAATGTATCCCTTAACATGTGATAAAAGGCAATGTTCTTGGCAGATCTGTGCTTCTAAACAAAGGCAAAGTGTCTTAGTTTCTTTTCCAAATTAAAAAAAAAATTATTTTCCCATGATAACGAACCTGGGAAGAAGCTGTATTCCTTGATAAACAAGCATGTGTGCTGTGTGCTATTTTTTTGGCAATATTTATACTCTGCTCTGGACAGGGGATACTTGCCCTTTGGAGGAACAAGATAGATAAAGACAAATACATGGGCCAGAATTTTTGTTTGGATCCTAATTTCTCAAAATTCTTTATTATGCAGCAAGAATGGCGAAAATCATTTAGGGTACTGCCAACAGCCCTTCTTACCGTTTCTTTATTTTTCTTTTCCGGAGCATACCACAATTAGGAAGTAATGCTCAGTCATCCCCATGTTTGTCTTTCCACACCCTTTTCTTTGTCTGCATGCTTGCATCAACCACTGAGCCCAGCCCAGGAAAGTATCCTCCTGACCACTGTCTGCTTTCCAAGTGCAAAACATTTTGTGACACTTTGGATGAAACACACTTCAGAAGAATAGATGGTTGTGAGTCATTTACCTGGTTCTTAGCTGTGATGTCTCCTGACCAGGAGATGGAGAAAGACTTTCCTAGTATCTGTGCCTTTTGCATCTGCATGCAAGCGGGCTTTGGCATGTCACCCAGACAGAGTTGGCAGGAGATTTGGATTCAACACACCAGTCTGTCAGGAGGTCCCCACGTTCAAATCCCAAGGTGGATACGTCATCAAGGTCTCTCTGTAAAGATATTGCAGGATATAAAGGAGCTTAGCCCAACATACAACATGTCTTTTGGAAATAAAATCTAGCAAAGACCCTTACTGAGCAGTAGGCTGTTGTCCTGTAAAGAAGCATGATATCCATGACTTGTTCATTCACTTTGAATCATAGAATATGCATAAGTGAATTCTGATGTACTGAGCAGGGGGCTGGGCTCATTCTTTTATACTTCACTAGCTTTAAAGTTACCACAAATAGCCAGATAGTGATCAGAGCTGAGCCAAAAACAAACTGGTTGAGTACCTTGTCTGAGGCATAGAATCTGTTCCACTTACATCTTCCTGAAAAAGGTTAAAGCAAATGTTAAACGCGCATTAAAAAATGGCCTTCCATAGCAAACATGAGGCATCTTCCAAGCACAACATATTAACCTCCACAGACGTTAGGAACTGGTAAGATGTTTTTGCATCTTTGGGTTTATAACAGATGGGAAAAAAAAAACAGTCCCCTGTGTGAAAAGAATACTTTCACACAGTTTGTTCACTGTTACTTTCCATATATGCTGAACAGCCTTGCAATCAAAAGGTCCTATCTGGAGGAAAAGATCAGAGGTGTTGACCTAAAGTACCCTTTCTGTGTTCAAGCTCACATGCTCCTGATATTGGTAGAGTACACAGTTACTTCCAGTGGTGAAGACAAATGTTCCTCAGAACAACATCCAGTGAGATGTGACTGGAACCCTACAAAATGTTCTGCTCATAAACCGAATCTGCATGCATGAAAAATAAAAAAACTTTAGGGACCAGTGCTGTTTGATGGTTTTTTTAAAAAGCTGAAAATTTGGAAACCAAATTTCATCTGCATCTTTCCTCGTTCAAGTGTTGCTCAGTGCACACGCTGAGCTTTTAAAGAGTTTTATTTTTATTTTTGAGCTCAATGTCCCATGAGTAGTTACCACATGTGAAAAAAACAGTTTTTGCCAGTGGGATAAAACCAGAGAAGCAACAAGGTGCTAAATATGAAACTTCTGTACAGCATCAAATACTACACAGAAACCAAAGAACAGCTTTCACAAAAGCTGAAAAAACTGAAGTGAGGCCTACTTATTTATTCAGTGTGGTTTAGTTTTGTTTTGGTTTGTTCTTTCTTTTTCTTTTGTGAAACTCTATACAGACTTTTGGGAAATCTTTTTCCCATTCAATTTAGGTATTATTTTATTTAATTTTAAATATGATCCATAAAAATTACATTCACATCTAAAAAGCGGCCCTGGATTTTCAATAACTCTAGTGGCTAGAATGAAATAAAAAAGAGTGACTTCTCCTGCTTATGTTTGTATATCTTTCCTTCAGTATGAAAAAGCAAAAAGAAAATAAGTACTGAAGACAAAAATAATTTTACTACTTTTCTGTAAATTAAAACTTATTTTCAATTCTCAATGATATGTATGTAATATGTAGCACTTCTTTCTGCCTGGCTTCCAGATTTATGTGGAAGTTCCTGACTTTGAAGGTATCTTCTCATTTCGAATACATTATTTCAGTTAGTGCCAGTCAATTGGTTTATTCCAAGACCACAAACTTACTGAGGGTTTTACCCACTCAGGTGGGTGGCATCCTTCATGTTCCATATGGTTTCTATACAGTTCTCTGGGGTCTGATTATGCATTATGCAGTCCTCTGCTTCTAAAATTGAATTATCAAAATCCCAGAGTTTCAAAAGGTACCATAAGCTCCAGGACACTGGCAGGAAGGTACCTCCTTAGACACAGAGTCCAGACTTGCTTTGTTGCAGGTAAATATGACAGACAGACAACACTGAAAACTCAGCCATTTTAGCTTTGTTTTGCTGCTGTAACTATGCTACCAAGTCAGTTCCAGAGTTACATTATTCTATTTATATAAAATATCTTTCTAATCTTTAGCTTATTTGCTTCTCAGCCATTATATAGCTATTTTCTTTTCCACCAGCATTGTTTTTTAGCTTAAGTAGCCTCTCTTACTTCCTGATGTTTACCCTCTCAAAATGTTTATTCGCTGCAGTCATATTCTGTCACCTTTCATTTTGCCAGGCTGAAAAACACCAGCTGCTTTCATCTCCGGTGGTTCAATGGATTCTCCATTCTCTGGTCTCTGCAGCAGTCCTTCTTTGTGCTTTCTCCCATGCAGTTTTGTTCCCGTAATCATTCCCAGTATTTCAGACCAAGTTAGGTAGTACATTGTACAAATGACATTCATTCTTCCCTGTATCACCCAGATCTTAGAAATATTCACATTAAACTAATAGCTTAAAATAATTGGTGAAAGACTAATGCACTCAATATTATTATCTTCATCCCTATCAGTCCTGAATCTAAAAGTAAAAATTCTTACTATCTTTCTCAGTGCGAATAGACTGGCAATTCACTTTGTTAAACTAATTTGATTTCAGTTCCTCCTGTCCTCAAGATCATCCAGTTATTCCTGTACGATATTCTCATCTTTCTCTGTAATGATAGTGCCTCCCATAATAAGTTAGGCTAGCACATTTAATCTCAAATATACAGCCTTGGTTTACAAAACTTTCTGTCATTTTCCTATTTGTGGCAAATTCAGGTTTTACTGTGATATCTTTAGTAGCATTGAACTGTGGAAACACTTTAGCTGGTGGAAAGAAATTAGTTCTTAAAGCAAAACGGTAATTTGTTCATGTTGAAAAAAATTGCTTTTTGAGCATATGGAGTTGTTGACCCATGAATATGTTTAATCCAGACTTTACAGCAAATTGTCTTAAATCAAGAGATTCTTAACCTATAGTTTCCTCAAGAGAAGCAGGGAGAAAAACAATCTCCTTCTCTCCTTTTCCATTTTTCAAAAGAAACAAATATTTTCTTTTTCACATCCACACACAGACACAACTACTCGCTTAGCTATTCAATACATCCTTAAAAGAGAACTAAAGTTAAGCTATCTTTTGAGGATAACAAAATGCAAAATTAACTCTGGACTGAATAAAGTGCATATGGCCATAGAGAATTATTTGCGAGCTATTCCCAGTGAAATGTGCATATCTAATTTGATTCCATTTGTGTTTCTTGAAGAAATAAAGTCTCCAGTGTCATTTCCCTCATGCACTTTTTCACTAGAACTTAAGCACCACACAGCACCAAAATTTTCGCATTGAACTCTCCGTTCCTCCCGCTCCTCTTCTATTTCCCCCTCACACATGCAAACAGCACACACTAGGAATATTCAGGAAGACATTATTCAGTTTGAGGTAGTCTTTGCATGGCAGTCTCACTGGCTGTGCTATGTCTAGGGATTCAGTGTGATTATGCCTTTCTGGACACTCATGTTTATATTTCCAAGCCCTCTGAGAGCACAGGGATGTGAATTATGTTTTGTTTTTTTTTTCAGACTCATGTGTCTCTGTAAGCCTGAAAGCTGGTGAGTTGGGAGTGTCTATTAACAGTTATTCAAGAAGACAAGACTTTTCTGGTCTTTTAATCTCCTTAAATTACAGGATGTATCTCAGGGTCGTGGATTACCCTGAGCATCATCAGTGTTCCTGCACTGGAAGATACCTCTTGTCACTCTCCTTTTCTTTTTTTAGACAAATCAGCTTACTTTGTGGCTAGAATTAGTATCACCAAGTTAATGATAATTGCCTGCTTTTGTTTGCAGTGCTAAGGTTTTCATGAAGAGGATGCAGTTCATTGAACAGGCAACTATTTTCTGTAACATCCCAGGTGACACAAAAGCCTCTTTTGTGAGAAAACAAGTCAATATAAAGCCTGTGTCCCAATATAACCTTTCTCAAGGTGACTCAGATTTTAGAAAAATAGTAAAATTAACAAAGATCTTTTAATTTTGGCATCAGATTCTGTGCTTCGACCATACCATGAGGAATAGGTAGTCATATACGTGTGGGTATGATGGTCTGTGGAAGTGTCAGCATGCAGAGGAAATACCCTTACTGAGAGTGGCAAGAGAATAATTCTGATTTGACCATGTTTATCATGCATTTTTCTCTGAGTTTAAGAGACTTTAAATTAATTTAGTCAATGAAAAGTGGGATCTCATGTGGAACCATCAATATTAACAGAGAGGTAGCCAGTTCTTATGCAATAGGATAAAGTAGGGGAAGGAAGGCAGAATGATCAGGATTCATCCATGTCACAATGACTCTGAGTGACTCTGATGGTTGAGACACAATAAAGTGTGTCCATCCCTGCACATCCACCTGGATGGCTGCTTAATCTAAAAGTTCACAATGGGGTCTTAAAGGTATCCTTTCTCCTCTGCCCTCTCCTGAGAAATATTAAAGAGATTTGAGATATAGCTTAGGAGATATAAGGCAGTTCCTTCTAAAGTCAGAAGATATGTCAGAAGATCTTTTTCAATGCTGGATAATCTTTTGCAAAAACAAATGGGACTTTTTGGTCAATTGTCTGGAATTTTAATTAAAAGGTACAAAATTTTACAGTCAGACCAGTTGACAACAGCAGACTAGTCTCCATAATGATGGATGCTGCAGTCAGAAAAAAAAACAAGTGTAGAAACTAACTCTTTTTTCTTTTCTCTAAGACAATATTTGCTTTTTATTTTGACCTGTTCAGAAGCCTTTGTCACACCCAGCAGCCAATGTTTGCAAAATCCTTTGAAGACAGAAAACTCGGCAGAAATTGTAAATATTATTAAGTGCAAAACTCAGTTGACTTTCAACCCCTTGAATTGATAAAATAATGCAAAAGAAATAGGACTCAAGTACAGCTGTGCATTCCAGGGGAAGTATCATGCTTTTCTGCAACTGGACAGAAAAATATAGTTTCAGAGGAAAGTATATGTTTCAGAATATTACAAGTTTCTTGGAGCTGTAACGTATGATCTGAGGCTGCAGCTCCTTTTCACCATATCAAGCAGTCAGAGTTTAGATGTGAACCAAGTAGACTTTACTCAGACATTTAGGCTTTGAATAATTGCTCAACAAAACCTAACCAGAATGAAGTGAATGTCAGCATAAGTCTCAGGATCACCTTATCCTAATATCAACTGCAAGAAGAAATACTATTTTTATTCAGGTAACGATAACCTGTCTAAAATCACTTCCTCCACCACTTTGTGGAGTATTTCTTTCTGGAAAGACTTTTCAGGAAAGATATTATTGACAGGCTATATTGTTATATATGTAAATACAGGAGGAGCAACAGCCTAGCAAATGGCACTCTGAATTATGAGAAACTGAACTTCAGGAGTATTTTCATCTTCCAAATTAACTTTGCAGGAGACTGTCATGTGTTGACCATTTCTCACTTGTGGCAAACAAGGCTGTAATGTATCATAAGAGATGAAATAACCCAGCAATGAAGCATTGCAGAAAGACAATCAAACTGGAAGTGTAGGATTCAGTTCACCTGCACTTGCTCTGTGTACCCAAGTATCTTGCATTCTTGTATAATAAGCAGACAGAAACAAGAATTTTTAGGAGAGGAGAGGAGAGGAGAGGAGAGGAGAGGAGAGGAGGGGAGAGGAGAGGAGAGGAGAGGAGAGGAGAGGAGAGGAGAGGGAGAGGAGAGGGAGAGGAGAGGGAGAGGAGAGGGAGAGGAGAGGAGGATAGATTTCATAAATCTGTCCCTGGTTCCAAGCTTTTAGAAAACTAATCTCATTCTAATATCTCTTTGCGTGACTTTAAAAGTTGTTAGATTATGAGACAACACCATCCATCTTAAAAATGTACTAGTCTATCTTTATCAGTTGAACTAGTATAAGTGACCACATGCCTGTAATTCTGTCGTCTTTGTCACGTGGTCAAATAAGGATAGCATTTAATGAATAAGTCTAATGATTGATTAACATTTTTCTAGATACAGTGAACTGGATATTGTTCCATACTTCCTTTTATCTACATAGATCCTCCGTAAGGATCTTTCACACCACTGCCTCCCCCCCACCTCCAACTACTGTAACTCAATCACATGTTCTGGAATTGCATTTGTACTACTACCTGAAGAGAAAGTAAAGGGTGGATTTGTCCAGTTGAGCTCAATTTAGCAATATTATTCAACAATCCCTTAGGTCACTATAAGCCACTGATGTTGTTGTTAGTTGCAAGTTAACATTGCAAGTTACTTGCTCAAAGTTAACATCCCTTCTGAAGCCAAAAAAAAAAGAGAACTACATATTCTTCTTTACTTCTTTTGTCCTTCTAGGGCTGTAATGAGAACAAATGGAAGTGACCTTACATTGCGGGACACTCCTTATAGAGTTTTAATACAAATTTCATTACACTGAAAGCCTTGCAAGGTATTCATTAGAACATTCATAAAGTCTTTGTGGAGGGCTTAATAGCTAAAACAAGCTATTGAAATTAGCCAGTCATTCTATAATTGAACTCCCTATGAATCTTTTACTGCAGTAAGGTGAAGTAAGTTGCCTGAGGTACTGGTTGTATGTTTTATTGCTTGTTTATGTACAAAATAAATAAATGAAACTGATAAAAGCGATGTCTAAGAGTTCACAACTGTTCTATTGTGTGTTTCTTATGGCCTTTGACCTTGGATTCTAGACTGGCATTTTCTCATTCTTCATGGAGATTTTCATTGAGTCTTCTACCACTTGCCACACAAAAAGATTAACCATTTGAAACCATGGAAAATACAGACATTGTGCTTTTGTATTCTCATCCTTAAGTTATAGATTTCTTTATCCTAGCCCTGCAAAGATTATTCACCCCTGGAATAGGTATATTCTTACTAATACCATCTTTAAGCTGCTTCTGTAATGAAGATGTCATTGTGTTGGGTGCTATGCAAACACATACAAAAAATATAGGCTCTTTCTCAGAGAATTTATGGCTAAATCAAATAAATAACATCAGTTCTTACAAAATTGCTTGAATATCTAAACTGTACAACCTTGATCCACAAAAGGAAATTCTTGCTAACTTGGGTTTTGTTATGTGCACTGATGTAATTAGGTATCTCAGAAAGGGGATCCAGGAAAACCTAGATGCTTAGCAGAAATCTGTCTTAAACTCACCAATGAATAGCTCTCATTTTTCATGCCTTCCCTGAATGACAGCCTTTTTACAGGAAGTTTATTTCTTTTTCAGGTAAGTATGCACAGTGAGTGTGATGCAACACCCTTGAAGGTGTCTATCTCTGCTCATTGACTAGAGAGGAAGCCTAGAAAACCATTACACTAAATATCTGCTAGAATAGGTCTGCCTCAGGAAATAGTGAAGATCAACAGGAGTGGATCTGTACTGCTACTGAGGATCTGGTATCCATAGCATGTGTGGGTCTTTTATCTCAGATCAGCTCTGGTACAGCCCAGTGGGCTGAATGTCCACTTGTGGTTGGATTACACTGGATGTGTTCCAGAAGCACATTACACAAAGTAGTTTCATCTGTGGACAATTTAGTTTTACATATTCCACAATGTGAACTGAAGTATAGCAAGTGAGGAAAAACAGATTTCTTTGAGAAATGCACTTTTGATCTAAATTAAAACAAACAGTAACAAACACACCTCCTCAGTGTAAATACACTCTTAATTAAAGCTAGAAATAACATAAATCTTATCCTCATGTTCATGGTTATTTTTGATTGCAAAGCACTGTATGTCATGATGTTAGTAGTCTCTACTAGAACTTTGCTTGCAAATTCAATACTTCATTGTAGAAAAATTTTGATAATTTTTAAAAACGTGAGATATCACATACGAGTTTTCATATAAATTTTGTCTTGTTTTAATAACTGGATGTGTGTATATACATGCATGTGCATTTGTGTTAGTATGGAGGTACATACATATATACACACATTCATGTGTGTGTATATACACACACAAGTGTGTATATTTATATATAAGGAAAAGTGCCTGTAAATTACAAATAATATATGTTTCTCTGTAAGTACAATGAAGATGAAAGAGGAGAAAGCAGAAGCTCTAAAGAGTGCAAAATGGTTCAGATAGATCACATTTTGTATATTCTGCCAGGGGAAGAATCAGAGCCAGCATTTTCCTAGCAAAACGATTTGCACCTGGGGTTGTTGATGGCCCTGTGGAAAGAGAAGAGGCTCCTCTCCTGGCATGTATCACCCTGCTGTAGCATTAAGGACACTTCCAGCATTACTTAGAGAGTCTAGAGGCCATCACAATGTCATGAGCTTGTTGTTTATTCAGTGAAGGAAGAGGGTTGCGACATGCCCATCTGAGCCTACACAAAAGAGCCAGATGCACTGACTTTCCAAGGGATACAGCATAGTGATACCATGCTTCTTGCTAGCACAAAGCATCTTCTTCTCAATACTAGGCAAATATTTAACAGCTCGTTAGAACATCACAATTGGAGAAGGACATCCTTATCCAAACATGTACTTACATGTTTGGCAGCTTTGACTGAAGTTACTGTGAATCCAGCAAGTAGATAGCTTGGCCTAGTTAATTAGTCATGCCTTCTCTAGTGTCTTGTCAGTCCTTGGCATTCAAGAAACTCTGGACATAGGCTAAGGCACAGCACAGTCAGAAGGAGGGCTAAAAAAAAAAAAAAAGATAATCTTCCATCACAGGTGAAATGATAATTAGTCAGAAGTGTATTTCAAGTGGCAGTAGCATCAGAGCAGATTGTGCATTGTATCCTGTAATTTTCTATATGCTTTTAATTATTTTTTAATTATTAACAGTTCTGGTCCACTCCAAATGCATTTGGCTAATGCTGAGCTTCTTTTTGCTTTTGCTTTTTTCCATTTTTTTCCCCTCCTTGTTCTAATCTAGATCCAGTTCCAACTGCTAACGCATCAATGTCAGAAACTGCAGTCAAGCACAGCCTGTCCCCAAATCCCAACCTCTATAAACACGATGGCTCATTAATAACTTAAAAAGGATGATGACACTGATACTATTTATAGGGTCTTGCCAGCCAGGACTGCCAAAGTTAAGGAAATTAACATGGAAAAATTGTCAACTGCAAAACATTAGTGTTTATCAACAGATCAATCAAACTCCAACTACTGTAAATTGTGCTTTTAGCTAAATAAAATGTATCTACAATGACAATTTATTGAATGCCTTATTTTGTTACTCTTGTGTCCTTGTATCGGTTTCAATGAGAGACAAAGAAAGAAAACAGAGGGAGACAGAAACTCCTACGCTCCCCTTTCCCCCTTCAGTCTCCGACTCCCCTGACACCAACCAAACCTCCCACAACTGCTGAGCTCTTGAAAGTTACAGCTACATGTTTCACAATGAGTGGCAAATCAGAACTGCTGAACAAAATTCTCATGAAGTCAATTAAGTGTTAATTGGCTTTGACTGAGGGCACACGAGTCTCCAGCAAGCCGAATAAATGTCAAGGTGACAAGGCTGTATACTAAGTACCAGGTTTACATGCATGAAGAGCTTATGAGTTAAAAGGTTATTTTTTTCCCTTCTTTCATCATTGCCTTCTCTCTCTTTTACATCAGAAAGAGATAGAATGCTACAGTGAGAACAAAGTTTTTCTTCACTTGTTCACAGCCGTATTTGCTACAAATTGTTGGATAGGAAATTTGCTGCTAATTGTTAGGTGGCCTTGCTGACAGAAATGAGATTTATTGACACAAAAGCAGACTTTAGAGAGAAGTAACAGAAAGAAACCAGAAAGAGAGAGAGAAATTAGAAAAGTATTATGTTCAAAGCCAGGTTGCTTGTTGTATCTTCTACTGGGAATGGAATAATCAAATATTTATTAATAACTAATAATAAAAAGAATTAATGATTAATAACTAATTATATAAATAAATGTATATAGATTATATAAATTACCATTTGATTGGTCTCTGATAAGAATTTAGCATGCTGAGGCTTGAGAAGACACACAGAAAGAATTAAAAACAAATGAAAAACAAACAAAAAAACAACCTTGACTGAAAAATAGACTGTGTTCTGGAAGAAACTAAATCAGGAGATGTGAAAAGCCAGACACTATACCTGCTCCCATAACATAAATACTGGGTGTAAAATTATTATTTTTATTGGCTTAAACTTAGGTTTGAGTCTAGAGGTCTCAGTCAAGATCAGGGCCCCAGTCTGGTAAATGCTATAAAAAAGATCGCAAGTCCTTCCCACCAAGATTTTACAATCTATAGCTGTGATCTTGCAATTAACTTACAGTAGGTCATTTCCAACACTGAGCCCATTATATGGCTGAGGTTTCAAAAAGACGAACCAGAGGAAAGGTGTGAGGAAGAAAACATTATTACCAGATTTTACAGGTTCAGAAGGAAAATGAGGTGTCTTGCTCAGGGTCATGCAGTATATGACACTGGTAATGAAAAAGCTGGGAATTTAGACTCGGCTTCAAAAGTCCAGGTTACTGTTTGTAGTACAACACTATACCCAGAGGGAAGATTTCAAGTCTCAGTCACGACTAGTATTTGCAGAGAGGTCTTTAAGCTGGAACAGTTAATATTTAATATTACCATACCAGAAAATAAAGTTACAGGCATATTTTAAAGCATACAAGAAGTTGACTGACAAATTTCTGTTTATTTCTGCTTTATGAGACTAAAATGAGGAGGTAAGACTTGCACTTAACTTGGATATCCACTGGATACGCTTGCCTAAACTCATGGCTTTAACAGAGGACTTGATGTTTGGGAAAGCCAGTTCAAATTCCTTGGCAAAATCTTTGACTTTTTGCTGACATCTCTAAGAAAAGTATAAATCACTTTCTGTAGTACAGAGAAAAGCTTGATAGCAACAGAGGAATTCTAGCTTCAGAACAGAGGAAAAGTATTTAAGTGTCAGACTTGGGTCTGGGAGAATTTTGTTCTAGTCTTGCTTACGCACAGAAGGACTGTAGTATTTCTTTGTATTTACTTGTCAGTTTTATAAGATCATTTGAACTTTTTAATCTGACTACTTCTCACAGGAGTTCCCAATGTAAAGACACTCTGGAGTACTTGAAGCTTCACAGTTATTGGTCTTAGGTCTCATTAGCTTTGGAAGAAAAACTGAGAGACCTTTCTACTGAAATTTTCTCAGTTTTTGGCTTATCAGCAGTATCAGAAAATGAGAAAAGGGCATAGACCACCATTTCAGTGGCCTATTTGATTCTGTCTTGTGATTTGAAAGAATTGTGAGATATGTAAAGGAAGACAAAGCAAAAATATATCTCATTCTGACTGGCAGAGAAAATAGATCATCTAGAAAATGTAGATATTCATTGAATCTGAAATACAGGATATTATTGACTAATCAACATGAAAATATTATTCATAAATTGACTCTAGAACTCCTTGACATAGAAGCCAAAAGATACCATAAATATCAAGAAGGATTAGGGAAAGTCTATGGATATGAAGAGAAAATCTCAATAACATCTCTTGAGAGAAATATTTAATACAATTTTGCAATCTGACTGCTAGTACAGATTTGTAGATTTTTTTTTTTTTTGGTAGGTAAGTAGGAGATAATATTCTACATCTGTTTCTATTGACCAGAGCTGGAGATAGGTTGCTGGATGAGACAAACACATCTATTACAAGAGCACAGTTATAGAATCACAGAATTATTTAGGTTGGAAAAGATCTTTAAAATCATAAAATCCAACCATTAACCTAGCATTGGCAAGTCCACCACTAAACCATGTCCCTAAGCACCACATCTACACATCTTTTAAATACCACCAGGGATGGTAACTCAACCACTTCCCTGGGCAGCCTGTTCCAGTGCTTGATAACCCTATTGGTGAAGAAATTTTTCCTAATATCCAACCTAAACTTCCCCTGGCACAACTTGAGGCCATTTCCCTTTGTTTTATCACTTGTTGCTTCGGAGAAGAGATTGACACCAGCCTTACTGCAGTCTTTTTTCAGGTAGTCGTGGAGACCGATAAGGTCTCCCCTCAGCCTCCTTTCCTCCAGGCTAAACAACCTCGGTTCACCCAGCTGCTTCTCATAAGACTTGTTCTCTAGACCTTTCACCAGCTTTGTTGCCCTACTCTGGACATGCTCCAGCAACTCGATGTCTTTCTGGGCACACTGCTGGCTTGTATTAATCTGGCTATCGATCCGCAAGTCCTTTTCCACTGGGCAACTTTCTAGACACTCTTTCCCAAACCTGTGGTGTTGCATAAGGTTCTTGTGACCCAAATGCAGGACCTAACACTCAACCTTGTTGAGCCTCATACAATTGGCTTCAGCCCATCAATCCAGCCTGTCCAGATCCCTCTGTAGTATCTTCTTACCCTCAAGCAGATCAACACTCCTGCCCAACTTGATGTCATCTGCAAAACTTACTGAGGGTGCACTCCATCCTCATGTCCAGACTATTGATAAATATACTAAACAGAACTTACATAATACTTCTCTGTAGGTTTATTTCTTCTTGGTACACGTAGACATCAGCAACCTGGAAAAGTCTTCTTATCTTTGTTTTGTAAAATATTTTTTTATAGTTTATGGTTTTCAGTTTGAAAATATCAGACATGTTTTGGATTAATGCTATGGTTGTTGATTCTGATAGTAGAGTTGGTCAGCAAATTTGAATGGAGGGAAGTTGCCCATATAGCCCCTAATAAAGAACCTGAATTACTCCAGTGGATAAGGTAGTCTTCACCATGATCCTTTAGGTCAGCAATATGTCTTGATCAAACAGCCTTCTCAGAGTGGTGGGTGGACATACCTATACCTTGGCTGGTACATGATAGGCTTCCCATTGGAACTGAGTGTACTCAAAGTTAAGATGATGTAAACTTATAACTCTAGTTCAGATCCAGTTACTGCTTAGAACTTGTCATGGCATCCTGTCATGGAGCTGATTTTAATAGTGTGGGTGTATTTCTACCTTATTATCACAGTCATGAACTTTAACAAGGATAGAGTGTTTTCCATGCATTCCAGATGTTGATTTTTATTTTTTCTCCCCTGCTCTTCCCTTGTTGTCACTGATTTATAAACTAACATGAATGACTATTATAATTTTTTGAATTAGGAGTAGGAGACATTTTAGAGTATTCCTGTCCAGACCAGAAAGGGAGCAGGTTGCCTGCATCTCCTGGATTGCACAGTTGAATATATGGGTAATGCTCCTACAAAAGAGATCAACATTTAGATTTCAAAGTGTATTACAGTCTTTTTCTTCCTAAGATACATCTTTTTGGCAAGGCATAGGAGCTCTCAAGTAAGTGTAAATTACATTTATGGCCATGACTATAAGGTTCATTGACATGGTTAGAGCAGTATAAAGTAGTCTTAGTGAAAATGACAATCAGACCCTGAGGCTTAGACAGATGGATGGACAAAGCAATATCTGTGTAGTTTTATGCTACCTTTGCAAAAAGAAGTCACAGGTTTAAAATAAAAATAAGAATAAAAGAATGCATTGCAAAATAAATTGATCTATTATGGAATAAATCCCAGAAACCATGACATAAACAAAAAATAAAAACAAACAAGAAAATGACTTACTATTCTCCCCATACATGCTGGTGAGTGAATATAAATCTGACAGAAATCAGATAGGATAGCTGAGTACCAGTTTTGACTCATACAGGGCTCTCCTGTATGATACTGGCTGAATCACTTTTCATACACATATCATCATTCTCTGAGCCTTGGTTTGCCCAGCTATAAGACTGAGATGATGGCCTATATTTTTACTTTAAAAGACTTCAACTCTATGCATAAAAACTGCTATATGAAGGTTTTGGAATATTATAAGAACTCAAATCTATTAATTCATCTTATAAAATATATATATGAACTGTTGGACTGATCTCACTTCTATATCAGAAATGTTAGAGAGGATTCTGCATCTCTCTGTTTCACCTCACAAATTACTATATGTGCCATCTCTTCAGTGTCTTCTGTTCCTAAATCACAACAGGTATGTCAACTACCTGCTTCTATTATGCAAGCTCTGAAATGAAGGAGCATAACATTAATTCTTCCAACCCTGTTTCTACGTGAAAAAAAAAAGTGCACTCAGCTGTATGCCCATGTCTACATGGGGTATTGTAAGCTGTATATTTATATGAATACATTAGCATGTACTTCAATAAGAGTTCATTTATCATCAGACTTCAGTTACAGTTTTTAACTACAGAATCTAGTGATTTTTAATAGCATTTAATTACCTACATAATACCTCTCTACCTTCTGAAAAGAACTTTTAAGAGTGCAAAAATGTAGTCTTTCTTTGAAAATCATAGTGGAAATTCTAAAGCACAGTGATTTTTTTAAAAAGCACTTCAGTGTCACAACAATCACTGTGACTTCAGAATGAAACTCAGCACCCGTTTATGAAAAGTGAAAAAGTTAAAATTACTATTTCTTTCACTTTGTTTGGTACAATGAATTTGATCTATGAAGTTATCTAGGGACAATATGTTCATAGCTATGTTGCTATAATAAAAGGAAGGCATGAGACCATTTACCTGGTGATACTTGTAATGGTGCATAAATTTAATTTCGTCAAGCTATGTCCAGACTTTGCATTTGAAAGTAATTACAGTATTTCTTAAATCCTAGCATCCTTATACCCAGTCACCACTCAGTCAATTGAAATGCATAATTCTTACAGAAAACTCAACTAGTGGATTCGTGTGCATTAAGTTTGTGCAGAAAGAATTCTGCTGCAGTGCACTGGGGAAAGAAAAAAAAAAAGGAAAGAAAAAAAAAAAAGCTCATTGGCACTAAGTGTTTCTCAGCACTCACAACATTTGCTCTTTCCATAGAAGCACAGGACTTGGTTGATTGCTTCAGCCATTAATTTGATCCCAAGAACCATCCATGCTTGTTATCCTTCCTGGCTACTATTTACTGATGTCACATGTGCCAGTTCATGAAATTAGAATGTGATGAAGTCAGGAGTTTTTGATGGTGTAGAAAAATGTTGAACACTTGGAATTGTTATGACGAACCTATTATGCTTGCAACGATTTCTAAATCAGGACACTGGTGCAGGCTGAATCTTCTACTGACCCTCAAGTTCTTGTCAGCCAAATGCTTTCTCTGGTATTGAAAGGAGTATGCTGAAGATACGCTGAACAACATACTGAAAAAAAAAAAAAGGCACTTAGCTTAAATACTTGTCACATTCCCTTTATTCAAATCTACAGATAAGTAAAGTATTTCCTTACCTTCTTGTCCTAGAAAGTTCATTTTTCCTCAGTTCATTACTAGATGTTCTGCTGTGTCTTACTGCTTACATTCTTCCAGCCAAAGAAAACAAACTTTGGAGCTAGAGATTGTCATAGTCTTCTCCAGTCTGCCTCCATCCAAACTCCTCTGGCAGCCCAGTCCCTACTGCAGGTTGACATAGGCACACCTGAAATAACTCTAAGCAGCTTCGCTATCCAGGTGAATGCTCCTGTGGTTATGTACTGTGTGTTGTATAACTTTCCAATTTTGGTGTTTTCCTACCCTAACCTACAGCAACTGGTGACAGAGGCAAGTGTCTCTTCCTTGGCACTGTGACCTGGACTCTAAACCAGTATGGCAAATGGGGTGGCCGTGGGTCCCTACTGACTGCTGTGGTGGGAGGCAGGAGCTCTTCAAATGAGAAGAGAATGCCCTGTGACAAGGAGAAGTAGAGACCTAATGCAAGCAGACCTACGTTGCCTTGGAACAAAAATATAGAAAATTATGGCATAGTGGAATAAGTGAGGTAGGAGCGAGGTACATATGGGTATTGCTGAGTGCTGTGGGAATACTGAGCCACTGGTGTTTTCTGAGGATGTAATTTGATGTTATATTTCTTCCAGCAGCAAAGCAAACTAAGAGATAGTTTTCCTGTTCCTTTCCGTGATTATTTGTTTGCTCCTGTTTTCATACAGAAGGTCAAAATGTGACAATATAAGGAACTGTGAGGCAAACAAGAGAGAGATAGAATTTAAAAAATTATGGCTTTCAAAAATTAGTTTCCTTTTCACTACTCTTGTGTACAGTAAAGCCCTAAACCACACACATATGTATACATACATGTGCTCACAAATCTGAATATAGATATATTTTTCTATACATACATGCATATACATAACTGTGTTTATATAGCAACCCTTTGCACGTACACTGTAGAGAGAGTAAATACATGAAAGCCAATTTTCTGCGAGGCAAAATGCTCAGAAACTTGAGAGGCTTCTATTGCTTCTTTAGCCATAGACTAGCGTGTGGTTCCAACCCATCCAAGAGGAACTGCACCACGCAGAAATGCCTTAAAACTATTTTTGCACCAAATGTGTTACGTTTGTAATGCTGTAGACCTTATACTCTAGACAATATACTGTGCCATGCTGGTCCATTTTGAACCTTGTCCTTAGCAGTTCCTCCAGTCCTCAGGCATTACATAAATTCGGTAGGACTTCAACACACCCATAGGTCCAGTAGTTTCTCTTTATTAAAAAAAAATAATAATAAAAAAAAACCCACATCAAAAAACCCACAAAAGAATGCAGTCCCGTAGTACAAATCAGGGGATGCAAAGGCTGATGCATTAAGTTTCTGCTCATGTCTCTTTCAGCCTATTTCCATGTTTTCAAAAGAAGCTACCGCTTCTTCATTACAGTTCTTTAAACTACCTCTATAAAAAACACTGGTTTAGAACAGAAGCACAGCAAAAACTTATTTTAGAGGAAAGATTTGTACATTTTTTAAAAGAGACCTCATCACAGCATCAGATTAGAGTGTAGGAAAAAAAAAATCAAAAAAACCCAGGGCAACAAGCACAACCAGGGAACAACTTTCTGGGGAAACGTAGGAGCAGGAATCTTTTCAGCTGGATTTGTTGCTGTCATGGACTAAACTGAAGGTAAGACTCAGACCAGGTCCTCACCCCAACCTCAAACCTGAAATACATTGTCTCCCTCTTTTCTGTTTCTCTGTGGTTGAAAATATTTTCATATGTGTTGATTTTATAGTTGCAGATTATTTAGAATTAGAAGATGCTATCTAAACAGAGTGAGAATGGCTATTTGGTAACAAGGACCAGTATACCAGAACAAACAAATGGCCCGTTCTACCCAGTATCTGGTCTCTGGAGTCTGCAGTGGGAGGCATAAAATCATAAAATCCCCATACTGTAACTAATTATGCAGTAATATACCATGGGAGATTGTCCCCAGCTGCCTGTATTACAAACTCATCTGAAACCTGGATGTACAGGAAATCTCAAGAGAAAACTTCATGCTCTTAAGATTTTCAGTTTTGAGAAGTTTTACTAAAGTTCAGAGAAACAGGAAAAAACTGATTGCTTTCTTTTTTACTCCAAAGACCATCCAAAAACATTGAGGTTCTCACTTTCCAAGCTCACACAGTGTGACAAGATTTAACTGGTAGGGTTTGGTTTTAAGATTGGTTTGATTTTTCCTGCAGAATCTATAAAAGTTAACAGCTACTCTTTTAGTTTTGTTCTCTGTGTGCCATTCATTGCACTGAAACTTATTGAAAATTTTGTCAACAATCAGCTTTATAAAAGCTTTGCACATTGTCTGCATAAAAGCTCTATTTTGATGAGAAAATGACTATTAATGAGAACATGTTATTTTCTGGCATCAGACTCAAAGAGACACAGGTCATAAATCTCTTTGATCTTCTTGCAAAACGCTAGAATCAAGGAAAAAAGAAAGTTCATTCTCCCCCCTCACTTTTCTTTCTTTTTGTTTTTTTTTTTTAAGCTCCTGATTGAAACAATTCCATCTAGTAATCAGTAATTTATCATTCTTGCTCATGCCACCCCACTTTCCTTGCCTGTGCTTTTGTTTGGTTTTGATTCTTTATTTCAACATGCCAGAAAATCTTTCCAGATTGTCCTGTCTATTTATTTCCCTTGGTTTCACAGGGGTGGAAAAGGAGAATTTTTTCAAGGGGCATGGTGGGAAGAGTATTGGGGTACTTTTGGTTTGAGTTTTTGGGCTTTTTTTTTAGAAAGTATGTGTTAAAGAGTGAGGGGGGGAAAAAAACACAAAAAAGAAACTATAAAAATGAAATGTGAAGAAGAAGAATCCTAATATTCCAGTCTAGTCAGTGAACTGCTGCCTTTCATAGATGTGTCAATACTGCCATCTCTTGCCTCTTCAATGACCTGGGCAGGAGACTAGTTTAACGAAAATCAGAGAATGAACATGCACTCACATACATACACACATAAAAGAGCTACGTTTTCCAAGAGACGTGAGTACATTTTTTTGTGTTTTAAGAAAATGTTTTTCTTAATTTTCTTGTTTCTGTGGCTGTGTATCTTCATGCACACTTTAAATAGTACAGCTGCAGGAACCAACACCTCAGCCACTGATTTAAGATTGCAATGTGAGTTAACTTTAGCCATTCTGAAGAAGAGAAAGAATCTACATTATAATCAAATAATGATCAAATTAAGCTTGTATGTCTTGTATTGTACACAAGAAATATACAGTTGTGTATATTTTTAATAAATGTCAACTACAATATGAGTATTTTTTAACAGTAAGTCTTAAGACAGGTAAATCTTCTACTGAAATAATTTCCAGAAATTGCAGGCATGTTTGTATATCTTCGGTTATGACAATGATTTGGTCTGATAGGTCACGAAACATCACGTCGCATAAATGCAGCGGACAATATTTTGGACCTTGTAACTATGATCTGTAGCAGAATTATTGTTTCGTGGAGATAAACCCACAAGAACTGCATAGTCATTTGTCAGTGAGCAATGCTGGGTTTTAGGCCAGCATTAGGTATGTGCAAACTACATACCAACCTTAAACATCCAGCTCTTCAGTTTTAATACCTTCACAAAAAGGTGTTATTTTCTCTTTTTAATTGCTATGTAGTGGTAATAGTTATGCTAGAAACATGTAGTCCTCTGAAGTGAAAATCAATGAAAGTTTCACATTTAAAGTAAAAATTGATTTCTTAAGCTAAATGGGACAATTTCTGGGGTTTAAAATCATATCACTATTCGGATGATAAAAAGAAAGTTTGACACGTGATTTTTTTTTTTTTAGTATTGCAGCTTACTATTTGGTCCAATACCTGGATTTTGGTTGAGTCATTGCAAATCTTCCTGTGCTTACCTAAACATGATCTGTTGTGCTCCTACACTTTGATAACTGGTTATTCTTCAATTTGTTCTGAAGCCTAAAATATATCCCACTCAGAGGTGTGACTATGGAAAGGCAATGAGGATACTGTAGAGCCATTGGTCAAGTTTACCATCTTTTAGGTTTCTCATGGATCCACGCACTATCCATGAGTGACGCATTCATTAGCCTAGCCCTGTAGTGCTATCCCAGCCAAACACAGGACTAGGATTGCATTATTCCCTTTCCTTGTCAGCATTGCTTCTAAATTTTCTAATTCTATCAGTGCATATTTAGGGTTTGCACGTATGTGCACATGTGTACGAAACGAGATGGAAATTAAAGGGCAAAAGCACAAAACCTGGCAGTTTTCCTTATTGCAGAGGAAATGCTTTATCAACAAACCACAGGTGTGCAGCACCAAAGCAGATAAAAATATATAGGACCTGAGATGACAGTTCTGTGTTCAAAATACATTAATCACACAAGCTAAATTTGTGCATCTGTTATACACTGTAGGTGTTTCACTCGCTTTGTTCCAGAGATATTAAAATAGATTAAAATCTTTTCTCTTTTCAATGTGGTTGGTCCAAAAAGTACACATGGCATTTTCCTACTTGGTGTGACTTCTCGATCTGTCATATCTGCTCTGCTTGCTCCTGGGTGGTCACACCACTCCTCCGAACAATGCACAGGTGTGGAGAACACAACAGGGCTCTGTTGTGTTCTTAAGGGACAAAGCTCATGGTGTCCAAACCAGAAAAAGTCTCAATTACATAAATAAGGTGTATGGTTCAATTAGCGTGATGGAAACTTTCACATAATTACATCTTTTTGTCAATGAACTGCTATTTCATTTGCAGTCTATCAGTAATTTTGAGCCCTCGGAGATTAATTACAACCAGATAAGTTTCAGACAGATCTCCAAAGTCAAATAATTTCCAGTGAAAATAACAGTCTTCTGATCTTTGTTGATCAATTTGGATGACTGCTAGAGGGCAATTGTGTTACCAGACATCTAAAACTGAACTCATATAAGAATAATGATATCAGCTCCTGATTTCATCTGTTTTGGGAGGAATATCCTTGATTCTGCTGTCTGTGACGATCAGATTTTGGAAAAAAAAAAAGAACATGGGTCACTATTAAGCCAGGTGGTCACATTTGTGTTTCCTTATCAATGGAGAGGTGGTGAATTACCATGGACTCATGGTCCTGCGAACCAAGGGACTCATGAACCAAGCTAAGAGTTGTCCATCAACTTATAACTCTTTATAGCAAGAAGTATTTTTCAAGATTTCAGGTGCAACAAGAATAGTTAATGAAATAATTTTTCTCTACAGCTTATCATTAGCAATAGGTAATGCTTTACTTCCTCTCTCCAGCACTTTGACCTCATCTATTCTTTTTGGCTCCACTGGCTTAACTATCTCACCTCCAGCAAGACAAACACACAAAGAAGTCAAAAGCTCAGGCTTATATATCTTACCCACCAACAAAATGCAGCAGCTCCTTAAACACAACGAGGGCACTTCCCACCACATGATACCTCCTGCTTCAGTATTTGGAGTTTTACTGTGCTTTCTGCAGTACAGTATTTTTAACCGAGGAAAATCCTTCTCCTATCAGACCCAGATTTGTTAATTTTACATTTTTTCCCTACCTTTCCCCACCCTCCAGTGCCCTCTATTGATTTTATGCTGTAAACAATCTTATGGCAGTGATACTGAGTAATATCCTAAACTTACCCTGGATACTTACATTTTATCATAAATATATAGAAGTACTCTTTCAAAATTTTATGAAGGAAGATGCAGGTAAGATACACAGAAGTCAGATGGTCTGGAGCTGGAAGTTTTGGGAAACTCCTCATTTAGTACAAAGTATATCATCAGAGTCAGTGAAGAACATATTATTTTCGTTAAGACAATGTTGTCTCAAATTCATAGCTGCTTCTTCCAAGTATGGAATGTCAGACAACAAAAATAGTTAAAAGGAGAGATTAAAGCAAGTGGAATGACCTTTTAAATCTGTGCGCTGGCTTGCGGACCTGGGTGATTTGCTCAGAGGAACATCTGCATCCTCTTACAGGATTTAGAGGGTACTTACCTGCAGAAGTGTTAGGAACAAGGAGTATCTGTTCGCGATGATTCTTTTATCAGCTCTTACTGCAGCAAATATCCTGACTACCAACAGCATAGGATGCCAAATACCAGACAGAAGCTATCCTTTGCATTTCGTGTGTCTGTGTAAACATATGCATCGTTGGATGTTACACACATATAACTTCAGGATTATAAGAAGATAAATCTCAGCTGGCCACTAAAGTAATTTTTAAAAATTTCCTTTATAACAAGCAACAAATTTAACTTTCTTCCCTACATTATTGTGTGATGTGCATTATGAGCATCTGGTTTGCTTTTAGAGAAATGTAGATTCAATTCAAGTCAGTGATTCACTAAAATATCCTAATATTCTTAAGGATGTTTCTCTGTAAAACTTGACACACGATCCTTAATCTTACCAAACTCCTCCATTTTATCTTCTATCCATAAATTACATTCCCATCTGAAGCAGCATTGGTAAGATATGTTATGAATTATTTTATGGGTAATTTATTCCTTTCTTTTTAGTGCCTTTGTATGATTTTTTTTTTAGGAGTTATTAGACTTCTGGCTACCCACTTGGGGAGTTTCTTAAGAATCCCTTTAAAATCAGAAGTTTCAGAGTGTATAATGACCAAATTACTTTTTTTTTTTCTTCCCTCCTTTCACTTTTCTTTCATGACAGTTGCTGTTTCATCCCTGAATGTTTCAGTCTCCCTTTATTCTCTGAATATATGCCTAGAGTCATACTGGACATGACAACAGCTCCAGCACTTGCTGGTATCACTCAAGCCATGTGTGCCCTTACAGGCCAGTGCGGAGTATCACAACCAGGAACAGTGTACAAATGCATGCTTTGATTATTGAAGAGGGTTATTTTTTTTTTCCAGTAAGTCTCTTTAATTTCCAGATATGTTTTGAAAGATTGCTAGGTAAGGGTAGACAAGGGTTTTAGTAATATGGGTTACTCTTAACAGCACAGACTAAAAGAAAATCTATATGGGAGGAAGATTTTTTATGTCTACTTAACATTGAGATTCGTCACCCTTTTTTCCCAAATTTTCTAAATTCCAGAAACAGGAATTTTCGTTGAGCTGAAAATGGTTTTGAATAAGGTTTTCCTTCCCTAATTTCTCAAGATTGCAAGCAAAACTCTTCAGCATTAGGGAGGAGTAGGAGAATTTTGTGTTACTAGCAGAGGAGAGAGGTAAGTGTCCTCGAAAGGTCATCTGGGCCATTGTCGCACTGGTCATTTCAGGATTAAGATCAGTAGGTAAGATTTTCTATCTATACTAGCCAGGTTCCTCAATGTCCTTAATTCCATCCTTTTCTTTTTTTTTTCTTTTTTTGCCATTTTTGTTTTTGCTGATTCTTTTTCCTCCATACCACATGTTCAGGTTTGCTCCTCTGTGACACATGGGGTATACAGGGCATCCCTGCAAAGTGTTCCAGTACACAGAAATAAGTAATTACTGCCTGATACTGTCTAAAATATGTTTCTCTTTCACAGGAGATCACGGTGCAGTTTTCTGTGGTTCCTGTAGCTCATCCCCTGGCATTTTAGTTTAGCACTGAATGACTAGCACTCAAATTTGCTTTCCTTTCTGTTTCACCACTGCTCAGGAAAATCCTCCAGCTTTGTTTTCTTTTCTGTTTGGTCACTTCAACGATACAAAGGTTGCTTTTCATGTGGCAACTGGAAAAAAAATTATTTATTTCAAGAGGTAATACTGGATACACTATAAAGCTAAGTAGTGTCAAGAAGCATTTCATAATTACACACAGCTATACAGAGAATTTTATAAATATATACATAGCTGTGTGTGTATATTTTTATATATGTATATACGCTGTCTCTTTAACAAGAAAGGTTTTGTAATGATTTAATGATGGGTGTTGATGGTTAGAGGCTGCTTCTCTCTCCCTTAACAGTATGAATAAAGCAATAGGGCATCTGCGAAATACGGATCTGTAAATCTCAAAACAACAAGGGTAGTTTGTGTGTTTCCTTTTGCCCAGAATCTCCCATTTGTGTTTAGCAAATGTTTTATTTATTTGTTTGTGTATTGTTTCTGATTCTTCAGCATACTGGTAAGATTTCTTTGTGTGTTTTGCTATTTTGTTTGAGACAAGGGATGGCTGAATGAATTCAGGTAAAATAAGAGCCTATTGCACTCTAACATGTATCCAAGACATGACCTTGACCCAAACTGATCATTCATGGAGTTTTACAAAACTTGTGCTATTTAAAACCTTCATTTTTTAATTCCTGTTGATTTAGGAAGCAGGAGGTATTAGTGGGATTCTCAAGAGACAGCTCTGCTCCTGAGACATTTTCAGGCCAAATTTTCAGACTCAAGAGATTCTATTAGCTCAGGTGAACTCCGAAAAAACATCCATTGGGTGTTTATCAACATTTATCTGAACCAGAAGTATAAGAAAGTTCATTCATCACTTGAGTAATCATTGTGGCATAAGAAATCCGCGTCCTTTTCAAAGACTGGAGAAAGACAAGACTTGAAATCCTTGATATATTTAATTTTACTATTGAATAAAACATACAAGGTAATAAGGTGTGAAAGAAAGGACGTGTGCTTATGTGAGAGGGAAATATATAGAGAGAGATTTCCAGGAGAATATCCAAGTTGATCTTACATATACAAGTAAATAGAGGCACCAATCATTGCATTTTTTCCTGTAACCACCATAATAACATTAAAATCTTATTCAGATCCCACAAGAATGGCTGATTTGATAGCATGACAACCAACATTCAATAATGAAGCAATCTTGGGCTGATAAACAACTCCTATACTCTTATATCACCTTTTAAAGTCATCAACTCCTCACTGATATTAGCAAGCTTACTTAACTGCGTTGCTTTTATGCTTTGGAATAGCGTAGGACAAAAAATGTATTGAAAATTATTTACCTCCATTTTGTTTTCTGCACAGCATTTTTGAAACCACTGTGCTAGGAGGGGCTGTAACAATAAATTGCTGAGTCTTCTACACAAACAGGGGTCCTTCAGCCAAAAAATGAATCTTCTTCATAGGCTTACAAACACGTGAAAGATGAAGTGGTAAGTAGTGAAGCTGTCCTTGGTGTGAGGACCCAGGCAGAGCAGTAGGTACTTCACACACAAAAAAAAAACCAGAACAGAACAGAACAGAACAGAATAGAATAGAATAGAATAGAATTCATTTCAGTTGGAAGGGACCTGCAATGATCATCTAGTCCAACTGCCTGACCAATTCAGGACTGACCAAGTTAAATCATGTTATTAAGGGCATTCTCCAAATGCCTCTTAAACACTGATAGGTTTGAGGTACCAGTCCTTCCCTCTCCCAGTAGGCCACCACCCTACTTGTGCAAGTTTGTGTGATGAGGAAGGAGTCCCCATGGGTCTCACCAAATCTGTGGCAGGTTGTAACTACTCAAAGGGCCCCCATGGACTCCCAGAAATGTGGCAGGACAGCATGGAGATGTCTGTTCCTTCCTAAGCACTCAGTGCAATTCTGTTTTACTGCTAATGAGAGAACCACGTGTTTTGTAGAGACTTGTTTTGTAAAGCGCTACTTTGATTCAATTCCTAGGTATTCCTAAAAAGATTAATCATAAATTTAAATGCCTTTGAGGCTGCAGTTTCAGAAAGGAGTGTAATTAATATGCCGGACAAAGCAAAAGCTCAGGCCTCATGCATTCAACAGCGTCTGTTTATTCCGTAAAGGCGAGAGAGTATTAAAATCTACATGTACCCTAAGTACCTTGAACCCATGTCCCGTTTTTGTTTCCAGGTTATAATCCAAAAACATCTGAATTAATCATCTAGAACCCCAAAGTAGCAGCTGGGTGAGTTTCTAGAAAAGTTATTTTAATCAGAGATATAACAAATCCTGCTCTAACTATCCCTCCACGGTGGATCTGGTGAAGCCTTAGAAATTAAATAGCAAACTAAAAGTTTGCCAACTACTTTCCACTATTGCAATAAAGTATAATTAAGTCAGCGTCTGTTGCCAAATTTCACCAGTATGTACCTATTACCAGCAGAAGAGCTAAGCTGGGGTTCTTACACAATATTTTGACCAGAATGAAGCTCTGATCTGACTGCAGGAATAGGGAAGTCAGTTCTTCACTTCTGTTTCTGCCTGAAGAAGTTTCTGTAGAAGGAGGGTCACTCTGGGTTCATATTATCCTTTTTATTGTGCCAACAGCTATCTCCTAAATCCACAGGGCCAGGGCTTGTGCACGGGGGTGTTACTGCAGTCATTGCAAAGGGGTAAGGGTGACAGAGGAATGTGTTTTGTTGATCTGAGCACAGACTTGCTTTGGACAGAGGATTTTTTTTTCTCTGCAGCTTCCCTGACCAAGGGGGTTAAAAAGCCACAGATGATGAAATCTTTTGAATGTGAAGTGTAAAACATCGTATTTAAATATCATTAATAACAAAAGCAAGGGCTCAGTTTCCACTTTGTGTGTGGTCAACTTGCAAGTCATTTGTTCTGGTACCACAGCCCATTAAAACAAAACAAAACAAAAAGGAATCTACACCTTAAAAATCAACAGAAAAAAAAAAAAAACAAAAAACCTCAACCCCTCAAATAATTGCTTTCTACTCTGTGTCATGTTTTAATTAAAGATAGCAGCACCACAATCTACGATATATCTGGAAATTATTAGAAACCTTTTCCAGAGGCAAAAAGGATCAATACCTCTTTGTCTCAGTGGCATAAAACATCTCTGTGTTACTTCTTTCCTGCTCGCAGGAGAGAAAGGAAAGGGTCTAAGACAGGAATAATAGCAGCACCAAACGGGAGAGTCGTGGGCCAGGTCAAATGAGTATGCTTTTTCTTTTGTTTTTATTTTTGAAAATGAGCAGAGCAGTTTGCATTATCTACTTCTGTCCCTGAAGTAAGTTTTGCTCCCTTTGAGTCAGACGCAGGAGACAGCACATGGAGCTACTGAGTCAAGTCACTGAAGAAAGGAAATGTGACTGAGATTGGGAGCCTGGGAGTCGAGTCCTGGCTTCCCTTCTTGACTTCAGCACGGATGTGCTGTGTGACGCTGCTCAGCTTACTTGGGGCTGAGATGATGCAGGTCTTGCACCTCGCACGACGGTGATCGTGTCCTGTGGAGAGTAATTTCTTGTTGACAGTACTTGCCTGCACAGACTGACCTTATTGCTTTCTGAAGGACAGTCTGAAAGTGGTGTCACTCGAGGCTGGCTGTGCCTTGTGTGACAGTTTATAGGCATGGTCCCTCCACTTCTCACAACCCAAAAGCACCACAGGTGAGGTTCATCTGAGGCATCTGGTTTTCTCCATTTGTCAGTGGAGAGGAGTAGACTCTTATTAGTTAAGATTACAAATAAACCATGACCCCAAAGTGCCCAAATATTTCCTAATTTTATTAAAAGAAGCCAGAGACTATGCACTCAGATGTCCACATTATAAAAATCTAGAGTTAGACAGCATTAAATTGTGCCTCAGTTTCCCCATATCTAAGTGTGATAATGGGACAACAATGAAGAATATCATATCAAATCAGCTTGCTATCACCCTCTTTTTTTCATGTGAGTGGGTTTTAGCCTGCTTGGGCAAAAGAACCCATGTGAACACACAGGAAAAGGGAAATGTTTTCCCCATGTTGCTTCCTGACCCTTTCCCTTTTCTTTACTGAAGTCAGTTTATTTCTTGTCTCTGTCTAGGCTGCAGGGCACAGAGTAGATGGGGCTGAACTAGCTGCACTCCCTGGCATTGCTCCCAACACGGGTTCATTTCCGAACTGAAATGCAATTGAAAACAAATGTTGTTTCAAAAGTCATTAACCTCTAGAAAGATCTCACCAAAGCCATGAGTGGATGGCTTAAGGAGCAGATTTTAAGAGTAGAGGGGACATTTTGACTGTCAAGATTGTTGCCCTTAATAATACCAATTTCACATTTGTCCAACTGTCTTTCAACTAGAACATATATTTCAGAAAAAAAATCAAACCATACCCCAAAAATCTTGACTTCAAGACTGCTCAGATGACATTGTTGAAGAGTTTCTCATTATCATTGCAATGCAAATTATAATGCCAATAACATTTGAAAAGATTTATCAACAAAGAAATTCACTGAAGCAGCTGACCTTGCTTCATGGAGTTAGTTACCCTTCCCTGTGAATCACCCCTGGGCCACAGGGTTTCAGGAAATTTCTCCCCCAGCCTCAGCTTCCTGGAGAATTTTCCATCCCCTTTCATTTGTGGGGTGTGATAGGATAATAGCAGCAATCCAGTCCTTATTGTCTGAATCTGCAGATGAACAGTGCTGTATAAGTGTAAAGTGTTATTATTATTGTAAGGAAATAATAATACTAATAAAACAAAATGAATCGAAGTCTTGTCTTCAGATGGTTATTTTAGCAATCCAGAAATCTAAAGCCCATGAAATAGACAATTAAGAGGGGTGAGATACTTAATATCAGTCGTTGTGTTTTGGTAGAATTTTGCAATAACGCAGCTGCTATAATAATACGGATTTTTATTTCTCCTTATAGAAAGGAAGCAGTTGTGTTTTCGGAGAAGCCTTGAAGTCCTGCTGCAGAATGCAGAACTTTGTGTGTGTGTGGATGCTTGTGTGTGCCTGAGCGCCCAGATGGCCTCTCTTCTTTTACAACAGCTCCATCTTTGGGAGAGAGAAGGCAAAACTTGTTCTTCCCTTTAGCTGGCTTTGCAAACAAAAGAAACCTTGGAAAGATTATTTCACCCTGGAATATCTTTCTTCCTACCACTCTTCTTGCCATGCCTCCCCCCACTGCTGCTCATCAGCTGGGGAATTGAAAAACCAAAAGCAATACCTCCTTTCTCTTATTTCTGACATAACTAAGGGCCAGAGACTCATTTAATTAGTCTCTTTCGTGTGGCTTACAGCCCTGTTCAAGGCAAACATTTACCCCTGGGTTTCAACACTGTTGCTTAGCCACTGAATTTTTGCTCTTAATTTTTTTTTTCCTGGAAAATGTAGTATCATGTTAATGGCTATTGGGGATCCTAGACCTAAATCATAATCATAATTGTCTACACTAATCATAATTGTCTTGCTGTTGCAGTGTGCATCCCTCCCCCCTGTCAGTTTGCAGTCTCATCCTGCTCCCTCGTGCCATGCACTCACGTTACATATGCACTAATTTTGTCTATGGAGGAGCTGGGCCCAGGACACAGGGATTAAAGACCCTGTAGAAGGGGCCACTCTGCCTCCTCGAGATCCCCATCCAGAATCCTCCCATAAGGAGAGCCACTTCTGTGTATTTAGTAGGGCTCTCTTTTCCTTTTTAGGTGAGGCTAGCTGAGGAAGAGGAGCTAGAGACACAGAACAAAGAGCTTCTCTTATCCACAGGCTGCTTTTAATCATAGAGCTACAATTGGCACTCTTGTTTTCTCACCCCCTGAATCTTTCATGCCCTTCCTTGCAGTGGCCCATCTCCAGCAGAAGAGCTTACATCTCCTCCTCACCCTTCATAAACTCGAGAGCTGTGACAAGCTGAGAGAGTTGGGGCTGTTCAGCCTGAAGAGAAAGCTCCAGGGAGACCTTTTAGCGGCCTTCCAGTACCTCAAGGGGGCCTACAGAAAAGACAGGGGGAAACTCTTCAGCAGGGCCTGTTGTGACAGGACAAAGGGTAATGCTTTTAAAGTAGAGGGAGGTAATTCAGATTAGATATTAGGAAAAAATTTTTTACACTGAGGGTGGTGGAAGACTGGCACACATTGCCCAGAGGGGTGGTGGATGCCCCATCCCTGGAAACATTCAAGGTCAGGTTGGATGGGGCTTTGAGCAACCTGATCTGGTTGGACATGTCCTTGATCCTTGCAGGGGGGTTGGACTAGATAGCCTTTAAAGGTCCCTTCCAATCCTAACTATTCCATGATTCTATGATTCTATGATTCATGACGACACGATCCAGGACAGCAGGACATGGAAGGTGGAAAGCCTTTGCTTGACATCCACTCAGAACTCATGTCCTAGTCTCTTCAGTAGTCCAGTTTTCAAGGAGTAAGACACTCATGAACATCGCTCTCTGTCCCAGCAGCAGTGATTATGAAAGAGGCAGCCACCATACCACAGTTTTTGTGAAGAACGTGAACTGGTCAGCATGTGGTGGTCAACCAGATGAGGTCCTTCAAATGACATGAAGTAGTGCCTTGGATCCGGATCAGACGTTGACAGGCATTAAATGTCAAGGGCATTCAGGCCTAGAGGTCCCCCCATGTAAGAAGGATAGAGGGACACTGCAGGAACTACAGTTGCAACTGAAAAAGGAATAAAGTTTGGTATGTTCAGTCATCATTTGAGTGAATGGGGTGAAATTACAAGTAAATCTTGACTTGTCAGGCCCAGAGTCACTTTTCTTTTCTGAAGACAGGGAGGACTAAAGATGAAGAGTAAAGAAAGAGAAATTTAATTCCCAGTAACTATACAAAGACCCGGATAGAGTTCCCAGAGTGCACCAGTGTATCCTCTTCAGGGCCAAGACAGAACTCAGGGAAAAGAAAAAAGAAGGCAAAGAAATCACAGAAGCAGACAAGGTCCATGATAACCTAGGAACAAGACTAGAAAGCGGTCAGGCGGATGCACCATGAGAAAAAGTAAAACTAAAGCTTTCAGAGCCAAGAGTATAAATGACATGAAAAGCTAACAAATAAACAAACAAAAACATAGACACTGAATAATTTAACACAGCCCCAGAAGTCTGGCAATAGCAGTCCTTTGCTATTTGGCTGCTGGATGTACACAGACTGAGATTAACCTCTTGTGTCTAAAGCAGGCCAGAGACCTTCCTAATGGTTTAATGCTGTAGTTGATTAAGTTTCAGTGTCCAGAAAATATTTCTGGACTTCTTAAACCTAGTAATTTGAATGTAGCCAATGTGATCTAGCCGTAGTTCACAAGGAATTCTTTAAATCCAGACATCCTAAAGGTCAAACAAGTGACTTTAGCATTCTTTGGTCTAGTGAAAATCATTTGTATACAGAGTTCAATTCATCACATGGGTTTTTCTTCAGAGATCCCAGATTTAATGTCACTGGAACAGAAACACATGTTGTCCTATCCCCACAGCTCTGCTGCATCTTAAGCACTCCAGCTTCTCCAGATTCATGCTGATAAAACCTCATTACAGTTCTGTAATGTACTTCTGATACACACTCCCAGTTTCACTCTCATCTGCAAACCCTGGCATTAGTTGGGGTTTGAAGAGAAAGTGTAGAAACAGCTGTGTAGAAAATATGGGGTTTTTTTCCCTTGCAGTATTTCAGTCACAGTTGGAAAAATAACTTACCAGAAATCTCCTATTCTTAAGATAATTCATTGCTAAAGCTAATTCACAGAAGATTTGTCTTCACACATAGTATCACATGAAGTAATAGTTTTTCCTTCCCAAATCCAAAGTTTATTTTCCCATTAACTGCTGGGAATAGAGTAAGGTTCCATTATCTGAAACCAGGCAATTTGCACTTACTTCTAGCTATGGAGTCAGATTGAGCAACTAATCTTATCACCATCATCACACAACTTCTTATATTATATAGCCCTGCTAATGTAAACATTTCACACAATTACATACAAAATATGCATTGTTAATTACACCTTTCTTTGTAAAGCTCCAGAGTGGTTCCATGGATTTGACAAAACCCCCAAACAGAACAAAATGAAAGAATACAATAACCTTCCCAAAACTTTATCCTGGGTCAACAGTAAGTCCTGCATGTGATGGTTCAGGAAAGTCTGTAGTCTTCAGTTAATGGTGAGCAGAGAGACAACCAGGGCTGGCTGTCCTCCCTGCTTGCACAGCCTCTTCCTTCTCCTCTCGAGTATTTTTACTTCCCGATATCTGTGTAGAAGCAGACACAGATATCGGGAAGACAAGCATGTGCAGTGGTCAGCACATCAGCTAGATCATAAGCTAGACATAAATTTGAGGTGACAATCCATAAGCAAAGCCCTCTGATAGTGTAAGAGAGTTAGTTACGCACACTGCTTAATATAACAGAAATTATAGAGAAAGAGCAAAGCATAGATGCTGCCTGTTCCTAGAGAGGAATGGGGTATTTTGGGTATTCTGTCTACAGACACATTTACGGATCTTCTTCACGAACTGAGTATCTGAGCTAGGTTTGTCATTTCTCACAGAAAAGCACCCAGAGCAGATGAAAATCTTTTTCCCAAAAGTCTTATGTTTGCCCAGTAACCTAACAATTTGAGCACTCCTCTGTTCCATAAGAAACTCAGGGATCCTTCTCCAGTATTGGTCTCCCACCGTGGAGCTAAAACTTATCCCGGAATAATACTTGATCCTGAAATAATAACAGGCTTCAGTCTCCTCTGCACGTTGGTAAGTAAAAACAGTCTCATACATATTTGTAAAGGGTTTTAAAACATAAGTATGAGCCTTGTTCTACAAATTCAGAATTTTTTTTCAGCCTAACATATTCCTCTGAGTAAACTGTATCAAATCAAGTTCCTGTATTGAGATCCTGTACACCACACTTCCCTTTCAAAAGCCTTTCTGGGATTGTAAATATAAAATACATTTACCTGAATATTGTTTGCATCCATCATTTACTTATTCTCCACAATGTCCCTGAGGAAAAAGTAGAAAATGTAAACTATGGTCTTGTCATGATAGGGACTGTCCTCATTTCAGTCACTGTTTTCCACTGTCAATATGAGATATCGTCGTAGAAATGCCATCAAAGTGCTACGTTGCTGACAGGTGTAAGATTATGAGGAATGATGCTGTTTTAAGTTAGCTGTTAACTTGCAGTATATCAGCCTAGAAGAGATCATCCTGTTAGAATCATCCTGTTGGTAGTTATCATATTACACTTGAAGGGGAGGAAACAGCTGATGGAGGTGCGGTAAGTCTCGAAACCCCTGAAATGGCCAGCATTGACATCCAGGGGATCAGGCAAAGAATGTGAGGAAGGCTTCAGTTTACAACTGTGCATCATGCTTCAGTGTGAAAACAAGGTGGGCTACCCCTGTGCAAATCACACTCCTTTCTCCCTAGATCAATTTGCATCAACCTAGTTACACCCTTGAATGACGAGCAGCATTTGAAAAAGCAAGAGGATACAGTCCTGTTTGGGGACCACATTTGACTATTTGCTGCTCTTGATGTGGTGTAGTGTGGACTGCTATGAACTTCTCTGTGCAAACTGAATGTTTCCCTCTGCATTTCTGGCTTTTTTGGCCATAAGCTCTTTGAGGCAGTGGATATTCCTCTTTCCCACCATGTTTAAAGAGCCAAGAATATGCTTACCTCTGTTGCGTATGTTCTGTGGTACTTTAAAACAAAAAATAATGGAAATAAATCCTTACAGGAACAGGCACTGGAATAAGAAATAGTCTGAAGTCAGATTTTGTTCTGAAATATAGTCTGACATTTATAATTAATTTTTTTTTCAGCTAAAGAAATATTATATTTTATTTCTATCTATATCTACGTTTTAACATTATGATTAAATACAGCAAATGTATTTCTAAACTAAAAGTTTCTTACTTGGTTATTTTGTTTAATCAAAATGAAATTTTATCATAATTGACATTCTCATGGAACTGACTTCCAGAAATCAGCATTGCTAGTGGAAAACCATATCCTTTTGTAAAATTTCTAATGAGTCTTAGAGGAGCATGTCTTCCCCACTTTTATCTCTAAACAAGCCCCACATTAAAGGTGCTCTGCCTTTGTATGTCCTTGGTGTACTTTTGAAATACTTGTCAGTGGCACCCTTTATAATTTCCAGAGACATAATTACATCTGGACTTCCACCTTAATGCTTCTAAAATGCTTACTGCTTTCTTCCAAGAGGTGACTAAGAGTTTAAGAACATAAAAGGTTGAGTAAGTATCATCAGAAAATCAGTCTGACTGGAGATGTGATGGCCCCCTGATGTTCACATTACTGACTCAGATTGTAGGGAAGAAGTGAGAAGTGAAGTTTCTCATTTTTTTGATAAACTATCTATTTCATGACACCTATTCTGCAGCAGCTACCTGACAGTGGCACAAGTTTAATGATTCAAGTTAAGCCAAGGACATTAAATGGTCTGGAGGAAGACTCCACCCTTCTCTCCTAACTGCTCTCTACTCAGCCCTGCCTTGTAATACACACTCCTTTGCTGCACATGAAAGTTCAAGTAGTTTGTTTGTACACAGCTTATTAGTAGGGGCCATAGCTGATGGCATAAATAAACATCAAACTTGCCTTTGGATGGGTGATGTAACTAGGAGGAGAAAAGAAAGAGAAAAAAGAAACCCTCTCCCCCATGTCCAAGTGGAAAGAAGAGTGACGACCTACCCAAATAAGCCTCCTCCTCTGGGCATCCTCTCCAGAGTAGCAGCTGGTGACAACGATCAAGTTGAAAATGGCAAAAAAAAATCTTTCTTTTTCTTGCTTTATCCCCAGTAACAGTTATACTTTTCATCAAGACTTGCTCAATCTCTCCATTGGTAGTTACTCTTTATGACAGTACTGGTGCTGGTTGGAGCATGCCTGATTAGGTGCAGGTGTTGCGCACTAATTGGCCATTAAGTTTTGGCATGTATATTATTGATAATACTTACTGGATTTTAAAATTAGTATTATCCATTATCTAGTAAGTTGTGTTTATTTTAATATGAAGATGCAAACTAAAACTTACAGGGTGAAGGGTCAGTTGATCTACATGGAAGTATAAACTAGCAGCTACAAGGAAAAGTGGTGAAGAGGCAGAGGAAGAACAAGATCATTTAAATGTCAAAGTCAATGACTTTGGAAAAGAAACTGGACATAACAGGTCAGAATCTCACAGTGCAAGGTGGGTAAAGGCATTGCTGCAGAAGCCTTGGGGTGTGTTGATGAAAAATTACTGCACTGCAACTGAAAGATGGGTTACAGGTGAAAAGTCCTTACCATTGCAAGGCTTACAACAGATAAGGCACCATGCGATATCTTGTCTTCTAGGTTGCCCAATGTTTTTTCACACAAAGGTGTCATAGTTTAGTCCTGCTTGGGACCAGACTACGCAGTCTCTCTCTCACTCCCCCCACCCTCTGAGAGAATAGGGAGAGATAATATAAGAAAAAAGGCTTGAGGTTTGAGGTAAGGACAGGGAGAGATCCTTAGTTACCGTTACGGGCAAAACAGACTCGACTTGGGGAAAACTATTTGTTTATTATTAAAACCAAGGCATGATAATGAGAAAGAGAACAAAGTCACTTATCCTCACCCCTCCCTCTTCCCGGGCTTAACAGTATCTCTACCTCCTTGACCCCCACAGTGGCACAGGGGGGAAGAGGGAATGGGGGATACGGTCAGTTCATCACACATCGCTTTACTCCACTCCTTCCTCCTCGGGGAAAAAATTCCTCACATTCCTCCCCTGCTGCAGCGTGGGGTCCCACCCACGGGCTACAGTCCTTCATGAAACTGCTCCAGCGTGGGTCGTTTTTCCACAGGGTGCAGTCCCTCCAGAACGGCTGTCCTAGCAGGCCCTCCACAGGCCACAGCCTCCTTCAGGCATCTGCCTGCCCTGGCGTGGGCCCCTCCCCGGGCTGCACAGGGATCTCTGCTCCTCCATGGGCCTCCATGGGCTGCAGGGGCAGAGCCGGCCTCACCATGGGCTGCACCACGGGCTGCAGGGGAATCTCTGCCGGGAGCAGCATTACTGCTCCCCCTCCTTCTGCACTGACCTTGGCGTCTGCAGCCGTTCCTCTCACCAGAAATTCTTCACAACTGGCTCAGGCAGACGCCTCTCAGGTTCTCTTCATTTCTCATCTCCTCTCCACTTCTTGCAGCCGGGTGGGGCTGAGTTGGGCCCACTTGGCTGCCTGGTGGGAGGGCAGAGGGTGAGGGCCACAAGGCCCACAAGGCTCACGCCTTCCCCTCTCTTCTCTTGCTCCAGCTTGTTCACATTTTGGTTTTTTTTCTGTTTTTCACCTTCTAAAATACATTATCACAGAGGCGTTATCTGGGAACATTCTGCTACCAATTGGCTCAGCTTCAGCCAGCAGTGGGTCCACCCTAGGCCCGGCCGAGTCCACGAGACAAAGGGGAAACTTTTATCAGCATCTTGCAGACTCTGTCACCATAGCCTTCCCTCACTAAATAAAACCAGGACACAAAGGATACTGTGGAGAGACATAATCATGAGAAGGATGAATGTTCCAAGGGGTTTGAAGCAGCAAGCATGACATGCTTTGGCTGCTGGACAGTATGGGAAGGTACAAGTGTTCTTCATATTTCTGAAGGAAGAGGTGTAGGAGAGAAGATAATCTTTACTATTATAGAAAATAGGGCCACTCTGTCTGAATTTGCTGAGTTTAGCTAAAGCCAGTGGAAATAGACATAGTTCCCAAAATTTCAACAGGTTACTAAGGAATATTCAGTAAGTAGGATGATCAAAGGATTGAATTGTCCATGAAAGATGTCTCCCTATAACAATAGTCAGTAAACCTGTAAAGTTGGCACTGCTGTTAAATGTCTAACCTTATTTTAGAGAACCCTAGGCATTTTAAAACTGAGAAACTGGGGCAAGGAGGAAGAAAATGGCTCATGCACAAGAAGTTCACCATCTATCCTGCTAGACCAGGACATGTGAGTTGAAATCTCTCAAATGTCAGGATACACAAAATGTGATGAGCAAAACTTCCATCCTTTTTGCAGATCCCCAGATCTGGTGTGGTGAATCCTACCACAGGACCCAGTAGCCAAAGGAAACCTAAACTTTTATGAACCTCAGAGCTTACCTATTTTTTTTTAACAATTTTTATTTGCTATATATGCCCATACACTAACAATGATAATTTAAAACCCCCAAAATATAGAAAATAATATCCTTTTCTTTAGTATTCCTCATGTATTTTCAAGGTTTTTTTTCTGTAATATTAAATGCAGTATGACGCACAGAACAACTGTCATCAGAATGGACATCTTGTAAAGCATACATTTTTAGCCATGACCTTTCTTCTACCTTCCTCTCCTGCTTCCTTTTCTTAGAACACAATTTATTCCTTTTTGACTGTTTTTGGTTTCTGTATATTTCATTTTATTCCCCCTCTCTTTCTCCTTCTGCATCCTCTCCACAGAAAACTTTCACTATTGAAAAGAGAATCCCCAAATTCAAAATATTTATGTCTAGATCCAGCCAGAAAGTTCAGCACAAGTCTCTCTTATTGTCCTTTTTCACTGTCCTGACTTGCAGGATGTTGTTTTTCTACGAAAGACAGTATATGCTCAGAAATAAATACTGTTTTTATACAAAAAAAAACCTCTTGTATTGCACAAAAGTGTGATTTACAGGGCAATGTTCTGTCACTAGTCCTCACAATCCAACGGTCCTAATATGCTCACTGTCACCAGACGTTTGAGAATATATCCATATAACATAGCTATTTCTTCAAGGTGCTGTTCCATATTACAGAGACAAATGTGCACCCTGAAAGTTGTGGAGCATCCTGAGTTGTGTAGGGTATCCTGGAAGATCAGCATGCCTCTTTGCGTGAGATTTCTTTTAGCATGAGGCCCATTAAGGTCCCCTTGGCATCTCAGTTCCCTTGCTCAGGAAACAGGAGGTCAGCAGTGCTAAGACGTGTCAGCTGGTTATGGTTAGCATCTCTGGTCTCTGAGCAGCAGAAGTTCCATCTCTGTTTTCCTCTGAAGGCATAGGGAAGTCAAGAAATATAAGGTGAGGAAGCATCTCAGGTGATGTGAGGATTTCTCAGGTCTGAATACACTGTGTTTGTGTGGTCTTTTTCTTCTGCAAAAAAAATGGGCTTAAGTTCACTTACTGAAAATATTTAGGTAGTCATGTCAGTTTCTTTGCTGACCCACAATGAATCCAAGCCTCCTTTCCTTCTACCTCGCATTGCCACATCTACTGTTGCATACTGTGAGCTAAGCATTATCTCTCTGTTTTATTAACACTGTCCTCATTGTACCCTAGATGTCCATTGCAGGATCAGGGCCTGTATCAATTTCCTCCTCCGTTTGTATCTGTACACTTTTGCTTAGCTTTGGGGAACATTGTGGGGCCATTTGTGAAATGACAGTACTTTCTGCCGGGAAGATCATTATAGGCAGAATGTATTCCAATGTGCAAATTACATTTCTGCTTATAGGGAATTTGTTCTGCTTAATACAAAAGAGCTTTATGAAAAGAAGGTCTCACTGCACTTTCCTCTAATTTGGAGCTGCAAAGCTAGCTTCCATGCTGTGCAGAAATACACAAGGAGGGTTAAGTCAGTTTTAAAAGAGCATCAGTTGGGTGAAAATGTGTTTGACCTTCACAGGGTTCTTCAGTCATTCTTCAGCTTCAGTGACTGAGTGAAGAGTGTGTCATTCTGTCATATAAAAAAAAAAACAGATAGAAAAAAAATTTAAAAATCGATCCTGTCTGCCCCTGAAAGCCTTAGTTTTCATTGGCATCTAACTGACATAAATAATATTTGGTTGGGTTTTCAGTGCTATTTTTATTTAAATGTTCTGAGGTATGCCAGCTAGCAGCAAGGTCCATTTTTATAGCACAGTGAATTCCCACAGTTCTGGTAAATATAATCAGATAAGGGGAAGTTGAACTTAAACCTTCTGTTGCAGTCAATCAAAGAAAACTTCATAACCCAAGACTATATCTCTGTTTATAATTGCTAATTATAGAAGTCTATTCAAGGACAATTTAAAAACAAGATTTTAAATCCATCTAATAAAAAAAAAATAGAACATAGAGGCAGAAAAAGGAGACAGTCAGTGAGAGCTAAGAAATGAAAAAGAAGCGGAATACAAAGCAATGTATTTACCTGAGCATTATACAAGGCAAAATATTCCCCAGATATGTTGCCATTGCTCTTCAGTATTATACTATCTCTGTGACAGTGATCTTGCATTTTTGTAAAAGTTTGTTGACCAAAAGGATCTAGGTGTCATTGTACAGATCATAGAAATGATTGGAAGCACAGGCTGTTCCAAGGGAAAACATATAGGAGGAAAAGGATGTCTTCCCTGCATGCAAAGTCTGAATTCAAGAACCTGTGTCTCTTTTGCCAGATTTGCTTTGGCAAGCTATACAGAGGGTACAGATGTTAGAGATTCAAATTCAGCTCTCAATATAACATGATATGAAGTCTCTGGGAGAGCACCTTAGGAGAGGAACATAAAGTTTGCATCTCTCTCGATAAAATTGTTTAAATCTCTTCTAGGAAACAATGTCCTAACTGGGGCATCAGAGCTGACAGCTTAAAACCAGTAACATGGACAACTCACTGTCTTCTTGAGTTTCTGCTTTCTTTTAACTATTTGCTACATAAACTTGTGAAAGGAGAAATTTTGATGTGGTGAGACAGTGCCAACTCCAGTCCTGGACATCTACCTTCCAAATAAAAGATAGAGAGACGCCTCACAGAGAACTAGGACACTTCTTGTCCCTGTGTTTTCTGGATCATTACCTTTCGCCAAACCAGAGTATATTTCCTAGTGAGGTAACTTCAGAGCAGAGCAAAAAATATCTAGACAACTACAGGCTGCAGGTACAAATAGATTCAACTGATCACTAACAAAGTCCTTCCAAAGAAGCAGTGGTGTGAATGGTTCTCCTTACTTCCTTCTGCAGACGCAGACGTGGATTTGAAAATGTGTTCATCTTTGGTCAAAAAGAAGACATATTTTCAGTTGGAAGTCTTTCAAATGGTCTAAAAGTAGCAAAAGTATATGTGTCATCCCTATGCCACAAGTAATTACTGGTTTGTTTTTTTTTTATTTTAGAATCATAGAATGGTTTGGGTTGGAAGGGACTTTTAAAGATCATTTGATTCCAAACCCCCTGCTGTGGGCAGGGACGTCTTTCACTGCGCCAAAGGACAGTGCCATCCATGGCTCGGCTGTTTACCCAGGCTATCCCCCGCAGCCCTGCTCAGCTACGTGGAGGTCCTGAGAGATGACGTGGTCGCAGCTGGAGGCAGCACGGCCGCAGGCTGCATCGCTTGCTGATAAGACACAGTATTGGCTAGTGACATGACCCATTCATTTTTTGGGTTCAGGTCAGATTTTCAATAGCCTAAAAGTTTCTTTAAATGCGTATAGTCTGTCTCTTCTTCTCTGACATCTGTGATGAAGAGTTGTAATCTGAGTGAGTTTCCTGGTTACACCACTGCGGTGCAGTAAACACTTACTCCTAGGGGTGTCCTTTTATATCAGCCCTTGGTATATGTTATGGCTCTAAAAGAACTGAAAGCTGAGATACATTGTGTTGCCTTTGTAATTACTCAGTACTGTTTTGCAGTCAAACGAACAGATGGACAATATTTGTGGTCTCCCTTCTTAAACTCACACCTTAATGATTTTTTTTTAGGGCAATCAAACTGAAACATGATATTTTAAAAAATATATTCCTATTCTACTGGCTAAAAAAAGAGGAAAGAATTCAGATAACGGTACAACAAAAAATAATAGCTAAATAAAATCAGCATCACTCACACTGTGTTTGAGATAGAATAATAGAATCACTTTTAAGATTTTTTTTTTTAATGAATACAATGGTTTTGAGAACTATTTTCAGGAGAAAGAAAAGAAGAAAGAAAGCAAAGTATGTTTAAGACCTCCTTGAAGACATCCGGAGTTAATAATGATATACACTGTAGAAGGAACAACTATGAGATGAGTGCAAAATGCCACAAACCCAGCTAATTAAAAACGAGGTTATTAGTTTTTAGTTACACTGCAGTTAGAGATAATGCTACAGAGAGTCGGAGTGAAAGTGCATTTTATATTGTAGCAGGAATTGCATTTTATGTGGCATTTTATTTTATTTTAAAGGGTGCTTCTATTTAGAGAGATGAAAGTTTCAATTATGAGTTAAAATGAACTCACTGTGTCTTTTCTGTATCTTTGGGGGGAGGGGGCAAGTAAGGTACAAACTTTCTTGCAAACTTGGCATTCCACCAAAAACAGCACTAAAAATTTGTGCTTCACCATAAAAGACAGCTGCCCAGATCCCCAAGACATGTGGGAATGCCTGGCTTCTATGGATTTTGTTTTCCAGGATGATGAATAGAAATTCTTCACTTGTTTTGAAAGTGTAGATTCAAATACCATTCTCAGTGTGATGCTAAATGTTTTCCAGTAAATTTATGGCCAGATTTCAAAGCAATTCAGCACCTACATACAGAAAAATAAAAGGTTCCTTTTTTAAAGGCATTCTGCATGCTAAATGTTTTTAGAAAGCTGTCTGTTACTTAAATTCTTAAACTGATGCTGAGACCTTTGAACAAGTTCATACTGATTCATACCTTCTGATCCATAAGTGTCTACATCTAAAGCACCTTGCTGGGTGCACTTTTTGGACTGGGTGTAAGAATCACGAGTGAAATCCTCCTGCCACTCAGGTCACAGATTGAAAGATTATTTGATTTTACAAGGGCTGTTTTAAGCATCTTGTTGCTTTGTAGAGCTTCTGTCAGACCAGTGGTCCTGTATTACATATAGTAAGATAAGGCAATGTGAAAAGTATGTAATTTTTTTTAATATTTCTTTTAAATATCTTTAGTTGAAACAGTAGTTTTGCTAGCTGAAGGAAGAAGGCCTCTAGAGCAGCAAAAGGAAGATTTGCAAAATTTAATCAAAGATATCTAGGACTACTTAAAAAAAAAAAATTGATAGCTCATCCCCTAAAAGAAAATAATTCTACAGAACAAAATCCATAAACAATAACTTCTTTCTCCCCATTTATCTATTTATCCATCCACATCCAGGCTGGACTATAGTAATAGGTCATTTTCTCTGCTCCTACAGCAAGATCCAAAGTAAAAATAAACTCTAATATAAAGAAAAATCTACTGAACCTAATATTTTTTTTCTAATGGCATAATGTGCATAAAATCAAGATCTCAGTTATAAAGAGTTATAAACTCTTTTTCAGAGTTCACAAATGCATACTGCCTTTGATTTATTTGTTGACTATATATATTCTTTCTTTTTCAAACCTTGGGCCTTGTTTACAGAGAGGCATGTAGGAGATGTGTGAGATCACTTTCCTATCACCCAGAGCTGTCAGGCAGTAGAGTCAATACAGTCTTTAGACTAATCTACGGATGAAGCCAGGGAGACATTCTTCAGAGTGAAACACAATAGGACCTGCTTCTTCTTTTGGTATTTGGCCAAATTAAGTGTAGTGCAGTCCAAAGGATTTAATGACTTCTAAGCCAACCAGTGCCAGAAAATATTCCTGGGCTCTGGCATAAAATTGCCAAAATGTTAAGAGTTTTCCCTAGCATGGTTTTTGTGCCAGGTAACCAATATTTCCCTAGACAATTTCTGGGAACACTTCAGGAGACTACATGGGCCAAGGATGACTCTCAATAGGCAGTTTGGATGTGGCCACCCAGTTTTGGAAGTTAAAAGAATTTCCCAGTAAAGACATGGAGTGATTCGTGCCGGCTGGCTTCTGCGTCCAAAACCAGTTCTGAGCATGTATAATTTACTAGTATAGATGTGGCTTTTGTTTCCACATTGTATATTGCATAATATCACAGAGCACAACATGAATATGATATAAAAAGTAAATTAAAATGGGAATGAAAACTTCAATTAAACCAAGAACACTTCCTCCAGAATCTGTTTGGTAGCAGATTTAGGGGGGAAATGTTGTCTACTTGTGTCCATTTTGGCTCAGGAAATATTTCAAAATTAAGAACTTAACTGTGAATTACAAAATGCAGCTCCATCCCAGTTCTAATTAGTAGACACTCAGCAAGTTTAGGAAAAACTGTGCAGCATCTGTCAGTTGCTCACCACACAACACACTTATACATACACATACACACATAATTCAATGAAAATAAACAATACCTAGCACTTTGAAAAGGTCACTCAGTCTTTCTAGTGCAGACACTTTGCTCCCCTTGTGACCAGTTTCACAAAGAGCAGTCTTTCTAACTTCAGCCGTTTAAAAAGCTAACCTTTATGCTTTAGATTCCCCTCATCTCTATTGACACACTCTCTTGTGCTGAGAGCTTTGCTCCTCAGGAAAACATCTCCCGCTCACTCCTGCCTACCATGCTAATCTTGACACAAACATCAGAACCTTCATCTTCAGTTTAACACTTCAAATGGGAATTTCTAAGCATCCAGGAGGAGAAAAAAAAAAAAAAAAGAAGAAAAAAAGAAAAAGATGGGAGGGAAAAAGATCCTTGTGTTTCTAAGCAGAGCTAAGCAGAATACAGACAACTTTTTGCACATGGGCAGCGTTCAACAATTTTGTCAGACCCAAGCCCCTGGGCAGAGAATCTAGCTTCTCCCAGACATCAGTCCCCTGTGCAAGACAGGGTGGAGAGCAAACTACCATGCTGACCTCGCACATTCCCGGATGATAACACAGAACCCGCCAGTCATATAAAAGCAAAACAAATTCCAAACACTGATAGGCCCAGCAGTTTCTACTCTATGTGACTTACATTGAGATACAAAGTCTCTTGGTTTTAGTCAAACGAGAAGGAGAAGGTAGTCCAGTACTGTGGTGCACATCCTCAGAGGAATGCATGGAGTGTATTTATCTGACTAACAGAGAAGTCGGTATGTATATCTTTACCAATCTCCTAGCCTCCTTTAAAGTCAACAGAAAGAAAGAAAAACTTTTAGTGTGCCTCAAAGTAAAGCAGCCCAGAAATGTGATTCTCTGGTTTCCTCTTCCTCTCCTCAGGCCACGAGGGCAGTCCTGGCTGACAGCAGATTTTGGCATTGCTAGACCTTGTCAGTGTGGTGAGGCGAGGCTCACCTTGGACCTCCTGAAGAGTATCTGTTATGTATTATCTTTTAATTTATGCCAGGCTTTATTATCAGCTGGCCATCATACACAACAGTTGTGAGTGTTAAATCAGGCTAAAACTTCCTGAAAAGTGTAGAAAAGACAATACTCTGGCCTACAATTCATCAGAACTGAAAGCAGAAGAAGAGAGTGGAACAAAGGTATACTCATTATTTCTTCAGAGATCCTTACTTTCTACTACATTAAGGCAGCAGGATCTATTAAGACTCATTCTGTGGTTTGGGGTCAGTCTGTCTTTTAGGGAACTTCTCGTCATGGAGATGAGTTATTTCAGCATAAGATTTTGTTCCTAAAACTGTCCAGAATATGCTCAACAATAGCAGTTTCCTCATTAGAAATATTTTTTTTTCTTTTTTTTCATAAAAGAAATGTGTAGGAAAAAAAATTGTCATAATTATTGTTGTAATCTTTCTATTTTATTTTAATTAATGCATTCTTTGAAATTGTACACTTCTTTTTATCAAGTTCATTTTTAAGACCTTGCTTTTTCCTTATCTATTTAATGAAGTTCACCATATAATAAGAAAATGTGACTTCTGGTGATAAAAAAAAATGATTTAAAAAGAAATTATTTTGTTACAAATATCTATTAAAAAGGACACAAATATCGACACACAAAAAAATACCAATATAAGCCCTACAAAATGGATTCAGCTTCAAAACATAGTTTCCTTTTCTTCCAGAGATGATTTCTGATTTTTTTTTTCAACAGCTTCATTGTCTTTTTGCTTTAGTTTCAGAATGAAATGAGGGACAATGAATTACAAAATAAGTTAAGAAATGTGCTTCAAGTATGAAACCTCATAAACCTAAACTGTTTTGTTTTCTTCACCACACTGGTTCAATACAAATACAAATCTTAAATAAGCTTCTGAAGGCCATGGAGTAATATCACCAGTAGCATACACAGCTTCTTTTGCTAAGGAAAAAAAAAAGCTAATTCTTAAGAAGTCTTCTCGTAACACACTTACAATAGAAACTACCTGAGAACCATTGATGAAAACAGTTTTTCCTTCTTTATGCAGCTCCACTGAGTCTTGTTGGCAGAGCCACAGGAGATGATGCAGTTTTGAAAGTGAAAACAACATACATATTGTTGTCAAACAAGATTTGGACCACACTCACTCATTCTTGTCTGATATGGTTCTCCCCTGGCTTCTTTCTTGGAAACTGGTAGCGCAGCCGCAGAAAAAGCAGATATATCTTCCAGTCTCTTTATTTATGCTGAAATCTGGGGAAATACCTCAGTTTCATCTCCTCCTTTTCATAAGAACTGTCTTTCAGCAGTGTGATGTATGAGGAATGCAGATTGGCTGCCTGAAATCAATGCCTTCACAAAGGAAAAGGCAACATCATGCACATACATGGTGTTATCACAACCACTACGTCCTTCGAAACCAACCTGTTCATTGCAAATCTCTTCTTCAAGCACTGACTCATCCCAAACCTGCTTAACTGATGAAATCTGACAGCATCGCAGCTTGAGTTGGCCCAATCTATTTAGCTTATGAGATCTGACAGGATCACAGTTGGAATTACCCCAGGAGATCTGATGGGATCACAGCTTGAAAAGGCTTAGCTATAGACACAACATCCAAAGATCTGCGTAAAACTTGAATAACATCCTAAAATTAAACCTTGGCCTCAGCTTCAAGAAAGAAACAAACAAGTAAAAACTTTTATAAGAATATATTATTCTTTTTTTTTTCTTTCTTTTTTTTTTTAATGTCTGCATACAATTTCTCAGACAAGAAAATAAATCTGCCAGTGGCTTACAGGATTCTCATGAGGATTGCTATCCAATCTAGCAAACCTAAGGGCATGAAGAAGCAGAAGGGTTATTGTCAGTTTATCCAGCTTTCAGAATTTCTTTATTCTTTATAAGCCACTTTTGTGGGTGTGAGATCAACCTCCCCATTGCCAAAAAAGCAGGTAAGTCTCACCTCAACTCAGTTCTGGTAACAGGTTCAAAAGCAATTACTTTTTTTTTTTTTTTACTCAAACAGTGATTCTCTCTTTTTTTTAATTAATTATTGTATTTATATATTACATTGTCTGATTTCAAGAAAGCTCCATGACATAGTGAAATACAACCAGCATACTCTGATTTGGTGCTTTCCATAAGCTAGCTTTGCAGAGGTAACTGTGGTTTGCTTCTCATAATGTGATCATGAGAATCTGCAAGGTGAGTCTTTTAATGTGACAATTGCCTGATTGTACATTTATGTTTTGGACTACATAGAAAATATCTTTCCCACTTTTGTGCTTTGTGATATTGGGAAATAAAGTGATAAGAGTTTTGATTAATTTAATATTAGTATGCAAGTATGAATCTAAAAGATTCTAAATAAAAAAAAAATCTATCAACACGCAAATGTTGTAATTGTAACAAAAAGTGAGGTATAATTGTAATTTAGACACTTATTAGGCTAATGACTAAAGACTGTACTTGGATATATTAGAATTGTGACATTCACTGTGATGGTGTTTTCTTCCCTTCCTTCTCCATAGTACTTTGATCACAAGACTGCCTAAAAGCCTCCTCCAAAGACCAGAGCTGTTGCACAAAGGACTGTAGAAACTGAACAACTGAAGAATAAGAATGTACCTGACTTAGAGACAGATCAGCAACTTCGCTCTCCACTTCAACTAAATGAATTTAGAAAGATCCTTCTCACTCATGACATCGAATTAATTTTCTTGATTTTTATTAAAGCTTCAGACTGTATTGCTGCATCAGTTACTAATAGGAATTCACTATGCCTTTTTGAAGAATCAACATTAAAAATAAATTATTTTTGGACATCTGTCTGACATGGAAAACATGACATGCAAAAATGCTGAGTAGCTTGTTGATAGCAACTAAGGAAATATCTTCAGATTAGCTTATTATCTACTGTAAGCTAAAATACCTTCTCAGCAGTTGAAACTCAGCTAAAGTTCATGGAAATCAGGTCATAAAGACTTTCCTTGTCCATCTATCTAAAGCAGTGTTCTTCAACCTTTTCAGGTTACTGACCCGCCTTATTCAAGTAAAAATTTTCTCTGACTCTCTTACATTAACTATGAAAATAGGAGTACATAATGTATTTATGATAACAATGATATGCCTATATAATTTAGTTATGTGCATGTTTCAAGAGGTCGACTAAGAACACTTGACCTTGAAGAGGAAGGGCTAGTGTGGAAGTTTCAATGCCTTTGTTGATATAAAAATTTTAACTGCCTCAAACTGACATTGCTTGTCTTTCATGACCATTGTGTCATAGCCCAGAATGTAGGAAGAAACTTAAGGTGGTCAGTAAATATTCCTCAGTATTGCAGGGTAAGTTTTCTGGGTAACGGTTTTCCTGTCCTAAAATATATTTAAAAAAAAAAAATGAAGGAAAAAAAGACTTTTTCAACTTTGACAAGAGTTATTCTTATTTCTTTTTTTACCCATGTATTGTTACATTTAATTGAAGAAAGACTTTTTAATATACAAAAATTTTAATTGTAAAATTGTCAACATGTCAGTGTTCTCTTCTAACTCAATAAGTGGTTTTTGAAACAGATAGTAGAGAAAATGGACCTGATAAAATATGATCCTAAACTTTTGGCCTAGCAAGTTTCCACCTTATGTAAGGTTGCACCCTATTCCTGACCTGTCCACCATGTGTGGTATTTGCAATATAATTATGTTTGAATGTTGCATGAAGTTTATCCAAATCAGTCTCATAATTCCTTCTCTCTGTCTCCAGCTTTTCCAGATCACAGCTCTGTCTACACGAGGAGACGCAAACTGCCTGCAGATGTTCTATTTCACAAACAAGTCCGATGAAGTGGATAGTTCAGCATGGGCTGCTGGGGTTGCCCAAGTGTATGAGGTTCTTCAACTCACATCTATTCAGCCAAATAAGTAGAGTAGTCAGACTTAAAAGAACAACAACAACAACAAAAAAGTAACTTAGCAGAACGGTTATTTTAGAGGGCTAAAGGTATTCAGTAGTTGATTTATGTCTTCTAACTTAGATATTCATAATGTAGGTGTTGATGTCTGTTAAACTCCCTAGGCTCTTTGAGGTGTGATGCATGTCAGCTAAAGTACACAGCTAAAGTAGATCAGATGAATTACTCCCTAAAAGTACTCAGCACCCTGGTTAACTGCAACGAGTGACTGCAGAGCCTGGGGTGCCTTGCTCAGACGTAGAAGTCTGCTGAGTAGATATTTGAAACTAGACGAGATGAATCCTGGACTGGGATAATCTATCAGAAAACATGGTTAAAATCCCTGCTGCAGAACTCCTGCTTTCAGACACCAGGGAAAACATTACCTACGGAAAATAATGATTGGATTTCATCCTTCTTCAGACCTTGCACAGGAACGAAGGTGGCTGAAGTAGCCAGTTGGAGGGTGGTTTGAGCATTGCTTCCACAGGAGCTATATGAGTTCTTGAAGTGTATTGTTTGAAAAATGATGATGCATAAGTTACCGAGGCTCCAGGGCAGTAGCTTACCACTGTTAGCATAGCTGACATGCTGACAGTTTATATGGAATTTATGTGCCTATTTACTCCACTTTTTATGGGAAAACATGTTGTTACCTTACAGCTGCCATATCACATGCTACTTATCCTGCCTCAGAGCTACAGAACACCTTCTTCAAAGAAGTATACATCCATCAAGAGGTTATGTATTTTTTAACAACATTGTAAAGGGGAAATAATAAAATATAGATTATACTGCGTACTAGCAGCTTTTAATTTTTCTATATATTTTATTTACTAGATTTAACTTATTCTGTAACCATTTGCAGTTGTTCTCTGCTTTCCCATTTACGTATTTGGAGTGAAATAAAAAAGTCAGGAGTAGGGAAGTCCCTTCAACAGCATGAGAACCTGTTGAGGTTCTACAATGGTACCAAAATAACAGAAATAGATGTGTAAAACATGGATGTTAAAAGATGCTTAACAATGTTGACTATGACAGTGTATCAAATGGTAAATCAGATAGTAAAAGGGTGGGATTAGTGACAGGAGTTACAATCCAATCTTTTTATTCTAAAAAAGGTTCCAAGAGGGAAAATAGAAAGAAATAATCCTACTGCCATTATACCGGCTAAGAAATTACTGATATACTTCCTTGTTCACCCGATAACCCAAACGTCTGCCTGGAAATATTCCATTTTCTCATTTTAGTAAGGGAATAAGTTTTAAAAGTTGTTTTATCCTCCTGAAGTAATGCCTTAAAAGTGGTTTCAGTAATGATGTGGGTAATTACTTGCTACAGATCCTAACATGAAGAATTACCCCAAAAAGCCATTGCTGGAGTCCTATTACATTCCATTGAGCTGATGCTGATTTAATTAGAACAGCTGATTTTTTTTTTTTAATATAGCCCCAGTGCAAGGTTTATATTCTGCTAGGGGGTGAACCAGCACTTCATTTACCAGAGTCTTGGGGATGAAAACGTACCATTCTCTCTCTTTCATGGCTCCAAGGGCTGTAATTTTTATATTTTAATACAGAATTGGAAAATTAGCTTATAATACTCAAAACTCCAAACCCAGAATTTCCCACATCTCCAGGACCAGCTCTTGGTACAAAAGTTTTTTCGATAAGAATTGTTCAATAGAGCTTGCTGACAGTTGTCTTTGTCTGCCTTTACAAGGATGCAAAGTTGTGATTACATCTTCAGACTGAAAAAACAACTAAAGATATGAAGCTGATTACACATTTGCATCTGTAAGTGACAGTGGAAACAGAAAAGTTTGAGTTGGAAGGGACATTTAAAAGTCATGTACTCCAAACCCTTTGCAAGGATCAGGGACATCTCCAACCAGATCAGGTTGCTCAGAGCCCCATCCAACCTGGCCTTGAACGTTTCCAGGGATGGGGCATCCACCATCTCTTTGGGCAACCTGTGCCAGTGCTCCACCACCCTCAGTGTAAAAAATTTTTTTCCTAATATCTAATTTAAATCTCTGAGCAACCTGATCTAGTCGAAGATGTCCCTGCTCCTTGCAGCGGGGCTGGACTAGATGACCTTTGAAGGTCCCTTCCAACCCTAATCATTCTATGATTCTATGATTCTAATGTCAAATCCTAAGAGATCATGTCTACTTCAGCTGAACTCCCACGGACAGAAAATGATCAGCCAGCCATTACTATATTTTGAATATGGACAAGTAAGAAAATCTATATGCTACTATACACAGTCCAGTTTCTAAGACTGATAAAAAAAAATCTATAAAAGCTTCAAGGAACATATTTTTAAAAGAAAAATGGCTGGGGATTAAATTTGTCACCCTTTCAAAGTAGCTCCAGTGCTGTGGCCATGTCTCTGCCTAGTTTTATATCTTCCTCAAGCTCTCAGAATTGTACCACTCTGGAAAAAAAACCACCTACTTTACAAAGGAGAATCCAGAATTTGGCAAGGCATCTACATATATGTAAGACTGTGGACACAAAAACTTTGTTTTCTCTGAGTTAAAGGTTGTCTTCTGCTAAGCCAAAATGCTCATATTTCTTTATTCTTATAGGATTTTCTGTCACCCAGTAGCGTCTCTGCATTTGGAGAGAACAGAACTTTTCTGACACCATGTGTATTCATCTGCAGATATTCACTGCAGAAGTGTCCTTGACATGTTAGGGTTTAGGACAGCACCCTTCGTAAGTTCTGGAGGGCAACCAGAGAGATGGATGACAGAGAGCAGTCATGTAAAAGGTGTGAATTTACCTATGTTAACATACTGTCAGTTTCAAATAAATGCTTTGATTTGCCTAATGCTGCTTGAACCAACTGACTTCATTTTGCATATTAAACAGTAGCAGGTGATTTTTAATTTTTTTTTTTTTTTAAATACAGAAGGATTCTCTAACCATGCTCTTATAGAAATCAGGTGGAAGCTACCAATTGACTCATATATGCTGCCATTTTATTTTTAAAAGCTTATCATCTGTGAGATGACAGACAACATAAGGGATGCTTAGATAAAACAATCCTTTATTTCTAAATCAGAGAGTGGAGAAAATCTTCTCAATCTCTAAGTCCCAGGACCAAAAGAAGGATTTGGTTGCATCATGGACAGTAAAGTTGAGAATGAACTTTATAAGGGAAAATAAATAATCTGGTTACTGAGATCCCTGTCAGGTAGAGACAATTAGGAAGGAAAAATACTGTTGGTAGGGTCAGGTAGGTGACACTCTGAATCAAAATCTTAGAGACACCTAGCTGAACTTTCTGAAGAGAACTTGTATGAAACCTTGAATGCAATATGGAGCAGAGAGGAAGGACAAAATGGAGCAGACAGGTAGAATGTCTTACTCTATATAGTATCAAGAACACTAAAAGAAAGATAAAGAAAATGGATTAAACTGTGATTTTAACTTGCCTTTGAATGCTTGAGCTTCTTTACCCGCAGAGTGTGGCCAGTTCCCTTCAGTGCACTGAAAAAGATTATTCTCTGCCTCTGCTTTTTTTTTTTTTCTCAATTTACAGACTTCCTTCCCAGCTGCTTAATGATACAGGACCTTTTCTTCATCCCAGGACTCAAGTTATGAAGTACCACTGATGTTTGTCCCCCAGATCAGAAATTCATTATGAACCTACCCACCATCTGATGAATTTTGCCATCCAGCCTCTAGTCAGCTATTAATTATACACCCTTTCCCTCTCACAACAGCTTCTGCTATAGCAATGTCCTGACATCCATTTTACAGATGGGGCTTAAGTACAGAGAGATTAAATGTCTTATATCAAGCCACAAGTTGCGTATACATGTGACACAATTCTGCCCAGCCAACAAGTCATAAGATTTGTCATCCCTTTCCTTACACTAGTGTCCATTAGTACTCTACTAACCAATAGGCTGGGAAAGATAAATCAAAAAACCAGTGCAATCTCGTCACATCCTTTTCTGCACCTTGGCTGAGGCCCAGCACAGTATCTCTCTTGAAAGCAAGGAAAAGCACTAACAGAAAGACTTTGTTGAAGTGAAACCAAGTGCAGTGCTCTTTGGTTACTTGCAAAGGCCTTAGGGAAGGCCCCATGAGGAGAGGATAAAAGAAACAAGGAACCAAGTCAGCTAACTATGGCCAATAAATAAATCTTGACCTACTTTTCATACAATTATAGAATCATAGAATGTTTTGGGTTAGAAGAGACCTTAAAGATCATCTAGTTCCAACCCTTCTGCCATGGGCGGGGACAATTTCCACTAGATCAGATCTCTCAAAGCCCCATCCAACCAGGCCTTGAACACTTCCAGGGATGGGACATCCACAGCCTCTCTGGACAACCTATTCCAGTGCATCACCACCCTCACAGTCAGGAATTTCTTCCTTACATCTAATATAAATCTACCCTCTTCCAGTTTAAAGTCATTACCCCTTGTCCTATCACTACATGCCCTTGTCAAAAGTCCCTCCTCACTTTTCTTGTAGGCCTCCTTTAGGTACTGGAAAGCTTCTACTCTTTTGCAGAAGATTTGTACAGCTCTCCAAGAAGCATGTGGCTGGCTATTTGCTTTAGTGTTAGAAAAGGTCTGTTCAGGAACTTAAGTCCATACAGTTTTGTTTTGTTTTGTTTTGCTTTTCTTTCTTGAGAACACAAATTGCATAAAGGCTAAGACCTTCATGTTATAAGATGATTCCTTAAATGTTCATCTTGAACAACTGGAAATCAAATTTTAAGGTTGAGCCACACTCAATGGAGAGACCAAGAAAACAGCACAGTAATTCTGTTCACAATGGGATGGTTCAGAGGAGAAGGTGGAGATTAAGCCTAGCACAAAGCAGGTCAGGGCAAAAAAAAAAGTCCATATTTGGGTGAAATCTTTCAGACTCTCAAAAGGAACAGTGAACTGTAAAGGGGATCTGACTTAAAACTTAGACTTGCAGTGTTTTCTTACCCTCAAGAGGCAAGAACCCCTTTGCTTCCCATTTAAACCAGGAACAAAAATTCTCCATTTAGGAGATCAAAGTTTAAATGGAGCTGTCTGCACACTGCAAAAGATTAGCATACTTTTGTTAAATTTTCTAGCATAAAATGAGATCATTAGTAAAGAAAATTATAGTAAAGTAGCTTGGTTTAAAGTTCTGTTGTTGTTGTTGTTTACTTAAGCTATGCAAAACAATATATCACACAAATGTCTCAAATTGACAAGTACCCAAAACTACCAGAGTTTAAGTGAAGCCATTTGTGATAAAGGCATGAAGAAGGTTGAGTCATTCATAGAATATCCCAAATGAGTAATCTTGAACTCCTTCAAACTCTTGAATGGATTCACTTTTAACTTCCCAGATAGTTAAATCTTCACCTTAAGATTAGTTGATCTGACTTTCATTACAAGAATGGCCTGAATTTTGGAAAATTAGTAGCAATTTTAAATATCTCATTTTGTCAGTTATTTTTATTCCCATGTGCTGAAAATCTGGCTCATTTAAGTAGGCTTGACTACCTACCTGAAAATTAAAATAGAGGAAATCAGTAGCCCATCTTCAACATTTAGGTCTAAGGTTGATTATACTTTTAGCAAAATAAATGAATGCATTTCATTCCAGCTTTTACTGAAAACAGAATTGAATCTTTCCTTGGAGGCTATAACCACATTCCTGGTTCATAAATGTTATCTTGCAATTTTCTTGTATTTGTCTATCAGGCTGCTACTCATTAAATTCATTCTCTAAACTATTTGAGGTGGGATTGGCTTTTGTTCCCTATTGTACTCTTGCTGTGGCAGAGCTGTGATGTATGAATAGAGCCCTTAGATGCAAACAACAAGCAAAACTCCTAATGTTGCTAATGATAAGGATGTTTTTTTTTTTTTTTTTTTTAAACAGCAACTTATATGTGAAGTTAAACAAAATATAAGATGGAATCCTGGTCAACTTGGATTATAATTAGATTATGATTATATATTTGCTCAAAATAATTACTCACTGCATGATATGCATTATGAAAGCCTTTATTTCTTGTGGAAAACTATAAAAAAAAACACAACAAAAATCTAAACAAAAAAAATTACTTTCTTTAAATTAAAAATAAAAGAAGTGCTGTGTTTTCAGGGATGTCCGGTGTTTAAAGAAACCTGAAGCATAATCCATGCAGAGTCCCTGAACATTAATGGACGTTCTATGATTTGCTAGAGCCATAACATAATATATTCTTTGTTCAATAACTTAGGAGAAAACAATCAATATGCAGACACTACAGACTCCTAGTCTTAGGGTTCCCTAAGGAGCTTTTGCCTTCTTCTGTAATGGACTGTGTTGTTTTTAGTGCTGCAGTGGCATCGTTTAACTTAACATGACACTTCCTTCACTCATGTGCTGCGAAGATGTTTGCTAGTCAAAAGGAGAAACATTAAATGGAATAAAACTAGAGGAGTTAAAATGAAAAGCATTTCCCAAAGGCACAAGGACAGTTTTCCAAGAATACAGCAAATTGAGATTTAGGGGAATGATGGGGCTGCAGCAAGATTAAGGTAAAAAAATATATATAAAAACCAGATTCAAATCTAGCTTACATAAAACTGCCTTTGTTCTCCACAGAGAGGAAAAAACAGGCAAAAGGCCTAAGGGTTGCCTCACTGCTTTTGGGGGCCTTTCCAACCAGTGAAAATCCACATTAAGAGCTTAATCTTGCTCTCAGTCTCAGTTTGTGGTGAGGAGCTCATGTAAGAGAAGAGCATTGCACAGGAAGAGGACAGGAGGGCTGGTCACAAGACTCTGTATTATAGTTATTTTCTGCTCTCTGCAGTCACATGGGGAATGAAGAATGTATTTGAGCTGTCCTGAACTTGCTTTCTTTCACGTTAAAGCACTAGGCAAACTGATAACTGCCTCAGACTGTACTAACCCTGTAAAACAGAAGCAGTTCTGTATTAAGAAAGGCATGGGCAGCACGACCTGTTGGTTTTCTGTTGCTCCATTCCTTATATTATGAGTGAACACATGCAGTAAGGCTAGGAAACTTATTCCCCTGAAACTAGTTATTTCCTCTTTACTGTCTGCAGTCTGTAAAGAACATGTTATAGGAAGGGACTGGAGCAATTTATCAACACCAGAAACTAAAGAACCCTCAATTGTCAGATACTCAACCAGTGAGATTATTTGGTCTGTGCAGTTAGTTTTCAAATTATGGTTATGAAGGCTGTGGGACTTAGGATAGTAATTTGCATCTCAATAAACACTAGTTCAGAAATTTTTAAGTGTTGCTGGAGAGCAATTGATGACTTAACAAACTTTACTAATTTGCCATTGAATGTTTAGTGTGATTCTACTTTGAAATGGGATATGGATCAATGCTCTTCTTGGCAATGGTCAAAACTAAAGGAGTTGGGTTCAGATAAGTATAGAAGCTTGCATATGTGTTGTTTTGTTAAACTTAGCTATAGTCATTGTTATCTCAGTGTTGTTTGTATACAGATATCTGAGAATTGTGAAATATTTTCATATTTATTATCTTCTGATATGTGTCTATTAAAGATTATTGATGCAAAAGGATGTTAGTTATGTACCAAGCACATGTTCAGATTCTCATCATTATTAGGCACCCACTTTAGCCATTAATCGAATTTCCATAAATGCTATATTTGACCATTTTCCAGATCACATGCTTTGATTATATGATATCCTTATTAGCTAAGTAAAAGTATGAAAGCATGGAACAATCCCTAGCAATTGTCTTTGGGTATGAAAAATAATGTATTTTTCATAGACTGCAGACATCTTGTCCATTACTCTGTTGTGTAGCTAAGTTCCAGTTTGCTTCAACTACACAGTAGATTTAGGTAGACATCCTATTTCTCAGTCCTTGAAATAATTTCTCCAGTGACCCTGCACACCACTCACTTCTGTTGCATGTAGATAATTTTACCCTATGCACCAGCATGACCAGTTTTTCCTTTGAAATCGAAGGCTTATCCCAGAGCTAAAGCTCGAGAATCCCAGTTCCATTTCCTTAGGATCAGCTTCTCTGCAACTGCTGTGATCTTGCATTTTTCAACTCACGTTTATATGCCAGAAACAATTAAGCAAGCATTTGTTTCATACATGGTACCCATAAAATCTCTAGCATCACTGAACTGCATTATTATTTCCCTCAGGAAACAGTTCTCCCAAAAAATACAAATGAAAACCACAATCTATATATTTGCATTATTTATAAGTTCTCAAGGATTATTTCCCTGTACTAAAGAGAATGGAGATATTGCTACATGGGAAATCTGGGATACTTTTTTTTTTTAATCTAATTTCTGCAAAACAAAGAAACAACACTTTCTAGTCATACACAAATATCAGTTGTGCATTGGTGGAGTAAAGAGGCATGTTGCTTATTTCATTTGCTATACTTCTTTCCACCTCTAGAAAAAGATTCCATTTTAATCTTATTTGGCAAATGCAGAGCCTATATTTTCATGAAACTTCAGCTTTTAGCAGGATAAACTTTTTTAAAACACTTGTCCTCATTACATGAACTGAACTTCTTTTGAATATGGTATTAAATACTTTGGGGAAAAAAGAAAGATGAAAGGCATTAGAATGAAAATACATAACCACATGTATGCACGCAACTCATGAGTATATAGATACACAAAAGTGTAAAAGTATAAATACATATAATGATTAAAGTCTCTTAATTCAGATATGTGCATATATATGCATACATATGCTTACGCTAAAATGTCAGCTTAATTTTTTATTTTAAATGGACATTTCATTTCAACACAATCAAAATGCAACTTAAAGCAATGATGTTATTTTTCATTAAGAAAAAATTGTAAACAATTCATCTTTGTTGTGTACTGAAGAGGTTCATGAGAACCAAAATACGATAGTCTGCTTTTACAAGATGCCTTAAAGGCAGAACATAAACAAACATCCTAATCGGTAAATTGAAAATTAGAGTTCATTTTTTTTTCCCCCTTAATGAATGCAATTCCACTGGCAGGTATTCAGCTTCAAATTCATATTCCACTCAGTGAAAGCAAAACCATACCAGTGGACTGGAAGGATGCCCAGTTTCTCGCAAAATGTTTTTCTGAGGACTGTGTCTTTGAGACAGAAGTTCCATGACAGGCACTGCCAAGTCATTTCTGAGCCCATACATAGGTGATGCCTTTTAGGCAAAACACACAGCACCATGAAGCATCACAGTTCATTCCAGCAACAACATAAAATACACAGGAGTTGTGCTGCAGAAATTTTCCTTTGACCCAAAGTTAGAGGCAGTGAGGAGAAGGCAGAGAGCAGGACCAGGCAGCTCAGCTGAAGTAGGGAGGACGGGAAGCCCTGAGGAGCAGGCCATGATTTTTGCTCTATCATTTGTCTTGGACCATCTGCCTGACCCAGAATAGCCAGCCCCTTGAGAGACTTTAAGTACAGACATGGAAGATGGCTTCAGAAATATCTGTCTTCACTGTGGATGGGATTCCAGCATGAACTTTATTTTGGGTAACAGCAACTGTTGGTCTAGCTTAATTTACAAGGGCAGCCTCCCATGAGAGTGATAATGAGCCAGATTTTCTCAATGCCTGAGGTGACATGAGCCAAAAAAAATTCAAGGCAGAGTCAGGGAGCTTGTGCAATCCATTGCCACAGCAAACAGCTCCAGGCTGTTGGAGAGGGGTCTGGAAGGGCTGAGACAGTTCCTCAGAGCAAAGACCACAAGGAAAGTATTTAGAACAGATATGTAAACTGTTACGACGGAACCCTGTGGCAGGCATGCAGTATGAGTAACTTCTGTCTTCAATGTTGTGTAGTATTTCAAATGTGGTATATTGTCTTATACTATTCACAAACTTTTTCTGAATATTAAATGTTTTCAATTAGAAAAAGCTTACTTTGAAAACTAGGTGGAAACTATTTGCAATTACTCATCTAGGATTTTGCATTATGTTAGGGCTAGACTTCAAAATCCAGTCCAGAGACATGAAGTCCATTCCTGTGCTTCCATATAGGATTAACACAGGGGCAGGAGGAAGAGAAGTGTAAGCAGAATATCTTGATATTGCCTGGACCTGTTGCAATCACATCCCTATTTCCACGGGGAAAAAAAAAAAAAGATAAACACTTACAAATAATTTACTATAAATAAAAGACACTGTAGCTGTTTTCGAACCATGCAACTTAGATAATACTTCAATTCTCCCGTCACACCATTTTTAACAGGATAGAGAAGTAATCTTATTTAAAAAGAGTGTTAAATTTTGAGACTCCGCCTTCTGCATGAGAACTGTCAAGCTTAAAAAGTCGATCCTTTTTTCTAGGGGTGCTGCCATCCTGAACGAATGAGGCAGAAGGAAATAACTGGCTTGATCATGTCAGGCAGTGAGTAATGCTGATGTCAGACATCAGCCCCAAAAGATGCTGAAATTGTAAGTCTCGGTGGTTTTCTGGTTTGAAATGCTGAGTAGAGGGATAGTGGATTATGTAGCTGAAGAACTGCTGAAAACGAGTTGTCCTGGTTGTGTCAAAATCTCCTCTGTGATGAGCCTGGAAACCTCATCATGAGTCTCCAGAAAGCCATTTCTTACGCTAATTATTTCCCTCAACTGTGCATCCAATTTAATACGTCATTTGAGATTCAGATACTCTGCACATGCACAAGATTTGAATAACTGATTGAATGTACACACCAGGTTGTACAGACTTGCTCCTCAGAAAAAAAAATCCTTTCTGACTGTTTTATGAAACCATCATGAAACAGAATGGTGTAGTACTAACACAACAACTAGAAACACTCTAAATACCTGAAGGCCTCGGTCATAAATACCTTTCAATGCTAACGTCCATCTCAGACAGCCTATATGATTTTTCTTTTGACTCTCGACGGGTGCCTCGATTCAGAAAGAAGTGCAGTATTCAGCCCATTGCTATTTGAATCAGTAAATCTTAAAACAATTAACGTGAAATTTTTGTGTTAACTTTTAACGACAACTCTGATGAAACTTCTCCATTTTCATGTTTTTCATCCTTCTGTTTTCTTTCATCTCAAAGACAGTAAGCTCTAAGGAAAACGCTAAAGTTGTCTCAACAAATTCTGTCTGACCAAAAAAAGAAAAAAAAAACAAAACCCAAAGCATTTACCTTAAAAAAAATCAGAAACCTTGCATTTATTTATCATGTGTAAAATTTGGAATAAATTTTGTTAATCAAATGATTGTCCTTCTTTTTCAATGCAGTAACTGTGATGAATATTAGTCTGAGTCATCTTGTCCACATGTTTCTTTTCCCTTGCTTCCAAAAGCATGGTAATGATCTCTTCTCTACAGTTAAAAACTACAAGAATGTCTGCACTGCAGATTTCAATATACTGTAAAGATCTCTGAAGTAGCATGTAACATAAATTAGACCAGAAACCAGGTCTGCACAGTAATCTACACTTTCTCTACAAAGCACCTTCACGCGGTATCGCATGCTGGCCTTCCGAGTCTGCACAGCTCAAACAACCTGTTGACTTTGCTCACTTTTCAGCAGACTCAGTTCACTTTTTAGATTTTTTCTCATGTACAAAATGGGAAGATAAACGGGTAATCTCTTCAAGGCAACTCCAAATCAAGAGGCTTTCAATGCAAAATACCATTTTAACAGCAGCTATTGACTGAGGTCTGGGTTGCTATTGTCTAGGTTAAAGGAGAACAGCTATAACTAGAAATTAGCTCCATTTTTTCATGAAGCCAAATACACAGCAAGCATTGCTGTGCTGCTAAGTAATGAAGAACGTGCATCTGGATCAAAATCACTGCTTAGACACGTAAGCATAAATCATGCTCTGGGGGTGTTTGCCGTGTAGGAATTGTTTATATGACCCTTATGGCCAGGTTTCAGTGGCTGCCCTTATCAGGACATTTGTTGACCCTCATAAATACCTTTTGTTTTACCCAATGTCTGGCACCAAATAGGGGAGCTGCTGTAAGAGTGAACCCTCTGGTACTTGGAGAAGTTCATGCCAGATAACAATATTAGTCCCACACCAGTTTAAGTAAGTTTAGCACAACAAACTACAAATTGAAAAAGTAGAGACAACAAGCTGACAGAGGCTGCTGATTTGGAACCATCACTTAAGTTTTTTCCCTAAGGTAAACCCTCCAACTCAAGAAAGCATTTCGTTTATGACAGAGCAGCGCAGTGGCGACAGCAGTCGACTTTCAAAGTAATTATTGCTGTTAAACTGAAGTGGGCTTTAAACATTTCATTCAGATCGATTTATTCAAAAGTGTTTAAGGCTCAGCCAAGTTTACTACTGGTGTGGTTGTGGGACACTTTATGGTTTATCATAATGTTTGATCAGTTGCACTGGGACATGAACAGAGGTGAAATGCAAAGGAGGTGGAAAAAATCTGTTGGGTGTTTTTTCTGTTGTCGATATTTCCATTTGTGGAGCTATTTTTGTGGTTGACAAGAGATAGAGGAGGTTGTGGGGAGTCTGGGAAGTAAGGCAGAATTAACTGTTGAACATCTCTTCTATTCTCCAGTGGAGGGTTAAAGTTTATGAAAGATATTAAATCTTTCTTTCCCTTCCTAATTTTGAATCTTCTTTTTACTGCTTTCTTTTTTTTCCCCAGCCCTGTCTCCAAAGAAAGCAATAAGCCTGTCAAAGAAGGAATTAATTAAGCAAATCAATCAGTCAGTTTTATTAAGGAATTACAAAGCCCATGTGCAGCATTAATTATTCAGATAATGGGACATCTCTAAGCCTTTCTTTTCAATTATTGATAAGCCGCTATCTATCATCCTGACTGTTTTAGTACTGATTTAGTTGTGAATGAAGCCAGGTCATTCAGCCATAGCATATGCCAGTTATGAGAGTTGCTAGATGACTAGGGGCGGGAGAGAGAAAGATGAGAGGTATCGTTTATTTCCATCCACAGTGATTGCAAATATTAAATATTTCAGGACACGTGCCTTCTTCTGAACTGCAAATGAAAGGGAAACTGTCCTTCCTTTCTGATGTCATCTGGGTGATCACCTTTGTTCAATGAGGCAATACATGTCCATTTTTCCCCCTGCAATATCTATGCAACTTTTCTGTTGACTTTATGCAAGGTTCCTCACTAGTTCATAAGGCCTGGAAAAATGAGATGCCTTTCCATTGTCACAATAAAGTTATCATTTTGCATCTGCTGATCAAGGTAACTGTTCTCATTTTTCTCTTTACCAGAAATTTCATGACAACTGCTTTAATAGAGAGCCCTTCAGCAGCCCTAGGCCTATTTTTCATGCCCACCTCATTAGATATAATATACAGGGAAGTGTTCTTCTACCTACTTTCGTAAGTGGGGAGCAAAGACATTGACCTCATAATGTTGAAACTCAGGCAATCAAACAACTTCTTCATCTCTGAGGAAAGATGAGTACATATAAATAGTTACTGATGGGAAGAGGATTTCATACTAAAGGAAAACTTGGATCTCAATAAAGTTATCTCTTCATTGAGAAAACTTGCATTCCACTTAAAAGCAACTGCAGAAGGCAGAAGTTGTTGGGAAATAAGATGAGCAGTAGTATAAAGCCAAAAAAATCATTTATTACTGCCCTTCAGTAGGGCAGTAATTCAAGATTTCAGGATGCTTTCCATTTTTCCTAAACAGTCTGAAAGACTACTCGATATAGACTACCCCATAAATAGAAAAAGGTATAGAGGGTATAGGTCTGGCTTCTGGGAAGGCTTGTTCTATATGTTTGGGTAAATGTGATTCTTTGTGATTTGGTCTCTAGTAAGTGAACTATGAGTGAGTGTTCCATGAATCTGCAAATGTCACAGCTAAACCCAAACAGAATAGGGATGATGTTTCTTCCCACCTACCAGCAGCTCCACTTTCTGCCATGATGTTTGCAGGTACATAGAAATGAGGCAGGACCAGGTGCTCTGTTTTGCACAAAACATTGGAAGGCAACCACTGGGCTCCTCTGTCCTGACATTTCTATCTCCAGGATACACACCTGACAGCTTTAAAACCATCTCTTCCTATCTTTCCTGTATTGACAAGATAGGGATCATACTTCAGGGCATAAGCTTATCACCCCTTGGGGTCAGGAGGATATTTATTGAGCTAAATAACCAGCTTGTTTAAATTGACTGCATGATTTTCTGTGAACACTCAGCTTTGGTCAGTGTGTGATACTGTTCAGGATTAGAAATGTTAATGCCCTCCTTACGGAGCAAAGACTGCTCATTAAAGATGAGTGTGTTCTCCCAGTCCTTCTACCTTTGCACTTGCTAGATCAACATGAAAATTTGAAGCACCATAGCATTTGTGGGAGGTGACACTGACACTGGTAGAGTGCCATGCCTTTACTCTATCAGTTTGTCATAGAAATGCAATGAGAATTCGTTATTGCTATGTGAGTTATTTTGCATCAGCTCTCAGGTAAAAACCATGACTGAGAGATATTAAGAAAATTAATGACAAAGTTAGGAGTGAGAATTCTTTCTCACTTCAAAAAGATTGGTGTTGGCACAAAATTTGACCTTGAATATGAAGATGCCATCCAAACCTGCTTCTCATTTTCATGTAGAAATCTAAAGGTGTAGTTAGTAGCCTGAACAAATGTTGCCTAGACATTTATAAATTCAATTCTACTAATAAGAAGCAATTAGGGTTTGGAAACTAACTGGATGAAATCTGTGAATTAAAAGCTAGGGGGTGAGGGAACTGAACTTCACAGTTCCTGGTCATTTTTATTTGTTACTATATGTGAGAAATACGTCATTTCTTGTAACTGTGTGGGCTTTCTGTCTTCCACAGCTATCTATTACTCGTCCACTGACAGCTGCTTTCTGGCTGTAGCCTTAGGCTCAGCACATACTGCTATCACTTTGCCTCAACAATGCTTTGACTTTTGCCAAATTGTGTGTCATATATGCTAAAAAATTTCTGCAGTTAAGAAAGAAGAAGGGATAAAAAACCCAAAGAGCAACTGTTCAGCGTGGTAATGTAGAAATAAAAATAACTTTAACATATATAGATGGACATCTGTATATATAACCTCTGAGTAATATTATAGCCGACACCGACTGCAGTTCCCTCAAGAAGTAATGCTAATGTAACTAGGACAGTAACAAGACAATGTCTTTGGAGCTAACACAAACATTCCGTCATTTCACAGTATTGCCACTGGGCTGGCACCTTTGAGGGTTCATCTTTGAGTGACCCAGTGTTTGTTTTAAGGCAACGCAAAGAGGTATCCCATCTTTTGGGAGTTATGTGTGACATAGCAGATGGGGCCAGAAGTATATTCTTGGTGTGGGTCAGAATATACCTGTGCCCCTATTGAGATCCCTTTCTGTTATTCTTCTTATTATGAAAATAAAGAAGTTCCCAGTTCTGTGATTTCAAAAGTGCTCAAAATGAAAAGCTGGATCGAGAATTATAAAACGTTAGAATCATAGAATAGAATAATTTGGGTTGGAATGGACCTTTAAAGGTTGTCCAGTCCAACCCCCCTGCAAGGAGCAGGGACATCTCCAACCAGATCCACCTCCCTGGGTAACCTGTTCCAGTGTTCCACCCCCCACACTGTAAAAAATTTCTTCCTTACATCTAGTCTAAATCTACACTCCTTTAGTTTAAAACATTACCCCTTGTCGATTCACAACAGGCCCTGCTAAAAAGTTTGTCCCTATCTTTCTTATAGACCCTCTTAAAGTACTGAAAGGCTGCAATAACATCTGCCCAGAGCCTTCTCTTCTTCAGGCTGAACAACCCCAGCTCTCTCAGCCTGTGCTTATAGAAGAGGTGCTCCAGCCCTCTGATCATGTTTGTGACCCTCCTCTGGATCTGCTCCAACTGGTCCATGTCTTTGCTATGCTGAGGGCTCCAGAGCTGAACACAGTACTCCAGGTGGGGTCTCACAAGAGTGGAGCAGAGGGGCAGAATCACCTCCCTTGACCTGCTGGCCACACTTCTTTTCATGCAGCCCAGGATACGGTTGGCTTTCTGGGCTGTGAGCACATATTGATGGCTCATGTCCAACTTTTTATCCACCAGTACTCCCAAGTCCTTCTCAGCAGGGCTGCTCTCCATCCCTTCATCCCCCAGCCAGTATTGATACCAACGGTTGCCCAGACCCAGGTGCAGGACTTTGCACTTGGTCTTATTGAACCTCATGATGTTCACATGGGCCTATTTCTCAAGCTTGTCCAGGTCCCTCTGGATGGCATGTTGTCCCTCAGATGTGTCAACCGCATAATTTAGCTTGGTGTTATCTGCAAAGAATCTGATGAAAATATTAAACAGTACTGGTCCCAATATGGACTGTAAGGGGCACCACTTTTCACCAATCTCCATCTGGATATTGAGTCATTGACCACTACCCTCTGGATGCAACCATCCAATCAATTCTTCTTCCACTGAAAAGTCCATCCATCAAATCTGCATCTCTCAAATTTAGAGAGAAGGATGTTGTTGGGGACCATGTTAAAGGCCTTGCAGAAATCCAATCTACAGACATCTGTAGATCTTCCCCTGACTGCTGATGTATTCATTCCATCATAGAAGGCCATGAGGTTGGTCAGGTGGGACTTGCCCTTGGTAAAGCCATCTGGTCTGTTTTGAACCACCTCCCTGTCCTCCTTGTGCCTTAGCATAGCTTCTAGGAGAATCTGTTCCATGATCTTCCCACGCTCAGAGGTGAGGCTGACAGGTCTGTAGTTCCCTGGGTCCTTCTTTCTATCTTTTTTTTTAAAATGGGTGCAATGCTTCCCTTTTCCAGTCACCAGGGACTTCACCTGACTGTCATGACTTTTCAAATATTATGGAGAGTGACCTGACAACAAAGAAAGTCCAGATATTATTTGGAAAAGCAAGCAGGTTTTCTTGCCCAGCTAAGTCTGTGCTTTGTGCTGAAAGAATATCCTGGGAAATGGGATCACCTCCAGTGGGGAGGGCCCACTACCAACAATCAGTCCTAAAAGATGATCATGCTGAATGATTCCTTTCCCCAGCAATTATGGTGCACTATGAGCAGCAGTATAAAGCCTGTATGCAACATAAACAGAGTCTACAGCTATGTCACTTACATGACATCTCAGAATATGTCCTGCAGTGGTCAAATTGCAAGAGCTGATGTCTCAAATTCTTGTGAGAAAAGTGCGATTAACTCCCTGAAACTGCGTGCTCAAGGCTTTGTCTAATACAAAGATTTTAATTCCCATTTCAGAGTGCTATCTAGCACTGCACTGGGGTTTGACTCAGCAGTCAGTCAGATAAGAATAACCTCATAACTTTTCTGCATCGTTCTCGGTTTGACTGCAGGTCTAAGTTAGTGAAATTCCTATAGAGGGCAATGAATCCCGTCCTTTATACATAGGCTGATTTTAGCTTGATCTGGATGCAGAACTTGGTTAACAAATGTAATATTTCTCATTGTTTAATATGATAAATTTTTCCAGTGCTATAGTCAGTGCAGAAAAATTACTTTCTCTCTTGTGATTTGTGATGCTCTGATATTCAACATACAAGAAAATGGTGATCTATTGAATACTTATAGCTATTTCCTCCATGTGGATCTGCCCTGATTATCTAGTTGTAGGACTGAAACTCTAAGGAAGATCACTGTTTCCTCAAGTTTATCCACTAATCAAAGGTATTCAAGCAATAAATTCAGCCATGTAACATCTCAGTCAGTGCTTTATGTTTGTTTGGTTTTTCCTCCATTCCTTTAGGAAAGCCTCATGATTTTAGGGATCAGATAGTGTTCTTGTCTGTGAACATTATAGCAAGTTATATCAAGTTTATTTCCATATTGACAGAAAGGAAAGACTTGATTTGAACGACCCCAAGAGTCCTCAGATGTTCGTTATTATTTCTTTCACTAACAGACTTGGACACCTTAATTACACAAGCGCATTATTGTGGCAAGTACTTTACAGGCATCAAACAAAAAAAATGGCCCCTGCCTCCAAAATACTGGGCAAGAGAAAGGCAAAACTTAAAGAGCCCCTTAGGAATACAAGGAACAACAAAACATTGCTGGTTATTGCTGTTGTTAATGTATTGACAGGCTTTCTGTAGAGGTATTATGGTAAGTAAGAGCTTTGAGGAAGAATCTGAAGGAGACTGCAGAGATGTTATGACTCTTGTTTATAGGAAAGGCCAATGAAACCCCATGAGGATAAGTACAGTGGAAAGCACAAAGTGACTGAAAATTTCACAAGCTGATGATGCAGGTTAAACACCATACGCCAACCATAGGTCAGAATTAACCTCTTGACAGCAAGTGAGAAATTATGTACAGAAAGGATCCTGAGCTATGACGGTCTTTTGCACTTGATGTGAAAGACAACAGGGAGAGGGTGAAGAGATGAAGGAAAATGAGAGACCAGACCCCTGTCCATCCAGAAAAGTGTTGTTTGCAGCATTCTCACCCAGATAAAAGTGATGTTACAGAAACTGAGATACAAGGTGATGAAAGGAGAGGTAAGAGATTTCCTGCATGGATGGATGTGGAAAGCCAAATTGTAGACATGATCTGAAAAAAGAGTCAGACTTACAATGTGGGTGCTGAGGGCCTGGGGAGATCTCCGTATCACAGACATTGCATATGTTTGCTGAGCTAGATATAAAGAAGAAGGATGGTGGCTACCCAGAGTCTGGCTTCATGGAGCAGGAGGTGGGAGGAAGGCTCAGCACAAGCCTTCACCTCCGATCCAGCCCAGGACAGAAAGACCCAGGAAAAAAGGACATGGAAGTTGGACTCATGTTTCGAATTAAAATATTCAGAAACAGTTTTGACTACTGAATTTATCCCCACTACAGCTCAAACAGTAAATTAAAGCCATCTATATCACTTGCCAACTTGTCTTCAGTCTTTATAATGGTGCTGTTTTAACTCTTCTTTCTTATGTTTTATTTTGGTTTTTTTGTTTTTTTTTTTAAATTTGTTTTTGTTTTGTTTTGGTTTGTTTTGTTTTTATTTTTTATTTAAGCGTATAAGCATATTGGTGAATGAGAACTCTTGTTTTTCAGTTCAGTTTTCTTTTGAATGATGTTTTCTATTCCTTTTTTATGTGATGTCTTCCTCTCCCCTCAGTTTTACTAGTTCTCATTTTATCTATTTATGCAATACCCTCTTCCAACTATCTTGTCCAGATGATTCACTAACAACTGGACTAATGGCCCTCTCGTTCCTTAGCAGCTGAGAGGCTGAGAGAATGAAGGGGTCAGGCCATCAGCTGCTGCAAATTGGTGCCGCCCCATTGGTTTAATTGAAACAGTGCCAGTTTACACCAGCCGAGAATCTGAGCCTGGGGCTCAGTTCAATCGAAGCACAAGGAAAGCAGATCTCCAATCTGTTCACTCACCTAAAGTTTGTTACCTGAAAGATGTTAAAACTAAACTTGGTTACCTATTGACTCTTCACATGAGCAGTATGAAATTAAGGAAAAAATAAAGGTGTCAGAATCCAAATATTTGCTTTCTTTCTGATGACCCTCTCAAAGACATCAACATCTTCACACTTTATATATGCACATTTGGTTTTGAAGAAAAAAAAATCAAAATAAACAGTAAGATCTAGGACACGGTCACAGCTCCATTAACTGACAATATCTCTTTTTCACCTCAGTTTGTTGATGGTAAGGCTGCTTTTGGTTCATAGCACATGTATTTCACATTAGAGCTTTTACAGACTGAGAAATAGATTGTGACTGAAAACACAGAGTGACTGGTAACCCAGCTGGGGTTTTACACCTATGGGTTTAGAACAATAGACTTCAGATATTTTTTTTTTTCCCTATTAAGAGCTGGAAGGAGCAGAGATAACTTCTGATATGAAACATTTTGGTCAGTCCCTTTCCTTTCAATTTCTATTGAAGTGTGACCACATCACAAAATGTTGTGTCTAAACCGCAGTAGTATTTCTACCGTTTAGTCTAGGGAGTTAGATCACCAGCTTCTCTTACTCTGGTGGTACGCATTCTGTTTATTCCCATGGATTGAATGAGTTAAAAGAAAAATAAAAAAAAAATCTGAAGTCACGTTCTATATTTCTTTTAAATTTATTTTTAATTAACTGAAGTACCAAATGCAGGTACCCAATGCAGGTTCATGTTTTTGAAAGTTGTCAAGATTGGCCCATAGACAACATGGTAAACACTTGGATTTTGACATCTGCATTGAGAAAGTAGAGACAATATTACAAATTAGGGGGAAGGAGGAGGGAGAATGACAACAGAAAAAAAAAAAAAAAACAACCTGAGGGTCTGTTTCCTTTTTTTTCCTTTTTTTTTTGTTTTGGCAAAGAACCTGCTATAGAAACAAATGTAGATGAGGGGGGCACTGAGCCATATAGAAGTGAGTAATTATCTACTGTTACAGGCCTTATTATCTCTCCAAATGTTTGCTAAAAATTCTATTGGGCAACCATCTGGACCCTGAGCTTTAACAGTGGATACAGCGTGGATTGTTTCTTTAACTCTCAGATAGGAAAATTTCTTTCTTTAATTCTTTCCTGTCATCCTGTGTTAAATAATTTAGTTGAATGTCTCCTAGATAGCTTTCTGAGTCCTCAGAGTGAGTGTATTCTAGGTAGTATCATCATATAAAATATTCTTTAAAAGTTTATATATATATATACATATATATATTTTTTACCACTAGAGGATCTGAGGACACTTTGCCATCTGTTGTAAGGGTTTGCTAATGCACCTATTTTCTCCTCTATCCCTTTCTTTCCCTTTTTAAATTACTAGGCTTAATAATTTGCCTAATTGGTAACCTCCCCCCACATCTCAAATTATGTATGATGCATATTGCTTCAACATCGTCTCTGTGCATGAAACCTAGCACTTCTCCTCTAAGAATTTCCGTTGTTGCTGTATTACTGTAGTTTTCAACAGCAAATATAATTTCCTTCATTCAGGCTGTGATAAATAATTCAATAACATGTCATCAATAACTATAGACCAGTTGCTTATCTTGAAATATGTCTGTAGTTTACTGTGAAGGTCAACGCAATCAATTATGCACCTATCTTCCATGGAATATTTCAATTCAGTATTATAATAATAACAACAAAAAATGATCTTTGTTCTTACGAAGGATATTGCATTGGCATAGGTTTGTAACTGTTATTTTTTTCCCTAATTTCCAGATAGACAGTGTAAGACACTGAGTTTTAACTGCTTGACCAAAGTCACAGTACTGCATGAACTGTGTATATAATCTGTCACCTAATGTTCTACACCTGCCTTCAGATATTTTCCATGAAACAGTGTGATGACCAAGTCGTGAGGCTTCTCTCCTGACACTGAATCCACATCGCCTCACCCCTACCAAGCAGTGGTTTTCAACCCTCCTCAGCTTCAAGCTGTATACAGGACTTGTAATGGGACTGCATCACATTTGAATTTACCTTTTGAAATACAGCCCTCGGGCAGTCTCTGCATTCCTAGAGCTGAGCAGACATATGGGTGAAACAAGTTCTTGATTTAGCTGCCAATAAGTGTCCAAAGCACTTTGTGACTGACAGTCTGCAGAAAAGCAGCAGGATCCCACTGGAGCTAACAAGAGGATTCAGTTAAATAAGCCTCCCAATTGAGAGCAGGATTGTTCCAGAAGCAAAGAAAAGAGAAGAACATGACTAAGTCCTTGCCGTGTCCTTGAGTTCCCCCACACCCTTGTTCCAGGTGGGGAGAGGTCTGTGTGCTTTGTGTGTGGTGCAGCATCCTCCTCCAGCTCTGCCCCAGCACCTCGGGCACCCACTGGCAGCTCCAACCCCTTGTCTACAATTGAGGGGAGGGAAACCAGACAAGGTGCATACAGGTTTTTATCTTCTTCTTAGTCAGAAATCTACTATAAAGTGATAGAAAGTGGTAATATTCCAGATACAATGCCATTTTTCTACTCCTATCTTGCTGAAGTTTTTTTCTACTTACTGTATTTCCAGTGTATTTTTTTTTAAATCCACTTTCTTTTGTTCCTTCTGGCCAAGCTGTCTCTTCTGGTGGCATTAATTATTTCTTGGAATTGGTTGCTACTATAACATTTTTCCCTTTGTGGCTTCAATATTTCATAAGCTTGGATTAATGTAGCTTATCTGAGTTCTTTTGGTTACAATATGCAAATAAAAATAACATTTCAGGAAAAGGTTAGTATTTCCAAATTGGCTTTTTCTTTTTCTAATTATGTTTAGGATCAGATCTTCGAAGTTATGGAACATCTCTCTCTGACTTCATTTGAAGCAGATGAATATTTGGCATTCTGGGAGTCAGAAATAGTTTTTAAAATCTTGACCAGGAACCTCCAAAAAGGAAAGTGTAAGTCTTAGAGGAGAGATGAAGAGAAGTGTCCCAGAGAACACAATATGACCATCATTGTAAAATTGTTATGAGACTGTGGTGGGCAGGGGGGAAATAAACTTGCCTGTATGATAAATAATCTTGAATGGGAAGAGAAATTGATGGTACGACTTCATAGCTTTTAATTGATATGTTTCTAAGTCTTACTTAAAACTCTTCCATCAGAAAAATCAGTGATTTCTGTCTTCCCCAACCCAGTCTTGGAAGCCACAAGCAGGGACTCAAAGCAGTAGTTTGTGAAAGGGCTGACCTTTTAACAGTGGTAATGATATTAATGGGAATGAATGGGAATAATCTGTGGTAGCACTCACTGATGGTCTTATGGAGTATGCAAACACATTATTATAAATCGTAGCTGCAGAGAAGAAATGGGAAGAAGTGTCACTGTAGCAGCTGAAAGGACTCTGCAATACAGAGAACAGAAATTGCTGTAGCAGATCAAAATGTTGGTCTATTTAACTGTCTCTTACAGTAGCTAGTACCAGAAGATTCAGCCTAGGAAATACAAATATTACTTTATTTCTAAGACATCTTTAGATCAGACTTGCAAACATCATGTTTATAATCCTCACAGACTTTTCTTTCCCTCTAAACAACTCCCCCCACGAAGTCCTCCTCACCCCTTGGTATCATTTGGCAGTTAGTCCTGCAGATTAATGTAAAGAAAGGTGACAGTAACACATCAGCAGTTGTAGAGGAGGGCTTTCTCAGCTCTCTTGGAGTGCATGTATATTTATGTATTTAAGTATATATAAACAGTCCATGTACCAAGAACGAGAGAGCAACACCAGTGAGCAGCCCAAGGACATGTCACTAGCCATATAGTTGCACACGCTGTTTGCAGAGAAACGTGAACCCCAGGCATTTCTTGTATCGAATAGTTTGCCTTAAAATAAGTACTAACATTTAAACTTAATCCCTCCTCGATCCCATCATTATGTGCTTGGTATTTTCTGGTTACATCCTTTTCCAGCACTGTCTTGCTATTGGAAAAAAATTGTATGTGCTTATTACAAAGAGACCTGTGGAGCTATGACTTATTGCAAACCCAGAATACATCCATTGATTTGTCCATTTTTCCTTTTTTCTCACTCTCTTGTCTCCCTGTATTTAATGTTCCCTCAGAAATGCAGATATGGCCTGCCCAAGGCATCAGCATAAAGGACATATAGACTGAATAAGGGAAGCTCAGCACATTTTTAAATGAAAAAGAACATCTGCAGTTTTGCTAGCTGGGACAAAAATGAGACGAACTGTGTATTCTCATGCTTCAGGGCATAAACTGATCAGTACCTAGGGTCAGGTACAGCCCAATCTGTCACAATTAGGAACATGTACAGAGTTTTAAACTTTTTCTGGAAGCAGCTGGTTTTGGTCACTGTTGCTGAGAGACACAGTAGATTGGGTGGTCCACGGGCTGGATGAGGCATGGGAAGTGTCAACATTGTGTTACAATATAATTTATACAGAAAAGTCAATGCAGTTTAAAATTCTGCTTGAAGAGAACATTTACTTTCTTCTTCCTTTTTAAAGTAGGAATCTTCTCTCCTCTTTTCTCTGATCTAGCAGGGTATTTTAACCAAGGAGGCTTCTCTCCAAAAGCCTATCTCTTGACTCTTTGATGCAGTTTATCAGACATATGTTTATAACAACATCTTTCTTTCCTGTTTAGCCCAGCCCTGCACTCTTTTCTTTGCTTTTAGCCCTAACAATAATGCCAGAAATATTATTTTCCTGTATCCTTTTCACTTTAGATGTGGTGAACTGCAGACAGAAGGAGGGAAGAAGTGATGTGAGAGTTCACTTTTCCCACCCTTTCTCGACATGAGAGGACAGCCTCTGCAGGTTGCTGTTCTTGTAAGTGATGCTGGCTGGTCAGCCTAAATGATAGCATGTTGAAATTTCATATGAAGCTGAATGATTTCCATATTTGCAGATCCTCTTCAGTGGCATTAGTTATGCTAATGAAGTGGTCCGACTTTTCTGGCAGTGCTTGAGGCAGCTGCCAGGCTGTGACTGAAGACTCTATCTGGGGAAATAACTCAGCAAGTAAAATTCAGATGGCCAGCAACCTGCTCGGGATCCTGTTCCTCATCCAGAGCTATGTATAAGCTCTATTGTTGAGCGTATAATAATGTGTGCCTAACTCAAACAGAACCCCGCTGACATCTCAGACATTACTTTGCAAAGCTCTTTAGGACACCCCAAGTGTTTGCTTAATTTGTGCTCTGATAGGCATTTCTGTGACATCCGTCGCCAGCATGTGGAAAAGACTGGCAAACTTATTAGGAGTAGTAAGGGGAAAACAAAAGGGAGTCAGTTTGCACATTGTGCCAGATGAGCCCACCAGCTGCCGGAGGAAGAGGCATGTGCCACTCCAATAGCAAAAGGAGGCAGAGTGAATGCAAGATGAATCTGGGTATGAGATTGCACCCTTTCTTTGCACAGCACTGGGGGCCGCAGCCAAGCTGAGTGGGAGGATAGGAAAGAGACGCAGAACTCAAATTCAAAACCTTATCCCTAAGGAGAGTCCCTGGAAATGTGCAGTGCTTTGAAAAGCAAAGGGTATGCAGTCATGTCCATATATGAAATTCCTCTCTGCAGAAATGAGCTACACCCCAAATCTCAAACATACACTGTGCTTTTTCAGGAGCTAAATTCACCTGGCCATGTTTTACAGTTTTCCACTTGCTTAGATCCAGTGTTTAAAATAAAACAGGGAAGTCTTAGGAAGGAACCATCTTCTGTCAGCTCTACTCTCGATTCTTCTAAAGATTTTATTCATATGATTGTCTCTAAGAGTATTCTTTGTTGAATAGTCTCCCAGAAGAAACAGCCAGGGAAAGATCACTTGTGGTATTTGTATATGTTAAGGACATATTATTCTTTCATCTATGTAGTTATGACAATCATTGTTCTTCTGCTCAGGCTGGTTTATGAAGAATTTATTTAACAAATGATGCTTTAATGGTGTCCAGCATTAGTTTTCTTTCTTCTTGGACAATACGAAGTAAGACAGACAAGACAGACTTGTGATCATCTTGCTGAGTGCCTGCCTCTTTGGGACAAAGCATTATGTTCTTCTTTCTTTCTGGCTTTCTTGGCTTCGTGGGTTTGTAGCTTGCTCAGGTAAAGGAGGACCTAATTTTTGTTATACTACCTTCTTCTCTTCCAACATGTACCTTTCAAGAGGAAAGTTCGTATTTAAGTTTCCTAAGCCTGAAAAGACACTATTGGAACAGAAACTTCCTTATAGACCTTTTAGTGGATCAGTCTAACAGATTCACTTCTATTTTTCAGACCTTAAAGGCACAGAAATATAAGGTAAGCACATAGTTTTCCATGTAAGAGAGTTTGAGACTCCGTATCTGCTGCAGAAGTAGAAGTGTTTTTACCCAAAAAACTATCAGGCATTTTGTGAATTTTAAGCATTTCTGTAGCAAGGCTCCTGTAGAGACTTTTCTCCAACAGAGAAAAAAAAAAAGTCAAAACAAAAACCCCCAAAGCCTTGAAAAAAACTCCAGTAGTATAAGATTGTTCTGACCTTTTCATTTCCCAGTTGGCAGCATCTACTTGTAACCCCATAGCGCTCTAACACCATATTGCCATTGCTGGTAGCAGGCCTCTAGCTTTGGGTCGAGTTTGCAAATCCTCTGATCTGGCTTGTTAAGACTTTCTCTACCTGAACTTTTCTCAACCTACCTGCAGCTTTGTTTTACTTGTTTTAGCTGTAACTGCAACTTTCCTAATGACCAGATGGCTACGGCTAATTTGCTTTATTTCTGTTTATCTTTGCATGCTACTACTATGATTTTACCATCGTAACATGATGTAGTGTAGAAAAATACAGTCCTGGTATGACAGCAGAGGCCTTGAGAAGTGGGAACATGCAATGTGATGCAGTGGTGTGCAGGTGTGGGGCAACAGGAGGTGGGTCACAGGTTGTCACTGGAGACTGTAAGGTTAGAAACAACTCACGCATGGTCAGTTAAAGAAGTACAGACCTGGAGCTGGTTTTAGGGGTAACAGAGAAAACAAAGAAATAGTATCTAGTGTAGAGAAAAGCTGCTGTATCTAGAATATTCTGATGGGGAGCTGCCAACCAGTGAAGAAAGAGGAAAGTGTAAAAAAATTGATAGCAAGCATGTAAGAATGACACCAAATGGATCCTAAAGTCAAGAACAAAAACCTATCAACATCAATGTCATGTTCATACTGGTAATGGATTCCAGATGCTGACAACTTGCCATAAGCCCTCCTCAGCATCAGCAGGATGAAACCATTGGCCTTGGGACCCTGTGGACTGGGAGGTGGGTGAGCTTAACACCAGGAAAAGGGGATCGAAACTCGGACATGTGAATATGACAGCCTCAGCAACATTCTTATTAGTGCTGCTGTAACTTTTTCTGCATAGAAGTATTCTTTCTTTTTCTGCACTAACTAGATCAAGATCAATAATGATTAGACAACAAAGATTTTATTATACTAACGCTAAACTCTTGGGTTTATATTTAAGATATGTTTACTGTTTGCTCGTAAACAAGACTCTGAGAGTAACATAGCTTCACATTCAACATTTGCTATAATTTATCACTATCTGAAAGATGAGCTTCATAACCAGTTTAAATTGATGAAATACGATAAACAGGATGGTCCCATTCCTCTTTCCCCAGTACTCCTAGTTGGATATTTCCACATCATCAGCTGTGCCTTTTCTCACTTTCATGTGGACCCATGGCCCCCAGTACAGCTTAAAATGCCTCTTTGTTATGAGATTAGCTCTCAGCTGTGTTATGCTCAAATTCTTGCTTATGGGCAAACAGTAAACATATATATATATCCATATACACGTATATAAAGTCAAGAATTTATTGTTAGTATAATTGAAATAGTAACAGCCTAATCTAAAAGTCATTCTTAGTCCAGAACTAATTGCACAGAGACAAAGAGCACTGCCATGCGTGAAAACTTCCATTAACAACAATAACAACAACAACAATAACAATATAGCAACGGTAATACTACATCACAGGGTGACAGGGTCAGGAAACTAAGCTGCCTCAGTTTCCTGTGCCCAAAGTCAGAATTGGCCCCAAAATGCTACTGTTGAACGCTTTCAGAAGCTAGTGCACTTAACATGCACAAGTTCAGAATTATGTACCTGCTGAATTAGTTGCAAATATGATAAATTTTGGTGACTGAAGAAGGATAAAGTGAGTAGTCAGGAGCCGAGGAGGGAAGGAACTTTATAAGTCAGCTTTGCCTCACAAAAATTAGTGTCCCGCTGCATTGCAAACTTGCTGTTTGCTGTCCATTATATGTTATTCCCCTATTCTGAAGAGATCAGTTATCCACTGGGAGAGTAGAAAGATGCAATTTTTCAGTCATCCAATCAGGGAACATATGATCTCAGGGACACAACAGAGTTTACAGAATAACAGAGAATGAACAGCAGAAGTGAATAATTCACAAACTATCCAAGAGCTGCAATTTGTTTGTATAAACTATTTGGTAAATACTTACGCATAACTATCACATTCATAGTAATCAGGAACGGTTTGGGAACAAAGGCTAAACCTCCTGAATAATTTATTCCCCAGGAATAATTCAGATCGCTCTTGTGTATTCTCAGGAGTCTCTCTCGGTGGCACACTACCAAAAGATACTGTGCATTAAGTGGAAGTTGGCTGTGTCCCAAGCAGGACAGAGTGTAAGTGTTTGGAGTACAACCTGCAACATCTAGAGAAACCCTTGTCTCCCTCCAAGCTGAGCTGCAGAGATCAAGGCACAGATGTGCTGTGTGCCTGGCTGCAGCACTTCAAGCTGTTCCCTACAACCAAGAACTGACGAAATCAGTGCTGAAGCATATGTGACAGAGAGAAAAGTTTAGGTGGGGGGGAGGGGGAGAACCAAAAACCTACAAATAAATATAAAAAATATACAACAACAAAACAGCTAAGAAAGCAGAGAGATCTAGAGAAAACACAACCTGAAAAACAATAAATTATTGTTCATTAATTGCTAATGCGAGCAATGTTTGACCTTTATAACTGACCTGTGAAAGGAAAAACTACTCCTGCTCTTTATTGCTTTGGGTGTGGAGAACAGTTGAACACTTTATTTTATTCTTTTCCCTCGTGTTGTTTCAAAGTTGACTGTTTTCTGAGAGTTGTTAGTTTATTTGTTTCTATTTGTGTTAGCACTCCAGGTCTTATCTTCCATGCTTTCCATGAGGACCACACAGATGGCAAGAGAACATTTTGAAATCTAAGGCACTGAAAACAAGAATTCTTTGTTGGATTTTAGTCCAACATTATGAGATGTTGCTCTCATTTTCAAAGTCAGGAAGTTCTTATGTTATAATTTATTTACCAGACTGCAATCAAGTATGTGCATAGAAACACACAGAGAAATTCTCCTGTTCATCATAGTTCAAAATTATTGTAATAAATTTCTTTCAAATTCTACTGACCAATAAGTTTAGGTAAGTGTCTTCTTGATTGCAACTGCTAGCAGAAGAGCTATTCCCTCTTCACTGGAACTGAAGCAGTTTTATCATTGATTTACATGCATTGATTTTTTCTTTGTACAACAGGTACTTAATTTCAGTAGGATTTTTCAGATTTTGAGTGCGGACAAGAAAATGATAATAAAGTTTCCTCATTGCTGATGGTTTCTTTAGGGAGTATTTTCTCCCTGCTTGTTACAGTAAAAGCAGTTATTTTCCTTCCTCACTGAAGTTTTCCTGAATAAAAAGCCTTGGCTGCACGAAAAAAAATTACAACTAAGAAACATTTCCTCCCAATCAGTCTATTATAATGCACCTTGCACTCTTGCAAAAGGGGAGCTCTGAACCATGATGAATAAGCCTTGATTTTTCAGGTCTAACTGATAACTGAGCCACAGTCATTCAACTTGCTTATTTTTCAGTGGGGTTGTAGCTAGCAAGGTTCCCATAAAACAGGCACAGGTCAGTCAGAAAATCTTTCACGAGTAGAATCATCAGAATATCCAAGTTTTAGAGACAAAATGAGAAAATAAACAGGGATTTTGAGTCAAACTATACATTTCATCTAGGTTAACCAAAGCACTCACATTTGTCTTCATATTGAATGAGTTTGTGGATTGTCTGAGGGCTTGGTGAGATTGGTTTTTGAGAATTTTTTGTTGTTTTGCTGTCAGGGTCAGTGTAGGATGGGACAGATGTTGTGTTTGTTTGCCTGCTTGTTTTCTTTAGAAAATTATAATATAGCCATATTTCACCATGAAATGTTGTTTCAAAACAGAACAATGCATTTCAACATTTTAAGATAAAATATGTGGATTTCTGTGGTTTGGGGAAACTCTTCTATCTCTTCCAGGAGAGCCTGAAGGAACTAGCTGATGTTTCCCAAATTTACAATTTCTTTTTTTTGCCTGAAAATGCCTTCCTAAATTTTTAATCCAGAGTCTCTTTGCAAATCCATTTAACTTAAGGTGTTGACTCTCACTACGTTAAAAAAAAAAAAAAAAGAGAAAAAGAAAAAAAAATTATGGAGTTCAAAGGAAATTTTCTGTAAGAAGCAGTTTTCTAACCTTTGTCAATTTCAATTAGCATTAGTGATTGGTAGGGGTTTTTTTTCTTGTTTTGACTAAGCATTTTATTATGTTATTTCCTTAGGTAAACATCACTGAAGAGTTGAAGAAATAACTTTATAAAATGTGATTCAGAGTATGCTATTAACAGTAATTTATTAAAACATTTACATCTTTCTCTGAGCCACTTCATGATGCAAAGCCTCTGCAAGTTTTTACAGTTACTTAGAAAAAGAAAGATAGAGTTGATTGTGATTTATGAGAAACATTTTCAAATCCTATCAAATGGAAATGGAGCTTACTGAGTTCCTCAGTATTACAATGAGTGATTCAATCTGATTAAAGGGGAGAAAGGTTGAAGTCCAGTCTTAGGAAAAAAAGTTTTTGTTTTCCTCTTACCCTCTAATGTTAACTTACTAAGAATTTTGTGTATTTCTTGCTTAGTCACAATACATAGATTGACTTTGGTACAGCAAAACTGAAATCTTGAGTTGAAGCAAGGGCTAAACAGGACCGTCAGTGAGAACCTCCCTCCAAAGGTGGGGAACACTGCTGGTAGGAATGGGGAGTGAAGTGTATTGTAGATGGTCTCTGATCAACCAAATAGTAAATAGGAGGTAGGCCAGAGAAACGTGCCCTGGAACCACTGATTTGGAAGAGCTTCCTGTATCATTAAGCATCCACTTTTCTGAGCAGGTAAAAATTAAAATTGTGCCTAGTCTTAGCGACATAAATCTACATCAGTAAAACTCCATCTTGCTGACCACAGCCATATGCAACTATTGCTGAACTAAACACTTTGAAAATAGTGGAAGCTTGATTTACCTGTCAGAAAGTGTTAAAACTCTTGGCAGAGACAAAATTAGAAGTTAAAAAGGCCTATTTTACTCTACCTTCTGCAGTAGTGCTGTATCTTTAATTTTCATAATCTGTGCAGCTTTAAATTCAACATTTATTTTTAACACATATATTTTAATGAAACATGAAATATAAAATGAAACTCCAGTCTGCCTCCTATGAGCATGGAGAGAAATCCTAATTACCTGTTTCAAAAGTGTGAAGCTCTTTCTAATTTTCCAGCAGCCAGGTTCCTTAGACAGCACTCAGTATTATAACTATTTATGCCAATTGTGCTATTTCATGCATAAAATTACCGCATTATTGTTGGAATAGATGCTGGAGAGATATCTAAGCAGGGTGTAATCACTTCACTTTCTATCAAATTGTGCTTCTGAAAGGTATCATAAATTTTATTAGAAGGCAAGAGGCTAATGGAAGCCAATCAGTGTTAATGCTGATAAAATTGCTTGTATTTTACATTATAAAATGGGGAGATATTTTTATCGGAAGGTTCCCTTTTGTTTTATTAAGAGTGTATCATGAAAACTAGGGTACAGTGGAACAACAGAGGGTAGTAGGTAAACCTCTCCTGTTTCTAATGGTGGCTTAGCTAACAAAAAAGTTTGTGTCTTAAAATGCTTTCTGATCTTTAACGATATAAAGTAAGCACAAAATAGATGCCAGAAACACTCAGGTCTGCTGGCTTGCGCAGGACTTTGCAATGATGACATGCATCTTGTTGATGAAAATATTCCTGTCCCAAATGTCATGGTTCAAAATAATTATTTTCTGTTAGGTTATCTAATCTGTGGAGAGGGACAGTATTTATGACTCCTCAACTTATTTTTAAAGCTCTACAGTAAAAGAATTAGAGTGGATTTTGATATGGGAAGGATGAGGATCCAGAGATGGGGATGAAAAAAGCAACTTACCCATCAAGAAGTCATTGATGTGATTTAAATAAATTGGTCTACTTTGATGGTAAATTAAAAGTACTTTTTCACCAGTTAATAATATTTTGTTCTTAACAGAACCAAATTCAAACAGTCATTTGCAAAACACCTGGCTCAAATTAATTTTTTTTTTTTTTACTGCATCAGAAAAACATGATTGCTTCCATCCTATCGCCAGGGAAACTGAGGCACCAAAAAGTAATGAGCTAAGGCTTAAGGGAATATGTGGCAGACGTGAAATTGGAAAGAGTGGTAGAGATTCACAATTACCAGTAGTCAGTGGACGCACTGGGTATTTATAAATTGTTTGCGGTGTGCCATGCCCTGACCCTGCTGGCATAGCACCTTTTCAGGCTTTGAAAATCCCAGTTCAAACACGCGCTTTGCCTGACACAAATGCTTAGTGTCTCATCCATAATATAGACCATCACTGCTTATAAAGCAAATATTTACACCATTGCTTTTCAGACTATTATTGCTAGTAATATCAATATTATTAGCATTATTTGCACTGGAACTGTGAAGCCCTCTCCAAAATGGGGCATTTTATGTCACACGCTGTTTAAGCACATGGCAAAGGATGGTCCCAGTGCTGCCCAGTAAGCAATCTATACAGCTAAAACAAACAGAGACTGGGAGAAACTGTTCAGGGTATGGAGAGAGCTGGCAGGTTTTCCTGTGTTTAAGAAGGCAGATGACAGGTAGCACAGCTAGGATCAGTTCACAACTTTGCCACTGATTTTCTCTGTAATACATTACCTAATCACCCTACATTTCCTCAGATTTCTACAGGAGTAATGCCACCAATTTATGCCAAGTCTCCTTCAGGTCTACAACTGCTGGTGCCTAGACCCAGCTCCAGCTAATGAAAAAGAGTCATTGGCAGGATTTGGCCCATTATAGAATTTATATTCCTGCCTCTGGTAGTTATGCATATTCCTGTCAAAACCCATATAGTGTAACATTTGGTGTTAATGGAGTCAGGGTAAGGATGGATTTGTTCTCATCCAACTACATGTTTTAATTCAAAGACCACATTACTGTTCAAATGATAGATTAGATAAGGGCAAGAACTGTTTATTTCTTTTAAGTCCAATTACGGTTTTAAATTCTATTTCCAGTTGGCTGTTATTTATTACAGGGGCTTTTTTTTATTATTCTTTTATTATTACATTGCCTCTGTGTAACTTTTTATTTTCTAATTTAATCCTCCATTTTTAAATACGATTTTCTTCTTCACCCACCGATAGCTGCATGACTGATCTTACTGAATGAAATTTATAACAATGACAGAACAAAAGGGAATTTACTGTGAATCCAACCTAAAGTCATGTTAACAATATATTCTGTTTTATAGCCTCAATTTCAATGGAACACCTAAGTTTCTCTGAAGTCAACACTCTATTCTCGTATCCCAAACCTGAGTATGCTTTTGTGTACCTGGAATTAATATAACGTTGGTGAGCCTATCTGACTTTGCCCTCCAAAATCAGTGCCTTTAAAATACTTGTCTCAGCCAGACCTCAGTGAAGACCAGAGCATTATTTTTATATTTCCAGACCTAAAAAAAAAAAAAAAAAAAAAGGTACAGTGACGTTCAGACTGGAAGTATTTATCACAACTACGTAGGAAACACTGCTGGAGTATAATGATAATTTCAAACACACACATTGCACTCTTGGGAAATGGACCTCTTGTGCCACGATTCCATATCTGTAGAAAGAACTTGGTTATTTAATAAAACCAATCACAAGAGTATAGACAGACAAAACTCTGCTTAACTGTTGTGTATCCAAAATACTCACTTACACTGTCACCACAGTTGTTATATCTCCGTATCTCAACTTCTGCCACTCTGCACATGTGTGGTCAGTGTTTCTGCATGTGCTTGACCACACTGAGCCGTCTCATGGACAAGGGACGAGCAACAGACATCATCTACCTGGACTTGTGCAAAGCTTTTGACACTGTCCCACACTACATCCTTCTCTCTAAACTAGAGAGATATGGGTTTGATGGATGGAACACTTGGTGGATAAGGAGTTGGCTGGATGGCTGGACTCAGAGAGTGGTGGTCAACGGCTCAATGACCATGTGGAGACTGGTCACGAGTAGCGTCCCTCAAGGGTCCGTGTTGGGCCCAGCCCTGTTCAACATCTTTGTCGGCGACATGGACAGTGGGATAGAGTGCACCCTCAGCAAGTTCGCCAATGACACCAAGTTGTGTGGTGCCATCGACACGCTGGAAGGGAGGGATGCCATCCAGAGGGACCTGGACAGGCTGGAGAGGTGGGCCCGTGCAAACCTCATGAAGTTCAACCAGGCCAAGTGCAAGGTCCTGCACCTGGGTCATGGCAATCCCAGGCACAAATACAGGCTGGGAGGAGAATGGATTGAGAGCAGCCCTGAGGAGAAGGAGTTGGGAGTGCTGGTGGATGAGAAGCTCAGCATGAGCCGGCAATGCATCCTTGCGGCCCAGAAGGCCAACCGCATCCTGGGCTGCATCAAGAGAAGCATGGCCAGCAGGTGGAGGGAGGTGATTCTCCCCCTCTACTCTGCCCTGGTGAGACCCCACCTGGAGTACTGTGTCCAGTTCTGGAGCCCCCAACACAAGAAGGACATGGACCAGTTGGAGAAGGTCCAGAGGAGGGCCACGAAGATGATAAAAGGGCTGGAGCACCTCTCTTATGAGGACAAGCTGAGAGAGTTGGGGCTGTTCAGCCTGGAGAAAAGAAGGCTCCGGGGAGACCTGATAGCGGTCTTCCAGTACCTCAAGGGGGCCTACAAGAGAGATGGGGAGAGGCTGTTTAGTACGGCCTGTGGCAATAGGACAAGAAGTAACGGTTTTAGAATAGTGGGGGGTAGATTTGGATTGGAAATTAAGAAAAAAATTTTTTACGATGAGAGTTATAGAACACTGGCCCAGGTTGCCCAGAGAGGTGGTGAATGCCCCATCCCTGGAAACGTTCAAGGCCAGACTGGATGAGGCTCTGAGCAACCTGATCTAATTGGGGATGTCCCTGCTCCTTGCAGGGGGGTTGGACTAGATGACCTTTGAAGGTCCCTTCCAACCCTAACCATTTTATGATTCTATCTAACACCCGTGTCACTGCCTCTCTTTCCGTCTCTGCCTTTCCAACCTGAAGGGCCCCTTACAGAAAACACAGATGCTGACAGAAAAAGTTAAATTGGTTCCACTACTTAAGGCATCATCTCAGCCGTCACAATAAATGCAGTGGGATGTCAAGAAAATTGTTTCCTGGAAAAGGCAGAGTTTCAGACAGAGTCAAGTATCAATTTCTCCTGCTGATGCTGTCCACCTTGTATATACAGCTAAAATGTCAATCAGACGTGTGACAGGACTGAACAATTGCATAGCCCAGGAAGGCCCACGGAGAGCCAAGAAGTCACCAGTTCAAAGGTACCAAAGGCAAACTGCGACTCTTGAGTTTCTTCCAGGTGCCAGATGGATGTCCTGTGAGACCAGCAGGAAGAGATTTATTCTCTGCTTGTTCTGGAAGGGGAAGAGACATCTTTCCACTTGCATTTGCTATCAGTTGATGAGGCCACTCAGTTCTTTGGTTTTCAGTTTGGTAGGCTTTTACTGTTCTTTTTCCACTTATTGTTAACAATCAGATCCTAGTTTCAAGCATTATTTTTGTCACTGAAATCCAATCCAATGGGAAAAAAAAAACCAACCAACACAACAGCGTATCTTAAGCATATCTCCCCTTATATAGACTGTAACTGATGTCACCTACAGCTGAAGAGCAAGTTTGTAGTGGCGCTCATTCACTGTTGATGATTATAATACATCTTTTGAATAGCCTAAACTCTGGATCTCCTTCTGTGAGTTGGGAAACCCCCGGTACAGAAGTGACTATAGTGATCCTTAGTCAGAGGAGTATAGATGAGCACATGTACAGATCTAATCACAAGCAATAAAGTTTGGGCTTTATTCACAGCCTAGAAACACTAAAATTACGCCTTCCCAGGCACTTTACAAGACTTTCTTGTTTCAGGAAGAAAAGTAAAAGTAAACCTGCTTGGGTTTTAAGGCTCCAGGACCATTCAAAGTTAATTCAATCTCTATATTAATAGCAACACCCTTGTGATAATGACTCTTAAATACAAACACCAAATAATTATACACAGCACTACACTCTAAACATTTCTGGCGATGGAAAATATAAATTATCAGTAGCAAATATTCTATATTTTCATCTACATTCTGTCAACATTACTGTTTCACAGTGTCCCTGAGATGGATATCAGCAAAAGTACTCAATTGATTTACAACCTTGTAATTCGTTTGTCACCATTTATTTTCCTTTGTATAAAACAAGACATAACTGCACGAATACTGGAATTCTAAAGTGCTGGATTAAGAGGATTCTGTCTTGATGATGACCTTTTAGAGAGAAGAAATAAAGGGAGCTTCTACAAGGCAATACAAAAATATTCTGGCCAAGCAGATAAAACAGTTTATAACAAGATTCCTTGCTTTCTAATAGGGGAATAGTGTGGTTTACATTCTGTCCTTGAGTACTTCATTGCTGCCTATCCCTTTGCATTTCAGACCTTGAAAAAGAAAAGTACTGGCAAACGTATACAAAAATGTGAAGGTAGGTGATAAATCTCTGAATACGTATTGGACAATGCAAAGAATTTGTTTGGAGGTTTTTTCCTGTTTTCTCTTGGATATATGCATCGGTCCTCTCTGATGCTTGAGCAATAAATACACATCACCACACTAAGCTAGCATTATGGCTACCTGTCAGGTACATGAAATACAGAACCTTCACAAATTTGGGGAAGTTGGTCAGATTTAATGAATGTTATCATTCATCCAATAAATATTGCCTCTGATTTCTGTACTAAGTTATGATCATCTGGTAAAGAGGATAGATAAAAAAAGTGCTTAAGTTGTATCAGTGACTATGTGATTCATCCAGTATGCAAAATCGTAATTTAGCTGTGTAATGTCATAGCGACAGATTCAGTAGAATAGATTGATATTTTTTTTCTTACAAAAATCTGACTTGACCTGTATACTAAAACTAGGGTTGTAGGCTTTGCACAAGGAATTACAGTTTTGTGTTGAGATATTGAATCAGGATTGTGGATAAAAAGATTCAAGTTCAGCACTCAACCAGACTTCCTTAGGCAAGCTGCTTATTTTCCATTTCTTATTTATTATGTAGAGACAATATTTTATTTTTCCATTCATCTGGTGTGTTTATACCATAAGCTCTTTGCAGTATTATTTATCTCCAATGATGTAGAAGTTGAACTCTTGCAGAATGGACCTATATATTTGAATAAATCAATATGAAGAGCTAGGGAAGAAACAGCTTTTTGCCCTAAAGATATTTTCAACATTTTTAACAGGAAAATACAAGCTGTCTTGAAGATTTTCTTTTTTTTTTTGAAGAAAGACAGAAACCACAGCATATGAGAAGCTTAAGTATCTTAAATTCTCACTAACATTGCAGTTAGCTGGAATGTGGGAAATGGAAATTTAGGGTCTGGACTTGAACCGGGCAAAGTGGGTACTTGAACCAGAACTGTCAACATTAGAGTTGTATGTGCGTTTTTATAACTGTGTTACACATGGTTGGGTCTGCGTTACCTCTGAGAACAGGTCTCTCTATCTAACTGGAAAAAAAAAAAAAAAAAAAAAAGAGTGAGAAACTCACTGTGGGTCTAGAAAGCTTTATTTTTTAAACTGTCCATTCCTTCTTATAAAAATGTTTAGTTTCTAGTTTTTAAATCAGCTATGCATGTTTTGGATAAATTATTGTTAAGCTTGCAAGTGTTCTCTTCATTTTGCCCCTTTTGTTGTGTTAAAATGCTTAGATTTTTAAAACATTTTTAGTACATTTTTCCAGTTTCTTTTAAAAACTTAGTTGCAGATGTTCTCCTCCATAATATTATTTGACGTATATACCAAGCCTAAAATGCAAAACTCAGACAATTTTCTATTATTTATGTTGGAAAGTAATGTGGCAACAATTGTCTACAATTCAGAAAAGTATGTTTTTCCCTTACTCACTTGTTTTGCAAAGCTGCCTGATAGTATTTATTTTTAAATCCTCACTGCAGAGCAATATCCTAAAAAAACTACATCTCAAAAAAAGACTTGTGAACCAGTGACAGAAAGTGAATATAAGTAGAGAATAACATCTCAGTGCTTTAACAATCAGAGATGCTGATAAATATCATATTTAGAATGCATATAGCTCCTTTTGCTGACTGTATATACACAAAGAGTTTTCCCAGTAATAGATTTTACCAGATCATTTTCCCATACAAATGACAAAATGTAGTTTTCCATTTTAGACTTAACATATGCATAGACACTGTGTGTACTCCTGCTAAAAGAACATTCACTAAAAAAAAAAAGATGAAAAAAAGGAATTATCAGCAAAACTAATCTCACAATATATACTTAGGTATCTCATCTAAGCATAAATTTCACTTCAACATCAATATTGTTTTCAGATATGCCATACTATTATCTATTTTTCCTGACCCAACACCACAATGAATTGCCACGTTAATTACACTATCTTGACTATTTGTTAAGTTAAAAATCACCTCAGGCAGAACACTGATCCATCTGAAACACAACTTGCAACATCAGAAAAAAAAAATGTGTTTTTGTTATTAATTTTTTTTTCTGATTTTTTAAAATTAGTTCCTTGATAAGCAAAGCCTAAGAAGTTACCAGCACTAAAGTGCCAGTACAGAAAGAGAAGCTCATGGTTAGGATTACTGTAGAAATATTTGTACTTGTAGTGCCAGCTTAAAATAATAAACACGGAATCGAAGATTAACCTGGTTGCTTTGGATGTCTCTAAAGTCAATGGACAAAGACTGAAAATTTCCAGAATTAATTAATCCCATCCTAAAATTAATAATAGAGCACTCCCCATCTCCACAATCCTCTATTTGGCAGCACCTATGGTCTCCTTGTTTGAGGTTTGGAGGTTATAAAACAGCTTGGTGAGTTTTCAAAATCATCCAAAGTCCAAATCAGCTTTCAGGCCTATACTCAGAGGTGAACCAGGATCTGTGTGTGGGATCTCCAGAGTGATCAGCCCTGTTTTCACAGCTGTTAAGATGTTCAGTGAAATGTCCATCACCTTCCATGTGTTCAAAGTTATAGTAATGTTGTGTTTTCTCTTAAATCTCAACTGAATGCTCCTCCTTAACTCAGAATTAAGTGTGCCAAAGACCAGTGTTGAATGTGGTTGAATGTGGCAGATCATTACATTGGGTTAATGCACATGGGTCCTGAATACACTGAAACCTCCATCTAACATCTTCCTAAGGAAGTATCAAAGAATTTTGCAAAGCTTTCTGCAGGAGGCTAAACATAATTGCTCTGGGAACTAGACAAGCATGCTATTGAAAGATGTTTTCAATACTGTCACAGGATGCTATTAGCATTATTAGGATGTTATCAGCCAATTACATTCATTTAGATGTATTTGATGCCATAATAGAACTCAACATAAGCACAGGGAACATTCAATGGCATTCCTGGAAAACAAAAAGAAAAACTGAAAGGTATAAGGACTTCAACATGAAAGAAAAAAAAAAGTTACTGCTTTGATAAATACCTTCAGGATTTGCAAAATGGCAGCAATGTGAGAAACATGCCAAATAATATTTGGCTTTGGCCCTAACGTGTAAGTCTGTCAAGGACTTCTTTTGCCAATTGGTGGAAAATGGATTACTGTCATTTTTCAAGGGACTGCACATCATTTTCCATTGATTGGCATGCCAAATCCTTCACAAAATAATGAGTCAGGCATGATGCAAATCATCATTGAACTGTCACTTTGATTGCATAGCCCTCTATCAATGTGATTAAACTGGAGTGGCATCTAAAAGGTAATGAACAACTCTGCTTGGCTTCAAGGGTTGAAAGGAAAATTTTAACGCCAGGCAGAGGAAGCAGGGGGCAAACAATAAATCTATGAGTGACATAAGTCAGTTACATGTTACCATATTTGTGAGTGATTTTTGAACTGCAATGATAAAACGCTGATCATGGCTCATGATGAAACGAGATTAACCTGGAAAACTTACCATCACAATCATACATACTTGCTTATCTGTCATAGCCATTTTAAGGCACTTACCAGAACTGGAGCTGGAGATAAGATGTAGACTTGCTTCTTAATTAACCAGTAGTAATAAAAAGATATATTTTATACACAAGAAAACAGACATGGATTATATTACTTTTTTATGTGTCTTGTTCTTCATTTTCACAGCAAAATCCTAACAAAGCACACAAATATCATGAAATGCTGTGCACTTGTTGTAGTTTAGCCCCAACTCAGTATCAAGCTCTACAGTTGCTCAATCACTCCCCCCACCCTCTGAGGGAATAGGGAGAGATAATATATGAAAAAGCTTGAGGTTTGAGATAAGGACAGGGAGAGATCATTCATGTCACCTTTATGGGCAAAACAGGCTCGACTTGGGGAAAACTATTTCCATTTATTATAAATAAAATCAAAGCAGGATAATGAGAGAGAACAAAAACAATTTTCCCCCACCTCTCCCCTCTTCCTGAACTTAACTTCATTTTCAATTATCTCTACCTCCTTCCCCACCCCAAGTGACACAGTGGGGAAAAGGGAGTGGGGGTTACGGTCAGTTCATCACTTGTTGCTTTACACTGCTCTTCCTCCTCAGGAAGAACTCCTCACATTCCTCCCCTGCTCCACTGTGGTGTCCCTCCCATGGGCTACAATCCTTCGTGAACTGCTCTGGCGTGGGTCATTTTTCCACGGGGTGCAGTCCCTCCAGAACAGCTGCCACAGAGTGGTCCCTCCACAGGCCACAGCCTCCTTCAGGCATCCACCTGCCCCGACGTGGGGTCCTCCCCGGGCTGCAGGGGGATCTCTGCTCCTCCGTGGGCCTCCATGGGCTGCAGGGGCACAGCCGGCCTCACCATGGGCTGCACCACGGGCTGCAGGGGAATCTCTGCCGGGAGCAGCATTACTGCTGTCCCTCCTTCTGCACTGACCTTGGCGTCTGCAGCCGTTCCTCTCACCAGAAATTCTTCACAACTGGCTCAGGCAGACGCCTCTCAGGTTCTCTTCATTTCTCATCTCCTCTCCACTTCTTGCAGCCAGGCCGGGCCGAGTTGGGCCCAGACAGCTGCCTGGCGGGAGGCCAGAGGGTGAGGCCTGCAAGGCCTCCAACGCTCGCACCTCCCCTCTCTACCCCTACTTCAGCTTCTTTACTCCTTGTAATTTCTTTTTTTTTTTTTTTTTTTTTTATTTTCCCTTTCTTAAATATATTACTATAGAGGCATTACCACTGTGAGAAATTACCTCAGCCCTGGCCAGCAGCGGGTCCACCCTAAACCCAGGCAAGTTCACCGGACAAAGGGAAAACTTCTAGCAGCTTCTCACAGAAGCTACCACTGTAGGTGCCCCCCACCAGTACGCAAAACTGGGACACTTGTAAATGCCGGGGAACTTGCAGCATGAAACCACCAGGATCTCATCTTCAAATCCCTTTTGAAGTCTAGGTGTCTCTGACATACACTGAACTGTTTCGCTTTTGAATTGAAAGATCAATGCATATTATTGCTGTAACCATATTTGTTTAAGACATCTTTATTAGTTTTCTCTTTGTGGGCTCTCTAATTTCAGGAAAACTGAGGATACTCTGTGTTCTTTCTTTTGCTGAGGAAATTAATACTTTCTCACTCTTTTTTAGACCAACTATTTTCATTAAATTTTTTTAACTCATCTCTCAGATTTGATAAAATTGGCTAATGAATTCCAAAATTAGGAAGTGGGAGCCTGGCAGCTACAGGCACACATCTATGCATGAGTAGGAATACTGTGACTGTATAGGGAGCACGTTTTCAGGGGTGGGCTAAAACAGGAAATAAAATCAGGCTAGATATGTTTGTGAAGGAGGTATAATTTTAAATATTTTTTTTTATGGACAAGAAATATATTATTTATTTGCTTAATATCATGGAGGAGCTAAAAAATTAGACTTAGGTGTCAGGCTGTGAACTGAACCATTCACAAAGCTTTCTGACAGATCTGAAAAGTGGGTTGGCATTCAGTGCTCACATACCCACTATCTTTTAGCTAACCCTAAGTGGTCTTCCTGCTATAATACTTCCTCAATAAAAGCACATAAAATAACATTTTTATCAATTTACACTGAAGTATTTCTACTCTTTCCGAACAATAATGAATTCTGCTGATGGTGATTGAGAGGATGCTTGCTTTGATTTTGGTTAAACAACTTGGAGATTCATCTTTCTGTTCAGACTGGTAGAAATCTGAGCACAGAGTTCAAATAAAAAATTTTTTTAACCTTCTAGAAATTTTACATTTTTTCTCCAGTAGAATTAAGCATCTGCATTGTTCCACTTCTGGATAGAAGAGGGATTTTATTTTATATTATTTTATTTTATTTTAATATTTTATTTTATGTTTTTTTTAAATTTTATTTTATATCTTGTTCCATTTCATGTCATCTTACATTTTATTCTTTCCTCAGTACAGCCGACAAAGTTAACAAGAAATAATAATTAAAAAAAAAATTATAAATTCAGAGTATCTTTTTCATCAGTGTCACTCCTGTAAATAATAAGTAAAGTTCTTAATCTTAACTTTTTTATTGCTTTGCTTGTACTGTAATATCCTGATGGTGCTCGCAGTAGATTTAGGAGGCCATCAAATTAGAAAAGGTATGATTTTGTAATCAGTTTCCATAGACATAAATGACTTAAAAACCCAAAATGTAACAAATAATGCTTTCTGAAATACAATCATTTGACAATAAGAGATTCACAAGGTGCAAGTATACTCGAATGCTTAAAGCTTACAGAAATATTTGATTCTAGATAGAGGCAGAGATTCATTTAGTACGTAAGAGTGATTTAGGCTGTTCTTAGTTCAATTTAAAAAGAACAAAGAGGAAAAGCAACAGCCCTCCATGTAATTCAAAAGAATGTGTCTTTGAACAGATCAATGTCTACATGGGGATCTGCACCCTGAAGATCTGTAGATAGACATAGACTTGCAAAGGCTTTTACTTTTAGATAATCTATTAATATTAAAGTCTTCAGTTTTTTAATTGCATTCTATCAATGTGAAATTCAGGTAAATTGATATAATTTTTAAATTAACTCTCTAGCTGATTTTTAGAGTAAAAGATACTAGGATAAAGCCTTCAATTTATTTTGCAGCTTATGTAAAGAAAGCACTTCTACTCTGTGCATGGTTATTTCGTTCATCAGCAACTTCAGCTCTCCGTCACATGAAAATATAACAGTGAAGCCCTCTCACTGCTTCCTGGTGTTAAACTCAGACTTTTTTTTTTCCTTTTTAGCTATAAACTATGTTCATAGCCAGGTGCCTACAATAAAGACTGTTCAAAGGTGGAGGTTTGAGAACAAATGTCATGTAGCACATTTTTTTTCTGATGGAGCTTTGGTCTCCATCAAGGTCTGACAAATATTGGCATTACATGTCACTAAGAAGTAAAAGAGCATGCTCTGACCTTCAAGAATCCTCACAATATGTACATTATGTTGATGTGCCCTTTGTTTTGTCTCTCTTAGTTTGTTCTGGCGGCTTTAGCTATTTGGTCTAACACAAGGTTGTTTTACCAAGTTTTATCTGCCTCTTTTAACCATGAACTGGACAAATGACTCAGTGTGACTTTTATGACTCAGTGTTTTCCTTACCTGTACTCCCACGGTAATCAAGGTAACTACAGAAGATTGGATTCAAGTACATTGTAGACAGTGATGAGCATCCTCAGGAGTTTTTCGGATTTCTTTTGGAGGAATAATTACAATGTCTGACCATGCTTTTGAAGTTCTTTGTGTTTTTGTGTCAATTGCTCTGAATAGAAAATCAGGTTGAACACTTTGTGAGGTGCCTCCTTATAGATCTTTCTGAAGCAGCTAGTTTATTAAGTGTTGGAGCTGATATTGTACCAGGAGTTAAAGCTTGTGTAGTCCACAGCACTTCTGAGAATCTCAATTTATTAAGTTTCCAGGTGTAAATGAGTTTGTGTCGACATTATTTTGCAGTTCAGTGGTCTTAATTAGATGTAGACTTCTGTACGGAGGAGGTCCAAAATATTGGGAGGATGCCATTCAGAAAGTAGCTATGCTGCAATGTGGAAAAATACAGATTACCACTTCATCATACTACAGGACATTGTTCTATCTTATAACCAGAAGCAAAGTAAAGAGTCATGTTGCTAATAGTTGTATAGTTGTATTTGTTTTAAGGCAGGCTTTAAGTGGCTCAAACGTAGGATATCTACAATAATTCTGGTGTCTTGAATCATTAACTGATCTTAAAGGTTATAAAACTAGTGGGCGTGGTCCTAAGTAGTTATAAGGTACATTCATATACATCAGTTGAAGCTACATGAAAATACATAGAAATGTATATACATATACTTACATATACACATATATATTAGGAAGTAGCAAGTATATCTTAATAATGCTAAACTACTATTAAGATAGTCACATATAGTGAAATTTTACAGTTTTTTAAAATATTTGACAATGTTTCATTCAGGTAACATTTGTCAAGTGTTGTCACTTGACAATCTGAGCTATCATGTATGTCAGCAGCAAGTTACAAACCAGTAACTCTACCTGCCTTTCACTTTTCAAGTTTTTAAAGAAAAAATGAAGAAAGAAAATTAAAAAAAAAATGAGAAAAGATAGTCAAGATAGTCAAAAGATAGTCCTAGTGTCTTAATGAATCTCAGTCATCACCACACGTACATGCACACTTAAATGACTTCAGAAACATTGATTAAGGACACGATTTTTAAAAGATCTCATAATCAGCCTTTCTTAGTCTCCCTCGAACTCAGTGATAAGACTACTAAGTCCTCAGAAAAGTACTAGGAGGCAAGTACAAATGTACTTGCTGGAAGTAGAGGAAGAAGAGTACAGTGACTTAGCTACAATGCATCATGAGAAATTGCTCCATGAAGAAAATGCAAAACTGAGAAGATGTTTACAACAGAAATTGGCTGATCAATGACAGTAGTTAGGTAGGATTTCCCCCTAATGTTGATTTATTTTTCATAGATTCATATATTTGTAGAGTAATGCCAGAGAGGCATTAAAGTAGCTAGCCTGACCTCCTGTACATCATAGGCCATAACATTTTATCCCATTATACTTGTATTGAATCATTTTTTGTAACTGAAACATATTTTAAACCGGCATTCAAAAGCAATGTGAAGATTTACAGATGCTGTATCCACACACTCCCACCGTCTCACCCATGAGTTCTTTACTATTGATTCTAGGGTCCTCAGTTTTTGTAAAATTGGGTTTGCTTTGATGGTGTTTTCCTAAAATCAATATTCATGCTATTTTACCCATTTTAATCACCAGCCCTGGTACCAGTTGCTACTGATAGCTAGTCAGCGTGGAGTGGAGTCTAAATGCAGGAAAGGAGGCTCATTTAGAAACATGTTCACGCCTGGCTCCATCAACGGAGAGAAATTGGCTCCTTCAAGGTTAGATTCTTCCATCTACTACCTGACTCACCCTATGGAGGAACCTGTTCCTTTTAAGTCCTTTCCATTACGTTAGAAGAAGTATAATATAAGGATGGGTGAATCTAATCACCAGCCTCTGACCTATAAGTCGCAATATCAGGGTGAACCGATGACATCTCGAGGACAAAAGAACACTATTTATAGTTCTTGGAAATTTTCAAAAGCTCTTTTAAGCAGTCTGACAAGGCGATCTGATCAATGTTTATTTTCCCAGAATACCTGCAACAAAACTTAGCTTATGTTTATATCTGTGTTTGCACCTATAGCTATAGCTATAGTCATATCTCTCTGTACCTAGATGTCTGTACCTATCTGTTTCCATATGTTGTACAAAATGGACAGATGGAAGTGACTATGGTTTGTGAACTGAGGACTGCTTTGAACTTTGCTTCTAGATTTTTAATATGACAGTGTCTTTGATCGCAGGCTGTAGTTATATCTGCTGCAGTGGGTTTCAGTCCCTTGTGTGTTTGCAGGAGTTTTAAGCCTACGGAGCACACCTAGAGTAGCCATGAAAAACCACCTGCTGAGATTATATTGAAATGTATTAGACACAGTTATGCACATCACTGGACTAGTGTTTTGAGAGAGCAAGAGAGTTTCTTTTTATTTCAAATTAGAGTGATATCCACTGGTCTGTAGAATCCATTTCTTATCTGATGGATATACAGACAGATATGTATGTATCTATGCATGGAACGGTATATACATACATATATGTGTATTTTCATTATTTTTTTTTTATTATTTTGCATGTACACAATAGATCATATCCAATAGTAAAGGGGGAGATAAATGCATATACAATTGCTCAGTCCCTGTAACTCAGCCTCTTCTTAAGGACCGGGCCATTTTCCTGAGGAAAATGTGGAGTTGTACACCTGGAGCTTAGGACATCTTAATACCCTACTGTCATATTCCTGACTAACTATTGCTTACATTTGCTTTAGGAAAAGTGGCACGTCTTAGAATTAGTTGTTTTATTTTGTTTTTTTAAAGTAAAATTGGCTGTGGACACCCTACCTTGTACTGAATTCAGTATCTTCCTATTAGACAGCATATGATTAAGCCCCTTAGCTAAGAAAGTGGTAGATTTGCCCAACATCCGGAATACTAATGAATTTAGGTCACTAAGATTCTTGGGCTAGCCAAAATGCTTATACTTCTTGTCATATGCAGTGGAACAACCTCAGATGCCAGTGGTGCATTCAGAGATTTCACCAGTCAAAACCTCCCCCACTATCATACAGGTTAGGTCTTTTATCATTTGAATGTGGGTTAAATGTAGGTTCTTAAATGCCACTCTTCTGAGATGATCTGTACCATGCAGGTATGAGACCTAGGGGTTATGATAGAAAGCTTTACGGAAATGTCAGCTCCGTGCTCAGCAGCAGTCAAAAAAAAAAAAAAAGTAAAACTAATGCTAGAAATCACTGGGAAATAATAGAGAATGCAACAGAAAATTTATTTAGACGTTTGGAAACAGATGGCTCAGCCATGTCTTCAGTACTGTGTATGTCTCTACTGCCCTCATCAGAATAAGGATAAGAACTGGTTAAAACATTCACAGACCAATAACAGGTGGTAAAAGGTATAGTGTCCATTGGTGTTGTGACAAATTGAGCTAACACTTTTTACTTTGGAAAAAATATAGTGTAGAAAGGGTACGACAAATCCCTATAAAATAATGGAAGTTTTGATAATAATTGTGCTGGTTTTGACTGGGATAGGGTTATTTTTTTTCCGTAGTAGCTAGTATAGGGCTGTGTTTTGGATTTGTGCTGAAAACAATGTTGATAATACAAGAATGTCTCCCTTACTGCTGAGCAGTGCTTACATGAAGTCAAGACCTTTTCTGCATCTCACACTATCCCACCAGTGAGTAGCCTGGGGCTGCGCAAGAAGCTGGGAGAGGACACAGACAGCACGGCCGACCTCAAGTGACCAAAGGGATATTCCACACCATTTGGCATTGTGCTCAGCATACAGAAGTGGGAAAAGAAGAAGGAAGTGGGGAACATTTGGAGTCACAGCATTTGTCTTCCCAAGTAACCATTACACGTGATGGAGCCCTGCTTTCCTGGAGATCACTGAACATCTGCCTGCTGATGGGAACTAGTGAATTTATTCCTTATTTCGCTTTGTTTCCATGCACAGCTTTTACTTTACCTATTAAAATGCCTTTATCTCAGTTAATGAGTTTTCTCACTTTTACCATTCCAATTTCTCTCCACCATCCCACCAAGGACAGAAAGAGTGAATGGCTCTGTGGTGCTTAGTTGCCAACTGGTGTTAAACCACAGCAATGATAAATAAGAATTGAAAGTTCGTTGCCTCATCATCAACAACAACAAAAAAGCAAGCTAGCAAGATGAAGGATTCAAAATATGTAGTAGAAGTTCAGTCTTCACACAACTAGAAGACTAGTTGTGAGTAGATCTATATAATTCCTTTCCAAAAGATGTTGTGGATAATAAAAGTTTCAAAATGTTTGACAGGACAAGATTCAAGTTGGTGGAAGAAAAATGAGTTGATGGTTCCTAAATGCTCAGAAATCACATCCAGGTAAGGAAGTGTCTATGTTGAAAGCAGTTGGATTTGGAAGAGTCCTAGGACAAAACCTTCTTATTCTTCTTGAGGAACCTGTTTGTTAACAAGATGAAAACCAGTGTGGTTATTCTAATTTTCTCCTCCTTAATAAGCCTTGGGAATCTGAGGTCTCAGAAAGCTTTACTGGCTTTAAGGATTTAACCTCTTTTCCTCTGTGGTTCTTCTTTAAAACTGAGTTGCCACTTTACAACGAAGCAATAAATCAACTTAGTGAAAGGCTGCTAGCCACAGTGACTCCACGGCGTCCATGATTATGTAGGGATAGGGGAGAAATTCTATAAACTGGACTTTCTTCTTGTAATTTAAAAGAACTATATAAAGTTTCTCTTGGAACACAAATTCCTGGCAGGCATTGTTTTGATAAAGTATTACAATAATACACCTTTGAAGCACTAGAAATCTGGATATTATAAAAAAAACAAAAACATGTCCAAAGACTAAGTTGTTCTTTCAATGTGTTGAAATGCATCATTAAAGCAACAGTTGCCAGATGAAAAAGGATTGTTACGGGCCAGAGTGCTTTAGAGGTTCAGAGAACACTAGGAGTGATGTTTATTATTATTTATTTGTGGGAGGTTTTTTTTTTATTTATTGAATGATTACCACAGAGTGGGCTCTGTACAAATCTATATTAAAATAGAGAATATGAGTTATTATAAAATAAAGGTTTTGCAGTGTATGATTCCTAATACATCATCAAGATCATTAATAAAATGCATCATATAGCTGAAATACTTCATTTTCAAAATTAAAGTTTCAAGTACAAATTTAAAATAAAACATAGTGTAAAATTCTAATTAGAACTCGATTCTTTATCTTTTGATAATTTTAAGATAACTTTTACTTATATCCATGAAAAAGCTGTGGAAGTGGATATGCTGAGATAGCTCAATGTTTACTGTAGCTCATTTTACTGGGCAGATTTTTTTGGGGCGGGAGGGGGCAGATTTTAACTCTTGGAACCGTATGAGTTAGTAAAAATCTCTGTTTCACTTTTCAGGAAGTTTTCTTAGCTGTCAGTGTTGAGAATAATAACTTGAAGATATTGCTGAAGTAGACTTTTAAGATTTAGAAATCAGAAGGGAAGATTTTCATCAAGCAGTAAGATAAGCATGAATTGCTGTCCTGCTTTTGACAACAGCAGAGCACCTGAAATCCTTACCCACTGCAGAAAGAACTAGAGTCAAAGTTTATTTTCTCTTGAGAGAGTTCCTTGTCCATTAGGTTATAGAGGCTTTCTGAAGGGCAGAAAGAAATCATCAGTCATCCTTCCTATTACATTTCCACACATGTAAATAATCTTTTGCATAAGGAGGTGTCCTGTCTCCTGCAATAGTGCCAGAACTGTCAGATTCGTTCTGCATAAAGGAATACAAATAGTTTTAGTTTTTCTACAAAAGTCAAATAGCTTGAATTTGTGTTGTATCCCTCCATCTGCACCTACCCCATAGGGTAAGATATTGTGTCAGTCCAGAACATGGACAAACTTTGTTCAAAACCCCATCTACCCAAAACTGTCTGATGTATTGATGTCCTTTGATTTTCTTTATTTTCTACCGACTTCACTGTACCACCAAAAGGTAATTCTGTGTGATTCTGCATGATACAAAGGGCCTTCATTACACAGGAGAATGTGCCCCGTTGTTCCTAGATACTCTGAAGACAGAGAAAGTCTTTCACGCCCCTTTATTTCATGCGCAGCCAACAAGCTGGCACTGTGTCAGAGAGAATGCAGGCACTTTTTCCAGTTGCCTTGTCAAGAACTGTAATATATAATAATACCCTGCTTCCTTCCTGCAGAAAAACCTTTTTGTTAAAATTGGCATCTCTGTCTTGCAGCCTTGAGAGCCTGAAATACAGGGTGCAACTTAATCAGCTGGAACAGTGCTGTGCTTGCTGTACTGAATGCACTCCAAAGGTTTCTACAGTATAACGAATGGTCAGATGGTGTGTGGACTGACTCACTTCTCCCCGGGATCACAGTATTTTGCCAACATCTGCATTATATTGTGTCAACAATTACAATATTTCACAGTTTCTACTTTCTTTTTATCTCCTGAATCTATTAATTTAACTGTTCCTGTGTCAGAATATACCACAGTGTAACTGTAGTAGTTTGTTGTTACCTTGTCAGTTTTCTCTTGCAGATCCATCTGCAGTTGTCCTAGGAGGTTAAAAAAAAAAATCTTCTGTTAAGTTCTTTCTGAGGAATTTAATATGCACATCTCTGAAACACAGTAACTTCTCCCACAGGTTATAGTAGTGCATCTCATTGTGCCAGAACCAGCACCATCTTCAAGTGTTTTGAAGACTACACATTCCCCAGCACTGCACCCTCCCAGGAGACCACTGCTGAGGTAGGACCACACATGCTGTACTGAAGATGCTCTTATTATGTCTTATGATAAGCCGGGTTGTTCCCTTGGAACAAGGGGACATAATGGCAAGAGTATGTACAATTCTGTATAGTAAAGTAAGTCTGCTGCATCTGGGAAAGCCTGGGGATTTTTTTGGAGGGAGGGGAAGTCACATAGTGAGGTTATTCTATGCATATGTAAAAAGACGATGCCAATTGCAAACTGAACAGAACTTAAAATGGATCCAGTAATGTGGTACAAGAGGGGTTATATCGAGGGACTTCCCTATTGTGTTGGAAGCAAGCTGCCAAATCAGAAAAAAAAAATACTGCTGTCAGATATGTACAAATTATCCCAGTATAAATGTAACTGTACTGCCCTATAGTGTACAAGGCAGGGTGACTGGCAACATTAAAAATAAACCAATCCTCTTTGTGTATCTAGAAGTTGAGGCAGGGTGCATGCAAAGAGTTTCACAAGCACAATAGACATGAGAAACATGAGAAAATAAAAAAAAAACCCCTATTATTCTAACTTTGGGTGTTGTAAAAGTAAAGGACTAATAATTTAAAACACAACATGACTAGACCTTCTAGAGTCTATAGTAATACAAATAATGAAAGAGTGCTATGAGGAATCTGTGGCAAGGATGGCAATTAAGTCTCTGTTTCCTAAGTCCCAGGGTGAGAACAGTAACCCCCAGACCATCTTTCTTTTCAACTTAATATTGCCTCTGGCACTGTAGATGTTGAAAAAATTGTGTTTTCATTATTAAGTGCAGTTTATATTCATAATCAGGGACTAATGATTATTTTGTTAATAAAAACTAATGTAATTTTCCAAAAACACATGCAGGCATAATTCCTTGACAATTTTCTCTGGTTCTTGGTGGTTAGCCACTTCTATTCAGATACTTATAATTAACATTTTGTTGACTACAGCTCAGTTATTTGAAGCTTGATTGAGATGTTTATGCAGGTGGCTAGCACCATGTGAGCTGCCCTAGGAATTCTCACCTGGCCATCAGTCACCACCGCAGCAAGTCATGGGCTTCCTATAGCTTTACCATGTCTGCCACGTATACCTAGGAGGATGTTTAGATACCTCAGGACTTCTCAAATGAAACTAGAGGCCTATGCTCCATTGTCGTAGTTCAGCCCCGATTGGGACCAGACTACGCAGTCTCTCTCTTACTCCCCCCACCCTCCGAGAGAATAGGGAGAGAGAATATAAGGAAAACGGCTTGAGGTTTGAGATAAGGACAGGGAGAAAATCTTTTAAGTTACCGTTACAGGCAAAACAGACTTCAGACTTGACTTGCGGAAAACTATTCATTTATTACTACAAACAGCAGGAGAATGAGACAGAGAACAAGATAACCTCCTTCACCCCTCCCTCTTCCCAAGCTTAACATTATCTTTACTACCTTGCCCCTCATCCCTGAGTGACACAGGGGGGAAGAGGGAATAGGGGTTGCAGTCAGTTCATCATACGTTGTTCTACACCGCTGCTTCATGGTCGGGGGAAGAACTCCTCACATTCCTCCCCTGCTCCGTTGTGGGGTCCCTCCCATGGGCCACAGTCCTTCGTGAAAATGCTCTGACGTGGGTCATCTCTTCCACGGAGTGCAGTCTTTCCAGAATGGCTGTCCCAGTGGGCCCTCCACAGGCCACAGCCTCCTTCAGGCATCCACCTCCCCTGATGTGGGGTCCTTCACGGGCTTCTCTGTGGACCTCCATGGGCTGCAGGGAGACAACCTGCTCCACCATGGTCGTCACCACAGGCTGCAGGGGAATCTTGGCCAGGAGCTGCATTGCTGCTCCCTCTCCTTCTTCATTGACCTTGGCATCTGCAGGTGTTTCTCTCACATGAAAAGTTCTTCACAACAGGCTGGCAGATGCCTCTCAGAATCTCTTCACATCATCCAGTTCATCTCCTCTCCACTTCTTGCATCCGGGCTAGGCCTAGGTGGGCCCAGTTGGATGCCTGGTGAGAGGCCAGAGGGTGAGGCCTGCAAGGCCCATGAAGCCTGTGCCTCCCCCTCTGCGCCTCTGCCCCGGCTCATCTTCTTCACATCTTTACTTCTCTCTTTTTTTTCTTCTGTTTTCCCCTTCTTAAATAAGTTATTGCAGAGGCGTTATCACGGAACATTCTGCTACCAATTGGCTCGGCCTTGGCCAGCAGCAGGTCCGCCCTAGGCCTGGCTGAGTCCGCTGAACAAAGGGGAGCAACTTCTAGCAGTTTCCTACAGAAGCTACCACCTTAGGCCCCCCCCTCACTAAACAAAACCACAACATCTGTGCAAATAAATTTAGCCCTGGGTCTTATAAGTTAGACTCCAAAAAGGCAGGATTCAGTTTGTAGATTAGAGTAGCTGATCCATATTTCTCCAAGTTCCGTCTACAGTTGAAGATCTAGTCAATGAAGTCAGTAGGATCTAGAGAAAAATTCAGTTTATTCCATTGCAGGCATGTACTTTTCATCATCTAAATGACTCTTCAGATCTCCATAACTACAGTTAAAATTTCGTCCACGTGTAGGCATTGGCATGTTAGACATCAGTCCAAGAGATTAATTTCAGACCTTCATTCAGTGGCCTAAACATATATATCTATCAGAGATAGCTTAAAATAGTTAAAATATTTAAATATCACTGGTATATATGACATAGCTTTTTATCTGTATCTCATAGAGTGGCTGTTGGACAATGGACAGGATAACCTGAGGCATGTCAGTTGGCCTCGGAAGCCTAAATGTGAACAACTGAACTGGGGCCTTCATCTCTGCATGTTATACTTGTTCACGTAACGTGTCATACTCTAAATACCCTTCTCGTATTTGAAAATGGTTACATCACCATATATAGTTGATTTCTTGTTCATTGATCTTTAGACGTTCATCTAAGTCAGGCTAATTATTCCAGTTTTGGATTTGTGACAGTCAATATTGGTCTGCAAACAGCTGATTTCCATCTTCTCCATTTCCTCAATGTTTATCATGCCTCTGAACTACTGAAAAGTCTAGTGGAATTTAGAAATAAGGAAATAAGAAATACCACATCTGATGTGGTGCTGCTCCTACCACCAGAATCAGTTTGAAGAGGAGAACATCACAGGAAAAATCAAGGAGAAAGCTTGGAAGTATTGATCCATTCTATCAAGCTGTCCTTTCCTATGTTTTTTTTTTTTCACATGAAAGGAAAGATTTAGCAAATATATATATAAGTCAGAATCTCAAATATAAATTTGGGAATCTTTTGCGAGACTCTCCTTTGTACCATCCCTAATTTTCCCTTCTGCTGGCTGCAGTCTTGTTCAATAACAGTTTACTTCTTAAGGACATATTTTTCCCATGTTTATTTTCTTAAGACTACGCTTGCCCCATGCTTGCTTCATAGGTTGACTCAAGTACTCCTTATTCTCTTCCAGACTTACTCTTTCTTTCAGAGTTTCCTTTTTTTTTTAGTATACTGCATATAGACACTACATGCAGTGCCTGTCCTTACTATCTCATCTGTCACTATGTCCACACTCTACCTTCAACACCCTGTTCTGCTTGCATGAACTGGCTCTGCACTATCTGTGTCTTTTAATGGAGTCATCTCACTGTGCGTTAATTTCCTTCTCCAAAGGTTCCCTCTTTTGTTCAGGATTCTGACCTGCTTTTGCATGCCTATTAAAGGTTTCCTTTCATTCTTCTCTTCCTTACATCAAAACTCAAACCCATCTCAAGATACCTGTGCATTCTCAACGGATTCTGATCCGTGCGACATCGGCGGTAGCAGCAACCCGAACAACTGAAAACCCAGGAAGGAGAAGCTGCACCAAAGCCAATTAAAAATAGTTCATGAAGCTGAGGTATCTGGAAACAGGTGAGTTCTTCCAGAAACTTTGGATGGGTTCAAACTGCAGAGAAGTTTTAAGTATTTTCCCTGCCATTTGAGTTTTAATCTATAGGGAACTAACCTCTTTAGATTAGATGCAAAATGTAGTTCTTTCTGAGAAACCAACACACACACACACACACACACACACAAAGCCCTGAAGAACTGAGCTGAGATCAAAACGCTTGTTACTTTGAGATTCCTCTGGTGAACTTGAATCCTAGTCTTGAAGGTGAAATCCATCTTCTGAGTCCACAGAGCTTTCTGCTCCCCTGGAACTTCTTACAATGTCTATAAAGATTTCTTCTCTTAACCTTTCTTGTGTTATAAAAAGCACAGCCACATTCCTCATAACTATTTGATGTCTTATATAAAACCCTTTAAAAAAAAATCCCCAGATAGCATCAAAAGAAAAAGTTGCCTGCAGTTGTCTTTAAATGCCATGCTTATTTAATATCGACATGAATATAGAGTCACTGCTCTTTGAATCTTGGACTCCCAGATTAGCAATGGAGGCGCACAACCTAAAATCTGCCCGTTGTTTAAAAAATAAAAAAAAAAAGTATTCGACTCCGTAGGGAAAATGTGTCAAGAGGAAAAGGCAGTGAGGGTGAATTTTGGACAGAGTCCAAAAACAATTGTAGGAAAGAAGCTGCTTTTTTTTTTCCGACAGCCTCCTGACATGCTTTTTTCAGTTTTGCCACAGAGTTGAAGTCTTTCCTCAGGAGAAATACGTGTGTATGCATGTGTGTGTACATGTGAGCTATGGTAGACCCAGAAATTTTAGACACAGGCAAACCTGTCATGCAAGGAAGGGGGGAAATGGAGGACCTCTGAGCTGCCTTGTCAAAAAATAAGCTATTTCAAATAGTTTATCTTTGAAATATGTCAGCTGCCAGTTTCTTGGAATTCTAATTTAATTTAATGTTATTGTTCTAAACACATACACATGCCCACATTTGCTCATGTACAGTCAGTGTAAAACCTGCATGTGTATTCTAAGGAATAATTTATTGTGATTTTTTACCATCAATGTATAATTATATGACAGATCTGATCTTCAGGATTAATAATTTCTTCCTTTGTGATATGACGAGCACGTCATAACATATTAACATCCTACTGACATCTACAAAATATAGAGACAATCAAAAGACCAGGCCAGAAGGGCAAGACAAAATAACAAGAAAAATTGTAATAGCCGTCAGGTGCTGGATTCTCTCAATTCCCATTGACTTCAGTAGTGCCTAGGATGATACAGAAAGCAAAGAAATTTTCATGCTTATCTTTCTTATAAAGAAACAAAGAAAACTATTTTGACAGTCAGCTGAAGTGAAAATATATTTACTGCCTCACGAATGCATATTTTTTGACAAGACTGCTAAGCAATCTATTTGCTTGGTGTTATATGTATCTTAAGAAATGGCTTAAGAGGCAGACTATAAAGAGATTTTTTCCAAACATCCTCTTTTTGCATGTATATCCTTCCTTGTTGGGAGAAGAAATATCAGTTTGTAGCCTGTAGACCTATGATAGGATAAACACCTAGGAATTGCTGTTTACAGTTAGGCCTGGAGGGCTGAATCAGGACTGGAGTTAAATCACATGCTCTTCAAATGCATGAGTCCTCAGAGAACTTACCATCTAATTAGGAATTATATTTGCATAGCAAATGACCTTAGCATTAAAAAAAATAATATGGTTGGTTATTTTTTTCTTCTTTTTGTAATGTAGTGGGGAAAGGAATTAAATATATTGCTAAAAATATGAGAGAAACAAAAGGAAGAAAAGGGTGGGACATTTTTAAAAAAATAGAATAATTAGGATATAGAACTTTAGAGATAGGTATGAGAGAGAGCAAGGAAGAAAATAAAACAAGTAAGTGAAGTCCAGAAACATAAAGTAACGAGATTGTTGAACTAAATATGAAATCCTCAGAAAATGTCCTGTTAATGGAAATGTTAAGTTTTCTTGCTTATTTTCTCTCCATGGACATGTCAGGGAAAAAGCATTGGTCTTAAACTGCTTCGATCTGAGCTGCTGATGTTCTTCATTGGGTGTTAACTATCTTGCTCAGATGAAGATACTGATGCCTTTGTGTTACTGTCAGGTCAAATTGGTATTGACAAAGGCTAAATCTAACAGAAGTTAATTTCCGGGGCCATGTCTATCAGTGGAGAGAGGCAGGCTCCTCACCAGAGATGATTCTGAGCTGTCACCAGTTTTGGTGCTCTGAAACACAACCTGAAACACTCTCTCTGTTCTCCATCGGCTACCAGGGAAGATTAGTCTTTGTAAGACCCCCATGAAACACTGCAATGTCATTTCTGGATGACCTGTTCTAGCTAACTCACTATGTTGATAAAATTCAATTATCCCAATGTATCCCAGTTAGGAGAATGCTACGAATTCCTTAATCGTATTGCCAGTCTAAGTGGTTTTGTCACCAGTTTTCTCTACACCTCACAGCTGAAGAAATTAGTCACTTCAAGCTCTGAAAAATCTTTTTTTTCCTGCTTTCCATGTCCCTAGTTCCATGATTTGCCATGATTATTGCAGCCTTGTCTATGTTACTTTGCAGCATTTTAATCGCTGCTAGGATAACATGTAGATTTTTTTTTTAAAGGCAGTGGGCAGTTTGCATGCAAGTCCACATGTAATCTTTCAGAAAGCTTCTTTATTGACTAACATTTACCTAGCAAGAGGTTTGTGATCAAAAATGCTATGTCAAATATTCACAGTGTTAATGAGAAAATCCATCTCACTTGTAGTCAGTGAACTTTTGCCCATTCTGAAGAAACAGAATTCATTTAAAGAGCAAAAATGTTTAAATAAGCTTCATTTTACTTGCTAAAATCTTTTTCCTTTCCCCTGAGGTGGATTAAAACAGCAACCAAACATTTGTCAAAATTCAGAGTCTCTGTACCAGTGGTTATGAGTAGAAGTACAGAATGAAATAGAATGTATGTAGACTTTAATATGGATAATAGGTAAAAATTGCACCTTTATTTAAATATATTTTCCTTTCAAGTTGTTTATTGACTCTACTACACAATAATAAGATCACAGGAAAGTCTTACTAGGTTAAATACTATCAAATTCTTTTGCAAAGCTTGCCCTCTACTTGAACTGGTTTTTATATAACATAAAAAAAATTGTGCTTTTGTATGGATTCTAAGTCTTCTTGTGATCTAGAGTAGTAAAAAAGTTACAGAAAAAAATGCCATACAAACCTTTTAGAGGGGCTTGGCTTTGTTTTTAGTTTTGGGAATTTTACTTTCTTCTTTGCTCTTTTCCACTTTACCCACCTTGTGCAATTAAACTGGGCTCTTCATAAATCACAAGTACTGGCTACTCCAGCTTTTCCTTCTTGATTCTCCCAGGCCATAGCTATCAAACTTTCTAGACAGAGGAGTCAAACTACTTTTACAGAAGTCTGTGAATAGGATTATAAACTGGAGACAGTAATATCACTCCCAACTGTAAGAAAAGATCTGCTGATGGCAGTGCATAAAGGTCAAGGCTAGAATATGCTCAGAGGTCCTCTTCGATTCCAGGCACTTGTTAACCACTTTATTGCCACATGAAATGTCCTTTCCTTTTCTTTCCCTGCCTTCATTTCCTTTACCTCTTATCCTTTTCTTTGTCTTGCTATAGCTTTTTATTTTCCTCCTGGCGTTCCATTAGTTTTCAGCAATTTCCATTTCGTACCCTCATCTCACCTTTCATCGGATGAAGAGATGAGTATAGAAACAGCTAATATTGACATTAACAGGGTTTTCAGTGCAGCCATGGGAGCATCTTCACCTCAGAAAATGTATATGGAACTCAGATGTACCCATACTCGATATCTGTGATGACTCAGAACAAAAGCAAGGGTCAATATGACCATGTCAACACATCAGCTGTACAAATTAACCACACTGAGAGGTAGGTTATGTCAATCCAGGTAGGGTGCTTCAGTGCTACTGAAGTATTACTGCTCAATTCTTACTCATTTAACTTGTTTATCCACAGGTTTACTTATCAGAACTTTATGACAAGGCCTTGATAGATTTCATTCAATGACAGATGCCATGGCTGACCTTGTACTAAAGTTTTAACCAATTTCGATTAGCAGTGTGATTTGAAATATGACCTACTTGTGGATTAAACACTTAGAGTCCTCATGCTGCAAATCCAAACACCATTTTTGCTTTGTTTTAAGTGACATCTGGGACCAAACCCATGATTTGCAACTGAAGTTGAAATTTTCACAGTGGAAAGTCCTTAATTTTAAATGAGGATCAACAGGTTTTTTTTTTGTTTGTTTTTAAAAAAAGGGTCAAACTCCCTCCAAAAAAAAAAAAAAAGCATCTTTAGTTCTACTAGCAAAAAGCCTTTTCCTTTTTCTATTTTTTTTTTTTTCAAGGAAGGAAAGCTTAATGCATGTATTGTTTTGACAGTACTTTAACTTGCAACCTAATAATTTTGTAAAAGATGTAGCAAATTATATATTTCAAGTCAGGCAAAAGCTGAATAATATAAACTGAGTCTCATAACTAGGCAAAATTATCTGTCCCTTTTTTTGAGTGCTATTAAACTATAATTTCATTTTCTTGTCTATGATGATGGTCAGAGAAAGTCAGACTTTACTTTTACACGTGGTGGTTAGGAAAGTCTGATTCAGGTATATAGTGGAGCCAATCCTTACTTGTCTGCTAGGAGACAGGACTCAACAAACAAGGGATCATTTTCAAAGAAGCAGAGCTCAATAGTGTTAGTCTTCTGTGAGTAGAAAATAAATAAGGTTTGAATGTTATTATCACCAGAAGTTATAATCCAGTTGGAAATAATATTCTATTCCCCAAGTTGTTGCTATTCATGAATCCTCCTTTTAATAAGTAACTTAAATGAGAAGTCTTCATGGAAGTTATTCTTCATTCCCCACATTTCTTATAACTCTTCTGCATTTTTCCGTACATGGACAAAGCTCTGCTCTTAGTGAATATAGGTTTAATGTTGGAGTTTTTTCCATAAGGGAAAGAATGTCTGTCATTGTGGATTCCTGTTATTGGATGGGATCAGAAAGTAACTTTACTGGGACAGCTGGATTTAGAAGCTAAGTCTTCATGTGCCAGTGTTTTCAGTTGTGTCTTGGATTCTCCTTGATCTCACCTTAGTCCTTACAGAACTGATACTCTACTGTTCCAAATGCACTTATCTTCAGTTGATGTACACTTAACTTACTTGAGTACTTGGACTGTTTTTTGAAGAGAGAACTGATGCTGCATGGACTACTTCATTTAAACAACTCCTATGGTTTTCATTTTTCAGATAGAGTATTCAGCCATTCTTTGTTTACACGATTACTCCTCTGTCTGTGATAAATATTGATTCAGACGATCAATAAGGGTTTTGAGGGAAAGGTGCTGTCATACCAACAGGTTTTTAATACACGGGAAGACACAATACAGCAAAGTACTTAAGCACATGTCAAAATTTAAGCCACAATGACTTCCACTGACTTTACTTTCACATTTCGTAGGCTTCAGGTTGGTGACATATTTAAGTACTTTGCTGAGTTGAGGTTATTCTGTATAATAACATAAGGTGGTTAGCACAAAGAGCATCAATGCTGTCTGAGCTGCCAAGAACCAGTTGTTAGTGAGGAGCAGGAAGTAAGGCTTAGATCCACAAAACTGAAAGAAAAGAAAAAGCTGAGGATGATAATGGAAAAAAAAAAAGCCTTGAAAAGATGTGACATCCATGACATTCATCCATAAAAATGTAAAGGTATCCAAAAAGTTAAGGTCACTGATCCATCCTTTCTTCATCAGTTGTGCTGAAGTAATGCAGCTCATGGCCTATTGAATGTAAAGATCCCCTGCTGTTCTCAAATGCTGGGTAGAGAAATACAATGTGTGATCGACAACTTTTAGGCCCCAGTAAGGTGAATTAAGGACAAAGTCTTTTTGCGTACTGAATTTTTCTGCTTTCTGGGGTGAAATTAAACCCCTAACAGAGTCACTGTCCCAAGGGCAGGGGCCATTCCTGCAGTGGCTGAAGCTAAAAATGCATCAGTGATTTAATGAAAGCTTCATCAGGGATTCAGTTTTGATGCCATTTACATTGACCTTGTAAAATTAGAATAACTTCACTGAGGGCAGTGATCAATCTGTATTGAGAAAACAGTACTGGAAACAATATATGCCTGCAGTCTTTGTCTGCTTTCAGTGTGCAAATGCCTTCAGAAAAAAAAAAAAACAGAAAAATAAAACGTCATTGACCATGAGATCCTTACCAAAACAAATATGAAATCCCCTTCAGAAGGGAAGTTTTTCCTCTTAAAGCAGTTGCTTTGAAAAAAATATATGCTCCAATTGTATCGTTAAAAAAATTATTGCATCCAACCTGAGTACATGTCCTAAGCAGTAGGCTAGGTTACGCCTGCTGATCTTTTCAACTGGAAAATTCTTCCTACAGGGCAGAATGCAACATTATGGATCAGAGCCTACCAGGAAAAAAAAAAAAAAAAAGGAAAGGAAAGAAAAAAGGAAAGAAAATTGCCCTGCAAGCTGATAAAAGCCCATCTGCCTGCTTTTGACAAGGCACTGTCATTCTTCACAGCTTCGCATCCTGTAGACATTTAGAGGGTCATAATTTCCAGTTCAGTTTTCTTTTTTTTCACCCCCCTCTCTTCTGAGTGGAGCAATGTGCTGAGGAGTAGGCTAAGACGGCCTGAACTAATTCATCTTGTGACCTTTTAGTGCTTTCAGAGCAAAGTGATTTAATAGCACTTAATCTGTCAAAAAACTGAAGCTTTGTAATAACTGTATATTAAGCCAGTTTTTATGGAGCATTAGCTGAAGTCCTTCCAGTTTACAAAATGGGGTGGTACCTTGTCTCTTTTTTTCTTTTTTTTCTTTTTCCTCCCTGTCTTCCGTGAATGCCTGTTACTCAGTGACTTCTTTTTGTATTTAAAGGAGACAGGGAAATACTCAAGACAGGTAACTCCATGCATTATATGGTCCATAGGAATGGTTACTTCCAAACCCTGTGTGATTTATGGCATAGGGATCTTGGAGCTGACGAGGGATTGAGCCCATACATTCAGGCTCCACTTGTAGAGGAGGGATCTTCTCAGGCTTTGCCATGTGTCAGAAATGTTAGTTTAGATTTGAAAAAAACCAAAAAACAAAAAACAAAAAGGGATTATTTGAACACAGAGTGATGAGGAGAATTTTTGACAACTGGTTCCTGCTTCTGCCACAGCTTTGCTTTTGGATTGCTTTCTCTAAACTAAATTGCTTAATTTAATATCCTTATCAGCAATTCACGTAATAATAATATTTCCTTTTTTTTTTCCCCAATTTTTCAAATCACTGAGGTTAAAGAAATTCTGAGCAAGGACAGTCTCCTTGTCTGCTTGCACAATGTAACCACTGAAGAAACCAGGACAGAACTTCATCTTTCTGTAACACAATTAAATAAGAATGAATATAAAAGAGTAATAAGAGAAAGAGCTAGTCAAAAATAAGATTTTTTTCCAACATTTTCACATTCATTTTCACCTCAAAACAAGAAACAAAGAGTTGAAACATCAGAATTTCATTGTCAAATTGAAGTTTCATCAAAGCAAATGAACGTTAGTTTTAAAATGTTTTCACTGTGCCTATGATAGAGACTGAATTGTCTACTCTGAGCACTTTGTGAGTCATAGTCTGGAGATATCATGTGGAGGATTGTAAGCAGAATATGCCTTCCAAAACAGTCTCTGATGAGAAGATGATTCAGTTCACTGCGTTATTTCAGTTGGAGGAGGGCTGTTTCACATGTTCCCTGCCTGTCTCCTGCCTCCCAGTCTCCATTTTCCTTCCCTAAATATATGAGACAGTGACAACATTGCAAATGAATCCAATTTGTATGGAATTTTTGTTTTATCTGAATTAGACATCTGAAGTTGTGAGTCATTGATTAACAATTTATTTCCTTTGAAATATCGCTAGTAAAAAAAAGTTGTTGCTTGTTTCAAGACTCTAGCACAGATTTCACTGAAGTTAAAAGTTATGCACTGTTATCCACTGTTCCCATCACTGTCAACACGATGGTGTGTTCCATTTGGCTCCTGTCCTGCTGTTCCTTAATATATTGTCTTGCAGGAAAGAACATGTAAAGATTTGAGAGTTTAGGGTTTGTTGTTTGGTTGTTTGTTTTTTTTTTTGTGGAAAGAAATTCCTACAAGCATAGATGGATGTCGTTGTTCTTTTTGCCTATGCTGTGGCCGTCAGGCTAATTCACTCTCACATGTAAACCTGCATTCCCTATACTATTTCCTCATAAGACCTGTAATGAATTGTGTGATGTCCCTTGCTTGACTCTGTTCTGGCCATTGTGGTCATTGTACTGAAGTGACAGAGATTAGGATCCCAACTGGACACCGATGCTGCCCTGGATAACAGTAAACCCATAGACAGCCACTTAGTGCTTTAATTAAATAAGACAAGAGTGCAAAATATCACCAAATTTGGGGTTTCTATGGAGACTTCAAGGTCTTTGGATGCTGGTTGAGATGAGTGCTGGGAATACACACACAAAATGAGTTTACCTTGCTGCACTGATATACCTCAGGCAGCTTAGCTATTTTGCATGAGCTTTGTCAAAGAAAGAAAATAAAAAATGAAGCAAAAATAGAAACAAAAATATCCTTTAGTCAGGTGTAAGTTAGTAAGATACTTCAATGAACTTGATTTTGCTGGCAATGGCAGGCAGAGCATCGTTATTAAAGCTGTAATGAAAGACTAGTTTCAGCCATAACAATATAGAGCGGCATTTCTTCACAACAGACAGAGCAACAAACCACCAAATAATTACTTTTCTAGATGTGAAAACATCAGTTTTCATTAAAAAGCAAGAAAACAAACAAGAAAAAAAACCTACATCTTTGTAAATACTGTTTGGTAAACCTTCCTTCCTGCAACATCTTTCTCCCTCTCTCTGCATGCATCTCGGATTATTATCATTATTATTGCTATTATCTTAATGTAGTGCTTAAATTAGTCCTTTGTTAATTTTTTATAAATACACAGAATTAAAAACTTGCACTGCCCTCAGAGAATGCAAGTTAGGTGAGACAAAGCACAGATAACTAGAGGGCATGATTTAAGACAGACAGCTCCAACTCTATAAATTTTCCCAGTCAGCATTAGAGTCGCTTAATATTTTATGCAGTATTCCTTGCTTATATGTGACATTTTGAGCTTCTAATAAAGATACAAGCCTGGGATTTTTTTTTTTTTTGCATTCCTCTCCCATCTTTTTTGTAGATTTGTAAATATAAACTAACTGACAAAGGATTTTTATTTTCTGCGTTTTATTTTTTCTTCTGGTGTTTTCTATCACAATTTATCAATAATTCTAGAAGTTCCTGAAGGCAGCCCTGTAATTATCATTCTGGGCACAAATATTATTTTTTTTCTTGAAAATTGAGTGGAAAATTGGTGTGAAATTTCCTAGAGTGATTGTTTTTATACTCTTTGCATCTTTTATGCAGTTTTTATTATATTTATTGCAAGTAGTTGTGAGTATTAAATCACTGGAATTTGGCTATTCTTAATGCTCTATCATATATCACCTCTGCCGATATAATCAGCAGTTATGCTTGCCTATCAAACCATCAATCAAAGGCAGCAATTCTATACACCACTATTCCACCTTCCACACTGCAATGTCCCCAGTTTCTAAAAATGTCCTCTCCCATCCACCACAGAGGAACTCCCTCTACTCCCAGTGCTCATTCCCTTCCATGCCCTTTTATTGCTAGATCACCAGCTGGCTTCACCTGCCAGTTGATCGATGTAGCCCATGGTCTCCTACCTCCCCAGTACCTATAATTTTTTTTTGGTCAGAAGTACTTCCTTGCTTACAGCCCAACGGAACAAATAGTTTCTCAGGCTGAGAACCTGAGAAACCAGCTACCTGACTGGGGTTGTCTCTTACTATGTGGCTGGAAGGAAGAATCCTAGTTATGGTTAGGATCACACAGTAGTAGTAACATTTCACTAATTGTGAGGGTTATTAATAACAAAGGTATTGCACAACAACTTTATTGGTGTAACACAAGCCTTGCATTCAGTGATTTGCACAGCAAAAGGCAATGTATTTGTACAGTTTGGGTACTGAACTAAGACATTAGCTTTCTCCAAGGTTCTGCCACTAATCTGGGGCAGGTCACTTAATCTCCATTTATCCTGGCTTGTCCTCTCTATTAGGATGTCAGTTTTTCTCAACACAAATTTTGTCCCATTCTTCTTAGGGACTGCACCCACAAAGCAGAGCCTTGGCCTCAATTAGGGCATGCAGGTACTACAATAAGAGTAAAATCAGGGAAGCACCTTGGGATTCATCTAACTAAAAGACAGATGTTCAGAAGGCCAAAATCTGCATCTCATCTATGCTTATCATTTCTCTTCAGAGGCAGCGGAATGAACAGACACTTGTAGAAAGAGGTCCATATCATTTTAAGAGAGATAGCTGTGATGGCTCAGGTGAATTGCACTTAGACAGAGCCTGCTTTTCATTATGGAGAGAGAGACATAAGTACAGCTGCAGCTGACTACTGAGAAGTGGAGACCTATGTCACAGAGCTCTGAAGTTACATGAGATGGTACCAGTCTTTCAGCATTCTCAGGCTTTTTTTTTTTTTCATCCTGATTCAAACACCAAGAATAACTCTTGTCATAGTCATGATGATAAAAAAAAAAAAACCTGGTAGAACTGGATAAAAAGAATTTCATTCCAAATGACAGAGTTTCAATGTGACAGCAAGTCTTGATTCAAATTTGGGAATACAAGGAAATAACACATCTGAAAGAAAGGACGCAGAATATAAGCCCAGGGCTTATTTCATTTTTTGCAAAGCAACAAACAAAAATATATTTTTTGCTATTATTTTTAGTTGAAATTGAATGACATAATGTTCAGAACTTGGGTACAGACTAAATTATTCCTTTTTTTAATCTCCCGTTCAAGAAGGATCCAAAAGAGAAAGCAAACTTCATTTTAAATAAGCAGAGCTGACAATATTCTTTTCAATAACTGCCTATGGATGAAAGTTAATAAAGTCATTGGGCCAAATATATGCATGTGTAATTCCAATTACACCACAGTCATGTTTAATATAAAACCATCCACTTTGTATTCAGCCCGAGAACCAAGCCCGCTGACTTCAGTGTAAGGATGAATTAGATGAATGGTGCACTTTATAGTATTTCTGTACAGTTAGAACATTCTTGCCCTTTCCTTATTACAGGCAAGATTTAATTAAAATTAAATTAAAATAAAAAATAAATTAAGATAATTTTTTTTTCAGGTATTAAATAATATTTGAACATCCTTTTCATGTTTGCTCAGAAAACAGGGAATAAGTGCAAGATTATTTTTTTGACAAATGAATTTACTTGATGGTCATTAAATACTATTCCCAAAAGGTAAAAACAGCTGGGTTTTTTCTCTTTAACTTTTGTGAATTAATATTTATATGGAATTTATTAGCATAAAGTTACTGTGAATTAAACCCTTTGTAAACTTTATTGTTTTGCTCCAGAGTGTTGTTAGGGTTTAACTTTAAAAAAAAACAAAAACATTGATAATACATACTTTTTTTTCCCTTCAGTTTATTTTTAAAAAAACCCTCATAATTTTCAAGCATAATTGACCAAAGTTAGGTATTCACACTTTTACATGGCACCCATAATGAAAGTGGGTCTCTTTTCAGAACATGAAAATTCAACCCAAAGACCTTTAGGTCTCTTAGTCAAAAGACTAGACTACTTATTTTTATATCTACTTATGGGAATCCAAATTTGAAAATGCTGTGTATTCCTTAAACTCATCCCCTGAGCTATACATGAGATTAATAGACTGTTGGCATACTCTGTTTGGGTCACAGGATGAGAGCATTGTGTGTGCTGTCTCAAACATCTTGGATGCAAAGTGAAAATTCCAGCTTCTTGTCTTAGATACACCCCACACCTGAAATACAATTATTTCATATGTCATTTTTACTTCCCAATGTCCTCCCTGAACTTTTCATGCCTTGTTCATTCATTTTTACAGAAGGCTTTTCTCTCAGCGTGTCATTGAATATTTCTGTTCTTAGTATTGTTTTCTGACACCCTGATTTACAACTTTGGTTGTATCATCATTCTGGTTTCATCCCTTTCCCTATTGCATCAAGCTTATAGTTCATTTTAAGTTTCTGTCTCTTTCCTTTGAACTGCAAGAACACCCGCAGTGCAAAAGCTAACTGCTATTAGCAATAATCACAATAGGAATGAGATTAAAAATAGAGAGACTTTAGCAATTTTTCTGAAATAATTAAAATTCTGTGCACAAAACAGATGAACTTAGGCAGTCAGGTATATACCTTGTAACTTCTCAAATGCAACTTGAAAATGCTGCAATGCTGGCTTTAAATTTACATGGTGCTAACTTTTCCAGAACAAGATCAGAATTCATAATTTATTTATATTGTGATTTTTTTTTCTTGATTTAACCTTTATTTTACAAGAAGGCCTCCTGAAATATTAATTGCCTTTTTTCCTATAGAGACCTGACAAAGTTAGGCAGCAATGTAGTACTCATACACAGCAGGAACAGAAAGAGAGGGAGGAGATGTTTTTGGTGGAGGCGGGAGGAAGGGAAGAAAAAAGATTAAGCATATACAAAAAAAATAACCTTGAATAATATCGCTTTCCTGCGTATTCTGAGTATACTATTTTCTTCTTATAATCTCAAAAATTATCTCTCATTTTTCATTACTTTATATTCATATATATCATTTCATATTTTAGTATCCCAGTTTGTACTTAGAATCTAAAGTATCATAAAAATAAATAAATGAAGCTTCAGCACATGCATCTAAGGAAGGTAAATGTTATAGTTCCTTTTTGGCTATGAGAAAGAAATGACACTCATGGCCAGATCCAACAAAATATTTAGGGGAAGCAAGACCATATCTAGAAGCAAGATCATAATCTCCATGATTAAAAAGTTACATTAAACACATAGTCTTTCTTGATACTTGTGAAGGCACCACTGAATCAGAAGCTCCGCAAGTAGTTGCCTAAAAATTCAGTTCTACTTGGAATTTAGTATCTGAATCAAATTTGTAATGAAACCTATTTTGTCACAAACGGACAATGACACCGTGGGATGTCGTTGTGGAGAAGAGCTTGGTCCTTTCGGTCACCACACAGTTTCTCGCTCACCCTCCCCAGTGGGATGGGAGTGAGAACTGGGAAGAAAGGAAAACTCGTGGGCTGAGAAGAGAGTTTACCAGAATAGCAAAGGAAAATGATAATAACAGAATACAAGTATACAAAATGAACAATGTACAATTTCTTGCCACCTGATGTCCCAACGACCTTCCTGAGGAGCGATCATGGAAACAAAATCAGCCAGCAAAGGAGTGAGAGGGAGAGAGCAAGGGATTGAGAGGGACGCCCCCCCCTGCCATGGGCAACCCCTGCTTATATACTGAGCATGACGTTTATGGCATGGAATGCTCTCTTTGGCTAATTTGGGTTAATTGTTCTGTCTGTCTTTCTCCCAGCTTCCTGCACCTGCACATTAGTGAGACCTGGAAAGCCGGACAATGTCCTTGGTCTCATTAGCAACAGCTCATAACATCGGGGTATTTATCAACATTCTTCATATTCAAAATCCAAAACACCTCATCTACTGAGAAAATTACCTCCATCCCTGCTGAAACCAGGACAACCTGATCTAGTTGGAGATGTCCCTGCTCCTTGCAGGGGGGTTGGAGTAGATGGCCTTTAAGGTCTCTTCCAACCCAAGCCATTCTGTGATTCTATGATTCTAACCTGGCTGCCCATAAGGGAGATGCCTGGCCAGTTTGAACTTCCAGATGGCTCCAGATTGACTGTGGAAATAAACAGTTTGCAGGTTGAGAATCACAGAATTGCAGAATAATTTCAGTTGTGTGGGACATCTGACTACTGTCATGGTGAAGAATATTTTCCTTATATTTAACATAATTTGCCTTGCTACAACTTCTATCTGTTGTCTCTATTCATTTTGCTGTGCAAAGGAAAGGCCCATTTAAAAAACTAGATCTTAAAACTAACTCTAAGTGTTACTTTCTGGAAGTCACATGCAAAGTCTATGGCAAAATCACAGTCTCTTTTAATATTTATATCCCCAAGTTAACACCCACTATTAAATCTCTCATCATAACTATCAGTTGTTTCCAGGAAATAGTTGCTCAAAGTTCAATGGGAGCATCATCTATGCTTTGTAAACTTAGGAAGTAAAAAATAAGAACATCTTGCCACTTTGTAATTGCACATAGATTTTCAGAGGCAGGGTAATTAATGTCATTTAATTGATGGTGCAAGACAACTCCAACATACATACTACTTCATAAGTACCATAGTATCTTCATGACTGCGTTTGGTCACCACCTCAATTTTATGACACAGCTGAACAATAGTATATCCAGGAGCACAACTGCCCTTTCCAGAGTGATTGGACATCTATGTGTAACCAGAACTACAGTAAGATTGCAGTCTATTACAACATTAATAGAGTTGTTTCCAACAAGCACCTTTCCTTGTCCTCTCTTATCCAAAATTTTAACATCTTTGACAGTACTTAAGAGATTATATCTATTAAATTCACAAGTTTATGTTTTGACTGTAGATAACGTCTTAATTAAAATTATCACTGTTTAATTTACCTACTGAGAAAAGAAAATCTCAGTGTGAATTGCAAGGAAAAGTAATGACACTATCTAAAACTGTATGGATCACATTTCCTGATAAAGGGAACAGAAATGAACATCAGTCAGATAAATCATTGTCTGTTTGACAGAACAGAACTTCCTGAGTTTGCATTAATTTCCTATGAAGTAGCAATATTTTGGTTTCAGAACACAAAAGAACTAGTTCAGATGTGTATTTATTAACGTTTTGATAGGCTGATCAACATTACCAAGATAAGTTTACATCACCTCTCACTCAGCTTGTCCTTCTCATTGAAGTCTTTTTAAGTTGAACTGGTGATTACAGTATTTCTGATTATCAGTCATGTTATACTAAATGCTGCCAAGTTGGCTTCAGCTAGAGCCTTATCCCCTTGTAATATGAGGAATAAAATTGTTCAGAATGAGAGAATAGGAAGTTCAAAACCAGATGCACTGACTTTCAGTGGATATGTGTATTGATATGATTATCTAGTGGATATGGGTATTGATATGATTATCTAGTAATCCTTGGGAATTGTCGTAGTTCAGCCCTGATCAGTACCAGACTACACAGTCTCTCTCTCACTCCCCCCACCTTCTCACCACAGTGAGAGAAAATATAAGGAAAAACGGCTCGAGGTTTGAGATAAGGACGGGGAGAAATCTTTAAAGTTACCGTCACGGGCAAAACAGACTCGACTTGGGGAAAACTATTCATTTATTACTACAAACAGCAGGATAATGAGACAGAGAACAAGATAACCTCCCCCCACCCCTCCCTCTTCCCGAGCTTAACATTATCTCTACTACCTTCCCCTCCCAAGCGGCACAGGGGGAAAGAGGGAATGGGGGTTGTGGTCAGTTCATCACATGTTGTTTCACGCCGCTGCTTCATGGTCGGGGGAAGAACTCCTCGCATTCCTCCCCTGCTCCATTGTGGGGTCCCACCCCTACGCCACAGTCCTTCGTGGAACTGCTCCGGCGTGGGTCATCTCTTCCACGGGTGCAGTCCCTTCAGAACAGCTGTCCCAGCGGGCCCTCCATGGGCCACAGCCGCCTTCAGGCATCCACCTCCCCTGGTACGGGGTCCTTCATGGGCTCCAAGTGGATCTCTGCTCCTCCGTGGACCTCCATGGGCTGCAGGGGGACAACCTGCTCCACCATGGTCGTCACCACAGGCTGCAGGGGAATCTTGGCCAGGAGCCGCATTACTCCTCCCCCTCCTTCTGAACTGACCTTGGCGTCTGCAGCCGTTCCTCACAACAGGCTGGTAGATGTCTCTCAGAATCGTTTTTTACATCTTATTCACTTCTTATCTCCTTTTCACTTCTTGCAGCCGGGCTGGACTGAGTCAGGCCCAGTCGGCTGCCTGGCAAGAGGCCAGAGGGTGAGGCCTGCAAGGCCCATGAGGCCTGCACCTCCCCCTCTGTGCCTCTGCCCCCACTCAGCTTCTTCACATCTTCTCTTCTCTCTCTCTTTTTTTCTGTTTTCCCATTCTTAAATACGTTATCGCAGAGGCGTTATCACGAGACATTCTGCTACCAATCGGCTCGGCCTTGGCCAGCAGTGGGTCCGCCCTAGGCCTGGCCAAGTCCCCTGAACAAAGGGGAGCGACTTCTAGCAGTTTCCTACAGAAGCTACCACCTTAGCCCCCCCCCTACTAAACAAAACCACGACAGGAATGTAGCAGTCAGTGAGTTAAATCCATCTTGGTTTGCCAGTGCTAAGCATTTCACACAAGAATTATGCTCAGACTCAGAAGATGGGGCTAACCTCCTTAGGTGTCACAGTTAGGGGACTTCTGAAGATGTAGGACCTTGTTTCAGGTTAAGAAATTCCACAGGAAATGAAGCACCTTTCTTTCAGCCAGGACATTGGTGAGATTATTTCACCCCTAATAGGAGAGTTGCACCTTCCAACAGAAGGTAGCACCTCACTTTCTTCTGACCTTTCACTGGCCCTGTCTTCCAGTTGCTATAACACCAATAACTATCCCTTCACTTTCTAATGGAAAGCTTTGTAAGAAAACAAAAACAAAACCAAAAAAAAAAAAGCAGCACAAATTCTGAATTACTTTTCCACATACCTTGCACTTTCCCTTCCCTTCCCTTCCCTTCCCTTCCCTTCCCTTCCCTTCCCTTCCCTTCCCTTCCCTTCCCTTCCCTTCCCTTCCCTTCCCTTCCCTTCCCTTCCCTTCCCTTCCCTTCCCTTCCCTTCCCGCACCTTCCCGCACCTTCCCTTCCCGCACCTTCCCTTCCCTTCCCTTCCCGCACCTTCCCTTCCCGCACCTTCCCTTCCCTTCCCTTCCCGCACCTTCCCTTCCCTTCCCTTCCCACGCCTTCCCACGCCTTCCCACGCCTTTCCACATCTTCCCTTCCCTTCCCTTCCCTTCCCTTCCCTTCCCTTCCCTTCCCTTCCCTTCCCTTCCCTTCCCTTCCCTTCCCTTCCCTTCCCTTCCCTTCCCTTCCCTTCCCTTCCCTTCCCGCACCTTCCCTTCCCTTCCCGCACCTTCCCGCACCTTCCCGCACCTTCCCTTCCTGCACCTTCCCTTCCTGCACCTTCCCTTCCTTTCCCTTCCTTCACCTTCCCGCACCTTCCCCCACCTTCCCTTCCTGCACCTTCTCTTCCCACACCTTCCCACACCTTCCTGCACCTTCTCTTCCCTCCTCCTTCCCCTGTCTTTTTTTTTCACTTTTCCTCCTCTATCCCTTTTTCTTTCCCTGCTATTTCAGTGAAGAGAAAATACATCCCATCCAGATGAACATGCTAAAAGAGTGGAAAAGTAGCTTGTGCGATCCTTCCCGCTGCTGTATTGCCTACAACGCTGCCAATAACATGCTCCATACTCCTTTCCCTTCCCTCTCTGACAGATGCCCAAAAGCAATACACACCCCAGCTTTGTCAAACTTGCACTTTAATGGAAAACTTGAACAGCAATCTCCCACACTTTTATATCAGCACCTTTGCCTCCAACACAGCCCGTAGCTTCCATTTGGGAAGTTGTTCTGCCTTAATGTGGTTAAGGACTCCGACACACAAACCAGTCACTGCAGGATAGTAACTTACAAAGCATCAGAAGGTCCCTGGTAGCTGCATGCACCTTCTTATCCCAAGATGTCTTTCAGTAGACATGAGCTAACTTAACTGCTCTTTCTTAGAGGGTGCAAATTAATAGTTATGGTGAGGTGGTACCTCATTTGTTCCCGCTCCAGTGCCAATGCCTGACTGTATCACTCAGTCTCTCTTTTAAGGACTGTTACAATATGCATACAAATTATTGTGCAGCTTGTTATCTCTTATACAGGGAAATAAGTGGAAATGATCATAAATCATGAGGAAGCGTTTCCTTTCTCAGTAAGCAGGACATTCAGCAGAAGTCTCTGGCCAGCATCATTTAGCAATACCTGTTAACTGCAGAGGGAGGAAGAAAAAAAAAAAAAGCACATTGGATAGCAATTACCTGGGAAGATGTGCTCACAATGTAAAGGCTGGTGCTGTGCAAGATTCTCTCCTGTGAAGGTTAGCACAAGGTTCTGTTTGTGGGGGTAAATGTTACTTACATAGAGCAGCACTAGCAGCAGCCACCTTTGCTGCCTTAGCAGATATGCATGGTTTTTCTTTCCCAACAGGAAAGCATCATTATCATCCCTATGAGTTTAATATGAAGAGTCAGGGCCTATAAAAATCATAGAGCTGACATTAAAAAAAAAAAAGGGTATTAAAAAATGAGAACTCTGACACTTGAAAACAGCATATTCAGAGTACTGCTGGTATCTGCTGGTCTTCTCATCAACTTTTAATAAGGATGACTCCCCAGTATGACGCATAATGGGAGCTGTATAGTTATGAGGAGGCAGTTCTTCATCATCTGTTTCACATCCATTTTGCAGATGTGAAACATCATTATTCTGCTGCCAAAATGTTTCTTGCTCCCAGGATGGTCACAAAGTCAATGCAGCAGCATCTCCTGAGTCCTGTGGGTATAGGAGGATGGGGACTGACAAGCCTAATGGTCTCCACTGAATCAAAGGGGATACAGATGAGATCTGTAGAAGGAAAGGTCTGATAGTTGCTTGAGTCACAATACTTTTAAAAAACCAAAGTTTCATGTTAACTCTTCCTTGAAGAATTTACCTTAAGTCTTAGCCTTGCAGGCCTGCATGGAGGAGACAAGACATTTCTCCTGTGTGTCCCTGCTCTTCTCCAGTGAACATGATACCTTGGAAGCAGCCTGCCACGGGTCAGTACACTCTGGTCAAGTAAGGTCAGTACTGCTGTAATGAGTGGCTCTATATTTATTCAGTGCACCTCCCCTGTTCTCTTCCAATAGAAGAAGCAAGCTCAGTTTCAACTGAATTCACAGCAGTGAAAGATATTGCCAAAGGCGGGATGCCTGTCTACAAAGATCAAATCCAGCCAGCATGATGTGCCTGTCAGGGAGAGCTTCACCAAGCCAGCATAATGTGAATTATCTGACCAGTCCTTTCAAAGGCAGATGGGAAAGAAGTGCATGTTTGCTTACAATAAGCACAGTGAAATTTCCAGTGCAAACATCCCCGGTGGAGCTGGTGCAGCCCACCCAGATAGACAGATATTTACCAGCTGGTACACACACTTCACTGGTGGCTTTGCTTAGAGAAGTCCTGACAATATCTTATCTGAGACTTCTAAATCCTCCCACCCTCCACTCTGGGCTACTGCACAGGAGGAAAGGTTCAGGTTTCTGTTAGTGGCAAATAGTATGTTGAAGTTCAAAGATTTCCATAAGCTTTTGCTTGTTATCGTTAAGGTGCATCAGTTTCAGTGGGGAAGTATGGATGATAAGTCATGTGGCTGGTAGCACATCTCTGCACATAACAAAACAGATTGAAGCAGAAAGCTACAAGAGTGAAATCCTGGATTGTTTTCACCCAGCGCAGTGTGGCACCAGGTGGACCTAAGCACAGATCTACGTGGAAGGACTTATTAACTTGAGTTCAGTCCCAGACAGCACATGGACCCGAAGGGTATGTCTGTACTGGTAAATTAAATGTTCCTGGGCTCTGAGGCCAACTGGCGTGGAACAGTCTGCCTTTGTGCTGATAAACACTACCACTTTCCAAACCAGTTGGGGACTGCAAATTGAAACGGGCCACGTTCATGCCAGGAAACAGTCCAGTCATTTAGTAATATTGTCATGTTTCAGCACCCAGGCACATTTGAATTTACTAGTATAAACACAGCCAATCTGTCTCACCTGCAGCAGTTGAAGTATCCTTATCCTCTGTTTCCATGCCACTATTTTCTCCAATGCTAGTGAATGAAAAGCATCTCTGAGTTAGCTGCACCCATGACATTAGAAATACCTTTTGTCTCAGTCCGTATAACTGAGTACAGCTGGGTGGACTGGGAGTGAGGGTGGAACGAGCTGTCAGCCATTGGCATTGGTGTTAGATAATGGGTGGTACAGCTCCAGAGCAGCAGAGATTTAATTTGGTTATTCTGTCACCACACACAAAGATTAGAGGGTTCCCGACTGCTGTGGCAGTATTTCCAATGCAACTGTAAATTCATAGAATCATAGAATCATAGAATGGTTAGGGTTGGAAGGGACATTCAAAGGTCATCTAGTCCAACCCCCCTGCAAGGAGCGGGGACATCCCTGACTAGATCAGGTTGCTCAGAGCCTCATCCAGCCTGGCCTTGAAAGTTTCCAGGGATGGGGTCTCCACCAGCTTTCTGGGCAACCTGGGCCAGTGTTCTATAACTCTCATCGTAAAAAATTTTTTCCTAATTTCCAATCTAAATCTACCCCCCTCTATTTTAAAACCATTACCCCTCGTCCTATCACAACAGGCCCTACTAAACAGCCTCTCCCCATCTTTCTTGTAGGCCCCCTTGAGGTACTGGAAGACCGCTATCAGGTCTCCCCGGAGCCTTCTTTTCTCCAGGCTGAACAGCCCCAACTCTCTCAGCCTGTCCTCATAGGAAAGGTGCTCCAGCCCTTTTATCATCTTCGTGGCCCTCCTCTGGACCTTCTCCGACTGGTCCATGTCCTCCTTGTGTTGGGGGCTCCAGAACTGGACACAGTACTCCAGGTAGTGTCTCACCAGGGCAGAGCAGAGGGGGAGAATCACCTCCCTCCACCTGCTGGCCATGCTTCTCTTGATGCAGCCCAGGATGCGGTTGGCCTTCTGGGCTGCAAGGGCGCATTGCCTGCTCATGTTAAGCTTCTCGTCCACCAGCACTCCCAAGTCCTTCTCCTCAGGGCTGCTCTCAATCCATTCCCCGCCCAGCCTGTATTTGTGCCTGGGATTGCCATGACCCAAGTACAGGACCTTGCACTTGGCCTGGTTGAACTTCATGAGGTTGGCACGGGCCCACCTCTCCAGCCTGCCAGGGTCCCTCTGGATGGCATCCCTCCCTTCCAGCATGTCGATGGCACCACACAACTTGGTGTCGTCGGCGAACTTGCTGAGGTTGCACTCTATCCCACTGTCCATGTCGCCGACAAAGATGTTGAACAGGGCCGGGCCCAGCACGGACCCCTGAGGGACACCACTCCTTCATTCCTTCTGCTGCAGCATAATTCTTCAGACATTCCAGCTCAAGTTGAAATGCTATGCTATTATGAATATCCTACAGCAAAGTGTGTATTATATTACCTGCAGAGCGGTTAGGCTCTCTAACAGATAAACCGAAACAGTAAACATCTCAAGAAGTGGAGGAAGTGCGTGTGTGGATGTGCTCTTGAGACATCCCTTCTGGGAATAAGTTCCCTTGCTGCACTGGAAGGGCACAGATCACCATCCTTTGCTTTAGTGAAAATGATCGTTCTATGAAAAGAGGAAGGATATAATTTGTTTTCATACTTAAGAAATTATAACGATTGTTTATTACTCCAGTCAGCTATAAAAGATAGCCACTGTATCTATGAAACAGGAAATGTTTAACAGAACAAAGCTGAATTTCAAGACAGAGACTGAATTTCTCCAGCTAAAGACAGGAGATAGGGTCATTTTCAAGTGTTTGTTTCCATTTTAAAGTTGATTTTTATATAGTCACATTTGCGCTTGCTTCAGACATACTTTCAGCTTTCCTGGACAAGCCACTCAAGTTACAACTTGGTAGAAATACTAAGTTTTACGAAGTTTATTTTCAGAAAGTCAGTCTTCCAAAAAACACTGTGACATTCTCAAGGTTCAAAAGTGTATTTAGTTTCCATGCATGCATGTGTATTCAGGCCTACAAAGGGCAGAATAAAATAGCTTTTCCTTCCTGCTCCCACTACTATTTGGAAAATAAACCTAAGAAAACAAATAAACAAAATCCAAGAAAATATTTCAAAATGCCTTTGGTGAAATTATTTGTTATTATTTCATTTATTCAAAAATGTGTACTATGATTCTGATATTACTACTGTGATATATTGTGAAAATATTAAAAACTAGAAATCCTAATCCTTTTTCCTGTTGGAATAGCCTTTTGTCAATAAGAAGAGTAATAATTAAAAGGCCTCTAGTCTAGAAAGCTGCCGGCACAACTCACCTTTTTCCCAGGTTCTCCACTGGTTTTTATTCTGATTTTCAGCAATTGCTGAAACTTCCCTTATAGTAAGAAATCCTGTTTCCCAAGAAGCACATCAAAGAGTGAGAATGAAGTAAATGAGACCTAAAGAGAAGGATGTGCACATGCTTCTCCAGAGAGTTAGCCTTAAGACGTAATTCTCTCTGATTTGATCTTTTGCAGGGGGGATTTATTTGTTTCTTTGTTTGCTTTACCTCTGGGAATCAAACAACATGCACACCACCATGTTTGCTCCCATGTCCTTTTCTTAACCCACCATCAAAAAAAAAGTCTAATGCATTGAAACTATGTATTGTCATATACAGAACAAAAGTTAGTGAAACTTTAGGAAGTCCACAAGGGACTTTATTCTTTCCATTATTTTCATTTGGATGATACTCTAAAATTTCTCAGGGGAATGGCGGCATACATCCAAATGGGGAGACTTCTGCTAACTCCTTCTGAGAATAAAGAAGGGTAAATGGAGAGGTGAATGCAACTCATATTACAACCTTTTGGCACCCCTTGCAAGATGAGAATAAACTCTACAAAATTAGATAATATACTGTACAAAGCAAAGGCTGATAGCTAGCACTAAGTTCTGAGCTACCATACCCCAGATAGCTGAGATCCATCAAAAACCCACTAATTAGTTACATGTATATTGTTCTTCAGGTGCTAACAGAGACAGAGTTAAAAAACAAAACCAAAAAGTCCTTCAGATTCTGCACTTTTTTTCTAGAAGGGAGCCAAAGGTGAGAAACCAAGCCAATAAAAACTCCACAAGCATACGGTATGACCAATGATATTTATGGGCAGTGAGAAGCCCTGCATTCAGCAATTTCCCAGGTCAATAAGGAAGAAATGGAGAAAACAAATCCATGAAATAAAAGGAAAGGCCATCCTGTGACTTAACATCAGCAGGTAGATGTTAGAGCCAATACAATACACATGGATAAAATAGAGTCTTAATTAAATTGAAAATGCTCTTAAGAGAAGGTGTGGAGGCTGAATGTTGAAATTGCCTTCCGCTCTTGACACTTGAAAAGCACATTTTGGTGTTGAAAGCACATATCAAATCTTCCTTAACCTCCTGCTCTCATCTGGGGCAAAGAAGGGAGAGAAGAGGAATGCTAAGTAATATAATACAAATAAAACATTTAAACATCCTGATGTGATAATCCTAGATATATGCTGCAGGCAGCCCGTGCAATAACGTCCATACACGTATTTTGTCCTACTAGATATCTTACTGGAAAGGCGAGCCTAACTGAATGGATGGTTTACAGACTGAAGGAATGTGCTTACATGATCTTAGAAATCCTATATGGGATAGGGTCAGAAACCCTTTCGTTAAGGGGTGAGGAGCCCTCAAATCCAAACAGATTCAGGTCTGAGATACAGACAGATATGAACTGGTTCATTGCCTGTGAGCAAATGAGGAGTATTAGACAGTAGATACCCAGAAGAATTCTAACCACAATACAGAGGTTATGGAGACCCATCTGGCATCTCCACTTGGACTTACTTGGGCTCCTGACCTGATGTCCACTCAGACCTTTAGCTAACAGCAGAGCCCTAGCCACTTTACGAGACCTTTGCCTGCTTAATTTTTATTTTTTTCCTTTTGATATACTTTTTCCTTCAGCAAACTAAGATCTCAGCCATCAAAAGCCAAATAAATAAATCCACATGCTAAAATTATGGGAAAAAATACAAAAAGAGATCACAGAACTGTGATTCTTCACAGATACTATTTGCAATGCTGTGCTTGCCTGAATTTTTTGATATTTTAGTTTTGTTTAATTTTTTAATCAAAACAGCAAGACTTGTGTGGTGACAACCAGCTCCTATAACTTTTTGTGTTAGCTATGTTGAGGCTCAAAACTTGGCTACAGCATCTTGGTGGTTTTTTAACAACAATATTTAGAACAATCTTTTTCCTTGTAAATAGTGTTACTGTGCAATATAGTTGCTATGCAATCGTATATTACACATATACATGTATGTATATATATTGTCATGGTCATGGATAACATACTGCACTGCAACTTGATATTGAAATTACTCATGTAATAACAGCCTGTGTTTCTGGCATGGGAAATATAGGAGGCAGATGCCTTGTTTTATTTTACTCTTTATATAAACATTGCTGGAAGTACTATGTCCAAAAGAAAAGTATTTTCTGTGGGGAATATTTCCTTGATTAAATCACTCAGAATACCCTTTAATTGTTTCCTTACTCATTTGCAGACCTTTAGCCCCAGATTAAGTCAGTTGTCCTTCCAGACAAACAGGACTTGATATACTTGTAATGTCCCAGGGAAATCTTCTCCGTAATTAGGATCGAAGGCTTGCAATAACCTGGGATGAACTTCTTTTCACTGGATTATTTCCAGGTTTTATTTTGAGACCATTGCAGAATGGAAAGGAACACTGAGAGTTCAATGTTTTGTTGTCATTTATGTACTGCAGACATGATCAATAAGGGCTGCATTCAGGTATTTTATTATAAAATGTACAGTATCTATAATACATAGGATCTATAGTTTCGAGTGCAGCATAATCATGTATTTGGAAGAGGGAGTTCACTGTTGAACAGCAATAAATATGGAATATAATGGGAGGTAATAATATTAGGTGGATGTCCTTGCTTTTAAGAGACAGAATGTAGGACTGGGATCAAACATCTAATTTTTACCCTACCTACTGTCCCTAGACAGGATCCTGGACAGTAGCAGTTTATTCTCCTCCTATCTCTGCTAGGAAAAGAGAAGGAAAAGAAGAGCACATCTAGATAAACTCCAGCAGGGCCATTGAAGACATTTCAAAAAGTCTCCCTGGCATCAGTATGTATGATCCTAAAGCATGGCTGAAATTTATAGAAATTTTAAAATCAATTAACATGTTAGGCTCTGAAGAGATATTGTAAACTGTCCAAAGTAATAAAATCAGCAATGCATGGCATTACTTTCCTCTGTGAAGAGCTTGAATAAATAAGACATTTATAAAAATGAGCAGAAAATATGAAATGAATATCCCAAGAACCATGAAAAAATATAAGCTAAAAAAGAAATTGAATTTTCCTCTGAGTTTCTGAGAGAGAATGCAGTTGTGGATTTTATACATAATTTATAAGGGAAATTGGCCAGTTCACTCAGGTATACATCATATCAACTTTTAGGAAAGATTAAGCAAGCTGTCTTCTTTTAATTGAAATCAAATATAGGCGCTGAAGAAAATGACTTCTGCTCATGGAAGAATACAGTGATGTCACATGGCCAACAGCATTTACAGTGTACATGGGGTTTTCTTCTACAAAGTAAACTTCTGCTTCAGTTCTTGAACAGCAACAAAATGGTGTGAGCATTGACAGCTCCTCCCATTTCTGAGCCAGTTCTCTCTTACCACAGTCAGTACACACACTTACATTTGACTTTGTGTACAGTAAGGAAAACCTATGCCCTACACACTGTTTGCAGTAATAGAATATAAGAATATAAGAATCGACATAATAGATCAAACTAGTGATCCATTTAGTTCAATATCCTATCTCTGAATTAAGTGTCGGATGCTCCAGAGAAAGGTGTAAGAAAGGCTTTAGTGGGCAGTAATGGAATGGCCTGTCACAGGGAAAATTTGGTAGGGACCTCCAAAAGTATTGAATGCAATTTCCTGCTGTGTAAGACACCACATCCTAAAATGGTCTTTGTAAATATAAAAGGCTCAGTCTTAACTTGTTCCATAAAATACAATCTTTCACCTTTCCTGGACTGTTTCAAATGATTAGGAAAGGTGACTGCCACTCCCAGGTTCTGTTATTGACTCTGTCACTGTCTTACGATATTTTCTTTAGTAGGCCACTTAAACTCTCAGTAATTCATTTTCCCAATCTGTGATTAGGCTTTCTTATTTCATTGGAACAGGTTTCTGATGACTACAGAGATCCTCTGAAAGCTTGTAGAGGTCTAAGTGCTTATTCTAACAGTAAGAAAAAAAAAGGACACCATTACAGTCAACTTTCCGTTAACCAGCATAACAAAAGTTGAAGATACCTTGGTGATGGAAAAATACTGATGATGCAAGTATCACTTCTAGTGGACAAGTGAAACATTAGCTGCCTCTCCATGACAACTGCTTCGTTTCTGACGTGCAAGATAGCAGTTGCTATTCCTTAGCCTACTTGGTGGAGTTGTGCTTCTTCAGAGCTCTCCTGGGAAGTTCTACAAGCTGGTCAAGTTGTTCTGCTGTCAGTAAGCTACACCATTAAGAGAAGGAGATGGAAAATACCTCCTGTGTTGTGTCAGAAATGTGCCTGGAGACCCCAGATATTTCAGGCATGCTCCAGCCAAACGTCGCCCCTAACAAACCTGACTATGCCTCACAGAGACAGCTGGGTAGGATGAGAGCTTTACCCTGGCAGATGTTGTTCATTCTTGACATTCCTGAGCCTGGTGCTCTCAAAGCTGGGCAAGATGAAAACCAAGCAGACCAGTAATTCCCATTCCTGAGAGTCCTATCCAGTGAAACTTCAGCTGGACCATCCTTGAAACAGCAAGACTTACTGGCTTAAGCCTGTAGGAAGACCATGGCTGTCACCAGTCAGTCATCTGAACTCAATAGTGGGGAACAATTCGAAGTCCTGTCACAAACCTCTAAGGCTTTTCAAACGCAACCTGAAGTATAAAACAGAAGGTAAATAAACACATGACTGAATTCTGAACTTCATAGCAACCTAAGGAAAAAGATCAGCTAACACATAATTCTACACAAGCTAAACAAGAGCTCAGTTGTCTTTTTAATCTCTTTACTAGAAAGACTTAGGATTTGACTGTTCCTTAGCTCAAGTAAAATGAGTTTTTAATTTCAAAACAGTAAATTCTATGCTCAATACCTAGAAAGTCCTTCAAGTGTCAAATGAAAAGGCACACAAGATTCAAGACAAACATATATTCTTGAATGCTGGTAAACAAAAAGAGCTTATTTCTTTTTCTGAAAGATATGTCATAAAGTCTCTTTTTGAATTAGTTCTCTGTAGATGTAACCTGGATGGACACAGCAAGTAGCATAATCATGGATTTGCGTAAACTGAAAGATGTTAGAAGTCTTTTACTCCATTCCTAGAATGTCACACCTTCTCAAAATCAGAGTAAGATCCTATGGTATATTTCCTAATGCTTTTCCAGTTTGACTTGAAATTTCCATAAAAAAGGAAATTGGACTTTTATTTCCATAAAAAGCTGGTCCATCAAAATACTGTAATATTCTCCACTACTTTGAAATATCCACTAAAGATTCCAAATAGAGTGAGAGTGTGTGTGTGTGTATGTATATGCATATGTATATGTATGTGTGTGTATACATATATACACATTAGGAATTTTTTTTTATATATATATATATATATATATATATGAGGAAAAATGCACACACACCTGTGAGGTTTACCTTTTGAAAAAAAACCCAACATATTTCTGTATTTTTAGGAGGGTCAGCAAAACAACAGCGTTAGAGTCAGAGCTGAACATGGAAAACATCGCAGGCTGTAATGTATGTATGCGAGCAGCAGTTGAAGGGCCTGGGCAGAAACGTTGAGAAAATTTTGCAGGAGAGAAATAAATTCATGCAGAAAGACTGGGAAATAATTAAAAGAGTAGGCAAGAACAAGTTCTAGCACAGAAGTGGAAAGGAAGATAAGTTCTTTAGCTAAAAGGGGAAAATAAATCAGCACAGACAGAAAAGTAATTTTGGGTCAGTTAGGTAAGAGGGAGAAGCAGTAGAGTTTAGAGATGAGTTTATTGCTTGTATGTGAATGCAGTTAGAATAGAAACAGATTCTGAGAGAAGACTTCTGGATGGGCGGAGATTTTGCTGGTTTAAGATAAGAATTAGATTAAGCAGGAGCTATCAGCATCTAGAAACAGTAGTTAGGTTGCAGCAGTGACCAGGAATAATTTTTAGCTTTTCCCAACACTTCAATCACATCTAAAAGCAATTACCAACATTAACAGGGCACTTTCCATTGAGTTAAGTGTGCTTTTTAGCAAGCCTTGACAGAGGACTACAAATCTGCAGTGCCATTAAAGAGACTTGACACAAGAACCAAGTTTTTCTACCCTAGTCCTTCACCTTGACCCTCATCTCTAATCTGATCAATTACCCTTTCTAAATTATTTTAAGGATTATTTTTTATTCTTACTTTTGAGGATGGATAACTATAACCACTATCTTGAACTGTCTCAGTAACAGTCAAGAAAGAGTAAGTCTGGCAAAGCAACACGGCCCAGGGAACACCGTTCTTTATCAGTTCTGCAATTCAATGAACAATTTTACTAGTGAGATCTAGATGACTTTGTCAAAGATTAAAATAACCCTAGACATTATTAGTATAGAATAGGGAAAAGGGCAAAGAAGATAATCCAAAGGAAGAAATGCAATTAGGATTATTTACTCTTTTTCCTTTTTGTTTTCCTTTTTTCTTTTTTCTTTTTTTTTTTTTCTGTTAAATAAAAGCCTGATATATTGTATAAGTCAAACAGCTGTAGACCTTAGAGAAACAACTGGCATATAATCAGTGAAGTTTTCCCTCCAGAGAATAGTATTAAACAATTAAATAATAACTGTTACATATAAGTCAGCAAGGCATAGGATGTAGCCATGACAAGTTTTTCAGATCCAAATAAGGTTGAAATAGTTGAAATGACCCTATCTATTTACTGGGTCATATCTCAAGACTGTGGAAGACATATGTTCCACCACAGCCTTCCACGTGTCCATTGCAGGACTTCCAACAATTCTTTTTTACTATTGCCCAAATGCTTTGATTACTCTAGGAAATAATTTACTGATGACAATGATGTCATTGTCAAAGAAGTTTGCCCTCATTTATGTTTAGACATCTGTCCACCAAAAGGCAGAGTATCACTGACGATTCAGCACACAAACCTCAGTGGTGGATAAGTTCACACATGTCTCCAAGTTCTTGTTTTACACTGTTTCCTAGCTATCTGACAAGCTCCAACACAGAAGTGAGAAAAATGGGGGAACTTAGATTATTAGAGAAGGACAATTTAAGAAACATAAAGGTGGCTCTGGGAAACTGTAGACATCCTGAGGAAATTAAGATAGAAGAAGATCTAAGGACATGGGAGAAGAGAAAGTGCTTCAGTTTAGCCCAAGGCACAGAGGCACAGAAAAACAGACTTTTCACATAATTATTTGTCTTGTTTTATTTTCTTTTTCTTTTTTTTTTTTTCTGTATCCGCTTATTGGCATTTGTAGCACACTAGCATTCCCTAAAATCCTGAATGTGGTGTTTACACCTTCATCTAAATCATTAATGAGACTGCCAAATGAAAATGCACCAAACACAAATCCCTTTTATAAACACTTTCCCCTTGGCATGCTACATTGTTATTTATTACCAAAGCTTGTTTATATACCTAGGGCACTTTTTACTCCATCTGACAGCATTCAAATTCAAGTCAGTTTGGATTAATTTTCTTCATCAGCTAATTTTATAATTAATTTTTTTTAAGTCAAGACTTTTGAGGGGATTGGTTTTTTTTGTTTTTTCTTTGTTTTATTTTTTTCTTTGTTATTTGTTTTCTCCTTTTACATGTAGGTCAAGGAGTAAGGACATCCATATTATTGATAATGAATATGATGTTCAAATGTATTAAATTATTTTCAGATGTTGTCCCTGGCACAATGCATTTACACATTGAAATTAGTGAGATAATTGTAACAGTTGCCCTTCACTGAGAATTACTGTACTTACCAATCGTGTTATTAAACTAATGACTTTACAGGTATTTAGGATCCATCTGCTGCTGTGAAACATAAAAATTATTCCAAATATTAAAAACTAGAAGGGGAGAGGAATCTCAAAGAAGACAGGACACTGAATGGATAAGCAAGGGCTAGACAGATGTTAATATACTTAAATTATTTTGTGCTGTTTAAATCTGCGATGGAATATTTGGCTGCAAAATACTGCATGGCATGAAGCATGGTCTTGTATTTTCATATTTGTTTTATAACATTTTGAGCTGGCTTTTGATACTTTATAGGTTTGTATCACTAAGCATCCCATCACCTTGAGATGGTAGAAGGCAAGTTCTGATGAAACATCACACTGTCTTGGCTAACAACTAGCAGGTACCTGAGGTGGATGCTCTTACATCTCGCTTGGACCTAGTTCATATAATCTACATCAGGAAATAATCTCTAGCCTAAAACTGAGTATCTGATCTAGAGGTGATCTCCTCTTCCAAGTTCATCTCTCTTCCTTCTATCTTTCTCTCTCTAACACACCTACACACGCATTCAGCACTTCTTCCAGCATTTTGCTTTTGAAGAACACTAGTCCAGCCATGCAAAAGGAATACTTAAAGTGCTCCACCCATAGATCACAGCTCTGTTCCTAAGATTGCCATTAAAAAAAACCACCCTTTTTTTTTTTTTCTTGAGGAAGTACATCACTAAACGGAGACATTAAATGGATTTTCCAAAATCACCAAGAGGTGAATTGCAGAACTCAAAACTCAGCCCAGAAATATACTGCTCTGTATTTTGACAGTTGTGCTACTTCCACTCCCTATATTCCAGATTTCCCCACTGAGGGAAGTTTCTGAGCGTATGTTCCTTCCCAATACATTTTTCAGCACAGCGCTCTATGACTGTTTCTATCCTGGCATTTCCTGCAAAAAGAACAAGCTTCTACATCAGCCTGCACCCAAAGGGTTTTTTTCAATAAACCCCTAACAAATCCCTGTAGTAGATCTTGAAGTATCTCATTGTCAGAAATAAAATAAATTTCTGCACAAAAATTGTGCTACTTTGAATTACTGTCTGTCCAGATTCTTCTTATCTGCCAGCAAAAATGATAAAATAATCAATACTTTTCATTTCCAAAGAGTCTTAGCAATAGAGAGACAACATTTTGTTCTACTTTTATTTTTTATTGTTATTATTTTTTATTGTTATTATTTTTTAGGGAAAAAGTGTTGGCCTCAAATAGTAACATAATAACAATCCTTCACTCGAATGCCAAAATTACCACAGAAACAGGAGCCAGCTGTGTGCTCTAGTGTAAATCTCCATTGACTTCAGTGCTATATGACCACATATCACTTCAAGTAGAACATGGTTGGTCATCACTATGGAAGACCTGCCTGAAAATCTTAGTTTTGTGACGGTCTTACAGTTTTAGGGCCTTAAAAGTGCACGGACAACTAAGTTCTTTAAGCAAGGTTATAACCTTAGCTCTTCTGTCCTTATATCTGTCAAACAGTAGAAAAAATACCTTTTTGAAACCTTACAGGAGTTTCTGGCAACAATCTTGCTCAGTATATTTGAATGTATGTCAAGATAGTTAAACACTGGGAAGAAAACTTAGTTGCCTATTCGTATTCACCTAAAGCAACTTCCAGCACCCCTTTATCTCTGGGACATACACATGGCACTTTCACCAATGACAGAAGATCTAGAGGAGGTAGATGCCCTTCTGCAGAGGCAGCAAGAAGCTAAGGGAGGAAGGCGATGTGCTAAAAATATTGCAAGGCACTGAGACTTGAGTAAAGACTTGTACCTTCAAGCTATCCACGGACACAAGAGCATGACTTAGTCACCAAAATGTAAGGAGTTTAATCTGGACCTAAATACCTCCCTGGAACACTAATTAACCTCATTATGAAACCATTTAGCTTGCTAAACATCAAACGACACATTTTAGAAGGGGTGATCTAAATTAACATATAAGTCCACAGCAGAAGTAGTAATAGAATTTGGGAAACCCAGCTCTGTCTCTTGAGTGTTTTCATCTGCCAGTGTTTAACATGGCAAAACCTCAGACTTCTTTCACTCTAAGAAGCAGTGGATATTGGAGAGAAATGTCTTTAATTTATATGTTCTGATCTTCCTCCAAAACTAGTGGTCATCTGAGTTCAACCTAAAAGATGAATGAATGTTGAAGTAATTGATTAAGGTTCTTCTTTTACATCAGTGTTCAGCAACCACAAATGAATAAGTGCTTTCACAACAGTGCTGAGTATTTGACCTTATGATAGTGTGTTTCAAGGTTTCTAGTCACCTGGATATCATTTGGCTTTATTTTAACTACAATCTAGGAAAATCTGTTCCCCATCCTACATATTTCACATTGAGCAGGCCAAAAGAACTTGCCCACACAAAATGTTGATCCAATAAAAGAAGAAAAAGAGAAAGAGAGAGAATTAAAAGGTTTTCAAGATTCATACTGGAAATCTCATTGCTGTCCCAGGGGTCTGCACAAGAAAAATCATAGGTGGTGTGAAGATGCTTGCTTAAAGTATGACAGAAGATTCAAGTTCGTTATGACACAGGGATCTAGTAACAAGCAGGGATCTACCACTACATCTTTTGCAGTCAAGTAACTACTCTGATTATAAGATTATTTTAAGTTGGACATCAGTTTTTTGTTTTATTTTTTAAATATATATTTAAGTTATTATTTGCATTCTCAAATGAGCCTGATCTCGCTTCTATACTTCAATGCAATGACCCCTTGCAATTAGTCATGACTCTTGTTCATTGAAATATAACAAAAATATACAGAAAAAAAAAAAAAAAGATGACCCTTTGTTAGTTCCACCATCAGTGGAGTCTCTCCCAATGTGTTTTGGAAATATACCTTGGAGTAATTCAGCTCAATCCTGGATAAAACAGAAAAAGGCTTTATTGTTATTGATTGTGCTATCCACCAACAATGAGAAGCTCAGTCACAGAAAACTGTTTGCAAGTCACTTCACCTAAGTGTCATGTGTACGTATGATTCATGACAGTCGAAAACATGTGCCTCCATGACAACACAAATATTTGATATAGACCATAAAGCTAATTCAACCCTAGGGCTGTATCCTTGGCTATGACAGACCCAGTTTGCCCGCTGAATGTCTGTCACTCTGCTGTGTTTCTCATTTTCTTTTTTGTGTATCAGTTAGTCCTTACTTTCCCCTTGGGAAAACAGGACAAAGAGTCAGCACCAATAAATCACTAAAGCAGCTCTTATACTAATGGGACAGTTTTGAGTATATTCAGTGTCACCTGAAGTTCTGGATATAGTCACCTTCTGATTTTGTTGATGCTATACCTAATGTGTAGGTATAGCATGTGTAGGTATAGTGATGTGTAACCTATACACACTGCCAATGTGGCAAAGTGATACTTGAGGAGAGTGAAGTCATATCTCAGTAGGGTTGTGCACAAAGTATTTTGCTCTTCATGTTATTATAGAATTTGTTTGTAGTCAACAGACCAAATCAGAGGTCCTCATCTAATCCTAATGTCTCATCGAAGCTGTTGTTCCTCATGGATTTCTGGTTCAAGCTTAGACTAGTATAAAGCATCCAGGCAGCTGAGGTCATATACTTGGACTTGTGCAAAGCGTTTGACACTATTCCGCATTACATCCTTGTCTCTAAACTAGAGAGATATGGATTTGACAGATGGACCACTTGGTGGATAAGAAATTATCTGAATAGTCACAGTCAAAGAGTTGCAGTCACGTGCTCAATGTCCAAGGGGAGACCAGAGAGGAGTGGCATTCCTCAGGGGTTGGTATTGGGACTGGCACTGTTCAGCATCTTTGTTGGTGACATGACAGAGTGCACCCTCAGTAAGTTCACTGATGACATCAAGCTGTCTGGACACAACGGAGGGAGGGATGTCATCCAGAGGGACTTTGACAGGATGGAGAAGCTGGCCTGTGTAAACCTCCTGAAGATCAACAAGGACAAGTACAAGGTCCTGCACCTGGGTCAGGGCAATCCCAGGTACAAACACAGATTGGGCAGAGAATGGATCAAGAGCAGCCCTGAGGAGAAGGACATGGGAGTGTTGGTGGGTGAGAAGCTCAACATGAGCTGGCAATGTGCTCTTGCAGCACAGAAAGCCAACCACATCCTGGGCTGCATAGAAAGAAGAATAGCCAGCAGTTTGAGGGAGGTGATTCTCCCGCTGTACTCTGCTCTTGTGAGACTCCATCTGCAGTACTGCGTCCAGCTCTGAATCCCCCAGCATAAGAAGGACGTAAACCTGTTGGAGCGAGTCCAGAGGAGGCCACGAAGATGATCAGAGGGCTGGAGTAAGTCTCCTATGAGGACAGCAGAGAGAGTTAGGGTTTTTCAGCCTGGAGAAGAGAAGGCTCCAGGAAGACCTTATTGCAGCCTTTTAGTACCTAAAGGGGGCTTATGAGATGGATGAGGAGAAACTCTTTAGCAGGGCCTGTTCTGATAGGACAAGGAGTAAAGGTTTTAAAATAGAAGGACATAGATTCACAGTAGACATCAGGAAATAAATTTTTAAAGGGAGGGTGGTGGAACACTGGCCCAGGTTGCTCAGAGAGGTGGTGGATACCCCATCCCTGGAAACATTCAATGCCAGCTTGGACAGGGCTCTGAGCAACCTGATCTAGTCAAAGATGTTTCTACTCCTTGCAGGATGGTTGGACTAGATGACCTATAAAGGTCCCTTCCAACCCTAACTAACTATTCTATGGTTCTATGTTTCTATGAATACAGAGCTAAAAATCCAGAAAGGAGCCTTTTGCTTAGGCTATCTACAGCTTGAGAATTGATACTGGATATGACACTGACATATCTTTATTCTTCATTGTTAGGTAGAGTCTTAGTGAAATAGCCAGCTGGTGTTCATCTTCATTTTGACTTGTAGAAGTCCAATTCCACACAGAGCGAACAAAAATAAAAATTAAATGTTCTGATTCTGATTCCAAACACATTGCTGGATTTCACCATAGAGAATAATGTCCTTATTGAGCAGTCATAAATACAAGTTACCATTTCTAGCAGTTGGTCCAGATTGCTGATCCTTATTGAATTGATCCCTAAGTTTCAGTGGTAGAAGTCTGCTGAGCAAGTGGGGTTTATATGGTTTAGATTAAGTTATTGTGAGCCACATAGCAGCTGTTTGAACCAGCAGAAAGCAGTTTGATGTGTGATCTGTGAATGACTGATGTTTCATCCAAAACTGGAGGAAGACTTATGAAACACTGTAAGAGCTGTGTTTTTTAAAACTATAGTCATATATGGTTGGCCAGTACACGCCAGCACTTACAGGAAGGTGTAGTGCTAAATTTTGGTTGTTCTTGCAGTCAGAGTCAGGAGCCACCTCTGAGCTTCTGTCAGTGCCGGTGTCAAATGCTTGTAATTCTAACAGTAAAAGGGCTGTCTATTAAAATGTATACTGTTTACTAAAATTGTTAGCTCCTTTTTCTAATCATGCAATTTCTAACCTGCAATTGTTACACCGCTTCTTCTTCTTCTTCTTTCCCGCCACCCATTTGCTATATTTGTTTCTTTAAAAAGTGAGGAGACCAGTTGACTGGTAATCCAGGATACTCAGAATTTAAGCAGAAACGTACTTAGAAACAGAATGTTAAATAGCTCTTTCAAGATAACTCAGTGCTTGTATTGAGATACGAACATTTTGCAGGTGTAAAGCTAAATGCCAAGTCAATCTGAATATGCCCTGGCAAATCTACCAATGAATAATCTTATCTGGAGACCACTGAGGTCAATGTGATTCCTACATTGGATTTTAGAGGAGAATGAATAACAGCCTGGCATTTGGTCTGAATTTAATTCTATAAACTATGAGAATTTTAAAGAGATTTTTAGCAGGAAGAGGATTATGGGAACCTTGCCTATTGTGTGCCTGATCTGAGAGGGATTTTAAAAGTAGTAGAGAAATTACTTCAAGGGAAGATGTCAGAAAAGACACGGCCTGTCTTATTTCTTAACAGATGGACAAAGCTGAAGAGATTTTGCTACACTGTTTTCCCGATAACACACATGCATTTGTTTGCATTCATAGAAACTTAGAGGAAAGGGATGTGGCCTGACCTGCAGTTAGGAGTTTAATTTTCCTCACTTTCCTTGTGAGTCTGCATGGTGGCTTATGTAAGGAAACACTAAAGTGACAGAGTGAATATTTCATATTTGTAACTTTAGAGCTTACCTAAAAGCCTTTCAGTCTGCCTATGCAGGGAGCTACACCAATATGATAACCTGCCTACCTATTTTAATGATAAAATTTCTGAGCCATATGCCACCTTTTTGTCCTCTCTGCAATGAAACCTAATGAGGGGAAATTCAAGCTATTGCAGAAAATTAGAAAAGGGTGAAAATTCTCAGATGCTTTGGATGAAAATTTGTAAAGTTGGCTGCAAATATCATTACATAGCTCCTGACCGTTATTTTTAATCTCTCATTGACAAGGAAAAGCTTGCTGGGAGTTGGGACTTGTTATCTTTGTTTTATGGGCCACTGCTCTCGGAATAACAGGGCTGATAAAGCGCTGGTGGTAAGTCAGTTGGGAAGGAGAAATGGACAACATAGCCACACAGAGCACGGAGTGTGAGGATGACAGAGAAAAGGGCTGTTAATGTTTCTGGCAAGGAATAGTGATATCTTCATCAGCAGAAGGAGTCCCTGTGAAATAAAATAATATAATATATTTATTTATTTATTTTCACATTTATTTTGATATTGACCTAATTGAGAGTGACATCTGCTTTCTTTCTTTGAAACCAGCTAGGTGAGAAGTGAGATGAGAAGTTTTGAAATGCATTTCCAGGGAAAGGTCAATATATTTGTTTTTTCTTTTACGTGTATTATCATGTCTGGTATGAATATTGATGTCTGAATATCTCGGTCTTTAATGTATTCATATACATAGCTCCTCTCCCGCTACCAGCTCCACTCTCCCACACCACCCCCCCCCCGCCCCCACCCAATCCCCCTGACCTCTGAAAAGGAAAAGCAGTGAAGATGAAGAAAGAAGGACAATGCAGCCAATCTGCCTTTCAGTGGCTTTGTACCTGAGCTGCCAGGTTTTTCAGACCAAGATGAGGGCTTTTAGGGATCCAGGACCATGGAGTGGAGATGAGAGCTTAAACTTGTACTACCTTTTCCAGAGAGGACAAATGTCCTGTGGCACTTTCCTGAAGCCTGATCTATTAAGACCAGCAAAGCACTCCGAATTATATGTGACACAACTTTGTGCAAGTAATATATGGTGTAAAAGTCATTCATGTTTCATGGCTTCTGTTTACGTGGGTTTCAAATCACAACCTTTGCACTGAAAATATTTTACATGCTATTAATTTCCCTTATTTTAGGAATGAAGCCTATTTTCTTTCATCTAATTGTGGACATTAACAGCAAAATTTGCACCAGTCTTAAAAAGTTAAAGTTGTTGGAAGCTGAAGAAAGTTCAATTCCACTTCTGCCTGGAGAGCTCCACTTCTCCAGTTACACTTAAGGTTTCAGTTTACTCTCTTCACTGACTTCTTTCATAGAAGTGGGGCATATGTTTATTTATTTATTTCACTGGAAGCAAGCTAATTAACTCAGCTCACTTATGTGAAGAACAAGCAGGGGTTTTGTTGAGAAGTAAGAATGAGAGCATTAAAATCCATTACTTTACCTCACCTCATAGAGAAAACCTAGAGTCTGAAACCCACCGGGATTTGACAGTCAGAGTTTTAAGGTATATTAACTACCTCATAATAAGGATTTACAAGAAAGACCAAAGCAAAACCAGAAAATGGGATAGGAAGGCGACATTATACCTTCAGTTCAGGGAAGCAAAAGGGTCGCTAGTTCATAGAATTGTCAACATTTTTGACACAGATAATTCTGAAAACATCCATCAGTTTGATATCCATCTGGACCTAATGAGATTCGACACGGTAGACCCCCTTGAACTTCCATCCCCAGAATGTTTTCACCTTGCCTTTTGGATGTGTTCACAAGGGAGACGTGTTGGCCCTTTCATGTCAGACCTTAATTGGAGCATATATTCCCTTCCTCACTGCATCTGTTTCACTAGGGACTTTCATCAGACAAAGTAAAGGGCTGTTTCACTCGCTCAGCCCTCTTTTATACAGAGCATTCAGCTCCTTCTACAAAGTGTCTTCATTTTTTTTCCCCTGTTTTTGAGGTCTCCCACTCGTTCTACTATTGAAATGTTGTCTTTGTGCAGCCTGTCCTCTGTATTAACTTCTCCTTGTGCATGGTTCTGTCTGCTCCAATGTGAGTTTGCATTGGAGGGGAAAGCGAGGGCTCAGGCTTCCTTTTGCATTTCATTCTGGCTTTCTACATTTATGGATGTGTTTTCCATCAGCATCATATAATGTGTGAGATTTTAATCTTTCCTTTTTTTTACCTGTTCTCCACATCTATTCCTGAACCTTCATCTCTGTTCCTCACACTTTTCAGACCCAGAGATCCACTTTTTTTCTTACCCCAAATCTCTCTACTTCAGTCCCACTTGCCTTACCACTTCCGCTTTGTGAATCCTTTTCAGTGAGTACTCCTTCTTTTCCCTGTACTCTTTGTTCATTTACTTTCTTTTCTCCCTTGTTAACTGCCACACAAAGCCATCATTCAGTAGAAAGAATGATCCCCATCGGTCTGATAATTGTGTTGGCTGTACTCGTAAAAATGTTATTAGGAACTAGAATATTTGACCTTGCTTGATGTTTCTCAGTCGCAGTTGTGGCTCAGATTTTGGATCTCGGCTAAGCAATTCATGTAAACATCTGCTTTTTTTTTTTTTTCTGCAAGACTGCTATTCTAGTTGATTTGATTCAATTCGATTTGATCCAATTCGACTCTATGTAGAGTACTGTAATTCCCATCATACCATAGTGTTTAATGCCTTCCAGTACTGCAGAGACCAACTAACATCTACCTCCTAAGGGCAGTCCTGCTTCTCAGCTTCACTGGTGTCAACAAAAGCTAAGTGCTTTGTTTTGGTCAAATTCAGCGCTGAATTAGGATCTTGTAACTTCTGTGCAACCATATATGCCTGCAAACTGTAGCCAGAAACAACTGTGCACATGTAATAGCCTAATTTTCTTAAAACTGTTTAAGAATTCAGCTTTATGAAACCAAAATAATAATAGGATGACAATTTTGAAGATAAATCTATCTTCTGCAAGCCAAAATGCTTTGACTTATCCATATTTCTCTAGTGGTGGGCTGCAATATATGATTTTGACTTAGCTATGTCATTTTAAACCATTATGTAAAGTACATGATCCTGTTTAGAACACAGCCTGAATTTCAGTTATGTTTTAAAAATGTAACCCTTAAGTGACTGCTTCAAAAACTGCAATAAACAATTTTATAATTATTGACTTGTGAACACAGCCTTTAATAACACTGAGATGTTGAGAGACAATCTGATTTTGTTAGGTTTTACCATGCCTGTTAGAAAAAGAACTTTCAAATTCATAAAATGAATGAATTTCACAAAATCCACAGGAAATTTGTTTTAGATGTATAATTTAACACACATTTGAAAAGATTCAAATAGTTACTTGTAGGAAAGAGAAGCAGAAAAAGCTCAATTATAAAATTGTGTTCAGCACTTATCGCAGAAGAAAGACAGCCAAAATAGAAGCTACCACTCTTGAGACTCTAAGATAGCTAGATAGATCTGACTATTCATTTAGATTGCATTAGAGATCAAAGCATACCTTCCAATCTGGATGTAAAAAACCATTCCTGCTACAAGAAGATGCACTCCGATAATAAAATTTAATAATTACTTTTCTAAATTGTCTTCCTCACCCAATTAACAGGCCATTACTGTCAAACACTCAGGACCTAACAGGTTATGTAGCACAGTGTAGTAGACTAAGTAAGAAAGGTAATGCAAGGATTTTTCTGGCCGGCCTCATTTTGTAGCATCAGTAGTGTCCTGCACATTTCCTATCATGGCACTTGTGCTACCAAAAGTTGCTTGACTCCAAAATCCAGATTCAGGATGAGATGAAACAAGCCTCCAGACCAAATGAACCGGGGCTCTTTGGAGAGATTCAATGTTGAGTGCAAAGACAGTCTGGTGGGACTGCACATACGCTACGGGGTAGAAAGATGTGCACATATGAGAGATTCAAGTGCTCTAATTTTGCAAGAACAGGTGTAGTACTTCTGGTTTGAATGCTTAGTGAGGCAGGCTTCTAGAGACTCTTCCGACCAAGAGCACACATCTGAGCTAGTCCTCAAGACTTGCCTTAGCTAGCTGTTTTCAGTGGCAGCATCTGGACTCAGAGCTTTCTGAAAATATAATCTTTGTGGTAACAGCCAAATATTTCTATAGTCTGGCCAATATTTCAATTTTACACAATGTTTGTTTTAACTATTATGAACAACAAAAAGCTCCAACATGAGTGACTTTTCAACATTAAGATTTTTTTTTAAGTCCTGCAAGAAAATAAGTATCCATGAAAGGCAGAAGTTGATGCTGAGATTAAAAAAATAGCAGAGCCTCCTCTGCTTTGGAGAGAAACTAAGGAGAATGGCTATTCTGAAAGAATTCCCACAGGAAAGTCTCATTGTTCTGAGTAAGACTTTCTAAAATAAAACAATCACAAAGAAAATCAGGTAGGTGCATGATGCAGCTTAGACCATCATTGGAAACATTCCCTAAAAAGTATTTTTTTTTTGTGTAACTCAATTGGTTTTTCACTTGTTGTTTGAAAACAAAATGCCCAAGTTACTTTTTCTTAAAAGAAAATCTGCCTTTGTTTCAGCACCTTCTGCCTGAGTACTTCAGCATATTCCATTATGCACACTGCGAAATTTGGGTGTGTAAATCTTCCCTCTATGCAGAGTCCTTGTTTTTTGTTTATAAAAAATAGAGTGTAAGGGGACATAAAATGTAAGTGAATCAAGCCCTCAGCTAGCATTTAATTGATAAGAACTAAAGCTAATATTAGATAACAAATAAATGGTCTGTTGCACAGGCATTTAATTAAACACCAAATTAATGCAGTAATGACCTACTGGAACTAACAGCCAGAAATGCTTTACTGCAGGCAAGCATCTGGAATGTTTCACCTTTTTTTTTTTTTCCCTTCCCTCCTGTACAAATACATTGAAAATACATACATTCATTTTTAATACTCAGTCTGGAGGGCTTCTGTCTTGTCCTTTACCCTGTCTGAAACCTTGACCTCACTGGACACCAAACAATCTTTGCCCGTGCCTCTTTGCTGATAGGCATAGCAAACAAATGGTAAGTTGGTGTTCTTCTCTCTTCCTTCTCCACACTTCCCTTCTGTGTCATTACGTAGTTGAAACTCAGCCCCATACACCTTGGGTGATTACACACTGCCCAGAAGATTAATTGCAGACAGTACTTTGGATAACGGTCTCAGGTAAGAAGGCTACCACGCTGTGAAGAAGGCACAGGAATCAATACCTTTCTTTATCTGCACAAGTCCATGCCTATGAAAGTGCTTTCAATCATACCTCAGAATATCTGAGAGGTGTGGGAGATTAACTCTGCTCAGACCCACTCAAATACTTTCTGTCAATCCTCTCTCCCAGACAAAATATGCAAGAGAGTCTTAAAAGAGGTCTTAGCCATACCTTGCCATTCTCTGTCATGTTGTTGTATGAAGCTATCCTTGTGCTACAAAGCAAACTTGTGTGGCTATTAGTTAGTGTAAATATGAGTAACTGACTCTGGATTCAACCACCTGGCTCTGGATAGGGAATAGAGTCAGGTTCATAGTCTCCCCGGTATCTCTGCCGCCGGTGGAGAGAGATACCCGCCTCCCTCCAGCAGCTGGTTCAAACATTGAGTGAGCTCCACTTCTCCTGGCAGTGCCTGGCTCTCCCCATGGGATGCAGAAGAGTCCTGTGTGGCTCGTCCCAGCTAAATACCAACAGTTATACTAGATGTGTCAATGCCTACATGTCTTTCCAAAAAACCTAACCATTTTGTGATTATTAAAGTAGATTTGTGCTCTAAGGATCCAACTTCTAGGCCACTCTCATCACAGTTTCAAGCCTTTCTAGTTTCTGTGCTTAACAAAAAGATCTCCTTTATCTGCCCCATCACAACATTATTTGAGTTCAAACATCCATGTAAGTGTATGTGGTAAGAACTGAGGCAATACCACCACTTCAAGTGTTATCTTACTAATTATAGTCTGAACCATAGAGGAAGTGAAGGGACAAGTCTTCAATTATATTCCTATAGTTCACATAGGATTTAATGAAAATTAGGTGCGTAAATTTTTCTAAGAACTTGCAGCTGAATTCAATGTCTCACAGGGCGTGTGCAGCACAGAAGATGTGAACCATGTCTATATAAACACATTACTCTTTAGACTGCATTTTCTCTTCGGAAGGGATTTTCTATCATCAGGTTTTTCCTCTTTGTCTATGGGCTACACAGGCTAGGATAGAAACTGAATCAATCTTACATTCAGCATCTCTGGTATTCTCATCTTCAGATTTCAAATTTTTCAGGCTACACTGAAAAAAATGTTCATATAATACTTACTGCAATATGCTCCTACCTGAAGGAAAGCCAGTTTTGGAGCAAGACTTTAGATATCTATTTTACAAATCTACATTTGATCGGGTAGTATAGATTTGCTGTATTATCAACAGAATACTAGACAAAACAGTCAATGAAGTCTAGAACACCATTCATTTCACCTTAAAATAGACACTTGGATTTGGAGAACTGAGTAATGCCCTATATTGACTAGATCTTCACCGTCCATGGCTTAGATTAGAAATCTAAAATCTAGTGAATTTATCAAATCTTGGCAGTAACATAACAGTTATCCTAGTAATATCAAGAATAATAGTAATAATAATAACCACAACAACAATAATAAAGAGCTCTTTGAGAGAACTACTAATAAATTTAAGAGATTTGTAACGATCCTGGTGATTCAGTAGGTGGCTGAATGCTGAATGAATCCTCCAGCTTGTGCCTGGACATTATGTGTCACTAGAGTCATTGTTTTTTGGATTAAGGATAAATCTGAGACCTTTCCTTGCTGTTACAGACCTCTTATCGTTTCATAAGAAGTAAGGGTTGACCTCAGGGCCTTTGCCACATGACAAGAGGAGTTATTATCTAGTTACTTAAATTCCTCTTGCAGTTTCCAGAACAGACCTTCTGTATCTTTTCCTATCCTCCACAGTTAAGAACTAGCAATATCCATTGAAAATGCAGTTCTTGTGAGTCCTATAGAAAGCAGTAACTTTCAAGACTGGGAGACAATACTTTGATATATGGCTAAACGCATACACAAACATACCCATGGAAATGCATGATTACTCACACACCCTTCAGGAAAATTCTATTCCCCTTTATAGTCTCTGACTCTTACTGTGATCACTTTGATGCTTGGCTTGAGAGCATTTATACTGATATAAGTAATGGAAAAACTCCTGAATGAGGAGTAAATTCTCTTTTTTTTTTTTCTCAGGCAATAGATAAAATGCTAGCTACACCTGCTCTAAACAAAAGTGCAGGTAACACCTCCCATCAGAGCACTGAACAGTACTAATTAGTTCATTAAGCATCCCAGCATCCCTGTGGGGTAGGTATGTATTTTATTATCCCCAAGTTAGCAGGCAGGTAGAGTTGACTAGCTCAAAGACACACTTATGGTAAATGAAGGAACTCTAACGCCTACTCCTTTGTTCTACTGGGTAAACAGGCAATAGTTCAAGGCAGTTTTAGTTCCATGTCCCATTATCTTTGTTGTTTTCTCTGTCACGTGGCAATGCAACAATAGTGTAAGAAGCCACTTTTTCAGTGAAAAAAGGAATTGCTAAAACAATGTAGTTTCCTGTTATCATAAAGGAAGTATTGTTGAATCTGTAGAGCTCCTGTTAACAGCGCCCTTTACTCCCCATGCTCATACACCTTCTTCTGAAAGGTTTGCAAATACGGTTTGAAGGAAAGCACGGTGTGACTTTGAGAACAAACCTGAGCCTTTCCAGTGCAGCTTGTATTGTACACATGTGTACACAGTACACAAGCTGGTACTAGTAGGGATAAAGCATCTGGAATTTCAAGTTCAGATGGCTCAGAACCAGATTGAGCTCATAAAATGAACATTACCACAGCCACAAAACTAACCGAGGTAATCATGTACTATTTAGACAAGCAGCAGCATTGCCCTTTGTGAAGGGCTTTGGAATATGCAAGTCAAGTATATGGTTGCATAAAGATTGGGGATATTACACCCAGAGAAATCCTCTGAAGACAACAGCATCATTAACTATTTACATTGTGACTCTACCCATTACCACATTTGACAAACAGTTTAATTTCAAGGAGGAAAAACAAAAAAAAATAAAATAAAACAAACACCCAAAGACACAAACAGGAAAAGAAGATGGCTCTGTGTCAACAAAAGCAGTTCAGAAAAGAAAAGCAGGCAAGATGTCAAGCACCTCAAAGCACAGGGATCGGAAATAAAAGGTTCTGCTGCTTTCCCTGTTTACTTACTTTCATTTGAGACAAACCACTATTGTCTATCAAATTTAGGATTTAATATAACATGACAATAATTCAAAGCCCTGCATAGAGAAACAAAGAGCCTTTACTCTCAGCCCCATTCTTCACAGTGAAGTGAACAATCACTTATGGCAATGACAACGGTCAGTTTTACCCATATATGAGCAGGTATACGTTATATCCAAAATATCCAAGTAATCACTGGACTGAGTGTTTGTGGTATATAAAATTAGCCCAAGGGATAATTCAGTTTTTGTGTGACTCAGCTGCTACTTTCCTAGACCAGACAAGGTTCACAATGTAGCGATTGTTAGAAAAGGCTGAGGCTATAGAAAGCTGATATGATTTTTCTGACTGTTTAAACAGGCTCAGGAATATGTACTGAACAACTGACAAGAGCTCATGTTCGAAACACAAAATGCTGGAGTAATTTTAGCCATTTCAGTTAAAGCCAGAAGACTCCTGAGGAAAAACAGATTTCTTAAACATAAGCTGTGACAAGTTAAGGCAATTCATTTTGTTCCCTTCTGCTTCAGACAAAGATGAAAATATTTTTTTTTTTACATAAGCAATTGTTAGAGCTGTGCAAATGATCTACTGGGCAGCTCAAATACTGTCTGTCATGCAAGTTCAGAGCTAGGCACTGACAAGAGTAAAGAGTCTCAAGTTGCACCAGGGGAGGTTTAGATTGAATATTAGGGAAAAAAATTTCTCACCAAAAGGATTGTCAAGCACTGGAACAGGCTGCCCAGGGAACTGGTTGAGTCACCATCCCTGGAGGCATCTAAAAGACACGTAGATGTGGTGCTTAGGGACATGGTTAAGCGGTGGATTTCGCAGTGTTAGGATTACAGTAAAACTTGATGATCTTAAAGTTCTTTTCAAATCTAAGGAATTTTACAGTTCTAATAGGTAACTTTTAAAGTTGAGGAGCAAGTTTCTCCAAAGCTATAGGATTGCTCAAATAAGTCTAATGAGAACACGAAAACTATGACCAAAGGCATTTTCTTTTTTAATGAACTCAACAAAATACTTTGCCAATCAACCAAATATGATTTTCTTATACGTGGAATAAAGTTTTTGTATAATAACAGAGGGTTGGTTTTCTTCTGAGGAATAATGTTCTCATTACGGGAGAGGGCGGTTCCCACTGCATTTGGTAGATCACAAAAATTTTCATACCTGCCAAATTATATGGTGTCATACTTCACTCATCTAAATAGGGGACAACATGCAAACATCTACTTACCCATATTTTAAGGAGAAAGGTATGAATAAAAACCTAAGATTTTAGGTCAGTCTACTTGTAAATATGTGATATACACACAAGCAAAGGAATTAAGACAGGATATTTCTTTAATTGTATCCCTTTTAGTATGTTATTAATTATTCCCCACTGCATTTCTCATTGCCAAAAGGAGAGTAACTGCTTAGTGAGCACTTATTAAATGTTCTCTTTTCTCTGTGTAAAGCAAAGTACAGTCTCATTATATGTTTACTACATATTCAACTTTTATTTTGAAGACAGAATCATTTATTTCTTCCCAACGTTTTCAGCAGTTCTCATCGATGTACCATCTGTCTGCTTTGCAGGCATGAATATATTTACCTTCACAACAAGACTAACAATGTACTGTACAGGTGGGGATATTGAGGCACAAAGCAATAAGCTGAAAAAACGTTATCTGATTTTGAGGATGTGGTTTATATGAGCGTAACATGGCCCAGTCTTTCCTCTTAGTCCTTTTGACTCGATAATAACTGTTTCTGAGACCTTCTTATACAGCCTCTACCTCTGATGTTCTACTGATCAGAGGTTGCCCAATGAAGGGGGATGAGCCAGTAGCTGAGGGTAAACCACCAGTGGCACTGGAGGCCAGGGCTGAGCTGCAATAAGGCTCCTGGGTCATGGGCAGGGGTTGGGTGGGGATTCTGGCTGGGGTTAGTCAGGGCTAGGAAACCTATGAGTGTCGACAGGGCCCCAACAACAAGTTGTGAACCATTTGTCCATATCCCTTTCTGCTCTTCAAACACCTTTTGTGCAATAAATTTCACCTTGCTTCTTTTGTCCTGCTTCCCTGTCATCTCAGTGTCTGTGTGTCCCAAACACCTGTTTTAGCCTCCTGTATCCAAACCTAGACTTCATAACCAGTTGCAGTATCCTTTTTGTACTCATGATATCCTCCAGGCTGGCTTTGTGTTCCAAAACACTGCAATTCTCTAACACACCAAAGCCCAGATGAATTGCTTTCTTCCTACCCTGCCAGCTCTAGATCAGCTGATTTCTCATGTTAGCAAAATCTTTTTTCTGCCTTTTGGTCAACTTTTTTTTTGCTGCATCCATCTCAGATCATGATTAAACACTTTGGGTCAAAGTTAAATATTTCTTTATTGCAACTGCTAAATTCTAAGATATCTTATTTCTTAAGCAAGTAATTTCATTTTTGAAAGATATATAATCAGAGATTTCATAAAAACGGCATACATACATATGCACATAAAGAGGCATGCAAAACCATCTATGAAGAGCCTAGAAAATTTTAACTTGATCATACAGGTTGTCAAAATTACTACGAAAATCATGTGTGAACTTTACATTAAGTGTTGCTGTCAGACTCACTTAGAATACGTTAACTGGAGATCTCTATTGTATCAAGAATGAGTTCCAAATTTAATATCTAGGATAAATAAATATGAATGCAAATTAAATATGCATACATTACATGATATTTAGCAAAGCCAGTTATATTTAGACTAGTGAATTTCCTTAATCTGGATTTAAATATTAGCAGACTAAAACTTTAGAAGATTATATTCAAGATTTTCATGTATATATGCATAAATCTGGACATATAAATCAGTATTTAAATAGCTAAAGTATGTCTGCTTTTCAAGAGTTCTGAGTACACCACTTCCACACTTTTCTCTGTAGAATTTATGGAGAGGGTAGTGTTTGGTTTTGGTTTTGGTTGATAAGAAATTCTCAAAAAATACTGGTTTCTGAAGTCTGATGATATTTACAAAGTCAAGACAAATTTGGGGAAAAGCTTCAAACCAAAAAAAAAAAAGAGCAGAAAATACAGTACTACAAAGGTTAAAACATTTTTGAGAAAGTTCACTTTTTTTCTTTTTAAGTGGCTTTTGAAATTCGCTACTGACCCACTATCAATTTGAAGTAAAAAGACATAAAATAAAAGTTATGTTTTACCATAACAAATGCTTTTACAGATTCATACAGTTGGGGGAATGGGTGATTTTTTTTTTTTTCCCCCAAAGAAATAAAATGCATTTCTCTACTCATAATATGTTTTTCCCTCTTTTTTTTTTAGCTTACCTAGCAACTGAAATTTTCCCTACTCTCATAATTCGCATGCAATTCATCAGAAACTCAGATGCTGTTTTAAAAGCAAATGTTCAGAAGCACGTCAGCTTTTTAAATGGTGCTCTTTAATATTTTTATCTTCAGGAAAGCATGTAACAGTGATAATCACCTGAATCTGATGATCTTCATAGCTAACAGCATTGCATTATTCTATGTCAGTGGCAAAAACAGTGCCTCCACAGTACCCTGTGAAATGTCCCATTGCGGTAATATCAAGCTGTCATGATTTCATAAAATGCAGATGAAGATTTGTTTCACTATCATTCTTTGGATACTGATCAAGGAAACCTATAGAATGAAAAAAAAAAATGTTTATGCTCTGTAGAACAGAGAAAACATAGACTCAAGCTGAGGGGAAGGTTATTTCCAGAACTCACCTTAGAGTAGGTGAGACTTCAGCATAAGGAGAGTATCTTAATTCAAGAAGCAAAAGAAAGACAAAATGACACAATATTTCAACACGTAGCCACCAGTTGTTGTTTTTCTTTTTCCTAAATTGATGCCCTGAGTTTGCTTCCTTGACATGATGCTGCAGTGTCTTTTCTCCTGCTTGACTAGACAGATAGGCCGTGTCTCATGTACTGCAACTGCTGTTATATGGTATTTATTTTGCTGCCACTACACATGATCTCGTTTAATCTCAGTGGGCAGCACTGAATTCTATTAATCCACCTCTCCAGACACAGAAATGTACTGATTCACCTGAATGCCTATATTCCAAATGTATAGTACCCGATCTATTAAGTTGTTCACAGAAAAGCCAAAGAAAAATAATATCAGAGTTTTCTTAGAAAAAATCCAAATGTTTCACGTGGAAAATTTTAGAGGAACTAAAATCCTATTGGAATGACTAGCGCTATACTTAATTTAACACAGTGGTAGATATAAGCATAACTCCTGTATGTTCCTTAAAAAGGAACTCCAGTGTGGCAAACATTTCAAACAAAGTAAATTTTGTCTTCCTTAAATATTTGCTCTCCTTTTTGGAGGCATATTTTTCTTCCTAGCTGATGTAGAGCAGAAAGTTATAACTTTGGATAATCCAGGAATAAAGCCAAAATGCCACAACTTGATTATGAATGAAATGCCATCTGGATTCCACATTCAGGCTGATCGACAAAAAACACTAGAACACTGTGTGCCTCCATATCCATCTATAAAGCTAGCCAATGGTAATAAAAATGTCCTTCCAATAAGGTCTTTTTTTTTTTTTCCTACGTAATATTTAGAATCATAGAATCATAGAATGGTTAGAGTTGGAAGGGACCTTCAAAGGTCATCTAGTCCAACCCCCCTGCAAGGAGCAGGGACATCCCCAACTAGATCAGGTTGCTCAGAGCCTCATCCAGCCTGGCCTTGAAAGTTTCCAGGGATGGGGCTTCCACCACCTTTCTGGGCAACCTGGGCCACTGTTCTATAACTCGCATTGTAAAAAATTTTTTCCTAATATCCAATCTAAATCTACCCCCCTCTATTTTAAAACCATTACCCCTCGTCCTATTGCAACAGGCCCTACTAAACAGCCTTTCCCCATCTTTCTTGTAGGCTCCCTTGAGGTACTGGAAGACCGCTATCAGGTCTCCCCGGAGCCTCCTCTTCTGCAGGCTGAACAGCCCCAACTCGCTCAGCCTCTCATAAGAGAGGTGCTCCAGCCCTTTTATCATCTTCGTGGCCCTCCTCTGGACCTTCTCCAACTGGTCCATGTCCTTGTGTTGGGGGCTCCAGAACTGGACACAGTACTCCAGGTGGGGTCTCAGCAGGGCAGAGTAGAGGGGGAGAATCACCTCCCTCGACCTGCTGGCCACGCTCCTCTTGATGCAGCCCAGGATGCGGTTGGCCTTCTGGGCTGCAAGGGCGCATTGCCTGCTCATGTTAAGCTTCTCATCCACCAGCACTCCCAAGTCCTTCTCCTCAGGGCTGCTCTCAATCCATTCTCCACCCAGCCAGTATTTGTGCCTGGGATTGCCATGACCCAGGTGCAGGACCTTGCACTTGGCCTGGTTGAACTTCATGAGGTTGGCACGGGCCCACCTCTCCAGCCTGTCCAGGTCCCTCTGGATGGCATCCCTCCCTTCCAGCGTGTCGACGGCACCACACAACTTGGTGTCGTCTGTGAACTTGCTGAGGGTGCACTCTATCCCACTGTCCATGTCGCCGACAAAGATGTTGAACAGGGCCGGGCCCAACACGGACCCCTGAGGGACGCCACTCGTGACCGGTCTCCACATGGACATTGAGCCGTTGACCACCACTCTCTGAGTGCGGCCATCCAGCCAACTCCTTATCCACCGAGTGTTCCATCCATCAAACCCATGTCTCTCTAGTTTAGAGAGAAGGATGTCGTGTGGAACAGTGTCAAAAGCTTTGCACAAGTCCGGGTAGATGATGTCAGTTGCTCGTCCCTTGTCCACCGATGCCGTCACCCCGTCATAGAAGGCCACCAAATTGGTCAGGCACGATCTGCCCTTGGTGAAGCCATGTTGGCTGTCACCAACTAAACTTCTGTTAGATCTTAGGACAAATAATGTCATCCTACATCTCATTACAGTTTTATTTTGTAAAAAGCACTGAATGGAACAGGTTCTTCAGTTGAACAGTCTTGCCATTTTCTACCACAGCTTGCTGTTCTCTGATAACTTCTCACAAAGTATTTTTACAAAGCATTTTTACGTTAAAGTGTAAATTTAATTCCCTTTGCTGAAAAGTCCTTATCTTTATTCTTGTTGTTAGACCTTCCATGTTATTACTCTGTCTCACTTCACCTTGCAGAATCTCCTGTGTCCCACGAAATCTTTCAAAGGCACCACAGTATTTTCTTGCACAGACTCTTTTCTCCTTTCCATGCATACGCTTGATATCCTCTCCTTAAGATTCCCTTTCAGTGCACACTAGAAGACGTTCTTGAACTTGTCCACAGCTATTTCTAATTTGTCTGATCTTCATCAGTCAGTTTAAAGGAGCATAAAATGTCATCTGCCTCATCCGTCACCATGTGTGTATTAATGTATTTATCTGATTCACTTCCTCTTGCTCATCTAGGCTTGATGCAATTCTGAATCTTTCAGATCTCCTAATTTATTTCAGTCACTCTTCAGGCTTACTGAAGTTGAATTTCTCAGGTGGACTAGTCTGAAATGATGCCATGCTCTAGCAGTTCTATAAGCAATTATCATCTTAATAGCCTGTAAGCCCTGTTTTGTATACTCTCTTTTGGTCTGCAGCCAGCCAAAGAAGTCTATTTACCCTCAAAACTCATTGCTTTCTTTATGGAAGCAGGAAAAGAAGCAAAGGAAAGAAACAAAAACTGGCAAAAAAAAACCTGTCTTCACCAGGCAGCTTGGCATAGCCACCACACTAGATTTACATGAGAGCTGGTGATTTAGCCATGTCACTTTGCTTTGGAGACATCACACCTGTATCTGTGATTGTCATCAATGGTAACTGATTCATTCCATTCTAGATAACCTGAGTAGTATGTCTAGCTTATATAATCAGTAAACGACCTAATTCTTTCTCTCAAAGTCTAGTCCAAGTTGAGCTCAACCTTGCATGGAGCTAGAGAGAAACTTTGCCAAACTTCTTTTCTTTCCCTCTTTGCCACTCTGGCTTGAGTCAAAGAACCTGGTTTAACAAAAGGGTATTTCACCTCACCTAAATTTAGGAGACTGAGACATAGGTGCTAAGCCTTAACCGCTACTGAGCCTATTTTTACAGTCAGCAGAAATGGACCTATCCACCTCCAGAGGGTGACTCTGTCTGTACAGAAGGAGCCTTGGCAGCTAGCTCTGAGTAAGTAAGGACAGAATTAATCTCATTAAATATTAGTTTCTCAAGTATATGTGCCCGTATCTGAAGAAGTCTCTGCAGGTTCTATTTATGTTCAGCATGGGGCACACTTGATATGTAGAGTGTGGAGTTCCTAATTTCAGTCTTAAGCCGGAAACTTGCATTTTGTCACCTGGCCTGTACTGTAATCTCTGCCAGCTGTATTTACTAAATCTCCATTTCATGCATAAACATCAACATTAAGGGAGATGGATCTTCTCCTCACAGAACTGGGCAACTGAAAAAAAAACCAAAAGGTGTTTTAATTTTTAGAAACACAACCCTGGATTCTTGATACAAAACAGATGGAAAATTAAGGTGGGATGGATGTGATTTCCAGCATTAACAACTCTGAGAACTTTTAAGTTTTCAACAGCAATTAATGTTAAAAAAAAAAATACTTAAAGAAAAGAATGGAACTATGCATGTCCACATTTCCAGGGGTGCCTAACCCACCTCACAATTTGTTTTTCACTTTCTTTTCTAGCCAAATTTGGATTCTTTCCCCCGAGGAGACATGTTTTCAATAAGACAGAGATTTCTCTCTTTCTCACATCTTGAACTTACATGGTGAGAAATACAGATTTGAGATTCAATGCAATTATTAAGACAAGGCAGAGCTCTAAAATATAAAAACATTGATTAGTATCCTCTTTTCCACAGCTTCTGATAACCTCCACTAAATTGAGCTCCTTAGGGAAATCTGACAAAGCTGAGACACAAAGAAGTGTTTTATTTAAATTTGTTGGAGATATTTTTGCTGTACCTTCCCTTCCTTGTTAATACACTCCTCTTTCTCCTATTTTTATAATATACACTGGTGCATTGGCTGAAGCTGACCTGGGAGTTTCCATGGTAGAAACACAGCCCCCTGTGTGAAGCAGTGAGTTTTATTTATAGTGACAGAATACTCTTTGTGCCTTTCTTCTATTTCTGTGTTACACACACAGATTTATTTACAAGTGGGAACACAGCAGTGACTACCCTTTGCTGCTGACAGCAGATGAGCTCTGCACTTTATTTAACTGACTTTATGTCAGCTTCAATTTCTTGACTGCTTGGAGTGTAGGTTCTGTTGGTCCTTCCAAGGTTTCCTTTGATCATGCTCTGTGTTTGGTTTCCTGCTTTAGCCCTTGGGCTTATGGTTTGCTGCAGGACTCCTTCCCCCACCTCCTTCCCGTGTTTCTTGAAAGAAAACAAGTGCACTTTCACATGTATTATTTTACAGACTCCTATGATCACAGAGGATGGGGAAACAAGCTCTCCCATTCCAATGTGCATCACTGCAGCTCTGCCTATGCAATCATGCCAATAATAAGCAACATTTAATTTTTTATAGTTTTACCAGAATAGGGACCAAGACTTAACTTTTCTTTACAAGAAGAGGAGAAATCTAATTTTCTCTAGTATCACTTAATTCCTGAACAATGGATAAAACCAAATGAGGGTTATGGGGACCGAATTCACATTGACTTATCTGTATTCTGGAATAAAGAATTGATTTCCCAGTTGCAGGTTTACATTGGATCTTACGTTTGTTCTCTTTCATACCCCATGATTCTTGAGAAATGAGAATTGACTTAGTTCTGTGCTGTCTAGTCAACTTTTGGCGTGTCCCCTTACCTTCTCCTGACACAGGTTAACAGAGGGCAGCCCAGAAATGTTTTGTAGTTCACAATGATCATGTAAACTTCTTAATCAATAAATGTTCTGTGGTTGCTTCTTGCACATACTTCAGAACCCTACCAATGCTACTAAGGTGATGTAAAATTATTTAAGTAGAATTCAGATGCAGGCTCTGGTAATAGAAGTGCCAAAAAAGGTTGAGAAAATGATTCTTTTAGGTTTTGGATCTTCACTAATCAGAAACAAACAGGTCTGGACATCTCAGTGCCACCCTTAAAAAATCAAAACAATTTCCTCATGTTCCCGAAGGAAGAACTCAGAAACACAAAATCACAAATAACTAATCTCACAAGAAGTTTAGACATAATTTGGGGTGAAATTCCAGCACACTGGAGTTTAATAAGCATCTAACTTTCTAAATAACTCTTCTCTGACTTCCTCCAGGGTTGATTAGTGGGAAAATAAAGCACACTACTAATATATGTACTTATATATTTTACATACACGTGTGCCTGTATGTCTCCATCTTTTTGGACCTTTCTGTGTGTTCAACTGCATATTTAATCATGGCATCTAAGTAAGAAAGAATGGATATTCACTTTAAAATATACAGATGAGAAAACGTCACTTTTAATTCCTTAAGCAGGGACATATTTAACAATGTAGGTGTATGGTCCACAATAAACCCCATCTTCTGCTTACTGACATTGGCTTTAGCACTTTGGCTCCTTCTGTACACAGAAGAGATGTATGTGACCTTACAGCTGTGTGCAGAGCCTGAAAACACAAAAGCCATGTCCTTTTTCTGTTTGAAGCCAAAGACCAAAGTCAGACTGACTTTAAGATTAATCATTCCTTAAACCTGGCAACTTTTCTGTCTGTGTTGAAATGAAGACCTTGTAATAACATATATTGCCTTATCTTTTTCATGCTTTAATCGATTTTTAACGTACATGTCAAAGTAGAATACAATTGTCAGTTCATGTGTTAATGCAACAATACAGGGAAGATGTACAGCACTCACATTTAATCAAAATTTAATCAACTTTAATAAGAGTGAACTGAATAAGTAAAGATAAAGTAGAAATTCACATCTGTATTCCAAAGATGTTCTATGTCTCCAGGAAGTCAGTATCCAGCCTACCTACTTTTCTGTACTTATATATTAAATGGTGAGCTTCTTTTTGGAAGAGTAAAACTGGAAAACTCTTACTTACAGCAAGCTCTTCCGAAGCCCAAAGTATGAGTTTGGACAGCATAAGCTAACAGTCTCACAGAACAGCATGAGGGATCTGTACATGATGGCCAACAGAGTGCCTGGAACTCACCGGGACACCTCTTAGTGGCTTTGAATAACCATGAATAACCATGACTTAGTGGCTTTGAATAACTATGAATAACCATGACTTAGTGGCTTTGAATAACCATGAATAACCATGGTTATAGTCAGCAGGCTTTCTCCGCATCAGAGTTTTTGATACAGGTTGCAAAACATGGCTGGCAATGTGAGTAAGCCCTTGTACCATCAGGCTGTTTTTGGCTATGGTCTGCTACAGGCTACCTATTCAAAACACAACCACGCGTTGGACTGCGGTGCAGACATTCTCCACATACTGAAGCATGTGTGACTGCTGTTGCCTCATCTACACTGCCAGGTTAAATGCCTCCTTTGCTACTTTTCCATCTTTCAGATATGTCCTTCATTCTCACCTATGCAGTGGTTCCCATTCAGACAATCTTATTTCCAAAGACAATAAAAAATAATTCTCTTTCTGAAATACTGCTAAACTTTCACATCTAGTTCACTTACCATAACCCCAAAAGACATGGTTCTCCAGAGTAAATGTAAATTCTACTTATCTGTACTCATTTTAACCAATTTTCTTGCAAAATCATTTGCCAGAACGTCAGTGGCTCTATTAAGCTGGAAAGCATATAAACAAGTTCATTTCCTGTTCAAAGCTCTGGATTGTCAAGAGCTCTTTGCACAATAGACACACCGCCTTCCTTTCAGGTATTTTCAGTCTTTGAGAACTTAGACAAAACACTTTTGATCTTTATAAATAAAACAACTTCCAAAAGGTTGAATTCACGTGATTTTTCTTCCATCGTCTCTGCAGTTCTTCATGATGTTTCTTACAAAAACTTTTCACATTTCAGACTCTCATTCAGATCTTTCACTTTTTTGTCTTCATATATTTAATATATTGTTATCAGTTTATTTTATTTTCTTGTTGCCAAAACTTGAATTTTTGTTTTGCTATTCCTTTTAACCTGAGAAATTTTAATGGCTTTTTCTAAGTTTAGGTCAGAGTGCTCTAGGACTCTTGTCTCACTTTTCAGTCTTTGATTTCTACTGTAATCTGATCTCCCATTGGAGAGGCATTGAACTCTCTGAAATTATTCCAACCACTCATGCATTTTTGCCTCAGCTGTGCTACACGGGATCCAAAGTTACTCTCCAAAGTTTTAAAATTTTTCTGTGAAACCAATCTCTTACAAAAGTTACATTCTTTCCAAGATCAAAAAAAAAGTCTTCAAATTTCTTTAGTTCTTTCTGAGAGGTAGCTTACACTACTTCATTCATGTATAGAATATTCAATGAAACTTTCAGTAGTGCCAGAATTTGTAGCTGCTATTCCTTGTCCTCTATTCACCTCCTTTTATTCTACTTTTTGGTATCTAGGTGCAGTTATCTATTTATAGCCCTACTCTATATAAAATGTAGGGTTTTAAAGTGGTAATCATTACAGAGTAATCACTGCTAGCAACTCTGAATAAAACCATGTAATTTATGCAGTATAACAGGTGAGCTAATATATCAGTAGCCTTGGGAGGGTCTTGTGAGAGACAGGAACTTCTATATACAACTTTGTTTGCCAGTCCAGCAAACCCTCACAATTAATCAGAATGTTTAACAAATTTAAAGTTTCAGTTTCAGTCCTTGAACCCTTTCTCATGTAAGTATTCTTATCTTTACAAGATCTGAAACAAAAATGAACAAACAGAATCATGCACTTTGCATTAATGCAAAAGCAAGACCGTGAGACATCAATTTAGTCTGAAAGACAAATAAAGTCATTGCTATGCTTTATTTTGTCTTGTGCTGAAATATTGTTTTCAAGAAAACTGTAAGACTGTTGGAGCAAGTTCAAGGGATAGCAACAAGAATGATCAGAGGTCTAGAAAGCATGACCTATGAAGAAAAATCATAAGACATACAGTTGTTTGGCTTTTAAAAAGGAGAAGACTGAAAGGAACATGGTAACATTCTCCAAGTATGTGAAAAGTTGTTGCAAGCAGCAAAGTAAATCTTTGTTCTGCACACACATGGACTAGAAAGAATGTGCTTAAGTTACGATAAAATTAAATTTATCAGTAGAAGACACAGTGAAGCACTATTGTTGATTGCTTAGTAAAGTTGTTGAGCCTCCATCACTGGAGATTTTTAAGAACAGTTAGATAAGTATCTGTTAAGAAAATTGTGAATATATTTGATTTTCTCTTAAGAGAGGCAAGAATGTTATATTATTTTTCAATGCTTTTGAACTTTTTAAAAAGTTTCAGGGTAAGCATAAACATCTCAGTAGCCAGTTCAAGCCAACTGACAATGCAATTTTTCATTGGCTATATCTGCTTTTCAAAAGGTTTGCATCTCAGACTGTGCTCCCTGGCTTCCAGCGCAAGTGCTTCGGAGTGATATACATCTACATTAAGCAAAGGCATCCTGCCTTCTACAGCTACATGCCATGTCCACACTACTTGCAGGTCTTCTCCGGGCCCCATCTGCACTCCTATAGCTCTATGGCATTATGGTGGGTTGACTTGGGCTGGACACCAGGTGCCTACCAAGCCTCTCTATCACTCTCCTCCTGAGCAGGACAGGGAGGGGAGGAAATAAGACGGAAAAAAAACCTCATGGGTCAAGATAAAGGTAATTTAATAAAGCAAAAGTGAAGGCCACACACAGAAGCAAGGGAAAACAAAAGATTTATTCTCTACTTCCCATCAGCAGGTGATGTTCACTCACTTCCCTGGAAGTAGGGCTTCAGTATGCGTAGCTGTTGCTTTGGAAGACAAATGTCATAATAACAAATGCCCCCCGCTCTCCTTTCTTTGAGTTTTTATTGCTGAGCAGACATCACATGGTATGGAATATCTCTTTGGTCAGTTTGGGTCAGCTGTCCTGGCTGCTCATCCCCAGCCTACTGGTGAGAATGGAATGTTGGAGAGAAAGCCTTGATGCTGTGGGAGCGCTGCTCATCAGTAGCCAAAACGTGTTATCAACACCTTTCTAGCTACCAATAGAAAGCACAACACTATGGGGAAAATTAACTCCATCTCAGCCATACTCAGTACAGGTATAATTTTTGTTTGTATGTTTCTGTTTTATTTCACATTCAAAGTTTATAAAATACTACTGCAGCCTCTTGCAATGGTGTTTTTGCAGCATGAAACTGAGACTATGTGTTATGGCCCCTAGAGACCAGCAAGAAAACACATGTCACTGTCTAAGGATACAAAGGAGAACTGTGTAGGCAGAAAGACCAAACCAGTACAGCCATGATTGCATTGCCTAGAGACCTGGCCTCAGGACATTCTTCTTCCCAGGTCACTGCTTGGTTACATCTCTGTAATATATTCAGAAAATAGCCCCACAGTCATGCTGTGTAGGTGATATGAGGATCTGCTCCCAAATGGTCTACTAGGAGATCTTTTGTTTACCAATGTGGACATAGTCTTCATTGACTTCTATGCACTGCTTAAAAAATCACCCAAAGATACCCAGAGATCCACAGATCACACAAGGTCTGCAAGATCCTCACCAACTTAATTCTTAATGATTCTTTGATTATGTGGTAGATGTGGATTATGAACAAAACTTGATACTATGATCCCACTTCACAGAGATACGAGGGTGATGGTTGTAGGCATTCAACTCTGCTTAAGGGTAGGAAGGCTCTACTGACGGATCTGGACAGCCTGGTCCTATGAGATGAACTGTATGAGGTCAACAGACCAAGTGCCAGGTCCTGCACTTAGGTCACAACAACCCCATGCAACGCTACAGGCTTGGGAAAGAGTGGCTAGAAAGGTGCCCAGCGGAAAGGGATCTGGAGGTGCTGGTAGACAGCTGGCTGAACATGAGCCAGCAGTGTGCCCATAGGGCCAAGAAGGCCAACAGTATCCTGGCTTGCATCAGGAACAGTGTGGCCAGCAGGACTAGAAAAGTGATTGTACCCCTGTACTCGACACTGGTGAGGCCACACCTCGAATACTGTGTGAAGTTTTGAATCATTCAGTACCAGAAGGATGTTGAATTGCTGGAGCACGTCCAGAGAAGGGCAATGAAGCTGGTGAGGGGTCTGGAGCACAAGTCTTATGAGGAGCAGCTGAGGGAACTGAGGTTGTTTAGTCTGGAGAAGAGGAGGCTGAGTAGAGACCTCATTGCTCTCTAAAACTGCCTGAAAGGATGTCGTAGGGAGGCGGGTGTTGGTCTCTGCTCCCAATTAACTTGTGATAGGACAAGAGGAAATGGCTTCAAGTTGCAGCAGGGTAGGTTTAGGTTGGATATTAAGAAACACTTCTTTATTGAAAGAGTGTTCAGGCACTGAAACAGGCTGCCCAAGGAAGTGGTGGAGTCACCATCCCTGGAGGTGTTCAAACAGCATGTAGATGTGGCATTTCAGGACATGGTTTAGTAGGCATGGTGGTATTAGGTTGATAATTGGACTTGATTTTGGAGGTCTCTTCCAACCTTAAGATTCTATTATTCTACGATTCTGCCTTGGATGGCTTTCGTGTCTGGCTAATGTATTGCCAGAAACTACAGAAATCTTAGCTTGATTCCTCACAGAATGACTTTTCAATCCAGGGAAGCCCAGGTTCTCTGGGATGCAGAAAATTGTATCAATGCAATTAATGCTTTCTTGCTGTGGCTTGTACATTGGTTTTACTGAGGAATGTGAGAATAGGAGCTGTTCCAGCATTTGGATGGATTTCAAGGCTTCTATTCATAAACAATGCAGAAGGCATGCATACCGTGCAGCATCATTACTGTGGGTCCCTATGTTGTCTTTTACACTGGCTGCTCAGAAATCATGGTGATGGATGCAGCACAAATGCTGAGACTGTCTACAGGTTTCCCGCAGTCTCACTGCATGTGAATGGGTGCCTGATTTTTCTGCACTAAGGTTGATTGAAATCACTCCCTTTTCTCAAAATAATTCAGTCACTTCACTGCAGTTTAAGCAGGCGTCTCCCAGTGTCTCCACCGGCCTCACCATGCAGCGGTGGCTTGGTTGTTACAACATGCAGCACTGCATGAAGGCTTGCTGACCATGTTCCTTTTATCCCCACACATCATCACTGGTTTGCAACAAACTTTTTCCCCCCTTGCCCTTAGAAAAGGTGAAGGCAACAGCATCCCATGCTGAATCCAGCTCTTCTTACTCAAGGTGTGAGAGTGTTTCTTTGTAGTGATCATAATAAACAGAGAATCCCCCACTAACAGTTCCAACGCACCATTCAGCTTGGCATTTTCAATATACATTTAAAACAACAAACCAAGACAAGCAAGTGCCTTTCCCAGAAATTGCCAACCTATGCTCTGAGATCTCTTGCATTTTGCATTGTGTCAGTCTGTGTCAGAGGCTTCAGGAAAGGTAATATAGAAGATGAATGGAAGTCTATCATCGCAGTGCCAAGATGAAAAAGTGACAGCTCATAATGAAAAGAAAAATAGTTTCCATTTTGGGCCTCTGTAAGTAAGAAAGTGACAGAGCCATGGGAGCTGTGAGGCTGAAAAATGGTCCCTTTGACAGACATGCCTGTAAGTGAAAGTGCATGGGATATAATACTAGCCATAATATAGGGAATAATGATTATTTTAGGGATCCCATGATTTTGAATAAATCCTTGACTACTCCATAGAAAATGGAACCAAAGGAAAACCAGGAAAAACTGTAGTTTCATTTACGGAATAAATGACCTAAGGATGTGTTTTGGTCTCTATATCCGTGATTGAAGCCTGTGAAATGACTTTGGATATACACAGGGTAACCAAAATGAAAAACAAGAGTTTCCTGTAAACCTGAAATGGGATGCATTGCTCATTTTTCAGAAAGGGCACAAAACAAATGCTGTAAAAGAAGACTCAAGTTGATGAGGGTGAAGATTCTGGTCACAAAATAATTCACAAAGCTTCTTTTTATTAAACCCACATATGACATTTGCTTTCAGGTGAGGTGAGATAAGAAATCTTCCCTATTTTCAGAATTGCCAACTAAAGCAATATCTATAGGGGTAAGTCATACACATGAAATTTAAGGCTTAGATGAAAAGCCGTGCAAAACAATGTATGACATTCTTATTTTGAGTTTAAAGGACTGTTTAAAGTCGGCTTGAGGTAACTTGAAACAGGTAAGTCCGCTTATATCAACATAAGGCTTTGCGTCAGTTTAAATGTGTCTGGTTTAGAGCTGGCTTTGGTTAAATCAGCATCACTTCACCTGACAGACAATGCCTTGGGGCAATATTCTCCCCTGTGCAGAGACCCAGCAATATAGACCTTAAAAGGGAATTACATGGTGAATGAATTCCACCCTAATGCATATTTAAAATAGTTTTCCCTGCATGGCTTCTTTCTTCACCAGCATTCCTCAGGAGGAAAGGTTAATAAAGATACTTTCCCCTTCCACATGAGCATCTATTCCAAGATCTCAGTGAATTCTGAAGTTCTTAAAAAAGCATTTATAGACTTTAATGAGACATTGCATTCATTTATCTTTGCAGGCTCTTTCAGAAAAGTAAAATGTTAATAAAGAAACACAAAAAGAGTAGATAGAATTATTTATTGGGTTTTCTTTTGAGGTTTGGATTTATGTTTGGTTTTTTTTTCAGACAAGGAAATAGAGAAACTGAGGATCCAGTTGTCCATCTTGCAGATCTTGCATCAGTTAAAATCAATGATAAAACTCTATTAATTTTAATAGGAATAAAATTAAGGTCTAAGTAGATTGCTGGAAGTCACAACAGGCACAGTTCACTGTGTGAAGACTAGAAGCTAACTCTCTGCCATCACCAGAGATGTCTTTGTAGCTTTAAGAGACTTTTAACTTACCTAAACAGGGAAGGAATATGCATACTAATGTCTAGCCTTGGAAGAATTTAAACTTTAAGCAGGGAAAGGAATTTTAAGCTACTCTATAGCTTATAACTAGGACAAATGGGATGAATTTAAGGAAAGAAAAGGCTGATGGTTAGGGAAAAATGCCTTTCCTAGCAGTGAGGACTATTAGACTGCAGAATAGTCTCCCAAGGGAAGTGGTGAAAGCCTAGTTTCTTGAGTCATTTAAAACTGGACTAGACAAAGCACTCTGGAATATACTCCAGGGAGCAATCCTGCCTTGGCAAAGGGATGCACAAAATAACCTAATAGATCTCTCTCATCTTTCCTGCCTGTGATTCTCCTATTTCATAAACCTCTGTGACTGAATGTAGAGCAGAAAACTTCAACCCCTTTTTCAGAAACAGAAAGTACATTTGACAAGATATTGTGAGAGGAAAATCCTCAATAAAAGAACAGAAAAAGCTGGATTTTCCGTAGAGAATTAGCTTTTCTCTATCCGGGGCAAAGAACTGTAAAGGATGGTCCAAGACTGCCTACTGGATGGCTGCCATTTTCAGTACAAGTTGTTGTTTTGTTTCTTAATTTCCCTAAAAGCTCTGGTGTTTTAGATATTACTCAGTGTTACATGTTTGTTTTCTTTTTTTTTCCTCAAAAGGATGCAACTAAATGTCTGATAAATGAGTGACTGTCTTTTTAAAACAGAATTGACTCTCAGCAGGTTGGGCGGTGATTACGATTACACTATATCCCTGCCCAAACTCGTATCAAGAATGGACGACCAGCCCTACCCTTGCATGACCCAGGCCTTGAATCAATGTGAGAAGGAGACATTAAGCTCCACTATTCCCTTTCTCCCTCGAGCAGGTGGGGAAGCAATGGCCTTGGCTTCCGCCTTGCAAGACACCAGCCAAGGGCACAGAGCAGGTGCAGGTAACAGTGTAATCTGCTGCTGCTAAAACCATATTTTCTCTACACTTCCAGACCAAGGAGAAAGTGGGTGGTTTTGCAGGGAGGGAGGAAGGGAAGTCAGGCTCTGAAAAATATTTCAGAGGAGGAAACACTTTCCCATCCCTGTTTAAGAGTTCCAGAGGCATTCAGTAACATGCAGGTGTCTTCCATAAAGTTCTGCTGCTGTTGCTACAGCTCTGGTGACCCACAGTGGAAAGCTTGATGCAAAGATCAAGACAGCTTTCCAAGCTTGGAGAAGGCAGCTGACATGATAAATAGTCTCCTAGTAGAAATGGCTAGGAGCAAGTCACCAAGTGGAGACAAAAATAAATGTATTTATTGTACCAGAATGCATGACTCCTTTTTATTTACTTTTAACCTTCTCTGTAGCCTTTGGTTTGAGCTTTTCCCTGCATAACAAACTAGCACATACATTGCATTTACACATACGTAAATTTGGACAGAGTGAACAAAAACCTAGCCATTCTGGATCAGACTGAGGATCCATCTAGCTCGGTATCAGATGACAGAAGAAGATGGAACAGGATTACAGGGTGACATGGGAAAACTAAAGATGCCTGGGAAAAAGTAAAGAAATACAGCAAGCATACAGTGACACTTCCTCAGAGTACCTATCTTGCCTCCTGCAATTTCCTGTTCAAGTTGCACTTAGTGTCATAGAATCATAGAATATCTCAAGTTGAAAAGGACCCATAAAGATCACCAAGTCCAACTCTGCTCCTTTGGACTGTTTTGAAGCTGTTAGTGGCCAATTTCCTTTGATTCTTCCCTCCCAAATATTGCATGGTAAAATATGTGATGATGGATACAGCAGTATGTCAGAGTAACTGCTTCAGATTGCATCATTTCTTATTTATGAACAGAAGGGTGCTTAAGTCTACAATTGTAAAGTAGTCCTTTTGGGGAGGGGATTCTGCGGTTTATGGCACCTGTAACTAAAATAAGATGAACAAACCACAGTTCTATCCACATTTGCAGATGTACCTGTCACAAAAGCATGTGACTGAGGAAACAATCATTCTAGTTACTGAGATGCCAGAGGAGAGTATCTAAGTCCTGAGAAAGCACTCACGGCTTAGGTCGTGGCTTCTTTGGGAAGACTGTCAGAGATGCAATTGAAAACATCCTAGTCAGGATTTTTAAAATACACACATTTGAGACAATTACTTTTTAGTTTAGAAGAAGAAAGATTGAAGGATAAGTCTCACTCCTTTTAATCTGGGTATCTCTGGACCACACTTGAACTGCTTAAGCCTTGGTATTCCTTTCTGGTCAACAGAACATGAGGGGTCCTTGGCAGCTCAGGAAAGCCTCTGTATTGGAAATACTTTGGTTGAAATGGAAATGTTTTCTCAAGGAGTATGTCAATTCTGAAAGCATTTTCAATGTCATCCCTGGGATAAGACTGCACTGACATTGTCATTTCATTATTATTTAAAAATACTAAATGATAGAGTCTAAGATGTCACTCTTCAGCCTCACTGTTTGAGAAACATGCACTGTAGCTAGTTCTCTATTGATTCTTGCTGTTCTGACAAAACACAGCAAATTTGTTGCACTCTGTTTGTAAGGATTAGCAAAATGCTGCCCAGAACTAGAGTTGGTAATTTACCAGGAACCGGAGCTTTGCATTGGATTTGCGCAGAGCACACATCTGTTACAGAAATCTAGACCTCTTTTTGTCTTCAAAGAACTTTGAACAACAATGAATATTTCTTTGGGAAAAAAAAAAAGTTCACTGACTTTGGTGTGTTATGGCTGCTTTTTGTTTGGGCAGAACAGCTCATGATTTCTATGTCTGAAGGAAAACTGATATTACACCTTTTTTTTCCAAAGTGATCCAAAGTACTGAAAGTATTTGGTAAGCTCAGAGGGAAAAGTACATTTAAAGCAAGATTAGAATAACTCAGAAAGTCGTGCCTCACAACCATAGACTCAACTATCAACATTCGGTTTGCTATGCTTGACGTAGAGACATGGCCATAGACATCACAGGTTGGTATCTCCAAGACTGCCAGGATCTTTCAGTTCTGGGACTTCTGTCAGCTGTCTCCTCAAATTTGCTGTGATCCTTTGTAACCACTCTTTCAAAGGTTGGCCAGGTCCTCATTCTTGGCAACCTAAGGCCATTTCCTAGGGAAGAGGAGGCTTACCAAGACAGATTCTGAATTTGCTGTGTGGCTCCTGATGACCTAGGAGCAGCATGCTGGACATCTCCAGCCTGCATGTTCTGGAAGAAAATCACTGTTCCTAAACCTTGCAGTAGAAAATAGATTCCATGCCACTTGTGGCAGCTGCAGTTCGTATGGACGATTGGTTAGAATGGATAAAAACAGATTTCCCAAACCAACTGTATTCAATGCAACATATTTTTCATATGTTTAATGGAACAGAAATTTTTATTTTAAGAGGCATTTATGAGCACTGCTAGCTCTCTGCCTAGGGAGTGGAGACTTGGTAGGGGGGAGAGCTAGCAGGTGTAAGAATAAAATTAGTTTTATCATAAAATTGGAAAAGAACTGAGATTTTCTTTCCCTACTTTTGCCCTTAACCACTGAAGAAGCACAGTCATTAGGCACAAAAGATCCTCCTGTGCACAGCTACATCACAGTTTAACCCTTGTCTAGGGAGCTCAGGCAAAAGCGCTGTACTTCAGCAGCTGGCACAAGTAACTCAAGAGTTGGCATTGCAGCCTTCAGTTTAAGCCAATACCATTAAAAAGAACAATTGTTCATTATCTGTCCTGGAAGCTTCCTCCATACTGATCGGTGCTTCAGAGAGTCAGAGAGCATTCAGTAATTCTGTGGTGAAGCAGATGAGGCACCATCTCCTCTGTCCTTGTACACTGGTTCCCAGTTAAGTTTAAGGGAAGATTTATGCTCTTCCCACACATCCTCTTTTCCCTTTCTTTAACTGAAGGAATATGCACCAGAGAGAGAGAAAAAAAAAGTCTGAAAATGGCTTTGCTGTCACTATATTCCTCCTCTTCAATATTGGGAAGTAAAGGGAAGTTAGCAGAGCTCCCAGCTGAGTCTAGATCCAGATCTTGCTTCAGATGTGTTCACACACCACCTGTTGCTGTCTCCTTGCAGCCATAGAGGATGTATTCAGAGATCATGAGCACTGTGTTTTTGTTTTTTTTTCTGAGAATACAGTTAGTTGGAGTCTGTTTGTTCATGTTGCAAGGAAGTCGAACAACTGAACTCCAGGAAAAATTGTTTGGCTGTAACTGCCTTGTAACCATGCCCAATGTAACATTCAGACTTTCTACATCATTTTGGCCCAAAATGTCAGGCAAGGCATCTTACTAATATAGGCTATTTCAGAATTTCATCTATTTCCTGGGGGTTTTTTTGTGAGTTTGAACCAGTGGTAAATGTTCATTCTGTTGGAAGAACCAACAAAAATATTCCTTCTTGTCTAAACTTTGAGAAGAAAATTTTAATCTTAATTTTTCAGTTCTCCAAACAAAGAGAAAGGGGAAGAAAGAGATGACTAGCACTTCAGCCCTTTTTAAGGCTGAAGTTCAAGTTGGGGTAAAATAAATTATTTTCTTTCTAAATTCAATTAATTTTACATGCTAAAAAAAAAAATACACTACTTGTTAGAAACAATTTCTAACCAAATACGAGAATAAACACATCAACAGTGGGAAAAATGATGCCTCCCAGCAAGAGGAGTATGAAGGAGGAAGATGAGCAAAGCTCCCTGAAAATAAAAGAGCGGATAGAAATTGAGAGTCGTAGGAGATGGATAAATAAACAACAAGGTTACAAGTTCACAAGCCCACCCGGCAGGCACTATTAGGACTTTAATTTGCTACAATCACCAGTGTACGTGGTGTGTGTCTACTTCAAGGGGAAGGAAGTCGATTTTCTGCTTCTGACTAAATATGCTACCAACATATCATGATGCCTGGCCGAATTCACCAAAGCATGTCTTTGCTGCTCTTCGTCGGATTGTGGTTCAGAGACAGTTGTGGTACCTGTTAAAATACTTTAATGAATCTGATACTCATGAATGGTGCTGAAATGACAGCCTTGGAAATTGAAGTCTTTTATCAAACTACAGAACTTGCACAGTATGGATGAAAACAGTGCCAGCTTCTGCCATGCTATCCTCTCAAAGTGTCTCAAATTTAACCTGGAAAAATTATTTCTGGTGGTAGCAGCACTTCAGCCTCAATGCCTGGCCATTTCTTCCTACTTCAGATATAATTGCCAGCATGTGTATGGATTATCTCAGTGATTTTATACTGCAGACAGGAGCTGGGCAAGATATTTTCAACGGAATTATTTCTTATCAGAAAAAAACAGTTGCATTGAAATCAGAAGTGTTCTGGGAAAGTGTAAAAACTGCAACATTCTCAAAAGGCAGGTGCCTTCAAGGCAGCGTTGGTTAAGCTGTGGCATTCAATAAAATATTGGAAATATTGAGTCCTCAGGCTGAGTTAGAAGGACAGTAGTCCTAGTTAGTATTGTAAGTTATTTATCTACTATTTATTTATCTACTTTATCTCTGTCATGAACGTTCAAATATGAGCCAAGTCTAGTGACAGGACGGGGAGGAAGGCTTGTGATCTCTCAGTGCAGAGAAGAGACTTTAATTTTTGCTTTCTGAAGGAGACTATAGTAAGAGAGGAGGAGAGGGTGGAGAACAGATTCCTCTGGTGCAGTCACAGAGGCGAGGATAGAGAAGGAGGCTCTGCTGAAAGCAGCACAGAATGAGTGATGAGAAAAGTAAGAAGAGTACCAGCATGACAATTGTGCAGCTCTCCTCCAGAAAAAAAAAAAAAAAAAAAAGTGATGTTGGCTTAAATGATAGGCTAAAAAAAAAAAGAAAAAGAAGAAATAATCCCTTAAGGAGATGTCTGAGAGTTGATACAGCAGACTTTTACACAGAAAAACAATGTTCATGGTGCGTACCAGCTGATAGCTGTTCTCTCTTTTAACCTTTATCTTCAGATGTAAGGATAGACCTGAAAACTCACTCATGGCTTTTCCATTTGAGAGTTATGTTTCTCTTCCACTTATCACATGCCTACAAAGTAGTACTCAACCATCACCTTCACCACAGAAGAAAATATTACTGCATTCTTAGTATACTCACTCTCACTACACCTGATTCTTCAAGTACTCATATCAAATGGTGTAACATAGAAGAATTTTTTTATCCTTAGTAAAAACTTGTGGACCTATCAGCCATTATTCTGTCTTACAGCTTTCTGGAATAACTTGCTTTATGAAAAGAGATCTAACATTCAAAGTAGGGGTAATTCTTGCCTTACGTGTTTCAGAAGACAAATAACCAGTGATCAATTAGTTGAAAGATAGAAGGGGCATAATGTGCCAGCACCATGGGTATGACTGACCATTTGTACTCATTTTAACTGTGTCAAGTACCCCATTTGCTGCATTTGCTTCTAGTCCTTCAGTGTCCAGATCAGCTGTTGTGGGTAATACAGTTTGTGGAGGCTCCGAAAGTGGAAAACAGAGCACCTAAGAGGGTCACCCTGGAACTCTTTTTATATACACACCATTGTTAACTCAGGTGTTCAAAAATAATTTTTCACCTCTGCTCCTCCCTAGAAACAGAGTTGGAAAAATCTGTCCTTTTTGTGACCCATACATGTCTGCCAGCATGTTGTGGGACCATCTGGAAGGCTAGATGCTATGGTCAATTCTTGACTAATCTTGTCAGGTCAACCGTGAATAGGAGAAATTCTGTCACTAGGAGCACAGTTAGATTTGGCTTTCCACTCTTTCAGGTTTCAATGACCCAGGGTTTAGCAGTCTCCTTTGTAAGGTGCAATGGCATCTCAGAAGCAAGGTCACAGGCCCTGTATGGCTTTTGTGTCCTGGTCAGATCCTGTTTTGTGGGACTATACAAAATCAAACCACCAAGAACACTCACATTTGGTTTATTTGGTTGATTTTTTTTTTTTTAATTTCAAGAATTAATGCAAAGCTAGTGTCATGAGGTCATAAACAAAATCCTACATCCTCCTCTGGGGTTGAGGAACAAAGGATGTCTCCTATGCTCCAGAACATTGTTTCAGGTGTGTTTCTTATTGGATAGCTGTTCCAATGTTCCTTACCTCGAAGGATTCCATCCATCTGTGGAAACAGCACAATTGAAATACAAGAGTTAGACCTTACTGTGATGAGACTTCAGCAACTTAGAAGAGCAGTGTGTGCCCTATAAGGCATGGCATAGTCACTTGATGAGGCTGTCTGCCTGTAAAAGTTTTTATTTTCCTATAGCATGCATGCTCAGTAGGGGCTGAACTCCCTCAAAACGTGTTCTTGTTCTCTTACGGATTTGCTGATGGGACCGAAGGATGGTGAATGTACAATGGGCACAGTCTTTGTGTGCCAGATCAGCCCAACACCTCTGAGACAGAAGCAGTAATGCTCTCCAGGTTAATGAGATCGTGCCCATAGACGCTGACTGATTGGCCGTGCTGTCTCCCAAAGGTCTGAACCACATCTGTGTTTGCACTGGTAGTTGTACACAGAGCAAATCAAACAAAAGCTGAGCTCTACACCCGCTGTGTGGGGTATCCAGAGCTGGTCTGCACCTCCTGGTTAAGCCCACCCAAACTACTCTGCCAAAGCTCCTACCTCAGACTGGTTTCCCCCCAGTTAAATCCTCTTCTGCAGCTCTGGGGCTCAGCTTCCTCCACCTTGAACCCTCCACTGGCACAGCTGCACTCACACACTGATCCTTGCAGCTGTTTGGGGTCTAGCCTGTGCAAGACCACGCATAGTGGGTTTTTTTTCTTTATTTTTGAAGCTATTTATACTCTCACTCCAATGAGCTATAATTGGAGTTGTGTTAGACTTAAATTAAATTCAAAACTAACTAGTAAACAGGTTGTTTTGCACAGGTATTTCATGCATGCAAATATCTATAATTATGTAGAAGTGTGTGAAATTCATACATATTTAAGTGTATGGCAATAGAGATCATGTTGTTCCTTTCAGAACTCAGGTTATCTGAGAAACGGCTGAGTTAACATTACCTCATCGTTTGGGAGAAACTAGATGATTTTGCTGCATTGTTACATTTCTTAACTTGCCGTGGTTGTTTCCTTTTTCCCTTTGTCCGTTGCTTGTGGCTGATGAAGCCCACACAGATCTGAAAAGCTGCAGAACCGCATTGTCTGCATATTCTTTCACTGCTTCTCATCTGAAAACCGTACCTCCTGGCACCTGGAAAACCATCACAGATGCAGAACAGGTGATCTTTACAGAATGCTATTCAATGTGAGCAGCCTGCCAGGCCCGTAGACAACAAAACACACTGCTGACTCCAGCTGGAGCGAGCGATTACTTTGATAACAAATTAAAACAGGCTCAGAAATTGGAAATGAAGGAGCTATGCAAGGATGAATAAACTCCTCAGATGGCCCCAATTTTGTGCAAGTCTATCCAACACATGTGCTATAAATTGGTGCTCTTCATTAATAGCTACTGTTTAGCCACTAATATCCTTCAAGAGGATGAATCAGGATCTGGCTCTTTGCGCAGGACTGACTTCCATCCTGATTGAGAAGACTATTTTCTCTTAACATGTTCAGAGCACTTCCTTGGGATCTTAAAAATTCTTTATGTGTCATTTTGCTTCTTGCATATGCAGACAATTGTAATGCTCAATTTAAAAATGTTCATATATTTTCTGTCTATGGGATTTTTACAGCACTGGATAATTCCTGGATGATTACTGTTTTTAATAACCACATAATTACTGTATTAATCAGAACTGTCCTATTGGCTTCTCTGACACAGAAGGGCAGCAGCAAGATAGAGATAAAGATATGCCATATTTAAAAGAGCCCCACGACATTATTTTTTGTGTTCACTTTGCAATATGGCACACGTGGAGGTCAAAACACAGCAACAACCTTGGCAGAGATCAGCCCAGAAGTCCACAGGGCCCAGTGTCTTTCAACGATCATCAATTTGCAAGAACTGGAAGAAGGTATAATATGTGAAGCTGCCAAAAATTACAGTTAGCAAGACAGAGTGCTAATATGGGAGTATCCTGGACTCCAGGCTTGTGCACAGAACCTTGTGGTATGAGAGGATGCACAAACACAGATGGGACCCATCCTTCCCCAATAATAAATATTCTCAACAACACTGAATTGGTTCTGAAATCAGAAAATAAAAAGGAAGGTTAGAAAATTGCTACGGATTCTTTGAGAAGACAATAGGTGATTTGCACAGGACAGAAAGGAACAAAAGTAGCAGAAAGTCAAATATTGCAAAATACAATGTTTGCATGACATGGTGCCTTAAGGAAAAAAACTTTCCTAGAGCTGGGTCCACTTCTTGTTGCGTGCACTCCTACCAAAAAGTCTGGAGAGGATGGGCCTGTCTACACAGGACAAAGAAGTGATATATAAAGATCCAGTGTTGCAATAATAACCTCATGTCATGCCCACGTGCTCCTCACGAACCCATGCGAGGTGCAGCACTGCTTCTGCTCCCCATGACACTGCCATCCCAGCACCTCAGGAGATGGGCTGGGGATCCCCCACACAGAGACAAGTCGCTTCAGGAGGGTGCATCATCGTGGACCAAGGTCCACATGTGCTGGAAAGAAGCCAAGCCAAGCTCTTCAAAGTCACTTTTGTCTTGCCCAGGAGAGGTGTGTGAGTGCGCATCTCCAGGGAACACTGAGGGCAGAAGCAGAGTGCTCATCGCCACTAGACTTACTGAAGCTGTGAAGGCTGACCGCAGAAGAAGTATGTTTGCAAAGCAGCTTGAAATTACCAAATACAGGCCCTAAAGTATTGTCAGTTGTGACTAACAACTTTGAAGAGTCCTCTTTACATACAAGAATTTTAAAGCAACCAGAGTGTTTAATTTTAAGTCACTGCCTTTACCAGTCAGTCCTGAAGACTGAATTTGTTGGAGTAAAGACAAATTTCTTTTCTGCTTTTGAAATCTGCTTGAGCCCTTTATATTTCTTCTTACGATTCTTGGCAATGCTTTTTCCCAGCTGCTCAATTTTCCATTACTGCAAGTGTACACAGGCAGGCAAGAGGCTCAGTGTTCAGTATCTGAACGCCACACCCAAGAGGCATCCTTTAATGGATGTGAACCCTGAAAGAAAGGTTACTTTCATTAGTGGGATTAGGAAAACATCCTTTGGTTTGGTTTGGTTTCATCATCCCCTAGTTGGGTCTGATTGTATGAATCTGAAATGGAAAGTAGCATTTTTTTTTCCTTTCTTTTTTTTTTTTTAACTGACTTTGATGGACAGTTCCTTTTTATAATGTACAAATAATCTTTGTGACCCTGATAAGCAGGTCTGATGATACTCAGCTGAGTAATGTACCAGAACTGAAATTTCCATCTACTTGATGTTTTGCACAGGGCTTTTGATGAAGTCACTGTCACCTGCTATTAACTTAACATCAAGTCTTAATAGGGTCCTTTTCTTTCCATCTTCACGCCGTTGGGGTCCAAATTAATTACTAAGGGAAAAAAAAAATCTTCACATAAATCCTTAAGCTTCACAGGAAGGAAAAAGTTTCCAGTGCTAGTTGAGATCTAATGGTTCATTAGGAATGTCTGTCTCAACTAGACATCAGTGCTGTCCCTCCTCTTTCATGTACATTTCATAAAGACGCTTGAAAACGTGCTTAACTTTAAGCTGATGCATAGTTAAGTGCAAAAGGATATCTGACGTATTTGAAGTTAAGCACATGCTTAAGCAATTTGCTCAATCAGAGCCATATCCTGGTAAGAGAAAACATTTTCCTAATGTTTCTTCATGATTTGGCTGCATCCACAGCCTGCCTGAATGCTCTCATCTTTGCTTTGCCTCACAAACAGGAACTGTCAGCTTTAGAGAGATTATCAGGGAGATTGACTCAGAACTGAAGGGCACATGATAAGGGAATCAGATTTACCTACAGATGCTAAAATCTTTATCCTTGGAGACTCTGCATGGGCAAAAGACATTAACAGATGAAAACACACTTTTCTTCTTAAAAGGAGCATAGCTGTTATGGTAGATATATATATATAAAATATATATATCAAATTATAGAAGATTAACAACTGCAGATACATTAATTTTTCAAGACTTACTTAACTCTAGAGGGTCTTATTCTGTCAAGTGCTGTGTTTCTGCTATGGTCAGCTTACTAAAATTATCATTAACAATAACAGGCAAAGGAAATAATTTCATTTTACTTGTGGAAAAAAAGCATACTTAAAATATAAATTTGCATTGCAAAAATATTTTACTGTTGTTCACTCCCTTTCTCTAGATGCTCTAATGACCGGGGGTTTAAAGGCAGGTATAAATAGCTAAAGTATGCTCTAAGCCTTTCACTTTTTGTGCATTCCCAGGTATGTTGTATTTCTAAAGAGGAAATGAGTGACAGCTCAGTCTGCAGTGTGTTTTGTAGGAATATATGGCAGGTTTCTATTATGAGGTGTTTATTGCTCCTCAATTCTGTGCTTGTTGCGGGGGTATGTTTGAATTACACACTGCTTTGCTGTAGAGAAGGATAATTTCACTGAAAGTAGTGCAGTCAGGCTTGCTGGCAAACAGAGTGAACTTGATAATTTTCTCTCTTATCCCGGTGGTACTGCTCGTTTGGCATTTTGCAGATGGGGAAATGGAGACATTGCTATGCAGAGGGGCTTTGTTGAACTCTTTCTCATCACCCTTTCAACACTCCTTATATTATAGCAAAATAGGAAATTACATGTTTAGAGCACTCTCTCTTTTCTCTGACAAGTAATAGTCTTTCCAGCAAACCCTACTGAATCTGAGTCAAGACCAGTAAACACATCACTTCCCATAGAGAGAAACACCCTGGCTTCCACAACAGTGGTTCCCAGCTGGGTGCCATGACAGAGGCTAGTGGATGTTTCCAACCTTTGATGCCATGACAGGGGCTAGTGGATGTTACGCAAGTGTAAACAGAAGGTATTAAGTGTTTCTTTCTATCAGAAACACAACTTCTTGTGAAAATGGGGTTTACTCCCTCATTTATTTATTTTTAGGTGCTGCCTATTAGGGCATATTCTTTGCTTCTGTACAGAAGTTCAATTCCCTCTAAAATCAGCTGCCAAATGCTGAAAAAAATACTCACATAGCATAAATAGGGGAGCTGCTCTGAATGCGACCTTCTTCCCTCGGGGTGAGATTGTCACCTTCTCCCCAAGACCTGCTGTGGGATATGGTGACCAGGAGGTAAAACAGAGCTCTACATTGCTCAGAGCACCTGGCAGCACCTTCTGCGACCCTTCCTGAGCACACAGAGACTGGCAGTGTGCTGCTGCTTCCCTCCTAGCTCAGGCTCAGCCAGAAATCTTGCCCAGTTTTTCAGGTGCTCTCACAGAAAATTGCCTCTTCAGTTTTCCTGGGTGGTTGCAATGTCAGCGTGAGCAGGGTCCCGTCCAGCTGCATCAGTCAAACCGAGCTCCACAAGATGACATAACCTGACACAGCCAGGTGTTACAAACCAACGGACACCACGGTTCACAAACTATTCAAATTACTTTCAGATACATATCCTACCTCTCTGCTCAAACCCTTCCCAGCTGTCTCTTTTCTCAGCTCCATAAGAGAAGGAGGGGGGAAATGGGGGAGGAAAGAAGGAGGACAGAGAGAAAACATCCTGCCTGGCAAAAATAAAAAAAAATAAACCGGATTCTTGCAAACCATATTGCCTGCAAAATTAACTCTTTGATGGAGGCTCACCACAGTTCTTTCAGACTTACTTGGGGAGGCTTGCAAATATCTCAGCTGTAAATGCATGTTTATTAAATCAAACATTAATGGTCTGGAGTGCTGGATACTTAAATAACAGTAGTAATGAAAAACTGTCTCATGTTTATAAGGTGTTATAAGACTAAAGACTTGGAGCAATCCTACAAACCTGGAAATAATCTAGCTGGCAGCACCAAAGAGCCAGACAGCCAGATTGGGTCCCCACCCCTCCCTGGGTACATGATGTGTCCGTAATGAGCTGTGTCCCACCAAAGCCAGAGAGATGATCAGTAGGAAATTGGTGAGCAGCACTGCTCTGGGGTAGGGCTGGCCCATAGTCAGATAGGCCTGGCAAGCTCCATTTTGCAGAACAGAAAACGCGGGTTGCAGAAATGAAGTGACATGCTGAAGGTCATACAACCAGTCTGTGGCAGAGTCAGAAATTCAGGCATGAATTTAGTTATCCAGCTAGCCATTAATCACCTTGGGGGAAGGAGGAGGTTCAAAGGCAGAAAGAGTTGCTAGATACCCAACTTCCAGCGAAGGTCAGTGAGTGCTGAATGCCTCATATGTCCTATTACCGTGGGAAATCTCCCCCTCAGAATCTAAGTGCTAAAAAATGCCACCTCCCTCCTGAATATAAATCTCTATGATTCTCTTCTGCTCTTAATTATGATGGTCTGAAGCAGGAGAAATACCTTGGAAGTCAATGGATTTACATCTCCTTAGTCAAAAGCAGAATTCACCTTACAATCTTAATGTCTTTACTTTTATGTTTTGTCAAAAGCAAATAAAAATATGGGTGAAACCAGCACCAGCAGGGTAATTAAACAGCATTTTTGACTGGTCTTTAATGCAGTGTGTGTAAGAGAGCCCACAGTTCTCCCCCAAGCTTTATACTTCTTTTATCTCCTACAGACTTGTTTCTGTGGGATGCATCTCTCTATTCCAATTTATTTGTAAGCAAAGAGGAAGAGAAAAAGAGGGAGACAGAGAGACAAAGAAAGAGGAAAAGAGAGAAATAACAAAAGAGGAAGAAAGAAGAAGAAAGAGAGAAAAATAAAAAAGTTAAACCCTAAGTTTCTGAAATATCAGTTGCTCTGATATTTGTATGTGTATCTCCTAAAGAAACACAAAGAAGAAGAGCAAGGAAACAAAAAACCTCAACAACAACATTGTTCCTGGAGCAGCTGAACTCGCAGAGTACAGCAAGCAGTATACAGGTGTCTTGTGCTGCTTTTATTTGTTGTATAATAGGTGCCTACTGGAACGGGAGAAAGGGCATGAGAAGCTGTCCTTGTCTTTGCAGAGCATGAATAGCATTTATCTCAGTGCAGTGGGCATCGCCAAGTTGGGTTTTTGTCAACCTGTCAATTCTTTTTTTTTTTCCTTTTTTTTTTTTTAACAGAAAGCAGAGTTCAGTAAATAAAGATAAATGATTGTGCTCCTTGTCTGCAGACCCTGGAGCTAAACTGAACAGGCCTCTTATGGTTTGGACCTGCTTCATTGACTGTTCAGACAGCCCAGTAATACGACAGATGTACCCAGCCGTTCCCTCTTCCCCGCTGTCCATTAGATTATGTTCATTTTGTCTGAGATGCCATTATAAGTCTCAAGGTCAAATAAGTCACAGAGAAGAAAGAGGAGGGCTAATTTTTTTTTTCTTTTTTTTCCCTGCTGCCCTCCATGCATAAGGGCTCATTCGCAACTTGCAAAGCACATCGTCTTTTAAGGTGCACATACAGCTCAGCACAATTTATTGAAATAAAATGCAGGTGTAACATTTACCCAGAGGCTGTTCTGGCACGACAGCAGAGAAAACTTCTCAAGAATGATTTGGGCTGCTTTCCTAAATTTCTAATGAATTATTTGTAAGTAAAATCCATTAAGGAGGAGCTTTCCAAAAAAAAAAAAAAGAAGAAGAAAAAACCTCCTAACAAATACACAGGAAAGGAGATCGCAAGGACCAAGGGCTGTTTTTCAAGGGACACTGGGCAAGTTATCACATACTGAGTAGGATAGTTGAAATATGGAGAGGGGAGTGGAGGAAGGAACAGCAGCTCTGGGGTAAGAGTACTCAAGATTCTTCCAAACAAACCTTTTTAGAAACGTGAGGATGAATTTTATTCTTTGTTACAGCACATTGTGTATCATCCAGCTGGACTCTTGTGTAGTGACTAGAGATCTGCATCGTGCCTGAGAATGGAATTTCCATTCTTGAGTCTGTAAGGGTAAAAGTTTAATAAAGTAAGGACTGAATTTCTCTTTATGTTCTTTAAGGAAAGTTAAAGAATGGCTACTAATGAACCACAAATGGGATTAATTATGTAGTTAGCATGATTTTTGTTTTCCTAGAGCCTGATTCTGAAGAAATGGGAAGATGTCCATTCATTTCTGTGCTTATGTATAAAGCTTACATCCTTATGAAATCTGGGTTAGGAAAGGGTTTGGGAGTTTTTTGAAGAAGAAATTACATTTGCCTGTTTTAGTCACTTTAACTATTAGCAAGTTGCTACATTTGGAAAAAAAAAAAGAAAAAGTGAGAGAGAAATACTACTTCTGGCAAAATATCCAATAAGCAGACACTTCCCCCAAAAAACAAAACCCAAAACAATTTAAAGTTTTACAGCATTTTAACAGTTTCATAATTTCTTTAACTTAATCACTAATGTTTGTGAGGAAGGAAAACATTATTTTTCAGATTTTGCAGATCAAAGATGAAGGCAGAGAGAGATTAAGAGACTCGGCAAACCTGCAGCTGGTTGGTTATGGCAGAACCTGGAACTGATTCTGCTTCTTCTGTATCTCACATTTGAGTCCTACCTTTTGGACAGTCCTGCAGCCTGAGGAGAGGGCAGGCACCAGGCAGGCAAGCTGGATTCAGGACAGACATGAGTAATATTATTGTAACAAATGAAAATAATAGATGTATTTGTAAAAGGATGTTCAGAAATTAATTTTTAAGGGCAAGTTCTGATCCCTAATTCATGTTAGGAGAAAATCAACTTGACCAAAAATCCCATATTGTTTGATCTTCAAAACTCCTGACTATCCAACCTGACCATTTAGAAATTTCGTGTAAGAACCAAGCAAAGATAAGAAATAGAGATTTTTTTTTTAGAAGAGTAAAATCAATGACTATATTTAGACCAAACTTAAATAACTTTAAAATCTGCAATGGTTTACTTTTACTTAAAAGGGGAAAGAAACATAATCTGACACAGAACTGGTAGTGTTCCCAGAGAGAGACTTCATGCTTGCAGCATGTGAAGCTGCTAGTTCCTGCTTGTGCTTTCCAAGGCTGCCGAGTTCATCGGGGCGGAGCAGCGCTGTTGTGTGCCAGGAGGCTCAGCCTGCCTTGCCCCCGCTGCGAGTTTGCCAGACGTAAATCAGCTCATGCCTAAAGCCCCATCACAGCGCTCCTCTGTAGTCTGAGTTAATAAGCCTCCCTTTGTTAGGAGGGTACAAGCAAAAAAGCCTGAGGGAAGCATGAGGAAATGCTGAGCAACTGAGATGCTCCCCGAGGCCAGCCTCACACTGCAAAAACATGAACGGCAAAAGTAGCTGCTCTGCCCTTTCATAGGTTACCACGTCCATAACCCTCTGTGCTCTGGTCAAGAATTTACTCTTCCCCATTTCAACTCCCCATGGGAAGTCTTAACATTCACTTCTTTGCAAGGCTATTTTGGTCTTTGCAGTTACATGCTATAGTGAAAAACGTAGATTATTCCTTAGGGGTGTAAGAAAGGACCGCTTTATAGACACTTCCCTCACCCTCTGCATGCAAGATTAAACACAAGTCGATATGAAGTATGCAGGGTTAGAAAGAATAGAGCTATAAGATTTTTAAAATATGAATCCACTCGAGTGAAACATAGACTAAAGTCTTGCAAATGCATTTTTGAGTGTGCTGCATTACTTCCCCATCGAGAGTTCTCCACATGGTCCCTTGAGATATGCGGTCCTCTGAAGCCTGTAAAATTATTCTAATCAGCGTTTGCTTAGCACTTCAGAAGTTCTGGCAAACACAAGCTAATTAATTCTCACAGTTCCCCCAGAGAAGGAAGATCTCATTTTGTTGATAGTAGCACAGAGGCAAGGATAGTTTAAGTAACATGCCCAAGGCCATAATGGGTTAGTGTCTGGCACAAAATTGAAAGTTTGGGACTAGCAACCAAAACAGGCCACTCCTTCTATGACTTGAGAACATCGGATGCAACCCAGAGTATCTGATGGAATCAACTAACTTTCCACTACATCATTCTTACATTTAAGCACTAAATAAGTCTGGCAGCATTTCTGCCTGTAGGTGTTTGAAGGAAGATGTTTCTCTTCACTGGCTGCACAGGTAAGTCGTGCGCAAACTTGAGGATCTTAAAATGTAGAGGCATTTTATCTGAGAGACCTGTATTCATTACCTTTGCTTTTGTAAGGAATTACATCATAGAGAGATTGGGAGGAAAAGAGTGAGAAGGGGAGGTCATGCATCAGGCTTTCTTAACAGCTTCTGCATTTTATACACTTGAGAATAAACTGGGCTTCATGTTTTTCCTCTCTGTATGTGACATAAACTACTAGACAAGGCAGCAAAACTTAAGGAAAAGAAAAAAATAATCAACATTCAAGGCCAGGTTGGACGAGGCTCTAAGAAACCTGATCTGGTTGGAGATGTCCTTGGTCCTTGTAGGTGGATTGGACTAGATGACATTTAAAGGTCTCTTCCAACCCAAACCATTCCATGGTTCTGTGATTCTACCAAAGCAGGAGTTGTCCAGGTGTGAAATGGAGGACTGGAGCTGTAAGGATGTGTGATGGGTCATGTTGCATAATGTGTATCATATTATACCTAGGTCAGGATCATAAAATCCTAATTTTCAGGAACACTCAGAAATATTAGGAAAGTAAACACAAAGTAAAATTCCCATCATGATGACATCAAGTAAGGGTTATTCACAAACTGTTTTTCTATTACTAATTTGTTCTGAAAAGACTAGAATAGACTGTTTAAAGTTTGTCAAGGAAATGGATTTCTTGATCTCCTCCAACCCTCACCCATTTTTTCAAATAACTTTCACAAGGTTGACTAAACAAGCATTGAGGGATGCCCTTGTGAGCAGACAGTGGAGCAAAGATTACCCCCAGTGTAATATGTGTTAGATCTCCTTCTGATGGCTTGATGTGGTAGGAGACAAGTGACTTCCTAGAGGAATGTCTCTAAGAACTAAATAAAAAAGAGGAGAGAGATTTAAGTAGGCACCAAAATTTCTGGGTAGGGTAAGCTATATCCTTTTTGTGAAAATAGATATATAAATAAATAAAATAAAATCCTACAAATGTTTTCATTTCAATTTGGGCTTGAAGTTAGAATTCTGAAAAACATATATTATAATAATCTGGGAATAAAATACATACTTTTTATGCAATAATTTTATTTTTACACTCTCCTGTTTTTCAGATAAGAAAGTTAATAAAATCAGCCCTTTTCTATCAACAGCTGTCCATGAAAAACCTTTAAAGGGATAGTCCATAGCTATATTCATTATGTCTTTAAACCTCCACTGGTAGAGGTTGTTAATAATATCACTGAAATGAAGGATGGGTTCCAATCTGCAGAAAACCTTCCATGCTTTAACTTTTTTGGTTAATACCTTTACGTAGTCAGAAAAGCTCTGCAACCAAACTGGATTGGAAAGAGAAGGAATGTGAAAGGAAAAGGAAGTGCATAAAAGGGAAATTATTGTCCCAAGGCAGGTTATATTAAAGACTGAACCAGGTTTTCTACAACTTAGTGCTATTTCCACTGGTTTGTACTTCAGTGAATTGCTCTTTATCTGCATTTTTTCCTTCCTTTGTTTTTCTTGGATACATTGGGAAATAGCAAAGTTGCATTCTTACTTTTTTCTTTCTACTACAGCAGCAGTCAGACCATGCTGAAAAGTAGTGTCATGTGGTGCTGCACTATTACCTTTCTGGTTAGAATATGGAGCCAAGAAATATTATAATGCATGAAACTGCAGTATTTTCAATATATGGGAGAAAGGAAAGGAACTAGAAATTGAAACCTTTATCTCTTTATTGTGCCCAATACCTACCAATACAGTCATCCCCATCTGTTTTTAATATCTAGTTTAAAATTATGTGTGAATACAATCCTAGGGTCTAAGAGAGACTAGTAATTTTTATTTCTGATTTTTCCTATCTCAATTTCTTTTTCTCATCCTTACATATGATCCTAAATAGTTCCTCTGCCTCTTCAGATATTATTTCACATTTATGATACTTTCAGCTAATTACCCCAACTGCTTTATGGAATATGTTGTTCTTGGTAGAGTTGATATTTAGCTGCAGGTGGCCAGGAGAAAAAAAAGTCCAGCCAAACCAGGCAAATGACATAAAGTTTTCTTCCTACAACAGGGATGAACGGCATCTGATGGAAATGAAACTTCAGCACACTCATATTAGAAACTGAAAAATGATCTATGCCTTAATCTTTTGAGCAAAAATTAACATCAATGAATGCTCAATGCATAATAACTACACAGTGTTTTCTTCATTATGCCAGTAGTTTACAAATCCAAAGAGCTGCACTTACATCATGTAATTTGTTTTCCTGAGATGACTCGAAGAAGAAAAATGTCAAGTAATTATATACTTGTTACTCTCAAGAATTTTCATTCCAGGCTCAAGATGAAGACTAATAGAAGAATTTGGGAAATAGTCTGTTAATTTCTGTTCACTTATTTGATGTAGTTTACCTTTATTGCTATGGGGTTTTAATTGATAATTCAATAGAATATTTATATTCTGCCTTGCGGTTGCTGCACTAATTCTATTAATTCCTGGAGTGGCTACACGACATTCTGTTAGAATCATTATTTTCTTTTTAATAGAATATAGTAACAGACAGCAAGTTACTCAGCATACGGTAGATTGTTCCATTTATTAGAAATCAAGATACTGTATTTGCTCTATTACAATAATGAATTTGATGATTTCCAATCTGTTTAATAAACTGTTTCTGTGTTTGAATATTTATATTAAATCAACCAGCTGGTGAGATCACATAATGTTTTTACTCAGAAACATATACCAATTATTAACGATAAACGTGCTATTTGCTTTTTGCCTCAGACAGGATCACAGGAGTTCTCATGCCCATCCCATTAAAGTGAATAGTTGGAGTTCAGCCTTAGCTTTTTAATTTTAAAGTTCCAGCTCGGGATATTTACAAAATTGCATTGAAACATCCCTTGGGGAAACCGAGGCATAAGATAATAATAGAACAGATGTCAGAATGGACTTCAGTCCTCTCTAACCTCTAATACCACCATACAACTACCAGACACCACATAAATGATTGAATGATTACCTTTAATCATGTGTCAATAAGAATAGCTTAACAAGAGATGGTGTCATGTCATCTAGTCCATTCGCCCATGTCCTTGTTCTGCTGTTCATTACAATGCTTTATGCAGGTAGGCATAAAGCAACTTGGAATCAGCTGTTTGTGATAAAATGTGTTAAAACTTTTGGTTCTTCGCTTCTTCACACTGTTTCGATCTAATCCTTCCATTGCTGACCTTCACCTGCCCCGATTCTGATCCATCTTAACATATCCTTGTGCGCCGTGTGTTTAAGGACGGGAGTGCTCCTGCAGTGAAGTCTGGGACTTGAGACTCGAGACTCCAGATGTATGCGGTCACTGAACATAAATGCTGAGGGGTCAAAACTTTATTGGTAGACCTCTGTAACCCGGTGTGTCTGTGGTGACTTCCACTACCAAAGGATGGACCAGCTGGGTGTGCAAGAAGCTGAAATGATTTGTTTTAAGCAAATTCGCCAAACAAAAGAACTGCCAGGAGAACAACGGTGAGTTTTCAGCAAGCCGTTGAGGGAGTGGAGGCAGCAGGAAAATCTTATTTTATATAAATCCATAGGGAGAAATGGCAGAACAGGTTTTTGGCCCTATTTCTGTGTCCTTTTCAAAGGAGCCTACAGACATGCACAGGGGTGGAACTGGCAGAGCTCTAAAGAAACTTAATAGGGTTACAGAAATTACTCCAAAAACCTACAGGATTTATTAGAGAGTTATTTCTTCTCTGCAGGTTTCTTTGAACCATCTCATCAAAGTATTCTTCATTGTATGTTTGATTTTACAAGGTGGTTTGAAAAATTATATGAGAAAGTTTGTAATTTTCTGTGAAGCCCTATAGGATTTTTCCATAAGGGAAATATCTCTGTGTATCTAATACATGCAGGATATTACACTGCACAAGAATTGCTAATGAAAAATTTAACTCTTGGTACTTCTTTAAGCACTAATAAGAGAAAGACTATTCAGAAATATGCACAAAGTATCCAGTAAAGCACAACCCGGGATAACATTGTGACTTGGGGAGAGAAAAAAACAAAACAAAACAAAACAAAACAGAAGAAGCAGCCTGTGAATATTTATGAGTTGATCTTATGACTTATCTCTGTATTGACATTTTCAAGTCAAAAAACATTTGACTAAAGGAAAATGGCTAGTTCACAGCAGCAGCAGCAGCATTCTGCAAATTTCCTAGCCTAGAGGCAGCATGCAGAAAGAAGTAAGAGCAAATGATGTATACTTTGATGTAATGTGTAACCTGGGGGGACTGCCAGCCAAAATGGGGGGAGGGGGATATGAAAAATTAAAATGAAACAGGAGAGTAGGTCGCTGCCTGTAGGATGAAGTTTAATCTCTCAGTAACATTAGCAATAAGAACTGAAGGATAATGGGGAGAGGGCACCAGCAAAAACAAATGGTTCTTTTCTGTTGGTTTAAAATTGTTTATTTTAGATGGCTTCAAGTAATTAAAGGAAATTGCAGTCTCTAACTATAACAGAGATCGTTAAAGAAAGTTTGGCACGGAAAAAAAGAAAAGATAAAGTTCATTGTCCCAATTAGATGAGAAGTGTTTTGCTGGTGGAAGCCAAGAAAACCTGGAGGGAAAACAGAGGGAACGGGCATAATCACAGTTACAGCCCAGAGAATCAGACTGAAGATCAGTCCAGAAAAAAAAAAAATACACATTGATTTATAGCTTCACAGACAAAAGCAAATAATGGGCTGTGTAAATCACATCAGACAGAAATTTACCATTATTGTTATGCAAAAATGGGAAACCACACTGTCAGGAAGTTGAGGCTGCTAATGTCAGTGCTAATCCTATGAAGACTAAGCAATGTGCTGAAGTATGTAAATAGATCCATTGTCTTCAAAAAGGCCTCACAGGTTTAAAGTTAAGCACATGCTTAAGTATTTGCAAGATGATAGCCCTAATAAAATAAAAGTTATGTTCTGCTTCCTAACTAGGCAAATTAACTGTCTCTATTTTGCATAGTATAGTTAGCATCAGGGTTTTGGGTTTGGTTTTTTTTGCCTATCACTGAAAAAGAATATTATCATAAAAATTAAAATCAGAGGACGTACACTTACAATTTCTTAAACTTGTCACTCATTTAGCACTGACTCCTGTTATGGTACATCCAGTAGCCCATCTCGGAGGCTCGAAATCAGATTCTTCCACACATGGGAAGGACATAACCTCCAAGTGAGTCCAATGTGTCTAATCTGAAGAAGACAACCTCTGCTTTAGCACAGTTGGAGGACTGCATTTCAACCTTATGCTGTAGCCTGAAATGCTGCTTTACAAATATGCTTTCTTTGCCCCCACTTGTATGCATGCTGAGGAGGAAGAAGGTTGGTCTTATTTTGCTTCAGAAGCAAACGGGAGCTACCAGATGCAGGGATATGCTCACACAAAGGTTTCTTGAATATTTTTTTTTAAATGTTGCTGGATGGATTAGCAGCTAGGAATATCTATGATGGGGCCATGGGAGAAGGTAAGACATGGTTGTGTTGGTTCCAATACATCTTGCTGTGTCTTCCTGCAAGCTCTGAAGAACAAAGGTTCTTACTCAGTCTAGTAAGTTCAGATGTGCTTTGTCATTCCATAACATACACTGAGGATACTTTAGAATAAAAATAAAGAACCAATATCTTCACTGTTACTCAGCTAAACCAAGTCTATGCTCAGCTCTAGCAGTTGGAAATAAACTTAAAAACATGTTATGAAGTAAGGAACATCACTGGCTAAGAGAAATGCTTTAATTATCTTATCTATAGGGTAAAAGTGGCATTGGATCATCAGAGAATTTGGAAAGGTTGTTAGTGTTAGTGACATACTGGGTAACGGTATCTGGATGAAAGAGCAGAAATATTTTTTTCCATCTTTCCATGCTGCTGACCCCATTCAGATCTGATTTATTGTATACAATGAGTTTGCATTTGATCTCTCTCCACGCCATGAGGACAATGATCTTGCTGCCTGCACACACACTGGAAAAGGACACTTGCTTTCGCAGACCACACACCTCTCCTAGTGTGGTGGGCATTATTACAGTTGCAAAGATCAAGGTAAAGGAGGTGACAGTCTCCTTCTAGTGTTGTCTGTAAAGTTTCACTGTTAAAAGTTTTAATTGCCTTTCAGAGCAGACTCTTCAAGTTGCATTACTCTCAGCTTGCAGATTTAACAAAGGAATTAACTCTTGTGCTGCAATCTCAGCTGTGATAAGGGATGCTTAGTCTGAGCTGCCAAAGTGATCCTGGTTACCACTGCTCAGGATTTGTCCCAGTGTATGAGTATCAAAATTATTCTTTGCCTATGCAACAGATTTCAAAGCCCTTTGTAAACTTAGTCTCCAAGATGTCCTTGCAGTGCCCCATGATTGTCAACAATCAAAACAAGATAGTACATGATTTATGTCATAGCAGCATTTCTTGGAACATGTACTGCAAGATCAATGAACTCTACTATGATTGCTGTTATCATCACTTGCACTGCTGTAGCATATGCAGGCCACTGTCCAGCATCACAGTTTTACTGTAGTAAGTGATGCAAACCCAGAATGGAATGTAAGCGGCTGTTGCCACAGACAACTTACAGCCTAACTCCTCAGTTTATCTAAATCTTTAGACTTACCTGACTGTAAGAGGAGACACAACAGATGGAGGCTGCAAACAGATGGAGAAGCAGAAAGCAACACTGAGACAATAATGATAACCGTAACAGGCAGCATGCACAGCGCACCAGGTACCCTGCCATTGCCATTACCCTGCTTTATTGCCAGGGAAACAAAGGCGTGGGAAAACAGGCTGCGCAGGGCTGCCAGGGGCAGTGCTCACAATGCTTCATTTTAGAGGTCTAGTCTTGCCTTTACATATCTAATAATTTAAGAGATATCTGGGGTCCCCATAAGACCAGTGTGAAGAGAGAGGCTATTTCAGAGACGCATTGATTTTTAACCCGTCCTAGGGATGGGATAGAAGCGCCTTCTGGAGGTGCTTGTCTGGTCTGCAGGTGGCACTGAGCAGTCAAGGCAGGCTAGGAGACAACTCTTCCTGTCTAGATGTGTATTTTAAGGGCTAAATTTTAGAAAAACAATCCAATCAAGCGGGAAAATTAAGACTAGCGGCCACTAGTACCCGGTCCTCTTCAGAGCACTGCATAGAGGCACCTCAAAAACTGCTGAGGGGATTTACACTAAACCTTTCAAAATGGGGAGAATAAAGTTAAGGAAAGAAATGTAACTTTCTAATACAGATCCTTTGGCCATTCCATAGGTAAAACAGATTGATAGGAATTGAGGTACACATACACACGCACACACACACATATCTTTCCAATTAAGAAGGAAAAATACAGAATCTGCTGGGTTGAACAGGAGCACTAGTGAATTATCTAGTCCATCCTTTTGCCTGGGGCAAGACTGATTTAATTATCTCTCACACTTCTCTGATGGATGAGTGTCAAACCTTCCCTTGACTATCTCCAATGAAGGTGATCTGACTGCCTCCCTTGGGTGACTTGCTTCATTGCCTTAAATGTACTAATAGTTATGAAGTTTTCCATAACAGTCAACCTAAATATTCAGTGCTTCATCCAGAACCTATTTTTTTTCTGTTCTCACTGACTAATGATGATAATTGGTTCCTCTCCTTTTTCAGGGACATGCCTTTATGTGTTTATGGACATTCATCATGACTCCCTTTAGTCTTTTCCTCTCCAGACAGGACGTGCCTGGTCCTCTGAAACTTCACTGGTGAGAAGCCTGAGGCAGAAAGATGAACGTGTTGCGAAAGGCAGAAATACAGGCATTTTTTAAGGTAACAAGGAGGACTGAGTATTTTGCATTGCCAGAGATTCAAGAACTGACTTTCACGAATATGAAGGGTGGAAGCTAAACCAGGAAATAAAACTGGTAAAAGTAAAATGAGCTATAAATGCAAAATATCTTCCGTCTCTATGGGATACCACATAAAGGGATCTGCCAGAGCACAGCACAAACAGGAGCTCTGCCATCACCCATATCTCTGTGTGTAAAGGCAGGGCTCTGTTGCTCAACCTCAGCAACAGAGGTAAGCTGAGGAGTAAAAGCGAATTCCCAAGTGTATGTTCCCAATACAAATAAAATTTGCATAGCTGAGACTGGTAGGTTTGTGACCCTTCCACCTACTAGAATTTACACTGGCCTCTCCTTGTCTATGGTTTAATTTTGAAGAGCAGACAATGGGTTCTTCACAAAGAGGCATTTAAAAGGTTAAAAGGGGAGAGGAAGACTAATAAAGCCTTCTTTGTATTTTATTCTGTCATGTGGGTTAGCTGTCCCCCAGCCTATTCAGTCTGAAATGGCATCAACACTCCGTAGAGACCAATTCATCCTCCTGTTACTGAAGTGCAAACAATTCATAGAATAAAACAGCACCAGAAAGTGAGAGGGAAATCTCTGTGGGGCTGCCAAGAGTCTAGCTTCATGCAGCGAAATCGCTGGACTTCAAAACAGGAAGGAAGGATGGTTAACTCGGGCCTCAGTTGATGGTTAAGGCACTGGACGTGGAATTCTCTCAGAGCTATTTAGAGGGTCTCTATTTCTACAGCACTGAGCTTGTCACAGTTTTTATTGTGTTTATTTTCACAACATCATTATTCCTGCTTCACAGATGGTGAATTTAGGCAAAGTGAGAACAAGACCCAAATTTTCAGAAAGACTTGTTCTGATTTCACAAAGCTTTAGTTACTCGGGCTCCCAAACACTTCTGAGAAGCTGAGCTCTAGCCTGAAAAGCTCTGGAAAATCTTTCTCCTGTAACTTGAATTATTACCACTGTCTGAGACCCTCCTTTTAGCAAGCTACCACTCCCACATCATCACCAGCTGAAAGAAAAATATGCTTACACCTCAGACATCCTCACACAAAACTCTACAGCTTAACTGAAACCAACAGCAAAGATTGGGATGGAACTGAAACACTGTGAAAGGTGAACCCTATCAGCTGATGTGTGGCCACATACCTCTTCTGATATCTCTGCCGTACTGCTGTTTCTTCCTGTATTTGCTTTTTGATGTACCTGAAAATCAGACTGAGGAATATGCTTCCAGAAGAGGATTTACAACTGATGCTCTTATGCAGAACAAGGTAATGGTTTGGCCAGGGGTGGATGGCTGTCTCTGACAGAGCTGAGCACCAAAACTCTGCTGCTAACTCTGGCAGGATCCCTTCCTTAGGGACTCTGCCTGAGTCTGATAATCTGAGGCCCTACTGACACGGGGCTAATTCAGATGTAGCTGACACCATGGCTAAGTGTCTGTGTGAATATGTTTTCAATTGCCACAAATAGTATACTACAAAGATGACAACTAAAGCAAGGTGCTCCTATCTCTTACCAGTATCCCAGTCTCTGTACCTGCCCTGCCATGGAATTAGCGATTGACCTCTACCCATACTTTCACTTCCAGAAGTAAAACTGCTGTTTTCAGGAAAGAGAGACTGGGGCAAGCTAACAAAACGAATCCTCTGCCTTATCAGAAAGCTATAAATGACTGCTGGGAAGTCTTGAGAGATTACCCTCTGGCTGGCTATCACAGCTTCATACTGAAGAAGCAGCACTTGACTGTTGACATTTGTTATTAATGCTGAAGAGCAAAATGCCTGTGGTATTTTTATTTGGTATTTGTGTATCTCTAATGCCTCGTCTGCTGCATCCTGGGCTCTATCATGCTCCCACTGACGTCAGTAAGGGTCTTGCCAATAGATAGGAGGCTCCCCATTGGCTGTTTCTGCAAACACTATATGAATCTACTCTTATTTCTCAGGGCTTATCTGATTATGATTGGGAAAATAATTTTCTTGAGTTGGCACTTGCCATGATCTGTCTTTATTGAGGATGAGTCATGAACAAAGTGTTCTTTCACATCTTGTCCTGCCTTATAATAAAGGACATTCAGTAGTATTAATATCTTATTTTCTAAGACATATATATATATATATGTTGGAGTTCATGGAAGTTCTTTTGACAGTGCACTCTGATACAGACTCTAGGGTCTTTCTTATCTAGATCTTTTACCAAGGTGTCTTCCCATTCTTCCCCTGGGCAGGAAGGGAGGATGTGTTATTAAGACAAGTCACACAGATTTTTTATTAAAAATACTTTCCACTGCTGTGATGTTTGCAAGCTTGAACAAGAACTTCAGCTAAAACATATGACCTGTATGAGTCACTGTTAAGAAAAAAAAATAACAGCTTGAAAATGGAAGAGAAGTTTCGAGACTCTGAAGACTTGTAAAATGGGCTTTTCTTTCTATAAAAGTGAGTTAAATGGTAGGAAAAGGTGACAGACGAATAGTTCTGCACGCAGATGTTCTGCTTCTATTCCCCAAGTGTGATGAGAATGGGGAGCAGTTGCACATTTTTCTGTAAGACTGCTTGACCTGAGGGCTTTCACCTTGTTCAGAAACGTGTCTAGTAAGTAGTTTACATTCAGATGTCAGCTCAGTTTTTTGCTTCTTGCAGAGACTGTCTGCAAGCACTTCAGTTAGGAGTAAGTGGCAGAAACTTGGACAAAGCAGAGACCAGTTTCTGCCCATGAAGGCCACCAGCCAGTAGGAATTTCAGTGAAAATTACTCAGATCTGTGTTCAGTTCTGTCAACCCCTTCCAGGTCTTCCTCACAATGACATAAATGCTATTCAGATTTTACAAGCTTCTCGGTAGCTTTTCATTGAAAGACTTACTCAGTTATGGATAAGTATCCCCTTTCAGAGAGGAAGAACTATATAGAATACCGTAACAGAGGAAGGAAAGAAACTATCTAACTTCTAAAACATGGTTCTGAACCTCAACTTATGCAGGTTCAGTTTTCAGATAATTAACTCAGATTTGTTTATTTGCTTCTCTCCTTCATTGTTCATCAACTGTACAATGAGGATTATACCTCCTCTGATTACCTTGTGAATTTGTACTGTGAGAAAGTCAGATGTCACTGGCAACAAAACGTACCATGGTAAGCATTTTTTCCTATAGTCATCACACCTGAGCTCTGAATTTCTCTGGCATTTCCTTGCATTTCCTTGATAAAACACTGTGGTATTTCATTGGATCAGTGAAGAAAACAGACTTTTATCCTCATGGTTTCCACAGATTTTCTCAATCTCTATTAAAAACCAATCAGTTAAGATTTGGGGATATTTGGCATGAGTTCAGAACAGCACTATTCATAATCAGGCCAGCTCAAAGCTCTCCCATACCTGTAAAATACTTAGTTCATGGCTGCTGGAATACAATTAATACTTTCTAAATAGTGTTTGGAGTGTCTCACAGATTCATGTTCCTGCAGATAAACAGGACTGCTGAAATTTCCTTTTTTCCTGCTAGAGATCTGGAGAAAAACTGAGTGCCAAAGATCCCCAGCTCAATCTGATCTTAATTGCCAGCGAATGTCAACATTATACCTGAGCACCTTCAAATTGTGGAGAAGCTTATTCTTGATGCCAGCCCAACATCTGGACTCAAATTTACCCTAACAGTCATTTTGAATGATCAGCATCTCTGTCGTTCTTGAAGCTACTGGAAAGCTCTTTGATCTCTGCAGCAATTTTGAGTTTGTCATTTTCCTACTTGCTCTGATGCTTTCCCACAATCTCCCTTCCAGATGTGTCAGAAAACAAGACAATCAACACATATTTTTTTGCCCTCCACACCTATTTTAGTCTCTCTCATGCTTACTTATACTTGTATATACAAATTATTTTAATATATCTGGGGGATTTCTGCTGTATGGATACAAAAACTTTTTTTTTTTTGCACTATCCAGCTTGCCCTTGTTATTCCCCTTTGATGTGTAATAATGAGGTGGCACAGGGGAAATGTCTTTAGTCAATTGCAGAAACTTATAGCACTATCAGGATTGCATGTATCTCAAAACACTTTATCACTGTCTCTTTCTAGCGTTCATAATTCTGATGTATCTGGTGTACCCGTGTCATGTCATTCTATTACATTAAACAATCTAACATAACAACTGAACGCAGTGAAATGATGAAATGCTGGCCTGCTTCAGAAAATGTAAAAAGATAATACACTTGTTTTCATCTGGGAAAGCTGCTGTTAGCTCATTCTGTGGCTTTACACAATCAGAGGGAGAGCTAGATAGGCAGGTAGACAGACCAAACTTGAGCACACCACTCTCGGGGAAATGCAGCTCGGGTTTCTCACCTTAGGTTGTCCACTTGTAAACATGAGTAAAAGCAGAACGTTTTCTTGTCTTTTCTAATTACAGAAAAGAAGGGAGATCAGAAAAAAAACTTACTTTATGTCTCTCTTTCTGGACTGGTTTGAGTATTTGTATATTCATATTTTGTATACTCATTCCAACAATAGTTGCTCCTTAGAGTCTTCAAACCTACCTTCCACTCAGACCAGATATTTTTATTCATACTGCATCTTTCCTTACTTTAGATATGTTCCCAATGAAAATGATTTTACTGCAGTCAAAAGTCTGGCTGTAACTCATCTAGTCACCTTGAGTTAGTTTTGATTTAGTTGCCTGTGTAGCTCTGCATGTCAGAGCTCAGCTGCACTGCTGTCACAGTATTTATTTCCCCACCTTTTCCCTTCTCCAGCAAGGTTTACAGCCCACAGCAAACTTTAAACTAGAATGGCTATGCAGCTATTGTATCTGAGAGTCACTTTCAAGCTAGTCCAGAGCCACACAACTACCAACCACATCTTTGTCTGCAGCGGAGACATAAAAATGGCTTAGGTGTAATTTAACACCCAGCAACACAAAAATTGTGTATGCGTAGATTCTAAGTATGGATTTATATACAGGTATTCATCTACCTAGTTGGCAGTGGTGAATCTAGAAAATTTCAGCAAATACCACCAGGCAGGGAAGTGGACTGTATTACATGTGACAAACTTCTGTCAAAAGTTTATTTGTGCAAGGTGTATTTATCACCTACTCCAGTGACTGACTCCAGTATAGGCTTATGCTGAACCTCGTGTCATTACTGATAGTTGAGAAAAAAAAAATACTAGAAAAAAATTATTATCCCTGTAAAACTTTTATCCTTTTAATTGCTCACTTGCCTAATTCTTATATGAATTAGCTGTTGAGTAAAAATCTCATCTGATCACACTTTCTCACACACTCACACACTTTGGCCCTTCCCCACCATGCTCTAGCCACCTTAACCCAACATCTGTCCTCAGTCATTTTCCTGTTATCCTGTATTTCTTCACTATGACGTGGTATCTGGTAGCCTTCGTTGGCATTGCCTGGAAAAAGCACCTTGAAAGTACTAAGAGTATAAACAGAAATATCTCAAGAAAGAGGAAAAGGTCTTTGCAAAAGCATGACTTCCCCTCTCCCCAGGATGTGTTTAGGATCTTCAAGACATTTCCTAAGCCCTTCAAGTTGAGAATCATGTATAATTTGTTTGGTTCATTGAAGAATTACCATTTATGAAATTAATAGTCAAAGTCAGTTATGGGTTAACAGCACTAGCTGAAATCACAACTTTGGGCATTTATCTCTGGGTTGCTAGATTGCAATTATTGATGTTGTTTGGTTGTCGATTGCTTTCTTTACCATGAACTCTATTGTGGAATAAATAAGGTCAAGCAGACCAAGTGTCATGGACTCAAAATGTGAATGACTAACGAAAGAACAAAAAGTTATTGATTCACATTGGGCAGAAGTAATTTTTGTGTTAAAACCTTGGCATCCCCATTCCTCAAAAAGCCAGTTGTGCTGAGTGTCATCCAAGATTGTCCGATATGCCGCTGTGAGCATGCCAGATGCCAGTCACTCAGGGGACTAAATCTTTCCAAAAGAATATTTAATGATTTTGTGGATTTAATAATACATTATATATGTATATATACACCAAATAATGGATTTGCTGCATTAGCAGCAGCAACTGATTTCTTGCAATCTTATCTCTAGTTCATCTTTCATGTATATGTACATACAATACCAATGACACTCCATAACACTTGAAATAGAAACAGTAAATGCATGTGTAATTCATCAATGAAACGACACAGATTTTTCTAGTGATGCTTGACCCTATATTTTTCTTTCTTTCTTCTGTTTCTATTGTGTTCATTCATCATGTTATAGATCCATTCAAATCATAAACTCTTCAGGGTAAGATCTGAGTCATTAATTTGTTTCTGAAGAACGCTGCATGCTATTATATACATAATAAAAAGATCCCAAATCTGTGTAACTCTCAATACAACCAAAACCAAGGTCATTCACTTGGCTGAAACTGTTTCATTGAAGAACAGCAGCCAAACTAAGAAGACTAAACTGACAAGTAGACTTGAAGACTCCAGCATGGGGGTGAATAATATAGAATAAAAGCTCTGTAAGGGATAGAGTATTTTAATCACTTGTGCTCAGACACTAAACAACTCTTCAATATAATTCAACAGTAAAAATCTCAGACCTATAAAAATATCAAAGAGTTTAAGCCCCACTGATTTCAGTGGCTGTAAGAACAAAAAATATCTCGTGGATGGAGATCTACAACCACAGGCTAGAAGCTTAGGCCTCTAAATACGTTAAACTAATGGGTATCTGGTATCATATCTGTCACACTTTGGTGGAAAAGTCACAGATTTATTTTGACTCAATACCTTTGCAAGTGAGAACAGAACTAATATTGTTCATTTTGACCAGTGATGGATCAAACAGGAAAGAAAAGGTTTCACACATGTAACTCCCCTGGCCTCACATCTGATACAATTTCGGCAACTCACCTCCTGAGAGCTTACCCCAAATTTTTTCAAATGAAGGGCAGTGGCAAAGGATGAAAGGATAAGGCTCAAGAAAGCACATGACAGAGGAAGACCTTCCCCAAGGTTTTCTAAGCCCCTTCAGGGTCTTTCTTAACTTTAAGGAATAAGTCTCCTCCCACTTCGACACATCCTGCTCAGCAGTTTGGTTAGCCATTTTTAAATCAATTGTCACTTGTGAACTGGTAATTAGAGTAGTAACACTCCTCTACAAAACCTTTTCCCTTGTAACTGTGTCAAAGTAAGGTGACTATGAGATATGGGTATAGGATAATTCTTCAAAGCTTTTATATTAATCACTGCAGGAAGAGATTGTTTCTCTTCCACGGCCTGCTCCCACCTTTCTTAAGCAATTGGGAGCTGGAGCAGAGGGGGGACAATTGGCACAGAACAGCAAAGAAGGTGGCTGAGGTTTATTTTCTTAAAAAAAAAAAGTTATTAGAAGCTACTCATGTATTTGTCATCATTTATTGGGTTTAGACAGAATTGGCAACCAGAAGTGAAATGGTATCTTATATCTTGTTACCTCATTCTTGGCACCATTCACTGAGTCTCCACATGGCTTAAATTAACAAACAAGCAAACAGGTGAACATTAAAAAAAAAAAAAAAAGATAAAGAAAGAAAGAAATTGTGAGTTGAAGACATATTGCGTTAGGGCAATTATATTTAATAGACTGCATTACAGTGATTATGTTTTGTTTATGTTATCAGAATTCATCGACAGCTACTGGGTTTATTTAGTCCAATACCCTTGTCTTTGCCATCACATGAAAAAAATAATAGTAAAGACAAACAGAGAGTTGTACCAACAGGGGACAGAGAGTAAGATATTATATGCATCTTGATGTAAAATGTAGCAAAACTGCAATAGTATACACACCCAAAAGCTCTGTGGTAAATATGAAAAAAAAAAAAAAAATTGTCTTTGTCCACAGCAAAACCGGAAAAGATATTCATCAGATTTTCAGAATGGTCATATTTGCAATGAAAAGTTCTTGTTTCCCAGACGTCTTTCTGGAATGACTATGTGCAGTGTTTTTTGCTATTAGCTGGTGTTTAACATGATGAACTGGTTATGAATACTTCATTCATCATCTAAGCTAAGAGAACACCTAGATGAGGTGGTAATGAACAAAACAGGGTGGTGAGGTTTTTTCCCCCTCTCTCTCACTCTCTCCTTGTGACTCATTTTCAGGATTTTTTTGTCTGACCTTGTTGGACAAATTTTACAACTCCACCGTGGAAGGTTACAAGACATCAGGGCTTTTAATTCCAAGGGCAGTGTTTCCTCACCCCACCAAAGTTAGCTGGCAGTTCCAAGAAATAAATGACTTTTGCTGGGCTCTTAAATAATATGATTTGCATGCTTGAAATGAGATCACCAAAGTAATTGTAGAATATTGCTTGCCATTACAGTCATTAAAAACAGGCAGATGTAGGATCACTCTCACGGAAAACTTTCCTGCTGGGTTTTCATGGAGATAAGTGCAGAAAATCCACTTCTGAAAAGATGTTGAATAGAATGAATTTGCCATTCACTGACTGTCTGATGGTGATTTGCTTGTTAATTGGGAGTTTAGGCTTTAGAGAAACCTTAACAAATGTGATTGCTAAATTTTGGAAGTTGCCTCCCTCTTTGCAAGCCCTGTTTACAGCTATAAATTCTTCTTTCATTGTATGGCATTTTAGCAGAGATTTGTCGATGGGGAAAAACAGTGCTACTCATCTCATAGGGGGACTTTCAAAGGTATTGTCAACTTAGTTGCATGGCAAGAACCTGTTAATTTAACTCATAAAGGTTCTTAACTCTATACTTAATTTTAAGCGCAGGCTTAAATCTTAATGTCTTCTCAGTGATTTCAGCAAGTGATTAAATGTAAGCCGTGTCTTCCCAGCAAACAGTCTTAAAAGCTACGTCACCAGCAGCTAATTATTTACAATGGTGGGGGAGACTCAGAAAAATTTTTTACAATGAGGGTGGTGAAGCACTGGAACAGGTTGCCCAGAGAGGTGGTGGATGCCCCATCCCTGGAAACATTCAAGGCCAGGTTGGACAGGGCTCTGAGCAACCTGATCTGGTTGGAGATGTCCCTCCTCCTTGCAGGGGGGTTGGACTAGATGACCTTTAAAGGTCCCTTCCAACCCAAACTATTCTATCATTCTAGTAGAGATGCACCTGAGTAACTAAACTCAGCCTCAAAGTATTTAACCAAATATCTGTAAAGTGCTTCATCTGAGAACCATTTACTTGCTTGGCATGATCCCTGCCATAGTCAGCTCTATTGGAGTGGTGTGACACAACCACATCGGTGTGACACCACCAAATCTAAGTTAGAAATGCCATAAACCAGTGGTCATTGAAGCACACACTGGCTGCACGCAGATGGCAGTAAAAACATCCAGCCCCTGCATCCGAGCATCTTCTCAAAAGATAAAATGCTAATTGAGGTGAAAAAAAAGGACATGTTTGTTGCTTACGGGCAAAATTACAACCAGAGTGAACTGTGCTGGAGGTTCACCACTGATGTCATGCAGGTCAGGATGTGAACCTGGGTGATATTCCTAGTATTGCCTCTGAGCTCTTACTTCAGAGTGCCTCTTCCAGGGACTTCAGGCTGAGAATCAGAAAAATCTTTTGTTCTAAAGTGCTTGGAGCCAAAAAAGAATAGGTGGTTAAACCTGGGAAACTGATATTTACTGAATATCACCTCTGAAAGGAGCATTTCCAAAGCAGAAAGATGGGAAGGAGCCATGTGGTGGCTGTGAAATTGTTCTGCTTTCTCTTAAAGCTGCTGTACATGACACTATGTGCCCTCCCAGTGCATCCAGGTAGTGTGGCCAGATCCAGAACACACATGCCAGCCTGCAAGTCCAGAAACAGGCTAATGAGTCCCTGCTAGCACCCTCCCACAGCCTCAGGAATCCTTTCAGCTCCAGAAAAGGGATATAAGGCTTGGGAAACATGCCCATAAGGAACTACGCATCCGAACACAGTAGAGATTGCTGAAAGCAGGAAAAGATCAGTCAAAAGTAGAGCTCTCAGAGGCAAAACTGCTGGATTTCTTGGTAAGTAGATGTCTCGATCCCTCTTACTTTGGGAGGGGGGAAAACTAATTTCTGATCTACAGCACCATGTGTCCCAGGGTATGGTCTTCACTGTAGAGACCCTCTTCATCACCGTTTGCAGCACAAGCCTGGTCCCTAGATTTTCTCCTGGGCTTCCAGGCACAGTGAATAGTTTTGCGTCACAGTCACTGCCTGCTACCCTCTGTTTTGGGAATGGAGAAACTGAGTCTCAGGGAGTTGAAACAGCTCACCAAGGTCAGTAGAAAAGACAGAAGCAGAACCCAGGAGTCCTGCTTGCCCCTTCCCTCTGCTGCAACCACTAAATCCCCCAATCAATAGTGAATCCGTTACGGCAGGCTCATATTATGCCTAATGTCAGGGGGAGAAAAAAATGAAGAAGAAGAAGAAGAAGTGAAGAGAAGAAGTTGTAATAAAAGCACATAGGATAGAGATATACATTTCTCTTTAGAGTAATAAATCTTTCCAAAAGGAAGTTGGTTAAAATTCTTTACGTTAAAAAAATGAGGTCCACGGGGACTCCAAATTTCAGTTCGATTTTTAGCAGAGGCATTTTTTTTCTTTATCAAACACTTGGTGCTGTAATGTGATAAGGGCCCCATGCAGACCATAAAACTAATTTATCATCTGTAAGGTGTACAAAGAAAATGGTAACTGCCTGCTTGTCTGCTTGACATATGAGGTCATTTTTGCCGCTAGCTTTCTAATACTGAGCAATTTTATCAGCTATTTATATACATTAATTGTAGGCACCCATATGTTCACCGTTGTATTTAATAATGCATCGCATTGAATATGCATTCCTTAAGTTTTAGCATGCCGTGTGCATCTTCTATTTAACTGTTTGGTTTGCCTATTAAAGCCCATTATTTAGCTCTCCATGTAACCCTCTCTCTCTCGAGTGGATTTATGTTTCTTTAAATCTTGCTCACCATGTTGAAAAGCAGTGGCGTGAACAAGGCCGACTCTCTCATCCCAAAGGAATAGCAGCAAAACAAGCAAAATAAGGGCCATGGTCCACTTAATAATACTAAACAAAAAGGATTATTCAATGAGTCTCTTTCCTCAAGGGACAGCACCGTGTTCATGCTCTATGGTGTGCGCACAGACACGACTCTCTATCAATATAGGGAGGGAATTAAACGAGGGGCCTGATTCTGATGCCAGCTCAATCAACACCACAGCTCCTGCCGACTGAAACGAGAGCAGGAGCTCAGCTGACAACAGAGACAAACATCTGCAGCATCCTCCTCTGAAAGATGGCTGTGGGACAAGAAAGTCTTTACACTCTGCCATCAACTTCTGCTCGAGTCTAGAACCACATCATATATTGACACATATTAACTCAACTGTCTTATTCCCCAGTGCTTCACTGCTGATCACTACACCTACAAGCAAGTGGAAATCAAGGGGAAAAAAAAAGACTCATTTTCAGACAGCAGCTCTGGGAGAGACTGTGCCTCAAAGACCCCTTTCTCTGATGCAGACGCTTCCCTTTCCCTTTCAAATTCCTGTATTTTTCTGGTATTACTTTGTGTCTGGTATATAGCAGCAGAAACTATTACAGCCCTTTGCCAACTCAGAGGAGCTGCATGGAGCATCCAGAAGGGAAGGTCTACCCATTCTCTCTCATCAAGCCTGGGAAAATGGGAGCTGCCTGCACACAGATGAGAGAAACAGCATTATCCCGACAAAGACCTTTGTAAAAACAGCCACCTTCCTGCAAGAATCCCAAACCTGTCTCACAGGTTCAAAAATTTCCAGAAGCTGGAGTTACCCCTCTCAGTTATCTAAATGATGCTCCAAACATTGTGTCCTAAATTGGGTAGCAGATATCTCTTTTGCATCCTTTTTAGGACAGGATGAGAACTCCTTAACCGTGTATCCTGTGCACTGTGCTGCCATCAGATAAAAAGCAGCTGCTGCTAGCCTCAGAGATGTACTCTGATGCTTTCTGAGGATCTGAATTTTAATCTCCTGCTCATATTTCCAAGAAGCAAAGGAATGATATATATTGACAAACACTAATTTTCAGGCAGCCACAGATTTCTTATGGCATTCAAAAACATGTCAAGAAATATATTTGGAGGAGAAAAGTTTCCTCTTTATGATTTCTTCTTTGTTGCTTTCCTTCAAGTCCTCTTAAATGTGAAAATCCAAAGTTACTCTTTAAAAACTTTGTAAATTACATCTCAACAGAAAATGAATTTCCCAAAAGCTGAACTTGTTTTTGAAAAGAAGATTCTCTGGAAATTGTAGCTGTCTTTTTAAGAGGCTTTTATTGTCTTCCACCAAGTAATGGAAAGCCTAAGTGGAGTTTGTGGGCAACAGGTCTGAAACAACAGTGATGCTTTTTGACAGCTGCGTACTTCGGTGATCCTTCCCAGAGACCACGGTAAGAGCGCGTGAGTGCCTCAGAGCTCCACTGGCCTTCAGCCCTCGTATGTCAAATTCAGACAAACTTCTGGCTTAGGTCTGTGTGTGATTAAATGATGAAGAGGAACATTCTCCTCTAAGCATTCTGTTTAGTGTATTAAAGGGCTTTTCATCTAAATATTTTTCATTTCATTTAGTGTCCATGAAGGGTGCTGACAGATAGTCTCTGCAGAATAACTGCTCAGCAATGTCTGGAAGAGCTTTCTGCCTATACTGCTCATCTACGTGCCTCAGCATGGCATAGGGGTGTCTCCTCTGCAGCTGAAAAGATATTCTGGACACTATACAAGCACAACATTTAATCCCAGGTAATTATACGGACCCATTATATAGCTTATTTCACAGTGAGATCTCAAAGCATGTTAAGAATAAGTATTGTGATTCACTTATAGAAGAAAGTGAGGGATGAGAAGGGAAACACCTTGCTCAGTGCCAGCAGCATCTGAATCAGGCATTGCTCCAGAGCAGACACAGAATTTTACCCCTTCCTGAATTTTAACCTTTCATCAAATTTACACTGGCCCTAGAAAGGAATTAACTTAATTTTTCCTACTCTTTCTTAAGTTTTATCTTTTACTAAATGTAACCTTCACCCACATCCATGAAGCAAGGCATGTGAGTCGGCTTATTCTACATTCCCTGCTGTATAGCTCATAAGACCTCACTGACTCAGAGCTCTCCCTGCTCCTCACCTCTCCTAGCTCACCCGTGCCTGGCAAGGTGCAAGCGAGCCTGCAGCCCTCTTCCCTCCTCTGCTCCCACATCCACAATCTGGAGGGCTGGAGTTAAGGAGTCAGGCAGTTCTGACCCTCCTGCATGGGCGTAAAGCCCAAACTGAAATCTTTGCCACAACGTCGCTATGTCCCAGAAAGCAATCTACATGATGAGCATAATAAATAACTGTTAAGAGGGTTCTGCAATAGGTAGTGAGTAATGAGAAGTCAGCACTGGGTGTTTATAAGTATAATGAATCTTTAACAATGGCTCGGTTAAAAATTGTTAGGAGAAAGAAGAGAAAAAAAGAAAAAAGAACTGTTTGTCTCTCACAAGCTGCCAACACCAATAACAGCAACCAGTCTGAACAGAAATGTTCAGGAGACGTTGCATTTCACCACAAGCCCCTGAAAGAAAGAGGAATGCTTCGAGTTTCGTCTTGCAGTTCAGTTACAGGAGACCTACCAATTTTCTGGTCCAAAAAAGACATCCTTTAAATGCAAAAGCGATAATTTTTATTCAATTTATTCTTTTTATCCTCCTTTTCCTGACTCCTGTCACATATCGTTTTCTGGATGATGTGTACATATAACCAACAGCAGCTACTTAATTGTATCGATGTTTTGACCTCTGTCCCTGAATGATCAATTAAATGGCCTGAAGGGACAGGGGACAAGATCAGAATGAAGGGCAAGGCCTAAAAAGCCCCAGTCTCCATGCTAAGCCGGAAGGGCAGCTTCTTTATCATTGGGTCTAGTTGTTGCTCCAGCCCTATTACCTCTCCCCACCCTCGGCAGTAAGGTCTTCTGCAGAAGTATTGATCATGCTTTAAGGCATCATTCTATGCCTTAAATCCCGCTTCACCTTACAGTACTGAGCTGGTGAGAGAACTGTGATGAATTCCCAGTATTTTAAATCAAACTTATAGGGTCTGTCTGCACCCTTCAGTTTGATCCTGCCCCTGACTGCTGTGACACAATGGTCAGGGATATTATTGGGGATTTAACGCTTTGGCCATACCAGACACCTTCTGTTACTAAAGATGAGGATTTGATTGCTGTCAACCATTCCCCAACCTGTCACACAGAGTTTTCAGCCAGCATAACATTTTAAGGACAGTCTTAATGAACTGGCTCTGCTCCTGTTGTCACCTGTCTCTTCCAGCTCACTGCCAGCTCTCTGCCACTTGGTCCTTTTCTTTCATGGGTTTTCTTACCTACTCCTTCCCCTCTTTCAATCCCAATACAAGCTACAGCCTTCCCCACTTTCCAACCCTCTCCTGAGACATCTCATTTCTTAACTCTCTGACCCAAGGCTGATAGATGAGGAGGTCACCCCAACAGCTTGGACCCCTCCCTCAGGCAATTCCACTCACAGGCTGCTCTTCTCTGGAAAGTTCTCCAGTATTTTGGTAGAAGTGTCGCAGTTTAGGCATCTTTTTTTTTTTTTTTTTTTTTTTTTAAGCTAAAGCTAGCATGGAGAAGAAAACACATCCAAGTAGCTTTCCATTTTCTAAGTTTGGCATTAACTATTATCTCGGATGATCAGTGACTAAGAAGTGATTTCCCAAGATGAAAGCTACCAAGCAAATGATCTCAACAAAATCTAAGCTAACAAGCCCGTCTCTGAAAACAACTGTACTCTGTAAACAGCTGCACTCTAAAAGAAACAAAAATACTGCTACAAGAGTGGGCTGCATCTCTCTCAAAGGCCATATGAGATTAGTATAAATTAGGGCAACTCTCTAGACTTTCCTTCAGTAGCTACAGCAAGTTATTAGATGTATGTAGGCATATATATGGAAGCTATAGAAGCTACAGTAGGTACAGTTTATATATGTATATAAAGAAGACAAAAATAGGGAAGGAAAATGAAACAGAAACTGGAAATATCAAAAGAAATCCAAAGCAGAACTACTCTTAGGCAGACTCCAAATCCAACTTAATCACTAGCTGTTGTAGTTCAGCCCTGATTCAGGACCAGACTACACAGTCTCTCTCTCACTCACCCGACCCTCCAAGAGAACAGGGGGAGATGATATAAGGAAAACAGCTCAAGGTTTGAGATAAGGATGGGGAGAAATCCTTAAAGTTACCATCACGGGCAAAACAGACTCAACTTGGGGAAAAATATTCATTTATTTCTAAAATTAGCAGGAGAATGAGACACGGAACAAGATAACCTCCCTCCACGCCTCCCTCTTCCCAGGCTTAACATTATCTCTACCACCTTCCCCTCCAGAGAGGCACAGGGGGGAATACGGAATGGGGGTTGTAGTCAGTTCATCACGCATTGTTTCATGCCGCTGCTTCATTGCTGGGGGAAGAACTCCTCGCTTTTCTCCCCTGCTCCATCGTGGGGTCCCTCCCACGGGCCACAGTCCTTCGTGAAACTGCTCTGGCATGGGTCATCTCTTCCATGGGGTGCAGTCCCTCCAGAACAGCTGCCCCAGTGCAGGCCCTCCACAGGCCACAGCCTCCTTCAGGCCTCCACCTGCTCTGGCATGGGGTCCTCCATGGGCTGCAGGGGGACAACCTGCTCCACCATGGTCTTCACCACGGGCTGCAGGCAAATCTTGGCCAGGAGCCACGTTACTCCTCCCCCTCCTTCTGAACTGACCTTGGCGTCTCAGCCGTTCCTCACAACAGGCTGGCAGATGCCCCTCAGGATCCTTTTTACATCTTATTCACTTCTCATCTCCTCTCCACTTCTTGCAGCCAGGCCAGGCCAAGCTGGGCCCAGTTGGCTGCCCGGCGGGAGGCCAGAGGGTGAGGCCTGCAAGGCCCACAAGGCTCGCGCCTCCCCCTCTCTGCCCCTGCTCAGCTTCTTCACATCTTCTTCTCCTCTTTTTTTTTTTCTGTTTTCCCCTTCTTAAATACGTTATTGAAGAGGCGTTATCACGGGACATTCTGCTACCAACTGGCTCGGCCTAGCCAGCAGCAGATCTGCCCTAGGCCTGGCTGAGTCCACTGAACAAAGGGGAGCGACTTCTAGCAGTTTCCTACAGAAGCTACCAACTTAGGCCCTTCCTCACCCAACAAAACCAGAACACTGGCTTTTGTGTGCCACTTGTTCATTTTCTGATGAGCACTGCTGTTTTTTCCCAGCCCGCTTTAAAGTTTGGACTTGACCCTTCGGTCAGGGACATTGCTCAGTGAGGGTGAACTGTGACTCCTGTGGTACAGGCTGTCTTTGAGGCTGTAGGAATAATCAACAGCAAGATTCAGCTGAATGATGGCATTTGTCCTCTTCTTCCTCTACTTCATATTTGACTTTTAAGAGTATTAGAAGAGATTCCCATCTGGTGCAAACTAAAGCAGTGGATTTGCATGAGTGGCGGCTGTGGGAAGCCCAGCTATGACTTCCTTTACATGGATAGGAATCAAGGGCAACTCCATCACAGAGACCTGGGTAAAATGACAAAAGAGGGCTAAGAACCACCCCCACCACCTTCTGTCCTTCTCTGTGTCAAGGCAATGAATGAAATACATTACAGTACTACACTTGCTATGTCACCTGGGTAGCGGGTGCAGAAGCAGCATCACTGATCAGCTCCTGGTGCATTTGTGTCTCAGTGTTTCATTTTCAGCATTGCAGGGAAAAATGAAATGCATCAATGTGCGTAAACTCCCATTAATGGGATGTACTTCTCCAATTTACAGTCAGGCCTTGGAAGTGTAAATATTTTCCTACTCCACATTTAGAGTTTTCTATGATTTGCTCAACTGTGTAAATTGCTAGTTTCTCCGTGCCAGAAGTTACGCAAGCTAGTTCTAAAGTCAGCTCTTTTATGACAATGCGCTATTTAGAACAGGGATTTGGGAGGCAGGACTCCTGGAGCCCAAAGTCATCCTCATTCACAGCAATTTTACAGTCACATAACTCTATCCGTTCCAGGTAAATCAGTCTCTGTTTCTAAGGTAAGAAAAAACAGGTCCTGCTGATCCCAGGTGTGTGATGGTGGCTAACATGTTTTACTTGTCTATGCCTCAGTTTCCTCAGCTGTGAAAAAGGATTAGGGAGTCAAGTTCTCTTGGGTGTGACAAGGTGATTTCTATGAGCACTCCTCAGCACTCATAGAGAAAATATTTTCCAGGACAAAAGAACTTTTCAGAGTAGTAAGGTAATGAGCTGTTCTTGTGCTGCATTGAATCCTTTTTGCTGATATTACAGGATTTGACTAGGGGGAAAAAAAAATGAAAGAGAAGAAGAAAATGAAACAGGAGTTGCTAATCACTTTTTATCCCCCTTCTCAGTGATGATGTTTCAGTGTCAGTAGCCATTGGCTTAACTTAGGGGGCTACAGAGCAGCCTATGTATTTCAGGAGAGCAGTCATAATCCACCTCTCAGAGCAGGAATTGCTTTTGTGCCTGGCCTTTGGATGGCCAAGCACCAGGCACTGTCTGCTGCCTGTGGGGCAAAAGTCTGCTCCTGCTGAAATCCGTGGCCAAGCTCCCTTTTGCTCCAACAGCATCTAGAAACCACAGAAAGAAAAAAGAAAGGGAGTGTTTCTATGTCAAACACGAGAGTCAGTAAGTAGAGAGGCTGGCTGATCTTTTTTTGGGTCTCAAAAGCCACACAAACACGGTGCTTCCAGAGCTGATGAGGTCACTGCACAGATCTCGGGGTGCACAGGACTGTGTCACGATGTGGAGATGCAGGAATTTGACTCAATCCTTCGATGGGCTGCAGGAGTTAAAAAACACGAGGCTGCCTAATTATAGAAAAACGAACTGATAGGAGCACACACATGTGCACAGATCCGTAGGCACACACTGACATGAAGACAGAGGAAGGGATTCTTGCTTTCTCATCGCTCACAGAGGCGGCTGTAGCACAATGTGTCTGAAGCGCATGTCAGGGAGGGAGGGTGAAGAACAGATGTGTTTGTTCTTCTTAATGCAGCCCCATTAGGTGAGAACAGAACCAAATCCCCCATCTTATCCAGCTTGCACCACCTCACCTGCCTTCACGTACTTGGGAGAGGACATGCTGCTACAAAGGAGTCGGCAGCAGAAGATCATTGTCCTCCTCTGAAAAATTAGAAGCATGTGCCCGGCGTGGTGGCCTGGCTGGGAGACTGCAAGGAGACAGAGGACTGAAGTCAGAAGAGGTGGTAGATAAATAAGGTGCTGCCGGTGGAATCCATTACCGGCTGATTAGGAGAGCTATTTGGGTTATCAATATCCAGATAAAGCACAGGCTGTGAAAGGGAACTCAACCATGAAGGTGGCCTGCTGCTGCCTCGCCTCCAGAGCCTGGAGGGCCCAGCTCTGATGGCTGTGCCTGGAAGCATGCCTTGCTCTGCTCCATCCTGTGCAGAGATGTAGGTCTCTATGCATGCAAGGTCCCTGGACCTCTAATGGAAAGGTGAAAGGGCCAGTGGGGTAGGGGAAGTATGGCATGCTAGCAATGGAGCAGCGTAGAGCAGGATAAGGACACAGCTTCCTTGGCGTCCCGCCACCGGCTGGGTAACTCTGAAGGAGCACAACGTAAAAGACCACAGCCTGACCTGCTCTCTCTTTCCACAAGATTTGGGAAATCAGGATTTAGCAGCAAAGCCCCGGACACATGGAAAGCTCAGCACAAATGCAGGGGGAATTCAGTCTTTGAGGTCATCTGAGGAGGTTTGCTCCGATGGAGGTCCAGAAGCCTGCCAGCCTTTTCCAACAGATGCTGCTGCCCTAGAGTAGGCATGGGGGAGACTTTTATTCTTCTGACTCTTGATGGTGGGGAAACCCCACCATTCCCCAAAGGTGGAGAGCTGGTTGTTCGAGACCAAGAAGCCAATGAGCCACCTCTGCAATGGCTTGCTTTGACCACAGCTTGCGATGGACAACCCAGAGCCGGTTGATGGTTTGTTCCCACTCTGACCTTGCTTGTGGAAAGCACTCACCTTGCCAGGGATGACTGAGACCCTACTGAGATGATTGATCCCCTATGGCTATACCAGCTACACCATCTGTACTCCCACCTATCGATTTTGCTTTGTTTTGGCTCTTTTGAGGCCCTTGTGCCTGCTGGAAGTGGTTTCTATCAGCTCCCCTTCCCCACTCTTTTGCATTGCCTGCTCATCTTTCCATGCCTGGCTGTGCTCATCCCTGCCTGGCTCCCGGCTTGCTTCACTGTCAAGCTAAAGAGGCAGGGATGGTTGTTTCCATCCACCTAATTCTGCCTCTTTCTACCCCCTCTCTTGCTCCCAGCCTCCAGCCTTATGCCCTGTGCAGTGCGGAGCACTCTCCGACTCTGCCTCCCCAAAGCAGCCCGTCTCCGGCATTGCGGGGAGCCTTCCTCCCCTCCGCACACCTCATCCCCACGGTGCAAGACGAATCATTTGCCGATAAGCCCTGCAAGCCCCATTCTCTAGCAGCAGCTGCTAAGATGCTTCCTGCCTGTATCCCAGGCTGGGAGCCCCAAAAGCAAGAGCAGCAGCATTTCGGAGAGTCAAACGATAGACAAAGAGCAGAGACTGCATGTGACAAAGACTGCGGCACAGGGAAGGAAAGTTCAATATGTCTTTATTTTTGGGATCTACGGCTCAGCATTCCCACTGATCCTTCCTCCTCACTAAAGCCTTTTCCACACCCTCTGTGTTCTCTGTTTATGTTCACCTGCTACCCAATTAACTCCCCGTTTATCTGTGCACCTGCAGTGGCTTTATCCTCAGACCACTGCGCTGGAGCCATTAACCCTCTAGATTGCGTTCACTCTGAAAAAAATACCCATCTGAACGGCTGGAGCATTCATCTGTGAATAGGAAATATGCTACAGTAGTTCATATGTGACGAGGGAAAGAGAGATTATGCTTTATTATCAATTGACTTGTGTCGCCAATGGGCTTTCTGTCATAATTGACTAATGCCACCCAGAGTGATATGTACTTCTGCTGATAGCTGCATTACAAGTTAACACTCCTGCACAGTATATGTTTTCATTCAATCTCTATAGGAGAAACTCATATATGGCAGCTGGCAATGCCCTGAGGGGGGACATCAGCCGTCTTGGGACCAAGCGGAAGGCACTCAGCTACTACTAACGACAGGAGACGAGGGAAGAATTGGGAAAGTCAAGGCAAAATTAGTCAGAGGAGATTCGGCACGTCGCAGCATTGCCTGCCTGATGCACCGAACTTTCTGGAAGCAGCTAAAGAGCTGGAGCCACCCCGAAGCTGCAGAGATGCTGTTGTTGGGGTTTCGTGGTTGTTTTTTTTTTTCTGAAGGAGGAGGAAGAGGTAAGGCCAGTAAAACTGTAACAATTTGTTAACTGAAAAAATGCTGCAGAGGATGACATACAGGACGGGAGATAAAGGGCCGGTGTTGGCAATGCAGCAGCACGTCCAGAAAGAGGGAGAAACTTCAGCATGGCGGGGGAGGGCTAGGGGAGAGGAGGATGGAGGCAACATTGGCTCAGACCAAAACCTGCTGATTGCTACCCGCTTGTCGGAAGAGGAAAGATTAACCTTCCTGATCTTGCATAATAGAGGAAAAAAAAAAATAGTCTGGACCAATAACACTTTTGCATCTCTCATCCAAACATCAGGTTTTCCTTCAAGGGACCCTCATAGTCATGTTCAGTTGTCCTAGTCCCCAGGCTGCAGTGCTAGAGACCTCACCACCTCAATCTGCTGCGATGCCTTTTGCACAGCAGTGAGAAAAACAGGAAAACAGGGCTATGCCCTGTTTCTGCCACGAGACTTTTGCATACCATCTCTGGGCAAGGCGCTGACTTGTGCCTCAGTTTCCCTCTGTGCAAGGGGGAGATCATTCACAAGGCTGCTTAGGTGCCATTAAAAATCTGCAGAGCCTTGAGTGGAAACTTCTGCAGAAATTATTATTATTTAGGACTAGCAAGGCAGAAGGGGAAAAGTGAGTTTAAAATGCTTTATACTGGCCTATTGGGAAGCAGTAAGTTATCTGCACCAATCTCAATGCTTCTTTTCCCCATCATGCCCTGGCCAGGAGTGGTACAAAGCATGGGGACAGCACTGTTACGCATGTCCCCTGCTGTGGGGTCTCAGCCTTTAGGACACTCGACTCCACCAGGGCGACCCTGGCCATCCCCAGGCTGATGCAGATGCCAGGGCATGGCACAGGGGTGGTCCTCCCCATCTCACCCCTCCTCCATCCCTCACTCATCCCATCCCTTCACCCTTTCTCCTCAAGGAGCTGATCCTGTCGCCCACCCCTGCTGAGAACTACTCCAGAAAAACTTCTCAGTACCAGACGCTCTGTCCCCTTGCCCACATCCATCCACAAACACACACACACACTCTTATCTCTCCCATCGCATGCTTGGTGCCAACACCAGCTTAAAAAAAAAAAAAAAAGAAGCAGGCCAACTCTGCAGCAGATGGAGGACTGATACAAAACCACACCAGTCAAATGACCCCCCCTCCCTTTTCCCTTTCCTCTCCCATTCCTCCCCAATAAGTGAGCAACAAAGAGGGGGAGAGGGAGGGGAGAATTGGCCCATTTTCCAGCTTGTGAGATGATTAGCACGGAAAAAGGATTTGCTGCACCAAAATGCGCCCGGAGGTTGTGCAGGCACGAGCTGCCATCTAGTGGAAAGCTGGTCTGATGTGCCACCAGCAGACACTGCCTCATTTACCTCCGCAGCAGGAGGCGAGGGAAGAGCGTTCTCCTAAATGTGTTAACTTCGCAGCGCTATACACTAGAAACAAATTAATATATAATTCTTCTGTGTCTTAAGGTCATTACTGCCAAGGCATAAATTAATAGAGCTATTCCAGTTAATTCATTTTGGCGTTTTCTTCTGCGTGTCTGAGCACATATGTGATCGGGGCGCTCGTCTGGTTTCCGCTGGTGGAGATGATGAAGTCCTGAAAGAAGCTTTGCCATATTAATGTCATTTTTAACCTAAAAGTCAGGGAGATGTGGGCTGTGCTGCTTTTTCCCATTCGCACTCCTGCGAGGCAGGCTGCAGGCGCGGAGTTACTTTCCAAACAAATCCAAGATGAAACCGAAGGACACAGTATTTTTCCTCACAGATGTGTGTGTCCTACGTATAAGCAGGGCATTAGAGCACTCTTCTGAGAATAGCAAAGAAGGCTGTAACGCACATTATCCGATCACGGATGCATTAAGCTGTCCTACAGAAATATAGATGTTTTCCTTTCAGATCAGAGAGAGAACAGACATAATCAGTGGAGAATGAGACAGCAGCTTTAGCATCCTTTTTCCACTTATTTCATTTCCCCGGTTTTCTTCTCGGGGACACATCCTGCAGGGTACTGCGCACGCCAGGCACCGTGCTCGGCTGCATCCTCTGCTCTCGGAAGAAGAGGAGGGAGCTTGGCTCCTTGTAGGGCTCGGCCATCAGCCAGAGACCCCTCTTCTTCCTACCCCATGGCCAGGAGTATTTCAGACAAATATGTTGTGTGGTTTTGTTTTTTTCATGAAAATAAGGCAGAAAAAAGGATTTTTTTTTTTTGGTTAAGGGTAAAATTTCTTACCGGACCCACAGGAAGAGATAATGCATCTGGCGCTGCTTTACCCGTCAGTAGTTCCATTGCTAGAGCACTCTCACATGAACGGGGCACACAGCTTCAAGTCTCTGTTTTTTTCAGACAGAGAAGAAACTGAAGTCTATCTTCCACAAGCTGTGAGAGCAAAAACTCCTCTTTTTTTTTTTCTTTCTATTTTTTTTTTCTTTTTAATTTAAAAAAAAACAAACTAGGAGACAAAAATCGTGTAGCTGCTCTAATTGAACTATTTCCCAGATTCTTGCACAAATTTTTGCAAAGGAAAAAAATTTCTGCATAGTGAAAATGTCATTGAAGTGTCTACTTGAAACTCTCTCACAAGTCAAAATGTTTCCTGGGCCAAGGGAAGGGACAAAAATTCTGTAGAAGTTTCAGGCTGGTTTTTTCATGGCTTCTTAAATCAAAAGGGTTGTCAATAATGCATTTCTGTATTTTTTTTCCCTGTGCTTTGGCAAGAGGGAGATTGCAATATCAAAGGTCCGTGCAGGAGGTGTTTTGCAGCAAGACACTTAGTGCTAAACCACCATGTACTTTCCTGCTATTTGTACTGCCCACTTCATATGGATCTGAATTATTTGGGCAGAGATAAATCATACAGGTAGAAGGCAACAAAATCAAAGTGTCTCAGGGGCAGCAGATTCTGAACTGCAAAGGATGAGGGTAGGGGGATGTACCTTTCCTCCTCCTGTCCTCTCACAGACACCACCCACTCCCCTCTCCTTCTCATGGACCTGAATCACCTGAAAAAGCTTCCTCCAGCCCAGCACATCCCTCTGGATGGGGAGGCACAGCCGCCGCTGGCAGGGCTCACCACGAGCCTCAGCTGGTACAGAGCAGAGCATCACCACTCCGGTCCATGAGTTTATCCTGGTTTACATCCCCTGGGGATCTGCAGTGAATCCCTGAACTCAGTCAGTTCTTTCAAGGCTATTTCCGAAAGAAGCAACAAGAAAATTGAATCTGTGTTGCCCTTATGAGGAAGACCTGTGCTGTTTTCTGTAGCGTTGCAGTTAAGTGCCGAATTTTGCACAATGAAGCTAGAATAGGTCTGCTGAAATCAAGCAAGAAAAGTGCTGTTTGCTACAATTACAAGCCTGTGTTTATGTATACGTGTGCTTGTCTGTTTTTATCTACATACTTAGAGGTGCATACATATATATGAGCGTGTGTACATCTGTGTGCTTTGTTTTTATTTTGCTTGAGCTTGTGAGGGATTTTTGTAGAGTTGTGTTTTTTTTTTTTCCTTTTCTTTCATGCACTTAACATTAGCAAATTCCTGGAGCAACTTGAGATCAAACCACTGTTTTTTAAGGAAAAGTAGGATACAAGTCAGACGTATAGCACCATTCATGCAGCTGGGTTCTGACCCACTCAGCTGGTGCGTGTTTCGGCTCGGGACGGGTGAGCGCCAGGGCTGCTGGGCTTTGCATATTGTGGGGAGTCAACTTCAGCCACATGATGAAAGTCACCAAAATCAAAGCTTAGAGTTTCATCCTTCGGCTGAGATCCCTCAATCTTGTGCTCTCCATGGGGCAATTACTATTTGGGATTTAAGAACCCAGACGATGGAAGAAGTGAAATGAATATGTTAAAATAAAGGACTCAGAGACAGAAAGAGAGGGAGAGAATAAAGGACAGTGCTACGTGTCACCATGGCACGCTGTCATTTAAAGGGACAAATGTCTTTATTTTCTCTTTCTCATGTGAGAAGAAGACAGGAACCCAATCCTGCATCACTCCTTTCTTTAATAAAAAATATGTTTTATCCCAGAGGAAGGATGTGTTTCTTCCTGTCAATAAGTGTCAGCAGCTAATCTGAACCTTTCAATAAAACAATGCTATTAAATAATTTAACCTGGGAAGAAACACTGATGGCTGTGAAATAATTTATGGATTTCAGATGTGTCAAACTTTAAAGCATGGAAGGGAAGAAATGCAAGAAATGGACTACTGTGAGATTCCGCTGCAGAAGGAAAAGGAGTTTGTGAGATTTCCCACTAAAAAGAAAAATCAGTGAGAACGAATACCTATCTTGAACACAGATCAAGCATGAACTAATACGATATAACATAAAAATGCCTCCTTTATAATAGTAACATGTATAAAAACACAAGATATACTTTCTATAGAAATCTCTAAGATGGCTAAACAAAGCATTAAGAATGATAAGGCAAATAGGTGGAGTCTGCTACTTGCCTGATGCCTGCATACATTTGCTGATCTTGTTGCTAGACGTTAAATAAACACATCAAATGGAAAGTAGAGAGACTTCACCAGAGTCGTGAGTTTCAATAGCGAGTTAAAGGTGACATTGCAAGAAAAAGTGACATTTTAGAAAACAACTATCAAGTATATTAAAAAAAAAAAAAGAAGGGAGAGGAACCTACTTAAACAGGCCTGGCTATTGTATAGTTTTTTAATCTTATTAAGTAAACATGCTATTAAAACCCCCTTGGAAATACGGGAATTGAAGAAAAATACCAGACTGAATGTATGCAGTACGCACATGGATACGATACTCTAGGGTATTTCATTTTTCTTCTCTCTCTTTTCTTTCTTTTGTTTTTCCCCTTTGCTATTTATTTTATTTTATTTTCATTTTCATTTGACAACTTCTGCATTCAGAGCCCAGAGCTTGGAATTTCATACCTATTTAACACCTGGTTAAGCAACACTTAACCATTGGCACCAGCTGACTGCATCCCCATTAAGCAGAATTACTCTCATCATAGACATTGGAAATGGAAAAGACCTACCCGGTCATGTAGACCGTTATACCACAACCAATGCAGGATTGTTCCATTTAGTAAGAAAAGAAGAAGGATGGTCTTGTCAGGGCATGATGACTCAGAAGAGCTTGGTTTTCTTCCCAGCTTGATGTTAGACTTCCCGAGCGACCTCCAGAAAGCTACTTAACCTTGCTGCACCTCCGTTCCCCATCTCAGCGACAGCTTCCTTTCTTACACCTCTTGTCGATTTGCCTTATAAGTTCTTTATTTGTACACCAGTCTGTTTGCAGTCAGTATCAGAAAGGCTCCCTGATTTCAGATGGAGATGCGAAATACAGCTGGAGAATTTTTAATAGTCTGTGCTCCCCTTAAGATTTTAGATCTGAGTAATAATATGGGTTTTACTCGTTTCTTAAACAAAGGGAGTAACGAGAAAGCAGGAAGATGGAGACAGATCAAAGATGACCTTTAATTTGAATTATGATCTATTTCTTTCTTAAAACTGATTTAACAATAGAAATTATGAGCTTTAAATCCTAACCTATTTCTCTACACAAGAGCCCTTTTCTCTTAAGGTCTCCCTGCTTTTGTGCTGCAGCTGCCTTTTTTTGGGCCAGCACAAGGTACAATCTAGGATCAGAAAATGCATTTGTCACAGAGGAATATAAACTGTCAGCTAAAGAAATCTCCGCAGAAGTCAGACAGTCAGGAGACTTACTACAGTTCCTGAGTTTATGTTAAATAATTCATATGCTAACACTTTTCACTGGTAGTAGTCACAGGGAAATCCCAAGCTGAATTTAACAAACAAAACAAAACTTTCCGCTCATCCCTTCTCCCTCCAAATGGCTCAGAGCCAGACCCCCTCACCTGCAATTGCTGGCAAAGCCAGACGGGCTGGGAATGGTCTGCAACATGACCAGTGTCACCTTCTGCTGATGCCATGGAGGAGCCCATGCTGGTGTGAATCATGATGCCTATGTGTCACTCTGTCCCAGGGCAATGGAAAGCTGACAGAAATATTTGGGCAACAGAAATATTTGCTCCACTGAAATCACCTGCTACTTCACATGGATGTGCAAAGCCACATCACTTCTGTCCCAGACTCTCTGGTAGGTGGTTGAGGTGTCATTAGTTAGGTTGCCGTTAGCTGAGATCCAGTAGCGTCTACATCTGAAGATTGTCTTTAAATCACTATTGTGGGCTGTGCTACCAGGTGATATCACATCAGAGAGACTCCCAGGTCCTTTTCCTTGATGAGTGAGTGAGCTTAGACTTCTGAGAGAACAAGCAAAAGCACTGCTGGCTTTGTCTTTTGCAAGGAGAAGATTTTTATATTTATTTTAACAGAAGTGCACAGTTGCTCTAGGAACTGATACCCTTTTTGAGTAGCTTCCTACATGATAGGATTGTTCTGCATGCTGGCTGACCATCATATGTCTAGACTAGTCTGTAGGCAGAAAGGAAGAAGTTATTTTAAGAATAAACCTTGGTCCTTTGGTGATTTTTCCTCTTCTGTACAGCTCATCAACCGAGTCTGATCCGTCAGCTATTGTTTGATAGAGGGGAAGAGGCTAATGGTAGAGGAAGAGGCAACTTTTTAAAATGTTAATTAATTTTTAAACGATATTGTTGTTAACACTGCAAGGGCATAAAGGATTAGTACTCTACATCTTGGAAATGTTAAAATACAGATGAAAATTTATGGGAATATATATATGTATATAAATAATGATAAATCTAATGGCTGCTCATTAACTTCTGTGACTTTATATCAAGCTCTGAAAGAGATCATAAACTAATACGGGATCTTCTAGTAAAGGATAGGATTAACCCACCAGATTCTTTGCCTGCTAACTTAAATGTGTCAAGCTGAGGAAACTAGAAATTAAACAGTGCCCTTCACAACACAGTGTCCTTTATTGACATTTTTCTTTACTTTTCTCCTCTTTTGACTAAGCTACAGAATCTTACAGCCTTTTTCCCCATCCAGCATAAAATGATATCAGACCCACTCCATGCAATGATATATGCTTCTGCCTTCAGTCAAGTGAAAGTACATCACTATTTTATTGGATGCAGGTCTCAAGAGCTCACGAACTCAACAAACACTCCTATAAATTACTGGAAAGCCACACCAAAGTGTAACAACAATAAACTAGAAATGGCCTAAGTAGCTTTGCTCAGTCAGACCTTCAAATACCACTCTGAAGGAGATTCCCATGCTGCTTCCTTACTCATTGCAGCTATTACTACCCTCTATACAACCAGATGTATTAGGTCACACTCAACAAACCCCTTGTGCCTTCCCTGTCAGCAAACAGCTTAAAAATAGTTACTTTAAAAATAGTGGCATCTAACAAACTTTCTGTAATGTCAATTTTCTTTAATTACAAATATTTCTAGTATGCTGAGGAAATATGTTAAATTATTTGCTTTACAAACTGACATCCCATCCAGGAGTTAGATGATGTGGTGGTGGAGACGAAGTTCAGAGCCCATGAGGTAAAGTTTACCTTGATAATGACTTCACTCCAAAGGTGAACATGCAGTTCATTACAAATGTCCATCCCCTTCTGGATTCCTTTGGCAAGACTGTCAGCATAGATGTTAATTTAATGCTGATCATGCTGTTCAAAGCATTTCTAATGTAAGCACATGTCCAATATCCAGTAGAAATTCAACTGAGTGCATTAACTCATGTCACTTCTTCTACCAAGGAGACGTTATCTGGTGTTGATTTCCAGTCACTCCGGACCTGAGGCAGATTTAAACCAACTATCTCAACTGGAAAACTACTCATTGATGAGTATGATCACCAAAACTGTATTTTTGAGGGTTTCCAGTGTGCTCAATTCACCCACTAAAATGAAAGTAAGAGCCTTCTCCACCTCCTCCCCAATGTATTTTCAAACAGCAAGGAAATTAACATTGAATTATATGGAAATCATCCCTTTTAAATTGCTTCTCACACCTGGCTTCTTCTGGAAGCTCTGATACCTGTTGATTAGAAATACTCAGTTTCTAAAGTTAATTGTGGCTGATGTTTGTATCTGCAGGGTCCCTGGGAAGGAATTTATAGCTTGTTTGGTTCGGACTTCTATGTCTTCCCATATTAGATTATTGCACAGTCTTTCCACTGAGAAGTTATTTTGATGTTTATCCTCCTTCTCTTAATTTCAACCCATTATCTTAGTTATTTCCCCCTTGGGTGATTTTGTTCCTCCCTGGGTGTTTGCACTGTGCAGACATTTCCAATGGGTTCTCTCTCCCCCCTCAGATGTTGCTCAGCCCTGCTGTGCATATTGACGGTTGTTCTTGTAAAACTTTCCTTGTAAATCAACCCCTCCAGCTCTCTAATCATTTTTGTTGCACTTCTCTGAACTCCCTCCAGTTTGTCTTCATCTTGCTGGTAATAACTTTGCTTATGTGTCATTTGGCATTTTCTCCTTATCACATTCCAGCAGAGCATCAAACCTTTAGCCCTGTTGCTGCGTGCTGTTGTCAGGTAGACTGGACTTGAGTGATTGACATAATCCCTTAATTTGCCGGAGGGGCAGTTTTAGATTTTTGTAAACCAGTAAATTGGTGATTTGAGCCAAATATGATGCTGAGGAAGGGGGTTATTCACTCATCTTGTCTAAACAAAACTGGAGCTGATTTTGTGGATTTAAGTCCAGGGAGCTCCTGGGTATTTTTCCCTGCCATTTCTGATGTTGGAATGAAACATCAGTGCTAATTTGATGGCTTTCCAAGCAGAATTTGAAACTCAGAGGAAGAAATGCTCCTTCTTTCTGGGCCTGGGCAGCTTCATTTTTGTGACTGGTGGTGGAAGGAGGTAGACCCAGAGTTCCAGGTGAGAAGAAACAAAGCCGGCACAACCCCAGCTCTCCAGTCCTGCCCCAGGGGGCACAGCCCAAGAGGGAATGGTCCATCCTGGCAGAAATTCCCTTGCTCACTCTTTGCCTTAGACTAACAGGCCTCCATCGGCTGTCACCTTCTACTGTCATCTGAGTTTTACATTCTGCCATGTTTATACTCTGTCTTTTTTTTTTAGGACTGTCTTGTTTCATTCATAGAAAACAATCCCACTCCTGAGCAGATCCTGTCCCAGAGATCAGGGAGTCAGAGAGGTTTACCGCCTGCCCCGCCGACCTCCTGTTGTACCATCAAGCATGTTTTAATGTGCAGCAGAGTTGACTCAGTTTCATTGTAATTTCTGAGCAACATGCCTGTCTGAAGATGTCCTATAGCTTGAATATCCCTTCCATGTTGAGAGCTTGCAGACTTCCTCCCAAGGTTTTAAAAAGACTGAATTCTCTGAGCGAAAGGTCCCTATGACAAAAGATTGCCTACCTTTCCCATGATTACATTCCCAAAGGTGAATGCCAATGTGTCAACAGAAGGAAATATTTCTCCTGCTTTCTTCAATAATTTATTGGCGTTCACAGCTTTCCCCTTCATGATGACTGCTCCTGCAGCTCTAAGAATATCAGCTCCGCTGAGAGATTGAAATTTACTTGTCACAGCTCGCCCAGGCAGTTATGAACAGTGTGATGCAGGCAGGCTCCTGATTAACAAAATTAGAAAGAGGAACGGGGAGCAAGCACACAGCCACCCCACCCTGGAAAACTTTAAAGGCCAAACTAAATTCAGATGTGCCATTTTGCAGACAGGCAATTTTTTCTGAAAAAAAAAAAAAAATGTGCTGAACCCATTCTTAGATCCAACTGCCTCCCAGCGCTGTGATGTAGGAGGTATGGACTCATCATCTCCATGAAGCCCTGTGTGGGATGAATTGCTCATTTCAGTGAAAGCATCATCTGCCTCAACTCATTCATCTCCTGGCTTTTGAATGAAGAAATGCCCCAACAAGGCTGAGTTTGTCAGAGTTAGTGACTCTCAATGGGTCACACTCAGTTTTGAGACCTATATCCCAAATTAGCAGTCATGGAGGAGAGAGCAAGCCCTGTATAGAAATGCATAATTCATTACTGGAAGACACTTGGATGCAATTTTGAAAATGTTTTTATAAGTGCTTGCTTAGAGTAAATAACCAGGATTAACTCAAGTTACCTTTTTCCTTTTCTCAATATCCCGTCACTACTTAGACCCTGAGCTCAAAAGCCCCATACTTATTCCAGCACAGCACTTGGGCTAACATGTCCTGCCTTTCACGATAAGAGTCTCTTGCTGTCAGCTAATTAGCTCACAGCTGGCCAGACAGAAAAGCAGGAGCAGAAAAGCCCAGGTCAGCCTATGCCCATCTGCATTGACCAACCCAAAGCTGCAATCCAGCCTCCGCAGCACTAATGAAAAGGTTGTAGCCAGCACTCACTGCAAATGAATGTTTCTGTGGCACATCAGAAGTGAAATCAATGAGCTCTAAGTTAACATCACAGTAGGTCAATTGTATTTATCAGTTTGACATGTGTATTTTTGTCTATATGTGTTCTTCCAACAAAAAGATGGGGTTTTAGTTTAAAAAGCATTTGCAGATTTTTTTTTTTGTCATACTGAAAAAGTGCGTTTTGAGGGTAATCTTAGGGAAGAAAGGAGATTGTTCGATTGTTCTGGTTTTTACTTTTGTTTTCTTCTGTCTTGTTTTATGAAGGCAAGGACAAAATAGTTTCTTAAAGAAGTCTGCATTTAGTTTAAATGGATGAAACATGGAATTGATTTAAACATATCTGTATAGGTATATACCAAGTTTTCCAAAAAGGCAATTATACATAGCTTTGGAAACCCTTTTTTTTTTGATGCAACAGTAACTAAAATAAAATCTTTCAGAAGATTTTTTTCCTAAAAGGAAAGATTTCTCTGTTATTGTGAGCTGGCCATCCTTAACAACCCTCTGTCTCCTCCTTGCTAGCCACACCCCTCACCACCGGCTTCCATTCCAGGCTCCAATTATCGAAATGCCAAATACTTTAAATTAACATTACATGGAAACCAGATGTCCTTTTCCATTAAACATGTTGCAAGTCTGCAACAGTTATTTTCTAGCTTTGAATTACAGCTAGCTCCTTTCTCATCCTGAAAAAAAAATAATTCCAGGGAGACATAATTTGAAAATAAGGCAGGACAAAAGTCAATTTTTGATCAATAAAAACTTTTCATGATGATAAATAGAAATGTTTTAGTTCCTTTTAAAAATATTTATATGTTTTTGAATGTTGCTATATAATAATAGTGAGTCTCCCTGTGAAAAGTTACTTTGAAGGAATAAGAAAATGCTTCCTGTTCTGCAAATGTGAAACTAGAATATCTGTACACTATTCAAAAGCTGTATTTCTTCAGTTCATCAACATGTCATTATATTGCCTTCAATTTTTCTGATGAAAACCAGCATTTTGTTCTGACCAGCTCTACATACCACACCTAAGACTCAAATACCTTCCTTAAAGAGCTTTCTGACCCAGGATACTATGGGCGATGAGGAACGTGCAGTGCGTAGCTCACCCTCAGTGGTATGATGGATGCTGAATGGGGACAGATTGTCCTTGCTTGTTGTAGACAGCTGCCTCAACAACTTTGTCATGGTCAGTCACGTGGTGGTACAGGGCATTTCAGAAGTAACGAGTCCTTGCTGAGCAGCCAGATTCCCATTTTCTGTATCTCGGAGTGGCCAGACACAGATGGGAGCTGTGATAGCCCCTTCTGCATAGCCATAATGGGGGAGACCCGAAAACAAGACCCAGGCTTCCCCTCCAGAACAGCTGAACTGCTTTGGAGAAGTGCACACGCTCCAGAGGACCTGACCATACTGTGCTGGGAGGAGAAGCAGTAATTCTGACAGGGAACAGATTTTCAGGGATATTTCTTGCCTGGGAAGCCATTTCCCGACCCAGACAGAGACCAGCAGCTCTTTCTCATCACTGCTTAATCTCAGGATACAAACCCTTATGCTTCAGGGCTTGTGCTAGCCTCTAATTAATGAAGTTGAGGAAAAAAAACTTCCCTGTAGGCCAGTTATTCCATATCTGCCTTCTGCAGGGTTTTTTGCACTTGCCTCCAAAGCAGCTACCGGGGCCACTCCAGGGGAAATGCGGGACAGTAGCCCAGACCTTTATCTGGACAAATACGCCGCTCTGGATCCCACAGTCCCGAGTCTCCCTTAGGGGAAGCCCCAACAATTTGCGTTACAAGGTCCACTTTTTCTTGTGTTTTGGTTTGTTTGTCTGGCTTTTTTTTTTCTTTTTTTTTTTCTTCTTTTTTTTTTTTCCCCTGTAAGAAAAGCCAGGCACATTAAATTGGGCATGGACAAATAAACCAGTTTGTAATGATATTTCGGACTTCCCATAGCAAGAGTAGGTAATTTGGCTCCATTATGAATTTAGATTTTTAATTTTCCTCTGTCACAGAAAAGATTTTTCAGCAGAGACTTTGGATGCACAATAGCTGCGGGCGTTTAATCTGCAGAGGTGCTCCTGAGGATACACGCTGAAGCATCTACTGTCTTTGGTTTGCATCCAGAGAGAGAAGGCGGAGGTGAATTTGGAAGGGATCCAAAGAGAGAAAGAAAAGAAAGCGGTGTTGCTAATTTCACACATTTCTGTAGCTGGAACACGTGTCTTGCAGGCAGCAGGATGCCATTAATGTCCTTACGGCCTAGGGAGGTCCCTTGGCATTTAACCTCAGCTGTCCCGCTTATTCCATAAGCAAGGACTTCAGCTTCCAAAATCTCTGGTTATAAATGAATTCTTCGAAGAGGTACAGGGTAAGGAAATGTTTCAATAAATACATAACATACACTTTCTTTGACTGTTTTTTTTATTTCAATGCAGATAAATCTCTTATAGCTTTTGAGCCCCCTATTTCCTTGGTTTTAAAATGAGAACCAACCTCTCATCTCCTATGTTCCCTACTTAGAAATCTGCAAGTGAAGAGCTGCTCCCTGAAAGCAAAGTAAACATTTCCATGACCAGGCTCAAGAGAAGAGAGAAACTGGCTGAGCCTCACTTCCAGGCAAAGGAGGTGAAGGGATTTACCAAGGTCTTACAGAGGAGAGCACCCTGATTTCAGTGCTTGCAGCTCCAAAATATTTGCCTGTGCCTCTTTAAGCCTTGTAATGAGTCTGTCTTTACTTCTGCCTTTTGTTACTGCTTACAGAAAAAAAAAAAAAAGCAAGCACTCTCACTTTTCTCTTGAAACTTATTTCTCTTCAGCAGCAGTGGCCCCAAAATTACTGCTAATTTCCTGCAAGGAATTTGTTCTTTGAAACATACTGTATGGCACTTTTTGTTTTCCTCTCTTTTCTTCTTTTTTTTTCCCTTCTATCTGAGACTGGCACTGAGTCTGTTGAGAACATGTAAGTGTAGTTGCTTTTGAATGCTGCAAGGTAAATGCTGAAAATGACAGCTTAAATGGAATCATTAAAGCAGATGTAAGTATTATCTGAATGCTTCTGGAGTCCCCTATGCACAGCAACAGCATCTTTATTTTCCCTCCTGATGTATGCACCTTTTTAAAGAGAGCTGACAACCTATTATTTCTTACTTTCCCCCCATTTTGAAGCCTGAACTTAGGGAGTATGTTCATATCTTAAAGCTATAACCCATTTACCAGGAAGTATCTGAAAATCTGACCAAAACAGAGGCATGGTGCAGTGACTATGAAATGTAACTACTCATTTTAAGCTACTAAGCAAAAGGAAATGTATAGCAAAATGTTAACCACTGGCTTAAAGGGAATAAAGTAGTGTGCTCTTTTTATGATTAGACAAAGCACATGGATCTGGAGGCTGATATAGACTCCCCCAGTTTTAAATTTTTAATCCCGATTAAGGTGGGATTCATCTCACTTAGCTACCCACTTCAGAATAGGGCAATTAGTCCCAGCTACCTTGCTTATAGCTCTCCGTATAAGCAAAGTAGAGAGAGTTGTTTCCATAAGATGGTTTGTATCACTTCCCTGGGGATGGGGTGAGTCATCAGAATGTCCTTCTGTCCTCTAAGGAAGGGAGAAGGAACCTACACAGGAAGCTGATATGACAATCCTAGACTAGACACTGATCCTTCAAAGGCTAAGTGACACAAATCGCACTCGTTGGTTTTTTGGTTGCTACAAGCTCTGGACTTGGCACCATTGCCACATGAGCTAATCTAGTGTCAGCACTGGACTAACCGTTGGCACTGCAGCTCTGCTAAAGGATGACTGCCTGGGGTGTACTGCAGAACTCAGCTGCTCTGCACTGGAGCAACACCAAGTCACAAGCTCGGAAAGCTCAGGCAAGATGATAGATAGGCTGCTTTGGCTTCAGAGATCCTGCCATCTCTTCTTCCCTCAAGTCTGAGATCATGTCTGTAACATTGGCCAGGTCGGAGCTCCTCTGATGAGCTCTTAGCCCATCCCTTTGCTCACACTTGTCAAGCCCAGCAGCAAGCTGGAGGCACAGGCTAACTCCTTTTCCAGGTGGTCCAGGTCACCCCAGGGAAACATATGGGGTCTTGTTTGCATCAGAATGAGGTAAATGCCATTTTATGATGTTTAACCTCAACAGTGCAGCTAAAAATCAGTCTGAAAAGCCTATCACAGCCTTAGTATGGCATCATGCCTCAGCCTGAAGTGGCTACGTTAGCCCTCTCTCACATGCACTCATCTTATTTTGGGGTACATGTGGTATGGATAAGTGGAATGAAGCATGTCTGGTTTGTGCAGGTATCTGATTAGTGCCGTTCAGTATTAAAGGAGAAATAGCAAACACTCAGATTCACAAACTCAAAGGAACAGCAGATAATAGCAGCAGTAGTAATGACACAAGCTCTCAGATCACTGAATTATGGGCCTCAAAGCCTTGAGGAGGGTCAGCCAGAACTTTGTAAATGGTAAGAAGAGGGAAAAAAGACTGCTATGGATCTCAGGGAACACAGCAGACTTACTGTGGGAAATCTGAGGGGACTTGTGGTATTGTGTAAAACTTGCCATATGATGTTTGAAGGTGTTTGAAGGTGCTTCCACAGCTCTCTGGGGCACTTGTGGATTGGCCCTGGCTCTTCAGCTTTGGGATAACAAATCCTTTTTTCCATTTACTTCTGAGAAGCCCTGAGCAAATTCTTTGTTATGATCAGACACAGATATTTTATGGTTGCTGTTCTTTCTTGGGACTTACTAGACTCATGCTCATCTCCTTGGCTTTCCAGAAAGCCCTTGCAGCCCTTTGTTACTGCATAAATCAGGTATGATATCTAGGTGTTCTGCTAATGGGTGCCAGGCCATGAAACTATACTGCTAACCAAGCTACCTTTTTGACATTCAGACAGCCTGAAACCGGAGATTACCGCAATGTACAAGTTTAATTTATGTCATGCTTGGAAAGGATTTTGTTTGCTTGCATGATTGTTGTTTTCCAACAAAACAAAAAAGGGAAGCTTCAAAAGAAAGCTGTAATTCTGCCAATTATGGATCATGTGGAGACCCATGCAGGCGTATGTTCGATCCTGTTGATATACTGTATAAACACTGGTTCTGCACCTAAGGAACTGGTCAGACTGAGAGGCTACATCTATATTTACTCCTTAGCCAGTAGGTCTTAGGAGTAGACCTGGCTTGGTCTTGGCCCTGCACATTTATATTGTTCTTGCAGAGTCAGATACAGGTATATTTAGATATCTGATTCATAACCTATCCTGCGCCTCACTGGAGGCATTGGCTGAGGACCTGGGTGGCCTTTATTTTATTATTAGTGCGTCCACTGGCCTGCTGCTCAGCAGTAGGTAAATGAGGTTACCACTGCTTTGTGACTCTGTTCCCTTTTGCAAAATGTAGATAAAAAATCCTTTAATCCTGCTGATGAAAGGTGCTATGATGAATAGCATTCTTACCAGTCTTGCCTTCCTTATACCAGGGGTCTTTGTGAATCCATTCTATTAACAGCTCTAAGGACCATAGAAATCCCTATATAAATTAAACACAAAACCTTGGCAGTGCCATGAAACTGCAATTAGGAAATGAAAAAGCTATAGTTTTCAGAGTAACAATAGACTTGCCCACATTGCATATCGTGCATAGATTTAAGTATGCATTTAATAGCCTGACTAGTAATAAAAATATTATATAGATACAATATGTTTGAATTATTATTGCTACTCTGGAAGAACCACACTGTTTCTGTACCCTGGCTCTTGTGTGTTTAAATTTGTAACTTCACTGTTCCAGTCTCAGACTTGTTTGCATTCAATTTCTTTGAGCTTTCTAAATTAGATATGTACGTGATGCTCCGTGTTAAAACTAAATCAATTGATTCTTAATAGCCATGTGGTGTTAATATTAAGGCAATTAGGCTCAAATTAACACACACATTTATTTAAGCAAGGCCCTGAACTTGTAAAGGACTCAAACATGTATTTTGAACTCTGGCTTAGCAAAGTTCGTAAGTATATCAGCAATATAAACCCTGTAAGACATAGTTCAGCTGCCTAAGTTAATTACTCAAGCAAACTTGAAATGACACTGCAGCAAAGCTGTATGGATAAATGTCATCTTGGAGGAAAGGGGAAAGGAAAAAAGAAATGGAAAAGATGAAGCTTTCACAAATTCCTGTGGTAGATCCAGATTCAGACCAGCAGATGTATGTATTTATGGGATAGTTGTCTACCCTAAGGTTTCCTCTCAGAGACGTCGTAGGCAAGGCAATGCCACACCAAGACTGATTCATCTCATCATCAAGTGGGCGGTTACCTGCTGATTGGGCGAACATCTCTGATTTTCACTGCTTAAATCTCCACTGATTCCAGTAGAAGCTCAGATGCGAAGCTCACATGCAGACTGCTACCTGCCGACACGGATATACATACACTCGTTTAGGTGACCAAACTGGGAGCTGAGCCATGCCTGTTGCTAGAGAAGGATTCACTGGAAATTCCCTTTGAGGAACCTAAGATATTTACACGTGTGTGTTGAGTTGGAAGAAGTACTGGTCAAGAGGCTGTGCCTACTCCTAAAACTGTGTGCTGTTAAATCTGGGCCCAGTGGATTTCATTTTAGTGTGACCAGCATTTCTAGATGATTAGTATTTATAAGTCCTTGTCCTATTACTTTTCCAAAATATTGTCTCCCTCTTTGGCTAGATGCTGCCAAAATTTTCAGCATTAAAATATAAACTATTTACTTTCTTCTTTAAATTTTTGCATCCACATAGACATACAGTCAAGTTACGTTGACTTAACAAATTGCTACCCATCTGTCAGTGTGGCTGTTTACATGCTAACAGCTGCCTATCCACATGCATGCATGCTCTCCAGTCATGGGATCATGTGAGATGGCTTAACAGTGCTTAACATTGACTTAAGAAGGGTAACTGGAGTGCAGCACATCTTTAATTCCCTCAAACACAGTCCTTCTTCTAAGCCTAGATGATGACCCTGAAAATTTTAATAGAATCGTAGAATCATAGAATGGTATGGGTGGAAAGGGACCTTTAAAGCCCATCCAGTCCAACCCTCCTGCAAGAAGCAGGGACATCTCCAACCAGATCGGGTTTCTCAGAGACCTGTCCAGCCTGGCCTTGAATGTTTCCAGGGATGGGGCATCCACCACCTCTCTGGGCAACCTGTGCCAGTGTTCCACCACCCTCATTGTAAAAATTTTTTTCCTTATGTCTAGGAACTTTTTTTTTTAATACCATTTATAATTTTATAACATTTTTAATTAACATTTATTTTTTCCTATGTCTTATTTTCCACAGAGTGCTTCTGTTTTGCGAATCCAAATGCAGCAGTACACAAAGACACGGAGCTGAGAGGTGAAGAAAAATTAGGTGGAGGGGCAGATTTGCCCAGGGTCTGTAGAGGGAGACTTTGTGTATGCAGTGACTATCTGCATGGCAGTACACAGCTGCAGATAGGTACAGGCAGGGCAGCAAGATCTCCTGCTTCCTGCATATTTTGTGCTCTCTGACTGTGGAAGTCTTCAGGGAAGTAATAAGGACACATACTGGCCCAACTGTTTGTGGTCAAGAATTTGTGCCTTCAGAAAGAAGCTGTGCATAGCCCTGTTTTATGGTCAATAGAACAAATGGGGTAATTCATCCAAATTCATTCCCGGAGTAATTCTGCCGCAGCCTGCGGAGAACGACTATGGATGCACTTAGCCCATAATCTTCCTCCATCAAGATATGACTATACCCTCCAGTGGGCAATAAAGTGCTTTGGGGCATCTAATTGAAAGTGTGACAGTTTTACATTGTTGGGAAGCAGCAGTTGTGGGTGGCATGTGCTCTGCTGGCATCTGAGGGTAAATACGGCAGGATATGTGGCAGTCTACAACTGGGAGCTACATTATGCATGTGCTGGGAACAGGAAGCCAGTGCCACAATGCAATTATAGCTTTAAACCGTGCCCAGTGTGTCTGTTCGGCAGCAGTAGACAGACAGCTCCAAATCATTATTTTTTTTTCTGCTTACTTAGCTTCTGGTGATTAGGTTCCTGTTTTGCAATTGTGGTGACTAAACCAATTAACGTGCAATTTAAAGAAGGAACTCATAAATACTGTACAAAGGTAGTATTGACATATCTAAACTTTATTAAAAAAAAAAAAAGGGAGGAGGAAGTGGGGGAGAGGTGGCTGTTTCCAAACTGAGCAATCCATCTTAGAAGACTCTGCTATGTGCAGTAACTTCTGCAGTATGAATAAATATGCATAATCAAAAAGGGAGCACAGCTCGCTTCTCTCTATTGCTCATTTGATATACCTCTTCATGTCATATCCACTTTCACATAAACAACACAATAATAAAACATCTGCATTGCTAAATAACACTACTGTGTTCTAATTCCTCTGGAATGACATGAATAAGAACATCCTACTCCTGTTTATTAGAATTTATTGATGACATGAGTGTGTAAAGCAGCAGAAGGCATAATTAATCCTGGTACAGCCCCAAGTTACACGTCCAAACTTGACAAGGTTCACTCTTGACTTGCGTTACTTTCCCTGGATACGTGTAACATCAGGGGCTTTGACAAGGTACAGATGTCCTGCTAAAGGAGCAGCAGGGAGTCACTTTGCTCCTTGGTTCCAGCCCTTGCAGATGTGAAGGGTGGGTTATGGCTCAGCAAGGAATGACGGGGGAAATTGGAGCACTTGGTAAAAAAGAAAACAAGCAGCCCCTTGCTCGAGACAGCAAACAGCACGCTAATGAAGCTTACAGATGATGTTCAATTGGGAGGAGTAGTGAGCCCCATCAGGGCTGAGCAATAATATTGGCAGATTTAGAGAAATTAGAAATAAGAGAAGAAAATAACAAAATTAGATCAATCTCGGGGAAGACAATTTGAAACACAAAGGCAGTCAGAAAGAAGAGCTGAAAGTGAGCGGTAGTGTTGAAATAAGTCTAGAGGGGATAATGGATGAAGAAATAAACACTGTTTGCAATGTGATGTGGCTTTGAAAACAGTGGCATATATAGAAATCTAGCCCCCAGTTCAGTTCACCTTACCTATCCCTCTCCCAAGCCACAGATTGTATGAATCTCTGACAGCTCCAAGCTACACATTTGGGGATCAGAGGTGCAAAAACATCTGTACATCTGAAGCTTGTTGTTGTGGATCCTCAGGATGTCTTTCCTGACCTTTGAGGCAGTGGCAGGTCCAAGGGTACAGCTCCCTGGCCCCCAATCAGCCATGTTCCTCTCCAAGGGCCCACATTCTCTCCAACTTTATACACCAGACTTTTGACCATGTCTATGGGGATGGAGCTGAGAGGTTGGAACTGGAGCTGCCAACCTGATGGACAGCAGCATGAACAAAACACAACCGCATGTGTGTCCCCCAAAGTGAATGGTAAAATGCTATTTAGGGAAGGGAAAGACAAAATACAATGATTTCTTTGTTACCTGGTGAATTTGAACCCACAACTCTGAGAAAAGTACCTTACCTACTAGAGATGAAGGGGAAGGGAAGGGAAGGTTTATAATTCTACCACTTTTGGTATAAAATAAATCAAATCCTGAACCATATTAGGTCTGATCATTTCTAATTCATATCAGAGAGCACTCAACTGGCAGCCAATACAGGGAGTTCTCTTTCACTGACCCTCCACTCTATTCTCCAAAACTTTTCTTCTCCCTTCCTGACTTGGAAAGAACCCCTTACAGCCCAATAATTAGGGTCTCTCCTAATTGAGGAACATGGTAACTGCTTCTACAGGGAATTAATATGTTAGCTCCTAAGCTACGGGGCAATAAAGGTGCCTCCTTATTGCCGCCTTTCACTGGAGATGACTGGCCTGCAGACTAGACACAGAGGAAGGTCCTTGGCTCACAGACCCAAGCACAGTGCCATTTTCAAGAATGAGATGTGTTTAGGTCCCATCTCTTGCTTCAGCATTTCCTTGTCAGTGCTTTTCCCTTTGCTTTGTACATGAAGTCGAGGCACCAGAGCAAGAGTGTTGCGGACTTCACTCAACATCTTTTTCAGACGCTGCAAAGCTGAATATTGTGGTACTGAACCATTTTATGGTGCAAGTTGTAAAAGCTTGTGTTATTAGTTCTGAGAGCTCCTGGCTCAAGCCTTTGTCATAACCAAGACAGCAATTGCTGCACAGATAATATATCAGAAAGAAGTACATATCTATGTTTTCTGTACATATATATCCAAGTCAGGAGTACAATCACAACAGAGACTGTAGGTTCACCTTTAGTATGGTCTATTGGTCTATCAAAGAGATTTTGGAAAACTAGAGGGAATTCAGAGATGAGCAAAGAGCTGGAGAAGTTGAATTACGAATTAAAATGAAGCAGAGCTTAAAGTATATATCTTCCCTCAATTGTCTTTTAACAACAAGTACCAGCAGGATGGTTTCATATTTTCATTTAGGATCTGAAAGGTTCCAAATTTGACCTTCTTTGTCTTTGTCATGGTTTTGTTTAGTGAAGGGGGGCCTAAGGTGGTAGCTTCTGTAGGAAACTGCTAGAAGTCGCCCCCCTTTGTTCAGCGGACTCAGCCGGGCCTAGGGGAGACCTGCTGCTGGCCAAGGCCCAGCTGATTGGTAGCAGAATGTTCCGTGATAATGCCTCTGCAACAACCTATGTAAGAAGGGGAAAACAGAAAAAAAAAAGAGAGAAGAGAAGATGTGAAGAAGCTGAGTGGGGGCAGAGGCACAGAGGGGGAGGTGCAAGCCTTGTGGGCCTTGCAGGCCTCACCCTCTGGCCTCTTGCCAGGTGGCCGACTGGGCCCAACTAGGCCCGGCCCAACTGCAAGAAATGGAGAGGAGATGGGATGATGTGAAGAGATTCTGATCTGCCACCCTGCTGTGAAGAACTTTTCTTGTGAGAGAAACAGCTGCAGATGCCAAGGTCAGTTCAGAAGGAGGGGGAGGAGTAATGTGGCTCCTGGCCAAGATTCCCCTGCAGCCTGTGGTGACGACCATGGTGGAGCAGGTTGTCCCCCTGCAGCCCATGGAGGTCCACGGAGGAGCAGAGATCCACTTGGAGCCCGTGAAGGACCCCACACGGGGTGAGGTGGATGCCTGAAGGCCGCTGTGGCCCATGGAGGACCTGCTGGGGCAGCCATTCTGGAGAGACTGCACCCCCTGGAAGAGATTACATGACCCACACCTGGAGCAGTTTCACAAAGGACTGTGGCGTAGGGGTGGGACCCCACAACAGAGCAGGGGAGGAATGTGAGGAGTTCTTCCCCCGACCATGAAGCAGTGATGTAAAACAACGCGTGATGAACTGACCGTGACCGCCATTCCCTGTTACCTCTTCCCTCCTGTGCCGCTCGGGGCTGGGGGGGGGGGGGTAGTAGAGATAATGTTAAGCCCGGGAAGAGGGAGGTGTGAGGGGAGGTTATCTTGTTCTCTGTCTCATTATCCTGCTGTTTGTAGTAATAAATGAATAGTTTTCCCCAAGTCGAGTCTGTTTTGCCCATAATTATAACTTTAAGGAGTTTCTCCCTGTCCTTATCTCAAACCTCAAGCTGTTTTTCTTACATTATCTCCCCCTGTTATCTTGGAGGGGCTGAACTACGACAGTCTTCTTGCAAGAAGAGGATATGATGTTGCAGAAAATCATCCAAACAACCAACTGTATTATATACTAAAAGGAGGCAAACATCCCGTTGTGCAGGCAGTAACCTATTTCTGCTTGAATAGTTCTTGTGGACATATACAATGTCGGGTACGGTGTGCCAGCTTGAACTTTTAATGGCTCATGTCTGAGCATGACAGTCAGCCACACAGCCCATCTCTAATCTCTGGCAAAAAAAAACCACACGTGGAATGAGTCTTCTGTTCTGGTATCATGCTGTATTGCTAGGTGGCAAACAGAAATAATCCCTTCTACCCATAACTGGAGTTGTTTCTGTTTCTTCTTTTTGGGGTTTTGTCATGTTGTACAAACTACTGTTGGAAGGTGTGAGTTCAGTTCCTATCCTTGTATAAGCCTCAGCAAGCAAAGCGAGGCCTGGTCCAAGAGGAGGATGAACAAATTAACAGGCAGCTTCTGCAGAATTTAGGCACCTCTCTCTGACACTGATGCAAAACCATCCTTCTAGCAGCTCAGTTGTCCGAGAGTATGCAAGCACTTCTATTTTCCCCAGCAGCACCACTTGAGATTCACCACCCAACAGCCACAACTGCTAGGCAGCAGCCTCAGATTTCGCTCTTTCCAACCTGCAATCTTTGCATTCTACCTACGCAGCAGTTCAGCCTCAACAGCAAAGCCCACCTTCAGGATGCAAAAGAGATGGACTACGGGGATTATGTAGGTGCAGTCACCAGCCTTTTGGAAGTGTTTTGCTCAAGTCACAGAAGACATAAAATTTCAGTCTCCTCCATACCTCCACAGTTGCTTAATGGCTTCTTTAGACTTTTCCCTGCTTATCAAGTCATCTGCTGTAAAATCACTTCATTGTAAGTAGAGTTGAGATTCGCGGAGTTAAGATCCTTAATTCCTCTTCTGGATTTGATCAGATAAGGATGTCTCGGCGCCTGTCACTGCAACAGTGTTCTACTACTTCCTTGGTCCTATTCTTCATCTGACTCATTTAAAATACAGGCTTTCATGGGAAGGGACTGAGTTTTTATTTTGTGTTTGATATAGTGCCCGTGAAACCTCATCTTCCCTCAAGTCTCTGTCTCTGATCTTCAGCAATACTGAAGAATTATGAGAAATAGAAAGGCAAATGTCTTTGTAAGACAAAATTTCCTGCTCCTCCCCATTCTGAAATCCATAGATCTCACTTTGCATAGCATTTTCATAAACAGAGAAAATTCTCTATAGCAATGAAATAAAATTAAGATACAGTAGTGCCCCGCAGAACACCCATCATACTTTCAAAATAGACCATTCACTTACTCTAAAGGTTATTTCAAGCCAAGAATCCATTTATTTGAATGTATTTCCATTTTAATCAATATCCTTTAGAAATGGGCTCTTTCTTAGTCATATAAGGTGAATTGATATAATTTTAAGGACATGTATTTCTTTTCTAAACGTTCTTATATGGCAAGGACATATGTGAGATTGGATTTTCAGCTCTGGTAGATACGAGTCAACAGCACTTTCTTTATGTTAGTGCAACAAGAAGATGAGTGCCAGAGGCAAGACTTTCAGAAGAGGAGATGTTTCTGCAGCACCTGAACACTGTGGTGACAATTGCTCGTTTGTAATCCCAAGAGATCTCTTAGCAGCTCTGCAAAACCTTACTTTCCTTCTGAAAGCCTGAGCCACATTCCACCAACATCAACTGAAAGACTTCCATTAATTTCAACAGATTTTCAATCAAGGTCTTGTCCAAGATGAATACTTTCTTTTAATGTGTGAATAGGATGTAATTACCTTTCATTACATCAAATGTAGCAGAAGATGGGCAAGTAGTTTTTTCTGCTTGGGCTTGTACATTTTTGTAACATTTGAAAAATGCTGACTTATGCACACAGTTACTCTTGAATCACAATTACTCATATATAAATCTCCATTTGTGTTTAAATGTCACTGGTAACAAGAACTTCTGGTAACAAATTTGTTTATCAAATACACATCAGAAAATGGCACATTAAATAACAAAACGTTTAATAAAATAGATGCTCAGCATTTTTACAAACAGCCTGGGCCTCGTCCAACAGACCCTGATGTAAAAAGGAACATCATCATTAACATCTAAGGATTCAGATTAAACCCATAATAGGAAATGCTCAGATTTTCGCTTTCTTCACACTTTTGAAGTGCAGTTTTTCACTCTAGGACCAGACTATATGTTTCTATGTACTCAGCTCATAGACTGAAGTCAAGGGAAGGACTTCTGTGGGTTTCAGGGGAGTCTGAAGAGTCTTCTCTTCAAAAAGTGCTAGTACTACTGGTTCATTCATTTATTTTTTAATCTGATACATGTGAAATTCATTATCATGTTTAGATTTCAGGGGGATTATTAGTTTGATGACAAGGAATTGTCAAGGATAACAAGGATGATAAAAGTTATGGAATAACTCTTATATAAAGAACAGCAAAAAGACTGGGACTCAGCCCGAGAAAAAAAAAAATGTAGGACAATATACTACTGGTCTTAAAAAAAGGGATGAAGATATGGCAAAAGTAAGCAGGGAAAGACTTCATTTTTCTTTCTGATGCTAGAATTGAGAAGTAGCAAGTGAGCCTACCAAATGGCAGGTGCAAAGTAAATAACGGCAGAGGAGGCTAAACCGGCCTTGAAGTTGCTTATGTCTTTTCCTTGACTGCAAAGGGAACCAAAGATCTGAGTGTGGTTACCTAAATAAAGTAGGATTATGACATTTGAGATGCACTAAGATATCTGAGACATCCATATGGAACTATCTACACAAGACCTATAGAAGAGGAGTACCTCTCTGGAGTGGCACTGGAAGGTGGACGAAGATCCTGGAGCATTTTCTGTAGTTCTGGAGATAGGTCCGAACCACTATGCTTTGAAATTAGTTTCCTTGTGCAATCTCAAGATTCTGGGTCTGGTGGAAAAATCTGGGTGTGAAATCCTGCTTAGCGCTCTTTCTTGTACCTGAGTGACAAATCACTGCCATGATTTCAGGTGTGTTGGAGTATCCATGAAGCTACTCTCTAACAGGGGTAACGAAAATACAAAACAACAAGTGGGTGCAGAAAATTCATCAGCATGCAAAATCAGCAAGACAGAGAGGTGATTTTTACCTGTTTACAGCATTCGTGAGATTGATATCAGAACACATTTGAAAAGATACTGAAAAATTGTCAAGGATGCAGTGAAGAGCCAGAAAAAAAATATTAGAGAGTTTAGAGAAATGCCTTGCAGTGAGAGATTTCAGCAGCTTATTCTGTCTGGCATATCAAAGACGTATTTTAGTACAACCTGAAAGTCAAAACTGAATGATTCAAAATGGTAAAGTCAAAAAGCAACAGCTTTGTTAGGAGGCCTAACCCTCTGTCTTGATGTGACAATGCATCTTAACACAATTACAATGATTTATTTGTAGGCTGGGACAAAGCTATGTGGCCCTTTCCTAAATTTGAAGAAATGTTTATAAATATGTTTATACACATGATGCTTAAGGAATAATAAATATGTAGTTCTCAGTTTATAAGAATTTTTATTATTTTATTAAATGTTCTATTGAATGAGTGCTGGGGGTAATTACAGAAATTCACAGGCAATTTCTGTTTCCTCCCAGACATGAAAAGGATAAAGAAGAAATCTCATTTTTGTTACGGAATGTTATGAAATTATTTTTCCTAGGATCTCATAGATAGAAAATGTATAGAATCGGGTTTCCAAGACCACAGCAACTGACTGACTTTTCTTTTCTTTCTTTTCCTGTATCTCTCCTCATGAAATTCACAAGGAAAACAACTGTAAAGTTTCTTGAAAAGCTCTATCAATGTTATTAAAAGGGATTTGAGACATTCAAATGCTTTCCTGTAACAGAAACAAAAACATAGATAATTGCACTTCCCTACTCCTCTTTGAGCCTACACCATCCCTGCAGTAGTATGGTGTCACTCTGGCTCCTCATCATCATGTGCTTATTAGTCGTTAACCAACAGCATCTCCATAGCAGGGGACTGGCAGCAAGAGGCATGTCCCGGTATGAATGGCTCCCACAAAATACGGCTCCAGCTCACCTCGCTGTAACACACAGCCGTGAGCTCACATCCGATGACAGAGCCCAGTGCCACGTGAACCACCACCTGCCCAGCTTACTGGACGCGTGAAACGAGCTTGGGTCTGCTTGCATCTGGCTACACAAACATACATGCTTATTGGGAAATGTGTTGCATTTAAATGCAAGTTTCAAATAGCAGACACATGATGTAATTGCTGTATAAATAGGAAGGTGGTTTACACACAAATATAGCAGTGCTATTAGAGGTGATCATTAGTTACTAATACAAGAAGTTATTTGAACATTAGCACAGTGTTATTCATAGCAAAATTAATTATGCATTTGGTATGTAAGTAATAGCTTCCTTAATAAACTTAGGAGAATAAAGAATCTCTGTTCTGTAGATTGCTAAAGATGGACAATAACATTAGTGATTCTTAAGGTCTGAAATTTTCTAACAATTATCCATATTTAGAAAGAGTATTTGAAAGAAAAAAAAAAAGACATGAGAGTATTGTGACTTATTTCAAATAGAATTTCCACTCATATTAAAAACTGATGAAATTAAATAGACAGAAAAGAAAATGGGAAGAATAGAAGTGTTAAAACTCTGAAGATATGCTGAATGCGTCCTCCCAAAGAGCAAAAGCAATTAATTCCCTATTATATGTGCCTTAAAGGGTTATACATTCATAAATTGACAACTCGGAAAGGACTATCCCATCAAGATGCCAAATCAATCAGCTATGACAGAAGCTCATACTTAAATCCTCCCTCCTCCAAAAAGAGTTACATCACTCCACCAGTGAATCTGCACAAGGGGACCTTTCTGATTCCACCACCAACAAACTCTGCTCTCATCTTTCCAATGTAATGATGTCTTCCAGTTTAATACTTTCTCATCTCACACCTTTTCTCTGATTTTTTCAACATTTTTTAAAAAGAGCAGGGGGATGAAGAAGGCTTGACAAAGCACCAAGGAAGAGCTGCTTTCTTACCTGATATTACTTCTAGGACAAGACCAAGGCCAGTTTTGCCTTGTGGTCACAGCTCTGTGTGATTCATGTCATCGTGCCTAAACTAGGGTTAAACTCACTAGGTTGGATGCTTTCAGGGATACAGCTGTGGCAGCACGAAATTAAATGATCACTAAAGCCACACGAGATGCTGAAATAAGCCCAGGTCAAACTGTGCACTCCCCAAGCAAGCTTCTTTAGAGATAACTTGGAGATACATATGTATATATGACATGTGCAACCATAGTGATATTCCAAGTCACTGGCTTCAGGGATGTTAGAAAACTTACTAAATACTGTTGGCAAAGTTTATTTGAACCTTTCTTTTTTACTTTCCTGTGTGATGCAATAAATGGAATACTGTAATTTAATTTATTTTCAGTGTTTCCAATTAGATTCCAAATGATTTCAAGTATGGTAGCTAAAAGAAAACAAGCTCATTTGGGTCAATGCTGACAAATAATGGAATTTAATTGTGATTTAAGATTTCTAATGTTCATTGATTCGTCAATTCAAAAACAGTCCTTGAAAAACTTCTTTTAAATTACAGAGTTTAAATACTTCCTGTAGTTTTCTAGGACTGCACTGAGGTCACTTATTTCCATTAATTTCTGATTGTTTAGGTTTTTCATTGCCTTCTCTTTTATACAACTCTTGGTCACTTACAAATTACCTTGCTTACAAACAATACATTGAAATGTCACTGATTTGGGGAGCAACATATATTGACGGCAGTGTAGATATGAACATCTGCAGGTGTTCACACAATGTCAAGGTTCCTGAAACAGCTTGGCAGAGAGGATGGCCAAAGAGACCAGAAAAACTTGTTTGTTCAGGAAAGTGAAGTCAGACTAAGGTAAAACATGAGGTTGAAGGTCAGTAACTACTTCTGAGCACCTTCCTGTCTTCTGAAACAAATTTTTTTTTAGTTCTATTTCATATCAAAACGAGGTTCATTGTGGAAAAAAAAAAAAGTATTCACACAGAGAGAAATCCTTGCAAAGTGAAAAGTCTGTTAGTTGCTTCTTCTCTGTTGTACTCACCTTTTCATTCGTTTTCTTCAATTAAAAATGAAATTCTTTTTGTAAATTCCAGTGATTCTTCTGCATTCATTCTTTGCAGCTTTCTGAAGACATATCAAAGGACCTCATCTACCTAATACTGGGACAACTATGTCTGAATTGGCTTTGGAGAAACAGGCTCAGGCCCCACCATCTTTTGTTACTTTAAACTCTCCACATTACAAGTACTGAAGATAAGATTACTTGGTGCTCCACAGCTCTCTCCTAGCACATTGCTAAAATGAAATGTCTCAATATTGAAATGAAAGATCCTGACATTATTGAAATGCAAGGAGAAGGTTGAAATGATTCATTTGGACTTACTCCCATAAAAATGTCACTGAAATCAGCACATTTTCACAACATGTTTTGATTTGGGCAAAGCTACTTCCCCCCATCCTGCCTTGGAAAATGATTTCATTAAAAACAAATGACCAGCTCTAATTACAATTCACTGAGCCTTTGCTCCAAAAAGTCAAAGCCATTAAAACAGCACTTAGTGTGTACGTACTGGGAGACAGATTCTCCCTTACAGGTTGCTAGGAAAAACAACTTTCTCCCTTGCAGAAGAGCTGGTATTTGATGTCCCTGGGACAGCAAGCTAAATTCATGTCTTGCCTTTAAGTGGTGCCCATAATTTGAGCGGAAAAAAAAAAAAAAAAAAAAAGAAATTGAAGAATTTAATAAACAAATCAAAGGCAAAAGGTGAAAGGCACATCCCAGCCGTTTGAAGGAAATTATCATTGACTTCTGAGTTTAGTTCTGGAAATGGAAAGCAGGAGCTATAAAGCCATGTCTCTATGGCACTGGGGTCTGAGCAGAGATCTGAGACAGGGCCAATTGAGCCGTCTTCCGAATCAGAGTCAATACAGCCACGCGAGAGTAGTCCTCTGTCCAAACTGATCAGGCTCCCGAAAAGGTAAGTTTTGTGATTCTGTCCATGCTGTTAAATTAAATGTGCCTTAATCTGCAGTGTGACACCAAAGGATGCAACAACTCAACTCAGGACTGAACCCTCCAGCCTATCGCAGTCAGGTGGCTGCATCCATCCAGGCTGCCTCTTGGGAGTGACCCCTGCCCCATGCTAACGTCCAAAAAGTGTACGCACATCATTTGTGGGAGTGCCTGTTCGCTTGAGATGAAAATGCACCATCAGTTTATCACTGAAGATGGTAAAGCTGCAGTACCCAACACTATTTATTTTAGTAATATAAATATGGCCAATTAATCTGCCCATGCAACTGACTGAAGTGCTCATATCTCTTAAGGAGTGAATGGTCAGGGTCATGGGACATGTGGCCTCGTCATGGTGCCCGTGGTCCAGGAAACACCTGCCTGGTGCTGAACTCAGCCTCAGGGCTTCAACATCAGTCCTTGTTCAGAGCAGGGTCAGGTCTGCTGCGCTCCTGCACCTTCAGGGGCAGATGCTGACACATATAGAATCATAGAATCACAAAATAGTTTGGGTTGGAAGGGACCTTTAAAGGTCATCCAGTCCAAGGCCCCTGCAAGGAGCAGGGACATTTTCAACCAGATCAGGTTGCTCAGAGCCTCATCCAACCTGGCCTTGAGTGTTTCCAGGGATGGATATCCCTCACTCAGTCTGGGGTGGGAAGGGTTTTATACTGCTTTTAATTTAGTTTGTCACCATAGCCACAGGTTCATCTTTTTGGTTTTGTCCCTTTAGAGAACTTCCTTTCCCCGGCAAGCTTTGGTTGCTTCCCTGGTTGAAAGAGATTATGAAGATCAACCCAGGTCTTGAAGAAGACTCTCAAGGAAAGCAGCATCTACTTTACCGTCCCTCCCTGGCACCACGTGTTGCTGTCAGCACAAATCTTGCCTCTGTGAAATCAGTTAAAATCTCCCCAGTTTTGGACCATCTCTGTCTGTGAGTCAGAGACAGGGAGGAGAGCCATGGCTGGGGAGGATGTGAGGCTTTAACTGGTCTCTGGTTGACTCATGCCTTCTCTCTTCATCCCCACATCCTTCCCAGCATGGCAGGTGCAGCAGGAGGCGAGCAGACACCAGTCACCTCCACAAGCTCCAGAGACACACACTTGTAAATCAGTAATATTGTCTCACCGAGCAAAGCTTTGAATAAGGCCCTAATTGTAGCATTTCTGTGGAAGAATAACTAAGTGAGTAGCTGGGATGCCAAATAAGGAGGGGGTGATGAACATCAGGAAGTGCCTCCCATCAGGGAGGTGAAGAGAGGAGCAGAGCTGGGTGGGTGAAAGGGAAAGAGCTGGGAAAGCAGTTGATAAAAGGAACATTTGTATGACATTAAGGAAAATTCTGTGGGAGATTAAAACTCACAAAAGATTAAAGATGAGTAAAGAGCTCCAGACACTCCGCAACACTCCAGTTTGGTGTCTGGAGTCTTTGACAGAAGATGTGATTCATCAGCCCACACATACACACCTTTTTTAAATATACATGCTCATTTCAACAAATGTGAAATGTCTCGGCAAAGCAAGAGCGCTGCACACCCACTCAGCGCCGAACAGCCTGGTGTGGGTACGTTGCCATCGTCCCGGGCCGCCTGCCAAGCACGGCAGCACTGCCGCACCGCCCTCCATCCTCCTCCCAAGGGGTGGGCGAGAAGATGCTCTTCCCTCTGCTTCCCCTTCCCTCCGCATCTTCCCTTGGGAAAAGGTTAGGTTCACTCTGCTGTGGATTGGGTGATTAATTTCTTGTGCACATGTAAAAGACCGTGTCAAATATTTGTCTCAACATTGTCGAAACATCAAACCACCACCCAAACAACGGCTTCCCGATATCTTTTACATATATATATATATATATATATGTATATGTATGTCTATATCTCCTGCTGGGACAGCTAAGCTCTAAGGAGATAAAGGTTTGACGGATAGACCAGTGTCCACGGGGATCCATAAGGCCTTCGAATAGGTATCCACAGGGTACCGAGAGGCTGCCGTTTGCTGAAAAAACTGCTCTGCTCTCCACAGTTTGGTTTTACAAAGAAAATGTTTCAAAACTCATAACCGTGGGCCGAAAAAAAGCCACACAAAATCCAGATATGAAAGATGAGTGGGATCAGATGTAGCAACATCTGCCTGTGTCTTCAGTGGTCGTATACATCAGCTTCAGTAAGTGGGAACTGGACACATCCATTATGACAGACAGCTCCAAAACCTAATCACATCAGAAATACAACCTATATTACACTTTTTCTGTTTAATGATGCAGTACTATTTGGCCAATATTGATTTGATCCCTGAACCGCAGTCCTCAGCTCCCTGCCACACCACTCAAAGTGCCCTGATCCCTTAGAAAAAAAACAATTTATTCATCTTTCCCCTTCATAATACAAACATGTCACCAGTAATTATTAAATAAAATAAAACGAACAAACAAACAAACAAACCTTCTTATACTTAAATATAAATATAGTTAAATATTAAGCTGCTTTTCTACTGCCTTATTCATGCTTGTATAAATAATTTAATAAAAACCTCTCTCAAAAAAAACTGAAACTGCTCTGGACTTTCTTTCTTCCCGAATCTCATGCAGCAAAATTTAGGGATCTTTGACTCGGAATTTATATCTGACTTGCCACCGAGTACCATCACCTCTGTTGGTGAGAGCAGCCTGAATTATTGCTCCGGCTATGAACTGGACTAGATGACCTCATAGGTCTTTTCCAGACGTGGTTTCTGAAAGTCTATTAAAGGCTGCTGTCAAAACCCCACCTCCAAGTACGCTGCCGAGAGGGAGGGGGCATTTTGGTTGCAGTCAAAGCACAAAACCGGGACATGTAAAATTAAATTTCTATCCTTCCTCCTATCCCAGCTGATATGAGTATGGATATAGATCAGCAAGAGCAAAGGTAATATTCTTCAAAATGCTCACATTAACTTGGTAACTTAGAGCTATTCTCCAAAGTAAATTAAATACTAGGGAAACTCGAAGAGGTTTTTTTCTACTGCCAACCTGGTTCATACCAAGAGACTGATAGCCAGGTTATAATTTGGTACACAAAGAAAGACTTTCTTTCAATAGGAAAAAGAGATAAATTAGAAACGATAATTAGTTTAAGCATCTGTATCGTAAACTCAATACATTCAGTGTGTCCGAATTTTGCTGGGTGTGGGTGGCAGTTTGAAAGCTATGGACACAAACCTGTTCACACAAATTGCCTCCTCCCTGGATGGGCACAAAGTCAATACTGCCTTTTTTATAAATCTTGGAGGATTAAATTCCCTAAATACCTACCGTTGACACCGATATATTTCCTGCAACAAATAGACTTGATGTTCTTGGGCCTGAATTTCTCCGTCATATCTTTATGCATAAATTTGGAGACAAGTCACCTACAGCTTTCTCTACATGGATTATTGACCAGCTGTGATGTCCAGCTCCCAGAGTAAGCCATTCTGCAGACAAAGGCAGCCCAGTGAGACAGCAAAGCTGGACACCACTTACTGCAGAAGTCAAGGGCAATTCTGTGGCTCTACTGTTGAATGATGCGATTATGTAGATCCTGAAGTCCAGTATGTTGGGACACTCAAGTATCTCAGAATGGGACAGGTGGATGGGTAAAAAATAGAAATCTGGGGGGAAAAAAAAAGGACAATCTTTTCTCCTTCCTCTGTGAGTGCCAAGTGCAGATAGGCTTAAGTGGAGTTCAGCTGCATCTAGATAACAGCAGAGGTTAGGTGGAAGCTAGGTTGTCCACTTTTCCTAGACAGAGAATGTGAGGAGTGCATTTAGACATTTTGGGTACAACTCAGCTAGATTTACACAGTTGCAGTCTGTCTTACAAACACACTGTAGGCACGTAATCTCAGGTGCAGACACAGACACCTAAATTCTCACTCGGGCTGAATCCCATCTTTAGGGGCCTCCAAGGGAAGCTGGTAGTGGAGGAAAGGAGGAGTTTTGGATTTTGCCCTCATGGCACTTAAATTTCCCACAAATTGCACCTCACGTGCTTTTTAGAATCAGATCCTACATTACTTTTGAAAATTGAGCAGGTGTTCCTTCATGTCTTATATACACACCTGATGATTTACATCTGGAGACTCATAGCACAGCGGCAGCCTATGTGCACCTATATTTCTGAGGACCGTCACAGTCAATGCTATACAAGAGTTAAGTATTGCCATGCATTATTTTTAGTGGCCTTGAGAAATGTGCAGGAAAAATACCAAAAATACAGGACAATGTGTTGCAAAAATAAACACTTAAAAAGGAAATAAAACAACTCCATGCATATGATTACCATTTCAAACAGGGAAAGCCTGACCCACTGGATACTCCTGAGAATGCTCCCCCATGGAAAGGTATTCATATATATCAGCATTTGTAAGATCCAGAACAACATTGGGGTCATTTTGTTTAAAATATACTGTGAACTCAGCAGGATACATCTGCTTTATATTAGTCTTGTGGAAATAGTATAAAGGGCTTTAGGGGGCTTTTTGTTTTTCTGTTTTTACTTGGTGGATAATTGAGATAAAACTGAACTTGTGCGAAAAAGCAAGCAACTCATGGTAGAAATATTGTACTATCCTAAGATACAAAAGAAGAAACAGAAGCCTGAAAATTAAATATTCACTTTTGAGAAACTATTTGTTAAAGTATTTAATGACATTTCAATATTCCCCTTATTATTATATTGCAGTATTGGGGTTTTGTTTCCATTCTTGTAATATATTTTAAAAAAATTATATTTTAATATTTAATAATACTGTAGCTCAGTTTCCAGGTCACAATTGATCACTTTTTGGGATGGAGTAAACTGTTCACCTTGTACTGTCACTAAAGCATATGCAAAGCCAGCAACGAGTTTTAACTGATCTGATTTTGTAGCATCTTTGCTGCAATTTGTCATTCTCCTTGCACAGATGCAAATGACAAAGGAAGAGAGAATCAGGCCCTCGGTGCTGACAAAAGGCTCTTATCTTCCCAATGTTTTGCTAGCTGATCATACTGTTTCCTTGTCCTTTCATTTAAGGGTCATTGAGATAAAAGTGTTTACTTGAATTCTTTTTTCCTCTTTCTTGCTCCCAAGTCCTGTTATACATAATGCTTCTATTAAGGATGTACTGTGGTCCTCTAACTATCTCTCTGAATGTCCTCATGGTCTGCTCTGCTTTTATGGTTTTGCTTATTTAAAGAAATTATGTTAGGTCTTTATATAGAAAACACAGTGAGAACGAAGGAGATCTTAAACATCACTCTCATAACTTCCCCCTCATGATCTTTCAAATCAAAGCAAATTAGGGAGATGTCCCTCTCCTATATGTCCTGTCCTCTGGTCCCCAGACCCAGACAGAGACAAGCAGAGAGGATCCATCTGAACAGGGTCTTACAGCCCCCGTATCAGCATCTTACACAATGCGAGATCAGGAGCAGCTACAGTCATATGTTTGTTTACTTTCTTTCTCAACTTAAATAAAACAAGAGGGGGGAAATGTTCTAAAGAGATAGTTCTTGCTTATGTGAGAAATTCATAGGGAATAAAAATAAAAATCTATTTACTTTCAACCACTTGCAATGAATTATGAATACAGAGGTGTCACCAATTTGCATAGAGCACATACATGCAGCTCATTCTTGCTTAATCCTTTTGCTTGAGCTTTTTATTATATCTTATTATTATAAATTCAAGTACGGAAGGCAATTTCAGCACCTGAAATATTTAGGGAGAAGATTGATTATATTATTATGGAGAAAACTGTTTTTTATCAATTGATTTGGCAAATTCAGGCTCAGGCACTCTCCAGCTCCACGATCTCCTATCTTGATTACTGTGACATCCCGCTCACCTTACTTTGATTCAAATTTCCATGGTATCAGCCATTCAAAGCACAAACAGCAAAGCACAAAAATGAGTATCCATTAGTTTACTGGTGACATTTCTGTTTCTGGTCCTGCCTGTTTTATTCCTCGTCTACTACATCTTTTCCAAGGGTTTGGTTTCAGCTTCTTTAAAACTGTTTTAGTTTGTGGCCAGGACAACAAAGATGCTGAGGAAAAGCCGTGTTTAATGACATGAAAGGCAAAATATTATTCTTCTTCTAAACGTGGAGATTATTTCAATAGTTTCTCAACCTAAGGAGGGAGGCAAAAAGTTATTACTGAGGTCCAACGGCTTGTTTGTAGAGCAATGTGAAGGTTGCACCTTCCTATAGTTTGAGAGGTCACCGCACAGAGTAGGGTGCAAGTGACCCCTCTGTTTGATTATCCCAGGTTTACTGGATTCACGACCTGCACCTTTGCTGCATATTGTTGTCTTTGATTGCAGCGATAGCATACATCTCGTAACACAAGGATACTGAAGAGAGCAAGGAAAAGAAAAAAGAAGAAAAAAAAAAGACTTAAGAACAAGGAACAGAAAAAATGGGAGCAGAAGAAATGCAGAAGAGAGGTCTGAGAGGAACAGCCAAAGGGAAAGACAGTGGGAGTCATCATGTGGTTGTAACCGTGAACTTGAATGAGGCCAGGAGGAGGGTTGAGGGTGTGACAAGAGGGGAACCTGCAAAAACCTGCAAGATTCCTGCAGGGGAATTAAGTGCAAGGAGCCATGAAACGGTATCCACTGATCTACAATGAGAGTCATCCACATCAGTAAAGTGGAAGCAGGGGAGGAGGAAGTAGATGAAGGGAGTAAGATAGATCAAGAAAAACAAGACCAGAAAAATCACTTTTTGGTTTAGCTCAGGACAGGAGGTCACTAATGGCCTTGGCCAGGTGGCTTTCAGCAGAGGGGAAGAGTTGAGAGCCAGCAGAGAGGCAATCAAAGGAGGAGCAGAATTTAAGGCCAGATGAGCCATGCTCCAGCATTCTGGACACCAAGGAGGGAAGGGAGTGAGGCTGGAAAGTTTGAAATGCAACTGGAAGGAGTAGGGCATTCGGGGACTTCTCTGTCACCAAGTGATGCTGGCGCAGAGCCACCCCAAGGCATTCCTAGCTTGGAGGAGCCTTCTGTTCCTTTGTTTCTTTTCCCATCCCCAAGCCAGCCCCATAAAAAAAAAAAAGAAAAAAAAAAAAACAACAAAAAAAAACCAATACACACAAACAAACAAAAGAGGGAGAAATTATGATTGGCAAAGCAAGAAAATGGTTAATGGCATCAAGCAGAGCAAAGCGCTGTTGCAGCCCAGAGCTCCCTCCTGTAATAAGTGCATGGCCCAGATGCCAAAAGGGTTAGGGCATTCCCTGCCTACTCAGACAGGCTCCCAAGGGGGGAAAAACGTTTTGTCCTCATTTATAACATAGTAGGTGAGAGGGATGGGAGAGGGGGAGAGGGGAAGGAGGTGGAAGATAGCTGAGGAGTAAATTGATTTACATTTAAATGCTATGGTTTTATTACTTTTTTTTTTTTTGCACTCAGTGTGAAATCTCATCTTTTAAAACTAGACAAACCAGGGTAAACTATTTTTTATAGTGTGAAAAAAAAATGATTGACACTCTAAGGTAATACTTTTTAAGTTCCTCCAATTAAACAAAGCGAATTTAATTTTAAGTTTAATTAAAAGGAAATTTAATTAGAAAGAAGATTAAATTTTAATTAAATTTCTCCAAAATCCTTATCCTTGCCTTTACTGCTAATATTTCTCTCGGAACCAAATCCCTTTTTAATATTCTTAAATTCTATTCTAGTAAACTTCCCCTTTATATTAAAATTATATCTGCCTGGATGTACTTGCTTCTAGGAAAAAAAAAAATCATTACCCCTTTTAAAATACTTGAAGAGTACACCTGAGACACAGAGTAACTCAAGAGCAACCAGTGGAACATTTGGATATGCTCTGAGTGTGACATTGCTAAATTAACCTGCCCGCTGCTGAACGCTCCGCAGGCAGGGAGGAAAGCATCTTTGTGTTGCAAGGCATTCCTTTCCTGCATCCAGGTACCTGCTGCACAGCACATCCACGATGTCCACACAGGCTGCACTGCTTAGCATTCCCTGCCCTCTGCTTATGCATCCCTTTTTCTTTCCTTCTGCAGAGGTTTATTATTTTTTTCCATGTGCTCTGATCTGTTGGACAGGTTTTTATTGGTCACAGCCTCCAAAATGAACTTGTCCAAATTTGTCTTTTGTTTACTTTGTATTCCTCTAACATCAACTCCAATCTCCAAAATTGTCTGGTGACTAAAGGACTACTGCCATAAGGTACTACAGGGATTGTGTAAGGCTTTGCAAGGCTCTACTTGGTGGATCCTGCAGTAGGAGACAGCTGGAGCACCAATACATCCCCTCTGCCACCTGATCATGCTCCTGAATCTCCTTGGATGCATCAGCTGTGCACAAAGCAATGCTAGGCAGTGACAGGGAGCTGACACTGACCTAGAAGACACAGGATCAGAAGGAGTCATAGCAGGGCAGCACGTGTGTTAATGTCCTTTCAGCTTTCTTCTTTTTTCCAGCAAGGGCAACCATGTCTCACAGCAATAACCAGGTGAAAGGAGTTGCAGTGCTAGGAAGTGCACAAGTAGGATGGCACTTAGTAGGACTTTCCAGGGTTCAGACCATCCCTGGTAGTCATCTCCTGACACCTCAGCTTCTGGCACCTACATGAAGTACATGTCACAGCCTCTGCCCACCACTGTGACCCCAGAGCCCAGTATGGTCCAGTGGGTCCAGCATGGGTTCATAGGGCAGAAAAGATGCCGTAAAACTGCTGCAGCCTGCAGTTTGTGCTGAGACCACAACAAGGGGCGGGAGGAGGGGGATGCCAGCCAGCACCGGCCTTGTAGCCACATCCTTTGAGCTGTGGCCAAGGTCTCTGTCCCCATGACCTTCCTTACTCCTAATGAGCTAGTTTAAACCCATCAACCCAGACTGAGAACCACCCATGTTTATTTTAAAATGTTGTCATGGTGATCACATGTCTTGCCAATGGATACTAGCTTGCAAAGCATCAATATTTATGTAGTTACTCTTAGATGTAAAATCTCATCTGCTGAACTCATAGATCATTATACCTGACAGCCATCTATCTGCTCCAGCATCCCTTCTTTAACAGTATCCAGGACCAAACACTTCAGAAGAGCATTTAAGAAATTCTGTAACAGGTCATTTGCAAAAACTTGCCATAGATGATGCTCTGTCTACAAACATGTCAACTAGAAAAGTCACATGCCTACTTTGAAAAAAAAAATCTGCATGTGTTTGTGCCTGTGAAACTCAATTTTTCATATTTTTTGCAGACAACAAGTTCCACAGGGTGCCGAGCAGTGCTGCAGAGAATTAATTCAACTTTTGAAGGACTACTCACAGAAAGCATTTTGTGGGATTCATAGAGCTCCAGTTACTCTGCAAAGGAATCCCAGTAAGATGCAACTTCCCTGCTGAAATTAAAGCAGAGCTCCCACCAGATGCCATGCGAGTAAGCCTCAACAGCCTCCCCACCTAACAGACTATCACAGTCCTGCGTATCGTACTCTGCATCTTGAGAAATCCTACATGCCTACTCTGGGCACTTCTCTCCTACTTGTTGACATTTCTGAAGTCACCCAAGATCATCCTGGACAGCAGTCCTGGGTTCTTTGGTGGTTTGTTTGTTTGTTTGTTTTTTAAATAATCTTTCTACATTCCCTCACCTTAAAGTTATCTGTTTTGTCCCCAGGGTCACCTCATTCACCTCCTGATCTTCATGCTCTCCATGCTTCTCTCTTGCCCACTTCAGAAGTCAGCAGGAGCTGACCTTTCTCTTCGCCAGCTGTCAGACCTGGCTGAGGTTCCTGAACAACAGAATTATTACCTTGTGGGGCCTTTTTTTTTTGGTCATGTGTCTTAAAAATAAACATGGACAAAGCGACAAAAATTCATACACTAGGAGTCTGTGCTGTAGTCAGTGACTGGAAAACACACAGAGCGAGTACTGATAAATAAAATGGGCTGATATTATTATGTGTCTTATTTCTTTCACTGATGCAGTCTTAAAAGTATTCTATGAAAGGCCTGAGAACATGGTGATAATCTTTTATTTATAGTGATTAAATTGTTAACATGATGGAGATTTGTATTTTTGTTATTGTATACCACTCCTCATTTCCAAAATCTCCCTTTTGGGATGAAGGTATTTTAATTACTATCTTCCCTTATACTAGGAGCAGCACAGATGAGTTCTAACAGGCAACACTAAGATTTTACTTAGGAATGGAAATAAAGGAAAGCAAACAACTTTTTTTTTTTTTTAAATGAGAAACTGAGGCACAGAGAAATGAGCTGTAGGTACTGACCACCTAGAAGTGCTTTCTCCAGCTAATTTTAAGAATTCTACAAAGTTCATTTTCAAAATCTGCCACAAATCAAAGACTTTAATCCTGCTTTCCAGAGTTCTAGATTGCTACTTCAAGAAAAAATAATCCCATTATTTTGTATAGAGAACAAACTCAAGAGAAAACACAAGACAGAACATTTATATTAATAACAGACATTCTTGGATAAATATGGTATCATCCAGATGATTAAATACGATATCATCCAGATATCTTGGGGAAAATCTTTACACTATGTAGGTGTATCTTTTAACTGATGAATAATATGGATTCATCTTTCGTATGAGGGCTCAGTCTATTCAGATGGCTCCCTGTGAGAGAGAAATTGCCCATCCAATGCTGCCAGTATTGCGTGCTGTTTCAATGTGCAGAGGAGATATGTTGTCCATATGTAGAGATCTCCAGCATCAAGGAGTCTGCCACTATCACGTTCATTCAAAAACACAGCAGAGGAAGACAGTGGATGCTTACGCTCATCACTGTTTTAGAAGATGCTCCTTCTGAGAACGTGGCATAGGCCACATTCTTAACCAGTGGATGCTGTGACACTGAGCTGGAAACTCTTCAGCACATTAGTGTTATGTTATGGTAAGCTACATGTCTCATGATGTCATACCATTTGAAAAGGTATGACCTGAAAAAAAAAAAGAAATCACAACCAAAAAAAAAAAAAAGAAACTTAAAATAAAAGCCCAAGAGTATACCACTGTATCTATTCCTGTGGATTTGGACTTTTCCAGGCAGTGTACCCTACCTGTAGATCTGAATTTGTCTGCAGAAGAGAGAGGATACAGGCAGTCCTGGACTGCATGAAGCCAGCGGTCCATCTGATTCAGTAAGCCATCTAGCAGTAACCAAGGAGGCCTCAGATAAAGGTTCAAGAAATTTCTCTCACAAGGGAACTTTCTTGCTTTCCCACAGCAGGTTGAGATCTTCTCAAGCCTGGAAGTACAAGAATTTATCTCCCTTCTCTTGCTTATGTTGAAAAACTTACCATTAAGTGTATTCTGCAGACTATCTGGAGAGTAAGGAGCTTTCATCACATTGACACAAAAATAGAGAGAGTTTTATGGGGTGTGTTTCATTCCCGTTGGGTGCCCACCAGCCATGACTACTGCCCTTTGGGCCACACAATCAACCTCCTCACTCATGAAGATAAATGTCATATCAGCCCTGCAGTAAGCCATCATCTATTCTTGAGAAACAAAGAGAGTATATAGCATGACCTTCCTTGAAATATTGGATCTATTTACACGGGTTTGCGTGGACCACATTACTTATGAGTCACCAAGGGGAAACTGAGCTCCTTGTAGATAAAGCGATCAGTGAAAACCACTGTAAATAAATCTGAAATTTCTATGAAGGTCGCACTGTGTCTGATTTATACTTCAGCACCCTATGAAATAATGTTGACCAGGTAAGTGGTTTTCAATTATTTTTTTTTTATTCACATAAGGAAAAAAAAAATCCTTTTTTGTAGTATAAGGGACTGCTCTATTTTAAAGTGTATCTGGTTAGAGAGATGACACATGCCCAGGAAGTAAGTTATTTTTGTCAGGCATAAGGGTAAATGTTCCTGGACCTCATTCTGCCACCCTCACTAACCAGGATGACTTGCATGGACATACATAGCAGAATCAAACCCAGCAGCAGCAACAGACAACTCTGAGTTTGAGGCTCCATTTTACTGACTAATGTGTGCCTTTATTTTCATGAATAGCCCCAGCATAGGTCAAGCTAGAGTGAAACCTTAGTATCATCAAACTAGGAGTTATCATGAGCACAGGGTTTTGGTCTTGGAAGATAAGTAATGCTCTAGTGACCAAATTACAGGAGTGGAAGTCAGGAATCTGGTTTCTGTCATTAATCTGCTTTGTGACCAATTTTACTTCCCCTACCAGCTTTCATCTGGCATATCTGTTAAAGCAAGTGAGCCCCTGATATCAGAGAAGACTACCTGATGTGATTACAATATGAGTAATAACCAGTAGGACTCCATTTTAGGTTCTGAGAAGTCTTCTTGTTGAATGTGTATTCAGTTCACAAAATTAGACCAGAAATCTATGAGCAGGTTCTCTAAGAATATTGACAGGTTTTCTATTTACTATCCAGAATGTCATTGGATGGTAAAAATCATATCTAGTAAGTGAACTTGATCACCTCATACATCCTTCTGAGCCCCAAACTGATGTTCTAGTGTTCCAAACAGGGCAAAATAAAACCAAACTATTTTGGAGTGCCTAAGCTGAGTGCAGCAAAAACTATCTTCTAAGAATTACAGCTAGAAATCTTGAACTTGCCTGAACTGTTACTCATTCTCACAGAAGTAAGTTTTACTTAGCACAGTAGCAAGTCAAGCTGCAGGAAGACTGAGAGGGTCTTCAGAGAAAATAAGCAACCTGGGTAATTATAGCAGGTGAAATTCAGAGCTGGTAAAGAGGAAGATGCTCTTTGACAGAAGAGTTCGAGTTACTTTGTGATTCTTCCACGATCTCAGATTTCAAATTACCTGTGAACAAGGCCAGTCCTGGGTGAGTGGCAATTATGTAAGGCAGTAGATCACTAGAAGTCCAGCAAAATGGCCAAAGTCGTGTTGTTTTATTCCTGAATCTTTGAAAACCAGGTTTAGCCAGTGCAGCAGCAAGAGTAGAACCATAGAACCATAGAATAGTTAGGGTTGGAAGGGACCCTCAAAGGTCATCTAGTTCAACCCCCCTGCAAGGAGCAGGGACATCCCTGACTAGATCAGGTTGCTCAGAGCCTCAACCAGCCTGGCCTTGAACGCTTGGGTCAGCAGCCATCCCTCTAAGGAGATAGTCCCTCTCGGCAGAACTATGTGTCAAAGTCTTCTGCCACATTTGCCATAAATGTCCTCCACCACCACAAAGGTCATGAGATACTCAGCTGTTCTTGCAGTCTCTGTCCTTGCACATCTTTCCCAGGCTGGTCCTGGTTCCCATCCGGGCTGCCTGCACCAGTTCCACCACAACACGCAGGAAAAAGATGTGGCTACCTGCATGGTTCTACTGACAGCATATAAATATGCATAAATAAGTAGATTTTTAAAAGTAGAATGGTTTTACTGTTTAAGGCAATCCTGTACCCTCGCTTGAAATATTAAATTCAGTTTTGCTTGCATCATCTTTATGAAGGTAAAAGCAAAGTGATAGGGTATGTTAGTTAGTGCTGACTTTCCATTGCCCTGCTGTTCCGCTGTTGCTGACATTTACCTGGTGCAAAGAATTTACAATGGCTGTGAATAATTTCATTAGTTGTGTTTTGTAGCTTCTTGTCACTGTGCAGGGCAACACTGAATCAGCCTGGCTGATTCATAGAGCTAAAAGTATCCTCCGAAGAAAAGCTGACTCTTGTTAATCTTGGGCTTGGTGGCCAGCAATGGTATTGTTATAAAGCATCTCTTTCATTAAAAAAAAAGCTTAACAGTTTCGTGAAAAATATGTAATTTTTGTCAAAAGGGGATTGTGGGAACTTTTGTCCTTCCCAGCTCCATTTCTGATTTTCCTTCTGTTCTCAAACAAAAAGCAGCCCAGAGTACCTTTGCTCACATGCTGCAGGAAAAGACACCTTCTTTAAAATTTCTTGGAAAATATGCCCAGCACTCGGACTTCAGCTCAGTTTTTAAATTTCTTAATAAAAAGAGCTGAGTCAAAGGCTGATCTGAAGTGCTGCCTCCCACAGAGTCTAGCTAGGATAAGGTTTTTTTAAACCAAATTGAGGTTTTAAAACCAGATTGGTTAATTTAAACCGGACCGGGACCAGCTTTTTGTCTACCTCAGCAGTTCTGCCACACCTCAGGACTTTTTATCAAATCTATGCCTCAGCAAATTTAAGTGCTAGTTTAACTGCAGTTGTTAGTTAAATGACAGATAATTACATTCCTGTAGTTCAGATTAATTGCTGCAGTATATGAGTACCTTACACATTGGACAGGAGGTATCTGAAATGTCTCTGGAAAAACTGATCAAAGCAGTAAGTATTCTCTTCAGTGTGAAATCATCTTTCTGTCCTACAAAGGGCAAATCTGAGCACCCATCAGCTCTCAGGTACCATCCTCAAACCCAGGAGGTGGCTCAGCTGGGCTGGTCATTGCCTTCCCAAGGGAAGGACCAAGAACTGCCTCATGACACACAGGAGTGGAGCCCAGAAATTTGCTAAAGTAGCATTATCACATTAAACTTTTTTTTTTTTTGTTACTCCTATTATTAACACTATCATGACTGTGCTAGCTCTTTCCAGAAGAACCATACAGGAAGAAAACTCAAACTGTCCCAGTCCTTATGTAAACTCAGAAAAAAACTCCAATCCACATCCTGGAAAACTGCAACTTAAGGAAGTTAACAATTGAATTAAATCAAGTGATTGCCACTTAATTTAAAATGAGTGGAATGGCTTCAGAGCAATTGCACTGGAAAACCATCTATGCAAAATATTAATTCATGTTTTTATTTATTTCATTTGGCAGTTTGTTTTGCCGCCTTCTCTACACTCAGATTTATCGGTGGTCTGGCAACCCTCAAAGACCGTTTGAGAAGCAGTACGGTTTTGGCAAGGGCTAAATCCTAGCAGAAGACTCTCTGAAACTCACAGTAAATCTTTACGTTCTGTTGCTCTACAGACCCTGCTTCACCATCTGCCTTGTGAATTGCATTTTTTGTTGCGGTATTTCACAAGTTTTAAAATATGGTTATTACAATCCATAAACCAGCTTTCACACAGATTATTAATTAAGTCCAAAATATTGTACCAACATACTTTGTGAAATATGGCTCATACGTCACAGCACTGCTGCCATTACAACCCATCTGCATAATATTCGATCGGAGCACTTAAAAGCTGTAAGTTTTTTGTTTGTTGCAGAGGGGGAGGTTTGTTTTGTTTTCCCTTGCAGCAGTCCAAGAAGTAAAACCTGGAGCCTTAAAGTCAGGTGGATGAGATAAATTGAAACGGATCTTATTGCTCCCAAACACTCTCCTGGAAATAATGGCATCTTGACATTTTATCAGTCACTCATGCGGTCATTCTCAGCGGTATCAGCCAGAGCTTGAAGGATAGAGCCGTAAAGAAAGGATTGTCAGCCATAAACATTCCTCAAAACCGTGAAAGCCACAAATGAAAGCTTAAGTAATGGAGGACGGAATACCCTTGATATTTCAACAATTACCTGCAACAACAGGCTTTGTTCAGAGCCCTGGCCATTTTTTCAAAAGCCTTTAGTTGTCATGGCCAGAATAGGATAGGGGAAAAAAAAAAAAAAAAAGGAAAAGGAAAAAAAAAAAAGAAAGAGAAAGAGAGAAAAAGAGAAGGATCAAAAGCTCAGATGTGAAAAGATAAACGTGAGTGGCTGCATATATGAGGAAGTTCATGGAAATTTTTCATTTTAAAAAAATCAAGATTTATTGCCAGGTATTAGAATTATTAAGCTTGTAGTGAGATTTTTTTTTTTCCCTTTTTCTCCAAGAGATCATTAGAAAGACATTCATGCTGCTGAGCTGTTACCTCTGTGGCCATTTTTGATGTCAAATTATAGAGAAAAAAATGACTTGCAAGCACATGGCAATCGAAGTAGCTTCAGTAACAGACAGAAGCAAGCAAGTGGGAAAGCAGAAGTGAATTCAACTTCATTACACTTTGGAAAAATATAATATTTCTGTGGAGAACAAAAAAAAAAGTAAGTTAATTTTAAATAGTCTTGTGTCATTCACTTAGAGTTCAGAGAAACTAAATAAAATGTAGTGCTTGGTATCCAAGTCAACCCAAACTCTGGAGGCAGCAAACACGAAAGGTTAAATGCTCCAGAAATTGCATTTGTAGAGTTTCTCAACTTAGGAGATTAATAGTTACTCAAAGCAATGGATAAATATTAGCAAAGGACCATTAGCAGAGAAAAACACATCAGTGAATCAGAGCTCCCCAGCTTATCAGATCAATTTTAAATGGGTTTATGTTGGACTTTTCTAGCTCCTTAATGAGGAACAAATTGGTTTTTTACCCCTTTTTGTTTCCTGAGCCTTTGTTGACTTTTTGATGTTACCTCCATAGAACCATTAATACAAATGGGTCGGTGGCATAAGGGTGTTAATTCCCTCTCCCCTGCAGGTTCCTGAATACAGTCATTTTATAAAAGTTCCCTTTTATTACTCTGCTCATGGTCACCAAAAGTTTTAGAACAAATGAGTTACTATTGTTCAGTGATTCCTACTAAGGGAGAAGAGGCGAAGTAATGAATGGAAATGAGACCCAGAAACAGGAGGCCAGTTTTTCTTTTCTTTTATATATATGTAGACAACAATATGAACAGCTAAGTTACAGCTTGTACACTGGCTTGAGTGAGCTTGTGCCTAGAGAGAAAAGAATCACATCCTGTGTTTGCAAGCAAGTATTGAACCCAACCAATTTAATAGGAAAGCTCCATTTCACCTTTTAAACCTCCAAGAAGAAAAAAAAAAAAAAGAGAGAGAGGGAGAGTGATATTTGAAATATAGTCCTTATTGAAGCAACAAAACACACTTTGTTGCACTTTATCAATGGTAGAGAAGAGAGCAGAGCAAGGGCACTCTTTCTTAACTAAACTCATGTGCTCACATGTAGAAATCTGAGTCCATTTGAAATGGGTACCTAAAGGCTTATAGGAAAGATGGGGAGAAACTCTTCAGCAGGGCCTGTTGTGATAGGATGAGGGGTCATGGGTTTAAAACAGAAGGAAGCAGATTCAGATTGGACATAAGGAAAAAGTTTTTTTATACTGATGGTGGTGGAACACTGGCACATGTTGCCCAGAGAGGTGGTAGGTGCCCCATCTCTGGAAACATTCAAGGCCAGGTTGAATGAGGCTCTGAGCAACCTGATCTGGTTGGAGATGTCGCTGGTGCTTGCAGGGGGGTTGGACTAGAAGGCCTTTAAAGGAACCCTTCCAACTCAAACTATTCTATGATTCTATGAAATGTCCCAGGACATGGTCCTGGCCTCTCACACCCATCTCAGAAAAATGCAGGTTCTTATAAATCCTGGACCATTTCTGACACTGTGATGCAGATCTCTTGAACACTCAAGGTTGTCTCAGAAGATTCAAAGCACCCAGGAAAAAAAAAAACAAAACCTGGAATTAACTTGAAAAGTTAACCCTTCCAAGACATGCTTCCAGGCCAGGCATCTCATTGACTCTGTGGGCTTCAAATGACATTTGGCAGCTAAATTCTTCCATGGAGTTGACTGAAGGATTCTTTTCCTTGGGTTACGTCTGTCTGGTTCATAACATCGCTCTGCAAGCTGAGGGTTGGGTTTTGCTCCTGATCAGATGAGTAAACCTGGATGATCCATTACCCACCTTTGCTTTCATTTCGCATTGTATGAATTTGCTTTATTCAAACTGCTGCCCGCAAGGCTGAATTGCTCTATGCCACTGTTAATGGAGCCTCCATCTTCTGTGGATACTAGTAAATGCTGAGGTAACAAAATAGTTTTCATGGCCTTTGGATGTTGCGACACAGATGATCATTTTGGAAGGGTGCTGGAAACTGTTTATGCCCTAAGGTGTCTTTGAGATGGAAAGTAGCTGCTCTGTGGACCTCTAAAGTCTCATGCAAGAACATGCCCCCCACCTCCATCAGCACTTGTGTGTCTCTACGATGAGGTACCTCATGCAATCCCCCTCCACCCATGGACCTCACAGACTAGGGACATCTGGTTTTTCTCCTCCCTTGATCCACCAGTCACAAAAACCTGGTAGGTTCCTGCAAAAGTCTTACTTTAGATGAAGCAGAAATTTTTACAAAAAAAAAATTCTAACAGGCTTTGACATCAGTAGTTGTTTTTATACATGATTTGGATGTACAAGGTGTAACAGGATAATGCAGGAAACTTTCATACCAATTGAAGCTGACAAGCTGATGCAGCTGCCCTTATTTCTTATACTCAGAATCATCTGATTTCTGTAAATAATTACGTTGGTAAGTTTAGAAAACTTCTTTCGGATTCAAATATTCATTCAATTTTCATGACAAAACAAGTGATTTTTGTGTGAATACTTCAGGCTTTTATAGAGGGAAGAACAGAGCTACCAGGAGGTTAAATGTTGCAGTGTAGGTGTGAGCAAGTTGAAATACAGAATAACATTTCTGCTTCCTCCAATGAAATATGCATTTTATCTTCTATGAAGACTTGTTTCTTGCTAGTCTCTGTCAGCAGGTGCCATCAACATGATAGTGTTTTGCTGACCTGTGAAAGAGCTTCTAGTAACCACTACTCAAGAGCTCCATTAAGACAGAATCATTTAAGCTGATTCCATAACAATGTGAAGCTTTTGTAAAATGAGGTTAGGAGGTTGATGCATTTTATATAACCAAATGCAGCCATTTTGGGCCTGAACTTGTGAGCTGCTGAATATTCTCAACTTCCATTAATGTTACAGACATGCTCAGCATTTTATGAGACCAATATCAATGAAATCTAAAATTTTAAGATAATGTTTTAGTTACAGTAATAACAATGGAAATGCACAGGAATTTGAAGATATTTCCAAAACAAAAGAAACAAAACTCATGGCATCTTTCCTCGTTACTGATTACAGTTTATAGTTAAATCCTTGCCTTGCCTTGCCTTCTCTTCCTTCCTCTTCTGTAGTCTGAAATGACTCTTAGAAAACCTAGTAAAGTTAATCTGATTCATGACTTATTACATTTTTGACACTGTTCCTCAATAGCCATCAAATATATTATGTGTTAATAATTAGTCGACAAGGTCTAGTTTTTATTAAGTACAACATAACACCTTCAGCCCATAAAACATGAATGTAAGGGCTAGATTAATCAGTTCAGAAATCTACCCTGGAAGAATCCAGTTCAGTTCTGTTTTCTCAGGAAAGCTTATAATTTAGTCCCATATATAACTATACTGAACACTGTTTAAAGCCTTTTTCAGTCTAGTTGACTCCAACAGGAGACAAGTTTCAGAATCACATTGCTCTAATAGATGCAATCCTTATAACTTTTTCCAGGCTAAGTGTATTCATTTCTAGTTTACCCCTATCAAAAAGAGCTTGTTGACACCAGAACACCTACGAAATCTGAACCCAGAGAGTTTTACAGACCTTCTGGAAGATATTCAAGATCTTCCTTTCCTACTGGCTGCAGCAGGCCAGCAGGAGATAGACTCCACCAACCAGGTCAGAGCTAGGATGCCTTCAAAATTCCATCAGTGTAAGTAGAAACATCACTGCTAAGAAGCAGGTTAAATAGGAGTTTGTGGAAAGTTATAGACAATTTCCCAAACAAATTATTTCCTCTTAAAACTCCTAGGACTTGAACACACAAATCACTCCCCTTTCTCAGGCTATTTATCATTTTTAGAGGCTATAAATTACACACACCAAGCACCAATTTTATACACCAACAACCATAACAATGCAGTTGCAAAACAGAACACTCTGAAGGGTACATTCCCCTTTCAAAAAGGAAAGGAAAGAATAATAATGCAATGCCCAGGTCTGCAGTAACATTTTCCACTCAAAGATCTCAAACTGGTTATAAAGGTGCCATTAACCTCATTAAATACCTGTGAGACAGGAATCTAGCCATTATCTTCATTGCTTTCCATGAAGGAGGGGAGCGGGGAGAGTATCTTATGTTTGTGTACCTTAAGGGGAAGTTTTGCAAATGTTTTCCACTCTTGTTATGACTGGTTCAACTCCAACAGTTTTCAGCAAGTTTGGGAGTAATGTATTGATTGGTCTGAGCCAAGACAGATTACAGGATATACAACATGCTGACAGCAATACTGGATAGATTGGGCTTCTAACACCGACCAATTGCCTGTTGTTAGTATTGCCATTAAGTTAATTCATAGGGTGGAGAGGTTGTCCCACAGAAATCAAGAGTGTATATCATCACTTCTCTCAAGCCAGAGATTCACTGATGGAGTCTGGGGTCTTCCACTGCCTAGAAAGGAGTATGTTTGTCTCTTGGGAGAGCTTGTCACAAACTGGAGGTAGGAAGTCACCCTCAGGTCACTGCCAAAGGGGACATCCTGAGTGAAGAGAGGTAACTTGCAAAGCCAGGGCTGCCAGGATGAAACTTCAGACCCACACTCTATATCTCAGTTTTCCTTAGGGCGAGCTCTTCGTCATTCCCACCTAGCCGATTTCTGGATCACAGGTCAGAGCTATTTACCCCTCCCTGGTCACCATGCAGCTACTGTGACCTAGGACACCTGCCAGGCCAGATTTAGGCTTTCATGTTTGGTGTCTAGTGGGAAATGCCTACAGCTGAGCTCAGCAGCCTAAGCTTTCATTACATTCAGTGGTGATTCAGTCAGCAGCATATGGAGCACTATTCATATCCACTATATAGCGTGGATACTGGCATTTGCCTTGCTGTAACTCACCACTAACAGTATCAACTAGTTCAAAGAACAGCTCTTAAAACTCTGTTGACTTTACTGTACTGATTGTAACAGACATACAGACCCACAGCACATATGGAAAAATTTACATCTAGGGGTCTGAATGTAGAGCTGACTCCCACCCTGGATTGCACTGCTGCTCTCAGGCATCTATTTTTTCAGATACTGAGATGCCAAAGTTAATTGTCTCCGTCTTTCCCTGTGTGCTTATAATCTGTGCAACATTTTGTCTCCTGCCTTTGCTTTATTAACAGCATTTTTTACAAAATTTCCTGGACAAATGGACCTAGAGAGGCTTGGCTGCTTACTTGGGGTCATGAGCCCAGAAACAGAATCAAAATCTCCTGCACCTTCTGCCCTCAAATGAGCAGGCAAAGCTCCTTCTCTTGTGGAAGGCATGTTTTCCATCAGAGTTAACTTATTTTCCAAAGGAAGTCTCCCCTGAAACCTCTTTCTGGCTGTCTCCAGAGACTGGTTGTCTCCATTCGAAAATCACTGAGCTCAACTCTGACTCTGCCACAGGTTTAGCGAGGTCATGCCGTACTGGGTTATGCTCATCTTTCAACTTCACTGCTTTCTCTCTTTTTAATACTATATGTAGATGGTTACAAATCTCTAGTAGATTACAGATATGCTGTATTCCCCTAGAAATACATAAACTAATAGGCTATTTCCCAGATACCTGGCATTTAAGAAATATTTAAGTTCAGGCAGTACTCAGAAGGAAATTCCCAATTTTTGTTTTGCTTCATGACAATTATGAAGGTCAATCTTCCTTCGCCCTCGTTGCAAAGTAAATTTCCTAATAAATACAAAAATTGCAGCAGATGCAAAATATCTGTTGCTTTACTCTTCTCATCAGTTTGCAGTTTGAGGAATTTATCCTATGTGGTGAGGATACTAAGGGAGTTTGGAGTTGAGGGATGTGAGAGATTGGTTCCCCAAACTCCAGCACAGCTGTTGTGGTAAGAGCTGTACATGCCATGAGTCACAGCATCCCTAAGCGCTAAACAGGCAAGTAAGACAAAAGAGAAGGGAAATGTCCACGGAGGCACCTGGCCAAAGTTATAGGATAGGTCAAGGGGAGAATGAAATATGGATCACAAATCTCTCAGCTTATACTAAGTGTTCTTGCCACAGAGTGAAATATGAAAAGGACTTTTTCATCTAGCCTTTCCATTTCAGTACCTGTTACTAGATGAGATTCTCCTACCCTTTGTCCAAAAAAAATTATACAGTTTTCAAGATCCTGAGGTTTCTTCTGAACTTTCAGAAGTCAGAATGAGATGCAAAACACAATGAACCAGGAGAAGGAAAATCCATTTTCTTTACCCTTACTGCAGAGATGTTCACAGGTGGTATGTGTCACCTGCTGACTTTCACCAGAAAAGGCTACCTCACAGCATTGCACCGCGCTCTTTAACAAAAGTGGACCTGCAGCCTACACACTCTGCTCTTCACCCTCCCACCCCACAATGCACATGAAACCCTGAAGTGTGTGGTCTGAGCTGTGCTTTGCTTGATCTGGAACTCATTTTGCCAAGAGGATGCAAACAAGAACATATAAGTGCTGACAGTTCTCCAATGCCATTCCCACAAATCCTCCTCCAGGGACAGATAAATAATGAAACAACTCGATGGGAAATAACACTAAAGCATCTCAGCCCACAGAACCACAGGATATGCACCAGACACACATGGGTGAATGCAGAAACGCTGAAAACATTTAGCAACACAGATAGGACTTCGGGAATCCTCATGCTTCTCCAGGCTAACTGAAGTGTAAATCTGGAGTAAATGGAGCAACAGTGATGCAAACTGTCGTAACAGATTAAGAACCAGACTCAGAGCTCCCACCATCTACCTACATGATAGGAAAACTCTCCATCATCTCTATATCAAGGCATAATTCTTTATCTTTCTTTTTCAAATGCCTATTCTACCCATTTTAGCGGTGCTGAAATGCAAAACATTCATCTTACATTTTCCACAGCTGACTCTCATTCTGCTAATTCAGTTATGCAAGACTTGACCCAAATGATTCCTTTCTCTTTATTTTTTTTTACTACTTTGCTGATATTTGTAGGCAGTCTTTATGTCTGAGGCTGTCAGTGAACTGAGTTTGATCAAGCAAATTTTTACTCCCAAGACTGTGCTCCTGAATTAGAATGGTAAAGTGCGCTCTCAGCTAAGTGCATTAAGTAAAACAGCATAACAGCATGCAGCATTTTAGACTTGTAGCCTACAATTTCCCCTCCTGCACAGAACTTATCAGGGAGATCTATTAACATCCTGCAAGCACAGGATTTTTCCATTCAGTTACCATTTCCTTTCCTGCTCATTACTAACATGCTATTAACCATTTCGACCACTGCTGAGCATTGAGCTGGTGTTTTTGGAGAACTATCTAAAATGATTTGAAGACTACCTGATTGCTACGTATTTCTTAAAATACGTTCTTTTAACTGCTATAAGAATATTAAAACTTTTTTCTTGTTTGGTAAGTAGCTTGGGTTACTTGAATTACACGGGGACCATATACCACCACAGACCCAGATATGATCTCTGGGACTTCTCAGACATATTAGAGTTTCCAATATTGATGATTTAATGCTTGTATTGACAGGATTGACTTCAGTTTTCTCTGAGCAAAAGACAACTGGAGGACCTGCAGTGCTGTGCCGCAGTCATTAAGCTGCATGTCTTCCTCCTCTCCCCATTCAAGAGTTGTCTCCTGACTCCACTCTTCTCAGCCAGGGAGATGGAGTGCTGGCTCTGATTTGAGAAGATAGCATCATTGGCCCAATTTTCTATCATCTCTTTTAGGTATAACACATCTTTTTTGTTATTGAGTATAATTTTTTTTTTTTTTTGGCTGCCAAAATGGCTACAGAGCAAACTGTAGGCTTCTTTCTACTAATATGATACCTGTTGTTCTTTGGGATGTTTTCTGATTTTTAGGCAAGACTGTAGTGTCCCACTTGAATCCAGCTTTAACAACAAGAGACAGGAGAGGGTCTTTAACCATCCAAAAAGGGAAATGTTTATTATATAACAGCTCCTCAGTTTTCACGTTGCTCTTGCTCATTGTGCTTTGATCCTATTGACGCTGAATGCTCTCTTGCTATACCTCAGTGTGATATAATGGAAGGAACGCCATGTGGTAGTCTGCAGAAAAGTCGATTAAACTAGCAGACATAAAACTGCAAACAGCTTTTACGCGTCACTAATGGACTGGGACCGCTTGGCTTTTATGATAGCTCAGAAAACCTTACACACCTGAGGTGCTGTAAAAATGAGTAACAGTTAAAAACAGGAAGAAATGTAAAGGATGATGGGCAAAGCTAGATGGGTTTGGGCATTAGCTGTTCAACAATGTCAGACCACAGTCTGTTTACAGGTACAAACAAAATGAGCTCTCCTTCTCGTGGGAGAACTGCCTTGATCCCAATCGCACCCTGGAAACTTGGTGATCAAAAATTTTACTGTTAACAGAGTCCCTTTCCATCTGTTAAAAAGAGGGAATGGCTCTGGTCAACAGGGATGTTTCAATTGTAGGTTCAATGTTTGGCTAACTAAAGACGTGATTTGGCACTTTTCTCCGAGTTAGCAGAAATACTGGTCATTAAATATTTCCCCACATCGTGTTTAGCTCAGGCTACTGCCTTTTTCTGTCAGAGGAATTAGACCCTCAAGGCTTTTTGCCTCATCACCATGTTGCCACATGTAAGTTCTACATGGTGCTGTTTTCCCTTTTAGGGCCTAGGACTCAGAAGGACAAAAGTTCTATAAAATCCTTTTCTCCCATCCTCTACTGGCAGACACGTGGACTAATTCTCCAAGACAAGCTTAACAAAAAAGTATCAGAGAAATGACAAATTTCTATAAATAATGCTGAATACTGCAAATGATATGCCTGAAAAACCACTTGATCATTAAACAATAGAAGATGCCTTCCGTAAAATAAAACTAAACCATGAAATGAGAAGGTAAATCTGCAATTTAAGATTAATATGGTCTGAAGGAAGACGTTGGTCAAATACGAAGATACTCTGTGTGTCATACACCTCGCAAAGATCCTGTCCTTAAAGCAAAACTGAAGTCAGGTCTGAGACCTGATTCATAACAACAGGGAAGACAGAGAAATCTCCAACGCTGGCTCAACCAGGCAGTAGACAGCGGGGATTTTTATGGCAAAATCTTTTGACCATCATAAATTTTCATGCTCTGTACCTGGATACCATGGTGAATGGCAATAGATTAGATCCATTTTTCATTCTTCTCTGAGTCATTGTGTTAAAGGAACGTAACACTTAGCAATCTATTAATGAAAAAATAAAACCTCTGTGATGTCTTATTAATATTCCTGCACGTAGTTGAAGGAAAAAAAAGTTAACTTGCAGATAGTATAGCTCAATTAAGTGGAAAACACACATCCTAAAGAAAACTGAACCCTAATTGCATAGCTTTGACCTGCAATGAATCAGGTTTGATCTTAACTGGCTGGGCACCAAAATATATATTCTATTATTTTTTATTGTGCTGTGGTAATTAATGTAAGAAATGTTTCATGCCAAGTTAGCTTTGCCTGTAGTGTCCTCAGATTAAAGGGAAATGGAAATAGCATCTCTGTCAGAGTGATTGCACAGTGTTCTCGTCCCCTTAAGGAAACCCAAGTTCTGCTGACTAAGAAGACTTCAGCTTTTGATCATGAGTTATTGGATATCGACCCGTCATTCAGTCAGGGTTGCAAACTGACTGTCCTGAACTGAAAGGGTTGGAATCAGATCATATCCAGGGGGAAGAGTTCTCCTAGAAAAACTTCCCTCCCACCTAAATCAAGCCTACAAATAGCAACTCACATTTGTCAGACATTCATCAAATGTGACATGCTTCATGGAGCCAGGCCACAAAAATACAGGAACCTGTCATAATAACCTCACGCAAGACAGTAGACAATCCTGATGCTGTATGACATGCCAGGTAGCAGATATTGTGCTTCCCGAACAGGTGAACGTAAAACTCAATCTCATAGAAAGAGAAATTGTCACTCATAAATTGAAAAAAAAAAAAAAAAAAGACAACTATCTGATCCAATTAAAATGTACATTGATTACTGTCAGGTTGTGAAAATGCTGACATGCAGGGATTGATGCTGCTTGAGGATGTTGCATAAAGCAGCAAGCCCCATAACTGGAAGCTATCGGTGTTTACAAACACACAAAGAGTAGCTGTTAATCCCAGGCAAAAGTTATTCGAGTCAGATATCTCAGCCTATCATTTAGAAGCACTATTCATTTTGGCAATGATAACCAATATTTCAGTTATTTTTCAGTACAGTATGCTACAATGTAGACACTTTGGTACACTATCAGTCTAATTCACTGATCCTCCTGCAGTAACGAGCAGTTGGCAAGACTTGGGGATATATAAGGACTGACTTAACAAAGACACAGCAGACAAGATATAGTGAGCAAGATAGTTAGTGTCTATCCAAGCCCAGCTTGCTTCAAAAGTACAGCAGGACTGCATCTACAGGTAACACAAGAGGATGCTTTTGAGATGTAGCTGAAATCAACAGTGAAAGACAAGTAAAATAAGACAGAACATTACAAACAGAATATGCTTTTAATAAAACTGCCTCCTTTTCAAAACTATCAAATGACTTTGGAGAAAACCATTTTGCCCTATAATGATTTGGCTTTCCTCAAAATTTTCCCTTTTTTAAGTGGACATTTCCTCCCTCCACCATTTTTCTATATCCCTTTCTATCTTTTAACCTCTCACTGGTCCATTTGCCATAGGAGAAAGGAGAAACATAATTAGGACAATCTTTGTCAAGAAAGGTTGGACCAGATGACCCTTGAGGTCCCGTCCAACTTGGTATTCTATAATTCTATAAAATTAGGAAAATGAAATTACAGCTGAACTTTTGAAATAAAACTTCCATGACAAAAATGTCAAATAAATAACAACAAAAAAATCTGACTTGGCAAGTCACACATTTTAATGAAAATAAAATATTTTCTTTCTTCAGTAGATTTACTGGAAAACTCCCACACCCAGTAACAAGTTCATTTATTTTCTTCTCCTAAAAGAAAAGAAATCGATGGCTGGCTGTTGCTTGCTTTTTAAAGCTTGTTTTCCTACATGCCTACGTGCCAACTTGATTATGTGTTGGGAGAAAAAGCCAAATAAGGATCTAAGTATAGATAAGTCTGTAGTGCATGCAATGCTGAGGTGAAAATACAGTAGGTGAGAGCTCCCAGTGAGCAGGTGCTCAGTTGAGTCTGGTAGTGTCACATATGTGGACATTTCAGTGTCCAAGATAGTATAAAATGACACCTACATTTAGGTACCTGAATGGCTCTGTTGGATAGTACTCAGACTGTATCCCCTTAGGTAAAATTACATCAATTTTTCTTGTATCAGTTCAGTCACCTTCAAAAAAAAAGAATACTAAGGTCTTTTGTGCATCACTTTGAAAAGTCTATTTAATCCATTGACAAAATTATAGATACAAAATACTAAAACACATTGAACTATCTATCTAATGTATTGATATATTTTAGATCAGTAGATGAAATGATACTATATACCATGAAAATATTCCAGTTGACTGGCCAAAAGGAAAGTAAAACTCAGCCTTCCCCTGGAAGAAATCATGACTGCTCAACTGTGTCTTACGCGCTTTAGCACAATAGATAACTGCTATATTAGGTAATAGTTAATAGTTGATTTTTCAGGTAAAACAATAGATGTCAGTAGTTTGCTGATAGAAATTTCTGTCCTTTTGACGGTCAAGTTCTAAATTACTGTGACAGGTATTTCATTGACAACCTATGGCAGTAAATGCTTAGAGATGGGTAACAGTGCCCATCCAGTTTATGTACACCTACCAGTCTGTGAGCTAGAACTTATAAACTTCCCAAAACCAAGTCACCTTGGAAAAAAATTCCACATAGAACACCACACAGGCACATCCTTCTTCTTAACACAAGGCATAAGGAATCTATACTGTGACAAAAAAAAAACAACCCTCTGGTTTATTGAGAATTTGCAGTGAGAATGAGGTGCCTCACGACTAATGCCCTGTGAGGAGGATGCTGTAAACAAAACATTATTTTGTATTGCAAATAAATGGGTCTGCTAAGTACTGTGTAAATCCCCCCAGGTACCAATGGTCTGTAGCTCTGACAAAAATGCATTTGCAGAGCACTTAGTGTCAAGAAATTCCATCTCTTGGTGCCAAAGGGTTAAGAGTCTCTCCAAATCAGAGAATAAACTCATTACAATGGGCCATTACTGGAGGAAGAAGAAGCCCCAAGACTCCTTCCCCATTTCTTTGTTGTGTTAGCAGGAGGAACCAAAGAGTGTAATATAGGTTTGAGTGAACATAAAACAATAGTAAGCTCCATAAGGAGTGAGGATTCCAAAGTAAATAGAATACTGAAAGTCAGCAGAGGTAAAAGTTAACTTAATATAAAATACTTGACCCTTAGGTAAGGCATTAAGATGCTGTTTTGGCAGCCAGAACTGATAGCAGACTCGCTGAAAGGGTATTGGCTTCAGAAAGAAGACAAATACAATCCTAATCCCTTTTTCCTGCCACACACTGGAGACGAGTGAAACCCAAGGGGGAAATTCTTATTACAGCAAATAGGTGCAAGTCCAGAGGAAAAATTAAGTCAACTTGACAATTTACAAATTTCCTCTCAAGCATGAAAGGTGGATGAAAACAGAAGGTTATTTTTAAATCCAAACCACAGTATTTTATATCTGTTAATATCACTGCCAAAGAATAAGGGACACAGGAAAACAGTTCATAATAAACCCAAGCTTCACCTCACTGGAACGAAGCCAGGACAAAATAACTTTTGTCAGACAAGCAATATTAGAAAATCTAATATAAGCAACAGACATTTTTCCTTCTTCCCATCAGGGGCAGTGAGACCTAGCAGTTTATCCACAGCTTTCTGGGTGAAGATGCAAACCAAGGTAAAATCTGCTTATCCCTGACTTTGCTGGGGTAAGGAATATACAGCTCAATGTTCCTTAGGAAAAAAAAAAACAAAAAAACCAAAAGATATTCCTTTGCTGTTTACTTCATGTTCCTCCTGATTTGTTCCTCTGCAGACAAAAGAGGATTAGGTATAATCAAAGTTTGCCATCAGCATACCTGCACTATTCCACAAATGAAAGACCTTGAGCTTTGTGGAAAATACCCATACTGTTAGGTGGGCATCTGCTTAACGCTTATGGACCTTTAACACGTGTTTTGAAATGCACCAGCACACCGGGACCTAGCAGTACTAAATCTTGCTTTTGTAGGTAGAAAAATTGCAATCCATGCTATGTTACAGCGAAGCAATTGTACAGATCCAATTATATCCTACCCACTACAGAGAGTCAGATACTCTCTGATCCTGAATCCCAGGCTCAAGTGCTCCTGCCTCCTTTCTGACATCCAGCAAGCTGCACTTTCACCGTGCATTCTGGGGCTGGAAAATAGCCCCCCTCTCCAAATGCATTGTGGTTTGGGTTTACAAGCATGATAATGTCAGTGAACATTATACCTGAGGCCAAAACAGCTCGTTTAGGGATGAAATGCAGACTGCTGAAATCACATCCTTCCTTGATGTTCCAAAAAGTGGTTGCTTGACTTTTTCTCCCTCATTGTAGAGTCAGGTGCCTCTTCCTGTTTGAGTGAGGAAATCAAAGCAGACCACTCTGTTCAGCTGCATGAGCTGCATCTTGAGCTGCATGAGCTCAAGGCACATGTGGCTGCCATGAAAGCGTGCTGTACAATGAGAAGAGATCTGATCCTGAGGAGCACAGAAATGCTGGAGGAAAAAAAAACTGCATCTCAGGGACTGGAAGAAGGAGTTTCGCCATTCCTTTGAAGACCACAGAGGAGTCAAAGCGAGGTGGCAGATAAGACGAGAGAATTGTTTTGGAAATCTGCTTTGTTGCTTCTCTCTTAGGTCAGCCAGGTGGAGAAACACAACCATTCCTAGGGGCAGTCTGCGAAACTTAAGGCTGAAGCTGTGGAGAGATTTGCAGAGATAATTGCCTGGAGGAGAGAACATCAATTAAAATTCTGAAATGGAAAACATCACGGAGGCTCAGAAACAGACAATGTTTAAACGTCTCTGACAGCAGATACGCTGGATTATCATTTGCTACCTCAGATAGCAAAAGGATGGCCAGCCAATAAACAGAACAAAAATATCACACCCAGTCACAACAAAATGCTACTGGAAACTTCCACACAAAGACAGGAATCCATCTAGTAGAACATTTTTATGATTTTCCTCAATATGATTTATAGCTGACTTATAGCTCAACACGGTATATATGTACCTTAGCTAGCATGATGGAGTCTAGTGTAATATAAACTTAATTACATAATTGCTACTATGAATTGTGCTGTAACACTACTAATATACAGAAAGTGCTTGCAAGATTGGGGCCTGAACTGCTACTTCAAGCAAACTTTCCCCAAATCCCAAATTATTCTTTTTGAAATATTGCTCTTTTTTGATAGCCCCTAATTAAAGAATTGCTTGGTGGAGAGATCTATATGACTATCTATATTAGTATATAAATATTCATATAAATAAACCTATAAATATCTACAGATGAATATATAAATATTTTTACATAGAGATATTTGAATAAGCATTAAAATACATCTTCGTTCCAGCAATGTTAACAAAATTATAAACAGGGTGCAGAAAAAAAAATTCAGTTACTTTAGTTCTTAAGATTTGTCGGCACAGATTCATCCTCTCTAATTTTGTTCATTTAGTTAACAGCTGTAAGTTAGGACTTGGTCACCCTTGAATTTCTCTGTAGTTGAGAAAGAGGAAGATACTCTTTGAGAAGGTGACTCTGATCCTTTTTTTTGGGTTGAATCACACTCTGGAGGTGCCTATTTCATCCCCTGTCTAAGCAGACAAGGTAGGATTACTTCTTATTTATCATGCTAGCTAAAAGTTAGAAGTTGAATTTGGCCTCTAGTTCCAAATTCCTTGACCAGCCAAATAAAATAATGCCTCTCCTTTTCTAGTGCAGATCAGTAGAAAGGTGTTTGCAGTGAATTTAGTCTGATTTGTACAGGTGGTTGTCCTCATCTTGGGACAGGCATCTGTGACTGATGACATCAATTCCAGAGATGCCAGCCTAACATGGCTAGCCTCAGATGTTAACCTTATAACTTTTTGACACCTAAAGTTATATGAGATGCTCCTCTCCTTCCTCTTTTCCTTATATGCATGTTTCCACGCATCTACGTGAATCTCAGATTTCCTTGCAAAATCATCTCTTGAAGTTCAAGCACAGATAGGATGTAACACAACAGGTTTTTATCAATTGTTAACAACACTGTACCATTCAGGACAGAAAATTATGTAAGCCTGAGCTAGACACCTAGGCTCCATCACAGATAACAGAAAGAAGTAAACATCTTCAGAGGGCAATTAATCCACAGGCTCAGTTTTGCTTTTGGTGAAGTGAAAGTCATTTTTGAGTGGATATGAAATGTAGGACTGTCTTGCAACAGTGATAAATATAAGGAGAGGTGTTATGAGACAAGAAGAGTGAAGATAACAGTACAGCTGCTAAACATTCGAGCTAGGACTGTACAGGCTGGAATTCATCTCATCCAACTTTATCCACTTAATGGATCATCACCGGGTCCAAGTTAATTATCTAGACTCCTTTCTAGTTGACGGAGAGAGACAGCAAAATCAGAGGGTCTATCTACCTAGTGTTCATTATTGGCAGGCTGAAACAACCATGACACATGCCAGTGTGTGCCATCAACTTTAGCAAATACCTTGTTAATGAATGACTAGATGCTTATTTTTAGTCAACGTAAGGGAGGTGAGATTAATTCCATATCAGACATTTCCTAAGCAGGCATATTTGCCCAATTTAACTGTTGAGTAGGGAACTGGCCACAGTTCTTCAAAAATTTTTCCACTTCATAGGTTTGAGGAACGTAAGGCTTGGAAAAAGAGTATTAGCTCACCTAGTCTAACCACTCAGATATCCTCAGCTGTTTACTGCCACACAATTATAACTGCACTAAACCCAGTAATTTGTTTTTGCTTAAACATAATCTATATTTTGCTACATTTATTTTTCAGTCTTGAACTGAAGACATCAAAAGCAAGAGAATCCTCCTCATCTCTGTATTTTGGTCTGAGAGGTAATTCCCTTCTCCACTACACATGTGCACCTTTTTCCCCATTTGAAATTCCCTGGCTTCCAGCCATCGATCCTAAGACTTTGTCTTCAAGATTCACGAACCTTTCACAACCCAGCACATTTCCCTTAGGAGGCAACTTGCATATGGTCACAAAGGAAACACATAACAGAGCAAGAAACCAAACCTTACACTCTAAAAGCTCAGGATAATGTCCAGATCATCAGCCCATCCACACTGTTGACAGCACTTTGGAGAACGGTGGTGGATAATGGTTATTAATGCAGCACGTAGAAAGGGTTTTATAGGTGAGACTGTGAGAAAGGACAGAGTCACCTCCACCTCTTCCAGTCATGCACAGACTAGTGCGCTGTGGCTGGGGCACAACAGAAGAGATCTGTTTTTAAAGGACAGAAATTGCTCAGGAATTCAGCTTTATATGGCTCTGGCCTCTCATGAGGCAGACTCTTTCCTATCTATCTGCTTCAACCTGTTACTAATGTAATAGCAAATGTTCTTTGACTTTCATGGACCAGACGATGTTACCTGCAACACCGCAAGCACCAGGTGCCCATGAATTTGGCATCCCTCCTCCTCCTCCAGCTTTCGTTCCTGGCACCCTGAGGTTACTGTGGCAAAGACCCATAAAAGGGCACAAAACTTTTACAGAAAGTGGCAGATTTCATGCATGCGAAAGCACCTTCTCCCTCCCTGGGACTTCACCTTGCTGTTGTGAACTGAAACTCTCCTCTCTGTCTGCTGCGCCCCACATAAAAAGAAAATTGTTTCTCATAAATTACTTCGGAAATGCACATTGCATGTTAATTGTAAAATAAACAGTTTAAATTCATTTCATTGAGCACAACATCAGAAAGAAAATGAGCCAACTGCAGTAGATTATTTTTGTTGGATAGGTTTCAATCATCTTTACTGATGCCCTTCATTCTTCTCCTGATTACCATCACTAAAAACCCCCATAGCAAATTTCATCTGAGTATCTAAAAATAGAGATATTTATAACTTGGCTGTTTTTGTCTCACATCTCTCCTCCCCCTTTCCTCCTTGCATTTCTGATCAGACTTATTTCAGACCCTGGCTAAGTATGTGAAGCACCCATACAAGGACTACGTACAGGGGCAGAATTTGGGGACCTCGCCACCTTCTTTTCTATCTGTAGTGTAGCTGGCCAAAGGGGCAGCCCCAGTCCATTCTCAGTTGCTCTGCCAGGGCTTGTCGTCCCATGAGACTTGCTCTCTCAGCTGCTTATGTGAATGCTGCCTATCATCATTCAGATTCAGCCAGGTTAGCAAAGACTTCCTAATTAGACCGGTTAAGATAACCTAGTTCACTAAAGACAGAGAGGAACACACGACACAAATAGTCCACCCGGCAGACCAGTAAGAGCAGAAGTGAACAGAATCATAGAACCACAGATGGGTTTGGGTTGGAAGACACCTTTAAAGGCCATCTAGTCCAACCTCCCTTCAAGGAGCAGGGACATCTCCAACCAGATCAGGTTGCTCAGAGCATCATCCAACCTGGCGTGGAATGTTTCCAGGAATGGGGCATCAACCCCATCAACTGGTTGCCCATCAACTCTGGGCAACCTGTGCCAGTGTTGGACAGGGAACAACAGCTTCTTTAGCCAGTTGCACTACAGCCATTGAGATGTGTGACCAAGGCCTTAGTGCAAGTCCTCATTTGGAATAAAAGCGGCACAGCTCTATTGACTTCTCTCTGGAGAGGAGACGGCTGATAAGGTGGATACAAAAATAGCAAGTTTCACAAGTCTCAGAGATGGGTGAATGTCACCCTTCTGAGTTTCTCTTTCATCTTTTGGTTGACATCCCCAAAACTAAGCAATTCGTACTGAAGCCAGAAGCCTACATGTTGAGCCTACGTGATCACTTTGTAGGTTGTAAGTCATACCTTAAGGCACAAGATAACTTAAAACCTAGCCCAGGCTTGTTTAAAATTCAGCTCAGGTTCATAAAACTACAAACCTCAGTGAACCCTGTGAACTTGGCTCAATTTTAGGGTTTGAACAGTCCAGGTCTAAACACATTTAAAATACTTTTTTTTTTTTTTTTTTTTTTTTTTTTTTTTTTTTTTTTTCCCAAAAGGAGCCTGGGCAAAAACTGAAAGCCTTGGGAAAAGTTCCTCTGCATCGGAAAATAGCTAATACATCAAGTTATGGTTTCTTAATGGCATTCAATTAACACATCATCGTTGTTAGTTGATTAAAAATTAACTGTGAATACACATTTAACATTTAGTACTTACAAATGTTCCTTGATTTATTAAAATTGTCAGGAATTAAGGAGTCTTGGGATAAGCAAGGAATATTTTCTTTGCCTATTTTGGTAACTCTGTAATGAAGCAACCAGCTTTTAATAGAGAACTCAGACTTGCTGAAAACTTTTCTGTAAAGTGCATTATAAATCATTCTTCACATATTAAGTACTCACTTTGCTCAACTCATGTTGTTGACAAAAGTGTGTATTGCCTAGCAGCAGTTGCACTGAAAGAAACCCTCTTTTTCAGGAGTGCAGCTGAGTTTCCACTCATATCGCTGCTTGCTAATGAGGAATCCTCCAAACAACACTTCTTCATTTGGAATAAGCTGATGCCTCATCCCTGGGTCAATAGCAGCAGAATGGCACTACGGAGCTTTTCTGCACTGACTTTACACCCTATACTTCATAAATTTGGACAGGTCAGTACTGATGCTAGATACAGGGCTGACTCCGACTGCACGTGCAGTTCCTGCAATCACACGTTCAAATAGACATTTAAGCCTCTGAAGAAATATTTGTACTCTCAGATGTGGCTAATGTGTTTATTGAACCAGGTCCAGGCAATGACAGGCATGAGGACACTGCGGAAATAGAAACAGTCCAACCAAGAAGTAGCAATAGCAGTGCAAACTGCTCAACATTTCAGCTAAAGAAGTCAGGGGAAAGAGGGCTTTCATCCTGTCTCAGCACTGACATTTCAGATCTGCCTGCTTTAGCCCATGATTATGCCTCTCTGATTAAGTGTGTGACATATGGACGCAGATCATGAAAACAAGACCCCTACAATGTGAGCATTTGGTCATCCTGCTCAGGAGATGCTGACAAAAATCTTTTAAAAAGAGAAGTTGGTTTCCAGCCCTATAATTTTCTGCCTTTGCCCTCCCACATTGCTCTACCATCAGTATAACACAAATACAAATGAGAAAAATAATGGGAAAAAAAAAAAAAAAAAGAGAAAGAAAAAAGCTTGGGAGCACTTTATATCACGTCCCTCTCTGAATTGCTCCTGGGGAACGCAGCAGTGTTTTTCCCTAGTTCTGCACCTAATGAAACTCTTGTCATGATGCAGGGATTAATCTGATTATTTATTATTTGCATTAGGATGATACCATCTGCCCTTCCCTCCCCTCTCCTCTCTTCTTCCCTGCATGATTAGGGATCTATTTTGTTGAGCAAGACGCGTACCGTGTTAAGAAAGGGAAGTGAGGTGGGGAGAATGTCGTGATTTAGATGGAGTTCGCTGAAGCACAGTCAAAAGCATCCTATCCATTTCCATGGGCTTCAGATCAGCCTCTAAGCATAAGCCTGCTCTGCAAAAGACATCCCCATGAGAAAGACATTTTAAATTGGCTCCAAAATAGCTGAATGTCTGCACTGCAGCATCGGTACCTGAAGCGATGCTCATTCTGGCTGTGGGAGCAGACCGGATGTCCCAGCTCGGTGCTGGGAAACTGAGGTCCCGCAGCCTCCTCGTTCAGAGACGGCTCAATGTACAGTGCTCCAGGGTATGACCAAATATGACCACAAATACCCAGGATAACCTTTCTCGAGCCACCCAGGAAGTAGTAAAATGAGGAAATAATGCTTCTATTCATAAACCCTACTTTACTGCTGGTCAGCCTTAACGTACATCTGCCATGCTGATAAAACAGGGTTCAGGATGAATCCCAAAGCAGGGCATCGCTCTTGCTTTAGTCTCCTCTCACGTCTTCTGCCACGTTTAGTGTGTTCTTGTTCATCTCTAAAAATCCAGTTTGTCCAGTAATTATATGAGTAACCCTTCCCTAGAAAAAACGTAAGTATTGCTTTATTATATTAACAGTATAATGCCTAAACGCTCTGGCAGAAATATTTTTTTAGTGCTCATTTTTTAAATGAAGAATTTTCTACCTAGAAGTTCTCAGAGAAGTTTTTAAAGACATCTAGATACTTAAAAACACTAATAAGTGGTAAATGAAGTTAAGAAAAGATGCTTATGCATCTGCAGAAGTTATGGGAATGAAAGAAGTGAAAACTTTTGAAAATCTTCCTTCTCATCTGCTGATCCTTCATCTAAGCATCCTTGTAAACCTGAATCCTGTGTGTACTTAAAAGTGAGATCCCATTGTGCATGTCTGACAGTCTTAACTGTCGAAGTGTTTTGCTAGCATGACTTAGATACAGCCTACGATGCCCAAAGAGAAAGGCAGCACTAATATGCCCTTTTGCCAAGGGGAGATGCTGACTTTCACGTGGTTAAAAGTCCACGAGCTGACGACCAGACTCCCAGAGCCTCTCCAGATACACCCTATTCTATTTACTAGACTGGTCTCGTCTCTCTATCTTGCCACATGAACCACATCTTCGCTGTTACCGGAATTTACTGCTTAAGTCTGAGCCTGACATTCTTCAAGAAAATGAAGGGAAAGGGCTTACTCACCCCAATGCTCTTCATGTAACGAATATGACAGAGCTTATATGCCTCAGAGACAGAGAAGGATCTACCCAGACAACAAAAAAAAATCTCACTCAAAGCAGGTATTTGTCAGGTTGTGAGATAAAAGGCTCATCTCCACACACAGAAAGGAGCAGAGAGCACAACAATGCAAGGAGGGACACACACTGAAATAACTTGAGGGAAGAAATGAGCCCCTGCCCTGCCCTCTCCCAGGGCGGCCCCGGAGAGCATCACCCCACCATGGTGCTGTCTGGAGCACCCTGGGGACAGAGAGGGGTCACTGCCCAGAGACACATTGCAGGGTGCACAGGAAGAGCGTTTTGGGTGGGAATGGGACTTACTATGGGATGTCTAGGGGAAGAAACAAAGGTGGGAACGGGAGGGATCAAGGTGGATTGGGAGAACCAAACATGGGAAAACTGAGGGAAAAGGGGATAAAACGGCCAGCTGTGTGTAAAGGGGCTGACCAGTGCTCTTCTCTGGATTCACTCTGTGTGTGTGTGATGGTGTGTGTGGGGGTGTGTGATGGTGTGTGCAAGGGGTCTGTACCCCTGCACCTCCCAGAGTGGAGCTGCTGCCTTAGGACTTCCTACATCCAAGTGCCAGCAACATGGGGGAGACCGAGATCCACGGGCAGGTACTGGGCAGACCGAGTGTCTGAGCCCAGCTACAGGGGGATCGTTATTCTGTGGACATGTGTATATTTTGTATTGACAGACTTTCATGCCAGTCAGCCAGAGAAGGGACACGATGAGGCTGTGCGTGCTGTGTTTGTGTGAGTGCTCTGTGTGCCTGTCCTTTGTGTGGAGCTGAATACCTCTCTATATAAATATGGATGCTGTATATGTGTGTGTGTGTGGCGACTGGGAATACATGCTCAGCCTCTCTACTGGTTGGACCTGGGTTGTGGGTCTGTGGCAGCCTTGGCTCTGTCGGACTGCTGAATTAGTTTCTTCCGCAGCAATATTCTCAAGCCACTAAAAAATGCAGGAGTGCCATATGCTAACCTGCAACAAATTCAGTGATCTCAGTATTTTGAGTCAGACTTTGGAGGTTTGGAGAGGCTCCTATATGGTAACGCTCTGTTTGATAAGCTTCACCAGCCAGACCCGAAGAAGGGGACGAAAAGAGGAGGAACCTTTGGACAGGCCTGACAGGCAGATGGACAGGGGAGCCTTTCTTTTCAGTTGAATGATCCCAAGCACAATTGCATGGAACAGTTTATGGCACAAAAGGAAAGATAATAAGAACCTAATGTGGAGGAAATTTTCAGATAACAACTGTCTTCTCTGTCTCTTCAGGCTGATATTGTTTGGTGCTTTCATTTTCTGATACTCTTTACATCCAAGCTGACTGTGATGTCTCTTATCAAGGCATTCAGACAAACAGCAGTTGGGTGCCTAAATGTCTCTGAATATCTCTGTGTACCTAGCTCTGAAGATGCTGAGCACTCAAAATTTGAAATGGGGTTAGAGTCCTCCAGCTGTAGAACAATAACTTTTATAGCCCTTCTCCCCAGACAGTCTCAAAGTCTAGGGTTTTAGACAATAATGAGAAGTTTAGAGCCATTGAAGGCTCTTATTTCATATTCATACGATTGAAGACAGCCTGGAATGTGGCGTATCTCACTTCTTGGTTAAATAACTAGACCTTTTTTATTGATGAAAGGGGCCTTGACTGAAGTAAAGCCTTATGCTGAACTTGAAGGCATCAGGGATGGTTCAAGTTGTACCTATCAGATTCAGAGGCTTAACTTTACCTTCCTGGATCACACCAGGACTTAGGCAGGAGTCAGCCACCCACCTAATTGTTCAAATTTAAGGGTGTCCAGTGTATGTTTTCAGGGTAAAAGCATGGACACCCAGAGAGTTTATGACTCCCATGGATTAAACAGTTGAAAGGAGGTGTGGTTTGGATGACAATGAGAGACTACATTTGGCATCAAAGTCCCTCTTCGGGACTCCTCCTGAGATGCACTTGTGAGCAACAAAGCAATGAGCTGTGCAGGCACTGTTTGAAATTCAAAAATGTTTCATCTCACCTAGTTTGTCCCATTTCAGTGGGTAGCAGTGAACCTAGAATCACGTGGAGTCACCTGGGCTCCTTCCAGCAACAGAGGTAAGCAGGTAAGCTATGTGGTACAAATTACCTTCTTCATAGTTTCATCTGCCTCTCCTCTATAAGGAGGAGCTTGGATGTTCAGCTTAAACTAAAACACAGAAAGGCAGAAAGGATTAATCTTGCTCGACACAATGCTCTTTCTTTCCAAAGCCCTGTCCTAACTGGCACGGGGTTTAAACCAGAGGAAACTTTGGGAACTGACCACTCATTTCAAAATCTTACCGTGTAATTGGAAGGCATTCACTTGAGCAATACAGTTTGTTAATTATGAAGCATTAAACATATGAGGCCAGATTTTGACATCTTGACAATGATGGCAATCTTGTATACAAATAGTCCTGCTGCAATAAATTGGACCCTTTGTGCAACGGGATCTACCCAAGGCAACGCGTGACTCAGTGTGAATCTGACACCTAATATTTATAACAGGCGTCTAGATGACTCAGGGCTTTGCGAAAAAACATAGAGTTTTTCAGCCTCCGGCTACCTGCTTTAATCTCACCAATGTCAGCCCTGACAAAAAGTCAGCACCACATGACAGCTGTTCAGAGACATCCTAATGAGCGGGTGATGTTGGAGGTCCTGGTGGACATCACCCGAAAAAGCCATGCGAGGCCTGGGCCCCCGTGCTGGCAGCCCCAGCAGAGGAATGGTGGCCTCCAGGTCAGGTTTGGAGCATGTCGGGTGGCATGAAGAAACTGGCACCGCTGCAGCTCCTGCAGCATCTGCTCGAGGAGGAAGGCATGTCTCATCTCACCAGGCACAGGGAGGACAGAGCTCCCTATCAGCACACAAGACGAAAAAAAAAGAAATTCCTCCCCGACAACTTTGGCTCACCAGTGAGGCCTAAACCATGTATTCTTCGGGGAGCACAGCAAACCTAGAGACCATAATTAAAATATGTTAATCTACACTGGGCACTTACGCATGTATAAACACTTCCGTTTGGCACAATTTCCCACAATCTTCTTCCGAAATTCGAGACTGATCTCAGGACCCCACTCCTTTCCCTTTTGAGATTTTTAGTCTTACTTTTGAGCCAAAAAAAAAATTATTAAAAAAAAAAAAAAGAAGAAAAAGAGAGAGAAAATTTTTAAAATTGACACATGTTTTCCTCATAAGCTTTGCCTTTCCAGTTTGTTTTTACAGGGGGTGGGAGAATGCTGTAGCTAATCTATATGTTCATTACAGTCGGGGGAAAAAACGAGGCTGGCTCCCAGTTTTGCTTATGTTGTTAAAAGAGCCTCTGAAGCTGCAGTTCTGGAACAGGTCTCCTCTTTCTTTGAAAGCATGCTGTTTGATAGACTGTCATTTGTCCCCTCCTTTCAGAAGAGCCAGCTGGCAGCTAAGTGCTAAAGCCAGTGACTTGCATGTGTTTTTCTGACATTTAACAAATGGGAACAGCTTGCAAATCTGCATTAACTCACTCTGTCTCACAAATAATCATCGGCTACGTGGTGTAGACATTCGGAACATTAGCGCAAACACAAAAGGGAGCGGGAGTCTGTGAGAAAAACAAGTTGGCAAATAAAAGATGTTTTACTAAGAGGCAGATATAGCTTTTTGATTCAGACGGAGGGTTCGGATGTAGATGCTGAAGACGAGGGTACAAAAAGCGCGTAGCAAAAGGAACTAATCCCCAAACCGCAGGGGAAGCTATCGGATTTGCACCTGAAACGAGAGCTTCTCTCACCAACCGTTCTCCTGTTTATCAGTGGAGTATTTTCATTTTGCAGCCATCACCTGAGATAGTCTGAGGAAAATACAGAAAGTGCACCCAGTGTCAAGTCGTTTCCTCATCAGTGCTTCTGTGTGGGAGCTTACGGATGTCCCTGGGTTTTTCTCTTTGTAAATTAACATACAATCTGTTACCAGGATAATGAATACTACGGGATGGTTCAGGTAATAAAGAAGCACAGATAAACCCAACACATGATCAGTTCCGAGGCTAAAATACAGCAAGCAAAACATTTACCTTCTAGGATTAGGCTAGAGGTTTGGAATTTTCTCTTGAAAAAGAAATAGATACTTAATTCCTTTAGCCTTTCTGAAAACTGTAGCCACAGCTTTTAGGCAGAGAAAGAAAAATCCAGCTGTTTGATATTAATCACTTTTCTTTTCCCCTCTTTCGGGGACTGAGAAAGCCACATCCACAGGTAACAATGCAGACTTTTTCCCCTGCTCTAAAAAAATCCCTTTTTTCTTATATTTTCACAGTCTCATAGGTCATGAGAGGGCTGGAAGCACACGTGAAATGATGGGAAAGCCTCATGTACAGGCCATATCAGTTTAGGGTGATTATCTTCCTTTGTAATAGCACGCAATCCAGGATTCCAGCATTTAGACCAAGACAGCTCTCTTGCTGAAGCTAAGGACTAAGTCCTGTGCCTGAGAGCCGTCACAAACTCGTGGCACCTGCAGGTGCGTCTCTCCAGGCCATCAATACTGAGTTGCAGTCACAGACTTGGTCCCCCTCCTCGGGCAGAAGAAAATCACTACAATATTGGCACAGTTGAGCAGATGCTGAGGCAGGATATGTGATTTCCAGACAGTACCTGATGGATTTAAGTGCCATCAAAATTGTTTTGCAGAGTGGACAGGTATGTTACTCTGCATTACTGGTGGCTGAGAAGGAAACATGCCCCGACTGCCTCCATGTAGCACACTAACTTTTCAGAAAATACCACTCAGTGTGAATGCATTCATACTTCTGAGATAATTTAACTGTATCACTTCGCCCCTGAGTTATCCTGCCCCATGCTAGTCATAGTTTAAAATATTGACTATCTCCAAGTTTTTAACAAGTTTCACTAATGTCAAAAATGCCCAGGATCCAACCTTGTGCCAGCTTTTCTCCTAGGCTGGATTTAGCATCTGTAAGATCTTCTTGGTGTGCAAAATCCATCTCAGAATGAGCAAAGGAGCCATAGGTGCTGGCTGGCTGCATTTCCCCTTAGCTCAACTGCTGCAGGCATGCTTTTTGTTGTTGGGGGGGGGGGGGGGGGGGTTAAAGATTCAGGATTCCAGGCAAATAAGAGTTATTTTTTGTCTTCAGTTCTGTTCCCCCCACACTTCTCCCCCAAATATTTATTCTACTACTAAAAATCACCTGGTCATTCAAATCAGCTACAGGAAGTTCAAGACCATGAATGATAAATTGTATGCACCATCTCTAATTACTCTGTCATCTGTTTTTCCGTAAGTACTCTGTAACTTCAGTGAAGCCTTAAGTAGGGAACTCAAGTCACACTTCCTTATCACATGTACACTGTAGTGTGTTTGCCCCTCTGAAACAGAAGAGCTGCCATTTTTCCCGTGGCATCAACATTTCTTTTCACTACATCCCTCTACCTCCTTCCCTCTCTCTTTCCCTCTCTCTCTTGCAGCGCTTGGCAAGTTTCTCCCTGACAAAATGTCCATGTGTAAAAAATAAACATAACAATAACACCTTGTAGGCATGATGCAAGTGTTGCTTGGGTTTTATTTTTGTATGGATATTTATATATTCAATTAAATACAGTCCTGGCAGTTCTGTAATTGCTTAAGACCATTCTAACAAAAGCCTAAGTGCTGAAGTGGGCAGAATTGCATGTTCCTTCATTTTTCTTGCTCTCCTTCAGCATATTCTGTGCAGTGCAGCAATGAGTGTATGATTTACTATTGTCCTGGAAGAATCCCTGCAAAACCTTCCCTTTGATTCCCCTCCCCACCTCTGACTGTTCATATGTACAGATACACATTTTGTATCTGGAGCTGTCCCAGGGAAGATCATGGATCAAATTCATCCCTTGTATAACTTCCTTGAAATCAGTGAAGTTTCACCATCATGGATGAGTTTGGCCCCTTCAAGCAAAGCTCTGCAGTGGTTACAAGAGATATATGAAACGACCCAAAAGGTATTCCCTTCCAGACTGTGAAGCAGCAGATCAGACAGACAGACTGAGCAAACAGATAGACACAAACAGGCAGGATTTGGTCTGAGAAGAAATGGTGAACACTTTCATGACTGAGCTAGGAGTGATGCAGTTGTGGAAAAAGTTTTGGAAAGGCATTTCAGGGACTTGCAGGTAAGTTGCAACTAATGAAATAGAAGTTACCAACTGGAAGAAAGAGTAAAGTTTTCCCAAGCATGCTTACATCAGGCCCTCTGCCTTCACCCCCTTGATGTTATAGGACACATCTGGTCAACAGATACAACTGGTGCCTGACTTCTGAAGATGCTGTATTGCATCTTTATAAAACACCACAGAACAAAATAAAAACTGCCCAGAAGTTTACTTCTGAAAAACCTTGATTCTAGAAGATAAGGAACTCCCAGCCAGCAACTAGTCAAACTCAGAAACTGCAGGGTAAAACTCATGTTCAAAGGTTTCATACATGGACTCACTGCCAAAGCCAAGTTCTTTGGTGCAAAGCCATTACACGAGAGTAAATTTCACTGATGACATCAATGCTACAGCTATTCCTGAAACTTTGTTCTCTGTGAAAAACATTCCCACTCACAGGGGCTGCCCTGAAGCTAATGAATGGACTTTGTCCTCAGGGAGAATTTGTCCTATGCTCAAAGAGCTTTGGATCAGGCCCAAAACTGTTGGTTTTGTTGTAGCAAAGAATTATAAAGAAGCAGACAGACTCATCTTCTCCTAAAGAAAAGCTAGGCCTTGGTAAAAAAGCCATTCCCTACTAATTCTCTGGATGATCTAACACTTTATAACATTTTTAGATGCACCTTTCCAACCTTAATGTCATTCATGGTTGTTTGTATAAAGATATAGCAGGATTGTTTGTTTTTGTTGGTTTGGTTTTTTTTGTTGGATAATCAGAGATACCAAACAAATATTTGGAGGCTTTAGAGCTCAATGGCACAGAACACCTCAGAGACAAATAATCTGAGACTCCTTTTAGAAAAGATCTAGTGACTTTTTTTTTTTTTAAAGAAGAATCAGACTAACCTTTTTATGTACATTAAACAACAGTATTGATCTGCATACCTCCAGGGACAGTTTATAGGCAGAAGAGGTCAGGAAGAAATGCTCCCAGTCACACAGCAGGGTGTTCAATCGGAACAAGAGGAAGGATAGAAGATATTTGTTAGTCACAATTTCCCAAGAAATCTCACCGACCTTTCCAGTGCTCCTCCTTGCTGTAAAAATTTATGTGGGGAATGAACCCAAACCAAAGCACCATATTAAATTATTGAGCCCGAGATCGAATGGAAGAGGTCACCCAGCACAGAATTTTGAGTCCTAACGCTTCAAAGATAGACTGAAGGTCCAAAATCTGCTGCCAAGGTACATTTTCAGATTTTGATATATCCACTGCAATATCACTCCTATAGATGGAAATTTCTCCTCTAGTCATTTTGGAAACAGATTGTCCTTTCTGGAAACCACAGCTGGAAAAAAAAAAGACGCAGCTGCAATTGAGTGATCTTTTATGTAGATCCTTCTCCCTGTATCTTCCAGCCTTTCCCCCAGGAAATATAAAAATCACAAAAAGTAACACACAGACATTTATGGGTGTGCAGGTATGTGTTTGCATGCATGTGAATGAGAGACATGGGGAGAGGATTCCTACCCCAAAAGTGTGATTAAATCCAAAGAAGGTTGATAAAGGATGTACTGTAGTGGGATATAGTATTAAAAAAAAAAGAGAGTTATTTTATCTTCTAAACTGATCAAGGTGATAAAGTAACCGATCACACAAAAGAACTGCTGGAACTGCACCCAGTTCTACTCTATGAGTAAACAGAGTCCTGTGGCTCATTCAAGAGGCTATAAATTTAAGCTTAGTGTTTCAGGTCTATATCTAGAGAGTGACAGAACCTCATATCTCCTGATTCATCCAGAAAGAATGCATCATCTTTTTCTACCAATCTAATCAGGAACACTTTTGTCATGTCCATTTTTCTTTTTAAGTCAAAAAAAGGCACAGAAGAGATTTAGTCTTTTTTTCTTTCCTTTTCTTTTCTTCTTTTTCCTCCCCTCCTGGATATGGGGAAAATAAAACCAACCTCAACTTCACTAAGCTTCTGACACAGGTACCCTGACTATACACCTGACAGCTGAGCAGTTCGTTCCAATCCTGTGCTTCAAGTACCATCTAGTGGTTAGAAAAGTATTTGCATTTCTGCTGGAGGATCTTCGGATGCAGATTTCTGTTTCTTTTAGCGATGAACTAGTCTCATCATTTTCTGGAATGAAATAAAAAGAAACACACTTACATTTATTATTCTTCCTTTTCTTTAAAGAAAATAAAAACTTCATGCCTTTTTACTCACCTTGTGTCAGTTCCACTGGCAGCACTGCAGTATTTAGCAATTTTAGAGAAAAAGGACTAAAGAAAAATGTAGCTGTGCCTTTTTTCTTTTATAGACAGAAATGTCAGTGCATGATCTTTCATTTCCTTATACTTAAAAACAACAAAAAAAAAGGATTTCTCATTAAGAGCTCAACCCATACATCTCTAAATATGCATTTGAGAATTGGCCTTCAATTTCAGCCATTTATTATTTTTGAAAGTATTGCTCCATCTATCTGTCTGTCTTAAATTAATATCTTTCTTTGTGTGTTCCCCTTCCCATATTGTCTGCCATCTGTTATGTGATCACTGAGAGACAGTGCCTGGTTTGCTTGTTTGATTAGTTATCTTGCTTTTGGTGTCAGTGGACACCGGTTAAATGTACCCAGGGTGTTGCTCTCCTGTTACCAGCGAAGTTACACCATAAGCAGGTAGCAGTGACCTTCTCCTTTCCACCAAATCTCTGTGATTCTTCCCTAGCATAAGGCTCCAATTGTTAGCTATTTAAGTTCTAGCCAGCCACCTTTAAATAATCATTTGGGAAAAATTAGACTTTGTATCATCCTAAAACAGGCATTTTCTATTGATTAAATGAAAATGTTGCTTAAGGCACCTTTCTCCTCTTGATTACAGAGAGAGCTCATCGATGCAGGTCAGGTGAGGCCCCTGGACCACAATTCAGTTCCTCACATCGACCTCCAGCATCAGTCAAGCTCCCCCAAGCATGAAAGAGCCTTCAAGAGATCTGCCCTCTCCATGACCGGCAGCCCAGGGCCAGAGGGTACTAACAGGAGCTCAAAGGGCCTGAAATCAGATAGCCTGAGTAGAGTTCTTGTACGCCTAGGCTCTCCTTATGTGCATGGGAGACCTGTCAGCGCGGTCCATGGAGCCAAGCGCAATGCTGCTCACCCAAGAGCAGGCACCAGGACTGCTCCAGTAGCTCCCAAGGAGCCACCGTCAGCTCTGACTAGCTCCTTATTGGCTATGACAGCTCAGACATCAGCCCAGACATAAACACCCCCAGGTGTCTAAACTCAAGTGTTTTACTTATGCACACTATCCCACTCAATACTTTAGTCAGCTAAAATTTCGCAAGACAAACTCCACCACGGAAGGTTACTAATTTCACCTTGCAAGTCTAACTGGCAAGTGATGTGAGAAAAATAAAGACAATAAAACATTTATCATTCTCAGACCGCCTCAGCACGGGTTATTACCCTCTCAGAGTTTGTCCCCACAAACATTCAATTTGGTATTTGTCACAAGTGATGGAGCAGGATCCCATAAGAAGGTCCTGCTGCTGCTGGAAAATGTTTCTGTCCCTGGTTCTCGTCCCAGCTGCTTCTTCCTTCTCCCTCACACTGGACATTTCCAGACAGATCTGCATGTAGCCATAATCTAACCATGGAGACACCAAGAATGTGTGGATGGGAGGAATTCTTACATGACAGTTTTAAAAAGTCAGTTAAGTTCCTAACTGAGAAAAGCAAGAATCCTTTAATGACTTCCCATTTGACAAAATCTAGAGATTGCCTCTTTTCCTGTTAGAATACTGCTCGTGCTGCTTATATCATGTATCATAAATCGCTGCCTAATGTTGAGCTGTGAAGTTTCATCCTAGAAATTCTGCTGGAGACATTTTTGACACGAGCACAAGATTTATTGCTGGGCAGCCAGTGGATCTGACGTCTGTGATGACAGATGTTCTGTTTCCAAATGAGTATAACGATACAGAAAAGAACAGGATCAACCTTAACGTCCCTGAAGTCTTTCTCCGACTTGCAGATGTACCTACACACAGATTTCTGGGGAACCCCCATCAGCAGAAGCAGCAGCATCACATAAGGTTATTGAAGAAGAAAAATGTACATGTTTGTTTTACCAGGCAAAAGCATTTTGCCCTCAGGGGTGGGGGGCAGGAGGGTGTGATGGAATCCTGGGCTGAAGCTGTACTAGTGGGGAGATCCTGCTCTGACACTGGAAGATATTGCAAACCTGCATGCTAAAGCACATTTCTGTTACGTTACCCAGAGCGAATAGTTTATTACGAATCATTACCTCTGAACAACAGATAATCAATTTGGATGTGTCCTTATTTACCTGGACAAACACTGGAAGGCTTTGCAATTTAATGGCCTAACTGTTTGTTAGAAGAAATAGACCTATTCAATTCTGAGATCACAGTCAATCTGACAGTTTATAGCTGGTTGGTTTCTGCTTTTGGAACTGTGAAACCCTGATTTGCTTTCAAGGTGTAAAATTAGCAGTAACATTTTCACGTGCTAACGGACGAGTTGAAGCATACGACTGCACTTGCTTGTCGCAGTGAAAATAGCCCTGCTCAAAATCCCAGCACAAAGCCTGTGGCCCACCTGAATTTCACGCAAGCGCTGACGCGATGTCAGGTGTGAACTGGCTCAGACGCCGGCTGTCTGCACAAGAGTAAATTTCAACTATTAATTTACAGGTTGAAGCAGCAGGTTTTCTGCTCGTTATTAAATTACACTGTTTGTATACAGCTCTGTAGAGCAGCAACGGGGTGCTTGAACTGAAAACGGTCATTTAAAATAGTAATTCTTCATTTCATCTCTGAAATGATTAGCCTTGGTAAATCACTCCGAACACTGAAAAGGGGTGTTAAATCATGTCCCCTTGGTTTAGCAATATATTCCACCGTGTAATCACACCAGTGTAAATAAGCACAACGTTAAAAAATGAAGGAACGTCTGAACTCAAACCTCTGCCGTTTCAGAAGCCAAAGGAGTTAGAACAACATATAAGGACTGGAAATGCAATGAGGCGAGAAAACACATTTTACTGTATTAATGTGTTGGTTATTTTTTTTCTGTTTAGTTTGGTAAACCAAACTAAATCCACAGAATCAGATAGCAAAAGTAAATTTTGAAAATATCAAACTTCAGAGAGAGAGTTGAAGATGAAGAAAGGAAAAGGCTGGCAAACAAAAGGCAGTTCCAGTGAAAAGTATCAGGCCTGTAAATCTGCTTTTTGGCCAGCATGGAATGAGTTGCTGTTTCCAGTAAAAACATCACCTTATCCAGCAATATTCCAGCGCTAATCTGCTTCAGAGATTTATTGGAGTTTGGCCTTCTAAAGCAGGTATTTACTAGGATACACTGAAGCATACATATGAAGTGTATGTGACAAGAAGATACTCCAGAACGTACAGTGATGTTCAAACAAGATGCTTCAATGCAGCATGTGGACACTTCCAGCACTCTCTGTCCAGAGGACAGCTGCACCTAGCTATGCAATTTATCTGTACTTATCTGCATTTTTTTCATTGGCTTTCTTTGACTTGAATATCTTTTCCTCCTTCCAGGGATTTTTTTCTCTTGAGGAAAGATACTTATACACTTCCCTGCCTTGCCCCCCACCCCTTTGGTCTAAAAACCCAGTCTCTTTTAATCTCTCCATATAAAATACATCCTATATTCCTTTGTTAATGTTAATAGTCCTTCTCTGTACCCACTCCATTTTGGATTGGTCTTTTTGTGGCCATTAGCACCTTCAAGTTCCTGTTATAATTTTTTTTTTGTTGCCTTTCTTTTAGTTGCATCAGTTTAATGAGCCACAGACATCACATAACTCTAGGGTCTTTCCCCTTCCTCAGTAATAACTGATGGTTTCTCTGTTCAAATCAGAAATGGTAAGGTTAAAGTTCCTTCAAAGCTTATGAACGATATCACAGAACTGGTTCAAAAGGGAACCTATCAGCAGTCTGAAGGAAATACCCACACCTGACACAATGTTTCATAAAGTCCATTTACATTTTCTTATCTCACCCTTGTCGTTCCTGAGATTAATTATTTTTAATTTAATAAACATTCCCACTTAAATCATAGAGATTGAACATAACAATTTGCTGAATTGTGTGGTACTTAGTCACCAACCTACAGAGAGAAGATGCCTCACGCAAGACACACAGGACACAATTGCACCAGTAGCTGCAACTCAGACAGGGGAAGCCATGAACCCAGGATGCTTTATTGCCTTATCCACTGCCCAGTGATACCATTAATATTTCTGTTTAAAGACTCCATCATCTAATAATAAAGCTAGTACACACCGTCACTTAGATTTTCCCATCACAAGGCTTCAAAGTACTCTGAATCAGTGGTATTTTGCTTACTCTTCTAAAGATTTGAAATTTTTTTTTCAGTTATTGACATAAGTGATCATATTTGTCAACCTTTTCTTGAATTTTCAAAGGAAGGTTTTCATCAAATGTAAGAAAAAAATTACACAGTAACTCCTTCTCCTTCTTATTACCATTATCACTAATATTATCATTGTCATTACCTAACAGAGACGTAAGTCCTTTAGCTCTTTTTACTAAGGCTTCTTGCCTCAGAATATCTGTGAGTGCCATAGGAGTCATTCACTTTATTTGAGGTCCTGAATAAACTTCCAGAAACATTTTTGGACCCGGGTGCTACGATGATTTATTTAGCTATTGCCAGGGATTCATCTTTAAATTAACTGTACCTTTATACTACTAGAATTCTGCTTTTTCATTAGTGACATAGCTTAATTGCTTCACAATCAGGGGAAAAAAAAAAATTAGAAATAAGGAGAAGAAAAAAAAGAAGTGTAGCAAATACCTGCCTGACTTAACCACATTAAGCAGCATGGTGCAGAATATAACTTAACAGTCCAGTGAACTGTCAGTGGCAGAAGTAATTGGAAATTGGTGGGATAGTTCTTCATGTGATGGGGACGGGAGTTTTTCATGCCTGTTTTTAATGGGCAAATAGCTCTCAGGGCAGCTTCGTATTCTGTCATTAATTTGTAAAGATCCTTTATAATGTAGAAAAGTTAAGATAGCAAAAAAAAAAAAAATTCCAATTACATGTTTAATGACTTGGCATTTGTGGTAATGCTATCTAGCACTAATTCACCTGTTAGAAAACAGTCTATCTTTTAGCCCCTGGGGTTAATAGAGTGCAAAAGCCTAGTCTTATCAGAGGGTGGGAGAAAAGTGATTAATTTTTTCCTACAAATAAGAAAGAAAAGCAAGAATGACAAAATTGATTATGAGTTTTCAACTTGCTTTTTGAACTTAGACTATTTACATCTTTTTAAAGGAAATAACAAACTTCCAATTGCTGGTGTCTATCTGGCCCTCAGTATTTCGCAGGGAGGCATGGGGGACTTCAGTCCCTCTGTGCCCACCTCGAGCACCCACCGGAGTGACATGTATACCCATACTGTGGCATGGGGCTGCAGCGATGATGCCACACAGCCTGCCCTTGAGATCAAGGCCTGCTTCACTTCTGCATGGAAATGGGATCCATAATAAAAAAAAAAATTGTGGTTTGATCAGTCAATAGGTGGATGGATGGATTTATCCTGTCCTCAGTTGCATACTCATAACTACATTGGAATCAATAGCAGATGCTTAAATGTAACTAAGAGCAGAATTTGTTCCACAAGAGTAAAGAAATATAGTTTATGCAAACATCCATATTCATTTACATGTCTGCCTTTATCAGTCACTGCTGTATTTGCATCTCACTCTGGACAAAAGGCTAGCAAAGGCATTTGCAATGAACCCTTCCATTTTAAAACATCTAAATAGTCTGTACAGTAAATTGCATATTCTGACTGCCCTGGTGTGAATTTCTGAGTCCATTGAAAGGAAGAGAGGCAGCATTTACTGGTTTTATGCAACACCTTCCTTTGCTTAATACCAGATTTGTCTGCGTCAAGGCTAAACCAGGATTAGCAGCAGGAATAAAAAATGATGTTAGAATTCATGCAGTCTTGTCTAGCCCATGTAGAGCACGGAGAGACCTGGTAATACCAAAAAAAAAAAACAAAACAAAACCAAACCAAACAATTGTCATCAGTCCAATCTCCAAAACTAGGAGTTTCACACTAAAGATAAGTGCTGTCTAATGGCTGGAAAACAAGCCCAGAAATCAGGGCTTATCTCCCGTGTTCCTAACTCAGCTCGTGGTTCATCTGTCAGGAGCTAATGGAGGCTGAAAACTGAGAATCCGAAATCCAGTGATTTCATTCGGAATTCTGTAACCCCGGGTTTCCTGAGCAGTCAGCCCATACAACCTGTTCCTGAGTCCTTTTGGGTCAATGATGGTTTTGTCATTAACTTCACTTAGAGAAGAAAGCATCGAGCTTTACATTCCCTGCACCTCAGCACCTTCCATCTGTGGCATGGAAGCAACAAAACCTCAGTGCACCCTGGACATTTTGGACACATGTCATGCTTACAGAACTAACAATTGCAATGTGCCTCTTACTGATCTGGTGCTTACAGAGAAAACACATAAATCTCAAATTAAGGGTGGGGTCCACCTCATTTAATATTAGCTTATAAAAGCAGTGTTTAATACAAGTAGGTCACCTAGGTTCCTTTTACAATTCTTGGTGAAAAACAAGTTTGCAAACACAGATATTGAAGCCAAGTGTGATTATATTGCTCTTAAATGTTACTGTCTCCTTCCCTTGACTGTAAAGCAAGATGAGGCAAGCCTACACAAGGAAAACATTATGTATCCTACTATAACAATCTAGTTTTAAAGAAATTAACAGTCTTTTGCTTACAGCCCATAGCCTTATTTGTATTCAGATGCTCTGAAAATGGACTCCTCTGTAAGTGGACGGATCGAGGGACGGACAGATGAACTAAATTATGTCGTTAGATGCATGGTCAGAACTCACATTTTTGGGTTTCTTTTTTTTTTTTAAAAAAAAAAAAAGTTGCCAGTATTGCTGCTTCTTATTTGGAACAACCTAAAAGAGACGTTCAGCTACTTTGGGGAAGCACAGGGTGCAGGTGAAAATATGACCCACTCTTACAAAAGAGTCAAGCTTGTTTCCCCTAAGTTAGTTGAAAGTGATGTGCCCTCATTCCTATGGCAGGGAACATTTCCTTTAGTGCAGCTGACAAGTTTTTCAAGGTGTTTCTGCACATCCTGTAGGGAAAGCAAATTGTCATCAAAATTGAAAATTCAGAATATGTTTTTTTTTTTTCCCCTGAAGGTCCTTAGGGCTCTTGAAATGCTAAGTAGAAAACTGAGCTCGATGCATATGGAGGAGATTTTCATATTTTAAAAGACAGATAGAGTGTCAGCCGGCAGACGCAGCAACTCCAAGAATCTTCAAAAAGGCAGAAGCAGAAAAGTTTACTGCTTGTTCGGTGGACACTTTATTTTAGCCTATGTTCTGCAGATTGAGAGGCAGATTGCCTAGGGTCAGAGGGTGACCCTGCCCTGCAGCATGAGCATTATTCCTTTTTTTTTTTTTTTAAGTGCAAATTTACATTTGGCTGCAACCTGTCTCCTTAATGATGGATCAGCCTTTTGTGCAGGTATAAGATCTGATTGATGGGGCACGGGGATAGGAGAGGGGAATGGAGAAAACAAGTTTATAAATTTGACATAAGATTTGAATCGCAGCAGGAACCCTGCCAGTCTCCTTAGGCATAAAATTGGACTGGCTGGAGATATGTACTGCATGTGTGATGTTGCAGCACTTATTGCTTTCATTATATCTTTACTTACTCAGTTAACAGACTACTGAATTTGCAAAATCTGGCAGACTAGTTTTTTTGGTTTTTTTTTTTTAAACAAATTTTATGACGGGGAGAGGGGGAGGAGGAACTGGAAAAATCTGAAAATTACATACCAGATCTTCATCTGGTGTAATCCAATATAATTTAATTGATTTCACTAGAGTTACACTGATTTTCTCTATCTGATGACCTAACTCAGTATTTTTGTTTTGCTGTAGCTTTTTTTTTTCCCCCTTCTGAACAGACTGTGTTGACATTTCATGTTTCCTATTATTATTATTCCTTCCCTTTCTTTGTTTTGGGAATTACATGGCTTATTGACTAAACAGCATTAGAAAACTAAAGTTAATGGTCCAAACTCTTCCCTAGTGCAACTTTATTGAGTTCAAGTTATATAGGGATGAATGAGTTCAGGGACTCCTCCAAAGAGAGTTATTGCAGAGGCTGATTCTATAATAAAAGGGAAGTCCACAGCTTTGTTGTCATTTCAATGGAAATTAAATGTTGCAAGAAGCCCAGTGGTTTCATCTTCAGCTGATGTGATGCAACCTGAGGGTGCTGAGCACAAAAAGCTAAAATCATGTCTCATTTTAATGGATTAGAACAAATCCTTTAATATTATCAAGAATACATTTAATAATGCTCCTGTTCATGTCTGTCTCTTCCCTGGAGAACTCTGAGTCATACGGCCAACCAGAATGACCACCTTCTCCACCATATCTCTATCAATGGCAACTGAGGGAAGGGCTTACTGACCGGTACGAGATCTGTCCCAGGAGCAAGGTGAGACTGTCAGGATCTGGCTCCTTAAAATAGCAGAAATGAAGCACCAATCTGGATCAGGCTCAGAGAAAACAGACTCTTAGGCATAGGATAAAAAAAGAAAAAGAAAGGTGGTTGCTAACCAGGAGTTTTTCAGGACAAGCTTCTCATGGTCTTAGTGGAGCTGAAAGCCTTTTTGCTTGTAAAGTGGAGCTCACTGAGACAGATTGAAACAGTTGGTGCTGGTAATAATAAAAGACAGGACTGAATGTGTGAAGAGATGCCTGCAATATCTGGGTTTCTTTCAGCACAAGGAAAGATGCTGTTGTTCTTGGACAGAAGGCTGGGGAAACAAGAACATGGAAAGTTTGTTCAGTGGTAGTGTCACTTAATGAGAAAGGTCTGGCACACACTGGCCAGAAAATACTGTACTTCTTACCGTAGTGTTTAGGAGCTAAGTCCTATAACAAACAGCAAGGCACGGTATAAATGCAGAAGGGTAGATGACGACTTCTTCTTCGAACTCCAGTCTAAATCTAACAGTCACGAGTTACAGAAAAATATAAAATCAGTTGGAAAGTGAACTTTCTTAGGCAAGACATTCCATACACTTAAGTTATTGGTTTTCTGAATTTTCAAAGAGAGCTTTACACATGGCTTTGTGTTATCTGGATGAGAATCCACAGGGTCACCCTTGTGAGAGCCTCAGCTCTCTACAGGGGTATATGCTGCTGGACAAACACTCTCTGTTACACTTTGGACATTTGCTGCCTCCTCTGTATGGTCTAGATCTGAATGTTTTCTGAGTGCATTACACAGACAGCTTTGTTCCAAGGACAGAATTGTGAGAAGGATTGGGTTTCGGATGCACCCAATACTACTAGGTTTGAACTTAACTCCAAATTAATGTTTGGGTTTTTTTCTATAGCTAACTATTGTTCTGCATGGATATTTAAAATTATTCAGTATCTACAGTATATGAATCATTGACTTTTTAATGCACCTATAAATAAATGTAAAACATACATTTGAGGAAAGGAAAGTTGTGTTCTTTTCTTAAACACCATTGTTACCCATTTTTAAAATAAATATGATAACCACACCATTGACCACCTCTCCATTCTGGTTCAGAAAACCTGCTGGTCATTGAGTATCCAAACAGCAGAAGCTCTCTGCTGTGCATCCAGCACGTAAAGTCTTTCTCAGGATATTACTAGAGGGAAAAAGGCAGCTGCCAATTCAGTTTTGTTCCAGTTCATTAGTGACCGAAAGTCATTACCATCTGACAGATGTACTAAGGGTTATGCATAGTTTTCAGTTGTCTCAGTCCTGTTTCTAGTGGACAGATGTCCATACTGAGAAAAGATGAAACAAAGCCAGTATGACAGCACAGCTATTTTCCGCAACTTTGCTGAAAGTCTTTACCAAGAATGTCGGACCTGGCTGAATACCTGAACTGATCAGTCCTCTTGCTTATCGTGGTAGTTCTGTTAGCAGAAAATAGATGGTATACAAGGAAGCAATCCTGTCCTCTGGAAGATGGTATATATTTCTTAGCAGGATTGAGAGGTTACATATTTCTCTGTGGCTATCAATCGAATATGAACTGCAAGTGATACTTTTGCTTCAAAACAAGAAAAATAGCTCCATTCCCTCCAAAGAGAATCGTATTTGCAGCAGAGGTCTCTCCTGCTCCCACTGTTTCCTTGATGCTTCACCTCATCAGGTTTTTGGGACATGACAAACTATCAGACTGAAAACCAGAAAAGGGATAGGGGAGATTTTAATGCACGAGCAAAGCAATGAAGAGTGTCAATCCAATGTTTGCTATAGGTTTTCCAATGACAAAACTGGCACAATATCAGTAAGTAACTAAATCTAGGTATAGCTACCCAGTTACTTATAGACTTCATGAGAAAAAAAAAAAAGAAACACACTTATCTTTGTGCATCTTTCTTCAAAAAGTTTGTAAATGCTTACATGTGTTGAGTTAAATTGGTGTTTCACAATCACTCAGGTAAACATCAGGGCACCACAGGGTTGCGGTTGGGCTGTGCTGTGGCAGAAAATCAGGTCCTGTTCCAGTGCCCCAGCCAGAGAGCAGGGCAGGCTGGGGGGCATCAGACACCTCCACGGGGATGGGACATCAGCCCAAGAGTGGGAGTGGGCCTGGGCCAGGCAGGGCTGTGGTGGAGCAGGAGACTGATACCCATGGTGTTGCTGGGGCACAGACTCCTCCAAAACAGGCCATGAGTAAGGGAGACTGGAGACCACTAAGGCCAATTAGTCCTTCAGGTCCCGCTCAGTTTCCCCAGGGAAGGGACAGGTGCTCTTTTTCTGTTGGCACGATGATGGTCAGAATTTACTTCACAACGTACTCAGAGCATCAGTAAACTTGACAATTTTGATTCACTTCCCAGGGCCAAGTCAAAACAGCGCAGATACGAGCCACACGTGCTACTTGATTCAGGGGCAACAGCCTACAGTGGCTGTTCTAGCAGCACAGATGTTTCCATGAACGCTGAGTGTCCTGAAGGATCCACAGAAGCGGCAGCAGAGAGAAAAGGGGATAATGCCCTTAAATAGCTCTGCATCTGCTCGGTACCAAATGGCCCTGTTCAGATTTAGTGTGCTTACCTCAGCTGCAGCAGTGTGGGACATCGTACAGACACTGCACCAGCTTAGACATCTGTCACCTCCGGCAAGATCTGTGTCAGTAGTATAGGCAAAGATCCCCAGACCTGTACGGTACGCTCATCACTGTGTTTCCAAAGTACTTTAGGATCCTTCACGGTGAAAAATAATCTTTCCTTCTGCCTCTATGGCAGTATTTGAGAACTTACAAATGTAAGGTTATCAATATGAGAAAGTAGTATAAAGTGACATTTTTGATTGAAATTGCATCTTTCTACAGTTTTATTGTCAAAATTGTCTTTCCTCAACATTTTTCTTCTCTTTTGCCTCCTACAGACCTAGTCTACTTATTTAGTTATGTACACTGGAATCTGAGAAAGTTGTGAAATACATCAATTGAAAAAAAAAATTAATGCCAATTTCAGAGGTCTTCTGTAATTTTTTCCCATAGCTTTTTTTTTTTTTCAGGTAAATAAGCAAAACTTGAATAATTACCTAAAAACATCTCTGTAATGGTGACATTGATGGTGAGATTTTTTAACTGACATGACAGAAAATAATACCAAAATAGGCAGACATATATAAATGTACTTGCCATTTGTGTACACACAGAGGTACATTGCTTAGATTTAAAATTGTGACATTTATTAATCTTTTACATTTTTACACTTTTCTATTTTAGTTTTTCTCCAGAGACAAGAAGAGCAATACTTTTTTTTTTTAATCTTTGTTATGGAAAGCAGAGATTTTATGTAAAAAAAAACTGATCTAGAACCAAACTAACAAATGAATAGAAGCCATCAAAAACTATGAGGCAGGCAATAAATGAATGGCAGCTGCCAGAGCTGTAGAAATTGTACATGTGATCAAAAGGTGACAAATTAAGAAGAGATGGATAAAAGATGGATATTTTAACATCATCTGTGCAAATGAATTTGTTATTTTAAGTGTATTTAAATTATATTTTGCACACACGCCAGCTTGGCCATGCTAGAAAGCAAAGGCTTAATTTTAGTGATACATGGTTCTGGGACATGGCCTTCTCTAATTTCCTAGTTGTTTTGGAAAAAAAAAAGAAAAAAAGACCTCCTGGTCACAGCACCTGAGGGGAAAAAAAATATTGTGTTGAGGTAAAATAGTCCTTCTTTCCTTAAAAAGGTTTTCCTTTCCTACTTTGGCTTCTTCCCCCATTGCTGCTGACTTGCAAGAGAAGAGGACTAGCTGATGACATGTCTTTTCACATCCAGGTTAACAGTTGTTGCTGTGAAAATGGAGGAGAACATGCTGGTTCCAAATGACAATTATCTTTTTCTAATACGAGCAGCACATGCTGGGAGAGAGCACCTCTGTCTTAATGCATCCTCAGGACTAACACTGCAGTATATACAGTGAGCTACACCAAAACAGCACTTTTAATACTTTTGTTCAGCAGTGCTGAGAAGTTCAGCAGCTGTGGTGGATCATAAAACATGAACCTGCTCTTTAGTCAGCCCTGGCTGCTTTGCCTACACAGAGAGAATAAGTGTAAGATAGTAATAACGTGCCTATTTTTTTTCACTTAAAAGTGTCTGCAATCCTTATTAACCCTCAAAACACTAAAACATTGTTTAAAATCATATGATTATTTACACTATGTAAGTTGTGGGTGATTTTTGGTTGCGTGTGTCAGATGCAGAGTCACTCTACACTTATATTTTGCAATTTTGTTTTCTGCTAGGTGATGATTGGTGATCACCTACTACTGCTGACAGCTGAGGCTTCAGGAAAAACATAACAAATGCACAAAAAATACTCTCAAAGCAAGTGTGGTGAGACTCATGATAAAATCACCACCATGAATTAAGGGATCAACCTGTAACGTCCGTGTCCTGCACAATGTTTGCTGCACAGTGGCAGAAGATAACTGGCATTTCTACTTGGCCTTCTTCAGAGGCATCAGTAATATAAAGCAAGAATCATTAATACTAAAATTACCCAGTGTGACTACCTCTGGAAAAAAAATGAAGTATACAGTCTGTAAGCTTCACAGAAGCCAGCACCCACCTTCCAGAGTGCAGAAGGGTTTTGGCGATGAGGGATCTGTCTGCAGCACAGTGAATTGCAGCCGGAGCAGACAGTGTGAAACCTACGCAAACTGCTGGAAAACCAAGCAGGAGTGAGAGCCTTGACACCGTCAGACACATCACTGCTACCGAGCAGCCCAGCCCTCTCCACCCTCATGTGGGACAGGCAGCCATCTCGCATGCAACCGCCATCTTCCCGTGCCTCTCATGGAGGAGGCCATCTTGCGTGCCGTACAGCCGGCGGCAGCCATGGTGGCGAGGGGGACATGGGCGCAACCATGACTTAGCCCGGCGGCCATCTTGGGAAAGGGCAACTGCAGCGTCAGGCAGCGGCGTCGCCGCTCCTTCCTCCCTTAAGCAAGATGGCGGCGGCGGCGCATGCTCAGAGCGAGGCGGGGCCCAGGCGGGGGGCAGCCCGGCGCTGGTGCCCGCGGGCCGTGTGGCGAAGGGCTCGGGAGCCGCTGAGGCGGCGGGTGGGAGCCGGCGGCCGCAGCCATGGGCGAGACCGAGAAGCTTTATTATGTTTATAGCTGCGACCTGGACATCAACGTGCAGCTGAAGATGTGAGTGAGGGGGGCCCGGGGCTGTGTGGGAAGCGGCCCGGTCCCCTCCGGCTCGGGGGAGGCTGGGCCGCCCGCCCGCTCAGCGGAGCTGCGCTGGGTCCCGGAGCCTGCCGTCCCCGCGGGAGCCCGGTATGGCAGCGGTGCCGGCTCTCGGTCCCTTCACCGGCACCGGGGGCTCTTGGATGCCGCCGCTTGTTTCCTTCGGGGCAGCGCGGCCCCGTCCCTGTCAGCGGGCCGTGCCGAGGGGAGGGGGCGGGCGATGGGCCGGGGGTGCAGGGTTCGCTCTAAACGCCTTACAAACGGGCACGGCCTTGGCTCCCGCCGCGCGGGGCGGTGCTGGAAGGCACAGGCTGATGGTCAGTTCAGCGCCGGTCTCTCATAACCTTTCATTGGCTGGTGTCACGGCTCGGTGTCGGGGAAGAAAATAATCTTTTTCTTATATCTTTGCATGCTGCTGTGAAAGCAAGTTGGTCTTAGGTTGGTTTCTTTGGTGTAGGTAAATCCAGGTGCTGCAAGGTGTGAGTGTGTTCCTAACTGGGTGTATGCAAGCTCTCTGTTGAAGCTGCTCTTACTGGACGCTGATGTATTTGCTGGTTCATTTATTGATTTTTTAATTTTTGGCTTTTTTCAGCATCCCACGGCAGTCAGGTATTTACAGTTGTGTAGGAGGGATGTAGCTTGCTTAAAAAATGTAGTACACCTACTCTTGCTACATCAAGGTATATTGCACTTTTTTTTTTTTTTTTTAAACTAACTAGGAAAGCTTATTTGAGGGTTCTTTAACTTCCAGATGGAAGATGGTACCTGAAGTCAGAGGCATGCACCCTCTTTGCTAATTCATTCTGCCTAATAAAAAGATAACTAGGAATATTTTTTTTTTTTGTAGATCAGAGTGTATGTCATCCTCGAATGTGCTATGCTACTTTCTTGCAAGAATCTTGTTCATCTACTCTGAAGTGTTTTTGTGGTACTGATAGATTTTAATTTGCTGGAAGATTGATCATGTAAATGTTTTCCCATCACCACCACAATGCATTTTTTGTTTTCACATGTGCATCCACAGTCAGATATTTAATATACATGATTGTTTTCATTGTGGTGTAGCTGAGGCCTGAGAAATCCATCCATTTACTCTAACAGTACCAGTCTGCAAATTGTTGCAGGGCTTTAATCAAGTTTGGTTTGAGCAATATGCTTAGTTGGGCTTTGATTCGTTGTTGATTTGAGAGATGACTGGCATCCAAAGCCAGTCATGTGTTTCACATTCCAGACAGCTTAAAAATAAGGCTTTTCTTACCATGTTGGGAGTTTTTGTTTGGTTGATTTTTTTTTTTTTTTTCCCAAGTAGTATTTGGAGCACATGTATGCTGATGTTCAGTTTGTTTTTGTAATAGTAGCACCCTCATTGCTTAGGGTACCTCATTTGATGCTATCTGAGAATCTACAGGTTGTACTAGAAGAAACAATTCTTCTGTTCCCTGCTCCTCCCCACACCCTCCCCCATCCCCCACCACCTCCCCCAAATCAGTATGGCGATAAATTCTGTATTTATTCATCACTTCACAGTGATTCCTTTATGATATTTGGATTTTGCTACTGGCTAGTAATGCAAACTGAGGATAGCCTCAGGACTGGGTAATCTAAATATAAGATATGGAAATGGAATAGGATTTTTACTGTAGATAAAATAATTTTGGTTTTGGTTGTTTTTTTTTCTCTTCCCCCTCCTCTCTTTCCCCACTCCCCCCATAGAGGAAGTCTGGAAGGGAAAAGAGAACAGAAGAGTTACAAAGCTCTCTTAGAAGATCCAATGCTGAAGTTTTCAGGACTGTATCAAGAAACTTGCTCTGACTTGTATGTAACTTGTCAGGTGTTTGCGGAAGGGAAGCCTCTTGCTCTTCCAGTTAGAACTTCCTACAAAGCTTTTAGCACTAGATGGAAGTAAGTGACTGCCTTTTGTTTCGTATTCCTCTTAGTTACAAGAGCATCAAGTCATATGAATAATCAGTTTGTTTTTTATTTGTGTTGGAAAGATTTGTTTTCTGTTGTCTTCTTCAAATAACTTATGTTTCTTCAAGTCTCTGTTTGGCTATTAAGTGTTATCCTGACAGCCCAAACCCAACCTTTTTGCGTAAAGGGTAAGTAATGAAATTATTATTTGTGTGTTTGGGCATAGCTCACTATTTAAATATCTTCTGGGGCCTGGACTAGCACACTTTCATACTGTTCACAGGACAGAGATCTTTGTTACTTAGTCATCAAGCTAGAGTATTTTTCCTTTGATCTCTAGCCTTTTGATCATACTCAAGACAAATACTTGAATGAGGAAAGCCCGCAAGAAAACAGTCCATCTATCCTTACAATATTCTAAGGAGAATCTGGGTGGTATAAACTAATACAGTGTAACTTGAATTCTGAGGCTTTATTACTAATAACAAGTGTTTCTCTGCAGCTGGAATGAATGGCTGAAGCTGCCTGTGAAGTATCCAGACTTGCCTCGCAATGCTCAGGTGGCTCTGACCATCTGGGATGTATATGGACCTGGTAAAGCAGTTCCTGTGGGAGGAACAACGGTCTCACTCTTTGGGAAATATGGGTATACCGTTTTTTCTTCTATGCTATAAGTTTCAAGCTCACTTGGGAATAGTAAGGTAGCAGTGGTTACGAGAAATTTTTTAAAATTTATTTTCAAACCAGGTTAACAGTTCCACGTTTGAAAAATCAGATAAATAGATGATTTACTAAATTTCTTCCTGAGTGTAACTTCATACATACTGCAGTGTTGTTAAAAAAGTCTTCTCTTATGTAACACCAAAGTGTAGTTTGTTTTGTTTTGTTTTGTTTTGTTTTTTTTTTCAGATCTGTAAGCTTGGATTTTAAGGTAACAAATGCTGAAATTGCTTCATATTTATTCTTCTGTAGTGCGTGGATGCCAGTGCTGATCACTTAACATAGTTGATTTAATTGACTTGCAATCTGGCTGTTAATACAGTATTATTTATAAGGAATAAAGTATAACTCTGTAAATCAGGAATTTTCAAAATTAATCATCTATGATCCAGTAGAGGGTGGATTTATAGAATCACAGAATGATTTGGGTTGAAAGGGACCTTAAAAGCCATATAGTCCAACCCCCCTGCCAGGAGCAGGGGCACCTCCAACCAGATCAGGTTGCTCAGAGCCTCATTCAGTCTGACCTTGAACGTTTCCAGGGATGGGCCATCCACCACCTCTCTGGGCAACCTGTGCCAGTGTTTCACCACCGTCATTGTAAAAAAAATTCTTCCTTATGTCTAGGATTCTACCTCCCTCTATTTTAAAACTATTACCCATCATCCTTTCACAACAGGCCCTGCTAAAGAGCTTCTCCCCATCTTTCCAATAAGCCTTCTTTAGGTACTGGAAGGGCCCTATCAGGTCTCCCCAGAGCCTTCTCTTCTCCAGGCTGAACAGTCCCAGCTCTCAGCCTGTCCTCACAGGAGAGGTGCTCTAGCTCTCTGATCATCTTTATGGCCTCCTCTGGACTCACTCCAACAGGGCCACATCCTTCTTATGTTGGGGGCTCCAGAACTGGATGCAGTGCTGCAGGTAGGGTCTCACCAGGGCAGAGTAGAGGGGCAGAATCCCCTCCCTCGACCTGCTGGCCATGCTCCTTTTGCTGCAGCCCAGGATGCAGTTGGCCATTTGGGCTGCAAGCGCACATTGTCTGCTCATGCTGAGCTTCTCATAGAATCATAGAATGGTTAGGGTTGGAAGGGACCTTCAAAGGTCATCTAGTCCAGCCCCCCTGCAAGGAGCAGGGACATCCCCAACCAGATCAGGTTGCTCAGAGCCTCATCCAGCCTGGCCTTGAACGTTTCCAGGGATGGGGCCTCCACTGCCTTTCTGGGCAACCTGTCCCACTGTTCTATAACTCGCATTGTAAAAATTTTTTTCCTTATCTCCAATCTAAATCTACCCCCCACTATTTTAAAACCATTAATCCTTGTCTTATTGCAACAGGCCCTACTAAACAGCCTCTCCCCATCTTTCTTGTAGGCGCCCTTGAGGTACTGGAAGACCGCTATCAGGTCTCCCCGGAGCCTCCTCTTCTGCAGGCTGAACAGCCCCAACTCTCTCAGCTTGTCCTCATAAGAGAGGTGCTCCAGCCCTTTTATCATCTTTGTGGCCCTCCTCTGGACCTTCTCCAACTGGTCCATGTCCTTCTTGTGTTGGGGGCTCCAGAACTGGACACAGTACTCCAGGTGGGGTCTCAGCAGGGCAGAGTAGAGGGGGAGAATCACCTCCCTCGACCTGCTGGCCACGCTCCTCTTGATGCAGCCCAGGATGTGGTTGGCCTTCTGGGCCGCAAGGGCACATTGCTGGCTCATGTTGAGCTTCTCGTCCACCAGCACTCCCAGGTCCTTCTCCCGCCCAGCTGTATTTGTGCCTGGGATTGCCACAACCCAGGTGCAGGACCTTGCACTTGGGCTGGTTGAACTTCATGAGGTTGGCACGGGCCCACCTCTCCAGCCTGTCAAGGTCCCTCTGGATGGCATCCTTTTCCTCCAGCGTGTCGACCACACCACACAGTTTGGCATCGCTGATGAACTTGGCTGAGGGTGCTCTCTGTCCTGCCCTCCATGTCACCGACAAAGATGTTGAACAGGGCCTGTCCCAATACTGACCCTTGATAACACTAAGCTGGGAAGGATTGCAGATGTGCTAGAAGGTGACAGTACATCAAAAGGATCTTGACTAAATGCAAAGGGGACTAAAAAACATTAAGGTGCAGTTTAAGGAAAAGTATTAGGGGCTGATACTTTTAGCAATTGCTTGTAGTCAAATACAGAATGGGGAGCAGCTGTGTAGGAAAATAGAGGAAAAGATTTGAGGTTTAGAATGAATTTTAAGTTTTGCGTCATTCAGATTCGTGACTGAATCACAGATTTTGTGAAAAGTGCAAACAACATTGAATATATGAACAGTCTACAAGTATGTGCATCAGCAACAGTCTTGTATCCTCCTTCTCCGTACTCATCCACTCAACTGGGATATATTCAGTTCTATATAACTGACTTTAAGCAAGTTACTGGCTCCTGGGAGTCTGAAGGATTCCATATCACTAGATGTCTAGCACATAGGTATGGTGGAGGAGGAGTGAAGAGTAGTGAAGCTGAAGAAAAGACCGTAGGAACGCTTCTCTAGTATGTAGGCAGTGTTGGAAAATGGGGAAAAATAGCCTTTTTTTTTGTCTTGTCAGTGGATAAGAAGTAATAAGGCTAATCTTAAAGAGTAGTAAAAGTTTAAGTTACATTAGGAAAGCTATTCTGGTGACACTTGAAGGCAGAAAATCACTGTAGAGAGAGGTTGTATTTTTGTCATTGAAGATATTGCTTTAGTTCCTGGAAAAAGATACAGTTTGTAAATGAAATTTACTTTTCTTTCCAGCATGTGAGGCCTGAGGGAAGTAGATGGATAGATAACAACAAATAATTTGAAAATTTTGTATCTGCTTGTAAATGGAAACCTTTGTAGTAGTATTCCACAAAGTGATGTGTAAATTCAAGGTTGGATGGTCCTTCTGGTCATTATTTCTCATTTTTAGTGGTTGACTTTTTAAAGCGTTCCTTCCAGTTGTATTTACCTGAAGTTGTTAGAGTTAAGTGATCACTTCTTATTGGCAGAAGCAATGCACTTCATTTCTTGGGGCATCTTTCGTAGGTGGATTAGCACAAATATGCAAGGGAAGCAGGGTTTTGCAGAGAAAAAGTGTGGTCAGTTACCCTGCACTGTTCACTGCACAGTTTCAATTACCAATTCAATTTCAAGCACAGATGGAAAAAGTGGTGTGTTGTGGGTTGTTTTTTGTTTTTTGTTTGGTTTTTTTTTTGTTATTTGGGAGCTTAAATGGCTGCTTTTTGTCTGTTGACCTTCAAAGGAAAGTTAGGTAGTTTTTTAGTTGAATTTTTTCAGACTAGCAGATCTAAAGTCAATATTATAATTTGCGAGTCAGGAGGAGTACTTTCTGCTTCATTACAAATAATAAAAATATGAAGGTCAAGCTCTTTCATTACTTTGCACTTGTACCACCCCACTGACTTTAGGAATTACCCTATAGTAATTTTTCTTCCACTTCCCAAATAAATTATCTCAGACTTACTAATTTTCTTATAAACTCAGTGTGCCGATAAAAATGACATCCATAGAGGGCACAAGATGCAAGGCACTTGTGCAGTTCAATTAAATTATACATGGCAGTGCATGTTTGTAGGTTTAGCAAAGGAAACTACTTCCTTTTTCTTGCAGCTGCTGCTGTACTTTGATTCCTGACAGCTGTATTATTTTGAATTTACTGAAGCGATTCTGCATTTTTCCCTGCAGTATGTTTCGTCAAGGAATGCATGATTTGAAGGTCTGGCCCAACGTAGAAGCTGATGGCTCAGAGCCCACCAAAACTCCTGGGAGAACCAGCAGCACAGTCTCTGAAGATCAAATGAGCCGCTTGGCAAAGGTGATGGAATAGCAAGTAACCTTTAAGATGTGTGTGACAAGCTTGCATTTTCACTGGAGTGAAATGTTGTTTTCTCAAGTGAAAGCTATCTTCCTTTGGTTGTTTAGGTTTTTCACAGGATTTGTGTGGATGAGTAAACTAGATCGTACTCATTTACTTCTGAAGTATTTTTTAAAGGGGATATAGAAATACCTTTTAATGTAGGTAGCATTCTGTTGTAACAGCTTAGCATCCTAATTCTTTGTAAAGAATGAAAATGTGAACATGCCTTGAAGATGCTTGAAGGCAAAATTCTATCAGATTCAGTAAGAGCAGCTCCTAACAGTAGCTTGTGTGGACAGTCTAGTTTCTTTCAGTATCCGTCCTTTAGACTTAAGGCTGTCTGGTGTAGTGTTTGACGTACCTCTACATCAGAAAGAATTTGAGTAGAACTGCAAAAATTAACCATAGTTTCATGTATTTAAGGTCATGAATATCTGTGTATTTCAGGGTTTTCTTCTCCCAGCTCGATGGCAGAGTGTATTTTTGCTATCAAAACTACTTCTAGAATTGATCAGTGTTAGTTCTTGAACTGTTTTACTAGCTGATCTGTCTCATTCTTCAGGTAAGCTTACCCAAGCTTGCCAAATTGCTCAACCTACTTACTCAGTGTACTTTAATCTTGGTCTTCTAGTTTTCACCCTCACCTTTGTGCAACTCAGTGAAACACAAGTCTAGTGGCATTAAGTATGTCTATTTTCTTATGTAGAGATTTATCACAGCAATAAACTGACTTTCATTTACAGGCTGTTTTTTATTAGTCTAGTTCGTCTTGAGTTTATAATGGAAAACTCATTAAAATTTTCTATCAGTGGCGGTGCCCCATTTCTTGATCATAGTAGAATAAGTCCTCTTTAGCCTAAGGAAGCTCTGTAGGCAGATACTAAATATCAAGGCTTGTTTACAGTTCATCACATGGTTACATGATGTAGGCAGTGGGTCTCTGAGAAAGGGTTTTAGAGTTTAGGCTTTCCCTTTCATGTTATTTCTGTTATACAAACGTGGCCGTACCCTACTGATGTTTTTTGTGTTTTTCCCTTCACTTCCTCATGCTTCCTAGCTCCAGAAATACAAATAATGTAGAGTATTTCAGTCTTAAAATACCTCCGTCTCTTCTAACCTGTTCTTTCGGCATATGGGAGATGAGGGCTTGAAGCCTCTGAGGAAGAGGGAGCAATTCTCCTTTCACATCCTAGTTGGAGAGTTCAAGTTAATGGCTAATAGAAAGCTAATAATGTCACTAACACCATTCTTCTCTGAAAACAGCTTTCAGAAGAGATACTAATTTCTGAAAGATAAGTGTGTTTTTTCTGCTGCTGTGTTGTGTTTATTTATAAAAACATTTTACCATCAGATACTGGTGAAGTGAATAGAGTTTCTAGGTAGTGTGTATGAGATGTTTCATTTGCACAGCTGTTTACACCACAGATGAGATTCTTGTGATATATCATTCCTAAATAGTCATTGTTTGAGTACAATCAGCTTCAGTTTCCCTGTGACTTACTCATCAGTTGCTGAATGCTTCCTCATGCTACTGTATGTGAAAGTATATTTAAATATAGGTAAGAGGAATAGGACGAATTAAATACAAGATGAATTTGTGTGGACTCAGTTATTCTTGGTTTGGTTTTTTTTTCTGTTTATTGGACAGACTTGTCACTTGTAAGCGTCATGCTGTTGATTGATGTCTGATGCCAGAGGCCGAATTAGCCTTCCAGATAATAAGTAACTTTTGAAAAGAGCTCACTGAAGGATGTTTTCTCAGTCTAAATGGAACTTCCTCTTTTCTTGACATGCTTCAGAGTTTATGTGCATGGTATTTATTATTGTAGGGAATTTGTATAAAATCAGTGACTGGCTGTTGGAGGAGGTGCATCCTTTTACCTCAGATAGATACTATAGCAAGTCTGTAATTTCATGTTGAGGTGCCATATGGTTGTGTTCTTAGAAAACACATCAATATTGCTTATAACATTGCTACTGATGGAAAAAATCATGGCTTTGCATCCTGGAGGTCATTGTGAATGCAGATTTTTTTTTCACTGTACTACGGAATATTAATGGGAAGAGTGTGGAATACCATAGCATGCTCAAATATTAATGACATTAATATGTTTCTCCAATGAGTGGCGTGTTTATTCTACTTAAACAAAAAGTGTTCTTAAGTTCTTTTTGATCCTTTCATTTCCCTCACACCTTCTGCTGGCTGAATGAAATTAGGTCATAACAATTGTGAGATAGTATCTAAAGGGATGCCTTTTGCATCCCTTTTTTTTTTCATTGCATTTTTGAATGCTTCTTTCCCTAAAGGGAATGCAGTAACTTCTTTCTTATTTCAAGCTTTTTCCTCTCTGTAAGTGAGGTCTGCAGGTTTAACAGATTAATAATTTTCCTCTAAAACATACAGACTGACTTTATTCTGTAGTGCAATGAACAAGAAAATGAGCTAAGAATTTGTGACCAAGGTATCTAAATAACTTTTTTTTTTTTTTGCCAAGGCTGTGATAAATGTTATCATAAATCCCTGTGTCTATACTAGATGTGAATACATATATTCTGAAAACTTTGATGCATTAGTTTAAGGTAGTGGAAATAAGAGGGCTACCTTGAGTAAGAAAAAGTATTTTTATTAGACAAAAAAAAGGTAGAGAGTAATTCAGAAGTGGTGAAAATGGTGGACAGGTCCACCAGCCTGCCTGAAGATGTCCAGTCTGCCTGAAGCAGCATCTTGGGTTATAACTGGTCTGCATGCTGTTGGTTCTGTACCATTGGAATATATTGTAAAGTCATATATGAGGGAAAGGCTAAGTCTTGGATTATCCTTTTAGTATAGTTCTGGCACACTGTCTCTGTAATATTGGTGAGATAGAACTTGATGAACTGGCTGCACAGTATAACATAAAATAGCAAAAAATTATTACTATATTGTACTCCCATTTGCAGTCTTGCTGATAAGTTGAAAGAACCCAAAGACTGGGTTTCTGTGCTTTGATTACATCCAGCATCCTGAAATATTACTAAGGATTACACTTTGCCTCCCCTACCACCCTTTCTTTTTTTTCCTTTTGTACTGTTAAGTTTCTGAAGTTTATTGAAGCTAGTCTGAATATTAGCTGTCCCAGAGTTTACTGGAGACAAAACAATTTAAAAAGTCCCTACGGTATACTGAATGGAGTTAATTCTTAAAAGTTGTAGTAGTCTTCCAAAGTTTTCATCAAAATCTTATTACTTCTGTCAAACTATACTGTGGTCTAGGGCTTAAATAAATGTTAGGTGAATCAGCTACTTTATGCAAACAGTCTCGTAGTGATAATAGATCATGTTTTTGTATTTCATGGAACGAGTTCACAACAAAGGGCATCAGATCCTCATAGCTAATTTACTGTTTGGTGCTTCTTGAGAGTTCCTAGCAAATCTGGAAGTCAGTTTTAAAAAAAAAAAAAGGCTGGATTTTTCTCCCCACTAAATAGTTTTTTGACTGCCTTTTAAATTGTCACTGCTTTTGATTAGTCCTTTACTTTCATAGACCAAATAAGTATAGTTAAGGATTAATATTCAGTGGAAATTTTAAACCTTATCTCTAGCAGACTTAGTAGGAACCAGGAATCAGAAAAGCTGAATTAGATAACATTTGTGAAATGAGGAGGTGTTGGCATGCAGAGCTAAATGTCATGCTTACTTTCGTAAGTAATCTGCCTTAAAACTTAATTCAGATCTTGAGGGCGCTGAGGCCATGGTGTGGGATGTAGTGTATTCTGAGTCTTTATGAAATAAACTGTTTCCAAAAAGACTAAATTAGTTGAGAATTTTGTTTCCTGCTTAGGGGTAGGAACAAGTATCCGAAGTGTTTTTAGACCATAACACCAAATTAAACTGTGGGGAGGTGAATGAGGGAGGAAAAAAGCCCTAATGAACTTCTCTTAAACAGCAAGAAGTCACCCTGTGGAAAGTGAACAAGCATGATGGTCTGTTCTTGTTGGATACAAAGGGCCAGTTGATCAAGGTGTTAAAAGACAAGGATGAATGCTTGCCAACTGGTCTTTGACAGATCAGTTCCACTGATCAAACAACACCTGCAGGGAGACTGCAGAACACTGGAACTTCATTAATGGTTTTAATAGCTGTTTACAGTCCTTTAGAGACTGGACAATTATTTGCCTGTTATGTCAACATCGCTTCTAAGAGATGTAAAGAGTTATTTCATTCTGCATAGTTTCTGAAGTTTAGCTTCTTGTGATTTTGTCGTGTAAGTACTTTCCAGTTCTGAATCAGATCAGTCAGAATCTGTACCTCCATGTGAACTTGATGCTTTTTTCAGAGTACATTGTTATGGGTTATCCTTTGTGTGCAGTAATACTTGTTGTTCCTGTACTGCTAAGACAACCGTTTACTGGGGATTTGAGTGAGAATAATGAAACAGTACTACTGGGGCAAACTTTTAACCTTTTTGTCTTCACAGTGATTTTTTTTTTTTTTTTAGTATCTATAGTGGTGAACTACTGAAAGTCTAATGTGAGTATGTGTCGTGGTTTTGTTAGTGAGGGGGGGCCTAAGGTGGCAGCTTCTGTAGGAAACTGCTAGAAGTCGCTCCCCTTTGTTCAGTGGACTCGGCCGGGCCTAGGGCGGACCTGCTGCTGGCCAAGGCCGAGCCAACTGGTAGCAGAATGTTCCGTGATAACGCCTCTGCGATAACGTATTTAAGAAGGGGAAAACAGAAAAAAAAAAAGAGAGAAGATGTGAAGAAGCTGAGCGGGGGCAGAGGCGCAGAGGGGGAGGCGCAGCCCTCATGGGCCTTGCAGGCCTCACCCTCTGGCCTCTCACCAGGCAGCCGACTGGGCCCGACTCGGTCCAGCCCAGCTGCAAGAAGTGGAAAGGAGATGAGAAGTGAATAAGATGTAAAAAAGATCCTGAGAGACATCTACCAGCCTGTTGTGAGGAACGGCTGCAGACGCCAAGGTCAGTTCAGAAGGAGGAGGAGCAGTAATGCGACTCCTGGCCAAGATTCCCCTGCAGCCTGTGGTGATGACCATGGTGGAGCGGGTTGTCCCCCTGCAGCCCATGGAGGTCCACGGAGGAGCAGAGATCCACTTGGAGCCCGTGAAGGACCCCGTACCGGGGAAGGTGGATGCCTGAAGGCAGCTGTGGCCCATGGAGGGCCCGCTGGGACAGCCGTTCTAGAGGGACTGCACCCGTGGAAGAGATGACCCACGCTGGAGCAGTTCCACGAAGGACTGTGGCCTGTGGGAGGGACCCCACGATGGAGCAGGGGAGGAATGTGAGGAGTTCTTCCCCCGACCATGAAGCAGCGGTGTAAAACAACATATGCCATCGTGGGGTCCCTCCACGATGATTAACTGACTGCAACCCCCATTCCCTCTTCCCCACCCTCTGCCGCTCGGGGCGGGGGAAGGTAGTAGAGATAATGTTAAGCTTGGGAAGAGGGAGGGGTGGATGGAGGTTATCTTGTTCTCTGTCTCATTATCCTGCTGTTTGTAGTAATAAATGAATAGTTTTCCCCAAGTCGAGTCTGTTTTGCCCGTGACGGTAACTTTAAGGATTTCTCCCTGTCCTTATCTCAAACCTCGAGCCGTTTTTCTTACATTTTCTCTCCCTGTTCTCTCGGAAGGTCGGGGGAGTGAGAGAGAGACTGCGTAGTCTGGTCCTGATCAGGGCTGAACTACGACAGTATGTGACAAACTGTGCAATCTAGACGATTCCCAGCGTATAGCAAGTATCAAGTCTTCTGCGTCTTTTTTTATCTCCAATTCTATGTGGAAGAAGTAGGCTATTGTGGTGTATGCTGTGTTCTTCTGCATACAATACGTTCCATTCATGTGCTCTCCTAGGACTCTTTGCATATTGCCTATCCCCTAACTGTCAACTGGGCAAGAAATGGCAGTTGGTGTGGCTGCATGGCCTGTTCAGATTTAAATGTTCATCAGTGGGCTGGTTGATCACACGGTAAAGCTGATGACATAGTGGTTGTAACCCTTCCCTTAACAGGAATAATTCAAAGAGTTTCTTCACTAGCCATTTGCTACACAGATAGTAGTTTATTTGAAAAGTGAAAGAATTTGATGGCTTCTTGTCCCTTTACAACCCTTCTTGCATCCTGTATACTGCAAAATTTAATAGTTTTTTGGGAACAGTTGTGATAGGATCTGAAAAGATGATTCTTTTTCATATCTGTCTGGTCTTCTGCTGAATTTCTCGTAACCTGTTCTACATCAGTGCATCTGAAACTGCAGGTCGTATGGCTCATGTCTTACCTTCTTTCCCGCTCTTCTGCTATTGAGTAGTCCTTTAAGCAGCTCAGCTACCACATGGTGCTGTAGTAATAGCAAAGATGTAGGAGTAAAACTTGAACCACTTTTCAGATGACTAAAGGGAGAACAAGCTGTCTGTGACTTGCTGTGACTTAGTCTTTGGCTTACCTTTTTTGATGTATAAGTCCCAATCTAACAGCTTGTTTTGGTAAAGCTAACTAGGGCAGAATTATTCAATTTGGGTATCTTTTGAAATGTCTTCTTTTTGTTTGACTTGATACGTTTTACTGCAGGAAACTTATGTGACTTTACTTAAAAAAATAGATTCTTGTTTTTAACATATTAAAAATTCAGTGCTGATGTTCTTGGAACGTGGTTTTGGTTTTTGCCATGATTGATGTTTTAAATATTAGAATTATTTTTATGGCATAGCTTAGTTATTTACAAGGATCTACTGTACATGTACTGTACAGGCATTTTTTTTTTCCAGCTACTTTATTTTTTCCCCTGATTTTATGTTAGTATCTCTGTAAAATTATTACTTTAATACATTGTTGTTCTTACTCCCAGCAATTTAAATATTATCCTTGTGTTTTCTTCATGCAGCTCACCAAGTCTCATCGGCAAGGTCATATGGTGAAAGTAGACTGGCTGGACAGACTGACCTTTAGAGAAATAGAAATGATCAATGAGGTAGGCGATTGTACATTAGATTTGTAATGATTTTTGGGATCTTGCTAATATGGAACTTTTGCTTGCTTAGGAGTCTAAATCCACGCACTTGTCCTATTTCTCTTCAACTGCCAATGTATATGATGAAAGGGAAAATAACTCTTTAAGTTTCCAAAGCTGGTTTTACTTTAGCAATAATGAGAATAGACAGCTGTCTTATCAGTTGTCAACTTCAAGTGAACTTGATAACAGAAGAGAGAAATTATTAATAAATGAAGTAATTTGGAACAAATTTTGTTAGATATGGCTAACTTAACTCTAGGACTTAGACTGTGATAAGAAACTTTTTGAATATAGAGACTGTACCTTGGTTTTAGACCTGTTCAGTTTTTTTTTATTTTGATTTTGGGTGCTAAAGAAAAACACTTGTAAGATTTGAATGAGTGTTAAAAAAATAAAGAGTAAATCTGGTAGTTAAATACCTGAATGAGATGTTAACCCTCATTGAGCAAAATTGCCCCTAAACTGTTAACTGATTATAATCATCTTTCTTACACAATAAAATTATTTTATTTCTGCTTTGCACTCCTGAGATTTGTGTTGTCTTATTTATAATTAGGCTTTTGTGACTCAGATTATTTTTTAACTTGAATTTGTGTTTTATATAAACCTTTATGAAACTTTTTTTTTAATCAAACCTATGTCCTGCAACCCCCCGTTCTGTAAAAATACAGAAAACTAAAAATTCCTGATTCTTAGAGCTGTGCCTTAAATGCAGAACCACTTTGACTCTGAAAGTCTATCCAGTATTAATGCATGAAAGAGACTAGAATTGCTCATTGTTAAAGGAAGTGCTTATTTTTCTGTTAGATACATGTTCCTGGTGGTGGTGATATTTAACATCTTTCTTATTTGCCACCTATATTTTAAAATTCTAAGCATTTTTTATAAGTAAATCATTTTAAAAATGCATACAGGAGGAAATCTTCCTCTGAAAGTGAGTTAGCTGCAAATCTAATCTTCTAGTCCAAGTTTAATTTGTCTCTTTCATGGTTTTATCTAAACCAGTGATTTTTATTTTTTTTTTCCATATCTTCTGGTTTTTGACTCTGATGTGCCTAATTGCGTGTAATGATCTAAAAAAAAACAAAAAAGCAAACACAAAAAACCTAGCTGTCATCTGGTTATTCTTCATTACCTTTTTGCAGACCTTTAACCCACAGTTACAAGCTGCTGATGAAAATAATATGAATTTATCTGTTACATGTGGAAGTTTATCATGAAGTGGGAATATGAGGAAGTAAGAATGTCAGGAAGAAGGTGATATGGTCCCAAGTAGTGCTATGAAATGATTAACTGAATAATTGCTAGAACAACTGATAATCTAATTAATCAATTACGGCACAAAGGAAGTAGGGTAATTGCTGTACTGAGAATGTTGACGATTGATGCACTTTAATATATGATACACATCTGTGGTGGTTCTCTTCTCAGAGGGAAAAACGAAGTTCTAATTTTATGTACCTGATGATTGAATTCCGTTGCGTCAAGTGTGATGATAAAGAATATGGAATAGTTTACTACGAGAAGGTATGTGCCTTGCAGGCTTTATGGTTGTCTTTAAAAAGCAACATATGCTCCTAAAATGGATGGGTTTTTCTGCTGAGGTGAAATATCCTGCTGTAGGATAGCGGCAGACAGCTGTCAGTGGCAACTGTTTATGTACATACAAATCAAATAGTATAGATGCAACAAGATTGCAGAAGTCAATCATTCGTGTAATACAGTTCAAGATTACAGAATTTAGTAAGTGTGAGTGATTAAAAACTTTTTGATTTATGGTTCCTCCAGTCATCTCGCAATACTTTCAGAGTAGCTGTATGTAAAATTATGTCTTCTATCAGGAAGAAATACACCTGTATTGATTGGTAACTTTATAAAAGCTAAGTTAGTAAAACTTTGCACAGGGAGCTCTGCTGGTGAACATTTTCTCTATAGTAAGCAAATATGAAAGTTTAGCCTTTCACACCGAAAATACTTTAAGTCAATTAATTAAAAGACTTCTAGATTTGGAATGTCTTGTATCTTTTCTTCCTGTTTACAAAACAGATCTCTAAAGCAGTTCCTTCAGTATTCCACAATGCACAGGTTCCTTTATGGACCTGTGTATTGTGGAAAGACCAAGTGAAACAGAAAAACCAGTACATCCATCATCTCTATTTTTAAAAAAGTTGTCAGTAATTGCCTCTTAAAGTTTTTAGCTTGTTTAGATTCATAAGTCTTAATTCAGTAAGTTACTGAATAATGCAGCTTTATGAGAAAGAGAAAGAAGGTAGAAAAAGAGACTGGAGTCCTGTTGAGATCAGATCCATTAACTTTAAGCAACATCTGTTTTGAGAATTAAAAAAAAAATCAGTGCACAAAGTATTAATACAATGAAAAATACATTACAATTTTTTTCTGTGTGTGTGACAACATTACCACTTGATCTGGACAGAAGAACTGTGACCCAAATAATATTCTTAAGGAAGGTAGTGAAAAATACAGTAATAAATTACAAAAAGCAGGATTCCACAAAAAATATTCTAAGCACAGATCAGAATCTGCCTCAGCTGTATGGTGTGTTGCAAGTTAAAGCTTGTGAATGTTTGAAAAAAGCAGTTTAAATGCTATTAATCCCAGCCCTTTGAATTGAGGTGTTATTGGATGTCTGAAACTATTAACAACAGTAGTTTTAAAACTTAGTTTAACAGAGATGCCACTGTAACAGAAGCTGTTAAGGTTGTTTTTCAAATTGCTGTAGTCAGAACAAAAATGAGTGGCTGTTTTAAGAAATTTGCTAAGCCTTTATAAGAGCTGTTTCTTGCAGACATGATAAAAAATAATGCCTATGGATATCTGTGCTCCACCCACATATCCCATGTAGTGGTAATGGCCATCATAATGCTTCTGGAGGAAGCAGCAGTTCCCTTGGCACTTAGTGTCTCCTCCCACAGTCTGAGGCAAATATATGTGGTGTGTTTGGGAGGAGGGAATTTTGTGGTTTTTTTCTGTGTTGTGTTTTGGGGGATTTTTTGTTTGGTTTTTTGGGGGGAGTTGTTGATGTGGTTTCTTTTTTGTGTTTTTTTCTTTCAGGGTGTGGGTTTGTTTTTTCTTTAGGGGTTTTTGTGTTTATTAAATTTTTGGGGGGGGTGAATTTTGGTAACTTCAGTGAAATTATGCCTTAGGTAGATGTCTAGGTTAGCTTTTTAGCATTTCTTTTAATGGACTGTAGTTGACAACTGGATCTCTCCCCACCTTTCCAAGCCTTTTTGCCTTTAGAATAGCTTGTTTCATAGTGCTTCTGTATACTTATCCTAGAACCAGCTACTGTAGAGGACCTTACTTTTACAAAACTCTCTTGTGTTACAAATCAGAATGAAATCAACAATGTGTCATATTCCTCCATGAAACAGAATACAGTTCTTTACTTCTATAAAAATCAATGAAATATTTTTCTAGAGAGCATAATAAAATATAATCAAAATTTTCAAACATTTTACTAACTGTTCACTTTTTACAGTAAAATGTGCTGTACTTTTCACAGGTGCAAACCAATGAGCATGGCTACTATGTGGCTTTGTGTCCTCTTGGCTCTTTTGATTTTATAGTTGGATGTGACACTCCTAAACATGATTTCTCTCCCTCACCTTCAGAAACCTAACATTATAGATTAATTATTCCTGATTTACACACACAATGGTTATGATTTTACAGATATGCAAGGTGTAGGAAGGAAGATTCAAACTTCAAGCGTTCATCTTTCTTTTAAGAGATGTTTCTGAAGCATATTAAAATTGCATGGAACAAAATAACTATGAATTGGCTACTCTTCTGAAAATAAAGTAATTAAATGTGCAATAGAATGTATTAAAGCTATAACTAACTGCCGTTTGAGGGATTTATTGTTATGAAGTAGCTTTTCAACAAGTTCTTGACCCTTTTCTGGCAGCAGTAGGAAACTACATAAATTAGTGTTTGTCTTCAGTTTTGTCATGCTTCCAATTATAGTGTACAGTGTACCTACCCAGCATCACCAATCCAGTATATTGAGTCTAATGAAAGTAGGTTCTGTTGTCACCTGCCTGTGACCGATAGTCCAAGTGGAGATTACTTGTCACAGTTTTCTTGATAAATTTGTTTTCAAGTGTTTACGAAGAACTAGCCTGTTAAACAGTGGCTGATAGAATTTGAGATTCTTTAACTCAACATTCAATTACAGTGAAGTGAAGTGGCAGTGGCTCTTTCCATGTTCTCTGCTAACTTAATTTTAATACAACATTCAAGGCATGAAGGATAGCAGTCTGCTAGTAATGAGAGCATCACTTCTGATTCTCCATTTAGGCAAAAAGTCAATGTGACTTTCGAGTGCAAATAACACTAGCATTTATCATTAATGTTTTCTTCTGCGAGTTTCAAGTGAAACCTTTGTTTGAATAAATAAATTGCACTGTTGCATCCAGTTTATTAAAAAAAAAAAAGTAGTCTGATTATCAGAGCATTTTTCATGGCCTGAAAGAAAGAAGTAGTGTCTACAGCATCAAGTGTCCATTTACTTTTTTATATGGGAGAAGGTGCATCCCATTGATGCTACCTGAAACAATGTTTTGACTAAAGAATAAGATAAATAGAACCTCCTTATTTATTGATGTTGGGAAACTGATTTTCAGGAAAGTGCAGAAGAACCTTGCTGCTTCGGAAAAGTCTGTGAATCTTGTTGACTTTCTTAAATGGACTCTATATGGTCACGCACACTGACCTTAATGTAGTGACATACTTCTGAAGCACTGGAAGTAACAGTTTAAAGCAAGTTAATCCTGTTTAGTATTGGTGTTGCTTTTGTTTCCCAGTGGCAAAATAGCAGGTCATCTCAGGTTCTGGCTGTGCTAGCAAGTAATGCAGCCAAGAGGGGCAGATTCACAGAGTGAAGAGGTTGCTGAAGGCCCAGTGTCGACCGTGTGTCCTTATGTTTGGGACTAGTTTTAGCCAAGTCTCGTGGACTGAATGACTGCTGGCAGTTGGAGGACTTAGGTATTTCTGAAACCTCCGTTATATGAACCAAAGCTCACTATGTGGAGATGATCAGGGGAGACACTTCAAAAGCACACACCTGACCAAATTAAAATGCTAATTTAGAGTTGACCTGCAGGGATTGGTGTGGTTTAGTGAGTTTGTATGGTCAGCATCACAGTCATCCATGTGATACATTCCAAGTATGACAGGGAATTAGAGGTACACGTTAATCTAGTTGGAAGGCAAGTTAAACAGCAGACCTTCTTCATGGGCAAACTAATGGTATTGTGCCTTGAGGATTTCACAAAATAGTTTGTTCTGAAAATGTCAGCTCCTGACGCAGTAACTTGTCCCACGAATACTTTGGCAAAAGTTGTTTTCATAGCAAGTTTTGGTTCAAACTTAAGGCTTTATTCTGAAACACAATGGGAATAAAGTTTTCCTAGTGCTTGAGCTGAACAGCTAGAGCTTTTCAGATAATCTAGATGCATTTAAGAAGAGGAGTGTAAAGAACAGTCGTTATGATATTTCTTTTGAAAAGTTAAAAAAAGACACAAGTCAGCAATGAGTTTAGAAATTTTTTTTTTTTATGCTAGTCTTGGAAAAAAATCCCCAATCTTGGTTTTAAAGGGTGTTATAAACATTTTGACATTAGTCACTGGAAGGCTTTATGCGTTTTTTAGTTTTGTAAGTGAGCAAATTATACGCAATTATGTTGTCATTCTCAGCCTAGTGAGTTTTGAGTTGATAAGAGCTGTCACAGGCTGTTGATTATGGAGTAGGTGCTCCATTTTTTCCAGCCTAAAAGCTTTGTAAGACTTTCCTTTTACAACTATTTTATCTGAATGGTTTCACTGAGAGAAAGCTGTAGTAGTGTGGGTGTTATGACTGCTTATCCCTGGAGAATCTACATGGGATATAGATGTTATAAATGCTTCGGTAGGCGTCTGAACATTTATTAGTTGCTAGTGAATCTACTCCTATGTCAAGTTTTTTCCTACAGCGTTGTATGTGAAGGCTCTAAATGCAGTGGGATCTTGTTTGTCACTGGGGCTTTGGTAATCCTTCTTTGTTTTATAAAGGGCAAGTCAGGTTGCAGCCTTATTACACTTTTGATTAGGAAGATAACCAATTAGTAGATAGAAATAGCTCTGTCATCTCTTGTCATCAGATTTGTCATCTGTTTGTTTTCAGAAGGACTTTCTGCCAAAGCAATTTCATTGTTTTTTATGTAACTTGACTTTCCAAAACTAGTATAACATGATCTGAAAGTTCTGTCTGATGAGATGGCAAAGGTTTTAGTACAATGTGAATGCTGATCTGTCAGTGTGGCTCTGTCTCAGTTCACTCTACTGTTATAGTAGTATTTTGTTATAATAGAAATACTTTAGGAATACTATTAATTCTATAAAATTCATTATTCAGGCAGCATGGTTTTAAAACAGAGAAACTGTAAGCAAATGTTCTCGTTGTCCTCTTCAGTGTTTGCCTGTGTACTTTTTAAAAAGCCTAATGGAAAAAGCAATCCTGCTCATGTTCTGAGACCATCATCAACCACAGCCATTCTATATGTGTGTAGTTACTGTCATTACTTTGACTGCAAAATTGTTACTTCAGAAGGGCATAGGACACTAATAAGCATAACAGAGGTATCTTCCTGAATGTACATGTTAATACTAAGAGATCTTTTACTGTAGTCAGCAACAAAAAATGTATGTAGCTGGAAAAAAAAATGTTTCTCCTGGGAGGTTAATGGCAATTTTAATTTCTGTGTCTTTAGTGATGAATGATTCTTTTCTTCCCCTTAATACAAGCTCCTCACTTCTTTTAAAGTTACCTCTTAAAAATATGAAAATAAAGCCACACCAAGAGGCATATGTGATTGGAAAAGTAGGAGGAGCAAATAAAGGAGGGTGGGGACAGAAGCAAACCTGAGCAAGTTATCACAAACTTACATTATTGAGGGACGTGTTGATATGTCAAAAAAACTTTATTCTGAGCTGAGATTTACTCCAAAATAAATGAGAACAAAATAAGTATAAATAGAGCACAGCACATACTATGCTGGTGGTTTTGTGTTGTTTTTTCTGTTTTACTGTTTTATACTGTCTTTTAAATGGAGTGTTCTTCTATAGATTATATCAATTAATGCTTAGTTACACTTCTGAGGTAAAAAAACTCCAAAACTAAACTCCTGGGTGTGACTGGAAGAAGGGAGCAGAGTTGTTGTTTTTGTCACATGGTGGCAGGCTTTGTATCTTTTCCTTGTGCCTGATTCAAACAGGAAACAGACCTTCTCCCTTCCCTTATTTATGCAGGTTAGACGTCTCTAAGGAAAACTAGCAGGCTCCTCTCGTACTGCTTAGAGCAGCCCAGTGTGAATTACTAGAAGAGACTGTCATGCTCCATGTGGAACCTGTGCTGCATATATATATGTGCACATATATATCTTACTAAATTCATCTGCGTTTTAGAGAACTTATATGTTGAACTGTTAGGAGATATTTTGTGCAACATGGTTGATATTTTTAGGAGATAACTTGGTTTTGGTGGAAATATGGACCCTGATTTGGTTTCTCGTTGTGCTTGCAGAGGACACATGTAATGATAATGGCAAATTTCTCTAGTCGCTTGCCTGTGTGCCGGCATGATAATGAGTTGCCAAGCTGTGTCTCGTCAGATGAACTTTCATATGTTTTGCCATCTTGTTTATCATCTGGCAAAAACGAACATGAGAAAAAAAATCCATTTCTTGTTTTCTGTTTTCCCCTTTGTAACGATCAAAAGTCAGCAAGGTGCAGTTGCATCATTCTTTCATTATATTCACAATACATTAATATGACATATTTGGGTTTTTTTCCCTTACTTGAAATGTTTAATATGCCTTTAACTTTTTGTTATTCAGGATGGTGATGAGTCATCTCCAATTTTAACAAATTCTGAAATTGTTAAGATTCCAGATCCCCAGATGTCTATGGTAAGCAATCCTCCATGTAATGCAATCTGTATTATAGTATTTTTGTTAAGGTTTTTGTAAATGGAGATGAAAGCTTGCCTATATTGATGTCTCAAATATTTTAAAATTCCAGTGGAGAGATGTATTTGACCAGTTGAGAAATATCAGTGGATTTGACTTTTTGTATTCTTTTCTGCTCCTGCTAGATTAAAATACAAGAATAGATTTAATGGTCATGTTCATCTCCTCTTTTCCATACCTAATGTGCTTGCTTTTGGGGTGTAGGAAAGCAGAGAAGGGAGATTGTTGGCAGAAGAGGTCAGAGGGTGGGAATATAAGGTAAGAGGGAGCTGAAGAAAAGAAGTTTAGAGGAAGGTATAGTAACTCTTGGTCGCTTCATCTGTTAAAATATTTTCTCCCTACACTCTCTTGTATGTTGTCTTTCATGTAGACAGTGCCTAAGTACAGTTCTAGAAAAGATTTCCATTATTGTGGATGCCAATTCAGTGGGACTGGTATTGGCAGCTTTGGGAACCTTAATGTAAGTGGGCTTCTACTGGCAACACTGTTTGAGCACTGTGTAATCTAACACTGCAAGAGCAAGTCTGATAATGCTGAAAACTGCCTTGGCTGCTGAAATCTCGTTGACACTGTGGCTCCTATTGTGGCTCCTACTGTTGCTAACATGGTATTAACAGTGGGGAAAACTTTTTGAGAAGTTTTTCTTGCATACAAAGCTTTATATTGCAAACATCCTAAAAATGTTTATAGAGCGGCTAGCACATTTGAGTGCTATTAAAATCACGGATATGTTGACTGGAGCGCTTGCATTTTGCAGCAATTCACCAAAAGGCAAAATAGGGTTTGTATATTGTATGAAGTAAAAAAAAAAAAAACAAACAAAAAAACCCCAAAAAAACAGAACCCAAAAAACCCAACAAAACGAAACCTCAAAATCCTGAACAGCCCTCCATGTATTGTTGAAGGAGTTTCTTCTAAAACAACCCCCAAAAATCCAGAAGACACTGTTAATTTTAGTTGTCATACATTATTAAAGATACTGGTGAGTCTTTCCTAGATGGTTTCATTTCAGTAGTAATTTTCTCTGGAGTTTAAATATACTGACCCTCTGCGTTTAGGAGAACTTAGTAGAAAGCAAACATCACAAGCTTGCTCGAAGTTTAAGAAGTGGACCTTCTGATCATGATCTGAAGCCTAATGCAGCTACGCGAGATCAGCTTAATGTAAGTCAGTCATATGATGGCTAAATTTGATTTTATCAATTGGTTGGTATTAATAATAGTGACAATTTAAGGAAAACACAGTTCATTTCAGAGAAAACCATTAATGAAGAAATGTTGTTGAGTGTTTTACAAGTGTTTGGTTAGATGGATCCAACTCAGAAAGGAGCACTTACTCTTCTTTTTTTTTGTAGAACAGTTTTGGGGGGAAAAGAACACATATTGTGCACATATTATGTAGGTGTTAATGGTGGTCTTAAAGTAACTGTGTATGTTTACCTACATGGCCAGTTCAATCAACCATATAACTGCGGAGCATCGCTATGATAGCATGAGAACTTTGTGTTACTGGAAAGCTTTTTTTTTTTCCTGGCTATTTTTGCGTGTTGTCAGTGTTGTGCTGTGTCACAGTGTAGTTTAACTTGTTGATTATGCCTGTTCATGTTTTTAAACTCACTTTCTAACTATGTATCTAATAGATCATAGTGAGTTATCCACCGACAAAGCAGCTAACATACGAGGAACAAGATCTAGTTTGGAAATTCAGATATTATCTTACTAATCAGGAAAAGGTAAGTTGAATGATTTGAGAGGACTTACTAATGCAAAGAGGTGCTTCATCTGGCACTTATTCTACCGTGTTCTGTTCTTGCAGAGATACAGAGCTTCAGTGTCTTAGAAGCTAGTCAAGTTTATTTTAACTTTTCCTATAATGTTACTGATGTAAAAATCAGTGACCGTAATTTTCCCTCATAAATCATATGAACTATCTATTACTACAGCAGTCTTTCTACAAACACTGACTGTCAGCTTAAAATGCCAATTTTGTCTTCAGCAAGGAAAAATTCTTAAAGAGGAGCTTCTTCATCTGTTTTAGACAGGAGTTAGTATTACCAGAATAAGTAGCAGCACATTGTAAGCCTAAAGTACATTAAATAACTAAATAATCGCCCAGCAGTGGGCATTTTTTATGTAGCAGTAATTGTGGTAGAGTGGTAACCATCGACTTTACATTTTACTTATAAGATAACCCACCTGCAGTTTTTTGGGTCGTACTAAAGCAGTCCAATATTGTATTGTCACTTACATCAGTGGGGTTCCTCAGGTCTGTGCTTACATAAATATAGTTTGAACCTAGCTCTGCCTTAACATGAAACACTAATTTAACAGCTTTCTTCTGGACAAGTTGTCCAGCTGTGGGATGAGTGGGTTCACAGTGTGCTGGACAAAGAACTGGCTGAAGAACAGAGCTCAGAGGGTTGTAGTGAATGAGGCTACATCTAGCTGGCAACCAGACATCAGTGGTGTCCCTCAGGATTCAATACTAGGGCCAGTCATGTTCAATATATCTACCAACAATCCAGATGCAGGGGTTGAATGCATCATTAGCAAGTTTGCTGATGACTCTCTTGAGGAACAAGAGGCTTTACAGAGGGATCTGGGGATGAAATTTAAAAAGCCAAAGTGCCAGATTCTGCACCTGGGACAGAGTAACACCATTATAAACTGGGAGAGGATAGGCTGGAGAGCAGGCTTGCAGAAAGAGATCTGGGGGTGCTGGTTGACAGCAGGCTCAATATGAGTCAGCAGTGTGCCCTGGCAACCAGGAAGGCAAACCACGTCCTGGGGTGCATCAAACACAGCACAACCAGCCAGTCAAAAGATGTGATTGTCCCTCTATATTCAGCATTGGTGCGGCCTCACCTTGAATTCTGTGTGCAGTTCTGGGCCCTACAATTTAAGAAGGTTGTGAAGGTCCTTGAATGCATCCAAAGGAGGGCAGCAAGGTCGGTCAAAGGCCTGGAAGGAATGTCCTGTGAGGAGTGGCTAGAGACTCTTGAGCTTGTCTAGTTTAGAGAAAAGGAGGCTTATTGCTCTCTGCAGCTTCCTGAGGAGTGGAAGTGGTATCCAGTGATAGGATGCGTGGGAATGATTCAGAGCTGCCCCATGAGAGGTTTAGACTAAACATTAGAAAGCATTTCTTTACCAAGAGGATGGTCAAACACTGGAACAGGCTTTCTAGAGAGGTGGTTGATGCCGCAAGCCTCTTAGTGTTTAAGAGGCATTTGGACAATGCATTTAGTAACGTGCTTTAACTTTTGGTCGGCTCTGAATTGGTCAGGCAGTTGGACTAGGTGGTGGTTGTAGATCCCTTCCAGCTGAAATAGTCTATGTTCTGTTCTATTCTATTCTAAGTAATTTGTTTAGCCTGGCTTTTCACTGATTAGTTATCCAATCTCTTTCTATTTAGGCCTTGACAAAATTCTTAAAATGTGTCAACTGGGACCTACCACAAGAAGCAAAGCAAGCACTGGAGCTACTGGGAAAGTGGAAGCCCATGGATGTGGAAGACTCTCTAGAACTTCTGTCGTCTCACTTCACCAACCCAACAGTTCGGCGTTATGCTGTTGCCAGGCTTCAGCAGGCCGATGACGAGGTATTAGCTGGTCTCTGGGTACAAGTGAAGGTCAGCTGCTCTCAGGAATTTTAGTTTCATTGAGCACTTGAAATGTTTGCTACTTTTTAAGGCATTGAAGTGAGTAACAGTGATGGAAAACTAAAAAAAAATAATGAAATTCACTGTGATGCTATTTGTTATAAGCTGTTTATGGAGCAAAGTCTTCACATTATCAAGTGGCGCTCATTGATCATTGTCTTAGTGTGAACCCCCGAGTGATAGCTGGTTTTGTCAAACAAGGTGAAACAACTGTATGTTCTCCCCAGAAACCAATGATAAACTTTGAATGTTAACCTTCATAGAGGTGCTCTGAACCCAAATAGCCTACTAAAAGATTTCCAGCAAATCCACCTGGTGAACTGAAGGAGTATATTAACACACTCTTTTGCCAAAGAAAGTGAGTAGAAAAACATCTGTGGAAATAAGTTGTTTCTAATTGTATACTGATTAGAGTATGATGAGCTGCGATTTATGAGTAGAGCCCACTTAATAGATGCTAATCTGTTAAAATTTAATTATTTATATATTTTATTTTCTTTCGACAGTAAAAAAAATACTTTGAATCTATTACCATAATGCTTGAATCCTTGGCAACCAATAGAATTTAAAATAGGAAGAATAAATTTATCAAATTTTTGCTAGTCTTTTTCAATAACCAAGGTCATACTACTTTAACTTTAAAAATGTACCCTTTACGAAACATTTGAAGGCAACTAAACAGAGTAAGTTGAATAGTAGCGGGAACAAATTCATTAGCAACAGCAAGTGTTTAAAATTCTATTCTTCAGTCTAAAATGTATCAAATATGTGTGTTTTTTGGATCCTCAGCTACAGAAGGTATTAAATAAAAAACACAGTGCATAAGAGAGGAGAGAATCTGAATTCCTGGTACTATGGTCCCTATTTTATGCCTGAATTTTCTTCTTGGAAGCCACAGACTGAACGGTTTGTTTTGTAGATGCTGGCAGCAAATAGGGCAGTTTAACTAAAGAGAACTTAAAAGCAGTAATTGTACTTAAATGTTTACTTAATTAGCAGTTACTACCTTTGCATAACAAAAACTTAGTAGTGTGATAATTCAGTATCTTTTGGTAGTCAAACTTCATCCTACATCAGTTTTTCTATTGTATATTACTTGCTAGGGAGACCTCAATTTCAATTTCTTTATAGGTCACTAAATCCTGACTAAGTTTTTCTATAAATGAGAATTTTGAGAACATACAGAGTCCTAGTCAGCTTTGACTGATCCCCTGAGTTCATTTTCATTTTTTTCCTCTGTGAGGATTTGCTGATGTACCTGCTACAACTAGTCCAGGCATTGAAATATGAAAACTTTGATGACATAAAGAATGGACTGGAACCTAGCAAGAGGGAGAGTCAAGGTTCAATGTCAGAAGGCATGACAACATCTGGAACTAATGGTGCAGAAATAGACAGGTAAGAAGCTTAGATTTCCAGGAGGAAAGGAGAGATCTAATGCTGCAAGACCTCAATTTTTTTCTACTTTTTAGGAATCATTGCATATTCAACATCCTATTTTATAATACGAAGCGATGACAAAAAAAAATAAAATAAAATAACCCCTGAGCATTCATGGAATGTATTTCCTGACTATAGATAGTTTTCAGAGCAAATGGGCTTAATCTTGAAGTTGTGGCCTTTCACCTTACTGCATGAAAGGAAGACAACTTCTGGAGAGAAGGAAAAACACTGGCATTGCTTCCTTCTGTCTTTGCAAAAGTTAGGATGTCTTCAATGAAGCTGTTATATGATACTCCACTTCCCGCTTTCATCAAAGAATATGGATCTAGAAGTCCAATCAGTCTGAAATGGAAAGAAATTATTTCCTGCTCTTGCAAAGGATGATGTAGGGACAGTCCTGTGAACGTAAAGGAGCTGAGAGAGCAGACGTTCTATTTTTGCAGGAAAGGCTGAAATATCTTATTAATATAGTATTAAGCAAGGTGCAAACACACTTGGTTAACTGAAGTCTCATGTGAATATTTAATACAAATTTCCAGAATTTTTAATCTTAAGCTTTAGTGTCTAATCGCTTGTGTCACTAGGGTATACTTTTCATATTACAAGTGTACTACTTTTCGTTGATCTTGCTGCTAAGCTGTGGAGTGGGTGTCCTGGGATATACGGTGTATTTTGAGGCTGCAATGACATGTAGACATTAGTAGAGCTGTTTGATTACTTCCTTTCAGGTGAATTTACTGTCTGATAATTTTGCCTTGCAAGCATTTAGATTTCTCTGCTCTCTTATGTGTAACTGCATTCCAGAGATGAGTGCTTGCAGGTGTTGTGTATTAACAATTTCATCTTAAGGACATTTCAAAAAAGCTTTTCCTGAAAATGCAGATTTGCTGAATTCCCATCTAGGTCTGTTTATTTTTTGTGGAAGATAAAACAAAATGCTATGTTTAGTGTAAGTGAATGTCCCTCATAGCCATAAACTGTGTAGCTATGCAGGCACAGATTTTTACCGTTTGCAGAACTGCAGCTGTCAAAGGTGCTGTTCATGCCATTTGTTCTGAAACAGGTGAGATGACTGTCTTCAAAGATACTTCTCTTCCAGTTTTCTTAATTTATGATGCTGTGGAAGTGAAATGCGTTGCTATTTCTATGCATGCCCCCTGACCCCCAAGCAAGAACTTGAGGCGTTTTATGCCAATTACATGCTTTCCTTTATGTAGTTCCCAGATTATGAGTCCTGTTCCACCTGTTTCCTCACCACCTCTTACTTCTAAGACAAAAGAGCTTGCAGACAGTGAAAATCTTGATGTAAGTCAAATGCTTTACCTTGTACTTTTAATTCTATTTTTAGGGACCTTGTGCTGTTTTTAGGTTTTGTTTGTGAACATTTGAATCTTTCTGCTGTATCTTGCTGAATACTTAAAGTGCTCGAAGAATATAAATGTAAACTAAATGCCAAGAAAATAGCAATAACCTAACTGATTATTTTTTTTACAGGCCATCTATTTATGTGCGTGGTTACACTATCCAAAATCGAGGGACTGGGCATTGAATTCTTCATAAAATTAAAGTACTCTCCTTTAAAGGAGAAAATTACTGCAAAGGCTATCACACACTGATTAGATACTGACAAATGCAAATGTTTGAGGTGTTTTAAAGCAGGTTTTTAAATGAAAACAGTTATCGAAATGTTCTTTCTGTAGCCATATTCTTTGGTGTGGGTGTTGTCTTTTTTTGAACCTAAGTGAGATGCTATGTTGATTTATACCTGCTGAGGATTCTCCTCAATTTACGCCACAAATAGAAGAGTAATAAGAATGAGACTGGAGGGAGGGAAAGATAAAAGGTAAAGGCAGTTTGAGGGAAACTGATTTTAATCTGATGTGCAGTTAATTGGTCTTTGAACTAGAGATCTATTCGCTGTTGCAAATCTTCCGTTTTGAGTCTCAGTATTGCATAGACAACAAGCCTCAAATTGAGTATATATCAGTAAAGATACACAGATTTCTTGTTAGTTGGAACATTAAACCTTGAAAAAGCAGCTAAATACTGTGTATCCTCTACAGATTTATTTTCTTTATCTTACAATGTAGAAACTCTTAAGGAGTTTCAGATTTTCTGGATGCAAAACAGAGTAGCAAATCCCTTTCAGGATGGAATCTTATAGCAAGGGAGAATTGCATAGGAGGAAAATGTAGTATATTGCAAATAGAAACATTGCACTAAAGGTTTATTGTTGGAGAATATGATGTACTTTTGACATGTTGATAAATACATTACTGTAGTAGCAGACCTTTTTTTTTCACTTGTAGTGTTGTTGCTGGATTTGGAGTAATACTAAAACTGATATGATTTAAATATGAAGTTGGATTGGTTTCAGATTTTGAAAGGGAATGTATCTCTCAAAACTTTTTTTCCTTAACTTTCTCTCTCTCTCTCTCTCTCTCTCTCTCTCTCTCTCTCAGCGTTTAGACCTATTTGTAACTTAATTTCACTGTTTTTAAATCCCTTTCAGCAAGACCTTTGCACTTTCCTGATATCACGAGCATGCAAAAATTCCACGTTGGCAAACTACTTGTACTGGTATGTTAGAAACTATTTACTGTATCAATATGTAATTGAAATCAAAGCTATACCGCCCAGAAAGATGCACATCAAAAGATGACCTGTCTTGAGAACTTGAAAACCTCAGTTTCTCTCAGGGTGAAGTAGCAGATTTCAAACAATACAAATTTGAACAGAATATTTAGTAAAAGGAGGGCCCTGGTTTTTCAAATGCACAAATATGCCTTACTGTTAGACACAGGAAGGTGATTTGTAGGGCATTAAGTAGAGTGTTCCAAAACAACCCCCAAAACCTAACTGTATTTTGTAAGTTGTCATTCAAATTGTTTATGGTGGTGAGAAGGAGATAAAATTCATCTTCTGCTCTGCTTTTCTGTTTGGTCTGTGTTTATAGTTTTTGACAGCATTGGCTAGAATACTGAAGTTATGCACTTTAGTATTAGTCAAGAGTGTACTTTATGAAGGTTCATAAAGCACTGATTTTTTGTGCTAATCTAATTATTTTTTTTAGATTCCATTTGTGGTTATGTTATGAGCACAAACAAAATGTCATTGCAGATGTGTGCTTTCTTAAGAGGGATCTTTAGTTGCGAATAGTTCATCTAGATAGTGGAGAGGTAAGATTACTCAGCGAAGTGTCTTGTCTCACTTCAGTGGTTTAAGAGTTAAATTAGATGCCTAAACTAGTCGTCTACATGCCTTCTGAGTAAGCATTTGCAGATAAGAATTGTCTCATTTGAAGAAAGCTGAGATGAATAGAGCTGTATGTGTGTGTGTATTAATGTACGTATATATACACATATACACAACACAGACATTTACTTGTATATACACATCTTGTAAAATTGAGAGATTAGATGCCTTTTACATGGCTAAACTGGAGTTGAATAATTCTCTTTTTTTTCCTTTGTAGATATGTCTAATAATTAAAAATTCTAATTTAAGTAAGTCATGAATTAGGAACGGAGTGTGATTGTAATGTAAACCTACCAAACTGTTCTTACAAAATTCTTACAAGAATCCTAGCCTACCCTGAGAGTGATGCCATTTGTAAATGGAATTTGTAAAGTTTTGTTATTTCATTGCTTTTACAGTAGCTTGAGTTTAAAATATTTAAGTGCATGACTTAACTACGTTTCGTTAATGTACATCCTTCTATTGCAGTGGCCAAACATAATGTTTGGCTTCAGAAAAAAGTGCTATTAAATTTAAATGATTAAAGTAATTGCAGATCTAATTGATGTGGGTAGAAGCCAAATATGTGACCCAATCAAATATTCTTTATTTGAGTGTTAGTAGGTTAGCTTATTTCTATCATATTGATGGAAAGTGTGCACTTACATTTTGGCAACATCTTAGACATTCCGTCTAGAGAAGGTTCAAAACATCCAGAACTCTGAATTTTTTGTCTTATGACTAAAAACAAAAAACTCAAACCAAAAAAGCCCCAGTCAATTTATTCTTTATTTTCTTTCCAGACATCTCAATTTCTCAGTGACAAAATACAAATCTTGCACCTGACGTCGCCATAAATCCTCTTGGCTGCTGATCAATTGCTTCTTTCAACTATCCAGGCACAGCATGCACCTAAAATAATCAATGAAAAAAGTACAATAACCCTTGAAAATCAAACCTCCTGCTTAGTCACTTGTCATTGTAAAGCTATCCTATCCTTATACTTTAACAGCAGCTACAGAAGTCATTGCTGCTGTTTTTTTCTGTCTCTTCTTCGGACCTATGAGACACTTACCCAAGTATGAAGTATTACTCTAACTCCTTGTGTCAAGATGGCTTTGAGAAACTGTGTAGGGCTTTTTAACAAATGAAGATGAAACTGCCATCTTTCAATTCGTTGCTTCGTATTTTCCTTGCAGTTTTGGTGCACAGACTTTATGAATATGGACTTATTTTTATACACATGTTACTGCAATATACTTTTGTTCTTTCAGTGAGGAAGTGGTGTAGAGCAATATATTAGCAAAGTTCTAGCAAGTCTTTAGTTACAGATTTCATTGAGATAATACTTATGGAATAAGCTATGTATGCTTTATTTTAATATATATAATGCCTTGTGTATTTATGAAAAAGACTAATAAAATCTGATCAGCTGCAAATGATGGAGCTCTAATCTTGTCCCATCGTCATTCAGCTGCAAAGACATTGTGCACAAGTGCATAAGGAGGCATAGCTGTCAGCATAAAGTCCAAGTGTGTTTGTTGAATGTGCAGGCTCACTTTTGAATGTAAATACAGTGTTAGGAAATCAACTGACTTGCTAATTTCTTCTTTTTTAAAAAAGTGGGGTTATATATTTTTACTGGGTGGTATTGGGAGATATATTGATCAACAGAAGGAACACTTTCTGTGTATAGCTACTTTTTGCTTGTCAGTGCTGTGAATAGAAATAAGCACAAATGCAATCCAGACAACTGTTTGACATACCAAAATAAATTTTCAGTATGACTGTCCCAAATTCTTGTGTTTAAATCTTCTACCTGAATCATAATTTTAGAAATGAAAACTTATTTTGGTATGTAGACTTTGCAGAGCTGCTTCAGTACCAATACTGTCTCTTCTACCATTGCTAGTGGTTAATTAGGAAGCAGCTAGGGAGATTCTTCTTGGTTTTTGCAGGTGTACTTGGATAGCAAGTTTGCATCCACTACGTTATGTAGAGGGCAGTAGCACAGTGGGATGCCCACTCCTCCCATGTGTACTGCTTGGCTGCGGTGTTCATATGATTTTGACTTCTGACTTGCCGTGTTTGAATGATACCATTTCACTGTAAGTGAAAGACCTCAGAAACTCTGGTAGACTCTCCTGATCCAAGTGGGAATTTGACTGTGTAATTTTGAAGAGTTCACCTGTTGGTTGATATCTCATTCAAAGATCAACTGTATTTTCAGTTCCAGGCCTATAGTACAGTGCTGCTGCATTTCACTCTAATCGTGTAGCACCAGAGTACAGCATAAGATGGGTTGTTTTTATGCTGCAGGTATGTAATAGTGGAGTGTGAAGACCAAGACACTCAGCAGAGGGACCCAAAGACTCACGAAATGTACTTGAACGTGATGAGAAGATTTAGTCAGGCTTTGCTGAAGGTAATGCCTCTATGTAAGGAAATACATATTATTTTGGGATAGTCATTTTTTCAAAAGGCACAGGTGTCTAGGAGGACAGTTTTTCATGTCATATGTATTGAAATTTTTAAAAGGCTTTTGCTTTTGCTTAAATTTTGAGTTTGTGATAAGCCAAAGAAACTGCTGAAAAAGTCCAAGTCTTGAGAACTTTTTCCTCTCTTTTATTGCTTGTTCCTGTTAGTAACATGCTGGTTCTAAAATCCTGTGCCTTGTGTAATCAGTTTATTTCATTTACTATTTCTTTGTTGGAAGCACTTGTCCTTACAGTGCAAATTGAGACGAGAGACCTGTCTTTTGTTGTTCTGTACATCAGCAAACAGTGTTGTTCTCTGTATCAGCAGCAGAGGGTGCTGCAGCAGCAGGGAAAAAAAAACCAAAAACAAACAAACAAAAAGTTTTCTGAATGACAATCTGTAATTCATAGCAGATGTGCAGTCTTTCCTGACTTTAGTGTATCTCACAGTTCATATTAATTCCCATTTTAGGGATGTTACTCAAATCTGGCTTTTATGCTTTGTAACAACATTACATGTGGTTATACCTACTAACTTATTTTGTCTGTGTGAACAGGTTTGTCATGCATGACTGTTCACCGCTGAAATTGTTGGTGCAAATTGAAGTGCACTGGTAGATCAGATAATTGGTTGCCAGCTACAGTGATTCTGATTGTGTTTTACAGAAAATACCTTTTGAATTGACAGGAAATTGATCGTTATTCACTTACTTCTTAGATGCCCAAAGGTCTAAGAATGAAAGAATAATTTATAGATAAAATAATCACAGAACAAAGAAATAATTCTCTTTCTTTTCATTCACTTAGGGTGATAAGTCTGTCAGAGTTATGCGTTCATTGTTGGCAGCGCAGCAGACATTTGTAGATCGACTGGTTCATGTAATGAAAGCAGTGCAGCGTGAAAGTGGGAATCGTAAGAAAAAGGTAACTAAAGGATTGGAAAACTTATCTCTGGCTAGAATTTGACAATAGGAATGTTAGCTTTTCACTAAAAATTCTTAGCGCTGAGATTTATAACAGACGTCTGCCTGTCCTGTAATAGTTTTAGCAAACTTTAAACAAACTTAGGAGAGGTTTGGATGAGTCAAAGTCCGAATGCCCCATCCCTGGAAACATTCAAAGCCAGGTTGGATGAGGCTCTGAGTAACCTGATCTGGTTGGAGATGTCCCTGCTTCTTTCAGGGGAGTTGGACTAGATGACCGTTGAAGGTCCCTTCCAACCCTAACCATTCCATGATTCCATGATTCCATGAAAGTGTTATGAAAGTTTCTAGATGAAAAAGAGAAAAGGCTCTTGAGAAAAACATTGGGATATTTTGGCAAAAGGAAGATATGGAAATAATTAGATACTTGATGATATAACAGTGAACAAGTTGAGGGATGTGGAAAGGGAGCAGAGGTTATTGTGGTGTGATAGATAGATAGTGGGACAGATAATGAAATTTGATTAGCAGCAAGGTTTAATTTATTCCAAGAGCAACAGAATGATTTACATTAAGATGTGTGTTTAGCAGAACTTTGCCATCTCTGCAAATTATCTATTGTGTCTTGAGGAAAAGGATTTCTATCGTCAGTGCACTTTGAGAAGCTTTGTCCTTCTTAGTTAAAAAATTTCAAATGAACTTGACGAAAGATGTGAAGAGGAAGCAGGAATGCCAAAGGAATTTCTATTCATGTATTTCCTTCTCCTCTGAAATATGTCAGTATTTTCAAGCATGGGTTTTTTAGTGTAATTTTTTTCACCTTCTTTAAGTCTATGGGGTGTGTTTGTGCGGGAAAATGAAACACTTAAGTGTTGCATCATTTTTATGAAATTTTATGAATGTGCTACTTATCAGTAGGATAGGTGTAATCACTAAAAGAGGAGAAGGGTTTTTCAAGTCGTAAGAATGTATTTCCTGCTTGTGCAATACATTGATAGCATTCTGTCAAATATTCTTTTAAAATTGCCATGATATTTCTGTAAAACTAAGAAACACATGGCTTTGATTTTTGGATTAAAATATAGGTAGCAGCAATTAACCAATAGAAGTATTCCCAACAATAGTGGACTACCTTGCTGTGTGTTTCTGTTTATGCCTGTTGCATTCAGTAGGGGAAAAGACTAGAGGCTTCTGTGTATTCGACCTTTATTATGGAGGACAACAAGCGTAAAGAACTCAGAAACTGATTTCAGTTGTTATTTCTGGTAATTGCAGATGTAGGAATGTAGAGCAAGCTCTGAAATCAGATCTTTCAAGCTGTTGGCAATTTGGTTTGTTGATAGTAGCGAATCTCTTTGAGTTCAGGGATTTGAAGAATCAGAGCTGAAGACTTGAAGAAAGTTTCCGAAGCAGAACTAACATTTGACACTGTTAGAGAAAATAAATCATCCTGCTATTTTTACAGGCAGTTTAGAAATAATTTTTTGTAACAATGTAACACCTGGCACTTACTGCTTGGCTGAACTCGGACTAGATGGAATATCTGCTTTCTTATTCAGATTACTGCAAATGGAGAGTTCTTATTTCACTGGATTTTAAGAATGAAGCCTTGATTCTTTGGAAGAGTAAATAATGTAATAAATATAATATATCCTTTGTTAAAAGACTTTTTAATTGATCATATATACCTAGTGAGTGTTTTATGGTTTTTGTTGGTTTTTTTTAATAACAAGTTTTTATTCTTTTATTATTTTAGAATGAGAGACTTCAGGCATTGTTAGCAGATAATGAAAAGATGAATTTAGCAGATATGGAACTTATTCCACTTCCTCTGGAACCTCAGGTGAAAATTAAAGGGATAATCCCTGAGAAAGCCACGCTCTTCAAGGTAAATGAGATCTTCTGAATAGCTGAAGTACAAACAAATCTTAATGGCACTAAACTTAGGAACATCAGTTGAAAGATTTAAAGCAGGTGACATAGTTGAGGCAAAATGTAACTAACGTGCTCTTAAGGTGGTTAAAAACCCCTTTTTTTCCTTTGTGAAACTTTTTTTTTTCCTTTCAAGTTAACTGGCAAACTTTAAAGTAGCTTTTATTTGAGTGATACAGTTACAAAGTTTATGAAGTCCCTAAGCAGAAGGCATGCTTTCTAGATCAGAATTTCTCAGAATTTTGGTTAGACTGCGTTCAAGAGGTATACTACTTATGATCAAAATCATACAAATCAAGTCAGGTGTGCTGCTTCTCAGATAAATGTTTGCATCTATTCCGTTGCAAAATAAAACTTTTAGATTAGTAGAGACTAGAAAGCAATAAGGTGTTCCTTTTCACACAGTTGCAGTGGGCTGAAAGGTAGATCCTGTATCCTTGTGGTTGGTTTAAGGACTTAGTAATTTGTAGCAGTTGCTTGGATCTTATGACCATCCCTTAATCTAGTTAATAAACAGTCAATATATTGTTGAAAGGACTGGGGTTATTTTGCTTCCTGTGCTACTTGGAATGTAAGTTATTGTGTGAAATGTGAGTTATTCCCTATGTCCAGTGATGTAGGACCTCTTTAGAAGTTTACTTTGAACTCGTATAGTTGGCTGTGATCTAATTTTAAGATGACTAAAATGTGCTTTACAAGTCAGGCCTATGTCCAGGAGGCATTCTCTGACAGTTAAAAAGCATACAAGCTGCTGTGACAACCAATGGTAATCCATTGTCTCTACTAGGTTGTAAATTTATTATGCCCAGTAGTTTCTAACTTTGGCAAGCTGCTTGTTGACTGTTACTTAAAATCAGAGATGGACGTTTTTGCATAGTTTTCTGCCATACTAGCTCTTGGTTTCCCAGCTTTGACTTGCTTCTTTTTATACCAGTTAGTCTCTTTGAAGAGTACGCTTCTTCAATTGCATGCCTGTGCACCTCAGGTTGGAAGTAACATTGAAAAGATCTTGTAATGAAAACAAGGTTTTGCAAACTCGAGTCAACTTTTAGCATGAATATGATTTAAGGGTTGGGGGAACAATGCTGACAAAAAGACTGCTGGAACAGCAACTAAATATTTCCTATCAAGAATAGCAGTTTAACTTCATCAGGACAAACTCAGGTCAGATAGTCTTCTACACGTCTTCCGTAGCAATATAGAAAATTTAGAACCAAAAATATAAGACATAACTTGTTTCAAAATCAGAGATGGATTTGATTCTCTTGATTCGGAAAGGTTACAGATTTCCTTTTGTTCTCTCAGTCTGTACTATGGGGTAAAAAACAAACCACCACAAAGAGGGAAGAATGACTAATTGTTGGTGCTCTTGAACATCACATGGCAGCTTTTATAGGACTGTTTGAAAAATAATTTTTCCTTTATTTATGGAAGTGAATAATTTTGGATGATACATTGCATGTGAAAATCTAGTGTAAGTGTTCAAATACTAAACTCTGTATCCTTAATTTTTTTGTTTGTTTTGGTTTTGAGGGAAGTGACTTGGTCAGTTACAATAGATGAAATCATTCATGTAGGTAATTGATCCCCTTCAACCCATTCTGTGCAGAGAAATTGCAAACAATTAAATTGGCTTTCTCAAACAACCATGTAAAAAGGCATTTTTGCTTCTACTGAGTAGATTAAGGAAGCAGTTAATTGTTTAAGATTACTTGCCCCTAGCATTTCTTTGATGTTTATCCTATAATTGTGTCTCTTTTTGATCTGGTCAGTTTAAATTTGTTTTGTTGTGACCTTTTGCATAGTGTTTCTGTGTTGATTGGAATTACATGCATACAAACAAAACTTGAATCCTTCTGTCCTCTCCTCTTCTGTTGCTGGGGGAGTGGGGGAAATGTATCCTTCACACTCCTTGCTAAAATGAAGGAAAGCCTTAAGGTATTTATTTTAAAAAACGTGCTTAGATCCCACTTTTGGTAACTGGAAATGGTGTGTTCTAACTATTTAGTCCTAGACAGCGAGCAATTGCTTTTATAAGCTTTATGATTGCTTCTATTCTACCAAACTTGAGGAACATGAAGAGAGCTGTGGTGCGCACTATCACACTGTTGGTATTCAAATGGGAATATTCTAAACCTTTTTGTAACTGAATTTGATACTTAAATCCTGTGAACCGATACTTGCTTAATTAACTTCTGATCTACAATGCAGTGAACAAAAATTTTAGAACTCCACCGTAGCAACGTGTTACGAACATTGCTGTGAACCAGCTTAGTAGAGTAAGTTTCCTTTTCTAGAGCGCCTTAATGCCCGCTCAGTTGTTCTTCAAGACAGAAGATGGAGGCAAATATCCTGTAATTTTTAAACATGGTGATGATTTACGTCAAGACCAACTTATTCTTCAGATTATTTCACTCATGGATAAGGTGAGAATTATTAATCAACTTCCTTGTCCTTCTGTGTTCTTCGTTTTCCTTGTTGAGAGCAAGGCGTTTTAAAACTGTTAATGCAGCTTACACTGCTGATACATTCCAGTGTTCTCATATCTTGGGTGGCTTTTTTCTTTTCTTTGTAGACATGCAAATAACCCTGTGTAGGTTTAAATAAATAAATTGTCAAACAAGATTTCACTCATTACTGATTTCAATGAAGAATAGTGGAGATGAATGTCCAATACACATTCCTTTTAGAAATAGAAGCTACCTTTCTATTGCCTTTATTTTTGCTTTTTCATGTTGTTTTTTTCCAGCTGTTAAGAAAAGAGAATCTGGATTTGAAGCTGACGCCCTATAAAGTGCTGGCAACTAGTACAAAACATGGTATGAATACTTTTATTTCATAAAAATACATTATTGGGAGGAATCTTCTTCTGTTCATAGACTACTACAACACTCTATTTTCATGAGAGATGTTTTGCTTAGTACGGCATTCTGAAAAAGGAGCTCAAACGTATAAGAAAATCTTATTGCATGGTAGTAAATATGACTTATAAATGCCGAGTGACCATGGTATTCCATAGGTGACTCAAATATCTTCATAAAAGAAGCCTGGTCAGAATTTTTGGAATATGTGACAATCAGTAGTGTGATCTTTGCTGCTAGCTTACTATGTGATCTCAGACAAATAACTTTTAACACTCCTGTTTATAGATCTTTGCATGAAATGGAGGAGAAACAAACTAAGACAAAAGAAAATCAAACTTGCCTATGATTTTAGATACATTCTGGATATATATTTAGAAAGTTATTGAGTTATCTTTCTTTTCTCACGAACACTGGAAACAACAGACCTTTTGCAAGCTAATTTGGTCATGACAAGTTGTTTTAAAACTACTGAAGCCAGAAAATTGGGACAAAACATTGGGGTTTTTTTTGCCTATGAGAAGCAGTTAAATGGAAGTGTGTGTTAGTGTTGACCTTTAATAAACATGCATTATAGAGCAGCTTGAAAGTTCTAAGCATTACAGATTTATTTTTTGGTTGATTTCTGTCACAGGCTTCATGCAGTTTATTCAGTCAGTACCGGTTGCAGAAGTTCTGGCTACTGAGGAAAGTATACAGGTATGTGATGGGGGATTTTTAAGTCATCTTCTTATCAAGCAGTATAAATGGCAAGCTTAGATCTCGTGCCAGAGTCTCTGTTCTCGCTATTGACTTTTATATCTGTTGTTAGAAGACGAATGTGACAGCTTGAAACGTAAGAGTATTTACAGTAGATGTTTTACTTTAAAAAAGTATACTTAAGTCACCACAAGTATCTCATATCCTAAAGGTAATATAATTTAAAGAAATGTAAAAGTGTAATTTAATTGTGATACTGAAATTCTGTCTTTGCTGCAATGATGAATGGAAGATGCGTGACACTTCTCTGTACTGTTTTGTTTTAAAGTGTTTTTGTAGTTCACTGAGTACTTCTGGCTTGGTATCTTGTCAAAGTATGTTTTAATGTTTTGGTTTTTTTTTAGTGGAACAATTAAATAGTTTGTTCATATAATTTCTGAAATCTGTTTCCCTGATGCAGTGCATCTATAGATACTGTATGATTTTTTTTTCTCTGCTTTTTTTTTTTTTTTTTTTTTTTTGTAGCTGTCCTGGAATTGAGTAGGGATGTACAATTGAATAGTGGCACACAAAAGTCATGCTAGTTTCAAGCATGGCACACAAGCTAGGTAGTAGTGCTCAGCTGGTTGAGATAAATATAGTTAGATTAAAAAAATACTAAATTACCGTATGAGATACATAGCTAATAAGTTTTTAAATGAAAACACAGCGTGTTCATGTTGGATTCAATTTGTTACAGTACTTTTTTCCCCTTTTTTGTAGTTAATACTGAAGTTTGCATTTGTTCATAGCTTGGTAACTGGGAGCCAAAGCAAATGGCTCCCTGCTACTATAAACTACAGATATTAAAAATCTGGAGATTAAAAAATGTATATAACTTGTTATTATAATTTGCTTTATCAATGTTCACAGTTTATTAAAAATGCTTATCATTAATTAGACAATGACCAGCATCAAGCTGCCTAAGTTTTTTTGAGCTTTCTGTTCCATAAGGATTGTGATAAGCTACATTTGATAATCATACATCTTATAAAGTGTTTTTATGACAACTGTTTGTAATCTTGGAAACGTACTATTCATATTATATGAATTATATAATTATCGTCCATTATATGTTTTTATAAAATAATGTATTTAGAAATGCTTATGAAATTGTCATTTTGCAATTACTTGCAACATCATATTCCAGTCCAGATGCCCCACTGTTTTAGTTGCTGTGCAGATGTAAGGAGCATTTTTTCCTGTTGAGAACTGCTAATCTAAATAGACAACATGCCAGAAGAATATGATCTAAGATTACCTCACAGATCAATGGCAAAGTATGTTGCCGATTTCCTGTGCCAAAGCATGTTAAAGTAGCTGGGCATTGTAGGCCAAGGAAATAAAACCTAAGTGAACATTTTTAGATACTGTGAAAGCTTGGTTTATTCTTTTTGTAAATGTTTATTTTGGATGTCACAGCTGTTTTGATAAAGATGGGCACTCTATCTAAATATTAAAGAATGTTTCACTTCTGAAGAGATTTAAAGCTGGTAATGCAGATCTGCAGGAAAAAAAAATGTTGTTTTGATGTTTGAGTGTTACTTATCTTCTATCGACAATCTTGAAATTACAGGTCATGTTTTGGAGGTATTTCTGTTCCACACTAGTGTTTAGCATTTGGATTGTCTGAAGTCTGTGCAGTTTTGGTTTTTTTGGGCTTATTTTTGTTAGTTTTTGTTTGTTTGTTTATTTGTTTTTTGAGTGAGGTTAATTTTGAGGTTTTTGTTGAGGTTTATTTTTTTTGTTTACAGTATGAAAAGTTTTGGAGCACTGAAAGTAGATCTTCCTAGTATGATGTTAACCAGTTAAAAATTTCTATCCACACTTCTTTTAGGGATTTAATTTAACAGAATCTTTCTACTGTGTCAGCTTTTTTGATGTATCTCAGAAGGGCTTATTCCTCTGTAAGCAAAGATAATTAAAGCTTTCTCCAGGTCTTAAAGCTCTGATACATCTTACAACAGGACTGCTTTTCAAGAAAAACTTTCTTAAATAGCCTGCAGGTACCTTCCCTCAGTACCTACTTCTCTTTTTTAAGATTCCTTTAATTTTTTTTCATTATTATTTTAGTCACTTATGTGTCATCCAGATGCCTACAAAGCTCTTCTTACAGTACGTAGATTTGTGTTTGCTTACTGGAAGAAACTTGTGCTTAGGCTTGGCTGTAATTTGGTTTCATCTCAGTTAAGGAAAAAAGAATTTTCTTCTGAGTGATGGGAAGGACTGTTTTGGCCCTGCCCCCATTTCACAGAAAGTGTGAAGTTTCCATTTAATAACTTAGATTTTCCTTGTAAAGTTGGTAGTGGTTGGTTGTATTGAGGAATATGGAGACATATAATGATGATAAACCTTGTGAGAATGTGTGTCCCAAAAGTAGTTACTAATCTGGACTGTTAGTCCTGTTTTAGTTTCTGTTGGTCTGCCCTAAACAATTTCCTATCGAAGTACTTACACTCACAGTTATTAATTAGTAACTTTTGAATGCATTGTGAATTTTCTGAAGCTGTTAATAAAGAAAACCGCTTTTCAGTTTGAACTTCAAATCTGTTTCTGGAGAGTATAAGAATGTGATGATTAGGACAGAAAATAAATAAAGCAGTATAAAACTAAATTAAATCATACTAGGTTTTTTGGGAGTGGTTGTTAGTTTAACAGATTGTAATAACAGCCATTTGCAGTCTTGAATGAATACTTTTTGCTACCAATTCTAAAGAGCCTGTTTCAGATCATGTGGAATAACTAAACATGTTGGTGACTTACCCTCCAGAACTTCTTCAGAAAACATGCACCTAGTGAGACTGGCCCTCATGGAATAAGTGCAGAGGTGATGGACACATACGTTAAGAGCTGTGGTAAGTTACAGTCTTACAATTGGTAACTGCATATCTGAAGTATAAGGGACAGAGTGGATGAGATAGTAACACATTTCAGTTTAGATGACTGCAGATGGGGCAGTATGCATGTACTTGCAGCAGAATCCCTGTGAAAAGAATAGTTTTGAGCCTGGCATGTCATACAGAGTTTCTCTTTGACCTGTTTTTGTTCCCCTTAAAGGAGACTGGAAATTAAATACTCTCTACTTTCTATCAATAGTCTTACATCTTCCTCCTCTGCATCATGAGTTTGGGTCTTTATAACTCAGGGAGATGTAAAGCATTTATATAATAATAAATCACCTGTATTTGAGGTAGAAAATTTTAATTTGTTTTAAAACATTGGGTTTTTAGAGGGTTGAGGCTACATTCAACTTCTTTTTGCATTTGGACGACAAGAAAAAGTGGTAGTGTAGTTCTTTTTCGGTAAACTGATGGCAATGTTAAAATATCACATTTGCTGTCCATTGAAATAGAAGCAACTTCATTCTACACACACACGAAAAAAGGAATTGAATTGTTACTCTGCAGTATCTTCTCCTTTCTCCTCCTCGTTCTGATGGCACAGTCTTTAGAACTGCTTCAAACTGGTTAGTGGGTGAAAGTAAGAATTAAACTGGTTTGTGTTAGTTCTTATTTATTTATCACTGCGTAGCTTACTGCTTAGCTTGCAAGTATTGCTGACCTATACATTCATGTTCATATCAGTGTCTAGTGCTTGTTTACAGTTGTCCTAAAATATCTTATGTTCAAAACGTATATATTCATTTTGCTTGAAGTACTTCTTCTTCCTTGGAAGTATCTTAATCCCAATATTGAATGAAATTAGGTTTTTAATGTTAGGGATATAATTGTGTAGTAAGAAATTAAAATCTAGGCAGTACTGAATAAACTTCAGAATGTTCTTCATACTGCTGATAATAATGATTATTCTTCACCAGCACCACCCCTGCCCACAGTCTCTGTTTTATATTTGTTACTTGTGAATAAGAACCAAGATAATGTCACATGCTCTTGTTAATTGTGTGGAACTTGTTGCTCTCCAGGAAAGATACTATACTGATGTTTCCAATTTACTCGTTACAGCTGGTTATTGTGTAATTACATACATCCTTGGAGTTGGAGATAGACATCTGGATAATCTTTTGCTAACAAAAACAGGTAATTGTTTTTAGCAGTATGATTTTATAACAGCAGTTGTTTAATTTCTGATGTGTTAGTACTATTTTGCTTCATTTTCCTTTTGAGTATAACGCACTGAATATTGTAAATTAGAAGATATTTTTAAATGTGAAGTTATATTGTCTCAGTTAAGGTAATATTTGATCCAGTGAATCAAAGGTTAGGTTTAAACTATTAGTAGTGTGAAGTAGCAGTTGAAGAATAAGAAAGGAAATAGATTAATTGCTCTCTAAACACCTTAGTAGGCAAGATATAATGACTATCTGATAATGTGGTTTTGATGTCCATTTAAGAGCCATTTATACATCTGTAGGTGAAGTTAGACTTCTGTTACCTGAACACAGATGTGTTTATGAACACTGAGGAGTTTGTATAGTTTTCAACTGGCTTATTTTACAGTCCTGTGTTCTACTGTCACATTTTTTTTACATTGAAAGCTGGGCCTGTAAGTCATTTTTTGCTAAACACAAGAGTTTTCTTGAGTGATGCTACCTTTTTTGAAAGTAGTATGGACATGGTATATGGTAAAATTTGCCTTTGCATAAGACCAAGAAACATTTCACTGTTATCTTAAACTTGGCTAGAATCATAATTACTTTTTTTTTTCCAGAATTCTTGGTCCAAAACTGAAAAAAAGGATGCTTTAAAAATATTTTTGAAGTCACTTCAGCCCCAAGGATTCTAGCTGGTTTTTTAGCAAGCAATTTAATTTTTCATTAAATTGTTATGTTCCTGGTTAGTAGCTTTTTTAACATGGTATCAGAAAGCAAATTCAAGATCTACTAATTGGGTGCCAGTGTATTTTAATAGTTGTCAAGTAATTCTGCTTTTTTACTGTATGCTATTCCAAATACAGTAGATGCTTAGACACGTATTATCTGTAGTCGTATGGAATTAGATGTGATCTTGATGACTTCTCTGAGAAGTGCAAATTCTTGTCTCAGGTTTGACTTTGTTTTAAGCAAAGTGGTTCTGTGAAGTTTCCAAGTCTGTATGGTTTTCTAAGTACATGGTATGTCCCAGAAATGGGAATGTCACATGAGACAGGATTCACTTCAGCATTTTTTGTTCCCTAGGAATCTTGTGTTCTTGATTAAACAAAACCGCTGTACAAACCACAAATCCAAGTGTTTCACCATCGGCCTAACTGAGCTGACTGGACCATTTAGTTCTAGTTGAGATTGTGTATATGTATATTTAAGCCTTCTTTAAAAACAAAGAAGGAAATAGACTCTTGAGTGTGCTGCTCATTACAAATTCAAAGCTGGGGGAAAGTAGTAGAAGTTACTTTTTAATTAAGTACATTCTTTCATTTGCAGCAAAACCCAAGTCTCTTGCAAGTTCGAAGTTCAGAATAGCAGCTACGCGTTCTGATTCTAACTTATTTTAAATTTTAAAATGTTTTTATTTTTTTGCCATCTTTATGGATTAATAACAGACCCAATAGAGTGAATAATTCTAGTGATTCTAAATAAATAGAAGACTTCTTTAGCAGAGGATAGAAAATATTTGAAAATTAAGCTATTCCAAGTATTACAATCAATGCCTTGAGTTGGAGGAAAATTTGGGTGTGTTACTTGAATAATTAATTTGTGTGTAGCTGCATGAACTTCACAACATTTTAACAAACAAAAACATTTCTTGTAGGGGAAAAATTTTTGGGGGATTTTTTTGGCTGCTTGGGTTTTTTTTGTTTCCTTACTTTTGAACCACAGCTTCCCGTAGGAGTTCTGATGCCTTGAATACCGTATTATTACATAGTGATGAAGAGTTAGGAGTTGTTGTTTATAATAGTGAAACGTTTACTAAATGAGAAACATGTAAATAAGAAATGTTATTTGGGGAAAAGAGAAACATCCAGGTGGAAGGTTTGTTAGTTTACAGATAGGGCTGAAGGATGTATTGCTTTGACTCAGCATACTTTGTATGAAAGAGTTCAAAATGAAACATTGTGCCCTGATTAGAGTAAAAGTTCTTGCTCTAACCAGATGGGGGAACAACCAAAGGAAGTGTATTTTTCCTTATTTACTTGGAAATGCACAAATGGACACTTACGAATCTGTCTTGAGACATCTCTATCATTTGTCTAAGGTGACAAGTGCAAATCTCTCCATAGCAGGCACTGCTGGCATGCTCGGAGTAGTAATATCTTAGTGTTTTGATGTGGAGTGAAGTGCATTTTGCCTGTCTGTGTTAAAAACTAACAGCACAATGTCTGTTTGGCTTAGTGGAAGAACTTAAGCAGTACAGCAGAGGGCAGCGCGCGTCCGTGGTTCATTCTGAGGCTGAAATTCTTTTCATCTGCCTGCTGTGCTCTGTCACTGTGCTCTGTCACATCCCGAAGGAGGTCTTTTGAGCTATCAGGAGAAATTCTTATGTTCCAAATACAACAAAGACTTACTACAAAGACTTCTTGCTACTGAGAATCCCTTAGACTTAAGTTGGAAAAAGATAACTTCATTCTTCTCTTGAAGACTGGAAGCTATAAGTACCTTTTTTCAAAAGTATATGACCATATATGCATCATCCCATGTGTATATGACCATATATGCATATCATATATATGCATATATGATATTTATTTAAGTAATTGAAGCTTTACAGTGAAAGAATGCTGAGTACCAGTTGTGGGTTCACATCGTTTCCTTAGAATTATATGGGAATATATAGAATCATAGAATCAAGGACTAGTTTGGGTTGGAAGAGACCTTTAAAGCCCATCCAGTCCAACCCCCCTGCAAGAAGCAGGGACATCTCCAACCAGATCAGGTTGCTCAGAGACCCGTCCAACCTGGCCTTGAATGTTTCGAGGGATGAGGCATCTACTACCTCTCCAGGCAATCTGTTCCACTGTTCCACCACCCTGAATGTAAAACTTTTTTTTCCTCATGAAGTCTGAATCTACCTCTGTCTATTTGAAACGCATTACCCCTTGTCTTATCTCAACTGACCCTGCTAAAGAGTTTCTTTTTGTCCTGTCCTCGTAGGAGAGGTGCTCCAGCCCTCTGATTGTCTTTGTGGCCCTCCTCTGGACTCAATCCAATAGGGCCATGCTCTTCTTATGTTGGAAGCCACAGCTGGATGTTGTACTCCAGATGGTATCACACCAGAGCAGAGTAGAGAGGCAGAATCACTTCCCTCTACCTGCTGGCCATGTTCCTCTTGATGCAGCCCGGGATGTGGTTGCTGCAAGGGTGCATTGGTGGCTGATGTTGAGCTTCTCACCACCAGTACCCCCAAGTCCTTCTCAGGACTGCTCTCGATCTATTATCTGCCCAGCCTGTATTTGTGCATGGGGTTTCCCTGACCCACATACAGGACCTTGCACTTGGCCTGGTTGAACTTTGAGGTTTGCACGGGCCCACCTATCCAGCCTGTCAAGGTCCCTCTGGATGGCATCCCTTCCTTCCATTGTGTTGATTGCACCACACAGCTTGGCATCACTGGTGAACTTGCTGAGGGTACTCTCTGTCCCGCTGTCCATGTCACCGACAGAGAGATGTTAGAGAACACTGATCCCTGAGGAATGCCCCTCATCACCAGTCTCCACGTGGACATCGAGCCATTGACTGCAACTCTTTTGAGTGCGGCCATCCAGCCAATTCCTTATCCACCAATGATCTGTCCATCAAATCCGTGTCTCTCCAGTATTGTTGCCTGTTTCAGCTCTACCTTTTAGTTTGGTGGATGTAGCCACATTGTGTTGAACTCCCTCCAATCAAAATCTTGCATCATCTTTTACAAACGGATGTCTATGCTTATCATAGATACGGTATAATTTAAGTATTAAGCAATAGATAATGAAGCTCATAAAAACAAGGGTTTTTTTCTCACTCAGTGTTAGAATTGTTTTTTTGAGCTGTACGATGAGAATATTTTATCTGAGTGAAATAATTTCTGCTCTCTTTCATCACTCTTTTATGCCTGTAATTCTAGAAATAGGGTGACTTTTTTTTTTTAAACAGTCTTAAACAAGAAATCTAGCTTTTCAGATTTTTAATTGCTATAACATTGTACTTCAAGGGCAGCTATAGAGTTTATTTGGAAAGAGATACAGGGAACCTCCAGTCAAAACATCCTTACATATCAGTAATGTTAAAAATTACAAGAATACTTGTATCATTTTCACAAAGGACCTTAGCTTGTATCAGTTTCACTAATGTGCCTTAGCTTGTAACGTGAATGTCAAATTGTATAGTCAGTATTGCAATGTAGGAATATTTGTTTTCACAGGGAATTTTAAACTTCCTACTTCTCCGGGAGATGAAATATGTTACCAGTTGCTGTATGTTAATTTCTTCTTTCCAGATCTATAGCAGCAGATATTAGTGTGTCTTGTAAATAACAAGGCACTGTTTCGCAGCTGAATACCCAGCTTTAAGTAACATCAGTGCCTTGTTGTAGGATTACAGACTGATTTATATTTTAATGCCAGGATCTGACTTACCAGCTAATGAATCCTTTTTGCCTTGGAAGGAATTGCTGGATAGTTGAGGAGCTGGATTGTGGTAACAAGACATAGCATGTTCAGTTAATGTTCATGTAATATGTGTTATGCTAGTATATTTCATTTATGCCATGTGTTCCCTTGAAAATAGTTTCTTCTGCATTTGTTTCACACTCTGTTTTTGATTTTAGAGCTGGGACCGGTGGCTGGCCAGCTTAATATTTCAATAACCTTCAGGGACCTACATGTAAATTCAAGATCCCATTATAGGTTCCATAAATACAGGTGCTTTGATCTGAACTCTACACCTGAAATTGCTCTGTAGCAGTAGAGCAAATTGCTATGTGGCTAAAATTACATTATAATATCTGAGGGCAGGTCGAAGACTGAGGGCTCAGAACTTGAAAACCACATTTGCTTTTAGCATCGTATGTCGATAGGTGAAAGAACTGAACTGTCTTCTCATACAATGCTTAGAGGTAGGGCTGTGGTCTATATTCAGTGTGAAGTGCATCATTAACATCGGATTTATTCTTCTTTCTCAGTTAGAAAGAGTTGCCAGGTAAGACAGCAAAGATCAGAAGAGTTCCATATGTGAAATGACACTATGCGTTTGCACTTTCAGTGGTTTTCAGTTAAAACTGTCTTTTCTAAAGCAGTTGTGAACACGACAAACATGGTAAAGCAATAGGAATCAAAACCTCTTTCTGTATCAGTGCTTAGATATGTATATTGGTAAATACATTTATTAATGTTGCAAACTACTATCGTGTGTAAAATGCAGTGGAATTTTTAAATATGTTTTGAAATGTTACTGGTCTTAATAGAGGAGCATCCTTTTAAAAAAAAAAAACAAAACTAACACATACTGTTATCCTTTAGATTTCTCTCTGCAACTCCCAGTTTCCATGGTGCCTACCAAAGAGAATATAAAGTTTTAGCTGTTGATCTGCTAAACCATTCTCTTATAGGTATCTTGAATGGTATTTCTCATTTAACAATACATATCTGACTACATATGTGTTTTGAGATGGACAGCCTGAGGTGTGAGGGGGAAAAATTACATTGCTTAGCACACGCTGGCCCCTTATCCATTATATGGGTGATGATGATCACTGGAGAGGTGGGCCCGTGCCAACCTCATGAAGTTCAACCAGGCCAAGTGCAAGGTCCTGCACCTGGGTCATGGCAATCCCAGGCGCAAATACAGGCTGGGTGGGGAATGGATTGAGAGCAGGCCTGAGGAGAAGGACTTGGGAGTGCTGGTGGATGAGAAGCTTAACATGAGCAGGCAATGCACCCTTGCGGCCCAGAAGGCCAACCACATCCTGGGCTGCATCAAGAGAAGCGTGGCCAGCAGGTCGAGGGAGGTGATTCTCCCCCTCTGCTCTGCCCTGGTGAGACCCCACCTGGAGTACTGTGTCCAGTTCTGGAGCCCCCAACACAAGAAGGACATGGACCAGTTGGAGAAGGTCCAGAGGAGGGCCACAAAGATGATAAAAGGGCTGGAGCACCTCTCTTATGAGGCCAGGCTGAGAGAGTTGGGGCTGTTCAGTCTGGAGAAGAGGAGGCTCCGGGGATACCTGATAGCGGTCTTCCAGTACCTCAAGGGGGCCTACAAGAAAGATGGGGAAAGGCTGTTTAGTAGGGCCTGTTGCAATAGGACGAGGGGTAATGGTTTTAAAATAGAGGGAGGTAGATTTAGATTGGATATTAGGAAAAAATTTTTTACGATGCGAGTTATAGAACACTGGAACAGGTTGCCCGGAAAAGTGGTGGAGGCCCCATCCCTGGAAACGTTCAAGGCCAGGCTGGATGAGGCTCTGAGCAACCTGACCTAGTCAGGGATGTCCCTGCTTCTTGCAGGGGGGTTGGACTAGAAGACCTTTGAAGATCCCTTCCAACCCTAACCATTCTATGATTCTATGATAAACTCTACTTCCAGCTGTTGCTGCATACTGAGTTTAAAATCTGTCTCCTGAATAAGTCCTTAACAATTCATACTACTTTCTTCCATTTGTCTGAAGACTATAGAAAAGTCATAATGTGTAGCTGATGAAAACGATGCCAATAAATTTGACATTCTGATTTTTTTTCACTATGATACCGCTTTTTTAGCAGGGAAGTTTTAACGGTAACATCTGAATTTGCTGGGAAAGCCAGGAAACCACCCCATCCATCCACTCATTTTCATTAGTGGAATTCTTATCCTTCAACTTCATTATTATTGCTTCCTATTTAAAATAAGAATTCAGTTAAAATAGTCACTAAATTGTACTTTTACTATACAAGCCAGGTTAAAATAATAGTGGCAATTGCAGTTTACAGAAAATATATTGAAATTCAGAGCTTCAGAGTTTTTATGTATTGGTTGAGGCTTTTTTCCTTCCCAAAAATAGGAACAGATAAATTTTGAATAATTTGTAAAGGCTTTCTTACCTGTTAAAAGACAATTGACACCAGATTTTATTTTATTTCAGTAATGATGTCTAACTTGCTTTGCCTTCCACATTTTGTTTAAGGATTTCAGAGTTCTGTTCAGATTTTCAGTAGCTTTTCCTAACAATCCTCTGGTGAAATAAAACAATTTCTGTGCTGCTATATGGGAACTTTCTCCTGTACTAAAATCTAGGCATTAGCGGTAAAAGTGATGGACAACTGAGCCTCAGTCAGATGTTATTGGCTAATGCAAGCACCAGATATCAATTTTTAGTCTCCACAAGTCCATGCCTCACTTAAACAAAGATCATTTCACTCTCAAGGCTGAAAGGAACTCAGATGGACTTTCAAATCCCTCAGGCACTGACTACTAGTCAGGGAAACTTTCCATATTTGATGTAATTTCCTTGATCTGCAAGGACCTGTTCTCCATATTCCATGTTAGAAAACAAGGTGTTCAGTAGAAAAATGTAGTCAGCCTCATAAATAATAATAAAAAAAAAGCAAACAAAACCCAAACTCAAAAGTACACAGCAGTATCAGCTTTTAAGTTTTGAATGAGGTGATTTTGTATGTGCTTGCTGCATTATTGCATATTCCTCATCCCCTTTGGGTCAATAAATGCCCTGTGTCTTGCTCTTTCTACAGTAAAGTACCTTAAATGGGGAGTGGAAAGTGATTATTAGGGCACTGGTTTTTAAGGTGAGAAACTTTATTTGAAATCTTTCCCGCAGAGATTTTTCCTGCTTCCTGAAAGAGTGCTAATGTCATCTTTTAGACTTTGAGGAATGAGCCACTTTCAACATCAGAAATGTTTGTCCAAAGCTGTGTATCTTGAACTACATGTAGGTGCCTACATGCAGTCCTGCTCCCAGCCTTGACACAGGGCAGGAAGTTCATTCATATTTGTCAGTGGTCGCAAGGTTTTTCCTGAATTATTATGTTTTCTTTTTGTCAGATGCCTAAAATCTCCCATTTTTATAAGGAACTCACATTTCTAAATAAGTCTCCAAGGGTTTCAGTGTCTAAATATTAGAAATTCAAGGCCTTTATATCTAGGCTTACAAGAATGTAAGAGGTTCAGAGGATGAAATCTGTTGCACCTGTTGTCTTCAGTAACTTGTCTTTTAGTTTGAAATATAACTCAAACAAAAACCCCTCATCCATGTGATTTAGCAGTCATTCAGGAACAGTAGTAAACCAAAATGACAAGTTCAGTTTTGTCTTTAATTTATAAGCATGGCTAATAATTAAAATCCCTTTAAATTAAGATACAATAAATCTGAAGAAGATTAATTAGAAGCTAAGATAAAAACATGATGGTCTAGGAGATCAAAGTGTATGTGTTGAGTCATCTTCTAAAATCAGTAGAGAAGTTATGCTTATCAACCAAATTACCTAACTTTCAGGTACTTCCAAATATGAACTGCACAAACTGTGTGACACTCCAGACCTAAAAAAGCTCACTCAATACCTGCCCAAATAAGATGCTGATTCTCCTGTAGATTGTTTTTCAGCTGTGATCACTAGACAAAGTTATTTTATAAGTATTGTCATACCTGAGGCTGACAGATTTCAAGTGAGTAGTGTTTTGAGGAACTGTGCTCTTGAAGAAAAAAGTGTTTAAATTAAAAAAAAAAAAAATTATAAATTGTTTCTGGCAGATTTTGCCTCCATCCTTACAGGGGCAAATCAGGAGTGATAGCTATGTTAGAGGACAATACTATTCACAGTAAAAGTCAATTCTACCAGAATAAAAATTCTGATTAAATGTATTTTCTGTCTTTTTAAATTTACCTCTTCAGTACAGTAATTTTGAGATCAAATTATTATTTTTTGTTTGTTTGTTTGAAGTTCATATAACCTACAACAGTTGCTTTATATAGAGCTGGAGTGTTCAGGTTCCTATTTTTTCCTGCTCTTTCTGCTACTATTTAGTATTTTATGGCACTGCACGTTTTCAGATAGGTACTAGAAGCTTTCCCCAGCCTTATTCCTGTAATAGAGCTTACACTCACTGATAGTCTAATTGTCACGTTCATTAATACTGTTAGGGTACGTTCAGTGGGATGTTAGGGATGTTCAGTGTTATACTCCGATCCGAATTTTACTTAGGAAGATCATTTGAGATACTTGCAACCTTTTCTCTTATTATTAAAAAACTTCAAATCATCAAGTTTAACTTGATAAATTTATTTTTTGTTGACATAAATAATATAAATGTCACCTAGTTTTCAGTGTTAAATATACAATCAATTTCATTTGTCCAAAGCAGGCTTGATCTTGTAGTTAAGTGCTCAAGGAGAACGTAAGTCAGACTTGTCTGTAGAACACGCTAGAACTGCAGTACTTCCTTGGGCTGGCTGGTCAGTCTTTCCTGGTGCAGCAGCTTCAGGCAAGCACCAAGGGGAGCCTTCTCTCCATATTCTGTAATACGATATGCTGGCTTAATTGATCTTGGAGAAGCTGCACAAATGAAAATGAGTTAAGTCTGGATTTGAAAAATATTGACTATATTTAATGTATTTAACTTAAAGTTTTTGACATACCTTTTGAGTCAGCCTAAAAATCTGCTGAATTTTGAAGTACTGCTAGGGAAGTTATAATATTAATGCAGGATGGCCTCATCTTATGCTTTCTTTAATCATTCATTCTTAAAAATGAATAAGTAAACTTTTTGATGTCTAATTAATTTATATGAACATGTATCAGTCAGCTATTAAAATGTTTTTGAATGTTTTAGATGCATCTTTATAACTAATTTAAATTATTAATTATCACCTCTTATTCCCTATCTCCAGAGCTGACTAAAAAAAAAGATTTAATTACTGTCACAAGAGTTATTGTTTTATTCAAAATGTTGTCTCTTGACTCTTCAAGGTGACAGGTTTAAATAAGCAACAGAAAACAGACTCTGTCCTCCAAAGTTTTTAATTAAATATTTTTTTTTGTAGCTTAATGATATGCAGGCATATCTATCAAAGTGCTTACTTCAAAAACTTAGTATACAAAAATGAGCTCTAAACATGACTCTTGTAACAGCTTGAAAAAACTATTGAAGGGATGGAGTTGTTTTTTTAGCACAATTAAGTATGCAAAATGTAATTTATCAACTAGCAAATACTTTGCCTGTTTATTAAGCATCCTTGTGATCTTCCTTAGAAAATTTACTGTGATGGAATGTGTTTCTTGGGTTGAAGAGTGCTTATGACATATGTCAAGCAGCCTTCTCTAATGATAGAACATTATTCAAAGAAATGGTCAAAGAGAAGTGACTTAATTGAAAAGTACTCGTTGTTACTTTTTTTTTTTTTCACTTATCGGAATTCATTTATGTAAATTTTTACTTTTTTTTTTCTTTTGTATAAATATTTTTTGGCATATCTGAATTCTTGCCATCTTTTTGTAATGCAGCGCTGGTATGACTAAAGTCATTGTTTAAATTTTGCATTTTGAACTGAAAATTTGTATGTAAAAGACTTTAAAAAACTTCTTTTTCCTTTATAACATCAATATTTTTCACTTAAGAAGGGAGTCAAGAATGTTCCTAGAAACTGGCTTCCTGTTTTGATTTGTTTTGAAAACATTTTTGTTTGTGTATTTATATAATATTTAATCTTCAGGTTATCTAAATGGTTCACTAGGATTTTTTGAACTTGCTCGTGTTTCACTTGTCACCTATTGCATCTCATATGTGATTCAGTACTATTGAAAGGGAATACAACGAATACTCCCCAAAGAAGATCATAGAATAGTTTGGGCTGGAAGGGACTTTTAAAGACCATCCAGTCATCCCCCCCCTGCAAGGAGCAGGGACATCTCCAAACAGATCAGGTTGCTCAGAGCCTCATCCAGCCTGGCCTTGAATGTTTCCAGGGATGGGGCATCCACCACCTCTCTGGGCAACCGGCTCCAGTGTTCCACCATCCTCATTGCAAAAAATTTCCTTATATCCAGTCTGAATCTACCTCCTTCTAGCTTAAAATCATTACCTCTTGTCCTGTCACAACAGGCCTTGCTAAAGAGCTTCTTCTCATCTTTCTTGTAGGCCTCCTTTATGTACTGGAAGGCCACTGTAAGGTCTCCCCGGAGCCTCCTCTTCTCCAGGCTGAGCAGCCCCAAATCTCTCAGCCTGTCCTCATAGGAGAGGTGCTCCAGCCCTCTGATCATCTTCATGGCCTCCTCTGGACCCTCTCCAACTGGACCATGTCCTTCTTATGTTGGGGGCTCCAGAACTGGACACAGTACTCCAGGTGGGGTCTCACCAGAGCGGAGTAGAGGGGGAGAATCACCTCCCTCGACCTGCTGGCCACGCTCCTTTTGTTGCAGCCCAGGATGCGGTTGGCCTTCTGGGCTGCAAGCGTACATTGCCAGCTCATGTTGAGCTTCCCATCCACCAGTAGCCCCAAGTCATCCTCCTCAGGGATCTGTGGAGAATTTCTCAGGAGATCTGAGAAGTACTGTAAGCAGCATGGCTGCACACCAGCTCTTGATAGGAAGGGAAGTTGCTTTGTACATTAGAAGGAAGAAATGTGTATAGTTTTTACTATATGAATGCTGCAGAAACATTTTAAACGTACTCAGTTGATCTGAGAAGAGAAATATAGTGATCAAGTGGTGTAACTCTTGCATTTTGGTACTGAAAAAGTGCAAGACAGAATTTGGCACATTTGAACTATAATTTCAGGTATGGAATTGTAGTGATGTTTCTTCAGTGTATTTGAAAACTGTTCATAAATTTTAACGTTACTCAACTCTTAAATAATTTCTAAGCAACTTTGAAGTCTTATTTGGTATTTAGTGACTTCAAAAGGACTATTCTTAGGATCATCAGTCTTATTTTTCCTTTGCTAACTTTCACATACAACTAAAATAAAATTTCATGCCACAGCAACAAAATGGCATAATAAATACAATGAAATGTATATATTAATATTTTATTTTGCTAACAAATTCTAAAAAAGGCACAAAGAATTAGTAGTATCTATTATGTAACTGCACGTAATATCTGGTGACTAGCTTCCACATGTTTTAAAAAATAGCACAAAACTCATCAGGTTTGTTATTACTGTTAATGAATTTGAAATGAACTTTAATTTTTTAAACCCATAATTTCAGTTTGGCAGCTGAAGATATAAAATATCTGGTTATAAGCCTTACAGCAAACAATGAATTGTCTTTTTTTGAGAGCTGCTTAGCATCTTCTAGAGATTGTGCTTATAGCTATTTTTTGCTTTACCCCAAGTTTTGCATCAAGACTTGATACTATGTGAAGTGTTATGTTTGCCTTTCCTTCTTCTACAGGTAAACTATTTCACATTGACTTTGGTTATATTTTGGGTCGGGACCCAAAGCCTCTGCCTCCCCCAATGAAGCTGAACAAGGAGATGGTGGAAGGTATGGGAGGCACTCAGAGTGAACAGTACCAGGAGTTCCGTAAGCAGTGCTACACAGCCTTTCTCCATCTCCGCAGGTAACAATACTGTTTTGATGCTTGAATTTGTTAGAACTACGATAAAGCAGGAGAGGAATGTATGAATCAGAGAAGATATTTCTGTTGAAAACTCAAAATTTGTTTGAAGTCTGAACGCAGACACAAGAACTGGTATGAAACAAAGGAAAGAAAACATCACAGCATTGGTGTAATGTGGAGCCTGAATGTTAAGGTCCTTGGTTTTGCTTCTTTAATAACTGAAGTAGCTTTTCATAGCTGCTGTGGAGTATTAAATTGTATCTTGCTTTTTCAGTGTGTTTTCACCCTTAAGCAATTTTTCTGTGATTATTGATGATCAAGTAACTATCCTTTGAACTCTAAGTCATTACTGGTTTGCTGCTTTATCCTCCTCCAGTTTAGATCAGTGATGATCAAATTCTTTGACTTGAAGATGGCACATACATAAGCTTAGTTGTATTCAAGTCGTGCAGGACAGAAATTACCCAGCTGTAGTGACAATCAAGTATGTTAACAGTTTCTGTAGATATCCAGAACTGTGACAGCTAAAACCTCTTTAGACTGTATTTATTTACGGACCAATAGATCTTTCCTTTAAAGTTGTGACTTCATTCTTTTACAGTGACTGTATTAATTACCATCAACTCTCTGAGCCAAGTAGTTCAGCTTTGTTCTGTTTGAACAGAACACAAGTAAGCACTCTTGGTCTGTCCAGTGACATCTTCAATGGAGATGAAAGAATTTCACTTTAATATCGTGATCACATAATGAAAAACTCCAAATAATGTGGAAAAAAATAGTAATATGAAAAGCAAGAGAAATGTACATGTCATATGAAAAGTGGACAGTCAAGGATACAAAATAAAAATGCTCTTTTTAAAAGGAGAAAGAGTAAGGAGCTGGTTTATGAGCTGGTATTATTAATATTTTAAAAGCAATTCAACAGTATGGAAAACAGTAATAATAGAATAGTTTGACCTGAAAGGGACCTTTAAAGGTCATCTAGTCCAAACCCCCTGCAAGAAGCAAGGACATCTTCAAATAGATCAGGTTGCTCAGAGCCCCGTCCAGCCTGGCCTTGAATGTTTCCAGGGAAGGGGCACCCACCACCTCTCTGGGCAACCTGTGCCAGTGTTCCACCACCCTCAGCATGAAAAACATCTTCCTTATGTTTAATCTAAATTCACCCTCTTTTTGTTTAAATACATTGCCCCTTGTCCTGTCGCAACAGACCATGCTAAAAAGTCCGTCCCATCTTTCTTTTAGACCCCCTTTAGGTATTGGAAGGCCTCTCCAGAGCCTTCTCTTCTCCAGGCTGAACAACTCCAACTCTCTCAGCTTGTCCTCATAGGAGAGGTGCTCCAGCCCTCTCATCATGTTTGTGCCCTCCTCTGGACCCACTCCAACAGGTCCATGTCTTTGCTGTGCTGATGGCCCCAGAGCTGGACGCAGTACTCAGGTGGGGTCTCACCAGAGCAGAGTAGAGGGGCAGAATCACCTCCCTCGACCTGCTGGCCACGCTCCTCTTGGTGCAGCCCAGGATGCAGTTGGCCTTCTGGGCTGCAAGGGCACATTGCCGGCTCATGTTGAACTTCTCATCTACCAGCACTTCCAAGTCCTTCTCCTCAGGGCTGCTCTTCATCTATTCTTGACCCAGCCTGTATTTGTTCCTGGGACTGCACTGACCCAGGTGCAGGACCTTGCACTTGGCCTGGTTGAACTTCATGAGGTTTGCATGGGCCCATCTCTTCAGCCTGTCAAGATCCCTCTGGATGGCATCCCTCCCCTCCACTGTGTCGGCAGCACCACACAGCTTGGTGTCGTTGGCAAACTTGCTGACGGTGCTCTCTATCCCTCTTCATGTCGCCAACAAAGATGTTGAACAGGGCCGGTCCAAATACCAACCGCTGAGGAGCACCACTCATCACTGTTCTCCACTTGAACATTGAGCCATTGACCACAACTCTTTGAGTGCAGACATCCAGCCAGTTCCTTATCCACTGAGTGGTCTATCAGTCAAATCCATGTCTGTGTAGTTAAGAGACAAGGATATTGTACAAGACAGTGTCAAAAGCTTTGCACAAGTCCAGGTAGATGATGTCCCTTGCTCATCCCAGATCTGTCAATGCTGTAACCCTGTCATAGAAGGCCACCAGATTTATCAGGCACAATTTGCCCTTAGTGAAGCCATATTGTCTTCACAAACAGCCACGTGTTACTAGCAAAGAGTATTCGTGACTTCAGAGAGCAATCAGAAAGACTTATCTGTATTCCATGTTCTAAATTTCGCTTACAACTCTTTCGTAATACTGTATTTCTTATTTGTGAAATACTTGAGCTGTTTTTCTTGTCTAAACCTAGCAATGGAAAGGTTTGTTGTGTCAGTGAAGGATTATCTATTGCAGTAATTTATGTAATGATTTGCTACAAAGATAGTCATTAAGCATGGAGTCTGGCAGTAATTTGGGTATAAAACTAAACTGTAAATCAAGATGTTTTCATTTTTAATGTCTAGGATTGAAGTTGTAATTATAGTCTCTCCAATATTTGTTCAGTTAAATAGGAAGGTATTTTTAAGTGGTTCTGTATAAATATCTTTAAGGCTTTCAACAAAGATAGCATAGAGCAGTGTTAATATTACTATTACTTTAAGCAGCTAGAGATAAAAATAATTAATATTATTTGCTTATTGAAAAAAGAATAATTAGAGGTGGAGTGGCTTTGTTCTACCAGTTCTACATGTTGACACAAACCCATTCACAGATACTGCTTCTGACTAAGTAGTGTGAAATCATAACCTCTGATTGCTAAGACGAAATGCAAACTCTTGTTTGTCATCTCCGTCAATTTTTGTTTTGTTCGTTCTTCTTTATTTCCCAGTGGTATAGACAGTTCTCTACATCTTTCAAGTGCTGTGTCTCAGTATTTCAGGATTCCTACTGGAATGGGTGTTGCATAGTGAAAACAAATAAAATCGATTTAAAACTTATAAGTTTTGTTCATTGTTTTAGGTTGGAAGCAGTTTGACATAGTATTATTGGTGTGCAGTTTTCTTGTTGGTTTTTGGGGTTTTTTTTTGCGGGGATTGGGGGAGACACTCTGCTTTTTTTTGAACAACTATAATGAGTAGCGTGTGTTTGTCAGCAGTGCTGTAATGAGTGTGTTGCAGGGCAAATTATGGCTTGCGACAGAACTTGCATCCTCACTTGGGCTGTAGCAGCCTTGACTAGATACTTTGAGCCTGTTTAAAAATATGCACATCCTGTTATGTGTTATTATTTCCCTTCCTCTGAGAATCCCCAGTTTACACATCCTCAATGGGATCCATCAGAGAAGAATCCAGCCACAGGATTTGAAAGTTTTTTCCGGGGTGAGGTTCTAGATTGTATTGTTCCTTTCCAAATAAGAGTTTCCCCTGTGCTGGTCATGAGAGAAGTCTGATGTTTGGTTTGGGTTACTGGGGATAGGTAAGGACAAAGGAGTAGGAAGCAACGAGGGACAGAAGCTGTGGTTCAGGTTGAGATTTGCTCTGTATGATGATATCCAGCTGCCTGGACCAAGGTGTTATTCCCTAGTCTGTTCTCAGTGGTATAGTGGACAGAGGAGGCCATATAGAACTGAATGAAAAATACTACAGGCAACAAGTGGAAAGCTGTGTTGGCCCTTAGGAAGTGCTGATTCTTTGGAAAGCTTGTAGCTAGGCGGTGCAGGGTCTAGGTAGTCTTCTAAGAGCTGTCAGTAGATGGAGAAGAGGGAAGAGCAAAGGTGAAACTGGATGGGATTAGGTCAGTTTTACCTGAGTCTGGACTGCGAGGAAATACTTTTGGAAGAATAAATGCTGTAGTTTATTTTAGCTAACTAGGACAGGATAGTGATTGGAGAGTGTATGCAGTCTTGAGAAGAGATGAGTCCTGGAGGGTCTCATCTGGCAGAAAGACAATGGCAGTTTAAACATAGGAATTTTTGAGTTAGACCAGGTAACCAGGGCTGTGGTTTGGGACAGCCCATAACTGTATGTTTTCCCGTCCTGTCTTTATAGTGGAAGTTTGTGGCTTCAAATTTGATACAGTATTGCAATGTCAACAGCCTAAATATTTGGTTAGTTTAGGACATCTATATGCTAAGGGGTCAGTAAATGTTGAAAAACTACGTAAAGGAGTGCTTAGGATCAAACACGTATTTGATGAGATACTGAGCACTTAAAACCAGAAGTTACTGTTCTCAGAAAGATGGCAGTTAGCATTTTAACTTTTGTCTGATGTGGATTTCTTTCTTTGTATACGTGACGCCTCTTCTGTGTAGGAGCAGAGTTACTTTGTTGCTTCTTTTTTTTTTTTTTTTTCAGAACCTCCTTGTTTTTAGCACTTCATGTTCAAACTATAAGTTTAGTCAACCTCCAGCATAGCTGAGTGCTCATTTATTTTTGTAAATTGATTTGTACTGAGCTTTCAGGAAAACAAAGAATGCATGAAGAAGGATTTAGGGTCAGATTTAGATGCTTAATTGAAGCTCCTTAAACCTAGAAAAACTGATCACCTAGCTCAATCTGGCTGTGGATGGAGGTCAGCCGTTCCAGAGGCCTTTGTAACATATTTGTCAAAGGCAGGTGGTATGACTTGCTTGACAAAGATGTTTGATTTTTACAGGTCATATTCCTGACTCAGGTGTTTCAGCAAAATGTCTACTCTTAGGATGAAGTTGACCAGTTGTGAACATCTTGTTACATTTGCCAAGGATGTTGCCTCTGGGAAGGATGACAGCCAATTGTGTGAAGTAGGAAGCTCTTACCTCTCTTGTCCAGTCCCAGTTTTTTAATAATTTTCTAAAAATCTGTGAAACATTACAAGGATCCTAGAGGCAGCTAACAGATTTACTTAATAAGCTCTTTTTCGTCCTTAAACTGACATCTAGTTGATTACTGAGTTACAGAAATGTTGAGTTGAAGGGCAGAGGAGAGACTTGCAGACAGTATCATGAGCAACTCTTTCCTAATTTCTGTTTCTTCCCACTCCACTCAAAATTACCTTTTTTTTTTTTTTTTTTTTTTTTTTTTTAAATTCGGTTCCTCAGATGATCTTCTGCTTCCAGTACTTTTAGTTTACTACTGAGAACCAAAAGACTTCATTGTGTGGAACAGAACCAGCTCTTAACTGGCGTCTGGCAATGATGCCTAGGCGTTTGAAATATCTTTTACAAACTTATGTCACTTTAGTGACCCCAGAAACCTGTAGTGCTCCTAAGCTCTTATCCTATGTGGTTCAAGTGCAAAAGAGATTCAGACTCTGGAGTCCTGGGTCAGTTCAAAGGGAGGACTACCAATGGAGCTACCAATGACCTAGGAAGAGACTTGACAGAAAGTAGCTGTAAGCTTTAAGCATGTTTAAAGTGAGATTTGCTTGTTTCAGGCAAGTAGGAAAAATTTTCATTAAAATCTGTGATGATTGTTCCTGGCACCAAAGGAACTTGACTGCCAGATTTCTTAGCCAAAACTCAACAAAATGGTAGTGTAAATTTTTTTCTTTCTTTTAAGCTGTGATAAAAGTCATTTTCCTAATTCCAGCCCCTCATCTCTGCTAGAGTGAAGCAGAGCAGCTGAAACAAATTAGACACAGAAGATTTCTACCCAAAGAGTTTATTTTAAATGTTTGTATAATAGACAGTTAAAGCTTACATTGGAATATGTTCGGTAGTGCTAATTGCAGTTAATATAGAAGTGTCAAGAGTTTTTGGTGGAATTGTACTTTTCTAGAGTGATTTTTTTGTTGTTGTTGAGCAGTGTTTACTTTATAAAATATGGCTGTGGAGCAGTCCTTTTGTGTAATTAAACTACTTCGTACTCCTTGCAATTGTCAGCTTTTATATATTCAGCAGCTTGCTAATAAACAAGTTTGGCTGGTAAGAATTCATTTTCTATCATCTATGAAGCTTCAAGTGATCTTAGGAAAGCAACATTTCAGATTTTGAAGTCAGTTACATACTTTGTCTCTGAAAGGGGACCTAGATCTGTTTACAGAGGAAGGGAAGTTTCAGTTTATGATGAACAGCTTGAAAATTATCCTTTCAAAAGGCAGCTTACAGCTAATTTCCTTCAAGGGCAAAATGGTGTTCTTTAAAAGATTCGTGAGTACTTCCAACACCGTGTTAAAACTGAAAGCTCTACTCTGTCTTGTCTGTTTTAATGGTTATAAATGACATTTGTACTTCATAAGTGCAGGATGCCTACCAATGTTATTGCAGCTTAACTGAGCAACTGCAGACTTGGATCTGGTTAATCGCTTATATTCAGCTTGTTATGGCAAAAGCCCTTGCAGCAACTTGAAAAATAATCTCTTGTAATTGTGAAGACTTCAACTGTTTGAATACTAATTTATATAACACTGCTATATCACTGATATACTTTTTAATAAAAAAATAACCTTTGAATCAATATTCTAGCATATATTTGTCCTGCTGGAGGTAGAAAATATAATTAAATCCTACAATACTTGAAATTATAGTTGATATTTGATATATAAACTGTATAGATCAAATATTGCTGGATAAATGTTCTGACAATTTTTAGAAGTTTATAACAAAACAGAGCAATCTGTTCAATTTTAGCAGTGTGAGACAGTTTGAGGGTTAAACTTGCACCTCTATTATCCAATATCTTATATTTTTAACACAAGTATGTTCAACTGAAGTGTTATGAATGCATCTCATCTGAAGCATTACCAGTTCACAATAAGATGATGATGTGTTCTTAAATTAAGTGGTTCACGGAATGTCTTTTGTGCAGTTTACAAAGTGTTTTCACATAATCTGCTCTTCTACTTAGGTATTCCAACTTGATCTTGAACTTATTTTCCCTCATGGTGGATGCCAACATTCCAGACATTGCTCTCGAACCTGACAAGACTGTAAAAAAGGTAACTGGAAAGCTTTCATTGTCTTTCAGTAACCGAAGTCATCATGTCATACAGTTTTCAGTCACTTGTGGTGACTTATTTGTAACTGGTGACCTCAAAATACTTGCTCCCATTCTATGAGTTTTAAACAATTTCTAAAATCTTTGAAGTTAATTTTGAGATCACGTAGTATGTGTGCCTGTAAATACAGAATTTATCTTTATCATTGATGCAGTAGTGCAGTCTGCTCTAGCATTCTGTTCCAAGTGGTATTTTAGCATTCTGCTAAGAACAGTGATCCCACCTTATGAAACTTTTGATAAGTGAAGCAGTCAGCACTGACTATATCATGAAAGATTGTTCCATCTAGTCTCTAATCCTGTAAGTTGTATATGGCTTTATAAAACCAGTCTGCTGGTAGATATAAAACCAGTCTGCTGAAGATATGAAACCAGTAGACTAGTATATCTTCATCACCAAGAAATTTTTGTTTACTGTGAAAAGAAACTTGTGTCCCGTAACTCTAACTTTGTCCCTTTGCACCAGCTTGAATCATTCTTATCCATTTGATGTTTCAACAACAGTTGACATTAACAATACTGGATAAATGTTTATCTAGATTTCATTAGGCAACATTTTTAGGCAAATGTTGGCTTTTTTATAACCTGCTTTATAGTGAAGGACTACCTGTTTTAATTCCACAAAAGACTTTGTGGAGCCTGTGTATCCAATGGAAATCAGTTCAGTCTAATTTTTGTTTGAGCCGTGGATTTTCTCTAAAATGGGCTGTTCTTCAGTGTTTTCAATAAGGTATGAAAACAGAGTTTCAGAATCTTTAATATTTCATGTTTTAGTGCAATTCGCTTAAAGAAAAATAAATTGTGACTCCAGCCAAATCTTTCCTTTTGCCTGCAAGAATTCAAGCTTTTCTGTTCAGAGTTTCTTGGTTTCAAATTGATACAAAGTATTCACATAGCTATTCAATTTCATTTCCAGGAAAGCTAGGCTAGCCAGAGGTGCTGTATTTTGTGGTAAAGATGACAGCCCTGCCTACACTTGGTTGCTTTTCTGACAAACTGACAGCTAATTCTTTTTGTATATCAATATTTAAATCTTGCCGCTGTCCCTAAATGCCCTGCAAAGATAGCGTAGGTTACTCACATGGAACCTAGAGGCTTAAAGTAGAAAACCAAACCGATTCAATACCTACGAAGTTGTAGATGATGGGAGTAACTACATTTTTGTAGAGAGACCAAAGGAAGAGACTTTCCTAACAGTGTACTTGCAACACATCCCTATAAATTTAATCTTTATAAAGATGACATTTTTGGTTCTAGCTATCTGTTGGAAAAATGGAGATAAGTATATTTTTTTTTTTACTTCAGTGATACTGTAAGGAGGGGAAAACCTTTTAGATTGCGAAGTCTACAAATAGGTGCACAGTAAATCCTGGGAGAAATTGAAGTATGTACCTACAGGTGGTGCAGGGGCTAATTTTAAGAAGTTTGTTGTTGGCGGAAATAGTCATCAAGAGAACAAACTGATGGTTTCATTGTATTCCAAGTGCCAGTTCTTTCATGTTTGCAGCTATAAGTTTGAGACTTGCTGTGCATTTTAATCTTGCTCATCTCTGCCCAGAGTTCACTGTCACTTGACGTGATAGTGTTCATTCTCGCCTTGAATGCTCTCTTGTGTGCTCTGACATTTTTATTAAATGGAGTCTCCCAGTGTTTATTGCCAATTAACATGCAATATCCTTGTTTCTTACTAGTATCTCGGCATAATATTTCATATTGGTAAGCTCTGTAGAAGACCTATCGAAGGGTATATTGCTTTCTGTAATTAAAGATAATAGGATGTCAGATTTTGGAAAATATTTGTCAAGAATTGTCTTAATGTAGCACCATTTGAGTATTTCATGCATTTCTTAAACTGTCTTGCTCTACATAAATTTCTCATGTAATTTTCTTGAAATAACAAATCAAGGTAAAGAATTGAAAGCCAACAAGTCTCTTCTGCAGCTGCTAAGTATGTTACCATTCACTGGTGCACAGTAGTTAAAAATCAAGGTTATATAAAGCATGATGCTATTGTGTCCAATTGGAGATCATGGAAGAAAGCAAAATCTAAAAAAGTTCTAAGAGCTGTGAATGACATCAATGTGGTTACTCCTAAATTCCCTTACAAGTATAAATAATAGTGCCGCCTTTGCATGAAAAGAACATAAGTTTAGTTATTATATGCTGCAGCTTGGTGAATTGTGACTTTCATGATAGGTTAAAGTCTGTTTCTTCACAGACCCTTTAAAATGTGAAAAGAGCTAAAACTGAAGGCAAGTATTTCTGATAAGGAGTGCAAATCACTTTCACATTTTCAGATACTTTAGAGGAGAAGATTTTACTTTCCCAAGTTCTGCAAGTTCATTTACAGTGTGCTTGCTCTTTTAAAAAACAAAACAAAACCCACACAGTATTATCAGAAAGATAACCAAATTGTTTAGCTTGTCTGTAAGTGTTTTCTTTGTAGTTCATAGACTTTTTAGCCCTCCCTCAAGTATTGATATTTTATATAAACTCTCATTTTTTTTCTGACTCTTCAACTGTTTTTGACTCCTGTTAACTGTTCAGGTTTGGTCCTTTTGGTTCAAAAATTGTCCTTTGAATGTACTCCTGGAATTTGTGCAAAAAATCATACATCATAATGGGATCCCATATGAGCAGTTGAACAGAGAACCCTTCCATAAAACAGTTGTTGACATTATGAACTGCTGGAAGCATACAAATACGTTTGGGGCTCCTATGACAGAAATTGTTTTATTTAGTTCTCAATTTTTTTATTTTACTTTTTTTTTACTTTAAAAAAACAGTTAGCAAATCAGCCGTGTAAGTAGGCTGGGATCACAATCATCTTAACCCATTCTAAAATGGTGAATAGGTCATGGTTGATTGTTTTAAAATAATGTGTTATAAAAGTTATTTTGGATGCTAAATGCCCATTAGCCTGTCTCAAATCAGTTATGAGCTTTGTTAGTACTAATAAAAAAAGGAACAAGATGTCTTGCATCTCTTGGGCTGAGTGGCAAGTTTGTTCAGTCATTTAACAAGATAATACTGTACCTTGTAGGAAAATTGAATAAATGCTTTCAGCATCTCAATTGATTTTTTTTTTTTAAAAGCTTTAAACAAAAAAATCCATATGTATTTCAACAGACTCAAATTAGCTAAAGATCCATTTTGGACTGACCTGTAAAATTAAATTACCTTTGATGTGTGAGTCCAGTCAATAGCCATTTCAACTGTGATATCACTTTCATGGAAGACAAAGGTGGAGATTTACAAATGTTTCTGTGTCTAAGAAGATATCCTGCTTAGTAGTGTAGGTGGAAGTTCATAGCCAGCATATTTCTTACTGGTGGTGCAGTATAATTCTCATGCTCTGTTTTGTAGAGCCCTCATTTTTACCTTAGGCACTGGTGGGCCAGTGAGACTGTGGTCTCACAGGCAGCTGAAGTCAAGTCGTTGAGGTAACAAGGTAAAGGCAACCTTATCTAAGTTTGGTGGTAAATCAGAATACTAGTTTATGACGAAACCACAAAGAAATTTGTGTAGTAAAAAACTGCTCATGAAAAATGTGGTAATATGTGAAAACGTGCTAGTGAGTAAAACTGCCTTTTTTGGTGTTCCCCTTTTCTAAAATTTCAGACTGCAATCTACCGAGCCAGAATGAGGGGTTAATTTTTGTAATCATATACATATTCTAAATAAAAGTAAAATTTGTGTATATTTGCCATAGTTCAGCCTCAGTCAGGGCCAGACTACGCAGTCTCTCTCTCACTCTCCCCACACTCCGAGAGAACAGGGAGAGATAATATAAGAAAAAGACTCAAAGTTTGAGATAAGGACAGGGAGAAATCCTTAAAGTTACCGTTACGGGCAAAACAGACTCGACTTGGGGAAAACTATTCATTTATTACTACAAACAGCAGGAGAATGAGACAGAGAACAAGATAACCTCCCCTCACTCCTCCCTTTTCCCAGTGTTAACGTTATCTCTATCTCCTTCTGCCACCGAGCGGCACAGGGGGGAAGAGGGAATGGGGGTCGCGGTCAGTTCATCACACGTTGTTCCACGCCGCTGCTTCATCACTGGGGGAGGAACTCTTCACATTCCTCCCCTGCTCCAGCGTGGGGTCCCTCCCATATGCCACAGTCCTTCGTGAAACTGCTCTGGCGTGGGTCATCTCTTCCACTGAGTGCAGCTGCTCCAGAACGGCTGCCCCAGTGGGCCCTCCACGGGCCACAGCCTCCTTCAGGCCTCCACCTGCCTCGGCGTGGGGTCCTCCCCGGGCTGCAGGGGGATCTCTGCCCCTCCGTGGGCCTCCACGGGCTGCAGGGGCACAGCCGGCCTCACCATGGGCTGCACCACGGGCTGCAGGGGAATCTCTGCCGGGAGCAGCGTTACTGCTGTCCCTCCTTCTGCACTGACCTTGGCGTCTGCAGCCGTTCCTCTCACCAGAAATTCTTCACAACTGGCTCAGGCAGACGCCTCTCAGGTTCTCTTCTCCTCTCCTCTCCACTCCTTGAAGCCGGACCGGGCCGAGTCAGCTCCAGTCGGCTTCCCAGCAGGAGGCCAGAGGGTGAGGGCCGCAAGGCCCAGAAGGTTCGCGCCTCCCCCTGTCTGCCCCTGCTCCCGTTTCTTCACATCTTCTCTTCTTTTTTTTTCTGTTTTCCCCTTCTTAAATACGTTATTGCAGAGGCGTTATCACGGGACATTCTGCTACCAGTTGGCTCGGCCTTGGCCAGCAGCAGGTCCGCCCTGGGCCCGGCCGAGTCCACTGAACAAAGGGGAGTGACTTCTAGCAGTTTCCTACAGAAGCTGCCACCTTAGGCCCCCCCTCACTAAACAAAATCAGAACAATATTGTATGATAATAATGGCTAGAGTAAAATAAATTGAACTAGAATAAAGAACATTACTGTCATTTTGTACAGCTTGATTTCATGTGCTCTCTTTTGTCACTTCCTATGGTATATATGTGTGCTGTAAGAGGATGGCCACTAGTTAGACTGAAAAGATGGTTGGAAGTCAGTATTCCTTGGACTTTGTTATGTTTATACGAATCAGGAAACAAGGTAAGATAATGAAATAAAGTATTATGTAGAACATGTCCTCTTCAGTGAGGCACTGGATTATTTGAATTGCAATTTTTTTTTTTTTTTAAATCATTTCAGACTGGTAAGTTAAATGAGACCTTTTAGAAAAATCTTAGTGCCGAAAGCACTCTTAAGGAATATTATTGCTAACCTAAGGAATGAAAGGAAAGGAAGGATATTTATAGTTGTAGACTGGTTTTGCCAAAATATCATCTGCCTTCCAGTAACAACATGGCATACCACGGAAGTAACTGGCAGAATATAATTGTGTAATCAAGCTTAGAATCTAACTGAAAGCATATTGACTGGGTGTTGTTTCTATCCAATAGTTGTGAAATGGTTTGGGAAAAACGTGTTGAGTCAAGGCAAAATTTAACAATAGCTGGTGTCATGTACAACTTCCTGTAAAATAAGTATAGATTACACCTGTTTGACATGGTTTATGGCACAGGATGGTGTAAGCAGAGCTGAGCACTCTGTTCCTGTAACCTGTGAAGATATTTTCACATTCTTCTTGTTCAAAAGAGAACAAGCTCTACACAAACTGATTTTACTTATCGAAGAAAGATAACAATGTCGATATTTTCTTCCTGTTAGCTTGAAAAGAACCAGAAAACTCCCAATGACTTCAACTGGACATGCAGATTTAGAGCATACCAAAATTGGGCAGTACCTTCTTACTTGCTTTGCCTAACATTTGTTTAAAGAAATTAAATCGGTGCTAACCTTAATGATGCATTGTCACACCTAAAATTGGACTGAAAATTAGGTAGTCAGCATTGGCCTGAAAACAAAAAAGCTGTCTGAAATTTCACAACTATTCTTTGAGAGAGTATGGAAAAATATTTTTCAACGAGCTATCCACTTTCAGTGTGTATACTCAATAGCATTAGGTAAACTGTCTAGTACCTTTCAGCTGTAAGAAAAGCTTGGTTTGGTGACTCACTTCCCTCACTCCAGTTTCAATCACACTTTTTCCCCATAGAAAAACACAGAAAAAGGTGATTACCAACTACATAAAATTGTCCCCATTCTCAAAACCATAGGAACGCTCTTCAAATTCTTGGTGTGTTGTTTAACAGTAAAACGATTGTCAATTTTTGACCAAGAAAAAGTAGCTGTAGAGCTCGAAATTAGTTGTCTTTTTGATCCTTTAGTGTCCTTTTGTCCTCTTCATACTGTTTATAAAGAAAACTGTCAGCCTAGTGTGCTTCACCTCATGGTACATGACACGATCTCCTACTGCCACCCTCTGATTTAGGCTTTTCTGAAAACCCACTCTGGCTCAAAAATGTCACAAAATGAAATTAAATTGAAAAGTAGTGAAAGATTCTCCCCAGTTTGCCTTTCCGTTTCTATGGCTTCTGAGGTAATTGCCTTTACATTTTCCACTCTTCGCTTTTTCTTTTCCACTTAGCAGTTTTCAGGAAAAGGGTTAGTCTGAAAGCTCTTTATGTTGACTTGTCAATGCATAACTGATAATAAAATGAAAATTTCCACATACACACGTATTTTTCCGACAAGTGCCACTTGCTTTTTTATTTCCAGTAAAGCTGCAACACTAATTGTTGGGCTTTTTAAAATTAGCCAGTGCTGTAAATTTAAGAAGTAATGACTAAAATCTGGAGTCAATTATACAGCCAGTTTTGTGTAAGGAAGAGGGAGACCATCACTCTTCAGACATAGCTAATGTATTCAGCATTGTCACCTTCTAATGAAAAAAAAAAAAAACAAACCCTTTTGATTCTTCTACAGGAAAGCCAGATGGTTTCTATCTGTCCTTCATAGCAAATTTGACCTTTAAATTAGAAAACATCAGGGACCAGTGATTTATTGGCGCACAAAGAACTCGGCAGGCATAAAGGACAGTGTTCTAATTGACTGAGCTGTGTTTCAGATGCCCATTGATTCAGGAAGGTGCTGTGAAGATGCTGCAACCGTTTCACTTACAGGCGACGTTATTGTGAATGTAGACTCAGATGCCTGGCCTCCAGCAAGCAGTGGGTAACTGATGTTTGTGAAAGTAGCCCCATTCAGTTTTGATAGTGCCTTTGGGTATACACAGAAAAGGCTAAAATCAAACCATTCAGGAGAGTGGAGAATTTTCTTCCTACAGATTCTAACACTGAAAGCACCCTCTGTGTTTTCAAGTCTGTGCAAACATTGGCTAGATCTCATCCACTGTAATACGAAAAAGAATAGTATAAATGTTTGGAAACTAGCAAGAAGAGGGAGCCGACATGTTTTGTTCCTTTTATGTTAAACATAGCAAAGTAAAATGATTATTGTTCTACAGGTATAAAGGCTGAAGCAGAGATGATGTGACTTGAGGTACATACAGAGTTCCTGAGATAGCTTTATTCTAAGCCTGAGCTAATTTTGCCAGTTTTTTCATCTGGTTTGTAGCAAAACTCCGTCTGCTCTTTCCCTCTCTGCTCTCCTCCCCAGGAGTTAGTCAGTGGATAATTGAGAGTTAAGTTCAAAAGTTAGTGAGACAGAAAGGACTTCTAATTTGGTGCTCGACATGCCTTTTTAGGCAGTGGCTATCTGTCCCTTTTCACCCGACTGAAAATATCAGTTTTGTTAAAAGGTGGAGCTAGAAAACATTTCTAAGATTTATTAGTGCCAAGAGGAAATTTACTTTTATAGGAGAAATAAACTCAGTTTTCTTTGGTTAGAGTCTGTTTGTTTCAGTATTTATATTTGCTTGCTGCTCTGGGGAGTTTTATTCTTTATAAAAGTGTCGCATTGACATGGAGCTTATTTTGTCTAGGCAGACACATTCATCTTTCTGTCCGTTTAGGTAATGACACTGCAGCTGCGCACCCAGCTTTTCTGTTTCTGGGCTGTTGATTTTTTATGTATATTAATGAATTTCAAAATTAAAAGAAAAAGATGGAATAAACATCACAATATGAACCAAGTGTGAGAACGCCCCTGTGCTCCTGTTGCTGTGTATCATGCAGTCTATTTGCCTAGAAGTTTTTGACCAATATGATGAAATTCTGAGCTGGAACAGTTTCATCTTTTCCTAATGCAGCAGCTGAAACCCTTGTTTTCATGGAAGTTTAATTTAGTGAATGATGTCCACTAACATCATTACTGGCTTCTATTTTTTTTTTTTAAAAAAAAAGAGAAGACTACACAAGCTTGTTTAGAAACTGCAGTTTGTTCAAATCCAAGCCTTGAAAACAAAAGCTATTGTCAGAATAGTCTTTCAGATAAAGGTGCTCATGTAGATAGAGCATCTGCATCGTTTATACTGTGAGTTGATTGGACTGCAAGCAACAGGGAAAGCAAGAAAGTCTTCTGCTGAAAAAGATTATGATAAAGGTTAAGTCAAGAATTCAGTGCTATTTTCTGCTACAAGAGTGTTAAGTGCTAACTGTTGGTAAAAATTGTAAGGTAAAACAGTAAAAATACTCACAAAAAACCACTAAATATTATTGTTCTCTTTCTTGGTAATGAATTGATTTTTATCTGAGATTTTAGTAGTATTCAGGGTGCTTACATACAATGCATATAGTGACCCAGTGAAAAAGGACACAAGTTTCTAAATTTAAGCAGCAGGCTTTGCAATGAACAATCCTATATTGGAGTGATAAAATTTTGTAGCTAGTAGTCTTAGAAAACACCAGCAATGCTGCTTAATTTTGTTAGAAGAATAAATACTTGAGCAGTCAGCAGTCTTCAGAATGGCTGACTTACAATTAGTCTGAAAACTAAATAGGATTGAGGAAGGGTTCTCATATATACATTTGATATGTTAGCTTAAAATGTATTGCTGCCTTCTTCCGTAATTATGAAAAACATAGCTACAAATGTTCGTGAAGTATGGATTCAGATGCTGCCCTAATGTTTATAAAGGCTTCCTAAGAATTTCTAAAAATTTGATCTTAACCTTGAGCCTTTAGTACCTAATCCATTTTAGGTAACATTTATCAGTGAGAAATTGCTTGCTAGTAAATAATTTAATACAAGGATAACTATGACCTATCTTGTACAGTAGCTCAAGCTTGAGGACCAAAAAAAAATAAAAAAAAACCCCTCTGTACAAATCTGCTCTTTGCTGAGAAGGAAAGGGCAGTCTTGTGGTTAAGGAACAAAAAGCATAAGTGAAAATCTTGGAACTTGCAATGAAGTGAACTTACCTTCACCAGCACTATTCCTAGCTGGGTTTGCTTCTCGTCTCTCAATCCTAAGCCTGTCATGCTTCCAAAAACACGGAATACCAAAAGGGAGAAGGGTAAACCTGGAGATGCATTTGACTGAGTGAAGACACAGCCCTGACATTATCTCAGACCTTTGACTGCAATTTTTCATATGATGATTAGGTTTTTCTTGAGCCTTTTGTCTCTTCTTTATTGCCATCCTGGTTTTCATACTGTACGCAGTTCTGTGGGCCTGCCTTGGAGTTTTCTATGACACCAGCTTCATACAATATGTGTGATACCATTCTCAAAATTATAGGCTTTTTAATTCTCCTTGAAGACACTTCAAGCAAAAATAAAGTGTGAGTTTACCAGCAGTTAATACTTATTCTGCCCATTATTCTGGTAGATGTTATGCTCTTTCCCTCTCAATTAACTTTACAACTTCCCTTTTTCTAGTGAAATGTCCCATCAAATGTAAATATACTTTTACAAGTTTTGAAATTTCATATCTTTAAAACACATTTTTTGTGTGTTTTGTTGTTGTTGGTTTTTTGGGGGTTTTTTTTGGTGGAAAATACCATTTTTTTTCCATGAAATAGTTTAATTTCTGCTTGTCTCTCATGGTGTTCTGCTTCCCCATAACATTGTTTGTGGTGTGGTGTGAGTTGTGGTGTTGGTGTGTGTCCTTTAATTACCCCAGAATTTAAGATGTGGGATTGTAGTTAGTGTTTGCTCTGATCAAGCTGTGCCTTTGTAGCATCCTGGTATTTTTTTACATTACATGAATAAAATGACGGCTTGATTTTTGACTTGAGATTTTTTTTTCAATTTTGGCAGGTAGAGGAAGGGAGGAGCTTAATTCTGATTTTGACTGGAGTCTCACAGGATATTTGTGGTTTGGGTTTTGTGCATTCTTTGGGGGTTTGGTCATTTTTTTTTTCAGCAAAAGTGTAGTCAAAACTAAGTATTCAGTTCCTCCTCTTGATGTGCTTTCCTCTTGAGTTTGTTTCAACATAGTTGATAAACCTTTAATTTTAGATGTGATCATGGTGCAAAGTAGTATTTCTTTATTATTTTAGTGTGAGATTTTTTCTTTCCTTTTTTGGCTTGTTACCATGCTAATTTTCCATCCTGTGTGTGATTCTGCAGCAAGCGATGATCGACTTTTTTTCAGTTCTCGTAATAAGTTCGGCTTCAAGTAATTTATATTTAAAGGCTTCTACTCTCCTCCCTATCCCCTGTATTTTCTTCTGAACTATCCTTCGCAGTTTATTGCCTCTTCCTCTTTTTTCTTTGTCTTTTGAAAAATAAAAGGTCTATCATGGTAACTAATGGTAGCATTCTTACAGGACATTTCAGATTTGAACTGAAGTGTAATAAAACTTCTACTCGTGCAGATTCATATAACTGTGCAGTCCTGTTTGGTCATTCCTCTTAAGTGTGTAGAATGAAATAATTGTATAAATCATCAGATTTGGACTCCTCATTCTTTTTTTAATTTTTTTTTTTTACACCATAGAAAAATTTCTTCCTAGTTGCACATCCTCTGTGAGAAACTTTTAGAATACATGGTTTACTTTGGAACTTGGAGATTTCAAGTAAGAATTACTATTGGTTTTGTTACAAGAACCATAAGTCAATGTATATTAATCTTGTTACTGCTGTTGCAGCTCTAGAGGTAATTTGTCATCTTGCTGTGTTTCTTCTCAGCTAAGCTGCAGCAGTCAGTTTTAATTGCAGTGCTGAAAAACTTTCGTGCAAAGATCTAGTACTCGGCAGCATTTGATCCTGCGGTTAATTGCAAACTGATTTTAAGTTCTGACTGTGGGTAAATTTCTTTCTGCATATATCAATGTGCCAGTCTGTTCCTGGGGAGGGCGGGAAGTGAGTTTAAATAATCATTAATTCTGTAGAATTAAGCTCTACATCTTAACATCAGTAACTGCAAGGCTTCCTGAGAAGTTATTCTGTGCACAAAGTAGAAGATTGCTGAAGTGCTTGGTTACTAGAGTTGTGTAAAAAAAAAGCATTACAATTTTATTTTTTTTTTAAACTACAGTTAGCAATTTTGCCGAGTTCTCATTACATCACCTTTTCTATGAGCCTGAAAATAGATCTGATAGAAGTCTGTGCTCTAGTTTGGGGAGGTATTTAAGCTTGTGCATAATTGCAAGCATGTGAATAGTCCATTAAATTCAGTTGGATTCTACTGTGTGGTTCATTGGCTGTCAAACTGCTAATATGTCCATGGGAGGTAATAAACTTCCATCTCATCATGTTTGTTATGAAGATAAAATCTATAGTATTAGCCTGAAGTATCTTCTAAATCTCTTTCTGCTAGTTTCTTCCTTGAGAGTGTTAACTTTTTCAGTTTAATCTATTCTTTAGTTTTGATCAGACTTCTTTTTGAGGGGCAGTTGAGGAAAAACTCGCTTCATGCTTACTTTAAACGTATCAGCAACAGAGTTCTAACAGTGTTTTGAGCAAAGCAGTGTTATCTTTCCATACTTGGGAGGCTAACTTATGCTTTTTATTGTAGCACTGAAGGGTAGTATTCTGGAATACATTGCCTTTTAAAAGAATACAAAGTAATACTAAATAGACATCTCGAAATATTTTGCTGTCATAAAGAGAATGGTTGTGTATGCAATATCCTTGGTGTACTAAAAGAGCACAAAATTGAAAGAGAAGGTAGTATCACCTCACCAATGAGACCTTATTAAGAACGTTCTTGAAATAAATTGGTTTGCATTTTTGTCAGTGCTTAAAAGAAGTGAATGCATGGGAAATGTTCAGAAAATACTTGATTCTGTCTTACGTCAGGAGAAGGTTATGAAGCAACGCAAATCATTTTATGTTTGCCTACATGAGAGAGATCTGATGGACAGTTCTTTAATGTAAAAAGTTTTAATGAGCTCAGCTGTTTGAGGTGGAAATTGGACAAATTCAGATAGGAAATAGGTCACAATTGTTAAAGAGGACAATTAATAATTGAAACAATTTACCTAGGAGGTGAAGCATTCTGTCTCAGTGTAAAGACTCTGTAAAAGAGATTCTCACAGATAAACTAAAAGCTACATACTCAATGCAAAGATTGTTTGATGCATTTTTACCTACCTCATTATGCAGGAGACTCAAGTAGATGGTATGGTTGTCTCCACAAAGAGCTCATATAATTTGAAATTTATGAGAATAAGGCACGTGATTAGATGGCAACAATTAATTTTCTACAAGTACTGTGAATTTGCTCGGCAATTTTCATATTGTGATCAGCACTGCCTTGCAAAGTGACTAGGACTTTTGAACTTTGGAGGTAGGGTTGATAAGAGAACAGTGGGATTTTAGACTCCTTAATTCTGAAAGCTCTTAGACTCTCTAGGAGGTCTTAAATAACACACAAAAAAAAATGATTTTCCAAAGTTAGCACTGTTACCCAAAAAATGTGGTGATTTTTTTTTTTTTTCCCAGAAAGAATCTGAGCATTTGCTGTTCCTATATGCAGACCTTACTGCACAGGCAGCACTTCAGAAAACTTAGAAAATGATGTTTTTGTATCTGTAGCACTTCCTCAGATCCATCCATCAGGTTATTTGAACTTAACCAAAATGCTTATTTATGCATCTGCCTCTCATAAATGTTGTGAGGGACAAGGCATGCCTGCAAAACTTACTTGGCTCCTGTAAAGCAAAATTGCTGGCTTTTTTGTTTTTTTTCTCTAAAGTTCTATTTAAACTCTTGCCAGTTCTGTGTACACGGTTTTTTTAGTATTACCAAAGGAATATCTGTGGTAACGGTGCTTGTGAGATGTTGCCATCTGGAGCCATCCTGAACAATTGCCATGGAATTAGTTGGAACTCACAGAAAGGCATCCACTGCATCTTTGTGAATATTCATGGGTCAAGGCTTTGCCAAGGCTGAAATAGGAAAGTATAGATGATGTTGCTGTATTCTTAATTATAGTGCATTCCACTCTTAATTCGTATACAAATTGCAAGTACTAAGCAAAATGTGTTATTGGTACAAAAGTTAAAACATGTTGCTGTCAAAAGGAAAAACAATGTACAGGGCAGCAGCGTCTCCAACCAAGTGTTCATGGATGGTGGATGTAGTCAAAGTTAATGAAATTCTCACCTGCCATATAAAGGTCAGTTTTGACAGGGTTGATTTTCTTGCCCCTTCCTGTGATTTTGTGTTCTTTACTTAATTGCCTTACAGTTTCTGAAAGACAATTTTATCTGAAAATAACCTTAGAATAAGAAGTGTTACATACTTTCAGAAATGGTTAGGATCATGCAGACTCTTCCAATTTCGTATTTAATATGCAAAGTTGTGTTTTTCTCAAGTGACATTTTGTTCTTGTTTATTGAATGTTGAGTATTTTCTCTTTTTCTCATAACATTTTAGTTCTGCTTATGATCAGGTACTTCTCTTGACTTCCTGGCTTCGAGCTTTGAGATTAGTAGCTGGGAAGATGGAGCATATGAGATGTTTCTGGCTTATTTAAATGCTCATTTTTATGAAACAGTTAAAAATAGGCATTTTACATGAAGTTGTAAATTTCCAATAATATACTGTAACTTAGAAGTAAAAAAGATTCTGTACTAAACTTCCACAACTGAAATTATGTCTGCTACTGTATAGTTCAGATAGAATATTGTTCTTTAACTGTTGAGTTGAATTCATTTTTATCACCTCTACCTGCCATTCCAGGTGCAGGACAAGTTTCGTTTGGACCTGTCTGATGAAGAAGCTGTCCATTATATGCAGAGTCTAATTGACGAAAGTGTCCATGCCCTCTTTGCAGCTGTGGTGGAGCAGATACACAAGTTTGCACAGGTGAGATATCTTCTCAGTTGGTAGTCTCAGTGAGAGCTCAGTAAGGTGAGGGGTTGTGAGCGGTAAGTTCAAGACTTAACTTCACTGTTTATGATGCTTTAGTTCATTTTCCAACAAGTAGAAGTGTGTTCTTGCTACCAGGACTGGAGACCAAGCCCTTAGTGGTCCTAGAAGATTCTTTAAAGCACCTTAGCAAACATGCTAAGTGGGATGTAACCGGTTGTATCACCAAGGTTAAGAACTGCCAGTAGGAAAGCTGGAGCTCTGAGGGAAAGATCTAGAACTTCTTTAGCTTTAATTCTCAAAGTAAATGAGTGAAGATAGATAAACTTCTTTCTTTCCTACCTTTACAAGACGTCCTTAACTATACATTCCAGCTAGTTATTTTGATCATTAAGAGACACAGCTTGCACAGAAAGTGCCAGGAACTCTGCTTATAACAGCAATCACATCTTCTGCGATGTCGACACTGTACCCCAGAACATGGTCCCCAGCGGCTACATGAGCAGCTATTCCCTATGTCAGAGGCCTCAGCGGAGACAGAGATCCTGAGGGATAATGCAGTTTCTCAGATTTGGGGCTGTAGGGGACTGCTGAGAACTCTGGCTGGGGCAGTGGGAATTCAACTCCTTGCTTGCATAAGTTGTGCAGTGGTGTAACATCTGCATCACGAAGTAAAGGAGCTATGGGAGGAGGTCAACAACCTCCACAGTCTTGGGGCTGACAAGAAAGAGATTGACAAGATTTTCCCCAAGACCTTGGAGACAGAAAAGTTTAAACCTCCATTTGTACTGAGGGAGCAAGAATATGTGGTGCTCATCAGGTTAGGAAATGGAGACTCCTAGGATGCTGCTGGCTGGAACCTTGAGACTTCTGGTATTAAGAGGGATGGCTTCTGCTCTACCTGCAGATCTGCACCTGCAGAATGGATTCAAGGTGATTTGGAGTAGTCAGCATGGATTTACAAAAGGGAAATCATGCCTGACCAACCTGATAGCCACCTGAGGTAAAATGGCTAGCTCGGTGGACGGGGTGAGAGCTGTAGATATTCTTTATCTTGACTTTTGCAAGGTTTTGACACTGTCTTCCATAATATCATAAACAAACTGGAGCAATATAGACTAGAGAAATCAGTGCTGATGTGGATTGGAAACTAACCGGTGTGCTGCAATTAGAAGGCTGTGATCAGTGGCACAAACTCTGGAGGCCAGTTACTAGTGGTGTACTCCAGGAGTTGATACTGAGGCAAAAATTGTTTAACATCTTCATTAGTGACCTGCATGATGGCATGAAGTGCACCCTCAGAAAGTTTGCAGGTAGTGTAAAACTGGGAGGAGTAGCTGATACACCAGAAGCATGTGCTGTCATTCACAGGGACTTTGCACAGAAACCTCATGAAGTTCATCAAAGCAAAGTGCCAAATATGGTGCCTGTTGTGGAATAAGTCCATGTGCAAGCATGGGCAAGGAGGGTGGGTGATGAGGTGGGAAGCAGCTTTTCAGAGAAAGCCCTGAAGGTTTTGCTGGAGAAGTTGCACATGATGCTGACCGGTAGTAGTCAATGACTCAATGTCCAGATGGAGATTAGTGATGAGTGGTGTCACTCAGGGGTCTCTAGTGGGCCGAGTGCTGTTTAGTATCTTCATCAGTGACATAGGCAGTGGGATCGAGTGCACCCTCAGCATGTTTGCTGAGGACACTAAGCTGTGTGGTGTGGCTGAGACACCTGAGGGATGGGATGCCATCCAGAGGGACCTGGACAAGCTCAAGAAGTGAGCCCACGTGGACCTTATGAGGTTCAACAAAGCCAAGTGCAGGGTCCTGTACATGGCTTGGGGCAACCCCTGATATCAGTACAGGCTGGAGGATTAAGAGATTGAGAGCAGCCCTGTGGAGAAGGATTTGGGGGTACTGATGGATGAAAAGCTGGACATGAGTCAGCAATGTACGCTCGCAGCTGAGAAAGCCAACTGTGTCCTCGGCTGCATTAAAAGAAGCATGACCAGCAGATTGATGGAGGTGATTCTGTTCCTCTACTCCGCTCTCCTGAGACTCCACCTGCAGTACTGTGTCCTGCTCTGGAGCCCCCAACATAAGAAGGACGTGGACCTGTTGAAGCGAGTCCAGAGGAGGCCATGAAGATGATCGGAGGGCTGGAGCACCTCTCCTGTGAGGACAGGCTGAGAGAGCTGGGGGTGTTCAGGGAGAGCTTTGAATAGTTGAAGGGGGCTTAGAAGAAAGATGGAGACACACTTTTTAGTAGGGCCTGTAGCAATAGGACAAAGAGTAATAGTTTTAAACTGAAAGAGGATAGATTCAAACTACATATAAGGAAGACATTTTTTCACAATGCAAGGGGTGAAACACTGGCCCAGGTTGCCCAGAGAGGTTGTAGGTGCCCCATCCCTGGACACATTCAAGGCCAGGTTGGATGGGGCTCTGAGCAACCTGGTCTGGTTGGAGATGTCCCTGTTCATTATAGGGAGATTGGACTAGATGACCTTTAAAGGTCCCTTCCAACACAAATCATTCTGTGAGTCTATGCATCAGTATGATCTTGTGGCAAAAAAGGGCCACCAGCTTCCTTGACCACATTAGCCAGAGTGTTGCTGGCAGGTGGAGGGAGATGATTCTTCACCTCTACCCAATGCTATATGAGATACATCTGGAGTGCTGTGCCTCTTTTGGGCTCCTCAGTACAGGAGAGACATGGACATGCTGGAGTGAGTCCAGCAAAGGGCCATGAAGATAATTGAGCACTTGGAGCATCTGTCATACAAGGAGAGGCTGTGAGAGCTGGGGCTGTTCAGCCTGGGGCAGGGAAGGCTCAGGGGGATGTTAGCAATGTGTATAAATACCTGACGGAGGGAAGTAAGGAAGATGGAGTCAGACTTCAAGAGAAAATGAGCACAAACTGAAAGACAGGAAACTTCATCTAAACATAAAGAATTTTTGTTGTTGTTTTTGTTTGTTTGTTTTGTTTATTTTTTTTTACTATGATGATAATCAAGCACTGGGGAAAGGTGGCAGAGTCTCCATCTGTGGAGATATTTAAAATCCAGCAGCACAATGTTCTGAGCAGCTTAATGTGTCTGAGCTTGTGTAAGCAGGGAGGTTGGACTAAATGATCTCCAGAGATCCCATCCACCCTCATGCATTATCTGATTGTTCCTAGTACTCTGGAGTGGCAATAGATTATTGTCTCCACTGTTTTTATTACTAAAATTTACCCTTGCTGTAGTATGGAGGGTGCAATGTTTAACCACACATCAGTGTGCTGTCTTACTACAACCCACAATAAGACAATAAAATATTTAATTCTCATATTGAATAAAATTGTGTTCACAAAAGCATTTCTTCTTTAATTTACAATGTTTTTCCCCTAAACCCATCTGACGCATTTGGATTGTGTTTATCAGGTATTTAAGATACTACTCTATTTGCCTTAGGTATTAGACTCGTGACAAGAAATGGAATAGAGAGGAAAAATGAGACCAATCTGAGAAGCCTGTCATTTTCTCTGGTTTTTTTTTATTGATTCTTTCTTCAAAACACTGATCAAATACTGATAAAAACTAAGGAGAATGATTTTAATGGCTCTCTGTTTTGCTAAAGGTCTTCCAGCTAATCTGTTGTTTCCTGCAAATTCAATTTTTATTTTGAATAATTGCACTATAGTGCACAGTAAAAAGCAAAAATTGTCATTTCCATCTGCATATATATTTAATAAAGGTAATCCTTTACATGATGTGAAAAAAGGAATGTAATTATATGGAAGTGCTGCAAAATTTGTTGTCATTCATTATGGATTTATGGATTGCTTTGACCGTAGGATGGAGGACAGTAAATTTGTAAGACAAAGCGAAAAATGCCTAGTCTCTACTTTGAGGGTAAAAAAAAAAAAAAAAAAAACCACCCAAAAACAAAAAACCCACACCATTACAAAGATTCAGGATTAAAATTTTAAGTGCCTCCAATATGTGTGTAGACCTTTCTTTTAATCACATACTGACAGTTACTTTTTTTTAAGACATGTCTTTTTCCATCGTTGGTTTGAGGCGACTGCCAGACTCTCCCAGTTAATTGTTTTTGCATTTGTGAAGCTGTATTAGTAAGTCAGAGTTTACAGGTTTGATTTAGGTGACCTTTTCTTTTTCCGTTCAGACTTATTCTTGCTTGACCTTTCTTCAGCACTTACAATTGTTTTTAAAATCACAGGACAGGTTTGTTCAGAATATTTAGAAGTACACAAGAATTTGAACCCTGGGCTTCTAGCTCCCAGGGAATGGCATTCTGAGCCACAGTAGCAGGAAACGATTGCATCTTCCGCTCATATTTTGGGAGTTAAAAATCAAGTCCACAGTGTGTATTGCACTTTGAATAAGTGGATGTAACAGCCACTAGTGCGGGCCTGATCCAGTTGTCTCATTTGGGGTTTTTTTTTTACCCATCCAGCTGGCTGATGCTGGGTTCCAGCATGGAGATTTTGGGGCTGTTTTTCCGGAGACCCTGAACTCTCATGCGCTGCTGCAATTTGCTGCCTATAATGCTTTTAGCTTACCTTTCTACTGTTCGTATCTGGTGCCTGAAATGAAATTAATCGTGTGTTGCTGTGTAAATGCTTAAGACATCTCTTGACTCCATGTGATGTAGGATTCTTCTGCTAGTTCTGGAGTTCACATTATTGCCTTCATTCGTGTTCTCTAAACAATTACACTTAACAGGCTTTCCCCTGCAAGAATACTGGGTGCTTATAAGTGTGAGGAGGATACAAAAAGAATAGTCACAAATTAATCAGCAATTGAGAGATCTTAAGAATCTGAAATCTATTTATATATTAAAAGAAAAAAAAAACCTTTTAAAAAATCCATCAAAATTAAATTTAATTAATGTCTATTAATGTCTATTCTCTTTATGTTACAAATGAGGTAGGACACTTTTTAATGATACTTAGTACTTCATTAGTCGAAGTCATTATCTTTGCTTTTTGTCTGAAACGGTCTTAAGAATTTGCTGCTGGAGTCTTCACAGAGTGTAAATCTGTTGAAGAAATGAACAACTAATGCGTCATTGAATTTGCTGTAAAGGGGTCATCTTACACAAAGACCACTTGAAGCTTTCAGTTTGTTCACGTGTAATGCTGCATTGAATTGCCAATGGCCTTGCTCTTAATAGGAATATAAGTTGTCTGAAAAAAAAAAAACCAACCAAAAAAAAACCCAAACACCCCACACCAAAAAAAAACCAAACCCCAAACAAACAAAAAAACAGTATGCAGATACTATGACACATGCTTAAACAGTAGCTTTTGGCCTAATGCCACACAATTTTTCATTTGAAATGCCCTTCAGCATGTTTTTTTTTTTTTTGTTTATCGATAGATATTTATTCTCTTATTGCCTCCAGAATAGGCCTGCAAGGAATCTGTGCTGTCTTCTGCAGCAGTTAAGAGCTTTTTAATAAGGTTTGTTATGATAGTAACTGTTGTGTATCAGCATTCTGTATATCACTCTGTAGCAAGTTAAGCTCTTGGAAAAAGCAATCTAGATATTTTGGCATCAGCACAGTATTGTTCTTTTGTAACAATATTGTAAATTGAATTCAGTTCAAAACTGTGTTATGGAGCCTTTAGTTTCTAATGCATCTCCAGTCTATTATCTTACAAGATATTTTGCAGACCTTTTTATGTAGTACTTGTCCCTTCAATGGTTATCAAAAAAATATTGTCTCAAAAGTAAATAAATGTAACATTTAGAATAAGTTAATGGTATTGCACAATAGTGCTCAAGAGGAGAAAAAGTGCATGCTAATTTTAGTTGATATTGCTGAAGACTAGATAGCCATTTCTCCCTGGAGAGTAATTTTCATTGTAGCAGCATTATTTATTTCTGCTGAGGAAGGAAACAATCTCCAGGTGAAGTGACTAATTTCACATTTTATTTCCCTTGTAAATTTACGAGTCGAGTCAGTTGTATTCTGGGCTCATGTTAAGCAGTGATTAAAAAAGTGAAAGTTTGGTGGATGAGAAGCATCCCACTTAAAATGTAGATGTACAATTTGGCGTTGTGCTAATGGTTGGCTGCTGTCTGTCCAGAAGCAAATGCAATTTAAGCTGTAAATGTTACGTGGCTTTAGGGTGTCTTCAAGCTGTGGTCCCAGCACTGATGCATCCCAGAATGCAGCTGTAGTTCCTTTCCCTCACGACGGGGCTTCTGTTTTCCTCCTGTTGAATGCCAAAATAAAATAGGGAAAAATCTACCTTCAGAATTTTCTAGCTTGGATGAAACCATTTGTCAAGGGGCAGATAGAGTTGGTTTCCAAGCTGTTTGTTTTTCTGAAAGGTTGTGCAAATTGCCTGCCTTTAGGCATTTTACCATGTTTTTAAACCCAGAGTTCAGTTTACGTATAACTTCTGTTCTCTGAGAGAAAATCAGGTTGAATAAATGTGCTATGTGGTTTTTTTTGTTTTCTTTTAGTATTGGAGAAAATAAGCCTTTTCCCTACCTGTGGTGGAAACAAGGAAGAGACTTTCTCAAGCCCTTCTGGACTTCGCCAAACAGTTTTGGAAGGCAAAAGCTGCAGGTTTGGTAGCCTGAAGAATGGAGAGCTCAGGAGATAGAGAAGCTTTTTGAGTCTGCATTCTTTGAAGGTTTAAAAACAGCATTTTTTTCTCTAAAGGAAAATGGTTGTTTACACCATCCTTCAGACTCAGTATGGCTTTTCTTTCCAGTGAAAACATTTGAGACTCGAAGGTTGAAGTAAGCGACTTCCTCCCAAACCAAAGATAACTGGAAGAGGCTGGATTTGATTGTAAATTCTTGTACCTGTTAATGTATTTTCTTATTTAAAAATAGAAATCATTGCTGTACTGAACATGAGTTTGTACAAAGTTACAGCAGTGAGGCTACAGTCCCCTGGTGCAGAACAAGCACAAACCTATGTCAGTCTCTTCCCTTCCCACCAACTTTGTTCCATGAGTAAGTTTTAAATATAATTTGTATAATCCTTTATTTCCCAACTTGGGCAATGTTATCGTTTAGAAAGGACAATCATTTCTCCCCTGCTTACAAAAATGTTTTTAAGTGCAGATAAGTTATCAGCTGTAGGCAGCCAATTAAATCATCTCTAACAGGCTCAGCAACCGGAATGCACAGCGAGCGGTTCAGTATTTCACACTTTAACTCTGAATGTTTTCTGTACAGTGATTATATGTTCTCGATGCTAATAAACTCTTTGTTGTTGCAGTCTTGAGGTGTTCTGTTTTGTCTTTTTAATCTTACCTGCTGAGACATGGCATACTAGAGGATTATGTTCAGAACTCTTGGCTTTTTGCATGGATTTTCGCTCCTCAGTTTGCTTAAAACAGGAATAAGGCCACTCATAAATGACTTTTGTGCTACATGTTGAGTTCATAATGAATCTGTTTTGAATGATCAACAATGTAATTACCTCTTCATAAATGTGTGGATGTCTTCAAAGGGTGCTCTCATAATCCTGTATTTTTTTTAAATAATAATTTAATTCGGAAAGAAATCCCTCCCAATTATAAAGATAAGGAAGACTGATTTGAATCTGAATCTGACTGATATTTGTGAGTCAATCTTGCTTTGTGCTCCTTTTGCTAGCAAACACCAGAAGAGCTTTGATGGAAAAAAAATCCATTAGGGCTGTGATGGGCCCTTAGCTATTTCAGCATATTACCCAAATTTGCTTGTTAAGTACAACGTTGGTTCAGCCCCTCTTTTCCCCTGTATGTGCAACTTAGAGGAACTGTATTACCCCAGTTACTTAGTGCCTGTGTTAGCTGGCAAAATGCAATGCCATAGAGGGGCTACGGTAGTACCTCTAATCTTTAGTTTACTCTTTGGAGAAACTGTAATTATTTTTCTTGTGGGTTTTTTTTGCTCTTGCTTCATCTGGCAAAAGTCCATATTTCTCTACAGCCTCCCTGTCCCATGAGCTCATTCTCCATACCGTACTGTGTGGTATCCTACAAGGATGTTTTTGAGACAGTGCAGTTTGCAGACATTCAAAGACAATTCAACAAAAAAAAAAATCTGTCTGTTTAAATTTGTTTTGAAGAGACATCCTATGTACTCAGACAACTTATTGATTCGTATGATGTAGTCACACTTCCATCTGGCTGAGTTCTTGACTCCTGATCCCCACCCCTTTCCGCTGGATATATTCTGGGACTTTCCCTCCAATACCTTTGAAGAAAACTTTTTTTTGTAAGAAAACTTCCTCTTCCCCTTGCCCAAGACTATTAGTGAAGAATACAGACATGAGCCGCTTTGCACGAGTTGGTCAGACAGGCCAAGGATGATTCCTTGTTAAAACCCAAAAGACATCATCAACCTGATCCTACTGCACATCCCACTTTGCAGAGAGGTTTGTAAAGTGTTGAATGTACCTTTTATAAACACATTAAGAATGAATCTGTGGTTGTCCACTATGTCTTGTGGTTTAAAATGAATATAATAGCCTGTTCATGTGCTGGACTATGCAACAGCCTGTTAAAACTATACACTAAGTCCATTGTTGGGGTTAGCATGTGAACGCAAATGGAGTCTGAGTGTGGTAAGTAAACTTAGGAAGATCCTGACTTCACTGTAAACAGCTGACAACTTTATAAATGGAGAACTTCAGGCACAGAAATGGAAAAGCTTGCCTGAGTCAGTGGAATATAGTCTAAGCAGCGTGTTTGTCTTTGTTTCTACTTGTTGAGTGACCTTGCATATATTTTCACACGTATCAGCTGAGTGCAGACAAACTGTCTGATTACATTTTTGGTTGAACTAGTGTCTGGTTTTGGGATTATCTGCGTATTCTATTCCTAGCTCCTATGAACTCTTAAGCATAAAGAACAGGACAGCACTGGGATTGCAACAACATACTAGATGTAAGTAGATTTGTTACTTTAAGTCTTGTATTCTAAATACAAATATTGTTGAAAATGGGTCTTAGAAGGACACGTATAAATAGATCTTTTTTTTTTTTTTTTTTTTTTTTAAATCTTGATACACCAAATAAATTCTGGCTTTATTTTGTAAAATCTAATTGGTCTTACCACTTCATGCAGCATCATCTATTTCCAGTAAAATGAACAAAAAAAAAAAAAAAGAAAAAAACCTGGGGGGAATAAGCTATTTTGTTTTGAGTTAAGGGTTTTATTTTTTGCTTTGAGTAACTGGAGTAAGAATGTTTAAGTTATCTATCATAGCTCGATATTGCTATGCAATCCATACTGTGAGTATGTAATGTATCTGCCTCTAATAACTCCTGAATCCCTTGAATAACTGCTACGAGTTTTTATTATTACAAATCTTAAAGGTGAAACTCCTACGTATTTCAGAAAGGTAGATCCCCAGTCAGAGGAAGGTCCCCAAGGAATGTCAGACAGCAGTTTCACCCTGCAGATGTGTTTGTGTGTATACATAACAAAATTCTACATAGAGTGAGGCTGTGAGCTCCATCGTGTGTATCAGAGCATGATGCACTAGTTGGTAGGAAACCAGGCTGTACCGGTTGTGTCACAGAATAACTTGTCAAAAGTCATCCTGTGAAGTTTTTTCAGGAAGTGTTACAGAGAAAAACAAGCAGAACAGTAAAAAAAATAATTTTGCCATGGGCTGGTTTTACCCAGCAGTTGTATTTTCTATAACTAGAGATAAAAAGTACTATAAAGCCAGCTTGTGGGTGCTTTATTTGCCTTTCAACATCCATCTTGGTTTCATCCTGATTTAACTTTCTTCTGGAATATATGATGGTCTTTCCTTTGGGATTGAGGGTGAGGGAAGCAAAAGAAATTGTTCCATCTTTTTTTTTTTTCTACCCTAGCTATACACTGTCATTCGTTGTTTTCAACTGCCAGTGCTTCAGGAGCAGAAAGTGGCACAGTTGTCTTTTTTTTCTTTTTTTTTGAGGAAGAAGCAGGAAATTGCTAAAATAGTTTTGAGGGAGGGGGGAAGCAGGGTGGGGTAGAAAAGGATAGGCTCTTTGCTTTTATGTAAAAGGCGTATAACCTGTGGAAAGAAGTGTCCCTGTTCTTACAGACAGTTACCTGGCTTTGTTCTTCCTTTGTGCAATCCAAAGTGAAAAGGACTTTTGCGAGGCTGTGGGGGAGTAATGGATTTGGAAAGGAAATCTTACCACCACCTTGCAGAGTGGGAGTAGCAGCAAAGAGAGGTAATATCGCTGCCTTTTGTAGTCAGCAGAGGTTTTACTCACAAGGCCCAGTATCATCAGTGGAAGGTAGAATACTGCGGTTATTATGAAGTATCTGAAGCGCCTACCTTTAAGGAGTCTTAAGGGAGTCATTGAAAGCAGATTGCAGGTGGATTGTGTTAAAATAGATTTTTGTAGCCTCTTCAGCTGATGTGATGTTTCTTTGTAATAGTGAAGCTAGCTGAAGTGCAATATTGGTGTCCTCGTGTCTTTCCAAGCATCCGTGATTTAAAGGGACTCTGCTGGGGAGAAAGAAGTTTCACTTTGGAGGGGAAAATACCTAACCCCGGTTGCTTCTACAGTATAGAGCAGTGATGTGGTTCACCTGCATGGGTTCAAACCTGAAACAGCAGGAACATTGCTTGGAGAGGAATTCATAGCTCATCTACACACAAACATTAATCAGTTAAGCTGTGTGTGGGATGCTCCTTTCCAAAGTGGATTAAGCTATACCACAGGGAGGTACTTAAATTCTGAATAAAACCTCTCCACAATTAGATGTTTTGCAAAATCTAACAGGGCAGCTTTGAATTCCTTCCCTTGACAGAAACATGTTTGTCCTATGTTTTTCCCCATCCCCCTCATCAACAGCGAGGGATCAGAAGATGGCGATTGTACAGACTGGCACTGGGGAGGGTGTTCAATTCATAAACTACAGTTCACAGAAAGTAAAGCGATGTGAAGGGAGCGCTGAGCCAGTGTGGGGGACTCTGGGGAGCTCTGGGATCAGTTCTTCCATGGACACGCCATTCAGTTTTCTCCAGTCTGTAGTCCTCACAGTGGCAGTCAGATAGTGGCACTCTCCCCATCCCACTAGGTGCTTAGACATTAATTGGAATATCTAATGTGTAAATCATACAGATACACATTCCACAGTGTCAGGCAAACTGCTTCGTCTCTCCTTGATCTATAAAATAAGGCTTTTTGCACAGTCCTTTTGTCAGTGTGTCTTCTTTCCCTGGGAATCAGATTGTGAAGTTAATTGTAACCAAAGGCTTTTCTCTCCCATGTCTGTTTAATATAACATCTCTCGCTGACTGGAGACTGAAGAACCCATATTGCAAAAGAAAAATGGTTTGTTTGTTTTTTTTTTTTTAGACTTATTTTCTGGCACAGTCATATATAAACAGCTTTCTAGCTGAGACAATAGGAAGTAATTAGGGAAAATCTCTGCTTTTAACCAGCCATTCACAAACTACTTCTCTTTGAATGTCAGATGCAAAAACAGGCTCTGTGTCTGCATGCATACCTTGCCTAGCTGGTTATGTAGCACCCTGTGACAGGGACGCTATGTCCCCAGGACAGGGACAGAGACTTTTTTTTTTCTCCTCTAGTAAATATTAGATTGTTGGGTTTTTTTTTTCCACGTATCTGGTCAATGTCAGCTGTACTCAGTCCAGTCAGCCGTTTGTTACTATTCTAATGTCGTATCATCGTCAACTGACATACCAGGGAGAGATTTCTGACGAAAGCACAACTGGTCTAGTAGTGATGTCTGTTCTCTGAGGTAGGCACCTTCCATTTCAGCTTAAACTTGTGCTTTTTTTTTTTCCTTTTGACTCTCCCTGCTGGGAGCCGTTCTTGCGTGGATAACAGCTTCACTTCTGATGACCAGAAGTCACTGGTCATGCAGTGACTGACTCAGATACAAAGTTTTCTGACCCAGCAGAGGTGAAAGGGAGGTGGTTAATGCTGCAATGATTATCTGAGTACTCAACTTACTAAAATCTGTAGGTAGTATCTTTTCAAAATACTTTTCACAGTCCTGGCTGTGGCTTTGGTTGTCCATTGACCTTGAAGATTTTTCCACGTTTTGAACTTCTGTTTTGCTCCCGGCTCTTTAAACTCAGTGGTGCAGGACCTGTTTTTAACTTGTCTCACACAAGAAGTACCGTAGCTTGGGGCTTTAATTTCAGATGGATCTGAGAAATGCCATTGTAATCTGCCAAACAGCAATGCGTTTTGATAGCATTTTGCATTCAGGCTTGGTTTGTTGGCTTGTATTTGTTCCATACGTTAGAGCTGAAAGATGCCTAAAGAAATGTACTTGCTGGAACTCCTGTTCCTGTCAAACACTGTTCTGCTGGTTCTCTCCATCCTTCTGTTCTACAAAGCTGTAGTAAAAATAGGGGGAATGAAAATGTTTCTTTCCTTTCATTAACTAATCCTAAGTTCTGTACGTGCAAAAAGAAAGCTTAACTGAAATACAGCAAAATATGATGATCAGTTTTTCAGTTTATGTAAGCAGTAGCCACAAGACACGTTGTCAGGCCTTTTTATCAGGATCCATGTTTTCTGCATCCGCATCATCCAGCTTAATGGGTACCTGATCCTGATTTAATATACTGCAAGAGATAAATTCTCTTATTCAATGAAGAGATATAACCAGAAGGATAGCTAAAAGCTGTACCTTTTTTTCTTGTTTAATACCATATGGATTGTAAATGGTGTGTACAACAACAACTGAGAATTACAAGTTCCAAGGATTATTTTCTCATTTACAGTTAGAGCTATATAATAAGCAAGAACACCAACTCATTTAAGACTTGTAAATCAGCAGAAATCAGGACACCAACAGTTTAGTCTTACATCTCCATTATGTATGTATACAAAAGACTCACTTAAATTTTTTTTTTCCACTATTTCATTATTTTGTTCCCCATGTTAGTATCCCTAGTCATGTACCTACTAATGCCCCTCATTAGTAGCAGTTTTAGCGTTGAGTCTTTTGTTTGGTCATACAGATTGTTCTTTTGTTACTCAATTTTTTTGCATATTGAGTTCTAGTGCATTACTATTGTAGCTTGCCATTTTTCAGCCTTGGTGTTGGTTCTAGTGCAAAGGCAAGCGCAGGCATGGTGGTAATGTTACAAACTGTCCTAATTTTTGTGACAGCAGAGTGTCAATTTTGGACTAGAAGATGTCTCTGAAGATGCAATCACTGCTGAAATGCCTCACTACAGTTTACACAATGTACTGAACTGTAATACGGGAGGTGCCATACAGACACAGATTTGGGGCATTTAAAGCTGCCAGGTGTACGTGTGTTCTAATCCTGTAGATTACTGTATCTACAGAATCCTGTTCAGTTCTTTGCTGCTCTTGGATAACTATTGAATAATCTCTTCCTTCCCATTTGTCTTGCCAGGCAAGCAGGTAAGGATCATCAGCCTTAGCTATGGTGGTATCTGGATCACAGATTAGGATTTCTAAAGGAAGTTTGTTTAAGGTATGCCCCAGATCTAGCCAGTATCCCTCCTGGACTCCAGCTATTGCTCCAGAGGAGCCTAGGTTATCCGTATTTTCCATGTTATATTTACCAACTTGCCATGGAGGCCTTGGCTACCCCAGGCCATTTCAAATGGCACTGTGTGCTTAGCTTTAGCCAAATTGAATCAAGGCCGATGAATGTGCCTATTTTAGGGTGAGCTGACTCTGAAATTATTAGGTTCCACTGACTGTACTGAGTAGATTTCCGTGGTCCATGCTGGGAACTTGGATGCAGGTATTTATAAGGAACTCAAATACACACATGGCACTTCTGTTCTCCAGTAGTGGCATGTTCCTTGCAAGGACCAAACAGAGGGTCTAACTGGTTCTCCCAGTCATGGGAACTCATGAGAGGTCTGTCCTCAGAACCATAGGAGATGGTGGTATCCCAAGAAGACAAACTGCCTTTACCTAAATGTATTAGTGGATGATGTTGCAGCAGAAAGTACCAGCTTTCTGGAAATGCCATCTTCTCAGAAGCTGGAGCAGAGTCAAATGTATTTCACACAACTAGGCACATCAACCAAGCCTAAATCACAGAGTAGATAATTACATTGCCCAAGGAAATCAACTAGCTGCTCTGTTATGCCCAGCTTTGGGCTCTAAATCTTCATGTCGCATCCAATTGCCATGGTAGCTAGGCTTCAGATGTGCTTGCTCTGATCTTTATTCTTTACTTGCTTTCAGGTGTTTTGTGAAGCTTAAAATAACAAATGTGTTCAGGTCCTGCTAGTGGAAAGATGCCAGGTGAGACATAAATTATTAACTTTTCTAAGACAGAAGTATGCATGAATTACCTGAAATTAAACATGAATTTATACTGATACTGCAGTTTTTAATGTGTCAGGACTATTTTATTGATTATTTCCTGTCTCTTTTCTTTAATTCCATAAAATCCAGTACAACTGAGCGTGAGAAGTAGGCTACTTTTTTTTTTTTCATTTATTTATTTTCAATCTAAATAATTTAAGAAAGGAGCTTTACTTGAATTTGAAATCATTATAGCGAATTTCTACTGGCACAATAAAGGACAGACTTGATCCCAGTGCTCCACAGACATCATGCCAGCTGTTTGCCATTTCATATGTATGAACAGTTTATCCAGTCTCCTTTAAATCCTACATATCTGGCATCAGGGATCCAAGTGGTTCTTATTTCATCTGTCGCATCCATCTGTGTTGTCTTCTCTTGACCTTTTAAATTTGTAAACTCTTCTGAGCAAGGATCATATCATTATGTTTGCAGAGTGATTCTCACCATAGGTCTAGAATCTCTGAGCATTCCTGTAATACAAATAATTATGGAAGAAGCTACCAATCAAGCCCAAATGGAAAGGCACATATAAATAACATAGCTGGACCTCGATAGTTAAATTAACTGTAAAATGAGAAGGGACACTAGATAGCTGCATAGAACACAGGAGAAGCTCTCTGAAGAAAATTTGTACCTTCTGCTAGAAGTAATTCACCTCACACATCTTCACTTTGGTCAACCTGAAAATATGAGACAAAAAAAAAACCCAACTTTTTTTGTTTTGTAAATCAAAGTGAGAAGAACTGTCAACTACTGCCATTAAATCAAACTGTATAATCACTCAGTGAAATCCTTCTAGTCTGCCTGCTAGACTGTGCCAAATAACTTCTGGTGGAGAAAAAAACAGTTAGTATATTCAGCTAGCTTACCATTTTCTGTAGGATAGAGCTGGAAGGAAATGCCTTTCTAAAACTTCTGTCAGAAAAGTGTTATTGTTAAGGTGGCAGTAATACATCCTTGTGAATTTCTGACTCCACACCAAGAAGCCGTGTGTACAGCCAGCCAAGCTTTGTCTGTAAAGAAATAATTGTTCCCTTGGTCCTGAGTGTATTTTGAGTGCTCCTCATTCTTTTGTAATGAAATCCTAAAATACTCCCAAGCCCTACGTCATTTGTTGGGTGACACACCTCTTCTGTCTCAATATTCCACCTTTACCCATACATTTCTACTATTTTTATCCTTTCACTTCCCTTTCACTTTTCTGTTTTGCCATAGGAAAATAATTGAAAGGAAGCAGAAAAGCTTATGCAAAATAAATTCCTTTCTTATATTTTGTTTAAGAAAGCAAAGCAGAAACTGAAGGAAGAATAGAGAGAAGCATTTGAAAGCAATTCTAATCATAATACCAGAAGGAAAAACTGGCATTATACAACCCCATCTGTCAAAAGGCTTATTCAGGAAGGAGATCTCAGAGTTGCAATACACAGTTTTAGGAAAACATCTTCTTTTTTTTTTTTTTTTTTTGTGCTCCATAGCAGTCAAAGAGCAATTAAGCATTAGAATTTTTTAGAAAAAGAACAGAGAATGTACAGGAGAAATCCTCATGCCACTGCGGGTCTGCGTGTGCATCCACACACTGAGTACAAGCGAAGATATGGTTGTCCCATCCCAACAAGGATATATTGGATCTAGAGAATATGAAGATGAGTAAAAAGGATAAGCAAGGGAACAAAATTACCCCCAACATAAGACCAGTAGCTGGACAAGGAAGTTTCAGTCTAGAAAAGAGATGGCTGAAGAAGGATGTGATGGAGGTCTTTAAAATCTGCAGTCCTGTGTCCAGTTCTGGGCTCCCGACAACCTGGAGGTGGGGAATGAAGAAGAGTACATCAGACTCTTCTCAGGAGTGCCCAGTGACAGGGCAAGAGGTAATCAGCAGAAATTAAAACACAGGAAATCCAATATGAACACGAGAAATTTTTTTTTTTCTATTTTTTTTTTTTTTTGATTGTGAGGGTGCTCAAACTTGAGGACAGGTTGCCCAGAGAAGCTTTGAAGTCTTCATCAATGGAGATGCACAAAAGTCAGTTGAGCACAGTCCTGGACAATACCTGCTGTAGGTGACCCTGCCTGAGCAGGAGGGTTGGACTAGGTGTTCTCAAGAGGCCCTGTCTATCCTACGGTATTCTGTGGAAAATGTGAAGTAATAGGGAAAAAAGTGAAAAAGAAAGGATTGAGTTTTTCTCTTTCTTTATGAACAGATGGTACCGAAAGTAAATGAGCAAGAGAAAAGTTTGAAACAAATAAAAGGAAGTATTTTTTACACAGTGCAAAATTGAACTATGGAGCTCCTTATCATAGTGTTTTGTGGATGCTAAATAACTGTTAGATAAATGCATGGAAGAAATATTCATCAAGGCCAGTTAAACACAATGTTACCCACAGGCCTGAACCTACAAGCAACTGGAAACTGAGAGAATACAAAAGAGAAATATTAATATATTCTTGCCCTCCTCCTCGATCTTGACTTTTGTTACTGGTCACAGTTGAAGACATGATGCTATGTCATGTCTTGCATAGTTGTTTGTATGTTTAGAAGTATAGTGTGTGCGCACTTTGTGATCCATTTCTTTGCAAATGTTACATGAAAAGAGCATGAGAGAAATGGGTGTCTATCGTAGAAAAGAAAATAAGCCTTGAACAGAGAAATAAATCATTTACATAGAGGGCAGATTTGTTAAGCAAGAAAGTTCCATTCTCATCTCTACTTCTGATGAATGCTGTATTTTGAGACTTTTTTTTTAAATTGGTATTTAATACATAATACAGGAAATTCATACTGAAAACTATTCAAGCACAAGCGACAATATAATATGCTTTTCAGAGACAGTGTAATTCTGAGGTATGTAAGTATAAATAAAATTATGTAAATGACAGAGTCCAATGGGAATTAGAAAATCTGTTCCTTTTGCAAAACACAGGAGTATAACTGTGTATTAGAAAACTGAAGAGTTTCCCCTCTTAAAAAGCAGATCCTTTGGTTTTAGGAAAATCTGGAGCATATGTTGAAGGAACGGTTCACCATAATTAATTCTAAGGCAAAATAGTGAAGAATTTGATTTGCACAAGACACAAAACTGACAGTCTCAGTGATGGACTAAAACTGAGGAGACTGAGCCTTGGTGGTTATTTTTTGTCTTGATTATGACAAATTGAGCAAATAAAAAAAGCAGCCATGGTTTTGACTTACAGTGCAGGGGGGAAAAAAAAAAGGTCTGCGTAACAGATTTTTCATATTTCCTTTTTGGCTGAAGACCTGTATATTCAAACTAAGAAGAAGGAACAAGTGGAAGTGATAGGATTTTGTGCAAAGAATCTGTATAAGGTTGAAAATGTTGAAAAATTAGACGGCATGGGGATTAATTGAAGTCTGGGCAAGAAAGTTCTCTCTTGAAGATGAGAGCAGCTGAAGCTGCCTTTGAACTGATGTCAGTGGGACACTGTGATTAAATACATCTTGTTTTTAAAGCGTTGCCGGTCCCTGTGGAGCAGTGATTAGGAACCCAGATCAATTATATGTCGGTGTTGGTTTAAGACTGCTTTTTTCCTGATGTTGCCTGCATTGCAAGCTTTTGGAATGAGATGGTAACGAGGAGGAGCTCCAGGTTGCTAACGTGGAAAGGCTGTTAGTTTTGTTAGAGTAGGAAGAGCCCCATGCTATTTCTTTCTCCAAGTTCATTCAGGATAGTCCAGCTTTTTGTTTTGGTTTGGTTTTTTCCCACATCTGCCCTAGGTGAGTACAGTCCTGCTGTGGCCAGCAACAGATCCTGGTGCTTGCTGTGCCTTCAAGCTGTCAGGAGCTTCATCTGGAGAGCTGAAAGCAGCTGTAAATGTTCTAAGTCCCTTTGTCTATAGTTTGATTGCTTTGATAATGTTTTTCCGACATGTGTGATGACAATTAAAGAACATTTAAAGCATGAGACACAAAAGAAACATGAACGAGCAGTGCTGGATGCAGGGAAAAAGAAATGCTTTCATTTAAATCGTGAGATCCTAGGGGGAACTGAGTGCTTAAAAGGCTTCCAAGAGGAGGAACCTGACTGCTTAAAATGGCTTTTATACAGGATTTGAGTGTCTGTGGTGCTGACACCACCCACTGGGTCAGGCAGGACTTTAACAAATCTCTCAGTTGCTCGCTTTGACCTTAAAGTTTGTGCCTCAGGATGAGCACAATGTCATGCCTGTTTTGCTAGGTTTAAACAGCACTGAAACTTAAATCAGGAGTCTGAGAGCAGGTGACCCAGTTTGTGACTGGCTCAATCTGATGGGTGTGCCCTTCAGGAAATCCAGACGTCGCGCAGAGTCACACCAGCCACATGACATCAGTTGTTTGCTACTGCTAAAACTTTTCCAAGAAGGAGGGACAAAGGCTGTGTGCTTCCCGAGTTCCAGGCTGCAAACTAAGGGCCAACATCCTTTCCCCGGACACTGCTTGTTTCCATAGGCCGGTCTGTGATTTCCCTCAGAGAACTCTCTACTGGGTGACTAAGTGAGAGCCCACCATTTCTCCAGGGGCTAGAGCGAGAAGGTGGCTAGAACCCCACGGTCTGGCATGATCCACCAAGCTATTGGACTCCTCAGTAATTACAGCTCACAAAGGCAGCTAGTTTTGATGACTGATTAAGATTAATTACCTTGAGGATATAATCCCTCCTGTCTCTGACTATTCAAATAGTCGCCTGAAAAGTCAAGAGAGAAAAGAGAAGTCTGTTCTTGGAAACTGCTTCCATATCCATTATTCTTAGCCCATTGGCTGCTAATTATTCACTGTGTGTGAGCTCACGTTGTCGTACATTGCAGAAAAGGCACCTTGAAAGATGTTATAGATAGCATTTATGAACACAAAGAGCTTTGAAAAACCACTTTTAGTCCATAACCATCAAGTCAAGCCTGCACTCCAGTGAGTCAATTGCCTCTCATACAGTCTGGACAGACTTTTCTAAAACTCAGCATATAGTGATTTTTCTCTCTTTAATCATCCTTCAATGGAGGAACTTGCAACAAAATCAAACCCTGGCCATGCTGACAAATGGGATTGAGGGTGTTAATGGTTTTCTCCCTTTCCCAAAAGAAGTCAAAACTATAAATATATTTTTACATGTGTATTTAGTTAAGTTTGTTTTCAGAACAAGATTTTCAACTGGTGGAGCTGTTCTGTTCAGCAGATTAACTATGTTATATGGAAATAATATATGCTACAGGAAAAAACCCAGAGTGACACAGCATTACACAAAAGGCTTCTCTGGAAATAATACTTTCCCTCAAAGGCGGTAGAGCTCATTTTGGGATTCCACTATAACCATGTGCTGTGGTCTCTCAGTATGTAAAAGAGACCCCTGTCAAAAGGAAATTACTGTCTGTAGGTCACACAATCTGAGAGGCATGAAAAATGATGTGCCAGGGGGAATGATTTACTGGGGCCAAAGAAAAAAGGCTTATTTATTTCTGTTACTTCCTAAAGGATGAGGAGAGGACACCTGCGTTGTGGCTTAGAATACCTATTTCAAATCTTACTCGTAGTGACTTTCCACGTGATGTTTTCTCTTGCAATAAAACCAGTTTAGCCTTTTCTTTCCATTGTCCCCAGGGCTCATTCTTGCCTGTGTGTGATACTGTGCTGCCCTTTCAGCTGAGCCACTTTGTGATTAAATCATCCAGATTAACACAAAGCACATTAAAAAATACAACACTCTTCCAAATGAAGAAATGGTGACAGGAGAATGGATGAAGAAATGGGATGAGAGAAATGTTTAACTTGGAGAGGTGAGGCATATAAAGTACTTACAGTCAAAAGGAAGACAGGCCTTCTTAGCGTGTAAATGCACATAAATCAATTCCTGTGTGTTGCTTAGAGCCCAAAAAACCTGTGATAGGAAAGGAGGCTCCCTACGTGACAAGGCTCTGAGCAACCTGATCTAGTCAAAGATGCCCCTGCTGCTTGCAGGGGGGTTGGACTAGATGGCCTTTGAAGGTCCGTTCCAACCCAAACCATTCTATGATTCTATGAATGCAGGTAGCCACTGAGCAGTACTATGGGAGGAAAAGGAGGCTCTGGAGCTCCTCCTTCCCCAGCCTTTGGGGAATGTTTCTTCGCTTTGAAAGCGTGTAACTATTCCTGGTCACACATTGCTTCATAGCAATCATAAGGATGTGTCTGCTGTTGCCATACAGCAGCCTGCAAGCATCTGTTTTGCCCAGTCCCTCGAAGAACATCATTGCTGGAGTTCTCCCTGCGAGTGCAAGCACAATGGAATGCAGCAATGTTGTGCTTCCCTCTAAAGGCAACTGAGCTCTCCCTTTCCAAACAAGTCCAGTCCTTTCTCCATTATCCTGCTGTCTGCTGAACGCTTTCTGGCAGTGGCTGAAATGCTTTGCAGAAATTTCATCGTGGTCTGAAGGTGGTTTGGAAGATTGGTGCACATTCAGCTTGATGCTTAGTCATTTAATTTTAATAATCAAATAATCCAGTGGGACCACTGAAAGGCATAGAGTACTTTAATGAGATGGATTAAACTTCTTGGAAACAAGGGTTTTAATAGCCATTAAAAGCCATTAGAGCATCTTTATTTGCTTCAGGCACGCCAGCAAGGTTACAGGAAACTGCTGTGGACTTTGAATTGGGTGAACTAAAGCTGTTTTCTAGGAGACATGCACATGTGAAGAAAGGTAAATAAAATACCACAGAATCAGTTACAAAAGGAAAAAAAAAAAGAGCAATGCAAAGAAACCACAGACAGCTCTTGGGTTAAATTCTGGCCTCAAGAGGCCTTTTCTTCATACACAGCCATGCTACTGCTCAGTTTCTAGTTTGTGGAAGAAGAGACTTAGAAACATAGACTCACTTATGTTGGTAAAAACCTTTTAGATCATAGAGTCCAACCATTAACCTAATGTCATGAATGGGAGTGATGCACTTCACTCATAAGAGAGAAGCAACAATATATTTTATTGATATAAAACAGCAATGTATCAAAGTTTGGGAGTAAATGGTAAATGTGACAGTGATTTAACAAGATTTGATGGCAAGGTACACTGGATTATTTACTGCTTAGAGGACAGGGTCAGACAAAACTGTCAGGGAGACCCTGCTGCTGGGTCATGGGTTTCAGAGAGGACACCCTTGCTTTCTAAACTCTTTCTCAGAGGGGACTCCAGATGCAGCTGCATCCAGTCCTAGTCCCAGACTTGACTAGTGGTTTATGTCTAAAGGATTATATGTGCACAATCAATGCTTTATATCACTTGGTTAAGACCTCAAAGTTTATCATGCTATTAGTCACTTACCGAGAATGTGTTGTGGCAAGGAATCTCGACCTCGAGGAGAAGCCTTGAGAGATGTCCCTACTCAAGGGAAGATCCTGATGTGCAGCCCCCTGCCATGCAGGAGGGCTCAAAGGGCTCTTGGACTGCTCACTATTTATGAATTAAGACAATTGACTCATAGTCATATTTGCACACCCACTGTAGATGTTATTTACTGCCAAATTTGGCTTGAGTTGGACATTAACCATCACTATGATTAGGGGGTGTGCATCGCCATCCCTTGGTTATTGTGTTCTTATCTGTCTCCCCCAAATCCACTTGGAGTCAGATGCTGCCATTGCTATCAGTACCAGACACATCTATCAGTGATGGTTTTCACCTGAGCAGGCTTACGGGAAAAGTGGTGAGATTGGGAGGGGTGTTGGAGCATATTGTCACACCTAACACTGCCAACTCCACCACTAAACCATGTCCCTAAGCACCAAATCAACCCATCTCTTAAATACCTCTGAGGATGGGAGGGAACATAACCCCAATTTTTAAAAAGGGGAATAAGGAAGACCCAGGTAACTACAAGCCAGTCAGCCTCACCTCTGTGCCTGGCAAGGTCATGGAGCAGATTCTCCTGGAAACCATGCTAAGGCACATGGAGAGCAAGGAGGTGGTTGGTGACAGCCAACATGGCTTCACCAAGGGCAGATCGTGCCTGACCAATTTGGTGGCCTTCTATGACGGGGTGACGGCATCGGTGGACAAGGGACGAGCAACTGACATCATCTACCTGGACTTGTGCAAAGCTTTTGACACTGTCCCGCACGACATCCTTCTCTCTAAACTAGAGAGACATGGGTTTGATGGACGGACCACTCGGTGGATAAGGAGTTGGCTGGATGGCTGCACTCAGAGAGTGGTGGTCAACGGCTCAATGTCCATGTGGAGACCGGTCACGAGTGGCGTCCCTCAGGGGTCCGTGCTGGGCCCGGCCCTGTTCAACATCTTTGTCGGCGACATGGACAGTGGGATAGAGTGCACCCTCAGCAAGTTCGCCGACGACACCAAGTTGTGTGGTGCCGTCGACATGCTGGAAGGGAGGGATGCCATCCAGAGGGACCTTGACAGGCTGGAGAGGTGGGCCTGTGCCAACCTCATGAAGTTCAACCAGGCCAAGTGCAAGGTCCTGCACCTGGGTCATGGCAATCCCAGGCACAAATACAGGCTGGGCGGGGAATGGATGGAGAGCAGGCCTGAGGAGAAGGACTTGGGAGTGCTGGTGGATGAGAAGCTCAACATGAGCAGGCAATGCGCCCTTGTGGCCCAGAAGGCCAACTGCATCCTGGGCTGCATGAAGAGGAGCGTGGCCAGCAGGTCAAGGGAGGTGATTCTCCCCCTCTACTCTGCCCTGGTGAGACCCCACCTGGAGTACTGTGTCCAGTTCTGGAGCCCCCAACACAAGAAGGACATGGACCAGTTGGAGAAGGTCCAGAGGAGGGCCACAAAGATGATAAAAGGGCTGGAGCACCTCTCTTATGAGGACAGGCTGAGAGAGTTGGGGCTGTTCAGCCTGGAGAAGAGGAGGCTCCGGAGAGACCTGATAGCGGTCTTCCAGTACCTCAAGGGGGCCTAAAAGAAAGATGGGGAAAGGCTGTTTAGTAGGGCCTGTTGCAATAGGACGAGAGGTAATGGTTTTAAAATAGAGGGGCGTAGTTTTAGATTAGAAATTAGGAAAAAATTTTTTACGATGCGAGTTATAGAACAGTGGGACAGGTTGCCCAGAAAGGTGGTGGAGGCCCCATCCCTGGAAACATTCAAGGCCAGGCTGGCTGAGGCTCTGAGCAACCTGACCTAGTCAGGGATGTCCCTGCTCCTTGCAGGGGGGTTGGACTAGATGACCTTTGAAGGTCCCTTCCAACCCTAACCATTCTATGATTCTATGATTCTATGGTGACTCAATCATTTCCCTGGGCAGCCTGTTCCAATGCTGGCCACACTATTTCTGATACAAGCCAGGATGCTGTTGGCCTTCTTGGCCACTTGGGCACACCTCCAGCTCATATTCAGATGGCTGTTGACCAAGACCCCCAGGTCCTTTTCCACTGGACAGTTTTCAAGCCACTCTTCCCCAAGCCTGTAGCATTCCGTGGGGTTGTTGTGACCCAAGTGCAGGACCCAGCAGTTCGCCTTGTTACATCTCATACAAATGGCCTCAGCCCATCAATCCAGCCTGTCCAGGTCCCTCTGTAGAGCCTTCATACCCTCAAGCAGATCAATATTCCTGCCTAACTTGGTGTCATCTACAAACTTACTGAGGGTGCACTCAGTCTCTTTGTCCAGATAATTGATAAAGATATTAAACACAACTGGCCCCAGTACTGAGCCCTGGGGAACACCACTTGTGACTGGCCGCCAACTGGATTTAACTCCATTTACCATCAGTCTTTGGGCTCAGATAGCCAGCCAGTTTTTTATCCGGTGAAGAGGATACTCATCCAAGCCACCAGCAGCCAACAGAAGAATGCTGTGACAAATTGTGTTGATGTGCTTTTTTGTTAATTTGAGGCAATAAAACAGCCACTGTAAAAGAAAATGTAACAACAACAACAAAATCATCAACAGTAAATCTAAAGTCTTATTGTAGCACCATCATATTTTTCTCCTAAGAAAAGGAGAAAATATGCATAGGATGCTTCACATGACCTCAAAGTTTGACTATATATAAAAGGGGTCACCATTAAGAAATGAGGTTACAGTGTGTGTAATGCTGATTCATGGTGAGTCTTGCTGAGGTCCTGAAGTGTAAAATTCACAGCAATTTCTATGATGCCTCATCGTAGACTGGGTAGATGGATAGACTGGGACAAACATGTTTAATGCCACACAGTGGTCACCTATCACTCCTTTGGTTCCTTACGGTGTTAACCTTGTTTTTTTCTGAGTGCAAACCAAATCCAAAGGGTCATTTCTTGGACACCCAAAATAATGCACTGCAACAACTTATTCTTTTACCAGTGGAAGTGTTAAAGAACTGAAGAGAGTTCAGTTCTGTTATGGAGTAGTCGCTGAGCTGAATTTTCTTGTGCTTGCTAAAGTGCAAATAGTGACAGTGTTTGTTGGTTTGGTTTTTTTTTTTTTTTCTTAAAGATAGGGAGTTCTTAAAAAATTCTGGTGCAGCTTCTCTGTTAATGATTCTTGCTCTCACCCTACAGCTGTTTTAATCAGCAGAGAAATTAATAAGCTGTCCCTTCCTGATTAAAGATTCATTTCTATGAAACATAGACCTCCCTGGTCCACCAGATATAGTTGAAACTGGTCAACAGCTTCAGCAGTTGCATTGTGAAGAAAGGACAGACGGGTGAAAAGTGATAATATAAACCTTCCAGCTTCAGCATAACATCACTAAATATGCTCTTAACTTTGAAGTCTGTCAAATAGAATCATACTAGCTAATTTCTTCCCTAGCAGTCCACAAAATAAGGATTATTACGAGCTTGGATTTTGTAAAAAAAAAATAATTTATGAACTCAACATCATGATATGTTGAAAAAATGCTATTTTATCATTTGGTACCCAGGGAGAAAGTCTTCATCTTTGGTAGGAAGAATTAAGCCTCACTTCTTGTCACTTCCTCTCATTTGGAGGAAGGAGCATGGAATGTGTTGGGTTTGTGTAGTGAAGTTTCCTCTTTGTCCAGTTGTCCCAGCTGACTCCAGGGTGGACCTGCTGCTGGCCAGGGCCGACCCAATTGGTGATAGTGACAGTGCCTCTGTGATAACAGATTCAAGAAGGGGAAAATAAAGCAGAAGCGCAGGCAGAGAGGGGGAGGCGTGAGCCTTGTGGGCCTTGCAGGCCTCACCCTCTGCCCTCCTGCCGGGCGGCCGACTGGGCCCGACTGGGCCCGGCCTGGCTGCAAGAAGTGGAGAGGAGAGGAGATGTGAAGAGAACCTGAGAGGCGTCTGCCTGAGCCAGTTGTGAAGAATTTCTGGTGAGAGGAACGGCTGCAGACACCAAGGTCAGTGCAGAAGGAGGGGGACCAGTAACACTGCTCCTGGCAGAAATTCCCCTGCAGCCCGTGGTGACGACCATGGTGAGGCCGGCTGTGCCCCTGCAGCCCATGGAGGAGCAGAGATCCCCCTGCAGCCTGGGGAGGACCCCACGCCGGGGCAGGTGGAGGCCCAAAGGAGGCTGTGGCCCATGGAGGTCTGCACTGGGGCAGCTGTTCTGGAGGGACTGCACCCCGTGGAAGAGATGACCCACGCTGGAGCAGTTTCACGAAGGACTGTGGCCCCTGGGAGGGACCCCACAACGGAGCAGGGGAGGAATGTGAGGAGTTCTTCCCCCGAGGAGGAAGGAGCAGCGTAAAGTGCCGTGTGATGAACTGACCATGACCCCCATTCCCTCTTCCCCTCTGTGCCACTTGGGATGGGAAGAAGGTGGGGAGAGTTGGCAGTGAAGTTAAGCCTGGCAAGAGGAGAGGGGCAGGGAGAAGATGTTCTTAAGATTCAGAGGGTGACTGAGCGACTGTGTATGGCTTGATCCCGAGTGGGGCTAAACTACGACTGCTGCACTGAACAAAATATTTTGTTACACCTTTTATTATTTTTAATGTTAAATTTGAAATAATCAACATTGTCTGCAGTTTCACCTTCTGAGGATCCCCTTTCCAGTATCCTTTTGGAGATCATGGGACAAATTTGGCCAGCAGTTCCAAGGATGCAAATGTGAAATATCTGTGATAAAGTCTGGACCTATTCCCTGAAAATCCTCCTCTGCAGTTTATTGCAAGTGACTTGAGCAGTCTGAGCCTAATGAAAGTTTTAAAGTCCTGCTATGCAGCTTGAGGAGCCCCTCCACTTTATAGCCAGCCCAAACAGGGCAAAGAGTTACGTTTTACTGGGATTACAGAGTTCGATCAAGGTGCAACAGTTATAACAACTCTATCCAGCTTTGCAATTCTGGCTCCAAGCATTCCAATAAATTACTATTTCCAAAGCCTTGACGGTTTGTGATTTCACATCTCTCGCAGAGGACCTATTTTTTCCGAGCTTCAACATCTGCAGCGAGGTCAAGTGGCTGCATGTGAGACAAGGAGGCATAGAATTATCCCTCTGGCTAAGGCAGGGATACAGTTAAGGGCGCAATAATCTCTTTCTCTCTGAGAAGTGATGGAAAAGCTCCTTAATGGAGCAGACATTCCCTGAACTGTACAGATGTCACATTAATGCCGTACCCAGGTGTACAATGGAAGCTAATTGAGGCAATCAAGCAAAAGATTGGTGCATCCTGAAAGATGTCAGTCCGGCACGCAGAACCCAGGTGTTCTGTGGGAACTAATTAGATCAGGGAGCGAAGGCGAGATGAGGCTTTGACAGGGGAGGCAGGAGGCTTGGGAGGGAGAAAAAGCCAAAGAAAGGAATAATTAAATTAAGGAGTTTGGCACAGCACGGAGTGGGGACAGTGCTGAAAAAACATGCGCAGCGTGTGGCTTTGGAGCAGTCACTAGGATTTGATGAAAATCCCATGATGGTGTACAGGGAGGGCTGTTCCTCACTGAGGTGAGGTTTCTGAAACATTCCTTACACCCCCGTTTTGAGGTTACTTTCCTCCATGTACAGGCCAGTTTGAAGGCTGCTCTGAGGAGCAGCTGGATCGCAGACCTTTGTCTGTGGGGGATGTGGGCAGCTGGGCACACTAAAGGGTGGGCTCTTTCCACCTCTGGAGGAGGCCAACTTGAGGATACGTAGAACAGGATTACAAAGGGAGACAAAACCCTCAACGTAGGTGAGAGATCTCAGTTTTAGACTTGCTAACTGAAGGTGAGGTACGTCCTGACGCAGGAGTAGTATCTATTTCTATTCAGGTAAATTTAGCAACATGAAAGCTTTGGTTCATCAGGGTGCCATTGCTGTAGGATGTTGCAAGATCTGCCTGGAGAATTTGTTTGCAGTCGATTGGGTTGCCCGCTATAATTTTCAGCTCTTTGCAGGCTGAGTGTTCACTTTGTGCGTATTAAGCTATTTCACTCCTTGTTCTTACTGACGTAACATGACAATGATGTGAAAATGGTGTCAGTTTTGAGTTTCCCATGGAATTTGGCTTGTTTTGCCACCATCTGTCTGTATTACCGACTTTCAAAACTGTAGAGTGTGAGATAAAGACTGATGGTTTTGTCAAGCCACCTCTCTGCTGTTTAGCTTTTTTTCAGGCAAACTGATGAAAACACATGGGTTGAATCCTAGTTGTATTTTAGAGAGTAAGCCCTAAAGTAATCCCTAGTTCTATAATCCCTAGAAAAAGATAATTCAGTGTTTTAGACTTCTGTGTGCTGACTTTTGTATGAGTCTTTAGCTTCTTCAAAGAAGAAGGTTCCAAAAAAAAAAAAAAATAATCCAAAAGACAGGGTGAGGAGTGCTTTATTTCTGTCAACAGTGGTTTATTTTTTTTTTTTTAAAGGCCTATAGAGGGTGTGGTGGCACCTTCTTTTTGGATCGCACCTTTAAGTGATTTCTGATGCCTAAATATGAAGAAATACATTTGGCTTCTCATTCATTGTAGTTTATAGAAGACGCTGGCAATGGTGAGCTTTGTGCTGTTTGATACGTAAGTGGTGTTTAGAGGGTACAATTTCTAACCTGCCTTCTGCTTCGTTGTTCAGGGAGACACAACATTGTTTCCTCTGTTTCCAGTCTGTAATAAATTGAGCATTTATCTAATTGACGGTAATTCTCATGACACAGTGTCTTGGGTCTTTAGGTGACTCCTCGGATTTCCATTTTTCCTGTATAATTTCCTCTTATCCTCATTTAGATTCTGTAAAGTCAAAATTAGATTAGAGACTCTAGTTTTAAAAGATCATTTATGTATATTAACTCAGGGCAGAAAAAAAAAAAAAACCACCACACAACAATTTGGCGTTGAGCAAGGTCCTAACTGCCGTGCAATCACATTGAACTGAATCTGTCCTAAGGTTTATTCTCCCCAGGCAGAATGGGCACGGCAAACCATTTCGCTGAACGGCTCCGCTGGGAGTATTTATATGCTACATTTTTTCTGCAGCATGCGATGTTCCCTGCTGTCCCTTCAGCTGGGTTGATACAACTGTGTGCGGGGTTGCAGTTTAAACCAGTTCTCTGAAATTATCTGGGTTAAAATAAACAGCACAACCTTGTTCTCTGATTTATTTTATAATTTTTGTACATTTTCACCTTGCCGAGCATCACCATATACTCTGTTGTGCTGGTACAGCAAAGGAGCAGGGGGGAGTGCAGGCAAGACTGAATGGCAAGGAAGGTGCGGGAAGGGAAGGTGCAGGAGGGGAAGGTGCGGGAAGGTGCGGGAAGGGAGGGGAGGGGAAGGGAAGGGAGGGGAAGGGAAGGGAAGGTGTGGGAAGGTGCGGGAAGGTGCGGGAAGGGAAGGTGCAGGAAGGGAAGGTGCGGGAAGGTGCGGGAAGGTGCGGGAAGGTGTGGGAAGGGAAGGTGTGGGAAGGGAAGGTGTGGGAAGGTGTGGGAAGGTGTGGGAAGGTGTGGGAAGGTGTGGGAAGGGAAGGGAAGGGAAGGGAAGGGAAGGGAAGGGAAGGGAAGGGAAGGGAAGGGAAGGGAAGGGAAGGGAAGGGAAGGGAAGGGAAGGGAAGGGAAGGGAAGGGGAGGGAAGGGGAGGGAAGGGAAGGGAAGGGAAGGGAAGGGAAGGGAAGGGGAGGGAAGGGGAGGGAAGGGGAGGGGAAATGGGTAAGTCTTCAAAGATGAAAGCTGAAGTGTATGTAGTTTCATCCTTGCTTGCTGTGTTCTTTGCTTTCTTGATAGGCAATGGTTTGAGCTGGTCACATCGGTAATAGCCAGTTCTTTTTGAAAGGGAAAAAGGATGGACCGTGACCTCAAGTTGGAAGAGAAGGACCAGCACAGGCATGGTATATAGTGCATGCATTTTCATGGCACATGTGATGGATTCCTTTTTAATACCCACAGCACTTTGTTATTTGAACTGCTGCCTACTATTTATTTTACTTTAATCTGTGTCATTTCTCCGCTTTTTATCTTTCTTCCCCCTGCCCCTCAAATTATGTATTTCTTGCCAGACTCCTATAGTATTGGGTCTTTTCAAGAAGAGGGGACTGGGTTTGTGGGAAGGAAAGTTCAGTAAATAATCCATGCAATTTGTAAATGTCAGATTACAAAATACAAAGCACTTAAAAAAAATAAAATAAAGCAAATATTTGCATTTACATTCCATACTGGGAACTTGTATTTTAAACTAAAACTAAAGCCTTTATCTGAACTGTCAGTGTTATAGATGGTGCCTTTATATATATAAAGATTTGCATAGTTTTTATCAAAGTGATGCACTTAGCTGATTTACCATTCCAGCCTTTTATTTAGGAAGGGGAAAAGATAATATTTTAAAAGAATATGAAAAATGGGTTTCTTTTATTCAGACGAGTTCATCAATCTGTCTTTGCATTAGTTCACTTCAGACACAGGAACCCTTTTTGGTGGTTGTTTAGGATATACTGTCTGCAAGGCAGATTCTGGGTTTGGTCTTCCATCTTGATTTTCAAACTCTGTCTAATAAGTGTCACTCCTCCCATGCTTTTCTGGTACCGGAAGTCCTGCATATGGTGGTGAATGCCTTGACCAGTACTGGAGGTTAATTGAGGGATCACCAGTTGGAGCAACAAGGTGAGGTTTCGTTGGGTTTGATTTTTTGAAGCCCTGCATTAAGGTCAGGATTGCCTCTTCAGATCTTCTTAAGATCGACTGTAACCTACGGGTCACTGTGTGTTGTGTGACCATGCTCCACAGATAGTGCAAGTCTACCCTGGTCCTCCCAAAGTGCGAGTTCATCACAGCCTAATTCAGTCTGTCAGAGCTGCCTTTCCCTGTCCCCATGCTGGGTAAGTTGTGTGACTACCCAGGTCAGGGAGCAAGCCAACAGAAATCTGATCTGTTGCTTTTACAGTGTTGGATTTATTAGGGCTGAACTCACTGAACCGATTTACTGAGTGAGCTTTGGAACATTAGGGCTGGTGCAAGTGGGACAGGGTGCCTGTTTGTGGCAGTCCTAATTTAGCTTATCCTGCCATGAAGTAGCAACTTTGAACTATCTCAGACTGTTGACATGGAAGATTTTCACACTGAAAGTGCCTGTTTCAGTCCCCGGTGTCTATCGTGTGATGGTTTGTGTAACAATCTTAACCAGGGAAATTATATTAAGGGGTATTCAATCTAGTGTACAAAAGCATAATAGAATTGGATGGCAGGAAATTTAGGTCAAATAAATGCAAATGGAAAAGAATGAATTCTGTCAGGGTGTTTAAGCACATTGTAAGGTTACCAAAGAGGGTGGTAAATTCATAGTGGAGCGTTTACACCAAGACTAGATGTCTTACTTAATGATAAGCTATGGTTCAGCCACCAGCAAGTTATTGGGCTTGATAGCATTCAGTTAGGAAGAAAGAAAGAATAATTCCCTCCGCCACAGTGGGTGAAATCCTGTGGCCTGTGTTAAACAGAAAGTCATGCTTGCAGAGGGCCGTGATCAATTCTCTTTCTAGATCTATGAATCTCTGCTGGTAGGTGTTTTAAGGTTGTTATTTGCTATGTGGTTTACTGAATATGTGAAGAAAAGTCCCAGACCTCCTGTATGTGAAATTGGTTGCAGTTGTATTAATCTCTCAAAAATTATCTAGCCCTTGAACACATACGCCTCAATCTAATCAGTAACAAACTTCAGTGTCATCCAGGCACTCCTGAGTTGCTAAAGCCATAGAATTTTTGTTATAGTATCTGTGGGTTAAATCTGATTTCCAAGGTGGCTGTGGAAATTGGACACAGGCTCTTTCAAATTTTAGCTTTTGTCACCCGTCACCCAAATGGACTTGTCAACAGCTTGAGTATGAGGGAGCCTGGATTCCCATCTGGGAGAATCCGATGACTGAAAAGTATGGGTCCAGCCCCTCTAAGTGGAGCAGAGAAGAACTGACAGTAGGTGAGATACATCTGAAAGCAGTGGACATGTATGTCCATGGAAAGTCCAACTTTGAAATAATCTCTAACGAGCAGGCACAATTATTATTTTTTTTTTCCCAAAAATGGCTGATACTCTGCTTTACGATACTCTTTTCCCTTGTGGCTGGTACTCTGCTTTACGTTACTCAGTTAGAAATGGGAGTTCAAACTCCACCTAGCTGGGCTGATGGAATTTATCCAAAGCACCAGACTCTCCACAAGCATCAGATAACATCCATCGCTTCTGAAGAAGGTCCAACTCTGCTATGGGGAAAAAGACAAAAAATCCCCAACAATAACCCCCCCACCCCAACCCCCCATGGTCTTCAATCCCTTTGTATATAAAGCCCTGACAGCTGGATTCAGCTTATTCAGGTAAGAATAATTTATTTTTTGATTACTGTTTTATTTTTTTTAAGATGAAAATATCTCTGTCTCAGTTCCAGTGAAGAGTTTACAATCTCCATCTGAGAGGAAGCTGAAGACTGCAAATCACAACACAAGGATTTTATTTCCTTTTTAAATATTGTGGTTCATAAACTTGATCTCACAATTTTGGGGGTGAGGAAGGGCAGACCAGTATTGTTATCCTCCTTCTCGCAAAGGCCTATACTTCCTGCTGTTTACTGCTGCTCTGGTGAAAAATTAGTTTTACTACTTGTCATGATTATGCGAATCCAATGCAATGGCAATTACGATGTGTTACGGCAGCTCTGGGCACAGGGCTGCAGTTCTAATGTGGGCAAAATCCTCCACTGCTCTCTCTTCCTAAGCAGTAAGCATCTCATCCATTTTCCTTGTTTCCTCTCTTTGATGTTCTTAGTGAAATTAATCACTTGACAGCAGCAAAGGCTTGCTACTGGCCTCCTGTGACTTAGCTATCATGGATTTTATTTAATATAATAGTACAAAACCTTCTCACGTCCAAATCTGTTTTGATGTTTGTTTAGGAAGTTTGTGAGTTATTATCACCCTCCTCTCACCCACTCAAGCCACACAGAGCTTAGGAATTGCTGGTTGTCTGTTCACAGCCATGGTGGCCATCTGAAGTGCTTGTGACCATTGGTATTAAAATAAGCTTGTCCTGCTCCTTAAGACCAGGTTACTGTGTTATTATCTCCTGCTAGAGATAAAGGAGAATCTCTTTGACAGCTTTGCACAGAGCCTGTGAGACACACTGAGGCCGTAACAATTCTGTCATGCAACGCACATTTTCATCTGGGAGTAGTTCTCTCTTCTGCTTGTTCTTTAGGCTTGTGATGTCTCTCAAATAAAAACGCCAGCACAGACCCTAAACAAGTCAGGGCTGTTTTTCAGAGCAATGGGAGGGGAACCAAGGTGCATGTTAACAGCTTTAAAAGCTGGGTGAATGTTAACAGCCTTTGCAGCCACTGTCAAAAAAAAACCTGTCGATCTTGTTTTCTTTAGTTACAGGAATATAGCAAAGGGCGATGTTGTTGCCAGAGACAGGCCCAGACCAAAACACCAATTTTATTTTTATATTTATATTGTTTATATTTATTCTATTATTATAAAGGTAAATTAAATTTATCCTTTCTTTTCTGAAGGTTTTTTAGTAAGAAATACCCATTAGAATAGATGAAGTGGATTATTAATGGGGTCAGTAACTGGGAAAAATACTTATAAATGTTCAATACTTATAAGTGTTTTTACCAAAACATGTCCATGATTTCTCTTAAAATAGGGTAAATCTCTTCATTCAGCTGATGGAATGGCAGTTTGGCATTATTTAATTATTTGAGAGAGCTTTGTCACTGGTTAAAGAGAGAAGACTACCTGGTCAAGGAGTTCTGGAAGTTAGGACCAGAGCTGTGAAGTGATGAAAGATGGAAAGAATGCCATATTTCTAAAGGAACAGAGATTATATTTGAAGGATGAAGCTTCTCAGCTTTGATTCATATTGACTGTGTATTTTGGGTAGATAATTTAGGCTTACCTAATGCAGACAACCAAGTTAGAGTCTAGTAACCCTCCTGTAGTCGGTGGAGACAGGTGCCTTCAGAGGAAGAGTGGAGTCATTAGTGCTGCTTTTGGAACTCCCTGTCTTTTTTCATTAACATTGTAAGGAGTCTAAGTTGAACTAGGGAAGAAAAGAAAACACCCCAAACGTTGTAATCATATATAGAGTTGTGGTAGTTTAGCCCCACTTGGGACTAAACACTATGCAGTCACTCAGATGGCGTTCCCATTCCCTCCTCCAAAGGAGTAGGAGAGCAATAATATAACAAAAGGCTCTATTTCTTGCAGCCGGACCTGACCAGGCCAGGCCCAGACAGCTGCCCAGTGGGAGGCCAGAGGGTGAGGGTCGCAAGACTCACTCATCCCCTTCTCTACCTGTACTTGTGTTTTATTTTCCCATTTTTAAACACATTATCACATAGGCGTTATCACTGTCACCAATTGGCTCAGCCCCGGCCAGCAGCGGGTCCACCCTGGAGCCAGCCAAGTTCAACAGACAAAGAGGAAACTTCCAGCAGCTTCTCACAGAAGCCACCAATGTAAACCACCCTACACAAACACACCGCAAGAGTATATGCTGGTAAAAGTATAAAAGCTTTTCTAAATGTTTTGACATCAATACCTTTTGAATTCATCATTGATTTCTACTCCTGAATTTTTCATCTGAGGAAAAAAAGATCCAGAAAAACTTAGAAATTTCTAAAGAAGCACTGAGAGAACAGCCATGAGAAGAAAGCTATGTTGGAAATAACATATTTATCTCATTGCTGTATATTTATTTTTTTTATTTTTCAAGATATCACGTCTCTCATATTGGCTGAAATATTGGCACCATACCTTTCTATCAAAGACCTTTCATTTCTTCTGGAGAACTACCTCTGCTGCAGCTGGTGTGGCAGACAGAAGTGGATAATTTGATTCTTGAGTTTTCGTCGATGATGCAAAATCTTAAAAATCAATACATATTGACTGAAGAACCAGACCATGTTGAGTATTCAGAGTACTTGAGTTCAGGTACCTGTTGACTCCAAAGGCAGAGAGAACAAAAATAAGTCTTATGAAATCTAGTGTTTTACGTAAGAAACATGGTTCTCATTTTCTTTCATATTGCCCATGGCTGAAACTGAAATCCTTATTTTTTTTCTTAATTTAAAGAAGGGCAATACTCACAGGTATTTTAAATAACATTATGCGAGTAATATTTGTGACACCTCAATAATTCACTAAAATAAACAAAACTCCTAGTGATTTAGTGAATAGATTCTTTTGCACTGGGGAAGACTGTTATCCCAAAGCCACAGTTATGTATGTCTAACCCAAAAATTCTGGTTTGAGTCCTTAGGGAGATTCTGTGTTATGCTGCAAAAACAGAGGGTGGTAATTAAGAACAGCCACGGCAAAGTGTTAATAGCGGTGAGAGTGGATGAGGGATTCTTGAAATTACACAATGCGAGCTATATTTTTGCTCTAAGCCAAGACTCCATTGTTATCTGTTAGATTTCTCCCAAGAAAACTGCCAAGAGACTAGCAGAGCCACATATGTGGATATTGGCTTCCTTTACTTGCTGCGTCCACAACATGTTGGTACAACACGTGTTTGGTCTTACTGGAAGGAAACAATCTTTGTTAAATTCAACCCAAGCCAAAGGCTACCATCTAGTAATTTAATCTACTATCAACCCCGTCATTCGATTTCGTTATGTATTGTATTAATGTAGTGATTTGGTAATTCCAAGTCTATTGATTTACTGATTTAATTTTAATTGTGACCTCAATTTGACCATCGTGTTGTTCGGTCTTTAATTATCCTAGTAAGAATGTAGTATATTAGCTCACTAATAGGCGCTCTTAAGTGAACATTTGCTTGCTCATCCTTTTAAATAAATCCATTAAAAGTATACAGAACTCTTTTATTCTGTCTGCCTGAAATGTGGGTCACACATTCTGAAGATACAATTAACCTCAAGTAAGAAATTTGCAAGCCACTAAATTATTGCATTGAAAAGTAAAACCAAGGTCTTTTCACCTTATTGTGTAAGACACTATAAAGCCTTCAGTTTCTTGCTAAAGAGAGAATTCCAGACCAGAGATGAAAAGATAGGATGAAATGAACAGAAATGCTGAAGTTTGAAGTTTTCTTTTTCCCCTCTTTTTCATTAGGATATCACTCAGGGAGTACAGTACCACCAAGGGCCCATCTGGTGGCACTATTAGCTGAAGTCTTTATTTCACAAACAGAAGGATAAATCCTACACAAGAAAAAAAAAAAAGAAGGAAAAGGACAATTCTCGCTAATGGAGTTATTGATGATGCAGTGGTCAAGTGACATGATCAAGCCTCATTGTATGTGCTTGTACCATCACATTCGCTTCAGTCCCATTCTCAGAATTTTGGCAGGTGGTAGTATATGTTTTTTTATCCTTTTCTTCTTTTTTTTTTTTTTTCCCAGTTACAGCAAATATCAGAGAACAGAAAAACATCTCTTGTTAAATAAATGTCCAAATATGTGACCATCTACAGGTATATGTGTATGTGTGTCTACTTTTTTTTGGGGTAGTGTCAGAAATTTGCTAACAGTGAGCCTGGTAAACTTATTAACAATCCCAAACAATAATTCAAAAATTTGAAAGGCAGATGAGCTGAACACATAGATGTATGGAGGAAGTATTTTATTTATTCGTTCTTACTTTATACCTTAAAAAACACTGAATATGCTCCTACTTGGAACTGCTTGTAAAGACACAGTTGTTCTTTCACACTTTATGCGTTAATGAAGAGTTAATATATCCCCTTTTCTTGGACTAATTGCACTTTTTAAAGCCATTGAGATTACTGAATTTTTAGTGGCATGACTTGGGGTCACTGATGGAGAGATTCAGTTACCTAAACCCAGCTGCCCAGCACCGTTTTAGATGTCATAGGTTATCCAAGACACCTCTGTTTGTTGCAGATAAGACACAAGGCATCTGGGGCACTATGTCCTGTTGGAAAGTGTATGGGCACCAAGTGGGAAACCACGTGGGATTTCCTCTCCTTGAGACCTTTGTAAACTTAAACTCAGAATCTGTCAAGCCTCTAGGGAACAAAAGCAAAGGTTGCTCATATCAGTGTCTATGCGTGGCACTAGGGATAGGAGCTCCTTCTGCCTCCTTCTCCATCCTGAGAGTCTTCTGTCACTTGTTTTGTTCTGCCTTTGGCATTCTTAGGACCTTTGTTTGAGCTAGCTTTTCTCATTAAAATGGCATAAAATATATCAGGAGAGGAAAGAGTGGCTAGTTTTCTGCTATTTTAATTAATTAAATTGGTGCAGCACAGAGTCCAGAATCAGCTCAAGGGAGGGTGAGACCTCCTGGTTGTGAGAGAGGGACAAGGAATAAGGATGGAGACATCCTATTCTGGCAGCAGAAATCTGTTACAATATTTTTCTGCATTTGAATCAGCACCTCTTGTGTCTCTCCTTGGAGGGCTTTGGCACTCTCTACACCAGGCCAGCTGTCAGTTTTCAGGCTCCAAAATTTAATGTGGGAGGATATTTGGCACCTCTTTCATCATGGAGTATACTCTCTGTAGAGCTATGCACCTAACTTTGTGGTGCCAGGTGAGTCATGTGTCTTATGACTGTGGAATTCAACTGCTGTGGTTAGAAAGGTATTTAGATCTGAAAATACAAGTAGGTACCTCAGAGAATTTCTAAAAGCAACAGCTAACTGGGCACCTAACTTCAGATGAACACTTGGGAAAGTCTTACTGGTTTCCAACTTCTTGTTCAAAAAGAGCTGTGATAGCTCAGCCCAGGAGCACCTACTTACCTCTCTTAGTCAACTGATACTTATCCTCTAAAATAAAATAGTCCTGGTTAAGTTAGTAGGGATAGATTTAATTTGTGGTTACTGTGAAAGTTTCATGGAGTTTAGATCCCCTTCTTAATCAAGCCATTAACTTTTAAAGAAGCAGTAGAAAAGAGTACAATGTAGGAGCAATAAAAATAATTAGGGTTGGAAATTGGTCTTTGTTGCTGTCTGGAAATTTGCAGAGGAAGTCTGAGTTTTGACATACACTGTTATTGTCATGCTGCGCTGATATTCAGACTGATGGTTGCTCAGCAAATCTTTCTTTCGTTTTTTTCCAGTATGTGAGACAAATCTACACAAGATGCGAATACCTACGTGTTCAAAATGCAGACTTTCAACCTGATACAGTAAGAAAGGAAGTTTGTAATTGGAAATTAATTCATACTGGAATGCGTAGTCAATAGACAATTACTGAGATGCAGCTTGTGTTTATCGCTTGAGGAATTTTACAAAAGATTTATAACATCTAAAAGCAATTACCTTTACATGTAAAGAACAGTCTAAAAAGATGAAACTTAATTACTGTAGAAGCCTTCAAACATTCTTTATCTCATGTAAATAATCACCAACCAGATGGTAATTAAGAAAAAATTAGATGTGAAAGTCAGCATGTTATCCATGTCAAAAAAGATTACAGAAAACTCCCCACATTGTCCGCGATTTTTGTTCTATTAGTTTTACAAGAGTGTGGCAATACTGTTTTACTCCAGATGTAAGAGGTGAAATTTAGATATAATGTATGTGAAATTGAAGTCAAGTAGGTATAATTTTTTTAAAAGTATTCAGGTGCTCTGCTGCTGATTCCATCCTCTATGCCCACTATTTGGACCCCACTGATAATCCCAGAAACATGAGAGTTACCTTCTTCGTGTGAAGACTCCTGAAGGAGCTTCCCTGGGTGTATTATTCCCTTTTGTGGGAATGGGAAAAATTATTTGGATGTTGACCCAAGCCAGTATCAATGACCTGCTCAGAGGTCTGCCTGGTGAGAAATTCCTAATGGCATCAAAATGGGTTTCTCATACCAGGGGCCACTCTTTAGCTTTTTGCCTGACCCAGCAGGCATGTTCATGCTCATTGAAAATACATCTTTGGAACAAGTTATAGTGGAGACATGATGTGTGACATAGTGAAGACTATGTACTAACTTGGAAAGTGGGATAGAATCGTAGAATCATAGAATGGTTAGGGTTGGAAGGGACCTTCAAAGGTCATCTAGTCCAACTAGATACTGAATGTGTGACATGAGCACATTTTCAAAATATCAAAGATAAAAGATCTGTAAAGACACAAAAGTAAAGCAGATAGATACAGCTGGGAGTCTCAACACTAAATATGAAAGATGTTTCAGAGTATGAAGACTGCCTTAGCATAGCAGGAGAGCAAAGGGTATTGGCCAAACTGGAATAATCTTGAAGAATAGAACAACAAAGAATGGACTTCTGGTTTGTTTGTTGCCCATTCACCCAGAAACAAACGCCTGCTGGATTTATATGACGGTTTCATATAACTTTAAAAGTCATCCAGTCCAACTGCCCTGCAGTGAGCAGGGACACCTTCAACTAGATCAGGTTGCTCACAGTCCCATCCAGCCTGACCTTGAGTATCTTCAGGGATGGGGCATCCACCAACTTTCTGGGCAACCTGCTCCAGTGCTTCACCACCCTCATTGTAAAAAAAAATTCTTCCTTTTATTTAGTCTAATTCTACCCTCTTTTAGTTTAAAACCATTACCCCTTGTCCTGTTGCAACAGGCTCTGCTAAGAAGTTTCTCCCTGTCTTTCCTATCAGCCCCCTTTATGTACTGAAAGGCTGCAATAAGGTCTCCCCGGAGCCTCCTCTTCTCCAGGCTGAACAGCGCCAAATCTCTCAGCCTATCCTCATAGGAAAGGTGCTCCAGCCCTCTGATCATCTTCATGGCCTCCTCTGGACTTGCTCCAACTGGTCCATATCCTTCTGATGCTGGAGGCTCCAGAGCTGGACGCAGTGGTGCAGGTGGGGTCTCCTGAGAGCAGAGTGGGAGAATCCCTTCCCTCGACCTGCTGGCCACGCTTCTTTTTGCTGCACCTCAGGATACAATTGGCCTTCTGGGCTGCAAGCACACACTGATGGCTCAAGTCCAACTTTTCATCTGTCAGTACCCCCAAGCCTTTCTCAGCAAGCTACACTTAATCCCTTTCTCCCCAGCCATTATTGATACTGGGAGTTGCCCTGATACAGGTGCAAGACCTTGAACTTGGCCTTGTTGAACTTCATGAGGTTCATATGGGCCTACTTCTCAATTCAGGTCTGGAAGGAGTTTTTCCTTAAGCTTTGTTTTTGGGGATCACTGTGTTTTGGGATCAAATTCGGGTGGCAGGGGAGTATGAGGTCTTTGATATTTTTTTTTCTGTTTATTTTGTTATGGTATAGCTCATATCCTGAACAGATCTCTGGGCCTGGGGCATTAGTACTATCTTTGTCTTGTTTTCTTGCTTTTTTTTTTTTTTTTTTTTTTTCCCCTCAGTGATACACAATAGTTTAGACTCTCAAGAACTGACATGCCTAACAAACAGAGACATGGGATTGGGATAACACATGGAAGACACATGCAATGGACAGTAGAATAAGAAAAGTCAGATAGAATAAAGTAATGATTCCTTGATTTTCCTTAAAAAATCAGTGAAATTCAACCTATGTACTTTGGTCTTTTGATGAGTTAATATTTTTATAATATTTTCCTCTTTGTCCTAAAATCAAAATTGAATATCCAGAATGAGGACTGTGAAAATTCTTTTATCTTTCTAATTACAATAATCATAATTAACTTTTAGATAGGCATTCTGCTTTTTCTGTGAGTAAGTGTTTAATGTCTCATGCTTAACATAGCGAAAATCTCCAGTCTGGAAACCTGTGAATATGTTCTGGGCGTTGCAGGGGAGTTTCTACTCCATGCACAGTGCAGAGAAGAGAAACAATGAGAACTGCAGTACGTTTTCACCCCAGAGTGAAAGGAAGCTGCAAATTGGTTATAGAGAGAGAAGTAAGTGTGTGTGAGTGGAGATTTTCCTCCAGTCTTCCCTCTGCAAATTACTTCTGAGATTAAAAGAGTAATTAGGAAAAAAAAAAAAAACCCAAGAGGATTTATTGGTCAGTGAGTCTGCAGTGCTGGGTTTGTGCTGCTTTTGTTGGAGCCGCAGCAACCTTTTGTTTTATTTTAGACACTGGGAAGGCATCTTTAGCAACTGCTCTGAGACAGAAGGTAGGGCAGAAGTGACCCAGGAGAGGGAGAAATGTACTCATGGAACGTGCAAGCTCCTGTGATTGTCTTCACAGCAGCACATCAGCGGGATCAGTGGGGTGGGTTTTCCTTTGCAAGACCCAGAACGCATACCCAAGGCTTCCTCACTGACCAAGGGAGGTGTCCTCTCTGTCCCTTCCATGCTTGGACTTCTTGCATAAGGGTGGTAGCAGCAGTATTCAGCATCAGAACAACAGGCAGACAAACACCTCCTCCTGAGCTTCAAATCTGAAAGCAAAATGTAGTGATGTGCAATTACAGGACACAGGTTAATGTAGGAAGATTTTTCTGTTTAGCCCATCGCATGTAACTGGGAACTGCCACAGCTGGGGGGCCAGCAACAGGGCCAGACCCAGCATGAAAGTGTACCGATGTCCCATCATGGTCCGTCTGCTCTGTTTTCGTATGCAAGGGGGAACCAGGACTTGATGGCTTCTGAGCAGCTTTGGCACAAAAGGCAAAACATATGCGTGGTCTATTATACACAGACCTCCTGGGTGACTTCTGAGTACTTGATTACATTTTAATTATTTTTGTAATGTGAAAGTGAGCCTACTCTCCTGAGAAGAAAGAACTGTTTCTATTAATCTAACAGGTCATAGCAGAGGATCAGCAATTAGCTATGTGCTTCTTATTATGCTATAATTATTAATAACGAGGCGCCTCCAGGAGCCCCATTTTCCATAGCAAATCCCATTTGAGCAGTCAGATGGTTCATTTTGGTCTGGGTTTGACAGATGGATGGAAGATGGTGTGACCTGCATTGAGCTGAGTGGAGCCCGGGCAGGTACCTCTAACTGATGCATCCTGTGCAACGCGGTAGCACCAAAAGCACCAGTTGTGGGTACTACACAAATAGGTTGAAAGAAAGTTCTCTGCAAAACACAACCCACCACCTGATCAGGAACCCACGTTCTTTCATTTCTGTTGTTATTATTATCGACACAAATGGACTTCCAGCAGTTAAAGCTACCTTTACTGCCATTTAACTGCAGGCAGGAGGAAAGCATTTGGGGGTGGTATCATAAATGCTGGTCTTCTTATTCTCTAGACATCTGCAAACGGCCAGTCCTGGAGTTGAGAGTGCGATATGTACTCCTGTACATATTACAACGTCATGTTTCAAGCTACCTATGACTTGCCCAAAGTTTATTCAACCTCACATTTTCCAGGCCTACCACCATGTCTCGGAACAGACTAAGGGAGAACTACTTTTTAAATACTTCCTTTTTACACAGATAAAACCCATTCTTACCACTGTTTTTCTGAAACACATAGTTAATCAGAATTTCTCCAAGAGAAGCTGAAGTGCTGGTGCGCGAGTAACTGTGGTATCAGAAATTGTACATGTTAGGGCTATAAAATCTCATAGATGCAAAAGAGATTTTGGAAACCATATGTCTGAAATGCCATATCTGGTTAGAGTATGCCTTGTTGCTGGCTTTCCTTTTGGTGCTGTCCTTTGGGGGGACAGTGCCTATTCCTTCCCAAGATGGCTGAGGCTGAGAAGTAATTTTCCCTGCCTGTTTGTTGCTTGGTGTGAAAATTCAGTTTTCAGGAAAGAAAAAGCGTATATGATCAAGATAACATAAACATACAGAAAAGACTGAACTAAACACTCATTTCTAGCTTATCTAAGTTTTTCAGATCTTGATACTGCAGCCCGATTATTTTTCTAAGAGTATTTTTAGTTATTGTTTCTGGACCTAGTAACTTTCTGGCAAAATGGAGAGTTTAACAACTATAATTTTATTAAGGAATCCTGCTTGTATTTGATAGCTTCTGCTAGGAAAACAGCTTTACAAGATTAGTGTCCCTCTGAGCAATTAAGTAGCAGGGTCCCCTAATCTCTGAAGTCATACACAAAACAAATAGAGTAGTTGATGTTGCTTCTCTGGGATCATAACAAATATTTATTGCTTTTAATAAGTCTGAGTTTGCTTGGATCTGTCAGGATATCCGTTTGTACTAGTATCAACAGGAGTAATTCTAACAATCAGTGGAACTGATAAGATGAAACCAGAATTATGACCAATGTATTTTTTGTTCTCTTGCACGGTGAAGGAAAAAGAAAGCCTAGAAAAACTCTGCAGAACTTCAAACTCTGTGGTTTTCTAGCTCTTTCATAAAACCCTGTTGTTTTACCTTTTCAAGTTTATAAGGCTTCCCTCACTTTCCCACACCTAATAAAGCAGTTTTATAGTGAACTTTCACTTTTCAAAGTATTACAGGATGGAAGACCATTCATGTGGATCTTCTTCCATGGTTTTATTTTGGTTTTCATCACCTGTAACATAAGTCAGGTGGCAGCTGTGATTAGGAGGGTGGGAAGGACCTAGCAAGGTGTTTTCCTCCCACACAAGTTACACAAGTCACCCCTAAGAAGATGGATTGTAACGTTTTACATCATCATTTATCATATGTTACTGTATTTGGTCAGGAGGAACTTGTTCAAGCACAAGAGTCCCAGTACAGGGGCAGTGACCCCAGTAATTTCTGAAAGTGTAGTTAGGAAGAAATGTGGTTTGAATGATGGAGGGTTCATGAACACATTTTTTTTTGGAAATTAATGATCTTGCCTGCATGTTTTCCAGCAGGCAAGGGGACTCTGGCTCTATGGTTTTTGCTTTGGGCAGTTGCACTACTGTCTGTATCCAGTTTTACTTGATCAAGATGTTTGGTCGCCTCACCCGTTTGGCCAGGAAGAACATTTGAGCTTGTTTTAGCTTGATTGTGTTTGCCTCTTGGAGCCACTTGGTGGCAGTCATTAGCGTAACAAAAGTGCCTGTACACCCATATGTGTTTGCATGTGTTTATAATATACATAGATAGTAGAAATAACTTCTTAGGATCAACAACTGTCTATTCTCTGCTTCATTGTGCTTAGTGTGATAGCTGTCTTTTATATACAATGATTTTCCATGTATTTCTGTAGCCCTTCCAAAGCATTTGCCAGGTTTCCAAAGCTCTTCACCAGAAGCCAATTCCTCATCAGTCATCACACACTCTGGATGAAGCCAGGCTGTTCCTCAAGAGTGGAAGTGAAGTTTGAAGACATATTTTCACAGCCATCATGATAAATTATATTCATGATACAGCCTTCGAAACTTGTAAGCTTTTCTTCTGTGACACTTGGACAATGCTTGAATGTAGTGTACATCCTCCAATGCAAAATGTGTTCTCCTGGAAACTGTGTGCAGAAATAGACAACCATTATGCACCAGCACAGGCTTCTGAGAATAATCAATAAGGGACAGAACCATCAGGTTACCAGGGAGAGCGGATTTCTCACTGAATAACCATTTTAACTCTGGCCTTTCCGTCCTGAATCTCAAAGGAAAGCTGTTGTACACCCTACTCCCTCTAAAAAATCCCCACCCTACATCCTTCAAAAGATGAGTTTGTGAACTGAAATTGAAAACGCATTGGACACTGAAAATCCTGGGCTCAGGAGAGATGCTGGCCTAAGGTGTGTTTCAGTTTCTTCGTCCCTCCCCTTGCCACCTCCTGCCTTTCCCTGGAGGTGATAAATCACCTGGCTCTGCTCTCCTCATAGGAGATAATTGCCTCATCACCTTTTTCCCTTCCAACACTTATTTTTGCATTACAGATACCAGCAACATTTTATCTCGGATGATTTAACTAATTACAATATCATGTTCAACTCAGAGCAATTGTTCTCGACCTGAATTTAACACTGACAGTTGCTGCTTCTCTTTCAGTTGCTGTTTCTCCATCTGTAGCAAATGTTACTTTTCCCTAAGCCCTCACTAGCCCTTAGAAACACAAAGGAGCTCTAGAACCATTCTTCCAAGGCCCATGTTTCATGCCCTGAGGATTATGGCAAGCATTTTAAATGCAATTATTTGATACTGCAATTTCAAATGAATAAATTACCTTTCTCTATTCAAATCCAGATCAAATCTTGATGAAGACAAAAAAGACCTTTGTTCCAAGGTGGCTCTGGGGGCCCCATCTGAAGTGCTGAGCTCCTGGACTGTGAGGTTGAACAGTCAAATAGTGCCTGGGGGGAAGCAGGCAGTAGATGTGACTCACTCCCATCTGAGGACTAGACTGGCCTTTCATATTGGCACAGAGAGCGAACTCACTGCCCATGCTGCAGATATTCTCTTTCCACCACAGACTTTCCATGTATTATTTGCAGTGAGAAGGAAATTTGTAGGTTTGGGGTTTGGTTTTTTTGGTTTGTTTTTTTTTTTTTTTTGTTTTGTTTTGTTTTTTAATCAAAGGCAAATAACGGTAAACAAAGCCCTGTAGAGGGTCAGGTGGAGGAACCTAAGAAGTCCTTGTAATTGGTGAAAAAGGAGCACAATGAATTGGTTACTCCTGGACCATCAAAGGAGAAGGATTAGCCCATTGTTCTTCTTGTTAACCCCACCAAACAAATTGTCCCCCAAAACCTTTCAGGCTAAAGAGTATAAGACCCTGTGTTGCCTTGTATTGCCTATAAGGGTATAATACCTGTTACAGAGCGTGTGGAAAAGAGAATTTGGGGACTGAGTAAAATTCATGGTGGCATGTTTTAAGCGGATTATAGGCATAATTTACCAGTGGGATGTGTAGGTTAAGGACCAAAGATGGAGAAGCAAGTTCAAGGGCGACTGGAAGGAAGAAAGCATAGGAAAATAAAAGGAAAAGGGGATAAAAGGGGCCAGTAAAGTGCAGACAAGTGACTGACCAGCACCCTTGTCCTGTGCTTGTCCTCTGTCCTTATCAAATGTTATTTCTGACTGATTTGTATGGGTGTGCTCTCAGAGGATGTGTGTGACACTAGCCAACTTCAGACTGGACTAGCCAGCAGCAGGGTAAGAGGTCTGAGTGCGGATCTGCATACACCTGCATACAGGTGCAGGACCACGAGTTTCAGGGGCTTGAGGGTCCAGATGTCAGCAGCTGGCTGGGGATGGGCACCGCAGTATCCCAGCTCTCTGGGGCTGAGGTGGCAGAAGCTCCCGTGCCTCATAGCCCACTGAGTCAGCAACCTTTCAGCAACTGAGACTCTTAATTTCTCAGTAGTAGTTCCCTCCCTGCTTTCTTAAGGAAGAAAAATTATGGAGGAGAGGTACTTCTGGAAAAACTATGTATTTCAGGCTGAGTGGCTTTATTAACTGTGAGATGGCCTCTCTGAAACCATGCTGCTATGTCCCACCTGTCCTGGAGAGGAATTTGCCTCCGCATTTGAAGTTTACTGAACGATTTATGTGAAGATGTGTGCTGTGATTTCCGTCAAGTTTAATGGTGTTTAAAATATAACTGTTCCAATAGCAAGATGCTGCTCAGTGAATTTTGTGCTGAGGTTTTCTATTAAATCCCTATAAAAGAAGTATCTGCAATCACTGTAGCTGTCTTTCATGTCATCAGCGTAAATACTAGCAAGATTAAAAGTGCTGTAGAACTGAAGAACTGGAAAAAATACACGTGGGCTTGTTTAATTGTCTGGGCAGAGGGCTGGCCCAAGCTCCATGAAAGAACTTGGAAAATTCAATTTAAGCTCCTCCTGATGTGAAGTTGGACAAGTTCATGCATGTTACTTGCACAGAAGACTTTCAATACTGGACTGTCAAGAATAGCAGACACTTAAATTTTGATGACCTTCACATCCACGGGAATGAAGTTTTTGCTAGTTCCCCAAAGCCTGAAGTTTTTCTTCTGGCTGTGTTCAGGAGCAAGTGACATGGTGTCTGAGCTGTGTTCGGAGTCACCGGTGGTGTTCCTCCACCAGTACAGCCTGCAGTGGTTGTTGTTTGCATCTTTTTTATGTATCTCAGGATACCAGGTAGTGTCCTGGGCTCATAAATAGCGTTTGGAGAATGGACTGGAACTCATTGACATGACCTAACCTGACACTGGGCATCATGACATATCAGAAAAATTGGATTTCCCAAATTGTTATTTCAGGGTTTGAATGAAATGTTTCCATAATTCCTTTTTTTTCCCTGAAATTCAGAAATGTCTCTGGGACTCCTAGATGAAAAATATTTTTGTTTGTTCTTGGTTTTTTTATTAATATTTCTAAGAAAAATAACTTACAACTCTCTAGCTAGGATGCAGGTTTACAAAATACCTTGTTTATGGTCTCTTTTGTCAGTCTTTGCAAAATTAACTATTTCACAGGATTCTGACCTGTATTAACAAAGGGAACTGAAGTCAGCTTTACCCAAAACAAGCAATTTCAATATTTTTTGAGATTCTCATTGTGCATCCAGAATTCTTCAGAAAGAGCTGACACACGTAGGTACTGATTTGTAGATACACAGCTATGATGATTAATTTTAAATGCTAATCTAAGTCATGATTTTGAGGCCTCCATTTAGAGACAAAACCAAACATTTAAAAAATGCTGAACACAAACCAGGTCATATAAAAATCAGCAATTAGCAGCTCTGAAAATCCATCACTTCTTTCTCTACACTGCCATGCTATTATTTTCCCCGCTCTGCTTGTTTTTCAGACAGGAAAAATAAATTGCACTTCTTAGAACACCGTCACATATGTACCTCACGAATGCCTATAAATATAGACTATAGGAGCAGATGAAGGGAACAGGACGTTTCAGGTAATTGTGCAGTAGGATAGTCCGGAGTAACCGACTGGCCACCCTCCCTCACGTACCAGACTTGCATGCGTGCATATAATGTACAGCGTGCTCCAGTACACCTGGGATTTATAATAAAATCCCAGAAATATTATTTCAGATATGAGATAAGATGGTAGGAGAGGTGGTATGGCAGGAGAGGTGGTATGTCAATAGCCTGTAACACTATGGAGTTTGCCAGTTTAAATCCTCAGCTGGCAACAGGGAGTGTGTCATATCCTCAGGTAGGAAGGAAGGAGTTTCTACTAGTTTTATCGCTGGAAAGTTTTCTGCTGTAAATCTGATGCCTAGTTCAGCTCTGAGAGTGTGAAGAAGAGACATAACAAGTCAGCAGCAAGATCTGTGTGTCCATAACCCTGCAACCCCACAATACAGCACAGCCATTGCTAAGGACAGGCTATGGGATGAGTTTGCACGGCACTAGGATGGAGGCTTGCTTGACTTGCCCTCTCTGAGCTTTCCTAGACCCACCTGCAGCTTTGTTTTACTTAGTTTAGCTGTAACTGCAACTGTTCTAACTACTAGTTGTGGCTACTATGTTTTACTTTTCTATGCCTTTGTTTGGTGTTACCAAGGTTTTATGACTCTAACATTAGGAAACAGAGGTGGGGACACAGGATGTGGCATTGGATGGGCTGTCACTGGAGATGTCACACCTACAAACAACTCATGAATAGTTAAAGAAATGCAAATGGGTGAGGAGTGAAAAGATAAAAATTAATCATATTTAACATATGGAAAAGGTAACATAGAGTAAATTCAGATGTAATATGGAGCTGCAAATCAATGAAGAAATAAAAATTTGTGAAAGCGTGCTAGGAAACATAAAATGACTCCAGGTGGAGCTTAGACTGAGGAAGAAGAAAACATCTAAGTAAACATTATATTTCCCCCAGCAAAGGACTCCAGAAGCTAGTGACTCAGCGTAACACCCCACACCACCAGAGAGAAACCACCAACCTTGGGAGCCAAAGCAGCAGCAGAATGGTGAGTGTAACAGGAGGAAAAAGAATAAAAAACCAGAGAAGTGTACATACAATGATGTTTACTTTATAAGTAATATTTCTTATTATTACTATTAGTGTTATTATTATTTAAAAAACTTTTTCTGTATAGACTATTACTTCTCTTTCTGTTATATTTAGATGTGGACTAGTAATGATTTTAAGATTAGACCTTTAAGATTTCAGTTATACTGACAACAAACTCTTGGTTTTATATACAAGGTGTGTTTCTTGTTTGCATATAAGCAAGATTTTAACTTAATACACCCTGGACATCCCCTCCTGCTCCTCCCTACACCAACCAAATTTCTGATGTCACTAGGCACGCTGGAAAAAAAGCTTATTTGGTGTTTTGGGGTGATGGACAAAGTATGGAGGTGCATCTACATGGCTATATCTTGCTAAGAAACTCCAAGCATCATCTCATTACTACTGAATGCAGCCCTGGTTGAGTTTTGTGTTTCATGTCTGTTTGTCTAGTTTCACTTTATCTCGCAATCTTTGACTCTCCTTCTTACTATTTTTTTCCAATTTACAATTAAATGAGAGGTATTGAGGATCATTAGACCCAGACACGCATCATCTATTTTTAGCTAAACTGAAGACAACCAACTTAAAGCTTAGAATGCAGGACTCCTCAATTCTCAAAATGCAGTTTTTTGTTCCTTGATCACATTACAAGTCATCACAGCTATGTATCTCCCTTATTCCCCTTTTAGTGTAGTCAGAGCAGAAAAAATAGAAGGTGACTTCTAGCCATGTTGTTCATGTCTCCAACCAAGGCAAAAGATGCCTTCACCAGTGGTACCTAAGCTGTGGTGTGCAGACAACAAATGACCCAGGAGGTGGTATCTAATTAATGACCCATACTATTCCTTGTATATGATTTCCAGACAAAAAATTGTGATACTAAGAAAGTGTGATGTTGTGGGGAAAATTTTGAGCCTTAACAGTAATCCACTGATTCAGAAGATTTGGTAAAGCTGCCAGTGCCTTGTCACATTCTATGTGCTGCTACACAAACAAGAGCCGCTTCTTTGCAATCTCTTCTCTGTAGTAAAATTCAGAAAGCATTTAAGATGGGGGATAAGTGTTATTTGAAATTATTTCAAAAGATGTCTTAATAGGAAAATGATGTATTCAATAATTTTTCACAAGCACTATGTATTTCTCAAAACTGTATTTTTTTTTCCTTTGTTGATATTCAGGTTGTGTGTCCATTATTTTTTTTTTTCTTTTCCTTGTTATGTAATTTTTCAGGAAAGGGGAGGAGAAGAGAAGATATCCTACTATAAACATCATCCATTTGAAAGAAGGTATAAAATAAAAAAAAATATAATACAAAAGTTATAATCTTTCATAAATGACTGAATTAGCTTGTAAAAATGATTATTTTCCTTTTTCTTATCTTTACTTAAAATAATTTATGATTAAGTTTCTTCTGTTTATCCCAAATGGTAAACATAGGGTCATAACTGTTGAAAAATACCCCAAACCTCAGGGATCTAATCTGGTGGCTGATCCCCTTAGGTCAGCTAAGCTTTATCTAAAAACTCTGTGCCTTCAGAATGTGCAGTGATTTCACCATTACTCAGAGTCTGGATTAATTTCATCCATTTGTGTTTCTTCTGGGAATTTAGCACTGCCCTTTGTAGCAAGGCTGTTTTCATCTCAGTGGTGTTGCTGCAGACATACTGGCCTTTGATAATACAGTCTTGTCCCCTGGATGGTCTGCATCCGTTTGAAGGGGATGCTCTGATTTTATTACACACTGTGACTCTACACACCCTGGATGGTTAAGTCCAAAACCAGAGAGCTCTGAGCTTCCCTCATTTCTCCCAAACTGAAACAGACTGTTTTTCAAGTTTACAGGTTGAGGTGGAGTTCCCAGTTGTACAGCCTTACTTGCAGTTATCTTTTTGTCAGGAAATAACTGGTGCCCAAATCTGAGCTGGGGCAAGGAGAGGGAACACCTCTGCAGTATTCCTCATGAAGGTACGGAAAGCTGCTGGTGTCTGGAAGCCATGCAAAATGTGGCATTTCCCTCTTGGGAAAGAAAAAAAAAAAAAGAAGGAAAAATCAATATATAGAAATTAATGTGCCTTTGTGAAGATTCAAAACAGATGGGGAAAAGGTCAAGGATTCTTTGTTGCTAAGTGCGTTTCTATGACAACTGCAATGTGTATGTTATGAGTGAGCAATCATTTGTTCCAGCTGCTGGATCATTAAAGGGGCAGCATTTCCCACAGCACAGGGAATGTTACTCATGGCTTATTTACTTTTTCTTTACCCCTTTTTAAACCAAGATTCAACAGGTAAGAGTCAGCGAGTAAGTGAAAGCTTCAGTCAATCACAGCATCACAGGTACGGATGAGTCTGGATTGCATAGTGCGTGCCTTACAGGATGCTGGGGGAGCTTAGTAAGGAGATTAAGGAGATTAATTTAGATCCAATCATGCAATTAAATCTGTACACTCATGATGAGATATTCTGATTCTATGACGCTGGGCTCTGTTGGATATATTTCTGTAGAATTTATGACATGGCTTGAGAGACGCATGTGACTTGTCTCTCCAATTATCTGTAACACAGCAATAATAGTATGTGCAAAGACTTATAAAATATTTGGATATCACCTTAGAAAAAGTTAATTAACTAGAACGATGGAAGAAAACTACTCCTTTCTTCACACATTGCAATAAGAGGACAAAGCTCTCGTCATGGCCTTGTTGCCTATTGCTCCAAATGCGTGGCAATCTGGTCCAAAAAGCACAGATTTTATTGTTTGTAGGAGTCAAATTTGTGAAACTTTTCAATTCACCTCATTTAACTTTTTTTCCCCCAGTATTTTAATCTAAAAAAACCCCAAACAAACAAAACCAACAAAATAACACTGGAAGAGGGTCGATACTGGGTCAATATCCATTTCCAATGACATTGAAGAACATGTTGAGTAATGTTTCTGTTCTGTGAATTGTGCATCTGGAAAAAGTGACTGCTTCAATGTCTCTGAGCCTATCAGTTACTTCTGGTGGCACATGCACGCCTCCGTGTCCTCCACGCTGGAGTGCAGTACTCCAGCTGACAGCCAGAAAATGGCTCTCTAACTTTCAATATGACATCCTGGCTTCTGGCTGCTTGTGCTGTTTGCTATTTTTTTTTTTTTCCATATATATCAGTGCAATAGAAAACATCAACTTTTACTTATTGATTAAAAGAAAATGCAAACACAAACAGTCCCAGAGAAAATTCTGTGTCCACTGAAATTGAGTGCTTCTCTAGACTCATATCTTCTTTTTGATCTTTTCTAGGAACTAAAAGGCCTTCCACTGTTTATGGCTTTATAAGATATTTATTTGGAAAACTCACTATACAAACCCATTACTACTAAGAAATTAAACTTAAGGGTTATGAATGTGGGGGAAAAGCTTTATGAAAGAAGCATTAGGAAACTCTCAACTTGTGTGTTGGCAGACATGACAGTCCAGTTACCATCAAAAGACTCTTTGTAGCAGGAGATAAATTGTTCTGTTGCCATGACTTGCTTTGGCCAAGCAGCAGAGTTAGTGTTATTTGGGGGGCTGGGGTGGAACTGGAAGTTGCAATAAAACCAGGCCTTCATTATCAGAAAGCCAGATCATAATAAAGGCTTGTCTAACAACTCTTTTGTCCGTCTTCTGACAGACAGTCTTTCTCTTTTGCACAGTTTTTTTTTTTTTCCTCACACTTTCTTTGCAGCTGGTGGAAGAAGAACAAAGCAAAGTGGCTGCTCTGTGTTTTGGATTCCATCCATCTTGCCTCACTTCACCATATGGAGTGATAATGGACTCCGCTATTCAGATCTTGTTTTGTTCTTTGAGAAATATGGAGAGGGAGGCTTTTATTAAATTCAGTCGAGAGTGGCAGGAACAAGGCTAAGCATCCTGGAAACTGAGCATCCCTCAGTGATTTAGCGTCTGTGTGGTTACTATCTTTCTGGAAGACTGGGCTTAGCTGCCCTCTGCATCACAGCTCTTTAGCCCTCAGTTTAGGCTTTTTGCAGCCAGACATAATGCAAATTTCTCTATGCCACCTCACATAATTCTGCTTGGTGAGAGAAGAGTTTATTCCCCACTTTGCAGCCACAGCCTGGTGAAATAACTAACTAACATCAGTGGTTTCAGCTTGGTGTCTGTGCTCCTAGATACAAAGACTGGGACTCACATCTGCTCCAAACCGAGTTCAAGACAGGGCAGAATAACAGCAGAACATTGGACAGGAATGTCACAAGGGTCGTTCCTGTACTGGGTCACGTGCATTTGGAGAATGGGAATTAGGAGATGTGGGAAAAGAAATTTGGTGGGGGACATGTCTGCTGAGAGTGCAGCTGAGGAGGAGCAGGAACAAGTTGTACAAAGACACAGAGATGGGATGAAAACCGATGCACTGCTATTTTAGTGCATCTCAGATTAGCTATCCGAGATTAGCTACCTGAGACGAATGGCAAGGAACAGACAGCTGGAGGAAATGAGACTGAAACATAGGCTTTGGAAATAAAAAAGCAGAATTGGGAGTGTCCTGCAGACAATGCTGATTTCCAGAGCCTTTAAGGTGAACTCAAGTTCCTGAGTTTTGTCATCTGCTGTCAGAAAATATCTCATACAGGTATATCCAAAAAGATAAGATGACAGCTCATTACTTCTACCAGTTATTGCTCCACCTCAAGTATTTTATGTCGTGCAGTCCTGGGAAATAAGCCAGTCATGCCCCATTTTGGAGTTACTGAATTTGATGGTTGGCTTCCTTTATAAATCTTGGAAGCGTTTTTAATTTTCTGTTGTTCCTTTTACAAACACTAATCACACAAACCCATGATTAGAGTATGTAAGTGGTTTACCCATACTATAATAAGTGATTTCCTTCAGCACTTTGTGCTTTAGAGCGGAGAAGAGCTAGGCACAAAATTACATTTGTCTTGTTCCCGGTGTAGACTAGATACATTTCAGCTAGCTGGATATGAGTTGCTTGAGAAACAAGCGTACTCCTCTAGTACAGCTAAGCCTTAAGCTGTACACACATGGAGGACAGGAAAACAGGGATGACCTTTTCTGAAACTTTATTCTTAATAATGAAAAGTTGAGGCTGCTAATATGTCTGTTTTAATTCCCTTACTGAATGTCCGTTACAGCCAGTTCTGAAAATTCAGCTGTTGACCAAGAACTGCTGATACTCACACACACTCTCTTGCCCCATCACGTTTCAATGAAAGAGCAGCTTCCGTTGTCAGTCTGACCTGACCAAACACCAGTTGTAAAACTATTTCCTGACCTCCGGTTCTCACTTTCACAGACTTTTACAGACCTAGATTTACCAAGGGATAGAGGAGACCCTCCCAAGTCCAGTGTTGTTCTCACTGCTGCCTGGCTTCCTCCTCCCTCCTCAGCAGGTTGGGGATTTGGGCTCTGGTTTTCCTGAGCATCAGTGGTTCTCAATGTCTTTTGTGTGAATATCTGTGTATACTGCATCACACTGCAGATGCAATCTTGCTTGCAGATTAACACATTTGTGAGTCCTTTAGGAGAAAGTTCCCTTAGTGAAACTTTTCTTCATCTGAAAGGCTATTAGCTATGAAGAGAGCAGAAAAATGAAACAGTAGTTAGAGCAATAATCAACATGTCTGAGGATGGAGCTAAGTACTATGTTCACAAATGTGAATACTAATAAGCACTTGCAAGGCAGCATCAGTTATTTTTCAAGGCATGTGCTGAGAAATGAAAATTTATTCAGTTATAAAAAAAAGAAGCATGACAAAAAAAGCAAAACAAAACCTCAAGAAATATTAAACAAAACATAGTATAATTCTAAATTATTTATTAAGTTATTTATTTTGTTTTTTGTTTTTTTTTTTTTTTTTTACTCACTGCAAAACCTCAGGGGCTCAGATAGATAGAAAGATCTGATGAGGGTCAAAGCCAAAAGAGCCAAATCTACTCACTCATGAAAGAGGCACACTCACCTCGCCCCAGCAAGTTCCCTGGATGGCTCCTGTAGTTTCCAAAAGAGTTACAAAAATTAATTAGGACAGAGGAGTTACAAAAGGAATTTGTAAGAGCTAATTAATCCTCAAATGAGAGTAAACTGGTTCACAGCTCTTGAAAAGAGTGGCACTACCAGAAGGTGGTGGGTGAGCTCCTGGGGATGTCAGGAGGAACGGCAGCCTTTACCAGGATGAGGCCAAGGCGTCTACTGCTCTGTCAGACTAGGAAACTGTATCTGCAGCACTGAAGGAGAGCCCTGCCACTGAAAGAAGTGGTCCAGAGGTGCTGGGAGCAGTGTCAAGCTCCCAAAGCGTTAGGCAGCTCTTTTAGAAGCCCCCAAAGCAACTTGCCTAGGGATTGCACCAACAGGTTGGGAAATCGCAAGCTGCCAGCTCGACTGGAAGGTAACCTAAGGCAACATACTCTAAATGTCATAAACACCAGTCATGTTACTTGCCCTTAATCAGCTTTTGTTCATTAAAAAAAAAAAAAACCAACAAATATCAGAGCTAAAAAGATTTACAATATTTATTTTGTTAATTGCTTAAAGTTTTTATTGATATTCAGCTCTAGGATGTGCCTTTCCTGATTTACTGTGTATCATAGTTGTGAAATACATTTCTTAAATTCAATAACTTCAAAGTAGCTCTCTAATGACAGGGTGCTTTCATTGCAATCAGTAATAAAATTGTCCTTAATTTAGGGGAATTGATAAGCAAATGCTCTGTGTGTTTCCAAGATTTTCCTTAAAAAAAGTTTCTAATTCTAGTTCCAAGCTTGTCTTTAAAAAAAAAACCCAAAACATTGCTGTAAAAAGCCCAAGTAAAGTTTATCTGGTTTAGGACTTCTAGCAGAGAATTGAAGAAAGCACAACTCAAACCAGCAGGTAGGAAGGAACACATCTTAAATTAAGAATAATATATCATGCTTCAGAATTAAAACTGGAAGTTGTTCACTTTTTGAGAACCTAATCATTTTTTCATTATTCCAAATAGTTCTTTTTTTTCAAGACTTTATGAAGGTTAATTGTGCATTTCTGAGCTGGAGTGTATTAGAGAAGTACACACTATCATTGACACTTGTTCACCATTTATTCTGAGTCTTTCAATTATTTAGAGACAGTAATTACTTATAAAAGTACTGTAATCATAATCCTTGCCTACCTCTGCTGATGTCAGTATGAATTTCAGCTCTCTAACAGAGATTTTATTCTGTGTATTATTTCCTTTGTCTCACAATTATGGGTTTGTTTTACATGAATTCGAGTTCAGTGCATCTGCCAGTCACTAGGATAAAGCCCCAGTGCAGTGATGGATCATGCAGATATTTTTCTCTCAACAGTTGAACTTTGTGAGTCAAAAAAAAAAAAAAAAAAAGCTGATACTATGGTGAGTATCTGGTTTATTTTGCAGGCTGAACCTCTAAGGGATATGAATACAAAAAGAAGCAGTTTGTCCTGATAGTACCACTGATTTCAGTAATGGGCTTTCAAGTGTGCGTGTGAGTATTTGCAGAGAAAGAGGGAATGTATTTTCTAGAAATTGAATAAGAAAAAGAAGAAGGAAAAGTTTGACATACAAGGACTAAGTGTTGTTCATACTGAAAGAGATAAGAGTCAAAGTGCTCTGGGATAAGAATGTGTCTGTAAAGATCTAAGAAAGTAAATAATGAATAATAAAACACTGATTGAATTGGGATACAGCTGACCTGGAAGGAAGATAGTATAGTGTCGTAGTTCAGCCCCGATCGGGACCAGACTACGCAGTCTCTCTCTCTCGCTCCCCCCACCCTCCGAGAGAACGGGGGAGATGATATAAGAAAAATGGCTCAAGGTTTGAGATAAGGACGGGGAGAAATCCTTAAAGGTACCGTCACGGGCAAAACAGACTCGACTTGGGGAAAACTATTCATTTATTTCTAAAATTAGCAGGAGAATGAGACAGGGAACAAGATAACCTCCCCCCACCCCTCCCTCTTCCTGGGCTTAACATTATCTCTACTACCTTCCCCTCCCGAGCGGCACGGGGGGGGAAAAGGGAATGGGGGTCGCGGTCAGTTCATCACACGTTGTTTTACGCCACTGTATGATCGTCGGGGGAAGAACTCCTTCTATTCCTCCTCTGCTCCAGCGTGGGGTCCCTCCCACGGGCCACAGTCCTTCGTGAAACTGCTCTGGCGTGGGTCATCTCTTCCACGGGTGCAGTCCCTCTAGAACAGCTGTCCCAGCGGGCCCTCCACGGGCCACAGCCTCCTTCAGGCCTCCACCTGCTCCGGCGTGGGGTCCTCCACGGGCTGCAGGTGGATCTCTGCCCCTCCGTGGACCTCCATGGGCTGCAGGGGGACAACCTGCTCCACCATGGTCGTCACCACCAGTTGCAGAGGAATCTTGGCCAGGAGCCATATTACTGCTCCCCCTCCTTCTGCACTGACCTTGGCGTCTGCAGCCGTTCCTCACAACAGCCTGGCAGACGTCTCTCAGGATCCTTTTTACATCTTATTCACTTCTCATCTCCTCTCCACTTCTTGCAGCCGGGCCGGGCCGAGTTGGGCCCAGTCGGCTGCCCGGCGGGAGGCCAGAGGGTGAGGCCTGCAAGGCCCATGAAGCTCGCGCCTCCCCCTCTCTGCCCCCCGCTCAGCTGCTTCACATCTTCTCCCCCTCTTTCCTGTTTTCCCCTACTTAAATACGTTATCGCAGAGGCGTTATCACGGGACATTCTGCTACCAATTGGCTCGGCCTTGGCCAGCAGCGGGTCCGCCCTAGGCCCGGCCGAGTCCACTGAACAAAGGGGAGCGACTTCTAGCAGTTTCCTACAGAAGCTGCCACCTTAGGCCCCCCCTCACTAACAAAACCAGAACATATAGGCAAGTACTAAACTTCTTAAGAAAGGAACCTAAACAAAGCTCAACCACTATCTTTGTTTACACAAACTTACATGATAGCCCATTATTTTAACCAACACACATCAAAGACAATATTCCTTTTAGACTATTATTGAAAGAATGGCAAAAATACCTATTCATGTTATTACAATATTGGACAGCCCAGCTACAGATGGAAAAAAAAATGATGTGAAGAATATGAAGATTGATGTTAACAAGGTCCAACAGTAAAACAGATTTTGCCAAGAAAATATGATGATTTTGATAATTGTTATTTTTCTGCATTCTGTATCAGAATATTGTAATAGATATGAAATTTCTACGGTTACATTCCCATGTTAAAAGTCAGCATGGAAACCGATATTAACGGGAGTAATGATTTGCAATGTTTAAAAAGTCAATATAATATGGTTCTTTCACTGACAAATTAAAATGTGTTTCAGAGCCACCAGTGATATTAAGTCACACAGTTCACCATCAGACTGTCAGGAGAGCTGGCTCTACATTAACTGCTGTTTAAATATCTTCAGCACGTTTAAAGAGATAGCTGATTAACCATGCAGCATCCTTTGACTTTCTGTGTAGAACAGGAGCTAATGATTTCTCAAGTGTCAGTAGCTGAAGTCTTAGAGGTTTAATGGGATGCATGCTACATAATTTTTTTTTGCAGGCTTGACTTCAGGAAGGCTGACTTCGGCCTCTTCAGGGACCTGATGGGCCAAGTGCCATGGGAGGCAGCCCTGGAGCGAAGAGGGGCCCAGGAAAGTTGCTCTATATTCAAGGAGCACCTCCTCCAAGCTCAGCAGAGGTGCATCCCGATGAAAAACAAGTTGGGCAAAAAGGCCAGGAGGCTGGAGTGGATGAGCAAGGAGCTCCTGGACCAACTGAAAGTGAAAAAGGAAGCCTATAGAGGGTGGAAGTGGGGACAGGTAGCCTGAGAGGACTACAAAGAGGCTGCGCGAGTGGCCAGGGATAAGGTAAGGAAGGCCAAAGCCCTGTGTTGTGGTTTTGTTAGTGAGGGGGGGGCCTAAGGTGGCAGCTTCTGTAGGAAACTGCTAGAAAGTCGCTCCCCTTTGTTCAGTGGACTCGGCTGGGCCTAGGGCGGACATGCTGCTGGCCAAGGCCCAGCTGATTGGTAGCAGAATGTCCCGTGATAACGCCTCTGCGATAACGTATTTAAGAAGGGGAAAACAGAAAAAAAAAGAGAGAGAAGAGAAGATGTGAAGAAGCTGAGTGGGGGCAGAAGCGCAGAGGGGGAGGCACAGGCCTCGTGGGCCTCGCAGGCCTCACCCTCTGGCCTCTCGCCAGGCAGTCGACTGGGCCTGACTCAGTCCAGCCTGGCTGCAAGAAGTGGAAAGGAGATGAGAAGTGAATAAGATGTAAAAAAGATCCTGAGAGACATCTACCAGCCTGTTGTGAGGAACAGCTGCAGACGCCAAGGTCAGTGCAGAAGGAGGGGGAGGAGTAAAGCGACTCCTGGCCAAGATTCCCCTGCAGCCTGTGGTGACGACCATGGTGGAGCAGGTTGTCCCCCTGCAGCCCATGGAGGTCCACGGAGGAGCAGAGATCCACTTGGAGCCCGTGAAGGACCCCGTACTGGGGGAGGTGGATGCCTGAAGGCAGCTGTGGCCCGTGGAGGGCCCGCTGGGACAGCTGTTCTAGAGGGACTGCACCTGTGGAAGAGATGACCCATGCCGGAGCAGTTCCACAAAGGACTGTGGCCCGTGGGAGGGACCCCACGATGGAGCAGGGGAGGAATGTGAGGAGTTCTTCCCCCGACCGTGAAGCAGCGGTGTAAAACAACGTATGATGAACTGACTGCAACCCCCACCATTCCCTCTTCCCCCACTGTGCCGCTCGGGGTGGGTGGGGGGAAGGTAGTAGAGATAATGCTAAGCTTGGGAAGAGGGAGGGGTGGAGGGAGGTTATCTTGTTCTCTGTCTCATTATCCTGCTATTTGTAGTAATAAATGAATAGTTTTCCCCAAGTCGAGTCTGTTTTGCCCGTGACGGTGATTTTAAGGATTTCTCCCTGTCCTTATCTCAAACCTCGAGCCGTTTTTCTTATATTTTCTCTCCCTGTTCTCTCGGAGGGTGGGGGGAGTGAGAGAGAGACTGCGTAGTCTGGTCCTGATCGGGCCTGAACTACGACACCCTGGCAGAACTGAATCTGGCCAGGGATATAAAATGCAACAAGAAGAGCTTTTATAGGTACGCAGGGGACAAAAGAAAGTCCAGGGAAAATGTAGGCCCCCTCCAGAAGGGAACTGGTGTCCTGGTTACCCAGGACATGGAGGAGGCTGAGGTTCTCAATGACTTTTTTGCCTCAGTCTTCACCGACAAGAGTTCCTGTCCCACCACCCAAGCTGTAGAAGGTGCAAGCAGGGACTGCGAGAATGAAGAACTGCCCATTGTACTCGAAGAGCAGGTTCGGAATCATCTGAGGAACCTAAAGGTGCACAAGTCCATGGGACCTGATGAGATCCATCCGCGGGTCCTGAGGGAACTGGCGGATGAAGTTGCCAAGCCACTGGCTATCGTATTTGAGAAGTCGTGGCAGTCTGGTGAGGTCCCCGATGACTGGAAGAGAGGGAACATAACCCCAATTTTTAAAAAGGGGAATAAGGAAGACGCGGGTAACTACAGGCCGGTCAGCCTCACCTCTGTGCCTGGCAAGGTCATGGAGCAGATTCTCCTGGAAACCATGCTAAGGCACATGGAGAGCAAGGAGGTGGTTGGTGACAGCCAACATGGCTTCACCAAGGGCAGATCATGCCTGATCAATTTAGTTGCCTTCTATGACGGGGTGACGGCATCTGTGGACAAGGGATGAGCAACTGACATCATCTACCTTGACTTGTGCAAAGCTTTTGACACTGTCCCGCACGACATCCTTCTCTCTAAACTAGAGAGACATGGGTTTGATGGACGGACCACTCGGTGGATAAGGAGTTGGCTGGATGGCCGCACTCAGAGAGTGGCGGTCAACGGTTCAATGTCCATGTGGAGACCGGTCACGAGTGGCGTCCCTCAGGGGTCCGTGCTGGGCCCGGCCCTGTTCAACATCTTTGTCAGAGACATGGACAGTGGGATAGAGTGCACCCTCAGCAAGTTCGCCAATGACACCAAGTTGTGTGGTGCCGTCGACATGCTGGAAGGGAGGGATGCCATCCAGAGGGACCTGGACAGGCTGGAGAGGTGGGCCCGTGCCAACCTCATGAAGTTCAACCAGGCCAAGTGCAAGGTCCTGCACCTGGGTTGTGGCAATCCCAGGCACAAATACAGGCTGGGCTGGGAATGGATGGAGAGCAGCCCTGAGGAGAAGGACTTGGGAGTGCTGGTGGATGAGAAGCTTAACATGAGCAGGCAATGCGCCCTTGTGGCCCAGAAGGCCAACCGCATCCTGGGCTGCATCAAGAGGAGCGTGGCCAGCCGGTCGAGGGAGATGATTCTCTCCCTCTACTCTGCCCTGGTGAGACCCCACCTGGAGTACTGTGTCCAGTTCTGGAGCCCCCAACACAAGAAGGACATGGACCAGTTGGAGAAGGTCCAGAGGAGGACCACGAAGATGATAAAAGGGCTGGAGCACCTCTCTTATGAGGCCAGGCTGAGAGAGTTGGGGCTGTTCAGCCTGCAGAAGAGGAGGCTCCGGGGAGACCTGATAGCGGTCTTCCAGTATCTCAAGGGGGCCTACAAGAAAGATGGGGAGAGGCTGTTTAGTAGGGCCTGTTGCAATAGGACGAGAGGTAATGGTTTTAAAATAGAGGGGCGTAGATTTAGATTAGAAATTAAGAAAAAATTTTTTACGATGCGAGTTATAGAACAGTGGGACAGGTTGCCCAGAAAGGTGGTGGAGGCCCCATCCCTGGAAACGTTCAAGGCCAGGCTGGATGAGGCTTTGAGCAACCTGACCTAGTCAGGGATGTCCCTGCTCCTTGCAGGGGGTTTGGACTAGATGACCTTTGATGCTCCCTTCCAACTCTAACCATTCTATGATTGTATGATTCTATGATTCTATGATAAATTCAAGGGGAATGGCTATTGCCATCTATTTGTTGTTACAAACACCACGAGGATGCAGGTGGTTGCCCAGTAGGCAAGAGGTGGTCTACCGCTGCTAGTGTGACCAGGAGTTTTGCCAAGAGGGAGGTGAAATTAAACTAAGAGAGTGAGAGGAATTTTCACTGAAAAACCTCCTTGGGTTAAGAGCAGTAGTTGGAGGCCTTCAAATGAGAGAGAAACTCTAGGATAGTGTGGGACAGAAGGTTAAGGGCTTTTAGCAGGTTAAGCAGGAAATTACATCCATGGGGGTTTTGTAGAAAATGCATGCTCTTGACGTCATGGGCATTTTGATCCCTTGACAAGTCCATATCATAACTCATTGCATCTTTGTGTGTATAAAGGCACATGTCTGCCACATGCTACACTGAGGTTTTGAGCATTAGCAACCCTGTTGTCTTCTGCTGCTAAACATAGCTCTAAAATAAATCAAGTAGCTTAAATGAGCAGAGATTTCACTACATAAAGGAGAACAAAAGCTACCTGCGAGGCTCTCCCTTATCTCATAAGTCACGGCATGTTTTCCATCTCTCTTGTCTCACTCTCATAATGCTCAAGGGTGAAATCTCACCCTTTCTGAAGCAAATGAGAGATTTCAATTTCATTCCACTCAGCCAGAATTTAACCTTTTTGTTCTATGTTGCCTTTTGTCAGGTTGATTTCTTTCCTTACAGTCTTATCACAGCAAAAACTGTACATTAAACTCATTAAACTTAATTGTAAAAAAAAAAGGATAGTTTAGGGATTCCAGCTACACATTTTTATTTTGATGCAAGGAAGTCCCAGCTGACATTTATACTCCTTACCAGGGTATAAAATGAAAGACTAAATAAGATGGCTGTGTTTTTTGAGGCTGAACATTCAGAAACAGACTCTCTTTTATGAGAGGTTCTTTGCAGGTGGGTCTGCGAGGCAAGAGCTATTAGTGTGAAGGAACGTGACTATTTCTTGGCATAGTTTAGATCTCCATTTGGTGCAAACTGGCTTTTCACTGTACTCACAGAAACTACATATGTTTTAAATAAACTTAGGCTTTGTCCCTATTTACACTGCTTTTGAACAATATTATGGGGAAGTCCAAGAGTTTAATTGGACTTCTGTTATTTTCTGCACAGACTTGTACCATTTTATCTGTAGCTAGAAAAAAACCCAGGATCCTAAGATTACAAATAAGAATAAATATTTCTGTTCCTACTATCCAAATGAATGTCTTCACTAGCAGTTTAGTAACCGTTATACAAGGTGATCCATTACACTGATGTCTCCAAGGATGCCTGTCTGAGTAAAGCCTCATTACAGCAGACCAAAGTTCTGAACTCTATGTAAATAGCTTGTTGCCAGCACTCACAGTTTTCTCCTGGATATCAGTGCTGGGTTATTTTTAAATGCCTCAAGTTCATGGTTAATGCAGTGACTTGAGAATTCTGTATTTCTTTTAAAACTGAGTACAAAAGCCAGTCAGTCAAAAAAAAGCAAAAGCAAAAGCCTGACCGTTACCTTGGACCTCAGAGGAAACTCAGCTGCTGGTGCGGGTTTGACTCAAACCAAGGCACTGGTGAGTTAAGAAGGCTGTTGCGTGCCAAAGTAGGTTAAAGGTGCCTATCAAGGTTGTTTTCCAAAGGATCAGGGTTTTACAATACAAGCAATTTCCAATATACTTGGCATCATTGTGATAACCGGTCAAAAAGTCCCATTGTACGACAGATACAAAGGATTAAGCTCATGGGTTTTATGCCTTAGGCTTTTTTCAGCTCCTGTAACTGGTCATGTTTTTCTTTTTGTTAGGATCTTGCAATCTCTTATTGTTCCCTGGGTCTTGATTTTTTTTTTTCCCCTGATGTTTCAGTTGGGAATATTGTACTACTTTTAGAGTTTATTCAGCTGAAAAAAATGCCAACACAACTTTGGCTTGTTTTTTCAATACAGGATATCATTGCTGTGTGTTAAGAAGTGTGTAGGCAAATTGATGTGGCCCTGCTATTTAATTTCTGCTGTGTGCATGAGCTATTAAGAGCAAAAATGCTACTCTTGTTATTGCTTTAAGAGGAAACACAGTCAGCTCCCATTAGCCTGTTAAAGCGGCCGATAGCTAATTCTGATGTCTGCAGAACTCTTCAAAGAACAACTAGCAGTTCACTGATGTTCTAATACAAGCAAGTAGATAACACCTTCTGTGATTTTAGACACAGCTGGAAGGCACGATTAACCAACTGTGTCCTCTTTAAGTGTCTGGTGCCCCAACCCTGTCTAGGAGAAATAGCTTAGGACCCGATTATGCACAGAATGGAATTCAGTAACTGAGGCATTACTAACAAAATGAGACGCTAGGTAAGTGTGAAAATACCATGCCATCTTACTGCTCTTTCCTGATCTTAAGAAATATGATTCAGAAGTATTTCCCTGTAACAAGGCCACAGTTTGAATAAGCATTTTACTTTTCCTCTCATCTCTGGATTCCATTATTTATTTGCTGTATTACAGAATTGCAGAGGCAAGGTGATCTTTCTATATACACACAAAAATACAAAGCAGTATGAAATATGAATGTACCTCATTCTATGGCATTTCATAGAAACAGACTTTTGAAAACACTGGCGCACAGAGACAACTGCCCTTTGAAATGAAATGTTACCAGCAGCTTCATGTGGTCAGCTGACAAAAGCGTATCAGAAAAGGGACAATGAAAAAAAAAAAAAGGAGATTAAAAGGGAAAGTCATTGATGTGGAAATAAGAAGGGAGTTCCAGCTGTTTGGACACATACGCTGAGTAAAAGACGACTGGCTGAGAAGGACTGAGAAGAGGCATCAGTCACCATGGAGGAAGCGGCTAAGTCAGAAACCAGGAAAAAAGCAGGGATTTAAAGATACTGTCTGTCAACGCAGAAAGAGTGGCTCGCTATGCAGCTAGCAGAATTTGTGAGCTCGATTCATCTATATATAGGACGGAGCAGGAAGATTTATAACAGTGCTCGGGGCTCTTCTCACTTGATGTTGCACCGACACATAGTGCAAAGCTGAGGCAGCCTCACAAAGATTACGATGTTGAAATTAGAAAGGCAAACCCTGATAATCTCTGCTTCATGGATGAGGAACTGAGAAACAGTGGTGACACCTACATTTCTGTGTTTTCTTGGGCTTGCTTCGGAATTTAACATGAACATTCAGATGGTCTGAGCTACCCAAATTTTACTCATGTTCTGCTTATGATGGGGAGCCAGTAGAAGGAGCCTCAGAGGAAGGTGAAGACTGACTCCTGCTCTTGCTCTGCCTTTGCATACAATATAGATACAATGAGCTTGAGCCAGCTAGCCCTGTGATATTTGATCCCATTTCAGTGTACTTGAGCTATGCGCTCCCGAAAGAGCATAGACGGAGCCAAAGAAACAAAATTATTATTCTTTATATTTCAAGAGGCACTCTGTTGAGTGGGAAACTAAGGGCAGTTTTAACTGGGATATTAAGAATTTTCTTATTTGATTAACTTTAATGAGCTAACTAGCATGAGATTTAGCTCCAGATAAAACACCAGCGTATGTGTAGATGCCCATATGTAGCTCCTGTTACGGTCAATGGAGATTTAGAGCTCAGTTGTTCACACACAGATATCCAAAGCTATCTGAGATGTCTTCAGGTGTTGTCTATCTGACTTTTAAATGCTGTTGAAAAATGGTGGAGCCTCCCACAGGTCCCACATGACAGCTGCCACCCTCCACAAATGTTTCATGTCACCAGAGGCCTGCATGTAGATAACTACTGACCCCAGTGACTTGTCTGCTGAATAGCTCTAGCTCCACTGGCTGTACTAGGCAGATCTCCATTGACCTGTGAATGTCTGCATTTAGGTGTCTCAATCTTGGAATGAATCTCATGCAGCTTAGAATAAGTCTTTGAAAAACAATTGGTAGTTTGTGAAGTCTTTAGCATCTTAGTGTTAAAGATAAAGGATTTAAAAAAATGGAATGTGCTTTCTATTGTTTCATAAGCCAAGCTGTATTGAATTACTCACATGGATTTCAGCCGCTAAGAATCGTTGCTAGACATATCCTGACAATAATTGCCCTCTATAGGGAGGCTTTTGTCTTCTTAATAAATTTGGGGCATAAGGTTACACTCTCGCTGTTACAAAAGCAGCCCAAATGCCTAATTAGGCAGCTGTCCTCAATGTCTGCTACTACTTGGGTGCTAGTGATTAGCTTTTAGATGACCACCTTGTGCAAGTGAAAGGAAAACCTTAAATTTGCTTGCTGAGTTGGACTGCTCTCTAGCGTACCGTTATCTGCAACATAAATGGAGCTTCAGAAACTAAGATCTCGGTTATCAAAGACTGTTAGTTCTCTAAATCCCCACAGCTGAGGATCTATTCCCATACCAGCCAAGTAGCTGATGGAGAGAAAGCAGATAATTCTGGATCTCAGGCCCCTTCCTACTCTTTTCTTTTTAACCCGGAACAGACTCATAAGGGAACTGTAAGGTAACTAAAGCAGCTCTTACTGTGCATGTTTCCTTTTTGTAGGCTATTCACTGTCACTGTTAGCCACAAATGAATAGTTTGTGTCTATAAGAGATGACACAAGGCGTAAAGGATTCTCTGTTTAACAAGAATTCTGATCAAAATGTTAAAACCTTGTTCACTGCTGTGTGTCAAACCTTGAAAATAATTGGCATTTATGAAGAGAAGACCATGCAACAGCGGTTGCCTGGGTGATTTCAGTGTCAAGTATGACCACAGCTGTGGAGTTTAAATACCTTTTCTTTAAAGACAGGTGAATATTTGCCATGTTAGTCCACCGCTCCAATAAGCTCAATCTTTGTTCTTGTCAACTTGTTACCAAGGCATTCCCAAAGCAAGAGACATTTCTGCTTTGCAATGCTGATGGCTGGCATGTTAACAGCTGTGTCCCCAGGGAAGCGTCACAGATATATTCCAAGGAGAACACACAGTGAATCCCAAAGTCCTAGATGCTAGAAAGAAAAGAGAACAGTGAGATATCTAGCCCCATCCCTCTATTCATGCAAGATTGCTTCCAGTGATAGTCTCCAATCTAATTGCAAAGCTACGAACATAAGGTCTCCACCTCTTCTCAGGGGGCAACTGTTGCACAGACTGAGCTGTTAGAACACTGAATGAAGATCCATTATTCCAGTTTGGAATAATGGGAAACAAGAAAGAAAGGAAAGAATTCCATGGTGTCTTACTCTTTCAGTGTACTGAACTATCTTGGGAATATTTATAAGTGGTTCAAAGAAAGTAGAAGTTACAGCTGTCCTCCGTATATCCTACTTGTGTAAACAAAGAAATCAAAAAAGTAACATTGGCCTCTTCTCTTCAACAATTAACTTACAGATAGTTTTTTTTTTTTTTCCAGAATCTCTGAGCACCATGGTACAGATTGATATAAAAACATGAAGGATGCTAAGATGTTGTTAAGAATTTGGTTGACCAGGAACACAGAAAGATCAAATTCAGACTTCTACTGGGCCATCAGGAGAGAGAGAAGGATGAAAAGGAACTTTGCATGAACTGACTAGACTAAAAACTACCAGAAAATTCCAAAGAAGAGAGGGGAAAAAAACCCAAAAACCAACAAAAAAAAAAAAACCAACCAACCAACCAACCAAACAAACAAACAACCCCAAACCTGAATGAGTACCAAGCTGCAGAACTGAAAAAGAGATTGAGGAGGGAGAATAGTTACTAATATTTGTTGAGGAAGAGGTTATTAAAGCAACAGTAAAGACCGATTCAGTGCAGAGGAAGAACTGAAGCAGCAACATCAGCAGAGCTCCCTGATGCAGAGAAACTTCCATGACCATAGATAGGGTTTTTGATGAATTTAAAGGAGAGGGAAGTAGGCAGATACTTAGAGAAGGAGAATAATTCTTTACTTTTCCCAGGAGGCTTGGAAAAATAATTGAATATACTTGTTTTTACTGTGAAGAAAAAGCAGTTTAAACAGAAAATTAAGGAGAAAGGTTGCAACCACAGTCCACTAAGTTCAGAAAACTGGAGGAACTGGGCTTAATGAAGCCAATGAATGTCAGGAAACAAAGGTGATGGTAAAAGACAAGGAAAGGTCTCGTATGCCTGTAATCACAAGTACATAGACAGAAACCCTTCCAAGTGCACTTTTGGAGACCAAAATACTGTAGAAGAAGAGTGTGTCAGCTTAATTTTCAGTTAAAAAAAAAAAAAGGGCTTGATATTTCAAAACTCAAGGGATGTAAAAACTAAGGCAGCCAATTCTTGACAAAGTTTCTGGCTCTGGAGGTTTTTAAGGACAAGTTATATGAAGTTAGGTTTCAGTTGCAGACTTCCAGAGTGTCCTGTGCTGTGGCTCGTAGGACAAGGTGCGCACCCTCACAGGACCATCGTGAAGCTTGTGCAGTTATGGGACGGGGACATGCCTACCTAAGTGATGGGAGAGCTTTAGACGGTGTGACAGGTGTTGCTTGCATGTCATGCGCAGTGCCCAGACCTCATGACAGGGAGTTCAGGAAAGAAAGTCTTCCAGATGACAGATCTGATGCTTGGGCTTGAAATTATAAGTTGGGCAAAGCCGGGAATTCTTAGAACTATTTAAGGGTATCTTATTGCACCGTTACATGACATGAGCAATAACTAAATTTTGTTTTCACAAAGAAAATTACTTATTAAGGGATCAGCCCTAATGAAGTACTTGACATGTTTGCAAAATTGAAGAAAAAAACCCCATTGATTCTGATCTCACTTTCACCCAAAAGGCAGCAAAAAGTCAAGTTGCAAACTGCTATATTAGCTGGTAAAGAACTTGATTTGCCTTCATATCCATTTTGGAATAATTAGTCCTGTTGGAATTCTGTCTGACTGTGCAAGGTGAGACAGTTCAATTATTTAATCATGCCATCACTCTCAATTTTAAAGGCCAGTGCTGGAGCAAACGTGCTTTCTCTTTAATTTATACCAATACTTAACCTAGTTGCTCTGTTCCCTGTTTGCGCGTCTTCAGTAATGTGTCAGAATGTAATGGATATTTCCTCCATTTTTATATCTGTCAAATTTTATGAATCTCACATTCAGCGGGTGGCTTTGAATACGAAAGCTTTGCTCATCTGTATGTGCATTTCTACAGACGCAAGGAAGCCGTGGTGGTGATTGGAAAACAGAGATCGCTTTAAGTCTATCCTCTCTTTGTACTGAGAGGCAAAGCTTTGCAATTTCAGTATTTATCTGCAAGTAAATTAGAAGTCCTTATACCTGCTGATTACTTCTGTAATAATTAGTTTCGTTGTCTTTGAGCCCCTTTTCCAAGTGCGTTAACTTTCTGTCAGTATTCTGGTGACTGTAAGACTTTCAAATAAATGCTTTCTCAGCCTATGTTATACAGTCTAACAGTTTCAGTTTCTGTTGCAGCCTTTCTGAATTGTTCTGAGTCACTTAAAGTTTGTATCTTCTTATAGATGGCAAAACATTAAGAGCAGAAACCAGGATGAGAAAAGGTGGTGGGGACTTTTTGCTTTACTAAAGCCCTACTTAATCAAATGACACCCAGAAAAATTGTACAACCAAGGTAAAATTAGGAGGTGTTCAGAAAAAATTCATATGTGAAAATAAAGAATTTGTAGGGTTACTATACATAGCCATGAGGATCCAAGCATAAATTTGCAGTAATATGAACTTTAAGGTGATCATGGAGTTGTACTTAATTATTCTTGGGAGTACACACTGACTTGAGGCTGGTTAGGAAATTATTCTTCTTAATAAATTACTACAGAAACTTTTGATAAAGAATATTTTCTACAAAAATAAGATTCGGCTATACATTAAAAAAAAAAAACAAACAAGAGATTCTAATTCTAAAAAAACCCTCCTATATTTTCTAAAAATAGCTTAAGAAAATCTATCTTTGGAGAAAAAAAAAAATACATCAATGCAATTTTTAAAAAGATGATAAAATATATGCTTTACCTTTTCATATTTCTTAAATAATCTTGGTATTTCACAGGATGAGCACGGCACAGGACCTGGAATAACTTTGACCAATCAGCCTCAAAAGATTATTCATTTAGCTGGGATATTAAAGCTTCCTGAAACATTGTTACCAGAAATCATGGTTAAAAAATTAGCAGAATGCTTTCTGCAATAAAATGCAGTTTCACTGGAATCAAAATATGTCTTTACATTGTGAGAAAACTGTTTCAGAGAAACCGTGAGGAAAGAGACGGGTGAAGGGGCGAAGCTTTGACAATATTTTGGCATCCTTTTTAGACATTTTGGAGTGAAATGTTTTTGAAGGAACTGTTCAAAGTTATGTGTTTTCCTCCATATTATAATTTCAAAACAAAAGTTGAAATCTAAACATTTCAAAACATTAAAAATATGATTTTGAAGAGAACTTTGTAATGCTTCCCATTTGTTATAATTTTAAGAGCACAGATTGAAATCCCAAAACCAGTGTGAAGTGGTGATACTTCTGCATAGTAACACTTCCTAGCTGCTTCGTGACCACAGTTGATCTCCACATCACAAAGTACTCAAACAACTACGCTCCAAATGGTAGCAATCTCTCTTTCTATACTCTTTATGTAAACGGAAATCACTGGAGTTATATGTTTTTAGTTCTGTGACACTAGTTTACCTCAGACTGTACCTTTTCTGGCTTCATGCCCATTTTATTCTATATCTGCTCTTTCTGCTTCTTCAAAGAGAATTGACAAAACACCACAGGAAATAGATTGGAGATCATTAACTAAAGGAAGTCAAGTGAAGTGGTGCTCAAAAGGTTTGTATTCATACATCATTTATTTCTGAGAAAAGTCATAATTAAAAAAAAAATAAAGCAGATTAAGACTCTGATTGAAGAAGAATAATAAACTCCAAAATTCCCCAGTGAGGTGACAGACAACTATTAGCCCTCTAGTTTTAATGGCTACTGTGTTTTGGTTTGGGGGAAAACCATATACTTTAATTCTGAACTATGAATATAATATTCGGGCAGTATGTTTTCTCACCCAGTAACAACAGCTTACCTGACTGCCACGATGGACCACCACTGTCATGCAACCCATGGGAAGAGAACCACTAAATTATTCATTGACATGGCATGAAACACACAGGGAAGGCATATTTCAGTAAAATCGGCACGTCAGCTTGTGTCTGGACTAGTTACATGATTCTGGACCAATACTACATGATGAAAAAAATGTTCTGGGTGCAGCAGAGTCACACTTGCGCAATGCGAGTTCAAAATAAGTTTGAAATAATATTTGCTAAGAGATGGGGAACGGACACTGCAGCTGTTTGCCCAATAAAACAAATTCAATCTCTAAATGAAATTGGAACATATAATCAATATTGGTCTAGAGAGTAAAGCAACAATAATCTCATAGCTCTTTAGAAAAGGCCTAGCTTTGTTAACCTTCTGGTCATGCTTTGAAGTAATCTGTTTTTCTTTCCTCCTACTCTGTTAAAGCTTTTAAGGAGGACATAGACTGAGCTTCCTATCCTGCAGTGCCGAACGGTTATTGTTTATCTCTGTAATTATACTATCATTTCATAGGAATTAAATTATTTCATAGGAATAAGTGTACAGGAAGGACTACAGAGGAACAAGGAATACAGAGCACTGGTTTTAAAGAAATCAGTGAACAAGTAGAATAGATCAATGTAATTAAAAACGCATGCTAGTGGAAATGAGATCAAATGTTCAGGGAAACTGGTCACAGAATTACCACAGATTTTAAGTGTACGGCAACATTCAGAGAAAAGAGGGAGACTTTTCTCCAGCAAAGGACTACTAATTCTTTTCAATTGAGATGGCAACATAAATGCCCTAGGAACAACATCAGGTGGACAGCAGGAGTGTCAGAGTTTCTGTGGCCAAAAGAGGCAAAGTTAAGAGATCCTAGGTGACCTTGATGATCTACACTTGTTTCTTTCTTATGTTTGTATGTTTAGTATGGTTTTAGCTTCTCAGTTTTCTGTGAAATTTGGCATAATGCATGATATTTATGAATGTTTCTTTCTATTTTTGTGTGCTTCTCTCTATCTTGAAGTGAAGTGAATTCACCTGAGCTATTTGTGAGACCTAACAACCCAGTTAAACAGTACACATCATCCTTAAATTCAAAGTCAAATGTGGATTAAAAGCTTCTGTTGGAAGCTCTTCTGCTTCTGGGAGCTCTTACTTTGAAGAACACAACAGCTTTAGAAGGGCATGAATGAGGCAGTGCAAGTAGACCAGAAGATGGAGTTTTGAAAAGAGAAATGTTGACTTCTTCAAGAGCAAGGAGCAAAGCTGCTCATGAAGTGCTTGACTGGAAAGGAGGGGCAGAAAGAATAAGGAAACAGAAAGCTGAGGATGTGAAAGTCCACTGAAAGCATGGGAAGGAAAGAGAAAGAAAAATACCAGGCTGGAGTAGGGCGGATGAGGAAAAGGAGGCGTTATACACAATAGCACAGGTTAACAATGACTGAAACTTGAAATCAGCATAAAGGAGATCTCCTTAATTTAAAGACATGCATTCCCGTTCTTTATCAGTTCTCTTAGAAACAAAGATGCCAAAGAGGTGCCAAACAGTTACTCTGTTCAAGAGAAAAAAGAATGAAGATAAACTGCTGTTTTAGTTGAATGTCTTTTCAGTCTCAAGAATGACTGCCACTAAATTAGTTAAGAAAGGACAAATATCTTTTTAGATACAGGAGTCAAACTTATTATCCACTGCTTTTGGAGAAAAAGGACAAAATATCACACATGCAACCTTATCTCTGACATGCTTAAGTTACAAGCTTTGATTTGGCTATATAAGGCAATTCTCAGGTTCTGTGACTGACAAGTATATTGCCTATCTATTTATGTCCTTCTGCACAGTATCTGTCACTGACTTTACATTTAACCACCTTGGCTTTTCAAAAATGGCAAAGTATAAACAGCAAGGTGCAAAGTTCATAGTTTTTCTCCTAGTATATTTTCCATGCTAACAGTGGAACAGGCATGGTGCATTCCAGTTTTGAAGATAGGCTGCATAAGACATCAAAAGCACAAAAAAAAAATTTAAAATAATCAGACTAAAGTAATGTTTTCTGAGTGATGGCTGCAAATAACAGGTAAAAGTGCAGAGAAGATTGATTGCCAATACACCTTTCCCAGTGCTATGTGAAGACAGTAAGTACAGATGCACAACAAAATTATATACTGATTTTATTAGTATTATTATTTTTAAAATTCAGGCCCATTACTTTGCTTGTGTAAATAGAAAATGCCTCATTTTAAAAGTTCATATAAATCAGAAGGTTTGCAAATGGGTTCAGATAATCTTTCCATTCTCTCAGCACAAGATTTAGATGCAGAACATGCTGCAAGGAACTTTGTAGCCATCAATAATCACAAATATCCTGTCTATGTTTTCTGCCCTGCTTGGATTCCAAGCAGTTAAAACCTCTCTGAAAATACACTATACTTCCAAATGACAGTTTCCAAACTGAGTCTTGAAGAGATCCAAATGTGCCATTTAACATGATTCCTCATCTGATGCTGAGCTATCCACCGCTGGTATAGTAAATGCCTTCCAGTCACTGAATGCTAATGTAATGTGCAGTGGTGCCATTTGGAAATTTAACTTGGAGTCAACTTTTAATAAGCCATTTCTCCTTTCAGATCTGAAGGTTTTCTTTCAAAATGGACATATTTGTGTAAATTGAAGGCAGGCCTGTTTGGAGTTTGACTATTTTACACAGCTGAGGGAAAGCAAGCTAGTGCTTTTTATGGAGTGAGCTATCAGGTAGACATACATTTGACACAGAGTGCGCTGAGTTATCAACTTTCTCCAAGGCCAATCATATATCTTGTGGATCCAGAGCCAAATTATATTTGACATTTCATTTAAAGCTTGAGACATCCTGATGCTAAAGCAGAGCATGAGTGGTAAGAGTAGAAGGGTGTTCAGTTCACTGGATGGATGTTTCTGTTCCTGCCTACTTGTCTGGGTTGTAGATGAGGTCTGATTGTCCACCATCACCCCATCTTTTAGCCAGATGGAAATCTCAGATTTATTTTTTTTTCCCAATGACACTCCTTCCTATGTTAGCTTTTGCCTTGCAAACTTAACGGGGATGAATCTGAGTCAGGTTCAGGTGCTATCACAACCAGCATTATTTATACAGCAGGTTGTGAAGATTTCTTTGGTTATACCCACAACTTTCACAGCAAGCCTCATAGTTTGCAGACGGAAATGCAGTTCCTACATTTCCTAATCTCAGCCTGTTCAAAATCTTGATATGTTATTATTGGTGTTCATTGCAGCCAATATTTTCATGCTGTCAACCTCAAACTAAAAACCAGAGTCCTTTGCTGAGGTGGTGGATGAGTAAAGGTCAATGGGATGGGTACGGCAAAGGTAGCATTAACCACTTTTATCCTTCATCACAACCATTGAAATATTTAGTTGCTGGACAGGTTTGTGACATTTATTGAAACAGACTCAAAGCTTCTCTGTTTTACACAGTATCACTCCGGAGTCATGAGATATAATCTATATCTGTGGAGCTAGGTTGAAATTCTGTGTTCATTCCACTTATATTAAATTATTTTCCAGTGAAAACTGGATCAACAGTGATGACCCAGTCCTGACAGAAACACCTACAGCAAGGAGAGGTTTGGGATGTAATTTCCTAGATATTTCATAGCAAAATTACTTCTATATTTTGATACCTTCTCAGCTATGCCATCCTGGGTCTATTGTGAATATCATTGTATGCAGCATGATTATTATGAAGAACTATATTTTCTGATTAAGAATATTGTTCATGGCAGCAGATGCTGTTGCTGAGGGTGAAGAGGCCCTTTATACATACTTGTATTGTTTTCTTCATTATATTTTTATTTCACATGTCACAGGCAGGCATATGTCATACATCTTAATTATATGATTATCTTCCAAGATGGAGACATCTTCCCCCTCTAAGGTGGGGGAAGTTGCAGAGGGAGTGGGATCTTGTATACAAGTATAAACAGAAATAGAGGAAGTCACACCTTATATCAAATTGTTTTCACATTTCCTTCCCTATTGATTTTTCAAAAGATAATTATTTTGGGTGTAGTGTGAGCTGCTCTCATTAGGAACCCATTGATTGTTAGCCACAGTTATTGCTTCAAATGTTGGAACTGGGAGTGAATAGATAAAGGGAAAAGTTAGGGTCAATACTTTATTGCTTTAATGTTTGTTAATTGCACACTTTGGGTACTTGTTTTAGTCTTTCTTTTTTTTTCTAATAAAAACCCTGAAAAATTAATTATCTTTTCTACACAATGACCTCCTTGCTTTTATTAAGCTCAAAGAAGGAATGTATATTCCTTCATAAAAAGCAACCTTGGATTGATTGAAAGGACGAAAGCCCATTCAACTCTTTTTATTGCAAAATGACCAGTCTTTCGATTGCATCCATGCTAACCTGTGCTGGAAAGAGCAGAAGCACCATCGTTCTTTTAGCAATATCACTCACCACTGTGCAATCTATTGGAGAGTGCCTGTTAGTTGTGAAGTTATCCCTTCACGTGGCTTCCAAGAAAGATGAGGGGAATCTGCAAAATGCTGCTGGAATTCTAGGTTCTCACTTCTCCCATGTAAACAAAATTTGTCTGAAGCCTCTCTTTCAGTTTAAGGAATTTGGTATTTACTCACTCTGCAAAGCCTTTCCACCTATTCTGAATTCCCGAATTTAGAGGTTTCCCTGGCTGTTTCACTGCCATTGCAAAAGACTTGCAGTTGTTGACATACTGGTATTACAACAGACCCTGGAAGTAAAACAAAGAAGCCCAGATGGGAACCCAAAAGAAGCTACTGGGCAAATCCCACAAAGACCCCAGGCATTAAGTGCCCAGCTCCACATCAGAGTTCATAATTCGGGGTGGGGCCTTTGTTTCCTATGGAGCTCATGGGATGGGTTAGGCACCTACAGCTGGGCTTCCAGTGCGGAGGCCAAGGATGGAAAGGACATCAGACATAGCAAAAATACATTTGTGATCTCCTCCCACTGCTGGATTTGGAGGACAAATCCTGGAGACTTGAATTAAATCAAGGTAGGCTTTCCTTAAAATATCCCAACTCCCCTCTTCCATCCCTGACCAGGAGCTGTTCATGGTTTTTTTTGCACCAAAGTATCTCTAGAGAAATTTGTTTCCTTGCTCACTGTTGCACAAAATCTTGGCTTCTGTGTTACAAAAACATACAGAAAGAATGGCTGCTCTCCCATGCACGTTGCCCTTTTGCTATTCCTAGGCTTACCAAAAGCCTGGCATCTGCTAGGAAAAAGGAATTAGGGGTTTGAAGGCCTTCCACAAAAGAAAAGGCATGGAAGCTAATTTTTCTTCTGTCTGAGCATGCAGAGCACAGAGCTGTGGCTCAGACCAGGAAATGGTGCTCCCACCATCCATAGTAATGACAGAAATCACCACGGGTGCTCAGCTCAGTGCTTGCTCCATGCTGGAGGTGTGTTACAATTCCATCTGCAGGGCAAGGTTTTTCCAAGGATTTAAACATGAAAAGATGAAGAAATATTATTTTAAGTCTCCTGCTGATCTTTTTTCTACCTTGGTTGGTCACGACAGAGAGAAATTAAATTACCTCAATGCTTGTATATTCAGGCAATTAAATTCTATGTAAAGTTGAACCCTGCACACCTACATACTTCTGTGGATCAGGTGCTGATACGTATTTTTTTTCCAAGGCCACAGAGACTACCTGCAACAGATCAAGATATTTCATCTGGAATTACTCACTCAGCCCTTGCCCTTTGCATAACAAAAGCTGCCACTGCCTCCCTGCAGCTGCCTGTTTCTCTTGCTCCTTGAAGGATGGCCTGGCTTTTAAGGGCATGTCTACGTTGTCAGCCTCAGACAGACACACACCGTGCTCTCAACGGGCAAACAGGAGCTGCCTTTCCCTAGGAGCTGGGCAGAGATGTAAATACAAATCTGCTGCCATGCAAAAGATCCCAGCTGAGTGACACTGTGTCCTACGGGGCTTCAGGCACAGGCATTTCTTCCAGGGAGAGCAGTGATGTAGTGATCAACATCCATCTTAAAACAACATTATTTTGTTTGGTGTCAGGGAGAAAAAGTATTAGAGAGACAAATAGGATTTTAAAATAACAAACAGCAGGAATATATATTTAGTCTCAGGTTTCCAATTTGACATGTCACTCTGAGTCAAGTTAGATAGGCTTTGATCCAAGGAACGGGACTTTTTTAATGTTCTAAGAAAGCACCAATTTTCTTACACAGTGGAGCTTATGTCAATGCTATTGTTCCTTCTGGTTCTGATAGTGTGCACGAGCTAACCTTGAAATCTTTAGGTTAATACCAGCAGCATGAAAGCCAATGTTGTTTGAAAAACAGACTGAGCAATACTGAGCAAATATTTGGAGCAGAGCTGCCATAAACATGATTATCTATGTTACTGAAGCTACAATTGTAGTGCTTAATTTGAGAATTAAGTATTTTAAACCAAGTATGGGGTATCCACAGCCCCTGCACTCGCTTCTCCGTGGATCCAAAGTGATCTGATGGTCTGGAGGAGAATGGATTAGAGCTGCTGAGGCTCCTTACTTGGAGTACTACCCCTTAAGTGACTAACAGAAAAAGCAGTTTTCAATTTTCACTAGGTAATTCATCTGACTGTTGCCTAAACTGCTCCCTAGAGAGAAACAGTTTTGGGAGAAAAACTATTTGTGAAATACACAGCAATATAATGACAGCTACCAAAAGAGGACTCGATTAATGTGGCACTTGTCACAATAATGAGCACCAATTCATATTAAGAGTCTGACACTCCTGAATTAACATATTTGATTGGTCTTTTCTCGTTATTGTTATTTTCCCCAAACTAACCTTACAGTACAAAGTTCACCGATAACAGAGGAGCATCTGTTTATAAATGTCTCAGTGTCACTTCTCGGACGAGCGTGTGGAAGCGTCATGTGCAAAGCAAAGCCCAGCTCAGTTTAGTAGGAGGATGAAGCCATTAAGCAGTCTGCGAGCATAAAGATCTCTGTACCTGCTCTCTCATCTGCGCCCCTGCTTAGCTATTAGCAAATGTGTGTCGTAAATGCCACATAATATGCCTACACGCTTCTGCCCTGGGTTAGCATAATGGACACCCTAAATTCTATTATGCTGTGTATCAGTTGCTCAGTATTCAAGGTCTGTTCCTCCCTAACCTAATATTATGATTTATCCCTGCATTTGATTTTCCCTATCAACTGCTCGCTGTTTCTGTAAGGTTACTGTGGAAACGGCAAGAGGATCCAAAGATAGCAGTTTGTCTGTAGCATGTCTGTGCATCCATATGTCACATCTATAAGGCCTAGAGGTGTTGACGTGGAAGAACAAACACTACAATAGGGAGGGTTTGCGAGTCAGGATATTGCAGCAGCCACTGATCTGTTGGTATTAAATACAAGGGCTCACAGTTGGCAAGCGTATGGATGTGTTAAATGCCATATTTCCTGAAGGATGCTCCATGACTCCTTATTCTGGATTAAGAAAGAATATTTACTTCCGCAAAATATTACAAGATAAAGCAGTTTTGTCTTGATTTCTTTTTCTCCCTCGGGGTTAGAAAACTTGCTTCCTCTCTCATAGTAGTATTTTGTCTTTGTATCTGCCTGCCATCTGTAAATCTCAAACAATCATCTGTGTAGCCCTGTTTCCATCTTCCAAATCAGGAGAAAGAGGCTTTGAATGCTGAGTGCCCAGCCCTCCTCTTACCTTGGCTGCACAATTTATATTCTTGGCTTGACCTCTGTGGGAGGGCCAGTCCCACACACAGCCTTGGCTGGATCCAGCCTTCAGCTCCAATACCTCAGTTTCCCATCAGTCAAGGGAAACAAGGATATGAACTTAGCTATCATGTCTGGTGAGATTGCTAAATCTCTTAATGGGATCAGTATCACCTATTCTTATTTGTTGAAATATTAGCTGCTGAGGATAGTCTAGTAAATGTGACTCTGAATGAGCAATGTAGTAGATACATGATAGTTTGGGATAATTTAGCCCTACTAGCATTACATATCCTGGGATTAGATGAGTTTCCTTGATGAGCTAAGACTAGTTGGGCTAGATTGATAGCTAAAAATTATCTTGACCTCTGACAAGGCTTGCCTGCGTCTGTGCTCTAGGGGCAGGCTTTCACTACTTTGAGCTCCTTTCTACCGCCCATATTCCCTGTATGACTTTTCTGGGAACGTGAATGGAAATCAGGAGCTGGAATTGAGGGCGTAACATTCCTGTAAGTCTGAAAACACAGACATAATTTCCCTGCTGATGTTGTACAACAAAGAGATTTACCTGCTAATGCCTTAAGAGAGAACATTTTCCTGATTAGGAGGAGATTAGGGCTCCCTCAGCTTCAGTTTTCTATGACTCAGTTCTTGTTCATCTGCCCTGCTATGAGCTGGAGCCCCCTCCAAAGCAGATTTGCCAGCATTGCCCTGCCTGATCTGCTGCCTCAGACATCTGCAGGGATGCACAATGCAGCTGGCAGAACAACTAGGCATGGAGGATGGATCTGATTCCCCTGTGCACTACATAAATAATGTTCTCTTTTACCTCACCTGGATGTGGCAGGCTTGGCCACCTTCTCGCTCAGTTACCTCACCAGTTCAACACCATTGCAGATCCAGCAGTGGTATCCTCCCCCAGGAGAAGAGCTGCAGCACTCAAGGCTGGTTTACATAGCAGGTGAGGGCTTAGAGAGGTCAGTAGAAACGGGCATTTCTTTGTCAAAGGGAAGATCTTGCTCAAAGGAGATGAAAGATGAAAAATAATAGTGAGGGTAGAAATTTACTACAGAGCTGCCTGTTGCAGGCAGCCCAAATAACTTGCTGAAAATCACACACGGGATTGGTGACAGCCCACGTACCAATTTCACCCCTTAACTATCAGTTAGAAATTGAAATTGGACTCCTTTTAAAAGATGTTTTCCAGTTTCATACATGGGGAAACTGAGTCACAGTGCTGTAGTAGCCCAGCCATCATCCTGCAGTGAAATCAGTGGCAGTAGGAGATCTCCCAGTGCTTGGTTCCTCTTTCATAATCATCCCTTCTTTGGGTAGGTTTTGAAGGGAGGGCAACTGAACCCGCCTCTCATTTGCTGTGACGACAATTCCTGAGAGTTTTATGTTGTACAAGAAAGAATAAATTCAGAAAAAAAGAAAACATCATCTAAGTGCTAGGGAGATTCATCAGTATCTGCTCACATGGCTGCAGAGTTGTCATATTTCTTGAGTTATTTATAAGGTCAAAAGAAGACAGAGAAAAAACCTACTCTCTTGACATCCTCACAGAGGCTCCACAGCCTCTGTCTTTGTGTTCATGGTAGTGACCATTTCAATTGAATCAGTGTTGGAGAGGTTTGGGGGAAGTCTTAGTGCCATCCATGCCTACTTAAGATAAAAGTAAGGAGATAAAACAATAAAAGGGTGTAAAGAATTAAGTATCTAGTATCTCATTTGGAAACCCCTTCAGGTTAGGGGTAAAGCCCATTAAACGTTGCATAGCAGTCAATGTAGTTATAAATTTCATTTACAGCTTTGGGCGCTATGGTAACACAGATGAGTTTTAATGATAAATTCTAACAAAAAAAAAATAAAATAACTTTCTTTAGAGGCAGGATTCACAGATAAAAATTTGTATGAAACAGACTATTATAACCAAACTGTTGGTTAGTGTTAACAAATTTAAATTACTTTTATTTAAAAGGTATTTTATGATCAAAGAGAAAGTTTAAAATATTCTCAGTTTGATGTAAACCATTCTGTATTTTGACAAAGCAGAATCCACATATTTTCTGGGGATTTGTCAAATACTCACTCTCTGTAGAAACCATTACTTTTCTGTGTTTCTTGAAAGAAGCACGCTGTTTCCAAAGTGTCCTAATGGTTGCTCTTTCTGTTGCTTTCCAAGTAGGAGTGTCAGAACTTTGCTGAACATCTTGAGCCCAAGAAGATGTGACTTTACCCAAGTGCTATACGATTAAATAGGCAAACACAATAAACAATGGTATCCTTTGCAAAATAAGCTGCATTCCTCAAGTTTCTGCCTCTGGTCCACCCGGTGAGCTAGAGAGGCTCCGCATGTCCCATCTGGGGAAGTACTGTCTTCACTTTGCAGTACCAGGAGTTGGTGCACTGGTAGTCTGTCTCTGTGTCTGCATGTGCATCCAACACTCTTCACCAGGCAACCACAGCAAAACAATTCTCTGAGCTTGATTGCATTGGACCTAGTCAGCAGCTCACTAAGGACTTCTTATTAGGGCAAAACAAATGTTGTATTGGAAATAAGCAAATAGCAACAATAAAAACACAGGCAAGATGGATGAGAAAGAAGGTACTCAGTCACAGCAGAAAGGTGTTAATAAGTAGAGAGGTGTTAAAGATGCCAGCCTCTACAGGATGGTGAGAGATGGGTAACACATTACTTCTAGAACATACAGGGAGAGCTTCATCTAAATTAGAAATTGCAAAAGGTTCTCTATTGATTGTTCAATAAAAGTTTTTATGGCCTTGGAAGTAGGTGCTCTGGATCATTCAGGTTTCTCAAATTCTTCTTTGTTTTGTCTTTTTTTTTTTTTTCTTTTTTTTTTTTTTAGCAAAGTCCTGCTAGAAATTCAAGACTTGCTTCTAGTAGGATGAATTGTTGGTCTAAAGAAGGTGTGCTTCACATCTGGGGAACAACTGTAACGTAAATGCACAGTAGAGCCATACTGACATAAGAAGAGTGAAAGGCAATTTTATACCTTATTTAAATTGCTATAATTGATGCTGTGAGTTACCTGGTTACTTAAAATCAGACAGAATGATTGCAGAACAATGCATTGTAAAGAACTAATTCCAGCTGCATGCCAGGATACAGTGTCTGTATGTAGGAAATGCGCAGAACAGAAGGATGGCCTCTGTCTCAATGTATATGCATTGCATTTGTGAATGTTTTGGCCCAACTGTAAGTAAAAAGGACACATTCTACCTGAATCAGAATGGATATGCATAAGAAATACAGGTATAGTAGACGTAATGATGATGGCAGGTATGGAAAGGTGATTTTGGAAGGTGAATAGGGAGAAGGGAAACTTGAGGAGCAAGAACTGTGCCTTAGTTTCAAAGCATCAGTTCACGACTCCTGACACACGTGTAATCTGACCTTGCCTGTGCGTTGTTCTTCCTGTTTGCAAAGTGGAAATAGTGGCACTGACCTCTTCTGCCAGGTATTTTGCTTTGAAGACGGTATTAGGAATCATTAGTTAAAAATTTCCTTGAAATGAATGTGGATATATGGAGTAAGAGTACAAATATCATGGTTTGGCCTTCCTGAAATAGATAGAATTGATTTTCTGTTTTGGGAAAGGAATACTTCCTTAGACCAGTAGAAAAACAGTTTCACAGCCTCAAGTGAACCCAAGAAAGGCAGCTTTTGCTTCCTGTTCCCAGCAGAAAATCTTTTTCCTGAGCAGCTCCCATGATCCCAAGAGAATCCAAAGCTTTGCCCTTGGTCAAATTCAATTTATTTTATCTGTTTTTAATTCCTCTTATGCAGATAGGCAGGACACTATTAAAACTGAAGCACAGAGTACTATTAAACTGAAATGCTGTGGGTTTATATATTATTTCTGTAGTATTAACATAAGAAATTACACATTACATCATTTCTTTCCGGATCACTTTGCATAGGGTACCAAATCTAGGAGCCTGGCTGTATTCCAGCTTTTTTTTTCATGCTGATGTGAATTCTTGCTCTCCCTCAAGTCTTTTCTTTGCTATGTTGGGGTTTTCTTTCCCTCATCTCTCTGCTTAGCTGTTCAATGATTGTGTTTCACCCTAAAGGAATTTTATTTTCTGTGGAGTTTGAAGGGATATTTATGTAAAAGGGACAGCCTTGTAGATGCTTATTGCATCTAAGTAAATTCACTTGTGTGCAATTGTACTGAAAATAGCCTTTCACTAGAGCCTGAACTGGTGGTCCTAAATCTGCTCTCCCATTGTCTTTAGTGGGAACATTTCCTATGTAAGATGCATTTGTGAACTGTAAGTTTTCTTGACACTTTTTAAAAGAACTTTCATTAGTCTCTGGGTTTTACAAGCTGTCTTTTAATGAAGAAAATGCTCAGAAGTGTTCATAGCATTTCTTGTGGAGCTCAGCCTGATGTTGCTTGCACCATGCAACGAAGCCTGCATTTTGGATCAAGGATAATGGGATGTTTAAAGACAGAATGGGTCATCACCAGTCCCCTCTGGCTGTCTTTTGATAAACAAAAATTTCTCATCATCAAATTTTAAAACAATCTTACAAATAGCAGTCAATCTCAATAGACTGATGAGATCTCATTTATTCCAGACTCTTTACATATGCTCTGTAATACTTAAACTGCGTCGAGTAGGTCTATTCAGGAATTTTCTAATAAAGAATTATCACCAGAGAAGTAATATTCTAGGAAATTTAAATTGATAATACTGCTCTGTTTTGAATTATTTCATTATTTATATTTTTGAATAATTGAAATACCATATTTCTGGCAGAATAGAAGTAACAAAATGTATTATTTTTTAGTTTAGAAATGACCTTCTATTCTTTCGACTTTAAAAGTTGTAAAATTATCAAAATCAAAGTCAAACAAGGCATTTCAAAGCTTAAGAAAGGAAACAAATCTGTTCAGATCTTCCAAATTAAGTTCAGCAAAGTCAGTCCATGGTTTTAAGATTTGCACTTTCACTTTGTGAGCCAGGATAAGAAATCCCTCTGAAATCTCAGTGACAAATTCCTTCATGTCAGGTTCCAGTAAGTTTCTCAAAAAACATTTTGGCTTATAATACATTTTAGGCTTATTTTAAGTAAAATGCTAAAAGGATACAGTTGCCTCACTTACCTACCTTGTTAAAAAGTTACAGCAACTAGTCAAAGCTGATCATGTGTATTGCATTTATCGACAGTACATAGAGACAGTTGCCTCCAGGGGACAATTCATTGGAATTTTTTGAAACTATTCCAGGAAGAAGTTAATTATCCCCAGGAGTTTCCATCATCTGTATGTGTTGCTCTTAATCACAGGGAAAAGCAAGGTGACTCTCTAAGTGAGATGCTTCACTTCTGTATGGTTAAACCCAAGTGAGATGTATCCCAGCCTTTGTGCAGTAATGTAAATAGGTGACAAAAGCTTTTTTGAGATTCTTTGGCTGTGCTTTGCTATAGTCTCATTTTATGCCCTATCTGAGTGTTGATCATAGAGAATTCAACCAACTGAATGATACAGTCGCTATGAGGCTTTGCAAAAATTTGTCATCAGGTAGGGCCCAAGTTTTGATCCTGCAGCAACTTTTAGCTGGTGCATTCCCAGAGTTCAACGGACGGTGATTTGCGCTGGGAGAATCAGCCCCACTCACTGTTCAGAAGCGAGTAATGTCAGCTTCACATAAAAAGATTCAAGAAGGTAACTGGAACTGGTAATGCTTTAAAACTTTCTGTAAGGGGAAGATAAAAGTGAGTACAAATCAGGAGGAAATATATCTGGTAGGGGCCTTATGTTTACCTTTAAATTCTGAGCTCCATTTAACAAATGATGACCTTTGGAGAAGCAAATATTCCTTTTGCCTTCTGTGGTAGATATTTCAAAAGTCTTCTTTGTGTTACCTTCCTATTTCTGTCTTGTAATGAAAGCCAATACTTTCTGTTTCTGTCAGTGCACATAGTATCTAGTAACCAGCTGTGTGGTCCAGGTGCTTTTACTTTTCCCCTGCAGTAAGGAAGAAAAAAACCTTTCCAAATCAATCTTTATAGATCCCTGAAATGTTACATCTAGTAAAGTTATAATATTCTTTTATTAAGGAGGTCACAAGTTTCCTGAGGCTTTTTCAGCCATCCTCAGAGTTGAATTCTGGCATTTACTAAATCAAGTATTGGTTACAAATCAGGAAAGAAAGAAGCAAAATGAGATGCAGCCTGGAGTCCCTGCTTGAAAGTTGAAAGTTTAAATACCATTTTGGGTACAAAGCCATGCTGAACTCCATATGTCATTGCCTTTGCACAGTAGCTAGGTACCTACCCTTCAGTTTGTGCGAGACACTGCTCACAAACCAGCATATGGCCATTTCAGCTGGAGTCTGCTTTAGTAATGAACATCTCCCTCACCTGCTAGTAGTTCATGTAAGTAAATGGAACTCCTCGAACCAGGGGGGAAGAGAAAAGCTCAGAGGCAGTGTAATAAGAAAAAGTGGACTTGTGATTTGATCAATGACTCGAAAGTGGCCAAGGAGAGTGATCTCAAGTGGCTACAAGCTGAAGTCCCTCTGGAACATGCCCACATGAGTGACATCCAGTCCTTGGGTGAGCTGGTACAAATTAGATTATCGCTGTGCTCTTCCAAGGCTGTTGTAGTTTAGCCCCACTCGAGACTAAGCTAAGCAGTCTCTCGCTCAGTACCCCCGCCCTCCGAGGGAATAGGGAGAGATAATATAACAAAAAAGACTCAAGGTTTGAGATAAGGACAGGGAGAGATCCTTAAGTTTACTGTTACAGGCAAAACAGACTCGGCTTGGGGAAAACTATTTATTTATTATTAAAACCAAAGTAGGTCCCCCACCCCTCCCTCTTCCAGGCTTAATGTTAATGTCAATTATCTCTACCTCTTTCCCCACCCGGGCGGCACAGAGGGGAACAGGAGTTGGGGGTTATGGTCAGCTCATCACACATTGCTTTACACCACTTCTTCCTCAGAGGACGAAGAACTCCTCACATTCCTCCCCTGCTCCATCGTGGGGTCCCACCCATGGGCTACAGTCCTTTGTGAACTGCTCCAGCGTGGGTCATCTCTTCCATGGGGTGCAGTCCCTCCAGGACAGCTGCACCACTGCAGGCCCTCCACGGGCCACAGCCTCCTTCAGGCATCTGCCTGCTCCAGTGTGGGGTCCTCCCCGGGCTGCAGGTGGATCTCTGCTCCTCCGTGGGGCTCCATGGGCTGCAGGGGCACAGCCGGCCTCACCATGGGCTGCACCACGGGCTGCAGGGGAATCTCTGCATTACTACTACATTACTGCTCCCCCTCCTTCTGCACTGACCTTGGCATCTGCAGCCGTTCCTCTCACCAGAAATTCTTCACAACCGGCTCAGGCAGACGCCTCTCAGGATCTCTTCACATCTCCTCTCCTCTCCACTTCTTGCAGCCGGGCCAGGCCGAGTTGGGCCCAGACAGCTGCCCGGTGGGAGGGTTTATCATAGCTCTTATTATGTCTCTCCATGGCCCTTTAAACTTTGCTTTCCTTTCTTCTGAGTGGTACAATTCCAAAACGAGATGGGGAGGTACACATCCCCAAACTGTCCTGGTTGTTGGGCCAAATCCAGGGAGGAGCAGTGGTACAAGTGACAGCCCTTAGAGGTGTAAGGCCACCTCAGCCACCTCTTTTTCTTGGGAAACTCCTGGTTTTCAGCTTCTGATAGAGTTTACCTTTCATGAGTCACACATCCTGGTTGATCAGGAAAAGAAACTCTTTATGTTTTATAGACAAGGAATAAAGACACCTACTCTTGTCTGAGTGATGAACTAGCAAATCCTTTGCCATCAGTTCAGCAGCGGCTTCAAATCCACTTTTAAATAAATAGAAATATAACAGGAGTTCAGCTCCTGGTTCCTGCCACTGAAAGACTTTTTGCATTGAAATCCCTGGGCTAACGGCAAGGAACAAAAGAACTGAAATAAAAAATCTAGTAAAAACCTGTAACTTATGTTCTTTTGGCAAGTAAGGGTATTCCTGCCTTGAGAGAGTCATGTAGTGAGCGAGATATTTTCTTTAACCCCTATGGGAAAAGCAGATAACTATCTGCTTTACACTCCTCTGTGTTCTTGGGGTTTGTCATTTGTGTGCAGTAAAGGAAAATGCCTTATTGACTGCAATTAGTTGTCTTTTTTTTTTTTTTTGTGTATGTGTGTGTGAAAAATAAAGTTAAATAAAATAAAGTTTGTTTTAGAGAGAGTCTGCAATTTTGCTTAAGATCATACATAGTCCTTTATCACAGAAATAAATTTTTCCTTTCCACTGTCAATAACAAAAAAGGAAAAGGAGGTGGGGGGTGTTAAAATTAGTTGTTAAGCTGAAAAAAAGTCTGTGAAAGCTTAACCGGTCCTTATTAGAACAATTTCTTAATGCCAATCAGAATTGGCTTTATTCTCTCAACATTTTTGGAGAGGGTGATTTATCCCCTGTCATCTGATGGTACAATGAGAGATGCTAGCAGTTGGGCTACAGATACATCAGATTCATTTTATTAACCTCTTCCCATTTATGCTGATCCCTGTCCACTGGAAATTTATCCCAATAGATAGACACACTAGACCCAGTGTGTCACTTACACTTGTCATGTACCGATGCAGCCTTTCAGCTGGGTACAGCACCAGTGTACCGGTGCTACCCGATACCGTAAGCTCAAACACAGCCTAGGAGGATGTGCCAGTAAAAGCTTCGTCTCCCACATTCTGGGCACATCCAGAGACACCTCGCTGGAGAGAGTGTCCTGAATATGGGCCACTTATTTTATCTTGCCTCCAAAAGGGAGAAATTTTTTGTTTAGGTAAATGGAGGGAAGAATTGAACTTAGTTACATACTGGTCCTTGCTGTAAGAAAAATGCTTGTCAAAGTGCTATTTCCAACTCATTTAAATTGAGAGGGATGTTTATAGTACATAGCTCTAATATTTTCTGTTTAAGAATAGCAAATCTCGGTCTGTTCTAACACAGGTTATATTTTCCTAGCTTTCAAACTTTGGGAGAAGTGAAGTACTCTTTCATTATAAGTCAGTGATGGATCCAATTAGAGAAAATGGTCACTATTTTTCTCTCTTTACTTCCTTTCCTACTCAAATTTGAAGTTTAAAATAATCCACACAGAACTACTCGATAATTGTTAGATAGTCTTTCAGCTAGTTTACAGAGAAATATTTCTATAGAAATACATTTGCAATAGTTTGAGAAGGGGGTCTGTATTATTATCATTAGTCTTTTTGATAGTCTGAATTATTTTTTTACAGGTAAGAGAACCTTTGGAAACTGTAGAAAAACATTTTCAGTCAACCCGAAGTTACGAAATATGGAAGAAACCCTACACATGTGTGTATTTCTTTATATACAGATAAATCTCAAAACATTGCAGAACCGATACATGTAAGAGTACTGCAAGTAGTGACAGATACTGCAGAAGCAACTGATGTGGGTCAGTTCAATGGATAACCGGTTCATTTTGAGCTATTCACTCAGCTTTGCTAACAGTGTCATAGATGATTAAAGCAGCAAAAACAGATAGTGACTTCCACGACAAAAGGCATGCCTGGCGTAGAGCTTATTGAGATGCTCTTATGAAACAGCATCTAGCTGGCATGTACCAGTAGGCTGACCTCCAAATATCATGTTGAAAATATATGAAGTTCAAAGCCTTTTTGTTAAAAACAAGGGAGGTTAGTTGATGAACTCTGGCTAGCACCCTCTTTCCTAGGAGCTAAAAACACCAGCCCTGCATTCCCATGCATCCAGCTCTGCTGCCTATAGCCCCGGGGCCGTAACTCAGAACAAGGTCTTGATGTTTAAGTGTAAAGAAGAAAATTAATTGCACTGCGTTCTTTAAGCAGATAAGAGGTCTGCACAACCCACAGGAAACATCTTGCTGGCAACCTGACAGTCTTTGAGGTGTGATGCCTTCTATCTCCATAGCACCCACGCATGGGGGCTGCCACCAGTGGCACAAATGAGCCAGCAGCCATACTAATGAAGCACCTTATTGTTTCAGATGCCACATCCAAACTTGCTTACCAAGAATGGTCCTTGGCCATTATGGCTCCAGAAACCATGGTCAGACACTGCTAGTTTATCAATTCAAGTCAAAACTGTAGCAACAGTCTTAAAAAAAAAAAAAAAACTATACAGATAATTCTCTGGAATTGTTGCCTGGCCTTGTTCGACTTGTTAATGAAGATGTCACTGGCCATGTCCTGAGCACCACCAAAATAAACACAAGTAAATACGTAGACTTTGTCCTTCAAAGCAGCTGTCTTAGTTTTACTAATTTACCAAACTTTTAGTGTTAAATTATCTCTCAAAATTAAACTCAACTGCCCTCATCAGCAGGGAGTGGGTTGGAGTGGGGTTATCCATTCAGCCCTGTTGCTCTCCCAGCTGCACACACCCCAATACTCAGCAAATAAAGCCCCATCACCTCTGATTTCTGTTGGAGCAGATTGACAGGGCAAGAGGGACCTTGAAGTTTTTGTGATTGCTCCTGCTGCTGTCTGATTTTCAGAGCAAGTGGCATTCCTCTTCCCCTCCTTCCTTACCACCTGTGTCTCCTTTTAATCCCTGCTGTTGAATTAATGGCTTTCAAACTTGATGAAAGTTTCATATTTGATCACCTAAAAAAACCCCAACCCATCTTCCCTGACATGAAGGGCAAATGAAATGTTGATCAATGTGGCTCTGGTGACAGGTGCCAAGTGCCAGAGGCAACTGTCACTTTGCTGTGTCCTGGCTTCATGGAGCGCCTAGAGAAGCCCTGCTAAATGCCACTGCTAGAATATGAACAGGAAAAAAAAAATCAAATCTTTCCTTCCATAGGTATCTTTAACCTGTTTATGGCCATCAGAACTCCATTTGGCTATGCAGAAGGTTTATAGAAAGCCATGGAGAAAATGTAAGTATATCTAAAGATTAGGAATGTTCCCCCCCCGCCCCCTCCTAAAATGGTAAAGAAAACTTTTCACAGTTCTAGGACACTGTCAGATGTCTCTGCATTTTTTTTCTGCATTTTCCATCACATGGCTGGCACTGTTGTTTGCCCTCTGTGAAATATCCTATGAATGCCCTCTGAGAATATCCTATGGCCAGAACTTCACAATGTCCATGAAAAAGTAATGAATTGCAGGAAATTTTGGAGTACCCATCTTGTACTGCATCAGTGTAAAACAAAACAAATACTAAGAGAATGAGGAGCAGGAAAATTCAGATTATTAATGAGACAAATTTTGATAGCAGAAGGAATTTTCCACTGGCATGAAGGACTTTGGGAAGAGCACATTTTTTTTCTGTGTCTTCCAAAGACGCCCATGGGTATAACCATATGTATGCTTTACAGAAAGAGAACTTTAGTATGTATTAAATTAAATACTATGACCTGTAGGTATTAGCCTAGATTTTATTTTTGTTTGCTTGTAAGAAGTTCTGCAAACAGCATTTAGGACAGGAAATGAGAAAAGCGCACAGCTCCAATGTCAAACAGGGCATTTGGTCTTGCCTTTGGATGGCTGTGAGAGCTGAATTCCACAAAAAGCTAATTTTAAATAAGTAGCCTAAGTTTTTATCCATCAACCTCATTTTCCCAGCTATAATTACAGTGGTAGCTCCACTATTGCTGTAGCTATACAGGGAAAGGGGAAACATTTGCATATGTCACATTAGCCATTATGTGCAGAAATGCTGGATTTCCATAGATAATTGTGGTGTCTGAATGTCAGAAAAGTAGATATGCTGAGACCTGAAATAAAAAGTAAACCACACAAAACTGAACTGGTATGGAGTTCAGTGAAGTCTAGGCTCAGACCTGAGTTGCAAATTCAATAACTGTGTCATCTTCACAATCTGAATTTTAATTCCCAAGTAGGAGTCTAGATAACAGGGAGGGGTGAAACTTGTCCTCATTGCAATGAACTTTTTAGAAGTGTTGAGACAGTGACAGGCCTCATCCCAAAGGGCTTGCACATAACTTTTTTACTAGATGGATGGCTCTATCTGCCTGGATGAATGTGCATCAACAGGAAATGCAGTTTTATGGTTAAAATGCTTCAATTTTTTGTTTTTATTTTTCCTTTTCATAGTATTACAGCTATGGGAGATAAGTAATAAAAGCTCAACCATATGCGTGCAGCAATTATTTTCTTCAAAATGGTTAAATTATCATTTTGTTTCCTTTATTATAATACCACTTGCTTCATGTCTGTCTGATAAGACACTGTTAGAATCAATGTCTCTCCAAGACTTTCTTTCCCTCCTCAATTCCATAATGTCTTCCTTTCCCCCTTCCTCCTCACATCTTTTCCCCTTCCTTTCCTTTCCTTTCCTTTCCTTTCCTTTCCTTTCCTTTCCTTTCCTTTCCTTTCCTTTCCTTTCCTTTCCTTTCCTTTCCTTTCCTTTCCTTTCCTTTCCTTTCCTTTCCTTTCCTTTCCTTTCCTTTCCTTTCCTTTCCTTTCCTTTCCTTTCCTTTCCTTTCCTTTCCTTTCCTTTCCTTTCCTTTCCTTTCCTTTCCTTTCCTTTCCTTTCCTTCCTTTCCCTTTCCCTTTCCCTTTCCCTTTCCCTTTCCCTTTCCCTTTCCCTTTCCCTTTCTTTTCTTTTCCCCTTTCTTTTCTTTTCCTTTTCTTTTCTTTTCTTTTCTTTTCTTTTCTTTTCTTTTCTTTTCTTTTCTTTTCTTTTCTTTTCTTTTCTTTTCTTTTCTTTTCTTTTCTTTTCTTTTCTTTTCTTTTCTTTTCTTTTCTTTTCTTTTCTTTTCTTTTCTTTTCTTCAGAAGCACATAGGGTTTATATATAATTCAATCAATACCTTGAGGCAAACTACTTGATGATTACAATAAAAAAAAAAATCTCATTTTACTGTACTTTGTAGCGGTACTTCCATTATCACATGTCACTTGGTTACAAGAGTTTATGA